>NC_042619.1:312091066-314491066 GCF_901001135.1 Rhinatrema bivittatum | reverse complement strand
CTGGGCCCACATAAAGCTCCCCGGGTCACCCCCAATTTTCCAGGGGCCAGGTAAGACATTCTGGGTGGGCGCTTTTCTTTCCCCAAACCTTCCTCTCTGGCTGCCTCTAAATTAGCAGCATAGGTGTATTTGTCCTGTTGGCATTGCCTCCAGGAGTTAGGAGTCAGAGTAAGAAAGAGATCAAGATCCTCCAAGAGGAAGAGTTCTGGAAAGTCCAACTCTTCATTGTTGTGGCTGGACGAACCCATTGTAAACTGTTTCCAGAGACCCTTGAAGTTTGGACAGTCCTGTCCTATGATCCCGGGGTAGGACAGCCAATGAAGAACTCTCACTTCAGTTTTATCTTGACTGGCTAGGGTTGTATCTGACTCGTGGGATACTGTCAATGGTCCATGGGGATACATAACCAATGAAAGGAAGAAATACATCAAAGGTTCTACAATGTTCATCAAGTTAAAAAAATGTTATTGTACTTAGGCAAGCAAAAAAGGGTTCAGAGTATCAGCATCAAGCCAGACTGTTTATATCAATATCAGTGGTCCCCCAACATGGGCCATGTTTTGTGAAGACTGCATTAGGAAAGAGCCTAACAAAATGATAAAGACAAAAATCAAAAAGAAGCAATTTCCAACAATGCACATAAATATGAAAGAATACAAACAGAACAAGGATCATAATTGTATCCATATTTATACTACTTCAGCTTACCCATTGAATATTAATAAGATATTCAAGTGAAATCAAGAGTTGTAATCAAAACATCATTATATCTAAAACATCATATAAAGAAACACAATATGAATATTTTAAAAAATGTCTGAACACTCTGGCTTCATGTTGATACTCTGAACCTTTTTGCTTGCCTAAGTACAATAATACGTTTTTGAACTTGATGGACATCGTGGAAACTTTGATGTCCTTCCTACTTTCGCTGGTTATGGCTGGATCCTAGCCTAGTACTATTATTTGCCTGGTGAATACATGCCAGGGATACTACTTGATCATAGTCAACCTGGATTTGCTTCATCAACTCTCTTTGCATGACCATTTTTACACTCCCAGAGTCCACTAATGCTTGAGTTAGAATACCATCTAGCTCCAGCAAAATCATAAGAACATAAGAAATTGCCATGCTGGGTCAAACCAAGGGTCCATCAAGCCCAGCATCCTGTTTCCAACAAAGGCCAAACCAGGCCACAAGAACCTGGCAATTACCCAAACACTAAGAAGATCCCATGCTACTAATGCAATTAATAGCAGTGGCTAATCCCTTAGTAAATTTGATTAATAGCCGTTAATGGATTTCTCCTCCAAGAACTTATCCAAACCTTTTTTGAACCCAGCTACACTAACTGCCCTAACCACATCCTCTGGCAACAAATTCCAGAGCTCTACTGTGCATTGAGTGAAAAAGAATTTTCTCTGATTATTCTTAAATGTGCTACTTGCTAACTTCATGGAATGCCCCCTAGTCCTTCTATTATTCGAAAGTGTAAATAACAGATTCACATCTACTCGTTCAAGACCTCTCATGATCTTAAAGACCTCTATCATATCCCCCCTCAGTCGTCTCTTCTCCAAGCTGAACAGCCCTAACCTCTTCAGCCTTTCCTCATAGGGGAGCTGTTCCATCCCCTTTATCATTTTGGTTGCCCTTCTCTGTACCTTCTCCATCACAACTATATCTTTTTTGAAATGCGGCAACCAGAATTGTACACAGTATTCAAGGTGCGGTCTCACCATGCAGCAAAATAGAGGCATTATGACATTTTCCGTTTTATTAATCATTCCCTTCCTAATAATTCCTAACATTCTGTTTGCTTTTTTGGCTGCTGCAGCACACTGAGCCGACGATTTTAAAGTATTATCCACTATGATGCCTAGATCTTTTTCCTGGGTGGTAGCTCCTAATATAGAACCTAACATTGTGTAACTACAGCAAGGGTTATTTTTCCCTATATGCAACACCTTGCACTTATCCACATTAAATTTCATCTGCCATTTGGATGCCCAATCTTCCAGTCTTGCAAGGTCCTCCTGTAATATATCACAATCCGCTTGTGATTTGACTACTCTAAATAATTTGGTATCAGCCGCAAATTTGATAACCTCACTCGTCGTATTCCTTTCCAGATCATTTATATATATATTGAAAAGCACTGGTCCAAGTACAGATCCCTGAGGCACTCCACTGTTTACCCTTTTCCACTGAGAAAATTGACCTACTCTCTGCTTCCTGTCTTTTAACCAGTTTGTAATACACGAAAGGACACCGCCTCCTATCCCATGACTTTTTAGCTTCCTTAGAAGCCTCTCATGAGGGACTTTGTCAAATGCCTTCTGAAAATCGAAATGAACTACATCTACCAGTTCACATTTATCCACATGTTTATTAACCCCTTCAAAAAAAAGCAGATTTGTTAGGCAAGACCCCTTGGGTAAATCCATGTTGACTGTGTTCCATTAAATCATGTCTTTCTATATGCTCTACGATTTTGATCTTGATAATAGTTTCCACTATTTTTCCTGGCACTGAAGTCAGGCTCTCTGGTCTATAGTTACTCAGATCACCCCTGGAGCCTTTTTTAAATATTGGGGTTACATTGGCCACCCTCCAGTCTTCAGGTACATGAAGGTTACAATGATAGGTTACATGAAGGTTATTATGATAGGTTACAAATTTTAACTAATAGATCAGAAATTTCATTTTTTAGCTCCTTCAGTACCCTAGGATGCATACCATCCAGTCCAGGTGATTTGCTACTCTTTAGTTTGTTAATCTGGCCTACTACATCTTCTAGGTTCACAGTGATTTTATTCAGTTCGTCTGACTCATCACCCCTGAAAACCATCTCCGGAACTGATATCTCCCGAACATCCTCATTAGTAAACACGGAAGCAAAGAATTAATTTAGTCTTTCTGCAATGGCCTTATCTTCCCTAAGAGCCCCTTTAACCCCTTGGTCATCTAATGGTCCAACCGACTCCCTCACAGGTTTCTTGCTTCGGATATATTTTAAAAAGTTTTTATTATGAGTTTTTGCCTCTATGGCCAACTTCATTTCAAATTCTCTCTTCGCCTGTCATATCAATGTTTTACACTTAACGACAATGCTTATGTTTTATCCTATCAGATGGATCCTTCTTCCAATTTTTGAAGGATTTTTTTTGGCTAAAATAGCCTCTTTCACCTCACCTTTTAATCATGACGGTAATCGTTTTGCCTTCTTCCACCTTTCTTAATGTGTCGAATACATATGGACTGTGCCTCTAGAATTGTATTTTTAAACAATGTCCATGCCTGTTGAACACTTTTAACCTTTGCAGCTGCACCTTTCAGTTTTTTTTCAAACTATTTTCCTCATTTTATCAGTTTCCCTTTTGAAAGTTTAGTGTTAGAGCTGCAGACTTACTAATTGTCCCCCTTCCAGTTATTAGTTTAAATTTGATCATGTTATGATCACTGTTGCCAAGTGGCCCCATCACCGTTACTTCTCTCACCAAATCCTGCATTCCACTAAGAATTAAATCTAAAATAGCTCCCTCTCTTGTTGGTTCCTGAACCAATTGCTCCATGAAGCAGTCATTTATTACATCCAGGAACTTTATGTCTCTAGCAAGTCGTGATGTTACATTTACCCAGTCAATATTGGGGTAATTGAAATCTCCCATTATTATTGCACTGCCAAATTGGTTAGCTTCCCTGATTTCTCTTAGCATTTCATCATCTGTCTGACCATTTTGTCCAGGTGTAGTATACTCCTATCACTATACTTTACCCAACACACATGGGATTTCTACCCATATAGATTCTACTGAGCATTTAGTCTCTTGTATGATCTTTATCCTGTTGGACTCTATACCCTCCCGGACATAAAGTGCCACACCCCCACCAAGTTGATCCTCCCTATCATTGCGATATAATTTGTACCCTGATATAGCACTGTCCCATTGGTTATCCTCCTTCCACCAAGTCTCTGTGATGCCAATTATAGCAATCTCATCATTTGCTGCTATACACTCTAACTCTCCCATCTTACTTCTTAGACTTTTGGCATTGGCATACAGACATTTCAAAGTGTGTTTTTTGTTTGCATTAACCTGCTTTTCAGTTGTTAGGGATAATTCGGAAATCATAAGCTTCGGTGATTTTTTACATATAGACACACGGGCTATGTTTGCTTTTAATGAAACCTCTCTGTTGGGATGCCCTAACTCTCCTGTTTCATTAGTATCCTTCAAGGATACATTTCTCCGAACCATGCATTGCTGAGTGACTGTCTGCTTTCCCCCTTGTTCTATTTTAAAAGCTGCTCTATCTCCTTTTTGAAAGTTAGTGCCAACAGCTTGGTTCCACTCTGGTTAAGGTGGAGCCCATCCTTTCGGAAAAGTCTCCCCTTTCCCCAATTCCTTACAAAGCTGAATCCCTCTTCCCTGCACCATCGTCTCATCCACGCATTAAAACTCTGGAAAACTAGAAACTCCCTGGCTGGAAGCATCCACAAAATTATACAAATGTGGGGTCACAGCATGAATGTCCATCGACTCTTCTCCCTTGTGGTGAAATGGCCCCTTTCTCCACAGCTGAAGCATGGCTGTACAACTGGCATTTGCAGGTGAGGTGAAAAGTCTAGCTGAGCCTGCATCACTGATGGTTGAAATCTTTTAGGGCTCCACTATCCTCTATCTGGATCAAAGGGCTTCTCCTGGAAATGTGACGATTCAGCTATGGTCTGGACCTGATAATAGGCTCTCTCCTCAAGGGTCTTTTCAACTGTAAAGCTTAGGTGTTGGAAAATCCATTGCCGCATGGCCCATTCAAGGTTGTCCAGGAACTGTTCCAGCAGAACTTGCCTACCCCTATCTTGGTTTTCCTTTCCGGTTGCAACCACTTCCAGGCAGCATCTTTAAGCCTGTGGAATAGGTTCCTGGGATTTTCTTCTGCCTGCAGAACTCTGTCGAAATCACTGTTGGTAGACTTCTGGGGTGAGTCCCACTCTTTTGAGAATGGGAAATAAAACCAAAAGGTTACTAAGGGCCAAGAGTAACAGATAAATAATTAACCCACCTATCCTCTGGCCAGTCTGCCAGTTGTGCTGTACATTCAAAGATTTCAAGAACTCATCTGGGTCTTCTCCGGGGGTCATCTTAAGTAGTGTTGTGTGATGGGAGGTGGGTGCTAATGGCCGTTTGCACAGCTTGGGCTATCTGCGTTAGCACCATTTACTGCTCTTGTAATGCCTGCTGCTGATCAATTTGCATTTGCAGGGCATTTTGTAATTGTTGCTGCCCTGTAGCAAAGACTTGGATCACTTGCAACACTTCCCCTGCTTACCAAGCTGCCACCAACTATGTACCTCTCTGGGGATAGGCAAGAGGGAAAAAAGAAAATCTTCTGGTCTGTCCAACCCCTACTCATTGCTTGACCCCTGTATATATAGGCAGGGATAACCCCTTGGCCTGATGTGCAAGAGCTCGGTGAGTGGAACTGGGAGGTCCCAGAAAAAAAAAAGGAAAAAAAGGCTGTGGGCTGTTGTATGTGCTTCTCACTTAGTCAAGAAATCCTACTCTAGCATTGTATGTGTAACTCGAGACGTTGCAGCTTGGAAACAACCAGAGGAAAAAAGTGGTAGATTTTGGCTGTTCCTTAAGAGCAGTTTATTTACAGTGAAAATGAAGCTCAGTGCAAAGCAAAACAAATTAGGCAGCTCATCTTGATGTTCAGGTATCTCACTTAAATTGGACATCCCACATAAAGGTCTTAGCATATTCTTGGTTCCAGCCTGCTCCCTGGGGCCTCTCTAACCCTTCTGGACTCTGCCAATTTATATATGTTATGCTGAAGAGATCCTCCCTGGGCCCAGAATCCCTTGCAGGACTGACCTTAAGAAAGACCTGGCTAATCTCTTGTGGCCAATCCGTTAAGGTAGTTTGAGGGAGTTTCTGGTATACTCTGTCACACAAAGAATAATGCAGTTTCTGGAATCCAGTGGACTACAGGATCCGAGGCAGCATGATTTTATCAGATCTACATCTTGTCAGACAATTCTAATCAATTTCTTTGGCTAGATGACCATAAAGTGAGTTCAGGGGAGAGCTTTAGATGTAGTGTTCTTGGATTTTCTCAAGGCCTTTGACACAGTTCTCAATAGGCAACTTAAAAACAAACTGAGTACCCTAGGTGTGGGCTCTAAAGTGACTGACTGGATTAAAAACTGGTTGAGTGTAGGAGATAAAAGCAGGGCTGGTGCAAGGGTATTAGGCACCCTAGGCAAACCTTCTGCCTTGCACCCGTGCCCCCCAGTCGTGCCTGCCCCTCCCACAGTCACACTGCCCCCCTGGTCTTGACCTCGATTCCTACCTCATTCACGCCTGCCGAGTGTTTGCTTTTCTGGGCCGTGAGCAGTTTGGGTGCCTATTTTGTCCCACTGAATCTCTACTCCTCTTTGCAATGAGTGGGATAGGCTTCGCTTGCAGCCCCTTATTTATTTATTTATTTATTTTTGGTTTTTATATACCGGAAGTTCCTGTATACAATACATATCACTCCGGTTCACATTTAACAGAGATAACTATCGCCGGGGAGGCGGTTTACATGGAACATATCGAAATAATGAACGGATAATATAGAATAAAGTACAATCTATTGGGAAAAACAACTAAGATCAATTTAGAACAACTAAGATCAACTTAGAACACAACTTGGAAACATATAACTGCAGTAATATAAACATTAGATTATTGCTGTAAGGCAAGGATGGTTGTTGTTGTTCTTCTTGCTTTTAGCTCTCTGGGAAAGCTTGACGGAAGAGCCAAGTCTTGAGTTTCACTTTAAAAGTAGTATGGCATGGCTCAAGGCGGAGGTCCGGTGGTAGGGAGTTCCAGAGAGACGGGCCCGCTGTAGATAGAGCACGTTTCCTCAGGGTAGATTTTATGGCTTATGGTAAATTTTTATGGCTTATGGCTGCTCTTCACTGCCCCCTAATGGTTGGTGCCCTAGGTGACTGTCTAGTTTGCCTAATGGGATGCACCGGCCCTGGATAAAAAACGGTAAACTGTTCACTTCGAGGAAAGGGTGTTATTAGTGGTGTGCTAGAGGGATCAGTGCTCAGTCCATTTCTGTTTAATGGTTGAAGTGATATTGAGGAAAGTCTATGAAGAAAGGATTGCCTTTTTGCAGATACCAAAATCTGCAACAAGGTAGGCATTCTGGAAGTTGTGGTAAACATGTGAAGGAATCTAGTGAAGCTTGAGAAATGGTCAGAGTCTGAGCAGCTAAGATTTAATGCTAAAGAATGCAGGGTTATGCATTGAAGTTACAAGACTCAAGGGAGCAGTGCAGTCTAAGAGTTAAAAGTTCTACTGGACACAAAACAGAAGCAGGATCTGGGGTGATCAAATCTAATTAACTTAAGAGGGGCCAAACATGTAGACAAGGCAATAACAAAAGCCAGAAGGCTGCTTGGTGCATAGAGAGAGGAAAGGCCAGCAGGAAAAAGGAGGTGATATTGCCTCTGTATGTTTCTGATGAGATCTCATTTGTAGTACTATGTACAATTCAGGAGACTGCACCTTGGAAAGGATATAAACTAAATAGAGTAATTCCAGAGGGCAGACAGCAGCTGCTAAAATGATCAGTGGAATTTGAAGACAGACTTAAAAATCTAAACGTATACCCTGGAGGAAAGGAAGGAAAGGGGAAATATGATAGAGACACTTAAATACCTACAAGGAATAAATACCCGGGTGGCAGGTCTCTTTCAACGGAAAGGTGCTCTGAAATAAGGGGTCATGGGATGAGGGTGAAAGGAGACAGATTCAGGAGCTATTTCTTTACAGAAAGGGTGGTGGATGCATGGAAGAGCCTCCCAGTGGAGGAGGTGGAGACAAGAACAGTTTCAGAATTCAAGAAAACATGGGACAAGCATAGATGATCTTTGAGAGAGAGGAAGAGACTATAAAGCTGTGCAGGCTGTCTTGTCTGCTGTCTTGTTCTGTTTTCATGTTTTGCAATAAAGTCTTCAATTTCACATGAACTGTTATGGCTGGAGTAGTGGACCCTTGGGCCGGCCGTGCAGTGATGGAGGAATGTGAAGAAGACTCCGCAGAGATGAGATGGCAGGGAGGCGGCACGAAGCCGGGAAACCGAACAGGAGCTTCGCCATTGGAAGCCCGAGGCCCCCTGGGAGAAGCCCGTGAGGACCTGGGCCACTGGGACCTAGGAGGGGTCTCCCGCAATGGACTGTCAGCAGAGCGGAGGACGATCCAAGTTCAGGGCTGGCAGCAAACAAGGATAATCAGTAAACGAACCAGAGTCAGGAACCAGGGAAACAGTCCGAGGGCAAGGCAAGGTTGGAACGGAGCAGGACCAGGAGCGGAGGCTGGATCAGGAGTGGAGGCTGGATCAAGGCTGGAGAGGAACGGAAAGGATCAAGACTGAATCAGGAACGGAAGCAGGATCAATGCTGGATCAGGAACTGAACAGCAACTGGATACTCATACCGGAGTGAACCTCGTTGCAAGTCGATCTCTTGGAGCAGGGCCTGCGCACGACTCCTCATTCAAAAGGCATGTTATGTGGGGGAAAAAACTGATTCTGTTACATTGGAAGGGCTCAGTGGCACCTACCTATTGGCAGTGGAGGAACAACTTTCACAAGTTATTACAAATGGAGAATATGGCCTCCCGTGAATCACCTCTCCGCCGCCGTCAATTCGTACGCACCTGGCTGGTGTATATATAATCACTGCCACACAGGACTCGCAGTCAAATCCTCAGTGATTCCGGGGAGGCTCGTTGATACCTGGAATCTGGATCAAGTCGCTGCTAAGATGTCGACCACAGTAGATCTACCCTCAAAGACGTACCTATTTTGACTTGGCTTATTGAGGGGGGGGAAGGGTTAAACGGGGAGGTGGGGCAGGTACGACAGCTGTGTGGGGGGGAACATTGTAAAAGAGCTCATTGTTTGTATTGTTGTCCTGGGGGTTAAGAACAATACCACCCAGGCATGTTGATTACTGTTACTGTTTGGTTCATGCTCAATAAAAAAGCGTTAACATTAAATACCCTGCCGGCGTCTGACGTCACTCTGGGGGCCGGCTGAGGTTTCCCGCGCCTGCAGCTTTAAAAGCTGCCTCTTCGCGCACGCGCGTACCCAGTGGGCGGGGCCATGTCCAGGAACTTGATGGCGTCTCCCTCGTGGAGATAGCGAAGCAGGGAATGGCCCGTGGAGGCCTGGAATCGCGCCGAAGGGACTGGCAGACTATCGGGGCTGGCAAGAGAGGTAAGAGCCCGGGAGCGGGAGCCGCGACCGGGATCGCAACATGAACTTTACTGCAAATATGGTAATACAAATATGATTTCTAAATAATGAAAATGGCTTAGTATTGCAAAAGTAAATAAATAAATAAATTGATTAATTAATATAAAACCGTACATTACCAAGTCATTCCATAGGTTAGTACATTGGCTTCTAAGTAAGTATTCATTTTGCAGAAGTTCCACGTATAGAGGTACATTTTAAGAGCCGCGCACATGTGCACGTGTTTGCCGGTGCATGCACGTGAACGTGGCGATTTTAAAACATACATACATGTTTTAAAATCGGCTATTCGCTCATACATGTGCGTACGATTTCATATTGATGCGTGCATGTGCACACAAATGCCACCTTGCTTGCGTAAGTGGAGGGGATTTTACATGTCACGCGCGCCAACGCTGGAACCCATTTTCCCAGTTTGTTCCCAGTTCTCCCAGTTAACCAATCATCCAGCATTCCTAACCCTCCTATTTCTTTGCCTACCTTTTTCCCTGTTAGGTCAGACCCCCCCCATAACCTTGCTAAGTAATCTATTTTTTTTATTTTATGACTTACACGCCGTCCATAGCAGAAGTAAAGTTAAGCGGTAGGGGGCCCCAGTGTACGCTTGACTGTGTAAATAGGGTATGCGCGGATATCATGCCTCAGCCCCAACCTGCCCATACCCCACCCAGACCACACCCATTCCCCGTCCCTTTTGGCAAAAATTAGTTTGGTGTGCGTACGAGGAGGTATGTGAGTACCCGCACAGGTTTTAAAATCCGTGCAGCATGCGCCGCGCTGAGTCACGCATGTATCTCCTGGCTTCAGCGCACGTAGGGTTTTTAAAATCAACCACATACTTATTCCTTGGGATTAGATATTCAGTGAATAGCTAGTCTGTCTTTTCCTGCTTTCCCATTAAAAGCAGAACAAGATCCCTAGTAGTGAATTATGGACACTATATTAGTTTCCGCAAAACCACCTGGGGCCACGTTTGCTATCAATTGTCTTGCTTTCTCTGTACCTATTGCTTCTACTGGCCAACCTTATCCTTGTCTTATTTTCCTAGGTCAATTATAAAAGCTATTGAAGATGATTGCTAATCATACATTCCCTGCTAACTTTAATAAATGAAAATATCCAAGGCTCCTTGTAAATTTAAAAATGTATATTGCTAGTATTCTGTCCATTTTTAATCTGTTAACATCTGGATAGGGATTCTATACAAGGCTATTTCTCCTGAATACAGTTGTTTCAAACATACAATACTAATGCTCCCAGTTTGGGCAAATGTTGCTTAATTCTCTATTCAGAAATTTAGCTAAAGCATCTCTTATTCTAAAATGCCTAGGCAAAGTTACAATCAGCTAATTAAGTACAGTAGCTATTCAGTTCTTCCTACCCTTCTTCCATATTGCTTTGATTATTATTATATATTTTGTTGTAGCTGGAAGCGTCAGACCATTTTTATGTGAGTTGTGTACTTCATGGCTGTTAAGAGCTTATTTTTGGAAACACTTCCTTCCCCCGCCCTAAAAAAATAGAATAGGTAAAAAATACCATTATGACTTAGGAGAAAATTATGCAACCAGACAAGGGTCAGTGATTGCCCTAACCCATGTATGTCCTGTTAAATTAGAATCTTGACTATAATTCAACGTTGACAAATTGAAAATCTGAAAAGTTGGATAAAGGAATATTTTAACATGAAATGTTGGGCATTTCATTCTTAGCTGTTAGCAGTAGGAACATATGGCATATATGCACATACCCGACAGCTCTTCTGACCAGCAGAATATTCTCTCTGATTTATAAGACCTTTCTCTCTAAAGTACCTAGGTTTTCACAAGAGACACCCTTTGAGGAACCCATGGATGCCAAATATTTGTCTTAATCTCCTGCATTCCTATATGGGCACTTAAAACTCACAAAGAGCATTAGCTCTGCATCCAGCCATGGGTTTAGAGGAGATACATGTATGGCCATTACTGGCTGTATAAGGGAGGATGTGGTTGCATGGTGCCAGCTATAGAAGGAAGAAGACAGATGCGACCAGACCAAGCCATGGGAAGGAAGAGAAGCAGCATGTGTGGTTCTTGTTGTTCCTTCCATCAGCCAAAGGAAGGAGAATGTGTGCTAACCTTTAAGATCCCTGGTATAGGAAGAGGAGCCATAGGAGGAAAACATCACACGCCTGATCACCAATGAGGCACTGAGAAGAGGGTAAAAAGAAAATGAAGGTGGAAGGAGAAAAAAATTGCAGGGAAAAGAATGAATAGCATCATGAGGTGGCGAATGAGATAGGAGGAATAATTTGGAGAAAAATTCTTAAAATTTCCCATGCACTCGCATAGCTAACTTCTCCACTCACCCACTTACTGTTCACTCCCACTTCTGGACAGATGTTTGCCATTCCTGCTGTACATGGATTGTGGGGCTTCCTTCACGGTTCAGCTGGAAAGTGTTTCATTTTATATATCTATTTTGTATTTTACTTTCTTTTTTTTTTTTTTGGTCTGAATTTCAACCTGTTTTTATAAGACAAATGACCCCCTTCATACTGCCGTGTTATGTGATGTTGATCGACTTCTTGGAGCTCATCTTCGTTATACTTCATGTAACTGGATACTCCCCCTGGTGTCATTGCTTATGTGGGTCACAAATGGCCACTGCTGGCAGGGAAAGCTAGGGACAGGAACTGTCTTTCTCTATGCTACAGCAATCAGTAACATCTGTATCTAGATCAGAAACCCATCAAGTAAGGTTTGAACCCATGGTACCAAATAAGCTAATGAACTGAATTAACTCTTTGCCCCTAAATGTAGTTCCTGGTTGACTGGCGATTGGACCAGAGCTGTTAAAATTATAAAAAGTGGGTGATACAGTATTTTGCATGCAGTGTATAGCTTTCAAATCAGGGCAAATGATGGATGAAAGGGTGATGAAAAATGCTTTTGCAGCATATGAGGAATAGACTGTGCAGCTTGCCTGCAGCTGCTCTTCGTTCCTTTTGCAAGGGTATATTGATTCAGAGATTGGAATGCTGATTTGGTCAGAACACCATTAGCAATGTTTGCAATGCAGTACTGGAGGCTTTTGTGTTTTTGCCCATGATTGGAGTCATCCACTGCAGTGCAGTAATGGAATTAAAGGAGGAAACATTGCACAAAACGGGGAAGGGGGCCAATGAAATATAAACATTTTCCTGCATTTGTAAACCCCTGTTATCTTTTTTTTCTTAAAAAAAAAAAAGAGCTTCATACAGTGCAGAGAATTTCTCCTTATAATTTTCATTCATTAACGTCTACCCCCAATATTTTAACAAATGTGTGCACGAAAAGATCCACACTGAATATCACTGCTGTAGAGTGTGCTCTGCATACTTCCAGTAAATAACAGGTGGATAATATTGGCCAAGCCTATCTAGTGCAGCTTCAGTGTTTGTCTCTTATAATAAAATCAACTGAATTCTATTTCTGCTCAACATAAGAACATTAGATGGAATCACTCAGCCACCAAAGTCATCTGACCAATTAGACTGCTTAAGAAGGACTCCACAAACGTATCTGCCTTTAATAATAGGAGATCTTGTATGTGTTTCTTAAACAGTACTCTTCCTATCTCAGAGATTGCTCATAAATCATAATTTATAGCTGCATTTTTCGAGGCATTTTGCCGTTCCCATCTGGGAAGTGGGACGTTCGTTTGAGAAAGAAAGGGGGATAAAGATCTGCAGAAGACTAATTTACTGTTCTAAAACCAGGGTTTCCAGTTTGTCAAGATAAAAAAAAAAAAACAACACATAGACAAAACCATAATTGCAAGTAGGGAACTACTGAGACTTATTTGATTTCTTACAGTGTTCTGATTTGTTAGCTCCAATTCACAGTGGATTGTAGCTGCAGAGAAACTTAATACAAAAATCCCACAGGTGTTAAGAAATCACTGCTGTCATAGTAGACCATATCCTTCTTCTGCTGAAAGATCTCATAGGTATACTGGTGAGAGAAGGGTATCCTATTCCAGCTGAAGGAACTGGATATTACCTTTGCTTGGCTGCCTCTGATTTAATTGACACTAATGTTTATAATTGTGACATGAAGGAAATTTCTCGTCACTGGCTATTCATTTGTTTGCATGCAGTTACTAGATGTCTCATACAGGATGCAGGTAATTTCATTGTACAGTTGCTTTGTGAAAATATTAGCAGGCCAGGACAGAACAGAAAGAGAAGGTAATGCAACTTTTTCTGCAGTAGCATAAAATCACATGAACGTGAAAGCTGATTGGCCACCTGTTTACTTCTACAAAAGGCTAGAAAATATTTGCTTTCAGTGGTAATATAGCCTGATCAAGTTAATTTTCAAAGGAAAATGTAAATGTAACATGCTATCGTAGCAATTTTCAAAAGCCCACTTGCCTGGTTTAAGTGCAGGTAATGCAGATAAAATCCTTTGAAAATTGCAACCATATATGCTATTGAATTGTCAATAGGTTTTACCCATGTTAAGCGCATTTAACATGGGTAAATGGGCTTTTGGAAATTGTTTGGGCAGAGGAGGATACAATGCAAGCATTGAACGTATGAAGTAAGTGGGTATAAGGTCAGCTGAAAAGTACAAATAAAAATTAAGCCAGTGTGTGCATTGAAAGTAAAAGGACAAGATTTACGTTTTGGGCATGCGTAGGGCAAAAACCTTGTGAAAAACCTGAAATTCAGTTTGTGCTGCAGCTTCAGGAGCGGGGAATTTCCCATTCAAAGCAAAAAACAATTGTGTGTGCAAAATCTTGTGTACAAGTGCCTTGGAAATTTTTACTTAATTCATAAATGAAGCAATTTGAGGTAAAAATTCAACAGCTATTTTTTCACACAAGTTTTTGCTTGCACATTTGTTCTGTCAGTTTGTTTTCCCCCTATTGAAGTTGCAGGATATTAAATCATTGAGTAAAAAAATGTGATATCTGGAACTTGTGCACAACTTTACAGCTCATCTAGCATAGATGTTGCTATGGGATGGCAAGTGCCACCCAAAAAAATTTCCACTCCAGTTTTAGATATGGGATGGAGCAGGAATAAACTAAACCCCTGCCTGATCCAATGTAGCCACCAGTTGCTCGATCCTCCAGCTTAAATCTGCCTCCAGCAGATGGAGTAACGATTAAGTGAACGTTATCTTCTGCTGCCATAGAGCCAATCTCATAGTTCTTACCACAAGACCATCCCTGCAGCAGCAGGAGATGATGTTGCTTAAAAGTGACTCCTGCTGCTGCCCATGCCCATGCCATGACTATGAGCAAGGGGAGGTGGCATTGTACCCCTCAAAAACATAAAAGGATCCACGATCTGGCGGCTGCCAGTGGACCCTATTTTGCTGGCGGCTGAGGATTACGGCCCAGCAGGCTGCCATGGAGCCAATCCCGTGGCAGCCGAAGTAGCAGAGGACCTGGTGGCCACCAATGGACCCTATACTTCCAGTGGCTGAAGAAAGAGTGAGGTCTGGCAGGCCGCAGCAGAGCCAATCCTATGGTAGCCAAAGAAGAGCCACCAGTGGACCACATCTTTCTGGTGGCTGAAGAATAGGCCCAAAAGAGAGGGGAGGCTTTGAGCCTGTGTGAGTGAGTGAGAGAGAGAGAGTGTGTGTATGTGTGTGTGTGTGTGTGTGTGTGTGTGTGTGTATAAGCATATCTGTGTGAGCTAGCATGCATAAGATAGTGAGTGTATGGGAAAGTGTGTATGTGTGATAGGGAGCAAGCCTTTGTGTGAGACCAAGAGAGCCTTTGTGTGAGACCTGTGTCTTTGAGAGAGAGAGAGCAAGCCTGTGTGTGTGTATGTGTGAGAGAGTGAGCCTGCATGTGTAAGAGTGACCCTATGTATGAGAGAGTGAACTTGTGTGCATGTGTGACAGAGACAACCTGTGTGTCTGTTTCCCTGTATGTGAGCCTGTGTTTGTGTATGAGCATATTTGTGTGAGCTAGCATGAATGTGATAATGTGTTTGTTTGTGTGTACGAGTGTGTGTGTGTGTGAAAATGTGTATGTATGAGTATGTGTGTGTATGAGTGTGTGTGTGTGTGTGATAGGGAGCAAGCCTATGTGAGAGAGGAAGAGAGCCTGGTGAAAGATAAGAACATAAGAAGAAATTGCCATGCTGGGTTAGACCAAAGGTCCATCAAGCCCAGCATTCTGTTTCCAACAGAGGCCAAACCAGGCCACAAGAACCTGGCAATTACCCAAACACCAAGAAGATCCCATGCTACTGATACAATTAATAGCAGTGGCTATTCCCTAAGTAAACTTGATTAATAGCCATTAATGGACTTCTCCTCCAAGAACTTATCCAAACCTTTTTTGAACCCAGCTACACTAACTGCACTAACAACATCCTCTGGCAACAAATTCCAGAGTTTAATTGTGCGTTGAGTGAAAAAGAATTTTCTCCAATTAGTCTTAAATGTGCTACTTGCTAACTTCATGGAATGCCCCCTAGTCCTTCTATTATTCGAAAGTGTAAATAACCGAGTCACATCTACTCGTTCAAGACCTCTCATGATCTTAAAGACCTCTATCATATCCCCCCTCAACCGTCTCTTCTCCAAGCTGAACAGCCCTAACCTCTTCAGCCTTTCCTCATAGGGGAGCTGTTCCATCCCCTTTATCATTTTGGTTGCCCTTCTCTGTACCTTCTCCATCGCAACGATATATTTTTTGAGATGTGGCGACCAGAACTGTACACAGTATTCTAGGTGCGGTCTCACCATGGAGCGATTTAGAGGCATTATGACATTTTCCATTTTATTAACCATTCCTTTCCTAATAATTCCTAACATTCTGTTTGCTTTTTTGACTGCTGCAGCACACTGAGCCGATGGTTTTAAAGCATTATCCACTATGATGCCTAGACCTTTTTCCTGGGTGGTAGCTCCTAATATAGAACCTAACATCGTGTAACTACAGCAAGGGTTATTTTTCCCTATATGCAACACCTTGCACTTGTCCACATTACATTTGAGAGAGAGAAAGAGAGAGCAAATGTATGTGTGTGTGTGTGTGGGAGAGAGTGAGTGAGTCTGTGTGTGGAAAAAGTGAGACTGTGTGTGTATATGATAGAGAGAGACAACCTTTAGGCAGAATACAGAGCAGTTAAGCCTAGGGACATTTGCAGGGCAGCCATGTGGTCGACTGTCCACACTTTTACAAAACACTATAGATTACACCTTCAAGAAAGAGAGGAGACACTTTTTGGTATTGGAAGCAGCACTAGGGATTCTACCCGGGGGAAGTACAGCTTAGGTACATCCCACAGGTTACTGGTCTGGCAGGACAAAGAGGAAAGTTTCAATTAGGTCTTACATGACAGCTGGCTTTCCTTGCGTTCTGACAGACCAGGCTAGGTCTTGCCCATAAGAAAAGAATAAACAGGCATGCAAATAAAGAAACAGAGTTTGATAAGTAAGTTAAAACATAAGGAACAAGGAAGCACAGTGGAATGCGAAGGCAGGCTGTTCTCCCCTTAGCATTTTTATTCATTTTGTGATATGTCCTAGATCCCTTATTGCAGAAAGTAAGGAACCAGCGTCCTATAATACCAGGGAAAATGCCACCCTGGGGAGGACAAGACAGACAAAGAAGCTGGCCAGGTAACGAGCTAGTAAGTCTCCTTAAATAAATAAAGAAAGAAAGAAAGAAAGTGTGGGTATAAAAATACAAGCAACAAACCATGCTTTGGCAAAAGGCTACTGACTTCCTCTCTGCTAGGCCAGCCTTTATAGTAGTGATGTCAGAGAGGAAGCTTTCGCACTCTGCCCCCATCTGCTGGTGGGAGGGAAAATCCCACAGGTTACTGGTCTGGCAGGACTCAAGGAAAGCCAATTAGCAGGTAGGACTTAATTGAACCATTCCTACAAATACGCTGACTATGAGGAAAGTGAGATGGTACAAAGGGGAGCATTGCAAGGATAACTGTCACCTTGTTCCTTTTCAAGTGCCAACATTGGAATGCTAGCATTATTTAACCAAGCCTTTAAACACACCAGTCTTGCAGCCCAGTAGTAAACCCACAAGTTTTTTAAAGTAAATAAATTACATTTTTGTTTTTACTAGCACTTTATCAACATTTATATGATTTCTAGCCACAAGCTTTAAATTCTGCCTCTGAGAAACTGAGTCAGGGTTCAGAGTCATTTGGTGATTTTTAATAAAACTTCTTAAGATGGTATGATGGGCACAAACTGATGATAATGATGATGAGTAGGACTTCTGTGGGAAATCAAATGGCCACATTCCACCAGGCAGTGGTGCGGAGGGGCAGCCCACCAGTACCAGGCACCTTTAGGGGCAATCGCTGAGAGAAAAAGAGACCAAAAAGACCAAAATAATTTAAAAAACACTTCACGCTGAAACTGAGAATGCTGTGAAGTCAGGGATGAAGAGACCCGCCCCCCCCCCTGATGTCATCACGCTCAGCGGCGAACCGGTAAACGGCCACATTCCACCAGGCGTTGCACGCCGTGCGTCGCTCGCTGAAGGGGTGCGCCAAAGGGGCACTCCCCTTTGTGCACCCCTTCGTGCAATCCTTTGTGCTACACTTACTTTAATTCCCTTAAGTTTTCCTTTGTTAATTAACCTTTTTCATAGTGTTTAGTAATCCTTTGTTTATTAAATATGTTCAATGTATTTGACTTAGGAAACCTATTTTCCTGCATACTCTGTTTCTAATGTAAACTGGTATGATTTGTATCTGATACAAGAATGTCGGTATATAAAAATGCAAAATAAATAAATCAGAGCAAAATGTACCAAGAGCCTCTGTTTCAAGCATTAGACTTTCAGTGGTATAGCATAAACCCACTTATCATCATGAAATGTCACAGAGCTGACATCTAAAACTAAAACCAAATATTAAAAAAAAAACAACTATCATATGTACTCCCTGAACCTCTTTCCTTTATCTTTCAAAGTTGACGGTGCACTAAGAGAAGAAATGAATGCTCGCAGAACTCAAGACAAATCTCATTATTCATTTCCTAATGGAATAGATGATATTGATTCTTAGATTATTCTGATTATGAGTCTAAAATTGACATAATCTTAAACCCATAAAATGATGGTTCTTATTTCCTGCACTGGCTCTTTTTGTCTTGACATTGAACTTGTTGTCCATGCCTTAGTACTGATTAAATTATTCCAACCCGTATCCATTAGGGATGTGAATCGTGTCCTCGATCGTCTTAACGATCGATTTCGGCTGGGAGGGGGAGGGAATCGTATTGTTGCCGTTTGGGGGGGTAAAATATCGTGAAAAATCGTTAAAAATCGTTAAAAATCGAAAAATCGAAAAACCGGCACATTAAAACCCCCTAAAACCCACCCCCGACCCTTTAAATTAAATCCCCCACCAAATAACTTAAATAACCTGCGGGTCCAGCGGCGGTCCGGAACGGCAGCGGTCCGGAACGGGCTCCTGCTCCTGAATCTTGTCGTCTTCAGCCGGCGCCATTTTCCAAAATGGCGCTGAAAAATGGCGGCGGCCATAGACGAAAAAGATTGGACGGCAGGAGGTCCTTCCGGACCCCCGCTGGACTTTTGGCAAGTCTCGTGGGGGTCAGGAGGCCCCCCACAAGCTGGCCAAAAGTTCCTGGAGGTCCAGCGGGGGTCAGGGAGCGATTTCCCGCCGCGAATCGTTTTCGTACGGAAAATGGCGCCGGCAGGAGATCGACTGCAGGAGGTCGTTCAGCGAGGCGCCGGAACCCTCGCTGAACGACCTCCTGCAGTCGATCTCCTGCCGGCGCCATTTTCCGTACGAAAACGATTCGCGGCGGGAAATCGCTCCCTGACCCCCGCTGGACCTCCAGGAACTTTTGGCCAGCTTGTGGGGGGCCTCCTGACCCCCACGAGACTTGCCAAAAGTCCAGCGGGGGTCCGGAAGGACCTCCTGCCGTCCAATCTTTTTCGTCTATGGCCGCCGCCATTTTTCGGCGCCATTTTGGAAAATGGCGCCGGCTGAAGACGACAAGATTCAGGAGCAGGAGCCCGTTCCGGACCGCTGCCGTTCCGGACCGCCGCTGGACCCGCAGGTTATTTAAGTTATTTGGGGGGGGGGTTCGGGAGGGTGGGGGATTTAATTTAAAGGGTCGGGGGTGGGTTTTAGGGGGTTTTAGTGTGCCGGCTCACGATTCTAACGATTTATAACGATAAATCGTTAGAATCTGTATTGTATTGTGTTCCATAACGGTTTAAGACGATATTAAAATTATCGGACGATAATTTTAATCGTCCTAAAACGATTCACATCCCTAGTATCCATCCTGCATCCTCCAAATGCAATTGCAAATGCAGTAGCATATGCAAAAAGTATGAAATAGTGTGCACTATTTTTCACAAATGTGAGTTAGTTCATTCTGTTTTACATAAGCAATTCTGTTTGCAACATTTATGCAAAATCACCTAAAGAGCTAAAAAAAATCATGTACATGAACTCAATAGCAGTTAATCAGTTACTAAATTCCACATGAAAAATCACACAATGCATAATTTTCTACAAAACTTGACTTCACCCTCCTCCGCCAGGGGCTGAAAATGCTGCTGCTACAGTATGCCCTGCCCAGGTCAACCTGGGGTGCAGAAGACCCAATTCAGGGATCATACCGGTGACCTTCCACACACTGCCATGAGCTACCGGGCCTGCCCATTATGAGATGTTTCTAATCCTTAAACAAATAAATTCCAACAAATTTTGAAATTAATGGGATTACAAAATGGCTGCAGTTGTTTCGCAGTTTTTTTAAGCTATCATGATATTCAAAAGTCTTTTTCAAATGAAATGAAAATAAAGTATTCTTTGTTTTATTGACTTTGCATTGCTTTATTTCATGGATAAAGTTTTTTGAATTGGTTTCTGCATGGAATTAACTATTTTTTATGAGGTGCTGAGACAAACTAAGTAGGAAATCTATTGTATCCATGGTGATACATTTCTGACGATAGACTGGTAATGTGGTTATCACTTCCATAGCAGTAGTCTATTTTAAATTCAGCATTTTGACTTCTACTTTTTAAACCAGAAGTTCACCATGTATACTTGAATGCTAGATGTTTTGATGCATCCCCTCTGAGAACTGAATGTTATTTGTGTCCTTGGACTGAAGCTCAGACTCTTGTAGGATAGATTATTTGTGCATACACATCAAAAACTGGTTCTCTGAAAACCATTATATATTGTACACGATTAAAGTTAAGGCAAAAGATAACTAATGCAGGGCTTCCCAAACCTGTCCTGGGACCCCATAGCCAGTCAGGTGTTCGGGATATCTACAATGAATATTCATGAGATATATTTGCATATAATGGAGACTCCGTTTATGCAAATTTATTTGATGCATATTTATTCTAGTTATCCTGAAAATCCAACTGGCTATGGAGTCCCCAAGACAGGTTTGGGAAGTCCTGATCTAATCAATAAATCAACTATTAGGTCAAATTTCCGTAAAGAGGTTTAAACTGCAAAACATTCAGCTTTTTTTTGTATATGAAGAGAAATATCCTTGCCTTTCTCCCAGAGTAGTGAAAATTTTGATTTATGGCCTATATTTTCACTGGTTTCGTAGTTCTGATATGTCTTATTGTTTTTCATGCTTCCAATATTTCTTTTAAGATTTTTATGTTAAGTAGTTTTTTATGTTTATAGCTCAGCTTCACAGACAGCCGGGGAGATGTTTTTATGACTTGGCAGTTCACGCAGCATACTAATCCTTTTATGAACTTTTTTTCTTGAATACATATTTCCTGAAACTATTCACTTTCTGTTGAACATGCTGGATATTTTGCAGCACATATTCTTATCAGAGTCCATCATGCCATCGGTCACCTTATCTGAATGATGAACATAAATAGGGTCACCAGATATCCCCCAACTTTGGTGATGCTCCCCAGTTTTCATTCTGTGTTCCCAATTCTGTCTGATGTGGAAGGATAAATCCTAGGATAAGGAAAGGGAAAAGAAGGAGGGAAGGAAGATAAAGCAAAGCGCAAGGTAGAATAGATACAGAAGAAAAGAGAAAGGAAAGGGAAAGAGACAGACTGGTAGGCTAGAAATGAGACTAAACAGTCAAGAGATGAATGGAAGAGAAGGGGGAGATAAAGATTAAAATTATAAATACCACTGGAAAGCAAGAGCAGACTGACCATTTGCACAATAGGGCAGAGCCCAAGGGCCCTCAGTGCTCTCCCCTAGACTCAGATGGGTGGTTAATGGCCAATGACCCTTATTAACAGAGGCCCAGATCACTTTCAGAGACAAAAAAAAGAGAAGGTAACAAAAGTGAAATAGAAAATGCAAGAAAGATATTAAAGATAGATACAACATAGACTGGAAAATGTGTATTTTCTGGAAGAGAATACAAATACTAACAGTGATAGGGAAGCTAATAAATTTGACAGAACAGTAATGGGAGATTTCAATTACCCCAATATTGATTGGGTAAATGTAACATCAGGGTATGCTAGGGAGGTAAAGCTTCTAGATTAAATAAATGACTGTTACATGGAGCAGCTGTTCAGGAACCAACAAGAATGGGAACTATTTTAGAACCAATTCTTAGTCGAATGAAGGATTTGGTGCAAGAGATAATGGTGATGGGGGCCACTCAGCAACAGTGATCATATTGTGATCAAATTCTACTTAATGATTGGGAGAACAATAAGCATTAAACTTTGAAAAGGGAAACTTTGATAAAATGAGGTAAATAGAAAAAAAACCCTGAAAAGTGCAGTATGTTATAGAGATGTGAATCGTGTGATCGATCGTCTTAACGATCGATTTCGGCTGGGGGGGGGGAGGGAACGGATCGTCGCGGTTTTGTTTTTTTAAATATTATGTAAATCGTAAATCGGGGGAGGGCAGGAAAACCGGCACACTAAAACATCCCTAAAACCCACCCCGACCCTTTAAAATAAATCCCCCACCCTCCCGAACCCCCCCAAAATGCCTTAAATTACCTGGGGTCCAGATGGGGGGTCCCGGTGTGATCTTTTACTCTCGGGCCTCCAGGGCATTGTAGAAATGGCGCCGGCGCTACCTTTGCCCTGTCATATGACAGGGCAAAGGTAGCGCCGGCGCCATTTTGTTTTTTGTCCCCCGACGTCAGGAGCGTAGGAGATCGCTCCCGGACCCCCGCTGGACCCCCAGGGACTTTTGGCCAGCTTGGGGGGGCCTCCTGACCCCCACAAGACTTGCCAAAAGTCCAGCGGGGGTCTGGGAGCGACCTCCTGCACTCGAATCGTTTTGCCGACGTCAGGAGCGTAGGAAATCGCTCCCGGACACCCGCTGGACCCCCAGGGACTTTTGGCCAGCTTGGGGGGGCCTCCTGACCCCCACAAGACTTGCCAAAAGTCCAGCGGGGGTCCGGGAGCGACCTCCTGTACTCGAATCATTTTGCCGTACAAAATGGCGCCGACCTCGACTGATTTTTACAAATTATATGTGGCAATATACAATTTGTAATACATATACATTCTTCTTGTGTCAATACTCTTGAGCATCTTAACATCTGCTTCTCTGCCATTAATAAATGGTTGAAACACCACAAATTGTCCTTAAACATGACAAAAACCAAGCTCCTTGCCATTCACAGTCCTTATTCATCCATCAGTTTCAACCCTATATCTCTTTTTGGCTGCAATTTCACTATTCAATAGCAGGTCAAAAGTCTTGGAGTGACTCTAGATAATACTCTTTCATTCCAGCCCCACATCAAACATGTCATTGCTCAAGGTTTTTATCGCATTCGTGTTTTATCTGGTCTTAAAAAATTCCTTCACGTACATGATTTTCGAACTGTTCTAAAGCCTCTCTTTTCCCCATAGTTGACTACTGTGATTCACTTTACCTTGAACTAGCTAATATTACTATTAAGCCCTTGCAGCTCCTACTCAGTGTTGCCAACCGGCTACTCTATGGTTTGAAGTGAACTGATAATATCACTTCCACTTTGATAGAACTACACTGGCTGTCCATCCATGAGAGGATAAAGTACAAGGTTGAATGACAATTTTCAAATTGCTGAATGATGAACCCCCTGTGTTAGTCAACACCATGCTTCATTTTTATCAGCCCACAAGGTCCCTACACTCATCCTAACATGGCCTTCTCGATGTACCATCCCCATGACTCACCAGGCTCCATGTCATGCGCGAATGTGCTTTTTCTATAGTAGGCCCTACTCTCTGGAATTCTTTCCCCATTGAAATTAGGCAATCGAACAAAAGTACGCGCTCACGCAAGTTTTTAAAATCTGTCCCTAAGTACTTGGAGGTCCATATTAAAAATCTATTTAGACTGATAATGTAATAAATATTGTAAATAAGTGAAAAAAAAAAAACTTTCATTCTGTATGTCTGGTTGAAAGAAATCCCAGAAATGCTGCAATAGTTAATAACAGGGAAAGACAGGCTGAGAGAGCCAGCCTGTGTTTTTATCTCATCCATATCTGATTACCTTGTATGGTTCTAGAAGAGCAGTGGGGGGCAGGCTTCAGCCACGTCAGAGGTCGGAGCAGGAAGGATTCAGCTCCTGTTGTTGCAGAGGTGGCAAGACTCAGGGACAGACAACAGCAAGGGGAGTGACCTGGGAATGTTGCAGTTGTGCCTTTTGAATCAGCTGGGTCTGCAGGGAAGAGAAAAAGGAAGTGGCATCAGCATAGATCTCCAGTAATGTAAATCACATTGAGAAATCCAGAAGAAAAGTATTAAAACCAGTGCCAACCTAGATGTGAGCAAGAATTGAGCAATCCCTTCATATAATTTTTATTTCAAAACTAAGCTTTAAAAAAAGTTTTAGAAGATAAAGTTGGATGGTGTTTCATAGGAAGCAGTTGGAACCAATACAAATCTATGGGAAGTCAAGGAGCTGCACCATTCAGCTGGCACCACAAAGTTCTGCATGTCAATAGTTCCCCTGTGACAGGCTAATTTGCATGGATGCTGACATTAACTGCAAGAAAGCCTCATGCTTAGTTTTTTTTTGTAAAAAGGCTGTGGAAGAATCAAGGAGCTGTGAGTTGACTGTGTTTTATAAAAGTTTAGTACTGTGTTTAACAAAAGATCTAACTGGATGATATTGTCAGACTTCTGCCATCTTAAGGAGGTTATAAAGAGTCCAGTAAGAAGTGTTTAAGGATATATAAGCAGTATGTGAGGAACTATTTTCTGTTTTTGTGATCTCATCCAGGGCAGTAATCCTTCTTGTGGGAAAAAAAACCACACACAGAAAAAGACTGGTCTTGTGCAGAGGCAGGGGCTTACAGCAGGAACTCTGCCTTGGAATCAGGGAAAAAAGAGAAAGCCCTGTTTGAGAAAGAAATAATGGGAACAGAGAGAGAAAATCTATTATTGTTAAAGCCCGAGCAAGTCAAAGAGTAGAGAAGATTGTGAAAATAAGAAAATTCATCTACAAGGAAAGGACCAGTAATTAAGGGCAATTGCTTATCTTTTTATTTTATTAGTTAGAATTTCAGTACATGGTAGGTTCCTGTTGCACACATAATAGAACCACATTGTTAGATTGCCGGAAGATATACAGTGAGAGGCAGATAGTTTCTCTTTTTGATTTTCTTAAAGCCAAGCCAATAGGTTATTCCTGTGGTTCCTGGAAGGCGACCAAAGAAAAGAGAACCAGAGCCACAAAACCAGGAATGCTTTGCTATCAATAAGCACCACAAGCACTATTTGCAGCATCAGAGACAATGCACCCTGCATCCTGCATCTAAGTTTGCACTCACAACAGCCTAGATCTGGCCAGACACTAGTGACATTCACTCAAAAACAAAATAAATACATAACAGAATTACAGGAAGAAAATTATACTTAAATAAGAAAATGTTCAAAGATACTGCAAGCTAGAGAGCAGTCCAAAGCATAGAGTTCAGAGAATGCATTAAAATACAATATAAAAAACAAGAGTGAACAATATTGTGACTTGCCTGAATGACTATTTTGAATGCATCTTGCTTTTTTTGAGAGAGACTTAGAAGGAAATGCTAATTACCATAGTTGGTAAAGATTGTTCTGATAACTATTCTGATAGCATAATTGCAAAAGATTTAAAATGAATTGCATTTACTGCTGGTATACAATAGCTATTGAACCCAGTTTTAACATTATTGCCAGCTGGTTACATTTTTTTATCATTTGCATTTCATGATTGTTACCACAATACAGCTTTTCTTAATTTTAAACGATTCTTTCCTACATAATAACTTTCTTACTCTATGCTTCCCCTCCCAACCTCTGGGAGCTCCATTGGCTTGGTGGGATTTCCTATTTCTTCTAAATTACCCAGTCAGAAAGAGTGCAATGTGTGGAACCCTGTTAGCTGCAACTCAACTCCTGTGCTATCGACCTACCCCACCGCCACTTAGAAACTCGAACCACCTTAGCAGAAGAGAATCACCATTTCCACCAGTTGCAGCTGGGGGGGGGGGGGGGCGCTACAATATATTTAGCCCTTATCCAGATAAATTCTAGCCAGGTAAATAGTTATGTGGCTAGAATTTAGCTGGATAAGAAGAGGGTGTTCCATGGATGGGCAAGAGGTGCTCCAAAGAGGAGTGGAGTTAGCCGCATAAGTTAAGCGGCTAACTCCAATATTCACAGTTAACCACTTAACTTATGTGGCTATCTCAGGTCGGGGCATAGGGCTGTCCTAAAGTTAGCCAGATAGACATTAACCGGCTAACTTTAAGATAGCTGGCATATTCAGTGGTGCGACCGCACACTAAATATCCGGCTAAGTAGCCGAGCCACACAGCAGCTGAAAATGGATTCCATTGTTTTCCACAGAAAGAGTTTTCACAGAAAAAGCAGGGGCAGATCTCTCTGTGCACTTTTTCCTTAGGCAATTTTCAAAGGGAAAGTGGGCTCGTGTTTTCCCTTTGAAAACCAGTGCAGTGTCCATGGGCAAAAATTCCCATGGACTTTGCACCCATCCAAATAGTTTTGAAACTTGTCCATTTAAATATTTGTTTCTAGCATAGCTGCAAGACAACAGCTGTTTTTAAACATATGTACTATTTAATACAGGTTTTCATTAAAAATAATGTGCATTAAGGAAGTCTACGAAAAATATAAGCAGCGCCACCCAAGGCTAATGGAGATACTTTTTGGTTCGCATGTCTCCATGGTGAGTGCAATTGCGCAAATCTGAAAAAAAAACAAATTCCACCCAGTATGATCAGGGGACGCTCATTCAAAGAAAATCAAGATTGACCAATTTTATAGTGTTATAATAGACTGAATTGACAAAACCTAAGTCATAAAATCCTTATTCATTTACTGTATCTGCTCACTGCTGTTGTTCTAATTGCCACAATAATGAAAGACATAAAACAGTGAAATGAGATTTTCTTAATCTAGTTGCTTGAAGTCAAAGACCATATCAGCCAGACACTGCTTCCTTTTATTTTGAGCTTGATTTTTATGACATTCTATTACTCTTTGCTGGTTATGTGGTGGCTCAGTAGACATTGCAAACATTATGGTCTTTGAAAAAGCAGCAGCAATGTTTAATAGTGAATATATTATTGCCATTAAAGCTGCTTCAGAAAAACTGGGCTTAAATCTATCACTTAACAGTGGCGTCCTCATTTAACTTACCTTCAGACGAGATGATAATGTATTCTATTTGAGTTTCGGAGACGTGCATCTGAAACTGAATGGAATACATTTCTGTTTCACCTGAGGAATAACTAAACATGACCTGCGCTATAGGTTTCGGTTATGCTATAATAGCAAATTATAGTATACAGTGGTATGTATGAAAACATTACTTTTAGGTAATAAGAAAGATCTTTATGTAAGTGAAAATGTAAATTTTTTTTAATGCTGCCATTGGTCTTTATGGGGACAATTTTCAAAGGGATTTTCATGGAACCTGACAAAAAAGCATCTTTGAAAATTGCCCCATCCCCTGTATGTGCTGACCACAGTGTGCATGCTCTTACCCATGGTGAAAAGGGGCAATGCCAGGGGGCAGGGTTGATGCAGAGATTAGCCATGGGATTTCCTTTTGAAAATTATCTTTGCACCTGCCACTGGATTTTCAAAGCAAAACTGTAGGGAGTTTCCCTTTGAAAATTGACTTGCAGACCATGGAGTTTCTTTATCATCCTCCCCATTGTCTGATCTGTAGGAATTCAGTTGAAAGATAATAGTGATGACAGTTTTTTGTAGTGTTCCTAAGAGGATAAATACCTCCTAGTATTTATAGCCATCCCTCTCAAATAGTCCATCACTTGTGGTTTGGTTGGGCTGGCACACAAAGCTGGTCCTTGTAATAAGCTCACAGTTTGCTCAGTACACCTGTGTTCAACAGTGGCAAATTTTATCTTTGACATCAAGTTGAAACCTGTTATTGAAATTAAAGACTGATTTAATCTTAAAATAAAATGACTTGGATGAAGGAAATTAGGTCCTTATTGTCATTATTGTACAGATAATTTTAAACTGCCTCTAGTGCTCTACAAACTTATGTTTATGTTAGATGGAAACTAATAGATGTCTCTTGTAACAGCGGGGAGCCCTTTTCAAGGTACGTTAGCACATGACCTACTTCAGTCTAATTATCTGGTCAGGTGTGTACTTTGACCTGTCTAGACATTCAGCCACTTTGAATATTGAGCATAAAAGGTTCTCCTTAAAGTACTAAATTAAAGTGAGGTATTTGGACAGTCATGAACATGTGGACTGGGATTTTACCTCCAAAGAATGAGAACTAATAATATCAGTTATATTTTTTATTCAGGCAGGCAGGAAGGGGGATGGGGGAGCTGTTGTCCCAGATACATTTTCTATCTGGGCAGGCAGGTAGAAGGGGAGATAGGGAAGCTGTCAATCCAGCATTGGCAGATTTAGGCTTGCCAAGTTAGATGGTTAGCACTGAAAATCAGTGCTAGGTGCCTTTCTCCCATAAATGTAACCAAATCACCTGGACCTCTCTGAATTTAAGCAACTACCTAAATACCTTTTTTCATTAGGAGGCTAAATTTGGTGGATTTTCAATGCCTTTGATCTAACCGGCTAATAGGCATTGAGATCCCTTTGAAAATCCAGCTCTTTCTGTTGACATAATCCCCAAAACATCTGAGTGTTGTGCCTGTCAGTCGCAGACAGCTGCGACCTCTCATGCTCACCTCTTTTTTCGCTGCACCATCAAATCTAGGACGTCTGGCAGCCTCCGCCAGTCATCTCCCTTGCGTTCCTGGGACAGCGTGGATGCTGCCAACTGGCATCTTGCTTCTGGAGTCACACAGGTGCACGTGCGCATGGGCCAGCTATATACACGTCATGTCAGGAACCTCGGGAGCGTTCCCTCCGGATGACGTAGTCTCACTAGCTGTACTTAAGCAGACCGGCCCTATGCATTGACAAGTTAGCATGGAGTTTCCTCATTGCTGAATCTACCTCTCTTAGGCCATTGGTTCCAGTTCTTGGCTTGCTGTGTGAACGCTCTGAGTACCCGCTCCTCGGGGGTTCTTCCGCGTTCCTAGGCTATCTACTCCTCGGAGGGCCTTCCTGCCTTTGAACTACTTCTCAGGACTACCCTTGGAACCAAGTCTCATGAGTACTTTCTTTGTACTTCAACTCTACCAAGCCTTGCTGGGATTCCCCATAGTGTACCCTGGGCCTCGGGCCACTACCGATGTTCTCCTCAGCAGGATTCACTTCACCTTACCCTGTGCTGCAGATTGCTGCCTCAACTTCTTCAGGAACCTTCTGAGCTTCCGTACCTCTGACTACCTCAGCATCACCATCATTGTACAGTCATCCTCGGCATACCCCGCGCTGCGGGCCACTACCGAATCTGCACACCTGAGGTAATTGCTTCATCACCAAGAAGGCTGTCTGGTGTACCCCGCTCTGCGGGCCACTACTGGATCTGCACATCAAAGCTAATTGCTTCACTACTGAGAAGGCTGCCTGGCGTATCCTGCTCCGCGGGTCACTACTGGATATTATATCTGAGGTATCACCCTGGGCATACCCCTTGCTCAAGAACTGTATCTCTACTGCAGTCCCCACTCCACGGGTTCTGCTTCAGAACTATTCCTTACCTGCAGTTCCCCACTCCACGGGTCCTGCTCTTTCTCCTCTCTAATAAAGCCTCTATTACAGTTGTGTCCTAAACCTCTGAGACCGCGCCTACCGACTGTGAGGCCCACAGGGCTCCTCCCTGTGGGCGGAGTCATCTCTCACCTCGGCCCAGGGTTCACATCCCTACCAAAACATAACACTGAGATGGGTATTTTATGCTATTTTTCATATTTTAATTCTGTCAAGCACAAATAGGCAGACTGGATGGCGCAAGTGGTGTTTATCTGCTGATATAATCTATGTTTCTATTACAATCCACATCTAGAATACTGTAATACACTTGAGAATTAATAGGTGTGGCAGACCACTGCTGACGACCCACTCTGCTTCTGCTAGATCACCCAAAATAATAGCCTAACAAAACATTTGCAGCAAAACAACATTTTTATTTTCCTTCAGTCTATGGTTTTTCAAAAGAAACAGCACAATTTTATATCTAAGGCACCAGAGTAATTTCAGATATAGAGAACAGGTATTTAAACACAGGTTGGAATAAACTCTATGCCACAACCATGCATCCCAGCTGTCTCCTGACTCCTTCTGTTAACTTCAAGCCACAGGCTATCCAATTCCTTTACTGGGATATCCTCACTCTAGGCATAACATTGTTCTACCCTGACCAGCCCTTGCTTTTCTGGCTGGGCTTTGTTTCCTTTGCATCTCCTCGAACTGAAACTATGCTCTCCTTATGTAGGTCTTACATCAGTCTCACCTGTATTTACCTGTTCCTCTGTGATCAGTTCCCTTCTGATTGGCTTCAGGTTCAGTCTTCTTGTGACTATCACTCCCAGCAGACTCCTTTGTTCCTCCTTTCCTTAAAATAGTACTATTTCTGGGGTTCTCTTAAAAGTGTTGCAGTCGTGGATCTTTAGACTGAGGCAGGGTTGACGCAACCTTCAGGAAGGAATCCTACAGGACCCCACTGTCGGCAGGCGGACCCAGATGAGGAAGAGGTCCAGCTGGAGCATCACCTTTATCAGCCCACATTCACCTCAAGTTGAGCCTTTGTGTGCCAGGGCTAGAAGATATGAGGGGACCTTTGCAGGTGGAGAGATCCGTTCAGGTATCTGAATTGGAGCTGAAGTAGAAGAGGTGGCAGGCTATGGTTGAGGGCAGGCAGTGGCAGAAGTGTCCAGGAGTCAGGCAGTGGTCAATGGCAAGCAGCAAGTGAAAATATCTAGGACGTGGGCAGTGGTTAGTGGCAGGCAGCAGGCAAGAGTGTCCAGAAGTCAAGCCGAGGTCAATAATGGGTATCTGTCCATAGGGAAGGAAGGATGGATAGGCAGGGCAGGAAGGCAAGGAGAAGAACAGGCAGGTGAGAAACCAAAAGAGAACTGAAGAAGGGCAACAGATTCTGAAGATGAAGACAGGGACACCTGGAACTGAAGACACAGAATGCATGAACTGGAGAGTGAGGACAAGGATCGCTGAGGCAACTCACACTATAGGAACATAGGGAGACCAGTTGCTGAGATGAGGACTGTAGGGAAGTTAGAGCCTTTTATAGGTCAGAGCCTGTGACATCATCTGTGGGCCCTTTAAATATGGTAACGTCAGGGGATGCCTGGGAGAGTGTCAGTGGCATCCTGCTATGTGTGTAGGGGAGGGTTGTCTATGCACTTGGCGTAGACAACCCTCCCCTACACACATAGCAGCTTACAAACATACACGGGTAGATTTTACAAATCTACACACACGCGTACTTTTGTTTGCGTACCAGGCACGAACAAAAGTACGTGGGATTTTATAAGATACGCGCGTATCTTATAAAATCCGGGGTCGGCGCGCGCAAGGGGGTGCACATTTGTGCAACCTGCGCGCGCCGAGCCCAGCGCGCGCTGCCTGTTCCCTCTGAGGCCGCTCCGATTTCAGAGCGGCCTCAGAGGGAACTTTCCTTCTGTCTCCCCTCAATTTCCCCTCCCCCCCGGCCCTATCTAAACCTCCCCCTATCTTTGTCAGCAGATTTACGCCTGACAGAGGCAGGCGTAAATCTGCGCGCGCCAGCGGGCTGCTGGCGCGCCATCACCCGACCCAGGGGCTGGTCCGGAGGCCTCGACCATGCCCCCGGGCCGGCATCATGCCCCGACACGCCTCCCGCCCCGCCCCGAAATTCACGCCGCCCACCTGACACACCCCGACACGCCCCCTTTGCAAAGCCCCAGGACTTACACACGTCCCGGGGCTTGCTCGCATCGCCAAGCCTATGCAAAATAGGCTCGGCACGCGCAGGGGCCTTTTAAGAGGGTTACGCGCATAACTTATGCGCGTAACCCTTTTAAAATCCGGCCCACACTGCACACTTACGGTCAAGCCACTCTACAAACCAAGCGAGATTTCTACTCATCTAAAATTCATGACTAACAATTCAACTCCAATGCCCTATTCTCATATGTAGCTGAGCTCACAAACCCCATCCCCCCTTCCACCTCTCAGGAAGAAAATGCCAATGATAAATGCGAAGAACTAGCAAAGTATTTCCAGAATAAAATCGCCAATTTCCTCCTTCGCTTCCCCACCAAGCCTTCACCTACCACTCCGCTCCCTAATAACAACAGCAGCAATATTGGGTCCCTCGACCTCACAACTACGCTGGAGATTGAAACCATCTTGAAAAGGATGAAACCAGCCATCCATATCTCAGACACAATCCCCACTAAAACTCTCCTCTCTATCCCAACTGCCATTGCAAAACCTATAGCTGACATAGTTAATTGCTCCCTTACATCTGGTAAAGTCCCAGACTCCCTCAAACATGCTGTCGTCAAGCCCCTTCTTAAAAACCCACCCTCGACCCCACTGACCCAGCAAATTACCGGCCCATCTCCAACCTGCCTTTCATCTCCAAAATCCTTGAAAAGTAGTTAACACCCAACTCACTGACTTCCTCGAAGACCATGGTATCCTACACCCAACACAATTTGGCTTCTATAAAGGTCACAATATAGAGAATATTTTACTAGCAATTACAGACACCATCCTCAAGGGCATGGACCAAGGTAAATCATACCTACTTGCCCTCCTAGATATCTCGGCAGCCTTCAATACTGTCAACCACCAAATCCTCATCTCCCATCTGGCAGAGATAGGTCTCTCTGACACAGCACTATCATGGTTTTCCTCCTATCTCACCCATAGAGAATACTTAGTAAAAATTGATGTCTGAATCCTCGCACATTCCCCTCACACAGGGTGTCCCCCAAGGATCCTCCCTATCTTCCATCCTTTTCAATATTTATCTTTTGCCTCTCTGCCACCTACTCTCTGACCTAGGCCTGAAATTATTCCTGTACGCGGATGATGTGCAAATTCTTATCTGCATTCAAAAAACCCTTAAGGAATCACTGCAATTCTGGGAATCTTGCCTTGTTTCTATCTATTCTCTATTATCCAACCTCCACCTTGCTCTAAACGCATCTAAAACAGAAATCCTCATCATCTCTAAGCTACCGGACCTCACAACACACTCCTCCTCTCTTAACACTGCCTTAGCCCATACCCCCCTGCATTCTGTAAGAGACCTAGGCGTCTCCCTAGATCAATACCTCAATTTCAAACCCCACATTAAGTCTCTTCTAAAGGGGGGCTTCTACAAACTCCATATCCTAAAAAACCTTAAGCCCCTCCTCCACACCCAGGATTTCCGCTTAGTACTGCAGACTACCATTCTATCTAAACTAGACTACTGCAACTCCCTTCTTCAAGACCTCCCATCCTCTACCATTAAACCCCTACAAATCCTGCAGAATGCCATGGAGAGAATCATAACCAACACCCGTAAAAGGGACCACATCACCCCTATACTCAAGGATCTGCACTGGCTACCCATCCCCTTTCGTATTCAATACAAAACACTTACTATCCTACACAACACACTTTACAAGAATAACCTCCCCTGGCTCGAGGATATGCCACGTTTCCGTTCCTCTAACCGCCCCACCAGAACTTCCCTTGCAGGCACCCTTTACACCCCATCCCTCAAAACTGCACACCTTACCCTTACCAGAGAAAGAGCCTTCTCCATTGCCGGCCCTTCCCTCTGGAACTCCCTTCCCTCTGATCTCCGTCTTGAACCTTCCTTACATAATTTCAAAAAAGGTATCAAGACATGGCTTTTCAAGCAGGCCTACCCGGATGCCAACCAAACCTAGCCAGTGCCTCCCCTCTGCCTTTCAGAACTCGCCCTGCATTTTGTATATACCTGTACCGCTAATCCAGTTATATTTTGTACTCCTCCCTTGATGTGATGTTTGAAAATTATCATGTTTTCTCTCCACTCTCTCTTAATTTCTTCCTATTATCTTTTCCCTTCCTTTACTTGCTCCCGGCCCACCTCCTCTTCCCTTTCTCGCCTGCTACCCTCGCCCCTTTCCCTGTTCAATGTAATTTTCCATTCTTTTTGTTAATTGTAAACCGGCGTGATGTCTTCCACGAATGTCGGTATATTAAAAATTCATAAATAAATAAATAAATAAATAAAATAAGCCACATTGGGAGCATCTAGCCTGTTAGAACACAGCAACCTGCGACTTGGCTGCACAGGGGATCCTTGGTGGTGTCAGGAGCCGATGGTGATGGCTCCCTCCCAGAAAAAAGTGCAACGGTTCATGGGGGAGCCCTGTGGACTATCAAATGCAACAAAAAACACCCTCTATGACTCCGTGGCTACTTTTTCCCCATATCATTCTCTGGGCTGTTCCTAACTGATGGAGGTATTTACCTCATTACAATAGACCACACACCAACCATCTATTCATCTCTGTATAATAGATTTATATGATAAATATGACCTGATAATTTGATGGCACTGTTAGACATAGCTATAATGTTTATTGACAAAACAGGAGACTATTGTTCCACAATCTACTCTTCTATTGAAGCTGTTTTTATTTATAATGGATTCTCTGTAAAATGTGGTACTTTTTATTGGAACAACATAAGAATAATCCAAAAACCTTTTGAGATCTCCTCCATCAGTAGATGGGGTCATTATAGTCGCAAAAGCTTGGGTACTATTTATTTGTTTATTTAAAATTTCTTATATACCACCTATACTAGAACCTCCATGCTAAGCAGTGTACAATAAAACATATATAATATAGTCATGACAAATTATATAGAAGCTAAAACCATGACAGCATATAGTACATTAACATTAATAAAATAGATTTAAACAAGATTCAATTAAAGAGAAGCCATCTGAGAACAATGAGCCTTTAATTTTTTAAGTTAAAACTTGAAATCTGTAATTGCGCAAAATGGAGGAAAGAGCAAAGCCTTGTGGCACTCCCATAGAAACTGATTTCCAGGAGATCCAGATTGCCCTATTTTGAGCTGAAACTGCTGATGTGACAGACAGAACTCCAACCAACAAATACATCTATCCCAAGACCAAGAGAAAGCAACCTACTTAAGAGAATGGGATGGATCACCCAGTCAAACGCTGCTGAAATATTGAAGGAAATCATAATTAGAGAGCGTCCCAAATTTAGGCTCTTAGGTAGAAAGTTTAAATCCAGAACCTCCAGGGTAGCATTCTCTGAAATGCTCCCTGTTCCACGCGCAGGTCACCAGAGACAGGCAGAGCTCCGGAGTCTCAATGCGTGGATGAGACGATGGTGCAAGGAAGAGGGATTCAGTTTTGTTAGGAACTGGGGAACATTTTCGGGAAGGGGGAGTCTCTTCCTAAGGGATGGGCTCCACCTTAACCAGGGTGGAACCAGACTGCTGGCGCTAACCTTTAAAAAGGAGATAGAGCAGCTTTTAAACTAGAACAAAGGGGAAAGCCGACAGTCGCTCAGCAGCACATGGTTCGGAGAGAGGTATCTTCAAAGGATACTAATGATGCATTAGAATTAGGGCATCCCGACAGTGAGGTTCCAATAATTAGAAAAGTAGTCCAAGTGCCTGTAACTAAAAACTCACCTGAGCTAAAAAATTCTAACTAAAGAGACATCAAACCATTCAAAAAAAGTTTAAAAACATGGCTTTTTAAGCAAGCATACCACAAAGAGTAGAATCCAGGAAATTGTATGATGCAGTCCGAAGAACTCCCACACACACACACACATCAGTTTACTCGAATGGTGTGTGTGTGTGTATATATTTTATTTTACTTTACCTCAAAATCGCCGTCCGATGCCAATACTCAAAATGGTGCCGATCGCCTTTGCCCTCACTATGACGGCGATCGGCGCCATTTTGAGTATTGGCATCGGATGGCGATTTTGAGTCTCAAAATGGCGCCGATCGCCTGTGCCCTCACTATGACGGTGATCGGCACCATTTTGAATATTGGCATCGGACGGCGATTTTGAGTCTCAAAATGGCGCCAATCGCCTTTGCCCTCACTATGTGTGTCATAGTGAGGGCAAAGGCGATCGGCGCCATTTTGAGTATTGGCATCGGACGGCCGGTGTGCAAGGAGGTCGCTCCCAGACCCCCGCTGGACTTTTGGCAAGTCTTGTGGGGGTCAGGAGGCCCCCCCCCCAAGCTGGCCAAAAGTCCCTGTGGGTCCAACGGGGGTCCCGGAGCGACCTGCCGTCCGACGCCAGGACTCAAAATGGCGCCGATAGACTTTGCCCATACTATGTCACAGGGGCTACCGGTGCCATTGGTCAGCCCCTGTCACATGGTAGGAGCACAAGATGGCGCCGGTGACCATGTGACAGGGGCTGACCAATGGCAGCAGTAGCCCCTGTGACACAGACTATCAGCGCCATGATGAAACCAGCACCGAGGGTGTGAGAGTGCAAGGAATGGCTCCCGGACTCCTCGCTGGACCACCAGGGAGTTTTGGTAAGTCTTGGGGGGGTCAGGAGGGTGGGGGGTTTAAATTTTTATTTAGGAGGACGAATAAAACAGAAATCTGTTTAATACATGGGGAGTCGCAATGAGTTTCGCCTCCCCATGTATTTAACAGATAGCAAAAAATAAGTTGGGGATTACAAATCCGTGGAAAATGGATGCACATCCCTAATGCTAATGCCAGAAGTCTAAGAAGTATGATGGGAGAATTAGAATGTATAGCAGTGAATGATGACATAGACTTAATTGGCATCTCAGAGACATGGCGGAAAGAGGATAACCAATGGGACAGTGCTATACTGGAGTACAAATTATATCGCATTGACAGAGAGGAGCACCCGGGAGGAGGTGTGGCGCTTTATGTGCGGGATGGCATAGAGTCCAACAGGATAAACATGCTGCATGAGACTAAATACAAAATTGAATCTTTATGGGTAGAAATCCCTTGTGTGTCGGGGAAGACTATAGTGATAGGGGTATACTACCGTCCACCTGATCAAGATGGTGAGACGGACAGTGAAATGCTAAGAGAAATTAGGGAAGCTAACCAAATTGGTAGTACAGTAATAATGGGAGACTTCAATTACCCGAATATTGACTGGGTAAATGTATCATCAGGACACGCTAGAGAGATAACGTTCCTGGATGGAATAAATGACATTTTTATGGAACAATTGGTTCAGGAACCGACGAGAGGGAGCAATTTTAGATCTAATTCTCAGTGGAGCACAGGACTTGGTGAGAGAGGTAACGGTGGTGGGGCCGCTTGGCAATAGTGATCATAATATGATCAAATTTGATTTAATGACTGGAAGAGGAACAGTGTGCAAATCCAAGGCTCTCGTGCTAAACCTTCAAAAGGGAAGCTTTGATAAAATGAGAAAAATTGTTAGAAAAAAACTGAAAGGAGCAGCTACAAAAGTAAAAAATGTCCAAGAGGCATGGTCATTGTTAAAAAATACCATTCTAGAAGCACAGTCCAGATGTATTCCACACATTAAGAAAGGTGGAAAGAAGGCAAAATGATTACCGGCATGGTTAAAAGGGGAGGTGAAAGAAGCTATTTTAGCCAAAAGATCTTCATTCAAAAATTGGAAGAAGGATCCAACAGAAGAAAACAGGATAAAGCATAAACGTTGGCAAGTTAAATGTAAGACATTGATAAAACAGGCTAAGAGAGAATTTGAAAAGAAGTTGGCGTAGAGGCAAAATCTCACAGTAAAATCTTTTTTAAATATATCCGAAGCAGAAAGCCTATGAGGGAGTCAGTTGGACCGTTAGATGATTGAGGGGTTAAAGGGGCACTTAGAGAAGATAAGGCCATCACAGAAAGATTAAATGATTTCTTTGCTTCGGTGTTTACTGAAGAAGATGTTGGGGAGGTACCCATAATGGAGAAGGTTTTCATGGGCAATGATTCAGATGGACTGAATCAAATCACGGTGAACCTAGAAGATGTGGTAGGCCTGATTACAAACTGAAGAGTAGTAAATCACCTGGACCGGATAGTATACACCCCAAAGTTCTGAAGGAACTAAAAAATGAAATTTCAGACCTATTAGTAAAATCATCCACTGTACCTGAAGACTGGAGGATAGCAAATGTAACCCCAATATTTAAAAAGGGCTCCAGGGGCGATCCAGGAAACTACAGACCGGTTAGCCTGACTTCAGTGCCAGGAAAAATAGTGGAAAGTGTTCTAAACATCAAAATCACAGAATATATAGAAAGACATGGTTTAATGGAAAAAAGTCAGCATGGCTTTACCCAGGGCAAGTCTTGCCTCACAAATCTGCTTCACTTTTTTGAAGGAGTTAATAAACATGTGGATAAAGGTGAACCGGTAGATATAGTATACTTGGATTTTCAGAAGGCGTTTGACAAAGTTCCTCAGGAGAGGCTTCTAGGAAAAGTAAAAAGTCATGAGATAGCTGGTGATGTCCTTTCGTGGATTGCAAACTGGCTAAAAGACAGGAAACAGAGAGTAGGATTAAATGGACAATTTTCTCAGTGGAAGGGAGTGGATAGTGGAGTGCCTCAGGGATCTGTAATGGAACCCTTACTTTTCAATATATTTATAAATGATCTGGAAAGAAATACGACGAGTGAGATAATCAAATTTGCAGATGACACAAAATTGTTCAGAGTAGTTAAATCACAAGCAGATTGTGATAAATTGCAGGAAGACCTTGTGAGACTGGAAAATTGGGCATCCAAATGGCAGACGAAATTTAATGTGGATAAGTGCAAGGTGATGCATATTTAGGAAAAATAACCCATGCTATAATTACACAATGTTGGGTTCCATATTAGGTGCTACAACCCAGGAAAGAGATCTAGGTGTCATAGTGGATAACACATTGAAATCGTCGGTTCAGTATGCTGCGGCAGTCAAAAAAGCAAACAGAATGTTGGGAATTATTAGAAAGGGAATGGTGAATAAAACGGAAAATGTCATAATGCCTCTGTATCGCTCCATGGTGAGACCGCACCTTGAATACTGTGTACAATTCTGGTCGCTGCATCTCAAAAAAGATATAATTGCGATGGAGAAGGTACAGAGAAGGGCAACCAAAATGATAAAGAGGATGGAACAGTCCCCTATAAGGAAAGATTAAGAGGTTAGGACTTTTCAGCTTGGAGAAGAGAACTGAGGGGGGATATGATAGAGATGTTTAAAATCATGAGAGGTCTAGAACAGGTAGATGTGAATCGGTTATTTATTCTTTCGGATAGTAAAAAGACTAGGGGGCACTCCATGAAGTTAGCATGGGGCACATTTAAAACTAATCGGAGAAAGTTCTTTTTCACTCAGTGCACAATTAAACTCTGGAATTTGTTGCCAGAGGATGTGGTTAGTGCAGTTAGTATAGCTGTGTTTAAAAAAGGATTGGATAAGTTCTTGGAGGAGAAGTCCATTACCTGCTATTAATTAAGTTGACGTAGATAATAACCACTGCTATTACTAGCAACGGTAACATGGAATAATCTTAGTTTTTGGGTACTTGCCTGGTTCTTATGGCCTGGATTGGCCACTGTTGGAAACAGGATGCTGGGCTTGATGGACCCTTGATCTGACCCAATATGGCATTTTCTTATGTTCTTATGTTCTTATGTTCCCTGATCTAGCTGCATTAATATATAATCTGTTTGGATCATTCTTACAGAGGTTCAATAAAAGGTGGCAGAACTTTCAAAGTATCTCATTTTTCCCTGGAATAATATGGCTCCTAGACTCCTTTCTATTATAGTTCTTGAAGAGAAGTAGAATACAAAGTAGTGTTAGATTTAATTGCCAGCTTACTCAAACACCACTGCAATCAGGTTAATGGCATTTGATCCTTGTAAGGTCAATTTCCAAAGCTATTTACTTAGATAAATTGGCCATCTAAAACTTGCCTTCTCTCAGTCTGGCTAAAAGTACATTTTATTTGCTTTTTTTTTTTTTTTTTACTGTGACCGCACATTGAGCTGAGGATTTCAGTGTATTGTCCACAGTGACTCCATGATCTTTTTCCTGGCTGCTGACTCCTAGCCTGGACCTCAGCACTGAGTACTTTGTGTTTGGATTTTGTCCCTAATGTGCATTCCTTTTCATCTGATGTTTAGATACCAAGCCCGTCAGTCTTGCAAGGTCCTTCTGCAGTTCCTCACAGGCTGCTTATGTTTTACCAGTGTTGAATAATTTTGTATCATCTGCAAATTCTATAACCTCACTCATTCCCTGTTCCAAATCATTTACAAATATGTTAAACAGCACGTGTCCCAATACAGATCCCTGGGATACTCCACTATTAACCTTTCTCCACTGGGAAAACTGACCATTTAGTCATATTCTCTGTTTTAACCATTTTCAAGCCACAATAAGACATCATCTCCTACTCCATGGCTGTCTAATTACCTGAGGAGTCTGTCAAGTAGGACTTTGTCAAAGGCATTTTGAAAATCTAAATGCACATATCGGCAAACTCACTCTTATCCACCTGTCTACTAACACCTTCAGAAAAATCCTGTAGATTGCTAAGGCAGGACTGTCCTTTACTAAATCCATGTTGGCTCCTCTCCAATAGGCTATGACTATCCATTTGAACAGTAATTTTGAGGTCAATATTCAGGCTATTTATCCATCTAATTTTGGAACTTAGCCGGACAAACCTTGCATTTTAAATTTCCTGTCACTCTAAACAGTTTGAGTTTTTCAGGTTGCATAGCTGGATAAAATGTAGCCAGATAAGCTGGCACTGTTCTGGGGGCATTCTGGGGTGCACCTCTTTATTTTTAAGAATGGCTTCTACCATTTTGCTCAGCACTAATGTCAGACTGTCATGGCCACATGGGCCGATTTGATTAATAAGCCTCAAGATGGGTGAATGCAAGGGTAAGGAGCAGGCAGGTCAGGCATGAGGTCTTCGGCCTGACCAGCCATCTTCCCTTTGGGTTGGGCTCTCTGGTGCTGGTGGCTGGCAGATCTTATGGCAGGCAGTGCACAGGGTCAGAGACAGGGCACCCACAGAGACTGGCAGGAAGCAGAAGGTAAGGGACACAAATGTGCTCTGAACCCAAACAACACAAATAAGGAGTGCACCGGCAGGACAGTGGCAGACAAGGAAATACAAGGCAGTAGAGTTACACAGGCAAACAAGGGGCGAGACAAAACACGAAAGAGCAAGGACAGTACAAGGGAACCACATGGACAAGGGGCCGAAGCAAGGCCTAGCACAAGACAACTAGAAATAAACTGATAGGGTCACAGGAAGGCCCAGATAATGCAAGAGCAGGTCAGGGATCACACAAGCATGGAAGGCCACTGAGAGACCCTCAACAGGGTAAAGAACTAGGTAAGAAATACAAAGGCAAGAAAGGCCCTGACAGGCCTAGGCAAGACAGGGGTTATCTTGGTTATCCTTTTCCCACCAGGTCTTAGAGATACCTATTATATTTATATCTTCATTACTTACCATACTGTGTATTCTAACTCTAGACTTCTTGCATTTGCATACAGACAATTTTAAGTATGCATTTTATTTTTAACTTTGTATGCGATATGCTAATAAGCAGTTGATGCAGATAATTTGGAATCCTTCATATTTGTCTGTTCATTTAATTATGCCTGGGCTACTTCAGCTTTTCCCACAATCTCACTATTTAGATATTCTAACATCCCTGTTACGGCATCCGTAGAAAATACCACTCTCCAAACCATGAGCTCATGAGTGTCGGCTTCCCCCATGATTCAATTTAAAAGCTGCTCTATGGGTTCTGCAAAGATTTGTCCTTCTTTTTAGTAAGTTTATTGAAGTTGCACATAATGATAGACTACAATTCTGTATTTTCTCACATTTTAGTGTACTTTTATAAGCCATCTGCTTTCTGATTGACTGAAGTAAAGCTTGTAATGTAGTTTTCTCAGCTAATTACATTTTCAGTGACTGGATTTCTGATATTATAAGTAAACATGGGTCAGCATACCAATATTCTAATTTTTGGATACTTTTTATTTGGTATAATGTCAGTATCTAACATTTACACGTACTTTATATCTACATTATATATGTTATTAAACATTTTGAGGGGTTAGTGGTATTATAGTAAATTTAGTGAATTTATTCACTTTTTCTGTTGAACTTGCAGAGAATTGAAGAGGGGAGACAAGTACTCTAAATTAAAGTGTAATAATACTACAGCGTGATATACAATTTGCACTTAACAGAAATGGCTCTTTTCTCACAGTTTTGTTCTATTCACAGAATTAAAGGAGTTCCTGAGGCTGGGAAGGGTTTGGCATAACATAGCTGCCATGCAGACCATTCAGCTGTACTTCCCTCCTTCCAGATTTTGATGAGGCTGGTCCCAGAAGGTCTATAGGGAACCTGAAAGGCATGGTCTCAGATAGGTCTCCATAAATGTCTGTGTGTTAAGCAGCAGCCTGGGGAATGGGGGTGAGGGTGGGAGTGGGAGCAGGGAGTACTAGTGTCCTCAAATCAACCAGAGAGGCCTAGTCCTAACTCCCTGTCATAGTAGCACACCGAACCGCCTACCCTCGGAGTTAGGTCTGCGATTTGAAGAAGGATACTAATGCAGTGCAGAGAGATGGAGGGGTAAATGACACAATGGGAAGATACACATGACACAAGGTCAGCAAGGCAATGAAGATGCTAACTCAGATGCTGAGTTGCCAAAAATGTCTTAGGATCTCCATTTCAATAGTATCAGTATGAGAGGAAGGCATCAGGACCTGGTGTTGAGTTGCAGATTCTAGTAGCTTGGTATCGTGCAGCCAGCTAGAAGTCTGAATTAACTGGGACAGGTCAGGACAGTTGATGCTATCAACTGATAAATATCACATTTTCTACCAGAGCTAAAGGGCTTGATTTACAAATGCTTCTCCCATTCTGTGACTATGGGAATAAATGTAATAAATCAGACCCATAGTCTCTGTGACGCAGAGGAATGCTGCTGGTTCGGGCATCATGGCCTTGCTTTGTAAAGTTATCCAGTTTGTAAATTTACAGCTTTGTTTAACAGAAATTGTGAATAATATTATGCACTATCATCTGTATATAAATATTATGTCCAGAACTATGATAAGAGGTGTTTAAATTCTGCTTCTGCTACAGACACTTGTGACCTTGGGCAATTTAATTTGGACTCTCATTTAAAGCTCAGGCAATGCAGGGAAACAAAATGGCGTAAAGCCTGCGAGTAAGTTTTCTTTCCCCGTTTGGAAACAGCATATCATTGGCCAAGGCTGTCATTTCTTCCGACTTCTTGAAGGCCAGAGATCCCCCTTGAATAATTCTCCAAGTAAAAGTTTTTGCTAAAAGCACTTTCGCTTTCCTTCATCCTTTCAAGAAGTTTTTGCTGTGCAAAATGAAAAAAAAAAAAGAAATGGCTCAAGCATAAATCTCTTCCCTGAGAGCAAACTTAGATTTAAATTGAAATGAATGTTGGCTAATGAATGTGGCCCCAAACTTGGGAATTATATTAGGTTTATGTCTTTCATTAAAAATCCAAGTAAATCAAGTGGTGAAATCAGGGTTTTTAGAAGTTGAGGCTGTCAAAACCATTAAAGAAGGTGCTTCCTAATGACCTGTTCAGATTTGTTCTTTAGGCTCTTTTATATGGGCTTTTAGAACTATTGCAGCAGTCTATATTTGGGATTGCCTCAAAAGTATTTAAAGGCATTTCAAATGACACAGCACACGGCAGCCCATATGTTTGTTGCGATTCCTACCGTGGCCGGAGCCAAAGGAGGCCTCTTACCTTCCTTTTTGCCCTCAGCCTGACTTCCGATGCCGCTCCTATGCGGTCCGGGAACCGCCCATGCTGTCTTCAGCACGGCGGGTCTTGCCGCTGTGTCCCATTGTGGCAGGAGGCCACAGTCATCCTTCCTATGCAGCCCGGAGGCCGCAGAAATAGGGGCCTCGCCTGCGGCGTGGAGCCGGCCATTCCGCGGTCCGGAGGCCGCACCCCAGACCACTCCAGCAGTGGACGCTGCCATCTTATAGCAGGCCTGGAAGCATGTCCTCACGCGGCAGGAGCTGCTGATGCCAGGAGCCGCGCCGGGTCTTTCCCTGTGGCTCAGAGGCTGCTGATGCCTTCGAGCTTCTCTGCGGCATGGGGCCGCTTCTTTGCTTCCTGCTTCAGCGGCAGGATGCCACCTCTGTCGTTGGGGCCTGCACGGCCCGGCTCCAACTCCTCCTCCTCTTCCTGCAGGGCAGCGGTAGGGACGCCACTGTCCAGGGTCCTGCAACACTTCCTGTTCCTGCCCTATTAGGGGCAGGCCCTTGTCTCTTCCTCAGAGTTAAAGGGCCAGGAGGGAGTGGTCCCTCTGGTCCCCCTTCAAGCTCCTCCCAGGGGGTTTCCTGCTTCAGCCTACAAAAGGCTCCTCAGTTTATTCCTTCCTTGCCTTCGCAAGGAGTAAGTCCTCCTTAGGACTCCATGTCTGCTTCTCCTCCTAGGCACTCTGTTCCGTGTGGGATCCCGTGTCTTCTTCTGTGTTCCATATTCCGGTCTCTGCATTTCCTTGATGTTCCATGATGTCCAGATGTCTTCACTGTCTCCTTTATGTTCCATGATGTCCAGTTGTCCGTCCGTTCCTAATGTCTAGATGTCCGTCTGTTCCAGATGTCTTCAGCTCCGCCTGACCCGTCCTTCGTGGTCCATGACCAGCCCAGCTGGGCTGGTAGGGCGCTTGGTGGCCCAGTGGTCCGTGACCACCCTGGCTGGGGTGTGTAGGGCACTGGTGGCTCCTTCCATCAGATGGTGCCGAGAAGTCATCTCTTCCCTAGTCAACCTGCCTTGATGTCGGTAACCATGATGTCTGCCTTGCCTTGATGTTCTTGCCTGATGTCTTCCTTCCCTGGACAGGTCTTGTCCTTCGGTGTGGTCCATGACCAGTCCGGATGGACTGTGTAGGGCGCCTGAGGGATCTGCCCACCTTCCCGTTCCTGTCCTTGAATTTCCTTGGCCCTGATGCCTTCTCATGTGGTCCACGACTCTACCCGGCTGGGCTGAGTAGGGCGCCAGAATGGACATTGTCTGCCTGGAGGTTCTGGACTTTTAACCATTGGTTTTAGTCTTGCCTTGCCTTGCCCTGCCTTGCCTTGCCTGTCCGTACCTTGCCATGCCTTGAGTCTTTGTCTGCCCTGCAATGTCCTGAGCCTTCGTCTGCATTACCATGTCCGATGTCTTCGTCTGCCTTGCCACGCCTGATGTCGTCATCTGCCTTGTCACGCCTGAAGTCTTCGTCTACCTTGTCCTCTGTCCAGCCTGCTGCTTCCCGCTGCTCCCTAGCGGCAGTCCAAAGGGCTTGGAATGGTCAGAGAACCATTCAGAGACCACCATTGCGTTGGTGGTCTCAAGGAAGCATGTAGGTCCGGTCAAGGCTCAGGGTAAGGATGTTTCACTGCAAGGGCACACATCTCTCATCCCGCGCTGCAGAGTGCCCCCTGGAGCTCTCTCCCATCCGCAGTGCAGCAATGTTATCAGGAGTGCTCGAACAGACCATATTACTCCAGCAATGCATAACTTTCCTTAGCTGCCCATCGAGCTTAGGAGCAAATTTAAAATTATTGTTCTGATTCATAAGCTGTTGTACGGCAGTTCGCTTTGTTCGATGGTAAATACCCTGAAGTTATATTCTTCGCAATGTCATTTGCCTTCTACCAATACTCATTTATTGGTGATTCCCCTGGTTCGGGCCTATAAATTGCAGACTATGCGCTCTTGTGCTCTCTCATACTCTGGCCCTGTGGACTGGAATACAGTTCCAGCTGAATCTCATTTGGAGAGAGATGTGAACATTTTTCGTAAGCAGGTAAATGTAATATTGTTTGCAGAAGCTTATGGAGATAATTTGTAATTGTTGATATTTGTTTTTATTATTGCTCATCTGTTTTATTCTCTATTCTTTTATTGAATATGTATGTACTCCCCACTGAATAATGTGGAAACTCTGGAAAATAAGAACGTTTAATAAATAAATTAAAATCCTTTTTTAGCAAGTTTTTGTCTGTGCTATAAAGTAGCATTGTTACCATATTAGGCCACTTGGATACATAGAAATCAAAGCCAACAAACAAATTATAGGTGATACCTTTTATATTGGACTATCAATATATTTCTATTTTTTGAGAGCTATGCTTCCTTCATCAGGTCAAAGCACCTGCACCTAACCTGCACCTACACAGTGCACTTTTTATCATTTGAGGACTAAGTTTTATTTTGAACATTGAAGTGGTTATTGAATTAGAATAAAATAGTGATTCTCAGAGTGTTTTGGTGCGGACACTGCAAAGAAGAGGTAGAATTATGGGAGCTGGCGTTATTTGCCAGTGTGGCCAGGGCAGTCACTGGACAAAATGGCAGCATTGGAAAGGGTTGCTTTCGGCATCCCTTTCTCTTTCAGGTCCTTGTGCTTGCAGACTGATACAAAATGGTGGCATTGTGCGCCACGACACACCCTCCATCCCCCCTCCTCTCCCCGACAGCGTTCAGGGAAGTTGCCCTTCTTGATATCCCTCGGGACAACACTGTAAGATAGATTTTAGAAAATATGCGTGTGCGTCCATGCGCGCGCACATGAACGCGGCTATTTTATAACATGCGCGCATCGGTGCGCACGTTATAAAATACCAGTCCCAAGTGCACATGCGTGGTGGATTTTCATGTCCACGTGCACATGTGTGGGCAGGTGGCCTGCTCCATGCGTGGGGGGCAGGATTTTAGAAAAATATGTGTGACGCAATTGGGCCTCTTCCAGTTTCCTCCCAGTCCGCTCCAATTAAGGAGCGGACTGGGAGGGAACTTTCCTATCCCTAACCCTACCCTTTCTATCTCTTCCCCTCTCCTCCTCAACTCCTAAACCTACCCTAACTAACCTATTTATTTTTATTTTTGAACTTACTTGCTCCTTTGAGCAGTAGTAAGTTCTGCGCGCCGGCCAGCTGTTGGCATACACTTCCCCGGGACAGCAGCTAATGACACTGTCCTGGCCCGCCCCTGCCCAGGTCCTCCCTGCCCAGGCCATGCCCCCCGGCCTGCCCCTTTTACAGGGCCCAGCACATCTGTGCATAATGGGGGTTATGTGTGTGGCCGAGCCTGTTTGAAAATGTGCACAACATGCGTAAGGCTCGGCCATGCGCATAACCCCCCCTCCCATTTTTACGCACGTGGCCCTTTTAAAATTGGGCTTTGTGTTTGTAACTAGGAAGAGTAAAGAGCAGGTAGTGGCAGCCCCCACGAGCTGAGAGCATGGATGCTGCCATCAACAGCCTGCCGGGAATAGGAAGGGCAACAGGTGGTGACCTATATGAGATAAGAGAGAGGCAGAAGCTGCTATCATTGGCTCACAGAGGGGAAGTAGCTAATGTCACCTGCCATTGTACATGCAGGAAGAGAAGGGAGCAGGTGACAGCAGCAGTAGGCTGGGAAAAGAAGGTGGCAGGGAAGAAGCAGTAGAGGGCAGATAGTTGAAGGAGTCGGGCTGCTAACAGCAGATCAACGCCCTTTCGGGAGAAGAAGGACTGAACTAATGATCGGGGTGGAGGAAAAAATTGAAGTGGGGAGAAAGGAAAAGGGGAAGATGTAGTGAGCGTGGGGTTTCAGAAAATTACCAGAGATAAGGAGTTTTTGGGGGGTGGAGGAAGGAACTGGGAACTGAGGATAAGGATGGAAGGAAGGATTGGAGGAGGGAAGGCAAGGGAGACCAAAGCTATAGATTTACACGCAACATAGCTAAGGTTTAGATCCTTTTGCATTTGTGCCTGTAAAGAAACTGTATTGGGATCCCATTTGATTATAGAGTCCAATTGTGTGGTGGTATCTGTGGAACCTTTCTATCATTACTTTGGTTTCAAGGTTCCAGACAGATATACCCCTGGACGCCACCATAATGGACTGATTGTCAGTAAGCTGCGCATCAAAAAGTATTTTGGATTATCAAAGAAAATAAAGAATTGATGGACTTCCACAACCCTGCATGGGAATGAAATGAACTCTTCCCTGGAGTGATGCAGCATTTTGGAAAGAAAGTCTATTTACTAAGCCATGATATTTTTCCTATAGAGGAAAATACCATGGGATTCACAAAGTTGTACGCCAAGTACCACAGCTTTGTAAATCCTGTGATATTTTCCTCGGTGGCAAAACACCCCCAGGAAAATTACTGTGGCTTAACTAAACCCTAGAAAGAGCATATGATGGTGGCTCCACATCCTAGGGCCATCATTTTTTAAAAGGCCTGAGTGGCCCAAATATCCCCATCTGCAGCCACATGAAAATCCCTGGGGGTCTGTCCCAATCTCCCACCACTCCTTGATGTAGCCAATATATTAAAAACTAGCGGTACCCGGCCACGCGTTGCAGTGGCAGAGTCAGGTTCTTTACCCTCCCTCCCCCTTCCCCTTGCTCATTTACCTCAGTCACTCATCCTCCTCCCCCTTGGTCAATCACCCCGCCTTCCCTCCCCTGCCCCACTCCAACTCTCTCCCCTCACACTCACCTCTCCCCTCATTCTCCCTCCCCCGACACTCACCTCCCCCCTCATTCTCCCTCCCCTCACTGTCACCTCCCCCCGCCTACTGCCTACCCTTCAGATCAGAAAACCTTTGTCTTTTTATTTCTGTGGGACCCCCCCCCACCCCAAAAAAAACCCCCAATCCCAACCCTTTAAATCAAATAATAACCCCCACCCTCCTGCCCCCTCCCAAGACCTGGGAAATTAAAATTGTTGGTGCTACATGTGGTCTGTCCCTGGGCGTCTGTGCGCATTATGTAGCCAAATAGGGGAGTGCCTAACCAAATTTGCACTTCCAAATTTGTTTTGTGGTCTGGGGAGGGCCATTTTGGTGCATTCCCGAGATCGTGCAAGTTTAGTGTATGTGTGTGTTAACCTCCCCCTTCCCCCAAAAAACAACCCTATGAGAAAAGTTCTCTTAAACTAACCACCCCACACTCTCCTGCCCCTCCCCCCCAGCCCTGCGAAAAACAGTAGCCCACCCCCCTGCCCCCCCAGAGTTGCTGAATGAATGAAACCTGCCCCCCCTTCGTGACCCCTCCCCAAGATGTTCGCAATAAATTCATTGCCACCCCCACCCTCCAACCCCCCGAGACCTGATAAAAATGTCAGTCGGTGGAGCGGGCGTTCAGGAGCGGTCCGGGAGCGATGTATTGGGGTTGGTCCGTCGGCTGCGAGCACTGAAACGGGTTCAGACGGCCCTTTGCCCTAACTATGTCAGTGGGGTGGAGCAATGGCAGCGGTAGGTCCTCTGACATAGTAAGGGCAAAGGTCCGCCGGCTGCCAGTCCTGAAAATGGCGCCGAGGGGCCCTTGCCCTTACTATGTCACATGGGCTACTGCCGCCATTGGTGTCCCCGAGTGGCATAGTAAGGGAAAGGGCCGTCGGCGCCATTTTGATTGCTGGCAACCGACGGCCGTAGTGCAGGAGTTGTGTCCCGGACCGGTCCTGGCCCCCCGCTGGAGCCTTCCGAACTTCTGTCAGGTTTTGTGTGTGTAGTGAGGACCTGGGAAGTAAATAAATTTGGCATGTGTGTGGGGGGTGTGAGGAGGGTGGTTTTGTGTGTGTTGGGAGGCTGTGGGAAGTAAATCAATTTGGCATGTGTGTGGGGGGGTGTGAGGAGGGTAGTGGGTGTATTTTATCTGTAAAGGAAATAGTTATCTTCCAGCAAAAAAAGTGCACGAATGTGTTAAAATGGAAGTGAAACGTGAAACATTTTCAAACTGATGGCATAAATCCCGAAGTTCTAGGAAACCCTCTCAACTAAACCATCAGGGATCACTAGGTAATGAACCGGGGGGGGGGGGGGGGGGAGGAGGGGTTGGGGTTGGCTGAATGGAGGAGTTAGGAGGTTAGGAGGTAAGGGGATGTGTGGGGCATATTTTTGCCTAAAAGGGACCAGGTTCGGGAGGCTGAAGGTTGGGGCAACAATGCCGCTTTTTAACATTAAAGAGGCCAATATTCAGCACTACTGCTCTATGATTTCTATCTGAGGAGACTTTTTGGTACAGTTTATTGATTATTGATGCCCTGCTATAATATAAGCACTGAGCAATGTTTGTTTGATTGTGGAATGTGTTTTATTTTTTGTTAATCATTCTAAATGTGATGTTGTAACCCGCTTCAAACACTGAAGAGTTGGGATATAAATCATAATAAATAAATAAATACCTATCTGGATAAATAAATAGGCACTTCTCTGGCTAAGTGATGGTCGCTGAATATTTGATCCCATTCAGCAACCTTCACTTAGCCAGATAAGTAGATAGCTGGACAATTGGTGGGCAGCGTATGGCATTTCGAGGAGAATCTACTTATCCAGCTAAGTTATCCAGGTAAGCAGCGATAGATCTGCTCAATAGCAGGTCAAAATTTAGCCAGATAAAACTTATCTGGCTTACTGGCAATAGTCGTGCTGCTGAATATTCCTTCTAAGTTAGCTGGATAAGCTTTTTCCAGCTGTCTTTCTTAACCAGATATCTTTGAATATCCACCCTCATATTTTTAATAATTTGCCCACCTCAAGGGACGATAAGAGTTTGGGACATGCTGTCACACATTGCTCCCAGGGTTTTTCATGTTATAGGGAGATATTTAGGGTGGGAGAAGTGGGATGTACATTACTATTCCAATGCTCCTGGGGAAAATTAGCTACATCTTAAGATGTGTAGCTCATTTTCCTTCATATAATGCAGGAAGAATGTGCAGAGGCAACATTTTTGTTTGTCTGTCTATTCATTTCATGAGTCACTTCCATTTATTTAATTCATTTCAAACGGAAAAACGAAATGTGTTTGTTTCTTTTTTTTGTTTCATTCTTTGCTTTTTTTGCTTCCCATTAAAGTCAATGGGGGAAGCAATGCAGCCTATTTTGAGATTCAAAACTGGGGTTTCCTAATTAATTCTAATTAAACTTGTGGGTAAGCAATATCAGAAGGGGGAAGAGAACTTCAGCGCATCAAGACCATATCAACATGGCACTAAAAGTGGTATAAACAATATTAAAGACTCACAATGATGGAAAACACTACCAGCAGTGGCAGGAGTTCTCCAAGGCATCATCAGAAGAGCAAAGCAGCAGCGAGTGTGCCAAGAACACCCCGAGGCTTCAAAGGAAGACACTGATAACAGTGACATGAACACACAAAGGCAGCATGAGAGGGGAAAAGTGGCACAAAGAGTGGCATGAACAACCTCTAAGGTACCTTGAAGGGGGAACAAAGCTACAAAGGTGGCAGGAAAAAAAAAACCCCAGGCACTGATAGAGGGACAAATTTTCACAAAGAGTGACATGAAGACACGAACCCCTAGATTCATCATTCCGCTATAAATATAGCGGATTGATCGCCCGCAGTCCAAAACCAGGTGGGGGGCGAAAGTGTACAGCCAGCCACATTGCAGCGGTGTGGTATCGTACGCCGCAGTTGTGCCAACTCTGAACACTTTCACCCCATAGCACCAGTAGAAAAGCTGTAGTTATTTCCGGCGCTACTGCCGTCGATAATGTGTGAAACATTATCACCGGCCCCTTCATTATTCCAAAGCCTGCCCAAACTCCTCCCTTTTTTCTTTTAATTTCCAATTTAAATATTCAAATCGCAATGCAGTAATTATCACGTGCCTTGCTGTGGTAACGCACGCGATAAGGCCCTATCTCGATTTGATGAACGACCCTCTATGACAGGTACAAAGCAGCCACCCACAGTGGCAAGAATATCCCAAGGTATAGTGTTTGAGCAGGAAGGTAAGAGTTGCAACAAGACCCCCAAAAGTGTAGCATGAGGGGTCATGGCAGCTCGACTGAATGGCATCAAGTGCTACATCAAGGGATTGCAGCTAGGCAGAGTTTCAGCAAGACCCTTAGGGTGGTACATCAGGGGCATGGAAGCTAGAGAAAATGGTAGGAAGACCCCCAGGTACTTGTAGTCCGGATGGGCCTCTGTTGGAAACAGGATGCTGGGCTTGATAGACCCTTGGTCTGATCCAGTATGGCATGTTCTTATGTATAGAATCAGGGGCACGGCAGCTAGGTAAAGAAGCAGCAAGACCATCTTCTTGTCACTTACATGGAAGTTCTGGAAAACCCAGCAAAAGCAGATTGATGTGCAAAAAGACTTACTTTCGTCATCAAGTCTGGCACCAGCCTTGAATAATTAAGGCGCATGATATCCCCTGCCATTGAGAAGACACATTCACTGGTGTCGTGAATTTTCCCTGAAACCCCATCTGGTATTTCCCTTATGGGGAAATTTACTTAGTCACAAAACTCAGCTCTGATTTACACTGTCAGGTAGTAATAAAAATACTTTGGAAATAAAATAAAGGCAGGTTGCAATTAAACTTCCCTTTATTAATCAGGTATGCATGCTTATCTGACAGACCAAGCTGTCAGCCCAAAAATGAAGAACCCAGTTCTGCCGCAGTAACAATTCATTCTTATATATCTAAGAGCACATCTCATTTGTCTTATCCAATAGGAAATGATAAAAAGCATTTTAGCAAATCATCTTTCTGTATCTGTGCTGCCTAAAATTAATATTCTAATACCCATCTATGGTGCACATGTTGGACGTGTGATACAATGGTCAGCTAAAGCAGTAAACAACTTATCTTTATCTATTCCTGGAATACTTTATGCTTCTAACCTTATAGTTAGCAATGCTGAGCTACTTCATCTTTAGTTATCTTGTCTTAAACTGTTACTGCACAGTCTCTGTTCTTTTGATAGCTGCTGACATCACTAACAAAGGATTTTGACTAGAAAATCATGCAATTTATGACACTGGGCATGCTGATGGGCAGGCACACATGCATATAAGAACATGCCATGTTGGGTCAGACCAAGGGTCCATCAAGCCCTGCATTCTGTTTCCAACAGAGGCCAAACCAGGCCACAAGAACCTGGCAAGTACCCAAACACTAAGAAGATCCCATGCCACTGATGCAATTAATAGCAGTGGCTATTAATTAACCTAGACACCAACTGACCCAGATGCACACACTCCACAGCCACATTCAGGGCCAGATTTAAGATTTTGGAACTCATAAGCAGAATGCCTCAGTGGTACCCTTTGAAGCTCTTCTGGTACATGCTGCCCTAAAGCAAGCAGAAGTATGCTCTTTCTTGGCCTGAATATTTGGTGTCTTCAAAATTTGGCACCCTCGGAAAATGTCTATGTCTAAATCTGAGCCTGGCCATATTCATTCTCATGCGCCTGCAGATACAGATCATAACACACACACACACACCTCCATGCACTCAACCCCAGTTCACCTCTACCCATAATATGTACATACTGAGAGTCAGGGCACAGCGTGGCAGTGAGAGCAGGCAGGTTGTGGCAGCCGTGTGAGCGAGGCATTCCATCTGCTGCCCACTGACCAGAGTTACCCACTGCACTGCAATTCAGTTCATCTTCTGTACCATCATGCCTTAGATTATCATACAGCATGAACAGCCTTTTGCATACAAATAACACCATCAGCATGTTAACCGCAAACACCACACCCAATTAGCAGTCACCAACAGTGAAAAGAAATACATCATTCACACTCACCAACACCCTTACACATGTAAACATGTTCCCAAGCAACCCTTTCATTCCGCCACTATGCGCTTCACTACGCCTTTTCACCCTGGCATTTTTTGATGAGTTAAGGTACTCCACTAGTACCTTAGAATATCCAATTGAATAAGAACAATGTTTAAAATAATGCACTTCTGAATTGTATAATCCATGTACTGTAATAATACCAAGGATCAGATCTGTGAGTATCAGATCAATGCTAAATGATACAGCTCAATAGGGTAACTCCTCTCAGTATCAATGCATTAAACATTTGAGACCTAAATCAAACCAGATGGATTTTTCAGTTCATTCATCTCGAGTTCAACCCTGGTAGAAAATTCAGCCAGATTTCATGCAGGTTCTCCATGAATTCATCATTCACAGGGATCTGCATCAAATCCGCCAATTGCAGGCCCTATGAATTGGGTGAATCCATATAAACTCTGATTCAGATTTGATAAACTCAGTAATTTCTTGTGAGTTTGCTAAACTAGTTCTCCAACCTCTTTTTAGTTTTAAGTTCACACATCTCTGCTTTGTGTCAGACAAATGAAAAATATATTGGAAATATTTTACATCAGTATATTGTGACATGTTTATAAAGTGATTCCTGGCCAGTTTGGAAGATACCTGTGTAATTGTTTTGCATGCCTTGCTTTCAAAGTTGCCTTAATATTCTCTAGGCATTTGGAAAAATTAAGTTACTGGTATCTTCCACCATAGAAATATCATGTTACAAACAAAGCTACAACCAAATCAGCTTTTCTTTGTTAATGCAAAGTCTGTTTTTTTTATTTTCAGTATAGAGAGGCAGGCGTATAGCAGTCAGTTCCTGATTGTTATGATTGCAATTAGCATATACCATAAGATCCTAGATTTAAAAAAACAAAACAAAACCATAATAGTTTACTTTGAAGAAAGATTCAATTTCTGTCTATTTCTGTCTTCCTTTATAGAAGCTGCAAAGAGTCAATCCTCCTTACTGTGATTCAACCGTACCCTGTAAGTATGGCTGTCTTTAACTAATCTGCCACCCAAAGAATTTCTGTTTTGCTGCACAGTTTCAGTATTGTCAGACACAGAAAAGAAATGACTGTCTCTACGGATGTGATCAGAAATCTCACAATATCTGCAACATCAGTAGGATCATATATGGAGGGCTTGAGCAGCCATTCCAATCATGAATGCAGTCTTCAAGGAAGGATTTTTATAGTTTCACAATGTGAGCTTCCTAAGAAACATCAAAATGTACAAATTAAAAAATTACATTCATGGATCATCAATGTTATAATTAAATGAGCAAAGGTAAAAAAGTAATGTTAAATTGTGAGTGGGAGACATATATAAGCCCACTACTTCGTTCTGAAAAATGCTGTTTGTGAGCAGAAGAGGCAACTAGGTAACAACTAAAATACTTCTTAAGAGAAAGGGCTGATAGTTCAGTAAATAACTAAATACTGGCCTGTTGCTGGGCTAGCTCAGCATGTCATTGTTTTCTAACAGAAGACAGCTTAGATTTTAGATTCATGACATGGGTTGTGACGTGGGCAGGCAAAGCACAGGAGTTCTGGAATTCAGGAAGCCTGAGGAATAAAAAAAAACGTAGGCACTCGCGCTCTCCCACCCCTAAACTGCTAGCAAAACGGGGCTGCAGCTTTATTAAATACAACAAGTAAAAGGTTAATACAAACTACTAGCCAAATGTTCCACCTTAGGGCTACTAGTTCACATTTAGGGTCCGCTGCCACACTCGGCCACCTGACCCTGCGGATCCCCTCCAAACCCATGCCAAGCCCCCGCTAAACAGTGTTAAGCTCCATAAAGTCTCCACGGTTGTATCGCTCATAGCACTCCGATTCCCTCAGAGCTCTGCTGTGTAACAGTGAGGGACTTGCTTTTAGGCCAATTCCTGGGAGGCTGTGAAGCCATGAATCCCGCCAGCCTAAGCTGAAACAAGCAAAACCTGAACCCTTCCCTCTTAATAACCCACAGCAAAATTCCACCCCCAAACCCCTTAGGAAAGAGTGGGAGGGTGGGAAGGCCAAAAGCACCCAATGTCAAGCAGGTCTCCGGGAGCAACTGACACCTGCAGAACTCGCTGATGCGGCACAAGCCGGATGGAGGCCGGCAGTTGACCAGGCGAGCCACCTCTTTCCCTCCACCAGCACGAACCGTCAGATGTTTCACTGGGTTTGGCTAATAAATATTGCTGTAGGACAGAACAGAATGAAAATGCAGAAGGTTAGAAATTTTAAAAAGTAAGCATGATTTGTGAACAAGGAAAACTTGATCCCATGGGAGATTGGACCCACAGCATTTGACAGAGGGTTAAATATTTATGTATTTATTTATTTTTCGTTAAAATATGTTTTGCTTCTGAAAGACTGTTTAACCTGTTAGCTGGGTGCAAAAGTAAGTACTTCTTGGTTTTAGTGACGCTCCCCATCTCCCCTTGGGCCCGATGCAAAACAGTGTGCTCAGCCAAGCACACTGTTTAACCCACAATTTGATGCGTGTCCATAGCCCCTTATGCTATAAGGGGGTTAGTATGTCCAAAATGCACATCCAACCCATGGCGAAACTAATACCACTCATCATATGTAAATGCATGTTGATGAGGCTATTAGTTATATTAATGAGAGAGAGAGAGAGAGAGAGAGAGAGAGAGAGAGAAAGACTCTTTATAAGGCTTTCATAGTAGCCAATATTTATATCACTATAGGAGGGCCATTTAATAACTCAAGGTGAGGTGTTGGTGGTGGTTTAGGGGCCAGTTTGACATGCAGAGTGAGATGTATGAACAGCACAGTACACCTCGGTGAAGATTTGACATCATTTGGAGTGAGGAAAGTTTCACAAAAATGAGATTTCTACAGTTGTCTACAGTTTTCTCTGACCCTGTTATATCCATCCATCAAGCTATCTCGAGAGAACATTGTAGAAATCTCATCTTTGTGGGACTTTCCTCAATCCAAATGACATCAAATTTTCACCGAGGTGCACTGTGCTGTTTGTACTAGAGATGTGTATCGTGTGATCGATCGTCTTAACGATCGATTTCGGCTGGGGGGGGGGAGGGAATCGGATCGTTGCGGTTTTGTTTTTTAAAATATTGTGTAAATCGTGCCGGCCATATGGCCGGCGCCATTTTTCATTACAGCAACACGATTCGAGTGCAGGAGGTCGTTCCCGGACCCCCGCTGGACTTTTGGCAAGTCTTGTGGGGGTCAGGAGGCCCCCCCCAAGCTGGCCAAAAGTCCCTGGGGGTCCAGCGGGGGTCCGGGAGCGATCTTCTACGCTCGTGACGTCGGGGACAGGAACCAAAATGGTGCCGGCGCTACCTTTGCCCTGTCATATGACAGGGCAAAGGTAGCACCGGCGCCATTTTCTATAAACGCACACATGGCCCGAGAGTGGAAGATCACAACGGGACCCCCCACTGGACCCCAGGTAATTTAAGACATTTTGAGGGGGTTCGGGAGGGTAGGGGATTTATTTTAAAGGGTCGGGGTGGGTTTTAGGGATGTTTTAGTGTGCCGGTTTTCCCGCCCTCCCCCTTCGCCCGATTTACGATTTTTGACGATAAATCGGGGGAATTCCTATTAAATATCGCTTCTAACGATTTTTGACGATTTAAAATATATCGGACGATATTTTAAATCGTCTAAAAACGATTCACATCCCTAGTTTGTACATCTCATTCTGCATGTCAAACTGGCCCCTAAACCACCACCAAAACCTCACCTTGCGTTATTAGCTGGCCCTCCTATAGTGCTAAACACGGAGGATACAATGAATCTAAAATACAGAACATGTGCGACACAGAATGTTATTCAGAAGATCAAAGGATACTTTGCTACACATGTTATATTTTAACATCTTAAGACATTTTCCATTTTTTTCCAGTCTCCTAAATCAGCATTTATTAGTGCAGCAAAGAAAGCCAGGTTGAAGTCCAATCCTGTCAAAGTGCGCTTCTCTGAAGAGGTCATTATCAATGGCCAGGTTTCGGTAAGTTCAATCCTATCTTTAGCCTGTGAGAAAGAGCTCATGCCATTCAAACCAGTTCAAAAAGCTTGCACCTTAAAACATTCATTAGCTTAACAAAGGTTTCAGCTGGCTCTACCTAATTTCCTTGCTGATCAGTTTTTGACAGATTAAAACTGTTTCATCTTCTGGAAACTTCCCTAATAAAATTATTTATACTGGTAGATTGCATTATGTAACAAAGGAATACATGCATGTTATTAAAGGGAAAGTTACTCACCCAAAAAAAGACAAAATGATAATTTTGCTCTTGCAATGTACTGCTATGATTGAAGGAACTCTATTAGCCAAAAAATGCATTTCATTCAGGCTTATCCAAAGTGAAAAAAAAAAAAAATCAGCAAGCACATTGACCAAAAGATTGCCTTGTAAAAAATGCATGTCTTTGTTACTAAGTGTTCAGATTGGTGAAGGACAGTGTGTAGAATATTATTCCTTAATAAGGCATCCCATAGGACAGGTCTTTCTATTGTCAAGTGTTCTGTCTCTGTCTCATACATTGAACACCTGGCAAGACCGCCCTTCACTTATACAGAGACATGCAATAAACAACTCAGCTAAGCCCATAATTAATATTAATGGCTGCAATCTTTTATTAGACACCTGGCAGAGAAATCTAATTTGGGTGCTCAAACCTGCCTCTGGCCTAACCTTTGCCCCCATGGGAGGTGCTTTGCACCATTTTCTGATGGCCTTCTGAAGTCCACCTTCAAGTCAGTGGTGTCTTCTCGAATCTGAGATGTCGCAGAGGGTTACCTACTGGGCAGACCACCACACAGCTAGTTTGCCACTCCTCCAAGGCCTACCTTCACCTCAGCGGTGCCTTCTAGAATCTGAGATCTGGCAGACATTGGCCCAATCAGCCAGACCACCACACACATAGCGGTCCTGCTGGTCTCCCCTACAGAACCGACCATCCAGATATCTTCCTGGCCCAACCCCCTAGACCAGTCTGCTATCACATCCCTGATCATCCACATCATGTTTCAAGGTCAGAACCTTAGTCATGCCTTCTTCCTTGAGCCCTCTAGTCCCTCCCCTAAACTGACCCCTCATCCCTCAGAAACAAGTTTGAGCACCCTGCCATAGAGAGGCTACCCTGAATGTGGATCCTCACCTATGGGTGATAGGAGCAAGCAGGGAGGGCCCCCCAATCTAAAGGCAGGGCCAACACATCAAGAGCATAGACTGTTCTATAAGTATGTGAATTAGGTCCTGGTTCTGAACCAACAGGTGCATACCATCAAGCCCAACTGGTCAGGTCTGCACCCAACTAGGCACAATAGACTCATTGTAGTTAAGGCAAAACGTTTGCTGACCTGCCTGCATTTCCCTCGCATCCTGCTGCCTGCCATGTGTGAAAAGGAATGATGTTGACCAATGCAAGTGTTGGCCATTTTGCAGATAATGAAGTTAAATACTATCAATGAGAATTTAGCATGCATTTCATCTCATAAGGTCCGGGATGGATAATGAGGGGAGCTGGGTGGACAAGGAAGCAGGAGTCTCTCCTAATGTACTCCTCCTTCTGCCAATCTGCTGGACCATGTACATGCCCCATCCACCCTTTTGAAGCTAAAGTCATATGTTTTTGGAAGGTAAAATAAATGGGCCGCTGCAGTGCATATGTTCTGAAGGAGTGCCATCGATCCATGGAAAGCATCCTCACCAGTTGGCATCTGCTGAGTGGAAACAAGGAAACATTGTATATGATTGTGAGGTCAATGTGGAAGAGCCATCACCAGTCTGATGTAAAAGGCGTATGCTGCGTAGTCTAGCCTGCCACTGTGATGTGAAAAAATTGAGTGCTGCAAAAATCACTATGGAAACCAGAAGCCTCAAGGGGAAACTTGAAAATTTATGTGATTAAAAGGGTGAAAACTTGGCCCTGAGCAGACTGTCATTGTGCCATTCAAAATGGTTATGTCAGAATCCCACATCAGACACCCTACTGGACACCTTACTAGGCTAGGTAAAGGGTAAATTCGAAAACATATAGGCAACACGTGCCAGAGTAGGAATAGCTAATTGTGTGCCAGTAACTTGAAAGCACTGAGTGTCAGGCCAGAACCAAAGTTTCAAAATCCATTTGATACAGCATCTATTCCAAATTTACTGAATGCGTACCATACTCCTGGAAAGACTCTACTATTTCACCTATAAGATATCATTTAACCCCAGTTCCAGCAATAGATGTGACTCGGTTATTTACACTTTCAAATAATAGAAGGACTAGGGGGCATTCCATGAAGTTAGCAAGTAGCACATTTAAGACTAATTGGAGAAAATTATTTTTCATTCAACGCACAATAAAGCTCTGGAATTTGTTGCCAGAGGATGTGGTTAGTGCAGTTAGTGTAGCTGGGTTCAAAAAAGGTTTGGATAAGTTCTTGGAGGAGAAGTCCATTAACGGCTATTAATCAAGTTTACTTAGGGAAGAGCCACTGCTATTAATTGCATCTTTAACATGGGATCTTCTTAGTGTTTGGATAATTGCCAGGTTCTTGTGGCCTGGTTTGGCCTCTGTTGGAAACAGGATGCTGGGCTTGATGGACCCTTGGTCTGACCCAGCATGGCAATTTCTTATGTTCTTATAAGCACTACTTCAGCTGTGGTATATGAGATGCCGTTGTTGTATTCTTAGCCCCAATATAAGCATCCTTGGTTGACACAGCAGTAACAAGCTGTATGACTATGTGTTAGTAATCTGTTGCTAGGAGTTAGCAATCTGTTATTTTAGGAGAGTTGTGGGTGGATCCTTGGACCAGTGGCAGATGACCACACCCCAGGGGGAATGATCCCGAGAGGGACCACGGTCAGGCTCAGAGTTAGGAGACAGATACACACTAGTTCTTTTATTAGACAGTATACTGAACCACCAAAGGTGGCAGTAGTGAGCTGGAATGCCCGGCTGGGCTGTAGTCCCTCAGATACTGGAACAGCGATCCCTGGAGGCTGAGCTGTAGAGAAACTGAAATAAAGTGAGGAGGCAGGGTATGCAGAGTTCATGGACAGAACCTGATGGTAACACTCACACAATGTCTCATAGAAGCCCAGGAGTAGGAATGAAGTAGGCCCTCGAGGAGCGAGTACCTGGCTCCAGGGAAAGCTCTGAGAGTACGATGGTAACTCACAGATATAGTAGGCAGCGATGACTTCCAGACAGAAGTGACTTCCGAAGAAGTCCGGGAACAAGGGCCCTCGAGGAGCGAGTACCGGTTCCAGACTGCAACATACAAAGTAAGAGAGAATGAGGCCCCCGAGGAGCGGGTACCCCTGGTTAGTCTGAGGAGGCAGAGTAGCGTAGCTAGAACGAATTCTTATCCTTATCCTTATCCTTGCTAACTCAAGTTGTTAGCAATTCAGAGACCTTTAAATATCTGAAGCAGATAACGTCATCTCAGAGGGACACCCGTGAGGTTCACGCCACTTCTGGTACTTGAGGCGGGGCCACACCATGAGTGCGCCCCTAGGCATCAGGTCAACATGGCGGTTTGTAGCGGGCCGGTCCGAGGACGCCGGACAAGGACGGTCGAAGAATGCCTTGGCAGCCAGCCTTCCATCAACCCTGGAGGGAGTCGCCAATGCGGTAAGGTGGGCGGAGTGGAGAAGTCAGGCAGCGACGGTCGCAACACTGTGAATGACCACACATCCTCTTGTGTAAACTGTCCAAATAGGTCACAACGGTGTTTTGACTCTGGAGCCACAGACCATATGACAAGCATACAGGTGCACGCATACAGTGTGTATGCACGTAATTTTATTTCTGTTTCAGACACACGATTTTCTGCAGGGCCTTTTCTGTAGGTAAAGCACTTTACCCAGTGAAGCCCCTTGCAAATTACCCTGCTGGTGTACAATCAGCACTTTTGTAACATATTGGGGTTGATGTCCCGCCCTGCACTTCTGGTCTCCAGCAGGTAAACAGCAGCTAAATATTATTGTTTCTTCTTTTCTTGCCTACAATGTAAACTCCAATCTAATTAACTCTTCTTCTTTCCTTTTTTTTTTTACTTTGTGCTTTTCTTAACAGGAAACTGTCAAAGACAATTCCCTTCTTTTCATGCCAAATGTTCTGAAGGTCTACCTAGAAAACGGGCAAACCAAATCTTTCCGTTTCGACAGTGGCACTTCAATAAAGGTAGGCTAATCCATTAAAGACCATGTTAAGCTATATGGTGCCAGGGAAATCATAAAAATATTCTAGCAGACCTTTATTAAAAAATCTTATTGAAGAATAGAGACAGAACATGTACCATCTTGTTCCTTCATGGCAGGCACCATGCAGCACAGGCTTAAGAAATAATTAGGTTGCACAGTGTATTTAATGTCCTAATAAAATAACCTTTCTATAGTGTCAGTGAGTCAAATAGGTTTGTGCATGTGGAACGGGAAGAAATGATCATTTCAATGTGACTGCAACTTAATTAAAATTGTATGGCAGTCACTAAGAAGTTTTGATATGATGCCAAGTGCCAACATGATTTGTCGGCAGAGTCAAAAGCTAAGAAGATTAAGACGTTGGTTGCTAATTGAATATCATCTAGTTTGTCCTCTGGTGAAATTGGGATTGGATGCTGTTTAGGGTCATACTAAGGGTAAGCTTTTCATGCAAATGCAGTGTTCAGTTTTCAATTCTATTACCCCGCATATAAAGATAATAAAGCAATGTATTTAAGTTGCAGGCACAGCATTTTTCTCAAATAGGGGCAGGGAGGGGAAGTGAAACCTAACCATTCATGTCTATAAGAGATCACTAGTGAGTACAGGAAGACCATATTTAATTCTGTGCATGACAAACTGTGTCAACAAATGAAAGGCAAGAAAATTGGTGAGTATTTCCTGCCAAACTATTTCACTGGTAGTTACTACCACATTCTTCTGTTTCTATTACCCATGCTAACACTTCAGTTAACCTTAATGAAAAGACATATTACATTCAAACTTCCAACCAAATCCACAAAATAACTTGACTCCAACCAGCTCCAAATAAACCCACCTCACTCATAAATGATTCTCTTCTGGACTATAATTGTTTAATTTATTGTTTAATATGCATCCTGTTATTCCTTTTTTCACAATTGTTAAAAGAAGTACTATTTGAATCTTGTAAACCGTTATGATGGCTTCACCGAATGACGGTATATAAAAGTCAATAAATAAATAAATAAATAAATAAAACAGAAATATGGTGATAGAAGTAACATCAACAGATTATTATTATTATTATTATTATTGTCTCTTTTCAAAAATGACTCATTTTTTAAATTCAAAACAAAGAATATTTTCAACTTGGCATACATGAGGCCAGACAGTGCTTTGGTTTCTTTCCTATTTTATGTCTATGAGATTACAGGTTTGTATATTTAATCCATGTAATCTTTTAATTTCCATAAGTTAAAATTAAATCTCTTTTTTTCCTTTTTTCTTACTGAAAATCTCCAAGTAAAGTACTGGAGCTAATTTTATGTCCATGTTCTAGCTGGACAAATATAAATAAATAAGCCAACTGAAGCAGAGGTAGCTGTGTGAGATTAGAAAAAACAATAAGGGATCAAATAGCCTCTGCAAAGGCACTTTCCAGCTGCTACTTTCTCTGTTCTACTTAGGGGAAAAATAAGGATGGAGCTATTTGAAAGGGAGAGAAGCACTCTAATTTGCTGATATTTTATGAATTTACAATCTGTTCTTTTCCCCCATGTACTGCCAGTTAACACCTTACTATCCATTTAACTCTTCAAACATTTTTCAATATATTGAATGTACTTTTGCTTCCATTTTGAATAGCAACAATAAGATGGTAACTTTGAAACAGCCACGAGGCCGCACATGCGCATTTGCCAGCTCGTGTCCAGAGATACGGATATGCGTGCAAATTATAAAATAGGCTGAACGTACATACATGTGCGCACAATTTTAAATGGACATGCACATAGAAACATAGAAACATAGAAATGACGGCAGAAGAAGACCAACCGGTCCATCCAGTCTGCCCAGCAAGCTTCACACATTTGTTCTCATACTTAACTGTTTCTCTTGGCTCTTAGTAACCTTATGTTCTAATTCCCTTTTCACCCCCACCATTAATGTAGAGAGCAGTGCTGGAGCTGCTTCCAAGTGAAATATTAAGTTTGATTAGTTGGGTAAGCGGCAGCATAGCTCTCTGCCATGAAGCAGAGGGCAATGCTGGAAATGTGTGAAGTATCAGTTTTTCTTTTCCCCTGTCATTGAAGCAAGGAGTCATGCCGGACATGCACCGAAAGTGAAGAATGCCTTGAAAGTCACATTAACTATCATCAAATATTGAAAAGCCTAATAATTGGTAATACCTATAAGCCCATGAACCCATCCCTGTTTTTTTTTCTTTTCTTTTTTTATTTGGGAGATGGATGCCCTTCATCCTTCTACTCTGTGAAGGTGGACACCTACCACCGGCCACTGGCATCCCGCTCCGTTAATGCCTCTGTGGCTACTGCCGCTCCATGCAGTGTTTTACTACCTGCTCTTTATATGCATCCTCTAGAACTGATGGATCCCATCCCTGGGTTTTTTTATTATTTATTTAATTGGGAGATGACAGCCCTCCATCCTTCCGCTCCGTGAAGGTGGACACCTACCACTGGCCACTGGCATCCCGCTCCGTGAATGCCTCTGTGGCTACTGCCGCTCTGTGCAGTATTTTACTACCTGCTCTTTATATGGACACCTACCACTGGCCACTGGCATCCCGCTCCGTGAATGCCTCTGTGGCTACTGCCGCTCCGTGCAGTATTTTACTACCTGCTCTTTATATGTGTCCTCTAGACCTGATGGATCCCATCCCTGTTTTGTTTTTTGTTTTTGTTTTTTATTTAATTGGGAGATGACAGCCCTACATCCTTCCGCTCCATGAAGGTGGACACCTACCACTGGCCACTGGCATCCCGCTCCGTGAATGCCTCTGTGGCTACTGCCGCTCCGTGCAGTATTTTACTACCTGCTCTTTATATGCGTCCTCTGGACCTGATGGATCCACAATATTTATCCCATGCCCCTTTGAAGTGCTTCACAGTTTTGGACTTCACCACTTCCTCCGGAAGGGCATTCCAGGCATCCACCACTCTCTCCGTGAAGAAATTCTTCCTGACATTGGTTCTTAGTCTTCCTCCTTGTGCAAATGCCACATCTACCGCTTAAGCCGCGTACTGATGCCATACCCTGTTTTCCCAATTTATTTATTCCCAGTTTGCCCAGTTTAGGGATATCACATCCAACCCCTCTAATTTATTAGCCTCCCTTTCCCCCTGTTAGCCCCAACCCTTAAAACCGCACTGGCTAGCCTAGATATCTTTGTGTTTGTACTTACACACCATCCATAGCAGTAGTAAAGATTCATGGCAAAGGACCCTGGTGCACACCAGTGCGCGTAAATCTTTACGTATACATCTCTTGGCCTTTCCCCGCCCCCTTTTCAGAACTTTTGACTTGTGCACACAGTGGGAGATACACACATACATGGATCCTTTTTAAAGTCCATGCAGCTCGCGCTAGCCCAACTTCTGCACGTATCACCAGGCTTTGGCACATGTCAGGCTTTTAAAGTTTACCCCTAACACTATTGTCAAGTGGGATAAATGCCATTCATTACTTATAGGCAGATCAAAAAGGTAACATATGTAAGTTCTCACAGTATAAGACTTAATTTAGCTAAAGTAGTGGATGAGTGCCCCTGACATTGCTGCTTTTAAAATCAATGTAACCCCAATTATTTGCATTTAGCAGTTGTCAAATGTGCCATTGTGAATAAACTGAAGTTGAATGCTTCATATTCCTCATGAGCAAGTAGCTCCATACTTGAATTAATAGTACACAGCAAATAAAGTTCCCCTTCCACTAGCAATTTGTACATTGTATTACTCTGCAGCATTGCAGAAAGAAATGTTTAATTGATTTGTTGATCTGCATAATCCATCATGACCCATCTGCTCTTATCCTTGTTTCATTTGCATCTTTTGTCTAAAACTCAGTCATGTGGGGCATAAGAGAGTACACAGTGCTTTATTGTAAACCCTCACTTATGGAAGGGGGGACACATAAAGAACTCCAGGGGTCACATAAATAATTCTCAGTTGTTTGATTTAGAATGGGCATGTGTAGCACGCCCACACAACTAAAGATTTTCCCAGGGTTAGGTAGGAGAGACTGGAACATAAAGTAAAAGCAAGATAAAATAAAATAAACATAAAGGAGTAAATTTGCAAAGCAGATACACATGTAAAATTAGCATATGCATGTTTCCAAATGGCTATATGCCATATCCCTAGTACTATCATAGGGGACTTGCTGCCACATGCCTACCTGCCATATCCCTAATACAAAAAGTGCATTTCTAAATGTTTGATTTCTTTGTGCAAAAGAAAAAATGCTCTAAAAAAAAGAATTCATAGTTGTCAAACAAGGATACACAGTAATATTTTATGACCAATAATTATAAACCACAGCACATTTAGGGGAATGTGATATACAGGCCTAGAGCTATATGAAAGTCATTACACAAATTACTGAATAATTAAGTGTTCCTGGTTTCCCTTAAATTTTTGTCTGAAGTTATATAATAGCATTTAATTTGACTATTCTTACATTTGGTGGGTTTTGATTTATTCAGTATTGTTACACACACACTCCTAATACCACCATATGAGACTTGCTACCTGCATCCCAGCTGCCATATCCCTAGTACCATCATAGGGGACTTGCTGCCACATTCCTATCTGTCATATCCTTAGTACCATGATAGTAGACTTGTTGGTACATGCCTACCCTCTATACATCTAATATCACCATATGGGACTTGTTGCCTCATGCCCAGCTGCCTTATTCCTAATACAACAATAGGGGACTTCTGCCATAAGCTTACCTGCCATACCCTTAACACCACCATGAGAGACTTGCTGTGTATTGCCCAGCTGCCATACCTCTAATATCACCGAAGGGGAGTTGCTGCCTCATGGCCAGCTGTCATCAGCAAATTGTTCTTGATGCCCTCTTTTGGAGATTTGGGGAATTCTTCCCACACTAGCCTTCTTCTTGGCTTGTTATATGGGGTGTTTTCTCACCAAAACAAAAAGATGAAAAAAGATGAAAGATACAGGTTTTTATCACCACAGCACTTGTTCTAAAGTTCCTCCTTTCCACCTACCCCTCCACAGTCCCAACCTGGTTATCTCACCCTATTTACTGGTTAATTATACTTTGGTAATTGGTCCATAAAAGCCATCGGTCAGAAAGAAGAAATACAGGTACAAGAGAAAAGATCTCAAGAGAAGCCATTTTGATTTCCTGAATGTAATAAGATTTACAGTAGTGAGAAAGTGCATGCAAAACCAGAAAAGCAGGAAATGGAACAGCTTGAGTTCAGCTACAGAATATGGGGAAAGGTTTCTAAATAAAACAACCCTCACAACTTACCAGGAAAACCAAACACTCATTAGAAACCATTTTCATGTTCTGTATGTGATAAGTTTCCTTCAGAAAGCCCATTTCACAAGAAAATCAAAATTCAACCCAGCAGCAAGTTCAAGCAGGGAATGTAATAAAAACCTCTTTCAAGAAAATGATACTTATCACAATTCATTTTCTTGTACCAAATCTAACAATTGACAAAGGTGCTTCAACAGAATGATTGGCCTCTCCCATGCCACTCTGCCTTGCTACTATATCCCTCATGCTTCACCTTCGGGGTATTTATATCACTCAGCCTTGCTGCCATGCCCAGACTATATACCTTGGAGACCTTTCTGCCACTGTGCCTTGCTGTCATATCCCAGACCTTACACCCTGAGTTATTCTTGCCAGTCTTGGGGGCTGCTTTATACTTCTCATGTTGTTTTAGTATCTTGATGCCACTGTTTGTGCTGTTTGGCCCCTTCATCAGTGCCCTGGGTTTTTTCCTACTGCCTTTTCTGCTACATTCCTCATTCATGGTACCTTAGGATGCTGATGCCACATTTGGTGCCAGTTTGCTTCTCGTGATGTCATCAAGTGTTCATTTCACTGTTGCTACTGCCCTCTTTTGAAGCCTTGGGGTGTTCTTTCCATACTAATTTTATTCTTTCCTCCTCTAATGATGCATTGCTCCTGCCAATGCTGGTACTCCTTTGCCCCTTTACAGAGCCTTATGCTATTTATGCCACTTTTGATGCCAGTTTTCCACAGTCTAGAGAACTTGAAGTTTTTTACACCTTCTTATGGTTTCTTCCAACAAGTTCAATGAGAGTTGATGAGAAAACCCCAATTCCGGAGCCCAAAATAGGCTGCAGTGCTTCCCTCATTGAGATTAATGGCAAACAAAAAAAATGAATCAAATTACCATATTTTGCAGTCCATAAGATGCCCCTGACCATAAGATGCACCTAGGAGTTAGAGGAGGAAAATGAGAATAAAAAAATTCTGTCCCCATGACAGGTTCTGTACGGAGCTCCCCCTGGAGCGAATGTAGCGTCTCTCCCTCTCGTGTGCCGTCTCCCTCCTCCTCCTCCCAACTCAGCCCAATCAGTTTGGTGGCGCAGGTCAAATGCATGAAACATCTAATATATCTAAACAAATGAGAAGGAAATGGCCTGTACTAACTTTGATGCCATGTATCGTCTTCTGCCAGCAGAGCTTGAGCTCCCTGCCTGTCTGCTGTTCCCAGAGTGCATTTTACAGCGAAGGTCGGCGTGGCGCAGGTCAAACATCAGCTGTTTGAACCGAGTGCGCTACGGAGGCCCCTCCAGTTCAAACAGCTCCCTGCCGGTCTGCTGTTCCCGGGGTGCTGCGGGGTGCATCTTAATGTGAAGGTCGGCGGCACCCCGGGAACAGCGGACTGGCAGGGAGCTGTTTGAACTTGAGAGGTCTCCATAGCACACGCGGTTCAAACAGCTGATGTTTGACCTGCACCATACTGCTTGGACTGAGTTGGGAGGAGGAGGAGGGGGATGGTGCATGAGAGGGAGAGACGCTACATTCACTCCATAAGATGCACAGACATTTTCCCCCCACTTTTGGGGAAAAAAAGTGCGTCTTATGGAGCGAAAAATACATTAATACATAGTATTTGTTTTACATTTTGAAACTAAAGAAACAAATTGGGGGTGCCCACAAAATGAATGGACAAAACTAAACATATTTTTTCTTCAGCATATCCCTAGTTACCACATTCTCAACACTGCCAGCTCAGAAACCGTTACTATCTTCATGCTATTGAGAGCCACCTTCCTGCTGCTGTCTAGGACCATGCATGTTCTCTTCCTCAGGCCCTACTTCCTTGTTATCACTGATGCTTCTGCTAAAGCCATATGATGCAGATGCCATTTCAGTCCTTCCTCCAAGTCCTATCTCCACACCATACCTCGCTGGCCTCCTTGTCTCACTGACCCTGACACCTACTCTGCAGACTACAACTTCATCCCAGGCATACCTGGGCCTGATTATCCGGACCTTAGACATGGACTGCCAAGTTCCTACTCTATACCTAGCAGCAGCCTGCATGAGAGCCTGACTCAGCAATTCTGCCTCTGCCCCTAGCTCCCTGAACCAATGATCCCTTTCCATGCTGCAACTGACCTGCCCCATGCTGACCAACCATGCCTGGTCATCCTATGGCTTTCCTGGGCAGGATGTCCAGCAGAGCTGGAAAAAGTACAAGGGAGAAAAAAAGCAGGGAAAGACCATCTCGCCACTCCTTTTATTCCCCCATTAAGGAGACATACCTTCTTGATGATGCCTTGTTGTTTCTGCACCTAGCAACACCCAAGTGCAGTGGCTGGTTATACCTAAACAACATGGCACTGCAACATGCCAGGTGCAAAATTTCTTCTTCCCCTGCTTCCTTCCCAACCTCCTCCACATAAACACACACATACATGTGGCCTACTGAGGTAAAGGCCAGGCCCAACACGTCTCCCAAGTTTTCCAACAGGTGGGTGAAAATTCAGTTTGAAAAAAGAAAGTGCCGATGTCTAGCTGTTCTACTTGGCCAAAAGAAAACTGGGATCTTCATGGGTTATGATCTCTTGCAAAAGCCAAATAGAAAAGATGTTCTTGTTCATGCATTTTCAAGACTGCATAGTTCTTCTATATAAACTAAAATGATTGCAAAAAAAGAAAATCAAGAAAATGATGCTTGAGCACCTATTCCATTTGCACATCTGGGAGTTAAAAAGAGAATGTTAAAAAGAGAATCTGGCTTTTCTACAGAGCTTCGCGATAGTGCATTTCAAGATTATCATACAGATGCACTCAGGCCCAAAGATGTCAGGAAAATGAACACCCTTCCAGGGATTATTCCTGCTGGTAATCTAGTGGTGGTAAGTCCCAGAGGAAACATCTGAGAAACCAGAACTGTCCATTCATCCTGTAGAATTAAGACAAATAAGAGAAAGCAAAAAAGTTAACCTGGCAATAAAGAATAATTATTCATCTTGCACTGGAATATTTCCTCTTCCCAGTAGTATCTTGCTCAGCCAAGAATAAATCTCTTAAATCATGAGATGTAACGAGCAAAAGGATGAGAGCTTGTTGCCATACAGTTTACCTACCAGCCTGTTTCTATCTACAAGCCCAAAACATCAAATACTACTTGTCAATATATTGCAATGAATTACTGACATCCAGCTGAATTAGTGTGCAAGATTCAGATCCTCCTTTAAATTTACAAAGTGGTAAGGTTCTGTATGCCTTGCAATAATTGCAGTCAAATGGAACCCTCCAGCATGAATTTTCTAAAGAGCATACAAGAAACAAAGATACCAATTATAGAACTAACAAGCTCCTGACATCTTTTGTAGAAGTGTTCTAAAAAAAAATCCATACATATTTTAAGGGACTGATTAAGTAAAGATTTTTCTTCCATGGGTACAGCCAGGAGAAAACTCTTGATAAAAGAGTTCTTTAAGAATATTATCCAGAAGGATTACCTACCTAACTTCAGATCATCCAGAACTGGTGAACTGGTTTTCAATTCCTAACTCCAAATTTTTCATACTGAGTATTTTGAAACAGTAGTTTAAAAACATATTACATTGACTCTTGTAACCTGGAACCAATGATGAGCCTAGTAGTATCAAAATTCTTCAGAAATCTATAAAGTTCATGCATGGGGATTATTAAGAACATAAGAAGTTGCCATACTGGGTCAGACCAAGGGTCCATCAAGCCCAGCATTCTGTTTCCAACAGTGGCCAATCCAGGTTTCAAGTACCTGGCAAGTACCCAAAACATTAAGTAGATCCCATGCTTCTAATGCCAGTAACAGCTGTGGCTATTCCTTAAGTCAACTTGATTAATAGTAGTTAATGGACTTCTCCTCCAAGAACTTATCCAAACCTTTTTTAAACCCAGCTACACTAACTGCCTTAACCACATTCTCTGGCAACAAATTCCAGAGATTGTGTGTTGAATGAAAAATAATTTTCTCGGATTAGTTTTAAATGTGCTACTTGCTAACTTCATGGAGTGCCCTCTAGTCCTATTATCCAAAACAGTAATCAAGCAATTTACATTTACCCATTCCTGACCTCTTATGATTTTATAGTTCTCTATCATATCCCCCCTCAGCCGTCTCTTCAAGCTGAACAGCCCTAACCTCTTTAGTCTTTCCTCCCAGGGGAGCCATTCAATCCCCTTTATCATTTTGGTAGCCCTTCTCGGTACTTTCTCCATTGCAATTATATCTTTTTTGAGATGCGATGGCCAGAATTGTACATGGTATTCAAGGTGCGGTCTCACCATGGAGTGATACAGAGGCATTATGACATTTTCCGTTTTATTCACCATTCCCTTCCTAACAATTCCTAACATTCTGTTTGCTTTTTGGACTGCTGCAGCATGCTAAGCTGACAATTTCAATGTATTATCCACTATGACGCCTAGATCTTTTTCCTGGGTGGTAGCTCCCTATGTGCTATTTCCAAAAGATATTTTTCATAGTAAAGTCAAATTAATATTTTGATTTTTATTACTTTCATAGCATCTTTGGTGACCATGCCCGGTGCTGCACATGCTTAGGATGTTATAAGCTGATGAAAAGTTTTTAAAAGCAAATAACAAAAGCCAAACATGCTTGGAATGTCACTATGGGACACCCGCCATTAATGCAAGTAAACACATATTTTAGTGAGATACAAATGAGGCAAGGGTTACTGCAGATGTTAAAGTATGTACATGAAGGTTCATGCAGATGATATCAAAAATCTTACAGGGTAATTTTAAAAGGAATGCGGATGTGCCAATAAATGCCTGTATCGTGCGCGAGCTGAGTTACGCTGCAATTTTAAATTGTGCGTGCAAGTATATGCATATCATTTAAAATGCCCCTCCTGCACGTAAGTGTGCCCGTGATCTTAAGAGGTGGCTCAAGGAAATGCCCTCACATATTTTAGCTAGGGCATTAGTGGCTTTTACTAGGGATGTGCATTCGTATTGACCGCATATGTAAAACGCTACTCATATTTTTTTTTAACTTAAAAAAAGGATTCGACATATACGATCGGATTTCCCACATATCCAACATAGCTATGTTGGATATGTTGGAAATCGCGATTGTTGAGCCAAAATAAAAATTTAAACCCCCTCACCCTCCTTAATCCCCCCCCCCCAGACTTACCACAACTCCCTGGTGATCGAGCGAGGAGTGAGGACGCCATTTCTGCAATCCTTGGCGAGAAGCATGTGACGTCACGCCACGTCGAGTGACGCGGCGCCACGTGATTCCCGGCGAGTTCGCGCCGGAAGGCTCGTTCGGCCCAAAAAGAACTTTTGGCCAGCTTGGGGGGGCCTCCTGACCCCCCAAGCTGGCCAAAAGTTCTTTTTGGGCCGAACGAGCCTTCCGGCGCGAACTCACCGGGAATCACGTGACGCCGGCGTCACTCGACGTGCCGCCGACGTCACATGCTTCTCGCCAAGGATTGCAGAAATGACGTCCTCACTCCTTGCTCGATCACCAGGGAGTTGTGGTAAGTCTGGGGGGGGGATTAAGGAGGGTGAGGGGGTTTAAATTTTTTTTTTTGCACATATGGACATATACCCAACTCATTTAATTTTTTTTATGTCCATATTGACCGCAAATGGGACCCCCTTTGGACATATGGACATATGGACATAAACTTTTGCTCTGCACATCCCTAGCTTTTACACACATATGCAAGCGGATTTTAAAACAAGCTCTTGTGAGGGGAAAAACAGTTTTTTCCAGCAGTCCACCAGTTTGTCCAATTCATATTGAGGTCTTTGAGGTCGCTCTGGTTCTTCCCACAAGGCCCTCGAACCCTCACGCTGTGCTAACCACCCTAAACCTTGAGATATCCAACTTGCTCCTCGTCAGGACCAGCAGTAAATTTACGCGCACCATGGTCAGCCTTTTTAAAATACAGATTTACGTGCGTAAGTCTTGCCCTCGTCCTGGAACACCCGTGCCACGCCCCTTTTCCACCTCCTTATGTTTGACATGCACATGGCTTTTTAAAATCCCCGTTGCTCACGCGCAGGTAGGTGGCTGTTTTTGAGCGAGCAACGGTTTTTAAAATTAACCTCTAATATGACACCGCTTCAAGATGTAGTTAGGCTTTTGATGTTAATGCATCTGCAATTATTTTGTAATGCATGTACTTTATTGCTGTGCTAATAGATGATGAGTTATTTTGTATATGTGTCTATGTCATTAACTCATTAGTGTAGATTTCACATTAAAACTATGGCAAGGGTTTCTGTGCATTACCCACTTACAGTCAATAATACAGGTCTTTAACACATATGAACCCTTGTGATAGCATTAATACACTTTAGTACATTGGCCCTTATGCTTGAAAAAAATGAGGCAAAAACAAGGTAAAAGATTTGCCAAAAAAAACAAAAAACTACACGTCAGGTTTCTGACACAGTTTTCAAATAGCACATCTTATACTCAAGGATTTAATTTCCTACCAGGGCCAGAGAGCCAAAAGATTCACTAAAAAATATCTTGCAAACAAAACATTGTGCAAAAAACACTATGCAGTTTTTATCTGGATCATCAATTTTGCACTTTTGCACAGAAGTTCACATGGTGCTTTCCACAGCAGATTTTTGCTTGCACAATTTTATTTTTCCTTTTCCTAACATTGCAGAAAATTGAACCTATGGATAAAAAAAATTCACTATTTCATAACTGTGCAAGTGAACTGCAGGCTTTATGCATTTTTTTGCACATGAAGGTACATGCAGATGGTATGAAATATCTTACAGGGTAATTCTGAAAGGAATGCACGTGCACCGATAATCGCATGTATCGGCACTCGAGCGGCGATGCGCTGCCATTTTAAATCATGCGCACAAAGTACGCGCATATCATTTAAAATATCCCTCCCTCGCAAATGTATGCCCGTGATCAAGGTGGCTCGAGTAATTGTCTATATGTGTATATGGGCACATGGCCAGATGCTCTAAAATTGTATATAGTGCACACACGTATGTTAGAAAATAGACCAAGCGCGTGTATGCATGCTTCTAATTTTAAGAATGTATGTGCATATCGGCTTTGAGACGTGCAAGTGAAGGAATTTTATAACAGGCATGAGTCCAGGCCAGACCAGTTTCACCAGTTTGCCCAGTCAGTAGGTAGGTCCTTGAGATCTGCTTGGTTCTTTAGCCTGCCCCAGTTAACCGAGATCCCTCAAGCATGTCATATGTAGCTAGAAATTGTTTTAATCTGACTTACACCTTGTCTCTGGCAGAAGTAAATTTGCGCTGAAATAGACATGGACGCATGCCCAGGCACATAGCTACATGTGTGCACATCTCTTGGCCCCATCCCAGAATGCAAATGCCCCACTGACATTCCAAAGTTTTTTTTCCTGATGCAAGATATTCCTGCATGGGTACTTGTATGTGTATGTGGGGGTAGTTTATAAAATCAGGTGTACATGCCCATGTGCACCCATCTCCCAGTTTTGGCACCCATCCGGCTTTTAAAATTCATCTTTAAGGCTTTTCTCCCATTCTGTACCTATGGGGGAAAAATGCATAGTAAATGAGGCCCTAAGTTAGAAAATAAAAAAACAGGACTATAAACTATTCATGAGCCATGCTCACATCTCTTGGTTCTGGGCTATTTGAATGAATACAAAATAAATATTAACAAAAAAAAAAAATGGTATAAAAGGCAATACAACTATCACCAAAAGATTTCTAAACAGGAAATGATATTTTGAAAACTGTTCTCATTCGGACAACTCAGGCACTTTACTAAGCACTACATTAACCATTTTTGTGATTTGGTTGGCCTTGTGCCCTTGAAAACATCCATGGTAAATTGCTGTAGTTCCAGCGGGACTTTTAGAACGGCAGTTTTGTTGAAAAGGTAAATCAACTGATGCACTTTAACAATCAGAGCGACCTTAAACTTTCATAAGTGTAATCAAGTTTTGTGACCTTTTCTTCCCCCACTCCCTTCCAAAGGATGTAATTTTAACACTTCAAGAAAAGCTTTCTATCAAGTGTATTGAACACTTTTCACTGATGCTGGAGCAAAGGACCGAAGGATCTGGAAGCAAACTTCTCCTACTCCATGAACAGGAGACTCTAACTCAGGTTTGTTGTTCATTGCAATTAACCTCAGATTGTACATTGGGGAAGGGGTGGAGGGGCAAAGGTGAGTGTGTGGGGGAGAGGAACATCATAAAATCAAAGGAAGGGCATATATTAAGGTAGTATGGTCACACATTTTGGACCATTATGAAATTTTTATGTGAAACAAGATAGTATAATTATTAGGGATGTGCATTTGTTTTAAACAAAATAGACATTGGCAATGAAATTGTCTATTTCGTCTTGTCCGGGAGCACCACGAAACAAAAAAATATGAAATTTTGTAAAAATGTATATTTCATGTTAGTGTGCACTTACCAATGTTACCAATAAGTTTAAAAGTATCAATTGGGAGAGCAGTTTGTTAGCTAGCGGTATGGTTCTGTATTCCTATTGGCTGTCACCTTAATTACTTGTTTTTGTTGCTAAGGTTGCAAGGTGGTATTTGTGGGGGGATGGTCAGTGCCTAGTAACAAATGTAAACAAGTGATGAAATAATACCATTAAGTTCTAGTCGGCAAAAGCAAAAATATGTAATGCAAATGCATATTTTGAATTAGCCAATCTCTTTGTATTTTAGTAAAAGGGGCACTAGAATTTTGGGATACGCATACTAGGGATGTGCATTCGTTTTGGATGAATTAGACAATTTCAACGAAATTGTCTAATTCGTCCTGGTTCAGAGGACCCGAAAACAATTTGAAATTTTTCCGAAATTTCAGAAAAATTTGTTTTTTGGGTTAACCTGAAAATTGGGGTCCCCTGAAAAAAAAAAGCCCAAACTGCAAGAAAAACGAAAATTCCCGCGGCAGGCCGAAAACAAAGCCCAAACTGAATGTACTTACCTCTGCACATCTCTAATGCATACTTTGAATTCCCTGGTATGTGTCTGTGTGTTTGGGTGGGGGTGACTGGTAAGAGGGGAGGAGACAGGGGTGAATATAGGGGTGACAAGTGGGAGAGAGTAGTTGGGGTAGTGACTGGTGAGAGAAAAGCAGCTTGGTATAGGGGGTGACTGGAGTGACTGTATGAGGTGACTGATGAAGCAAGAGGGTAGGTTGTCTAAGAACGCCGTGTGGGCAAGAGTATGGATTAGACACCAAGGTAGTCCAAACGTATCTTTATTTGAGTGGAGACAGGAATTCATACAAACGCCCGACTCGGGCCGAGTTTCGCCTGTATGGGGTGACAGGTGGGGAGAGACTGGTTGAGGTGATGACTGGTGAAAGAGAGGTAACCTGATACATGGGGGTGAATGGAGGGAGGGTGAGTGACTGTATGGAGTGACAGGTGGGAGAGAGATTGGTTGGAATGGTAACTGGGGAGAGGCAGGCAGCCTGGTTTGTGGGGGGTGACTGGTGAGAGGGGGAGTGACTGGGGTGACTGTATGGGGTGACAGGTGGGAGAAAGACTGGTTGGGGTATGACTGGTGAGAGAGAGGCAGCCTGGTGTATGTGGGGGGTGACTGAAAGGGGAAATGACTGGGATGGCTGTATGGCATGAAAGGTGGGGGAGAGAGATTGGTTGTGATGTGACTAGTGAGAGAGAGGCAACCTGGTGTATGTGGGGTGACTGGTGAAAGGGGGACTGGGGTGACTGTATGGTATGACAGGTCAGGGAGAGAGTCTGGTTGCAATGGTGACTGGTGAGAGGCAGTCTGGTATGTGTGTGTGGGGGGGGGGGGATAAATGGGGTAACTATATGAGGTGACGCACACACACACCAGGCTTCCTCTCTCTCACCAGTCACCATTCCTTCCAGTCTCTATCCCACCTGTCACCCCATACATTCAGTTCAGTCACTTTCCCTCTCACCATCACACCCCTACCCCCTATCCCTCAACCCAAACACACCAGGGGAATTCAAATTATGAATGTCCCAAAATGCCCGGGCCCCTTTCCTACAATACAAAGGGATTGGCGAATTCAAAATATGCATTTGCATTACATGCTTTTGCTTTTGCTGACTAGAACTTGATGCTATTATTTATTACATCACTTGTTTGTTTACACTTGTTACCAGGCACTGGCCATCCCCCCACAAACACCACCTTGCAATCTTGGCAGCACAAACCAGTAGGGATGTGAATTGGTACCGGACTCATTTCCGGTATCGGGTTAGGGTAAAAACCATGGGAAATCTTCGTTCCTGTAGTTTTTACCCATTTTAATTGGCTGTGTCATGCCGAAAAAAACAAACACCTGACCCTTTAAATTTAATTCTTTCTAATCCCCCACCCTCCCGACCCCCCCCCCCCAAATTTTTTAAGTAACTGGTGGTCCAGCGGGGGTCCCGGGAGTGTTCTCCCACTCTCGGGCTGTCGGCTGCCAGTAAACAAAATGGAGCCAATGGCCCTTTGTCCTTTGCATGTGATAGGGTATCTGTGCCATTGGCCAGCCCCTGTCATATGGTAGGAGTAATGGATGGCCGGCGCCATCTTTAAAAATGGCGCAGGCCATCCAGTGCTCCTACCATGTGTCAGGGGCCGGCCAATGACACCGATAGCCCCTGTCACATGGTAAGGGTAAAGGGCCATCGGCGCCATTTTGATTAGTGGCAGCCAACAGCCCAAGAGCGGGAGATTGCTCCTGGGACCCCCGCTGGACCACCAGTTACTTAAAAAATTTTGGGGGGGTCGGGAGGGTGGGGGATTAGAAAGAATTAAATTTAAAGGGTTGGGGTGGGTTTGGGGGTTATTTTTAAGTGCCCTTTCTTCCTGCCCCCCCCCAAATGATAAGAGAATCCCACAAAAAATATCATGGGGTTTTCCTGTCGGGTTTGGCCGGCGCCATCTTTAAAAGTGGCGCAGGCCATCCAGTGCTCCTACCATGTCTCTGACGAGATTGAAAATATTTTCAATCGTCAGATAAATGATTCACATCCCTACAAACAAGTAACTAAGGAGACAGCCAGTGGGAATGTGGAACCATACCTCTAGCTAACAAACTGCTCCCCAGTTGATACATTTTAACATTGGTAAAATTTTCAGTTAGTGCACACTAACTCTGAAATTAGGAAAACTCAAAACAAACACACTCCGAACAATTTTAAAAATGAAATCAAACAGATAACAACTTGAAATAAAAATGACACACAAAAAGAAAATCTGTACACATCCCTAATAATTATCATTTCTGCACTACTATAATTATGACCACTGCATCGTAATGAAATCTGGAGAAAAATTGAATTGAAAAACAACTTTGTATTACTGGTTTGTCCTTCTGAACATATGAACAATTCTAAAGTATCTGATATTTTTGTATTTTATGTTAACATTTTCACTAAAATAATTGAAAATGGAAAGCTATTATGAGTTTAATGGAATGTTGAGTTAGAGCCAAAGCAATCTGAATGACTGGAAGATAAGGCATTAATCCTTATAAATAAATACCCCATTTCACTGACTTGACTATGCCAATTACTGTATGCGTTCCAATGTCCTAAAGCTGGGCTTTTAAAAATATAACACCACCAGGGCAGGATTTATATCTCCCACACCAGGGAGGCCATTTACTGGATAAGTTTCTGGCTAAAGTTAGCCAGATAACGTGTCTTGTATATGAACATCTCGCTGAATATACGTGCTTAAAGTTATCCGGCTGCATGTAACCAACTAACTTTAAAACCTAACCCCAATGATTGTTTTCTTTACTTTTGCGGGGAGGCAGAGAGGGGGCCCCCTTAACACCAATGATTTTTTTTATACATTTGGGAGGGGGGGTGCACTTTACCTCCAACGAGGTTGCTTAACTAGTGGGGATGGGGATGGAACTGGATGTGTGAGAATGGGTGCCTGCCTGAGGGTTTGTGTGTGCATGTGAGAGAGTGAGAGAGAGCGAGAGAGAGAGAGAAAATGATTGCCTGCTTGAGGGTCTGTTTTTGTGTTTGAGAGAAAGAAATGGGTACCTGCCTGGGAGTCTGTGTGTGTGTGTGTGAGAGAGAGAATGAGTGCCTGCTTCAGGGTCTGTCTGTGTGTGTTTGTGTGAGAGAGAATGGGTTCCTGCCTGGGGGTCTGAGGGGGTGTGTGTGACAGAGAGAGAGAGAGAGAGAGAGAGAGAGAGAGAATGAGTGCCTGCTTGAGGGTCTGTTTTTGTGTTTGAGAGAAAGAATGGGTGCCTGCCTGGGAGTCTGTGTGTGTGTGAGAGAGAATGAGTGCCTGACTGGAGGTCTGTGTGTGTGTGTGTGTGAGAGAGAGAGAGAGAGAGAGAGAGAGAGAATGAGTGCCTGCTTCAGGGTCTGTCTGTGTGTGTTTGTGTGAGAGAGAATGGGTTCCTGCCTGGGGGTCTGAGGGGGTGTGTGTGACAGAGAGAGAGAGAGAGAGAATGAGTGCCTGCTTGAGGGTATGTTTTTGTGTTTGAGAGAAAGAATGGGTGCCTGCCTGGGGGTCTGTGTGTGTGAGAGAGAGAATGAGTGCCTGCCTGGGGGTCTGTGTGTGTGTATGTGTGAGAGAGAGATAGAGAGAATGGGTGCCTGCCTGGGGGTATATGTGGGTGAGAGCCTGTGTGGGAAACTGAGGAATAAGAGCTTTTGTGGACAATGGTGGGGGAGAGGGACTTAGCCTGTGTATGTGGGTATGTATGAAAGCATGTATGTATGCGTATGTGTGAGAGAGAATGAGCATGCAACTCTGTGTGTGTGAGAGAGAGAGGATAAAGTTTGGATATTCCCTAACCCCATAATATCCTCAGGATATTCCCATAACCCCATAATCTCAGGGTGATTGGAAATCAAGTTCCCAGGTATGGACAGCAGGGGATTTTTTTTTATTATCGTTACTTTTAATTATTGGCTGTTATTTGATATGTGTGCTGTTTTGAAATATTTTATTGGTGCTTGGGAAATTTTTAAAAATATATATGACTTTAATAGATGTTCTAGTTGTAAGTTGTTTTTAAATATTTCAAGTAAATTTTCAAAGGCTCGCACAAGCAAATACTGAGGTTTACATGTGTGGCTGGGCCTTGTGTGCGCCACGCACATTTTATAACAGGCCCGGCCACATGCGTAAACCCTGGTACATGCACAAATGCCAGGCCTCTCGGAAGGCTCTGGCCAGGGGGCAAGGCAGGGGGACAGGCCAAGACAGCGCCATTCGACGCAATCCCGAGGAAGCACGCACCGGCAGTTGGCTGGCATGCACAGATTACGTCTGCTCAGAAGAGCTGAAGTACTGAAATAAAGAATTTGAGGTTAGTTAGGATAGGTTTAGGGGGCAGGGAAGAAGGTTTGGGAGGGGGGTAGGGAACTGGGAGAGGCCCGATTGCATTACTGTGCGTATTTAGTAGAGATGTGAATCGTGTGATCGATCGTCTTAACGATCGATTTCGGCTGGGAGGGGGCGGGAATCGGATCGTCGCCATTTGGGATTTTTAAATATCGTGAAAATTGTGTAAATCGAAAACCGGCACACTAAAACATCCCTAAAACCCACCCCGACCCTTTAAAATAAATCCCCCACCCTCCCGAACTCCCCCCCCCCCCAAATGCCTTAAATTACCTGGGGTCCAGTGGGGGGGAGGGTGGGAAAACCAGCACACTAAAACAACCCTAAAACCCACCCCGACCCTTTAAAATAAATCCCCCACCCTCCCGAACCCCCCCAAAATGCCTTAAATTACCTGGGGTCCAGAGGAAGGGTCCCGGTGTGATCTTTTACTCTCGGACCTCTGGTGCTTGTAGAAATGGCGCCGGCGCTACCTTTGCCTTGTCATATGACAGGTCAAAGGTAGCGCCGGCGCCATTTTGTTTTTTGTCCCCCGAGGTCAGGAGCGTAGGAGATCTCTCCCGGACCCCCGCTGGACCCCAAGGAACTTTTGGCCAGCTTGGGGAGGCCTCCTGACCCCCACAAGACTTGCCAAAAGTCCAGCAGGGGTCCGGGAACGACTTCCTGCATGCGAATCGTTTTTCCGTACGGAAAAACGATTCGCGGCAGGAGATCGCTCCCGGACCCCCGCTGGACCCCCAGGGACTTTTGGCCAGCTTCGGGGGGCCTCCTGATCCCCACAAGACTTGCCAAGTCCAGCAGGGATCCGGAACGACCTCCTGCAGTCGAATCGTGTTGTCTACGGCCGGCGCCATTTTGCGCCACCATTTTGCGCAAAATGGCGCCGGCCGTAGACAACACGATTCGACTGCAGGAGGTCGTTCCGGACCCCCGCTGGACTTTTGGCAAGTCTTGTGGGGGTCAGGAGGCCCCCCCAAGCTGGCCAAAAGTCCCTGGGGGTCCGGGAGCGATCTCCTGCCGCGAATCGTTTTTCCGTACGGAAAAACCAAAGGTAGCGCCGGCGCCATTTCTACAAGCACCAGAGGTCCGAGAGTAAAAGATCACACCGGGACCCTTCCTCTGGACCCAAGGTAATTTAAGGCATTTTGGGGGGGTTCGGGAGGGTGGGGGATTTATTTTAAAGTGTCGGGGTGGGTTTTAGGGTTGTTTTAGTGTGCCGGTTTTCCCACCCTCCCCCTTCCACCGAGTTACGATTTTTTGACGATAAATCGGGGGAATTGTTATTGTATCGCGGCTCTAACGATTTTTGACGATTTAAAATATATCGGACGATATTTTAAATCGTCAAAAAATGATTCACATCCCTAGTATTTAGCAAAAATTCCCTCCTGCGTGTGCTGCCCGCACATGCACGTGTGGATTTTAAAATCTGGCGCGCATGTGCCCATGGCCATCGGATTTTATAACATGCACGTGCATGTTATAAAATTGGCACGTCCATGTGCGTGCGCTGGGAACCGCGTGCACTGCTTTTAAAATCGACCCCTTTATTCTTTTATTAGTATGATTCTACTATTATAATTGATGCTTTATTGTTTTTATGAGGAATGGTGGTTCTGTTTTTCCATTGTTACACTGTAGACAGTCTGGCTTCTTGGAGTTTCCATTTCAGTTTTTGTCTGCATATTGTTGGTTCTAATTTGTGATCCTTTATTCTGTCTTTGCTCTGTGCGTGTGACCAATGGGGAGAGATTTTACTAGCAATCGGGTTTGTTTCATTTCCCTACCGTAGTAGGTGCTGTATTGGTATTCTGGGACTCAGTGTAATATTTAGGGATGTGAATCCTTTTTGAACGATTAAAATTATCGTCAGATAATTTTAAAATCGTCCTAAATCGTTAGAGTGCATGACACAATACAAATGCCCCCGATTTATCGTCAGGGGCATTTGTATTGTATCGTTAAATAGGGCACGGGAATTATTTGGGGGAGGGCGGGAAAACCGGCACACCAAAACAACCCCTAAACCCACCCCGACCCTGTAAAACCAATTCCTTACCTTCCCCCACCCTCCCGAAACCCCCCAAAATGTTAAATTACCTGGTGGTCCAGTAGGGGGGGTCCCGGCGCGATCTCCCGCTCTCGGGCCATCGGCGCCATTTTGGCTGCCACTAATTAAAATGGCGCCAATGGCCCGATAAAAAAAAAAAAACCCACCCGACCCTTTAAATTGACCCCTCCCGACCCCACCAAAACCTTTTAAAATTACCTGGTGGTCCAGGGGGGGCCTCAGGGGACCTCGGGGAGAGATCCAGGGGGGCCTCGGGGAGAGGAGAGATCCAAGGGGACCTCTGGGAGAGATTTCCCATTCCCAGGCATCAGCTGTTCTAAAAAAAAATGGCGCCGATGCCCCTTTGCCCTTACCATGTGACAGGGTATCCGTGCCATTGGCCGGCCCCTGTCACATGGTAGGAGCACTGGATGGCGCCGGCCATCTTTACTCATCAGCCCCTATTATACTATACTCTATAATAGGGGCTGATGAGTAAAGATGGCCGGCGCCATCTTTAAAGATGGCGCCTGCCATCCAGTGCTCCTACCATGTGACAGGGGCCGGCCAATGGCACGGATACCCTGTCACATGGTAAGGGCAATGGGGCATCGGCACCATTTTTTTTTTAGAACAGCTGATGCCTGGGAATGGGAAATCTCTCCCCGAGGCCCCCCTGGACCACAGGTAATTTTAAAAGGTTTTGGGGGGGGTCGGGAGGGTGGGGTCGATTTAAAGGGTCGGGTGGGTTTTTTTTTTTTTAGCTTGGCGGGCCTCCCTAAAAAAAAAATTAGCGATGTGAATTGGAATCGGAAACAATTCCAATTCATATATCTTAACGATCAGATTTCCCCCCCCCCCCCCCCAGCCGAATCTGATCGTTAAGACGATCTGGCACACGATTCACATCTCTAGTAATATTTGCAGTGTTGCTTTTTCACAGGTAGGGTTCTTGTTTGAGTTCTTGGTGTTACTACTGTTACATTATAAGTTTGCAGTATAGATTTTGAGTGTCATTTTTACAATGTGTCTGGCAATGGAAGGAGTTTGTACTGCTGTTACAGTGAGATGCCTGTCTGGATATAGTGTGGTATCTGCCTCTCTTTGTGTTTGGTGTATCTGATTGCTCCTGTCAGCAACCTGAATGAAAACTGAAATTTTGAGCTTCTGGCTGGCAGCGTGATTGCCTGGTATCTGGCAAATTGTTGAACAATTGATTGGTTGGTGAGAAACTCCGACACACACACACACACACACACATATATATATATATATATATATATATATATATATATATATATATATATACCCCTCTCACTGAGGTAATGGTTCCTGGATGGCTCAATGGATTGGTACAAGAATACAGAACAATTCATTACCGGTTGATCTTTCATATCTGGCTCACGTAAGAACATATATACACACACACACACACACACACATATATAAATATTCAAATAAATATATATTATGTACAGGGTGTAACCCAAATTTGGTGGGTGGAGGGCCCAACAAATTGTATGGTTGGAAGGAGGGGGCCGAAACTCCAAATATTTGCTCCCCTCTCTTCTAGGCCATATAGATTCCATAGCACTTTTTTTGCAAGAGCAGAGATGCTAATTCCAAGGTTCACTTTGCATTCCAACACAGGATATACAGTTGTTTAAATTCAGCTTTTAGAAACAATTTAATTTGGCCCAAAATAGATTCTGCCCCAGTTGATACATATGTATTCCTATTAAGCAGTCTGAGCAAAAGCTCCAGATAAATGTACCAATAAAAAGAAGAAGATGAAATTGTGAGGAGGTTTATAAGAAACTCCCTCAGAATACCTTAACGGTCCTTCCAGGGCTGTCTGACCCGGTCCTTCTTAACTGCCAACCCAGCAAGGGATTCTGGGCTAGGGTGGATCCCTGCAGACTGGGATAAGAGACCAGGGCCCAGCGGGAAGAGGGAGGCCCCAGGAGAACTGTAAGTTACATTGCCACATTTGTATTGTGGAACTGCTGGAAACAGCAAGGTTATTTGGCTTGTTACTTTTCACCAAGAAGAAGTATATAACATCTGAAGTCTGTCCTCTAGCTATTCCTGACCACTTAGTACCACAGAAATCTAGAAAGGTAAATCTTAATGTTGGAGAAAGGGTAATTAATTAATGGGAATAAAAAGTTCTAGATGCTGGAATAGCCTTCCTATGGAGGTGGGAGGTAAACCAATATCTGAACTTATGAAATCACAAGACAAGTGAGGGCGTGCAGCCAAAAAATGTTTGTTTGCTTTGTATTATTTCATGTTTTTTTGTTTCCTTTTATGTCATTACATTTTGGTGTGCATAAAATCCCTTTAGCATGCACTACATTGATTTAGCGCATGACTTTCATGTAATGTGCACTGAAAAAAAATTTGTGTGCACCAAATAAATGAAACAAGCAACAGCACATCCCTAGAGACAAGCACAAAGGAATCTTGGCAGTAGGGAAATGACAATAAAACGGGAGGATCATGTAAGGTCTGTGATATTTCTAGTAGGGAGGGAAAATGGGCAGGCTAGATGGGCCTTGCAATCTTTATCTGCTGTCACCCTTTATTTTTCTCTGTTTTTACTCCCTTGTGCATAAAAAGTATTTAATCTTCCTTTCTAATTCATACTCTACTATAGGTGACTCAGAGACCAGGATCCCATAAAATGAGATGCCTATTTAGAATAAGCTTTGTTCCAAAGGATCCAATTGACCTGTTAAGGAGAGATCCAGTAGCTTTTGAATATCTCTATGTGCAGGTAAGTGAAAGCAGCATCATTCATGCTTATATCAAGGCTGAAAAACCAATAGGGATGTGCAGAGCAAAATTTTATGTTCATATTTTTTATGTCCGAAAGGGGGTCCCACTTGCGGCCAATATGGACATAAAAAAAATCCAATGAGTTGGGTATATGTACATATGTGCAAAAAAAAAATTTAAACCCCCTCACCCTCCTTAATCCCCCCCCCAGACTTACCACAACTCCCTGGTGATCGAGCGAGGAGTGAGGACGTCATTTCTGCAATCCTTGGCGAGAAGCATGTGACGTCGGTGGCACGTCGAGTGACGCGGCGTCACGTGATTCCCAGCTCGTTCGCGCCGGACGGCTCGATCGGCCCAAAAAGAACTTTTGGCCAGCTTGGGGGGGCCTCCTGACCCCCCCAAGCTGGCCAAAAGTTCTTTTTGGGCCGAACGAGCCGTCCGGCCCAAAAAGAACTTTTGGCCAGCTTGGGGGGGCCTCCTGACCCCCCCAAGCTGGCCAAAAGTTCTTTTTGGGCCGAACGAGCCATCCGGCGCGAACTCGCCGGGAATCACGTGGCGCCGCGTCACTCAGACGCAACGTCACGTGATTCCCGGCAAGTTCGCGCCGGACGGCTCATTCGGCCCAAAAAGAACTTTTGGCCAGCTTGGGGGGGCCTCCTGACCCCCTCAAGCTGGCCAAAAGTTCTTTTTGGGCCGAACGAGCCGTCCGGCGCGAACGAGCCGGGAATCACGTGACGCCGGCGTCACTCGACGTGCCGCCGACGTCACATGCTTCTCGCCAAGGATTGCAGAAATGGCGTCCTCACTCCTCGCTCCATCACCAGGGAGTTGTGGTAAGTCGGGGGGGGATTAAGGAGGGTGAGGGGGTTTATATTTTTATTTTGGCTCAACAATCGCGATTTCCCACATATCGAACATATCTATGTTCGATATGTGGGAAATCCGATCGTTTATGTCGAATCAATTTTTTAAGTAAAAAAAAAATATGAGTTGCGTTTTACTAATGCGGTCAATCCGAATGCACACCCCTAAAAACCAATATTTCTTTTTGTGTTTGCAATTAAGGAGAAAAATAGGACTGTTTTTGTTATGTGAACCAAAAAACACTGAATAAGTTCTATATCTAAAACATTGTTAAGGTATTATAATCTTGGCAAGTTCATTATATGCCTAGATATAGTGATATCATTTTTATTTATTTATTTATTTATTTATTTAACACTTTTAATATACCGACATTCGCGAAGCACATCAGGCCGGTTTACAAAAAACTTAGAAAGGCAGAAAATACAATGAACACGGTGGGGGAAGAGGGGGAGCAGACGAGAGCAGGGAGGAGCGAGGGTGGGGCGAGCGCAGCTGGAAAGGATAGGGCAGCAGAGCGAAATGAGATAGGAACTCTAATGAACGGGAAGAAACGAGGACAATATACAGCAATTTCTTAAAATGAGAGCAATACAGGCAGAGAGTTAATTTACATCATTTCCAAGGATCCTTTTGAGGGGAGCGGAGGAGAGTGGGCGGGGAAACTGGGAGAGTAGAGGGCAGCGGGGAAGGGCAAGGGCATGCCAGATATAATTACCTAATTAATATGTGACCTGTTATATGAGGAATGTCTGTATGAGACCAAGTGTACCTTCATACGATGCTAAAAATGATTTAGCTATCGTGTCTGTGAGCCGCTGAGAGCAGGCGTTACCTGCACACGGAGCTCTTCAGACCGCAGTGATAGCATAACAGTTCACTTCTGAGAAAGAAATCAACTCTTTATGGAACTGTGCCGCCACTACACATATACAGCATTCCACGCGTCTATCTTATTTATTTATTTATTTAACATTTTTATATACCGGAATTCATGTAGCAAAGTTACATATCAATTCGGTTTACATTATAACATTAAACAGGCATGACCAAAAGCAGTGCAATTACATCGAACAGGAGATTAAACTTGGGTCAAGTAAACTGGGGGTTAAATAAATAACAATTCATGTGAGTAGACAATACTTTGTGTATATACTCTTTGGTGCAGATTTTAAAAGCCCTGCACGCCGGCATGCCGGCGCACCTATGTTGCATAGGCTGCCGGCGTGCGCAAAGCCCCGGAACACACTAAGTCCAGGGGCTTTGCTTGGGGGGGTGTCGGGGGGGGTTGTCGGGGGCAGCGCGGCATTTGGGGGTGTTCCGGGGGTGGGCCGTGGGCATGGTGCTGGCCCGGGGGCATGGACAAGGCCTCCGAACCAGCCCCCGGGCCAGGGAATGGCACACTGGCAGCCCGCCGGCGGGCGCAAGTTACGCCTGCCTTGGGCAGGCGTAACTTTCTGAACAAAGGTAGGGGAGATTTAGGTAGGGCTGGAGGGTGGGTTATGTAGGGGAAGAGAGGGGAAAGGAGGGGAAGGTGGAGGGGCCAGAAAAAAAGTTCCCTCCAAGGGAGCAATGGATGGCCGGTGCCATCTTGTGCTCCTACCATGTGACAGGGGCCGACCAATGGCACCGGTAGCCCCTGTGACATAGTAAGGGCAAAGGCTATCGGCGCCATTTTCAATACTGGCAGCCGATGGCCCGAGTGCAGGAGATGGCTCCCAGACCCCCCGCTGGACAACCAGGGAGTTTTGGTAAGTCTTGGGGGAGTCAGGAGGGTGGGAGGTTGTAGTTAATTCAATTTTAGCTGGGAAACGAATAAGAATTAATGCATGAACATATCGGGGGCCCCCCTTGCCGAATGCAACGTATCTGCCTCCCCCCCCCAACGAATACAAATCCCGAATGCAACGTATGGCGTCCCTCTGCACATCCCTACTATTTCATGAATTGATATTTTTGCGCACAAAGAGTATATACACAAAGTATTGTCTACTCACATGAATGGGACAGTAGCTCAAATTAAAAAATTCAAAAAAAATGAAAACTCAGTGACCGATGATTAAATATAAGGCTGAGTTCTAATGTTGTACTTTGAAAACTATATGATGAAGCCTATTATGAATGTCATTAATATCCACTAATTATCCACTAATTATCCACTAATTATCCATTAATATCCATTGATAATTGAATATATGAATGCTGGACCTTTTGGTACTTACACGATAGTAGAACATAAGAAATGCCATGCTGGGATGGATCAAATGTCCTTCAGGCCCAGCATCCTGTCTCTGACAGTGACCAATCCAGATCTCTAGGAAATATCAGCAAATTCCGAAGAGTAGAATCATTTCTTATTGTCCACTGCCAGGGATAAGCAGTGGCTTTCCTCAAGTCAAGCTGGCTAATAATTGTTTATTGACTTTTTCTCTAGGAAATTGTTCAAACCCTTTTTAAACCCAGTGATGCTAACTGCTGTCACCACATCTTCTAGCATCAAGTTTCACAGTTAAATTGTGCACTCATTTAAAAAAATACTTTCTCCGATTTGTTAAAATAATACTACCTATTAGCTTCATAGACTCAGACTGTCCTCTATTCCTAGTACTATTGGAAAGGGCAAATAACTATTCCCTATTTACCCGTTGAACTGCACTCATGATTTTGTAAACCGCATTCGCATTGCCTCTCATCTGTCCTAATCTGTTTAGCCTTTCCTCATAGGGGACCTGTTCTATCCCATTAACCATTTTGGTCACCCTTCTCTGCACCTTTTCTAGTTCTGCTATGTCTTTTTTTAAATGCGGCGCCCAGAACTGCAAACAATACTGAATGTGCAGATACAGAGGCATTATGATATCTTCCATTTTATTTTCCATTCCTTTCTTTAGAATATCTAACATTCTATTTGCTTTTTCAACCGCTGCTGCACACTGAGCTGAGAAATTCAAAGTATAGTCCATACTGACTTCAAAATCCTTTCCCTGGGTAGTGACACCTAATACAGAACAGAACCCAGTATCATATAATTCTAGTTTGGATTATTCTTCTCCATATGCATCACTTTGCACTTGTCCACATTAAATTTTATGTGCCATTTAAATGCCTAAACCCTGTCTCACAAGGTCCTCTTGCAATTCCTCACAGTTGGTTTGTGATTTCACTCTGAACAATTTTCTGTCATCTGTAAATCTGATCACCTCACTCATGTCTCCCTTTTCCAGAGCACGCCACTATTTATTTTTCTCAATTGACCACTGCCAGTCCCTAGTCTCTGTTTCCTATCTTTTAGCAAATTACCAAGCCACATTAGGGGAGTGCAAACCAAATAATATCATTTTGAGGCATGTTTTGTTTGGAGGAGGTTGTCACCTGAATTTCATTTTGTTTGGGCTATTTTTTTTCTCATTTTATTTATTTTTTGGCAAATAGTGTGTGCTATTTATAAATAGCGCACACTAAAAAATGATAGAAATTGAAAAAAAAATGAAGATTTTATGTTGTTTTCTATCTTTGATATTGTCTATGTTGTTTCAAATGAAAGCACATCCCAAATCCACAAAAGGACATTGCAGATAGTGGAAGAAACTGACTACAATCTCACTGCCGTTTAGTGGTGTATGTGATTTAGTAATTCCAGTCCAGTTCAGAGTGTATTTGTGTCCACCTCACTAAAAACCGCCAACTCGTTCAGCACTTGCCTAGATCCCATGGCAATCTCAGCAAATGGCATGGGAAATGAACTAATACCTGATTCTAAAGGTGGTTCCTCCAGAACAGAGTTAAGGACATTGACAGGGAAGCCTGCTCAAACTTGCATTGCACAGTCTGTGCTATATTTGTGCTTTTTGGTAAATAGAAAACTTCAGTTTGCAGGGTTATCAGTCCAGTAACTTTCATGAGCTCTAAATACAAAAATTTGAATAGATTAAAAAAAAAAAATCTTTTGTACAGATGCTGTAATCTGACCCTTCTAACAGTAACTTTAACACTTATAGTCTCATTATTGATGCAAAACTGTTTACCTAGAAAGAGAGGTACTGTATTATGTACTTATTGTACCTGAATTTTAATAATGCTATAAGCTGCTTTGAGTCTTATTTGGAAAGTCAGGGTAAAAATCCTGAAATTAATATTTATTATGATGCATCATTGAGATTGGAATTTGTTACACTTTTATTAGTTATAAATATTTTCAGTGGAATTTCATATTTGTTCTCAGACTGAATGGCTAAATCCACACCCCATTAGCAGTTTTATGGCATGCTGCTGTGCTGCTTTCTTTTTAAATCGCTACTTACTGTACTGATGAAAGTTAATTGCAAAGCTATTCAAGTTACAACGTGTAATTGCATTTTTTCCTCCATGGCTTTCTCAGAGGTAACTTAACTTGTAATTAATTTGTATTTCATTTGTAAGTGTCATAAAAGTACAGCAGGTAGCATGCCTAAACTTGTCTTGTGGAAAATATGTCACACCATTTGGACTTGTACATTTCCAATCAAAAAAACATTAAGCCCAGCTTAGATGAGATTTGGCTTCGTTGTCCTTCTAAACCTGCATTGGTGATTAGCCACTGCACAGAAATGGTTTCTTTCTGGACTGGCCATGATTGGCATTTTGTGGTGCCAAGCCTGGATCAGCCTGGGTGTTATGTCTATCAGAAGTGCTTTGTTTTACAGGTGTCTGTGATTTTTGGCCATGTCATGACGCATGCATTCATCTGTGACAGTGCGGTCACGTTAGCTCAAGAAATCATTTAAAAGAATGTGTCACTCTTTCATGTATGATATTAAGGTACCAGAAAAATAGAGGCAACTGCACAGAGCTACCTTTGGAGTGCATTTTCAAAGGGGTTTGGCACATTAAAATAGCATATAAGCGCCTAAGTAGCATGCACTCGCATATATGCTATTTTATAACCATCACGAGTACATGTGTATTTTCCATTTCATGTGCGTGCACATTTTACCACAGAATAAAAAGAGGCAGGCTGGGGCATCCCGGGGCAGAATTTAGAAGTACATGCGGTAATTGCTGTTTTGCATAAGAGATACACGCATACATTACTGGACTTATTCATATACTTTTATACCTGCTGGCTTGCGGAAGTGAAAGCGGATTTGTCTGTTATATGAGTGGGAGGTGTGAGTGAACGGGGGAAGTTCAGGGTGAAGTGTGTGAGGGTTTAAGTGAACTGGAGAAAGACTGGGTGAACTGGTGGAGTTATTGACAAACTGGTGATTCCAAGTATGTGTGCAAGTATTTTCAAATAGACCTTCTGATTTTAGGTGTTTATAATTTGTAGATTAAGGTGTTTACTTTCCAGCTAATTAGGGCTTCTTTGGGGGCACCAAACATTGGTATTTATTGGTATTTTCATGGTGCAAGTACTATTGTTGGGTACTTTTTCTGGTTGAATCAAATACATACATTTATGTAGCTGAGGAGTTGGTAGCATGGAAAAGGCAAAAAACAAAGCTAAGGATCCAGGGTAGACAAATGAGGTGGGGTGAGAGAGTACTAGCAGAAGTGCTGTTTTTCTGGTGTTTATCTAATAAAGAGTTTCTCAACCGGTGTGTCACCAAGCACCAGCAGGTGAGTACGCACTTCCTGGTTTCCCACTGCTCTCCCCTCCCTCTCCTTTACCCCAGCGAGATGCAGACAGTTCTTCAAGGAACACTGCTGCCATTCCCGCCTGGGCTATCATCACATTCAAGCCCACAGAGGAATGGCAGCAATGTTCATGAAAGCCGGCAACAGCAACTGGCTTTTTCTTCTCCCCACTCCTGAGGCCTGGAAGAGGAAGTGATGTTCAGCTGGGTGCATGGGAAGACGAAAGAGCTATGTTGCTGCTGTCACCACTGCAGAGATCAAATGCCCGGAGGCTCCCTCCACCTCCCGTGATTGCAGGAGAAATTCTGTCTCCTTTCTTAGGCAGCCTTTCACTGCCGCAGACCTGGGGCAGCTAATCACTGGATTTCCCCAACAGCAGCAAGGAAAGAAATCCCCACAGCTGCATTCTCGGCTGACTGCCCCTCTGCTCTGCGCCGCGATGATCACAGCACAGGAAAGCAGCTGAGTGCTGCCTTCTTAGCACTGTGGGGCTGGGGAGAGTCACGCTTGCTGCAGTTTCCAGCCTGTCACAGCTCTGATTTAATAGCAGCATACTGGCTGTCACCCAGTGAAGATCCAGGATGCCTTGAATGCTCAAGGGGTGGGGAGGTGAATGACACAGAGAGAGTGAGCCACATGTATGTGTGTGAGAGAATGTGTGTGATTGAGACCCTGTGTGTAAGTAAGAGAGAGAAGGCATGTGTAAGAGAAAGAGAGACTAGTCAGGGAGGTGACGTGTGTGTGTGTGTGTGAGAGAGAGAGAGACAGACTGGTCAGGGAGATGACTGGTGTGTGTGTGTGTGTGTGAGAGAGAGAGACTGGTCAGGAGGTGACTGGTCTGTATGAGAGAAAGAGAAGACTGGTCAGGGAGGTGACTGGTTTGTGTGAGAGAAAAAGAAGACTAGTGTTTGTGAGAGAAAGAAAAGACTGGTCAATTAGGTGACGTGTGTGTGTGTGTGAGAGAGAGAGAGAGACAGACTGGTCAGGAGGTGACTGGTCTGTATGAGAGAAAGAGAAGACTGGTCAGGGAGGTGACTGGTTTGTGTGAGAGAAAAAGAAGACTAGTGTTTGTGAGAGAAAAAAAGACTGGTCAATTAGGTGACGTGTGTGTGTGTGTGTGTGTGTGAGAGAGAGAGAGACAGACTGATCAGGAGGTGACTGGTCTGTATGAGAGAAAGAGAAGACTGGTCAGGGAGGTGACTGGTTTGTGTGAGAGAAAAAGAAGACTAGTGTTTGTGAGAGAAAGAGAAGACTGGTCAGTTAGGTGACTGGTCTGTGTGAGAGACAGAAACTCTGTGTGTGTGTGTGTGTGTGTGTGTGTGTGAGAGAGAGAGACAGACTAGTCATGGGCCCTAAGGAAGAAGAATGTGAGGACAGAGCTTCGGAAGCCCTTGCTGCTTCTGGTTTGAGCTATTGGCCTACAAGGGAAAGGAGTAGGAGAGTTGCTGAAGAAGGTAAATAAAGGTGACTTTTTAAGTTTATTTTTCCTGATTGACTGCCATTTTAATTATTGGGTATTATGTGATGTGTCTGCTGTTTGAAATATTTTATTGGTGTTTGGAGAATTATTTTATTGGTCTTTGGAGAATTTTTAATAATTCTTACACATTTTTAATGATTGGATGTTACTCTATTTATCAGTTCTGAAACATTTATTCTAGTTAGTATAGTTTTAGAATTATTATTTTTTCTTGAGGACTGTATAAATAGAAATTTGCAGACAAAAAACGAACTGGAAACAACAAGATGCCAGACTGAGGGAATGCAGTCCAACAATGGAAAAACCAAACCATTAACTTTATGATCACTTTATTCTGTATTTGGTATGGGTCTGTCTATGTTCTACATGTCTAATCCAGGCAAGGGTATTCTGCAAGCTTGTAGGTTTCTATGTAGCTTGGCTTGTTCTGTTTTCCTAATAGAAGGTGTATTGGTGTTTAGGGCCTGGTGTAATATTAGTAGCATTGACTTTTCTTAGGTAGGGTTGTTACTGTTTGAGTGAGTTCCATAATGCAGATGGAACGTTTTGTGCATTAGTTAGTGGGCATTATTGCAGATCCTGCTACTATGTTAGGTGCTATATTTGTTTCCATTTCTCCAGGTTTGCACTGCATGCAGAGTGGCTTTTTTTGGGTTTCCATTCCAGTTTCTGTCTCCATATTTGTAATTTGTGGTCTTTCTGTACTTGGTGAAGGTCAGTTCTGGGTGTGTGACGGAGGTGAGGTATTTTACTAGCATGTAGGCATTTGTATCAATCTTATTTGTTGGGTTTTCTCATTAGGACGTGCATTGGTGGTAAATTGCTGTTTTTTCATATGTATGGAGGAGGGAGAGTTTATGTTGCTATTATTGAGCTGACATCAGAAATATATTTTTCTATGGTGAATTGTAAGGGGAATGTCCTAGCTCTGCTCTGCACCCATTGTTGAGGGGTCGGAGGGGTTCCTGTGGATGCAGATTATATGTTTACATTTAGCCCTGTGACGATCATGTGTTCAGTGTGTCACACATGTCAGAACCATTGTCAGGTGTGTCCCCACAGAAAAAAGGTTGAGAACCACTGATCCAATAAACTTTTTTTTTTTTTTTTTTTTTGCATTGGACTGTTTTAACAGGGTTTGTGTTAAAACCAAAAACCAGAAGCCCTATTTATAAAGTGCCTGCCTCCATGTATAAATCAGGGTTATTACACATGTACATGTTTATAAAATAGGTACAGAAAGTTTTTGCTTTTTATGCATTGGTGATATTAGCACATACCGAAACATAAGCATGTAATTTCAGAGCAGAAACACACGGAATTTTATAAACTCTGCAGTTCCCACCTCATAATTTTATAAAATACTAGTATTCTTCTCTGCTTGTCCACTTATGCACGTCAATGCTGTTCTGCGGATGGCTTTGAAAGTTAGGCTCCCTGAGTTAGCATTTTGACCTGTTCCCACTTGGTCAAGGCTATTTTGCTATAGAGTGCAATGGTGAGATCTGGGTCTGGAACAGAATCCAATAAAGGGCTTGGTAAGAAAAGCTTCACAAGGTATGCTGAGTAGAGTGAATACAAAGATTTTCGTCATCTTCCGCCATTTACGAACTGTAATCATTTAGGACCAGTTCTGCAATCTTGAAAAAAGGAAAGAAAAACAAAATAAAAGCTTTCAGTAAAGAATGTTACATGTAAGTATCACTCTTTTGATTTAAAATAGGTTTACGTACTGATAACTCTACACCCAGAATCCCTAGAAGTAAAGTTTAGATTTCCAGTAGTGCTGGATCTTAAATTGGCAAATCATTCATACCAGGTGAAGCACTGGTTTACCTCACTTCTGTAGAGAAGGGAAGAAGTCTGATCTCTGAACTTATTGTGCCCCCTGCTGGTTCTTTGACAGAGCTGCAACGATGTGGTACAAGAGAGGTTCGGGCCGGAGCTCAAATATGACATTGCGTTGCGGCTGGCTGCATTACAAATGTATATTGCAACAGTTACCACCAAGCAAACACAGAAAATCTCTCTCAAGTACATCGAGTAAGTACTGCTTGGCATGAGATTGTAAAAGACGAACAGAAAATGTTCAGATTTATGACCTCCCTGGGTCTTATATGAAATGTACTTGATATGCATTCAGGATAGCATAACACTTGATTAGAGTAATGCCGTCTATTTTGTTCCTTTCACTTTTGCTTAAACTGTGCAACCCTGTAACATATGCATGAAATGGCAGAGAGCGGACTGCACCCCTTAGCACTGGGAATAGTGGTGCCCAGTAAAATGCTATGCGAGGCACACATGAGTTGTCCCGATTTCTTAGTGGGCAGCATTGTTCTGCTTTGTTTGTCTGCCTTTATGTGATAACAAGTTCATGTTGCTTTTTATGAACACAGCTTTACAGAATTCACCTGGCTTAGGCGGATCAAGTTGTGCATTGCTTCCCCTTCATAAATCATCAATGAGAAAAGCAGCTCTTGATTAAATGCCTGTTGGCCAGGTTATCTGGTTGCTGTTGGCAAAGATGCAAAAAAGCAGCAAGCCCACAGTTTAATAATGGGTATATGCAGAACGCATTACTGAGAGAAGTAACCTCAGAAGAAACAACAGCAACAGAAACTCATTTTGATTAATGATACTTCCAACTCACTTACGCATTGCTGAATTTAATGGAAAGACAAAGTTATTTCATTGTTAAAACTTCTTTACAAATGACTAGGCTCATCTCTTGGTAGTAGCAGTGCAGGCAACGACCCAACCTCCGATCAGAGAGGTGGGCTACAAAAATCACCTGTGCTTTATTTTGCTGTAGAAATGTTTCCATTTCTAAAAATTATTTCATAAAATGTACTAGTAACTTAGGCCTAGATTCATGAAACTGCTGTAAATTCCCTGGAAATATGGCACGTTCGCAGCTGCTATTTTAAAAAAGGGGCGTGGTTAGGCAAAGTTCTTAAATACTGCATCGCATAGGTAAATTGCGTAGCCCACGGGAAAATCCTGTGCCGCGGGACAAAGTATCACAGTGTGCGATGCTCATCCAAACGGGGAAAATACGCACAGAACTGGCCAGGACCCGCTGAGTGGGTTTTAAAAGCTGACCGAGTACGCGTATCTCCCACTGTGTGCACATGTGGAAAGGTCTAGAAAAATAGGTGGGGCATAGGAATGTGGGGAGGCCAATAGATGTGCGCGTATATATTACTGCCCAGGCACGTGCTGGGGTCCCCTGCCTCGTAACTTTACTACTATGGATGGTGCGTACGTCATAAAAGAAAAAATGTAGGATAGACAGCGGGCTTTTACGGGTTAACAGGGGGAAGGGAAGTCCTTTGCTTCACCTGGGCAAACTGGGAACAAACTGGGCAAACTGGCAATGGTGTTGGCATGTGTCCCTTTTAGTTTAAAACTTTAAATTAACCAAAATAACAACAAACGCAAACCTTCAGAGTGCAGTGTCTCTTGTGCACGCCAAAGGCTATTCAGAAAAACAATTATTTTCAATAATCACCTTCTCGTTTCCTCTCAAACCTCCCCCTCTCCCCTTGCAGCCCAGAACACATCCATGTGAACCCCTATCCCATCCTTAAAATACCCCCACTTGCATGGTGGAAGTGGGATTTATGCGCAACTGTGCATGTCCATTTCACATAGGGCACACGTTATGCCATGCGTGCATATAATCCAAAGGCCGCAACCAATATAACGTAGGCATGTATATGTGCATATGGTATAACATAGGCGGAAAATGTGTACATGTGTGCCCTATTTGAAATGGACATGCACATGTGCACACAAATCCCGCTTCCATCGTGTAAATGGGCCAGTGAAGCAGCCAGCAATCCACTACTAGTATCTTCCCCCTAACATCGAAGATTTAGGAAGGCAGGGCAGGGAAAAAACGAAGGGGTTTTTTTGGCTCAGCAGGGCTGTATAGATGTGTGTCAGAAAAGCCCTCGTTTTATTGCTCAGATAATAGCAGTGATAATTGGCCGCTATGGCATAATATAAACTGTTTTTCCCCTCTACTGCACAAAAAAAGCTGTACTTAAATCCAATGTTAAATCCCGCGTTAGTGTGTGATTTGTTTCCGCAAAGTGTGATAGGAGTCCGTCATTTGCATAATTTTCTAGCTTTTGCATACTCATAATCTTATTTGCATACAAATGTGCAACACGTTATAGATCGCACATTTATTACACGTTAGAGCCCCTTTTATCGCACCATAAAGCCCAGCACGGTTTGATGAATGACCCTGTTAGAGAGCCCAATGAATTAATTAACCTGTGTATTTTTTTTTTGTAGAAATGGGCCCTTAAATTAAAATGCACATCAGTGTTGCAGGCAAATAGAGTTTATACAAAATCACGGACTTTATCTCAAACATTTTTAATGATATCTACTAGTGAAGTTTTACATACAATTTGGCATTTGTGAAATTTTTGCAAAAAAATGTATCTATGTGAACACTGTGTTACATGATTTTGCTGCTTATTAGGCTATTTTGCATAGATTTTGCATTGCAAAGCTAACTTTCACACAAAACTCAAGCATTTTCAGTGTGCTATTTTTCACAAATGTTATTTTGTGTGTGTTTTGTTCCTTTTCATGCAAAAATGTGATTGCAAATTACAATGCAGTTTGACGTCCATTTTTTGGAGTTGATGTAGTAAAGACATATTAGAAAAGCTTGTCCATTTCAAGCTTTGAATTTGTGTCAGCATTATATTTAAATTACTTTAATAGATATATTCATTAAAAGGTCGATATTCAAAGGCATTGACCTGAATCACTTTTGAGTTTTGGTGGCATTTATCTGGAAAAAACTTATCTGGATAAATAAGAGGCACTGGAGGTGGAGTTGGTTATTTGGCTCTCAAGACGTATCCAACAGCCCGGTTAAAGTTATCCAGGAAAGTGTTATTACCTTAATATTAAACTTGCTATATTAAAATAAAACCAGTTAAGTAGCAATGCCAAGTACAAAAAAAATAGAGCAGCCTGCCAGCCCAGTACCTCGACCCTCACCCCAGTGAATCCAGTGTCAGCCCTTTGCAGCTGATTCTGCAGTCTCTCCCGAGCACCCAAAATTAATAACAAAATGTTGTGAGCCTATAGCCCTGAAAAGACTCCAGAAGGTCACCCTCTGCCCTTCTCCCAACGCACGTCAACCCAACTCGATCCCTCCCACCCCATCCAGAGCCCTCCAAAGCCTGAACAATTATTGGGAGCACAAAACAATTGTCCAGCTCTCAGCATGTGTTGCTCTGACAGCAATGTTGGTACTGTAAGCTATTAGCATTGCTGTCAGCAGGGACGGTTCTATAATGAGGCAGGGTGAGGCGGCCGCTTCAGGTGGCAGATTTTTGAGGTGGCAAAAAAAAAATGCCACTCTCAGAACGCCGCTGTGGCGTCTCCCTCACATTGCCTGCCCCTGCTGCGACTGCCTCACACTCATACCTGGAACTCTCCGGATTTGGCCCAGAGACTCCAGAATTCTGAACGAATTGCCAGGTCTCCAGGCCACTACCCGAAAACTCTGGCTGCCCTGCTGCAGAAGGCCAGGAGGGAAAGGGCCTGGAGCAACACGGGCTTGAAGAAGGAGGAGCATCAGCACCCGTACCCCCGGAGGAAAATGTGAAGCCCCGTGCTGCGCGCAAGAAAGACTAGCAGGAGCGTCGCCCTCCTCCGCTGGGAACAAGAAACTGAAGACGCAGGGGGAGGAGCAACAGTGTTGAGCCGTGCGCTGAAAATAAAACAAGGGCAGAGCGGGCCGACGCTACTGGAGGAGGAGGAAGTGGAGCACATGTCCCGTGGTCCTGGGGAAAGAGGAGGCTCCTGTGGCTAATGAGAATCGAGGTGAGATGAGACAATGAGAGCCCATCTGTGTATGAAAGAGGGAGAGAAGTGAATGAGTGTGTATGGGTGTGTGTGGAAAAGAGAGAGAGAGGAGGGCAGAGGGAGGAGGGGGGGGCAGTGGGTGAGCACCATCTCATCCCTCGCCTCAGGCAGCAGATTGCCTTGAGCCGCCCCTGGCTATCAGAGTATTGCTTTTCAAGTCTATAGACCCACTATGGTTTGCTACTATTTTGGAGGTCTCAGCGGAGAGGAGGGATCAGCCGCAAAGGGCCCGACATTGGTTTCACTGGAGTGGAGATAGGGATTAGGCTGGCAGGCCAGCTTATTTTGTGTGGTTTTTTTTTTCTTGGCATCTCATCATGGGGGGCAAAAGTTCCCATGCAGCAGACTGGTACATTTTACAAATGATGGGCTCAAACCTGGAGCACTAGTGAGCACTTTGGGCTCCACTAGTCCGCTATGGAAACAGAGGTTCTGGCCTGGGAAGAGGCTCTGAGGTGGGGCAGGATGTGGGGGAGGGGCCAGGACAAGATACATATTTTTTTTTTATCTTTTCTCTCGAAACCTCCAGGGCCGATCGGGTGCTTTACAATATGGTGGCCCCAGGCTGTGGGGCTCCCATGACGTAATCTCAGCCATGGTATTTACTGCTGAGCAGAATTCAGTAAGCTGCAGTTTTCCCAACCAGGAAAAAAATACTGCAGCTCAGTATACCTCTTAGTCTGTAAGCCCTCTGAGGGCACAGAAATACCTACAGTAACTGAATGCAATCCACTTTGAAGTGGCCGATCAGTCCTGAAAAGTGGAACATAAATAAAACATAAAGTGTCATCACTGATTCCCCCCAAACCCTCATCAAATATTTCAGTTCCACTACTTGGCTACCTAAAAACATTTGAGATACCACATGGGAAATGAATATTGTGGTATTTTTCTTTTTTTTCACTAAACATATAGGTCAAATAATATGGCATGTCAGATCACAAATCTATTTAGGGCATCAGAAGAATCTGTACAGGAAAATGTTCTGAGAAGAAATGCAAACTTTATGCAATAAGAAAATAAATATGCTCGTGACGAGTTTCCATTTCACAATTTTCCTGAAAACTCATATCTCTGACTGATCTCACTTTCCCCAGGCCATTGTGGAAGTCAAATAGTTTTCTGTCTGTTGAAATTAACTATATCCCATCCCAATATACTAAGGAAAAAGGACAATATTTAGAAGTTATATATGTAAACCTTTTTCATAGAATTTAAAGATTTTTTTTGAATGTAAAAAGATCTTCCAACTGAATATACCCAAGTGCAAGTTAAGGTCTGTCCACCTATATATAGAGTATCCCCTATTGATAAATCCTTTCCTGGGAGCTCCTCACTTGTCCTCTTAGCCAGGTCAGTTAGAGCCCAGAAAAAAGCTTGAAAGCCAGTCCAGTGGCTCAGTGGCAATGCTGCCATGACTGGGAGCTGCATCAAACCACAGTAGTGCTCTAATACGTGTTAAACATTGCATATCATGCGATAGAACACTATTGTTGTGACTTTCTTTGCATGTGATTTGCATACATGAATAATGCCAATGCATGCAAAGAAGGTCTTTAATGGGCAATCTGATGCAAATATTTTGTCGTGGTCAACCAAGAAAGTTGGTCAGCTGCGATAAAATAACACCATCTTTTTAATTTTTGGTAAATGTAGCGTTAGAGCCCCGGCACCCTAGCACAAGTATCAAGGCTCTCTCGCATTACATTTACCGGGCTTCCAAAAGGAAAAAAATAATCTCACGGCCAAATGGGTGGTTGAATAGGGTTCAGAGCTGTCCTCTGTCTCAACCCATGGCCACCACATGGTTGGAATCCTAAAACATTTGATTATTGGTCTTTGGGAGGGAGGATGTCGGGGGAACAGGTCACTATTATAATTTATGTTCTTTGTGGGGACCAGGGTCTTCACCGCATGCTTACATTGTAACTTTTTTGTTTTTTTACTTTGGGGCAGTCAGGACTGCCTTGAGAGGCAGCTCCAGGTTGAGATGGGGGTCAGCATCAACCTCCCCATTTTGGTGGCACATTTTTTTGGGGGGAGCCAGCAGTCCTATGAGATTGGGGCCGCATTGCATTAAAGGGCTGCTGGGCACATTCTTTTGTCCCACAATGTTTGGCAGTGAGACAAAAGAACACGCCATAGAGCTGCAAAGTATTTTTGGGAGGGGGAATGGCCCCACTATCATGGTGACACCCCTCCCATGCTAAAACATTGCGATTTAGTGGCTCTCAGCCTGTGTCAGCTGGAGTTGGGTATGCTGCCAAGGCAGCATTCACACTTCCTGGAGGAGGGGAGCATCGTGATCATTAATAAGGGCAGCAACTAGTGGATGGATTTAGGGCCCATGTTTTCAGGGTTCCAGAAGGGACCCTGTCACAAAGTGAGGGTAGTGAGCCCTTGGATCGTTGTTACATTGTGTGAGCATAAGATAGGCCTTAACAGGCGGCAGCTGATACGCCAAAGATGAGATATTCTACCTGACTAGCCACCTCCCCTTTGGGTTGAGCCCACAGGTTTTGTGGCTGGCAGGGCTTTCCAGGCCGGATAGGGGTAAACAAAGTTCATGGCTGGGCTGAGGTTGAGGCAACAAGAGGTCAGGCCAGGGGGAGAAACACTACAGGATAGACAGAAGAGGGCAAGGCTGGAACAAGATAGGGCAAGAACACAGAGAAACACACTAGGAACAAAGCAGGAACAAAACCAGGAGCAAGGCAGGAAGACACAGGGATAAACCAGGAACAAAACAGGAACACACAGTAGCAACGAACAAGCAGGATACCTGTTGTGAAGGCACTGGAAAGTGGCTCTGAGCTTCTTTTATATGAGACAGGATGTGACATCACCTGCACGTGTCACAGGAAGTCAAGCCAGCAGGCCCTATAAAAGAGGCTCAAGAGCTGCAGGAAGTTCAGCCATGTTCCTGGGATGCAGCACAATGATGAAAGCTATGCCAGAATGCTTCAGACTAGAGATGAGGGGTGTTACAGGCCCTGTGGCATGCTCCAGGCTTCATAAGCATTGCTGCAATTACCAGGCTAGGAACATTAAAATTGGGGAAGAATCCCTGGGAAGTTACAAATGAAAGCTCATCATATTAGGATCCCAGCATTGGTTTCAATTGAGCTAGATGTGAAAAAAGAAAAGATGCATGAGAAATGAGAGAAAACTGATAGTTGCCACAACAGCAGCCGATCATATCGGAAAACCATATGGGAAAACATCTTAAAATAAGACCATGGAAGTAATAGCTTCTTTTTCTTTACACTGGTGGGTGGGGACATGGGGGGAGGCAAGGGGTTGATTTTGGCTTTCAAAAACACTAAAACTAAAAAAAAATGTAACCAAAGCCTTGATAATCACTGGCTGTGTGCTGATCATTGCCCCTTGTTAAGATACATGACTCCACAGAAAAATGAGAACTAAAAAAGCACTTTCAATTCTGTTGTTTCAGTAATTAGTATTGTGTTTCCTGTTTCATTCCATCTTCTCTTGCTGATGTTGTAGCTTTTATGCCAGCAGGATATATTTCAAGCCTTAAAACAAGCCTCAAGCATCAGAAGCACTTAATTATGATATCAAAGTATGCAGCTTTAAAGAAATGATGCAAAAATACCTGTGACCCTTCACGGCAGGAGATAAGAAGCAGCAATATTGTTGCTTTAATGAGCTTCTTACACATTCTGGAGTTCGTTGGCACAGGCATGCTTCCTGGCTTGCATTTAGTTTGAGATATATAATCGAAGTTGGAATGTGAAATTATAGATGTGTTTTCTTATTGCAGAAAAGAATGGGGATTAGAGACTTTCCTTCCATCTGCTGTGCTACAAAGCATGAAAGAAAAGAACATAAAGAAAGCACTTTCACACCTTGTCAAAGCAAATCAAAATCTTGTCCCTCCAGGCAAAAAGGTAATGTCTTTATATCCAAACAGAAAATATATGACAAGCAGAGAGGATAAGAAAGACAAAAATCATGTAAAGGAAATCTTTATAAAACAGTCCTTTTGGATAAATACTAGTAATACTCATTGTTTTTATAAGTGCTACTGGACAAATCTAGTATTGTTGTACAAGTATAATAAGTCCCTGTCCAAAAGAGTTTATAATCTAAGTGGGAACCTGGAAGATAAAGTGTCTTGCCCAAGGACACAAAGAGTGTTAGTGGGAGAAGTGGGATTTGGATGCTGACCTTCCTGCTTCTGAACTTACTGATCTAATAATTAGGTCACGCATTCTCCCATGAGCCCCACAGAATGATGCATAGCTGTAAGTTCTATGAAATGGGACTTATGGACCTAAGATGGATATATGATAGAGAATATCATATCTCAACGGTACTAATACTGCCCAAGAAGCAAGCATTTATCAGTGATAAAGGAAGCTCTAGAACAAGAAGTCATGGCATTTTGTCAAAAGAGCTAGACTCGGGAGTAACATAAATAACTTTTTCAAAGAAAGGGTGATGGATATATGGAACAGCTTCCCAGAGGAGGTGATGAAAGCTAAAACAGTAACAGAATTCAAGGAAGCACAGGGATAAGCACAGAGGATCCTTTGATGCGAGGATGTAGGGTTAAAGCCTGAGACAGGGTAGGCTCTGTGTTATTGCATTGGGAACAGGCAGAGCCGTTCCCAATGCAATAACACAGAGCTTCTAATTTGTGAATACCTCCTGTACTGTAGAATTTATAACCACTGTAAACGAGTAAAGTGTCTTGATATACAGTTTGTTCTAGTTGCCTGATTATTGCTTTCCAATGAGAGCCTCATCGGCAATAATTCCTTTTGTGTTCATGAAAACATTAGTCATAATGAGGATGTCGGATAGGAAGACAGCTGTAATAACATTTTCGAGGGATTCCGCTGCACAATAATTTAGCAATTAATAACCACCTGATAGGAAGTACCGTAATATTCTAAAACCAAACAGTAAATTAGGAGATATTAAAAGAAGCAATCTTTAACCTCAAACTGAAATCATACAAATGAAGCTATGTATGTTTATGTATTATGATGCTCCTTATGAGAAAGCCTCTCCCTCACCACACTGCAAATCACCATCTATTGTGCACCTCCACTTTGCTCCTCATTCAGGGAGGTTGGAAATGAGATGTGCCCTTGAAGAATCTTGTCATATATATAGGACTGACTCCATTGAGTCATTTCCATGAGTAACATAAACTGAATTGCTAGGGATTAGATATTGGTTACTTAAGTCACATGTTAAAAGCCAATGAATTGGCTATGCATTTCCACTGGGGACTTGGAAGGGGATTTGTGATTTTATTTTTAATCTGTTAGACAAAAATTTAGAATGTCATAGCTAAATTGACAACAGGAGTTCTGGAATGAATATGGGATGTTTTACGTTAGTGGGCAGAAAGAAAACATTTCAAAGCCTCAGGAAACACACAACATATTTATTTATTTATTTATTTATTTATTTATTTATTTAAAATATTTTTAGCCCATCTGTAGTAACTAGATTACTATACCTTCTGCATCTTGCCTAAGTACTCTCTTGAAACTGTTAAGCCACATACTAGGCACATGCAGGGAAAAAAATATATTTTTTATTTTATTTTTCAGGGTGTTTCCTTTGGCTATCATTTTGTTTAATGTTTATTTCATTTCTGTACTGTGCAGAAACAAAATAAATATTTAAAAAAAAAACCCTAAAGAAAACCCAAAAAATTTGAAACAGGGCCACCCCAGGACCCCCTGTACCACACCTTTCCCACCCCCCAAAATTTTCCAGGGATAGGAAACTCCCTAGCCCCTACTTACTTACCCTATCCGTGGGAGGGTCACATCAACATGGTGGGCCTGAGGCTGAGGCCCAAGCCTGGCCCAGACAGGCTGGGTACAAGGTCTCCGGATATCATCTTCTGTTGATGACCTGTTCAAAATGATGCCCTCCACTTGAAGGATGCACTAAAATGACATCTCTCCAGCACCTTCCTCCTGAGCGGAGGGTACCATTTTTATGTACAGGGGTTCATTTTAACAGCTGTATATCAAAATGACACCCTCTGCTCAGGAGAAAGGCACTAAAGAGGTGTTTCTCCAGCATGTCCTTCAAGTGGAAGGCTTCGTTTTGAAGAGGATGTTAACAGAAGATGATGTCATGAGTCTTAGTTCCCAGGCTCAGGACCTGGACATGGGCCGAGGCCCTAACAATGGGACCTGATCTCCGGGACGGGCTCTGGCATTGGTCCTGGGCCTGGCCCAGGCCCTAGGCCAAGGCCTCAGCGTCTGGCCTGGGCTTAGGCCAATGCATTTATGATGGGTCTAGGCCTCGCCTTTGTGTTGGGCCTAGGCCTCAGCAACTGGACCATGCTGTTGCGTTTGCTGCCCGTGGTCAGGCCCACGAGCGGCTCCCTCACCCCTGACACCGTGCTCTTTGGTTTCGCACTCCTGTGCCGCTGCCGGCTAAGACTGTGCCCCACTGTCTTGTGCGGCTCAAGCCGCTGCCAATGCTGGCAATTCTTTGCGGCTAGGTGCCACCGGTGCTCTTGTCATCTTTGTGGCCTGGTTCACTACCGTCGATGTTCCACTTCTGCGCGGCGCCTCCCTAGGTGCACATGTGTGTCTCTATTCTGAATTTAAAGGATCCATGGCAGGAAAATCCCCATGGCCTTGACACTCCAGCAGCCCTATAAAAGGGCTCTTCAGTCTTCTTTCTTGGCCATTGCAAGGATCTTCATGGTCGTTCATGGTGTCTTGGTCCTTCAAGGATTTCTGTGGTCACATTCCTGTCTTGATGGTCTCCATGTTGCCTGTTCCATGTTCCTGGTCTCTTGTCAGTTCCTCATCTAAGTCTTCGCCGCATCCAGGTCATCACCTCACCCAAGTCTTCTGAGACTTTGCCTTGTCCAAGTCTTGCCTCGACCAAATCTGAGTATTTAGAGCCCTGCACTCAAATCCTGCATCTAGCATGGACCGTGACCAACCCACTGCAGGCTGTATAGGTCATGCTGCTACCCAAGTCCTGGGACCAAGTCTTCCAAGTCTATTGAGTCCTGTCTCTTATCTCCAGAAATCCATCCAAGTTCCAAGCATGCCTGTGAAGTGCTTCATGACCAGCCCACAGGGGGCTGTGTAAGGCACCTCTTAGCACAAGGCCTGCTTCCAAGTCCATCTTCGCTGGGTCTAGTCTTCTTTTGTCCATCCTTGTTTTTAAAGTTTCATGTTTCAAGTTCCAAGTCAATTCTCATGTTCCAAGTTCCTAGTCTTGTTCCTAGTGCCGGTCTTGTGGAGCTTGTCCAGCCAGTGGATCTCCTAGTTCCTCATCTCAAGCCATGTTCCTCATCTCAAGTCATGTTTCTTGTTTCCAAGTGTTTTTCTTTCTGTCAAGCTATGTTCCTCGTTCCAAGTTAAGTTCCAAGTCTTCAGTACCTTCGTCTAACTTCCAAGTCATGTCCATGTTTTCTGTCCTCGACCTCTGTCTGTCCTGAAGCATAGGCTGTTCCCAAGCAGCAGGTCCAAAAGGGCTTTTGAGTGGCCGGAGGGCTATCCCAGAGACCAGAACTGTGTTATTGGGTCTCATGTTTGATACGTGCAAGTTCAGCATAGGCCTGATTGAGTTACATTCCAAGTACAGCACGTGCCTGGATACGCTCGCCTCCCATGATGTGTACCTCAGAGCCTCACCCTGAGGTTGTGCTGTGATCCAAGGGTTCACTCTCTCAAGCAAGTGACCACATTCCCACACTCAACAGGTTGCGAAGGCCATGAGCTCGGTGAACATGTCCCTGCGACAGGCCTATGATCCCTGGACTTTTGCATCTTGTTCCATGTCAAGAATTTCAAGTGAGCCATGTTTGCTTCTGAAATATTTTTTTTTTTACGACCCACAGGAGGCACCTGTATCCAAATTTCGTTTCAAGTTCCTCAGTCCATTCCTGGAATTTTTCTATGACCCGCAGCAGGCGTCTGCATCTGTTCCTGGCTTTCCTTATAATCTGCAGTAGGTGCCTAAACCCAGGTTTGCCCAAGTTGTTCAATGTATCCAAGCCTTATGGTTCTCTCTCCACCTTGTCTGCCTACAACCCGCATGAGGTGCCTGCTTCCAATCCTCGCTCAAGTTCTGCAGTTGATTCAAGATTTTTTGTTTTCTTCACAGCTTCAGCTTCTGCTTTCTACATCCTTGGCTCAGCTTCCACTCATGCTTCAAGCTACCAATTCTGTCCCAAGCTTTCAGCTATGTCATCACTTAAGCCTTTGGCTTGTTTCAACCTTTCAACAATACTCGTCTTTTGCCCTACATTGCACAAGCCATCAATTTTGTTCTAAGTCATCAGCCTTGTCTGGCCAGTTTCCAGCTCCTGGATATGGGATACAATGACAGCAGCTTCTCTGGATATTTCCTATCACCTGCAGCAAAAGGACCAAGAATAGAAATGCCACCTTAATTGGAAAAGTAATTACCGATTGTCAAGAAGCCGATGTGGAAGGAACTATTTCCAACCTTAAAGAATATATGGGATGGTTATTTTAAAATTGCCATGCTCTATTAACATTCTCCTGCTTAGGGCTCAAATAAAATCTGTTAGTAACATTCTGGGGATCTCTTCGTCAATTTCTGACTCCTCTTCGGAAGAGCTTTTGGTCAGTATCCTTACCAATGAGCATATCAGAGGATGTCTTTCCACCTTCATCACCTGCCTCTTGATTTCCTTGGGGGAAGGGTTGCACCTCACAGTATAGCTGTCCTAGGTCATTGTATTCGACCACCATCTGAGATTCCATGCCTTCTGTTTAGCCCATCGTCTCCTTAGTCAGATGGTCTGCCACCAGCCAAGAGAACTTGCCTACTAAAAATAAAGACTTTGGAATTTCTACTTCTGCCAGAAAACATTATAAGAGCAAGTACTGACTATGAGATTATGAAACTTTGATTTGAGTTGTAGCAGAATGAGTCAGTTATTTTAAGGAAAAACTATGAGAAGGTGACTGGTCTCTAGAGTTCACATTCTACATCTAGTTGCTGAACTCTGTCCTTGCAAAATCGTTTGATCCCATCGAGAATTAAGATCACATCAAGAATTAAGATCAGCTCAAGTGTCTCCACTGGAAAGGATGCAAGTATCTATAGTCACCCTATGATTGATGGGAAATAGATGCAAAAACTAATAAAGGGATGTTTATGTTAAGCTGCTACTGGTTGACATACCATTCTTCAGCAACCTGAGAATAATGACTCTTATTCAGGTCAATTCCATTGGTGTCATAGAAACGAAAGAGAAGCTATTTTCAGCCTTTCTTCTCTCTCCTGTTAAGTTTCAATTACAACCAAGATCCCCTCTTGATTATGAGCCTGATCAAACCTATGGATCCCGAAATTGAGAATTAAGTTCATCTCCAAGCCTCAAGCTTCAGGTCCTGCATCAACTGTTTGTGGTGTATGCTCTATGGTTCCAGGCCACAGTCAGTAGAACTTTAACAGGCCATGGAAGTATCTCCATGCTACAAGAGCAGCCAAGTTTTATTGTTGTGCTCCTAAGTTCTTCAAATCAATCATCTCTCTTGTGGCGGTAGCCGCAGCTAAGCAATATATGAGTAGTAGCTATTACTTGGCTTCCAACCAAATAGTCTCCAGTGCCATTGGTATTTCAAGAGTCAACTTGTTTGGAATTCTGAGGTCTAGCTTACTTATCTATCAAGGTTCCAAGCATTAGTAGCAATAAAAGGTTCAAAAGAATAAATCTTATTCTGTTTGACCCCTGTCATTGCCATTTTGATGAAAGGACAATAATTTCAATTTGATCCATGCTTATTTTACAATCAAGAGAGAAACTAAGGAATTGGACTAGTATTCCTGGATGTTAGGTTATTCTGCAACCTCAGTTATATTTTAATTCAAGCTTCTGCCATGTCTTCGGCTAAGCATTTAGCTTTTGTCTTGCCCAAGTATCTTGTCTACATCTTATGTATTGAATACATCACTTCAGACCCCAAATCAAGGAATCTCCAGCTCCTATCTTCGGATCCTTGATTCCCCTGCTGTTATAAAGGATGTACCTTTGTCTCCTCTGCAGCTCTGAGGAGAAGATACTGTTGTGTTTGCCACCCATGGCCAGTCCCGCAAGTGGCTCATTCACCCTCAGCACCATACTGCGCAGTTTCACACTCCTGTGCCAACGTCGCAGGCCAAATCTGTGTCACGCTGTCTTATGTGGATTGAGCCACTGCCCTCTCTTCATGGCTGGATGCCGTTGCACTGTCTTCATTTTTGTGGTCAGGTTCTCCACCACCGATGTTCCACTTCTGTGCAGTGCCTCCCTAAGCCGTACCCTTGTCTCTACTCTACATTTAAAGGTCAAACGGCGGTAAAAGCCCCGCGGCCATCCCCGATTACATCATTGCCTTGTTTCTCCAGCAGCACTATGAAAGAGCTCTTTAGTATTTCTCCTGGCTTTCGCAAGGATCTTCATGGTCATCCATTTTGTCTTCATCCTTCAAGGTCTTCCATGGTCATGCTCCTGTCTTGATGATTTCCATGTGGCCTGTTCCATGTTCCTGGTCTCTCATCAGTTCCTAGTCCAAGTCTGTGCCTCGTCCAAATCTTCTGAGTCTTCACCTTGACAAAGTCTCTGAGTCTTTGGAGTCCTGCATCTAGCATGGACTGTGACCAGCCCACGGCAGGCTGTGTAGGTTGCACTGCTACCCAAGTCCTGGGGCCAAGTCTTCCAAGTCTATGGAGTCCTGTTTCTCATTTCCAGAATGTCAGTCCAAATCTCAAAGTTCCATATGTGCCTGCAAAGTGGTCCGTGACCAGCCCACAGAGGGCTGTGTAGGGCACAAGTCCAAAGTCCTACAGGTGTGCCTTTGTCATGGTCCACAGCTAGCCCATGGGCTATGTAGGGCACCTCATAGCACAAGGCCTGCTTCCAAGTCCAACTTCATTGGGTCAAGTCCTTGGAGCCCAAACTTGTTTTTAAAGTATCTTATTCCAAGTTCCTAGTCTTGTTCCTAGCTCCAGTCTCGTGGAGCTTGTCCAGCCAGTAGATCTCCTAGTTCCTTGTCTCAAGCCTGTTCCTCATCTCAAACCATGTTCCTTGACTCAAATCATGTTTCTTCTTTCCAAGTGTTGTTCCTTCTGTCAAGCTATGTTCCTTGTTCTGAGTAATGTTCCTCATTTCCAAGTAATGTTCCTCATTCCAAGTCTTCAGTACCTTCATCTAAGTTTCAAGTCATGTCCATGTTTTCCGTCTTCAACCTCTGTCTGTCCTGAAGCACAGACCATTCCCAAGCGGCGGGTCCAAAAGGGCTTTTGAGTGGCCGGAGGGTTATCCCAGAGACCAGCACTGTGTTGTTGGGTTTCACTGTGTGTACAGGTTCAGCGGAGGACTGAGTGAGCTACGTTCCAAGCCAAATTTACATTCCAAGTCCAGTCCTTGCCTGGATACACTTGCCTCCTGTGGTGTGTACCTTGGAACCTTGCTCTGAGGTTATGCCATGGTCAAAGGACTCACTCTATCGAGCAAGCAACCACATTCCCGTGCTTGCAACACATGCTTTAGGCTAGCTGCTTCATTGGGACCCCCCACGGATACAGTAAATCTGGGCCCTGAAGATTCCTGGCCCCAGAAATGTTTGGAGAGAGGTCCAAGGGTTTTATTCCCTCTTCTTTTTAAAAAAACAAACAAAAAAAAAACCAAGGAAGTCTCATTGGTATTTCTATCATTTCATATTGAAAACATTATAAAACAAAATAGGAAATGTTTCATTTCCAATTTTTTTCTAATGCACCTCCCTAGCACATACCAGATGGTAACTCCTTACCAACCAATTTGTAATAGATTACTGCTTCTGCTGACCACTACTTTCCCACAAATCTACCAATGGCATGTCCATGTTATAACACTAATGATTAGTGAAGTTTTGGTAAGTTCAATTGTACTTGTATGTTCCTGGAAACCAGAGACTCTCACTTGGGGTCATTTACTCCTCCAAGCCCCTCTTTTTCCTTGTTTCCTAGGTATCAGCCAACCAGCTAAGAGGGTGGTTCTTTTGAGTAAGATGAACTCCTCCTTCTTGATCTCTGTATCTATGAAACCCATTTTGTTTTCATGCTGCCCATATGATAGTAACAGCTACAGTTGTCCTTCCTCTTCAGCTCTCTGCTCTGCAAGCCAAGGTGCATTACCTCAAGTTCCTGAGTGACCTGCGATTATATGGTGGTCGTGTGTTTAAGGCAACATTAGTGGTAACTTTTTTCTCTTTGTTTTTTGAAACTATCAAAGAATTTAAGTCACTTGAAATCAAATGCTTTTGCGTATGCTAACATTTCTTACCAGTTAATGTAAATATGCAGTTGGGGGTAAATTGTTAAAAAACTTAGCAAAGACCTATGCACATAAAATAAGAAGCCAGGTGTATAGATTTATGGAATATGCTCAAGTGAATTTGCATCTGCCCAAAGCTACAAGTGTAATTTCATAACGAATATAAATTCTGCAGTGTAAACAAAGGTGTTCTCGAGGTGTTTCAGTGGCAGGTTATCAATCTACATTGCATAACTTACATTTTCAAAAAGCACACAATCAACCCTAATGCGCACACATTTGGCCAAAGATGGTGTGTACTTTTTACCCTTGGGCTTTCAACCCGTTCTCAAAGCGAAAGTACACATGCGCTCTCTCTCTTTGAAACTTGTAGGTTACAGAGTACGCTCAATCACTTTTACCTCCCTGTTCCTGCGGGAGAATTTTGCTGGAAAAGTGCGCATGTAGATTTGAAAATATAATTAATGCACAGACTTTTCTACCCCTCCAACCAGGAATGCTTCCATTCAATGCTGCGAATAGCCCACCCACTATGGAGCGATGCAGGGAATTTTAACTGCATTGAGGGTGGGCAATTTTCGGGCAGCTGACTTATGCCAGTAAAATGAGTGCACAATTATGCATGCACTGTTAATTATATGGTCGAACACAGCACATGCAGACATTGCTGTGACAACCCTCCACCCAACTACACACACACACAAACAGATATTATAAATACTAGATTCCCACAAATGTAGGCCCGGTGCGCGGGCCTACATTTGTGGGATGTGGCAATTTAATAACTTGCATATTTGGATGCATGTTATAAAATAGCCTGGCCATGTGGTGTGCACATGGGCGCGCAAATGCTGCTTCTACTATGTAAGTCGGAGGATTTTAAAAGGGGGGGCGCACCCACCTGAGAGTTATTCCTGAGGTATAGCAAGTTTCTAGGTGTCTTTTTTTAATTTTTGCAGGGATTTGTGTACTTTGCAAAGTGTTTGGCCTTGGAGAGATTTTATTTTTCTTGGGTGACAGCAGAATTTGAATATATATATATATATATATATATATATATATATATATATATTTGCATGTTGGGTTATAATGTGAAATGTCCTAGTTCTTCTTTGCACCCATTGCAAATTTAAAGTTGTTATGAATATTTATTTATTTATTTTACAGCTTTTATATGCCATCATTAAGTAGGACCATCACAACAGTTTACATCTTAAATACTGTCACATAATAACATAGTATATATTAATAATTAATAAAATACATCAAATAATTACCACATAAAATTCTATAAAATCTCTAAAAGCATAAAACATCAGTAATAATATAAAATACACAATAAATACTAAAACCTTAATTATTGCTATTTTATTGTAGTTGTGATGATCTCTGCCTTTCTGGAAAGAGGATTCATAAAAGAATACATTGTTATTTGTTTTAGTACATTATTGATTGGATCTGATGTTTCTGTTATGTGTTTTTTATTTGCTTTTTACATGATTTTCTTCTTGTGTAGTCATAAACTGCAATAAATATACAATAAATTAATACAGATTAATAAGGAAATTTACTGTTGGTGCTAAGTGCTTGAAATAATTGACTTAAAATATTTTAAGTGTCACTCATTATCAATGACACTGTGAAGGCTACTTAGAAATCCATTATCCAGTGCACTCTAAGGAATTGTTTACCGATAAGAGTACAACTAGGAAGGCTCAGACTGCTATGTGTACTGCCCACCCATGTTAAACTTGGGCTTCCCAAAAAAATCAGTTCTGGCTATGCCACCAAGTAAGAACTTCTCCCTCTCCCTCTCCCTCTCCTTCCCTCCCCTTCCTTATCTCTGAGAAGGGAGGGGAAGAAAGGGGAGCTGGTCTGCGTTACTGAAAGTGAAGGGAAGGGAGGGGGCTGTGAGAGGAAGAGAAGGGGGTGTATGAGTGAAAGGGGAGGTGTGAGTGAGGGGAAGGGGGAATGAGTGAGAGGGGAGAGAAGGGAAGGGAGGAGGAGGGTGAGTGAGGGAGGAAAGTGGGTGGTAGGGGAGGGAAGGAAGATGAGTAGGTAAGAGGGGAAGGGGTGAAAGGAGAGGGAAGGAAAGGGAAAGGGTGGGTGAGTAAGGGGAAACGGAAGGTGGGTGGGTGGTTGGGTGAATAAGTGAGAGGGAAGGAGTAGGAGCAGCATCAGCCCACGCCCTTGAGGAAAGAGTCATCCCATCGACTGCATGGACTGAAGGTGGAGGCTGCTGTTGAGAGGGTACCATCAATTTTTGCCCATGGCGCCATTTGCCCTAAAGCCAGCCCTGTCTATTCTCTTTGTTTCTCTTGGTCCTTCTTCTCTCTCTCTAGGAGCTGAATCCTCTGTCTCTCTGCAAAAACCTCATAAAAAAAATCTCTAACGTTTCACAATGTCCACAGTAATAACAGAACCAGGAAATAAAAATCTTATTGGTGCTGAAACAGGGAAGTGCCCACTGGTCAAACAGAATCAGCAGTGCTGTACAGAAACTCAAGTTTGCTACGTCTTCTGATTATCTCATAACCCTGAGCAGATTAGCCCTATAAGGGCTGGATTGCACTGTCCTGAGGAAACCAGTACTGCTGTGCATGCAAGATTCTTGTATCAATATTTATTAAAACAACTTTCAAAGGGAGCAATTTAATGCCAGACTCCTCAATCCCTTGGAGGCACATGCCCTTTCCTTCCCAGTTCATAAGAAAATACAAAAATAGGTCTTATTCAGTATAAACAGAGACTAAAGTCCTAATAGAGATTAAGTGGAGATCAGCAATTTACAGTCCCCTCACATTGCATTTGTGAGTGCTTTTATATATATATGAGTTATCCTTAAATAATCAGCATGACTGCACAGAGAACCAAAACTGGATATAAAAGGACTTCTGTGATAATTTAAGAATATTGAATGTGGCTAGCACAATGGGTCAAAAGATTTATGGTGAGTAGAGCTGAAGTTGAAACTAAACTGCAGGGTAGTGTAACAAGTCAAATAAAGGCATCATAGATTGAAAACCGGTGCAAGTCTAATTATTAAATCCTAACATACAGACATAAAAATCCTGCACATTCAAGCAGAAAATGTACCTTTTTTCACATCACACCATGCTGTTTAGGGCAAGCCCTCTGCATAAAACTGCTGTCTCGTTTGTATACTGTATGCAAAATTGTATTACTATATAGACACTTTCAGCCCATGTCCAGAGAATATATGGCCCCAGCTATGAAATGCATGACTCCATTCAACATCAGCAGATGATAAAATGAAATTACAAGTAAAGTAGACTCTTCCATTAGGGTTGGAAGGACTACAACAATCTGGCAATGCCATAACCACGTCTGTATGTGTGTCGTCGACTGCCAAAGAACAAAGCTCCAGAAATTGGGGTTATCTTTACCAGTTCCAGAACACAAATTGCAACTGTGGCAAAAAGCAGACAACTCCAGTATTGTCTATTAGCAACTCCAGTATTGTCTATTAGATGATTTAAGGAATGCTAGCAACTATTTAAGGGGATATGTCTGCAAATGATCATTTATCTACGTTAGTATACTAGATACAAAATGGTGATCATTGTATATAGTACACAGACAGAATAAAGTCATAGTCTGATTGACTAGGCCTTACTCACATCCTGATTAAAGTGAAAATCTGGCATCAAATACTCCAAAAAATCCCAAATATCAGTGTATATTGGGCCGGATTTTAAGAGGTATGTGCAGTAGGGATGTGAATCATTTTTCAACGATTAAAATTATCGTCCGATAATGTTAATATCGTCTTAAATCGTTATAGAACACGATACAATAGAAATTCTAACGATTTATCGTTAAAAATCGTTAAATCGTGTTAGTGCGCACTAACGGGAGTTAGTGCGCACTAACTCCCCGTTAGTGCGCACTAACTCGATTTAGTGCGCACTAACTGAAAATGATACAAATAAACACTTTCCAGGTCACTGAAGGTCAGTTAGGAATGAATATGTGTTCCTATTGGCTGGCTGCCCTCTTATCTATTGATGTTACCAAGGTTACCACTGAGGTGATGGTTGGGAGGATGGGAAATGGAACTGGAAACTAACGAACACCAACAGAAAATGAAACAAAGTGTTCACACTTCCCAGGTCAGTAAAGGTCACTTAGGAATGAATATGTATGTATGTATGTATTCCTATTGGCTGGCTGTGCTCTTATCTATTGATGTTACCAAGGCTAACACTGAGGTAATGGTTGGGGGGATGTGAAATGGAAACAGTTGGAAGCTTGACAAAAAAAGTAATGTAATGATCAGCACTCACGTGACTAGAACTTGTTTGTTTATTATTTTTGTTAGCAGGCACCTGAAATGCTAGTGCATGTTGAATTTGCCAATCACTGTGCATTTTAGAAAGGTGGTCCTGGCTGGAACTGTACACAGTTCAAATATATGTAATTGATTGTTGGTAAGTGTATTTTTTAAGTAGCCACACTGGCACAAGTATGTTTACTTTTCCTCCTACTTAACTCACTAGCTCAGCTTTGTAAGAAGGGCTTCTCTGCTTGTGTGTTGTTTTTGTTTGGTGTGAGGAGAGCAGAAACATCAGATCTTTATTCAATCTACTACAGTCATCTCTTACAGTGCCCTATCCCTATTAATACCAGGAGTGTTGTGATCTTCCTGCACACAGTGCCCTAACCCTGATACCAGTCTGAGACAGCTCCCTCCCTGCATTACTAGTGAGAGGCTGGCTTCACAGACAGGGGGGAGCTGCCTGACCCTCACTCCTGACTTCCCCCATGTCCCAGCTAGTGAATGGTGTGTGGGTGAGGGGGAGGGGGAGGATGGTGAAGTCTGAGACAGCTCCCTCCCTGCATTACTAGTGAGAGGCTGGCTTCACAGACAGGGGGGAGCTGCCTGACCCTCACTCCTGACTTCCCCCATGTCCCAGCTAGTGAATGGTGTGTGGGTGAGGGGGGGGGGGGGAGGATGGTGAAGTCTGAGACAGCTCCCTCCCTGCATTACTAGTGAGAGGCTGGCTTCACAGACAGGGGGGAGCTGCCTGACCCTCACTCCTGACTTCCCCCATGTCCCAGCTAGTGAATGGTGTGTGGGTGAGGGGGGGGGGAGGAGGATGGTGAAGTCTGAGACAGCTCCCTCCCTGCATTACTAGTGAGAGGCTGGCTTCACAGACAGGGGGGAGCTGCCTGATCCTCACTCCTGACTTCCCCCATGTCCCAGCTAGTGAATGGTGTGTGGGTGAGGGGGGGGGGGGGAGGATGGTGAAGTCTGAGACAGCTCCCTCCCTGCATTACTAGTGAGAGGCTGGCTTCACAGACAGGGGGGAGCTGCCTGACCCTCACTCCTGACTTCCCCCATGTCCCAGCTAGTGAATGGTGTGTGGGTGAGGGTGGGGGGGGAGGAGGATGGTGAAGTCTGAGACAGCTCCCTCCCTGCATTACTAGTGAGAGGCTGGCTTCACAGACAGGGGGGAGCTGCCTGACCCTCACTCCTGACTTCCCCCATGTCCCAGCTAGTGAATGGTGTGTGGGTGAGGGGGGGGGGAGGATGGTGAAGTCTGAGACAGCTCCCTCCCTGCATTACTAGTGAGAGGCTGGCTTCACAGACACGGGGGAGCTGCCTGACCCTCACTCAAGCAGAGAAGCCCTTCTTACAAAGCTGAGCTAGTGAGTTAAGTAGGAGGAAAAGTAAACATACTTGTGCCAGTGTGGCTACTTAAAAAATACACTTACCAACAATCAATTACATATATTTGAACTGTGTACAGTTCCAGCCAGGACCATCTTTCTAAAATGCACAGTGATTGGCAAATTCAACATGCACGTGTCTGCTAACAAAAATAATAAACAAAGAAGTTCTAGTCACGTGAGTGCTGATCATCACATGTCAAGCTTCCAACTGTTTCCATTTCACATCCCCCCAACCATTACCTCAGTGGTAACCTTGGTAACATCAATAAATAAGAGCACAGCCAGCCAATAGGAATACATATTCATTCCTAAGTGACCTTTACTGACCTGGGAAGTGTGAACACTTTGTTTCATTTTCTGCTGGTGTTCATGAGTTTCCAGTTCCATTTCCCATCCCCCCAACCATCACCTCAGTGGTAACCTTGGTAACATCAATAGATAAGAGGGCTGCCAGCCAATAGGAACACATATTCATTCCTAACTGACCTTCAGTGACCTGGAAAGTGTCTATTTGTATCATTTTGAGTTAGTGCGCACTAACTCGAGTTAGTGCGCACTAATCAGAAAAAACAATTTTTAACGATTTTTCAACGAAATAATCGTGCCAAACACGATTTTCTTCTCCTGCCACACGATTTCTATCGTTAAGACAATATGGAAAACGATTCACATCTCTAATGTGCAGGTGTACATTTGTGCGCGCAACCCAGCGCGCACAAATGTGCGCCCGATTTTATAACATGTGCGCGCAGCCGTACGCATGTTATAAAATCCAGGGTCGGCGTGCACAAGGGGGTGCACACTAGTGCATCTTGTGCACGCCGAGCTCTAGGGGAGCCCCGATGGCATTCCCCGTTCCCTCCGAGGATGCTCCGAAATCCTTCTGCCCCCCACCTTCCCCTCCCTTCCCCTTCTTGCCCCCACCTTCCCCTCCCTTCCCCTACCTAACCCGCCCCCCCAGTCCTACCTAAACCCCCCCCCACACCTTTGTTTTAAAAGTTGCGCTTGCCTCCGGGCAGGCGTAGGTTGCACGCACTGGCCAAGTGCCGGCGCACGATCCCCCTGCCTAGCAGCTCTAGAAGGCCTCTGGCCATGCCCCCGCCCCACCCCACACCTTTTTTAAAGCCCCGGGATATACACGCGTCCCTGGGCTTGCGCGCATCGCCGGACCTATGCATAATAGGCTGGGCGCGCGTAACCCTCCTGCGCGCGTAAATCCAGCTGGATTTACGCGCATAGGGCTTTTAAAATCTGCCCCATTATCTTCACTATAAACCATTATGATACTTGTGATCAAGCAGTTCCTAGTCTATTGGTCTAGTGCTCAGAACTCCAGGCTCCTGCTATGGTAATCACTGTGTCTAGCAAAAAGGCTTAGACTCCAGTCCTATATGACTTGGTGAGTGGTCTGTCACTTTAAGGGGACATGGCATCCTCAAAATCCCCGCTGTAGCCCCGGCTCCTTTTACCCAGTAGGATCCTTATTAGGCCTAAATAGTCTTTCTTTCCAAATGTACTCATCTAATCACAGCCCAGCTCTTTTCAGGATTCAGTCCCCTCGTATGTCTCCAGCGAGCTTTAACATCAGATGGTCATCGCTTCTGCTCTCAAGTGTTCCACTGGATGCTGGCTGCTGGCCCACCCTCCTGCCTCTTCCTTCCCAGAAGCCCTCAAACTCCCTTGCTGAAGGCGTTGTTTGGCGTTCCAGTGTCCGCCATCTTCTCCAAACTCCATCCCAAGAAGCCATGCAGCCTCTCAGAAAGGGGGTTCTGTATCCTGCTGTCCTACGTGCATTTTACTGGGGCTAATCCTGTGCACTTCCTTCATAGCTGAGAGAACATTCATCCTGCTGGCTGCTTTTCTTTATTTCCCACATTGGGGGAAGTATACTCCCCTACAGCACACTAAATCAAACTCTGGGAATTAGGTGCATTCAATGTGTGCCAATGACTTCCTTGAAACACTCTGGTCATTATCAGTCTAGCAGATAGTAGCCTTGTGCTATGTGTGACTTCATGAAATTCAGTGAGACTTAACCCTCAGCCGCTATGCGTACAAAAAAAATGTATACAATGTATACAAAAAGTTTCTTTTTTTTTTTTTTTTACTTTATATTTTCAGCAGGGAGAAAAGCATTCCGATGCTACTTTGTTAGTGGGACCAAGGTATGGCATCAGTCATGTGATAAACACCAAAACCAATCTTGTGGCCCTTCTGGCAGACTTCAGTCATGTGAACAGAATTGAAATGTTTACAGAGGATGAAATCAGTGTGAGAGTCGAGCTGTATGTCCTAGATGTGAAGGTGAGTAAATTGCAGAAGCAGTGCTTGGTAAAGGGTCGATTTTCAACCAGTGTAGTTAACTAACAGGTACATTTTAAAAAGACACGCATGTGCCCATAAATGCGCATATTATCACGTGAGCAGAGATACGCTTAATTTTATATTGTGCATGCAAGTACACATGTATCATTTAAAATAACCCAGTTGCACATCTGTGTACAGCCTTTACGCGCATGTTACGTGCTCGCACAAGCGACCATGAGAGAGAAACAATCTGACACTCTATATATCTCCCACTGTACGAGAAGCATTTTCAACTCAGGGTGGGTTATAGGAGAGGCAGAGTTACAAGTGTCTACAGACCCTTGCAGACCAAAACACCACCACCCACCGTCCCCTCCAAAAACTCACCCTGAGTTACCCCTCTTACAGTGGGAAATATATAGAGTGTCAGACTGTCTCTCTAACAAAAGGCTCTGCCTCCTTATTCTTGACGTGCATGCAGGTATATACACATGTACTTTCCAGCTTCTTAAAATGTGTGTTGTTCGCGTGTGACCCACATACGCGTGTATGGGAATTTTTTGTGCGAGCAACGCTTTAAAAATCTACCTGTAAGTAGTTAGCCAGCTAGATCCATCAGAGTGAAAATTTTCCCCTATGTGTACCAAATGGCAGGGCTCATTGTGTGCATGTGTAGTTTTGCCAGGATAATTTTCAAAGAGTTCTTTTTCATGTAAGTCCACTTTGAAAACTGGTGTAACTTAAATTTGCATATTTGCCAACTACTTTATATGTAGGTCTTCTCTACATATTAAATGCTTAGATATGCAACCAAAAAGGTCAAGGGCTATTGGAAACTTGGGAAGCCAAGGATTAGGAAACAGACAAGAAACTGGACAGGGTGGTGCAAGATAAAACAAGAACTGGACTGGAGTAGACAGAACAGGTAACAATGAACAGGGAAGCCCAACAGGGCACAAGGCTGGGTATGAGAACCTCGCAGAAAGGAAGCCTATAAGGCAGAAAGGCCCAGGAGGCCAGAGTGCAAGGCGAGAAGGCCTGGGAGGCGAGAAAACAAAGCAAGGAGGCCTGAGATGCCACAGAGTGAGGCATAGAGGTCTGGGAGACCACAGAGTGAAGCGGGAGGTCAAGAGAGGCCACTGGGCAAGGCAGAAATCCTGGGTAGGCTTCAAGGCAAGACAGGTGGCCTGGTAGGCCATAAGGCAAGATGAGGCCAGGTTAGGCCACAAGGCAAGACAGGAATATAAGAACAATGTGGCCAGGTCAGGGAGCCAATGCAACTCGATGAAGAGGCATCGATGGACTGGACAGGCTGACTTAAGTTGTGCAGGAACTGCTGAGTCATGTGATCAGTGAGGAGGTAGTTTGAATAGCTGGGAACAGAGCTCGCTGGAGGCCTCTACTGGTGGGGAGGTGTCATAGCAGGTAGAATTAGGGCATGGTGAGGCTGCACAGCAGGCTAAACTGTGGCAACATCCACAGTACCTGAAGACTGAAGGGTGGCCAATGTAACATTAGTTTTTAAAAAGGGTTCCAGCAGTGATCCATGAAACTGTAGATTAGGGATGTGAATCGGGCTTCGGACGATTGAAAATATCATACGATATTTTCAAAATCGTCAGAAACCAGGGGCTCCCCCAAAATGATAGGAAAACCCCACAAAATTGTTCGTGGGGGTTCTCTTATCGTTTTGGGGGAGGGCGTGAAAAACGGCACACAAAAATAACCCCTAAACCCACCCCGACCCTTTAAAACTAATTCCTTAGCTTCCCCCACCATCCCGACCCCCCAAAAAATGTTTTACAGGTACCTGGTGGTCCAGTGGGAGTCCCGGGAGCGGGAGATCGCTCCCGGGCCGTCGGCTGCCACTAATCAAAATGTGCCGATGGCCCATTGCCTTTACCATGTGACAGGGTATCCGTGCCATTGGCCGGCCCCTGTCACATGGAGGGAGCACTGGATAGCTTGCGCCATCTTTAAAAATGGCGCGGGCCGGACGAAAAAAAAAACACGAATTGAATCGGAACCAGAATCAGAACCGATTCCGGTTACGATTCACATCTCTACTGTAGATCAGTAAGCCTAATGTCTATGCCAGGCAAAATGATAAAAGCTTTGTTAAAAATAAAAATTGTTGACCATTTAGATAGACATGGCTTAATGGGGAAGATGTTCAAGTATGGGAACTTCTATGTTAATTCACCAAGAATGGTAGAGCAACCTAGTCCTGGAAGCACATATGGTTTTCAGACTATCCATAGTCATGAGACAGATTGCATATACTGGGTCTACAGTATATGCAAATTTATCTCAAGCATATTAATTATAAATATCCTGAAAACCAGACAAGTCACTGTAGTTGTGCTGCCAGGACAGTGTTGAGAGTGTGGTAGAGGACCAAAGAGGGAAGAAAGCAAGATGACAAAACCAATTTGGATAAGAAATAGTTTGAAGAAGGATAAGTTTCTACTGGTGGCAGCTAGGATGTATCCTTAGCTACAGAATTGTAGACAGGGACAAGTAATCAGATGGATTAGGCCAGTTGTTAAACTATCTAAACAGAGCCCTGTCCTGATTTGGTCCTGGGTATGAGGGCTGATGGGGAGGGTCACAGCCCAGGGCAGGCCCCATGACCTTCTGAGAGGAAGTAGAAGAAATCTTTCTTCCCTTAAGCTTTCCACTTGCTGGGGCTCTTCCATGCATCAGTCCATCCCACACAACAAAAATACAAACTCAGGATTGCTGTTCAAAATAAAATGAAAGTTCCTTAGCTGGCATGAAAATGAGAAAATAGAGAGTCCAAAGTACGGACATACCAGAGACTGGTGCACCTCTCAGCAAACAAGTCCAAAACCAATACAAATTAACCTCGGTCTCTCCAGGAATCTTTGCCCTCTAATAGATAAGTTTGCTCCCCCCCTCCTCCCCTGGCTCCTCCGCAGCACCTGTTCTGTAAGGTAGCTATCCTGCTTTTTGTTGCGAGTGCCGCCCGCGGAAGGCCCACATTTGGGCCCACTTACCCTTGGCTTCCAGCTCCAGCTTCCGGTTCGACCTCCCTCGTGGCAGTAGGCCAAGCCTCCTCTGCCATCCCTGGCTCCTCCGTGGACTTTCCGGTTCCTCGGCAGGTCTCCCTACGTGTGCCGTGGGGAGACGCTGCTGCCAGTGTCATGCTGCCCACTAGGTGCACGTGTGCGCCTCACCAGGTTTTAAAGGCGCCGCAGCGGGAAAGTAGCCCACGGCCCCGGATGATGACATCACTGGGTCTCTGTATATAAGGCAGGGCCCAGCTACTTGTTCCCTGCCTTGGCAACAGGTCTCCATGCTTGTCGTGTACTCCTTGCTTGTTCCTGATCCTATCTATGTTTCTGGTTCCTGATCCTGTTTAAATTCCTGGTTCCTGTTCCTGATCCGTACCTGGTCCTTGCCTTCCTCATTGGATTGACTACTGGCTTTGACCTCTGCTACACTTGACCACGTCTGGATTGATTTCTGGCTTGACCTTTGCTCGTTCGACCGCCTGACCTTGTCTGCCACCTGTCCCGACTACAGCTTGTTCTACATCTTCGCTTCTGGTACTACCCTGGACTTGGCCTTGCAGGCTTTAGCCTCGGGCGTCTCCTGTACCTGCCTCTGATTCTTCATTGGCGCCCGGGTCTCTGAATCCCTTCCTCGTCTAGACTCGTCTTCTTCCTGTGATCCCTGCTGGCCCCTGGCTGTAATCTACATCATCCACTGGGAGTCTTCAGACGGAGGCCCACCTAAGACCAGCCGGCATCTGCATCCAAGGGCTCAACCTGTGGGGAAGGAGGGCTGGTATTTGCGAAGCTCCAGCCAGCCTCCGTTGCTCAGCCAGCTTCGCCTTCCAACGGTGGGGACCTGCAGGGCTTGCCCTACGGGTAGCGTCAACCCCACTTCCGGCGCAACACTTTTTACACATTGATGAACTTCTGGTAGGACTCCTATGTCAGGACATCTCTTCAGTTAGATAATCTCCTTTATCCAGCAACACCCCCTTCCCCCACCACCACCAAAGACATAAGAACATGCCATACTGGGTCAAACCAAGGGTTCATCAAGCCCAGCATCCTGTTTCCAACAGTGGCCCATCCAGGCTCTAAGTACCTGGCAAGTACCAAAAAACCAAGTCTATCCCATGCTAGTGATGCTAGTAATAGTAGTGGCAATTTTCAAAGTCAATTAATAGCAGGTAATGGACTTCTCCTCCAAGAGCTTATCCAATCCTTTTTTAAACCCAGCTACACTAACTGCACTAACCACATCCTCTGGCAACAAATTCCAGAGTTTAATTGTGCGTTGAGTGACAAAGAACTTTCTCTGATTAGTTTTAAATGTGCTACATGCTAATTTCATGAAGTTCCCCCTAGTCCTTCTATTATCAGAGTAAATAACCAATTCACATTTACCCGTTCTAGACCTCTCATAATTTTAAACATCTCTATCATATCCCCCCTCAACCATCTCTTCTCCAAGCTGAACAGTCCTAACCTCTTTCCTCATAGGAGAGCTGTTCCTCATAGGGCAACTGTTCCATCCCCTTTATCATTTTGGTCGCCCTTCTCTGTACCGTCTCCATCGCAACTATATCTCTTTTGAGATGCAGTGACCAGAATTGTACACAATATTCAAGGTGTGGTCTCACCATGGAGCGATACAGAGGCATTATGATTTTTCTATTTTTTCACCATTCCCTTCCTAATAATTCCTAACATTCTTTTTCCTTTTTTGACTGCCGCAGCACACTGAGCCGATGATTTCAATTATCCACTATGACACCTAGATCTCTTTCCTGGGTGGTAGCTCCTAATATGGAACCTAACATTGTGTAACTATAGCATGGGTTATTTTTCCCTATATGCATCATCTTGCACTTATCCACATTAAGTTTCATCTGCATTTGGATGCCCAATTTTCCAGTCTCACATGGTCCTCCTGCAATTTATCACAACCCGCTTGTGATTTAACTACTCTGAATAATTTTGTATCATCTGCAAATTTGATTCCCTCACTCATCGTATTTCTTTCCAGATCATTTATAAATATATTGAAAGGCATGGGTCCCAGTACAGATCCCTGAGGCACTCCACTGTTTACCCTTTTCCACTGAGAAAATTGACCATATAATCCTACTCTGTTTCCTGTCTTTTAACCAGTTTGTAATCCATGAAAGGACATCACCTCCTATCCCATGACTTTTTCTTTTCCTAGAAGCCTCTCATGAGGAACTTTGTCAAATGCCTTCTGAAAATCCAAATACACTACATCTACCGGTTCACCTTTACCTATATGTTTATTAACCCCTTTAAAAAAGTGAAGCAGATTTGTGAGGCAAGACTTGCCTTGGGTAAAGCCATGCTGACTTTGTTCCATTAAACCATGTCTTTCTATATGTTCTGTGATTTTGATCTTTAGAACACTTTGCACTATTTTTCATGACACTGAAATCAGGCTAACTGGGCTATAATTTCCCGGATCGCCATTGGAGCCCTTTTTAAATATTGGGGTTATATTAGCCACCCTCCTGTCTTCAGGTACAATGGATGATTTTAATGATAGGTTACAAATTTTTACAATTGATCTGAAATTTCATATTTGAGTTCCTTCAGAACCCTGGGGTGTATACCATCCAGTCCAGGTGATTTACTACTCCAGTTTGTCAATCAGGCCTACCACATTTTCTAGGTTTACCATGATTTGGTTCAGTCCATCTGAATCATTACCCATGAAAACCTTCTTCGGAACGGGTATCTCCCCAACATCCTCTTCAGTAAACACTGAAGCAAAGAAATCATTTAATCTTTCCGCGATGTCCTTATCTTCTCTAAGTGCCCCTTTAACCCCCTGATCATCTAATGGTCCAACTGACTCCCTTGCAGGCTTTCTGCTTCGGATATATTTTAAAAGGTTTTTACTGTGAGTTATTGTCTCTACGGCCAACTTCTTTTCAAATTCTCTCTTAGCCTGTCTTATCAATCCTCTCTGGAACCACTCCTCTGTGAATTTCCTCAGGAGAGTATGAGGTATCCTCCTTCACTGCTTCTCCCCTGTCCTTAAGCACTAGCCACCTTCCCTGGGCAGGAATAATTCAGTTTCTCCGCATTCCTAGAACCTTCTCTTTGGAGGAATTAGGCTCACTTGATACCCTCTGTGGAGAAATGGGCAGCTCAGGCTGCAGACTGGCTATTTCTTACTCAGACTTCCTCAAACACCTACTGCTCTTCCTGGCACAACTTTAACTTTGAAAGGAGCGAGCAGCCAATTTCAATGCAAGTCAGGAATCTAGCGGACATACTGGATATGAATTTATCTATGCATGCCCAGATTAAGGCTGCAGTACAGAGGTTTCTTTTTTTTAATTTTATGTGTGTATGTGCATATAAGATATAAAATTGCCCCATATCAGGCTGTGCGCCCATATACACAAGTATATCTGCACCCGCGTATCCATTTTAAAGTTATGGTAACTTTAAAACAGACATGCGGGCAGACATGTAGATATGTATAAGGGCGCACAGCCAGATACCCAGCAATTGTATATCCTACACAAACTTACACGTGCATGTTATAAAATAGCCTAGGCGCATGTATGTATGCCCCTAATTTTAAGCTTGTGAGCGCACAGCAGCATAAGTCTGCTTTAGGACATCTAAGTGAGGGAATTTTATAACAGATGCGTGACTAGCCCATGACCAGTTTCACCAGTTTGTCCACCAGAATGCCAGGTCTAGAGCTTTTTCCTCCAACCCCCCCCCCCCCCCCCTATTTTTTTAGCCTGCAGTCCATCCAGTTAACTCAGACTGATCAAATGTTGTATCTGTCGGTGCTAGACGGCTTCGACCCATTTGCCTCACCTTGTTCACGGCTCCTCCCGCTTATCTAGGAAAGATGGCTACCACCGAGTCTACTAGCCGATCTCTCCAGCGTCCCCGGAACGGCTATGGTGCAGCCTCCCGCCATGCCTCCCCCCCCCAGGTACCTACTAGGGTGCTCACGCGCGGGTCACCCATGTCTTTATTCCAACCTTGGCGCGAACCTTGGGACGTTCCCCCTTGCTGACGTCACGCCATCCAGGTATATAACCTATTCTATTTTGCTAGCTCATCGAGTTAGCAAGGACTCAAATCCGTTCCTATCTACGCTACTCTGCCGCTTCCGTGCTGCCACTGGAAGCTCTCTCTCTGCCCTTCGGGGTAACTGCTAACCTGGGTACCCGCTCCTCGGGGGCCCTCTGCTTTATTTCAGGTGCCTTACAGGGAGCAGGTACTTGCTCCTCAAGGGCCTGCTCTCCCTGCCTCGGTGCCTGCACTTTCTACTTCAACCTGGTGGAATCTCATACCTACAGCAAATACCTAGTGAGTACTAGGGATGTGAATCATTTTTTGACAATTTAAAATATCGTCCGATATATTTTAAATCGTCAAAAATCGTTAGAGCCGCGATACAATAACAATTCCCCTGATTTATCGTCAAAAAATCGTAAATCGGGGGAAGGGGGAGGGCGGGAAAACCGGCACACTAAAACAACCCTAAAACCCACCCCGACCCTTTAAAATAAATCCCCCATCCTCCCGAACCCCCCCAAAATGCCTTAAATTACCTGGGGTCCAGAGGAAGGGTCCCGGTGTGATCTTTTACTCTCGGACCTCCGGTGCGTTGTAGAAATGGCGCCGGCGCTACCTTTGCCATGTCATACGACAGGTCAAAGGTAGCGCCGGTGCCATTTTGTTTTTTGTCCCCCAATGTCAGGAGCGTAGGAGATCGCCGGCGCCATTTTGCGCAAAATGGCGCCGGCCGTACGGCAACACGATTCGACTGCAGGAGGTCGTTCCGGACCCCCGCTGGACTTTTGGCAAGTCTTGTGGGGGTCAGGAGGCCCCCCAAGCTGGCCAAAAGTCCCTGGGGGTCCAGCGGGGGTCCGGTAGCGATCTCCTACCGCGAATCGTTTTTCCGTACGGAAAAACGATTCGCGTGCAGGAAGTCGTTCCCGGACCCCCGCTGGACTTTTGGCAAGTCTTGTGGGGGTCAGGAGGCCCTCCCAAGCTGGCCAAAAGTCCCTGGGGGTCCAGCGGGGGTCCGGGAGCGATCTCCTACGCTCCTGACGTCAGGGGACAAAAAACAAAATGGCGCCGGCGCTACCTTTGACCTGTCATATGACAAGGCAAAGGTAGCGCCGGCGCCATTTCTACAACGCACCGGAGGTCCGAGAGTAAAAGATCACACCGGGACCCTTTCTCTGGACCCCAGGTAATTTAAGGCATTTTAGGGGGGTTCGGGAGGGTGGGGGATTTATTTTAAAGGGTCGGGGTGGGTTTTAGGGTTGTTTTAGTGTGCCGGTTTTCCCGCCCTCCCCCTTCCCCTCCCCCCCCACTGGACCCCAGGTAATTTAAGGCATTTTGGGGGGGTTCAGAAGGGTGGGGGATTTATTTTAAAGGGTCGGGGTGGGTTTTAGAGATGTTTTAGTATGCCGGTTTTCGATTTACATGATTTACACGATTTACACGATATTTAAAAAACCCAAACTGCGACGATCCGATTCCCTCCCCCTCCCAGCCGAAATCGATCGTTAAGACGATTGATCACACGATTCACATCTCTAGTGAGTACTCTCTCAGTCTGTCTCATCCACAGTACTACATTGCTGGGAAACCTGCTTTGGAACCTTCCTGTACCAATGGGGTGAGAAGGGCTACCTCTGCTGAGGTCCCTGAGACTGCTACTACCAGACTGCCTCACTACTGCCACCTCTGGTGGTACTCTTCAAGCTGTATAATAAAGAACTAACTGTGTTTGTGCATTCTGAGTCTAGCCTAGTACTGTGGCTCCTCACCAGGCTCCTCCCTGTGGGCATGGTCATCTGCCACAGTACCCAAGGATCCACCCAAACACCACTTAACCATAACAGATTGCTAACGCCATGGATCTGGCTCAGCTCACTGCAATGCAGGCCATTCCAGGCCTGGCCCAGCGAATCTCCAAACAGCAGAATGCGCTGGAGGGTTTGACCGCTGCATTCAACCTACTGCACACACAGATGAACTTACTTATCACCACAGGTAAAGAAGCTAGGGATGTGCAGAGCAAAATTTTATGTTCATATTTTTTATGTCCGAAAGGGGGTCCCACTTGCGGCCAATATGGACATAAAAAAAATCCAATGAGTTGGGTATATGTACATATGTGCAAAAAAAAAATTTAAACCCCCTCACCCTCCTTAATCCCCCCCCCAGACTTACCACAACTCCCTGGTGATCGAGCGAGGAGTGAGGACGTCATTTCTGCAATCCTTGGCGAGAAGCATGTGACGTCGGTGGCACGTCGAGTGACGCGGCGTCACGTGATTCCCGGCTCGTTCGCGCCGGACGGCTCGTTCGGCCCAAAAAGAACTTTTGGCCAGCTTGGGGGGGCCTCCTGACCCCCCCAAGCTGGCCAAAAGTTCTTTTTGGGCCGAACGAGCCGTCCGGCGCGAACTTGCCGGGAATCACGTGACGCCGCGTCTGAGTGACGCGGCGCCACGTGATTCCCGGCGTCTTCTGTCTTGCACAATTTGCGCAGGAAGCAACGTAGGAGAAAGTGCCTTCCTTCATGGTGGGCCACCAATAAACGTTTTGTAGCTTAGACATTCTGCGTTGGCCAGGGTGTCCTGCCAGCTTAGAGTCATGAGCCCATGCTAACAACTTCTTTCTGAGGTTCTTGGGTACGATGGTCTTTCCTGCAGGTACTGAGTGAGTAGCTGCCAAAATAACCCTTTTTGGGTCAATGATGTGTTGCGGTTCCTCTGGAATGTCCTCAGAGAGGAATGAGCAAGATAAGAATATCAGAGCAGATGCCCTATCTCCAGGGTGGTATTTTAGCACAATCTGTTGAAAAACAGAGACCATCTCGCTTGTCTATGATTTAGGCACTGTGATTGGTGGAGGTACTCCAGATTCTTATGGTCTGTAAAGACAGTGACTTGATGTTGCACTCCTTCGAGCCAAGGGTGCCATTCTTCGAATGCCATCTTTATAGCCAGGAGCTCTTTATCTCCTATTCCTTAATTTTTCTCTGCTGGAGAGAAGCGACGGGAGAAGAATGAGCATGGTTGTAAAGCCTTTGAATCACTGGCCTGACTTAGTACGGCCCCTATGCCAACGTCTGAGGCATCGACCTCAACGATGAAGGGCTTGGTGGAATCCGGGTGTCGGAGACACAGCTTGCTTGAAAAGGCATCTTTTAACTTCTGGAATGCAGCTATTGCCTCCGGAGATCAATTTGCAATATTGCACCTTTCTTTGTCATAGCTGTAAGCGGAACTGTAAGTGAGGAGTAGTTCTTGATGAAAGTTGGTGAAACCTAAGAAACATCTGACAGCCTTTAGACTGGTGGGTTGTGCCCATTTCTTAATGCTCTCCAGCTTTTGTGGATCCATTTGAAAGCCTTGGTTGGAAACAATGTAGCCCAAGAAAGGCACTGATTCCTTGTGGAATTCACACTTGGATAGCTTGGCGTATAGATGATTCTTGTGGAGTCTTTGCAGCACTCTTTTGACATCCTCAAAATGAGTGGTTATGTCTTGAGAGAATATCAAGATGTCATCTAGGTAGATAATGACATTCTTATAGAGGAGATCCCGGAAAATGTTCATTACATTTTGAAAGACAGCCGGGGCATTGCACAGGCCGAAGGGCATCACTAAATATGCAAAGTGACCGTCCCGGGTGTTGAAGGCCGTTTTCCACTCTTCGCCAGCGCGAATTCGAAGTAAGTTGTAGGCTCCTTTCAGATCAAGCTTGTTGAATATCTTGGCTCCCTGTAGTCTGTCGAATAGCTCTGAAATGAGAGGCAGGGGATAACGATCTTTCACTATTATCTCAAGACCCCTGTAAATCTATACATGGACGCAATGTTCCATCCTTCTTCCCCACAAAGAAGAAACCTGCACCAGCAGGAGGCTTGGAGGGTCTTATGTAGTCTTTTTGGAGGTTTTCCTGAATATATTTGGACATGGCTTTATTCTCTGCCACAGAGAGGGGTACACCTGTCCCTTGGGTGATTCAGTGTTCGGCTTCAGATTAATAGCGCAGTCATAAGGTCTGTGAGGCGGTAATATGTCCGCAGCTTCTTTTGAAACGATATCTTGGAATGATGCATATTGAGGCGGCAACCCTGGCATTACTGGGGTGGTTGGCATGCAGGGTAAAGGAGTGACCTCCATCAGGCATTTCCCATGGCAGTCTGGACCCCAACATGAAAGTTCCAGTGTAGCCCAATTGAATTGAGGCATATGCTGCTGCAGCCACAGTAATCCCGGTACTATAGAGTGCATGGCCTTCTCTAAAACAAAGAAGGAGATAGTTTCAGAATGGACAGCACCAGTCCATAGACATACTGGTTTGGTGAGTTCGGTTACTTCACCTGGTAAGGGCTCTCCATGAATGGAAGATAGAAGTAGTGGAGACTTCATAGTGGTAGTGGGTATCCGTAGGTGCTCCATTAATCATTGTAGAATGAAATTGCCACCTGCCCCTGAGTCCACTAGGGCAAGAGTCTGATACTCTAAGGGTCCGCAGATCGAGAATACAGGAAGAGAGAGCGGAGAAGAAGGAGCAGTAAGACCTAAGAAGAGTCCTCCCGCAGGACTTAGTTCTGCCAATTTCCTGGACATAGAGGGCATGTTTGAACAGCATGGCCAGCTTTTCCACAGTACATGCACAGCCCTAATTTCTTCCGTGTTCTTCTCTCTTTGGATGTCAGATGGCTGCGGCCTAATTGCATAGGTTCTTCTTCTCCAGCAACTGGGACCGAAGGAACAGGCCTCTCGAGCTTCATCCTGAAAGGGTTTTCTGGGAGTCTTGGTCTCTTGAACTTTGTCAAGAAGTCGGCGGTCAATCCTTGTTGCCAACTTCACTATTCAGCCAAGGTCTCAGGCATCTCATGAGCAGCGAGCTCGTCCTTCAGACGAGAGTTCAGTCCTTCAAAGAAGAGGGTCTTCAGGTACTTTGGGTCCCAGGATAGTTCAGACGCCAGTGTCTTGAATTTGATAGCGAAGTCAGCTAATGGTTTATTACTTTGCTTCAGGTGAACCAAGATGATCCTGCAGTGGTATACCGGGCAGGGTCATCGAAAATTGATTTAAACAGTTTGAGGAATCCTTCAAGTTCATGAAGAATCGGATCCTTGCGCTCCCACAGCGAAGAGGCCCAAGACAATGCTTGTCTGTCTAGATATGACAGGATATAGGTGGTCTGGGCATGAGCTGTGGGAAAATGGCTGGGTTGCAGGGAAAAGTGCATGCAGCACTGGTTAATGAAACCTCTGCATCTCCAAACTTCCCCCGAGAAGCGGGTAGGAGCAGATAGAGGTACAATAGTATTGTAGGAGCAGATAGAGGTACAATACTATTGTACCTCTATCTGCTCCTACCCGCTTCTCGGGGGAAGTTTGGAGATGCAGAGGTTTCATTAACCAGTGCTGCATGCACTTTTCCCTGCAACCCAGCCATTTTCCCACAGCTCATGCCCAGACCACCTATATCCTGTCATATCTAGACAGACAAGCATTGTCTTGGGCCTCTTCGCTGTGGGAGCGCAAGGATCCGATTCTTCATGAACTTGAAGGATTCCTCAAACTGTTTAAATCAATTTTCGATGACCCTGCCCGGTATACCACTGCAGGATCATCTTGGTTCACCTGAAGCAAAGTAATAAACCATTAGCTGACTTCGCTATCAAATTCAAGACACTGGCGTCTGAACTATCCTGGGACCCAAAGTACCTGAAGACCCTCTTCTTTGAAGGACTGAACTCTCGTCTGAAGGACGAGCTCGCTGCTCATGAGATGCCTGAGACCTTGGCTGAATAGTGAAGTTGGCAACAAGGATTGACCGCCGACTTCTTGACAAAGTTCAAGAGACCAAGACTCCCAGAAAACCCTTTCAGGATGAAGCTCGAGAGGCCTGTTCCTTCGGTCCCAGTTGCTGGAGAAGAAGAACCTATGCAATTAGGCCGCAGCCATCTGACATCCAAAGAGAGAAGAACACGGAAGAAATTAGGGCTGTGCATGTACTGTGGAAAAGCTGGCCATGCTGTTCAAACATGCCCTCTATGTCCAGGAAATTGGCAGAACTAAGTCCTGCGGGAGGACTCTTCTTAGGTCTTACTGCTCCTTCTTCTCCGCTCTCTCTTCCTGTATTCTCGATCTGCGGACCCTTAGAGTATCAGACTCTTGCCCTAGTGGACTCAGGGGCAGGTGGCAATTTCATTCTACAATGATTAATGGAGCACCTACGGATACCCACTACCACTATGAAGTCTCCACTACTTCTATCTTCCATTCATGGAGAGCCCTTACCAGGTGAAGTAACCGAACTCACCAAACCAGTATGTCTATGGACTGGTGCTGTCCATTCTGAAACTATCTCCTTCTTTGTTTTAGAGAAGGCCATGCACTCTATAGTACCGGGATTACTGTGGCTGCAGCAGCATATGCCTCAATTCAATTGGGCTACACTGGAACTTTCATGTTGGGGTCCAGACTGCCATGGGAAATGCCTGATGGAGGTCACTCCTTTACCCTGCATGCCAACCACCCCAGTAATGCCAGGGTTGCCGCCTCAATATGCATCATTCCAAGATATCGTTTCAAAAGAAGCTGCGGACATATTACCGCCTCACAGACCTTATGACTGCGCTATTAATCTGAAGCCGAACACTGAATCACCCAAGGGACAGGTGTACCCCTCTCTGTGGCAGAGAATAAAGCCATGTCCAAATATATTCAGGAAAACCTCCAAAAGACTACATAAGACCCTCCAAGCCTCCTGCTGGTGCAGGTTTCTTCTTTGTGGGGAAGAAGGATGGAACATTGCGTCCATGTATAGATTTACAGGGGTCTTGAGATAATAGTGAAAGATCGTTATCCCCTGCCTCTCATTTCAGAGCTATTCGACAGACTACAGGGAGCCAAGATATTCAACAAGCTTGATCTGAAAGGAGCCTACAACTTACTTCGAATTCGCGCTGGCGAAGAGTGGAAAACGGCCTTCAACACCCGGGACGGTCACTTTGCATATTTAGTGATGCCCTTCGGCCTGTGCAATGCCCCGGCTGTCTTTCAAAATGTAATGAACATTTTCCGGGATCTCCTCTATAAGAATGTCATTATCTACCTAGATGACATCTTGATATTCTCTCAAGACATAACCACTCATTTTGAGGATGTCAAAAGAGTGCTGCAAAGACTCCACAAGAATCATCTATACGCCAAGCTATCCAAGTGTGAATTCCACAAGGAATCAGTGCCTTTCTTGGGCTACATTGTTTCCAACCAAGGCTTTCAAATGGATCCACAAAAGCTGGAGAGCATTAAGAAATGGGCACAACCCACCAGTCTAAAGGCTGTCAGATGTTTCTTAGGTTTCACCAACTTTCATCAAGAACTACTCCTCACTTACAGTTCCGCTTACAGCTATGACAAAGAAAGGTGCAATATTGCAAATTGATCTCCGGAGGCAATAGCTGCATTCCAGAAGTTAAAAGATGCCTTTTCAAGCAAGCTGTGTCTCCGACACCCGGATTCCACCAAGCCCTTCATCGTTGAGGTCGATGCCTCAGACGTTGGCATAGGGGCCGTACTAAGTCAGGCCAGTGATTCAAAGGCTTTACAACCATGCTCATTCTTCTCCCGTCGCTTCTCTCCAGCAGAGAAAAATTAAGGAATAGGAGATAAAGAGCTCCTGGCTATAAAGATGGCATTCGAAGAATGGCACCCTTGGCTCGAAGGAGTGCAACATCAAGTCACTGTCTTTACAGACCATAAGAATCTGGAGTACCTCCACCAATCACAGTGCCTAAATCATAGACAAGCGAGATGGTCTCTGTTTTTCAACAGATTGTGCTAAAATACCACCCTGGAGATAGGGCATCTGCTCTGATATTCTTATCTTGCTCATTCCTCTCTGAGGACATTCCAGAGGAACCGCAACACATCATTGACCCAAAAAGGGTTATTTTGGCAGCTACTCACTCAGTACCTGCAGGAAAGACCATCGTACCCAAGAACCTCAGAAAGAAGTTGTTAGCATGGGCTCATGACTCTAAGCTGGCAGGACACCCTGGCCAACGCAGAATGTCTAAGCTACAAAACGTTTATTGGTGGCCCACCATGAAGGAAGGCACTTTCTCCTACGTTGCTTCCTGCGCAAATTGTGCAAGACAGAAGACGCCACCCGGTCATCCTTGGGGCCTACTCCAACCCTTGCCAGTACCAGATGAACCATGGACACACATCGCTACAGACTTTGTGGTAGACTTACCACTTTCAGGAGGAAACAACACGATTTGGGTAACTGTAGATTGGTTCTCAAAGATGGCTCACTTTGTGGCTCTCCCTGGCTTACCCACCACCATGGAGCTCGCCAAGCTCTTCATCACGCACATCTTCCGCCTACATGGCATGCCTATGCACATAGTCTCCGATTGAGGAGCCCAATTCACAGTTAAGTTCTGGAAGGCACTATGCAAGAAGTTTGATATTTCTCTCGACTTCACCTCAGCATACCATCCACAATCTAATGGGCAAACAGAGAGAATGAACAGGACACTCAAGCAGTTCATTCATGCCTACGTAAACACTCGCCAGAATGATTAGAGTGAACTGTTGCCCTGGGCTGAATTTGCCATCAATTCTCATCCAGCAACATCCACTGGATCAACACCATTCAAACTGGTTTACGGACGACTACCACTGCCACCATTGCCACTTCCTTTATCAGTGTCGTCCCTGGCAGCTCAATCTACTGCTAAAGATTTTCAACAACTTTGGACTCACAAAAGAGATGCTTCTTAAAGCAGGACTTTGAGCTAAAAAAGGATATGATGCTCTCCACTGCAAAGATCCATATTTCCAGCCTGGTGACAAAGTCTGGCTATCCACTAAGCACTTAAGACTTAAACTATCTTCAGCTCGCTTCGCTCCATGCTTTATTGGACCATTTCCCATTCTCCGACGATTAGTCAATCTCACCTATAGTTTGAAGCTACCATCTACATTGAAGATCCACAATGTGTTCCACGTCTCACTATTGAAGCCATTTATCCTTAGTGAGTTCTCCAACAAGACGCCTGAAGCTATTCCTATAGATGCAGAAGAAGACATTGAATACAAAGTAGACGCTATTCTCGATGTGAGAAAAAGAGGCAGAGTATGGGAATACCTCCTATCATGGGAGGCTTATGGACCTGAAGAAAACTTTTGGACTCCATTAGCTAATATTCTGTTATGCTGCAGGACTCCATTAGCTAATATACAGTTATGCTGCAGGACTTCCATAGAATGCATACTCAGAAACCAAGACCTGGTAGGAAACAGCATGGACGCCCTTTGAAGGGGGGTACTGTTGCGTCCGTCAGTGCTAGACGGCTTCGCCCCATTTGCCTCACTTTGTTCACGGCTCCTCCCGCTTACCTATCAAAATGGCTACCACCGCGTCTACAAGCCGACCTCTCTGGCGTCCCCAGAACGATTATGGTGCAGCCTCCCACCATGCCCCTCCCAGGTACCTACTAGGGTGCGCACGCGCGAGTGCGTCACCCACGTTTTATTCCAACCTTGGCGTGAACCTCGGAGGCGTTCCCCCTGGCTGATGTCATGTCATCCGGGTAAATAACCTATTCTATTTTGCTAGTTCATCGAGTTAGCAAGGACTCAAATCTGTTCCTGTTTATGTTACTCTGCCGCTTCTGTGCTGCTGCTGGAAGCTCTCTCTCTGCCCTTCGGGGTAACTGCTAACTTGGGTATCCGTTCCTCAGGGACCCTCTGCTTTATTTCAGGTGCCTTACAGGGAACAGGTACTTGCTCCTCGGGGGCCTACTCTCCCTGCCTCGGTGCCTGCACTTTCTACTTCAACCTGGTGGAATCTCATACCTACAGCAAACACCTAGTGAGTACTCTAACTCACAGTCTGTCTCATCCACTGTACTACCTAGCTGGGAAACCTGCTTCAGAACGTTCCTGTACCAACAGGTTGAGAAGAGCTCCCTCTACCGAGGTCCATGAGACTGCTACTACCAGACTGCCTCACTACTGCCACCTCTGGTGGTACTCTTCAAGCTGTATAATAAAGAACTAACTGTCAGGCCGATACAGTACAGTGCGCTCCGATGCGTGGTGGAGGTACTCCAGATTCTTATGCTGTAAAGGCAGTGACTGTTAACCTGCTCTTGGACGCGCATTTTCCCTTACCCCTTATTCAGTTAGGGGCGGAAAATGCACGTCCAACCCACGGCACCTAATAGCGCCCTCAACATGCAAATGCATGTGCAGCCAAGCCGCACATTTTACTTTCAGAAATTAGCGCCTACCCAAAGGTAGGTGCTAGTTTCTGCCGGCACCGGGAAAGTGCACAGAAAAGCAGTAAAAACTGCTTTTCTGTGCAACCTCCGACTTAATATCATGGCAATATTAAGTCGGAGGTCCCGAAGGGTAAAAAAAGTAAAAAAAAGAAAAAAAAAATTTAAATGGGCTGGCGGCTGTTGGGCCGAAAACCGGACGCTCAATTTTGCCAGCTTCCGGTTTCCGAGCCCGTGGCTGTCAGCGGGCTCGAGAACCGATGCCGGCAAAATTGAGCATCGGCTGTCAAACCCGCTGACAGCCGCCGCTCCGGGCTAAAAGGAGGTGCTAGGGACACGCTAGTATCCCTAGCGCCTCCTTTTGTCTGTTTCTACCGCACCACCTAATTTGAATACTGAATCGCGCGCACCAGCGAGTGACCGGTGTGCGCGCCGGGAGAGCGGGCGTTCGTCCGCTGTCCTGCGGACTTTACTGAATCGGCCTGTGTGTTTGTGCGTTCTGAGTCTAGCGTAGTACTGTGGCTCCTCACGGGGCTCCTCCCTGTGGGCGTGGGTCATCTGCCACAGTACCCAAGGATCCACCCAAACACCGCTTAACATAACATCAAACACTTCAGAGATGCCTGGAAATAGTTTTATTAAGACTTACACCTCATTCATAGCAGAAGTAAATAAGTGCTGAAATATATGCTGAAATATACCTGGGTGCCAGATAAGTAAAAGAAAAGTGCTATATAGTAGAGATATGCATTTGTTTGTCACGAATTAGGCAATTTGCCCTTACTATGTCACAGGGGCTACCGGTGCCATTGGTCAGTCCCTGTCACATGGTAGGAGCACAAGATGGCACCGGCCGTCCATTGCTCCTACCATGTGACAGGGGCCGACCAATGGCACTGGTAGCCCCTGTGACATCGTAAGGGCAAAGGGCCATTGGTGCCATTTTGATTTGTAGCAGGCCCGACAGCCTGATGGCCCGGAAGGAGAGATCGCTCGCAGGACCCCGCTGGACCACCAGGGCTTATAGTAAGTCTTGGGGAGGGATCGGGGTGGTGGGGGGGTTGTAATATAGTAAATGTGAAGGGTTGGGGAGGGTTTTTTTCTAATTCTAATTTTTTTTATTTAATTTGTTTTTCTGGTTTCAGGTTCGGGTTCCAGCTTCGTTTTTGCTGAAAAGCGATCCGTGGGAAAACGAGTTTTCCCACGAAGCGCCCGAACTGAAACCCGACCCGAGCCAGAAAAACAAAGCTCATCTCTACTATATAGCCAGATAAGTAAGATAGACAGATAACTATTGTTTGAAGACTTATCCAGCTATCTTCTGCATCCAGTTGTGTAGTGCTTTTTAGGACTTGTCTACCACTTATCTGGGTATCTGCTATGCATGTATATTTCTGCTCCTAATTTAATAATTTAGAAGAGGAAATGTAACTCACATATTTTCCTTAGCACTTGTCAGCTTTTACATGTGTAAATTATTAAATATAACATGCATGCATGAAGGAAGTGCCAGTTAAACCAATTAGTCCACCAGTTTATTCAGTCTGTCTCTAGGCCATCAAGATCACCCTAATTCTTCAGTCTGCACTCCCCTCAGTTTACTGAGATCCCTCACCCAGTCAGTATTTGCCTATAAAGAATTTTATTCTAACTTACACCTGATAATATTCTAATTTATACCTGCCCCTTTTTTATACAAGCAAATTTATGCACCATTATTTGTCTGTGTATGTTTGAGGTTTATAAAATAGCACTTGCACAAATATGCGCTACATGAGCACACGTGCTCATTTTTATGCATGTGACTCTTTAAAAAATCCACCTTTTAAAGTGCACTTATGTGCATGAAACCTATGACAATTCAATGGCATGTACTGTAGCAATTTTCAAAAGCCCACTTGCATGCATAAAGTCATTTACCTGTGTAAAGCCCAGTTTTAAGTGTATAAATCCTTTTGAAAATTACCCCCACTGATTGTTATGATGATTCACAAGCTTTTAAGTAACGCACATCACCTTGAGTCTGCACAATGTTGCATGTATTTCATCCATCCCAAGCAATGAGATTTGCTCAACATGGGATTTTACAAGTATCTTCCCCCCAGCTGGTGCACGTAGTAGAAACCAAGGACTGGGCTTTCTCTGTAATTGGTTTGCTATTCTGGCACAGCTTACCTGAGGAATTTTGTTTGATGACCTGCGCTAAAACTTCTTGTAAATTTTTGAAAACCTTGTTGTTCAGAATTGCTCTTGAATGATACAATTAATTTTAGTTCCTATTACCAGAGAAAGTTGATGAAATGTATCTTATTTATTCATTTATTTCAAAAATTTCTATTCCGCACATATCTGCTGGATGATTGAAATCTGCAACTGAACCTTTCTTGGTAGAATGGCTGAATCTTTATAGACGTGTTGTTGGGTATCAAGGCTTGAGCTAGATGGCTTTCTTGAAATTTGGGAGAAGTTGTTGGGTCTGAAGTGATTTTTGATAACATTCTGATAAGATGTGGGATCGTCAGTGTCATGTGGTTCAATGGCCTTCATGGATGCAGCTGAAATTAAGGGAGGCAGCTGGTTTCTTTTTTGTATTGGTTACAAAGTTTGTTTTTATTTTCTTTTTATGTGTCTCTTATAGGGATGTGCAATTGTTTTTCCTGAATTAGGCAATTTCAATGAAATTGTCTAATTCGGAATGGTTCTGTTGCGCTCGGGGTGGACCCTTGTCCTGAGGCAGTGGAGAACTGCCTCCTGGTTGGAACCAGGAAGCAACTGCCCCCAGGGGGCGGAGCCCTGGAGGAGACAGAGGCTAGGTAGAGCTTCACCACTGGAAGCCCGAGGTCCCCCCGAGAGGAGCCTGTAGGGATCCAAGCTGCTTGGACTTAGGTGGGCCTCACAGGGTCTCCTGGGAAGGTGGAAGTCCGGCGTGCCCTCAGGCAAAAGGGGAGCGCAGTCAGGTTCGAAGCAAGAGGTCTGATGTAACAAGGAGGACCAGAAGAGCGTGGGTGATGTCAAGGCGAGGAACAGAGCCAGAATCTAGGGACGTCGTCAGGCAGGCAGGTCAAAGTCCAGGAGTCAGTCCGAGGAGTGGTCAACGAGCAGAGGTCAGGTACCGGAGGTCAGATGAGGTCACAAGCAGGCCGAGGTCAGAAGGCAGGTGTTGCATCCATCGGACTCAGACGGCTTTGCCCAACATGCCTCACCTCTATTTCAGCCTTCTCCACCAGCCTCGGGAGAATGGCATCCATAGCGTCTCCTTGCCGCACCCTCCGGCTTCCCCGGGTGCGTGCGCGCACGCCTCACGTCTTGTAGCAGTGTTGGCGCGAACCTCGGGGGCGTCCCCCTCGAGTGACGTCACTGCTTCTGTATTCAAAAGGTTGCCCATTTGCTGACTCTCACCGAGTTAGCAACAGATTGGATTCGCTCCGGTCTCAAGCTGCTCTGCCACTTCTACTCTGCTGGAAGCCACTAACTCCTGTTAGTGCACACTAACCCAAAAATCGGGGCCCCCGAAAAAAAAAACCCTGAACCACGGGAAAAATGAAATTCCTATAGGGGGCCCCGAAAAGAAGCCAGACACTAAATTCTAACCCAAAGCACATCTCTATTTTATGTATGGAATACTGTATCCTTCCTTGAATAGTGGAAAATGTAGATTAAAAAATGACTTTAAATAAATAAATAATAGATGCTAGTGAAAATTAAAGTCTGAGAATAGTTTGAAAAACACACTACTGATAAACCAGAAGAATACTGAGGAAGAGCTCAGGTTTTTTTTTTTTTTGCGCATTAACACAACATAAATATTGTTCTTTACTCAAGATCAATGGAAAGCTATAGATGAATTCAGTTTCAACATGAAAAATAATACTGCCAGTTTGAAGCCATTCTGCATTGAACAGTTATGCTGATGGATCAAACAAAAAGAAAGTCATAGTCTAGTTTTGTTGATGTATTCAGAACTGAACATTCTAATGTTATGGAGAGGGCAATTAGCAGCAGCTTGTGTATGCGGGTACAAGGTACCCGCAGATTTGAGCCCAAATTTGCAAAGCGGACTTATATGCATGTGGTACTTTGAAAATGTGCAGGTATTCCCAATCCATGCGTGCATATATGCACAGGAAATTACTCCTGCTTCCAAGCAGAGACAACTAGATAATAAAACTGAAATAATTGAAACACAGTACACATGTAAAAAAAAAAAAAAAGAAAGAAATGATATCACAAGCACCAGGTATCTCCATTTCGTTTTACTTTACTGTGACTCTATAGCAGCAAAATTGATTTTAAAATGTATTATATTTTAGTAACATAATGTTCTTTTTTACAGCCTGTATGTGTATGTTTTCAAAAATGCATGTAAATGCTTTCCTTGCCCAAATTTCACCCCTTGCAATGCCTATTGCTAGTGTAGGGAAAAGTAGGTATTTAATCAAATTAAGCACATACTTTTCCTCACATAACCTCCTCCCCACCAACAATTTTCAAAAGCTGATTTACACATATAAACCGGAGCTTATGTGCATAAATCCTTTTTTTAAATTACTACTTGAATGAATTATAATACACTGTCTAATATAAATGATTAATCCAGGACTTCAGATAGACTTTTTTTATATTCAAAGACTGTGAAAAAGATTCTAGAATAATAAAGATGTGTATTTTTGAGATATAGAAAAGCATTTTTAATATCCCTGTTGACTTCTTTTCAAGCTACACTGGACATCACCAGTCCAGGGTACATTTAAGTTGTCTTGGATAGAAGGGTGACCTGTTCATTCTTTTTCTGTGATCTGTTGACTTGACTGAATGGTCAAGAGGGCAAACCTCAGTAGTTAGAGCAATTTAATTGACTTAAATGCACCATAACCACCACACATCTCCTCATTTTCTGTGATGTGGCACGATAAAGACTGGGACCACAGTGACAGTGCTTTGTGAGCAGGTTCTTTCTGGTTAAGAGGTGGAGGGTGGAGGAAATCATTCACAGATTTAAAGGAGAACTAGTGGCAGCATTATTGTAAGTCAGTATTTTCTGCATAATAGGTAGGGACCTTTGCTTTTTTAGTTTTTATTTTATTTCACCCAGGAATTTATTAATGTTTATTACAACAAGAATAAAACGGGAGAAATCACTGGAAAAGGATGACTTGTCTTTTTTTCCAGCTAAATATCCTTTTTTTTTCATAATGTAATATCTACTAACAAATTCCTGTGAAAAATAAAATAAAAATTGAAAACAAAGATCCCTAATAAGAGGTTATTGTGGTAAGACAGGAAAAAGCAAAAGTCAATGGGAAAATTTAACATTTAAGAGGGCACATGGGAAGCCAGAAACTTAGGGGAATAGCTGCCAAAGGAGATGTTAGAAAATAAGCCTGGTGGCAAAGAAATGAAGAAATAGATAATAAAACTGAAATAATTGAAACACAGTACACATGTAAAAAAAAAAAAAAGAAAGAAAGAAAGAAATGATATCACAAGCACCAGGTATCTCCATTTCATTTTACTTTACTGAGACTCTATAGCAGCAAAATTGATTTTAAAATGTATTATATTTTACTAACATAATGTTCTTTTTTACAGCCTATAATTTTGCTTATGGAATCATCAGATGCAATGAACCTTGCCTGCTTAACAGCAGGATATTATAGATTACTGGTTGATTCAAGACGTTCAATATTTAACATGGCCAACAATAAAAATCCAGGAAGCAGAGATATAGGTAATAGTATTTCTGCTATAAAATTACTAAAGAATTCCCATTACGGCAACATATTATAATATGCAAAGCTTATCCTAATGCACATTAATGGAGAATTTAAACGGTAGTAGCACCCTAATGGCACTGTGTGATGACATATTTATTCAGGGCTGTTATGATGTGTACCCACCACATTGTAGCAATTACATGATATATAAAGTGTAACACTAATTCCTTTGAGTGGCACCTATATGCAAAATGCCTGCAAATCAGTGAGCTAATATTTTGCCAAAGGATTTAATTCCTCTTCAGGAAGGGGGGAAAAAAATCTGGAGAAAAAAATAGTGCAACCAAAATCTTCTGTAAAAGTGGCATGGACTTCTGCCTTTTAGTGATAAATTTAAGACCTGGGTAAAAGTCTGAGAATGTTTTTTGCATGCATGCATTCCTCTGTAGTATTTTTTCCTTTCCAAAAATTGTGGGTCACTAAATCCTTGAGCAAAAGATGTGCCATTTTCCAAATTATGCAAGCACATTAATTTGCAGGCTTTTTTTGAAGAAAATTTATAAACAGTAACATCACAACTTTCACCCTCCAGTTTTATTAATATAGAGTGGGTTAATCCAAGCCTTCCAACCTCACAGGTTGTTTTTCTCATCCTGTTCCCATTTAGCCGATAAGGAGTCAATCAATAAACTGAAATCTTCTAGTTATACATGTTGCCAATTACTTATAGTTACAAATAGATCATAGGATCGATATGCTTATGCAGTTGTTATTTTAAAAGTATAATATCTCTTTCCTATAATGAAGGTTAAAAAAGTGAATAGATCCTTACTGTTGTATGCATGTGTTTGTATGTGCCAAAATATTTTTTATTTATGAAATCAATACTGCCATTTTTTTTTCTTCAATATCTCAGGAACTGAGAACAGGGGGAAATATGACTTCCATCCAACTGACTGGAATTGCTTACCAAAAAGTAGCATCTTTGCTATTGAAGAGGACCAAGAGCCACAAATGGTATTTTCAGAGTCAAAACAAATGCATTCAGATGATATGGACAGCCCACTGTGTCAAAAAGACTACAGGCATCTGTACATAGAAAACACGGGGCATGATCAACGATTGACCCAGCCAGGTGATCCTGTAGAGGTAGGAAACAGAAGAATAAACCAACAATCTTTGTTATCAATCTCAGGACTGGATACTGCTGAAAAAGCACAGGACTCTCCAAGAAGTGCAAAAGTATCTTTCATATTTGAAGATCACAGCTTAGATATTATTAACCCGCAGACATTAGGATATGAAAGGCTACTGGATGATAGCCCAGAAATGTTAGATAAACACAGAGCTATATATTTAAGTGATACAAATGACATTAAAGATTTAGAGCTGTCTTCGGATGCTGAGAGCATTCAATTTGCTGCTAACGATGTTTATGCAAATATTAATGAGGCTAAAATATTTGAAAATGCAGAATGTATAGAAGAGCCTTTGCTACATGATATCTGTTATGCAGAGAACATGGATGATATTGAGGATGAAGACGAAACAAGCTGTGAAGAAGACATTGTGTTAGGAGAAATTAACAGAACGGCTATTCTCAACATTTCTGGCTCCAGTGATGACATCATTGACTTGACATCACTCCCACCACCTGAAGGTGATGATAAAGAAGATGACTTTTTGTTACATTCTTTAAACTTGGCTATTGCTGCTCCTCCACCTGGCTTTAGAGATAGCTCAGATGAAGAGGACTCCCAAAACCAGTCTGCGCAGGATAAAGAAGATAAGAACAATGCTAGTCATCTCCTGAATGATGACATTCCTGTGTCACTTATCGATGCAGTCCCCACGAGCACTGAGAAGACATGTGAGAAGGTGCTAGATGATGCAGTGGTGTCTACTCTCCAAGCACTGGAGGCCTTGGCTGCTTCTGAGGAACAGCAAACAGATGACAGTTCAGGTTCTTTCACCATCGTTACGTTTATTCATTGAGAACCATCACATTTCATTCCTATGAATCATTTAACCTTGGAAGCCTCCCATTCCATTGTGTTTTACCTTCATTCGCATACATCTTGTTCCATACCATAAGCTGAAATCACCATTTTTTTTTTTTTTTGCATTATGTGACACCTCTTCCTGGAACAATATAACTAGAATACTAAACTTTTGATTATTTGCTTAATAAAACCAGTGTTCATGTATATGTTCAAGTGCCTCCTATAAATTCATTAATAAATTCTTATTTTTTGTGGCATACAGGTGTAGCAATCTTGAGAGCATACAGCCCTGAGTCATCTTCAGATTCTGGCAATGAAACTAACTCTTCAGAAATGACTGAGAATTCTGAATTGGCCACAGCCCAGAAACAGTCCGAAAATCCCGCACGCACATTTTTGACCACTGCTGAAGGTTATCAGTCCTTGGTGGAAGAGCAGACAGACTTCCCAGTTTCTAAGAGTCAAAGTGGAGGCTTCCCCACAAAATTCACACAGCCTTTGGCAAGTCGCCAAGCCACAGAAGTGCAATCAAAAGTAGTGCCTTCAAAGCAGATCCTTCATTCAGATAGCATGGAGATGGAGCCAGAAACAATGGAGACGAAGTCTGTGACAGACTACTTTAGCAAAATGCACATGGGGTCACTGGCATACTCTTGCAACAGTAAAAGGAAAACTAAATTTGCTAACAGTGATCTGAAAACAGCCTTTGATGTTAATGTTGCTGTGCGCAAGCAGGGACTTAAAAAAGCAGAGACGGAGGAAAACTCAAAAGCTAAATTTGTTATTCCTTCTTCAAGAGACAGTCAATGCCTAAGCACTTTTAACTTAGAGAGAACTGCCTTTCGCAAGGACAGTCAAAGGTGGTATTCTGCCAAAGACAGTGGAGCAACAGATAGACCAGATGGTGAAACTCTAAATGGGAAGACATTTCTAAGGGGTTCTGGCCTTGGTAAATCCGAAAGTGACAGTAAGGAAGACACCGATCCTGAAGTTGATGATAGTGATGCTTTGAGACTTGCCCACAATGAAAGCTTTTCATCTGATACAACTTGCGCGTCATCAGCCAAAGACCTAAAAGAAGATTTTGAGCTACCTGCCAGTGAGCATTCTTCTAAGCTTCCGGAAACTGAACAGAGCATGGCTAGATTTTGCGACTATCATTTGACGAAGCGCATGTCATCTTTGCAAAGTGAAGGCCACTTTTCTCTACAAAGCTCCCAGTGCTCTTCAGTGGATGCAGGATGCAGCACAGGCAGTAGCACATGTGCCACCCCTGTCGAGTCACCTCTTTGTACCTCTGACATTAAGCACATTCTCTCTGAATCATCAGTAAAAGGTATCGGCTATAATTCTGCAGATGAAAGAATGGCCATGATCCCAAATCATGGGACAACACATAAGGAGCTACACCAGCAGGCTGACTCTGCATGTCATAGGATGACAGTGCCTGTTATGCATGCAGCAATGAATGCTGAGCCCTTGTTTGGCACTTTGAGGGATGGGTGTCATCGGATTCCCAAAATTAAAGAAACCACAGGTACAGCAATAGGGAATGATATTATGTTATAACGTGGAATACTAGCATCCCGTCACAGATATGTAGTTGTAGCACCACAATTTATAGAACTGTGGTATGCTATTCATTTCTGTAAAACTAATTAGCTTTATTACAGGATTTTGATTGTCTACCTGACAAAATTCTGGTGGCATAAAAAAAGTATACAGAAAGCATCTTAGCAGCATAGTTTCATTTTATAATATTGTGCTAGAATTCCATGTTTAAGGTATGCATGAGCCTGGTGTTACCTCTAGCAGAATAAGTCAAAGTGCCCCAATGCCACTGTCCTTTGGGGTAAGAAATATACACGCTTTGAGGACAATTTTTCAAAGTCATTTGCCTGTGGGAATTGGTTTGACTGAAAATTGCCCTCTGCTGCCTGGCTGAAAAGTATTGAATGGGCTTCCATGACATTTGGCCAAGTTAAAATGAGGAGTTCCCAGGGAGAGGGGGAATCTTAAGTAGGAGGGCATCCTTGGCATTGTCAGAAGTGCATGCACTGTTTTGTCCTCCCTCGGCCACCCTTATAAATAACAGGTACAAAGCACACGGTCACTTCACGTTGCACACTTTGCAGCCACTAATTTTCAAAGGGAAAACATGTGTGGTTTCCCTGTCAAACTTCGCTGCGATGTATGTGGGCTAAGTGCAGGCTACTCAAAAATAATTGCCCCCTTAGGGAGACCACATTTCTCGGTGTGCAAAGTGCTAAAGTCTGCATGTACTTTGTGTATGCAGACTATGGCCTGAATTGTCAAAGTGGACTGATATGCATAAGTACACTTTGAAAATTATCAGGTACACACGGAACCCAATGTGACATATGCACACATTTACACTTCCTTGTTGGTAGATTCTAAAAATCTAAAGTATGCACATAAATACTATCCCTGCCCCAATTCCACACAACTCCAACACCCCCTTTTAGGGTCCAGACTGAGAGAGACTAGTACTTGTAACTGACAGAGCTTACATTAGTAACTGACAAGGTTTACCTTAATATTATTTCTCACACACAAAACACGTTGGTGCCAGGTAAAAGTAAGAATGGATTTATTAGTTTATAGAAATAAATAGACAAAGGGAATTGCTACTGTTGCGGAGGTGGACCCTTGACACGAGGTGGAGTTGACACTACCTGTGGGGAAAACCCCACGGGTCTCGCCATCGGGAAGTGGAGCAAACCGGGAAGCAGAGGCCGACTGGAGCTTCACCAATATCAGCCCTTGTTCCCCGCAGGTTGAGCCCTTGGGTACCGGGGCCAGCTGGTCTTAGGAGGGCCTCCGTGTGGTTGATCCCGAGGAAGGTGTTCAGAACAGGGAGCCAGGAAGCAGCTGAGACACAGGGTCTGAAAGAGCTGAGTTCGAGACAAGGCCTGGATCCAAAAGCCTGGACAGGCTGAGGCAGGCTAGAGGACAGGAGCACGTTAAGTCTGGGCTTGTAAGTAGGCAGAAGCCTAAAATAGGCCAGGTCCACATAATCTGCTGGAGGCAGTCAGGTCCAAGCTGCAAGCTGGAATCAGGACAGGCAGCTGGAGACAAAGTCAGGTGCAGACTGAAGTCAGGGCAGGTGACTGGAGACAAGGTCAAGTACAGGCTGAAGTCAGGGCAGGTGGCTGGAGGCAAGGTCAAGGTATGAGCACAGATCAGAGCTGGGAATCCGTCCAAAGTGTGGTCAAAAGCGAGCAAGGGTCAAAGCCAGAAATCCGTCCAAAAGCATAGTCAGGAGAAGCAAGGGTCAAAGCCAGGAATCCGTCCAAAAACATAATCAGAAATAGCAAAGGTCAAACCAGGAATCCGTCCAAAAACGTAATCAGGAGTAGCGAAGGTCAAAGCCAGGAATCTGTCCGAGGTAATCGGGAACAGGTAACAGGTACTGGAACTCAGGAACTGGAAACAGGAACGCAGGACTGGAACAAACGAGCACAGGAATAGGAATGACAGGGTAGCAACTAAGCACACGACAAACATAGAGACCTATTGCCAAGGCAAAGACCAAGTGGCGGAGCCTTCCTTAAATAGCAGGGCCCGGCGACATCATCATCCGGGGCCGCAGGAAGGTTTCCAGCCACGGCCCCTTTAAAGTTGAGAGAGGCGCGCTCGTGCCTAAGGCAAATGGCTGAGATTACAAGGTGGCGGCATCTCCCCTATGCATATGTGGGGAGACCTGACTGGAACCGGAGGAGGCTGCGGAGCAGCCGGAGGAAACTGGGAACGTGGTAGGAGCGTGGGTTCGTAGGCAGCTGCCTACTGCTGCTAGAGAGGAAGGGCCAGGTCCAGGACCCAGGCGCAGGGGGTGAGTAGGGCCGGTCATGGGCCTGCCGCAGCCGGGACACGCAACAGTGTCCCCCCCCCCTTTACTCCCCCCTCTTGGAGGTCTGGGTTAGCCAGGATTGGGTTGATGGAACTTCTGAAAAAGCCCTTTGTCTAGGATATTACACACTGGTTCCCAGGAATTTTCTTCGGGGCTGTACCTCCCAAGAGAGGAGGTATTCCCAATGACGGCCTCTCCTCTGGACATCTAGAACATCGTGAACTCACTAGGTTGTGTCAGTCTCCAAGATTAGTTGAGAAGGTTTGGGAGCTTTGCGCGAAGGCCAAGAAAGCATTAGAGGCTATAGTAATGAGACATGAAATGAGTTATGTATTCCCAGCATGGGTGGCAGATGAAGCTGGTAGGTCACTGGGCCAATGTGTCAAGTGACTGGGAAAGGCCTGATGTACCTGGCAGTGAACTGCTGGGAGAGAAGCTTCAAACGACTATGGCCGGTTGAAATTCTGGGGCAGGTTTACGAAGGGCGTCTGAGGATTTCTTGGCACATGCGGCTGCTTGGCACAAACATTGGTTTGTGCGGGTCCAGAGGGCCTGAAGGGCATCCATATGGGTCCAAAGGGCCTAAAGAGCTGCTGGAGACGGCACTGAGAGAGGAACTGCCGTACACCAGGGAGAAGGGAGAGATTCCTGTGGCTGCTGCAATGTGCGAATTATGAGAAAATTCAGCCCATGGGAGTAGATGAGCCCAGTTGTCTTGCTGGTCATTGGGGTAAGCATGGAGAAAGCACTTGAGAGAGCGGTTCATCCACTTGGCTTGGCCGTTGGCCTGAGGATGGTAAGCAGTGGTCAGGCTGATGGAAATCCCAAATTTCCTGCACAATAAGCACCAGTAGCTGGCGACAAACTGAGGCCCCCTGTCGGAGGCAATGTCTACAGGTAGCCCATGGAGGCGAAAGACATGGAGGAAAAACAGACATGCGAGTTCAGGTGCTGAAGGCAAGGCGGGAAGTGGCACAAAATGAGCCATCTTGGAGAACCTGTCCATGATCACCCAGATGACAGTGTTCCCTTTAGATGTCGGAAGGTCCACCATGAAATCAGTGGACAAGTGAGTCCAGGGTTCTTTAGGAGCAGGCAGGGGTTGTAGTAGCCCCCACGGTTGACCCACAGGAGGCTTTTGTTGGGCGCACATAGGACAGGAGTCTACGTATACACATGTATCGGAGGACATGGTGGGCCACCAATAGTAGCACTGTAAGAGGGACAAAGTCTGAGCGCATCCAGGATGGCCAGCTATTTTGAAATTGTGTGCCCACTGTAGCACGTTTTCACGAAGCTTGTGGGACACTGCCATTTTTCCTGCTGATACGGTCATGGTAGTGGACAGAGAAATACGAACAGGATCGATTATGTGATGGGTCTCTTCTTGGGAGTCTTCAGGCTCGAAGTAACAAGACAGGGCATCAGCCCGGTGGTTCTTCTCAGTAGGACGATATCGAAGGTCGAAGTCAAATCGAGTGAAGAATCACACACAGTGGGCCTGGCGAGCATTTAAGCTCTGGGCGTGCCAGAGATGCTCAAGGTTCTTGTGGTCAGTGAAGATTGTGAATTGATGTTGGGTGCCCTCCAGTCAAGGGCACCATTCTTTGAGAGCGAGCTTGATTGCGAGTTCTCGATCCCCGATGCTATAATTTCACTCCACAGGGGAGAACTTGTGGGAGTAGAAGGAGCAAGAATGTAGAACCCCTTTCGAGGAATGCTGACTCAGCACTGCCCCCTCTCCAATGGCAGAAGCATCCAGACATAAGCAGGGCCCCAACAAGAAAGCATCTTTTAGGGCTTGGAAGGCGGTAATTGCCTCTGGAGTCCAATTCCTCGTATCACTGCCCTTACAGGTAAGGACAGTAAGAGGTGCGGTGACCAGGGAATAATTAGCTATGAAGTGGCGTAGTAGTTGGTAAAACCAAAGAACCGCTGGAGTGCTCAGAGGCCTGTGGGTTGGAGCTAGTCTTGGATGCTTTGTAGCTTATTGGGATCCATGGAGAAGCCATCTTGGGAAACGATGTTGCCCAGGAAGAGTAGGCTGTGCTTCTCGAACATGCACTTTGTTGAGCTTGACAAACAGGTGGTTCTCCCGCAGGAACTTCAACCCGTGTGGATATCCAAACAATGGGTAGCGAGATCCTTTGAAAAGATAAGGATGTCATCTAGGTAGGCGAAAACCTTCACATAAATGAGGTCGCAGAAAATTTTGTTGATCATGCATTGCAACACTGCAGGGGCATTACAAAGGCCAAATGGCATCACAAGGTATTCATAATGTCCATCCCTGGACAGTCTTTCAAACATCCTCGGAAAAGATACGAACCAATTTGTAGGCACTTCAAAAGTCCAGCTTGGTAAAGATGGTTGCCCCTTGGAGGCAATCAAACAATTCATTGATAAAAGGCAGAGGAAACTTATCCTTGCAGATGATGGCATTCAAGCCGCAATAGTCTATGCATGGTCGTAGTGACCCATCCTTCTTGGTGACAAAGAAGAAGCCTGCACGAGCAGGCGAGGTGGAGGGACAGATAAAATCTTTACCCAAGTTTTCACGGATGTAGTCCGACATAGCTCGGGTCTCTGGTAGAGACAGAGGGTAAATTCTGTCCCTAGGGCAGAATATCGATGGGGCAGTCATAGTCACGATGAGGTGGAAGGATATCAGCCTTCTGTTTCAAAAACATATCCCCAAAATCAGCATAATGTGCGGGAAGGCCTGAAACAGTAACCGCTAGCGGGATCACTGAAGGCGGTTCTATTCTTCTGAGGCAAGTGTGATGACAGGAAGGGCTCCATTCGGCGAATTGTAGGGTCTCCCAATCAAAGTGGGGTGAGTGGCGCTGAAGCCATGGTAACCCTAACCCCACTGGATGGATGGATTTATCCAGGATGAGGAATTCTACCTCCTCTTCATGTAAGGTTCCAGTGAGGAGGTAGACAGATACGGTGATCTTCTTAGTGTTTGGCCTGGTTTTGGCCTCTGTTGGAAACAGGATGCTGGGCTTGATGGACCCTTGGTCTGACCCAGCATGGCAATTTCTTATGTTCTTATGACTTGGGAAATTCTTCCCGGTAGCGGGTCACCATGGATGGAGGCAATGAGTAGTGGTTTCTCGACAGGACAGGTAGAGATGCCTAGGAGTTGAACCAAATCATTCACCAGAAAGTTCCCACAGGCTACTGAATCGACCAAAGCCAAGGTGGGGAAGGAACAAGAATTCCAGGTCAGGGTAACTGGTAAAGTTAACGGTGGGGGGGGGGGGCTGGAGTAGTAGCGCCCAAGTTCAGGACCCCTACCAAACTTAGGCCAGAGAGTTTCCCGGATGAACGGGACAAGATGACAGATGGTGTCCTGCAGCTCCGCAGTACAGGCACAGACCCGAATGCCTCCACCTAAGGCATTCCAGCTGCATGGGTTCTTCCACCTTAGTGGATGGCGGGACTCTGCTGGATGTGGGACTTGCCGCAGGTGGAAAGCGGAAAGGTTCGACAGTGGGGCGTCAGGATACCTGGACTTCCTGGTGGTACTCCTGGAGGCGATGGTCTATGCGACCTGCAAAGTCGATGAGGTCCTTGAGAGAGGAGGGTAATTCACGGGCTGCAAGTTCATCTTTGAGTTGAGGTGACAGGCCATCTAGGTAAATGGTTCGGAGGCAGTCCTCCTGCCAGCCCAACTCTATAGTGAGAGTCCGGAATTCAATGGTGTACTCACTGAGTGCTCGGTGACCTTGCTGCAAATGCAAAAGATTCGAACTAGCTGTAGCCTGCCTCCCTGGATCATCAAAGGTCCGAAGAAAGGTAGTCACAAAGCGTGATAGTTCCTGGAGAAGAGAGTCCGCATGCTCCCACAATGGAGATGTCCATGCTAATGCCTTGCCATCTAGGCGTGAAAGAATAAAGGTTACCTTCGTGAGGTCATCTTGGAAAACAGAGGGCTGTAGAGCAAACTGCATGTAGCATTGGTTGCTGAAGCCTCTGCAGAGTTTTGGGTCCCCATTGAACTTGTTAAAGCGGGCAGGGCAAGCAGAGCTCTGGCTGGAGTAGCCAGTGCCTGGGAACTGAGTGGTGCGATTGTAGAAGCCACGGAGCCAGCATGAGAGTCCAAACTGACATTGAGGCATTCAATGGAGGTAGCCAACACCTCCAAAAACCGCTGGTGTTCCTGGATCTTCAGGGCCAGACCTGGAATGGCCTGGAGAGTGGATGGCTCCGCCGAGTCCATGGCCTTGACAATCTGTTGCAGAGGTGGACCATTGGTCCAAGGTGGAGTTGACGCTACCCATGGGGAAACCCCCACAGGTCTCCACCATTGGAAGGTGGAACAGACTGGGAAGCAGAGGCCAACTGAAGCTTCGCCAAAGCCAGCCCCCGTTCCTCACAGATTGAGCCCTTGGGTACCGGGGCCAGCTGGTCTTAGACGGGCCTCCGTGTGGTTGATCCCGAGGAAGGTGTTCAGAACAGGGAGCCAGGAAGCAGCTGAGACACAGAGTCCAAAAGAGCTGAGTTCGAGACAAGGCCTGGATCCAAAAGCCTTGACAGGCTAAGGCAGGCTAGAGGACAGGAACATGTTAAGTCTAGGCTTGTAAGTAGGCAGAAGCGTAAAAGAGGCCAAGTCCATGTAATCTGCTGGAGGCAGAGTCAGGTCCAAGCTGGAATCAGGACAGGCGGCTGGAGACAAAGTCAGATGCTGACTGAAATTAGGGCAGGTGGCTGGAGACAAGGTCAAGTATAGGCTGAAGTCAGGGCAGGCGGCTGGAGACTAGGTCAAGGTACGAGCACAGCTCAGAGCCTGGAATCCATCCAAAGCGTGGTCAAGAGCGAGCAAGAGTCAAAGCCAGGAATCCGTCCAAAAGCATAGTCAGGAGTAGCGAAGGTCAAAGCCAGAAATCCGTCCAAGGTAATCAGGAGCAGGTAACAGGTACTGGAACTCAGGAACTGGAAACAAGAATGCAGGACTGGAACAAACGAGCACAGGAACAGAAACGAAGAAGTAGCAACTAAGCACACGACAAACGTGGAGGCCTGTTGCCAAGACAAAGACCAAGCAGCAGGGCCTGCCTTAAATAGCAGGGCCTGGTGATGTCATCATCCGGGGCCACGGGAAGGTTTCCCGCCGTGGCCCCTTTAAGGTCGAGAGAGGCGCATGCATGCGCGCCTAAGGCAAATGGCTGAGATTATGAGGTGGCGGCGTCTCCCCTACGCACAAGTAGGGAGACCCGACTGGAACCGGAGGGGGTCACGGAGCAGCTGGAGGATCCTGGGGACGTGGTAGGAGCACGGGTGCATAGGCGGCTGCCTACCGCTGCTAGAGAGGAGGGGCCAGGTCCGGGACCCAAGTGCCAGGGATGAGTAGGGCCGGACGCAGGCCTGCCACGGCCGGGACACGCAACAGCTACAAATAATACTAAATGGTTGAATGCAGACCATAACAACTATGACAGAGAACACCCAAATATATATATATACATATAAAGATATAGAGCTTACATTCCTAGACACAGTTGAAAACAAGGATCCAAGAGATCTGTCTCTCCTGCCATGGTCTGAAGTTTATGTTGATTCTAATTCCATATCAGCTTTGTTCACTTTTATATAATTTGTGAGAAATCTAACATTGCCTGAGTCAGGAGGGGGTCTTCCTCTCTCTCTCTTTTCTTATCAGTCCTGGTGCCACAGTTAAGCTCATCAGATCCTAATATTGCTTTGATGTGAACCTTTGTACTTGGGCACTTTAGTTGGGACAGTTCTAATCAATAGTGTCTACAAGTGAGAGATCCCTTCTGCTGTAAACACTAGCAAATAGTTGGGGGCTATGCAAGCAGAAAGCAGTTATGCAAGCAGTGGGGGATCAGATGTCTGGAACAGTTCTGTGTGACTGCATGTGTGTAAGTTAAGTTAACCGATTCTGGGTTGGCCAGCCCAGAATCAGTTTTTCATATTCCTATGTTCATTCTATCTGTATGTGGCTCTGAGTTCATCAAGAATCAGATTCAAGCAAAATAATCCCATAACACCTCCCCCCCCCCCCCCCCGCCTCCCCCACACACACACTCCCCTCCAGAACACCTCTTTGCTGTGCACATAAAAGTGCACACAGAATCACTTCTATGCATACCTTCATGTGTACAACTCCTTCCCTGGGTAATTTTCAAAAGCCCATTTTCCCCCATGAAACTGGATTTTAAGGGTGTAAATGCTTTGGAAAATTTAGCACTATTTAATTATGAATACAACGCAAATGAAGAAATCCACATTTTGGAAACATAATAAGCATCTACGTTTATGCCAAAGCTTCCCAAATCTATCCTGGTGACCCCACAGTTAGCTGAGTTTTCTGGATATCCACAGCAAATCTGCATGAAATAACTTTGCATTTACTAGTATGATCATTTTCAAATAGTTCAGTACTTTTGGTAAGATTAAATGGGCTCCCCAGGTATTGAGTAGGAACAGAACTGAGTCCTTCTTTTGGTGGCAATTTTCAAAAGCATTTATTCATGTAAATGGTCTTTTGGAAAATTACTCCCAGGATTGTACACATAAAAGTACGCGGGGAAGTGATTTCGTGTATATCTTTACATGTACTGCAAAGAAGCATTCCTGGGGCAGGGAAATTATATTTTTAAAGTTTGTGTATAAATGTTTACCAGCAGGTGTAAATGTGTGTGCCAATGCCACACTATCGAAAATACTATCCCATTAATTTTCAGAGCGGACTTACACATGTTAAGTCAGCTTTGGAAATTGAGGCCGACGTCCACGGGTACCTTGTACATGCCGATTCCAGCCCTATGTGAGCTGTAATAATGTTACCCTCTTAGAGAAGAGAAATCTTTAGCTGCTCCAGTTCCACAGGGACTGGATAAAGAGATTTAGAGGTCCATATTCAGACACAGTCTGGATAGCAAAGTTAGCCACATACTTATCCAGCTAACTTTGGAGGTATATTCAATAGTGCAGCCACACCATTGAATATAGCCGGCTATTAAATTTAGCCTGCTAACTATTAGGGATGTGCAGAGCAAAATTTTATGTTCATATTTTTTATGTCCGAAAGGGGGTCCCACTTGCGGCCAATATGGACATAAAAAAAATCCAATGAGTTGGGTATATGTACATATGTGCAAAAAAAAAATTTAAACCCCCTCACCCTCCTTAATCCCCCCCCCAGACTTACCACAACTCCCTGGTGATCGAGCGAGGAGTGAGGACGTCATTTCTGCAATCCTTGGCGAGAAGCATGTGACGTCGGTGGCACGTCGAGTGACGCGGCGTCACGTGATTCCCGGCGAGTTCGCGCCGGACAGCTCGTTCGGCCCAAAAAGAACTTTTGGCCAGCTTGGGGGGGCCTCCTGATCCCCCCAAGCTGGCCAAAAGTTCTTTTTGGGCCGAACGAGCCGTCCGGCGCGAACTCGCCGGGAATCACGTGGCGCCGCGTCACTCAGACGCGACGTCACGTGATTCCCGGCAAGTTCGCGCCGGACGGCTCGTTCGGCCCAAAAAGAACTTTTGGCCAGCTTGAGGGGGTCAGGAGGCCCCCCAAGCTGGCCAAAAGTTCTTTTTGGGCCGAACGAGCCGTCCGGCGCGAACTTGCCGGGAATCACGTGACGTCGGCGTCACGTGATTCCCGGCTCGTTCGCGCCGGACGGCTCGTTCGGCCCAAAAAGAACTTTTGGCCAGCTTGAGGGGGTCAGGAGGCCCCCCCAAGCTGGCCAAAAGTTCTTTTTGGGCCGAACGAGCCGTCCGGCGCGAACGAGCCGGGAATCACGTGACGCCGGCGTCACTCAACGTGCCGCCGACGTCACATGCTTCTCGCCAAGGATTGCAGAAATGGCGTCCTCACTCCGCTCCATCACCAGGGAGTTGTGGTAAGTCGGGGGGGGGGGGGATTAAGGAGGGTGAGGGGGTTTATATTTTTATTTTGGCTCAACAATCGCGATTTCCCACATATCGAACATATCTATGTTCGATATGTGGGAAATCCGATCGTTTATGTCGAATCAATTTTTTAAGTAAAAAAAAAAAATGAGTTGCGTTTCACTAATGCGGTCAATCCGAATGCACACCCCTACTAACTATAGCCAGCAAACATTAGCTTTTTGGCCTGACCAAACTTACAGGCCGATACAGTAAAGTGCGTCCGCGGTTACCCTGCTTGGTTACCCTGCTTCTAACCCGCTTTCTACTCACAATTTTGCCGCGTTAGCCCAACCCGCAATTCACTACCCCTTTTAACCCATCCTTACCGCTTCTTTAAATCAACGGGTACCCCTTTCCGCCTGCGGCATGTATATGAGATGTAAACGATCGGATTAGCTATTCCCCCCCATTCAGTAATGCGCGCCCCGACTATTGCCTTTTTAAACTGCAGTTTAGCCGCGTGTTTAACCTGCTAATTTACCGCCTACCCCTACCCCTGCGTTAGAGGCAGGGGTAAGGGTAGACGGCAAACTTTCCACCAAAAGAAAACCTAAAATCCCCTCCTCCCGAAGCGACTCGACATGTAAAATATGTAAAACCTAAAACCTAAAATCCCCTCCTCCCGAAGCGACTCGACATGTAAAATATGTAAAACCTAAAATCCCCTCCTCCCGAAGCGACTCGACATGTAAAATATGTGAATAAGTGTAACCAACTTACTTTTTGTTTCTTTTTCAGCCCTTTTAGCCTTCTCTGCCGTCCTCCGGAGGGGGCAGCCAGCGAGGGCAGCGGACGGCGAAAGTGGCTTCCAGCGGCCCCCGCCGGCGAAGACGGACGAACGCACGCCCGTAGTGCACGGGCGCTCAAGCCACCGAAAGCACGTGGACGGGCGTGCGTGACGTACGCCGTGACGTCACGCACGCGCGTTCATGTGCTTTCATTGGCTTGAGCGCCCGTCAATTTGGGCGCACTAGCCGTTCGCTGGCTAGAGCGCCCAAATTGACGGGCGCTCAAGCCAATGAAAGCACATGAACACGCGTGCGTGACGTCACAGCGTACGTCACGCACGCCCGTCCACGTGCTTTCGGTGGCTTGAGCGCCCGTGCACTACGGGCGTGCGTTCGTCCGTCTTCCCCGGCGGGGGCCGTTAAAAGACGCTTTCGCCGCCGGCGGCCCCCTCCGGAGGACGGCAGAGAAGGCTGAAAGGACTGAAAAAGAAACAAAAAGTAAGTTGGTTACACTTATTCACATATTTTACATGTCGAGTCGCTTCGAGAGGAGGGGATTTTAGATTTTTAGGTTTCACATATTTTACATGTCGAGTCGCTTCGAGAGGAGGGGATTTTAGATTTTTAGGTTTCACATATTTTACATGTCGAGTCGCTTCGAGAGGAGGGGATTTTAGATTTTTAGGTTTTACATATTTTACATGTTGAGTCGCTTCGGGAGGAGGGGATTTTAGGTTTTCTTTGGTTAAAGTTGGGATCCACTTCCTGGTGCCTGTCATTTCAAATGTCATTTGAAATGACATTTTAAATGACAGGTACCAGCGCACCCAGGACACCGTATAGGCGCTGTATAATGCGCCTATACAGTAAAATGGATTGCGCTTCATGGGCGCGCGTTGGATGCGTATTGGACGCGGCTTGAATTTGCATGCGGTTTTAATACAGTATCGAGCGGTAGGTGAGCCGGACTGTGCGTGCGGCAAACGCGGGTGCGCCCGGGACTAACGCAGCTCTTCCTACCGCTCCTTACTGTATCGGCCTGTTATATAGCTATGAAATCCGGTAACTCTGAATATCAGAGTTAGCCGGTTAACTTATCAGGCTAACTCAACTCCTCCCCGTTACAGCCCTGGAACACCCCTAACTTATCTGGCAAAACTCTAGCCATCTAACTTACTAGCTGGCTAGACTTTAACTGGATAAGTACCCAAATATTAATTTAGCTGGCTAACTTCTAAGTTACACGGCTAAATGCTTTTCAATATGGACCTCTTCAGTAACTGGTAAAGACATTTTCTTTCCCCTTACTTGTAAGATTTTAGATTAATTATTTTCAGTTTTGCATTTTCAGCTCAACTATTTTTTTCTGTGCTGTGCCCCTTTAAATGTATATGCTGTAAATACAACATGTATATTTAACAAGTAAAAAGCAGTTGGCATAATTCAGTGATAAAGCTAATCTCAAAATGAAATCTCCACGTCATCAGCTGGCTCTGCCCTTCTCCTCCATGAACCTGCCCTTTCTTAGGGAAGGGCAGTTTGCAGCCTCCCATTTTACCTGTGTCCGTACTTAGTTACCCGGTTAAAAAGCATTTGAAATTTGTCCTCAGAATATAGTACATCAGGCCTACAGAGTCTGGGTGAACATTATATTGGATCTAAATGAAATAAAAATGGAACATGGGTACCTAAAATGGTATAATCCATCAGAGAACCCTAAAATCGTGTAAGTAACAGCACTAATGTTTTAAATGATTTGAAAGATGCTTAATGTTGCAAGTTTTATTAGACAAATATTTCAAAAAATAAAATTGGTACAATAACACACACATATTTATCAATTTCCCTAGTCATTCCTCATTCACACCACTTTAAACTCTCTGTATTGTTATGCATTTATAACATGTTGTTAGGATCTGCTCCTCCAGAGGGGAGGAGCTAGCAATCTGTTATAATATGCTCCACCAGAGGGGAGGAGTTAGCAGTCTGTTAGGATCTGCTATGCTGATGAGAGGAGCAAGCAGATGAGAGTTAGCAGTCTATTGTGCTCAGCTCCTGAAGTGGGAGGAGTGAGCACTCTAATGTAAATAGGTGAATCCTTGGGGCTATTGCAGGTGACAGCACAGCCAGGAGGATATCCTGAGAGGGACCACCGGCTAGGCTTGGGTATGGAGACAGACACAGATAGTTCTTTATTAGACAGGTTAGTAAAACTACCAGAGGCGGCAGTAGTGAGCTGATATGCCCGGCAGTCCCTCAGATACTGGAACTGCGATCCCAGGGTTGCTGAGCTGTAGAGAGATTATAGATAGTGAGTAGACAGGGTATGCTGTATACATAGTCAGTAGTAGATGACAATCTCACATAGATTCTTAAAGAGGCTCAGTAGCTGGAAGGAGTTAGGCCCTCGAGGAGCGAGTACCTGGTTCTAGGGAAAGCTCTGAGAGAATGGAGGTAATTCACGATTGTCTGTATCTGCAATAGTCTTCAGGAACATGGGCCCTCGAGGAGCGAGTACCGGTTCCTATCTGCAATCTGAAATAGAGAAGAGAGAGCGAGGCCCCCGAGGAGCGGGTACCTCTGGTAAGTACGAGGAGGCAGAGTAGCTTGGACGAATTCGTATTCCTTGACCGAGTTCGATTCGTAGTCCTTGCTAACTCAAATCGTAAGCGTAAGTGAAGACCTTTTATGTTGGAAGAGGATGACGACAATACAGGGGAACGCCCCTGAGGTTCGCGCCCTTGCTGGTACATACTTCGGAGCGCGCGCCCTACGTTATCAGGAACATGGCAGATCCGCAGCGTCGAGCCGGTCCGGGGACACCGGGAAGAAGTGGCATAGAGACACTGCGGCAGCAAGCCGTCCATCAGACCCGGAGGGAGTCGCCACAGAGGTAGAGAGGGTGGAGTGAGGGCGAAGAGCAGCCACGAGCGCAACACATGTATAGATTTATTGCCTTTTTGTTCCCTATCCACTTGTTAATTGTAAACCGACATGATGCGATTTTTTCGCGAATGCCGGTATAGAAAACCTTTAAATAAATAAATAAATAAATAAATAAATAAATATCAACATAAAACATTGTCAAAATATGTACAACGTGCTTGTAATGAAACAATCACACTTGCAATAGAGCTGAACTTCAAGAAAGATACTTTGTAAATTGCAAAGGAGTCACATGTAAGATACCTTCATTAAAAAGGGGATACAGTTGAATCTCAGTCTACAAGAATGGATTCTTTCAGGCCGATTTAATAAAAGGTGAGGGAGAGCCGGCGCTCCAAGTTGAGCACTTGCTCTCCCGACACACGCCCTGGCACCTCTCCTGGCCATATGATTCAGTTTTTAAATTAGACCAGGCACTAATAAGGAGGCACTAGAGACAATAGCACATCCCTAGTGCCTCCTTATTGTAATGGTTTGTGGGTTTGTGGACCCTTGGTCCAAGGTGATAGTTGTTACCACCTGTGAGGAGGAGCCCCCTCAGGTCCACACCACCGGGAGATGAGGTCTGGCACAGCAGGGATCTCTGGGTGAAACTATGGAGAGGTCCCAAGGAGCGGAGTAAAAGACTCAACAAGGAGGGACCCCACAGCAGGTAGGCAGGCTGGAGATCAGTACCTGGGCAGAGCTCCGAAGGGGATGGCACTAGGCAGGCCCTTGGAGCGGGAAGCACAAGACAGGACTTGCAGGAGGTATTCCAGGGAGGCAACCCCGAGGGGCAGAGCTGTGCAGCGACAGAGGTACTGATGCGATGACGTAGGCCAACCCGTGGTGCAGGGAGGCCCAAGTCAGGTCTCCAGATGATGACATGAACCAGCCAGAGGAGCGGAAGGTACCGGCAGTGACCAGTGGTAGAATCAAGGGTACTGCTCTGAGGAGCGGGGAAGCACCGACAGTCCCAAGTGTAGGCATAGGCACTACCCCGAGGAGCAGGGAAGCACTGACAGTCTCTGTATAGAACGTAGGCACTGCCCTGAGGAGTGGGGAAGCCCAGACAGTGTCTGTTTAGAACATAGGCACAGCCCTGAGGAGCGGAAAAGCACTGAGGTAGAACTCCCAAGTGGTGAAAGCATTTCCCAGAGGCAGCCTTGAGGAGCAGGAAGCCAGCAAGATAGGACTTCAGGAGGGTGTAGGGCCAGCCTGAGGAGCAGGGTAAGTCAGGAGAGCAAGTCCCTGTAGAGCGTGCATGCTGGCCCCTGAGGAGCAGGTACCAGGCAGGGTCCAGAGTACAAGAAGGTTCAGTAGCATCACCACAGGATCACGGAGACAGGAGCTCGTAGAGACGTAATGGAACTCGTTGCCAAGTCAGCTAGCTGAGGGCGAAGGTGGAGCTTAAGAACCCTGATCCAATGACATCCTCAATCAAGGACGCCCCCGAGGTTCCCGCCGAAGAGGCTTCAAAAGAGGGCCCAGTGGCACGCGCACCTAGAAGGGCACAATGTCGACGTGGATGGCGGCGGCGTCTCGACCGCCATGAGGAGCTTGGGGAATGTGGTGGCAGAGACTAGCCTGCACCACAAGCAGGCCTGGAGAGGGAAGCAGGACGGTGCAGGACATGAGTAGACATGGTCGCAGCCATCTGTGACTGACGGTCATAATAGTACCCCCTCGCTTAAGATTCCCCCCCCCCCCGAGGGTTTGGGTTTGCGAGGATGCTTGGCATGGAACTGCTAAATGAGGTCCTTGTCCAGGATATTGGCCGCAGGTTCCCAGCTGTTCTCCTCAGGACCAAAGCCCTCCCATGAGAGGAGATATTCCCATTTTCTTTCCTCGTTTTCTAACGTCCAGGACATCTCAGACTTGATATGTGACATCTGCTTCCAAGGACAGTGGCTGGGGGTCCAGTGGTTTTTTAGAAAATCCTCAGAGAACCAAAGGCTTTAGTAGAGAAACTTGGAAAACTTTGTGAATCTTTGTGAAGGCACTGGAGTCAGTAGGTAACAGGGCCCAGATGGCAGAGCACAGGAAAGGGGCCAATAAATCTAGGGGCGAAGCGAGCTGAGGGCAGCTTGAGTCGAATAAATTTGGTACTGAGCCATACCTTCTCCCCTGGTTGGAACTGGGGTGCTTCGCAGTGATGGGTGTCAAAGGCCTTCTTTGATCTCTGGGCAGCCTGCTTGAGCAGCTGTTGGGTATTATGCCACAGTTGGTGCAATTCTTGGGCAATAGCTTGTGCTGCTGGAGATGCCATGGACAGTGGGAGTGAAAGTGGTGGCAAAGGCTGGCGTCCATAGACCACCTGGAAAGGAGATGAACCGGTGGAGGCGGACTGATGGGAGTTAAGTGCGAACTCCAAAAATGGAAAGAGGTTGGCCTAGTCATCCTGCCGCAGGCTTACGTAGGCTCACATGAATTGTTTTAAGGTTCTATTAGTCCTCTCTAAGAACATAAGAAATTGCCATGCTGGGTCAGACCAAGGGTCCATCAAGCCCAGCATCCTTTTTCGAACAGAGGCCAAATCAGGCCACAGGAACCTGGCAATTACCTAAACACTAAGAAGATCCCATGCCACTGATGCAATTAATATCAGTGGCTATTCCCTAAGTAAATTTGATTAATAGCCATTAATGGACTTCTCCTCCAAGGGAAAGGGATTTGCATTCACAGAAAAGCAGGGAGTAACTTGCTTTTTATGCAGTTACTACCCCAAATCAAATAAGCCTGATACTTCACTTCAATGCATATCCAGCATAGCTCTCTGCTTCAACGGCAGGGGAGAATGTCTGATACTTCAAGCATATCCAGCATAGCTCTCTGCTTCAACGGCAGGGGAGAAAGTCTGACACTTCAAGCATATCCAGCATAGCTCTCTGCTTCAACGGCAGGGGAGAAAGTCTGACACTTCAAGCATATCCAGCATAGCTCTCTGCTTCAACGGCAGGGGAGAAAGTCTGACACTTCAAGCATATCCAGCATAGCTCTCTGCTTCAACGGCAGGGGAGGAAGTCTGATACTTCAAGCATATCCAGCATAGCTCTCTGCTTCAACGACAGATAAGTATGGAAAAAAAAAAGTGTGAAGCTTGCTGGGAGACTGGATGGGCCGTTTGGTCTTCTTCTGCCGTCATTTCTATGTTTCTATATGTTATCCAAACCTTTTTTGAACCCAGCTACACTAACTGCACTAACCACATCCTCTGGCAACAAATTCCAGAGCTTTATTGTGCGTTGAGTGAAAAAGAATTTTCTCCGATTAGTCTTAAATGTGCTACTTGCTAACTTCATGGAATGCCCCCTAGTCCTTCTATTATTCGAAAGTGTAAATAACCGATTCACATTTACCCGTTCAAGACCTCTCATGACCTTAAAGACCTCTATCATATCCCCCCTCAGCCGTCTCTTCTCCAAGCTGAACAGCCCTAACCTCTTCAGCCTTTCCTCGTAGGGGAGCTGTTCCATTCCATTTATCATTTTGGTTGCCCTTCTCTCTGTTTGGCCATTGGCTTGAGGGTGGTAGGCCGAGGTAAAATCGAATGAAATATTGAATTTCTTGCAGAGGGTTTTCCAGAAGCATGCAATGAATTCAACTCCATGGTCCGAGAGGATGTGCTTGGGGAGCCGTGGAGCCGGAACACATGCCTAAAGAACAGTTTGGCCAGCTGAGGCGCCGATGGGAGGCAGGGTAGTGCCATGAAATGGGCCATTTTATAGAAACAGTTGACAGTGACCCCTATGGTATTGTTCCCATTGGAGACAGACACATCCACTATAAAGTCTGTTGCGATATGGGTCCAGGGCTCACTTGGAATGGGAAGCGGTTGCAAGAGTCCCCAGGGCCTTCCTGCTGGAGGTTTATGATGGGCGCAAGTAGGGCAGGGCTCAACACAAGCTTATGTATCTTTTTGTATTGTAGGCCACCAATAGTACTGCTGCACAGTGGAGAGAGTTCTGGATTGGCCCGGATGTCCGGAGGTCAAAGAGTCGTGAACCCATTGTAAAACCCTCTGTCATAGCTGGCGAGGGACCACCATCTTCCCCGGTGGTACTGGAAAGGTGGCAGACAGGATGACCTTGGCAGGGTCTATTATGTGCCATGGGGTATCGGGTACATCCTCTGTGATGAAAGACCTGGAGAGAGCATCGGCACGACCATTTTTATTGGCTGGGCGATAACGCAGTATGAAATTGAATCGGATAAAAAAGAAGGACCAAAAGGCCTGGTGATGTTTTAAATGCTGAGCATGATGTAGATACTCAAGATTTTTATGAATCGTGTATACGGTGATCTGGTGTTGAGCTCCCTTGAGCCACGGTCGCCATTCCTCAAAGGCCAGCTTGATGGCCAGCAATTCTTTATCTCCAATGGCGTAATTACATTCCACCGGCAAGAAGCACTGGGGAAAAAAAGAACAAGGGTGTAGAGTATGAGTAGAGTATTGGCTCAGTACGGCTCCTACTCCAATGTCGGAGGTGTCCACCTCGACAACAAACAGCTGTGTAGGGTCCGGATGGTGGAGATATGGTTCCTTGAGGAAGGCAGACTTGAGGTCCTGAAAGGCGTCATGGCTTCGGGTGACCACTAAGAGGGGTTGGCCCCCTAGCGAGTCATGGCTGTGAGTGGTGCCGTCAGGGTAGAATAATGGTGAATAAAGGAGCGATAATAATTGGCAAAGCCTAGGAACCTCTGAAGGGCCTTGAGGCCTGTAGGTTGAGGCCAATCACGGATGCTCTTCAAAACCCCTGGCTGGACACCACGTAGCCAAGGAATGGAATGGTCTCTTGCTCGAAGGAGCACTTCTCAAGCTTGGCAAAAAGTTGGTTATCTCGCAGACGCTGGAGGACACGAGAGACGTCCTGTCGATGGCTTTGAAAGTCTTGCGAGAAAACTAGAATATCGGCAAGGTACACAACTAAGCACTGGTATAGCATATCTCTGAAAGCCTTGTTCATCAGGTTTTGAAATACCGCGGCGTGTTGGAAAGCCCAAATGGCATCACATAGTATTCAAAATGGCCGTCACACGTGCTAAAGGCGGTCTTCCACTCGTTGCCCTCACAGATCCGGACCAGATTATAGGCTCTGTGGAGATCCAATTTTGAGACGATTTTTGCTCCTTGAAGCCTATCAAAAAGCTCAGAGATAAGAGGCAGTGGGTAGCGATCCTTGAGAGTAATTTCATTTAGGCCACGGTAATCGATGCAGGGACGGAGGGAGCCATCTTTTTTCCCTACAAAGAAAAATCCCGCTCCAGTGGGAGACTTGGTCGAATGAACCTTTTGGCCAGGTTCTTATGGATGTAATCTGACATGGCATGGGTCTCCACCTGCAAGAGGGGATAGATCCTACCCCGAGGAGGCTCTGGGTTAGGCAGCAAATTTATTGCACAGTCGTAGGAGCGTTGAGGAGGTAGAGTATCCGTGGCCTTTTTTGAGAACACATCAGCAAAAGAAGCATATTGCGGAGGAAGGCCGGGAAGAGAGGGCGAGGTAGTCATACAAGGCAGAGGAGAGACGGATTCTAGGCAGTTCTTATAACAGGAGGAACCCCCAACGAGAGAGCTGTAGAGTAGCCCAGTCGAACTGCGGAGTGTGCTGCTGTAGCCAGGGCAGCCCCAAAACTACAGGATGGATGGCCTTGTCCAATATATGGAACGTAATGGTTTCCACGCGCAGGGTCCCGGTGCGTAGCTGAATAGGAGCTGTGGTGTGGGTAACCTCACCAGGAAGAGGTTCTCCATGGAAAGATGAGAGTAGAAATGGCACCAGAGAACGGATGGTGGGGATCCGCAAGTGTTCCGTGAGTTGCTTTAATATGAAGTTCCCACCAGGCCTGGAGTCCACCAATGCCAAGGTGTGAAACTTATCTTAATGGACACAGGGACAGTCAATGGATGAGATGGTGAAGTCAGGCCTAGGAGTACTCCTCCAGCAGAACCTAGGCCCAGGAGTTTCCTGGACAGACTGAACACGAGGCAATGGCATATCTGGGCTGGCCGCAGTACAAGCAGAGGCCGGATTGCTGGTGATGCCATTGTTCCTTAGGAGAGAGTCTGCTCCGGCCCATCTGCATAGGTTCTTCCTCTGCTGGATTCTGCGATGTATTCATTCTGGGAGAAGAAGAACTTCGGGATGAGCCTGAGGTAGAATTCCGGGATGCTCTGGACTCTTGAGAGCATTCTTGTAGACTACGGTCGATACACCCAGTGAGGTCAATCAAAGAGTCCAGGGACGAGGGCAATTCACAAGCCGCCAGCTCATCTTTAATCCGAGAGCTCAAACCTTGAGGAAGATGGAACGTAGACAGTTGGAATCCCAATGAAGTTCCGAAGCGAGATTTCATAATTCAATAACGTAGTGAGAGCCTTGTTGGAGATGAAGAAGTGATGTCCCGGAAATGGCTCTTCAACCAGGATCTTCGAAGACGGACCAGAACAGGGCCAGGAACCCTGGAAGATCTCAAAGGACCGGGTCAGCTCACTCCCAGAGGGGTGATGCCCAGGCCAAAGCCTTACTATCCAAAAGGGAAAGGATGTATGTAGTCTTGGTGATCACATCTGGGAAGTAAGCTGGTTGCAGACAGAAATGCATATGGCATTGATTCAAGAAACCCCTGCATATAAGAGGGTTCCCTGAAAAGCATGGAGATGCCAGGAAGGACACGGTTGGCCAAGGAACTGGCGTAGAGGTGGAGGTATTGAGCTTGATAGATGTCGTGGTGGAAGTCATGGTAGCATCTAGGCACGTGCTCAGGTTGTCTATGGCAGCTGCCAGACAGTCCAAGACTTTTTGCTGTTTGCTGATCCTTTGTGCAATGTCACTACATATCCCGCATTACCTTTTTTTAATTTATTATTTTTTTTTTTCGATAGTTTTTATTACTACTCTGATGAATCAAATGTTAATCTCTATTTAACCACTTCTTGTTCATACATCGCTTTTTACAACCAAAATGTTTTGCAAAAACGTTTTTATAAAATGCCCAAAAAGATTTTGAAAAACCAAAAAATCTTTGGAGGGAGAAAAGTGATGTTTCATAAAATTGTTTTAAGGTACCATCCAGATTACCCTTAATGATTTTTAATCATGAACACCACTGTCCACCCTATCAAAAAACTTTTTTGTGTTTCTTTTGAATATTTTTTTTTTAAATGTTGGGAAAAGTCCATGATATACATGAATGTAAAACATCCACCACCACACTAAAAATCACTCATATTTGTTTCTTGTAATGCTACTTAGTAAGCCATACTTAACTTGCAACTGTGATCCTGAGAAATTGATGCAACCGAAGCGTCTTATACCCAACAAGGCCCAGTTTCGAATGTCATCTTCTTCAGGGGACTCGCTTAACCTCTGCTCATCTCAGTTCTGTATCACTGTTGTTCAATCCGCTTTCTGCTTCAATTCGAAAAAAGCTTGCAGCGCGCTGCCTCTATTCAAAAAAATGGCGCGTAGCATCTCGACCGCCATGAGGAACCATGGGGAACGCGATGGCGGAGACTAGCCCACACCACGAGCAGGCCTGGAGAGGGAAGCAGGACGGTGCAGGACGTGAGTAGACGTGGTCGCAGTCATCTGCGACCGACGGTCATAACACTTATTAGTAGAAGAGTCAGCTGTCAGCAGGTCCAACACGACGCTTAATTTTACCGACATCTGTTTTCGAACCTGCTGACAGCCACAGGTTCGGAAAATGGACGCCGGCAAAATTAGGTCTCTATTTTCGAACCTGCCAATCAGTGAATAGATTTGTTTTGTTTTGTTTTTTTTTTTTGTATTTTTGGTGCCTCCGACTTACCGTTAATTTCTGAGAGTAAAATGTGCGGCTTGGCAAGTCACTTTACCCTCCATTGCCTCAGGTACAAAAACTTAGATTGTAAGCCCTCTGGGGATAGAGAAATACCTACAGTACCTGAATGTAAACCGATGTGATATCTCAATCGAATGTCGGTATATAAAAACAATAAATAAATAAATAAATAAATGTTACTTTCAGTATACCGGGCAAATAACTAATAGGCTCATCAACATGCATCTGCATGTCATGAGTGCTATTAGTTTCGGGGAGGATGGCCTCACATTTTCCATGCACTATTACCCCTTAAGTATAAAAATGCGCGTCCAAATGGGTGTTAAATGGTGCATTCGGCCGAGCATACTGGTCTGTATCGGCCTGCGAGTAATTGTTTCACAGGACTGCTATTCCAATGATGTTTCTAGTCTCCGTTCTGCTTCCTCTATATTCTGTATTCTCTCTGTCCCTACAAAGGCCTCTGTTTCGCCGTCAAGGCTTCCTCAGGGGAAAATATTGTTCATAACCATTCGTGTGTTGATAGCATGGACTGTATTTAGTGAAGAAGACTCGATCTCTTATTGTTGATTCTATTTTATATGTCACTTTGTCAATTCAGTGTCTCAAGACTTCAGTTGTTGTTAATTAATAGTTTGCTAAATACAGCATAATCATCTGTGAATTTCCACTGTCTTCTTAGCATGTTGGAAACCTTTTCAAGTCTCTTTGCTGGAACAGTATCTGGAGCAGACTTCAAAGCCTCTTTTGCAACATTAATCATCTTTCAAATCATTTAAAACATTAGTGCTGTTACCCTATTTTAGGGTTCTCTGAAGGATATACAATTTTATATATATGATATACATCTGTGATATATATGTGATCTATATTTTTGCATCCAATTTATGATGTTTTTTAACTTAGATTTCACATTGACATATAAAAATGTTCTTTGAAATAAGGGAATTGGGGTTCTTTGCACTTTTGTGTGTGTGTGTGTGTGTATATATATATATATAAATGTTTTTTAATACTTATGAAAGGAAAAACAGAGACTCCCAGACATTCTATCATAAAATATTGTCAGGGAAATGCTTAATGTTTCTCTTTCTTGTTTTTCTGCTACCCCTAGTGTAGCTTTCACAGAGCCTGTGAAGGGAAGACAAGGAGGCATGCCTTCAGCTTTTTCCAAACGTCCTAAAGCTGATCCCATCACACCATTCTACATCAGCTTAAGTTCAAAGGTGCCAATTCAGAATCAAGACTTTTATTACCTTCCCCAGTTGAAGCAGGCATGCCCGGCAGAGGTGGGTTCATGGCCGTATGAGTTGATGGGGGGGAGCCTCAGAATGCCACACAGCAGGAAGGTGCTGAGACGCAGCAGCAGCAGTGTTACAGCAGCATGGTCAGGTATTGAGACCCTCACAGAGGAGACGGTGACTGCAGGAAGCCTGAAATACCTGGAGACCACCGAAGCGGAAGCCTCCAGATGTGAAAAGAGAGCTGAACTCCCATTAGGTAAAAAAATCTCCAAAAGTTATTCCCAAGGTTCTGTGAATTTGGGCTATGAAAGCAGAGACAACAAAAGGTCTTCTGCAAACCCTATGCAGAAAAACGCCAAACAGTACAGAACACTGCCCTTGCTAAAGTTGGATGCCAGCAACTGGCGGTGTCGTGGTCCCTTTAGCTATTGTTTTCTGAATAAAAGAAATAATGGTGATGAGGATGACGAAGATGATGAAGATGAGGATGGGAATGGGAAGAAGCAGGTGTCATGCCTGTATCAGTCACAAGTGCCGCCAGTCATTCTGCCCTTATCTGCTGAAAGCGAGAGTGAGGAAACCAGTTCTCCCGTAGCAAGCACAATGAGAGCCCATGAAAACAGTGCAGCTGAAGTGCGAGCTGGGCAAGGCAACTTCAGCATCGATGACATGGCCTTTGACGTTAGAATAGCTAGAATAAATGCACTGAAGGAAAATGTGTATGCAGTGCCTGATGGATTCCTTGCAGCACAAAAGGATGCGCGTGAGCTCCTCTGCCTCGTGCAGCCAAGTCTGGGGAAGAGTGATGAAGTGTGCCCAGAAACCTATGATCTTAAACTTTCTCAATACAAGCAACTGTTATCCATAGAATCAAGAGAGCTAGGAAGTGCCTGCAGGAAATTGGCTAGGGCTGATAAAAGCCCCGAGGAGATGCTCCAGGCTATGACTTCCAGCTTTCAAGTCCTCTGTTGCTTAACAGAAGCCTGCATGCGTTTAGTGAAAGTCATGACCTCTGAAACGCAGCAGCAGGAAATCATGGCCAAGATATATGAGGTTGTAATGAACTACATTTGTCTGCTGAAAGCAGCAGAGGCAGCATCCGGCAAGGTCTCCAGTGATCCCAGTGCAAAACTGTTGGCTCGCCATTCAAACACCATGGCTGCTATCGTAAGCACACTAACCCGTTCTCTTAAAATGCTTCTGAACAAGTGAACTAGGACAGGCACTTCATAATCTACCTTTGCAAAGCCATACATAAAACTCTTCTTTAACACATGTGTATGAACTAATGTAAGAAATTATTCTCTCATCTGTATATTTTATTTTATATAAAATTATTGAGAAATAAAAAAAGTTCTATTACTGTACATTGGTAAATATGCTGACCAGCTGTATCCTGCTTATATAAAAGAAGCATACAATAAGGTGAGGAATTGTGGCTATTTTCATATAGTCTAGTCTGCAGGTATATAATAACTTTTAAGTACTGAAGGGTCAGAAAAATATAAAGATCCTTTCTCTTCCTTCTACTTCATTTATGTTTAGAAATAAGAAATGGAATTATAATGTATATAAACACAATATTTAATATTTTAAAGTATAATTTTTAAGCACTGGAAATAAACTACATGTAAAATCTGAGAGGCTCTTATGATTTACTAATATTATATATGTATGTATGTAATAAACTGACATTTGTTCATATTGTCTTGGTTATCTGTGCCTTCCTTTCTAGGATAAATGACGTTTTATGTAATAGTATGTCTGATTTTCAACACACTTGTCATGAAATAAAGTAGATCTTTTCAGGAAAAGTACTGTAAATTTTGTTTGCAAATACTGCACAACAGATTTGTTCAACCTGTAGCTCAAGAACCACATGTAGGTCTTCATTGTTCAGTGTTACTTTTATACCACAAAAATATTAAAATGTTAGAGAATCAAACAGAATTAATATGAGAATTTAAAGACAACACATTTGATTATGTTTCTTTGAAATTCAATTTACTGTTAAGAGTGGACTGTCACCGAGTTTTATTTTTCAGTAACCATATTTTACAAGATTTTGTCAAAAATGAATATTTTTCTAAGTAATAGCAAATGCTTTCTTGATTTTTTTTTTCATAGACTAGCATAAGGATCCCAACTTTTCAAAGCTCTCAGTCTGTGGTACAGTATTTGCACTCTTAAGTGGATGTACAAAAATTAATAGTATTTTATAAGCTGTGGCAGGAGCTGCACAGTTTATAAAATACCTTGTTATTTCTGCTTCGAAAGTATGCACTTATGTTTCAGTTTTCATGTATATTTCCAATGCAAGAAAATGCGTACTTTCTCTAAACATTCTATACACATACATGTGTATATTTTACATGCAAAATAATTGTGACACTGCATGAATTAACAGCCAGGATTAAATGTATGGGCAGGTTTTTATAAAGTATGCACTTCTACCATTTTGAAAAGTTACTTGCATGAGAACTTGGAATCACCAGTTCACCTGTTAGAGATGTGCATTCATTTTAGACGAATTAGACAATTTCAACGAAATTGTCTAATTCGTTCTGTTTTGGGATCACCCCAAAACGAACAATAATTCACCGAAATGCGGGAAAAATTTCAATTTCGTGTTAGTGCACACTAAGGGGGTCATTTTCTAAAGGGATCGCGTGCATGTGATACCTAGATCGGGGCGGGTTCTGGGCGGCATCTGCACCGGAAGGGGAGGAGTCGGGGCGGCACCGGGGCGGATGCCGAGAAGAGATCGCTGTCGGCAAAAAGGTAAGGACCCTTATCGCCGTCAGTTATGTGCCCAATAGCACCACCTTTCATGGTGGTGCTATTGGTTTGCGAAAGCCAGCAGCGATAGCACCACGGTGCGATCACTGCCGGCTTTTGCAGGCCCGCCCCCTGCTTCGCCCGCCCCCCCCAGTACTGTGCGATTCACAGAGCCGCTTGACGATAGAAAATCTAGCCCTTAGTCCTCTTAATGCTCACTAACTGAAAATATTAGTGCACAGTAACGGGACTTAGTGCACACTAACTCCCATTAGTGTGCACTAACACGAAATTAGTGAAATACGAAAAAAAAAAAAACCTGAAACGTGGAAAAGGCGAAGTTAACTGTGGGAAAAATGAAGTATGAACCGATATGATATATAAAAACAATACACATCTCTATGACACCTGTACTTCCATCAGTTCACCAAATCCTTCTCCAGTTCATTTAGACCCTCTAGCATTTCACCCTGAGTCTCCATCAGGTTACTCATAACTCCTACCCAAAAACTGCCGAAACAGAGAAATCCAGTTTCACTTGCGTGATTCAATTAGTAGGTGTAAAAGTGTTTAAACAAGTTTGCTAATGTATGCACGTATATCTCTTACCAAATAGTATTATCGTGCAAACTTCTGAACCTCTCTCCGGAACACCCCTATTTCACCCTTTTTTCCCCCCTGGTAAAACATACATGCAAAACCAAAAACACATGCATACTCTCAAGGGTTATAAATAAAATAGCATATGCATGCATGCATGCATGTTACTCACATATGAAACCCCTTTGAAAATTCCTTGAAATGGTTTTCTCAAAAGATTATTTTTCAGAAAAGTATCAAAACACATCTCTGCAAAAATATTTTCTCAATGAAGGCAATTTACTGACATTCTTTCAGAATTTTTGTCTCAGTGCCATATACATTTGCATACATAATCATAGGGCTGTAGGGATAGTGCCTGCTTTCTGACATTTTTCTTTTCAATAAAATCATATAGGGGTGTATTTTCAAAGCAACTACCTATGCATCTTGGAGTTATATGATTACATCTAAGTAGTGAGTAAAAAGTATGTAAGTATTTCATATCCCATATACTTTTACCTGAATAAAAATGCTTTCCATTGGGTAAGTTTAGGTCGAAGGAGTAAACTATGTGCATATAATTGAATTTTCAAATGTATGTAAATAGTTTTCCCATATCTAAATAAAGTTCTTCCTTCCTTATCTCTTTTGCAAAGAAGGGTGGGCACTACTGTACTATCAGAAGTGCCAATGTGTGCTAGGGAGGGTGATTGTTAAAGGGACCTCTGCAGATAAAGTAGTGCTCTAACAGCAGAAATGTCACTTTAGAAAATTACACGCAGAAGGGAGAGTAGTTCCAGGGGCGATTTGCTGAAAGAATTTACATGCATACTTTTTAAAAACTAAGCACCCCAAAATAGTGTTTGTGTGTATGTGTGCAGTTTTGCTGAGATAATTTTCAAAGTGAACTTACATGCACAAGTTCACTTTGAAAATTGTTGCAACTTGGATGCATAACAGCCAGCAAATTTATGCAGCCTGATGTAAAATTATCCCCACCACCTCCAATTGCAAAAATCAAGGAATGGCATGATAAAAATATGGACAAGGGTGAAAATATGATGCACAAGAAGCAAGTATTTTTCTTTAGAAAGGAAGATCTAGGCCATGATAAGAAGCTTAAAGTAGATAGACTCAAGAGTAACATAGGAAAATATTTCTTCATCAAAAGGGTGTGCATACATGGAACACCTCCCAGTGGAGTGATGGAGGCCAAAACAGTAAGATGGTAACTTTTAAACAGGTGCGCGGGCGCACATGTGTGCGTGTTTGTCAGCCTGTGCCAGGGACGTAGCCATTTTATAACATACCACATATATATGCATGCATGTTATAAAATAGCCACACCCTCCGCACATATGTGCAGAATTTTAAGTGCACGTGCGCCTATGCGCATAAATTCCGCTTCTACCGCATAATTGGAGTGATTTTAAAAGTCACGCGTGTTTTATCAGTTCGTTCCCAGTTCACCCAGGTAAGGAATTGGATTTCCAAACCCCCCTAGTTCAATAGCCTTCCTACTCCCCTGCAAGCCCTGACCCTTAAAACACACTAATCTATCCATTTGTTTTTATTTTAGAACTTGCACCGTCATCCATAGCAGAAGTAAAGTTACGTGCAGATTTCAATGTAAGATCCAGGAACGCACATGCCCCGCCCCTCTTTTGGAACTTTTCATTTGTGCCCGTAGCAGCAACTACACGTGTACTCGGGCAGCTTTTAAAATCTGTTTGGCGTGCATCGACCCGACTTGTGCATGTATTTCCCAGTTTTGGCACGCGCCAGGCTTTTTAAATTCACCTTTAAGAGAATTCTGGAATAAACTCAGAGGAACCTTTGATGCAAGGATAAAATCTGAGAATGGGTCTGCTCTGTGGTCTTACACCAGGTACAGGCAGGCTAGATTGGCCTTGCAGTCCTTATCTGCTGTTGTTTTCTGTTTCTGTGACAAAACTAAAACTGTTTTCAACAGTGACAGTAGATTATGGCACAGATATAACCATTATCTACTTAAAGTCAAAATATTACATGCTTCCAAATGTAATTGATTATTTCAGTGGAAATAACTGAATGGCTTTGGATTATTTGATAATTATGTCTGCAGGTGCTGAAATGGATCTCAGGATGGGCTATAACTACTGCTGAGCAACCTTGGAGTTTTATTCCTGTAGGTGAGTCCCCAATAAAAGCAGACCACTCAGCTAGATTCGTTTCAGACTGGTCTTATTTATTTACACAAGGGGTTTCAATGACAGATTGCAAACCACAAAGGCAATAAGAGTTATAAATTTCCTATTCCAGGGTGGCAAAGTACATTTCAGAAGCCAATCTGGGACGGATGAAGTGCCTTCCAGCCTCCTAGTTTTGCTAGGGCAGGTTGGGCTGATCTCTGGCTCCTGAGATAGCCAGTCTCTTTCTTCCCCTTCTTGGTTTTCCTTTCATTCCCCGAGTCTGGGACTTGGGATGACCATAGTCCTTTATATTGCTCTGATGGGTCCCTCACAATTGTTAATGCAGCTAGGTTATGAACTTCCAGATATGAACTGTTAACAGTGACAGGGTCCCATAATTCTTCTCAGCAGCCAGATTTCTTCTACCTGGTTCACAGTATGGGCTATAACTAACTACGGCTCATTGCCAAATCCTGCATAAACTTTTCAGAATCTCCTCAAGACTCTCCAGCCAAACTGTAGGCAAAGCTACTAGGGGCTCTGGCCAGGGGTCTGCAGAACCATACCACTACATAGGGGTTACATAAACATTTACTTTTATTTTTCATGTCATTTCATGTTCAGGCTTCCTTTTCCAGAAGTAAAAATGTCGTTTAAAGAAAATCCCAATTTAACAACTAAACTAAGTACCAATGTACTGACATGCATTAAAGCTAATAGTGTTAAGGTGATTTTTAACATGCATTGATGCTGTATTTGTCCATGTTAATGCTAACCTAGCATTCATTCAGACTAACACAACAAAAATATTAATCAGCTGCATCACTTGCAAATGTATGCAAAACCATTTAATATTAAAATGGAGCTAATGCAAATCACACTACACAATGCAATTTGAGTTAATCCACTGATAATGCAGAAACAAATACACCTCCTCAAAAAGGACTTGTCCGCATCGACCTTGGCATAAGTGATGGCTGCCTGACTGTCGCTTCTTTTGTGTGTCAGTTGGGTGACATATTGTGCTTGATTCAAATAGATCTAGATGCCCTTTCTCAGACATGCTGACAAGACCACGTATGCAGCTTCTCAATTGTGCTGAGTGTAATTAGTCTGTTTTGTGCTCCTCCAGAGATCTGGTGCGCCTCCAGACATCACCAATGCTGCTCTTATGGGTCTCCAAACATGTCACCTAATCCATGTCTATATGTTCTGTCAACAATTCCCTTGTTGTCGTTACTACATGATAAAGGCATCGCTGGTGTCTTTGACCAGATGTAGCACTCTCTTTGCTGCATCACAGAGCTTCTCGGTGAAACGGGCAAAGGCTTCCAGAGTACCAAAATTTTGAAGGTGGCAAAATCTTACCAGCACAGGGCCCAGAGGGGGGCTGTTCCAGAGCCAGTACTGCCAAAGAAGGAAGCACTGAGCCGGAGCCACTACCACCGGTAGGAGAGAGAGCACCGTGCTGGAGCTGCCGCCAATACGTAAGTTGGGGAAGGAAGTTGTATGCTCGACGGCTCGCAGAGAGCGCCAAATACCTTTGCATCAGCCCTGGAAACTGGTGCAGTATTATTTATGTATTTATTTTTATTTTTAATTTTTATATACCGACATTCTTACATCCGATGTAAATCATACCGGTTTACATTAAACAGAATAGCAGGAAATACATTTCCATAGTCTAATACAATGAACATTTCTAATTTAAAATTGTTAACAAGTGAAAAGAAAAGGTAAAGAATTGGAATAAAGGTTAAATTACAGAAAAATATAAAAGTTTGGGTTTTTTTAGAAGCACAAGGGTTGCACGAAGGGGTGCACAAAGGGGAGAGCCCCTTTGTCGCGCGGCGCCTGATGGTGAGGCACTCTTCAACCGTCACCGGGGCTCCCAGTGACGTCAGGGGGGGGCGTGGTCACACATCGCATCGCAGTCATTCATTTCCCTCACCTCCTGCTGTTGGTTCCGTATCTTTTTTCCCCCTGCCATTCAGTTTGGGGTTCAGTTCTCGCGGGGGCCCAGGATGGAGGGTGGCCTCCCCACTCGCCAGTATTAATGCCAGTAAGCCAACTGCAAAGGCAATGTCCCATTGTCCGTGGCAAATACAATAGTCTGACAAAATGCCCAAGGTAGGGGGATTTCTGGCAGTTGTCTTCGCCTCTCTTGGCAGCAGCTTGCTCATACTTCTATGATATTGTAGCTCCCTTTGCATCTTGAAGTTCAAAGCATTCCAGGAGGTGTGTAATGCAGGCTTCTTGAGTTAGGGTTAGAGAAGTCAAACTTCACCCCTGGAAGATGATACTGGTTCAGAGTACTTGCTGTCAAAGAACTTTCTCAAGAATTCTTTGTCTCTCCCAAGCCCAATGAAATAAGACACAAGTAAAAAAAAAAATGTTTGTTGAACTTCAGTGCACATTACTTTCGTGCTAAACAAAATAGTTAACCCCTGATGCAATAAGGTATGCTAATGCACTGAGAGTTAAAAAGAAGCATGTTAACCCAAAAATGTGCACAAAAATACAGTGTGTACAAAACATGGTTTATGCATACTGTGTAGAAAACATCATGTGCTCCTAAAAGTTGTACACAAAAATCATGCATTAGGACCATTTACTAAATGTTGGGCATACAACATGTTCAGTTAGAAGCAGAGAGCATGTTTTATGTGTATATAACATGATTTGTACACAAACGGCCTGATTTTCAAAAACATTCACATGCTTAAAACTGAGTTTTACATGTGTAAAATTGTGCAAATTACCCATGTATCCGGCACGTTTTCAACGCGCTATTTTTAACCCCTTATACAGTAATGGGTGGAAAACACACGGCCAACCCCCCCCCCCCCCCCCCCCGAAACTAATAGCACCCACAACATGCAAATGCATGTTGATGGGCCTATTAGTTATTCCCGCGTGATACAGAAAGTAAAATGTGCAGTGAAACCACACATTTTACTTTCAGAAATTAACGCCTGCCAAAGGCTGGAGTTAATTTCAGCCAGCACCAGGAAAGTGTACAGAAAAACAGAAAAAACTGCTTTTCTGTACACCCTCCGACTTAATATCATAGCGATATTAAGTCGAAGGCCCCAAAAATTAAAAAAAATTAAAAATCTGCCTCCGGCCCGCGGGTTGGAAGACGGATGCTCAATTTTGCCGGCGTCCGTTTTCCAAACCCGTGGCTGCAGCGGGTTTGAGAACCGATGCCGGTAAAATTGAACGTTGGCTGTCAAACCTGCTGACAGCTGCCGCCTCCTTTTACCATTGGCCCTAATTTGCATATGTTTCTTTACTGAATCGGGTGCCCAGGAGATTGGCCTGGGTGCCCATCGGGAGAGCGGGCGCTCACCGGCTCTCCCACGCATCTTACTGTATCGGCCCGTATGTGGGCTTTTGAAAATTGCTATAATGCATGTCATTGAATTGCTCATAGGATGTAGCATAGGTAAATGGCTTTTGAAAATGGCTACGACAGTATGCTATATTTATATGTGTAACTCCTTTGAAAATTCACCTGTTAGCATTTCTTTGTGCATAAATTCATGTTTTATTCACGGAAAATAATTTTTTGTGCATGAATCGTGTTTTATTCATATAAATCCTAAGTACAGGAACCTTGCCCCATGAACTCCAGGTTCGGTCCCATAGACTAACATTTGCCCCAGAAACTTTACTCCACCTCTAAGAATTAAGAGGTCGATATTCAAAAGCCATTTAGACGGATAACTGAAAAGTTATCCGTCTAAATGGCCACCCGGCTATATTAAAGGTCGTATGCGGCTAAATTCTAACCACATAATGACTTAAGTGGCTAGAATTTAGCTACATAAGTTGGGGGCATTCCTGGGGCAAGCGGTAGGAATTTCCAGGTGGAGCAGAGTAAACCGCATAAGTTATGCGGCTGATATTCAGAGTTAGCTGCTTAACCTTTGCGGCTAACTCTGGTCAGGTTGTAGGACCGTCCTAAAGATAGCTGGTTAGACATAACTGGCTAACTTTAAGATAGCTGGGTATATTCAGTGATGCGACCGCACTGGTGAATATACCCTGCTAGTTAACTAGATATGTTTATCTGGCTAACTAGCTGAGCCACACAGTGGCTGAAAATAGACCTCCACATTTCCAGTGTTAAGAAAACATGAGTTAATCCTGCTCATCTCTCTGCATTGGGAGTAATGGCTAATACCTTGATTAACATGGGATTTACATGGAGAACCACTAATTAGTTGGCATAATTTTACTCATATTTGTGTGCATATTTTTTGTGTGCTAAGCTCCTTGTTAAATCAGGAATAAAGTTTATGCACAAAAATGTGCACACAGTCAAGCTTGCCTTCTTACATCGGGAGTGGATTAGTGGGGTCTCTCTCAAGGTTTTACTGTGACTGGGGGTGAACACTGGACCAATTGGCCCCTTTACAAGATGGCCCCAGAAGCATTGGGACACACCTACATTCTATCCCTTACTGTAAATTAGGAGAGGTTCTCCATTGTCATTGGTACGCTTGTTTTGGTTATTTAGCCTTTTTCAGAACATGCTGTGCTCTCATTTGAATCTCTTGCAAATTTTTGGTCCATTCCAAAGTGAGGATCTTTGACTGTCATGTTTCTACTGCATGAAACTGTAGGTGGCACCCTTAATTGGCAAAGAAGGGTCTGGCTTGGGTCAGCAAATGTTCCACATTGTTATATGAAAGTTCCATTGTATACAACAAGTTGGGTCCGTCGTCCTGATAGTAGACTGAGAAACACTAAAGGTGCTTCTCCAGGATTTTGTTGACTGGTTTGATATGCTCATTGTTGCAGGTGGTATGTTGATAAGTGACTTGTAGCACTGGGCCTGCCACAGCATCTAGAAGAGCCAAGAAACACAGCAAGACTTGGCCATTCAGGTCAGGAACAAAAGCTTTATTTACAGGAGATTCAAAGAACAGCAACCAAAACAGTAGCTCACCTCGCTTTAATGTTCCAGAAGAGTCAGGCATACTAAGTATGGCATACCATGGGCTTAAAGCAGCTCCTCAGGGTCTTCCTAACCCTTCTGGACCCTGATCCTTTATACTGTTAGGAAGGGATCCTCCCTGGATCTAGAATCCTTTGTGGCCCTGTGCCTTAAGGTAGACCAGGGCAGATGGCTCTAGCCTATGTTTTAAGGTGGTTTGACGGAGTCTTTTGTATACTCCCTCACAGCATCTATGTGTCAAGCAGTCTGGTTATCTCTCATCAGAACTGTGATGTAAATTGAGTGCCTCACTTGGAGAAAATGTGCAATGGACAACCCTGTCATCTTATTTCTTCATAAATATCTCTGCTGTTTCCATGCCAAGGAATACAATAAAGTGTGCTATCTTTGATTATGAATCCACTCCTGCTAGAATCATGATTTTCCCCTGGGATGGTGATAAGATGGAGATAATTATGTAATAAAATCTATGGACATCCATTCCCAAGGTATGGATGGCACCAGCAATGGCATCAGGAGTCTTTCATGTGATATCTTTGTCTAGCGCATACTTCCCAGGAGGTTACTATCTTTCTATATCTTACTTCTTATCTGGCTACCTTTTGTGATGTGTACCCTGTGGCATGCTCATAATACCTCTAGGTGTAGGGCCTTTTCTGGTATGTATAACTTATAACTATAGATTCGAGGCAATGCCCTGACCAGTTCATTTCTGGCTTTTCTCCCATCTTCACAACATGTTGGTTTTTTTTCAAAGGGCAGTTCTTCCCTAAGTTCTTCCAGGAGACCTTGCTTCCTATTGCCCATTGCTTAAGTTTTCTGGTCTAAGAATTATTCTTGGATTCTCCTTTCAGGGGGGTTTCCACCTCTCTCCAAGAAAGTGCATCTGCTGTTGTGGGATCCTAAGAAAAAAAATGAACTGGGAGGAAAGCAAAGGCTAATAGGCTTGCCTTGAATTTAGATTCTGAGTAGTCTTTAGTAATGCCAGAGTCTTATAATCAGTGAAAACTTGGATTTAGAACCATGCACCTTCCAGGAGATCAAGCCATTCCTCAAATGTCACCTATATGGCCAACTATTCTTTGTCATAAATATGATCATTAGAGATGTGAATCGTGTCCTCGATCGTCTTAACGATCGATTTCGGCTGGGAGGGGGAGGGAATCGTATTGTTGCCGTTTGGGTGTGTAAACTATCGTGAAAAATCGTTAAAATCGTGAGCCGGCACCCTAAACCCCCCTAAAACCCACCCCGACCCTTTAAATTAAATCCCCCACCCTCCCGAACCCCCCCCCCAAATGCTTTAAATTACCTGGGGATCCGGCGGTGGTCCAGAACGGCGGCGGTCCGGAACGGCCCCCTCAATAGAATCGTGTTGTCTTCAGCCGGCGCCATTTTTCAAAATGGCCGCCGCAAAATGGCGGCGGCCATAGACAAAAACGATTCGACGGAGGAGGTCGTTCCGGACCCCCGCTGGACTTTTGGCAAGTCATGTGGGGGTCAGGAGGCCCCCCCAAGCTGGCCAAAAGTTTCCTGGGAGTCCAGCGGGGTTCCGGGAGCGATTTCTTGCCGCGAATCGTTTTCGTACGGAAAATGGCGCCGGCAGGAGATCAACTGCAGGAGGTCGTTCAGCGGGGGTTCCGGACCGCCGCTGAACGACCTCCTGCACTCGAGCGCCTGCCGGCGCCATTTTCCGTACGAAAACGATTCGCGGCAAGAAATCGCTCCCGGAACCCCGCTGGACTCCCAGGAAACTTTTGGCCAGCTTGGGGGGCCTCCTGACCCCCACAAGACTTGCCAAAAGTCCAGCGGGGGTCCGGAACGACCTCCTCCGTCGAATCGTTTTTGTCTATGGCCGCCGCCATTTTGCAGCGGCCATTTTGAAAAATGGCGCCGGCTGAAGACAACACGATTCTATTGAGGGGGCCGTTCCGGACCGCCGCCGTTCTGGACCACCGCCGGATCCCCAGGTAATTTAAAGCATTGGGGGGGGGTTCGGGAGGGTGGGGGATTTAATTTAAAGGGTCGGGGGTGGGTTTTAGGGGTTTTTAGTGTGCCGGTTTTCCTGCCCTCCCCCTTCCCCCGATTTACGATTTTTTAACGATAAATCGGGGGAATTGGTATTGTATCGTGGCCCTAACGATTTTTTGACGATTTAAAATATATCGGACGATATTTTAAATAGTCAAAAAACGATTCACATCCCTAATGATCATTCTCCTTTGATACTATTAACTTAATGGAATAGAATACACATAATTGCAGCAAGTTTTCTAGTGCCTTGCCCTGGGATAGGATAGCTTCGATTAACGAGTGTGTGGAATCAGCCTCCATGATGAATAGCTGATCTGGGTAAGGGTGTACCAAGATCGAGGCAGATATGATGCTGCTTTTAGCTGTTCTAAATAGGGTGCCCTTCTTTAGCTATTCTGTCAGAGGCAAATCCAAAAAAACACTACACTATATTCATATCATTACATTACTGCCAAGATCTTATGTGGATCCATCCATAGGCCAATGGCATCACCTATATAAGGAATTCTATGGATATTAAACTCACATTTTACTAAAACCAAGCATATCTGCTGTTCATGATCTTCTGGATTGCTTCAGAAAATCAAGATATTGAAATAGAGGATTACACAGTGATCTAACATGTTCTGAAACAGTTCATTAATTCAGTTTTGGAATGTGACCAATGGGTTCTGTAACTGAAATGGCATTAACAGATATTCGAAGTGTCTATAATGGGTACAAAACGCCATTTTCCAGTCCTCTCTTGAATGCAGATTAGGTTATAGGTTTCCCTAAGATTCAGCTTGGTAAAGAACAAGACAGACTGAAGGCATTTAAAGAGCTCATTATAAGACAGAGGAGATACCTATTGTGAAAGGTAATTGCATTGAGGGGCAGATTTTAAAACCTGCGAGCGGGCACAGATTTGTTCGCGCAACCCGGCGCGAACAAATCTATGCCCGATTTTATAACATGCGCACGCAGCCGCGCGCATGTTATAAACTCCAGGCTCGGCACGCACAAAGGGGTGCACAATTGTGCGCACCGAGCCACACAGCCTGCCTCCATTCCCTCTGCCCCTCCCCCCACACCTTCCCCTCCCTTCCCCTACCTAACCCGCCCCTCAGCCCTACCTAGAACCCCCCCTTACCTTTGTTGAAGAAGTTACGCCTGCCTCCGGGCAGGCGTAACTTATGCGTGCCAGCCAACGGCCGGCCCGCAATCCCGGGCACAGCGGCAAATGGCCACTGTGCCAGGAGGCTCAGGCCACGCCCGGCCCTGCACTCCGGACCGCCCCACACCGCCCACGCCCTGCCCCTTTTTGCAAGCCCCGGGACATACACGTGTCCCGGGGCTTGCACGCACCGCCGAGCCTATGCAAGATGGGCTCGGCACGCGCAGGGTGAGGCAGGGGTAGGTTTTCGGGGGTTGCGCGCGTATCTTACGCGTGCAACCCTTTGAAAATGTACCCCTAAGTATCTGGTAGCCCACACACAGTCCGTGGGAACCATCTCCTTTTCATATGAAAAAGATAAGTGCTCCTCAGTACATTAATAGTTTGATGACCCCCTTCTTCAGATTTTCTTGCAGATGTTCCCCTGGGGTAGATTTTCGCAAACCTGCTGAGTGAGTACAATATCAGTAAGTTTCTCCAGTTATCCCTAGCCAAATATTCAGCTGCACTTACCTGCTAAAAGTATGGCTGAATATCTGGATAAATCTTTTCAGTCAAATTGTGACAAGTTAGATTTAGCAAACAGGCCTGGATTCATCCTTCTTCGCAGAAAGATGAATCCTGCGAAAATGGGGGGGGGGGTGGCGGGCCTGTGAAAGCCTGCAGCCTTCGCACCACGGCAGTGCGCTTTTGGTGGCTGCGGTGTGCTGGCCACCGGCTTTCGCACCGAATAGCACCACCGTGAAAGGTGGTGCTATTCGGCATGCTACTGCCAATGATAACATTAGTAACATTATTGCCGGCAGGGAAGCCACTGCTGACTCTGCCCCCTCCCCACCCGAACACCGCCCCTCCCCACCCCCAATCTAATTTGCATGCTATCGCACGCGAAAAGGGTCTTTTCACATGCGATAGAGGCTTATCGCACACGATACGGCTGTATCGCGTGTGATAAGCCTTTGAAAAATAACCCCCTTAGTCGTCCAATATGGCACATACCAGAATTCACTGCTGCAACTGGGTACAAGTGGTCATCACACAAGCCTTCCTGCAAGAAACTGCTAAGAAGTACTTGGTCTTCATCTTTTGGGAATTCAAGTTTAGAACAGTTCAACTGAGGCTGTATTGAATGAATTCATTGAAGTCTTTCTACATAAAATGAGGACTTACTACGAACCACAAGATGGACCCATCAAATGATACCAATCAGAATAAAGGTGCTCAATATTGTATTGATGCTGTGTCTCAAAAATTGGTTTAGAGTCTATCAGGTTCCCAAACTGGGCATCACCCATTACTGTCACTGAGAAACCATGTGCACATCTGTATCCTATACAATTTATCAAGCAGTTGTTATTGATAGTTCAAGGAAGGGAGATTTTTCACCAAGGTGGATTTAGCTTTAGTCTATCTAGAACTGAAGTCAACAAAGATTCTGGAATCATCATTAGAAGGCACATTGGTCAGGCTGCCTATTTGAAAAGTCATAATGTCATTTGGCACCCACTCAAGTGCATTTTGAGACCCCCCATATCTTTGAATTCTACTCCAGCACATGAATGACTATTGGGCCGATACAGTACAGTGCGCTCCAGTGGATCACACTGTTAGCCCAGGTTTGGCCGCGCGTTTTCGACGCGCTAGCTTTACCCCTTATACTGTAAGGGGTAATAGCACGTCGAAAACGCGTGGCCAACCTCCCCGAAACTAGTAGCGCCCGCAACATGCAAATGCATGTTGACAGCCCTATTAGTTATTCCTGCGCGATACAGAAAGATGCTGGGCTTGATGGACCCTTGGTCTGACCCAGTATGGCATTTTCTTATGTGCACACAATAACTGAGGGAAAATAATCAAATATTGGTTCCCCAATATACACAATTACCCAAATAAGGAGAACCTTATATCATATAACATGTATCATTTAAAACACACATTTATTTAAGAAAGACACAACTTAATATAAACCCACATATACAGTCATACAGTTAAAGCGATATGGTGTTATTTGTTTTATGTGGGATGAGTTAAATGGTTTTGTTTGATTGTTGCAGGGATATTAGACGTTTCCCCTGAGGAAGCCTGCTTGTCAGGTGAAACGGAGATCTTCGTCGGGAGTAGTATCGGGAGTAGTGACGGGTGGTATTTGAGTGAATTTCATTATGGCAGTGATTAATGAAGGAGAACTGTGAAGCTCAAAGCCATGAGAATTTAACGGAGGAGAGCTGTGAAGTTGAAAGCTATGAGAACTTGCACTTAGAAGCACTTTAACACAATATATGAGATGATACATTTGAATGTTACATTCTTTATGATTACATCTTGTTTATGAATATTTTCTGCCTATATGACTTTCACGTTTGTGATGTTTTAAATGTATGACTGTATATGTGGGTTTATATTAAGTTGTGTCTTTCTTAAATAAATGTGTGTTTTAAATGATACATGTTATATGATATAAGGTTCTCCTTATTTGGGTAATTTTCTTATGTGCAGCAAAGCTGCACATTTTACTTTCAAAAATTAACGCCTGTCCAAAGGCTGGCGTTAATTGCCGTGCCAGGGAAGTGTACAGTAAAGCAGAAAGAACTGCTTTTCTGTACACCTTCCGACTTAATATCATGGCGATATTAAGTTGGAGGTCCCAAAAATCAACAAATTTTAAATTTTAAAAATAAAAATTTTAAATCGGCCCAGTGCCCGTGGGTTGGAAGACGGACGCTCAATTATGCAGGCGTCCGTTTTCTGAACCTGTGGCTGTCAGCGGGTTTGAGAACCTTTGCTGGCAAAATTGAGCGTCAGCTGTCAAACCCGCTGACAGCCTTCGCTCCTGTCAAAAAGGAGGCACTAGGGACGCGTTAGTGTTCCTAGCGCCTCTTTTTACCACGGGCCCTTTTGCATAGGCAACCCTCCTGAATCGTGTGCCCAGGAGAGTGACCTGTGCACGTGCCGGGAGAGCGGGTGCTCACCGGCTCTCCCATGCATTTTTTTGTATAGGCCTGTATATTGGAGAAAGAGGTTTTACATACTTAACCCCGATGTGCCACCAGATGGCACTCACGTATCTTGTTCTCGTTTAACACATAGTTGTATGATATCTGAATATGCATGTGTATTTTGCTGGGCTTGCTGCAGCAAGGTTTTCTGCATTTTCTGTTTAAAAAAATACACGTAAGTCATTGAGCTCCATAATACATTTATGTTTATCTTGCACATATAAAAGATTACTGATTTGCAGGGGATGCATAATGGGGTGCGGTTTGTCACAATAATATTAGCATGGGGAGCAGTTTTTGAAACTTGAGTGCATAGATGTCAAATTAAGCCACTGGCAGAGATTAAACATTACAACACATAACCCTTCCCCCCCCCCACCAGCACCACCCCTAGGGGCAGATTGCAGGCAGACGAAATTTGGCCTGAAGAGAAGGAGGTCTTCCAAAGAGAGTTAGGTTAGGTTTTGCCTTCCCTTGTCTTAGGAATTTCAAACATGAAGCAGCAGATCTAATATCTTCTGCAGCATAGGAGCAAAGCAGCCGGTCTTTGGACTCAGGCCACATCAGGAGCAGTAGCACCAGTGACTTCACTCTTTCACACCTGTGGGCCACGTCAGTAGGGGAGGTGGCACCACCACATTCAAATCCTATAGGCCACATCTGCAAGGGGAATGGCAGTAGTGGCTTTACTCTTTGGCCCCTGTGCCTCTTCCATCCTTCCAGCTAGCCTTGTCTTTAAGGGAAAGGGTCCACCACAGGCTTCTCTTGTTGATCGGACCAACAGAAGCCTGAACCCCAATTGGTCAGTCTCCCAGGACCATACTCCCACCCCCAAAAATATTTATTTTGCAAGTAGTTTAGATTAGAAGATAGAACTAACAAGTGGCACAAATCAGCTATTATATATACTTTTTAAAACTAAAAAATGTATATACAATAAAATATCAATGACATTTAAACATTTTTAATTTAAATCATAACAATGTAAAACTTTGAAGTTACATAATATATTTAAATTTAAAATCATTTTTTATACCCTACTTTTGTCTTTTTCCTATTGTACTATTCTGCTTTCTTCATTTCTATACGCCAATTCCTTTCTTTGATCTTTTACATCTGTCAGTCATCTTTTCTCCATTTTTCCTTCAGCAGACACCGGTAATGAGAGGAGGAGGGAGGAAAAGGTGACGCCGCTGTGATAGACACCAGGCTTTGGCCTAACCTGTGGATCTCTCCCAATCCAACAGCCTAGGGATTGTAGTTCCACTCCACCCTGGCTGATGCCATCATTCCATGACTCCCTCAGCTTGATAAGCTGCAACCTGCACAGAAATCAAAATTGCATACCTCTTTCTCCATGGAAGCAGTACAAAATAGCCACACATCTTGGGTGACATCATCTGACGCCATTTTTGGCGCCGGCCGTCCAGTGTTCCTACCATGTGACAGGGGCCGGCCAATGGCACTTTTACCCTGTCACATGGTAAGGGCAAAGGGCCATCGGCGCCATTTTTATTAGTGGCAGTCGACGGCCCGAGAGCGGGAGATCGCTCCCGGGGCCCACTGGACCACCAGGTAATTTTAAAACGTTTTTTGGGGGGTCGGGAGGGTGGTGGAGACTAAGGGAGCGGTTTTAAAGGGTCGGGTGGGTTTTTTGTTTATTGGCCGACAGCCCGAACGCGAGAGAACGCTTCCGGGACCCCCGCTGGACCACCAGGTAATTTTAAAACATTTTTGGGGGGGTTGGGAGGGTGGTGGAGGCTAAGGCAGCGGTTTTAAAGGGTTGGGGTGGGTTTTTAGATTGTGTCCTAACTCCCATTAGTGTGCACTAACCCGATTAATGATTTTTTCACGATAAATCGGTGGAATTTCTATTGTATCGCTCTCTTTAACGATTAATGACGATTTAAAAAATATCGGACGATATTTTAAATCATCAAAAAATGATTCACATCCCAACTGAGGATAACAAAAAATTATGCACATCTTTATCCAAAGTGATAGTTTATTTTGAAACCGGTTTACCCTATGTTGCTGCTCCATGCATAAGAAACAAAGAGTTGTGTAGATTTCCATAAAGACTTTGTTCTTGTAGACAAAACAGCAAGATCCTTCTTCAGTCCAGAGAATACAACTTTTGTTGGAGATGTTTTACATGTGGCTTCGGGTAAAAGACTGGAAGTTCTACATATTGACTGAGATGAAAGTCTAATATCACTTTTGGTTGAAATTTTGGATTAGTTCTTAAAAGAACTTTGTCTGGGAAGAACTGAGCAAATGAAGTATTTGATACAAGAGCTTGTATCTCACTTATCTTCCATGCTGAAGAGATCGCTACTAAGAAAAAAGCCTTCCAAGCTAGACATTTTAGAGATGAGTCTTGAATGGGTTCAAAAGGTGGTTTTGTCAAATATCCCAAGATGAGATTTAGATCCCACAAAGGGACTGGATGTTACAGCGGTGGCTTTGTTTTATAAAATCCTTTCATAAAGCTAGAGACCATTGGATGGTTAGAAATTGGATGGCTATTACACTCTGAATCAGGCCGATTCAGTAAAGTCCGCGGGAGAGCGGATGAACGCCCGCTCTCCCAGCACACGCACCGGCCCTTCGCCGGTGCGACCGATTCTGTATTTAAATTAGGTGACACGGTAAAAACGGGGAAAAGGAGGCACTTGAGACACTAGCGCAACCCTAGCACCTCCTTTTTGACAGGAGCGGCGGCTGTCAGTGGGTTTGACAGCCGACGCTCAATTTTGCCGGCGTCGGTTCTCGAGACCGCTGACAGCCACGGGCTCAGAAACCAGACGCCGGCAGAACTGAGCGTCCGGTTTTCAGCCCGACAGCCGCGGGCCAAATTTTTATTTTTTTTTTTTACTTTTTTTACTTTTCGGGACCTCCGACTTAATATCGCTATGATATTAAGTCGGAGGGTGCACAGAAAAGCAGTTTTTACTGCTTTTCTGTGCACTTTCCCGGCGCCAGAAGAAAGTAGCGCCGACCTTTGGGTCGGCGCTAATTTCTGAAAGTAAAATGTGCGGCTTGGCTGCACATTTTACTTTCTGTATCCCGCGCGCATACCTAATAGGGCCATCAACATGCATTTGCATGTTGAGGGCGCTATTAGGTGCCGCGGGTTGGACGCGCGTTTTCCTCCCCTTACTGAATAAGGGGTAAGGGAAAACGCGCGTCCAAGAGCAGGCCTGTATCAGCCTGTATAGGCCTGAATGATAGGCTGTTATTTCACGTAGGTGGTTTTTAATTGATGAAGTATGTAAGCCTGAATTAGATAAGTGCAACAAATATTCCAGAATGTCATATGGATTTTCCTCACAAAGGGGTAAATTTTAAAAGGTACTCATGGGCGTCCATGTGCACACGCTACCCGACATGCACACATGGCGCATGGGCAGGCACAAGTTATGCGTGCCGGCAGCCTGCCGGCACATGATCCTCCAATACAGCAGCAAATGGACGCTGTGCCAGAGACCTCTGGCCCCACCCCACCCTCTCCCACCCCCTCCCCTTTTTTGAAGGCCCGGGACTTAGACACGTCCCAGGGCTTTACGCACATCACTGGGCCTTTATAAAATGGGCCCGACACGTGTAAACCCCCCCTCCCCCATGCGCATAAATCCTATGGATTTACGCGCGTAGGGCTTTAAAAATCTGGCCCAAAGAGTACACCATTTAGAAAAACAAGCCCACTTCAGATAGTAAGCTATTCTGGTATTTGGTTTATGTGCTGCCAAGATCACTTCCTTGACTCCATTTGAAAAGAAAGTAGAGACTGATTTATCTTGTTAACATCCATGCAGTTAATGTTAAGGAGCAGAGATTGGGATGGAGAAGTGATCGATTTTGAGTTACCAAATGTGGCAGAAGAGGCACCTTTTGACTTCTGCCCCTTGCTAAGGTTAGCAAAGTTGGGTACCAGACTTGTCTTGGTCACACTGGAGCTATGAGAATGACATGAGCTTGGTCCTGCTTTATCTTCAATTTCGTCCTTGGAATGAGTGGTATTGGAGGATAGGCAATCAGGAGATTGTTGATCCAACTGAGCTGGAAAGCATCCTGTGCTAGCACATCCAGTGTATATATGTAGGAGCAATATTGAGGCAATTTATTGTTGAGCAGCGATGCAAACAAATCCATTACAGGGGTTCCCCATCTAGTGTTGTTGGAAAACTGCATTGTTGCTCTCGCATTTGTGCTGCCATATGCGTCTGCTCCCCCTGTTCCCTCCCTCCCCCCCCACCTTCCCCTCCCTTCCCCTATCTAACCCGCCCCAGCCCTATCTAAATCCCCCCTACCTTTGTTTTATTATTTACGCCTGCCTCCAGGCACGTGTAGGTTGCACATACCGGCCAAGTGCTGGCATGCGATCCCCAGGCCCAGCGATAGTGGCGAGGCCTCTGGCCCCCGCCCCTCCTCGCCCATTTTTTCAAGCCCCGGGACATACACGCGTCCCGGGACTTGCGCATGTCACTGAGCCTATGCAAAATAGGCTCGGCGCGCAGGAGGGGTTTTAAAGGGTTACGCGAGTAACCCTTTGAAAATCCACCCCTTATTGTTTTCTGGTACATGATAGTGCCAAAAACCATCATGTAGGCACTAATTGACCACTGGATGGCTGGCGCCATCTTTAAAAATGGCACGGGCCATCCAGTGCTCCTACCATGTGACAGGGGCCAGCCAATGGCACGGATACCCTGTCACATGGTAAGGGCAAAGGCCATCGGCACCATTTTTATTAGTGGCAGCCGACAGCCCGAGAGTGGGAGATCGCTCCCGGGACCCCCACTGGACCACCAGGTACCTGTAAAATGTTTTTTGGGGGGTCGGGAGGGTGGGGGAAGCTAAGGGATTAGTTTTAAAGGGTCAGAGTGGGTTTTTTGTTTATTGGCTCGGGCGCAGCCGATAAACAAAACCCGCGATCGGGCCAGATGAAAAAAAAAAACACGATGTGAATTGGAACCGGAATCCGAACCGATTCCGGTTCCGATTCACATCTCTAATATAGAATTAGTTGAATGAGGCTATCAAATAATTTTAGAGTAGTTTTACTAGAAGTGTGAAACTGGCCAGGTTTTTAAAATTACGCAGAAGAACCTTGGGACTTTTTTATTAACACATTTTTTTTTAACCAATTTTAAAGCAGGATCCATGCTATAGAAGTGGGTGTGATGAAGAAATGTCATTTTGGCTCCCCCCTCAAAAAAAATTCTTCTGTCTAGAGATGCCACTGATTTTCTGTGACCTTAAGCATTAGTAGAAGAAGGATTAAGGGGGGGGGGGGGGGATGATGGAGAGACACACAAATGCATTAGCCTCCGTGCGCCGGAGATCCTTGGTATGCCACTGGGTGCGAACCACATGGGGCTGCAAGCGGTGGCAAAGAAAAGATTTGGCAGGCCGCAAGCAGTGCCCAACCTGCTCGTGACCCAGAAAACCACACAGTTGGTGGGTGTAATCGAGAACGATGTAGGAGTCGGTTATGCTCAGGCTTCTGAACCCTTGGCCGACGGGAGGATGGAATACCTTTCGGAAGATCCGTAGGTTCTCTCGTCGGGTGGCGAGGCAGAGCGAAAGGCAGGACCAGCTGGCCCTTGGCACTGGAGACTGAGAAAACTGTGGAGGCGGATGACGAGACGAGGAGAGGAGCTGTGTCTTCACCACTGGAAGTCTGTGGTCCCCCCAGGAGGAGCCCGTAGGGACACAGACTGCTGGGACTTAGGTGGACCTTTGAGAGGTCGCGGAATCGGTGCAAGGGCTGACTGGAGCTTCGCCCTGGAAGCCCACGGTCCCCCCAGGAGGAGCCCGTAGGGACCTGGACCGCTGGGACTTAGGCGGGCCCTTGGAGACAGTAGTCTAGAAGGAGTCCTAGGTCGAGTGCCAGAGGGTCGTCACTCACCAGTCCGAGGTCACACACCGAGGGATCACCACTTGCCAGTCTGAAGTCACACACCAGAGAATCACCGCTTGCCAATCCAAAGTCGCACACCAGAGAATCACCGTAAGCCAAACCGAAGTCAGGAACCAGGAACACCAAGACGAAACAGGAACAGAATCCAAAGCTCAAGGAACTCACTGAAGCAAACAGACTAGACAGTGCTGGAGGACGTTGCCAAGTCACTGAATGAGCAGAGGAAGCTTCCCTATATACTTTCCCTGCTCAGGCTGATCAAGAACAGGTGAAGCTAGTTAAAGGGATTAGGTCCCTTTAAATCTGCACAGGAGGCGCGGCCTCATGCCTAAGGATCGCGGCAGCCATCTTTGATTTTCCCCCGTGGAGGAGAGTCGGCGCTGGACGCCACGAGGGGGGAGCAGGACGGCTCCCCCTGCAGCGAGCAGCACCGGGGACAGCGCTGGAGCGACGGCCTGAGTCAGAGCCCTCCCCCGGGGCTCCCGCGGTGAAGGAACGCCACGGACAAGGTAGGGGGCCGCGGCCGTGGCAGACCACGACCGCGGAACACAACAGTCGGGGCCGAGACCGGGTGGGGGGGGGGGGGGCGCAAAGGAGAAGGCTCGTCTAGGGCACCTAATCCCCTTGTACCGGCCATGTATATGATACACATGGGGACATACAGGATTTTAAAAAGGAGGATACAGATGATGTGATGTATCATCATTTCTCTATACCTTCCCCCTCTCACTCTCTTCATCTCTTCTGCTCTCATGCCTCTCTCTCTTTTCTTTCCTTCTGCTCCTTCCAGGATCCTCTCCACCTCCCCTTCCCTCAGATACCTCTCCATTTCCCCAGCTTCTCCTCAAATGCACAAGTGTCCCTCCATCTTCTCCCCACAAGTGTCCATCTCCCTCGACCTAAGATTCCTTCTCTCACTCTCTAACATCCCCTAGGCTCTTCTGTAACTCTAACTTTCCCCTAGGTTCTTCTCCATTTCCATTTTCATCTCTGTCACCCATTCCCATGTTCCTCTCAGTTTCTTGAGGCACAGTATTATCAACAGAATAAAAGCAGGTTAGCAGAACAGGGTCACAGTAAGCACTTGCTCTCTTCCCTTCATTGCTCTTGCTTCATGGTGAATGCTTCCTTTGTAATCAGGAAGCATAGGATGGGGAGAAAGAGATCCGAAATAGACTGAGACCATACACTTACTGTGCTCCTGTTCTGCCAGCACTGCCACTGATCTGACTGTCTGGAAGGAGAGGAGGCAGAAGAAAGTAGGACTTTTAAACAGGGTAATGTTTGGCACAGATTTTACATAGTAAACAAATATTCTGTATTCTAGGGATGTACCAGTGGCTAACCTAATGTACACTGTGATTCATGGCACTATGACGTATGCCATAAAATTCTGAATAAATCCCTCCCCCACATCTCAGGATGAAGTGAAGTAAACAAGTATCATTGACAAGGGACAGTTAGCAATTGTCAAAGGTAATGGGTGTTTGAGCCCTTTGTCCTACAGCATAGTTTTCACAGCCTTAAGGGTAAACTCATGAGGCCTATGCTGGCAGCTGGTGAACACACCCTGTAGTGGGACAGTTTGGAGATTCACCTTTACCAGTTGCCTCCACCAAAGATTGAGCTCTTGGATTCTTGTAGCCAGCAGGCAGGTGTTGCATCCGTCGGTCTAAGGCGGCTTCGACCTCTGTGCCTCACCTTTCTTCCTTCTCTCTCCTCAAGCCTTGGGAAGATGGCTGCTGCCGCGTCTTCATGCCACTCTCTCTGGCATCCCTGGATCAGCAACGGCGACGGTGTTCACCATGATTTTCCTGAGGGCTTCCTAGGGTGCGCATGCGCACGCCACCCACGTCTATATCCATGTCATGGCAGGAACCTCGGGGGCATCCCCTCCGAGTGACGTCATCAAATCCTGGTATTTAGCCTGCCCTTCATTTGCTAACAAACTGACGGGGCCGATACAGTAAAGTCCGCGGGAGAGCGGACAAACGCCGGCCCTTCGCCGGTGCGCGCGATTCTCTATTTAAATTAGGTGACGCGGTAAAAACGGGGAAAAGGAGGCGCTAGGGACATTAGCGCATCCCTAGCGCCTCCTTTTTGACAGGAGCGGCGGCTGTCAGCGGGTTTGACAGCAGACGCTCAATTTTGCCGGTGTTGGTTCTCAAGCCCGCTGACAGCCACGGGCTCGGAAACCGGACGCCGGCAAAATTGAGCGTCCGGTTTTCAGCCCGACAGCCGCGGACTGAATTCAAATTTTTTTATTTTTATTTTTTTACTTTTCGGGACCTCCAACTTAATATTGCTTTTCTGTGCATTTTCCCGGCGCCGGAAGAAATAAGCGCCGACCTTTGAGCCAGTGCTAATTTCTGAAAGTAAAATGTGCGGCTTGGCTGCACATTTTACTTTCTGTATCCCGCGCGCATACCTAATAGGGCCATCAACATCCATTTGCATGTTGAGGGCGCTATTAGGTGCCACGGGTTGGACGCGCGTTTTCTTCCCCTTACTGAATAAGGGGTAAGGGAAAATGCGCGTCCAAGAGCAGGCTAACAGTGCGCTCTATCTGAGCGCACTGTACTGTATCGGCCTGTGAGTTAGCAAGGATTGGACTGCCTCCGGTCTAAGCTGCTCTGCTGCTTCCCAGCTGCCACAGGAAGCTCTCTCTGCCCTTCGGGGTATTTCTTCACTAACCTGGATACCCACTCCTCGTGGGCCCTTCTGCTCTATTTCAGGTACCTATCCTGGGATACCGGGAACTCGCTCGTCGAGGGCCTGCTCTCCCTATTCTGGTGCCTGCCACTGAACAACTTCTGCCTGCCAGGACCTTCTACAATACAGCTTCTGCTCGGTGAGTACTACCTTTCAGTCTGTCTCACCTTCAGCTTCAGCACTCAGGGTTTACATCCGGGACCTGTCCCTGCTATGCCGCGCTGCCTGTCACCTACTCGAATGTGAAACTGGTCTCCTCTGCTGAGGACTCCTGGACTACTTCACTGGACTACCTTCACTGCTGCTCGCCCTGGGCAGTACCATCAAGCTGTACAATAAATACTACTTCTCTGTTTCTGCGTGTATAGAGTCTAGCCTAGTATTGCGGTTTCTCACAGGGCTCCTCCCTGTGGGAGTGGCCATCATCGCAATACCCAAGAATCCACTCCAACACCTCATAACCTGAACAGCAGATCCCTAGGGAGATGAAGATAAGTAAAGTCCAGAAGCACACAGGGGTCAGGACAGGCAGAAGACTAATGGAGTCAGAAATAGGTCAAGGTCAGGGCAGGCAGCTAGCAAGAGAGGGCAGATCCAAGCAAGGGGTCAGATCCAGGTGGCAGGTACTCATGGTCAGATCCAAGCAAAGGGTCAGGTCCAGGGAAGAGGTCAGGAGTCAGGACAAGGATGGATGAAGACACACTGAAGACAGTGGACAAGATGAATAGGTTAAGGTGAAGTTGGATGAGACAAGGAAGGATAAGGTCAGGCTGGGAACATAAACAAGAGGAACCAGAAATGCAGGACACCAGGAACTATAGCAATATGCACTGAAAGGGAGGAGACCTGTTGCTGAGGTGTTGGTGGCTCCTCCAAGGAGCCTTAAGTTCAGTGAGGCCAGTGATGTCATCACAGATCACAGTGGCTGAGTTCCTGTTGCGGGCTCTTTAAAGGTTGGGCTGTCAAGTGCACGCTTGCCTATGGAGAGATTGGAGAGCAGTGTCTTGGTGGCATCTCTTGCTATGGTCAGCTGCATCGGACACTCATTGTGTTCCTGCCATGGACAGATGCTGGTGGCATTGGAGGTAAGTGAGGTGGCTTGCGGGAAGAGTCTAAAGTGCTATTAAGGGGGCAAAAATGGCTACAGTGCCTCGGGCTTTTGTCATTCTTGGGCTGGGGAGAAAAAACATAATTAGTCTGTTGCCGCTTAATTTACATCCTGGTGCAAATCAACAAACATGAGGTTCTCCCACCCACTAATTCAATCATCTGAAAAAAGTTATAGGGTGCCTGACTTCAGTCTCAGTGCTCTCTTTCTGCTTCCTGCTCTAGCTCCTCCCCTCACAAGGAGCCTGCAGGAACAGGAGAGGAGGGGGTGAGTTTGAGGCTGGAGTAGATAGAGCAGAGAAGATGTACTCTGTGTTATGTTTTGTATGGTTTAGGTGGACCCTTGGACACTGTGGCATAGAGATGTGAATCGGAACCAGAATCAGTTCGGTTCTGGTTCCGATTCAAATCCTATAATTTTTATCGTCCGGCCCGATTGTTTTTTTGTTTATCGGCTGCACTCGATCCGATAAACAAAAAACCCACCCTGACCCTTTAAAACTGACCGCTTAGCCTCTCCCACTCTCCCGACCCCCCCCAAAAACATTTTTAAACTACCTGGTGGTCCAGAGGGAGCGCGGGGAGTGATCTCCCGCTCTCGGGCCGTAGGCTGCGCTAATAAAAATGGCGCCGATGGCCCTTTGCCCTTACCATGTGACAGGGTATCCATGCCATTGGCTGGCCCCTGTCACATGGTAGGAGCACTGGATGGCCGGCGATTTTTGGGGGGGTCGGGAGGGTGGGGGAAGCTAAGGGGTCAGTTTTAAAGGATCGGGGTGGGTTATTTTTTATTGGGCCATCGGCGCCATTTTTATTAGTGGCAGCCGACGGCCCGAGAGCGGGCGATCGGTCCCGGGGCTTCCACTGGACCACCAGGCGATTTTAAAATGTTTTGGGGGGGTTGGGAGGGTGGGGGAAGGTAAGGGATTAGTTTTAAAGGGTCGGGGTGGGTTTAGGGGTTGTTTTGGTATGCCGGTTTTCCCGCCCCCCCCCCCTAAATAACTCCCGTTAGTGGACACAAACCCGATTAACGATTTTTCAAGATAAATCGGGGGGAATTTCTATTGTATCGCACTCTTTAACGATTTTAGATGATTTAAAAAATATCGGACGATATTTTAAATCGTCAAAAAACGATTCACATCCCTACTGTGGCAGCTGACCATGCCCACGGGGGTAGTCCTGTGAGGGGCCACAGGTCAGGCTCAGCTCTGGGCACATAAACACAGATTATATCTTTATTTAGACAGTTTGTGAAGCCACCAGAGGTGGCGGTAGTGAGTAGAAGATGGAGCCCGGCTGGGCTAGTATTCCTCAGGACGCTGGAACAGCGGTTCCTCTGATAGCAGTGCTATAGTGAAAAGAACTGAAAGAATGAGTACATTAAGACATTCACAGAGTCGTCAGTATGGAGAAGCCCCGAGATAGGGAAAGCTGGCCCTCGAGGAGCGAGTACCAGATCCCTGGGAGCAGAGACTCATTGGCAAGTACTCACGCAGCAGTTCCATGTAGGAGATGGCACTGGAACGGAGGCAGGCCCTCGAGGAGCGAGTACCTGGTTCCAGGGAAACAGCTCAGAGGAGTAGATGGTAGTAGTACTCACAGATGATGTCTGTAGCGAATTCTTCCAAGTAGAAGAGATGAACACAGGCAGTGAGTCAGGGAACATGGGCCCTCGAGGAGCGAGTTCCGGTTCCTGATAGCAACCTGAAAGAAGCAGAGAGGCCCCCGAGGAGCGGGTACCCCATTAGCAGAAAAGAGTCCAATAGAAGTTGGAGGCAGAGTAGCTGGGTACGGAGAGCGAATCCCATCCGTAGGAAATCCCTTGCTAACTCACCGGCTAGCAATAAACAGTAGGCTTACATATCCGGGCAGGGTGACGTCATCACAGGGGGACGCCCCTGAGGTTAGCGCCATAAAGGAAAAAAGAATGAGGGTCGCGCGGTGCGCACACTCTAAGGTACCTGAGGAGCATGGCGGGAGGCAGCACCCAAGCTGGTCCGGGGACGCCGGAGAGGATGGCAGGCAGATGCCGTGGCAGCCAAATGTCCACAAGGAGCAGGAGGAGTCGCAGAAAAAGAAAGGTAGGCGGAGTGAAGCCGTCGGGCAGTGATGGTTGCAACATTCTGTTCTCTAATTCAGTCACTCCCCTCTTGTTTACCTACCTCCTCCTGTCATGAAGGAAGAGAAGGGGAGGGGTGAAGTTGGATAGAGAAAACAGAATATTTGATCCCTCAAAGAGCTGGTTGGAGACAGAAAATGAAGGGGATAGACATTGCTTTACCTTCCTTAAGGTTCACTCCCCGATCACTAATTTCTTCATGGTTTTATTGAAAGGGGAAGTCCCCCCCCCCCCCAATCCCTTGAGAATCACTCTCAGCTTATCACATTAACGCGGGTCTCGGTGCCGATTTGTGCACGGTTTATTACATAGGGCTATGAGCAATTGTTCATGTGCATTTTCCACACGGGTTTCACATCAGTGTGGATTTTCAGTAGGCATCTCATTTACATACGTGGCCTTTATTACATCCCATGGAGGCGCCTGCTTTTGTTGAGCATGCTAAAAAAATATGTGCAACTAGCGCCGATTTCACTGTGGGTCTTATTACATCAGCCCCAAAATAAACAGAAAAACAATAGAATCATAAACACAAACAAAGTTAATAATTCATAACACAATAAGCTAAATGAATACATATGAATTAAAATCAAGATAGTGCAACAAAATCAGGCTAAATTAATGCATATAAATTAAAAGTCATTACCCAGCTAAAAGTTAGGCAGGGCAGAGGAATTCCTGGTGTAACCCCATCCCCAGGTTCTGGCTGCACTTTGATTGGGCCATAAAAGTAGTTGAGGTCTCTACGGGGCTGGAACCACTCGGTCTAGTTCTTTCACTGTCTCTTTCCCCCGGGGTCAGAGTACTTTGTTAGGGGGAGGGGGAAGATGCCGTCGAGCCCCTTTAAAGGGCCCGATGGCATCAGGCGTCGTGTGCCAAAGGAGCACGACAAAGGGGCCTGCCCCTTTGTGCGCCCCTTAGTGTGCCAGTGCCTCTCTCACCCTAACCTCAACAGAGCCCACCCCACAGAACTATACTCAACTAGATATCAGCATTGCCTACTCCTCCCCAAGCTCACAGACTTCAAACATAAACCCTAACACAGGCATAAGACAAAGCAAATTGGATCTCTTATAACCTACCAGCACCTGGAACCTAACTTCCTCCAGAAGACCACCTCCAACTGCTCACCTCGAGAAGCAAGATGCTAATCCACCCTATCCCCATCATATATTATCGCCACCATACTTGCATAAAGTCATTTCAACAGTTCCCGACTCGTACATCCAGATCTCTCATTCCAATCATGACCTCCCCCCTGACTAAGTTTTTGGGGCTTACGATAACACTCTTCAACGCACTGTCACTGACAAAGAAAACACACATCCTTAACGACTATCTCCTGGACTCAAAGCCAGACATCTGTGCCATCACAGAAACCTGGCTCAAAAACTCAGACATAGCCCTAATAACTCATTTACCCACACACCTATATGACATCTTCTCAATCCCCAGACACAAAAAACAAGGAGGTGGCCTTCTTTTAGCCACCAAAAAAGAGCTCAGACTCACCCCTCAATCCAATCAAGCCCGCTTCCAAACTTGAACTAGGTCTATTCAAATCCAATCAGCTTCAAATTCTACTAGTATATGCCCCGCCAGGAGTACTAGATGCAGATGCCTCCCCCCTCATAGAAGCTATAACGAAACACATCAATATGGATTCCCTAGCCATGATCCTGGGGGACTTAATCCTCCACATCGATGCCACACCACCCTTCCCCAATTGTGAAGCCTTCCTCACCACTCTCAGGGCCATGGGCTTTGAACAAATCATCGACAAACCTACCCACAAAGCAGGACATACGCTTGACCTCATTTTCATAAACTCCAATCTATCTTACTCTACTGCCCCGGACTGCACCCCAGTCCCTTGGTCAGACCACTCACTGATATCCACTACCCTCACAACTAAAGAAAGTCCAAACCCCCCACAGCACCAGTCTACCATCCACTTCAGGAAACTATGTGCATCCGACGTGCTCAGTGATGATCTATCCAAGGAACTTACTAACTTGGATGTAACCAACCCCAACTTAGCCCTGCTATCCTGGTACAATATCACAGAAGCAGTAGCGAATAAACTAGGCCCCTCAGTTGTCAAAATAATTAACCCGGTGCTAAAAGGAAAACAACCCTGGTTCTTCCCCGAACTTAAGCTGATGAAGCAAGACCTCAGACACAAAGAAGGCAAATGGCGCAAGGCCCCTACTACCCATGCACAGGCCCATGCACAATACCCATGCAAAGCCCCCAGTACCCATGCACAGATAGAGGGAAACATCCCCATCTAGGGGTTACCCTTGGTTGGGCAGGACTGGTAAAAGGCAAAGAATGGTCTCTGCACAGACAGCCCAAATCCTCTCTCTCCCCAGGTCTGAAGACTTCAAAAGGGGGGGTCCTCATTGGTCTCAAATGGCTCTCACTCATAGTTGCTCTTTTTCTCTCTCATACTTCCTCTCTGGAACAAGGATTCCAGGTGTTCCTTAGTAGAGTTGGAAGAGGGGCAGCCAAAACTTCCTGCCTGATCTTCTCAATTAAAATCTTCACACACACAAAGACAAACACTAGAAGGTAGTGATTTCAGGTCACCGCCAGTCCTCCTCACTGAAGGGCCGATATAATGAGACATGCATTAAAACAGGTACTCATATTGAGTGCCTGTTTTCCCAATGCGCTCACAGCCACGTCTCCTGGGCACCTGATGCTATATTTTATAGAGGTGTGTATTCGTTCCCTATGAATTGGCAATCCGCAACGTATAGGGACATATTAGTTGTATTCGTGGGGAAGCGAAATGTATCGCGATTCCCCACGAATACAAGGAATCTTCGCCGAATTATTCAGCCAGCTAAAGGAGCCAATTTAAACCACTCCCCCACCCTCCTGACCCCCTCAAGACTTACCAAAAGTACCTGGTGGTCCAGCGGGGGGTCCGGGAGCCATCTCCTGCACTCACACCCTCGGCTGCCGGTATTCAAAATGGCGCCGATAGCCTTTGACCTACTATGTCACAGGGGCTACTGGTGCCATTGGTCAGCCCCTGTCACATGGTAGGAGCAATGGACGGCTGGTGCCATCTTTGCTCCTACCATGTGACAGGGGCTGACCAATGGCACCGGTAGCCCCTGTGACATAGTAAGGGCAAAGGCTATCGGCGCCATTTTGATTACTGGCAACCGACGGCCCGAGTGCATGAGATCGCTCCCGGACCCCCGCTGGACTTTTGGCAAGTCTTGTGGGAGTCAGGAGGGACCCCCAAGACTTGCCAAAAGCCCCTGGTGGTCCAGGGGCTTTTGGCACAAGCAGTAGGTGTTTAAAGGTAGGAATCACACAGGACACTATCAGGCCAATACAGTAAAGAGCAGCCGCAGTTACCCCATTTCTAACCCGCTGTGTACTCACAATTTCGACGCGTAAGTCTAACCCACGATTCACTATCTGTTTTTACCGATCCTTACCGCTTCTTTAACTCAACGCGTATCCCTTTCCTCCTGTGGCGTGTATATGTATGTAAACGATCCGATTAGCTATTCCCTCCCATGCAGTAAAGTGCGCCCCGACTATCGCCTTTTTAGCCTGCTATCTTGCTGCACCTTTAACCTACTAATTTACCGCCTACCCTGACCCTTGCGTTAATGTGGTTCACTGGTTGCTCAGCATATTCAATTTAAAGCTTTAACCTTGGTTTTTAAAGGTTCAGCATGATCCTATACATTCCATTGCACTGTCTGTATTCACAAGAATGTAATTATCTGATTCTACCACCAAAAGCCGCCCAGTCCCAAACCAACCCAAACCACAGAAAAAAAAATGCTTCTCACACTTAGGCACCCAGTCCCAAACCAATCCAACCCACAGAAAAAAAATGCTTCTCGCACTTAGCCGCCCAGTCCCAAACCAACCCAATCCACAGAAAAAAAAATGCTTCTTGCACTTAGCCGCCCAGTCCCAAACCAACCCAATCCACAGAAAAAAATGCTTCTCGCACTTAGCCGCCCAGTCCCAAACCAACCCAATCCATAGAAAAAAAAATGCTTCTCACACTAAGCCGCCCAGTCCCAAACCAACCCAATCCACAGAAAAAAAATGCTTCTCGCACTTAGCTGCCCAGTCCCAAACCAAACCGACCCAATCCAATCCAAGCCCAAGCAGAGAGAGACGAAATTTCACAGTCCCAAACTTTCCCCCAGCCCCCGCTCAACTGCCCTGGCCGTGGCCACGCAAGCCCCCAGCAGCAGCAGTAGAAGCAGAAGGGCGGCGAGAGAGAGCGGCTTCAACAGCCCCGCCGGCGAAGATGAATACGTGCACGCCTGTAGGTCCAATACGGGCACTCAAGGCAGCAAAGGCGCATGCGCACACGCCGTGACCTCCGACGTGACATTTGAAATGACAGGTACCAGTGCACCCAGGATACTGTATAGGCTCTGTATAGCGCCTATACAGTAAAATGGATTGTGCTTCATGGACGTGCGTTGGACACGGCTTGCATTTGCATGCCATTTAAATACAGTATCGAGCGGTAGGTGATCCAAACTGTGCGTGCGGCGAACGCGGGTGCACCAGGCACTAACGCACCTCTTTCTACCACCCCTTACTTTATCGGCCTGTATATTTTTAATTTCTTCTGAGCTCTTGACTCGTGGATTGATTAATGCCAGCTCCATCGCTGGAGTTAAATTTGCTGCATTAAAAAGTGTGATTTCCTGCATCTGGAGATAATAGCTAATTTATTTATTTATTTATTTAAGGCTTTTATATACCGACTTTCTTGATACAAATCAACTCAGTTTACATCGAACAATGCAGTAACTATAACCAAACCAAACAACAAGAGACAAATTGAAGGAGTATAAAGTTACATTATAACAAGGATGCCTTAACTGGGAGTAGGAAACAAGAAAGGGGGAAACGAAGATAAAGTGCAATATACAAGAGAATATGTGAGGGGCAAGGAGCCGTCCTCATGGTAACTTGTAACATGATTTAGCATTTATTTCCTTACATCATTACTGGAACGTTATTTTATTTACATAATTATTGGCACAATTCAAGTCAGGCTGTTGGACAAGAGGCGGGGAAGGCTCGGCAGAACAGCCATGTCTTTAGTTTCTTTTTAAAAGTTAGTAGACAAGTTTCTTGCCTGAGGTCCGGAGGCATGGCGTTCCAGATGGAGGGACCTGTGATAGAGAATGCCCGGTCTCTGATGTTTGAGTGGTGCACAACTTTGATAGAAGGAACATGTAAGGATCCCTTGTAGGCATCCCTTAAAGGTCTGGCCGTCGAGTGCAGTTTGAGAGGGTGTAGCAGATCAAGGGGGGTCTGATGGTGAATGTATTTGTGGATAATTGTGATTTATGGAGAATCCTGAAGTGTACTGGGAGCCAGTGAAGGTCTTTTAGAATAGGAGAGATATGCGCTCTCCAATTGGTATTAGTCAAAACTCTCGCAGTTGCATTTTGTAGCAGCTGGAGGGGTTTTATAGAGGATGCCGGGAGACCTTGCAAAATGGAGTTGCAGTAGTCCATTTTGGAAAACAGAATGGCTTGGAGGACAGATCTGAAATCATAATGGAATAGGAGCGGTTTTAGTTTTTTGAGTACTTGTAACTTGTAGAAGCACTCCTTTGTGGTGATTTTTATAAATTGCTTTAGGTTCAGGTGGCTATCGATAATAACTCCAAGGTCTCTGGCATGGGATATTTGTATGTTAGTTTGCAGTTGGTGTTGGAAAGGACTACCTTCTGGAGTGATTAGCAATAGTTCAGTCTTGGAAGTGTTGAGGACCAGATTGAGGCTTGATAAGTGATTATTGATCGTTTGGAGGTGAGAGTTCCATAGCTTGAGTGTTGAGTCCAGTGAGTTGGATATTGGGATTAAGATTTGAACATCGTCTGCATAAATATAGAACTTAAGTTTTAGATTTGTGAGTAGATGGCAGAGAGGGAGTATGTAAATGTTAAACAGGGTAGGCGATAAGGAAGAGCCTTGGGGGACTCCAAATGGGGCTTTAGTGTGAGAGGATTCCTTGTTCTTGATTTTAACCTTATAGCCTCTATTGCTAAGGAAGGAGTCGAACCATCTAAAAGCTGATCCTGTAATTCCTATATCTGATAGCCGGTTTAATAGGATGTTATGATTTACAGTATCGAAAGCCGCAGAGATGTCGAGGAGAGCTAAGAGGAAGGACTGTCCTTTATCAAAGCCTGTGTGAATATGATCAAGGAGTGAGATGAGGAGGGTTTCGGTATTGTGTTCTTTTCGGAAACCATATTGTGCCGGGTGAAGAATATTATGATCTTCAAGGTAGTTTGAAAGTTGCTTATTTACGATTTTCTCCATGATCTTAGCTACAAACAGGAGATTTGATATGGGGCGATAGTTGTTGAGGTCATCCGGGTCCAGGTTCGGTTTTTTGAGTATGGGTTTGAGCGTGGCCAGTTTGAGAGCATCCGGGAATATACCTTGTGAAAGGGAACAATTGATAATATCGGCTAGATATTTGGAGATGTATTCTGGTATGAGAATCATTCTCATACCATTCTCATACCAGCTAATAGTTTCATCTACATGGAATTTACATGTGATGAGCAGTATCAGCTATGCATTTGGGCGTGCATTTTGGATGCACTAATCTCTTATTACATCGAGTGCTAGTCTAGCATGGCCAAAATGTGCATCCAACCATGCATAAACCTGTGTGCTAGACTGAGCGGACTTTATTGCATCAGCCTGTGAGACTGCAGAAGGGTGAATCTTCCATAGCCTGGGGCTCTCAGAGAGAGGGTTCCCTGTGCCCGCTCACCAAGCAGTGCCCAAGAGTCTCACCAGACATCTTACAAATTATAGTCTCTGAAAACACCCAAACATAACCCGGCTGCAGGCCTTTCCCACCAGGGAGTGGATAAGCAGGCAGAGCTCCGACTGAATTCATAGCCTCTAAGTAGGGTTTACCTGAGCCCAAAAATCCAACTCCAAACACTTCCTAAAACTCCACAAATCAACTGTACTTCCCCCAGAGCTATCAGGAGACAGCTCTTTTAAATTAAAGGGGATGGCCATTCCAGCACCCTCAAAGGGAGGGGCTGTATAGAATAGTGCCCCACCCTACTTACTAAGCTATTCTGCACTAGCTAAAACAAGGAGTACCCAGATCCATACTGGTAATGAGCCCATGGGGGGGTGCATTACACTGGCATTCTGGGGCAGGGTTTAAATTTAGCCAGGTAGTGCTGAATATCAGTGCTACCTAGCTAAGTTTAGCTGAGGTGGAGCGCATCCCTAAGTTGTCTGGGTAGCTGTTTACCTGAATAACTTTGAACTTAACCAGCTATATTAAGCACATAGCCAATTAAGACACATACACAATAATTAATAAATAAATAAATAAATAAACAAACAAACAAACTTGGCCAGCACACTCTTCCCACACCACCTATATACCCCTCCCCCCCCCCCCCCAAAAAAAAATAAATTAAACACCACGGTCTAGAGAAGCCCAATTGTCGTCCCTCCCATGCTTTTAAAATTGGCCTTGGACTCCCTTTTCCCTGCATCCTCCCACTCCTAAACGTTGCGAGCATGCCAGGAGCTGGAAGTGTCTGCACCAGGCCCCCGCAGAAACCTCTTTTCGTCTAACGTTGTTGTCAGAGTTTTAGTCACAGGAAACTGGGGGCTCTTCGCTAGTGTATTATGTTTTACCGTAAGAGCGGGATCCTAAAACAAGATAATCAGTGCAGTCTAAGCTGAGTACCAGGAATCCCCTCCCCCCCCTCCCCTGACTTTTGGGGAAAACTTGAGAGGAGGATGAAACAAACCGATGCTCGATAAAACCGGGAATGAACAATACACAGCGGCCAGCAAATGTTTCTGCTTCACTGCTCTGAGAAAGACTTCAATTTGTTTGTCCTTAATAGTTTGTAGTTTACATTGTTGCCAATTGTTGTAGCCTTATTATTCAGAGAGATCTGGATTGCGGAAGCTGCAAACAGGAAATTTTTAATTTGCAGATGCTCCATCAGAAGAAACTGTCACCATGTAGTGTCGGAGTCTTGTCTGGTTTTGTGTTTAATTCTGTCACTGTATGGCACGGATTCCTCTCAGCTTCTTCGCTATACTTACACTTGTATTGATTGCTACTAAATAACTAAATCAGATGTTATTGTTTATGAAATGTTAGCCGCTAATGACATCTGATTTAAAGGAAAGATTCCTGGGCAGGTCCAGAGGCTGCACTGCTCCCTGGTTTGATTCCTGGGATTGAAGATGCGGCTGAAGCAGCATTGGCAGCCCCTGAGAGATTATCAACCTTGGCCATACCTGGTTTCTGAAGTTGGAGCCCTCTAATACAGGGCTCCGGAAGGAGCTCTTCTTGAATGGATCAGGTCTTCGCAACGGATATGCAGTGACCAGACTAGGGACATTGGGAGGGTCTATTAAAAGAGGGGAAAATTCCCCATCCCTTCAGGTACATACGAATGAAGGATCATGGCACCAGAATCCCAGCGCTGGCTGTTACTGAGATAGAAGAAAAGCTGGAGGGAATACTGGGTTAAAAAAAATGTGATTCCGTTTATTTTATCTTTAACAAATTACAGCTCGTCTACTGTTTAAGCAGGTACCCCCTGCGTGATATTGAAGAACAGTTGTTGTGGTTAAGTAGCGTTAGCAGTGGGAGCCTTGCACCTCTCGGGGAAGGGTGGTCGGCGGTAACAGCGGACCTTCCCAGGGCCGGGCGGCGACGGCAGCGCAAGCCGTCTCGCGCCGCATCACTTCCCCTGCGCCCGCGTGACTCGACTCCACCTTCTCCGGCGGACACGCGCGGGAGAGCTGAGCTGGGCTGGCGCGCGTGCGACGGGGGCAGGAGAGCGAGCGCGAAAGTGCAGCCAGCGCCCGGCTTGCCCGCCACCTCCGTCTCTCCTGCCGTGTGGCTCCCCACCCCCTCTGGCAGGCAGGCGCCATGCCCAACATCGTGCTCTTCAGCGGCAGTTCGCACCAGGACCTCTCGCAGAAAGTGGCCGACCGGCTCGGGCTGGAGCTGGGCAAGGTGGTGACCAAGAAATTCAGTAACCAGGAGACCAGGTGAGGTGCGGCCGGGGCTCTCTTTGCGAACTTTTACCGTTTAGCGGCTCTTTCCTCCGTCCCTGTGCACAAGAGAAGAACAAAACAAAAACGTAAAAGTCAGCCATGGTGTCTCGTGCTGCAGCTGCACGGGGAAGTCCCTGCTGCCCGTGGGCGCTCGCCGTGGCCCTTGCTGATGCTTGGTTGTGTTTAAGGGCATTTGGAGTTTATTCCTGCGAGTTACTTCGGGAAGGCTTTGGTGCGGTCCGCTGAAGGGAGATGGAAGCGGCGTAATGGCTTGAACCACAAAGAAGCTGCCATGATAGTTTTTATTAAGTTCTGAATATTTTGGAGACTTCCCCCCCCCCCCCCCCGTTGTATGGGCTCCTGAGGCTGGCGCGCGTTCATCTGTGGCCGCGTTGTGTTTATACAGTTAACGCGCTCCCGGGGGAGGAGCTGAGCTACCTGCGATTCCTCTTCCAGGGCAATACGGCAGAGCCGGAGCGAGGGTGCCGAGAACACGGGGCAGAGTTTGCCCTCAGGAAGAGGGTTCAACATGATCTATGGGGGGTGATCTTAACTCCCACTTCTACCTCTATAGTCATAGCATGACATTACGACTTTTTTTTTTAATGCAAGGGGCTCTTTTTAAGTATGAATGGAGAAGGTGAGGATTAGGGCCCTTATGCACTGTGGTCTTTGCTTTCTTCTTAATTTTAAACCATTTATTTTCGCTCTTCCTGTTACAATATTCAAGGCATGGTATAAAACCATAATTACAGTATATTTTGTTCAATAAAATAATTACAGTAAAAAGAGAGCCCTTTCTTCCCCTGAACCCTCATTAATCCAACCCTGAAATATCTAGATGCAAAGGTTACTAGTTCAGCAGAATCATAGTTAGTGTATCATTTTTATAAATTCTAAGTGGGGATATCAAAGAGAAGTTTGCAATAAAAAGTTTGCTGGAATCTGTTTACTTTTGGTATTATTACACTTGGCACTAACTTCAAAGAACAATGGCTTAAAGGATAAAGCTTAACACCACTTGTCCTCCCCATTCTTATTTTTTACCACCCAGTTTTTTCACACATATTCCCACTTCTCTATTCGCATTTATTCAGCTTTTTTCTATTACTCGTTTGCTACTTTCCATAGCAACCTAGGGATGATCTGAGATCAGCTGATTAACACTCTACCACTTTTAGCTCTAATCACTGTCATATCTTATTATTATTATTATCAGGTTGACCCTGGGTGATTACAGGGGGAGGGGTGCCATTGCCGCTGTAGCATGGAGAAGTAAAGTTCTGGCAGGGCTCCTACTCTCTGCCAGCAAAAGCTAGGACCTCCTATGCCGTCGGCCCTTCCCTGGAGCCGGCGGCAGATGAAGATGCCCTGTTCTGTACTGCAGCCAACGACCAAAGAAGAGGTCCAAAATGTGTGTGTGAGAGTGAGTACCTGTGTGCGAGAGGGTGGGGGGTGTGTATGCGAGGGTGGGATGTGCATGTGTGTGTGAGTGTATGAGGTGGTATGTGTGTGTGTGCGCACATATGACTATGGGGGTCATGTGTACTTATATGAGAGGGGTGTGTATATCAGGGTGTGTGTGTGTTTCAACTATAAAGTGGAGGGAATGAGTGAAACACAGGAGATAAAAAAAAAAAAAAGGAAAAGAGAAACCTGACCTGGTATCCTAGAAAATCCAACAAAGTAACTTTTCATGATGTAAGATATCATGCTCACTAAAAAGAAGGAAACTAATAATATTGCCCTCTCAATCTATATAAATAAAAATGTTAAATAGTTTGTACGTCGTCGCTAATCTCGCCAACCGCTTAACCGAATGCGTTCAAATTTGCACACAACATTCACTTACCATACGGGAAGGATCTTATACACTTACATTACATATAGGTCACACCTGTGACAGGTAATACAAGTTTAAAAATTGCTTACACAAAACAGCGACATCTGGTGGCCGTCAGCGCAAGCGCAACCTCTTACACCTTTCACACACACTCACACACCACATCCCACCCCCACCCACATGCCTGCCAATGTCACTTACTTCACCCACCCTCCCAAAACACACCAAAACACGGATTCCTGGCTGCTACATTGGGAAGCCACGCATTTCACACACTCTCCGATTTTAAATTAAAGTACCCTCTTCCACCCTCCCACGCACTGCACTCCGATCACACACTACACCTGAAACAAGTCCGTGCTTCTCCGCCGGCACCACAGGAACGGTCTGGGACACATCGCATTCAGTAGGCCCGTCGGATGGCAGCAACCAAAATGGCGCCGGTGGACCTTGCCCTTACTATGCTATACGGAGACAACAATGACGTCGGTACACCATGTGACATAGTAAGGGCAAGAGCCCGTCAGCGCCATATCCTCAGCGGACATTTGCCCTTACTAGGTCACGAATCCTGATGCATCCCTTTCACCGGTGAAGTTTTGCAACATGGCAGCCGGCGGAACAAACCCTAGCACACACCCTCGCCACTGGCTGGCAGTTTACACAGGTAGCCGGGGAGGAGCACGGTAGGGGAACGTTCTTATTTTCCGCCTCGTGTTTTTCACGGGGGGGGGGGGGGGGGCACTCATTCTCCACGTCTCCCGAGAGGGGGGCTGTAGCATGGGTTGCTCTATTTCGCCAGGTTGGGGGGGGGGGGGGGGCCAGGAAGGTGTGCTTGCATATTTAAACTATTCTTTGCTGGTGCTGTTCATTTGGGGGTAAAAAAAAAAAACCACACACAAACTGTAACCTTTACTGCTCTGTTCTGTTTTTTCAACTTTACCAGGCTCTGCCACAGCTGAACCGATTGCTTTCACATTTGGACACAAGCTTCACCTCACATACGGCAAGGTTCTTCTACACTTACATTACATATATGTCACACCGGGGGCTGGTAAAAAAGTTTTAATATTTGGTTCCACAAAACAGCGACATCTGCTGGACGTAAGCGCAAGCTCTTACACCTTGCACAAATGCTCACACCCCACACACACGTGACCAATGTTTGGGATTCACACACCCTCTGACCAGACACAAATCCACCCTCCTCACACCCCCCACACACATGCCAATTGTACTTACTTCACACACCCTCCCAAAACAAACAAAAACCCACAAAATTCCAGCATGCTACACCAGGAGGCCACTAACATGCCACATGTTTGCAATTCCCACACCCTATGAGATCACACAAAAACACCCTCCTCCCACCCCCCACGCATATGACTTTTCTACTTACTGCCCACACCCTCCGAACACACGCAAAACGGCAGAATAGTTCGGGAGGGTGGGGGGGGGCAACAGCGCTCTGTGACACATCGCATACACTACGGCCGTCGGCTGCCAGCAATCAAAATGGTGCCGACGGCTCTGTCCCTTACTAGGACACTCGGGAACGCCAATGGCGGCAGTAGCCCATGTGACATAGTAAGGGCGAGGGCCCGTTGACGCCATTTTCTGGACTGGCAACCGGCGCACCTTCGCCCTTACTATCTGAGCGAGACGACCACTCCCATTGCTCCACCCTACTGACAGAGTAAGTTCTAACAGCAGCCGGAGACAGTTTCAGTGCTGGCTGCCGAGGGCCCGGCGCCAATACTTCCATGCCGGAACGAACGCACACTCCACCGACTACCATTTTTGACAGGTATCGGCGGGCCTGCAGGGGGGGGGGGGCGCGTGGGGATGTTATTGCGTCCATGTTCGGGGGGGGGGCAGGGGGCGGTTATCCCCATTCTCTTTTCTTTCTTTTCCACTTAACCTGGCTCTGCCACTGCACGCGTGGCCGGGTACAGCTAGTTTTTTCAATAGAAGTAGACTCAAGAAACTGGGTTAAATTAGGAAAATCCAAAGAAACCTGTGAGATCACCCTGGCTAGGATTTTTCTTAAATGGGAGAAAATACATTTTATTAATAACAGGAATAGACTCTACAGGGAGATGTAAAATGTCCAAAAAGAACTTCCTAAGAATCATATGGGGTAATTCATCCACTCACTCCCGACCCACCTCAGACTTGAACCTTGCATCACCAAATTCAGAGCCCAACTCAAAACCTGGCTATTCAAACAAGCTTTTCCCCAAAATCCTTAACGAATATTGAATTGTGATGTAATACCGATCTGAACTTGACTACGATTTTGTTCTTAAGACATTATAGTTCACTTGTTTAATTGTTCCTATGCTTCACTGCTCTCCTTTTGGTTCTTTGTACCTCCTACCCTTCCCCTGTTTTTTGTAATTTCTGTTGCTATTGTTAGATGTAAACAGATGTGATGTTTCGACTAACATCGGTATAGAAGACTCTTTAAATAAATAAAATAAATTACCCTAGAAAATTTTGTGAATGGCAGATTATCGGGCCAATACAGTTAACCCGCCATTGGACGCGCGTTTTCCCTTACCCCTTATTCAGTAAGGGGCCGAAAACGCGCGTCCAACCCGCTGAGCCTAATAGCGCCCTCAACATGCAAATGCATGTTGATGGCCCTATTAAGTATTCACGCGATTCAGAAAACAAAATGTGCAGCCAAGCCGCACATTTTGCTTTCAGAAATTAGCTCCTACCCAAAGGTAGGCGCTAATTTCTTCGGGCACCAGGAAAGTGCACAGGAAAGTACTCAGACTTAATATCATGGCAATATTGTCGGAGGTCCCGAAGGGTAAAAAAAAGAAAAAAAAACCTGGTCGGCCCACGGCTGTCGGGTCGAAAACCGGACGCTCAATTTTGCCGGCATCCGGTTTCCGAGCCCGTGGCTGTCAGCGGGCTCGAGAACTGACGCCAGCAAAATTGAGCGTCGGCTGTCAAACCCGATGACAGCCGCCGCTCCGGGCCAAAAGGAGGTGCTAGGGATGCACTAGTGTCCCTAGCGCCTCCTTTTGCCTGTTTCTACTGCCGGACCTCATTTAAATACAGAATCGTGCGCACAGGCGAGTGGGCGTTCGCCCGCTCTCCCGCGGACTTTACTGAATCGGCCCGTATGAGCTCTCAAGTGATTTTCAAACAATTCCATTCTATGAGCTAGAACCCCACGCTCTTGAATCACGGTGGCACTCTGACTCCGTTTTAGAAACAGCGACTTCCAGTATTCAAACTTTTTCTGAATGTTCAAACGCTGTTCTCTGTTGGACTTGAGCAAGGGACCCCAATTCCTAAGATAGGGAGTCCATCTTGGCATAATATTCTGAGGAAAATGAAGTAGAATTTGCAGTTAAGTCTCACAGCATGTCCAGAGTCACAGTGACTGGCTTGGGGAGTAGGGAAAACATCTTACCCCGAGCTGACTCACCAAAAACTGCAGAAACTCCAGCTACAGTCTCAGTGTCAAAACGATTCACCCCCGGAGGAAGATTAAAGCAGGAGACTGCTTGCTCCGATGAACCCAGAACCTGGTCTTCCCCTTCACATCTCTTTCCAGCCACAACAAGACTTTGAGCGCCAATAGCTCCCTCCACTGAGTCGCTCCCGATGATGTCATCCAGCACATCAGAGGCATCAGCGCTGCTGCGAACTTGCTCTCCGGGGAGCAGATGACAATCCTGTGGGCTCAGTGATGCCTCTTCCCTGGCCAAAGAAGGATCTCATGCTGCTGCCTCAGCAATGGGGGTAAGTGCACACCCAGCTTTGGGTTTGGGAGGAACATGTTCCGTGATTGTCAATGGCCTCAAGGTGAGTCTAGGGTCTGGAGGAAAGACCTGAACTTGACCCTTCTGTTTCAATGGCATTGAAACAAATTTCAAGTAGATAAAAACAGCAGAGGCAAACGGATTGGTTACCACTCATGCAGTCATCTAGACTCCTGAACCAGTCAGGTTTTCAAGACATCCCTAATGAATATGCATGAAATAGATTTGCATACAACTGAATCAACATGCATGCAAACCTCTCTCATGCATATTCATTAGGGATATCCTGAAAACCTGACTGGTTTGCAGTCCTCGAGGGCCAGAATTGTCCACCCCTGCTTTAGATCATCGCAGCCACACTTCTACCTACTTCTCTCTTAAATGCACATCTCCAGTTGATAGAGCTGAACTAAGTTGAAGACCTGGTTTTGTGTAACACCTCACTAACTTTTTAAAGGTTTGACTGGCCACAGGGTGGCCATGTGACCAGCCATATTCACCCTACCCACCTGACCCCTCTGGCCTATCATCATGGCAAGTATGCTGCTGATGCTCCCAGGCCACTTCTGTTTTGCTGGCCCCTTAGGCGCATGCATGATTGCCATGCCTGCATTTAAAGGCCCTTCAGTGGGAAAGTCCAGGACGGCACCTGAAGATGACGTCAGCACGACTGGGTACTTAAGCCCCAGCTGCACTACCTATCATTGCTTCATCAACAGGTCTCCTGCCTAGTGCAGTGTGTGTTGCTTCTGCATTCCAGCTGCTCCTGTGTTCCTGCATCCAGCCTTGCCTTGCCCAGTTCAACTAGTTCAGTGTCTCCTCTCCTGTCCTTCAGTCTGATTTCCTGGTACTGACTTCTTTCCTTGGCCCTGACCACACTTGCTTGTCGCCTGGACCTGACTACGCTGCTTGCTGCCTGCTTCGATCCTTGACCTGTTCCTGCTATCTCCATACTGCTGCCTGTCCTGACCCTGGCGTGCCCTTGGAGCCTTGCTCACACAACCACCCTAGGAACCGCCTGTTGGCCACCAGAATCCAAGGGCCCAATCAGTGGGGGAGATGACTGGCAAAGGTGAACATAAGAACATGTCATACTGGGTCAGACCAAGGGTCCATCAGGCCCAGCATCCTGTCTCCAACATTGGCCAATCCAGGCCATAAGAGCCTGGCAAGTACCCAAAAAGTCTATCCCTTGTTACTGTTGCTAGTAATAGCAGTGGCTATTTTCTAAGTCAACTTAATTAATAGCAGGTAATGGACTTCTCCTCTAAGAACTTATCCAATCCTTTTTTAAACCCAGCTACACTAACTGCACTAACAACATTCCCTGGCAACAAATTCCAGAGTTTGTGCGTTGAGTGAAAAAGAACTTTCTCAGATTAGTTTTAAATGTGCTACCTGCTGCTTCATGAAGTACCCCCTAGTCCTTCTAGTATCCAAAATAGTAAATAACCGATTCACATTTACCCTTTCTAGACCTCTCATGATTTTAAACACCTCTGTCGTATCCCCTCCAAGCTGAACAGTCCTAACCTCTTTAGTCTGTCTTCATAGGGGAGCTGTTCCATCCCCTTTATCATTCTGGTTGCCCTTCTCTGTACCTTCTCCATCGCAACTATATCTTTTTTGAGATGTGACAACCGGAATTGTACACAGTATTCAAGGTGTGGTCTGTCCCACTCCAGGGCACATTTGCAAGCTGTCTGCGTAGGCTTCATAGGTTCACCTACAAGGTTATGTCGACTACACCACAGCACTAAGGGTTTACTCCCACGCCACTCATTATAACTTTAAATGCCCCCAAAGAACATGACCAGGTATGCTGCCCTGAATAACCTGGCCTTGTAGTCATCCCATGTGACTTGAAGTAGGGCCTCTAATTTTGTTAGAAGAAGAACCCGTACCTCCATCTTGTCCTCGACCGTCCGACAGGATCGGGGCCACATCCGGCAGGGCCGCACGCCGCGGCACACCATGCGGCCTGACATGGCTGGGTCCCGCCCTTTACATAAGCATTCCTCCCAGCACTCTCCGTGCCTAGCGCGGGAAAAAACAGTACTTAAGCAGACAGCTCCGCATAAGCCCTTGCCTCGGCTACAGGCTTGCTTGTGCTGGTACTTTCGTCTGTGATCATTGCTTTCTCATTTGGACCTGGTCTCTTCCTGGATTTGCCTTGCTTGCTGCCTGCTCTTGAACTCAGACTGGATTGCCCGGCCTGCCATCGACCCTGGGGATTCGGACTGTCTCTGGATCTACTTTGCTTGTCGTCCACTCTGGTGATCGGGACTATCCATTACTGGGTGTAGGAGTGCTGTCTTCTTGGCTGATCCAGGTAAGGCTGTCATTCTACCAATTGGGGCTACATAAAACTGCTGGTATTCTAACAGATAGCCGAGGCCATGGATCCAGTGGATCTGACTGCCTTACAGGCTATTCAGGACTTGCAACACGAGTACAACAGCAGCAGGGGGTCCTGGATCAAGTAATGGGAGTACTGGAGAGATTGGTGGCTCGTATGGATGCCTTGGCAGTAGCACCTCATCCACTACCTTCGACTTCTTCGGCTAGTCCTGTCCTTCGTTTGCCTCCTCCCCCCACCCCCCCCACATTTCAATAGAGATCTGAAGCTCTGCCATGGTTTTATTAACCAATGCAAGGTGCATTTTTCCTTGCAAGCACCATTATTTTACATGGATAAAACGAAGGTCACTTTTATCCTCTCCCTCCTAGAAGGATCAGTTCTGGCATGGGCCTCTCCCCTCTGGGAGCGTGACAACGCGCTACTGAACAATTTAGATTGATTTCTTAAGGACTTTCGGCTGGTCTTTGATGAGCCTGGGCACTCTGCCTCAGCTTCTGAAATGTTTCAGATTTGACAAGGTTCAAAAACTGTGGGGGAGTATGCAGTCCAATTTCGGACTCTGGCCGTGGAGCCTCGGTGGGGAGAGGAGAGTCTCGCTGCCATCTTTCAACAGGGTCTGGTGGACAATATAAAGGATGACCTAGCTGGTTGGGACCCACCAGATTCTATGGCAGACTTAATCTGACTAGCTATCTGTCTGGACCTCCGATTTCAAGAACGTTCTTGAGAGAAAGGCACCTTTTGACGTCCTATGTGCTTAGCCCCCTCATTTCAACGACTACTCATCTCCTCCAAACCACAGGAGACTTCCTCCGCTCCTGAGGAACCTATGCAAATTGATCGATATCCGTAGAGGAATGGCAGCGACAACGTCGACAGAACCTATGTCTTTACTGTGTGGGTACTGGTCATTACCATTTCTTGTCCCCAGAAATCGGGAAACTCCCGGACCTAGGGTGAGTAGGAGAGGCCTCCCTGGGTCCAGCAACATCCTTTTAACAGCTACTGATTCACGTGGCACTCTCTATTGACCAAAAATCTATTATCTTGCAGGCTTTTCTGGATACAGAGGCAGCGGGGAATTTTATTGAAGAAAACTTAGTCCAACACCTTCAAATCCCCACTAAACAACCAGCGGTGCCTCTCATTATTTCTTCAGTTTCGGGACAACCTCTCAGTGATAGAATTTCGCATATCACAGAACCCATTTCTGTGACTACCGGAGTCCAACATCAAGAGACTATCCGGTTGTATGTTTTACCTTTCTCAATCAACCAAATCATCCTGTGGCTGCCTTAGTTAAGACTGCATCAGTCCAGAATAGACTGGGGAACACTACAATTGGCCAGCTGGAGTTCTGATTGCCATAAGAACTGTCTTCCATAAAACCTCCCTCCAGAAATCTTTTTTTGTATGAAATCCACATTATATAAACTGCCCGATCAATACACAGATTTCATGGATTTCTTCAGCAAGCAGGAGGCTGAGAAACTGCCTCCCCATCATGACTATGATTGTGGTATTGACCTGCTTGCAGGGAAAGTTCCTCCCCATGGAAGAGTCTACGCACTCTCAGGACTGGAAACAGAGGCCATGAGTCAGTACATCGAAGAAAACCTAGCCTGGGGCTTCATTAGGCCGCCTTCATCTCTGGCAGGGGTAGGTTTCTTTTTTGTTTAAAAAAAAAAAAAAAAAAAAAAAAGGGTCTCTAAGACCGTGTATTGATTATTGAGGCCTAAATGCTATTACTCGAAAAAAGACGATACCCAATTCTTATTATGAATTATTCAATCGACTTAAATGTGCTCTTTACTAAATTAGATTTGTGGGGAGCCTACAATCTCATACAAATTTGGGAAGGGGACGAATGGAAGACTGATTTTAACACTCGTGACTAGCATTATGAGTATTTGGTAATGCCTTTTGGATTATGCAATGCCCAGGCAGTTTTTCAGGCCATGATCAATGATATCTTCCGAGACCTTTATTTACGCTCACATTCTCGTTTATTTGGATGACATCCTGATATTCTCCAAATCCTTGGATCAACACATCCTCCATGTTCGACAGGTTCTGCAACGACTTTGAGAGAATAAATTATTCGCTAAATTAGAGAAGTGCATGTTCCACAAAACAGAACTCCCCTTCTTTGGTTACATTATTTCCCAGGATGGTCTATGAATGGACCCCGAAAAACTCAAAGCAATCCTGGATTGGCTGAAACCAGTAGGATTAAAATCTGTGCAGGGATTCTCAAACTATTACCAACAATTTATTCCTGGTTAACCTTAGTAGCACCTCTCACAGCCTCGACACGAAAAGGGGCTGATGTCTGAAATTGGGGCTTAGAGGCCATTCAAGCCTTTCAGAAATTAGAGAGAATTGCAACGACCAGATCCGATAAAGCCATTCCTTATGGAAGTAGACGCTTCTGCTCTTGACGTCTGTGCCATCCTTTTACAAAAATCAGAGGAAAGGGATTGGTCACTTGTGCCTATTTTTCCAGAAAATTTTCCCCAGCGGAGAAGAACCACACCATCGGGAACAAGGAACTCCTAGCTAAAAAACTAGCATTAGAGGAGTGGTGACACCTGTTGGGGGGGGGGGGGGCAAAATAGACCATCACAATTTACACAGACCACAAGAATTTGGCATACCTCACACATGCTCAACGGCTGAACCCACGACAAGCCCACTGGGTGCTATTTTTTAGTCGATTCAATTTTAAACTACTTTTCAGGTCTGCCAAAAAAAATTTGAGAGCGGATGCCCTATCGAGAAGTTTTTTGCCCGAGGACACTCCCGATCCACCCCAGCATATAATCAACCCTGCCCAAATTATGGTCGCTGCTGCGTTTGCCATTCCATCCAGGAAAATTGTGGTTCCCAAATGATTAAGAGAGAAAGTATTACGTTGGGCTCATGAGTCTCGTTTTGCTGGTCACCCGGGACTCCATAGCACCAAAGAATTACTGACCCGCCACTATTGGTGGCCACAGTGGAAACAGGATACTAAGAAATTCGTGGGGTCTTGTTCCATTTGCGCTGATCACAAAACCCCCTGGTCTAAACCTTGGGGCTTACTGCAACCCTTACCTATACCCAACAAACCCTGGACTCACATTTCCACTGACTTTATCACAGATCTGCCTTTGTCGCAGGGGAACAACATCATCTGGGTCATAGTAGACAGGTTTTTCTAAGATGCCCCACTTCATCCCTCTTCCTGGTCTACCCTCCGTGTCAAAATTAGCCCAGCTCTACATGCAGCACATTTTCCGAATTCATGGACTACCTCAACATATCTTTTCAGACAGAGGAGTACAATTTACAGTCCGATATTGGAAGAACCTGTGTAAAAAGTTTGGTATACAACTCGACTTTTCTTCTGCATATCACCCTCAGACCAATGATCTGGCAAAACGGACTAATCAATCTCTTAAAACATTTCTACGTTGCTATGTTAACCAATGACAGGACAACTGGTGATTGCTACGGCCCTGGGCAGAGATCTGCCATGATAATCATGACAGGCCACGGGGTCTTCCCCTTTTTATATGGTTTTTGGACGACACCCCCAGATACCCCTATCTGTCGGGACCTCTTCAGGCTGTCCTGCAGTCGAATTGGCTATCCAGGACCTAAAGGATTTATGGAGAGACACTCATATGCTCTTACAGCAGGCTGCAATAAAAGCTAAAAAAACAAGCGGATAAGAGATGAAGACCAGCTCCTCAGCTCCATCCTGGAGATTTAGTCTGGTTGAGCACTTGCAACCTTAGATTACACATGCCATCATTGAAGTTCGGTCCTCGCTATGTGAGACCCTTTCCTATTGACAAGCGGATCGGGGAGGTTACCTATAAATTACAGTTACCTCCCACACTTTGTATTCACGACATCTTTCATATCTCACTCCTGAAACTAGCAATATCAACTTGGTCTTCGAGAAGGTCTAAGCAACAGTCATCTGTCGAAGTGGAGGAGATATTGGACGTCAGATAAAAAGGGAGGTCATTCCAGTATTTAATCTCCTGGAAAAACTACAGCCTAGAAGAGAATTCCTGGGAACCAGCCAAGAACATCCAGGCCTCAGAGATGCGGGGGGGGGAGAGAGACCCTTGCAGAGGGGGTGCTGTTAGAAGAAGAACCCATACCTCTGTCTTGTCCTCGACCGTCCGACAGGATCAGGGCCGCATCTGGCAGGGCTGCGCACCAAGCGAGCTGATGCGTCTGGGTCCCGCCCTTTACATCAACATTCCTCCTGGCACTCTCCACGCCTAGCACGGGAAAAAAACAATACTTAAGCAGACAGCTCCGCATAAGCCCTTGCTCGGCTACAGGCTCGCTTGTGCTGGTGCTTTCGTCTGTGGTTGTTGCTTTCTTGTTTGGACCTGGTCTGTTCCTGGATCTGCCTTGCCTGCCGCCTGCCCTGGGGATTCGGACTGTCTCTAGATCTGCCTTGCCTGCTGCCTGCCCTGGGGATTCGGACTGTCTCTAGATCTGCCTTGCCTGCCGCCTGCCCTGGGGATTCGGACTATCCATTACTGGGTGCAGGCGTGCTGTCTTCTTGGCTGATCCAGGTAAGGCTTTCATTCTATCAATTGGTTATACACAGCTCGACTCTGGCCAAAGTTTCGCCTTTTATGGCTGCATCAGGGGCTCTAGAAAAAAAAAATTAATATTAATAATAAGCATTATTAATGTTAAAAGCAAGTTAAAAACAAAACCCAATAGGAAATTGTAATGAAGATTACTTTGGAACTAAAAATCATTGTTGCCCATTTTTGTAGGAGTAGCCACCAAATCATACAAGTGATTAAAAAAGGTATCAAATATTTTAATTTTTAACTTTAATTTTTAATTTTGTCTTTTTTACCCTCTGTTTTTTTTATTTCTTATTCCACTTTTTAACTTTGTATTTTATTTTTAGTGAATACATCCCATAATCATATATGGTACCTGGACATATACTATGTACTTTACTTTAATCAAGGTAATTTTTATAAACATAGGTCTTTTCTCTGCTCTTGATCTTAAAATGTAACCTGTTGTCCTCTTTGCTCATTACTTTTAACTGTAATTTATTCCATCACTGTTTAATTTTTTTCTTGTTTAATCTTTTATTTCCTATTGGGTTTTGTTTTTAACTTGCTTTTAACATTATTAATGCTTATTATTAATATTAATTTTTTTTTTCTAGAGCCCCTGATGCAGCCATAAAAGGTGAAACTTTTGGCCAGTCGGGCTGTGTATAATCAATTAATAAATCTTCTTTCCGAGGCTCCGGTCTTGCTTTGTTTTTTCACATCCGTGGCTTTTCTAGACCGCTTATTGTACTATTTTGTGGGTCCTATTCTATCAATTGGGTCTACATAAAACTGCTGGTATTCTAACAAATTTTTTCAAGATTCTTATTGTTATGGGCCTTGTCCAAGCCTTAGTAGTCCCCAATCATTTTTCCACCCCCTCCATTCATTTCTTTATCATGAAGGCTTTTGTTAGGTCTTTCTTTCCACTAATCTTACACATAAATGTAATACCAGCTAAATAAGATTTGATTTGTCACTGAATACCCCTTTTCTTCTGCATCCAATATGAACTCTACCAGAATACCTGCACTAATGTCCCTCCACTTCATTAGGCCCTTCTTGATCATGAATTCCATTGCTTTTCCCAGCTGTGCGTGTAGTTTTTCCATATTTCTGGCTAGAGAATGTTGCACCAGGTCTAATGCTATAAGAATCCAATGTTCCACAGCCATGGCAGAGTTATCGTAGGCTGTGCCTCTGTGTCTGGCACCAGTAGCTGGAATGACACCATTGGAAGCAAGAAAGAGCATTGGCTATGTCATTCCATTTACCAGGTACATGTTTTGCCTTGAATTTGGTGTTTAGCTCCAGGCATTTCTAAACTAGCTGCTTGAGCAGGCTCATCCCCCAAATCCGAATGTGCTGTTTATTGCAGGTACTACTACTATGTTATAAGCCCAGAATACCACCATCTTGTTTCCAAAATCTTCCTCCCATACATGTAGAGCAGCTATTATAGGCTGGAACAGCTCCAAAAACGTAATATCCCTAGCCCTTCAATTTGCCTTCCACTGGCCATTTCTCGGCACACCATTTTCCCTTTAGGTATGCCCCAAAATCCTTTCCCCCAGCTGCATCTGTGAACAGTTGCATGTCTTTGCTGCTAAATACAGGATGCCTTTTCATGGTTATCCCATTGTAACCCTCTAGGAATTGCTTCCATACCATTAGATCCTTTCTCATCACTTTTATAACTCTGACATGATGTGCTTTTCTGCCTCCAGCTGTACTGTTTGCTAGCCTTCTTATAAAAGCCCACCTATCATCAATATTTGACAAGCACAATTAAGGTGACCTATGAGGGCTTGCATGTGTTTCAGTTATATTCATGTTTTGCGTTGTAACACCAATTTAATCTCTTCACTGTTTCAGTTTTGAGAATTGGTAGCCTTTTCTCCATGCTTACTGAATTAATCTCATTCCCCAAGAAAGAAATAATTTGTGCTGGCCCTTCAGTTTAATTTTGTGCTAGGAGGTTGCCCAACTTCCTTGTCTTGTCCCAAAAAGCTCCCAGCATCTCCATACACGTGTCAGATTTATTGGGCAAACAAATAGGAAATCTTCTAAATAATAGACAATTTTAATTAGCCCAACAATTCTCTCCATTGCTTATTGAAAGAAGGTGCTAAACTTCTCAAAATACACATGAGATTGAGCAGCCCATGGATAGGCATTTATCAAAGTGAAATTTTCCTTCAAACTGGAAACCTAGAAAATTAAAACTTTCTGGAGGAACTGGCATTAGTCTAAAATCTGACTCTTATGTCCACCTTCGCTAACCTTGCCCCCTGTCCCTAGTGCCTGACAAGCTGAGTTGCCTCTTCCACTGAAGAGTATTCCACCAAGCATATAGTAAGGATGTAAAATATCATTCATGGAGTCTCCTTGAGGGTAAGACAGGTGATGTATTAAACTGAATTCTCCTGGTTCCTTTTTAGGGACCACTGCCAACGGAGAGATGCAAAGGGTTTTTTTTAATGGGCGTTCTGAGAAGGGGCCCACTATTCTACCTAACTGTTCCTTTCGCAATTTTTTTCTTTACCACCTCTGTATGTTCCAAAACTGATTTGAGGTTAGCAATGGAATATTCTGCCTACAGACCCATGTATAGTAAAATAAAACCAAATTTAAAATCATTTTAAATGAAATGTGAGTTTGTATCACTGTAACCTTCCAACTCCTCCTGAAGTCTATATGTCTTAATTGTTGTAGGGACTTTCACACAGACAGCGGCCCTGTTCCCAAATTGCTTAGAACATCTCTGCTTCCTCACATGTTCTTCTGAAGCATTTTCCCTGTGGGTGGTTTCCTCCCACATTCCCTGCAGATATGCTTGAATCTGCAATTGTTTTGGTACTTGCAGAAACCTGTATAACTTGCATATCCCAGACCCTTTTGGCACCTGTCCCTTTTGTTTGGCCTGATGCTCACCTCTGCTCTGTCAGGGGCCTCAAAAATTCCGATGTCCCCACCCTGCGCTGTGCTGCGGAACACCACCTGGCTGAACCCAAGTCATATCCCTGGTGTTTTTGAGTTGGCCTTGTCATTGTCGCTAACCACAAATCAATGTCCTTTTTATCCCAATCCAGATTTTTCTTCTTTGCCATATTGCATCATAATCTAGCCATGCACTTCTCCAGTAAGTTTTGTATGTGTCATTGATGACATCCATGCATTTAAACAAGGCGCAACATTTTTCCAGATGGTGCTCACCATGATACTGGCCCATTATCCTGAATGCTGTGGACCAATTCCCTATGTTCCTTGTCACTGGGATTTTATGTCTTACCAGATTGTTATATTTTTCTTTACAATCAACTCCATTATCTAAGCTCGATTATTGCAACTCCCTCCTTCTCGGTCTACCCTCAAATACCATCAAACCCTTACAAATGGTTCAAAACGCCGCTGCCAGAATACTTACAAACTCTAATAAAAGAGATCACATCACTCCAATCCTTCGTAACCTACATTGGCTTCCTATTAACCACAGGATCCTCTATAAAGTGCTCACAATTATTCACAAAGCAACATACAATCTTGCTCCGATCATATTAAGCACCCAACTCCAACCTCATACTTCATCCAGAGCAATTAGAAGCGCATACAAAGGCACATTGCAAGCCCCTCAGGTAAAATCATCACTAAGCAAAAGAGCACTATCTTCAGGAGGCCCCCACCAATGGAATGCGCTCCCCCCAGATCTAAGACTAGAACCAAGTCATCAGGAGTTCAAAAAAAAGCTAAAAACATGGCTTTTCCGTCAAGCCTTCCCAGATATCTAATGCTACCTAATCAAGTCTTTTAACCCAAATCATGGGTTATCTCACTGTTTTTTCCTATTACAATTTTTTTTCAACTGTACCTTAATTTTTGAGCTCTTTCATCTTTGTATTTATACTTTACTCACACTCCATTTACTCTATCTCTTTTATATATATATATTTTTTTTTTTTCTATATAATATTTATTACTACATTACTATGTTTAATTGGTTATCTATTCTATTTGTTCCATAATTTATTGTTAGTTCTATTGTTACCTGTTTTATTGTTCAACTGTTCTATGTAAAGCCCACTACTCTTTTTGGGCATTTAAAAGTTGTATGTAAACCGGATTGATTTGTAGTTCCTACAAGAACTTCGGTCTATAAAAATTAAAAATAAATAAATAAAATATATTTCATTTTCTCTTTTTCAATAGATCAGATATATCCACATATTCGTTAAGACTTTTTCCTTGATTGAACCTGCATACGATAACCAATCACACTGGTTGTGCATATTACCTCTGCTGTCTCCTTTGTCTTTTTACCCACTCCTTCTCACCTAAGAACAGGATCTCTACTTTTTTCCAAAGGGCATTCATTCTTTTCTTGATCCGTTGCCTTCTTCTTATCATCCTCCACTGGTGCTTCTTTACCATCTCTCTCTGGATCTTTAGTATCTAGCTCTGCTCAACGCCACCATTCCCTTGCCCTGTTTGCAATCATTGCCCTTCAACTGAGCCCTCCCTTCTCTGCCTATCCCCGTATTTTCTTGCGCAGTCTGTGCCCTTCCTGTATTCCCAATGGTATCAATTTTTTTCTTTGTTTATTCAAAGTTGTCACCCTCTATATGATTTTGATTACACTGTTATACTTCCACCCCCACCTAATCCAGTGCTGCCTCATTTTCCCCACCCTCTAACATATCACATTCCATCTGAGTGCCCTCTCCATATATCCATGCTCATTTTGATGCTGGGTGCTTCCTTACATGTTGTCTTCTGACCTTTAAAAAGGAGATAGAGCAGCTTTTAAACTAGAACAAAGGTGAAAGCAGACAGTCGCTCAGCAGCGCATGGTTCGGAGAGAGGTATCTTCAAAGGATACTAATGATGCATTAGAATTAGGGCATCCCGACAGTGAGGTTCCAATAATAAGAAAAGTAGTCCAAGTGCCGGTAACTAAAAACTCACCTGAGCTAAAAAATTCTAACTTATCCCTATCAATTAAAAAGCAGAATGAAAATACATTCAAAAAACAAACTTTGAAATGTTTGCATGCTAATGCCAGAAGTCTTAAGAAGTAAGATGGGAGAATTGGAATGTATAGCAGTGAATGATGACATAGACTTAATTGGCATCTCAGAAACATGGTGGAAAGAGGACAGCCAATGGGACAGTGCTATACTGGGGTACAAATTATATCGCAATGACAGAGAGGAGCACCTGGGAGGCGGTGTGGTGTTTTATGTCCGGGATGGCATAGAGTCCAACAGGATAAACTGCATGAGACTAAATGCACAATTGAATTTTTATGGGTAGAAATCCCTTGTGTCAGGGAAGACTATAGTGATAGGAGTATACTACAGTCCACCTGGTCAAGATGGTGAGATGGAAAATGAAATGCTCAGAGAAATTAGGGAAGCTAACCAAATTGGTAGTGCGGTAATAATGGGAAATTTCAATTACCCCAATATTGACTGGGTAAATGTATCATCTGTACAAGCTAGAGATATAAAGTTCCTGGATGGAATAAATTACATTTTTATGGAGCAATTGGTTCAGGAACCAACAAGAGAGGGAGCAATTCTAGATTTAATTCTCGGTGGAGCACAGGATTTGGTAAGAGAGGTAACGGTGGTGGGGCTGCTTGGCAAATGTGATCATAATATGATCAAATTTGAATTAATGACTGGAAGGGGGGACAGTAAGCAAATCCATGGCTCTCGTGCTAAACTTGCAAAAGGGAAACTTTGATAAAATGAGAAAAATAGTTAGAAAAAAACTGAAAGGAGCAGCTACAAAGGTAAAAAGTGTGCAAGAGGCGTGGTCATTGTTAAAAAAAAATACCATCCTAGAAGCATAGTCCATATGTATTCCACACATTAAAAAATGTGGAAAGAAGGCAAAACAATTACCGCATGGTTAAAAGGGAGGTAAAAGAAGCTATTTTAGCCAAAAAGTCTTCATTCAAAAATTGGAAGAAGGATCCAACAGAAGAAAATAGGATAATGCATAAGTGTTGGCAAGTTAAATATAAGTCATTGATAAGATAAGCTAAGAGAGAATTTGAAAAGAAGTTGGCTGTAGAGGCAAAAACTCACAGGAAATGTTTTAAAAATATATCCGAAGTAGAAACCTGTGAGGGAGTCAGTTGGACCGTTAGATGATCGGGGGTTAAAGGGGCACTTAGAGAAGATAAGGCCATTGTGGAAAGATTACATGATTTCTTTGCTTCGGTGTTTACTGAAGAGGATGTTGGGGAGGTACCCATACTGGAGAAAGTTTTCATGGGTAATGATTCAGATGAACCAAATCAAGGTGAACCTAGAAGATATGGTAGGCCTGATTGACAAACTGAAGAGTAGTAAATCACCTGGACCAGATGGTATACACCATAGAATTCTGAAGGAACTAAAAAATGAAATTTCAGACCTATTAGTAAAAATTTTGTAACCTGTCATTCAAATCATCCATTGTACCTGAAGACTGGAGGATAGCTAGTGTAACCACAATATTTAAAAAGGGCTGCAGGGGCGACCTGGGAAACTACAGACCGGTTAGCCTGACTTCCCTGCCAGGAATAATAGTGGAAAATGTTCTAAACATCAAAATCATAGAACATATAGAAAGACATGGTTTAATGGAATAAAGTCAACATGGTTTAATGGAATAAAATCAAACTGACATGATGTGAACGAGTTCATGAATGCCGGTATAAAAAAACCTTAAATAAAATAAATAAATAAATAAATAAACATGGCTTTACCCAAGATCCCTTTATCCACATGTTTATTAACGTCTTCAAAAAAGTGAAGCAGATTTGTGAGGCAGGCAAGTCTTGCCTCACAAATCTGCTTCACTTTTTTGAAGACGTTAATAAATATGTGGATAAAGGTGAACCAGTAGATGTAGTGTATTTGGATTTTCAGAAGGCGTTTGACAAAGTTCCCCATGAGAGACTTGTAGGAAAAGTAAAAAGTCATGGGATAGGTGGTGATGTCCTTTCGTGGATTACAAACTGGCTAAAAGACAGGAAACAGTAGGATTAAATGGACAATTTTCTCAGTGGAAGGGAGTGGGCAGTGGAGTGCTTCAGGGATCTGTATTGGGACCCTTACTTTTCAATATATTTATAAATGATCTGGAAAGAAATACGACGAGTGAGGTAATCAAATTTGCAGATGATACAAAATTGTTTAGAGTAGTTAAATCACAGATTGTGATAAATTGCAGGAAGACCTTGTATGACTGGAAAATTGGGCATCGAAATGGCTGATGAAATTTAATGTGGATAAGTGCAAGGTGATGCATATAGGGAAAAATAACCCATTCTATAGTTACATAATGTTAGGTTCTATATTAGGTGCTACCACCCAAGAAAGAGATGTAGGCATCATAGTGGATAACACATTGAAATCTGTTCCGTGTGCTGCGGCAGTCAAAAAAGCAAACAGAATGTTGGGAATTTTTAGGAAGGGAATGGTGAATAAAACAGAAAAGTCATGCCTCTGTATCGCTCCATGGTGAGACTGCACCTTGAATACTGTGTACAATTCTGGTCGCCACATATAAAAAAAGATATAATTGCGATGGAGAAGGTACAGAGAAAGGCGACCAAAATGATAAGGGGAATGGAACAGCTTCCCTATGAGGAAAGACTAAAGAGGTTAGGACTTTTCAGCTTGGAGAAGAGATGGCTGAGGGGGGATATGATAGAGGTGTTTAAAATCATGAGAGGTCTAGAACGGGTAGATGTGAATCAGTTATTTACTCTTTCAGATAATAGAAAGACTAGGGGACATTCCATGAAGTTAGCATGTGGTACATTTAAAACTAATCGGAGAAAGTTCTTTTTCACACAATGCACAATTAAACTCTGGAATTTGTTGCAGGAGGATGTGGATTGTGCAGTTAGTATAGCTGTGTTTAAAAAAGGCAGAGGGGCAGAAGATAAATGTTGAATAGGGTGGATGATGCAGAGGAGCCTTGCGGGACACCCTGATTGAGGGGGATGGCTTTGGATTCATGGTTTCCAATTTTGATTTTGAATTGCCTGTTGCTAAGATATGATGTAATCCAGCTGAGGGCAACTTCAGTTATTCCGATTTTGCTGAGTTGCTGTATGAGGATATTGTGGTTAATGTTGTCGAAGGCTGAAGATATGTCTAGGAGGGCCAACATGTACGATTTGCCTTTGTCGAGGCCTTTAATGAGGTGATCTGCCATAGAGAGTAAAAGTGTTTCGGTACTGTGGTATTTTCGGAAACCATATTGTGAGGAGGATAGGAGTATCTGGTTGTCAAGGTAGTCTGTGAGTTGGCGGTTAACTGCTTTTTCAGGGATTTTAGAAAGGAAGGGTAAGTTGGAGATAGGTCGGTAATTTGATGGATCAGAGGGGTCAAGTTTAGGTTTTTTTAATATAGGCTTGACTATCGCTTGTTTAAGGGGGTTAGGTACTGAACCTGAGGTGATGGAGATGTTTATGATGCCGGCAATTATGTTAGGAATGGAGAGTAGATGTTTTGAGGGGATAGTGTCTGTTGGATGGGAGGATGGTCTTGTTCTCTTGAGGATGGATCATTGTTGTTTAGTTTACTCATGGATTTCTGAGGGCCAAGCCCACACCAAATGTACTTTACAATAGGCCTAATACCAAATGTCTTTTTTGCAGGGTTTTCTGGTTGGCACCAATGCAGTGCATGTAAACATAATTGACATGTTGCTGTGATATTTTTACCTTGGAAGACTGTGAATATCTTTTTCATGTACAATCTACCTTATAAATGGGCTCTGACAGACGGCCCGCAAATGCGCAGTAGAGAGCACGTCGGTCAGAGCGGAGAGTGCCCAAAAAAAAAATGGCGTTGGGAGGAGCAGTAGCGGTGGCGGCGCACGCAAGGGAGGGAGGGACAACACCCCCCCCCCCCCCCTGGAGATCTTCCGTCTGCCTGTTGTGGATGAGCTGAAAGGGGGAGGGAGGGAGGTGAGGTGGGAGGGAGAAAGGGGGAGGGAGTGGGAAGGAAATGGACCGAAAAAAACTTTTTAAATGTAGCCCGTTGTTATGAGCTTAACAGCTAGTTTATTATAAATGCATAGTATTTAATTGTGTATGGTGAGGGCCAGTGTGTAAAGCTTGCCTAGTGCACCTGATATGCTTGCACCGTCCTGGAGAGAACGTGCCACACACAGACTCCCCCCCCCCCCCCCCCCACTATCATTCACCCATTTCCCTCTTCTCCAGGGGGCAAATGCAGTTTGTAGTGTTCCTGGGAGTGTAACAGGGTTTCCAGCTTCGAAGAAATATTATCAGTGATACACTGCCATGTTTGGGAATTCTGATCCTTCCTTTCCCTCTTCTGTAGCATTTGAAATCACCGGAAGGGCCAGACTCCAAGGGGGACCCTCTGCCCCCCCCTATGACCTGCTGTGCCTTTGGGGTGGGGTGGGGGGGTGGGAGGCACCATCTCATCTCTCTCCTCAGGCAGCAGATTGCCTTGAGCCACCCCTGTTTGTCATGGTAGCAGGGCCTCAATGGCGGATAAAAAGGATTACAGAGGTAAAAAGAAGGTGCCCAGGTGTGGCACCTAGGTTGGTTTTGACATGCAATAGCAAAAAATTGACTTAGTTGCCAATAGGGGGTTCTGGGTGGTTTGAAGTACAAGGGAACTTCTCAGGAGCCAATAGGAGTCCCTTGGGCAGATAAAACAAAGTGGTTTGTTGGTAATATTGCTTCTTTTGCCAATAGGTGGTACTCCGGCTGCTCTTTAGAAATGGGCCTGGAGAATGAAATCCATAACTGTGGACACCATGCACTAAACCTCAAATAAAATGGGATAGATTCGTTTTAGTGCAGCCCCAGAATATCGCTGGTGAGGCAGTAAAACAAAAGCTGTACACAGGGCCGCTGTGTCAACAATTACTGTGCTGCCCCCCACCCCCGCCGTTCATTCATTCTCTGTCCTGGGACCCCCCAAAAAAAGCCCAGCTTCCTTCAGTGAAACAAACTGACACCATCTCCCCCCCTCCCCCTTCCAAACTCATGGCTGGTGCAAGTATTAGGTGCCCTAGGCGAATCTTATAGTCTTGCACAATGCCCCCTACTCCATTCCACACACACAGTTAAGAGTTATGCATTTATATTTTACGGGAAAAATATCATAGTACAATATTCTGTGGTAAAAATATATTTTACGTTATATTTACATGCACTGCTGTGAAGCCAACCAGAAATCCCTGTAAAAAAGACACTTGGACCCCATATGGTATTAGGCCTATTGTGATGTGTGTTGGGTGTGTACTTAACTCTCTGAAAGTCTTAAAACACGAATACACTTCCTATTATGAAAATGCCTCACCTCAGTCACACATGCAGAACATAAACCGACCCTTACCAAACAGAAAATTGAGCAACCATAAATGTGCAGACAAAAACTGATTTAGAAATCACAAGAAGCCAGACACTATGCAGTGCAACAGTGAAAAAACAGAACATCATTATTCCTCAAATAGCAAACAGTAAATCAAGAAATAAAATATACATAATCATAATATTAAAAACATACTAATTCAAAAACTGATGAATAAAAGATCAAATAATTAAACATACAAGTTTTATTCAAATGTCCCAAACATCAGTAAAATTTTTCAGAACAGCAGACACAGCAAATAACACCTGAAAAATAAAACTAAAAATTTTAAAAATTCATGCTCTCCATATCTGGGAACTTTGATTTCCAGTCTTCCTGAGATTGTAATGGATTAGTGGAAGAGGGATGCACAAACTTTCTCCTCTCTTATATACTCACACACACATACAAGCTTATACACACATACGCGCTCTCTCAGACAAATTCACAGGCGTCTCCAGCTTTTCTTTGGTTGGGATCTACCAGCAGCGTCAGGCCCTCATCTTCATTTCAGCTGCTGGCAGATTGGAACCCACCTGCAGCACCCATTCTATCTCTCTCTCTGTTCCTCTCACTCTCTCTCACACACACACACCCCCCATTCATGCACACACTGAAGGCAGACCCCCCCCCTCTCTTTCTTTTGCCAGCAACCTCTGAGCCTCTCTTGTTCCTCTGCTGCCGCTGCTGCCATGTGGCTTTTGGGGAGGCGCCTGTTCTGCCGCCTCCTCTGTGCAGGCCCCACGATATTAAAAATTTGCAGGGCTTCTAGTTCCTCCATGGTGTTCTCGTATATCGTGAGATCGGCATAGAGAAAGTGCTACTCTTGCACATTTCCAAAGATAACATATACCGATCACTATGTCTGATCATAGGCCTTTTTTTTTTCATCCTCACTTTTCCTTTCTTGGTCTTTTGCCAATTCCTTTCACAGAGTCTCTTTTATTTTTTCTGTTTCTTCTCTATACACCTGTCTTCTTTTCTTCTGTCAAACACACATTCAGGCTTTCATTCTCGCATGCTGTCTCTCTCTCTCTCACATATACATGAACAGGCTCACACACACAGCTGTCACTCTCAAATGCTCTCATACATAAATACACAGTCTTTCATATGTTGTCTCACACACACCCACAGGCTGTCTCACATGCTGTCAAACACACAGGCTCTCACTTTCACATGTTGTCACACACACATGCACGCGTGCACACACACAGGCTTTCACATGCTATCTCTCCAATCATACAGGCTCACTCCCACACACAGTCTCTCAACTCACTCTCACAACTCACTCTCATTCACATACACACTCTACAAGACCTCATCTGTTGGCCTCCTCTTCTAGGTTCACCGCAGGATGGGCTCCGCAGCGGCCCTGTTCTTCTCGGGCCGCTGCAAGGTGGGATTCACAGTGGTCCTGTTACCGGGCCTTCTCTTCTTGGGCCGCCACGAGGTGGGATCCATAGTGACCCTGCTACAGTCTCTACTGCTCCTCTGCATGTGACTGATGTTCCTCCTCCTTCCTGCCCGTGCGACTCCGGCAACATTTTTCTTCCGGGGTTGTGCAGGCAGGAAGGAGGGAGGGGCACCTGGCACGAAGAAAAATTCATGTCCGTAGTAGGATGAACTGCACCACAGCCCCGCTGATCAAAATAAAATACCCCCCTGCCTACCCTCCTCGGTACAAAACTACTTCCTGCTTTTCTGCCACCGGTAGACCTGATCCACCGGTGGCAGAAAACGAAAATCTTCCACCCCCAGTGGGATTGGGTCCACCGGCAGCAACACGGGCATCTCCCTGCTCCTGACGCTGCCCCACTGGGTGTGCCTCCCCGTGCACTTGCACGATTTGTGCACGCTGTACATGGCTGTATGTTATTGTATGCTGAACAAAGCTTAGGTTAATTTCTGCTACCTGAATGGCAAACTGGTGGTGTGTGTGTGTGGTTCTTTTGGAGAAGGGGTGGTAGGAGATAAAGCAAAGGAGTTGGAATACAGTATACTGCATATATTGGAGATGTAGCTAAAGTTTCCATCTTATCCAGGTCAACCTTACAGTTCACTGACTTTAAAACAGAACAAAATAAAAACAAATATTTACTGGTGTGCAGGATTACCTAGAACAAAATTGATGTTTCCACCTGTGCAGGATATTGTTTCTAAATTAAGCCTTTAATGATTCTATAGTGTTAGCAAACAGCCTGTTTGGTCTCAAGCAGCACTCTTTTTCACTATTAATACTGGGCCTCCAAAACAGAAGTACAGATGAGGGTAGAAGAAAAAACAAGCAGCCCATCCAGTCTGTCCAGTTATTCTGGCCTCATTGCTAAGGCTGAAGCCCTACCTCAAAATCCCTAAAATGTCTTTAATGTGAGCGTGCTTACCGGCTCCTGGCATTAGTCATTCATCACAACAAAAAGTTAGCTATTTCTCTTAATGCTACGGCGCCTATTCGGGCTGGGGATGGGGGAATAAATTTGCTTTCCTTTATTTGGTTTTAAAATGTACAAGGTGTAGAAAGTGATTAAAAAAAAAAAAAAAGTTAAAATATACCAAGAGGAGGAAGTTTCCGTTGTTTAGGTGATGTGAGGGTTGTGCTCAAACTCGTCCATCTGATGTCTACTTTGAAGCTACAACAAAATCAAACATGCTGCAGTTACGGGCCCTGAATCCGGCCATTAGGTGTTACCCTTAAGCAACGACCATGAGTCTCTCCCTCCCTCAGTCCCCACCCACCCAGGGTCTGTGAATGCTGCCTCTGCAGCATCCCTAGCTCCCTCTGACCCAGGGAGGGTAAGGCTAATTGGGGATCAAACCAAGGACTTTCAACATGGCACTTGCCACCTGAACCACTGAGGTGGCCCTATTTCATGCTATTGATTTTATTTATTACAAGGGTTTATTATTTGCTCTCCTGCTGTAGAACTCAGAGTGAGCTACAGGTTACCAGGTGATTTTACATCCATATGATAATAGAGACATCAAGAAGATATCTTAGCTGGGCAGGGCTAAGGGGATATGACTTGAAGGGTGACTAGATAATGTAGTATATATAACATGGTACAATATTATAGGGAACGGATGGAGTAAGAGGGCATAATTTATATGGTGATGGTTGTAATGCTGTGCATATAGAGGTAGATCTTCAAATGATACGCGAGCGTGTACTTTTGTTTGCGCAGCAGGCGCGAACAAAAGTACGCTGGATTTTATAAGATACGCGCGTATCTTATAAAATCTGGGGTCGGCGCGCGCAAGGCTGCGCAAAATCGGCAGCCTGCGTGCGCCGAGCCGCGCAGCCTGCCTCCGTTCCCTCCGAGGCCGCTCCGAAATCGGAGCGGCCTCGGAGGGAACTTTTCTTCACCCTCCCCCCACCTTCCCCTCCCTTCCCCTACCTAACCCACCCCCCCCCGGCCCTATCTAAACCCCCCCCTTACCTTTGTCGGCAAAGTTACGCCTGCTTAAAGCAGGCTTAACTTTGCGCGCGCCGGCTGGCAGCCCCGCTCCGTCCTCCGGTCCTGGGGGCTGGTCCGGAGGCCTTGACCACGCCCCTGGGCCGGTGCCACGCCCCCGGGCCTGCCCCCGAAATGCTGCGGCATGCCCCCGAAATGCTGCATCGTTTCGGGAATGCCCCCGGACACGCCCCCTCCCGCCCCTTTTCGAAAGCCCCGGGACTTATGCACGTCCCGGGGCTTTACGCGTGCCCTATGCAAAATAGGCGCGCCGGCACGTGCAGGCCTTTTAAAATCCGCCCCATAATGCATTGCAATATATATATACACACACTGTATATTATATATAAAGAATATGTGTAGTGTAGTACAGCTCACATTAAAAAAAAAAAGTTATACAGTACAAATTATATGCAACAGACATGGCAGTTTTATGGTGTACTGGTTATAATCAGTACCTCTAGCCTTCCGTGATTGTATGATCAGGATCACAGGAGAAACTGCATAATTAGCTTGTTGCTGCACATCATACAATCTGCCACAGAATTGGCATTCCTGAAAGATTTAACACCTCTTAATTCAATCCTTTGAACAAAGCTGCAGAGAGTCTGCCTACCTTCAGTTTCAGCTCTGTGCTCCAGCTCCAGACCCTCTCCTCACAAACAGCCTACGAGGGAACCATCTTCTGTTGTTCCCCCCTGTCCACTCCCCTTCTTCCTGTCCTGAAGTAAAGTTGAAGTGGACTGAGAAAGCAGTTGGAATGTTTGATCTCTCAAATCTTTATCAAATCAAAGATGATTCAGATATGATTCTTGGATGGAGTGATGTCCCTATAGAAGAATTTCATCTTTAAACAAAAATTCTTGCATCTGCATATGTGACCAGTCATGCACCATTTACAAAAACCTGGATGGGTCTTGGAAGTCTGCAAGGGCTGGTGTCTCACAGAGAGGGCATTAATTTAAATTCATAGAAGCCTTGATGACTGGCACTACTGACAATTTTCAACTTGTGCTAATTAAACCCCTTTTTATATCTATTACCATATGTACAATATATGTCAATATATCTGTGTAATAGCATGAGAAACTTCTGACACCAAGGGCATTTTCAGTATACATGAGCTCATTTACTCAGAAAGATGACCAGGGCATTCTCCAGAAAATATTAAACGCATGGTTACACTATTTCAATTCCAAACAAAAGTGATGTTTCACAGTTAAATGTTGGTAACACATCTTGATACATTTTTTAAAATTTTCTATATTTATTTGTATGTTACTTTAAATATTCAAAAACAAACAATATGAATAGTTTTCAATTAATGACTTTTGCATAGTCAGATGTTTGAAACTTTGTGCAAAATTAAACAGATTTGCCACATAATTGCCACAGAATCTTGAAAAATCTGCCACAGGAAACCAGGAGCTCTGGCTATAAGATATATATGTGTTGTGACCTAGGGTCACTAGTGATGACAGTCAGATGTATAGATTTGGTGAAAAAAAAATGCTTGTTTGACCTTCTGACAGAATGTTAGTATATTGGTCACGTTTGGTTTGTTGGGAGGGTGTTCCATAGCCTGCGGAGGAAGAGGGCCACCCTGGAATATTTGGGAGCAGGAATACATAGGAGAGCTCCTGTTTTGGATCTCAGCCTCTGGGTAGTTTTGTAGGGAGAAAAGCCGTCTTTCAGGTAGTTAGGGCCTAGATCTTTTTGGGCTTTGTAGGCAGTGCATAGGGCTTTGAATTGGGCAAGGTAAGGTATTGGAAGCTAGTGAAATTCCCAGAGGACTGGGGCGATGTGGTCTCTGTAGCTGTACCAGATAGCACCTGGGCAGTGGCGATACAGGAGTTTTTGTGGGAGGCCCACATATAGTGTGTTGCAGTAGTCCAGTCAAGAGAAAACAAATGCATAGGCCAGGGTGACCCAGGTGGATTTTCTCCAGGCATGGTTTTATCTGCTTAAGTTCACTGAAGTGGAAGGAGGGCACTTCTAGTCATTGTGGAGATTTGCAGATGTATATATAATTTGGAGTCTAGGATAATGCCCAGACTTTGGACTTCAGATTCTGTTGTGAGCTCAGTTAAAGATTGATTGAGTAGGGTAGGGTCTAGGACCTCTGTTTTGCTAGGGTTTAGTTTTAACTTGTTGGATGTGGCCCTTTTCCACATTTTTGAAGAGGTGGTAGTTTTGTACACTGCAGTGTCTTGGATCAGCAGTTGGAAGACCTGGACATCATCTGTATAGTTGAAATATTGAAGACCATTTTTTTACGATCTTGTCAATAAGGATTCTGTGGTAGATATTGAATAGGGAGAGGACTGATCTTTGCAGGACACCATGTGGCAGTGGTTTGTCAGATGAGGAGGTGTCACCTGTGACAATTTGTAGTGTTCTGTTACAAATGATCAGAACCAGTTTAGTGCTGGGACCTTGATGCCAGTGTCAGCCAGCCTGTATATTAGGATGTCATAGCCGATGGTGTTAGAGGCTGCAAGAAGTCAAGTAGGATTAAGACTGGGGTTTTTCGAGCATGTGAATCTTTGAGACAGGTGTTAAATAGACCCAGTGGGGCTATCTTCCTGAAGACTAATTGGAAATTGTCTAGGGAATGCCTTTCCTCTAGTAGAGTCTGGCATAGCACAGCTTTTTCATTAAATTTTGGCTAGTAGAGAAATGTTAAAGATGGGGCAATAGTTTCCCAAAATCTTGGAGTCAAGGGAGGGTTTGAGTAGGGGTCAGTCAGTAGCTATCTTTAGTATAGCTGCCATGATGACATCTGTTGAGCAGTTTACCAGTTGAGTGAACAGCTGGAAATGCCGAGTTTGGCTGCTTTCATTAATTTAACCAAGATATGAGGGCTACATACAGCTGGAAAAAAGGTTGTATATTTATTAAGCTGCAAAATGGCTCCTGACCTCCAAATGTTACTGATTCTTTTTTTTTTTTTTTTCTTAGAGCTAGAAGCTGGACAGTTCAGGGGAAGAAAGTGATTTATTTTGTTTACTTTCTCTTCTCTGTATATACTGTCCCTTAACTGTCTGATCATTCCACCAACAGATGGTGAGGGCAGGGGCTTGGTCTGTCACAGGACTAAACTTTATTTAATTGAAAAAAATTGTTAATCCTCTGAATGATGAGGCCTAATACAGGTAAGTTGCTAATAAAAAGAAATATGGGTTGGTACAACCTATGAAAGCAGGGTCATAATTCATAGCATGTGGCAGAGATATTGGTAGAGGCACTGTCCATGCTGGCGGGGAAGACCTTAGGAGGCAAAAGGCTTTTGGGGAAATAGTTATTTTCAAATTGTCTGTAGAAAAAATACTGAAGAGGCAAAGTCAGGGGCATTGGAAATAGTGTAAAAAACCATTGCGTACGCTAAGGGGCCGATGCAATAATTATGCGCAGAAAGCAGGCTCCCCTCCTGGTGGCGCTATGCAATATTTAAATTAAGTCACGCCTTCTTGCTAACGAGAACCCGATCGGCGTCTGCCGGAGTTTAGGAAAACACACACTGGTAAACACCTCACAGCCAGGGGGTTCAGGAAACGGACACTTGTCAGTTGAGCTGGGGTTTTTTTTTTAAACTTTTTTTTTTTTTTAAAGTTTATTTAGTTTAGTTTTTCCTCCTACTTAATCTCACACATTTTTTTCTTGCATTGGGAATGAATAGCTAATAGCCTCATTCACATGCATTTGGAGGGTGTTGTAGAGGTGCTAATCCCCTTATTGCAGTTGGATGTGGGTTGCATAAGGGGATTAGTTAGTGCCTCTACGACCCACGTCCAACTGCAGGTTAACAGTGCGCTCGGCTGAGCGCCCTGTATTGCATCGGCCCCTAAGTGTGCTGACAGAGTCCCCATCTCTCAACTTTTTTCATTTCTTGTCTTTAACTTATTTCTTCAGCTTCTTTCCTTTAGTTCCCTTTACCTTTTCGCCATTTGTTTATCTATGTCCCCTCTCTTCACCTTTTTCCCTCTCCCAGCAGGTTACCTTTTCTCCCATCCTCTTTCTACAGGTTGTTTCCTCCTTCTGCTCCGCTCTCTTTCCCCCATGTGGCTGCCTTCTCTTGGCTCTTTCTTCCCATGCAGCTTCCTTCCTCCTTTCCCTCCTCTCTCCCACTCATCTTCTCCTTTCTTCTATTCCCTCCTTCACTTAAGGCTATTGCTTCCCCCTCATATATCCCTTCATTCTCACTCCTCTCCTCCTCCTCCTTCCTTTCCTCACAAACATTTTGTACTCTCGGAAGTGATGGCAGCAATGGAATGAGGTATGCGGGGGCTGCCACTCCCAGGGTCAGTGCCAAGGTCAGGGTGGGCTGCTCCTTCTGATGAAGTTGGCAGAAGTAGTGGGATGGGCTTCACAAAGCTACAGGTGCCCCTTCAGATAATGGAGACACCCAGAAAAATGAGCAGCTTGAGATTTTTTTTTTTCCCTCTTTATCTGTTCGGCCCTGTAAACCGCACAGCTTAATTCCCTCTCCTGCTTCCTTCTGCCTCAACCCACACAGTTCAACTGCCAGTCACTGCAGGGTGGGGCTCTTTTTCTGTCTGTTGCCTCGGCAACTGCAGAGTCTCTTTCTGTTTTGCTTGAGAATGTTTCTAGAAGAGTAGCGAGATAAGTACAGAAGTGAGCACAAAAATGTTGTAGCTCCTCAGGACTGACTTACACATGACAGCATGTCTACTACTGTATTACATTCATTACATACTAAATGACGGCAGATAAAGACCAAAATGGTCCCATTACAACTATGGAAACATTTTTGTCATGGAGGTTGCAGATGTCACGGATTCTGCAATTTTGATCATGCCCGTGATTGTAGCAGGTGTCAATGTATCCAATAAGGTTTCATAGTACTGAACAGAATCGATTGTTGCACTTGTGTCAGGTGATGGAATGGCCATTTCATCCTCATCGCATACCAGCAAAATGACACCCTATAGGTAGCCAGAGACTATGCCAATGCCTAAAGGGAGCGTCCATGAAAGTGGCAGATTGATGTTCTGCGTAGCTTGTGTAACCCTTAGTATGGTTTTAACCCCAAAGGCACACAAACATATTTATTTCTCTTCAGGGGCTACAGTTTACTCCTATACTTGTCTCTTAATCCTGGGAGGGTTCTTTTTATGGGGGAAGCTCTTGCTTATGGCCCAGATGTGTGCTTAAATAATGTAGATGCTTCCCATGATGTGAGAGTCTGAGATAAATCAGACAGGGCCAGGATCTGGGTGTTGAAATAGTTTACTTATTGGTAATATTTAAATAAAAGTCCATTTTCAATAATGTTAAAGTTACATCTGACTGCTGGTACAAATAAATCCCTATATAGGTAGGTGTCCTTTTATTCAGGAATCTGGGTACAGCTCCCTTGATGATATTTATTGTACAAAGCTTACCGAGTGGTTATCTGGGAATCCTAGTGGAGGGGGCCCCAACTTCCTACCCTTGGTCATCTTCTCCAGACACCCATCCCGTCCTGATCCCATGGTTGGAGATCTGGTTGGGGTCTCCTGATCTTGTTCTTTCATCCTTAGTTGATATTCATGAGGGGACTTCTTGTGGGGAAAAGTCAAGTGGAATCAGGCTACTTCAGTACTGCAATACCAGTGGGGAGTGGATTCCAAAAACCTCCCCACATTGTTCAGATCAAAAAAATACTTTTAAAGTCCAAACTGGATACATCTTCTGCCTTCACTGTCTCTTGCAGGAAGATCCATCACTGATGTTTGCCCACCTAGTGTTTAGAATGAGCTCACAAGTCTTTGATCCTCTGGTGGGAGCCCTTTGCCCCAAAAGGATATCATGCGTAAAAATCTATGGGGTTTATTTTAAAAGGAGTGCGGGGTTTCCGGCACACTCACATGGACGTGCCAATTTTATAACATATGTTTGCCGGTGCACATGTTATAAAATCTCATGGCCGTGTGAACATGCGCGCCAGATTTTAAAATCCACGCGCGCTTGTGCAGGTGGTGCGCGGAGGGGGTGAGTTATAGTAAACTACACGCAGCGACACAATCAGGCCTCCCTCAGTTCCCTCCCAGTCCATTCCAATTAAGAAGCGGACTGGGAGGGAACTTTTCCTATCCCTAACCCTACCCTTCCTACGTCTTCCCCTCTCCTCCCCGACCCCTACCCCTAACCTAACCCTAACTATCCCCATTTTTTTCTTTGTTTACTTACTGCAACTTCCACGTGCCAGCCAGCTGCAGGCATGTGTTTCCCCGGGACAGCAGCTAATGGTGCTGTCCCCCCGCCCCCCTGGCCAGCCCCTTTTGACAGGCTTGGCACTTGTGCATGTATTGGGGTTTACATACGTGGCCGGGCCTGTTGTACAATGCGCGCAGCGTTCGCAAGGCTTGGCCTTGCGCATAAACCCTGAAATTTACATGCGTGGGCCTTTGAAAATTTACCTGAATCTCTCTGTAAATTAGTAGGAAAAGGACCCTCTGGCAGGGCATGCACAATGAGTTATCACTTCTAATTGATACTGCATCTGGTTGAAGCTGAGAGGCCTCATGAAAACATCCTTACTGTTCAAAGGCTTTTCAAACTGATCCCACAGTGTTCTAAAATGGTTGGGCTAAATAGGGTTGAGGCATGCAATCACCTCCAAGTAGGAGGGACTGAGGGAGGAGGGGATGGATGGCTCATGATATTATCAGGCCGATACAGTACAGTGCGCTTGTAACCCACGTTTGGACACGCGTTTTCGATGTGCTGGCTTTACCCCTTATTCAGAAAGGGGTAATAGCATGTCGAAAATGCGCGTCCAACCCCCCCCCCCCCCCCCCCCCCCCCCGAAACTAATAGTGCCCGCAATATGCAAATGCATGTTGATGGCCCTATTAGTTATTCCCATGTGATTCACTAAATAAAATGTGCAGCCAAGCCGCACATTTTACTTTCAGAAATTAGCGCCTACCCAAAGGTAGGCGTTAATTTCTCTCGGCACTGGGAAAGTGTACAGAAAAGCAGTAAAAACTGCTTTTCTGTTCACCCTCCGACTTAATATCATGGCGATGTTAAGTTGGAGGTCCCAAAAGTTAAGAAGAATAAAAAATTAAAAAATTAAAATCAGCCCGCGGCTCACGGGTTGAAAACTGGACACTCAATTTTGCCGGCGTCCGGTTTCCGAACCCTGGCTGTCAGCGGGTTTGAGAACCGATGCCGGCAAAATTGAGCATCGGCTGTCAAACCCGTTGACAGCCGCTGCTCCTGTCCAAAAAGAGGCGCTAGTGACACGCTAATGTCCCTGGTGCCTCTTTTTACTGCGGGCCCTAATTTGAATAATTTTTTTTTCTGAATCGCGCGCACTCTCCCACGATTTTTACTGTATCGGCCTGTAAGTTTTCTACAGGGACCTAGTGACATCCTGAGGCCAAACTGAGGTTGGGGGTAGGGGGGATTTGCCAACGCGATTGATATCTAGAAAGTGCTTTGCTTTTGGCAACTGCTACATCCAGTAAGAGATTTTCTTTTCTTATAAAGTTAGGTGCCACGTGTTAAGCTTTAATAACAGAAACAGATTGTTTTCCTAAATAAAGATATACTGAGGTGCATGAAGTGGCAAGCTGTAACGTGAAACTAACAACCTTGCAATCTAAAACGTGTTCTCCAAGTTTTGATATGTAAGAAACAAAATATTAACATTGAAGTGCATATGCACATGAAATGCATAAGTAGCTTTTTTTGTGTATGATTTATTGCTTTTTCTTTCCTGCATCCTATCCATGACTTCTAGTGGAAATTGCCATGACAGAATGTTAGTCCTAATTGCAGCCAACCCAAATACCCCCTTGTCAGCTCTTCTGTATCGGTCTGAATACTTCACCATATATGCATCATTGGTCCAAAAATTGTCTGGTTGCAATAACAGTAAAAATGTTTAAAAAAAAAAAATCTCTATATATATTTATTTACACCTAAACAAAAACATTGCCAGATTGGGTATGCTGATGATAAAGCAGTAGATTAATTTTTAGTCTGTGGCTTCAGTTCTCATTAAGTATCACTGTTGCCCACATTTCACAGAAAATGAAGAGGAATATTTTTACAGTGGAAATGAGATTTCTACTAACTCGTGAGGTCATTGGTATGTACAGCATTACAGCACCACACAGTTTAAGTCATAGGATAAAAACATAGACAGAAGCAACCTAAATGATGGATAACCCCATATTCTATGCATGGCCTATATCTGTGCTGCTTCTTTACACTGTGCTTATATTTGCTTGAACTTAATGCATGTGAAGCTTGTACACCTCGCTCCCTCTTTTCTCCCTCTTTTTTGAAAATTGACCTGGGGGCTGCTTTTTTTTTTTTTTTTTTAATCAGAGCAAACACACTTTGAACTTTGATTGCTTCACAGTTCTGTTGGCCTTCCTCCTGTTTTATTTCCCCTCCTCCCAAAAACTGTTCTTTCATGCTGCAAAGTTGACTGGATGCAGACAGAGATCGTGTAACATTTGTTTTCACTCAAAATGGATTTTAAGGTATCAACCCTCCTATAGTTTTAAAATCCCTTTTTGGCTTTAGTTTCTTGTTGGGAAACTGGCCTTATAAGAACTGTTTCTGACAATGGAGAAGGTACAGAGAAGGGTGACCAAAATGATAAAGGGAATGGAACAGCTCCCCTATGAGGAAAGACTAAAGAGGTTAGGACTTTTCAGCTTGGAGAAGAGACGGCTGAGGGGGGATATGATAGAGGTGTTTAAAATCATGAGAGGTCTAAAACAGGTTAATGTGAATCAGTTATTTACTCTTTTGGATAATAGAAAGACTAGGGGGCACTCCATGAAGTTAGCATGTGGCACATTTAAAACTAATCTGAGAAAATTCTTTTTCATTCAACGCACAATTAAACTCTGGAATTTGTTGCCAGAGGATGTGGTTAGTGCAGTTAGTATAGCTGTGTTAAAAAAGGATTGGATAAGTTCTTGCAGGAGAAGTCCATTACCTGCTATTAATTAAGTTGACGTGAATAATAACCACCGCTATTACTAGCAACGGTAACATAGAATAGACTTAGGTTTTGGGTACTTGCCAGGTTCTTATGGCCTGGATTGGCCACTGTTGGAAACAGGATGCTGGGCTTGATGGACCCTTGGTCTGACCCAGTATGGCAGGGGTCGGGAACCCATGGCTCGCGAGCCAGATATGGCTCTTTTGAGGGCTGATGCTGGCTCGCAGACAAGTGTCGCCATACTTCGCGGTTTCCCGCTGACCCAGCTGCTCCCCGGTCCTCCGCCGCCCGGGCTTAAAATGCTGTCAGCCCGGGCGGAACGCGGCAGGACAGCTGGAGTCAGCGGCACCGGCGTGCTCTCTTCTCCTCCCCCCCCCCCCCCCCGCGGCCCGGAAGAGGAAGTGGAGAGCATCGGGTGCCTGCGCGGGAAGAAGAGACCACACTAGCGTGGTCTCTTCTTCCGCGCAGGCACCCGATGCTCACCACTTCCTCTTCCGGGCCGCGGGGGGGGGGGGGGGGGAGGAGAAGAGAGCACGCCGACTGGAGTCATCCGGGTGCCTGCGCGGGAGTCATCGGGTGTCAGCCGGGTGCCAGCGCTGGAGTCATCACGCAGGCACCCGATGCTCTCCACTTCCTCTTCCGGGCCGCGGGAAGAAGAGAGCACGCCGGTGCTCTCTTCTTCCCGCGGCCCGGAAGAGGAAGTGGAGAGCATCGGGTGCCTGCGCGGGAAGAAGACTGCAGCGCGGCTCGGAGGAAAATGAAAATCTTCAACCGCGGCCGATGGGACTCCGCCTTCGCCTCCGGGAGGGCTGAAAATGAAGGAGGTTAGCGTTGGGAGGTGGCTGCTGCTGCCGCGAGTTCCCGGGGGGGGAGAGTGAATGAGCGAGCAAGCATGTGTGTTTGAGATCCTGTGTGTGTGAGTGAGAGATTGCATGTATGTGAATGATTGATTGAGAGCCTGTATATGTGAAAGAGAGTATGTCTGTGATTGAGATCCTGCCTGTGAGAGAGAAGAGCATGAATGTAAGTTTACCATTGGGAACCTGTATGTGTAAGTTTGTAATTGAAAACCTGTTTGTTTGAAAGAGTATGTGTGTATGATTGAGATCCTTTGTGTGTGAGAGAGATCATGTGTATGTATGATTAAGAGCCTGTGTGTATAAGTAAGAGAGAGATCATGTGTGTCTGTGTCTGATTGACAGCTGGTTTAGGTGATGGAGCATGTGAGTATGTGATTGAGAGCCTGTGTTTAAATGAGAGAGAGAGAGACCATGTGTGTCTGTGTGTGATTGAGAGCTGATTTAGGTGAAGGGAGCATGTGAGTATGTGATTGAGAGCCTGTGTGTAAATGAGAGAAAGAGAGGACATGTTTGTAAGCATGTGAATGAGAGTCTGTGTGTGAGAGAAAAAGACAGCATGTATTTATGTGATTGAAAGCTTGTGTGTGTGTAAGCGTGAAAAGATAGACAGCATGTGTGTAAATGTGTAATTAAGAGCCTATATAAGTGAGAGAGAAAAAACATTTGTATATGTGAGTGACTGAGAGCATGTGTGTATAGGTGTGTCATTGAGAGCCAGTGTGAGAGAGAGCGCTGGTATGTGACTGAGAGAGGAGAAAGTTCCAAGCAAACCACCCCACCTCCTGCTAATTCAGAACAATCTCAGGACACCTGGATATCAAACGTTCCCAGGTATGCAGAGCAAAAAAATTTTTGTATCCTTATTATTTTTCATTACTGGATCTTTGTGTCTGCTATTTTGAAATATGTGGTTGGTATCTGGAAATGTTTTATATGAGTTTTTAATTATTGGATATTCCACTCATCAGCTGTTTCGAAATATGTTCTTTTTGTTAGTACAGTTTTACTGCTGATGATTTTATATTTCTTGATTTGTTTTATAAGGATGTGTGATGTTTCTTTTTTCCTTTGTTACACTGCATACAGAGACTCTGGCTTGTTGCAGTTTCCAATTCAGTTTTTGTCTGCATGCTTCTTGTTATGCGTTTTGGTCTCTTTATTCTATGTTAGGTGAGGGACAGCACGTGATTCAGGTGAGGTTTTCTGCTGGCGTGTAGTTTCTGTGTAGGACTCTATAGCAGCCTGACTTGGTCTGTTTTCCTAATAGGAGATGTATTGGTGTCTTAAGGCCTGGTGTAATATTTTCAGAGACTTATTGTACTTTAAAAGTGTGATCTTACATAAAATGCACACATTTACTTGTATTTAGTTTTAAACATATTGTATGGCTCTCATGGAATTACATTTTAAAATATGTGGCGTTTATGGCTCTCTCAGCCAAAAAGGTTCCTGACCCCTGCAGTATGGCATGTTCTTATATTCTTAATCTCCCCTGTAAGTGTGTCCTTCCATAACAATTTTTAAATCATTCATTCAGTTTTATTCTGCCACAGATGATAGAGCACCAGTCACTCCCATTTCTACTTTTCATTGCTTGCCATTAATGCCAGTAAACAGCAGGAACCCCTGGGGCAAAAAAAGGATAAGTGGGGGAGAAGGAAACGCTCCATCAACCCTGTCCTGTACACACTCTAAACACATGTTCTGCCAAGAGATTCAGGAAACTTCATTGGCACGACAGTTTGTGTATTTAATACATCAAGTAGTTAAAATAAGAGGAGAGTGAGAGTGAAAGAAAAATACGGAATAAAGTGCCTGAAAAGCAGAATATAAATTAAAAAAAAAAATAAATTACAGCTTACAAGAAAGGGCAATAACCGAGATCATTCCCAGGTTCTGGTGAATGTACAAAACAAACCATGCCACATCATCAAAAGGGGCCGGCCACGGAATGCATATGAAATGAAGAATAAGCAAAGGAAATCAATGTGTGGTGTGCTGTCCCCATGCTCAAAGAGTCTCTCCCCTACTGTTTATTCTGTTATATTCCACCTTTCAGCGCTTCAAAGTCGATTGCATTCAGGTACTGTAGGTATTTCTCTACCCCAGAGGGCTCACAATCTGAGTTTGTACCTGAGGCAATAGATGGTAAAGGGTCTTGCCCAAGGTCACAAAGAGTGGCAGTAGGATTTGATCCATGGTTTGCAGCCCACTGCTCTAACAGTTAGGTGTCTACTCCTGCCATATCTGAGCATTCATTCGCCTACGAAACAGGCAACTTATTCTGGCAAATGCCTTGTGAAAAAAGAGGAGAGGGGCTAGACTGAGAGCACCACATGAAACCCCTGAAGCGGACAGGTGGATGCCTACAGCAGCTAAGGATATTGGTTGGGTTGAAGGTTTTTCCCTTTGTCTCCCCTCCCCCCAGTGCCACCTGGACACTGTGGTGAACATGCTGATTGGCCTAGGAGGAAGCACTGTTGACTGCGATGCCATGACCTTGTGCCCTACAACCAGGAGCCCTAATTCCATGTGGTGCTCCATCCCAAGATGATGACATTATGTGATGTCCAGCATCAAAATGGAGTCATCCACGCAGTCCTATGGGTACTAGCAGGAAATCTTGTGCAGAAGCTTCTCCTGCTGACCTCATGGATTCTTCCCTAGTAGCAGCAACAATGGTCTTGTGGTATGAGCAAAATCAGTGTATGCCCAGAAGAAATGAATGCTTTGCAAGTAGCAGCAGAAAGAGACTACTACCCCTTCTACCCCTCTCACTAATTTATTTTTTTGTTTATTTATTGAGTTTTATATACCGTCGTTTGGTTTTGCCATCACAATGGTTTACAAGTTTCAATCTAGTTAACAGTCTGAACATCGTGGTACAACATTGTAATAAAAGTGAGAAAATGGTACATTTCACATAATAAGGTTAGCATAACATAAAATAAGTGTAAACAAATGTAGGAGTATACAGGGGTACTCGGCTGAGATAATTGGGAATGGTATGGTTCTTTAAAAGGAGCGAGGGGGGCGATATTGGAGTGCCATTGTGTGTCTTGATAGGCTTTGGTAAATAGGTTTTCAATTCCTTCTTAAATGTTTTCAGGTTGGGTTATAGTCTTAATTCGGTTGGTAGTGTGTTCCAGAGTTTGGGGCTGGCGAGGGAGATTGCGTGTTCGCAGACTGATGTAAGTTGTGTGGAGTAACAGGAGGGAATTTGTTGGCAGATGGAAGGTTTTTGTGTGGTATGTGGTGCTTGATGGCCTCACCTAACCAGTCAGAATGTTCCTCATGTATTAATTTGTGTAAAATGGTTAATATTTTGTAGTCTATTCGAAATTTTATAGGAAGCCAGTGTAGGGATATGAGAATTGGGGTTATATGTTCGTATTTTTTTGTACCTGTTAGTATTCTGGTTGCCGTATTTTGTAAGATTTGGAGAGGACAGATACTGGAGAGTGGTAATCCAAGTAGTAAGGAGTTGCAATAGTCCAGATTGGAGAGAATGAACAGTTGTTTTACTGTTCTGAAGTCCTCTGGGGTTAAAAATGGTTTTAGACGTCTCAGTGTTAGTAATTTGTGGTATCCTTCTCTTATTTTTGTTGTGATATGATTTTTAAAGGATAATTCGCTGTCAATGTTGACTCCTAAATTGCATGCATATGTGATCGGGCAGATTGCGGCTATTTGAATCCTATTGACCCCTAAAGAGTCGGCAGGAGTGTTTTTCACCAAAGTCAGCAGATGAAGAGGAGTGGTCCTGGGGCACAGGCCTTTGCAAATTATACTCTAGAGCTACTTTAAAACAGGTACTAAGTTAAAATGATGAAAATTTTGTTTTTGAATAGCTCATCATTGTAAATGTGTACTTATTAATTGCTTAGCCACAAACAACCTTAGTAAGAAATCATACGATGGGGTTCATCAGTGAGCCTCCATGGTTTCTCAGTTGGTGTTGAATAAAGGTTTTCAGTTGGCCATATAATAAAAAATGCTTTTAAATTTTTTTAGTGCTTTTAAATTTTAAAAGCTAGGTTGAAAAGCTAGAATATTATGACATTGTGCATATGAGTATAATTGACCTGTGTGGGGTGTAATAATTCCCTGAGCTTCTACTCAGCAGAGATACACGTAGTGTGTGATTTAGGTAAATTCAGTAACGGGATACGTGGGTTCCCTTTAACGGGAAGATCAGGGGAGACATATGGTGAGAGATTCAATGTGTGTCTCACTTTTTGCCAAGCTGTCCTCATTCCGGAACATATCCCCGCTTTACACTCTGCTCTTGGATAGGCATGGAGCACGAATTTGGGACTAAGAGAACCACACAGCACCTGCAGAAATGTACTGTCAGTATACTCAGAAGTATTGTTCACCCAATCTCCCAAAAACCGAAGGTTAGCCGTCCATGCGTAATCCCGAAAATTAGGAACATTCAAACCCCAGTGGGGCTAACAGAGTGGTAATAGCTACACAGACCTGCTTACCCCGCCAAATAAAAGTTCCCATAGCTTTCTGCAGCAGAAACTTCCCTAGAATGCAAAATAACTGGGAGCATTAGCAGAAGGTAGAAGAGTTTTGGGGCTAGTACCATTTTTTAGCTGCTATACGGCCCAGGAAGGAAAGGGGCAGATTCTGCCAACTTAACTTCTGGTGCATTTTGTCCACCACGGGCATGATATATTTATAGGGTACCAGTGGCTGAGATTTTTGTGAATATGGATCCCTAAATACTTGATGGTCTCCCCAGCCCACTTAACAGCAAATTCCAGCCACTCCTGACGCAAATGTCCATGGATGTGTAAAGCGTCTGTCTTCTCCAAATTTAATTTGAACCCTGACATCTCTTGGTATCTTGAAAAGATTTTCAAGGCAGTTGGGAGGGATTGACGGGCATTGGAAATGAGTAGTAAAATGTCGTCTGCAAATAAGTGTTTTATATTGAAGAGGGCCTACCTTGATTTCAATAGGTGACATTTTAAATCTATTTATTATCATGACAGGGAACAAATTATTTTCAGTGCTAATGGCGCAAAACGGCTAAGAGCAAAGAGGGAAACTGCAGAAATCAGATGAGACACCAAGTAAAATATCAATAAAGGTTTTTTCCTCCAGAGTTGCAGAACAAGGAAAAGTCTGCTTTTCCATAAGGCCCTTAGTCTCAAGCCTGCACAGATCTCTGGTGCATAGCATCATCACTGGGTATAGGATAAGGGCAGAGAAGATAAATTGAGCCCTCTAAATCCTGTCTGATCTTCCAGAGATGAATCAGTAGGACAGAGGGCAGGTTATATGATAGTATACTAGTTAACACTCAATCTGCACCTTTCCCCTTTCTGTATAAGACAGAAGTATTAAAAAAAAAAAAAAAAAAAGCCACTGTATTTCAGCACATTTTTTTCATGTGCTGAGGAGTTATTTAAAAAAAAAAAAAAAAAGCATAAACCTAAAAATGTGTACACAAAAATGAATAGCATGCATAAAACATGGTTTTAGCTTAGAAAACATGATTTGTGTGCACAAACTAACATTTAGGTGCACAAAACATGGTTAATGTGCAGAAAACGCATGTGTGTGGTTTGTGCACATAAAAGTTGTGTGCATACAACATGAGTTAAGGACATCATTTGTGCTCATAAGTTGTGTGTAGAAAACCAGCATAAATCATGAATACAGGATCTTTGCATTATGAACTCCATGTTCAGCCCCAGAAATCCTATTCTGCCTCTATCCAGGAATAATAGCTAAGGGCTTTAACATGATATTTTCATGGAGGATCTAAGCTGCATGCACATTTTCACTCAGGTTTGTACACCCAATTTTTCTGGGCAAAACTGCTTGCTGCATCAGGGGTAAAGTTCTGTGTACAAAAGTGTGTGCAGAATCACATGCTGATGTGTTCATAGCTTAGCGTACCTTATTAGGTGCCATGCTGGTGTTAATCTGTGCACTAAACAAGGCAGAAATAGATGGCAAGAATCTTTGTATTTTTAAACTTTGTTCCAATTTCTACCTTGTTTGTCTGACATTAATCTCTTGTCTGATTTAAGCTGTTTTGGGCCATGAGCAAAGATACTGGACCCAAATCATAAGTCATTCTTTTTAATTACAGGCACAATAGTAATTTGGGTTTGCTGCATGGCTTCATTCTCTGCTCCACAGAATCCTTTTTTAAAATTATTTATATAACTTTTAACAAAAAATGAAATTTATATATAGAAATGTGATATTAGGAAAAGGCTATTTGGCCGCTATCTAGTATGTCTTTGTCTATACTCAGTTTTACAATTCCTTCCACTCTTTGTTTCTCTGTGCTTATCTTATGCTTTCTTGAATTCAGGTACTGTCTTTGTCTGCATCACCTCCACTGGAAGGCTGTTCTGTGGATAGACTACCCTATAAGTAAAGAAATATTTCCTTAGATTACTCCTGAGTCTACCCCTTTATCCTCATCCCATGATCCCTTGTTCTAGAGCATCCTTTCCATTGAAAGAAGCCTATTTTCTGTGCATATATATTGTATCTCCTGTCCTCCTCCTTTCCTCTAGGTTATATATGTTTAGATCTTTAAATCTGTTACCATATGCTCTAGAATGAAGACCACTGACCATTTTAGTAGTCATTCTCTGGACTGACTTCAATCAGTATTACAAATATTACTGTAACACACCTCAAATTATTTTTATGACTATCATACTGGGCATAATCGTATAGTGATCAAACACATCATTTAGTGATCAAGCACATCTTCATCTCTGGAAGTTTTTTAGCTTCTCTTAGCTTCAACAATATGATTTTTTCACCACTATAAGTTCATTCTTATATCCCAAAATTAATTCAAACAATTGTAATCCAACTGGCTCATCATATTAAATGTAATTTTATAAGATGGTAAAGCGATCTACTTATCTGTATGTTGAATCAAAAAGGTTCTTAGTAGATGTCATTTTTAACAATACGTTGAATCAAGTTCACCGAATTTTTTCTTAAATGTTTGATCCGTTGCGCATCAAGTAATCTCAATCTATTGCCAGTTGGATTACAGTTGTTTGAATTAATTTTGGGATATAAGAATAAATTTATAGTGGTGAAAAAAATAATCATGTTACCCAATATTATCACAAAAATTACTCTACTACCAACATTTATACCTTATTGAGTGTAGAGACATTAGTGTTGGTCCAATCAGTTTATTCCTTATTGAAGATGCAGTGTTCCAAATGAGATTTCACCAGGGACTTGTATGGGGTATTATCTGTAGTAGGTTCTGGAATGAGGTTTTTGTCTTTTGGTCAGACTAAGAAAATAACACTCACTATGACTTATGTGAAACAATAAAAAGATATATTTTCTGTATAATATATGTACATAACAGGTGCTTATGAGAACACCTGAGATAAATAACAAAACAGAATATATGCAATATATCAGTACAATAAGCAAGAACAATTTCCCAAACCGGAGTGAAGGCTATGTCAGCTGTACCTCGGTATATAAACAAATGCTAAATAAATAAATAAATAAATAAATAAACTAATAGGGTATAATTAAGTACAAAAGCCTAGCGGATGCTGTCACCTTTTCCAGGTAAAGAGTGTCTCCTGGCTCTCCCCGACTAGTGAATCAGCTAAGCGAGTTCTCAATTGGAGACACAGCGCTGGAGATCCCTATCAGAGTGAGATTTGTCATGCTATATTGTCAGCTCTCAGCAGGGAATCTGAATCTGTCATAGGGTGTGCTAGGGTTATATGTGTCTTTTGGAATAGTACATACCTAGTGCATGTGTTTTTTAGATTTCTTTGTGTAGTTTTCCTGAAACATTGACAAGCTACTGATAAGAAAATCTTACTGTGTATGTTCTCTAAGATGGTGGACTTCTGGTCCTTATCCACTGCTTCGCCATATTGTGAACCTAACATTCTGTCTGGGCAGCTGCCAGAAGTTGCAGCGCTCAGCTTTTTTGCTGAAATGACTTGTGCTACGATAAAGTAACTCTTAATATGCTAGCTTGTTTCATGCAAGTAGCATCTTATGATTTTAACTAGGTGATCAGTATCTATCTGTTTTGAGACCTTGAAGCTTAGAGAAATGGGGGGTAGTGTGTAGGCAGTAAGATGTGCCTCTCCTAGCAAAGGGAGTGAAAGAGCTACCTAACATCCCACACTGTGTGTGTGTGTATTATCTTTGTTAGCAAAAATATACTGTCTTAAGTTGTACTTTCTGTACTACTGGGGAGGGAAGAGGGTGGGGGCCATGAAGCCATGAAATCTTCACCGATATAATGAAAAGTCCTTTATTGAAATGGTAAAAAATGGTTAAATCTATTTCTTTATTCAAACTTCTCGGTATTACTGTATCCCAGTTGTAAATAAAGCATTCCTCTGTTTGAATGGGGGGGGGGGGGGGGGGTGGCGAGGAAGAGGAGAAGCATCCAATAAGCATTCCTAGCTAGCCTCTGAACTTGCAGGATCACTTTACAAGACAAGTTCTCTAAGAATAAATTGTATAACAGACTGAGATTTCAATGGCTGTCATTCTGTGGAGGAGTTTCCAAGAGGCATCCAAAGAAGTTCCCTGCATCACTTGCTTCTAGTGTTCGAGACTTACCAGATGTGAATCTGTTCAGGAGTTATTGGTCCCTGTGAAGGAAGATTTGAAGTCTGCACATTGCTACCTGCTGGAAAGGTCATCATAGCCTTCTTTGAGGAATGCTGGATTTGAGGCACACAGCCATTGAAGATGATAGCCTAAGGAGAGATTATAGAAGGAAAAAAAAGACTATGGAGCCTCACTCTTTCTGTTGTAGGGATTTCTCCACCCCCCAGCCAGTGAGCCAACATCCTATCCTATCCTTTTCCCTTGGAAGGGAATATAGATCCCTTGTAGTCTTGGCCACCATAAGGTTGGAATCAGGTGTCCCACACTGAGGAGAACCCATCTCTTTAATCAAATGTAGTGGGAAGCTCTCCTGCAAGCATCCAGGAATATAGTATCCTTTATAGATTGTCTTCTATTGCTTTTCCAAGAGCTGAAAGAGGACACACCCTAGAATTAAGGATCACCAGCTTTATTTATTTATTTATTTATTTATTTATTATTTTCTATACCGGCTTTCACGACTGGTAGTCGCATCAACCCAGTTTACATTTAACATTTAGTGTAATGAACATAAAACTAGATGAACTGAACTGGTGCAGGAATAGCAGTTACAATAAAACAAGGAAAAATACAACTGGGAGAGGAGGAAGCAAGAAGAAAAATATAGCAATAGGTACAAAAAACAAAATTACAAGATAATATTTACAATATGTACAAAATTAATTATGTATAATATGTATAAAATATGTATAAAATTAGCTTCTGTCTCTTGAACAGTTTCCCCACTGAGGCATTATCCCCCCTTCTGAGGTGGCACAGCTGTCGCCTCCTCTTGTCCTTCCAGTTACCTAGGAATATCCCATAGTATTGCCAAGATCATCCTGAGGTTCTTCCTGTGGAAGCTGAAGGTGCTGCCGGGGTCTTTTTTATTTATTAAACAGGCTGCAGTCATTTTCAACAGCACAAGCTTTAATTTCATCTTAAAAGCCCCTCTAGGAAGCCTCCTTTGTAGAAAGGGTAAGTGATCTGGTTCCACAGACTGTTCCCTCAATTGCTCTACTAGCAGAGAGGGTGGAACTCCAACATGCCTGGAAGTCACATGCTGCAATATCAACTCCATTGGGCATTGGAGCAGTGAAGACTCATCTGTGCCTGAGGATAAATCTGTAAACCCATGGAACTTCCTCATTTGATTGTTGGAGGGAAGAGAGAATGGTCAAAGTGTAAACTTTTAGGAAAAAAGTCCTGAGGTTGCCAGCTTATACCAAAAAATCATGCTGTCAGGCACAGATAGATAAGAATGCACTCGTTTTATTGGCAGAGGTTTCCTGACAACAAACAGAATAAAAAATTGTATTTTTAACCATTTTTGCAAGTAGTGTTAGTAATGTCACTGAACACAGCAGAAACTGCACTTCCTCTTTTTCACTGAACAAAAGCCATGTAGTATAAACATTATTCTGTGAATTTAATAAATTGTATATTCTCTTACTTCATAGATGTAAAAATGATCTCCTTCCTCAATTGTTTATTGGAAGGGGTTCCTTATTAGTCTCTCTAGTTGATGCCCATTAATTTCCCCTTTTGAGAACATGCCATTCTAAGCTTAAGATAAATGAACACAAATCAGATGCCTAATCTCAAAATCTTGAATTCCTATTGCCCCAAATTTCCAGGCTAACTAGTTATAATTTTAATATACAAATGGGCCAACCATTAGCGGACAGCTCCCAGTTGGTAGACAGCTTAACCTTAGTGGACACCGCCACCTCCCAAGCTTTGTAATGAAGTACAAACAAATTATAGGCTATGTGACCCCCCCTCATTTCCAGTAATTCTACAAGTTCCAGGCTATCACTTAAAATAGGAATTCACCCAAAATTTAGTAAAGCTTACCACCTAAAGTTACTATCCTGTGAGGCTGTTTAGTTATCTAATCCTCATCTAATATTTATATTATGTGAAGTTTAGCTGCTTCAGAAGTGTGGTAAAATCAGGCTTTAGCAAGGCATGCTGCCGTACTGACAGGATACTCTGTAATGTCTTGTGCTCCTAGCATTTCCTGTTGTCCATTTTGATGATCTTGGTTTAAACTTCTGTGCTGATGGTTTTGCATGTAATCATTGTAGGTAGAGCTTAGCTGGTTATCTTCAGTATCTGGCTCATGAATGGCTGTAATCTGGTGCTAGGCTTCTTTCATTGGTTAGCCAGTTCATAGACATCTGATTAATTAGCCTTCTAGACATCTTATTAGGTATAACTGAGGTTTATGACAGAGGGACATTGAATTGGCTAGAGTTCATTTCAAATTTGCTTGGATGGCAAGGCTGTTATTATCAGACCCCAACTGGAAATCATGGTGTGTAACAAAAGTCCACAGTACTTGCTTGAGTTTTATATGTGCAATTACTTGATTGGATGACATCTCATGCTGTGCCAGTCTGGTAGAGGTCCTGGGTCCTTGCTTGCTTCATGTTGGCAAATCACATCCTGTTGTAATACATTTTTTATGATATCTGAAGCAAACTCAGATCTATCTTACTGACCCCCTCCCCTTCAGTTTCCTGCTTTTGCTTCTATCTTCTGAGCTAGGAAATGCCTTTTTGTATGTTCTTATTGTACAGGATACATTTGTAAAGGCAGAAGTTGTCTGTCTCTATGAAATAGATTGTCTTTAGACTTAGAACGGCTTTAATATAATAGAAATAAATATATCTCTTAAGAAGGGTCGCTTACAGATATACCTTTACAAAACCAGAAGGAAAATGGCTGCTAATCCAGGCAAATGGGTGTTCTGACCAGATCCTGTTATATGTGCACCATAGCACTGCTTTCCTCTGTAGCAGCCAGGGTTTGAACTGGGGAACCCACTCAGTTTTGCTTTTGGCAGGGTGCTGACCTTCCATGGATCGTGCCCCCCTTCCTGTTACCTGCCTGCTTGTAAGCCAGGCAGAAAGCACCAGCTGACATGCTGAACTGCTGTGATTTATCTGTGGTGCTTTTCCTCCCTCCCCCTCCCCCCATGGAGAAACAAGAAGCCAAAAGGAGAGGGGACGATGATTTATCTCCAACTCCCTGATCAAGTCCTAATCTAGCATAGCATCATAAAGACCAGAAGGCAGATCAGGGAAGAGGCTGAATTGCAAGTCTTTTATTTCTTCTTTTTAGGCTTTTGCTGTACTGGGGAAATCAGCCCAAAGCCTAGGAGCCCTGTCTAACTCCTGCTGCCAGGCACACCAATGGAACAAAGTCAAGAGGGGCCACCTGGTGCTTGATTCATTGGTCTTTCCCAAGGGGGAAGAGAAAATCAGTCCAACAGGACCATTACCTGGAGCACCTCTAGGACTCTGCCTGTGCTCTACTGGGAACCTGGGCCTAAAGCTTTCCCAGAAGAGGCCTACTCATAGCTGCAGCACCAGTCCCATGCGTCTGCACCATCTGCTGGAGAAAGAAAAATATACTGAAAAGCTGAAGGCAACACCAGACCTTTAAAGGGGGAATGAAGTCAGCTTTGAAGTGAAGTGAGCATTTTTTTGTAGATCTCCATCTGCTGTCAGGAGGACATAACCCATCTGTCTGGCATGGATAATGAGGAATGCAGATTTATGCATTTAGGTTGCCAAAACCCAAGGGAGAGGTACAGAATAAGGGGTAAAATTCAAAGCAGGAAAGAAGAGTGGGATCTGGAGAACATATCTGATGATCTTAAGGTGGCCAAACAAGTGGATGAGGCATCAGAAAAAGCCAGAAAGATGCTTGGGTGGATAGGGAGAGAAAAAACATGGTTATAATATGCCTGTATAAATCCCTGGTGAGACTTCATTTGGAATACTGTATATGGTTTTGGAGGCCAAAAGGATAAACTGGTTGGCGTCTGTCTAGAGCAGTGGTTCTCAACAGGGGTGTTGCAGAGTTCCGGGAGGTGTGTCGTACAGCCAGCAGAAGACTGATCTTTCCTTATCAGTCTGGGCAGAAGTTGGCTGACTTCTCTTTTATTGGGTATGACAAGAAGCTGCTCTTGCTTCTTTCTCCTCTTCCTGGCCAGTGAGAGGTTGTTCCTTCCTCCTTCATTCAGATCAGAGCGTGATATCACCAACTCATACTCATACGGGACCGGCAGGACACCAACTTTGCCTTCCTCTGCCTGGCCTGGCAGTGAGGCTGTTGATGCTCTCTTCACCCCATGGGGCCAGGATGTAAAAGCAGGAGCATAAAGGAGAAAGGTGTGTATTCTGTAGATCCACTGCTGCTGCCTCCTCATCTTCCTTTCCTCATGCTTCTTGCTCTCATCTGCTGCTGATAAAGAGGGGAGGGAGACTGGATTAGACTGAAGTCTTTTCTGCTGACTGGAAGCTGGAAGGAGGAGGAAGGGTGGGAAGATAGTTCGAGTCTGCTGGGCCGAAAGGCATGGGGAGAAGGAAGTCAGGAGTGGGGGAAAGGAAGGGGATGCTGGGTAGGGAGAAGTGGAGGAGGGAGGAGTTGGGGGCTGCTGGGCGGCACGGAAGAGAGGGAAGTGGAGAGATGGAGGTGAGTGGCTGCTGGGTTGGGGGAGAGGGGAGCTTGGAATGGGGGATGCTGAGTGTGGTCAGAGGTATTCTGAGTAGGGAGAGGGAAGGGCAGAAAGAGTTGAACAGGGGAAAGATGAGCACAGGAAAGAGGATGTGGGGTGGGGGTGTCGGGAATGTTGGACAGGGATATGAGCATGTGAAGGGATGATTGAGTAGAAGTGAGGGGCGATGGGGACATGGAGGGGAGTAACTGGGTATAAGGGCCATACTATGTCAGTTTTGAGAATATGCATTTATTCTCGCTTTGAAGTTTGCTTAGTGTAGCAGGAAATATTTTTTGTTTCTAGTCTCCAGATTTGCACTGCATGCAGAAGGTGGTCTTGGTGTTTCCATTCTAGGTTTTGTTTCCACATTTGTAATTTGTGATCTTTTATTCTATATTTGATGAAGGAAGGTCTGTATGTGTGTTTGTGATTGAGATGAGGTACTTTACTAGAGGTTTGTATCAGCCTTATTTGTTGTATTTTCTCAATATTATATTGCACTGGTGGTGAACTGCCTTTTCTTGGGTAGGGCTATTGCTGAGATATGGAAGGTTTGACAGAGTTGTACAGAGTTGGGTTTGTTTGTATTATTTTACAAGGAGGGCATTAGTGATGCTGTAAATAAGATTACATAAGAATCAGAATATCTTTTTTGTATGGTGAGTGGTACAGGGAAATGTCTTAGTTCTGTTCTGCACCCATTGTTAGGAAGCGGGGGACTCCTGTGGATGCAGAACATATAATTATATTTAGTTCCATGATGGTCATATGTTCAGTGTGTCACGCATGTGAGAATCATCTCTTAGGTGTGTCCTGATAGAAAAAAGGTTGAAAACCATTGAGCGTAGCTACTAAAATGGTGAATGATCTTTGTTCTAAAGCATATGAACAGAGACTTAAGATTTAAACATATACCCTAGAGAAAAGAATAGGATAGGAGAGATATAATAGAGACATTTAAATACCTCCAAGGTTTCTATGCAGAGGACATGGGATTCTTTCAATGGAAAGGAGGTTCTAGAACAAGGGATCATAGGATGAGGGTGAATAGGGGTAGACTGAGGAGTAATCTAAATATTTTTTTACAGAGCGGTTAGTGGATGTATGGAACAGCCTCCCCATAGTGGTTGTAGAGACAAGGACAGTATCTGAATTCAAGAAAGCATGGGATCTCTGAGGGAGCCATAGGGAGATTGAGGGGAGGCAAGCGCAAGGCAGAAGGTTCGCCTAGGGTGCCTAATACCCTTGCACCAGCCATGTTCCCTGTCACTCTTCCTTTTTTGTAAGGCTACCGAGGGATGACTATAGGCTTTAATTTTCGTGTTCTTCTGCCAGATCTACTTTCATTGAGCCCAGTTTCAGTTTTCTGCTGTGGTGTTTGCTCAGGACGACTAGTCAAATTTGTTTTATGCCAAAGATAAATAGTTGTAAGGTTTTACTCTTTGAGGTACTGTGGTGGGACATTATTATTTAATCATTTGTATAGTGCATACCAGATATATGCAGCACTACATAGACACATAATGGAGCTTACAGTCCAGTCAGGATGGACATGAACACAACAAGAATAAGTAAAAGGCTTTATGTTAAGGCAGCAAAGCAATAACTGGGAAGAATTAAAGTAGGAGGTTATAGGTAGGATTAAATTGAGAATATTTATTGAATATTATTAAATATCATGTTGGTACCTTTTACTTATGTAAGGAGAACTTCGGTTCTACATATTATAACTAATCAGCCTTTTCATGTTTCATGTAAATGGGCATCAGTTATCTATCCTAAATCTGTCTGAGATAAACAAAAAAGTGCACCCCACCCCATTGAAAATTTGTTGAATGAGCAGGAAGAATTAAGGTTCAAGGTATTAAAAGCAACCTGGAAGAGTTGATGTTTTTAGGCTGCATTTGAATTTGGTGAGAGAGGGAGCCTGTCACATGCGTTTAAGAAGGAACTTTCCAGGCATTCAGTGCAGCAAGGTTGGGAAGCACAGAACCAGTGTCTGGCAGTGTGAGAGAAGGGTACAGAGAAGCGTAATTTGCCTAATGAATAAAACTTGGAAAGAGGGGTATATGGGGGGAAATAAGGGAGGAGAGTAAATGCACTTGTAGGCAAGTCTAAGAAGTTTGAATTTTTTGCAGATGGGCAGGCAATGCAGTGATTTCAGAAGAGATATTACATGATCATAATGATGTCAACAGTAGATAGGACATGCAGCAAAATTTTAAACTGATTTTAAACTGATTTTTATATTATGTATGATATTTTGTTCACTTTGTGGTTTGTTTTTTTTTTTAAAGATGTTTAAGCAAATAAACTAAATCTAAACTCGTAAAGGAAAAAGACAAAAGAACAGCTCCCCTATGAGGAAAGACTAAAGAGGTTAGGACTTTTCAGCTTGAAGAAGAGACGGCTGAGGGGGGATATGATAGAGGTGTTTAAAATCATGAGAGGTCTAGAACGGGTAGATGTGAATCGGTTTTTTACTCTTTTGGATAATAGAAAGACTAGGGGGCACTCCATGAAGTTAGCATGTGGCACATGTAAGACTAATCGGAGAAAGTTCTTTCTCACGCAATGCACAATTAAACTCTGGAATTTGTTGCCAGAAGATGTGGTTAGTGCAGTTAGTATAGCTGTGTTTAAAAAAGGATTGGATAAGTTCTTGGAGGAGAAGTCCATTACCTGCTATTAAGTTCACTTAGAGAATAGCCACTGCCATTTGCAATGGTAACTGAGCTGAACTATTCAACTTTTTTACTTAGGTATACACTGCTCCTAGCTTATTTCTAGCTTCTGGCTACTTTTTGTGGGGTTTTTTTTTGTTTGTATTAAATACAAACACTCAGTTCTTTAAAAGTCTGCAGAACACTCAGTGGTACATGTGGGCACCAACGACATAGGAAAATGTGGGAGGGAGGTTCTGGAAGCCAAATGTAGGCTCTTAGGTAGAAAGCTTAAATCCAGAACCTCCAGGATAGAGTAGCTTTTAAACTAGAACAAAGGGGAAAGCCGACAGTCGCTCAGAAGCGCATGGTTCGGAGAGAGGTATCTCCAAAGTATACTAATGATGCATTAGAATTAGGGCATCCCGACAGTGAGGTTCCAATAATTAGAAAAATAGTCCAAGTGCCTGTAACTAAAAACTCACCTGAGCTAAACAATTCTAACTTATCCCTATCAATTAAAAAGCAGAATGAAAATACAAACAAAAAACAACTTTGAAATGTTTGTATGCTAATGCCAGAAGTCTAAGAAGTAAGATGGGAGAATTAGAATGTACAGCAGTGAATGATGACACAGACTTAATTGGCATCTCAGAGACATGGTGGAAAGAGGATAACCAATGGGACAGTGCTATACCAGGGTACAAATTATATCGCAATGACAGAGAGGAGCACCCGGGAGGAGGTGTGGTGCTTTATGTCCGGGATGGCATAGAGTCCAACAGGATAAACATCCTGCATGAGACTAAATACAAAATTGAATCTTTTATGGGTAGAAATCCCTTGTGTGTTGGGGAAGACTATAGTGATAGGGGTATACTACCGTCCACCTGGTCAAGATGGTGAGACAGACAGTGAAATGCTAAGAGAAATTAAGGAAGCTAACCAAATTGGTAGTGCAGTAATAATGGGAGACTTCAATTATCCCAATATTGACTGGGTAAATGTATCATCGGGACATGCTAGAGAGATTATGTTCCTGGATGGAATAAATGATAGCTTTATGGAGCAATTGGTTCAGGAACCGATGAGAGAGGGAGCAATTTTAGATCTAAATCTCAGTGGAGCACGGGACTTGGTGAGAGGTAATGGTGGTGGGGCCGCTTGGCAATAGTGATCATAAATATGATCAAATTTGATTTAATGATTGGAAGAGGAACAGTGTGCAAATCCAAGGCTTTCGTGCTAAACTTTCAAAATGGAAACTTTGATAAAATGAGAAAAATTGTTAGAAAAAAACTGAAAGGAGCAGCTACAAAAGTAAAAAATGTCCAAGAGGCGTGGTCATTGTTAAAAAATACCATTCTAGAAGCACAGTCTAGATGTATTCCACACATTAAGAAAGGTGGAAAGAAGGCAAAATGATTACCGGCATGGTTAAAAGGGGAGGTGAAAGAAGCACGCCGTGACCTGAGCGCCTGGCTGGACGTCAGAGGTCAGGGCGTGTGCTCATGGCAGCGAAGGTGCATGAACGCATGCCGTGACCTGAGCGCCCGGCTGGATGTCAGAGGTCACGGCGTGCGCTCATTCACCATCGCTGGCGAGGGCTGCTGGAAGCCCCCGTGGGAAATTTCTGTTTTCCTGCGGTTCAAGTTTTTTTTGGGGGGGAGGGCCCAGATTTTCAGGTTAGTGTGTACTAATGGGTTAAAGTTAGTGCGGACTATCTCTAAAAATGAATTTTTACAAAATTTCGGAAAAATTCCATTCCTTTTTCGGTTCCCCCAAACCATACCGAATTAGGCGATTTCAACGAAATCGCCTAATTCGGGAAAAACGAATGCACATCTTTAATTATTAGTAAAGCCTTGCTTTGGGATTATTTTTGTAAAACTGCCAAGGTAAGCTTGCAGCAGAATTGCAGCTGATCATGGGATACTGGCCGAATTACTAAATATTAAGTACAAAATATGGAGGCCCAAAACTTCTTGCATATGGTTTTTGACAGTTGCAGTGTTCTGTAAAACTTCCTCCTAGGTCAATGTTGTATAAGAGTCTTTCATCGCACATATTTACAAAACCTTTACATGTTGATAAGAATCTCCAAGCTGTTTTCACAGCATAAGTAGCTGAGCAGCAGCACCCAGCGTTTCACCTTGAAAGTCTTTGCAGCATGATATACCAAATAAATTGCAGAACCTATGAGAAATTTGATTTAAATAAAGCACTTGATGAAATATAATCAATATTGGAGACACATCTTGGAGCATTGACAGGTTTGCATCCTTTTTTAGGATGTAATAGAAGAGAATCAAAAGAAAACAGGTAGCATTTTGTTTTAAATGCATAGACTGGGTAACCACAATGCAGGACTGGAAAAATCCCCATTGCCTCAGTGCCTAGAAATTTGGGTTCTGGTGCCTGACACCATCACAACCCTAATAGGAGGTACTGCCATTGGTACTGGCAGAGACATTGCCACTTCTGCTATCCGGGCTGGACCTGAGGGGAGGGACCGCAAGCATGTGCTGCTGCTGCTTCTGTCTGTACGAGCCTGGGCTGGGGAAAGATGCTACTGCTCCTGCTGTTGCAGGCCTGGGTCAGGGAAAGACTGCTTCTGCTTTAGCCAGCCTATGTGCTACATAGAGATGCTGCCATTGCCAGCCTGAGCCAGGGAAAGAGCTGAAGAGGCTGCAAAAGTGGCTTGCAAAAGTATTCGACAATTTGAAAAATCAGCAGATTTGTGTGGATTACAAGTTACACAGATGGTTAAAGACAGTATGTTTTTATTGCAAACCAGGATGCTCTTAAAGTAAATTTTCAATCACAATTCATTATTTCTCTGCATCTTTTCTAAAATAAAAAACTGAAAAATGCTGTTTGCATAAGTATTCAATCCCTTCAGACTAGTACTTGGTAAAAATCACCTTTTGCTGCAATAACAGCTTTAAGTCTGTGGGAGTAAGTTTCTACCAGCTTTGCACACTTGTTTGGGAGTGATTTTTGCCCATTCTTGCTTGCAGATTTTCCCCAGTTCAAGTTGGTTGGATGGCGCATATGGACTGCAATTTTCAAATAGTGCCACAGATTCTCGATTGGATTGAGATCTGAACTTTGACTTGGCCATTGTAGAACATTCACCTTTTTGTTGTTTCACTACTCCTGCGTTGCTTTGGCCTAGTGCTTGGGATCATTGGCCTGCTGAAAGGTGAACTTGACTGTTGAATGTAGTGAGCATAAACAAAATGTGTGCTTTACCATCTGAAGTGTCTGTACTCTCAGTTCTTTAGTGGCGTTTGGATATGTTTGCCAATCAAGACTACGGTTATTAATGATTTGTCCCGTCCTAACCCATTAGTGCCCTTTTATTACATCTAATAAGAATTGTTTTTTTCTTATCCGTGCCTTTTGTCCCCTTTATTTCCTATGAAGTCATTCTGGCTATCTGTTTGCCAGGATATTTAAATGGAACAGCAAGCTATATAATGTGTGGAAAAGGTTTTTTTTTTTTTTTTACTTTTTGCCCATAATTTATGCTGCATGCACTTCCTCTGTTAAATTCCAGATGTTGCTGTTAGCAGCATGGTTTTGCATACCTGTAAAGAAGTAATGAAGCTAGGGCTTAAATCTAGAATATAGGAAGTTTATTTAGAAATGTTTGATAGCAGAAAAAGACCTATCTAGTCTGTTCATCTGCCCAACTAATGTAGTTTAACAAATCCCATCACTCTGAGAGATCCCCTGTGTTTATCCCATGCTTTTTTAAATTCATATACTGTTTTTGTCTCCACCATCTCCATGAGGAGTCTGTTTCATGCATCCATCACTCTCTTTGTAAAGCAATATTTCCTAAGATTGCCTACCCTGCTGGCAGGAGGCAAGAACGGCCCATAAACTCTCACCATACTCAAAAGAATTTTCTCTCCCAACTAGGCTAAAATCACCTTAGATAAGAGCCACATTGCTTTGGTAGTATTTCTCTAATCTGTTCCTGTGGAAAATTTTTGAAAAAAAGCACCATGGTACCCCAGCCTTACGTTTACTCCCCACTATTGCCTGGACTAGTCAACAGATAGAGACTGTGCCTTCGGTTGAGCAGAATTGAAGCATCTGTGCACAAAAATACATCAGCTTTTGCTTGCTTTTAAAGACAGGTTGCTCTTTAATATATTGGACGAAATTGCTCTGAAAATGGACCAACCCTTAGCTAGGGAGTTACCTGCATGTTTGTCGACAGAGAAAGCGGACTTGCTTACCTTAAACAGATGTTCTCCTTAGGATGAATCGGACACACATTGGCACTCTCTTTCCTAAGAGTTGAATTTAAGCTTTAAACTAACTGAGAAGACTGCAGGGATTGCTGCAGACAGGAGAGACTGCAAATGCTCAGAATCTTATACTGGGTTCTCAGAGGGCTGTTTGCCTAGTGTCGTTGGATGACATCACATTCTTCCAGGGGAACGACTCAGAACCAATATAAGGAAATATTTCTTCACAGAGAGGGGTAGTAGATATTTGGAATGCCCTTCCGGAGGAGGTAGTGAAGAAGAAAACAGTCAATGAATTCAAAGGGGCATGGGATAAATACTGTGGATTCCTAAAGGCCAGATGGAAATGAAGAAGAGGGTGCATGGAGTAATCTGCATGGAGCGGCAGTTGTTTTCCTTAACAGAAGACGTGGGGATCACTACCCTCAATTGCCTTGATGATTTTGACATGATGGCAACATTGTTCCCTGCTTTGATGGCGAGGGAAGGGGAAGAAGGGGATCTGGAAACTACCAACATGGGCCCTGACTTTTATGGTCTAGGGTATCATTCCCAAGAAGGATCGGAATGATCCTTCCCTCTTGGGAATGATAAAATAGATGGAATAGCGTCCCGTGTTTTGTTGGGGTGTAGGAACCGGAGTTATTGCCTTCAGACTGAGTAGTCTTGTCAGAGTGGCTTCCACTTCCAGTCTCTTGGTATGGAAGTGGCAGAGTGACATCATAAATTTGTCCCGAGGGATGCTGTGGAACTCCAGAGAGTAACCTTCTTGAATGATGTTTAGTACCCATTTGTCAGACATGATCTCGAACCATCTTTGGTTCATATGCGGATACTACACTTCCGCATGGAGACTCTTTGTGCCGTAATAATAGCAGTACAACCAGGAGGTCCTGACTTCCCTGGACCTCTCCGAAGCCTACCCTTATGATGGAATCTACCAAATGACAGTATATAAAAACTTGTAAATAAATAATAAATACCTTCACATTCCAATCCATCAAGATCACCAGCGTTTTCTACGCTTTGCGATACTGGGTCGCCATTACCAGTTCCGAGCGCTACCCTTCGGCCTAGCAACCGCTCCCAGAACATTCTCCAAAATTATGGTGGTCATGGCGGCAACACTGAGGAAGGGAAGGGATCTTGGTACACCCTTTCCTGGATGATTGGCTGATCAGGGCAAAGTCTTCGAAAGAGAGCTGGCAAGTAAACAGCAGAGTCAAAAACCTACTGCAGGAGCTTGGTTGGGTCGTGAACACGGGCAAGAGCAGTCTGCAGCCCTCTCAGTCTCTAGAGTACCTGGGGGGCCCATTTCGATACTAAACAGAACAAAGTCTTCCTCCCTCCCCCGAGGAGAAGGAAGCTGATGGAAAAATTACGATGATTGATCAATGACCAATGCATGCCCCAAGGTATGGGACTATCAAGTCCTCAGCCTCGTGGCATCAACCCTGGAGGTCGCTCCATGGGCAAGGGCCCACATGCAACCACTCCAGCGCTCCTTACTGTCATGCTGGAACCCACTGTCCAAGGACTACTCAATTTGCCTCCAACTACCAGCATAGGTATGTTCTCAGCTTCAGTGGTGGCTACAGGAAGACCACCTAAGCAGAGAAGTAAACCTATCCCCACCGAACTGGATCTTGTTCACCACGGATGCGAGCCTGCGAGGGTGGGGAGCCCACTGTGAGGAACTGACGGCTCAGGGACAATGGAGCAAGGAAGAAGTGGGATGGAACATAAACCGCCTGGAAGCTCAAGCAGTCAGACTAGCATGCCTGCGATTCAGCCACAGACTCAGGGGCAAAGTGATTCGAGTAATGTCGGACAACGCCACAACAATGGCCTACATCAACCACCAGGGAGCAACCAGGAGCCAATAGCTGTTTCTGGCGATAGATCCTCTCATGGCATGGATGGAGATAAACCTACAAGGGATCTCTGCCTCCTACATCGCAGGAAAAGACAACGTCTCAGCAGATTTCCTCAGCAGAGAGAGCCTGGACCGAGGGAATGGAAGCTATCGACCACAGCCTTCCAATTGATAGTGAATCGCTGGAGCCTACCAGCCATGGATCTATTGGTCACCTATCTCAGTGCCCAAGTCCCCAGGTTCTTCAGCTGCAGGTGAGAGCCACATTCCCAAGGGATTGATGCCCTTGTGCAGACCTGGCCAGAGGAAGTCTTACTGTATGCCTCTCCCCATGGCCACTACTGGACAAGGTCGTCCACAAGATAGAGCACCACAGGGGACTAGTTCTACTGGTAGCCCTGGATTGGCCAAGATGCCCATGGTACACAGACATGCGAAGACTCCTTGTGGGGAGCCTTCGGTGCCTACCTCCACACAGCAGGGATCAGTTCTTCACGAAGATCCATCTCGATTCTCTATTACGGTCTGGCCCTTGAGTGGACTCGCCTGAAGAAGCGCGGTTACTTGAAGCCCGTGATTAACACCCTGCTCTGAGCGCGCAAGTTCTCAACATCCCTGGCATACATACGGATCTGGAGAATATTCAAAGCATGGTGTGTGGACCGCAAGATACTCCCACAGGCGGCCAAGATACCCATGATTCTGGAGTTTCTACAAGACAGTATGAAGAAGGGGTTGTCACTCAACTCACTCAAGGTTCAAGTAGCCACCCTCTCCTGCTTCAGAGCTGAAGTGAACGGTATCCATCTATCAGCTCATCCAGATTTGACTCGTTTCCTAAAAAGGGATAAGCAACTTCGGCCACCACTAAAGTGGCTGGTGCCCCTATGGAACATCAATCAATTAAAAGAGCCTTCTCTACAGCCGGCCCCAAACTCTGGAACACTCTCCCGTCAGACCTCAGATTAGTGCAATGCCCCACTATATTTAAAAAAAGACTTAAGACTTGGTTATTCAATCAGGCGTTCTCATAAGCAACAGCCTGCCGAACTATTCATGCCAAGGACCCTTCTTTGGTAACCCCCCAGAGAACTATATAGATCATATCCAGAACTCTCAGACCTTCTTTGAATCCTTAACAGACTTAAATCCATTCCCAGATTGATACCTCACTTCTTTGTTTTAGCCTACATTAGGCTCTGTAGCATTTACGTTATGTTATGTTATTACCCCATATATCTGTATCCAAGTTACTTTTACCTGTTCATTGTAAGACATTAACTTGTCATTGTTCTGTTCAGAATGTAAACCGAATTGATCAGTAGCTCTGTTATTGGAAAATCGGTATATAAAAGTGCAAAATAAATAATAAATAATAAAAAAAATCAATCTGGTATTAGACTTCCTAGCAGGGGCTTCCTTCAGACCAACATGCGGTCTGTCACTATGCCTCTTAACGTTGAAGACGGTATTCCTGGTGGCAATATGTTCAGCTCATCGCATCTCTGAACTACAGGCACTATACTGTCAGGAACCATTCCTTAGGTTCACTCCTGGAACCATACAGCTGTGCACCGCCCCTCCTTCCTACCGAAAGTGGTTTCCGAGTTTCATCTGAACCAAGCCATCTCCCTACAATCTCCGGATGAACACAAGAACTTGGAAGACTCAAGCCTTCTTCACCATCTAAATGTCGGCAGACTCCTGGTGCGATACCTGGTGCGCGAAATGGATCGCTTGTTCATTCTTCACAGCGGGACGAAACAAGGAGAAGCGGCCTCGCGGGCATCCATAGCCCACTGGATCAAGGAAGTAATCAAGGCAGCCTACATAGAGGCAGGAAAGCCTTTACCATTGCAGGTTAAGGTTCATTCTACGAGGGCCCAAGCAGTATTTTGGTGAAAAACCAAGCTGCTATCACCCGCCGAGATCTGTCAGACAGTGACATGGTCCTCCCTACACACCTTCTCTAGGTTCTACTGCCTGGATGTTCAGGCCCGAGAAGACGCAGCCTTCACAAGGGCAGTACTAAGTGGGCCACGGGCAGCCTCCCGCCCTGTCCAGGAGTAGCTTTTATACATCCCATTGGTCCTGAGTCCATCTGTCTAGACTAAGAAAAACGAAATTATCAGATAAGTAATTTCTCCATTTACAGAAACAAACATTACCTTGTGGATAGTTAGTTGAAATCCTCAGCGTCATAAAGTTATATAAATAAATGTCAGTGGTTAAAAAAGCAAATAGAATGTTGAGTTATTCAGAAAGAAATGAAGAATAAAACAGCAAATACTATAATGCCTCTATCAATCCATGGTGCGACTGCACCTTAACCACCATGTACAGTTCGGATAGCCTCATTTCAGAAAAGATGTAGCAGAAGTAGAAAAGATACAGAGAAGGGCAACAGAAATGATTACGGGGATGGATTGGCTCCCTTAAAAAGAAAGACTGAACAAATTAGGGCTCTTTAGCTTGGTGAAGAGACTACTGAAAAGGGAACATAATGGAGGTTAATAAAATCAAGAATGGGGTTGGAACAAGTAAATAATAAATGATTTACCCTTTCAAATAGTATTAATATTAGGGGTCACTCATTAAACTAACAAATAAAGGATTTAAAACAAATTGGAGAAAGTATTTTTTCAATGCTCAATCAAGCTGTGGACTTCATTGCCAGAGGGTATTGTCTAGCACAGAGCTTTCCAAACTGTGTGTCGGGACACGTTAGTGTGTCGCCTGCAGTGTGCAGGTGTGTCGCGCAAGCCCGGTCAACTCTGATGCGAGTTTGGGCTTTTTTTTTTCTAGAGATTCACTTTTTTTTTTCAGTTTATGGGTTGCTTATTATTGGGTGATTTTTGCTGTCAATCGCGTTTTTTTGGGGGGCTTGGTGGGTGGAACGAGCCCAGCCATCCTTGCATTGGCTGCTGCTGCCGATGAGGCCTGGCCATGAGGAGTACTGACTGCAAGCAGCAGTGTCTGGTGATCATGGAAGGGAGTGAAGCACTTAACTGGCAACAATCAAAAAGACGAGGTACATGAGTGTGGGGGCCAAACATGTGCTGGGGGGAGAGAGATGAGTGAGTGGGGGGCAAACGTGCTGGGGGGACAGACATGTGCTTGAGGGGGAGAGATATGAGTGTGTGGGGGCCAGACATGTGCTGGGGGGAGGAGAGAGATGAGTGTGTGGGGGACAGACAATTTGTTTTATTATTGTTTCTCATAAATTATAACAATAACATGAATCTTGGAATATATATTTATATATATATATATATTCATGAGATAGGTTGTGTCGTGAAACATTTTATTTATGTATATATTTAAGGAAACATACATAAATTGTCGAAATATGTTTCGTTCGTTTAACCTTTAACCTCTGGTTTACTAGTAGACTGAATTACCGTGTCGTGAAATTATGTTTGTCTAAAAAGTGTGTCACCAACATGAAAAGTTTGGAAAGCTCTGGTCTAGCATATCAGGGTTTAAAATTTGAACATGTTTCTAGAGGAAAAGTCCATAAATAGTTATTAGCCAGATAGACTTGGGGAAAATCTGGGAGTCAGAACAATTAATGGATTTACTTTATATGGGATTGTCTGGGTATTTCCTAGCAACCCAGATTGGCCACTGTCACAGGTAGGATGCTGGGACGATGTGCCCAACATGGCAACATGTATTAAAAATGGTTGCATAGCATCTGGATGCCACATTATTTCACATGCTGTACTGTATTGCAGAGCTAGCTATGTTGAATTAATTTTTTCTCTGTTTATTCTTTCCTGTAGAGCGTCTCTCCTCCTTTCTGTTTTTCCCACTCAATGGGAGAAATCCATTATGTGCAAACTTCAATATTTTCCTATTTTTCCTTCCTGCTTTTCTTGTAGATGTAGAGGAGTTCAACAGTGGCCTCCTGTGGCTGAGTATGCAAGGTGCAACTTCCTTCAGAGCTATAGCTCTTTGCTGCTTTTTTACTATTTGTTTTGGATTTTTCAGTGAGGCAAATTTTGAAAGCTGTTCTTGGATCATCATTCCTCCTCCCAGCAGTTGCGAATGCTATATCTATATGCTCAGCCCATCAACCCAAGTATTAGGGTCAAGCCTGGAATCAGCCGCAAATCCCCAGCTGCTCCTTGAAGAGGACCAATTTCTAGCCCCCCCCCCCCCCCAAACTATTCTTTTTAAAACATGTTCTGAAATGCCATGATATTCAGAGGAAATACAGAAAAGCAGTATTTTCTGTATACATTTTGGGCTGCTCAGAAATTAACGCCTGTTCCGGGCAAGTGTTAATTTCAGAGGGTGGACGCACTTTTTTTTTTTTTAATCGGGGGAGATTAGCTAATAAGAACATAAGAAATTGCCATGCTGAGTCAAACCAAGGGTCCATCAAGCCCAGCATCCTGTTTCTAACAGAGGCCAAACAGGGTCACAAGAACCTGGCAAGTACCCAAACACCAAGAAGATCCCATGCTAATGGTGCAATTAATAGCAGTGGCTATTAGCTAAGTAAACTTGATTAATAGCAGTTAATGGACTTCTCCTGCAAGAACTTATCCAAACCTTTTTTTTAACCCAGCTACACTAATTGCACTAACCACGTCCTCTGGCAACAAATTCCAGAGCTTAATTGTGCATTGAGTGAAAAATAATTTTCTCCGATTAGTCTTAAATGTGCTACTTGCTAACTTCATGGAATGCCCCCTGGTCCTTCTGAAAGTGTAAATAACCAATTCACATCTACTTGTTCAAGACCTCTCATGATCTTAAAGGCCTCTATCATATCCCCCCTCAGCCGTCTCTTCTCCAAGCTGAACAGCCCCAACTACTTCAGCCTTTCCTCATAGGGGAGCTGTTCCATTCCCTTTATCATTTTGGTTGCCCTTCTCTGTACTTTCTCCATCGCAACTATATCTTTTTTGAGATGCGGCGACCAAAATTGTACACAGTATTCAAGGTGCGGTCTCACCATGGAGCGATACAGAGGCATTATGACATTTTCCGTTTTATTAACCATTCCCTTCCTAATAATTCCTAACATTCTGTTTGCTTTTTTGACTGCTGCAGCACACTGAGCAGACGATTTCAAAGTAATAGCCTCATTAACATGCATTTGCATGTGATGAGCGCTAGTAGTTTCGCGGGAGGTTGGATGTGTGTTTTGGGCGCATGAATCCTCTTATAGAATAAGGGATTCTGGACACGTGTCCAAGCACGGGTTAAACAGTGTGCTGAGCGTACCGTATTGCATTGGTCTGACATTGCATAATCTTTAAAAGTAGGGGCAATGAGGAAATGGCATTTTGTCAGAGGTCATTTGAGATTGAGTTGGCAAAAATCTTATTGACTTCCTCTGGTTGGAAACTATCATTTCCCTCCGGGTTCATCACACACTAAATTTTTCACGCTTCACACTCAGGGTATTGACAATATACTACTATTTATTGATTTGCAGGCAAGTGGAATGCATACATTTGCAATTTATAACATTATTCCCATATTTGCAATTACGCAATTACATTGGGAACATAAGTTCAAGTGATAAGGGTCTAACCAATGGTCCCTTTCAGCATTTTTTTACACTTAAATACCAAGAGACAAGTTTATATTACAATGTATTACAACATCTACTTAAACAATTTATAAGTCCTTGGCAGTTGTGTGGTTGCAAGACCTATCGTGTTCTGAATGATGATATCATCTATGATTGTGACAGGCTTATAAGAAATGCAATGACGTGTATATCCTCTTGGGAAACACTTCAAAATTATGCACAGATTTATTTTCTGGCCACGTAAAGCTTATAAGGACAAATTGGCCACCTCAGACAATTGTCTTAAGTATGCTCAGACAAGCTTCATTAATGCATTGTTTATGGGAGTGTAGGGGCATACAAGTGTTGTGGCATAATTTACTACAATGTTTTATTGCTATAAAGGTCACAGCAAAGCTATGGTCAGCAACATTTTGTTTGCTAGGTTATAGTGATCCAAATTTACATATGAAGTTATCAGAAAAACTTGTTGGTGAAAGGCTGCCTAATTGCTCTTTGCCTGATCTTGGCAAAATGGCTGGAAAATTCTGGTTCATCACTGGAAGCCTGGAATACATCCACATTCGATCTCTGTTTTTACTGGAGCAGAAGACAGCACAGATGCGCTTCAAGAATCTGTTATATCTACAGATTTGGACATCGTTTCTGAGTATGTTATCCTCCGACCTAAGGATCAAATTAGCAGGTGTTAGTAATGGATGGAATGTTTTGAAATTATGAGCAAGGATGGGGAATGGGGGATAACTGGGGGAATGAATAGTGTATTGGAAAGGGTAAGTGGCATTGCTTTTGTGATACCTATATGGGATTCGGATATTTGTGTTTTGGTTTTCTTTCTTTTTTTTTTTTACAATTTTTATTATATACCGCCATGGCCAGTTGGAAAATCAATAAACAGATTATTATCTCCGAAGAGACAGAGACAAGATGGAGGCGGTCCAGAGAAGGGTGACCAAAAAGGTGGAAGGTCTTCAGCAAATGACTTATGAGGAGAGATTGAAGAATCTAAATATGTACACCCTGGAGGAAAGGAGGAGCAGAGGTGATATGATACAGACTTTCAGATACTTGAAAGGTTTTAATGATCCAAAGACAACGACAAACCTTTTCCTTAGGAAAAAAATCAGCAGAACCAGGGGTCACGATTTGAAGCTCCAGGGAGGAAGATTCAGAACCAATGTCAGGAAGTATTTCTTCACGGAGAGGGTGGTGGATGCCTGGAATGCCCTTCCGAAGGAAGTGGTGAAGACCAGAACTGTGAAGGACTTCAAAGGGGCGTGGGATAAACACTGTGGATCCATAAAATCAAGAGGCCGTCAATAAAGAGTGGGTGGCTCGCCAGAATGACGGCTACTGCCTGGAGACAATACCCTTATTCAATAAACATACACATGGTTACTGTGACTCCAACATCGCTCTAAGCTACAACAGCAAGAGGAAATGTGGAAAAAAGGATTCGCACTCACAAAGTGGGGAGTAGCTGGCTTGTTACGGCGGTTACTACCCCAAACCAAATAAGCCTGATACTTCACTTTCAATGCATGTCCAGCATAGCTCTCTGCTTCAACGGCAGGGGAGAAGAAAAACTGATACTTCACGCATATCCAGCATAGCTCCCTGCTTCAACAGCAGGGGAGAAGAAAAACAATACTTCACGCATATCCAGCATAGCTCTCTGCTTCAACGGCAGAGGAGAAGAAAAACTGATACTTCACGCATATCCAGCATAGCTCTCTGCTTCAACAGCAGGGGAGAAGAAAAAAGGATTCGCACTCACAAAGCGGGGAGTAGCTGGCTTGTTACGGCGGTTACTACCCCAAACCAAATAAGCCTGATACTTCACTTTCAATGCATATCCTGCTTCAACGGCAGGGGAGAAGAAAAACTGATACTACACGCATATCCAGCATAGCTCTCTGCTTCAACGGCAGGGGAGAAGAAAAACTGATACTACACGCATATCCAGCATAGCTCCCTGCTTCAACGGCAGGGGAGAAGAAAAACAACCAATAAGGGCTGAATAACACAGTCTGGGTAAAACAAATAAGCATGGGTGTAGCTTGCTTATTGCGGCGGTTACTTACCCTACTACCCATAACTAATCAAGCTTGATATTTCACTTGGTTGCAGCTCCATCACTGCTCTCTACATTAATGGTGGGGGTGGAAGGGAAATAGAACCAAAGAGCTAAGAGAAACAGATAAGTATGAGAAAAAAATGTGAAGCTTGCTGGGCAGACTGGATGGGCCGTTTGGTCTTCTTCTGCCGTCATTTCTATGTTTCTATGTTTCTATATATATTATTTAAAAAAAAAAAAAAAGTGGCATAGGTTGAAAAAAAAAAAAGCTGCTAAACATTTAGAAGGGGTTCTTAATGTTTTGTAATGGCAAACTGAAGCCAGCACCAATTAAACACTTTCCCCCCTTTTATGGCCAGCTTGAGAGCTTGCCCAGCTGTATTTATTTAATTTTCAAAATTTTTATTTTTCAGTGCAAGACAAAAATATTGCCAGTAGATATGCGGTGTAGGACACTTAGCACCCCACATCAATGAACACTGAAATAATGAATATTACAGTAGGTACCCAAATTCCTTTAACAAACCACCTGCCTTCAACAATCATTCCCACCCGATGAAACACCCTTTCAACCAATCTGCTGCCCCTGCCAGGACAGCCAAGCCATTCGGGGAGCAGTTATTGCGTTCCAGGGACAGGATTGAAGTCTGGGCTACTTTACTGCCTACTGCCTCTTTGAGCTTATGAGAATTTTGAGCTAAATGGTTTGTGTTCTTCTCATTGTTACTGAGCTACTGTGTTTATTTTTAGGATAAGGAAATGTTTTAACTTGTGTGAGATGTGAACTCTGGCCACTGAAATGTCACTCTTCAACATTTTTTAAGTTAAAAGCACAAGCATTCAGTCTTACAGCTTGGAGAAATTTCCTGCATTTCATTCAGAGCTGTTCAAATAATCATTACAGTAAGGAAACCCAGGGCCAAGGTGGTGCTCCCTTGTCTGTCTCTTCATGTCTAAGGTTGTTAAGTTAGAAAAGTGTTAAGGAAGCTGTCAGGCTTTTGGTAGTATGTTGAGATGCCACTGTTAGGATGAGAAATTAAGTCCAGAAAAAATGAAGACAGTTTGACTTCTACTACAAGAAATTTCTTAATTAAGGATGAAAATGTGACTTTTTGTTTTATTTGTAGGAGCATGTTCAGAAGTCAGACAGGTGGACAAGCCTTCATCATGAGTGATGGGCCTACCTATTAACAAATGGATGCATTTCTCTGTACCGAATACCTGTCAAACATACTTATGCTGCTTAATATATTAGAGCAATATACATATCAAATAATTAGGATGTCATACAATAAACTCCAGTTTTAGATTTATAGTGTGGTCTGATAAACATGCTTATTCTGTAGTATATGATGGCTTCATCATAATAAATTACCCTGTTCTTGCTTGTTCATTTACTTTTACTTCCAGGTCTTCTGCTATCCTATCAATCCCCTCCCCCAAAAAATTACATTTTGAGATCATACCAAAGCCTTACTGCTGCTCAATGCTAGTGATTTGCCATTTAACCCTGGGAATTTGACATAGTCATAGTACTGCTCTATTAAAGCTGGCTTTACTATTTTCTCTCTCCTCCTAGTTTTGGCCCTCCACCAGGCATGTGCTTTTCCAAGTAACAAATAATTTTATTATAAATTTAACTTTTTTATTTCTAGAATAAGTAAAATTTATAATAAAATTGTTGTGTGTTATGATTTTTTTTTTTTTTAGATTTTCTTAACTTCTCCATACCAAAACCAAACCTTTCTCCTCCACCCTCTGAATCTGTCCCATGCATGTTTGAACGTTCTTATGTTTGGCTGCTACCGTCACAATAAGGTGGTATTCCACATACATCCTGCGTAAAGTTCCTGCCTGAAATGTTGACTTCTACCTTTAATTAGCTTACCAATATTTTTCTAGGCCCTTTATTCCTTGGATTGCAAGAGAGTGGTCTTCTCCTGCATGGAGCTAACTCAAGCCCCTAGAAAGTCCACTCAGTTTTTCTTTTCACCCTATAGACCTGGAAGTGTACCATTTCTAATTGGACAGCACACTGTGGGGTACATTTTAAAAAAACAGCGCGCGCGTGTACTTTTGTTCGCGCACCAGGCGCGAACAAAAGTACGTCGGATTTTATAAGATACGTGCGTAGCCGTGCGTATCTTATAAAATCCGGGGTCAGTGCGCGCAAGAGGGTGCACATTTGTGCAACTTGCGCGCACCGAGCCCTGCGCGTGTTGCCCGTTCCCTACAAGGCCGCTCCGAAATCGGAGCGGCCTCAGAGGGAACTTTCCTTCCACCCCCCCGCACCTTCCCCTCCCTTCCCCTACCTAACCCACCCCCCTTACCTTTATCGCACAAGTTACGCCTGCTCGAAGCAGGCGTAACTCACGTGCACCGATGGCCCGCTGCCGCGCCATCACCTGACCCGAGGGCTGGTCCTGAGGCCTCAGTCACGCCCCCCGGAATGCCCCTGGGCCCGCCCCCCCCCCCCCCCCCCCAGCAAAGCCCTGGGACTTACGCGCGCCGCGGAGCCTATGCAAAATAGGCTCGGCGCGTGCAGGGGGAGGGGTTTAAGGGTTACACGCTTAACTTAAGCGCGTAAGCCTTTTAAAATCCGGCCATGTATCTTCTTCTTTTATGTCCACTGAGATTTGGAAGGTTTAGTCTATACATTCAGATCCCATGACTGTCTGGACATAACCTCCCAGTGGGATGGTAAATTTGCACTGTCCATTCTCCATGGTCTCTTTAGTTTATTACAATTCTTAACAGACTGCAATTTCACTTTATATCTCAAAGTGAATATGCCAAACTAACAAATACAAAGTCTAAAAAAAAATTATTCATATAATACATATTACTTCAACAAAATAAAATATAACTTTGGGGTAGAGCCCATCTCCATCTATGTACAGCCAATTTTTATAATTTCGGGTTGTTTTCTTTTTATTTATAGACATATATAGATAGATGACAAACGCACATATATCTGCCGACTGGCATTTTTCCCTTTTTATTGAAGCCAATCCTTTTGCTGGGTTGCTCCACAGATGTGATTCTGTGAACTGCTGATTTTCATAAAGGGCAAAGTTTACCAGTCTCACAATCCCTTGCTCCTTCCCTATGGAGGAGCTCGCCCCCTAGTTAAAGCTTTTATTTGGAGTTGCAGGGACAGTGCAGAGCAGGAACTGCCATACATCCGCAAGAAGGCTTTTTGCTCTTTCCAGAAAGTTCTAGAAGTATCTGTTTATTCCATGTCAAGTGCAATCAAGTGACCCATGTATGCATTGTGAACTGTCTTCAGAGAACACCAGTTAGAAGTAGGGCCATCTCACATGCTCCTAGGCACAGGATCTTCAGCACCTTCCCTCCTCACCAGAGAGAGGAGGGAGAGAATCATAAGGGGCAGAGGCTGTTTGAGGATCATGCTGCCATTATGTTGAAATGTGGGGCTTCCCAAACTTAACACAGGTTCCCATTTAATATTAATCTTTAATTCTTAATCCTTTTTAAAGTAAGTTTCTCATTTTAACCCATAGTGCTCTGGCGGCACAGCATCCCTAGCTCTGTATTTGATGTTCATTATAGGAAATGCAGCTGTAATTAAAAGTAAGTAATTCTGCTTTACCATTGCATCTGTTTTTGTCTGGTAGTGTGGAGATTGGTGAAAGTGTTAGAGGAGAAGATGTGTACATCATACAGAGCGGCTGTGGAGAAATCAATGATAACCTGATGGAACTTCTCATCATGATCAATGCATGCAAGATTGCCTCGTCGTCCCGAGTGACTGCAGTCATTCCGTGTTTTCCCTATGCCAGGCAAGACAAGAAAGACAAAGTGCGTATCATGGCTTCCTGCTGAAAAGATCAGGCAACAATAATGTCTTGATCCCTCCTTTTTGCTTTGTTCCCTTTTTCTGTGAGACTGAAATTTTACATTTATTTATTTATTTATGGTTTTTGTATACCGATCTTCTTACATTATATGTAAATCAAATCTGTTTACAGAGAACAGTTGAATAAGCTTGCTTGTGGGCAATTACATATAACAAAGAACTTTTTTGAGTAACATATTGTATAACTTTTTTGAATAACTTTTTTGAATAACATTTAAAACATAACATTTAAAACATAAGAGCAAAATATACATGGCACAACATGACTGACTGAGCTTATTTGTTTGCTGAGTCTCACTTTATAGACTAATTCCTCTTAGGATCAGACTTGTAAACTAGGTTCAATCCAAATGGTCAAATTCATTTAAACAAATGGTAGTTATTTTTACTTTCCAGACCAATGTTTATAGAAAGCATTACAACTCATTACAGTTGTTGTCGTTACTACAGCATGGAAATTGGATGGCCTGATTGATTTTACAGTTACTAATGTGAGTAAATGACTCGTCTACATGTCGAGAAAAACAACTATCAGTTACATTTTAATTGCCTTTCCTTTTGATTAACGAACATTGCATAAATACCAGATGCTGTCTCTGTGTTCTGATGATGCTGGGATATTGCAGATGGAGCAAATTGAAACCAATTGAATTAAGGTCAAGTGAGTTGGGCTTCCACCGGAAGAGATTGCTTCCCTCATTATAACTCCTGTATGTCTATACATAATGGGTGCCAGACCTGCTTTGTCACAGCAAAAAAAATAATTTTATAGGTCATGGGATAGCTACATTTAGTATTAGTCTTTTGTCACAAACACATGGGCTTTAAAAAAAAAAATAAATCTGTGGCCTGAAAATTAAAACCATAGGTTTAGGTGCGTGCCCAGTATAGATGTGAGAACCAAAGCCTAGGTGCAGTGCTGTCTTTCAGATAAGGCATAAATGGTAGGACCACATGCTCTGTGAATGCTAAAATCTTCAGTGGCATTTCTTGTTTCAGGAATGGAGGTTGTACTAACCACTGTATACTGGCCAATTTCTTCCCTTCTCAATCTACCACCTGTCTTGTGCCATAATGGTGCATAAGGGCTAGTTGTTTGCGCATGTACTTTTTGGCAGCACTAATAGGTAATTAGCTGCTTTGCATAATTTTGCATCTCATTTTCTCATGAGGCTTGATTTTATATTAAAACTGTTGCAGGCTAATTTATGTGCATTAAAAGCACACGACACATATATAATTTTTGTTTGCTAATAGGGCACGGGCTATGCATTTTTTAAAATAAATACATTTATTTATATACTGCCTCACCAGATTTTGGGAGACTTTCTAAAGCAATGTAAACCATATAAACCATTTATAAAAACCCAAATACAAATGGCATACAATAATAATTTACCAATTTAACCTAATAATAACCTCAAAGAGTTCTATTCATATCTAACACAGCAATAAGAGATCAAGGCCCTCCCTTTATTCGTCAAATCACTGGAAAAAGACATGTTTTAAGTTGCTTTTTGAATGTCTTCCCAATGTCTGTTCCTGTCTAAGAACATCCAGCAGCTGATTCCTCAATTTAAATCCTGCTAGAGAGGACATTCTGGCTGTAAGGCATGGTCTTCCCATTATTTTAAATGATGGAATAAGAGGAAGTGCAGTCTGACTAGAGCGTAAGCTGCAGTTTGGAATATGCTAGGCCACTTTGTTTTAAATATGTAGGATTATCTACTTTTTAACATTCGAAGGGTCAGCCAAAGCATTTTAAACTGAGCCTGCATATCAATAAGGAGCCAATGTAAAATCCTTAGGAAAAGGGGATGCAGATGTTCCTCTCTCACTGCCCAAAATAATTCTTGTAGCTACATTTTGAATTTTTTGCATCCTGCATGTGAACCTGTGTTTACAGTAGTCCAAATGCAAGATAACCATTGCCTGTATCAATGTCCTATAAACAATTGGAGCTTCCTAACTGCTTTCAGTTTTGCAACTGCTATTTGGACTACTTTTGAAATGTGGGATTCAGAGCTTATATCTCCATCCAACAACATGCCCATTTCCTAGCGTGTAGCAGATGGACTCAGAACAAGTGGGTATAGTGTGCTCGTGCTAGCAGTTGGAGACGGATCTGACGTCAGCACGGGTACATATACCCCCACAGGAAGTGAAGCAACTCAGTAATTTCCGTCTCCAAAGCAGTTTGGAGCGCTTGCACGCTCGCTGAGTGTGTTTTCCAATACTACTTTCTACTTTCCAAAGTTCTCAGAAGACGAGCCCCGCACTCCTGCGGTGATACCCTCGGGTCCCTCCCCCAGTTGAGTTTCCCGAGGTGATTTCCGTGGTCCCTCGGAGGTCTACGCCTCGGTCCGGTGGCCGAACCGCGGCAGGGATCTAGCCCCCAAGTGAGAAGGGCTCGGGCCTGGCTGAGAGAGGCGCCTTGGTCCCGGCGTGGACTTAGCCCCGAGTGAGACGAGTTCGGCGGCTTAGAGGCAGCGGGTGCACTTCCTCAAGCGCGGCGGTGAAGGTATTTCCCCTCTCCCCCCGCAGCCGGAGACCGCCCGGGTTACAGCCGGGAAGCGCCGAGGATCAGGTAAGGCGTACATCTCTTACTTTTGGTCTCCGAGGTACGAGGATCAGCGGCGTTGCCTGCATGCGGCACGCCGTGGAGGTCGCCATTTTGTCTGCCTTGTTCAGGTATTGAGCGCCCATGGATAGGCGCACTCGGATAGGCGCCTGTTGATAGGCGCACAACGCATATTATTGAGCGCATATTGTATATTATTAGCGCATATTGCTGAATGCATATTATTGAGCGCATATTGTATATTATTGAGCGCATATTGTATATTATTGAGCGCATATTGCTGAACACATATTATTGAGCGCATATTGTATATTATTGAGCGCATATTGCTGTACGCATATTATTGAGCGCATATTTATTATTGAGCGCATATTGCTGAATGCATATTATTGAGCGCATATCGCTGACAGCATAAGCGCCGGCGCCCTGCATTCGCAAGACGCGATGGAACACCTAAACGTCCCGGCGTCTCCAGAGGTGGCACCTCCTGATTCCAGCGTGAAAGCTCTTGGCCTGTGCTCAGCGTGCCAGCTTAGAGCCACGCAGAGCGAGGAGCCAGACTCCCTTTGTGCCCAATGTGAGGAGGCCGTGGGAGCCTCGGGCCAGGACCAGTCTCAACCGAGGTTTACCGACAGTTCCCCAGGGGCCACCCCGGATCTAGCGGGCCGTCTCGAACAGCCAGGAATCCCGGGGGACCTGGTACCCTGACGGCTGGAGACCGCTTCCATTTCCTGGGTGGACTTATTTAAGGGGATCCACGCCTTTGTACAGATGCAGTCGGCTTCTCGTCCAGGCCCTGCTGCCCCGGCTGACCCTGCCCCCGGACCCTCTTGCCCTTACCGCAGGCACCCGCCTCCGGGCAGTCCGGCCCATGAGGACCCTGATGTCTTGGTGGACGAGTCCGGACCCCCCGAGGAGGGGGAACTTCCCTCGGGGATAGAGCCATATCGAACTATGAGGCGGTTCTTTCCCAAGGAGGATCTCTCCGACCTGGTCTCTCAGTGCCTGACGGAGTTGGCTATTCCTGGCCCCAGCACCATGGAGGCATCTATGCAGAACCCCCTGCTGGAGGGTCTTCGTCCCACAGCCCGCCATTTCCCCTTCCTGCAAGCGGCGCAACAGCTGATCGATTTGGAGTGGAATGCGCCGGAGGCCTCATTCAAAGGGGGTCGGGCCCTGTCTGGCATGTACCCCCTGGACCCGGCAATCAAGGATATGCTGGCGTGCCCTAAGGTGGACGCCTTGGTTAGCGCTGTGGTCAAGCGTACTACCATTCCAGTGGAGGGGGGGGGCGGCCCTCAAGGAGGCTCATGACCGACGCCTGGACGCCATCCTGAAACAAACCTTTGAGGTGGCAGGTCTCAAATCGCAACCTGCTGCACAGTGGTAACGCGTTCCTGTTTGTCTCAGGTCAGGAACAATGCTCCGGCAGCAGACATGGAGTCAGCTCTCTCGTTCCTTACGGATGCCGCCTCCGACCTAGTCCGTACGACAGCCAAGGGGGTCTCCTCCTCCGTAGCAGCCAGGAGGCAGCTCTGGATACGGAATTGGTCAGCCGATGCTCCTTCTAAGACACGTCTCACTAGAATGCCGTTCAAGGGTTCTCTCCTGTTCGGCAGCGACCTAGATAAACTGGCCAGCACATGGGGAGCCTCTCCAGTACCTCGACTGCCGGAAGACAGGTCCAAAAGGAACCAGCGCATCTTTCCGAGGCCATCCAGAGGTAGAAGCTCCCAACGCTTCACTCCCTATAGGAGTTGCTACCAGGCACCTCGTCCTCAGGCCAGGAACCAGTCCTTTCGGACCAAGCAGCACAAGAGGGGAGCCGGCTCGGGTTCGGGTCCCGGCCGCACCCCACAATGAGAATCAGCTGATCCATCCGGGGGACGAAGCCATAGGGGGCAGGTTAACCCTCTTCTACCCCAGATGGGTCGAGATTACGTCAGACCAGTGGGTCCTCGCCATCTTCCGAGAGGGGTATTATCTGGACTTCCATCACATCCCTCCGGACAGGTTTGTGGAATCTCTGTGTCCAATCCACAAGAAGGCAGCATTGGAAGCTACCCTGGCGAGGCTCCTGTCCTTGAAAGCCATAATCCCAGTACCTGCATGGGAAATGGATTCTGGGCACTATTCCATTTATTTCATGGTACCCAAGAAAGGGGGCACTTTCCGGCCCGTATTGAACCTCAAGTCAGTCAACCGATACTTAAGGGTCCCGAGGTTTCGCATGGAAACTCTGCGCTCAGTCAAGACCGCAGTACAGCCAGGGGAATTCCTCACGGCCTTAGACTTGTCAGAAGCCTACCTGCATATCCCGATCCATCGGGATCATCAGCGCTATCTACGCTTCAAGGTTCTGGGACGACACTTCCAATTCCGGGCTTTGCCCTTCGGGTTAGCCACGGCGCCGCGGTCCTTCACCAAGGTGATCGTAGTGGTAGCAGCGGCGCTCAGACGGGAAGGAATCCTTGTCCATCCCTACCTAAACGATTGGCTGATCAGGGCGAAATCCCGAGAGGAGAGCCATCGGACAACCAAAAGAGTGATCTCCCTGCTGGAAAGCCTGGGATGGGTAGTCAACCTAAACAAGAGCTGCCTACAGCCTTCCCAATCACTGGAATACCTGGGAGTCCAGTTCGACACCCAGGCAGACAAAGTCAGCCTCACCACCAAGAGAAGGTTAAAACTCCAGACGCGTCTTCGGTCCTTGATGGGAGCCAGCCGGCCCATAGCTTGGGATTATCTGCAGGTTCTCGGTCTCATGGCATCCACCCTGGAAGTGGTAACCTGGGCGCGGGCCCATATGAGACCACTACAATGCTCCCTCCTCTCTCGATGGAGCCCACGCTTCCGGAATTACTCCGTGCATCTACCTCTACCAGCCAGACTGCGGACCCAGCTACGGTGGTGGTTGCAGTCCAACCACATGAGCAGGGGGTCGAAAATGTTCTCCCCCACGTGGACTCTGCTTACCACAGATGCCAGCCTGAGCAGATGGGGAGCACACTGCGAAGAGCTCACCGCCCAAGGGCGGTGGAACAGAGAAAAGTCGGGGTGGAACATCAACCGTCTAGAGGCACGGGCAGTCCGGTTAGCCTGGCTGCGATTTGCTCACAGACTGCGGAACAGAGCAGTCAGAGTGATGTCCGACAACGCCACCACGGTGGCATACATCAACCGACAGGGCGGAACCAGAAGCCAACAGGTGTCCCTAGAGATAGCCCCGCTAATGGCTTGGGCAGAGGCGAATCTCCAGGACATCTCTGCCGTCCACATTGCCAGAAGGGACAACACCGCGGCAGACTTCCTCAGCAGGAAAAGCCTAAATCCGGGAGAATGGCAGCTGTCCCCCACAGCCTTCCAGATGATTGTGGATCAGTGGGGGACTCCGGACATGGACCTACTAGCGGACAGGTCCAATGCTCAAGTACCCAGATACTTCAGCCGCAAGCGAGATCCGTTCTCTCACGGGATCGACGCCCTGGTTCAGCCATGGCCTCCAGGGACCCTGTTATACGCCTTTCCTCCGTGGGCCCTGCTGGGCGCCCTTATACACAAGATTCAGAGGCCTAGTTCTTCTAGTGGCACCAGACTGGCCAAGAAGACCCTGGTACGCGGACATGAGGAGACTGCTGACAGGGGAGCCCCTTCCCCTGCCTCCTCTCAGGGACCTGCTACGTCAAGGTCCCATCCTCCACGAGGATCCGGCTCAGTTCTCTCTTACGGTCTGGCCATTGAGAGGGCTAGACTGAAGAAAAGAGGTTACTCGGAGCCGGTGATAGATTCACTCCTCCGAGCTCACAAGTTTTCCACATCCCTCACCTACATAAGGATCTGGAGAGTATTTGAAGCCTGGTGCGACACTCATGGCACCAATCCACATGCGACCACAATCCCTATTGTTCTGGATTTCTTGCAGGATGGGCTTCAGAAGGGTCTCTCTTTAAGCTCCATCAAGGTTCAGGTGGCTGCGCTGTCTTGCTACGGTCCCAGGAGGGTGGGCAAGACCATTGCCACGCACCCAGATGTGTCCCACTTCCTGAAAGGAGTCAAGCACATTTGTCCGCCACTGAAGTGGCCAGTGCCCCTATGGAACCTCAACATAGTTTTGGATTTCCTCGCGGGATCCACCTTCAGACCCCTTCGGGGCCTGTCTCTCCGTTCTCTCACTTTGAAGATGGTGTTCTTGCTGGCAGTGTGTTCAGCACGTCGCATCTCAGAGCTACAAGCGCTGTCCTGCCGTGATCCCTTTCTCAGAATCACTCCAGAGGCTATCCATCTTCGCACGGTTCCCTCTTTCTTACATAAAGTAGTCTCACAATTTCACCTCAACCAAACCATATCCTTGCCAACCACGGCGGGTTTGAAGAAATCAGAAGGGCGTTTGCTACGCCATCTTGACATCGGCAGATTGCTGCCCAGATACATGGAAAAGACAGAAGCAGTATGAAAGACGGACCATCTGTTCGTCCTTCACAGCGGGAAGAAGCAAGGGGAAGCGGCCTCTTGGCCCACCATCGCCCGCTGGATCAAAGAAGTTATCAGAGCAGCCTACGTAGAGGCTGAGAAGTCACCACCTCTGCAGGTCAAGGCTCATTCCGCCAGAGCGCAGGCGGCCTCTTGGGCAGAATCTAGGATGCTGTCGCCCGCGGAGATATGTAAGGCGGCGACATGGTCCTCCCTCCATACCTTTTCCAGATTTTACCGTCTGGATGTCCAGGCCAGGGAGGACACAGCATTTGCGAGGGCAGTCCTATGCGGTCCTCAGGCAGCCTCCCGCCCAGTTCGGGAGTAGCTTTTGTACATCCCACTTGTTCTGAGTCCATCTGCTACACGCTAGGAAATGTTGAGATTACTTACCTGATAATCTCCTTTTCCTTAGTGTATGCAGATGGATTCACCATCCCGCCCGGCTGCCAGTATACATGGGTTTCGCCAATTTAAGTAAGGCATGTCATTTCTTACACGAGAGCGTCCACTCTGCCGGGTGTTGACGCCTTCCGGTTGGGAACGCTGGCGGTCTCCAGCTACTATCAATCGGTCAGGGGAATCCTGTTTCACTAATTCATTGATCGGTCAGTACACATATATCCATAACAGCTTTTGCAAGGAAGATTACTGAGTTGCTTCACTTCAGATCCGTCTCCAACTGCTAGCACGAGCACACTATACCCACTAGTTCTGAGTCCATCTGCATACACTAAGGAAAAGGAGATTATCAGGTAAGTAATCTCAACATTGATTTTACCTCAGTTACAACACCAAGTACCTAAACGAATATTAGATATTCTGCAAGCTCTGACTTAAATTTACTGCAGTGCGCTACTTCTGTTTTCTGAATGTTAAGAATAAGTTTACTCTGATCTACTCTGCAATAGTCTTAATATGCATATATTTAGAGACCTCTAGTAACTACAACTGGGTCCTAGTTAGATAGCATCAGCATAAATATATGCTATCAAATCTAATGGCTGGATAACTCACTGAATGGTCATAAAAAATATTAAAAAGAGTAGGTGAAAGAGAGGACCCTTTGGGTACTCCACACATCAAAAGCATAGCAACAGAACAGGTATTCTGAACTCAAACCTGGACCAATCACATTGTTAGAAAAAAAAAAAAGACATAAGCCACTGTAAAACTTTCCACTCCAGCCTCTCTACTATCCATCAGAATAGTATAATCAACCAGATCGAATGCTAACGACAGATCAAGAAAGATCAACATATGTCAAGGTGACATAAAATGTTGTCTTCATTGAGACCATAATAGTCTTGGTGCTATGGCTCTTACAAAAACCTGCCTGAATTTCTGAAAGACAATAACTCTGTTTTGGATGTCTGGTTGTTAACTAATTTGTTTATGATCTTAGTTAAAAATGGCAGGTTCATTACAGGTCGATTCGTTTTTACAGTTTGATCTGGCTAGATGAGATTTTTTCAAGAGAAGATACCCCCTCTTCCAAGGACATATTCCTCATCTCTGGTACATAAGAAAGACATTCATCTGGAAGTTCTTTCACTAGCCATGATGAACAGAGATCAATAGAGCGGGTTGTGGATCTCATTTTAGCACAGCTACCTGTAAGTTCAACTTTAGAGACTATGAAAGGATGAGGGCAGTTGTTCACCCAACCTCAAGACATCATCACCTTTCTTACATCTGGGAGTTAAAGGCTGCTGAAAAATGGACTGCCCTCAGTATTTTTCTCAAACTTTGCCTTTGACATATCACTAATAAAAGTGTATACCACATACGAAGTAAAACCTGTACAGTGCTAGCACTGGCCCTTCCCGAATGAACATAACCACCTGAAGAGCTTTCCAGAAATGTGTAATAATCTCTAGTCAATTGCTTTAATCAAGCTGGAGCCAGCACAGGCTGACTTTCAAAATGTTTATCCTTTTGCAAATGATCCTGGTACGTTTGAGTCAGAACTGTTTCCCAAACACTGACATTTCCAAGTGTTCTTAAATAGGTTCGTCACAGAGGCACTGCTTCTGTTGATAGTTCTGGTTTAATCTTTTTAATGTTGTTTGGGATGTCCACAGTCGCAAGCTTTAAAAGCATCACTTAGCTTTCTACCTACCCCATTAATGGCTTGGTGACATTGTGCATGTTGCCCAATTGTGCGTTCCTTTTAAATCCAAAAATCCTGATTCTTCCAGATCTTAGCCTTCTCCCTTTAAAAATGTTTACTGTAATGGAAATGCAGAGCATGACAGTAGATAAAGACCATGCAACCCATCCAGTCTGCCCATCTACATCTCCTACTCAACTTTATAGTCCCCTCCTCTCCTTCAGAGATCATCTATGCTTGTCCCTGGTTTTTTGTTTTTTTTTTTAACTTTGGAGAATTTTTTCTTTCACTTGTCACTTTCCTCCTGCTCTTTTGCAACTCCAGCTCATGCAAAAGCAGGGTTAGGATCTGACACCATGAGCTTTAATTCATAACTACCACAGGAATTTTCACCTATTTTATATGCTCTCTCAGCTTATTTAGTTCAGTCATTGAAGCAACAGCCCTTAGCTGAGGGCCATGCGTTAGGGCTACTTCTGGTGCCCTGCAATCATGGGCTCCCAGTTCTGGCCACCAGATGTTGCCATTAGGCAGTGACTGACTCCCTCCTCCCTGGGTGCTGTTAATTCTGCTTTTGCAGTATTCCCAGTCCCAGCCAACCTGGGGAGTGGAAGTCTTAAGCTGGGAATCAAACCCAGATCCTGCCATATATATACGAAGAGGAATCATTTTTATTAATCTTGTCAAGTTGCCCACAGGAAAGACAATGTGTTAAATTCTGCATCCTGTGAAGTAATTTGACTTGGGACCTCTTTGCACAGAATTATTTTTATTATAAAGCTATGGAATGTACCCTTAGTCTGTTACATCTGCTTTATAAACTGCTAGCAGACTCTTTTCAAAGCCACTGGATTATATTTTCTTTTGGTTCATGATGTTACCTAAGCTTTTAAAGTTGGAAGTTTGATGGGGACTAATTTTTTTTAATTTCAAATCATGGTATACAAGTGTCAGCTTGGGTATTTTGCTTTGTATCAAGTATGATGAGCACACGTCTCACCATTTTCCTCTTCTACAGGCGGCACAACAGCTAATTGATCTGGAGTGGAATGCGCCGGAGTCCTCATTCAAAGGGGGTCGAGCCTTATCGGCCATGTACCCCCTGGACCCAGCAACCAAGGAGCTGCTGGCGTGCCCTAGAGTGGACGCCATAGTTTGCGCAGTCGCTAAGCGCACTACCATCCCAGTGGAGGGAGGAGCGGCGCTCAAGGATGCACACGACCGGCACCTGGAAGCCATACTAAAACAAGCATTTGAGGTGGCAGCCATGTCCCTGCAAATTGCGTCCTGCTGTACTGTGGAGACACGTTCCTGTTTATCCCAAGCCAGGAACAACACCCTGGGAGAAGACATGGAATCAGCACTATCATTCCTCACTGACGCGGCTTCCGATCTAGTGCGCACAGCAGCCAGAGGAGTGTCATCCACAGTGGCAGCCAGGAGACAACTCTGGCTTCAAAATTGGTCGGCTGACACCTCCTCCAAGACACGCCTCATGAAAATGCCCTTCAAAGGATCCCTCCTGTTTGGCAGCGAACTAGAGAAACTGGCTAACAAATGGGGCAACTCCCCATTACCTCGTCTGCCGGAAGACAAGGCGAAGAGAATCCAGCGCCCCTTTCCCAGGTCCACCAGAGGCAGAAGCTCACAGCGCTTCAACCCTTACAAGAACAACTATCAAGCGCCCTGCTCTACAGGCAGGAACTAGTCCTTTTGGAACAAACACAACAAGAGGGGAACCAGCTCGAGTCCAGGCCCCAGCCACACCCCACAATAAGATTCAGCTGACCCATCCAAGGGAAGAAGCCATAGGGGGCAGGCTAACCCTATTCTACCGCAGATGGGTCGAGATAACTTCAGACAAGTGGGTCCTAGCCATCATCCGAGAAGGGTACTACCTAGACTTTCTTCGAACCCCTCCGGACAAGTTCATGGGAGAAGACATGGAATCAGCACTATCATTCCTCACTTTGTTATAATGTTTTATTGTTTTATTGTTATATTATACTATATTGTTATATTGTTTCATTGTATCTCCCTCCTGAGTTCTTTGTAAACCGGCATGATGTGCTTCACGAATGTCGGTAAATAAAAGTTAATAAATAAATAAATAAATAAATAAAATCTCCCTGCCACGACCCCAGCAAGAGGGCGGCAGTGGAAGCTACACTGACCAGACTTCTGGACCTTGAGGCCATAACCCCGGTACCTACTCGGGAAACAAATACTGGACATTACTCCATTTACTTCATCGTACCCAAGAAAGAGGGTACATTCAGGCCCATCCTGGACCTCAAGTCAGTCAACAGACACCTAAGGCTCCCACGCTTCCGCATGGAAACCCTACGATCGGTCATACGTGCAATACAGCCAGGAGAGTTCCTCACATCCCTGGACCTGTCTGAGGCTTACTCACACATCCCAATTCATCAGGAACACCAGCGCTACCTACGCTTCAAGGTCCTGAATCGTCACTACCAGTTCCGGGCACTACCCTTCGGGTTAGCCACTGCACCCCAGACGTTCACCAAGGTAATAGTAGTGGCGGCGGCAACACTCAGGAAGGAAGGAATCCTCATTCATCCTTACCTGGACGATTGGCTGATCAGAGCAAAATCACCAGAGGAAAGCCACCAAGCAACCAGCAGAGTCATTGCCCTACTGGAAAGCCTGGGATGGGTAGTCAATACAAACAAGAGCTCCCTACAGCCCTCGCAGTCACTGGAATACCTAGGAGTCCGATTTGACACCAAGGAAGACAAGGTCAGCCTGACCCCCAAGAGGAGATCAAAGCTGTGGTACCGACTCCAGACCTTGCTGAGCGCCCCTCGTCTCACGGCATGGGATTACCTACAAGTCTTCGGACTAATGGCATCTACACTGGAAGTGGTGCCGTGGGCGCGGGCCCACATGAGGCCCCTGCAACGCTCACTCCTATCACGGAGGAGCCCACGATCCCAGAACTACTCCATACGTCTACCACTACCAGGCAGAGTCCGGACCCAGCTAAGGTGGTGGCTACAGACCAGCCACATGAGCCGGGGATCAAGACTATCCTCCCCAACCTAGACCCTGCTCACCACAGATGCCAGCCTCCACGGATGGGGAGCACACCGTGAAGAGTTAACCGCCCAAGGGCGGTGGAACGAAGAAGAGCCGGGTTGGAACATCAACCGCCTAGAAGCACGGGCGGTCAGATTAGCCTGCCTGCGGTTCGCCCACAGACTTCGAGACAAAGCGGTCAGAGTGATGTCGGACAACGCCACGACGGTGGCCTACATCAACTGGCAGGGCGGAACCAGAAGCCAACAAGTGTCCTTAGAAATAGACCCTCTGATGGCTTGGGCAGAAGCAAATCTCCAGGACATCTCCGCCGTCCACATCGCCGGGAAGGACAACACCACGGCAGACTTCCTCAGCAGGGAACGCCTAAACCCAGGAGAATGGAAGCTGTCACCCACAGCCTTCAAGATGATAGTGACTCGGTGGGGGACTCCAGACATGGATCTTCTAGCAAACAGATCCAATGCTCAAGTACTCAGATACTTCAGCCGCAGGCAGGATCCGCAGTCCCAGGGGATAGACGCCCTGGTACAAGCCTGGCCACCGGGGACCCTCCTATACGCCTTTCCGCCGTGGCCCTTACTGGGCGCAATCATTCACAAGATTCAGCGGCACAGGGGACTAGTTCTTCTGGTGGCCCCGGACTGGCCAAGAAGACCCTGGTACGCAGACATGAGAAGACTACTGGCAGGGAATCCACTACCCCTGTCTCCACACAGAGACCTGCTACAACAAGGTCCCATCCTCCACGAGGACCCAGCTCAGTTCTCTCTTACGGTCTGGCCATTGAGAGGGCCCGCCTGAGAAAGAGGGGATACTCGGGGGCAGTAATAGATACTCTCCTCCGAGTACGCAAGTTCTCCACATCTCTAACATACATAAGGATCTGGAGAGTCTTTGAGGCCTGGTGCGAAGACCACAATGTCAAACCACGTTCCTCTAAAGTTCCGGTGATCCTGGAATTCTTACAGAACGGACTACAGAAGGGTCTGTCCCTCAACTCCATCAAGGTACAGGTGGCTGCATTGTCGAGCGAGGGCGACAGCATAGCCTCACACCCAGATGTATCACGCTTCCTGAAAGGAGTCAAACACATTTGCCCACCACTAAAGTGGCCAGTGCCCCTGTGGAACCTCAACCTCGTCTTGGAATTCCTAGCGGGATCCGCCTTCAGACCCCTCCGAGGCCTGTCCCTCCGTCTGTTAACCTTGACGGTGTTCTTCCTGGCTGTGTGCTCGGCCCACCGCATCTCAGAGCTACAGGCCCTGTCCTGCCGTGAGCCATTCCTCACTCACCCCGGGGACCATTCAGCTACGCACGGTTCCCTCCTTCCTCCCCAAAGTGGTCTCACACTTCCACCTTAACCAAACCATCTCACTACCTGCGATGGACGGCTTGAAGAGGTTGGAAGAAGCCCATCTCGACATCAGCAGACTGCTATCCAGATATCTGGAAATGTCGGAACCAGTACGAAAGACGGACCACCTTTTCGTCCTTCACAGTGGAAAGAGACAAGGGGAAGCAGCCCCGTGGGCAACCATCGCCCGCTGGATCAAGGAAGTCATCAAGGCGGCCTACGTAGAAGCGGGAAAACCACCACCTCTACAGGTCAAGGCCCATTCCACCAGAGCCCAGGTGGTTTCCTGGGCAGAAACTAGAATGCTGTCACCTGCCGAGATCTGCAGGGCGGCAACGTGGTCCTCCATCCATACCTTCTCCAGATTCTACCGTCTGGATGTTCAGGCTCGGGAGGACACAGCATTTGCAAGAGCAATCCTTAAGGGACCACGGGCAGCCTCCCACCCAGTTCGGAAGTAGCTTTTATACATCCCATTGGTCCTGAGTCCATCTGCTACACGCTAGGAAATGGAGAAATTACTTACCTGATAATTTCGTTTTCCTTAGTGTAGACAGATGGACTCAGCAGCCCACCCTCGGCTGCCTCCTTACATGGTCCTTCAATGATTCAAGGGTAAGCCATGCTTTCATTTACCTAGGGCATCCACCCTGCCGGGTGTAGATGCTTTCCGGTTGGACACACTGGCGGTCTCCAGCTATAGTCAACCAACCAGTTCAAGTTAATCAAGTTTTAACGTTCTAACAAAGTTACCTAGGTTAATCATATTAAGTTAATCAGTCAGTCACACATATATCCACAATGCTTTGCAAGGAAGAATACTGAGGAGCTGCACTTCCTGCAGGGGGATATGTACTAGGGGCTGACATCAGATTGAAATCTGATCCGTCTCCAACTGCTAACAGGAGTTCACTATACCCATTGGTCCTGAGTCCATCTGTCTACACTAAGGAAAACGAAATTATCAGGTAAGTAATTTCTCCATTTCTCACCACGCTGTTGTAGTGGAATCTGCTCAGAAGAAGGCAAGGAGACCTCTGCCCCATGCTTCTACACCTCCAGGAAAAGAACAGAGGTTTCTGGATGCCCTGGGACGTCGAGTGTTCCATGACTCCATACTAATTTCACGCATAGCTGCCTACCAGCTATATATGATGCAGTATACCAGAAACCTTTTCAAGATGCTGCAAGACTTCTCTGACTCCCTTCCAGAGCATTTTCAGGAACAATTAAATTCCATGCTCAAGAAAGGCCTCAATGCTGGCAAGCACGAGGTCTGCGCTGCATATGACATCTTTGACACTGCCTCTAGAGTGTCTCTAGCAAGGATTAGTGCCAGAAGATGGGCCTGGCTGAAGTCCTCGGATTTACGACCCGAAGTCCAGGAGAGGTTGGCAGGCCTCCCCTGTGCAGGTGATAATCTTTTCGGGGATAAAATCCAGGAGACTGTCGCCAGCTCCCAGCTGTATAGTCAGATTTTCCCTCTACTTCTAAACGGATGTTCAGAAGAGAGGCCAAGAGGACAACCTGTAAAGCTCATAGGTATTATCCTCCCCCCTCTCGCAATCGCCCAACCAGGCAATACCAAAAGCCCACCAATCCAGGCCTTCAAAAGCCCAACCAGCTCCGCAGCCACCCCAGCTTCGGGGTTTTGCTCCCAGTTAGAGAGCATCTGTCAACCTCCACTGCCATCTTTTCCAGTGGGTGGCCGTTTGTGCCACTTCCCCAAAACCTGGAACAAAATCACTACAGATCAATGGGTCCTCTCTGTAGTAGCTCAAGGTTACCATCTCATCTTCCTCTCAGTGCCATCGGACTCCCCACCCTGGCTGGGGTGGGATTTACCCGATCACTCACCACTTCTAGAGGAGGAACTAACAACCCTCCTCCGATCCCATGCAATAGAACCAGTGCACCCTTCACAACGGGGACAAGAGTTCTATTCTCGATATTTCCTGATACCAAAAAAAATCAAGGGGCATTTGTCCAATTTTGGATCTACGTGCCTTAAACATCTACAAAAAGAAAAGTTCAGGATGGTAACCTTGGGCTCCCTACTCCCTCTTCTGCAAAAGGAAGATTGGCTTTGCTCTCTAGACATATAAGATGCGTACACGCATATAGCAATAACACCATCTCATCGAAAATATCTCCAGTTTCTAATCGGACACACTTCCAGTATCGAGTGCTCCCATTCGGCCTAGCATTGGCGCCTCGGGTATTTACAAAGTGTCTGTCAGTAGTAGCAGCGTATCTAAGACGTCAGAGCATTCACATCTACCCTTACCTAGATGATTGTTTGCTAAGGGCCACATCCAAACAGGAGGTTCTAACCTCCTTACATCTAACCCTACAGCTGCTACTGTCACTCAGATTTCTAATAAACTATCCAAAATCCAATCTGGTTCCATCGCAGATCCTCTCCTTCATTGGAGTGGATTTAAACACCATACAGGCAAAAACTTTTCTCCCAAGGGATTGTGCCCACACTATTGCAGCGCTTGCGAGACTACTTCGGACTCGTCGATCCACAATGGCTTGTCATTTCCTGTCCTTGTTGGGTCACATGGCATCCTCTGTTCATGTTACGCCTATGGCTCGTCTAGCCATGCGAGTCACACAATGGACCCTAAAGTCTCAATGGGCTCAGGCTTACCATCCAATATCCAGCATTGTCCACGTCACCAGGCAGCTCCGTCTCTCACAAGCTTGGTGGATTCAAGAGTCCAGTCTTCTCAAAGGATGACCTTTTCAATCTCCAGAATCTCAAATTATACTGACAACGGATGCTTCCAACCTCTTTTGGGGAGCCCATGTCAACAGTCTGCAAACTCAGGGAACCTGGTCTGCAGCAGAATCCCAACATCAGATAAATTTTATGGAACTCAGGGCAATATGGTATGCCCTGAGGGCTTTCGGGATTGCCTATCCAACAAAACAATCCTGGTCCAAACAGACAACCAGGTAGCGATGTGGTGCATCAGCAAACAGGGTGGGACGGGCTCGTACCTGTTTTCTCAGGAAGTAGCATAGATATGGGCCTGGGCTCTCTCTCACTCTATGTTCCTGAGAGCGACCTACCTGGCAGGCAATGTACTTGCGAACAAATTGAGCCGGACCTTTCATCCCCACGAATGGTCCCTAAACCTTACTGTAGCAGAGAAAATCTTCCAGCAATGGGGTTATCCGCACATAGATCTATTTGTGTCAATTCACAACCTCAAAGTAGAGAACCTCTGCTCCCTACATCGCAGGTACAGAACATCGCCAAGGGATGCTTTTACCCTCTCGTAGTCAAAGGGTCTGCTATATGCGTACCCTCCACTTCCACTCATCAGCAAGACTCTCATGAAGTTAAGCCCTTTACTGGCCGTGACAGGCGTGGTACCCCATCCTTTGCGACCTTGCAATCCATCCACAAATTCGCCTGGGGGCAGATCCGTTACTGATAACTCAGAACAACGGACAGCTACGTCATCCAAACCTCCAGGTCTTGTCACTGACCGCCTGGATGTTGAAAAGCTAATATTACAACTGCTCAACCTCTCTGACCCGGAATCCCAAGTCCTTTTAGCGTCATGAAAGCCTTCTACTAGGAAATCATATCATTCAAAATGGAAAAGGTTTTCCTTATGGTGCACTTCAAAGAAAATAGATCCCTTTACCTGCCCCACAACTAAGTTCTTAGACTACCTCTGGCACCTGTCAGAGTCTGGTCTACAAACTTCCTCCATTAGTGTGGTGACCGCTTTTCATAAAGGTATAGGAGATGTCTCGATATCAACACAAACCTTAGTAGCGCGCTTTCTGAGGGGCTTTACTACATCTAAAGGCCCCCACTGTGTCCTCCGGCCCCTGCTTGGGACCTGAATGTAGTATTAGCACAGCTCATGAAACCTCTGTTTGAGCCTCTTCACTCCTGCGAGCTGCGTTCTCACTTGGAAAGTGCTCTTTCTCCTAGCCATAATGTCAGCTCACAGAATTAGTGAGCTACAGGCGTTGGTAACACATCCACCTTACACAAAATTTCTCCATGATTGAGTGGTGCTCCGCACTCATCCTAAATTTTTACCGAAGGTAGTCTCTGAATTTCACTTAAATCAATCCATTATACTACCTACTTTCTTTCCAAGGCGCCCCACTCACATCCAGGTGAGTGAGTGCTGTATTCCTTGGACTGCAAACGTGCCCTAGCTTTTTATTTGGACCGCACTGCAGCCCATAGGAAGTTCTCCCAACTGTTTGTGTCCTTCGATAAAACTAAGCTGGGGGTTCCGGTGGGCAAACAGTCTCTATCCTCCTGGCTAGCGGACTGTATTTCCTTCTGCTACTAACAAGCAGGCCTTCCACTGCAGGAATGCGTGAAGGCACATTCTATAAGAGCCATGGCAACATCAGTAGCGCACCTGCGTTCAGTGCCCCTTACTGACATTTGCAGAGCTGCTACATGGAGTTCTCTCCATACCTTCGCAGCTCATTATTGCCTAGGCAAGGCTGGCAAGCAAGATTTCATTTTTGGCCAGCCTGTTCTGCACCATCTATTCTGAGCTTAATAACCCAACTTCCTTCCAGCAGCCCACTGGATTTCAGGATGCCCACCCCTGTTGTTGTGCCTGTTGCACGTCTTTGGGTGCTTTTGGTACATTTACTCGGGCCTCCTCAGCTCGCTATTCACCCATATGTGAGGACTACCATCCTGCTTGTCCTGTGAGAAAGCAGAGTTGTTTTCCTGTTACAGGTGTTCTCACAGGACAGCAGGATGTTAGTCCTCACGAAACCCGCCCACCGCCCCGCGATGTTGGGTTTGCTTCCGATTTATTATTTTATTTTTTCACTTGTACTTTTACTTTCTCACAGGACAAGCAGGATAGTAGTCCTCACATATGGGTGACATCACAGGATGGAGCCCAATCATGGAACACTTTTGTCAAAGTTTCCAGAACTTTGACTGGCCCCTACTGGGCATGCCCAGCATGGCACTAACCCTGCAGTCAGCAGGGGTCCCCCTTTAGTCTTCTTTTTTCTGCGCAGCAGTAGCCTTGCGGTTAAGGAGCTCTGCAGAGATTCCTGAAAAAAATGTTCCTAAATTACTAAAAGTTAATTTGCCCCACAGGGGTCCCTCCTTCAACTTTTTCAAGCCGCAGTACTCCGGTAAGTTTTTTACCCGTTCTCCTTCGATTACCGTCGGGTTTGGCCCTTGCGGCCTACTGGCCGTCGACTGTACCACGGCTCAATTTTTTCCATGGGGTTGGGGTTCCATCTGTGCCCAGACTGTAATCGCATCATGTCCATCACAGACCCCCATAAAGTGTGTGTAATGTGTCTTGGACAAGAGCACGATGTCTTGACCTGCACCAAATGTGCCCTAATGATACCAAAAGGTCGCAAGGCCAGAATAGAGAAGATGGAACTTCTCTTCCGTGCTCAAACCCCAACTCTGTCCATTGCATAGACGTTGTCGGAACCGGCTCAGTCAACTTTGTGCCAGTATCGACCACCGGCAGGTGACCATCTGGCATCGACGACATCTCGGCCTTCGACACCCTCCACTCCTCCTCAGGACCGAGGGGATCGTAGAGACAAACATTGCCATCAACATCGAAAGTCTCGGACCATCGAGGGAGCGAAATAATCGACCTCGCCATCGTCCAAGCCACCATCAAAAAACAACGTCCAGAAAAGGCATCGACCTTTTCGGCAACTGGGTCACTGAGGCAACCCTTTCCCGACAGGGTATCGGGAGCCGCGACTCCACCTTTAATGATGGTCCCTCCGGCTATACCTCTGCCTCCTTCTTCTGTTCCGGAGCCGGGGCTGCTTGCTCCAGGTCTCCGAGAAGAACTGGACCGGATGGCTCAGGAGGCCATCGACAACGTGATGCAACGACTCCAGGTTCCTCCGACACCGGTACCGATTGTGGAACTGCCCACCGACCCGATTCCGGCATCATTGGCACCGCTGCTCTCCAGGATGGAAGCGCTCATTGCCGCTTTTCCACCAATGGTCCCCGGGTCGCTGATCGCTCTGGTGCCCTCCCCGCTTACTCTGTCATCAGGAGGAGAAACACCATTCTGCATCCCTCCATCGGGAGTTCTACCTCAGCCATCGATGCAGATACGTCCATCGCCACCGGGGGTCCAACCATCGGTGCCGATACGACCATCGGTACCACCGAGCCATCCATCGATGCCTTTGCCTTCGATGCCTTCATCGGTGCCTCCAATTATTCCTTCAATTCCTTTGGAGCCTAGACCAGGACCCTCTGGTTCCTAGAGAGGCAGGTGCTGATCCCTATGATACCTGGACTGATGATTCCTCCCCAGACACAGATGATTTGCCTTCACCACCTTCACCCACTGAAAGTAGAAAGTGTTCTCCTCCAGAGGACCTTTCCTTTATAAATTTTGTGAAGGAAATGTCTGACTTGGTTCCCTTCCAGTTACAGACTGAACAGGATGATAGGCATCAGATGATGGAGTTGCTACAAGTCCTGGATGCTCCCAAGGAAATAACCTCCATCCCTTTGCACCAGGTTCTTCTTGATCTCCTCGAGAAGAACCGGGAACATCCTGGCTCCATTGCTCCAGTCCACAGAAAAGCTGACACTACCTATTTGGTGTAGTCAGCTCCGGATTTTCAGAAAACTCAATTGGATCACCAATCTGTAGTGGTAGAATCTGCACAGAAAAGAGCAATGAGATCAAAGCCTCACACTTCTTTTCCTCCAAGCAAGGAACAGAAGTTTCTAGATGCCATTGGTCGCCGTGTCTTCCAAGGATCAGTGCTCATCTCCCGAATTGCCGCTTATCAGCTCTATATTACCCAATATAATAGGGTCATTTTTAAGCAGGTACAAGACAGACTCCTTGCCTCAGCTCCAAACCCTAGTTAACAAGGGTTTTGAGGCAGGCAAGCATGAGATCAGATCATCTTACGATATCTTTGACACTGCTACTATGGTATCTGCAGCCGCTATTTCGGCAAGGAGATGGGCCTGGCTCAAGTCTTCCGACCTTCGCCCTGAGGTACAAGACAGGTTATCCGACCTACCCTGTGTAGGAGATAATCTGTTTGGCGAACAGATTCAACGGACGGTGGCGGAACTTAAGGACCATCATGAGTCCCTCTCTCTGTTCCCTTCTGACTACTATCAAGTATCTGCCATCATTGAATTTGTAATTAGTTTCTGAGTTAACTCTCTCCATCTGCTTTTCTCCTTCCCCAGTTCCATTACTCCTGTTTTATTGTAACTTCTCGCTTCTTCAGGTTAAGGTTATTGTTATAATACCTCTGTTCACTGTAAACCAATATGATATGATTTGTATCATGAATGTCTGTATAAAAAAGTAATCAGTAAATAAATAAAAATAAATACTCTTCAAAACAGCCCTTCCGAAAGGGCTCGAAGAAGTCCTACCCGCCACCAACCAGATCCCGTTCCACGAGACCTTTTCAAAAAGCCCAGTCTCGTCAGACACGGAAACAAAAACCGCAAGCAGCTCCTCAACCAGGTCCTGCTTCAGGTTTTTGACTTTTACCTAGAGAGCAGCAGCCAGCTTCCATTGCCTCACATACCAGTGGGAGGTCGACTGTGCCACTTCAACAACATATGGCACTCAATCACTTCAGACCAATGGGTACTGGTGATAATTGCTCAGGGTTACCAACTGAACTTTCTCTCCGTGCCACCGGACTCCCCACCTCTACGGACATGGAGAACATCCGATCACTCCATCCTTCTGGACGAGGAGGTCTCCCTGCTTCTCCAGTCCAAGGCAATAGAACCTGTACCCTACTCTCAGCATGGCCTAGGATTCTATTCCCGGTACATTTTAATCCCCCAAAAATCGGGAGGCGTTTGTCCTATTCTGGACCTACATGCCCTCAACAAGTACCTCCAACGAGAGAAATTCAAAATGGTAACCTTGGGCTCTCCCTCTTCTACAAAGAGGAGACTGGCTCTGCTCTCTGGACCTCCAGGACTCATATTGCGATAACTCCATCTCATCGCAAATACCTGAGGTTTCTAGTAGGCCCCAAGCACTATCAGTACTGAGTGCTTCCATTCGGCCTAGCCTCTGCGCCGCGAGTCTTCACAAAATGCCTCGTAGTAGTTGCAGCCTTCCTCAGGACTCAAGGTGTTCCCATCTACCCCTATCTAGACGATTGGTTAGTCAGGGCTCCCACTCAGAAAGCTGCTCTGTCGTCCCTCAATCTAACCTTACACACTAATTTCATTAGGATTTCTCGTCAACTACGACAAATCCTCTCTAGTCCCATCTGAAACCTTGTCATTCATTGGGGCAGACTTGGACACCTTGCAGGCAAAAGCTTTTCTGCCTCGACAGCGAGCTCTCACCCTCGTATCTCTTGCCCACCAGCTGCAGTCTCAACCCTCCGTGACTGCACACCACTTTCTCATCCTCCTGGGACACATGGCGTCCTCAGTTCAGGTCACACCAATGGCCCGTTTGGCCATGAGAGTCATGCAGTGGACCCTAAGGGCTCAATGGACTCAAAGCATTCAGCCCCTGTCAACCATTGTCCACGTAATCGACTCACTCCGTCAGTCTCTTGCCTGGTGGAAAAATCAGATCAATCTCCTCCAAGGCTTGCCCTTTCAGGCTCCAGACTCTCAATTAACTCTCACCACTGATGCTTCCAACATCGGCTGGGGAGCCCATGTGGATAATCTGCAGACACAAGGATCTTGGTTTCCAGAGGAAGCCAAACACCAAATAAATTTCCTGGAGCTTCGAGCAATCAGATATGCTCTCAGGGCATTTCAGGATCACCTTTCAAATCAAGTTATCCTGATCCAGGTGGCCATGTGGTACATCAAAAAAACAGGGAGGCACGGGCTCCTTCCTTCTGTGTCAAGAAGCTGCACAGATATGGGTGGAAGCTCTTTCCCATTCGATGTACCTCAGGGCCACATACTTGCCGGGAGTGGATCATATGTTGGCAGACAAGCTGAGTCACATCTTTTAACCGCACGAGTGGTCTCTCAACCCCTCAGTAGTGCATGCCATCTTCCAACAATGGGGATATCCTCATAGACCTCTTTTCGTCTCCTCAAAACCGTAAGTAGAGAACGTCTGCTCTCTCATTCGCAGCAAACACTCTCAGCCCAGAGACGCATTCTCCCTCTTGTGGGCAACCTGTCTACTTTATGCATTCCTTCCACTTCCTCTTCTCTTGAAGACTCTCGTGAAGTTACGTCAGGACAAGAGAACCATGATCCTGATAGCACCTCACTGGCCATGCCAAGTGTTTCCAGTACTTCAGGATCTCTCCATTCGCAGGCACATTCCCTTAGGAAAGGACCCGCCTCTGATCACTCAAAACGACAGGTGCCTCCGCCACCCCAATCTTCAAGCCTTGTCCCTTACGGCATGGATGTTGAAAGGTTAATCCTTCAGCCACTTAACCTTTCTGAACCAGTTTCCCGTGTCCTGATTGCTTCACAGAAGCCTTCCATGAGAAAATCTTACTCTTACAAATGGAACAGGTTTACATCATGGTGCTCTTCTCAGTCCCTTGATCACTATACCTGGCCTATCATGAAGTTTTTGGACTATCTCTGGCACTTGTCAGAGTCAGGTCTAAAAACGTCTTCCATCAGAATGCATGTCAGTGCTGTAGCCGCCTTCCATAAAGGTGTCGGTGATGTACCTATATCAGTACAACCCCTTGTAACACGTTTTCTAAAGGGCTTGCTTCACCTCAAGCCCCCACTGTGTCCTCTGGTCCCTTCTTGGGACCTCAATCTGGTTTTGGGTCGGCTCATGAAACCACCTATTCACATGGAAAGTGATTTTCCTTCTGGCAGTCACTTCGGCTCGCAGAGTTAGTGAATTGCAGGCTCTAGTTACCTACCCGCCTTACACTAAACTTCTGTGGGACCGGGCAGTATGCCACACTCAGCCTAAATTTTTGCCTAAGGTAGTTTCGGACTTTCAATCAATCCATTATACTACCTACCTTTTTTCCAGGCCCCATTCCAATCCAGGAGAACAGGCTCTGCATACCCTTGACTGTAAACGGGCTCTAGCATTCTACCTAGACCGTACAGCTGCCCACAGGGAAAGCACTCACATGTTCGTCTCTTTCCATCCTAACAAGTTAGGGCAGCCTGTGGGTAAGCAGACTCTCGCCTCCTGGTTGGCGGACGGCATATCCTTTTGCTATCAGCAAGTGGGCATTCCATTTCAAGACTGTGTTAAAGCACACTCTGTGAGGGCCATGGCGACTTCAGTAGCGCACCTACGATCGGTGCCGCTTCCTGACATTTGCAGGGCTGCCACCTGGAGTTCTCTCCACACCTCTGCAGCCCACTATCGCTTGGACAAGGCCGGAAGACAAGATTCCATCTTCGGCCAGTTTGTCCTTCGTAACCTATTTACAACATGACGTACCAACACCCTTCCGCCTGCCCGTTAGGGTTCAGGATGCCCTCTGCCAAATTTTTATCCCAGTCCTAGTGCCTTGCACATGTGGGTACATTTGGTGCATTTCTCGGACATCTTCAGCTCGGTACTCACCCGTATGTGAGGACTACCATCCTGCTTGTCCTGTGAGAAAGCAAAATGTTGCTTACCTGTAACAGGTGTTCTCACAGGACAGCAGGATGTTAGTTCTCACGAAACCCGCCCACCGCCTCGCGATGTTGGGTTCGTAACGTTTTCTTATTTTATTTTTCGGCACTACCTGTAGCTTTTAAACAAGACTGAAGGGGGACCCCTGCTGGCTGCAGGGTTAGTGCCATACTGGGCACTAACCCGTAATAGGGCTCCATCCTGATGATGTCACCTATATGTGAGGACTAACTTCCTGCTATCCTTTGAGAAAACCTGTTACAGGTAAGCAACTCTGCTTTTTTGCTAAAGACATCATATTTGATAACGGGACATTTTTTGTGATCTGGAAAGCTGATGTACACCAGTTTTAGATGTCTTATGTTCATGAACAAGATACCTCAACCTACAAAGAATCAAATTTGCTGAAGACTCTGCACTTCTGTTAAATGAATTTAAAATGACAAAGTTTATTTATTGGAGAAGCCCAGTTTGTAAGCTACCCAAGGCTCTGCGTAGCTCTCTAAATTAGGTTTTTGGAAAAGGTTTGTCATCATGTACTGCAGGGGAATAAGAGAATTGCCACTGCTATTAATTGCATCAGTAGCATGGGATCTTCTTAGTGTTTGGGTAATTGCCAGGTTCTTGAGGCCTGTTTGGCCTCTGTTGGAAACAGGATGTTGAGCTTGATGGACCACATAAGAGCAAGCACTTTCTCACCTTTCTGATGGTGTTGGAACTCAGGTACTTTGATCAAAACATTGAAATGGTTTCTTTAAAATTTAATAGCCAAACAAGGGAAGGAAGCAAATTATCAAGATTAATCCATTATAACATACACAGAAAGCAATTACAAAGTATCTAATTTATCTAGCGTAAATGATCCCCAAAAGATTTTTTTCCAGACTAGTTTCTTAGGGGAATAAAAGTTGTTCTGCTTTAAAAAAATTATTGATAGGGTGTGTTATAGGGGTGTGCATTCGTTTGCAACATATTGGCAATCCGCAACATATAGGGCCATATTCGTTGTATTCGTTTCCCACGAATACAACAAATCTTCACCGAATTATTCGGCCGTCTAAAGGAGCGAATTTAAACAAAATCCCCCACCCTCGTGGACCACCAGGGAGTTTTGGCAAGTCTTTGGGGGGGGGGGTTGTAGTTAATTAAATTTTAGCCGGAAAATGAATAAGAATGGAACGCATGAACGGATGCATTGTATCTGCCCCCCGAATGTAATGTATCTGCCCCCCGACGAATACTGAATGTAACGTATGCGGTCCCTTTGCACATCCCTCGTGTGTTATAAACCACTTTGCACAGCAAAATCTGTGCTGAGCTATATTGTATTTGTAATCATTTACCTCTGGCATATTCTTAAAAAAACAAACTATTTTATTTATTTATTTTTATTTAAAATCTTTTCTATACCGTCATTAAGCTAGTTGCCGTCACAACGGTTTACAATAAGGCACATAATTTAAAACTTAAATGTGTTGAGTTATATTAAACAGGTGCCATCAAATACTGTAACATAGTTTTATATTAAATAGTATTCAGTGGTTGTGATAAGTCATCCATTGTTCCTACCATGTGACAGGGGCCGAGCCATGGCACTGGTAGCCCTGTGACATAGTGAGAGCAAAGGCTATCGGCGCCATTTTGAATACAGGCAGCCGACAGCCCAAGTTCAGGAGATCTCTCCAGGACCCCCGCTGGACCACCAGGGACTTTTGGTAAGTCTTGGGGGGGAGTCAGGAGGGTGTGGGGGTTTATTTGTTAGATACGTTGTATTCATGGGGGTTCGCCATATGTTTCGTGACCCCACGAATACAACGAATAGAGACATATACGTTGCGGATTGCCAATACATCGAAAACGTATGCACACCCCTATTAGCTATTACTCCTTTATGTAAAAAATAAATGTGCGTCCAACACATACATTTTTACCCTCAAAAATTATCGCCAGCCCCAAAATTTAACAGACTAGCAGAAAAAAATTTTTCTGTAGGTCTTCCAACTTAATATCGTGGGTGCACAGATTAGGAAAACAGATGCTCGTAAAATTAAGCATCTGTTTTCCTAGCCTGGGCACAGCCACTTCTCCTGGGCATCTGATGCCATGGATGCGTTAGGAATACACAATTTATCCCTAGCATATCCTTTTTAGTGTGGTGGCTCATTTGCCTATTGCATTGAGCACCCAGAAGAGATGATTTTGTGTTTAAAAAAAAAAAGAAAAGTATGCAGTTTGAATGCACGTTTTTAGCACGTTGGTATTGCATCAGCCTTTAAGTTGAAGAGGGTTGGAGAAAAGGGGCGAAGGGGAGACTTCAGTAATGAAGTATCCTGAATATTACTCTTTGTTGTTATTTCCATAATAGAATGCCCTTCTAAAACCTCATTCCATTTTAGTTTTCTTCCTGGATGCAATGCATAAAAATATAAATGCAGATTGTGAATATTACTGTTGTGGCTGTTCTCAGTTTAACCTTATTTTTCTTGTTCCAAAGATGTGTTTACATGTTGAATCCACTTTATGCTATATGACTGACTATATTAATATTAACCCAATAAAAAAAAAAACAGAACGACACATTTGCTTTACAAAATACCAGCTAGCTTTCAGGCTTGTTTGTAATCTGCTGTAGCCACTGTTTTGTCTATAATTATGTTTGACATAATCAAAACATAAAGGACTTCAGAGGTACAAATAATTGTGCAACGTGTCTTTGTTTTTTCAGAGCCGTGCTCCAATTTCTGCAAAACTGGTTGCAAACATGCTGTCGGTTGCTGGGGCTGACCACATTATCACCATGGATCTGCATGCTTCCCAAATACAGGTAATTTACAAGGTCATATTTGTAACAGGTTGAGGCACTTTATTTTAACTGCGGTGTGACCTGATATGTTCAGTTTAACAGACCGTTTACATTGCTACTGGATGGTGCAGTTCTTTTTTTTTTTTTTTTTTATTTAAACTTTATTGTGGCATTTGCAGAACAAATAATACCAGCTGAGCATTCTCTATGCGTAACAAGATACTACATAAGAATTTTTCCATACAAATTGAACCTTCCTGCCACATCCCCCACTATCATCAGGAGTACAGCAAATAGTGTGTTATAATATGTACATAGATTATAGCCAGACATATCCATATCATAAACCTAGGAAGGACAAAAGCAGCTTTATCTTCTCTCTCTCTACCCCATATCAACATTGTGTTGTTCCCTCCATGTATCATAGGGAGACCACATCGCTGCAAATTTAGACAAGGTTCTTCTGTAGAGCTGTGATTTATTTAACCTATGGACCTGATGAAGTTGCTTATGAACCTCTGACAAATGGGGTGCCTCTCTTTGTTTCCGGTAAAGTGCGACCTCACAAAATGCAGTTAGAAATATCTGCTGAACTAGTTGTTCGGTGGGTCTATCCACTTGAGGGACTGGAATGCCTTACAGCATATTTAGGAGAGCTAAGATTGTCAAAGCTTGTGATTGTAATAAAAGAAAAGATCTTCCAGTAACACATTATAAGGTCACATTATGGGAAAAAAGAGCCCAGTAACCTATCTCCCCTCCAGTATTTATCTGTGTGTACATTTTATATAGCCGCTCGGATGTTAAGTACCAGTACAGTAAAACTTTATACCCGTTTTCTATGAGAGCAGCTGAGAGAGAGATTTATCTGTGTGTAGAAAAGAGAGATCCCACTCAAATTCAGAGAGGGATGCTCCCAAATCTTTCTCCCAAACTGTGATATGTGCTTGGAGATCCGCATTTAGCATAGCATACGATTTCAAGATGGTCCCTTTTACTTTGTCGGCATTATCACATATGCAATCAAAATAGGTCTTACCATGTAAGAGAAACTTTCTAACCAAATCTTCTTATGCCGAATCTGTACAAAGGAATGGAAGTCCTGGTTAGACAATTCATATCTGTTGACTAAAACATCAAAGCTCAAGAGCTCTCCTTCTCCCCGCATTTGTTCCATACAGAGCATTCTATGATCTCTCCATGTGTGGAAAGCTCCTAATGGTAAGCCCGAAGGAAAATGAGAATTATGAAACAGGTGGGAGCTTATAGAAATAGTCCCTCTGGCCATCCATCCTCGTGCACCATTGTAATCAAACTTGTGGGGGTCTCCACATTTTCTTAGGTTGCCATACCAATGCAGTCAGCAGCACAGAACACAACAGTGATTGGTCGAATTTCACCCATTGCTTCATCTCCCCCCTTTCTATTCCAGTCCACTATTGCATGTATTTGAGAAGTAGCATAATACCTTTTAAAATTTGGCACTCCCAGTCACCCTCTAAGTTTTGGCTGATAGAATATATTGCGAGATACTCTGGGTGGCTGTCACTATTAAAAATTTTCTTTTGCCTGATCTTCAACATTAAATTTGGTACCCTGATCGGTAGGATTTGAAATAAGATGCACATCCACAGGAGGATATTCATTTTCACCGTAGGTTTTTTCCCCAACCAGGAGAAGTCATAACCCTCCCATGTCTCAGGATCCTTCAGAATACTTTTTATCAGTGGAGGATAATTCAAGTTAAATAATTCTTCCACCTGTTCATTCAGGTACTCCCCCCAAGTACTTAATCTTGTACTTAGCTCATTTGAAGGGAAATCTCTGTCTCAGGGCCTCTGCATGATCCACAGAACAGTTAGATTTAATATCTCTGATTTATCAAGATTAATCTTGAAGCCAGACACTTGACTAAACCTTCCCATCTCAGCCACTATGCCCTCTAATGACTGGTCTGGCTTTGCCAGAGTGAAAAGTATGATTTCTGCAAAAAGAGATAGCTTATATTGGCGACAGGAGTTAGCAATCTGTTCTGTATCTGCTCAAGTTAGCAATCTGTTATGGATCTCTGAGAGGAGATAGCAATCTGTTGTGAATCTGCTATGGAGAAGATGCTTGATGGGAGGAGCAATCAGATAGGAGGAGCAATCTGTAGAGAAAGCTCTGTGTAGCATGCTCCTGGAGAGGGAGGAGTCAGCAATCTTGTAGTATCTCAGATATCGTCTTGCTAAGGAGTAGCAGTCTGTAATGAATCTGATATAGTTGTGGGTGGATCCCTGGGCCGATGGCAGATGGCAGATGACCACGCTCCCGGGAGGATACCCCGAGAGAGACCACCGGCTAGGCTAGAATATGGAGACAGACACACATTAGTTCTTTTATTAAAAAAGTACCGGCAGGGCTGTAGTCCCTCAGGTACTGGAACAACGATCCCAGGATGGCTGAGCTGTTGAGAAACTGTAGAAAGTGAGTAGGCAGAGTAGGCAGAGTTCATGAATAGAATTAGATGACAAAACTCATGTAAGGTCTCAAGTAAGCTCAGGAGCTGGAAAGGATTAGGCCCTCGAGGAGCGAGTACCTGGTTCCAGGGAAAGCTCTGAGAGAGTGATGGTAACTCACAGTTGTTTGTAGCAGTGATAGCTTCCAGGCAGTAGAGAATCTTCAGAGTGTCCAGGAACATGGGCCCTCGAGGAGCGAGTACCAGTTTCTATCTGTAATCTGAAAATACAGAAAAGAGCGAGGGCTCCCAAGGAGCGGGTACCTCTGGAAAGTCCGAGGAGGAGAGTAGTTTGGAACGAATCCCCTTGCGTATCCTTGCTAACTCAGTTTGTTAGTGTTTTCAAAGACCTTTAAATATTGGAAGCAGATAACGTCATCTCAGGGGGACGCCCCTGAGGTTCGTGCCCTTGCTGGTACAAGAGTTGGGACACGCGTACGCGCATGCTCTAGGCATCAGGACAAGATGGTGGAGTTGCAGCGTCGAGCTGGTCTGGGGACGCCGGAGGGAGACGGCATGGAGATGCCCCAGTAGCCAGCCGTCCATCAGACCCGGAGGGAGTCGCCACAGAGATAAAGAGGGCGGAGTGAGGGCGTCTAACAGCGATGGTCGCAACAATATTAGAATCCTCCCTAATCTTTAATGCAAATAGTTCCAAGAAGAGAGCAAAAAGCAGCGGTGAAAGGAGTCAGCCCTGCCTAGTTCCATGACCCACCAGAAAATTATCTTAGCAGCTGCCATTCACCTTCACACAGGCACTGGGATGGTCGTAAAGCTTTTGGATCATCTAATAAAATGTTTTAAACAGGAAAGGCCAATGTGCCATGTTGAATGCATCAACAGTGAAAAGCAGAGCCAGGATTTCTTTTTTCACGCACCATATGATATCTGCAATTTTACAGTCATCTGCAGCCATCGGTTTGCTATGAAGCCCACCTGATCTGAGTGAACCAGTGAGGCAATTACCCCATTCATTCACTCTGCCAACAACCTAATCAAGATTTTAAGATCAATATTAATAAGGGATATGGGCCTATGTGGTCCATAGAGGGTCGGATCCCTTCCCACTTTAATGATTATAGATATTTCTGCAACATTGACTCCAGGAGTCTAAAAGCCACTATTTCTGAGGTAATTGAACATTTTTGTCAGGGGCGTTATGAGACAAGGGGGCAAAACGCTTGTAAAATCTAGCTGTGAAGCCATCTAACCCCAGAGCCTTGCCAGGTTGAAGGGTTTTGATTACCTCCAGTACTTCTGAAGAAGTGATTTTCCTGTCCAACAGCAGTTGATGCCCTTCAGTTGATGATGGTAGCTTTATGTCACTCAGCTCTCAATTTCAGCCTCCTATATTGTGCTATTCCCCATTCATAAATCAGCATAAAATTGAAAGGAGCACTTTCTGATATCAGAAGTGGCCATCAGAATATTCCCCCTTGATTTTGGCCACTTGGCTCAAAGTTGCTATTGTTTTCAATTTTCATGCCAGCAACTTGCCAGCCTTATTCCCCTCCTCAAAATGCACTTGGTGGGCCAGTTCCAAGTGGTGGGCTATGATATCTAGATCCAACAAATGGAGTTCATCTCTTGTTTGCTTGTGCAGTGTTTCAAGGGAGATTATCTTCCTCTACAGTGCATTTCTGATGTTTTCTTTTTCACTTTTTTTTTATAGGAAGCATGCATGTTTAATTTCCCTCGCACCACCACCTTCAAGCACTCACAAAGGATCGTGCGTGATACATCCTCTTGATCATTGAATTTCAGATACTTCTAGATATCTCCCATCAGTCGCATGCAGTAGGGGTGTCATTGGTTAATAAATGGTCATTTAATCTCCAATATTGTCTCCCACTGTCAAAATGAGAAAAGTGTAAATCAACCCATAGGGGGGTATGGTTAGACCAAGTAATTGAACCTAGCTCTGCATCAGTTACTTGATTCATTATCCTCTTTTCTAACAAAATAGTCTGTTCATGAATAGGAGTCATGGGGCTTTTGAGTAAAAAATGTAGTTTTTTGCCAAACGAAATCACTACCTCCATATAGCAACTAGATTCCATTTATCCATCAGCAACATAAGCTTTGCCTGGCCACCCTCATAGCCATACCAGACCCAGATGAGTTGTAAAGTACTAGTTTCCTGGTAAGATTAAAGTCCCTCCCAATATTAGATGAACCTCCACTTATGAAACTCCGCTTTTCTGATGAATCATAAAAAAAAAGTCATGATTAATGTTTGGTGCATAGATATTAACTAAGGTGTTTACCTGACCTCCAACCTCAATTTGCAGAATGAGATAGAGACCTAGCGGATCCCCATGACACAATTTGAGCCCAAAGATAAATTGTTTACATATTATGCTCAGTTTTGGCCCTTTCACTTTAGAAATTCGTATTTGGCTCCATTAGCCATGCTTATTCAGAGCTTTGGTTTTATCCTGTATATTTACTTACGGGCCGATACAGTAAGGTGCGGTAGAAAGGGGTGCGTTAGTGCCAGGCGCACCCGCGTTTGCCGCACGCACAGTTTGAAACACATACCGCTCGATACTGTATTTAAATGGCATGCAAATGCAAGCCACGTCCAACGGGTGTCCAGGAAGCACAATCCATTTTACTGTATAGGCGCTATACAGTGCCTATACAGTATCCTGGGTGTGCTGGTACCTGTCATTTCAAATGACATTTGAAATGACAGGTACCAGGAAGTGGATACAGGAGAAGGGCTGACTGACCCCCTAACTGCCCGGGACAAGACCAAAGTGAATCTGGCAAACTTTCCGCCAGCCCCCTGCTCACCTGCCCTGGCCGCGTCCATCTCCCGCGCTGACAGCTCCGGAGCAGCCCCAGTCCTCTCTCCCCTCCTCCCGAGGACAGCTGGCAGCGAGAGCGGTTTCAGCAGCCCGGGGCGGATCGGGCGCTCCCCATGGCTCCCTATTCTCTAAAACGTAATGAGTGCACGCCATGACCTCGGACGTCGCACGCCGTGACCTGAGCGCCCGGCTGGACGTCCGAGGTCATGGCGTGCACTCATTACCTTTTAGAGAATAGGGAGCCATGGGGAGCGCCCGATCCGCCCCGGGCTGCTGAAGCTGCTCTCGCCGCCGGCTGTCCCTGGGAGGAGAGGAGAGAGGACTGGGGCTGCTCCCGGAGCTGTCAGCGCAGGAGATGGACGCGGCCAGGGCAGGTGAACGGGGGCTGGCGGAAAGTTTGCCCGATTCACTTCGGTCTTGTCCCGGTGAGTTAGGGGGTCAGGCAGTGAAGCGGGGCTGGCTGGGGCTGCTCCGGAGCTGTCTGCGCGGGAGATGGACGCGGCCAGGGCAGGTGAACGGGGGCTGGCGGAAAGTTTGCCCGATTCACTTCGGTCTTGTCCCGGTGAGTTAGGGGGTCAGGCAGTGAAGTGGGGCTGGCTGGGGCTGCTCCGTGGCCCGTGAAATTTCGTCTCGGCTTGCTTGACGCTCCACACTAACGCAGGGGTAGGGGTAGGCGGTAAATTAGCAGGTTAAATGCACGGCAAAACTGCAGGTTTAAAAAGCGATAATCGGGGCGCGTGTTACTGTATGGGAGGGAATAGCTAATCCGATCGTTTACATCTCATATACATGCCGCGGGTGGAAAGGGTTACCCGTAGATTTAAAGAGACGGTAAGGATGGGTTAAAAGGGGTAGTGAATCGCAGGTAGGACTAACGCGGCGAAATTGTGAGTAGAAAGCGGGTTAGAAGCAGGGTAACCGTGGCCGCACTTTACTGTATCGGCCTGATTAATAATACATATTTAGTAGCCTATTTTGCTAAAAATAACTCAGGAAATCTTCCTGTCCTGAATGATTGTCTTCATTCTGTGCTGGATTGGTTTACGCATCACAAAGTTAATCCAGCTAGGTCAGAATCTCTGTGACTAAATTGTCTAAATCACCCATTAGAGAAGTTCTCTATGTTACTAGATGTTGAGATTAAGCCAAAATATGCAGTTTCTACTGTAAGTATGAAGCTGGATGTTAAATTGTTGGTGGAAAATCAAGTATTGGCAATAGTGAGGTCTTCATTTTTTTTCTTTTTACCTTTGTTAGTTGTGATGTAATAGACCTTTATCTGAGAATAGTTCAAGCAATGATTTTTAAATCACATTAATCGTTGCAATTCTTCATTCCTTAGTTGTTCAATTGGTCCAAAATATTGCAGCCAAACAATTTGGCAAAAAAAAAAAATTTTAATCATGTTTCTCCACTATTCAAGGAGTTACATTGACTATCTGTTGCTTTCCAAATTAATTTTAAAATATTAATTCTGGAGTTTAAATGTTTTCGAATGGATTCCCAAGATTACTTGTCAGATTTATTAATTCCTTATGCTCTTCCACAGCTGCTTTGCTCTTCACAGTTTGAACTACTTACATTACTACCTCTATCTTTAGATTGGAGCCCACTTGCCAACCTTCTTTTTCTTATTTGGCCCCTTTTCTATGGAAAAACCTGCCTTTGTAATCAAAGCAGGTGTTTAATTATTTCAAATTTAGAAAAGGTTTAAAATTGTGTTTTTCTGTTCAAGATTTTAACTGAGACTAGCTTTGTTTTTCATTTTATTTAAGCTGTAATGCAGAGCTTTCCAAGCTTTTAACCAGTGTGATCCCATTTTAGCACTTGAACATTCACAAGTAGCCAGAGGATGACCAAAACAAATTAGCAGGGATATGGTCCCCCTCTAATAATGACTCCATTCCCAACCTTATCACATTCAGCTGATTTCTTCTTTCAGCCTCCATTCTTTCTGATTGATCCTTTTTCTCAATCTCTACCCTCTCCAGAAGATCTTCTCACTAGAACCGCCGAGATTGTCTACAACCTAGAACCACCAAGTGCACGTCCTCGTGCATCTATGTTTTAGGCTCTATAATTGAAAGAAAAAATATTTATGTAAAAATTGATGCTTTGTAATAAGTACAGATAAGAATTAAGCATTTTGTCAGTTATTTAAAAGTTTTGATTGTACAGTCTGTGGCTAGTTTCTTTACTGTTTATATTATATGACGTAACAAAAAAGGAACTCGTAGAGTTTTGGTTTGTTAGTAAATGTTTTACAGTGAACATAAAATGAGATACAATAACCAACAAAATCCTTAAACAAAAGTTAAACATCGACTGTGTGTGTAGTAAAATCTAGATCAGTTGTGTTCATGAAAATATGCAGCTATGTTTTAGGCTCTGAAAAGGAAAGAAAAGAATTGCAATACAAATTAAAATATCTTTCACATTTAACAGCTGTTTATACAGGTATTTGATGACATTTTTCATATCAAAGTACATTTTGTGTTATACTTGAACTTGGTTTGTGGGCCCTTGGGTCGTGGAGAGAGCTGACTCCACCCACAGGTAGGAGCCCTGTGGGAACTCTCCACAACAGGTGGGGTCTCAGCAGTGATAGACAAAGGAGTCAGATATATTTATTATACAGCAAAGAGAAACCCGAGGAGCGGGTTTGTAAACTCAGTCCTGGAGTAGGAAGACCTGTGAGAGATTCTCTGGTAGTGGTCCGCAGCACGGGGTAGACTGGAGATAGATGTTGGCAGCAGGCACAAGACAGCATGGATCCGGTAGTGGTCCGCAGAACGGGAGTTGAAGATCAGGTCTAGTACTCACTCTGTGGTGTTGCAGTAGAGATATCGTTGCAGCAGCAATGGAGATCCAAAGTAGGGAAACTGAAGGGTCGTCCATAGAAGTAGTGAGAGGTGCTCACTAAGCTGGTGAAGGTGAGACTCGCAGGAAAGGCTCTCCGAGGAGCGGATAGCCCTGAGTGCAGCAAGGCCCCTGAGGAGCAGGTACCTGAGTCACTCAGTCTGGAACACATGAACAGCGAGGCGAAGCGTCTCTGAGAAAAGGAATTGAACAAGATAGAATCCTTGCTAACTTGTTTGTCCAGTAGGCTTAAGTACACGTAGGCAGGGACATCATGCAGAGGGGATGCCCCTGATGTTCCCGCCATGTCGTGGATAAGACTGAGGCAGGCGCGCGTGCCATGTGTTACACCAGATTAAAGATGGCGACCAGGATCACCTGCACTGTCCCAGGGACACCAGGGAGGTCGGCATGCAGACGCAGCAGTGGCCATCTTAGCCAGAATTGGTGCTACAGGGCAAAATGAAGTGAGCAGCAAAGGACGCAACCATCTGCGACTGACTGGCGCAACAGTTTGATTAAGACTGCCACAGACATATTGTTATACATTTGAAATTTGTAAAGATGTGCACAATCAGTGTACATGATCACTGCAGATTGCAATTCCATGACTTTTCATTATTAATGACTATTAGTATTATACTTCACTTTTTTGAAGGAGTTAATAAACATGTGGATAAAGGTAGATGTAGTGTACTTGGATTTTCAGAAGGCATTTGACAAAGTTCCTCATGAGAGGCTTCTAGGAAAAATAAAAAGTAATGGGATAGGTGGCGATGTCCTTTCATGGATTACAAACTGGCTAAAAGACAGGAAACAGAGAGTAGGACAATTTTCTTAGTGGAAGGGTGTGGGCAATGGAGTGCCTCAGGGATCTGTATTGGGACCCTTACTTTTCAATATATTTATAAATGATCTGGAAAGAAATACAAGTGAAGTAATCAAATTCGCAGGTGATACAAATTTGTTCAGAGTAGTTAAATCACAAGCAGATTGTGATAAATTGCAGGAAGACCTTGTGAGGCTGGAAAACTGGGCATCAAAATGGCAGATGAAATTTAATGTGGACAAGTGCATGGTGATGCATATAGGGAAAAATAACCCATGCTATAGTTACACAATGTTAGGTTCCATATTAGGTGCTACTACCCAAGAAAGAGATCTAGGCATCATAGTGATTAACACATTGAAATCGTCGGTTCAGTGTGCTGCGGCAGTCATAAAAAAGCAAACAGAATGTTGGGAATTATTAGAAAGGGAATGGTGAATAAAACGGAAAATGTCATAATGCCTCTGTATCGCTCCATGGTGAGACCGCACCTTGAATACTGTGTACAGTTCTGGTTGCCGCATCTCAAAAAAGATATAATTGCGATGGAGAAAGTACAGAGAATGGCGACCAAAATGATAAAGGGAATGGAACAGTTCCCCTATGAGGAAAGACTAAAGAGGTTAGGATTTTCAGCTTGGAGAAGAGACGGCTGAGGGGGGATATGATAGAGGTGTTTAAAATCATGAGAGGTCTAGAACAGGTAGATGTGAATCGGTTTTTTACTCTTTCATATAATAGAAAGACTAGGGGGCACTCCATGAAGTTAGCATGTGGCACATTTAAAACTAATCTGAGAAAGTTCTTTTTCATTCAATGCACAATTAAACTCTGGAATTTGTTGCCAGAAGATGTGATTAGTGCAGTTAGTATAGCTGTATTAAAAAAGGATTGGATAAGTTCTTGGAGGAGAAATCCATTACCTGCTATTAATTAAGTTGACGTAGATAATAACCACTGCTATTACTAGCAACAGTAACATGGAATAGACTTAGTTTTTGGGTACTTGCCAGGTTCTTATGGCCTGGATTGGCCATTGTTGGAAACAGGATGCTGGGCTTGATGGACTCTTGGTCTGACCCAGTATGGCATGTTCTTATGTTCTTATACATATCCACATTGTAATCCAAGCTGGGCCTACATTTATTTATTTTATTTATTTAACACTTTTCTATACCGACCTTCATGGTAATGACCATATCAGATCGGTTTACATCGAACAGGATAAAAACTGAAACAAAAATAAACATATGAACGGAGGCGGCAAAGTTACATTCAACAAGGAGGGTGAACTTGGAGGCTTAATCAGCTAGAAAGAGAGGCCTAGGATGACAGAAAACTTGTAATATAATACAATAAGGTGAGCGGGCTAGCGCTTACTGAACTTTGAGGTGCAAGGTTCCATCGTTCATGAAGGGAATTAGGTCATCTAGTGTGTATCCGGAGGATCTGAGAAGGCTTGGTGGAAAAGCCATGTCTTAAGTTTTTTCCTAAATGTTGGGATGCATGGTTCCAGCCTGAGGTCTGAAGGGATGTTATTCCAAATAGTTGGTCCTGCTGTTGAGAATGCTTGGTCTTTGGTCGAGGTGAGGCGCGTGGCTTTAGTTGGAGGAGCTTGCAGAGTTCCTTTGTGGATTTCTCTAATCGGTCTGTTGGAGGTATGGAGTTTGAGGGGGATTTCGAGGTCAAGTTGAAGTTGATTGTGGATGGATTTGTGGATTAAGGTGAGTGATTTGTGTAGGATTCTGAAGTTAACTGGTAACCAGTGAGGTTCCTGAGGATAGGTGAAATGTGTTCTCCGCGGTTGGTGTTAGTCAAAAGTCTGGCTGCGGCATTCTAAATCATCTGTAGTGGCTTGGTGGTAGAGATGGGTAGACCTAGAAGGAGAGCGCTGCAGTAGTCTATTTTGGCAAATATCAAGGATTGGAGAACTGTCCTGAAGTCGTGGAAGAATAGGAGGGGTTTGAGTCTACATATATTGTATGATATTCAGTACCCATATACAGATGCTTCTGTAAATTATTGCACAAGAAAAAAGTCTTAGTGGGATGCAAGTACTTGTTTGATAAGACACTGAGCAAATTCTAAAGATTGATTGGCTTGTGTATCAGTCAGACTGAAGACTGCAATAATCATTTTTATACGATACAGAGACACAAACAGCCAGATCCAGTAAAGTCCGTGGGAGAGCGGACTAACGCCCGCTCTCCCGGCGCGCGCACCGGCCCCTCGCCGGTGCGCGCGATCCAGTATTTAAATTAGGCGACGCGGTGCAAACGAGGAAAAGGAGGCGCTAGGGACACTAGCGCGTCCCTAGCGCCTCCTTTTGGCCTGGAGCGGCGGCTGTCAGCGGGTTTGACAGCCGACGCTCAATTTTGCCGGCGTCGGTTCTCGAGCCCGCTGACAGCCACGGGCTCGGAAACCGGACGCCGGCAAAATTGAGCGTCCGGTTTTCGGCCCGACAGCCGCGGGCCGAATTCAAAATTTTTTTTTTTTTTTTTTTTTTACTTTTTTATACTTTTGGGGACCTCCGACTTAATATCGCTATGATATTAAGTCGGAGGGTGCACAGAAAAGCAGTTTTTACTGCTTTTCTGTGCACTTCCCTGGCGCCGGAAGAAATTAGCGCCGACCTTTGGGCGGCGCTAATTTCTTAGAGTAAAATGTGCGGCTTGGCTGCACATTTTACTTACTGGATCGCTCGGGAATACCTAATAGGGCCATCAACATGCATTTGCATGTTGAGGGCGCTATTAGGTGCCGCGGGTGGGCCGCGTGTTTTCCTCCCCTTACTGAATAAGGGGTAAGGGAAAACACGCGTCCAGAGCAGGGTGACAGTGCGCTCCGATGGAGCACACTTTACTGGATCGACCTGTATATGAGCTAAAACCATCAAGAGTAATCCGATACACAAAACGTTTTCAAACCTTTACAGACCTTTCTCACCTCTGACTCATCACCGCTTCCCCCTCCTCTCCCCTCTTTCTGTAATATGCTTGCACATCTCATATACAGTATTACTATACCTGCCTTTGTTCTCTCTACTGTACACACTCCCTTGGGAAAGTAAACTCAGGAACTTGCATGTTATCACTAATAATATTTTATGATGACCTTCAATTTTTGAAAATTTTACCCTACCCCATTCACATTTTGCTCCACATATGGTCACACTCTAGAACAGCTGGCGGAACATGCACCAATGAATGTTTCCCTCTTTCATCCTGATTCATCTTCTGATTAGCTTCTATCTGCACTCTTTCTGTGGGATATAAAATCTAAATAAATAAGTAAACCTAACACTCAACGGAAGGTTCTGTGACCCCATTTGGGGTCCCAACCCACAGTTTAGAAAGCCATGCCGTAATGAGTGTTATTTTCTCTCTCATTTATTGTACTATATTTTATTTCATTTTACTTTACATATTAAATATTTATTGTTTATTTCATATGTTATATTTTAGTTTTATGTATATGTTATGATTTTAATTGTAAACTCCTTTGGTATAATATTTTATGGAAAAATGGTATACAAACTTTATAAATCAACATAAACCTTATTTTCCTATTGGGAAAATTCATGACAAGGTTTGGAGTGACTTATGTGTCAGATGAAAATAAACTGTGGAAGCAATAATCGGCATAATAAAAAAAAAAAAAATAAAAAAAGACTAGTTTTAACATAAGCAAAAGTTGGTACCTTTGAGTTGTAAAGACAGAGGCTAATATCCAAAAGACCTAGGTGCCTAACTTTAAAAGTTGGGCACCTATTAAAATTTGCAATCTCTGAGCACCTAAATATAAATGTCTTAAAAGTGAATTGAGTCAAAGGCAGGGCCAGGGTGGGAGGAATGAAGTTAGAGGAGCTCTCTGCTGATTTCTAATGCTGAGTACCCTAGATTTAGACAAGTCAATACCTCTCTTAAATTTTGGTATTTTAATTAGGAGCCTTCATAAACAACTGAATATGAGTGCCTAACAAAGGCTCCTGATTAAGGCACCGAGTCCTCTTTGAATACTAAGCTCCAGTGCAGGGTCTGTCATGCCAGATTATCAGCCACCCCATTAATCTTGACTCGCCTATGTTTCTATTCTTTGTCATCTTCCTAGGTTTCCATTCTTTTTCTGGAGATGTAGGTGTTTTTGCATCATAGCATTGCCTAGAAACCTCCTCATATGAGGTGCTTCATCCTCATACTGTATTCATGTTTCTATGAAGGCAGGGCACCTCCCTCCCCCACCCCTCTGCTGCTCCTTTCAGATTCAAGCCCTTGCATATTCAGAATGACCAAAAATGGTAATGTGGTACTTCCCCCTATCCCCACCCCCTGGTTTGACACCCAGGGCAGTTGCCCTCCTTACTCAACTCTTCGGACACTCTGCATCAAGGTGTCCCTAGTGAATGATTTGTGGCAGCGGTGAATCTAGCAGTGCTGTAATCTGGTTTTTGTTTTTTTTTTTTTGTTAATGGTTTGAACAGCTTTCAGAAACATCTAGCTCCTGCAATTTGCCCCAGGAATGAAATGGTTCTCAGAACAATCTATAACTGAAAGATTGTGTATTGTAGTTTGTCATAGACTTAATTAAAACAAAGGATTTTTTTTGTATTAGTCCTGTATTTTGGGTCTCCTGCTGCTCCAGGTTTAATGATAGTTCTCCAATCAAACTACTAATATGCGGCTATATCTCGTGGAGGGTGGGGGCATGGCAATTTTCAAAGCTATTTACACAAGTATGGGGATTTTCACACATTAGCTGCCTGAAAATGTTCCTCATTACAGCTAAAAGCGTGCTTGATGGTGAACAATGCCATGTTTATAAGAAGTTCCCAGGAGTGTGAATAGGTTGGAGAGGAAAATAATGAATTTAAAGGGAAACTTCCAAACAACTCCGCACAGATGCATATATGCGTGCATGTAGCCCATGCAGAAATCTGCAATAATATTTTATAACCCGTGCATATCAGATACCTATATGTTATAAAATGTGTGTCTATTTACACGCAGATACGTGCAGTGCATTGAATGCATGTACTTTTCCTACCTACCGATTTTGAAAATATATGCGTGTACATTTTACGCCTGAAAATGAAGTAGGACATGCTCGCCTAAATCCCAATTTATACGCAGATGTTATTTTTTATTTTAAAACATACGCACGAGATTGAAATTACCAGTTTTCCAGTTCCTCCACCAGTTCACCCAGTTCTTATCCAGATCATTGAGACTCTCCTGGTTCTTTAGCATGAATTCTCCCTAGTTCACCCAGATCTCCGATCCAGCCAATAAGCAAGCCTGGTTTCACTTATGCAGGCTAATTACCAGGTGTAAAATTACGCGAGTAGGTTATTAAATAATCTCACACAAGTCTCATAAAATAGCAATTTATGTGTGTTGTTCCAGAACACCCCAGGCCACCTTTTTTTTTTTCCTACTATATATGTGCGCGTGAAACCTAAATTACATGCGTACTTTAGATGCTTTTATAAAAAAGTGATTACGCTAGTACAGTACACTTAAGTAAGCATATGCTAATTTTCACATGCATGATTCTTTGAAAAATCACCCCTTAGGCTTACATTTTCAACTCCTATGCATGTTGTTTTCCATGAGAAAAATGCACCTGCACAAAATGTAGGTACACAAGGCAAGTGGTAAAGCAAAAAGTGTGCACACGCTTTTTGTTTGAAAACTGGAGCAGAGAAAGCCAGTTTAAAAAGTGTCTGCAGACTTTTGCAATCCATTTGAAAATTGTTCCCTGTATTTTTGTGTCATCCCCAATCCCAAATGTTTGGTCCACAAAAAGATAGAAACTCTGTATAACTGTTGTACTTTAATTGTAGTTTGCAGTATTTCCCATGGGAGACAGGTTGGTGAATATTGATTTAATCTATCCATGTTTAAGGCAGTATTTGCCATTTTTTAAATATCAACGGCTATTTGTGGAGAAGTTCTTTTCTCTTGTTATCCCTTTCTCTCCTCTCTGGTTTCCACCTTTTCTTATGTCTTTGCTTTATCTTAGCGTAAAAGGTGGTGGCAATTCACCTGTATCTCTCAGCCACTCATTGTGGTTCTACTTAAAGGGCCAACAATCTGCACACACTTTGCTTGGGGGCAATGTTTCCTTGTTTGCAGGGGTGGAAACATTTTTAGAATACTTAGGCACCAGGCAAAATGTTTTAGAAGCCAGGGAGGGGTTTTGTTTTGTTTTTTGGGGGGGGGGGTTGTCTTTTTTTTTTCTTGTTTTGTTCTTTTTCTCCTTTTTTTCCATTGTTACTTTAATAGGCTCTCTCCCCTCTCACCAGCCTTTCTGATCTCTGTATGTGGCCAGCAAAAGGGCAGTTGGGGCTCCCACCCCACTGCTGCACTAGTCACTGGGTGCTGAATTTTAAATGCTTTGGCAGCCCTGCACTTGGGATTTTCCCATGCCTGTTTCTTTTTATTTTTCAGTCTTCTTTCCTGAAATCACTTTTTAACTGTTTGTTCTCTGTGTACATGTATATTTTTAAATATATTATGGTGAGACATCACAGCATCCTTATAATCAATGCAGATGTACCCAAGTTCACCGATGCAGGCTAAGAAGGCAGGTAGATATGTCAAAACTCCTCTTGTCTGTCCATTTTCCCTTTCTGTTGCAGTACCACAGACCCGTGACTTACTAGCAGAGATAATGGATGCCGTACTATAACAGATGTTGGGCATGTTGGGACATATGTGAAAGGGTAGTGGTGTGAAGGGGATTGAGAGGTGAGGTAAAGGACATTGAGGTGAGGCTTATGCTCTTCCCTCTTTTCCTCATTTAGGTCTGTTTTCCATCTTTTAAATGATGCCATTTCAGCTTTAATTGCCTCTTTCACCTCACTATTAAAGCATGCTGGCAGTCATTTGGCTTTCCTTCAACCTTTTTTCATGCACAGAAACTTAGATTTTGAGCCTTCTGGGGATAGGAAAATACCTACAATATCTAAATAGAATCTGCTTTGAAGTGACTGAAAGATGTAAAATAAATAAAACATTTTGTCTGGGAAGGTAATTTTAAATAGCATCCATACCTCCTGCAAGTTTTTAATCTTGTAGATTGCTCTTTTCAGTTTTATTCTAACAAATATCTTCATTTTATTATAGTCTTCCTTTTTATAGTTAAAGACTACTGCAGTTGCTTTCCTTAGTATTTGCCCTTCAGTGATTATGCCAAGCAGATCCACCACTTTTATTTATTTATTTTATTTAAACACTTTTCTATACCGACGTTCATGAAAAGGCATATCACATCGGTTTACATAGAACCAAGGTTAGAAATACATCAAACAGGGTAATTTCAAACAGGGTTAACATCAAACAAGAAGGATAGTCATGAAAAAACAAAGGTAGAAGTGGTTGAAAACCAGCATATAAACAGAAAAACCATTGAGTAATGGGCATTTATAACTGTAGTAGGAAAGTGTCATGTGGCATATAGTGTCTGTGAGAGGCATCAGTTCTTTAGTGAAATGCTTGTCTGAAAAACCACGTCTTAAGCTTTTTCTTGAACGTCCGCTGGCAGGGTTCTTGGTGAAGGTCAGGGGGGAGAGCATTCCATTGTGCAGGACCGGCAGTGGAGAAGGAGCATTTCCTAAGAGAGGACTTGGCAGGAGGTGCATATAGGGTACCTTTGTATGCTGTTCTGATTGGTCTGGAGGACGTGTGATGTCGAAGAGGGATATTTAGATCGCGAGTGGTCTGCATGTGAATGGTCTTGTGTATCAACATTAGTACTTTGTGAAGGATTCTGAATTTAATGGGGAGCCAGTGTAAATTTTTTAGAATGGGGGTCACATGCTCTCCTCTGTTGGTATTGGTCAGGATCCTTGCGGCGGTGTTCTGTAGCATCTGTAGAGGTCTGGTGGTATTAGCGGGAAGGTCGAGTAGAAGGGAATTGCAGTAGTCTGAGAGTATGATGGCTTAGAGTACCGTGCGGAAGTCGTGGAAGTGTAGGAAGGGTTTCAGCTTTTTTAGGATTTGTAGTTTGTAAAAACATTCTTTTGTTGTGTTATTGATAAATTTTTTTAGGTTCAGATGGTTGTCCAGAATTACGCTGAGGTCTCTCACATGGGTGATGGAGGTTGCTGACTGCCAGTTCATTGTCGTCCTGTGAGATGAGCAGGAGTTTGGTTTTGGCTGTGTTGAGTACTAAGTTAAGGCTGGCGAGGATGATGTTGATAGACTGTAGACAACTGTTTCAGAAGTTGAGGGTTTTGGAGATAGATTCAGTAACTGGAATGAAAATCTGAATGTCGTCGACGTAAATGACGTGAGTTACCTTTAGATTTGTGAGGAGTTGGCAGAGGGGGAGGAGGTAGATGTTAGAAAGAGTAGGGGAGAGAAAGGATCCTTGCGGAACTCCCAAGTGTTGACCTGACGGGGTGAGATTCTTTGTTACTTATTTTGACCTTGAAGTTCCTATTGCAGAGGAAAGACTTGAACCAGTTGAGGGCTGTTCCTGAGATGCCGACGTTGAGGATGGAATGATTCACAGTGTCAAAAGCAGCTGAAATATCGAGCAGCGCCAGAAAAAAAGTTGTCTTTTTATCAAGGCCCAAGAGGATACTGTCCGTGAGCGAGATTAGAAAGGGATTCAGTATTCAGCGATTTACGGAATCCGAACTGAGCTGGGGCGAGAATCTTGTGTTCGACTAGGTATTCTGAGAGTTGGTTGTTGACAATTTTCTCCATGAGTTTGGCGATAAATGGGAGGTTGGCAATGGGTCGAAAGTTAGCCGGGTCAGTTGGATTCAAGTTGGGTTTCTTTAGTAGTGATTTAATAGAGACGAGTTTTACAGAATCTGGTACTAATCCTTGTGCTAGGGAGCAGTTGATAATTTCTGTGAGTGGCTTAGAGATTGTTTTTGGGATGGTGATCAGTAGTTTTGAGGGGATAGGATCCGTCGGACGAGAAGAGGGTTTCATCTTCTTTAGCATGGTTTCTATTTCAAGGGGAGAAGTGGGTTTGAATGATTCGAAGATTGCTTTCTGGCAGTTGGTGGAGGATCTTTGTGGAGGCAAGCGGGGCTATGAGGTTAGAGATCTTTTTCTCAAAGAATATAGCAAGTTCTGAGGACTTGAATTGGGCTTGGTCGTCTGGGATGGCAGGGGAGGCCGGTTGAGTAAGATCCGCGATGTAAGAGAACAAGGCCTTGGTGTCAAAGAAGAAGTTATGGATTTTGTGGGCGTAGAAATCTCTCTTTGTGTGGAGGATAATGTTTCTGTAGTTGTGCATGGCTGTTTTATAAGCAGATAATGAAGCTCTGGAGGGTTTCTTGCGCCATAAGTGTTCTTTGTGTCTTAGTTCTTGTTTGAGTTTTTTCAGTTCAGGTGTGAACCAGGGTTTTTTGTTCTTGAGGGAAGGGTTTAACTCTTGTCGTCAGGGGGCATATTTTATCTGCCACATTGTTAGTAATGTTGAACCAGGAGGCAAGGGCCGAGTCTGCTTCAGACAGATCGAGGTTAACTAGTTCCGTCGAGAGGTGGGAACTGAGGTCGTCCATGGAACAGGATTTCCTGAAGTGGATTGTTGTTTTGGGGAGGGGGGGGGGGCTAGGTTTTCCAAGATGGAGAAGTCCGTGATGATGAGCCAATGGTCGGACCACGGGATTGGGGAGCATAGGGGCAGGGAAGTTTGGGTGAGGCCTGAATTTATGAAGGTGAGATCCAATGTATGATCAGCTTTGTGCATGGGACTGTTGATAATTTGATTGAAACCCATGGCCTTGAAGGAAGATAGTAGGGCTTCGCAATTGGAGGAGAGAGGAGTCGAATTAATGTGGAGGTTGAAGTCTCCCCAGATGATAGCTGGGGTGTCCGTGTTGATGTGTTTGGCAGTGAGCTCAATGAGGTGTGATGGATCTGACTCGAGGAGTCCCGGAGGGGCATAGACTAGGCAGATTTGTAGTTGTTTTGAATTGAAGAGAGCGATTTCGACTCTAGAGGCAGATTTTGTATTCTGAAGAGTTAATCTTAGCTCTTCTTTTGCTGCTGAGAGAAGGCCACCGCCTCTCTTTTTGAGTCTAGGAACTGAGAAAAGACCATAAAGCTGTAGAGGTAGTTGATTGATTAATGCTATGTCTGTGGGTTTCAGCCAGGTTTCCGTGATTGCGCAGATGTCCGGTTGAGAGTCCATTAAATAGTCATTGAGGATATAGGTTTTTTTAGTGAGGGATTGGGCATTGAAAAGTGTTATGGAGAAGAGTGATAGCCCAAGGAATTGTGTGATGGGGGAAGTCATTATGGGTAACAACCTGTTATGCTGGAGGGGGATGGGGGTGGTATGTTTTCTTTGGTTATTGTAGAGGTTTTTTTAAAATGGGGATGGGGAATGTGGGCATATTTGTTAAGCTGCAGTGTGAGCTGAGTCTGGAGGAGGTAGGAGGGGGAGGATGCTGCTGTGAGTGAAAATCCTGGTGGGTAAAGAGACAGGCGGATGGAAAGTAGAAGCTGGAGCACTAGGTGGCTGCACAAAGGGGCACACCAGGTTGTCACAGCTGTATAAGCCGGGACAAGGTAATTCCCTAGACTGGAGCAGCACAGGAGTCGAGAGCAGGACAAGGTTTTCTTGTTGACGAGCCACCTCCCCTTTGGGTTGAGCCGCAGGTTTTAGTGGCCAGCAGGACTTCACTGGCGGTGTACCAGGAGACAGTAACTGGAACAAGGTACAGGGCAATGCAGAACAGAACCAAGGACTGACAACAGACAGAAGAATCTCTGGAAGACCCACAATTCATTTATTAGTTCAAATGAAACTAAGAGATGCAGAGAGACAAGGGCAACTGAAAGGCCTAAACCAGGGAAGAGCAAAGCAAGGAAGGCCACCAGGAGGCCTAGACAGAGCAAGAAGAAGACAAGGAACACAAGGGCATGCAATGCCACTGCGAGGTTTAAGCAGAGCGGAAATAAGGCACTAGAGTGGCCACTACAAGGAGCAGAAGCAACTCTATGATGAGGAGGGAAGGGTTTTATAGGGCTGCATTATGCAGCCTTCAAGGTGGAGGCTAGAGCAGGTTTGAGCATGGCCAGTGAGGACCCCTGCTGACAGAAGGGCTGCCTAGCAGCTAGTATCATTATACAGGTCCTGTATTCCACTGAGAACTAGATCTAATGTAGTTGTCTCTCTTGTTGGCTCCATAACCAACTGCTGCATGAAGCAGTCATTGAAGGCATCTTGGAACGTTACTTATTTTGCATATCCTGATGTTACATTTACTCAGTCAGTAGTCGTGTAATTGAAGTCTCCTGTTGTTCTGTTGCCGCTTTTACTAGCCAGTCTAATCTCTCTTAGCATTTTGTAGTCTGTTTCCTCATCCTGGCCAGGCACATGGTGCTATATCCCCACTACTATACTCTTCTCTTTTACCTTTGGAATTTCTAGAACATAGGGACATAAGAAATTTCCATACTGGGTCAGACCAAGGGGTCCATCAAGCCCAGCATCCTGTTTCCAAAAGTGGCCAATTCAGGCTACAAGTATTTGGCAAGTACACAAAACTACCATATTTTTCGCACTATAAGACGCACATGACCATAGGACGCACCTAGGATTTAGAGGAGGAAAATTAAGAAAAAACAAATTCTGTTCCCATGATGGACTTTGTATGGGGCTCCCCCCTGGTGGCCATTGGTGGGATATTTTTTTGGTTTTGTTTTTTATAGTAAGGCAGAGAACATCCACACAGGTACTCACACTCACTGGTATTCTGTCCCTCACATACATACATAAGCTCTTTCACACACGTTAGTTCTCTCCCCCCACTCAACTCACTGGCTCTCCCTCACATATGCACATACCCACAGACAATCACACTCTCAGACTCTCTCCCTCATACACACAGCTCTCTCACACCAGTTATTTTAAACTTTCATGATTGCTCCAAAGTTCAATAATAAATAGTCAGGGCTATATTACATTAATAAGGAGAGCAATTGCTCCTAATATTTCGACAGGTAGCCACAATCAGCACAGGCAGTAATTCTATTTGCTGGTCTGTGTCATGTGTCCTCCACCCCAGGCAGTATACCATCCCCCATGACCCTCCAATCATCCAAACCACAAGGAGTTAAGTTCTTACTTTGGACTGCAAGTGAGGTCCTCCGGCAGAGCCCGAGCTCCCTGCCGGTTCCGGGGTACATCTCACTGCAAGATTGGCGTGGCGCAGGTCAGTTATCACCTGTTTGAACCGCGTGGACTACAGAGGCCCCTCCAGTTCAAACAGCTCCCTGCCGGTCTGCTGTTCCCGGGGTGCATCCCACTGCGAAGGACGGCGCGGCGCAGGTCAAATGCCAGCTGTCTGAACTGGAGGGGCCTCTGTAGCCCATGCAGTTCAAACAGCTGATGTCTGACCTGCGCCGCGCCGACCTTCGCAGCAAGATGCACCCCGGGAACAGCAGACCAGCAGGGAGCTCAAGTTCCGCCGGCAGAATACTAGACACCTGCGCCACCATGCTGATTGGGCGTTGGGAGGAGGCGGGGACGGCGTGCGAGAGGGAGAGACTCTACATTCACTCCATAAGATGCACCCACATTTCCCCCCATTTTTTGGGGGGGAAAAGTGCATCTTATGGAGCGAAAAATACGGTAAGTATATCCCTCATTACTTCCTGCAAAACTTTTATCCTGCTTGACTCCATGCCATCCTTAACATATAGTGTCACCCCTCTACCAATTTTATCTGTTCTTGTGGATATAATTATAATTTGCACCCTGGTATCACAGTGTCCCATTGGTTATTCTCCTTCCATCAGGTGTCCGAGATGCCTATTTATGTCTAATGCTTCCTTTAGTGCCATAATTCTAACTCTCCGGTCTTACTTTTCAGATTTCTGGCATTTCATATAGACACTTTAAAGTAGTTTTATTTGTATTTCTGTTTTTATATGTAGCCACAGCCTGCTTAATATCTGATAAGGCAGTTTGGAGTCATTTTTATCCTGTTCTCTGAATTTAAATACATCTGGATTTTTTCAGTTTTTGCAACCACCTCTCAATCAGGACACTGCAACTTGGTTTCTCAGTATCCTTTGAAGATACCTCCCTCTGAGCCATGTGCTGCTGAGCAACTGTCCACTTCCCCTTATGTTCTAGTTTAAAAGCTGCTGTTTCTCCTTTTTAGAAGTTTGTGCCAGCAGCCTGGTTCCACTCTGATTAAGTTGGATCCCCTTTTGTCAAAATATGTTACCCCAGGTCCTAATAAACCTAATTCATCATGCTGTCTACAGAGAAACCCCGTTTACGGATGTAAACATGCTTTAAATGATCTCCTACTTTATTCTCATTGCAAATATATAGTTTTGAACAGGGGAAATTTCCAAATTTTTGAATGCTTATTTCTGCTTAGAAATCAGAGACATGATCATTTTTTAATTTTATCTAATAAATGAATTCTTAGCACTCTATGGAATGCACTTTGGATAAAGACAGTGTATAAAAACCCAGGTATTTACTGTGTTGGAGGAATTAATTGCTTATCAGCAGTTTCAAACACACAGCTCATTTAAAGTAGGAGATAGGCCAAGAACCACTGGTTTTAATGGGTGGTTGATTTTGTATGTGAACTTTTTTTTTTTTTTTAATTAATAGTACTAGCTAAAAGTGCTCAGTGTAATCTGGTCAATAACAGCCCTTGGATATAGGAGCCCTGTACCTATGTGTGGGGTCTGGGCCTGTGTATGTGTTTGTCTGTGCTAGTGTGTGTGTGTGTGTGTGTGTGTGTGAGTTGTGCTTGCCTGTCCCTACCTGTCCCTGTGTGGGAGCCCAATAGATGGCTTCACAGACGGAGCATATTAGCAAACATTACTCTGCATTGCTTGTGTTGTCTGGTCAAATAACTACATTAGTGTGTGTCTGCGTCTGTGTGGGTGCCTAATGCCTTTATGGGGGTGTATGTTTGTGTACGCTTGGGTGTATCTGTCTTACTGTGCGTGTATGACAGGAATTTGCAAACAGAGCATATTGTTTTTACACATTGCACCTTCCACTGTCCCAGGTGCCACCTAAAGGCCACAGTGTGACACACACGATCGACCGACCACAAGCCTTTTTTATTTATATATAGATAGATATAGATTATAAGTACAACATAATTTGAGATGGAAAAGCCATGTTCAGCAGAACGTTTTTTTTTTGTTTTTTTTTGTTGCTTTTTGTTTTTGGTTTGCAGGGTTTCTTTGATATTCCAGTGGATAACCTGTATGCAGAGCCTGCAGTGTTGCAGTGGGTCAGAGAAAACATTCCCGAATGGAAGAACTCTATTATTGTCTCTCCTGATGCGGGTGGCGCTAAGAGGTATTCTCTCACCAGCTTCCCTTGTCATGCTTTAGTAGCCTCTACAGTCTGTAACGAATCTATATTAGAATCTCAGGTTCCTGTGAAATAATTTTCAGTAATTTTTAATTTCAGGCATGACATTCCAAAATAGTCATTAAATATCCATATCTTTATTATACAGCCTGCATGTTGAGAACTGCTAATTTGTGATATTATCTTTAGAAAAAAAAATCATTTGCCTTTCAAGTATTGGGCTCTTGTTTTCCATAAGTTTTGATGTAAGCCATAGGATGGATGAAAGGACTAGCCTCTACTATGACAAAAGAAAAAAAATGGTGTTATTCGTATGAAAGTATTCCATTAAAACTTATATTGGGATCGTATCAAAATATTCAAATTGTATTTACCTCTTTTTACAGCTTAAATTCATTAGATGGATTTTAGTGAGAGAGCCTATTTATTGAAGCCCCTCTTGTTTTGATAGTAATGAATGATCAAGATTTACAACTGCCAATCTAGAGAAGGAAAGAGATACCTTCAGAAAATGCCCCCACTAAATTTTAGCCATTTCCTTCTAATTTGGGACCCTTCTTGAGCACAAACCATGTCACCATTTATAGTGTGACTGCTAGAGAGTTCACTGCCTTAAATGCAGAACAAAGCTTTCTCACAGGACAAGCAGGATGGTAGTCCTCACATATGGGTGACATCACAGGATGGAGCCCAATCATGGAACACTTTTGTCAAAGTTTCCAGAACTTTGACTGGCCCCTACTAGGCATGCCTAGCATGGTACTAACCCTGCAGCCAGCAGGGGTCCCCCTTCAGTCTTCTTTTTTTCCGAGCAGCAGTAGCCTCGCGGTTAAGGAGCTCTGCAGAGATTCCTGACAGGAATTTTCCTCACGGAATTACTAAAAGTTAATTTGCCCCACAGGGGTCCCTCCTTTAACTTTTTCAAGCCACAGTACTCCCGGTAAGTTTTTACCCGTTTTTCGTCTATTACCGTTGAGTTTGGCCCTCGCGGCCTACTGGCCGTCAACTGTACCGCGGCTCAATTTTTTCCATGGCGTCGGGTTCCGTCTGTGCCCGGACTGTAATCACACCATGTCCATCACAGACCCCCATAAAGTCTGTGTAATGTGTCTTGGATGAGAGCATGATGACTTGACCTGCACCAAATGTGCCCTAATGACACCAAAAGAATGCAAGGCCAGAATGGAGAAGATAGAACTTCTCTTCCGTGCTCAAACTCCGACTCCGTCCATTGTGTCGATGTCGTCAGAACCGGCTCCGTCGACTTCACGCCAGCATCGACCACCACCCAGTGACCATCTGGCATTGGCGACATCTCGGCCTTCGACACTCTCTACTCCCCCTCAGGACCGAGGGGATCATAGAGATAAACATTGCCATTGACATCAAAAGTCTCAGACCATCGTGGGAGCGAAATCATCGACCTCACCATCGTCCAAGCCGCCGTCGAAGAAACCCCATCCAGAAAAGGCACTGACCTTTTCGGCGACCGGGTCACCGAGGCAACCCTCACCCGACAGGGATTTGGGAGCTGCAACTCCGCCTTTAACGGTGGTCCATCCAGCTAGGCCTCTGCCTCCTTCTTCTGTTCCAGAGCTGGGGCTGCTTGCTCCAGGTCTCTGAGAAGAACTGGACCGGATGGTTCAGGAGGCCATCGACAAGGCGAAGCAAAGACTCCAGGTTCCTCCGGTACTGATTGTGGAACCGACCCGATCCCGGCAGCGTTGGCACCGCTGCTCTCGAGGATGGAAGCGCTCATTGTCGCTTTTCCACCGATGGACCCCGGGTCACCGATGGCTCCGGTGCCTTCCCCGCTTACTTCATCATTGGGAGGAGAAACACCATTCCGCATCCCTCCATTGGGCGTTCTGCCTCAGCCATCTATGCTGATACGTTCCTCACCACCGCTCCAACAATCGGTGCCGATACGCCAATCGGTGCCACTGAGCCATCCATCGATGCCCTCTATGCCTGCGCCTGTGCTTTCGATGCCTTCATCGGTGCCTCCAATTATTCCTTTGATTCCTTCTGAGCCTAGACCAGAACCCTCGGGTATCCCACCACCCGGTCCCCCCTCTAGCTCCTAGCGGGGTAGATGCTGATTCCTATGATACCTGGACTGATGATTCCTCCCCAGACACTGATGATTTGCCTTCACCACCTTCACCTACTGTAAGCAGAAAGCGTTCTCCTCCAGAGGACCTTTCCTTTATAAGTTTTGTGAAGGAAATGTCTGAATTGGTTCCCTTCCAATTACAGACTGAACAGGATGATAGACATCAAATGATGGAGTTGCTCCAATTCCTGGATGCTCTCAAGGAAATAGCTTCCATCCCTGTTCTTCTGGATCTCCTTAAGAAGAACTGGGAACAACCTGGCTCCATTGCTCCAGTCCACAGAAAAGTCCACAGAAAAGTTGACACTACCTACTTGGTGCAGTCAGCTCCAGGTTTTCAAAAACCTCAATTGGATCACCAATCTGTAGTGGTAGAATCCGCACAGAAAAGAACAAAAAGGTCAAAGCCTCATACAAGATTTAACAGACTCCCTGCCTCACTAATTTCAAGAGCAACTCCAAACCCTAGTAAACAAAGGGTTTGAGGCAGGCAAGCATGAGATCAGATCATCCTATGATATCTTTGATACTGCTACTAGAGTATCTGCAGCAGCTATTTCGGCAAGGAGATGGGCCTGGCTCAAGTCTTCTGATCTTCGCCCTGAGGTACAAGACAGGTTATCTGACCTACCCTATGTAGGAGATAATCTGTTTGGAGAACAGATTCAACGGACGGTGGCGGAACATAAGGACCATCATGAGACTCTTAGACAGCTATCTCTGATACTTTCTGACTACTCTTCAAAACAGCCCTTCCGAAAGGACTCTAAAAAGTCATTCTTCCGCCTGAATAAGTCCTACCCGCCACCAGCCAGATCCCGTTCCACGAAACTTTTCAAAAAGCCCAGTCTTGTCAGACACGGAAACAAAAACCGCAGGCAGCTCCTCAACCATGTCCTGCTTCAGGTTTTTGACTTCTACCTAGAGAGCAACAGCCAGCTTCCATTGCCTCACATACTAGTGGGAGGTCGATTGTGCCACTTCAACAACATATGGCACTCAATCACCTCAGACCAATGGGTACTGGTGATAATTGCTCAAGGTTACCATCTGAACTTTCTCTCCGTGCCACCGGGCTCCCCATTCTACCGACGTGGAGAACATCCGATCACTCCATCCTTCTGGATCAGGAGGTCTCCCTCCTTCTCCAGTCCAAGGCAATAGAACCCGTACCCTACTCTCAGCACGGCTAGGATTATATTCCCGGTACTTTCTAATCCCTAAAAAATCGGGAGGCGTTCATCCTATTCTGGACCTACGGGCCCTCAACAAGTACCTCCAGCGAGAGAAATTCAAGATGGTAATCTTAGGTTTGCGTCTTCCTCTTCTACAAAGAGAAGACTGGCTCTGCTCTCTCGACCTCCAGGACGCATACACTCATATTGCGATAACTCCATCTCATTGCAAATGCCTGAGGTTTCTAGTAGGCCCCAAGCACTACCAGTACCAAGTGCTTCCATTCGGCCTAGTGTCTGCGCCATGAGTCATCACGAAATGCCTCGTGGTGGTTGCAGCCTTCCTAAGGACTCAGGGTGTTCATGTCTACCCCTATCTAGACGATTGGTTAATCAGGGCTTCCACTCAGCAAGCTGCTCTGTCGTCCCTCAATCTAACCTTACACACTCTAATTTCATTAGAATTTCTCGTCAACTACGACAAATCCTATTTAGTCCCATCTGAAACCTTGTCATTCATTGGGGCAGACTTGGACACCTTGCAGGCAAAGGCTTTTCTGCCTCGACAACGAGCTCTCACTCTCGTATCTCTTGCGCACCAGCTGCAGTCTCAACACTCTGCGACTGCACGCCACTTTCTCATCCTCCTGGGACACATGGCGTCCTCAGTGCAAGTCAAACCAATGGCCCGTTTAGCCATGAGAGTCATGCAGTGGACTCTACAGTCACAATGGACTCAAAGCATTCAGCCCCTGTCGACCATTGTCCATGTAACCGACTCACTCCGTCAGTCTCTTGCCTGGTGGAGAAATCAGAACCATCTCCTCCAAGGCTTGCCCTTTCAGGCTCCAGACCCTCAATTAACTCTCACCACTGATGCCTCCAACCTCAGCTGGGGAGCCCACGTGGCCAATCTGCAGACACAAGGATCTTGGTCTCCAGAGGAAGCCAAACACCAAATAAATTTCCTGGAGCTTCAAGCAATCAGATATACTCTCAGGGCATTTCAGGATCGCCTCTCAAATCAAGTCATACTGATCCAGACGGACAACCAGGTGGCCATGTGGTACATCAACAAACAGGGAGGCACCGGCTCCTTCCTTCTGTGTCAGGAAGATGCACAGATATGGGCGGAAGTTGTCTCCCATTCGATGTACCTCAGGGCTACCTGGTTGCCGAGAGTGGACAATGTGTTGGCAGACAAGCTGAGTCGCATCTTTCAACCGCACGAGTGGTCTCTCAATTCTTCAGTAGAGAACTCCATCTTCCACCAATGGGGATATCCTCAAATAGACCTTTGTGTCTCCTCAAAACCGCAAAGTAGAGAACTTCTGCTCTCTCATTCACAGCAAACACTCTCAACCCAGAGACGCATTCTCCCTCTCGTGGGCAACCGGTCTACTTTATGCATTCCCCCCACTTCCTCTTCTCTCGAAGACTCTTGTGAAGTTAAGTCAGGACAAGGGAACCATGATCCTGATAGCACCTCACTGGCCTTGCTAAGTGTGGTTTCCAATACTCCAGGATCTCTCCAATCACAGGCACATTCCCTTTGGAAAAAACCCGCTTCTGATCACTCAAAATGACCGGTGCCTCCGCCACCCCAATCTTCAAGCCTTGTCCCTGACAACATGGATGTTGAAAGGTTAATCCTTCAGCCACTTAACCTTTCTGAACCAGTTTCCCGTGTCTTGATTGCTTCACAGAAGCCTTCCACGAGAAAATCTTACCCTTACAAATGGAACAGGTTTACGTCATGGTGCTCTTCTCAGTCCCTTGACCCCTTTTCCTGACCAATCACGAAGTTTTTGGGCTATCTCTGGCACTTGTCAGAGTCAGGTCTAAAAACTTCTTCCATCAGAATGCATGTCAGTGCGGTAACCGCCTTCCATAAAGGTGTCGGGGATGTTCCTATATCAGTACAACCCTTTGTAACATGTTTTCTGAAAGGCTTGCTTCACCTCAAGCCTCCACTCCTTCCTCCGGCCCCTTCTTTGGACCTTAACCTGGTTTTGGGTCTGCTCATGAAACCACTCCTGTGACCTTCAATATCTCACATGGAAGGTGATTTTCCTTTTGGCAGTCACTTCACTCGCAGAGTTAATGAATTACAGGCCTTAGTTACCTATCTGCCTTACACTAAACTTCTGCAGGACCAGGCAGTACTCCGCACTCACCCTAAATTCTTACCCAAGGTAGTTTCGGATTTTCATCTAAATCAATCCATCATACTACCTATCTTTCTTCCCAGGCCCCATTCCAATCCAGGAGAACAGGCTCTGCATACCCTTGACTGTAAACGGGCTCTAGCATTCTACCTAGACCGTACAGCTGCCCACAGGGAAAGCACTCAATTTTGTCTCTTTCCATCCTAACAAGTTAGGAAAGCCTGTGGGTAAGCAGACTCTCTCCTCCTGGTTGGCGGACTGCATATCCTTATGCTATCAGCAAGCAGGCATTCCATTTCGAGACCGTGTTAAAGCACACTCTGTGAGGGCCATGGCGACTTCAGTACCTACGATCGGTGCCGCTTCCTGACATTTGTAGGGCCTCCACTTGGAGTTCTCTCCACCCCTTTGCAGCCCACTATTGCTTGGACAAAGCCGGAAGATAAGATTCCATCTTCGGCCAGTCTGTCCTTCGTAACCTATTTACAACATGACGTACCAACACCCTTCCGCCTGCCCGTTAGGGTTCAGGATGCCCTCGACCAAATTTTATCCCAGTCCTAGTGCTTCGCACACCTGGGTACATTTGGTGCATTTCTCGGACATCCTCAGCTTGGTACCCACCCATATGTGAGGACAAGCAGGATGGTAGTCCTGTGAGAAAGCAAATGTTGCTTACCTGTAACAGGTGTTCTCTCAGGACAGCAGGATGTTAGTTCTCACGAAACCCGCCCACCGCCCCGTGGTGTTGGGATTGTAACTTTTTCTTATTTTATTTTTCAGCACTGCCTGTAGCTTTTAAACAAGACTGAAGAAGGACCCCTGCTGGCTGCAGGGTTAGTGCCATGCTGGGCATGCCCAGTAAGGGCCAGTCAAAGTTCTGGAAAATTTGACAAAAGTGTTCTATGATTGGGCTCCATCCTGTGATGTCATCCATATGTGAGGACTAACATCCTGCTTGTCCTGTGAGAACACCTGTTCTCACAGGACAGATAAGCAACAGATCTGTAACACTTATCTGTCCTGTTCTCACAGGACAGATAAGTGTTACAGATAAGCAACATTTGCTAATCCAGAGGACTAAGCTTGAAACCTTGGCTCCTGCAGAACCTAGAAAATGTGTACCCTCCCCCCAAAAGCAAAAAGCAACCTTCCACCCTCTGTTTCTTTGTCCTGTTCTCTTGATATTTCTGGTTACTCCAATGCAGTCTCTTTTGTGCCATATTAATAAAGCAACCAAACATCTCATTTACCTGCAGATAAGCAGGCTGAATTAGCCATGCTGTCTGGGAGCACCTCCTGGTGGCTCAAGGCAGGAATGTCTAGCATAAGCAGAGCTTTGCTTCTGCACACCTGCGTGATGCCAACATTTTAGTTTTTTGCTTTCCCACGCGGCAGTGGGTGCAGGCTCTTCTCTCTTATTTTTTTGTATTCTTGCCTCTTTTCTTCACGTTTTGTGAACCCCCTAACAGCACTTTTAAGTGCTAAAATGGCTCCAAAAACTTCAGGTTTTAAATTTTGTCAGTGTGGTAAAATTATGTCCATTACTGATGGACATAATTACTGCTAGTTATGCCTGAGGCCGGACCACAATATGACAGCCTGCCGGGACTGTGGGAGGATGTCCCCTAGGGCCCAGAGGCAGAGGGCCGCGAAGATCACTGGGCTCTGTGAGGGAGTAAATACCGCTTCGGGCTCCTGTGCCCCCCCAGTGTTCAGCCCAGTCTTCGCCAGGTCGAGAGCCCAAGCGCCCCAGGCGTAAAGCAGTCCTCCTTCCTGCAACCCTCCTCCAAACTGAAGTCCTCGGAAGACATAGGCAAGGCCGGAGGAGAGCTTCCTCAACCGGCTCAAGTAGGTCGAGATTCGACCCGGGAAGGGTCCAAGTGTCGAGTGTGTCATCTGTGCCCGAGAATAAGATCGAGTGAAATAGGACAGAGGCGCCGGGCTCGATGCTTAGGGAAAAGCATCGTGTGTCGGCCAACGCACAACACCACTCAATGCACCGAAAGCGAAATACCACTGCTTCGCTGGTGTCATTGCACATGACACAACTGCCAGTGACCGAAACGACACACCCAACGCAGCATATAGTGTCTGACAAGCCATTGACGCACCCGACGCAAATGACTTCAAAACATGGAAAATCCAAGGAAAAGATACACCACATTGAGCATCTCGGGGCTCTGCTGGAGAGAGCCCCCGGCATTCAAAACCTCTGCAGCCACTCCTTCTGTCGTAAATGGAGGGCTCCGGGGAATCCGAGGGGGATGTACCTTGTCTTTCGTGCCATTCCTCTTCATCCACTTCCGACCGTAATGGAGAACAAAGGATTCCGATGGAAAGGAAGTCCTCTATATCCAGGCATTGCTCACAGGGAAGGCTCCAAAGTGTCTTCCTGCCTATTAAAAAGAGAAAAACATTCAGGCCTACTCCACGGGTACTAAAAGGAGCAGCTTCTCAATGTAAAAAATCACGGGGCTTTTACAGGCCTTCTTTGTTGTCTCTGTTCACCAGCCACCTTCCCCCTAGTCCCTCTAGGGAGGGTTCTGCATATTCCAACCCTTCTTCCCCATCACGGGGTCTCTTGGAAGGTGAGGTTTTAGACATAATGGCTAGTCCGCAAACATCCAAGCCAGGGAAGGTGCTGATTGCTCCTCTCCCCCATCACCAGGCTCCTGCACTGGCATTCCTTCTGACCCACTGGAGTAACCACCTGAACCAGATTTATTGAGAAGACGGGCTCAATCTTAAACCTGGAGACCAAGAAACTACCTGATCTTAGGGTGGAGGTCCATGACCTCTTGAAGATCTTTGACGACCCGGCTGAACAGACAGCTTTACCTTCCACTCGATCTTGGATGCTGTTATGGGTAAAGTGTGGGAAGTGCTTTTCTCCACGCCCACCACATCCAGGAAGACAACTAAAATTCAGAATGCGAAAGTCTGTACATTATGGCTCAGTGCAACTACCACATGCCTCGTTGGTAGTGGAATCCGCTATGAAGAAAGCCAGGAAAACCAGATTCTACTCTAATGCGCCCCCCCCCGGGTAAAGACAATCACTACCTGGACAATTTCGGCACAAAGGTGTTTCAAGGTTCCATGCTCAATGCCAAGATACAATTTTTTATCACTCAGTCCTATATGAGTGCCTCCAGAAATTGAAGTCTGATGAAGGTCAACCTTCGGGATCCAGTGAATGTAAACAGAGCATGCCTACCCTAGAAGAGGACCTGAGACATCTTCGCGCAATGTATGAGGGGTTCAGGCTTTCAGCCCGTACTTAGGCGGCCTGTAGCAGCCCGTCGAATAGCCTGGCTCAGAGTGAGCGCCATTTGTGCGGATGTACATGCCAAACTTGCGAACCTGCCAAGCAAAGGGGGATAACTTATTTGGTGATAAGCTTTGTGAGACAGTCTTCCAACTCATGGAGCAGAGTGTGGCAGTGTCAATGCTCACGTTACCAGCAGACCAGACAGCTGCGAAGCAGTTCTATCCTGCCTACAGGAAGCTCTTTTATCCCCGGTGCTCGTACAGATCCTATCTGCTGTATCAGCCTCCCTCTTACCCACCCAATACAGAGAGCCCAACCCCAACTATTGTAGCCGTGGGGCCGGGGCCGATCTCAGCACACCCCCAAACCAGCACCAGATGCTGCCACCAAAACCCAATTGTCTTTTTGATTCTACAGTGGCCAAAGCTACAGGAGGAAGTAGGCGGATGCCTCACTTCATTTGCACTGGCTTGAGGTTGGATCACATCCAATCGTTGGGTTCTCAGCATTGTCCAGAACAGCTACCGCCTAAATTTCAGAAGACCTCCCACCTTACCACACTTAGTCTCCCTCTCGCAGGGAGGCAATTTTCTTCCCCTTTTGCAGGAAGTCAAATCCCTCCTGCAACAAAGGGCAATATAGTTGTTGCCCCCTTCTCACCAGTCTTGGGAATATTACACCCAATACTTCCTCATCCCCAAGAAAAGCAGAGGGCTGCAGCCGATACTGGACCTCAGAGTACTCAACAAATTTATTGTGTGGGAGAAGTTCAAGATGACCTCTCAAGAACACTTTGCCTTACCTACAACCCAACGACTGGATGGGCTCCTTAGACGTCAAGGATGCTTATACTCAAATACCTATACACTCCTCCTCCTGGTGCTATCTGTGCTTCCAGGTTCACAATAAGCATTATCAAAACAGGATTCTACCCTTCAGTCTATCATCAGCACCCAAGGTATTCACCAAATGTCTAGCAGTAGCTGTGGCCTACCTTTGAAGAGAAGGCATAAAACTTTTCCCTGTCTCAATGATTGGTTGCTAGAGTCCCAAGCCAGGAGTTGATTCACAACCATCAAGTTTGAGTTCTACCTAACATGAGGAAAGACAATGCATTGGGGGGGCCGCAGATGCCCCCCCCCCATAAATACTCAACACCTGTTGGCATTTAAAATTGGCCGCAGTTTAATAATAACTGAACCCGAGCCCTTACAATCAACTTAGTAATACCCCTCCCCCAACGCCCTCCACCCTTTCCTTGCCTCCATCAACTTAAACCCCAATGGTGGAGTTACCCCTCCCCATTTTCCACCTGCTCTGCCTTGTACCAGCGAGAGGAAGCTTAACCGTGAACCTTAGCCCCACGGTTCCCCAGTCCTCCCGCATAGCAGCCCCCCAACTACGCAGGGCACTCCCCCCCACCCCCACCAACCATGCCCCCATCCCCTCATGACAACATAAACAATTGGGCTCGGGTTTACCGCCACCACTACGACAGTACCAAATATCACAACATCATTAAGATGTAACAAGGGGCGGGCGAGCACGTTCAGCGCTCCTGCCTGTGCTCTCCTTACGGCAAACTGCTGCTTGCCAGCCCTTGAAGTCACTACTCCCCTTCAAATCAGCTCCTCCCGTTTGAATTGTAATCTACTACTTCCCCTACTCCCCCACCCTTTCCCTTCCTCCTTTAACTCTTCCCGCCTTGCCTATGCTTGACTACACCTTCCCCCTGTTCTTCCTGCAGCCCTCCTTCGCGTGCTTTTTCCCCTGTTATGGCCACTGTGCTATAAACCAGCGTGACTTGCTTTAACATGGGAGGAAAGATAATGCACTCGGGGGCCGCAGACATTTCTCCCCCCCCCCCCCCATAATACTGTTGGCATTTAAAATTGGCTGCAGTTTGATAATAACTGAACCCAAACCCTTACAATCAACTTAATAGTTACACCCCTACCCCAACGCCCTCCTCCTTCCACCCTTTCCTTGCCTCCACCACCTTAAACCCCAATGGTGGAGTTACCCTCCCCCTTTTCCACCTGCTCCGCCTTGCTTAACCGTGAACCTTAGCCCCATGGTTCCCCGGTCCTCCTGTGTAGCAGCCCTCCCCCCCCCCCCCCAACCACGCCCCCATCCCCTCATGACAACATAAACAATTGGGCTCGGGTTTACCGCCACAGACAAGTTGATTATCGACTTGTTCCCCCACTGCGGCCACTTTCTGCTGCTGCCAGTTTCTTTCTCCAAACCTTCTTGTAGCACATTATTGAATAAGTCTATACCTATCTCTGACAGGGGTACTCCATCCCCACTAAATAAACCTGCTTCTACTCCCCATGCCCAAGAGTGCCTTATCCAAAAACCCCTTTCCCAACCCATCCATTTGCCTATTCAATTTCTTGACCCCAGTATTCTAAATAGTGTCCTCTTTGTTTCTCAGGCGGACGATTATGTCCGACCACCCTATCCTCACCTTGGGCCATCAGACCATGATTTGCGCTAAGTCCTTCTTAATCAAGTCAATAACGCTCTACAAGTTTTCTTTCCCATGTCATTCCCACCCAAAAGAATCAACAATATGTCAGGAATGCCCCACATTTCGATCCGTTCGGTCAGGAAAGGCAGCAGCTCGTCCCACTGCATGCCCCGTTGGCTGAACCATGCTAACTGCCATCCGAGATGCTCCAATTCCAAATCCTCCCCCTAAGGAAGCTTTAAGGCTCTTCTTTGGACCCTGTGAATATATGAATAACCCACGATCCAGGCACATCCGTTCCCGCACATCCTCCCCGTGGCTTCTGAAAAAGAAAAGTATGCATTAGTTCCATAGTCCAACTTATTCCCCCCCCCCCCCCCCCCCCGCTCGACCTCCTCCCCCTAGCGCACTCTTATCGTTCATGGATCTCCCGTTCCTGTTATTATGTAATCCCTGAACGCCCCTGATTTCCATCTCCCTATGCTTTGAATTCCTACATCCAACAGCCCCGCCTCCATCGCGGACTTCGCCACTCCAATCCTGAATGAATGGGAGCTATACCGTTTCGCGTCACATCCATCCCTACTGACCACCATGCGGAGTACCTGGGCAAATTGGTATCTTGTCAACACCGAGCTATCAGCCTGCACTAAGAAAGACCCATCCACAGCCGGCCGTAACCGGCAATATTGAAAGGCTGTAAGCACCGGGCAAACCAACTCGTTCTCATCAGGCAATAATGTGATCACCATGCCCTTTCCTTTCTGATCAGTTTTCGACTTTGGGCGAAACAGCGTAATCGACCGTTCCCTTATGGTAACACAGTTCAACGTGATTCCTTTGTTGTTAGTGCTATGATGTGACTGAGCTATAAGCTCGCTAACTCTCATGGCACCTGAGAAGGCCCATGAAAAAGCCACTCGAAACAGCGCCACCTCGAACCCAGACCAACATACTTGTGTTAACAAAACCCGTAAGTCGTATCAAATCCCGATATCTAATGGGTAACTGTTGATCCTTCTTATTTCCCATCCTTTTTTGCCAATCCTCCAATACCTTGCGCAAGCAAAAACTGTGCATGGGGTTGCCCCATCCCTTCATTTTTTGGAAAAATGAAAAACCCGCCAATTGTGTTCGCACTGTGGCCACCGAGTGACTGCTTTGCTTAGCCCATAACATGAAACCCACTAACCAGTGATCCGGCACAACTCCCCCAGTCCATCCCCTATATTGTAAATAATTTGTTAATACTGCATTTCCTTTTAAATATGTGTTCCAAGTACTTGGAGCTACTGAGTCCTGTATTAAGTCCCATTCATCTTCATAATATTGTGCTTGAAAAGGATCGCCATTGTTCCGACACCTGGAAAATGTGTAATCTACATGAAAGAATAGCCTAGTGGTTAGAGCAGTGGACTATGAACCAGGAGACCAGGGTTCAAGTCCTGCTGTCGCTCCTTGTAACCTTGGGCACAAGGTACAAAAACTTAGATTGTAAGCCCTCTGGGGATAGAGAAATACCTACAGTACCTGAATGTAAACCGATGTGATATCCCGATTGAGATCGAATGTCGGTATATTAAAAAAAAAAAAAATGACTGCCTACCTGCTGCCTGTCAGTCTGTTCCTAACTATGCCTCTGTTTCCCTACAAGCTGCCAGATGATGTGTGGGGCATATTATTCTCCCTTTTTTTTTTTTAATATTGCCCTGTACTCCCCATTCTGTACTTGTCAGTAATCTGAACTATACCTCCCCCCCCCCCCTTATGCCCTCCGCTGCCCCTGCCGTTCCCCTCCCTGGATTCTATATATAACGCTGCTGATCTACCCTCATCCCCATCCCTGCCTTCACCCATCCATGTTCTACTGTTTTGCACCCTTAATGGGTGCTTTGACGTTCATCTGGGTGCACCTGGTGCTGGGATGAGCACCATTACAAGCCACGCAGGCATGTCTGAACTTACACTCTGGGAACAAGCAAGAGGCCCTATTGAATCGCCAACAAACATCGCTCTTTGCTGGGTTCAACTTGATTTCTTTGGCTAGCTGACCACTGCCCCTTGACCCGATGTCCGCCCCTGTGAACCCGCTTACAACGTGCTGTGCATCACCCATCTCTCCCGATGCCCCTCCACCTGTCTTTGTTTGCCTAGAGCTCTTGTTTGTCATCTGAGTGAGCCAAAGATTAATGTCCTGTGTTCCCCAAGACATGACCTGTTCCCCGCCATCTTATCCCGGAACTGTTCATCGTAATTAAGCCATGCCTATCCTTCATAATCTATGAATGCTCCCAGGATGCTATCGCAATAAGCCAGTAAGGCCCCGTGTTCCTCCGGCTGATAGTGCCCGACAACACTAGCCAGCCACAAGAAACCCCTCATCCAATTAAGAATATTTTTGGGCACCTTGGTGCCAGGCTCCTTCCCTCGCTTATGCTTACTGCCTTTGCTGTGTCTTCGCTTGCCCCCTCTCCTGCCATCCAGCAACTGGAATATGTTAACGTACTTTCGCCGCTTGATTCTGCTATGGACTTTCCCTGGCACTCCCTCCCATAGTTCGGTCAGTGATGCCAAAGCTGGGTGTCCCATATCCTGCTCAGGTCCCAATCCGCTCACCCTGTCCCTTCTAGCTGCTGCGCTAGAGTCCGTAGAGGATTCCATAGTTGAACTGCTGTCCGTATCGCTGGAAGATGTGTCCCTTCTATGCTTGGCCTTGCTTTTGATACTTTTCATCTGGTCCTTAAACCTCTCTTTGCCTTCTTGCCACTTCACCTCTGGCTCTGTCCGGACGACCCACCAATGGCCTGTCCACGCTCGGGTATGCAGGCTGTCTTCTCCTCCAATCCTCACTGTGGGATGTAATCAGGCGCTCTTCTTCCATGTCACCTGAAACAAGAATACTGGCCGCAGTCTCTGTCCTTGAAACCCCTTGCTGCCCTACTTCCTGCTGCCCCGTGCTGAGCCTCCTCTCCCCTTCAGGTATGCCATAAAATTCCCTACCTACCCGGCTTATGTATTCATCTCCCCTCTGACCCACCACCCTGTCCACCCCTCTTGTGCCCAAATGCCACACAGGCCACCCCCCAAAACCCCCATTCCCCCCTACCCTGGCTGGTTGTCTTAGCTTGTCTGCCCCCGTAGGCCCGCTAATCTTCCTCCCCACCTCCCGCTCCCTTTGCATGTGTCCGCACTCACCGCACACATGCTCTGTGCCCTCTCCTCTGGGTACATGGCCTCCGCTGGACCTCACCACCGCCACTCCTCTCACTCTCCGCCGTCCTCTTCAATCAGCCCGGATCCCAGTATGAACCGCGTCTTCTTTCATCCTGGCGTGTCTTTCTACGCTGACGCTGGCAACTTTTTGCCCCGGCTCCCGCTCTTTTCTGCGCCACTCGCTGCCTGATCCGGCTCCCACGGCACTGACCAGCTCCGCGGCCCGCTTAACCCCCTCCGAAAATGCCTCAGTCAGAGGAATACCGCTGCTGCTGGGCTCCTTACGTCCCCCATGCTCCTCGGCCCTATCGTGCCCCGGGACAAGGTCGGTTGGTGATGCACTGCCAGACCCGGAGGCCTGAATGGACAGGTCAAGGGGGAGGGGCTCTCCGTGGCCCTGAAGCCGCCTCAGGCCCACTCTCGCCGGAACTGACCGCAGGCCTGTTCTCCAACTCCTTCTCAGCTAAGTCGCGCTGTGGCCGGGCGAAGCGCGTCGCCACAGCTCCCTTTTTGCCCCAGCCCTACCATGGCTTGCTGGCCCGCTCCTCTCTCCACTCCGCCTTATTTTTTCTCTTTCGATTCGCCATGAGACCCTGAACACCGAAAACTGCCCAGGACCACAAAGTTCAGTGCTCCTGCCTGTGCTCTCCTCATGGCAGACTGCTGCTTGCCAGCACTTGATGTCACTACTCCCCTTCCAATCAGCTCCTCCCGTTTGAATTGTAATCCGCTACTTCCCCCCCCCCACACCCTTTCTCTCCCTCCTCTAACTCTTCCGCCTTGCCTATGCTTGACTACCCCTCCCCCTGTTCTTCCTGCAGCCCTCCTTTGCACGCTTTTTCCCCTGCTATGGCTGCCATGCTGTAAACCAGCACGGCTTGCTTTTGCTTGGAAAGCCTGGGTTTCCTTGTGAACTACTAGAAATCTCATCTTGACCCTTCTCAGACACTGCAGTTTATAGGTGTGCTCATCAACACAAGTCTCTGCAAAGCTATTCTTCCAGAAGACAGGATCTCTACCTTTCAAACCCTGGCCACCACTTTGAGAAGTCTTGCACAACCAACAGTGCATCAAATCCTCACATTATTGGGCCACATGGCAGCAACAACATAAGTGATCCCACACGCATGCCTCCACATGAGTCATCTTCAATGTTTAACATCCCAGTAGTCGCGCAAGGTGACTGTCACAAGATCGATGGCGACAGATATGGGGGGGGCTCACGTGCTGCACCTCAAGACCCAGGGTCAATGGTCACCCACGGAGAAAAAATTCCAAATCAACCTCCTGGAGCTGCAAGCCATTCGTTTGCCATACGTGCTTTCTCGCACCTTCTAAACAAATCAGTCATGGTATACATAGACAATCAAGTAGCCATGTACTACATAAACAAAGAAGGAGGTCCGGTTCTAGGACCTTGTGCAGAAAGTCAGTCCTTCTCCTGGAGCAGGTGCTAGCACATTTGATACAGCTGCAAGCCACCTATCTACCTAGCATATGAAATACAGAAGCAGACAAGCTCAGCAGAATATTTCATCCACAGGAATGGGAATTGGAGGGGAACATAGCATCCAACATCTTTAGCAGCTGGGGGATACCCCAAATAGATCTTTGCCACCGAGCACAATGGGAAAGTACCACAGTTCTGCTCCTTATACCCGTGCGACTGGAGAATGGCTCAAGATGTCTTCCTATTAATCTGGTCGGGAAATCTGTTCTATGCATTTCCTCCAATACCACTGATAGGGTGGGTAATACAAAAGTGCATCGCAGACGACTTGGACCTCAACCTCATTGCCCCAGTGTGGCCCAGACAACCATGGTATACCTATCTGATACACCTATCCGCCAATCCCTCTTCGGAAAAGGATTGGCTTCCTAACTCAGGAAGGAGGGACACTGCTGCATCCCATGCAAGACTCCCTTCACTTGACAGCGTGGAGATTGAAAGGGAAGTTTTAAGTCATCTTCCCATTTCGGGAGAAATTCAAGACATGAGGCCCTCCATGCAGAAAAATTATGCCACTAAGTGGCTTAGGTACCATCATTGGTGCATTTCAGCTTCCCTTGACCCTTTTCAGTCCTCACTGGAGCAGTTGCTCATGTACCTACAATTACTTTTCAGATCTGAATTGGTGATCTCATCCATAAGAGTTCACTTCTGTACCATTGTGGCATACCATTAATCTATTCAAGGCATCTCCATCTCCGGCACTCGCTAATATCTCGCTTCATGAAGGGCACTCTGCACCTCTGGCCTCCAGTTTTAAGGCCGGCCATTCCTTGGCTTGAACGTTATCCTCGAAGCATTAATGCTTTCCCCGTTCGAGCCCATGCAGTCAGCTTTGTTGAAGTTCCTCACATGGAAAGTGCTTTATCTAGTGGCCATCACGTTGGCACAACGAGTGGGAGAATTGCAAGTGCTGGTACACTACTCCCCCCTATCTACCAAGACAAAGTAACCTTACAGACTTATCCATCATTCCTCCCTAAGGTCGTCTCGGCCTTTCATCTAAATCAGACAATTTCGCTACCAACCTTTTTTTCTGAAACCTCATGCCTCAGGACGAGAGGCATTGCTACTTACTTTAGATTGCAAGAGGGCACTGGTCTACCACTAGCAGAGAACCCACTCGCTAAACAGGCCTTCACAGCTCTTTCTCTCCTTTAATCCAAATGCTCCAGGACTACTGGTGTCTAAACGCACACTGGCTAATTGGTTAACCCAATGCATCCACTTCTGCTATTCAAATAGATCAGAATTTCTGACATTAAAAGTGAAAGCGCATCAACTGAGAGCTATGTCTGCTTCAGTCGCACATCTTCGTCAGGTGCCTGTTCAAGACATATGCAAAGCAGCTGCTGAACGTCATTACATACTTTCATCTCCCTCTACTGCCTCCATCAACACGTCAGATCGGATACGCTCATGGAGAAGGAAATATTGTGACATGCCACTAGCACTTAAAACTGTCCACCAAACTAGTGGATCCTCTGCACAGCCGAGCCTGAATAAAATCCGAAAATAAGGCCACTTCTGTTTCTGTACAACACATACTGAGCTGTGTTTGGAATCCTTGGGCTGGGGACTCCCAGTCAGTACGGCTAATTCAGCCTGGTTATCTGTGGGGGGAAAAGCAAGTTTGCTTACCATAATCAGTGTTTTTACTAGATAGCAGGATGAATTAGCCATGTGTTCCTTCCCTGGATAGTCTGTACCTCTTCTTACTCTACCTTACTTTTCTGTTCTCCGTTTCTGTGCTTTGAGATAAACTGAAATGATGTTGGCAATCGCACGGAAAGGCACCACGCAGGCGTGCAGGAGCAAAGCTCTGCTTGTGCTAGGAGAATTTGCCACCAGGGGTGCTCCCAGACAGCATGGCTAATTCATCCCGCTGTCTACAGAAAACATAGTTTATGGTTCACAAACTTGCTAAACTTGAACTCAAGATAACAGGTGTTTATAGCTAAAATAAGCACTAAAGGAGAGCTCTCCTGCTGACTATTTAGAAGCTTGTTGTGTGGCCAGGTGAAACTTTCTCCCTGGCTGGACAGAAAGCTTCATAATCAAGTGGCTTATAAAATCTGAAGGATTATCTGAAGAAGGATCTCATAGCTGCTAAGCTTATCCATCTTCCCAGTCAAGAGCAGAAGCAGTTACCATCATTGTTTCATCTTCTGTCAACTAAAGGGGATTATATGCATAATTTGCAAAGTCTTTTTAGACAGAAGCATCTACATCTGTAAGAATCAACCCTTATGTCACCATGTCATGTTTTTCAGCATGTAGAAGTCCTTGTGTTTTCTTTATTAACTTAGAAAAAAATATACTAACATTTAGAAAATAACTTTTTGAAGATAGGTGCCTAGAACTGGACCACATGCATCAAATATGGCCTGACAAGGACTTGATGATGTGGAAATATTATAGTTTTGCCCCTTGCTTCTGCCTTTCATTTCATGCACACCAGTATGGCTAGCTGTGACTGCTGCTACATGACTTTTGTACCCTTACGCCCTGTTCTGTTTTTAGCAAGTACCCTGTTCAAAGTTCCTCTGCCTGACCGCCCTTGTCCGCCAATAACCTTCCTCTGTGTATGACCACTTTAATATCATCTGCCGCTGCTCAATGATCCATTTCAGACCCCACGACTTAATTTATTTTATTTGAAATATATGCTGTTAATTTATGGCTGCCTTATGCCTCCCTCTCAGCCAGTTCCTCACTTGCAAATTATATCAACATATCATAATTTACTGTAAAAATGAGCCTTTTGTGGGATGCAATTTGATGGGATCGATAGCATTCCTGAAAAAAACTAGCAAGTTGGTCAGGCAGGATCTGTTGCTTCAGAACCCATTCTAATACTTGCTCATCATTTGGCTCCCTTCCACTTGCCCAACTGCGTGAGCGACATTGTGAAATGGTTAGAAGAAAAAAATGTCTTTTTTTTTTTTTTTTTGGTGGATGATGCTAAGAGCCTCAACAGAGTGGACACATCTGAAGGAGTAGAGAGAATAAAAAGTGATTTAAGAAAAATGGCAGAGTGGTTGAAGATTTGGCAGCTGAGATTCAGTACCAAGAAATGCAGTCATGCACCTGGGGAGCAGTAATCCAAAAGAGCTGTATAATGTGCATGGACCAGGAAGAGAGGGGCTTTGGAGCAATTGTGACTGGTGATCTGAAGGCAGTGAAGCAATGTGACAAAATAGTAGCTAAGACCAGAATGATGCTGAGCTGCATAGAGAGAGAGAGGAATAACCAGCAGGATGCTGAGCTGCATAGAGAGAGAGAGGAATAAACAGCAGGAAAAAGGAGGTGATGATAATGCCCTTGTATAGGTCCTTGTTGAGTCCTCACCTGGAGTACTGTGTTCAGTTCTGGAGACCGTATCTCAAAAAAGATAGAGACCGGGTAGAAGAGGTCCAAAGGAAGCTGACCAAAATGGTGCGGGGTCTGTATTGGAAGACCTATGAGGAAAGGCTGAAGGATCTAAATGTATACCCTGAAGGAGAGGAGGTGCAAGGGAGATATGATAACAGACCTTCAGATAAATAATGAATTGTGACTTTGAAAATTTACTTTAAGAGCATACTAGTTTGCAGTAAACATACTGTCTAGAACAATTTGTGTAAATGTATTTGCAATTTTCACAAATCTGACTTTTTAGGGGGTCGCTATTCATTTATAGGCCGATACAGTACAGTGCGCTCCGACGGAGCGCACTGTTAGCCTGCTATTGGACGTGCGTTTTCCCTTACCCCTTATTCAGTAAGGGGAGGAAAACGCGCATCCAACCCGCGGCACCTAATAGCGCCCTTAACATGCAAATGCATGTGATGGCCCTATTACGTATGCGCATGGGATACAGAAAGTAAAATGTGCAGCCAAGCCGCACATTTTACTTTCAGAAATTAGCGCCGACCCAAAGGTCGGCGCTAATTTCTTCCAGCGCCAGGAAAGTGCACAGAAAAGCAGTAAAAACTGCTTTTCTGTGCACCCTCCAACTTAATATCAGCGATATTAAGTCGGAGGTCCCGAAGAGAAAAAAAAAAAAAAGTTGAATTCGGCCTGCGGCTGTCGGGTCGAAAACCGGACGCTCAATTTTGCCGGCGTCCGGTTTCCGAGCCCGTGGCTGTCAGCGGGCTCGAGAACAGACGCCGGCAAAATTGAGCGTCGGCTGTCAAACCTGCTGACAGCCGCTGCTCCTGTCAAAAAGGAGGCGCTAGGGATGCGTTAGTGTCCCTAGCGCCTCCTTTTCCCCGTTTTTACTGCATCACCTAATTTAAATACAGAATCGCGCGCACCGGCAGAGCGGGCGTTCGTCCGCTCTCCCGCGGACTTTACTGAATGGGCCCGACAGTTCTTGTTGCTGTTTTGCGCCTGTAATCTAAAAGACTTATTTTCTCTATCTCCCTGGATACTATAGTACATCCTAACTTGTTAGTTTCCTCTGCAAGAGGGAATGGATTTTTCCTGCTACTTGCTTCTTCAGCCTAGTTTCTATATCCTTTCTTTTTTTTCCAGAGTTGCCTGTTAATCCTGCTATAAATTAGGTAAAAGTCTTGTCTGAGTTGTATGAATTTCCCTAGAATCTGTCAGCTACCTGATTTAGAAGTTGCTCAATGTGAACTGAAAATTTTCTGTTTTCTGCTTTTTTGCTTTATAAGAAAAATGACAGTGAAGCCATACTTAAATCATAATAAGTAGCATCTAAAAAAGTTAACTTTTGCTGCATTATTTTAAGATAAATTTTTTTTGTTTGGTAGATATAAATTGGTACTAGCATACCTCTTTGAGACACCAAGTCCACTGGAGACTAAGTGCATTTCACAGTCAGGGCATTTGAGTAGCTGATGTCCCATCCAGATAATGAATGAAATAGGATTGACCGTAGCCTTATATCGCAATCACTCGGTGCAGTAATGGCAACCAGTTACTGCTGATGGTAATAGGAAGTGAGTGAGTTTCAGGTGCTACATGTTTTTGAAGCAATGTTATATTTGTGGCTTATTTATTTATAAACTTTTATATACCAACATTCATGGGAACATCACGCCGGTTTACAAATAACTAAAAAAGAATAGAAAATACAATGAATAGGGAAAAAGGGGATAGAGGAGCAGGCTAGAAGTGAGGAGATGGAGGTAGCAGTGGGAAAATAAATAATGAGAGAGAGAACAGATAGGAACAATGCCATTGAGAGATGCAGGTGGTGAGAGATGCAGGCGGTTTAGTCTAATCCTGCTGAAAAGACTATGATAAACTGGGATGTATTTACACTGTGGAAAACTAAGCATGCATCACTGTTGATTTGAGTATCTTATTGCTCAGTTTTAATGCACAGACCCCCGTAACAAGTGATTTATTAAGATAAAGCAATTACCTCCATGAAGCTTACCTTTAGTGTTATGAATTTTATCAGCTAATACATGTTTGTAGTGTAACTTTAGATAATAAGGGCAGAAGTAAAGCAAACTGTCCAACCATGCTAAATTGATGATAAATAATACACCTTAATATAAGTGTATCTTCCATTTACAGGCTGAAGACTATTTATGGTAATTAATAGAGCAGCTTTCATAAAAAAAAAAAAAAAAGCTCATTTCAACATAGCAATTAACAGTCCTGCCTCTAAAAAAAAACCCGTGTATAATTATACCTATCAAGAAAATGTAAAGGCAGATTTGCAACACTTAATGCATGAAAGCTTTAGATGAAAGAATAGTCCAGATGTACTAAAAGGGTTTTCTTCTCTTTCACATCTAATGGGGGGAGGGGGAGCGTGCCAAGTGTTGCTGCTCTTTATAATAGCAATTAAGTATATATACTGTGCAAGGAGCGCACTCAATGCAAGGGTAACTAGCAAATCATGACAAAAAAACTGTTGCTATTCATGCGGTTTCTCATACTTAAAACTTGAAGTTTGAAAATGGCATACACAGTATGGGTATGAGTACTTGTAGGTCATAGGTGAATGGTCTTCATCAAATGACTTATGAGGAGAGATTGAAGAACTTAAATATGTGCACCCTGGAGGAAAGGAGGAGCAGGGGAGATATGATACAGACTTTCAGATTCTTGAAAGGTTTTAATGATTCAAAGTCAACGACAAACCTTTTCCGTTGGAAAAAAATCAGCAGAACTAGGGGTCACGATTTAAAACTCCAGGGAGGAAGACTCAGAACCAATGTCAGGAAGTATTTCTTCACGGAGAGGGTGGTGGATGCCTGGAACGCCCTTCCGGAGGAAGTGGTAAAGACCAAAACTGTGAAGGATTTCAAAGGGGCATGGGAAACACTATGGATCCATAAAGTCTTGAGGATGTGAATGAAGAGAAGAGGCATGGGGGTGGCTTGTGGGAATGTCTGCTTACTACCTGGTGATTAATACTCTTATTCAATAAACATACACTCGATTAATGCGACACCAATATTGCTCTATGCTTCAACGGCAAGAGGAAATGTGGGAAAAAGGATTGGCATTCACAAATAAGTGTGGGAGTAGCTTGCTTGTTGCGGCATTTACTAGCCCAAACCAAATAAGCCTGATACTTCACTTTCAATGCATATCCAGTGTAGCTCTCTGCTTCAATGGCAGGGGGGAATGAAGATAAGAGGATTTACAGTCAGACAACTACCAAAAGTACTGAATTGCATAGTCTGGGTAAACAAGCGTGGAAGAAGCTTGCTTGTTGCAGCGGTTACTACCCCTAACTAATTAGGCTTGATACTTCACTTTGATGCAGCTCCAGCACTGCTCTCTACATCAATGGCGGGGGTGGAAGGAAATTAGAACCAAAAAATTACCAATAAAGGGCCCTGACCTCAGTGGTCAGAGTAACAGAATGCTTGCTGGGCAGACTGGATGGGCCGTTTGGTCTTCTTCTGCCGTCATTTCTATGTTTCTATATTAGTAAATCAGGTTTCCTTTATGCTGATATTACTACAGATTTCCACTTCACAGAGACACATGGATAGAAGTTACACAACCTTGTTTTTGAAAAGTCATCTCTTCATGGGGAATACAGATCAGGTTGAATGGCTCATGTATCCTTCCACTCAATATATCCTATCTTGTTTCTCAGTGTGAAATTAAAGATAAATCTGAAAAATCTAATTTACCACAAAATGATCAAGTTTTAAAATAGACATCCTGAGGGGAGTTAGTCAAAATCATTTTGTAATCCTGTTATAGATGCTTGGACTAAGGGCTAAGAAAATGAAATGACACAGTGGTACAAAAAGTCAAATGCAGTTGGTATGTAAGCCACGGTTCAGTCCCAAGTATTCCTAAACCCAGCCATATATTCTCTCCCTGTTATCTTTTCAGTAGTGACCACATAATAATTTTTCTCCCCTCCCTCCCCCCAACCCCAGCTTGCACCAGTCTTTGTTAGACAAGAGCAAATCCATGGCAGATCCTGAAAGGACCTGCTAACAAAGGTAGTGGAGGCCACTGCTGTAGGCAGATTATGGGCATGCTTGGAACAGAGCAGGTAAAGGACATGAGGGGCAGAGGTGGCTATTGAGTTTGCATGTGGGAATTTATATGTACATCTATTCAAAGTGGACGAATCTCAACTGAGCATATTGGATGGTCCATATTGGTCATCTGCCATCATTTTCTCTGTTACATGCAAAAATCCTTCATCCACAACAATGAATTGTCTATTCCTGAACATACCCAGATCAGTCCAGAAAAGTGGGTTGTGTATCCCTACCAGCAGGTGGATTCAGAACAATTAGAACTTTGGGTACTGCTACATAATGAGAGTGCCACCTACAGTCACGCAGTATTTCTCTGACTCCAGCGGGTGGTACAGATGCACACCTGCAGTCTTTAGTTATATTTTTTATTTAGTTTGAATTTAATTTTTTGGTTTATGGTCGCTTCCTGAGGTGTTAGGCGCCTTCGTGGGCCATCCCTCAGTAGAAGCCGGGCGTCGGGGATGTGTCAGGGTTTCGCCTGCCACAGTGCAGTGTCTGATGACCAGGGGCTCCTGGTTACTTACCACCATCTCTGCTGCAGCTGCTCCCTTGTCTCCTGCAACTGCTTTTCTCTGTGTCTTGGTAGTTTAATTAAAAAAACAAAAAACTGTTGTCACTGCAGCTGACTGACAGTCTTCAGTGCTAAGGTAAGGAGAGGTGCAGGAGGGACCTGGTCTTTTAAGGCCGGCCGGGGAATCTGTCAGCAGTGTTCCCCTCAGCTCCCGGGGCTCCGGGTCGTTTTCTGAGGGCAAGGGTGAGTTTTTCTCAATGTGCCTCGTTTACTCGCCGCTTCCCTGCTGGGGGCACTGTGATTTCACTATAGACAGGCTCCTTTCCCGTGGCACGGCGGCGCACATCTTTTTCTCCTCGGCCAGTAGTCTCTTAGCCCACGGCATGAAAAGTTTGTTTTTCCGGCCCTGCCTGACTGAAATTTTTTCCGCTTCGCGGCACCAAGCGTTTTTTTATTCACGCCTTTTTCTATTTCACCAGACTATCGGCGAGCTGCTGCAGATGGGACCAAAAACAGAATTGCAGGCTTACCGCGCGTGTGGGTCACGCGGCCAGGCGTTAGATGCGGCCCTCCCTATGCGCAGCATGTTCCCCGGGGTTAGAGGGCTCTTCAGGGCTTCTTGCCTCCTCCCTCAGGGAGGGAACGTCAGACTCGCCTTCAGCTTTGCGGGAAGAGGATTCTCTGCCTGTTCTAGCCCCGGTGAGAGAAGACCTCACTGGGGGAACTAATGATATCACCCCAGCCAACTCTCCAGTGGGGGAGGGGGACCCGGAGGGGTTTTCCCCAGAATTTGTCCTCCTTATGCACCAGGCTTTCCTGGCACAGAAACGCTTGGTGGTAAAGCGGCCGGGTCTTCTGGGGGCAGGTTCGGACCTGCCTGAGAAAAAAGGTCGGGGTACGGACCCTTGTCAGTGCCTCCCTGATCAGGCTCACCCCACTGAGGATTCTCCCCAAGGTACGTGAGAGCCGATTCCGGGGTCTGGGGCGACGCCGGCTTCTGGGGTAGTAGGGGCGGCAGACCCGGATCCGGCTGATGTGGATACTGATGATCCGAATGAGCCCGATGACCACCCTGCGTAGGGGGATGACTCCAGCATGGTACGTTTGTTCAAGCAGGATGAGTTAAGACCCCTTATTCCCCAGGTCCTTGAAGTTCTGGGACTTAAGGTTTCTCAAGAAGTGTCTGACAACGAGGGCGTCAATCCAGTCCTTGATGGCATTAGGGGTCCCACAACATCTTTTCCTCTGCCTAAGAAGGTTTGCAAACTAGTGACCCGGGAGTGGGAGACTCTGGATTCTGGCTTGAAGGTGGGCAGAGCTATATTATCATCTGATGTTTTGGATTTACTGAAGATTCCAAAGGTGGACGGTGCGGTCTCGGCAGTCACGAAAAAGACCACTATCCCTTAAGGATATGCAGGACCGCAAGCTGGAGATCCAGTTGAAGCGAGCATTTGAGGTTGCCGCGCTAAGCCTTTGGGCAGCAGTTTGCGCTAGCCTCATGCAGAGGGGCCTGTCTGTGTTGGGTCCAGGAGTCGGCTGCTGGGGCCGGTACGGCAACAGTGGGGCTCTGCAGTCCGTCCGCCTAAAAACAGGCATCGCTTATGTTGCGGATGCTTTGTATGATCTGGTAAGGACCTCGGTGAGAGGTATGGTGTCCATGGTGTCAGCGTGGTGTCTCCTCTGGCTGTGAAATTTGGTGGTGGATTTGTCCTCCAAGTCCCAGCTTTGTAATCTACCCTTTAAGGGCAAGGTCCTGTTTGGGGAGGATCTGGATCAGCTGGTAAAGCTGCTTGCCGAATCCAAGGGCAATCGGTTGTCGGAAGATAAAAGATCTTCTAAGAAAGTCTTCCCTCCTTGAGCTAGGTTTTGGGACTCTCGCCGCTTCAGAGTGGGTAGATACTCCGCACCTCCTGCTTCTAAACCTGCTTCGGGGCACCAGCAGTCCTTTCGAGGGGGGTTGCCGACCCGGAAGAGATTCGGGACATCTTGGTGCAGGAAGTAATTAAAAAAAACCCAATGAAGCCACGAGCACCCATTCCGTCGTTGAAGCTGTCGGAGGCAGATTATCCAACTTTTACACGGAATGGGCAAGAATTACATCAGACCGCTGGGTCTTAGGAGTGATCAAAGACTGGTATGCACTGGAGTTTTCGCGCCTGGTCCAGGAGGTTTTTGTGGAGTCCCGAGTGGCCTCAAGTGTCAAGCGAGAGGTGGTCCAGGTGACTACAATGACTTCTCAAGCTCAAAGCTATTGTCCTAGTTCCAGAGGCTCAACAGGGAAGAGGACAGTACTCCGTGTACTTTGTGCTCCTCAAGAAGGAAGGCACGTTTTGGCCCATCCTTGATCTGCAGAAGGTGAACCCGTTGCCTTCGGGTTCCTCATTTTCGTATGGAAACCCTGAGGACAGTGATGGCCGCGGTTCGAAAAGGGGAGTTTCTCGCTTCTCTGGACCTCATGGAGGCATATTTACACATTCCGATCCGGCTGAATCACCAGAGGTTTCTGCATTTCAAGGTCTTGGGACGACACTTCCAATTTCAAGCCCTCCCATTTGGTCTCGCAACAGCTTCTCGCACGTTCACCAAGGTGATGGTGGCGGCGGCGGCCTTCCTTCGTCAGGAGGGAATCTTGGTCAAGGCCTCTACTTCCGGAATCCAGAGCCAGTCTGTCATGGTGGCTGTCACTGGTCAATCTGGAATAGGGGATGGATTTGGACACTCCGAATTGGCTGATAATCTCCACCGATGCCAGCCTCTCAGGTTGGGGGGCAGTGTGTGCAGACAGGTCCGCCCAAGGGCTCTGGTCGGCGATGGAAAGATCCTGGTCCATAAACCGGCTCGAGACCAATGCTGTACGTCTGGCCCTGCAGGCGTTTCTTCCCTGGATCCAGGGCAGAATGGTGCAAGACTTCTCGGACAATGTGACAACGGTGGCATACATCAACCGGCAAGGTGGGACTCGAAGTCCCGCAGTAGCACTGGAGGCACTTCTTCTGTTCATCTGGGCGGAGCATCATCTCAAGGGCATTGCCGCATCCCATGTCGCAGGAGTAGAGAATGTGCAAGCCGATTATCTCAGCTGTCAGCAACTAGACCCAGGGGAATGGGAACTATCTCTTGAGGCGTGGAATCTCATTTGCGCCAGATGGGGAACTCCTCAGCTGGATCTGATGGCAACGCAGGCGAATGAAAAAACAGTTCGTTTTTTCAGCCATCGCCGAGAACAGGGCTCTGGTGTAGACGCTTTCGTGTGTCCTTGGCCCACGGGGATTCTTCTGTATGCCTTCCCGCCCTGGCCCCTCATAGGTCGGCTTCTCTGTTGCATGGAGCGGCACCTGGGAAGAATGATTCTGGTGGCACCGGAGAGGCCACGTCGTCCGTAGTTCGCGGATCTGGTACGCTTGGCTCTAGAGGGTCCACTACATCTGGCTCATCTAACGCATCTGCTCCGTCAGGGGCCCATATTTTCGGATCGGGAGGATTGCTTCTCTCTCGCGGCTTGGCATTTGAGAGGTGACATTTATGCTTGAGGGGTTATTCAGAACAAGTCATTTCCACCCTCCTACAGGCTAGACATCCAGCCACCTCTATGGCCTATGTGAGAGTTTGGAAGCTTTTTGAGATGTGGTGTCATCAGCGTTTCTACCACCCTTTAGCGGTGCATGTTCCTCGGGTGCTTGACTTTCTGCACCAGGGCCTCGCTAAGGGCTTGGCGTTCAATTCCCTTCGTGTACAAGTTGCAGCTCTAGGTGCCTTGTGGGGAAACTTTGACGGCTGTTCGCTGGCAGCGCATCCGGATATTGCTCGGTTTCTTAAGGGGGTCAAACATTTGCGCCCTCCCATCCGTTCGGTGTATCTGGATTGGAGTTTGAATTTAGTCCTGCGAGTTCTAGGTGGCGCTCCTTTCGAGCCTCTTCGTGGAGTTTCCCTGAAAGATCTGACTTTGAAAATGGTGTTTTTGGTGGCCATTTGCTCGGCCCGTCGGATCTCAGAGTTGCTGGCACTGTCTTGTCGGTATCCTTTTCTTCGAATTTACAACGATCGGTTATTGTTACGTACAGTTTTGACCTTTGTCCCTAACGTGGTTTCAGCCTTTCACATCAATCAAACTGTGGAGCTTCTGGGGTTCCCTAACTGGTCCCGGGAGTCTTCTCAGAACAGAGACCTTCATCTTTTGGATGTGCGGCGCAATTTATTGCGTTATCTGGAGGTTACCAATGATTTCAGACGTTCCAATCATTTGTTTGTTCTCTTTGGTGGCCCAAAGAAGGGGGACAAAGTGTCAAAGGTGACCATATCTCAGTGGATTAAGGAAGCCATTTGCGCGGCATACATAGCCCGAGGGCGTCAGGTGCCTTTCGGTCTCAGAGCTCATTCCACTAGGGCTCAGGCTACCTCTTGGGCAGAGTGTCAGTTACTGTCGCCTCAGGAGATCTGTAGGGCGGCAGTGTGGTAGTCTATTCACACTTTTACGAAACATTACCGATTGGATGTTAAGGCTTCTGGGGAGAGTGTGCGTCGTGCGGGTCTTTTGGGTTCCTGCCCAGTGTAGGGTGGCTTGGGTACATCCCACGTTTCTGGACTGATATGGATATGTTCAGGAAATGAAAATTGGTTCTTACCTGCTAATTTTCATTCCTGTAATACCACAGATCAGTCCAGATACCGAAAGACTGTCTTGGTCAGAACCTGCTTACGTTTTTTTATTGTTGAAGCTCCTTTTTTGCAGACATGATTCATGGAGCAGTTTTTAGCAGCAGTTTGGTCTGGTTTTTGCCAGCGGCGAAGTGGTAGTCCGGAAATTTGGTTGGGTGCTACCCTTCGTTATTTAGTTCTGTTAGCATGGGCTTGGGTACAGGTCAATACTGAGTGACTGCAGGTGGCACTCTCGTTATGTAGCAGTGCCCAAAGTTCGAATTGTTCTCTGACTCCACCTGCTGGTAGGGATACACAACTCACTTTTCTGGACTGATCTGTGGTATTACAGGAACGAAAATTAGCAGGTAAGAACCAATTTTCATTTTTCCATTTACAAATCTGCATATGGAGTAATTGCAGGGTGAGGATTTTGTTAAAGGAGAAATGCCATTTTCCTTGGATTGTAACTATGTAATTACAGGCAAAAGCAAAAAAAATCTAGCTTAAACTTGTTTAATATATATATATTTTTTTTTTCGTTAAAGCTGATGCAAAAATAAGTTAGCGACATCTGCAATAATAAATATTTCTTCCTCTGCATTCTGGCAGGTCAGTACTCACCAGTGGGTTATACACCTCTATCAGCAGATGGAGACAGAACAAAAGCTGACATGTTTATATAGTCCAGTCCCATCAGCCTGCCAGTATTCTCTGTCTCCAGCAGATGGTGGACGTGCATTTCCCTAAGGGGAATTGCCTGTGAGTAAAAGAAAAGTACAAAAGGAGACATCATGAAGATGAAAAGTCTATGTAGACCGCTTGCCTCCTGAGGTGATATCATTTGGTCCCTCCCTTCAGTCCGGTAGCCTTGGGTGGCATAGACTTAAAATTCACATAGTGGTGCAGACTGAGAAAAGTTGTAGTGAAGGCTTTCGTCCTCTACCCTTTTATCCAGGATCCATTCCTGCTCCCAGCCAGGGAGGCTTGAGCTCAAGTAAAAATTTTTACTTTAAAAAAAAAAAAGGCAGGAGAAAGAGAGAGGAGATTTCCTACTGGGTCTGTTTCCTCTGCATTCGGCCTTCCCGCTCACATCTCTGGAGTTCTGTGCGGTATGGAGGTAGTTCAGGCATGGCGAATTGAGCAGCCTTGTGGCTAGACCCTGCTCTGAGGCTTCTCCCTTTTTGGCACATGGTAGGCCGTGAGGGTGATTTTGCATGTTTATAACTGTGTGCCATCAGGGCACACCTGCGTGTCTCTATTGGGCATCTTCATTTCTGGATGCACACCTTGGGTGCCTAACTTGGGCGTAACTTGAACGTGTGTGTACCTGGACGTCCAGTTTGGGCAAGCATACTATATGCATGTACCTGAACGCATATTTTTGTGCATCTATTTTGGGTACAGCTTTTACGCGTTGGTACCTGACCGCACTTTTTGTGTGTGTGTCTAGCTGGGATGTGTGTTCCCTTACTTGAGCACCTGCAGCGAAGAAGTCTAAACACTTATGTATTTGTGCTGCGTGCCACATCAGGCGATACAGCCAGAGCTTTCATTAAGCCTGTGTCAGCATTGCCTGGATGTTCGTAAGGATTTATCTCCTTCTGATTTTGCTGATGATGGTCCATCTCCATGGCTGAGGGGACTGGGACCAAGGGTGACACGATGCTGATGTCCCCTCCTTCAGTTGATCCAATGGCCAACTCCTCAGGGAAAACTTGCTCTCAGGGTGACAGGTTCAGACCTATGGACCTCCTTTTCCTGGATGGAATTCTTTCAGGGATTGCAGATATTTCTACAAGGGTGGTCTTCTGAGTCTACTATATCTACTGATTTAAGTCCATGCACTTTCTGTGCCTGCCACCATGGTCAAGTTCCGTGGTACAGTGTGCCCTGACAAGGCTTGAATGCAGGTTGATAAAAATAATACCGATGATGGTGGTGGCTCTCCTGTTGAGGAAGGGGAGATTCCCCCAGATTTGGAGCCACATAGAACTCTTCTCCATTTCTTTCATAGAGTTGCTGGGGCTGACTCCTCAGGGGTACAGAAGAAGGACCCCATTTTGGTCACCCAACACAAGGCCTCATGTTTCTTTCCCTTCCTGGAGGCGATTCAAGAGTTGATTGATCTGGAATGGAGTTCACCAGAGGCATCCTTTAAAGGAGGGCACGCCTTGATGGGTTTATACCCCTTGGATCTGCAGGCCAGGGAGCAGTTGCATTTCCCTAAGGTGGATGCTTTGGTGTGTTCTGTCACGAAATGAACCACCATCCTAGTAGAGGGAGGTGCAGCTCTTAAGGATGCTTAGGATAGGAGAATTGAGGCTATCCTAAAGTAAGCCTTTGAGGCAGTGGCGATGAACTTGCAAATTGCTTCTTGTTGCTCTCTGGTAGCTCGAGCTACCTTGCATCTTTCTCAAGTTTCTGATAGCAGATCTATAGTAGTACCGAGGGCTGCCTTCTTAATTGATGCAGCCTATGACCTGGTTTGCACAGCCACCAGAGGAGAGTTTATTATAGCGGCTAGACATCAGCTGTGGCTGTGCAACTGGTCAGTCTTACCAAGCTGCCCTTCAAGGGTTCACTTTTCCTTGGCAATGAGTTGGAGAAAATAGCAAATAAATGGGATGGAAATTCAAAAAAGTTGATTTCTTGGACTTTTCGGGCAAGTGACCACTCTCGAGACTACCGGCGTTTTCGGTCTCTTAGGGGAGGTTCTTCCCAGAGATCCCTTATGCAGATTTCAGTCCTTTCTTCCCCGAAGGCCTAGAAAGAATGTGGGCTCCAGAAATGGAGCCTCTCAATCTTCTCAATGAATATTCGAGGGCTCACCTGTTGGTGCAGGAGATAGGTGGCCACCTATCTCGTTTTTATCACAAGTGGATCCAGATTACTTTGAATCAGTGGGTCCTTGAAGTGGTTCAGGACAAATATGCTCTAGAATTTATTTGCATCCCTCCAGATGTCTTTATGATATCTCTGTGCAACTTCCTTCAGAAGAGGGTAGCAGTAGAAGCTACATTACAAAGGCTGTTGGACCCAAAAGCTGCGATTCCCATTCCTGAATTAGAGAAAAATACAGGACAGTATTCCATTTATTTTGTTGTCCCCAAGAAGGAAGGGTCTTTTCAACCCATACTGGATTTCAAGTGTATCGACCATCATTTACGAGTCATGCATTTCAGAATGGAAACTGTGTGCTCTGACTTTAATGGCAGTACAAGCAGGGGAATACCTCACGTCTCTGGATCTGATGGAGGCATATCTGCATATTCCTATTCTTCTGGAACATCAACTGTTCCTTCGGTTTGCCATTCTGATTCATCATTACCAGTTTCAGGCCTTGCATTTCGGGCTGGCCACAGTGCCCATGTCGTTTTCCAAGGTCATGGTGGTGGTAGCAGCGGCCCTTCACAAAGACGGAATTCTGGTTCACCCCCTATCTGGATGACTGGTTGATTCAGGCCGAAAGCGTTGAATAGAGTCTTCATGCTTCTTGCAAGGTGGTTTCGGACCTAGGCTGGGTGGTGAATCTGGCCAAGAGCAATTTGCAGCCATCTTAGACTCTGGAGTATCTCAGGGTTCTCGTTAATACAAGGCAAGGTATAGTATTTCTGCCGGAGACTTGAATCCAAAAGTTGATGGTTCGAGTTCAAACCCTGATGAACGCTGTTCACTCAACTGTGTAGTCTTATCTGTAGGTTCTGGGGTTGATGGCTGCCACATTGGAAGTCACATTTGCGACCAAGGTCACATTTGCGACCTCTTCAGTGCATGTTGCATTCTAGATAGAACCCACAGTCACAGAACTATGTGTTTAGGCTGCTCCTACCGTTGGAGGTGAGGTCTCGGTTGAACTGGGTAGTTATAGGTGGATCATCTCAAGAAGAGAGTTTCTCTGGAGACACCAGATTGGTTGTACTTACAACAGATGTGAACCTTATGGGCTGGGGGGGGTGGGAATCACTGTCAGGAGTTGATGGTGTAAGGTCACTGGAATGCAGAGGAGCAGCAGAGGAACATCAACAGATTGGAATAATGGGTGGTTAGGTAAGCATGCTTATGGTTCACCGATTATCAGTGCAACAGTGGTGGCTTACATCAATCAGGGTGGAACCAAGAGTCAACAGGCGTCGAAGGAGATAGATGCACTCATGGTGTGGATGGAGCAACAACATCAAGGCATATCCACCTGTCACATTGTCGGAAAGGACAATATCAGAGCCGACTTCCTCAGCAGGAGAAACTTGGACCCTGAAAATGGAAGCTGGTGGACGAAGCCTTTCAGCTCCTTGTGAACTTCTGGGGCCTACCGGAATTAGATCTGTTGGTGGCCTTCAACAACGAGAAGGTTCCACTCTTTTTCAGTCGCAGACGAGATCCAAAAGCACTGGGCAACGCTCTCATTCGGGACTGTGGAGGCAACAAGTTGAGAATTAGAAGCCAAAATGTCCAAATTTTAAATTTATTTATTTTATTTTAAATCTTTTTTATGCCATCGTTTGGGGACCGTCACAACGGTTTACATTAAGGCACATAAAAGTAATAATGCTGCAATTTATCCGATTACAAAAGTGCCATAAGTTTCGGTAACATAGTTAGTGATCAATATTAAATGTTAAATGTAATGAATCTTGTCCAGGTCTCTCTATCTCGGTTTTGATTACAGAATTAACTTTAAAATTGTGACTGTCCTTTAAAAAAAACTACACATTTAGTGAATACAGCAGTGTGTATGGGTGTTTCATTGATCGTGCTTTGCTCATCCCTGGTTTCTATTCTATTCTTTATTGAGGAAATAATATCTTTAAAAAGCCCTTTAAAAAGGGACTCCGGGAATGGTACAGCTTTGGACTGTGCCCTCTTTTTTGCCAAAAGTGGTTTTGGAGTTTTATTTGAATCAGCTTACCTTGGACAGGAACAGAGATGAAAGTGAGTACCATCTTTTGCATTCCTTGGACATCAAGTGTCATTTGCTGCGGTACTTGGAGATGAATAAATCTATTTGGAAGTCTGATCACCTGTTTGTGGTGGTGGTAAACATGGAGCACTGGCGATGCGGGCAATGAAAGCCCGTTGCTTTAAGGAAGTCATTATGGCTGCCTATATGGCTGCTGAGGTTGCCTTGTTGAAATAGATTAGACCACATTCCACGAGGGCTTAGGCCGTTTTGTTGGTGGAACTTCATTTGTTGTTATCTGCCACGATTTGCTGAATGGAACATGGTCATCTTTGCACACCTTTTCCAAGTTTTACCACTTGGATATTCGGGCTAGGGAAGATGCCGCGTTTGCCCAGGCAATTTTGACTGGACTGCTGCAGCCTCCCGCCCTTTTCAGGATTAGCTTTGGTACTTCCCACTGGTAGGGATTGACGTGCCAGAATGCAGAGGAAGGAGAAACTACTACTTAACTGATAATTTCCTTTATTCTAATAGGGCAGGTCAATCCCAGACTCACCCTAGGCTGCCAATGTTGAAATTTATTTTTTAAACTCTTTATTTTCCAGATTTTTAATCATTTTAAGTCAAACTGACATTTACAGAAATTAGTCAACAAAACAAGAAACTAGAAATATATGCATCACCACAAAAACAAAACAAAACAATGTGTTGTCAATGAGACCACAATTGGGGACTGTATCTAACATACCGAGAGAAATAATAAAGTAGCTCATTTAATAACTTTTTTTCTCCTAGGACAAGGTCCCCCTTCAGTCTCTTCTTTTCTGCAGCACAGTAGCCTCGCGGTTGTGGAGCTCCAAACCCTTGAAAGCGTTTTTGCTATATTTTCTGGGTTTTTCTACTTCTGTCCTCCTTCGCATTCGGTTCCTCCGGTAGGTACCCTTGGTTTTTGCCATCGTTATTCGCGGTTGATTCCCGACTCCCGCTTCTGGGTCTCCGTCAGTCATCAACCACACGCCGGCCTCTTTTTCAATGGCATCATAGGGTTTTCGACTGTGCCCGCGGACCATGTCCATCACAGATCTGCATGAGGTGTGTATCCTCTGCCTGGGGGCGTCACATGATGTCCGAGGGTGTCGTTTGTGCAAATGAACCCCAAAGGGCGTCGTGCTCACCTGGATAAAATAGAGAAGCTTTTTGGCTCTCCAAAATCCTCCACTTTGTGTTGGTATCTTCCACGCCTAAGGACCGCGGGGAACCATCCCCATCCCTGCCCGTCCTTCTCTCCAGTACCCCTAAGGATCGCAGAGAAAGGAGATCGATCCTCGTTGGTCTCTTCCCTCCCCCTAACCTCGGGGTCATCAACATCATCCTCTGTGCCGGGGAAAGACCGGGCCGAGCACCGGAAACCCAGGAAGCATCAACACCGGTCACCGTCCCGACACGGTTCCAGTTCCGGAGCGGCATCAGTGGCGTCTGAGCCACCATGGAAGCGGCACCAGCCACCGGAGGCCCCACCCTCCGGTGCCCCGGGTAGCCTGAGGTGTTCCCCACCGGCAACGGTGCTGGGTGCCATGACCCCTCATGATTCTTCAGAGGGTGTGCCGGTGACGCCTCGTCCCCCTCCATCAGTCCTTATTACACAAGACTTCCAGGAGGAGTTGGACCACAGGGTGGTGCAATTGGCAGTGCTCAAAGCGCATCAGAGCATCGAATTGCCGGTACCACCGTCCCCCATACCGGCGCCCGAGTCTCCGCCTTCAATGCTTGCACCCTGCTGGAGCGTCTGGACATCCTTGGCGCACTACCGATGCCTGCGAGGCCTCCAATCCTTTCTTGGCCACAGATGCCCTCACCAGAGCCATCCCGATTCCCGAGTCCTCCAAGGAGGATGAGGCCATGAGGACCGGGCGCCCATGCCTGTGGTTCCCTGGGCCACTGCCGGTCCTCCCTCGATGCCCAAGGGCACATCTATGCCGTCGGTGCCCCATGGCCTTCGGTGCCTTTGGGACCCAAGCCTACCGCCCCTTCCGGTCCCCGCCCTCAGGGTCTGGACCCTAGTGAGGAGGGCCACTATGACCCATGGGGTGACAATTCCTTGGACGCATCAGAGCTCTCTGTCGACCCCCCTCTTGGAGCTTTCCCCTCTGGAGGAGCAGCATCGCTCCCCGCCTGTCATTTGCCAGCTTTGTAAGGGCCATGGCTGAAACCAGCTCCTGTTGGAGGAGGATACCTGTCATAAGATGCTGGAGGTCCTCCAGTTCATTGATGCCCCAAAAGAGATCATAGCGGTGCCGTACGCAACATCTTTAAGGAGCTCCTCTGCATGTGGGAACACCCAGTGTCAGTTGCCACGGTAAACCTGAAACCTGATGCAACTTATCTGGTTCAATAGGCCCTGGGCTTTGAATGGTGGCATTTACCCCACCAGTCTGCAGTGGTGGAGTCCATACTCAAAAAGGCCAGATGCTTCCGGACACATGCTTCTGCCCCTCCAGGGCACGAACACAGGGAGCTCGATGGCATTGGGAGAAAGATGTTCCAGGGGGCTATGCTGGTGGCCCATATTGCGGCCTACCAGCTGTACATGACACATTATGACTGCAACTTATGAAAGCAGGTCTAAGCGTTTGTGGAGCACCTTCCCCAGCAACAGCAAGAGCCCCTTACAGCCACTGCCATGCAGGATCTTGAGGCAAGTAGACACAAAGTCAGGTCTACCTATGACATCTTTGAAACCGCAGCCCGCCTAGCCACCGGGGCATCAGCACCAGCTGGCTGGTTTGGCTCCGACCGGAGGTTCAGGACAGGCTTGCGGACCGCCCCTGTACAGGAGAGAACCTGCTTGGGGACAAGGTGATGGCGCAGGTGAAAGATCAGCATGATACTCTTCAGCAACTCTCCGCCAGCCCCTCTGAAAGCTCTTCTGCTACCAGGAAGTCCTCCAGGCCGGGCTTTTGCAAGCCCTTCTACCAGCCAAGGAAATACTTCCCTCCAGCTGGCCCTAGAGGCCACAGCTGGCAGCAGTGAGACTCGAGGGCCCAACCAGCCCCCCAGCAGGCCCTATCCGCCGGTTTTTGACTGGCAGTGAGGGGGCACAAGTCAAATGCCAGTTTCCATGGCTGCCAATCCCCCAGTCGGTGGCAGGCTCCTTTGTTTCACCCGCCATTGGGAAGCGATCACTTCGGTCTGTTGGGTCCTCTCCATTATTTGCCAGGGGTACTGCCTGAACTTCAGCAGGCTCCCAGGGACTGCTCCTCCATGTCCATCGTAGGATTCGTCCGCCCATCAGGTCATCCTTCAGTCGGAATTGTCCATCCTTCTAGCGGCGGGCGCAGTAGAACTGGTTCCCCGCGAGCAGTGGGGTCACGGCTTCTACTCCGAAGAGGAATGGCGGCTTGCGCCCCATTCTCAACCTCAGGGCATTAAACAGTTTTCTCGTAAGAGAAAAATTCAAGATGGTCTCTCTGGGCACGCTGATCCCGCTCCTCTGAAGATGTGACTGGCTCTGTTCCCTCGACATAAAGGAGGCTTACGCCCATATTGCAATTGTCCCCAGCCACAGGAAGAACCTCTGCTTTTTGGTGGGGGCAGCACATTTTCAGTACAAAGTGCTGCCCTTTGGGCTGGCAACAGCCCCACGCATCTTCACGAAATGCTTGGCGGCGGTGGCTACCTACCTCAGTCATCGCTCGGTCCACATCTTTCCATACCTGGATGACTGGCTGATCCACACTCCGGCGCCATGAATGCTCTAGCCTTGATGGTTCAGATCTTACAGACTTTGGGATTTGTTATCAACTTCCCCAAGTCACATTTTAATCAGTCTCCAAGGCTGGATTTTATTGGTGCAAGGTTGGATATGGCACAAGCGAAATCTTTTCTGCTCAGTGATCGAGCGGTTGCCCTCTCCTCACTGGCTACTGTTCATTTGCAACAAAACAAAGGTACCGGCCCATCTGCTGCTCCACCTCCTGGGCCACATGGCAGCCTCGGTCCACGTGACCCCCTTGGTCTGCCTCCGCCTGAGGGTCCCTTAGTGGGCCTTGTGGTGTCAATGGCAGCAGGCATCCCAGGATCTGGAAGTGCCGGTGATGGTCACAGACACTCTGTCTCTCCCTAGCTTGGTGGGATGCCCTGTCCAATCTGGAACTAAGACTCCCATTCCAGCCTGCACTACCCCAGAAGACCTTCACCACTGACGCCTCGCCTCAGGGGTGGGGGGCCCACACGGACAGCCTGCATATTCAGGGCCTTTGGACTGCGGCCAAGTCTACCGCGCCTGCTGCAGAATAAACTTTCTGGAGCTACCGGCGATCAGGTACGCCTTATGGGCCTTCCAGGACAAGGCTGTCCTCCAAGGTCGTTCTCATCAGAACGGATAACCAGGTGGCGATGTACATCAATAAACAGGGAGGTACGGGCTCCTTCTCCCTCTGTCAGGAGGTGATATAGGTCTGGGATTGGGCCTTCTCCAAGGGGATGTATCTGCGGGCCACATGCCTGCCGGGCCACCTAAACACATTGCTGGACCACCTCAGCCGGTCCTTCCAGCCACACGAGTGGTCCCTGAACCCGGCGGTAGCAGCCAGCCTATTCCATCACTGGGGCATGCTGGACATGGACCTGTTTGCCACTCCCCACAATCACAAGGTGAGCATCTTCTACTCCCTGATTCCGTGGCAGGACCGTCCAGCCCACAACACGTTCTCCTGTCATTGGGGACAAAGTCTTATGTATGCGTACCCCCCAATTTCGCTTCTCTTGAGGACTCTGACGACGCTGCAAGAGGATGGGGGGGGGGGACCATGATCCTGGTGGCATCTTCTGGTCAAGACAGGTGTGGTTCCTGCTGCTCCAAGACCTGTCCATGAGCGCACCAGTTCCACTGGGGACGACTCCCGACGACCTATTGCAGAACCAGGACACCTTGCGCCACCTGAAGCTCCAGGCCCTGGCCCTCACTGCGTGGATGTTGAGCACATGCAGCTCTCGGACGGGGTTTCCCAGTGTCTTGATTGAATCCCAGAAACTTTCCACTCGAAGTGGAAGTGTTTCTCCACCTGGTGTGGGGACCATGGACTGGACCCTTTCTCCTGCCCGCTCCCCCGCCTGCTGGATTATCTGTGGCACCTGTCCGAGCCTGGCCTCCAGACCAGCTGAGTCCGAGAACACCTCTGTGCCCTCAGTACCTACCACCAGGGTATCGCCGGGACGCCCATTTGTCCAGCCGCTGGTCGTTTCATGCGGGCCTGGTTCAACTCAAGCCCCCTCTTTGCCCTCCAGCAACCCCAGTGGGATCTCAACATCGTCCTGGCGAGGCTCATGCGGCATCCATTCAAGCCTCTCAAATCCTGTGACCTAAGGTTCCTCACCTGGAAAGTTATGTTCCTGGTGGCAATCATTTCCGCTCGCAGGGTTAGTGAGATCCAGGCCCTGGTTACGTACGCTTCCTACACGAAATTCTTCCATGTCATGTAGTGCTGCACACACATCCAAAATTTCTGCCGAAGGTGGTAACTGCTTGCCACATCAACCAGTCAATTATCCTTCCCACGTTCTTCCCATGGCCTCATTCTCATCCAGGGGAACTTGCTCTTCACAGCTTGGACTGCACGTGGGCGCTTGCTTTCTACTTGGACTGTACAGCGAGCCACAGACTGTCCACCCAGCTTTTTGTGTCTTTTGACACCATCAGCTGGGAGCAGCAGTGGCGAAGCAGACACTATCCAACTGGCTAGTGGATTGCATTGCCTTCTGCTATGAGCAAGCAGGCCTCCAGCTGGCTGGCAGGGTGAATACTCACTCTGTGCGGGCTATGGCGGCATCAGTGGCCCATCTGTGTGCGGTCCCGGTTGCCGAAATCTACAGGGCCGTGACCTGGAGTTCACGCCACACATTCACGGGGCACTACTGTCTTGACAGGGATAGTCACCAAGACAGCGCTTTTGGCCAGTCTGTCCTCCGCAATCTATTCCAGTCCTGAACCCCTCATTGTGTTCTCTGTGGGGCCATACTGTCCCTGTTTCCCACAGCGCCGCAGTTGTATTCTGCCCGTTGGCACCTTGTTCGGCCACTGTGGGTCACTCTGATCACAGGGGGTAGTCTGGAGCTCTTTAATCACCCACATGTGAGGACTACCATCCTGCTTGTTCTAGGAGAAAGTGCAGTTGCTTACCTGCAACAGGTGTTCTCCTAAGACAGCAGATGTTAATCCACAGGAATGCCACCCGCCTCCCCACAATGTTGGGGTTCACCTTCAGTTTATTGTGTTATTTTTTTCTCGCTCATATTTTTGCTATGTTACAAGACTGAAGGGGACCTTGTTCGGATAGCAGCAGGCTGGGCATGCTTAGTTTTCTGTGCCAGGCTCAATCTGATGATGTCACTCACATGTGAGGACTAACATCCTGCTGTCCTAGGAGAACACCTGTTACAGGTAAGCAACTGCGCTATTCTCTCACAATATCTTAGACACAAATGGAAATGCTAAACTAAGGGGGTACAGTCAAGGGTCTTTCTCTGTTCTGCAAAAATCTTTCTAACTAATCAGGATCAAAAAAGAAATACTTGTGTACCAAGTTTAACAATACGTTTACAAGGAAATTGAAGAAGAAATGTTGCACTTATATCAATTACGCATTTTTTGTTTTGGGGGTTTTTTTGTTTTGTTTTGGGTTTTTTTTTTAACATAAAGGCTTTCCATCTCAGTTGAGTCATCTTGGTGACATCAGGAAATATAGCGAATTGTTGGCCAAAGTAACAAAAACATGAAAAAACAATTTCATAATCCATATTTTATCAGGTTCTAGAGCATATACAACAAGCAAAGTAGCAAAACCTGAAATGTCAATCTGAGAATTCTGTAGCATAGCTGTTAAATTACCTATAGGATTAGATCGAAAAGGAGGGCTATTAGATGATAAAGCTTCCATTCCAGAGGGTAAATAAAAGGCTTTAGTAATAGGAACTTTAGAACCTCAATATAAAACTTCCTAAGTAATTCCATAGAGAAAATAGTAGCAGATTTAGGAAAATTTAATATTCTCAAATGTAATTTCCTAAAATTATTCTGTAAAGCTCCTAATCTTCGCTGGCAAAATTCCTGGCCTTTAATCAAAGCCACATCCCTTTTACCCAATGACTCGCATTGTTTTCCAAAAGAGAAACTCACTGTGTGTTCCCCTTTATAATTTGATCTTGCCCCTAAACCTGATTTTGAATTTGGCCAACAGCAGCAGACATATCACATTTGGAACCTAACGATTGTTCCAAACCCTTAATAGCAGTCCAAAGTGTCTCCATAGTTATCTGCACAGGTCTCCCAGGAAAATTGACTGATGTCAAATTACCAGAAATAGGGGACCCCAAAAAAACATCATTGGGTGATCCTACTGAAACCTGAGAGAATGTCAAAACAGGTTCCCCCACCTGTTTTGACACATTTGTAACACCTTGAGTCTGGACCGGATTCACCTGAGAACCTGATGAAAGCACAGACTCTAGTCCAGATGACAAATGGAGATCAGGGCTGAGGGAGATTCCCATGAGAAGTGGCAGGAGGACTCATACCAAACTGAACCAGCCCTGAAGGGGTGCTAGAGCTGAATGGTTGCATAAATCCCTGAATGGTCGGTTGGGACATAGAAGAGGAAACTGAAGGATTAAGAAGTGGATATCGAACAGGTCCCTTTCTCTTCTTCCCCATTAGACCAGGAGAGAAAGCAAACTGAAGAAATTTCAAAGGAGAGAGCGCTTACTTGGAAAAATCTTCCAAGAAAAAGCAACATAGCAGCAACCAAGAAACTTCACAAGAATTCACAAAGCCGTGCGCCCCTTTGGTGCTCGCAGCTTCAGCTGCTTGCCCATGGCAACTGCACGCCGCTGCAACTCAGGAGTTGTTGGCCCCTCCTGGCATCCCGGGTTGATGAGATCAGACACCCGGGATAACCAGGGAAGGAACCACTGCGGGGCAAAAGATGGAGAAAACTCCGCAGCAGTTCAGGGTTCCAGGCAGGTGGGTCAGGTGGCTCTCTCCTCTGTAGTCCCCTGTTGAAATTATGGTTAGCCTTTTCAGGGCGAGCATTGCAGTATGTGATTCCTGTTTTTCGATGAAGACTGGTAAGTGTCTTTTCTAGCCTCTTAGTTTAGTGCGTACGTTACTTTTTGTCTGAGCTCAGTGTTCCCATTGGGTTGGAAGCATGAGTGGTTGATTGTTAATGTTCAAGTATAATCAATCTGTCCACAGTTTGTCTTTTCCAGAGAATACTGGTGTGCTGATGGGGTGGGACTATAAAGCCATGATGTCAGCTTTTGCTCCATCTACTGGCAGAGGTGCATAATCCACTAGTGGGAATTAACCTGCCCTCATTAGAAGAAAGGAAATTATCAGATAAGTAGTAATTTTTCCTTTATTTAGTGAAATCTTACAGATTTTGTGTTTTGATGTAGATTTAAAATTTGGTGGAAGCAACTTAAGAAAGAAAACATTTTTAAAAATGCTACTTCATTAGAGGTTTATATATAGACACGATGGGCACTACTTTCAAGAGATTCAAGACAGAAAAAACATTGGTGAAATCCTGTTGATTATCTGTGATGCTATAATTGGTGAACAATCGAGCCCACTCATAGTTTATATTTGGTAATAAAATCCAGTGCAGAACTTTGAAAAAGTGTAATATAATTTTTATTAACTAATTGATTCTATAATGATGTATTTTGATTGCATAGTTCTACCTGTAGTGAAGTGCAGTTCAGTCAACAAAAGAATATGTAATGTAATGTTCTGTGATTCAAGTCTGTATTTCTTTTTACGAGATGCTATATTTGACCACAAGAGGTCCGTCTTGATTCATGCAGCCTTAGCTCTGGAAAGCAATTCAATCCTCAGATTCAAAAAGAAAAAAAGTTGTTAGCACAAGTTTGAAACTTGCTTCCTGTTTCTTTATCACAAGCCCTGCTGCAGCTGTGTTATGCATCTGCTCCATTGGCATGCTTAAGGAAAGCTTCACACATACAGCACTAAAAATCTGGTTCAAATGAACATTATGACATTATTAAAACCTTCACTGGTTTCACCACTTTCTTTTGGTGAATTAAAAAAAAAAAAACAAAGTATATACCAATTTGTCTGTTTTCAGTATTTATAAATCTTATATTCTGCAATATCCAGTTATAATTATTGGAGCGGATTACATTTACATTCATAATATACTTACAGCCATGCACAATAAAATCATATTAAACACCACAATAAAACACAAAAATCCTATAAAATATTCCACTTCACTCATAAGCCTGACGGAAGAGCATTGACTTAATTGCTTACCTAATTTTGGACAGTTGGCCTCATCAGCTCATTTGGGATAGAATACCACAACATGGGGCTAGCAATAGAAAAAGCAAGATTTTGTGTTTCCTCTAGCTTGTATTCTTTAGGAGATGGAAACAGCAGTAATTTTTGAGTCTGAAAACGTAAGTGACGGGTTGCTATATAAGATGTAATAGTTGAAAAATAATAGGGATGTGCATTCGTTTTAACCAAATTTGTAAAATGCAGTGAATAAGGGTCAATTTGTTTTATTCAGGGGCACCCCAAAATGAATTAAGGGGCCCCTGAATTTCATCATATTCATTTAATTCCATTAAAACTTCCAGTTGGGCCTATGCTGGGCCCTTGACAGAGCCCCCCGAAAATAATTTTCCCCTCTTACCTGATCCGTCGTGTATCTGTATCCGCGGCCAGGCTGGGTCCCAACACCTGGGCCTCAACCTGATCTATGCCCAGCCCTATGCTGGGACCAGATCTGGAAGCCAAGTCCCAACACCTGGCCCTTGGCCTAGGCTGGAGTCTCAGGCCCAGAGGTCGGCATCCAGCTTTGGCTCCAGCATCTAGCCAAGGCATCGGGACCAGGCCTCCAATCCTCAGCCTTGCATAGAGGCTAGGACGCAGCGACCTACTGCGGCCTCACCAGCAGATCCCCACCGGACCGGGTGAGTGAGAGCTGGGGGGAGATTCTGGACCTGGCATTTTTCCAAATAGGAGGGATGGGTGATGGGGTCGGGAAACCTTGGGACACCCCATTTCCTTAGGGGTTTTTTTTTCCATTTTTGGGGAGGAGGGTTTATATTTAATTTGTTGTTTTTAAATGAAAGAAGTGACTCAAACATTAAACAAATTGAAATTCAAACTGAGGCCACATTCACTTAACAATATAATTTTGCAGGTTGAACCACAGTCAGTTTTGACCTTACTCCTTGAAATGATGCCTGTAATTTCTCTACCGTACTCAAAATAATTTTGCCATATTTTCACACATGCTTCAAGCATATAAAGATGCTTCATATGCATTTTTATATGCTTTGATTCATGTTCCCTCAAATTTACTAGGATTTACCCAAGCTCTTGCATATTTCTTAGTTTCCCGTTCCCTCCATCAGAAGGTCTAACCATGGAACCTGCTAAATATGGTCCACACTTATATTGTCCCAGAAAGGCTCTGGGTTCAATACTAAATCTGTGTGACCCTCTTGATGCGTGGACCCCTTAATCAACTGAATTGTTCCACATGCAAACTCTCTAGTACAGGTGTGTCGTGACATACCAGTGTATCTCCAGACACCGGCAGGTGTGTCGCATCTCCCAGTGTCCCACTGCCCCATTGTACTTTCCTTCTCCCTTTTTCCAGCCCCCGTGGGCCAACTGGAAGCCTCCTTTCTTCCTACCCCCACTGCCTAATGGGAAGCCGCCTTCATTCTGCCTACCCCCGCGCAGGCCAGTTGGAAGCCTCCTCCCTTCTACCTGCCAGTGGGAGTAGGAAGAATGGAGGAAGTCTTTGATTGGCTGGTGAGGTAGGCATCGCATAGCCTGGGGGTGGGGTGGGAGGAATGGCAGTGTCGAACCCAGACGAAGCAAGGCTGCCACGGGAGTCCATCCCCGCAGCGGTGAAGAGGAAAACCCAACCCCGACCAAGCAAGGACACCATTGGAGTTCATCCCCATGGCGGCGAAGAGGAAACCTGACCCCGACAAAGCAAGGCCACCATGGGAACCCATCCCTGTGGCAGCGAAGAGGAAACCCGAACCCGACCGAGGCCATCACGGGAGCCCATCCCTGTGGCAGCGAAAAAAGAAGGCCACCGGAGTAAAGCTGTGGCGGAACTGGAGCCCATCCCTACAGTGAAGGAGGAAGAAGTTTTTGGTGAGAGTTTGTGGGTGTGAATGAGTGCCTGGGTGAGAACTTGTGTGTCTATGTGAATGAGTGCCTGGGTGAGAGCTTGTGTTTGTGGGTGTGAATGGGTGGCTGCCTAAGTGAGAGCTTGTATCTGGATGCCTGGGTGAGAGATGGTGGTGTGGGTGTGAATGAGTGCCTGGGTGAGAGATGTGTCTGTGTGTGAATGAGTGCCTGGATGAGAGCTTGTGTGTTTATGTGGGTGTGAATGGGTGCCTGGGTGACAGCTTGTGTCTGAGGGTGTGAATGGGTGCCTGGGTGAAAGCTTGTGTCTGTGGGTGTGAATCGGTGCCTGGGTGAGAGGTGGTGTGGGTGTGTGTGGGTGTGAATGGGTGCCTGGGTGAGAGCTTGTGTCTGAGGGTGTGAATGGGTGCCTGGGTGACAGCTTGTGTCTGAGGGTGTGAATCTGTGCCTGGGTGAGAGGTGGTGTGTGTGTGTGTGGGTGTGAATGGGTGCCTGGGTGAGAGCTTGTGTCTGAGGGTGTGAATGGGTGCCTGGGTGAGAGCTTGTGTCTGAGGGTGTGAATGGGTGCCTGGGTGAGAGCTTGTGTGTGTGGGTGTGAATGGGTGAGAGCTTGTGTATGAGGGTGTGAATGGGTGAGAGCTTATGTATGAGGGTGTGAATGGGTGCTTGGGTGAGAACTTGTGGTGTGAATGGATGCCTGGGTGAGAGCTTGTGTTTGTGGGAGTGAATGGGTGCCTGGGTGAGAGCTTGTGTCTATGGGTGTGAATGGATGCCTGGGTGAGAACTTGGTGTGTGGGTGTGAATGGGTGCTTGGGTGAGAACTTGTGGTGTGAATGGATGCCTGGGTGAGAGCTTGTGTTTGTGGGAGTGAATGGGTGCCTGGGTGAGAGCTTGTGTCTATGGGTGTGAATGGATGCTTGGGTGAGAACTTGTGGGTGTGAATGGGTGCCTACGTGAGTGCTTGTGTCTGTGGGTGTGAATAGATGCCTGGGTGAGAGCTTGTGTCTCTGAGGGTGTGAATGGGTGCCTGGGTGAGAGCTTGTGTCTCTGAGGGTGTGAATGGGTGCCTGGGTGAGAGCTTGTGTTTGTGGGAGTGAATGGGTGCCTGGGTGAGAGCTTGTGTCTGTGGGTGTGAATGGGTGCCTGGGTGAGAGCTTGTGTGTGTGAGTGTGAATGGGTGAGAGCTTGAGTCTTTGGGTGTGAATGAATGCCTGGGTGAGAGATGGTGTGTGTGGGTGTGAATGAGTGCCTGGGTGAGAGATGGTGTGTGGGTGTGAATAGGTGCTTGGGTGAGAGCTTGTGGGTGTGAATTAGTGCCTGGGTGAGAGCTTGTGTTTGTGGGTGTGAATGGGTGCCTGGGTGAGAACTTGTCTTTGTGGGTGTGAATGGGTGAGAGCTTGTGTGTGAGGATGTGTATGGGTGCCAGGGTGAGAGTTGGTGTGAATGGGTGCTTGGGTGAGAGCTTGTGTGTGTGGGTGTGAATGGAAGCTTGGGTGAGAGCTTGTGTGTGTGGGTGTAAATGAGTACCTGGGTGAGAGCTTGTCTGTGGGTGAGAGATGATATGTGGGGGGGGTGAATGGGTGAGAGCTTGTGGGTGTGGGTGCCTGGGTGAGAGCTTGTGGGTGTGAATGAGTGCCTGGGTGAGAGCTTGTGTTTGTGGGTGTGAATGGGTGCCTGGGTGAGAACTTGTCTTTGTGGGTTTGAATGGGTGAGAGCTTGAGTCTGTGTGTGTGAATGAGTGTCTGGGTGAGAGATGGGGTGTGAATGAGTGAGTGCCTGGGTGAGAGATGGTGTGTGTGGGTGTGAATGGATGCCTGGGTGAGAACTTGTGTTTGTGGGTGTGAATGGGTGAGAGCTTGTGTGTGAGGATGTGTATGGGTGCCAGGGTGAGAGTTGGTGTGAATGGGTGCTTGGGTGAGAGCTTGTGTGTGTGGGTGTGAATGGAAGCCTGGGTGAGAGCTTGTGTGTGTGTGGGTGTAAATGAGTACCTGGGTGAGAGCTTGTCTGTGGGTGAGAGATATGTGGGGGGGTGAATGGGTGAGAGCTTGTAGGTGTGGGTGCCTGGGTGAGAGCTTGTGGGTGTGAATGGGTGAGAGCTTGTGTCTGTGGGTATGAATGGGTGAGAGCTTGTTTCTGTGGATGTGACTGGATGCATGGGTGAGAGATTGTGTGTATGGGTGCCAGAGTGAGAGCTGGTGTGAGATCTTGTGGGTGTGAATGAGAGCTTGTGTGTGCCTGGGTGAGAGCTGGTGTTCATGGGTGCGAGAGCATTTGTGTGTGATTGAAAGCTTGTGTATATAAGAGAGCATGAGTGTGATTGAGAGAGAGACTGGTCAGGAAGATGAGAGAGACCGAGACTAGTCGTGGGGTCTAATTGGGGGGGGGGGGGGGGGTGTGAGTGACTGGTTGTGGGCGCTAAGGAAGAGGACTCTGAGGACAGAGCTTCAGCAGCCCTTGCTGCTTCTGGTGAGTGCTATTGGCCTGGAAGGGAAAGGAGTAGGAGAGTTGCTGGAGAAGGTAAGTAAAGGTGGCTTTTTAAATTTATTTTTCTTGATTGACTGCCATTTTAATTATTGGATATCATGCAATGTCTGCTGTTTTGAAATATTTTATTGATATTTGGACACGTTTTAATAATTTTTGTGAGTTTTTAATTGTTGGATATTATTCTGTTCAGCAGCTGTTTTGTAACACTTTTATTTTAGTTTTACAATTATTTCTGTGTGGGGCTCTATAGCAGTTTGGCTTATTCTGTTTTCCCAATAAGAAATGTATTAGTGTTTAGGGCCTGGTTTTATAGTTGTATTTCTTAGATAGGGTTGTTACTGTTTGAGTATGTTCCATAATACATGTGTAACTTTGTGCGGGTTAGTTTGTGTGCATTATTGCAAATCCTGAGAGGTGCTGTATTTCTCTTTCCGTGGCTTTTTTGGTTTTCCATTCCAGTTTCTGTCTCCATATTTATAATTTGTGGTTTTTCTGTACTTCTTGAAGGTCAGTTCTGGGTGTGTGACCGAGGTGAGGTATTTTACTCGCTTGTAGGCATTTGTATCAATCTTATTTGTTGTGTTTTCTCAATAGTTTATGCATTAGTGGTAAATTACTATCTTTTCATAAGGAAGGCTATTGTGCCTGGTAGTAAAGGGAGTTTGTTTTGCTTTCACTGAGATGTGATCAGAACCAGAATATCTTTTTTGTATGGTGAGTTGTACGGGTAATGCCCTAGATCTGCTCTGCACTCATTGCTGGGGGTTGAGGGGATTCCTGTGGATGCAGAGTGTATGTTTACATTTAGCTCCGTGATGGTCACATGTTCACTGTGTCACACATGTGAGAACCATCTGTCAGGTGTCCTGGCCGAAAAAAGGTTGAGAAGCACTGCTCTAGTATATAAGGTTTCATTATTAATACCAAATCAACTGTCCTGAGATGCACAATTTTGAAAGTCAACTATTTTTTTGTAATGTTAAGCAAACTTTATAGTTGAAAATGCAGTTGAAAGCACTTAACAGGTTTACCATTTGATTGCCAAAATCCAAACCAGCAGTAGTTTCTTTCTTCGAGCAAAACATTTGTTGTGCCTCAGCCTCTTCTCCACCTATAATCCTAGGTTGTGGGCTCAAATATTTCAGAATTATTTTCTTTACTGTTTTGTAAACCCATGTGTTATGTTATATATATATAACCACTTTCTCTATTCTATTCTGCATTGTGAATAGAATACAGAAAGGGGTTATGCACACGGAGACATCGACCCAGTCGTTTGTTATAATATTGTGAACTCCCCTGCTTTGAACAGCGAAACATGTTGGGAGACATTTGGTGCTTTGGGATGTGATGGTTTTAAATGTATGGATGAGTGTGAATGGTTATTTAAAAAAAAAAAAAAACGTATTGGGTGGGTGTTACCTTGTACATGATTATTGTATTCTATATAATTTTTGTAATCTTTGTAATATATTTTGTAAGAATAAACTATTGATTTTTGATTAAATATAAATGATTATATCACTTTTTGCATTTTGATCTATGACATGTGTGATATATATTGTTAAACTGCCCTTGTATTGTGAAAGTATATGCTATGGGGGTGAGGCATTAGATGGTTGCCTTAATTGTCTCTCCCCCTTCCCCTAAGGGATGGCATCCTGCATCTGAGTACCTTTCTAGAAAAAAAAACCACACTGGTCCCAGCAAGGATTTTTTTTTCTGTTCTTAGAAATCTCTCCCCTATCAGGGCTAGAGTAACCAATTTTCAAGACACAGTGGGACATTTTTTGAAGAGTTTTGAATGCAGTTTGGTTTGTAGAATATAGATATAACTGCCTTCTCATCTTTCTCTTAAATTTAGGGTTACATCAATTGCTGATAGGCTGAATGTTGAGTTTGCTCTCATACACAAGGAGAGAAAGAAGGCCAATGAGGTGGACAGGATGGTCTTAGTTGGCGATGTGAAGGACCGTGTAGCCATCCTTGTGGATGACATGGCTGACACATGTGGAACAATATGCCATGCTGCAGATAAGTAAGTGCTGCTTTCCATGGGGGTAGTGAAAAGAAGGTGTTTGAAGCTTAATGGATTAGTTAGTGGTTTACCTATCAAAGATCAGGCGATTAGCACAGTGGGTTTAAAAGAGATTTGGACAAGTTCCTAGAGAAACAGTTCATACCATGTTATTAGCCAGGTAAACTAAAGAAGCCTATTGCTATCTACCTTATAAATGGCCTGTGACCGACGGCCCGCAAATGCGCAGTAGAGACCAGCTCTACCGCGCATATGCGGGCGAGCACGTCGCTCTGAGGCAGCTTCAGAAAGAAAAAAAAATGGCGGCGTCCAGTGGCAGCAGCGGCGGTACCGGCAGCGGGCGGCGACGGCGGTAGCGAGCGACGGCGGTAGCGAGCGACGGCGGTAGCGAGCGGCGGCGGCGGTAGCGGGCGGTAGCGAGGGAGGGAGAAGAGAGAGAGAGGGAGGGGACGGACTGAGTGGGAGGGAGGGACGGAGAGAGAGAGTGGGAGGGAGTGACTGAGTGGGAGGGAGTGAATGAGTGGGAGGGAGTGACTGAGTGGGAGGGAGTGACTGAGTGGGAGGGAGTGACTGAGTGAGAGGGAGGGATTGAGTGAGGGGGAGGGACTGAGTGAGAGGGAGGGAGTGGGACTGAGTGAGAGGGAGAGGGGGGACTGGAGGGAGGGAGTGGGACTGGGAGAGAGAGGGAGGGAGTGGGACTGAGGGAGAGTGAGTGGGACTGAGTGAGTGAGAGGGAGGGGGGAGGGAGTGACTGAGTGGGAGGGAGGGATTGAGTGAGGGGGAGGGACTGAGGGAGGGAGTGGGACTGAGGGAGAGGACGGAGGGAGTGGGGACTGAGTGAGTGAGAGGGAGGGAGAGAGGGGGGAGGGAGTGAGTGAGACTGAGTGGGAGGGAGGGACTGAGTGATAGGAGAGGGAGGGTGGGGAGGAGTGGGTGAGGGAGGGGGTGGTGAAGAGTGAGGGGAGAGAGAAAGAGGGGGAGGTGAGAGACAGAGGGATGTAGCCCGTTTTAACGGGCTTAACGGCTTGTTCCTTATATATGCTAAGTGCTGCCTGAAGGAGAAGGCATACAACAGCAAATACAAATTGTATATGAAACACGAGTAACATGAATTAGATATGTTTTATTGCCTGGATAGGCCACTGACCAGACAGGAAGAAAGCACTAATGTGGAATATTTGACTTAAATACTTTCTTCATGAAATACAAATATTAAAATAAATGAGCAGTTCCTGTAATCAAACCTAATTTTCCTAGCGTGTAGACAGATGGACTCAGGACCAGTGGGTTTATGCTCCCCTGCCAGCACTTGGAGATGGAGCAAGCTGACATCACAGTATATATATATAACCCTGCAGTGACCCCAGCCTGCCAGAATTATGTCTCCAGCAGATGGTGAACGTGCATCTCCCTATGGGGATTGTTTCAGATTTTGGAAGGAGAATTTAAAGTAGATTAAGGAAAGCCCCATTCTCCTGCAATGATAGCAGATGGTCCGTCTCCCAGTTGAGAATTTTTGAGGTGATTTCCATGGTCTCTCAGATGTGTGCCTTGGTCCGGTAGCTGGGTTTCCCGGCTTGGACTTAGCTGATTCTACAGCTTAAAGGCAGCGGGTGCAGGAGGCTGAGCGTGGTGGTGATGGCACATGCCCTCTGCCCCCAGAGCCCGTCTCTGTACTCAGCTGGTAAGACTGAGCTTGGCTAAGTTTAAAAAAAAAAAAATAAAGGCAGAGACAGTGTAGAGGGGTGTGCAGGAGTTCCTCCGGTCTCTGTCCTTGGCGTGTCGTTCCGACGTTCGTTCCCGCTCCAGTGGGGGTTAGGGGAACTGGGCAGCCTGGATGGTTGAGCAGTCCCAGTGGGCCAGGCTCTGCAGTTAGGCCTTTTGCCTGCGTGCCGCGTGGTAGGCCAAGGCAGCATCTATGCATGCTTTACTGCCCTCAACAGGACGTCTGTGTACATAGTGAGTCAGCTCTGCACACACTTTTTGCGTGCACAAATTTTTAACCGTTGATCGTGTGCCCAGGGTTTGGCGCACAGTTTGTGCATTTGCCTTTTGTGGCACTTCCTATTGGGGCGCCTAATTTTTGTGCGCTTGAAATTTTTTCAGCATGAGCCAGCTGGATGTACATTCTCAGTCTCCTGTACACTGATAGCGCCGGTGAGCAAAAAACCTTTCTCTGTGTTGCTTGTCATATTTGGGCATCTCATCCTGACCGTCTTCTAACATGTCAGCGCTGTTTAGAGGCTCAGGGAGAGTTGTCTTTCTCTGATTTTGCTGAGCCTGGATCCTCCCAGCCTGATGATGGTCTGGAAGTATACCGGGTCTTGGAACTTCGTTTGCTGGTTCCTCCACAGGAGATGGCAGTTCAGTGGGTCCCATTCCAGTTCCTTCTGGGTTTGGCCTGGATCCAGCTGCCTTTTCTTGGGTGGAGTTTTTTCAAGGTTTGCAATCCTTTCTTCAGGCGCAGTCCTCAGCTTTGCCCACTCATCTCAGGTCAGACCTTCAGCCGATGGCCCCTCCCTCTTCCAGTCCTATGTTTAAGCAACAGGAACCCGGATGGCACTGATGATGAGGCAGATCCTGATTCCCTGGAAGATGGGGAAATTCCTCTGGGACTGGAACCATATCTGACCATGTTGCGGTTCTTTCATAGAGATGAACTGCCGGCACTGATTTCCTAGAACTTTAAGATGCTGGGTGTTCCTGGTGCAGAATCCATGACTGAACTGAAGAAGAATCCCATTTTGGATTCTTTGTGTAAAGCCTCTTGTTTTTCCCCTGTTATGGATGCCATTCAGGAATTGATTGATCTTGAATAGGGTGCCCCAGAGGCAACTTTCAAAGGAGGTTGAATATTGGAAGGCCTATACTCCCTGGATCCAGCGGTGAGGGAGCATTTGTGTTTTCCCAAAGTGGATGTGCTGGTCTGTGCCATTTCTAAGACGACTATCCCTGTGGATGGGGAAGAACAGCCCTGAAGAATGTAAATGATAGGAGGATTGAGGATATGCTTAAGCAAGCCTTTGAGGCAGTGGTGATTACTTTACAGATAGCTTCTTGTTGTGCCCTAGTGGCACGATCTTGTTTGCTTCTCTCTCAGGAAGTTGATGATTCTGGAGTGAATTCCAGAGCTGTTATGGAACCCGCTGCCGCCTTTTTAGCTGGTGTGGGCCACGATTTTGTCCGTACCTTGGTCAGAGGAGTGGCTTTGGTGGTAGTGGCCAGGTGTCAACTATGGTTGCGAAATTGGTCAGCTGACGCAGCCTCCAAAGCTAATTTTACAAAAATGCCTTTTAAAGGCTTGCTTTTGTTTGGGAGAGAGTTGGAGAAATTGGCCAGTAAGTGGGGTGAATTTCCAGTCCCTCGGTTGCCGGAGCATCAGAAGCAGATGAGCTCCCCTCTGGTATGAGGGGTCGTCACTGGGGTTCCAAGCACTTTCGTCCCTCAGAGGGTAGGTCTCAGTGACCTAATCATTTTTTAGTTAAAAATATGGTCTGCCCTAAACTGCGCTTTCAGTTTCAAATCCAAAATTACTCCTACGTCTCTTCCTTCTCTTGTCTTCATCTTCAATAATCATATTTATCATAAACCTTTAAGTGGAACACATCTTCTTATCTACAGTAATATAATTTTCTGTTTAAGATTAATCTATTCTCACAGGACAAGCAGGATGGTTGTCCTCACAAATGGGTGACATCGAGGATGGAGCCCACCACGGAAAACTTCTGTCAAAGTTTAAACAGAACTTTGACTGGCCCCTACTGGGCATGCCCAGCAAGGCACTGACCCTGCAGCCAGCAGGGGTCTCCCTTCAGTCTTCTTTTTTCCGCGCAGCAGTTGCCACGCGGTGAAAAGAGCTCTCTAACCACGTTCCTGACAGGAATTTGGAAATTAATTTCCTAAGAAAATTTGCCCCTCAGGGGTCTCCCTTCGACAAATTTTTAGTCATCTTACGGAACCCGGTAAGTTTTTTGCCTTTTTCCATCGACTACCGTCGATTTTGGCCCTTGAGGCCTGTTGGCACTTACCGATCCCCAGCCTCAATTTTGGCCTCAGGCCATGGCAACGGGGTTCCGCCGTTGTCCGGATTGTACCCGGACTATGTCCATCACAGACCCCCACAGGGTTTGTGTAATGTGTTTGGGTAGTGAGCATGATGTCCTGACTTGCACCAAATGTGCCTTAATGACACCCAAGGGTCGCAAAGCCAGGATGGAGAAGATGGGGCTCCTCTTCCATGCACCCACCCCAACGCCATCGATAGCATCGACGTCATCGGAACCGGCACCGTCGAAGTTGTACCATCATCGTCAACCCTCCGGTGACCGTCCGCCATCGATCGCTTCTCGGCCGTCGACTCCCGTCCCTTCCCCGGATGGGCGAGGGGATCGGAAGGAAAAGCACCGCCATCGACGGCACAAGTCTCGGCCTGTCGAGGATCCACAGCCATCGACCTCTGCTCAAGCCGAGCCACCGACAAAGAAGCCGCGAACAGACCGGACACCCTCCACGTCTCGTTCGCCGGCATCGAGGAAACCCTCACCCTCCCGGGGTGCGGGGGCCGTGATCCCACCGGTTACGGTGGTTCCTCCGGCCCTGCCTCAGCCTCCCTCTCCCGTCGAGCCGGGTATGGTTACCCCTGGTCTCCGGGCAGAACTGGACCGGCTGGTCCAGGAGGCCATCGAGAAAGCGATGAAGAATTTGCAACCTCCATCGGCACCGTCTCCGGCACCGGTACCAGTGCCGCCCCCGACACCGACACCGGCACCGGCTTTGCCACCGAGGAGGGAACCGACCACCGAGCCGTTGATACAAGCGCTAGCACCGCTACTGAGCCGCATGGAGGCGCTCATGACGGCCCTTCCATCAGTGATTCCAGTACCATCGACAACACCACCGTCTCCGACTGGATTTTCATCGGCAGGAGAAACACCGTTCCGGATTCCCCCTTCCGGGGTGGTTCCATCGGTGCCTTCTGGTATATCTCCACCGATATATCCTTCGGTTCCATCCATTCCACGCCAGGCACCGATTCCATCGGCAGCACCGAAGCCATCGATGCCATTTCTGGTTCCACCTACGGCACCGATTCCACCTCGGTTTCCATCGATGCCTTCAGATCCTCAGCCAGGTCCATCAGGGCTACAAGCCCCACTTGATCCCTACGATACCTGGGGTGATGATGATGATACATCTTCTGACAGATTTGCCTTCGCCACCATCTCCTACAGAGAGTAGAAAAAGATCTCCTCCTGAGGATCTATCTTTCATTAATTTTGTGAAAGAGATGTCAGAAGTTGTACCCTTTCAACTACAATCTGAAGCTGATGACAGACACCAGATGATGGAACTCCTTCAATTTCTGGATGCTCCAAAAATCATCGCTTCCATCCCTATACACCAGGTGTTTTTGGATCTGCTCAAGAAAAACTGGGAATCTCCTTCATCAGTGTCCCCAGTTAACAAAAAAGCTGACTCCACCTACCTTGTCCAGTCAGCACCAGGTTTCCAAAAACCTCAACTGGATCATCGCTCTGTTGTGGTTGAGTCCGCGCAGAAGAAGGCCAAGCGTCTTAAGCCACACTCTTCTACCCCACCTACCAGGGACAACAAGTTCCTAGATAGTGTTGGACGGAAAGTCTATCATGGAGCTATGTTGATTTCACGCATAGCTTCATATCAACTTTACATGACTCAGTACAACAGAGCCATCCTTAAGCAGATGCAAGACTATGCTGACACGTTGCCAGACCAATATCAACCGCAGCTTCAAGCCCTTCTTCACAAGGGATTTGAGGCAGGGAAGCACGAGATTAGGACTGCCTACGACATATTCGATGCTTCCACAAAAGTTTCAGCCACAGCCATCTCAGCCAGACGTTGGGCTTGGTTAAAATCATCCAACCTTCGCCCAGAGGTTCAGGATCGTCTTGCTGATTTACCCTGCTTAGGCGATAATTTGTTTGGAGAGCAAATTCAGCAGATTGTGGCGGAGTTAAAAGACCACCATGAGACGTTGAAACAACTCTCATCTGTCCCACCTGAGCTGACCTCCAAGCAACCGCAAAAGAAAGACTCTAAGAAGTCATTCTTTCGACCACGCCGTTATTACCCTCCATCGGCCAGGCCTCGTCCAGCTCGATCCTCTACTAGGCCTCAGCCGCGTCAGCCTAGGAAACAAAGGCCTACTGTAGCCCCTCCTCCTGGGCCTGCGGCTGGCCTTTGACTCCCCTGTAGGGAACACATGCCAAACCCCTCTTCCGGACATCCCTGTGGGAGGTCGACTGTACCATTTTCTACAACCTTGGTTGCAGATCACCTCAGATCAGTGGGTGCTAACAATTATCGCACAGGGTTACCACCTCAACTTCATAACTCTTCCGGCAGACTCCCCGCCTCTTCAAGCGTGGAGTCTATCCACCCATTTGGCTCAATTACAACAGGAAGTATCCCTTCTTCTGCAATCAAATGCTATAGAACCCGTTCCTCCCTCTCAACGAGGCAAGGGATTCTATTCCAGATACTTCCTAATACCAAAGAAATCAGGGGGACTACGTCCCATTTTGGACCTTCGAGCCCTCAACAAATACCTTCAAAAAGAGAAGTTCAAAATGGTAACCCTAGGCGCGCTGCTTCCCTCTGCTACAAAGAGGGGATTGGCTGTGCTCTCTCGACCTCAAGGACGCTTATACCCACATTGCGATCACACAATCCCATCGCAAATATCTGCGGTTTCTAGTAGGCCACGACCATTATCAATACCGTGTCCTACCTTTCGGTCTGGCTTCTGCCCCACGAGTCTTTACCAAATGTCTCGTAGTGGTAGCAGCATTCCTAAGGAAGGAAGGTGTCCACGTCTACCCCTACCTGGACGATTGGCTAATCAGGGCCTCCACCCAACAGACAGCTCAATCCTCCCTAAAATTGACAATTCAAACACTCCTTTCCTTAGGGTTTCTTGTCAATTACGAGAAATCTTGCTTAGTCCCGTCTCAAACCTTATCCTTCATTGGGGCAGACTTGGACACCTTACAGGCAAAGGCTTACCTTCCTCTTCAGAGGGTCCACACCCTAATGTCCCTGGCTCGCCAGCTCCAGTCTCAGAACACTGCACGGCTCGCCAGTTCCTCATTCTCCTAGGGCACATGGCATCCTCGGTTCAAGTCACTCCCATGACCCGACTAGCCATGAGAGTAACACAATGGACTCTACGACACCAATGGATTCAAGCTTTTCAGCCTCTGTCCTCCATAGTCACAGTCACACAAGCGCTGCGCCTATCCTTAACCTGGTGGACGACTCAGGTCAACCTCCTTCAGGGCTTACCCTTTCTTCCACCGGATCCGCAAGTAATCCTAACCACCGACGCTTCTCACATCGGTTGGGGAGCCCATGTGGACGACTTTCAAACCCAAGGGTTATGGTCCAAAGAGGAAGCCGAACACCAGATCAATTTCCTGGAACTTCGAGCAATCCGCTATGCGCTCCGCACTTTCAAAGATCATCTCTTTCATCAGATAATCTTAATCCAGACGGACAACCAAGTGGCCATGTGGTACATAAACAAGCAGGGAGGCACAGGCTCCTTCCTTCTGTGTCAGGAAGCTGCGCAGATCTGGGCGGAAGCCCTCTCCCACTCCATGTACCTCAGGGCCACTTACCTGCCGGGAGTAGACAATGTATTGGCAGACCAGCTGAGCCGTGTCTTCCAACCACACGAGTGGTCACTCGATCCTCTGGTAGCGACCTCTCTGTTTCTCAAGTGGGGTTCTCCCCGCATAGACCTCTTTGCGTCCCCTCAGAACCACAAAGTGGACGATTACTGCTCTCTCATTCGGAGCCAGCACTCTCGGCCGAGGGATGCATTCTCCCTCAAGTGGACAACCGGTCTGCTCTATGCATTCCCTCCACTCCCTCTTGTGTCAAAGACTCTCGTGAAGCTACGCCAGGACGGAGGAACCATGATCCTGATAGCACCTTACTGGCCACGCCAAGTATGGTTTCCAATACTCCAGGATCTCTCCATCCGCAGGCACATTCCTCTGGGAAAGGACCCGCATCTGCTCACTCAAAACGACGGATGCCTCCTCCATCCCAACCTCCAAGTCTTGTCCCTGACGGCATGGATGTTGAAAGGTTAGTCCTTCAGCCTTTCAACCTTTCAGATTCCGTTTCTCGGGTCCTGATAGCTTCACGAAAGCCTTCCACAAGAAAGTCTTACTCATACAAATGGAAAAGGTACACATCATGGTGCACTTCTCAGTCCCTTGATCCCCTTTCCTGTCCAATCTCCAAATTCTTGGACTATTTATGGCATCTCTCTGAATCAGGTCTTAAAACCTCTTCCATTAGGATGCATGTCAGTGCGGTAGCCGCCTTCCATAAAGGTGTACAGGGTGTCCCTATTTCAGTACAACCCCTAGTAACACGTTTTCTTAAAGGCTTGCTCCATCTGAAGCCACCCTTACGGCCTCCGGCCCCATCCTGGGACCTTAATCTGGTTCTTGGTCGTCTAATGAAACCTCCTTTCGAACCTCTGCACTCCTGTGAGTTAAAGTATCTCACATGGAAAGTGTTATTCCTTTTGGCTATCACTTCAGCTCGCAGGGTTAGTGAATTACAGGCCCTAGTTACCTATCCGCCTTACACTAAGCTCCTGCAGGACTGGGCGGTACTCCGCACTCACCCTAAATTTTTACCTAAGGTAGTTTCTGAGTTTCATATTAATCAATCCATCATACTACCTATCTTTTTTCCAGGCCCCACTCCAACTCTGGAGAACAGACCCTGCATACCCTAGACTGTAAACGGGCTCTAGCCTTTTACCTAGACCGTACAGTTTCTCACAGGAAGAGCACTCAATTATTCGTCTCTTTCCATCCTAACAAGTTAGGACAACCTGTGGGTAAGCAGGCTCTTTCCTCCTGGTTGGCGGACTGCATTGCTTTCTGCTATGAGCAAGCGGGCATCCCTTTTCAAGACCGTGTCAAAGCACACTCTGTGAGGGCCATGGCTACGTCAGTGGCACACCTTCGATCGGTGCCGCTTCCTGACATCTGCAAGGCTGCAACCTGGAGTTCTCTCCATACCTTTGCAGCCCACTATTGTTTGGACAAAGCTGGAAGACAGGACTCCATCTTCGGCCAATCTGTCTTGCGTAACCTTTTTCCAACGTGATGTACCAACACCCTTCCACCTTCCCGGTAGGGTGCGGATGCCCTTTACCAAATTCCACCCCAGTTGTAGTGCCTGTTTGCACGTCGTTGGGTGCATTTGGTGCAAGTCAGGACATCCTCAGCTCGGTACTCACCCATTTGTGAGGACAACCATCCTGCTTGTCCTGTGAGAAAGCAATGTTGCTTACCTGATGTAACAGGTGTTCTCACAGGACAGCAGGATGTTAGTCCTCACGAAACCCGCCCGCCACCCCGCGGTGTTGGGTTTGTTTTGTTTTTACTTTCTAGGCACTGCCTGTAGCTTTGAACATCAGACTGAAGGGAGACCCCTGCTGGCTGCAGGGTCAGTGCCTTGCTGGGCATGCCCAGTAGGGGCCAGTCAAAGTTCTGTTTAAACTTTGACAGAAGTTTTCCGTGGTGGGCTCCATCCTCGATGTCACCCATTTGTGAGGACTAACATCCTGCTGTCCTGTGAGAACACCTGTTACATCAGGTAAGCAACATTTGCTTTCTCTCCCATCCATTCTTTCACTGTATTTATTTATTTAATACTTTTTTTTATACCAGTATAAGTAGCAACATCATACCAGTTTACATTATAATGAAAAGTGGAGAAAATTACAAATAACAGGAAGCGGGGGATGGGAAGAGAGGAAACCAAGCGAATTAAGAAAAAACAAGAAGGAAAGCTGCAGAGATAATGCATATAAATTGTACAGAGGAACAAGGCAAAGATGGGACAGTTAATAATGACAATGTAACAATGTAAACAATTAGAGATATGGAGTAACAGAGTAACTGGGACTACAATGCTAACTATCTTGGACAAATGGGTTTTAAGGGAATGAAGAGGCGGGCAGGAGTCTATTGCGGATAAGCTTGTTTGAAAAGCCATGTTTTTAAATTAGCTTTGAATCTGGTAGCGCAGGGCTCAAGTCGGAGGGTTGTAGGTAGTGTTTTCCAGAGCGTGGGTCCGGCTATTGACAGGGCGCGCTCCCTAGTAGAAGTAAGGTGCACCTTTTTTAGGGAGGGTATAAGTAGGGGGCCCTCCGTTGGTGGTTCTAGTAGGGCGGTTGCATCGGGTGAATTCGAAAGGTTCATCTAGCCAGTCGGAGTTGTGGGTGTATATATGGCTTTGTGTATAATATTGAGGGTTTTGTAAAGGAGGCGAGAGGGGATTGGGAGCCAATGTAAGTTTTTGAGGATGGGGGTGATGTGGTCATATTTATGAGTGTTATGGATAGTCCTGGCTATCGCATTTTGCAGCATTTGGAGGGGTTTTAAGGTGGAGTAGGGGAGTCCTAAGAAGAGTGAGTTACAATAGTCCATCTTATATGAGAGGGTAGCCTGGACTACAGTACGGAAGTCACTAGTGTGTAGCAGAGGTTTTAGTTTTTTAATGACGTTAAGTTTGTAGAAATGTTCCTTGAGGATTGCGTTAATATGTTCTTTTAGGTTTAGTTGTTGGTCAATTAGCACTCCAAGATTACGGGCAACGCACTTGGTGGAGAGGGTATTGTATGCTGGGTCATTAGCAAAGGCAGGTTTAGGGGGGTAGGTGCTGTGAGATCAGGAGTAGTTCCGTTTTGGAGGGGTTCAGCGCAAGGTGGAGATTAGAGAGGAGGGTGTTAATGGCGGAAATGCAGCTCTCCCAATGGTTTAGTGCATCAGATAAGGAGTCTTGAATGGGAATGATGATTTGAACGTTGTCAGCATATAGAAAGAATTTAAGGCCAAGGTCGGAAAGGAAGTTGACAGAGAGGCGTGAGGTAGATATTGAAAAGAGTGGAGGAGAGGGCAGATCTTTGGGGGACACCTTGAGAGAGTGTGTGGGAGGTGGACTCAGCATTGCCTACTTTAACAGAGAATTGTCTGTTCGAAAGGTAGGAGGTGAAACACTGTAGGGCTGAGCCAGAGAGGCCAATATCGGAAAGGCGAGAAAGTAGATGGGAGTGGCTAATGGTATCAAAAGCAGCAGAGATGTCCAGTAGGGCAAGGATGTAGCAGTGGCCTTGATCCATGCCTCTGAGGAGGTAGATGGTGAGTGAAAGAAAGAGAGACTCAGTATTCAGATGTTTGCAGAAGCCGAATTGGGAAGGGTGGAAGATCTTATTGTTTTCGAGGTGATCAGAGAGCTGGGAGTTGACTATCTTTTCCAGGATTTTAGAAATGAAAGGGAGATTGGAAATAGGTCGAAAATTGGCTGGGTCCTTAGGGTCTAGTGGAGGTTTCTTAAGTAATGTTTTAACCACTGTGTGCTTAAGGGGGCCTGGGACAATACCTGAAGAGAGGGAGCAGTTTATGATGTCTGCTAATGGTTTGGCTATGATATCAGGTATTGCGAGGAGTGCTTTGGTCAGAATGGTGTCTGAAGGGTGGGATGCAGGTTTAATCTTTTTGAGGATAGCTTCAATTTCTTTAGGGAACGTGGGTTCGAGAGCATCTAGGGAGAAGGAAGTAGGGCAAGGACCCAAGGAGAAAGGGAGTGTGATGGATGGGAGTCTACGGAGGATGTTAACTATTTTATTGTGAAAGTAAAGGGCTAATTCTTCACATTTGCTGTTAGCTTCGTTGTCAGGTATGGAGGGAGGGGCAGATTTGGTGAGTTCAGCAACGTAAGAAAATAGGGCTTTTCCTGGCGTGTAGCCAGATGGACTCAGAACGAATGGGTATAGTATCCGCGTGCTAGCAGTTGGAGATGGATCTGACGTCAGCACGGGCGTATATATACCCCCACAGGAAGCGTAGCAACTTAGTAATTTCCATCTCCAAAGCAGTTTGGAGAGCCTGCACGCTCGCTGAGCGTGTTTTCCAAATCTACTTTCTATTTTCTACTTTCTTCTTTCTTTCAACGACAAACATCGAGCCCCGCACTCCTGCGGTGAAACCCTAAGGTCCCTCCCCCAGTAGAGTTTCCCGGGGTGATTTCCGTGATCCCCGGGAGGTCTAAGTCCTCGGTCCGGTGGCCGAATCGCGGCAGGGACATAGCCCCTGGGCGAGGTTCGGGTGAGGCATACGAGGCGCCTTGGTCCCGGCGTGGACAAGGCAGCGGGTGCATATCCTCAAACACGGTGGTGAAGGTACTTGCCCTCTCCCCCCGCAGCCGGAGACCACCTGGGTTCCAGCCGGGAAGCGCCGAGGATCAGGTAAGGCGTACATCTCTTATTTCTGGTCTCCGAGGAACAGAGGATCGGCGGCGTGGCACGCCGTGGAGGGCGCCATTTTGTGGGCTTTGTTCAGGTATTGAGCGCCCATAATAGGCGCGGCTCTATTCCTCCTTGTGCGTATATTGCCTTATTGCTGAGAGCATATTGAGTGCCATTGAGCGTGTATTGCTAACCGCTTATTGCTGAGAGCCTATTGAATGCCATTGAGCATGTATTACTAACCGCATATTGCTGAGAACCTATCGAATGTGTTTAAAACAGCGGTGCCTCCCATGTTAGCTATAACCATTATGTAAGTATGTATTAATTTCTGTCACTTACTATATATCCATTTTCGATTTGCTCATGTGTATGCTTTGAATGATATATAATAAAGAATAGTAAAGTAAAATAGTATCAGAGTTGTTCTTGCAAACAACCAAAAGTCAAGCCTATGTTTTAAACAAATGCCATTGAACGTGTATTGCTAACCGCTTATTGCTGAGAGCCTATTAAATGCCATTGAGCGTGTATTGCTAACCGCTTATTGCTGAGAGCATATTGAATGCCATTTAGCGTGTATTGCTAACTGCTTATTGCTGAGTGTCTATTGAATGCCATTTAGCGTGTATTACTAACCGCTTACTGCTGAGAGCCTATTGCATACCATTGAGCGTGTATTGCTAAACGCTTATTGCTGAGAGCCTATTGACTGCCATTGAGCGTGTATTGCTAACTGCATATTGCTGAGAGCATATTGCATCCAATTGAGCTGCTTTCATGGCCGCCTATTGCTGAAAACATATTGCATATTATTCTGGTTATGCGCCTGTTGTATTGAGCGCATATTGCTGCCGCATATTATTATTATTGTGCGCCTGTTGTATTAAGCGCATATTGCTGCTGCATATTATTATTATTGTGCGCCTTTTCTATTAGGCATATATTATTGCCGCTTCTCATTCAGCGCATACTTTTCCATGGAACAGAACGCCTCAGCGTCTTCAGCGGCGGCGCCGCCTGCCTCAGGCATTAAAGCCCTTGGCCTCTGCTCTGCATGCCAGCTTAGAGCCACGCACAGTGAAGAGCCAGACTCCCTATGTGCCCAATGTGAGGAGGCCGTGGGACCCTCGGGCCAGGACCAGTCTCAGCCATGATTTGCTGACAGTTCCCCAGGGGCTACCCCGGATTTAGCGGGCAGTCTCGACCAATCGGGAATCCCGGGGGATCTTGTACCCCGGCGATTAGAGGCTGCTTCCATTTCCTGGGTGGATCTCTTTAAGGGGATTCATGCCTTTGTACAGATGCAAACGGCTTCTCGTCCAGGCCCTGCTGTTCCTGTTGTTCCTGCGGTTGCTGCGGTTCCTGCGGTGGCTGCGACTGCGGCGGCTGCTGCGGATCCTGTTCCTGGACCCTCACGCCCTTATCGTGAGCGGGTCCTCCCGCCGCTGGACAGTCCAGATCAGTCAGACGAGGAGGTTTCACCGGATGAGTCCGAACTCCCGGACGAGGGGGAACTTCCCCCAGGGATTGAGCCATATAGAACCATGAGGCGGTTCTTCCCTAAGGAGGATCTCTCCGACCTGGTGTCTCAGTGTCTGGCGGAGTTGGATATTACAGGTCCCAGCGCTACGGTAACCTCTGCGCAGAACCCCCTGCTGGAAGGTCTTCGTCCTACAGCCCGCCATTTTCCATTCTTGCAAGCGGCCCAACAATTGATAGATTTAGAATGGGCGGCACCAGCGGCTTCCTTCAAAGGGGGCCGGGCCCTGAAGGGCATGTACCCATTGGCACCGGCTATCCAGGACCTGCTGGCGTGCCCTCAGGTGGACGCCTTGATTAGCGCTGTGGTCAAGCGCACTACCATTCCAGTTGAAGGGGGGACGGCCCTCAAGGAGCCTCATGATCGGCGACTGGACGCCATTCTGAAACAGACATTTGAGGTGGCAGCTCTATCTTTGCGGATCGCGACCTGCTGCACAGTGGTGACGCGTGCCTGTTTGTCACAGGTTAGGAACAACGCTCCAGCAGCTGACATGGAGTCAGCTCTTAATCGTTCCTCACGGATGCTGCATCAGACCTGGTCTGGACAACAGCTAAGGGGATCTCATTCTCCGTAGCCGCCAGGAGGCAGCTCTGGATCCGGAGATGGTCAGCTGATGCGCCTTCAAAGACACGCCTCACCAGATTGCCCTTTAAGGGCTCTTTCCTCTTTGGCAGTGACCTTGATAAACTGGCCAGTACATGGGGTGCCTCTCCAGTGCCTAGATTGCCGGAAGATCGGTTCAGAAGGGGCCAGTGCACCTTTCCAAGGCCCTCCAGGGGCAGGAGTTCACAGCGCTTCATTCCTTACAGGGGTCGCTACCAGGCACCACGGCCTCAGGCCAGGAATCAGTCCTTTCGGACCAAGCAGTGCAAGAGGAGAGCGGGCCCGGGCTCAGGTCCCGGCCGCGCCTCCCAATGAGAATCCGCCGATTCATCTGGGGGACGGAGCCATAGGGGGCAGGTTAACCCTCTTCTACCCCAGATGGGTCGAGATCACGTCGGACCAGTGGGTCCTCGCCATTATCCGGGAGGGATATTATCTGGACTTTCATCATCTCCCTCCGGACAAGTTTGTGGAATCTTCATGTCCCATACACAAGAAGGCAGCATTGGAAGCTACCCTGGCGAGGCTCCTGTCCTTGAAAGCTATCATTCCAGTACCTGCCTGGGAAGTGAATTCTGGACACTATTCCATTTATTTCATGGTACCCAAGAAAGGGGGCACCTTTCGGCCTGTGCTGGACCTCAAGTCCGTGAATTGATACTTACGGGTCCCGAGGTTTCGCATGGAGACTCTGCGCTCCGTCAAGGCCGCAGTACAGCCAGGAGAATTCCTCACGGCATTAGACCTGTCAGAGGCATACCTGCATAACCCGATCCATCCGGATCATCAGCGCTACCTACGCTTCACGGTTCTGGGTCGCCACTTCCAATTCCGGGCTCTGCCCTTCGGATTGGCCACGTCACCGCGGACCTTCACCAAGGTGTGTTCCCGTGGTAGCAGCGGCCCTCAGGCGGGAAGGAATTCTGGTCCATCCCTACCTAGACGATTGGCTGATCAGGGCGAAATCACGAGAGGAGAGTCATCGGACAACCGACAGAGTGATCGCCCTTCTGGAAAGCTTGGGCTGGGTGATCAATCTCAGCAAGAGTTGCCTACAGCTTTCCCAGTCACTGGAATACCTGGGAGTACAGTTCGACACGCAGGCAGACCCAGTCAGTCTCACTGCCAAGAGAAGGTTGAAACTTCAGACGCGTATCCAGTACTTGATGGGAGCCAGTCGGCCCATAGCTTGGGATTATCTGCAGGTTCCCGGCCTCATGGCATCCACCCTGGAAGTGGTACCTTGGGCAAGGGCCCATATGAGACCTCTACAACACTCTCTGCTCTCTCGCTGGAGCCCTCGTCTACGGAACTATTCCACGCACCTACCTCTGCCTGCCAGAGTCCGGACACAGTTACGGTGGTGGCTGCAGTCCGACCACATGAGCAAGGGGTCGAGGATGTCCTCCCCCACGTGGACTCTGCTCACCACAGATGCCAGCCTGAGCGGCTGGGGAGCACACTGCGAAGGACTCACCGCACAAGGGCGGTGGCGCGGAGAAGAGTCAGCGTGGAACATCAACCGTCTAGAGCAGGGGTGGGCAATTAATTTTCCCATGGGGCCGCATGAGAAATTGGGATGGTTTTAGAGGGCCGGACTAATATAATTAACTCAGTTCTCAATAGCCCTACTTATGAAAAGACAGCAGTTTACCACAAATGTATGTCCTCTGAGAAAACACAACAAATAAGACCGATACAAACGCTTACATAGCAAAATATCTCATCTCGGTAACAGACACAGAACCGACCTAACATACTCCCAGGATCTGTAGTAATGCACATAAACTAATCCGCACACAGTTACACCTGTATTATGGAATACACTCAAACAGGAGCAACCCTATCTATGAAAAGGCAACACTACAAATATTACATCAGACCCTAAACACCAATACACCTCTTATTAGGAAAACAGAACTAACAAGCAGCTATAGATCCCCAAACAGAAATAATTGTAAAACTATACTAATAAGCAGAATAAATGTTTCTAAACAGCTATGAACAGAATAACATCCAACAATTAAAAACTCATAAAAACTATTAAACATTCTCCAAACACCAATAAAATATTTCAAAAAAGCAGACATCACACAATTAAAATGGCAGTCAAGAAAAATAAACTTAAAGCCACCTTTACTTACCCTCTCCAGCAGCTCTCCTACTCCCCTTCCCTGCAGGCCATGGCACACACCAGAAGCAGCAGTAGAAGCTAAGCTCTATACTTATGGTCCTCTTCCTTAGTGCCCATGTCTCTCACACACACACCATACCAGTCATGCCCCCATGACCAGTTTCTGTCTCTCACACACCAATCATCTCCCAAACAGTCTTTGGCACACACACACCAGTCACCTTCCTGAACAGTTTCTCTCATGCCATACACACACACACATACACAGGCTTCCCACTCCCGTGTTCTACTTGCATATATGGTCTTCTCACTCTCATAATCACTTTCTCTGTCTCTCTCTCTCACACACACACACACACTCACTCACCAGTCTCTCACTCCCATGCTTGTTCTCTCCACATGCACAGGCTTCTCATTCCCAAAATCACTTTCTTTCTCTCTCTCACACACACACACACACCAGTCTCTCACTCCCATGTTCTCTTTCAGATATACCGGCTTCTCCCTCCCATGATGTGTCTCACACACACCCGGGTTTCTCACTCCCATGCTCACTCTTCACATGCACAGGCTTCTCATTCCCATAATCACTTTTTTTCTCTCTCTCTCACACACACACACACCAGTCACCTGATCTCACTCATGCATACACACACACACAGGCTTCCCACTCCCAAGTTCTCTTTCAGATATACAGGCTTCTCCCTCCCATGCTGTGTCTCACACACACCCAGGTTTCTCACTCTCATGCTCACTCTCTTCACATGCACAGGCTTCTCATTCCCATAATCACTTTCTCTCTGTTACACACACACCAGTCTCTCTCATTTCCATGCTCACTCTCCACGTGCACAGGCTTCTCATTCCCTGAATCACATTCTCTCACATTCACACACACCAGTCTTTTTCTCTCACACACACAGTCACCTTACCAAGCAGTCTCTCTCTCTCATGCATGCACACTCACCCAGGTTTCTCACTCCCACAACTCCAGGCTTCTTATGCTCATGCTTTCCCACATACCCAGACTTCTCACTTCCATGCTTTTTCTCTCACACACACACACACATCAGTCACCTCCCTGACTAATGCCTCACACTCTCACATACACATCAGTCATCTCCCTGAGCAATCACTTTCATTGTCTCTCACATACACACACACATCAGCTCTCTGACCACTCAATCACACACAGGCTGGCTGGCTGCTTCTCACTCTCTCTTACTCACTTCCTCTTCCCCCTACATATGTCACGGAGTTTTTTGCCGGTCCGCGGCACGCGCTCCCGGTCTCTCCCGCTGCCGTTGCCGCTGGGCTGTCAGCACGTTCAAGCCCAGTGGGAACGGCAGCGGTGTTGGAAGAAGCTGTGGCACCCGCGGCTGGGCCTTTTCTTCTTCCCGCGCCTGCCCCCCCCTCCCGTGACCCGAAACAGGAAGTGATACACGGAGCGGTGCGCGGGAAGGAGAAAGAGCCGTGCCGCGTCGGCTGCAGCATCGGCCCCCGAGCAATTGAACCAGCCGGCAATCGAGAAGAGTCAGCAGCATGAGCCCCGCGGCACGGCTCTTTCTCCTTCCCGCGCACCGCTCCGTGTATCACTTCCTGTTTCGGGTCACGGGAGGGGGGGGCAGGCGCGGGAAGAAGAAAAGGCCCAGCCGCGGGTGCCACAGCTTCTTCCAACACCGCTGCCGTTCCCACTGGGCTTGAACGTGCTGACAGCCCAGCGGCAACGGCAGCGGGAGAGACCGGGAGCGCGCGCCGCGGACCGGCAAAAAACTCCGTGACATATGTAGGAAAGAAACTCGAGCGAAGGCACGCTGCCCGATTGGCCGGTGCTGGGCAAGGCTTGCCCAGCACCGGCCAATCAGACAGCGTGCCTTCGCTCGAGTCACTCCCTCCTCACCCCCCCCCACCCGGACGCTGTAAAAAAAAAAAAACCAGTTCATTCTCCGCTCCCTCGCTCCCCGAATCGGGGAGCGAGGGAGCGGAGAATGAGGCACGCTGCCTTCCCTCTGCAAGGGAAGGCAGCGTGCCTCATTCCCCGTCTGCTCTCAGCAGTGGGCGGGCCGGATTCAGACCGTAGGCGGGCCGGATTCAGCCCGTGGGCCGCCCCTTGCCCAGGTCTGGTCTAGAGGCTCGGGCAGTCCGATTGGCACGCCTTCGATTTGCTCACAAACTGAAGAACAGAGCAGTCAGAGTGATGTCCGACAACGCCACCATGGTGGCATACATCAACCGTCAGGGTGGAACCAGAAGCCGACAAGTATCTCTGGAGATCGCCCCACTGATGGTTTGGGCAGAGGCGAATCTTCAGGACATCTCCGCCGTCCACATTGCCGGGAAGGACAACACCACGGCAGACTTCCTCAGCAGAGAACGTCTAAATCCGGGAGAGTGGCAGCTGTCACCCACAGCCTTCCAGATGATTGTGGATCACTGGGGGAACCCGGACATGGATTTACTGGCGGACAAGTCCAATGCTCAAGTACCCAGATTCTTCAGTCGCAAGCGCGATCCGTTCTCCCACGGAATCGATGCCCTGGTTCAGCTGTGGCCTCCAGGGACTCTGCTATACGCCTTTCCTCCATGGCCTCTGCTGGGCGCCATCATCCACAAGATTCAGAAACACCGGGGCCTAGTTCTTCTAGTGGCACCAGACTGGCCAAGAAGACCCTGGTACGCGGACATGAGAAGACTACTGGCAGGGGAGCCCCTTCCCCTGCCTCCTCTCCGGGACCTTCTACGTCAAGGTCCCATCCTCCATGAGGATCCAGCTCAATTCTCTCTTACGGTCTGGCCATTGAGAGGGCTAGACTGAAGAAACGAGGTTACTCGGAGCCCGTGATAGATACACTCCTCCGAGCTCGCAAGTTTTCCACATCCCTCACCTATGTAAGGATCTGGAGAATATTTGAAGCATGGTGCGACACTCATGGCACCAATCCACATTCGACCACAATCCTTGTTGTGTTGGATTTCCTGCAAGATGGACTTCAGAAGGATCTCTCCCTCAGCTCCATCAAGGTTCAGGTGGCTGCGCTGTCTTGCTATGGCCCCAGGAGGGATGGCAAGACCATCGCCAAGCTCCCAGATGTTTCTCGCTTCCTGCAAGGAGTCAAGCATATTCGTCCGCCACTGAAGTGGCCTGTGCCCTTGTGGAACCTCAACCTTGTTTTGGATTTCCTCGCGGGATTCACCTTCAGACCCCTTCGGGGCCTGTCTCTCCGTTCTCTAACCTTGAAGATGGTGTTCTTATTGGCGGTGTGTTCCGCACGCCGCGTCTCAGAGCTACAAGCACTGTCCTGCCGTGATCCCTTTCTGAGAATCACTCCTGAGGCTATCCATCTTCGCACGGTTCCCTCCTTTCTACCGAAAGTGGTTTCACAGTTTCATCTTAACCAAACCATATCCTTGCCTACCACGGCGGGTTTGAAGAAATCTGAAGAAGGGCGTTTATTGCGCCATCTCGACATTGGCAGATTACTGCCCAGATATCTGGAAGTGACACAAGAAGTACGAAAGACGGACCATCTGTTCGTCCTGCACAGCGGGAAGAAGCAAGCTGAAGTGGCCTCACGGCCCACCATCGCCCGCTGGATTAAAGAAGTTATCAGAGCAGCTTATGTGGAGGCTGGGAAGTCTCCACCTCTACAAGTCAAGGCTCATTCTACCAGAGCACAAGCGGCATCCTGGGCGGAATCCAGGATGCTGTCGCCTGCAGAAATATGTAAAGCGGCGACATGGTCCTCCCTCCATACCTTCTCCAGTTTCTACCGTCTGGATGTCCAGGCCAGGGAGGACTCCGCATTTGCGAGGGCGGTACTACATGGTCCTCAGGCAGCCTCCCGCCCAGGCTGGGAGTAAAGCTTTTGTACATCCCATTCGTTCTGAGTGCATCTGGCTACACGCCAGGAAATGTTGAGATTACTTACCTGATAATCTCCTTTTCCTTAGTGTAGACAGATGGACTCAGCATCCCGCCCAGCTGCCTGTGTACATGGGTTTCACCGATTCAAGGTAAGCCATGTCATCTGTTTCCATAAGAGCGTACACTCTACCAGGTGTCAACGCCTTCCGGTTGGGAATGCTGGCGGTCTCCAGCTACTATCAATCGGTCAGGGGAATCCTGTTTCACTGTTCACTGAGCGTCAGTGCACACATCCATAACAGCTTTTGCAAGGAAGATTACTAAGTTGCTATGCTTCCTGTGGGGGTATATATATGCCCGTGCTGACGTCAAATCCGTCTCCAACTGCTAGCACGCGGATACTATACTCATTCGTTCTGAGTTCATCTGTCTACACTAAGGAAAAGGAGATTATCAGGTAAGTAATCTCAACATTAGGATTGTAAGAGTAGTCATGTATTTTGGAGGAATAGAAGTCACATTTGGCATTGAGGGTGGCGATTCTGTACTGGTGTAATGCAGATTTGAAGGAAGAGGCTTTATGGGGCGAAGGGTCTTTGCGCCATGCTCTTTTTTTCTGTCTAGTAGTGTTTTTCAAATGTTTTAAATCAGGATTGTACCATGGTTTAAGATTTTTTGCGGACGGGTTCAGTTCCCGTTTAGTGATGGGGCACAGTTCATTTGCAATTTCAAGGGTCAGATTGTTCCATGACGTAAGGGCCGTATTAAGGTTGGTACAGTTAAGGTTAGGCAGAGCTTTGGAGAAGGCAGAAATCAAATCTTCACTGGGGCATGATTTTCTGTATGTAATGGTGGTATTAGCACAGTACTAAAAGAGTATTAGCACTGTACTAAAAGAGTAGTTAAAAATTCCTGTTGGATAGCACTGACTTGCAAAAACCCAAAGGTGAATAAACTAAAAGGAACCAAAAATTGGATGTAATCTACATAAATATATTTTACACCAAGTGCTGAGAGAATTTTTGCTAAAAACTGTAAGTATATATTAAATAGAATGGCTGATAATACAGGTCCTTGAAGTACTCCTGATTGCATTAATTTCCAAGATGAGCAGTTTCTTCCAATTCTCACCTGTTTTTTATTCGATTAAAAAAAAAAAAAGAGAAAACCCAACCAAAACCCAGTTTTGTCTGGTTGGGACAATAAAATATCATGGCTCACCATATTGAATGCAGCAGAAATATCAAGCTCTTAGTTTCACAGTTGATCCATTATTGGTTTTCCAGTGTAACTTATCTATTAATGAAACCAAACACATCTCACTGCTGTGAGCTTTTCTGAAATCAAACTCCTGTACATCCAGAACATTATGATCTTCCAAATACTCATTTAGTTGAAACAATACAATTTCTCTATGATTTTAGAGGACTCATCCTTTCGGTAGGTCTCAGCCCTTTTCGTCCTTTCAGTAGGTCTCAGTCCTTTCGTCCCTGACAGCCCATGAGAAGAGCAGGCCTGGGTAGCAGATCCTCCTGAGCTTCGCAATGAAGGTTTGTCGACCCATGTTCAGGAACGAGATAGGGGAATGCCTCTTTCTCTTTTATCAGAAGTAGGTCAATATCACATTGGCTCAGTGTGTCCTGGAAGTGATACAAAAAGGATATGCACTGGAATTTTGCAGTATTCCTCAGGACGTGTTCATGGTGTCTCCTTGCCACTTTCCGCAGAAGAAGCAGGCAGTAGAATTTACGGCTCTAAGGCTCCTCTGGCTGAGGGCTTTGGTTCCAGTGCCTACATCTCAAAAAATTATAGGGCAATATTCCATTTATTTTGTGGTGCCCAAGATGGAGGGCTCCTTTCAGCCCATCCTGGATCTCAAAAGTGTCAACCGTCATTTAAGGGTGACTCATTTTCTCATGCAAACCTTACACTCAGTGATAATTGTCATGCAGTCGGGGTAATTATTGACCTCCCTGGATCTGTCCGAGGCCTACCTTCATATTTCCATCCATTTGGAGCACCAACATTTTCTATGTTTTGTGGTGTTGAGATGCAATTATCAGTTTTGGGTGCTGCCTTTTAGTTTAGCCACTACTCCCAGAACGTTTTCCAAGATTATGGTGATAGTAAAGGCAGCACTGAGAAGAGATGGGATCCTGGTTCACCTATATTTATTTATTTATTTATTTATTTATTTATAAACTCTTCTATACAGTCATTAAGTTAGTTCATCATCACAACGGTTTACATAAAGGCACAAAATACAAATATGATTGGTATAGATTACAAATTAAACATGTGCCAACATGGAACGGTAACATATTTGGACGACTGGCTGATTTGAGCCAAGTCTCAGGAAGAGAGCCACCTGATGATCCACAAGGTAATCTCCTTGTTGCAGGAGCTCTGTTGGGTGGTGAACTTGGCCAAGAGCAGTCTTCAGCCATCTCAGTTGTTGGAGTGTCTGGGTGTTTGGATTGACACGAGGCAGGATAAGGTTGTCCTGCTGGAAGTTAGTATTCAGAAATTGATGCAACAGGTGTGTCAGTTGTTGAGCACTATATGCCCAACAGTGTGATCCTATCTACAGGTTTTCGGTTTGATGGCAGCAACCCTGGAAGCGGTGCCATCGGCGAGGGTACATATGCATCTTCAGCACTCACTGCTGTCTCACTGGAACCCACAGTCTCAGGATTATTCAGTTTGGCTCCACTTGCCAATGGAAATCTGCTCTCACCTCGTGGTGGTTGCAGGAGAAGGCGTGTTTCCTTGTCCTCTTCAAACTGGTTGATACTCAAGACAGATGTGAGTATCCAGGGTTGGGGAGCTCAGTCAGTTGTCGGCCCAAGAGCATTGGAATGCCAAAGAATCCCTCTGGAACATCAGTTGCCTGGAAGTCCAAGTGGTCCAGTTGGCATGCTTGCAGTTCAGCCACAGACTGCAGTGTCAAGCGGTCCGAGTGATGTCTGACAATGCAGTGATGGTGGCCTATATCAATCAATAGGGAGGAACCAAGAGCCAGCAAGTGTCGGAGGAAATAGACCAAATTATGGATTGGACGGAAGGATATCACATTGCAGGAAAAGATAATGTAAGAGCAGACTTTCTCAGCAGGGAGAGTCTGGACCTATGAGAATGGGTGTTGTCAGATGAGACATTTCAGTTGATAGTGGATCTCGGGGACCTTCCGTTCTTGGACCTGCTGGTGACTTCATGTAATGTGAAGGTTCCTCAATTCTTCAATCTCAGGAGAGATCTGTGGTCCCTGGGCATAGATGCTCTCATACAGGTCTGACCAGAAGACAAGTTACTTTATGCCTTTCCTTTGTGGCCTTTGTTGGGCAGGATAGTTCGCAGGATCGAAAACATAATCCTTAATAATATATGTCCTACTGGTTATCTCTGTTTTTCTGAACCTCGTCCAAATAGACATGGTGGAGGTTTGCTTGCAATTATTCATGATTCTCTAACTCCTTCAAAGAAAATGCTAACACCTATTCCTCCTTTTGAAATTATTCTTATAACCAGCTCACTTCAGAACTTTTGTATTGTATACTGCCCCTGGACTTCTTAATCATAACACCTCTACTTAACTTGAATCCTTGACCGATCTGCCCGTTGACTTAACAAAAACTATAATAACTGGTGACTTCAACCTACATTATACTATTCACCCTTGCTCTCCAGCTGCAGCATATCTCTCTGAAGCTTTATCAGGATTAGGCTGATCACAATTAATTAATGAACCTACTCATTGATTAGGGCAGATGCTTGACCTTCTGTTCTACAATCCCAAATATGCCGCACTACCCATCACTACTCAAAATGTGCCTTGGTCAGATCATTTCGTAATTCAGGCTACTGGTAACTCCATTTAACTGACTCTAGATCCAACTCTGTGCCAAAACAAATCTATAAACTGAAAAAAGTTGATAGAATCCTTTTTTAGTCTTCTTCTTCCCAAAATATCTTTTCTAAATACAGATTCGTCGATATCAATCTCATAACTGAAAAATGGAATGATACACTTTCAAATGCACTAGACAACTTAGCTCTGAAAAAAGTATGCACTGTCTCCGCTAAACCAAGTGCCCCTTGGTATACACCCATGCTTTATAAGATGAAAGCTAAATTACGATGCCTGGAAAGACCCTGGCATAAACATCCCCTTCCTGATAGGAAAAATTCATACTTTTCCTACATACATAAATACAAAAAACAAATAGATCATGCAAAAAAAATTATATTATGCTGATAAAATACAAGCTGATAATGGCAACTGTAACATTCTATTTAATATTGTAAAATCTAACTACTGTAAAAAAAAAAAAAAAAATACACCCTCAGATCATCTCTCCAACTCCTTCTGCGATGATCTAACGCAATTTTTCAGAGATAAAATATTAAACCTTTCCTCAAAATTCTCTCATCTTCCTACCCCAAGTAACCTTCTGCCAGTAATTAGCTCCTGGACTAATTTTTCTCCAACCAACCTGGTACTATTAATTGTGTTCTCAACAAATTAAAACGTTCAAACTGCCCATACAATCCGTGCCAAGTAAAATTATTAAAAGAAATTAAAGAACTTGTCTCTCCATCTCTGGCACAATTGGTTAACGTACCCCTATCCTCTGGCATTTTTCCAGATATTCTGAAACAAACTTCAATTCTCCCCATTCCCAAAAATAAATCAAATGACCCCTATGATCTTTCCAATTATTGTCCAATAGCCTTTTTAACATCGTTAGCCAAAATAATAGAATCCATAGTTCTACATCAGTTAATTGAATACATTGATGAAAACAATATCTTGCACCCAGACCAGCCATGGGTTCAGCTAAGGACTAGGGATGTGAATCGTACTTCTGATGATTGAAAATATCGTACGATATTTTCAAAATCGTCAGAAATCGGGGGCTCCCCGAAACCGATAGGAAAACCCCACGAAATTGTTCGTGGGGTTCTCTTATCGTTTTGGGGGAGGGAGGGAAAAAAGGCACACAAAAATAACCCCTAAACCCACCCCAACCCTTTAAAACTAATCCCTTAGCTTCCCGCACCCTCCCGACCCCCCTCCCCCCCCCCCAAAAAAAAAACAACTTTTTACAGGTACCTGGTGGTCCAATGGGGGTCCCAGGAGTGATTTCCCGCTCCCAGGCCGTCGGCTGCCACTAATCAAAATGGCGCCAATGGCCCTTTGCCCTTACCATGTGACAGGGTATCCGTGCCATTGGCCGGCCCCTGTCACAAGGAGGGAGCATCAGATGGCCGGCGCCACCTTTAAAAAAAAAAAAGGCGCAGGCCATCCAGTGCTCCTATCATGTGACGGGCCGGCCAATGGCACGGATACCCTGTCACATGGTAAGGGCAAAGGCCATCGGCGCCATTTTGATTAGTGGCAGCCGACGGCCCGAGAGCAGGAGATCGCTCCCAGGACCTCCACTGGACCAGGTACCTGTAAAAGGTTTTGGGGGGTGGGGGAAGCTAAGGGATTAGTTTTAAAAGGTCGGGGTGGGTTTTTTGTTTATCCACTCGGGCGCAGCCGATTTAAAAAAAAAAACAAAAACCCGATCGGGCCGGATGAAAAAAAAATCACGATGTGAATCGGAACCAGAATCGGAACCTGTTCAGATTCACATCTCTACTAAGCACGGAATCCTTACTTCTTTCCTCTTGTGACTCCATAATTCATGGCTTCAGTTCTTCTAATACAGATTATATCATAATATTCCTTGACATTTCAGCTTCCTTCGACACCTTAGACCAGTGGTTCTCACCCTTTTTTCTGTCGGGACACACCTGACAGATGGTTCTCACATGCGTGACACACTGAACATGTGACCATCACGGGGCTGAATGTAAACATATACTCTGTATCTACAGGAACCACCCTGACCCCTAACAGTGGGTGCAGAACAGAACTAGGACATTCCCCTTTCAATTTACATTGCAAAGAAGATATTTCTGGCATAATCTCAGTAACAGCAACATAAACAGTTTTTATGCGTAATAGCCCTACTTATGAAAAACAGTAATTTATCACCAATACATGTCCTATTGAGAAAATACAACAAATAATATTGATACAAATGCCTACATGCTAGTAAAATACTTCACCTCTGTCACACACATAGAATCGACCTTCACCAAGTACATACAGAAAGACCGCAAATTACAAATATGGAGACAGACTGGAATGGAGATCCAAAAAAGCCTGCATGCAGTGCAAAACTGAAGAAATGGAAACAGAAATATAGCACCTAATAGACTGCCAGGATCTGTAATAATGTGCTAGTGTGTGAGTGACAAAGTGTGTGTGTGAGAGAGAGAGACAGACTAGTCATGGACATTATCTGGTCACATAAGGTGGTTCTTTTTTGCATCTACTTAAAATTCATATAGCATCATCATCAGCATTGTACAAGATAAGACAAGAATTCATATATCTTCCCTTAAAAGCTTATATATGTAAGTTTGAAAACAGGGAGCATAAGTGACTTTCTCAAGAATGCACAGGGAATGATAGAAAAGGTATCAAACTGATTTCCCCAGGTAGGTTTTCTGCTCTATTCTGTGGCTACTTGCACCCTGCAATAAGTTACACACAGGTACAGTGAATCCCTGCTCTGAACAGCCCACGAATCCAAATGGGTGCCTCAGACATGGGAAATAATGACTTAGCCAACAGTCACAATGAATGTCAGCGACACAAACAGGTTTCTAGTCCATAATTCTAACCACTTCTGGCTAGAAAGGCAGGATTAATAGTTTGAGGGATAAATGCACTGGACAAAAATAGATAAAGAAACATGAATAAAATATTCAAAGAAAAGAAGCCCATAAAACTTTTCTGGGAGTGAGGGAAGACATGACTATTTTTGGAATATGTATCTAAGAGGCCCTGCCTCTTTAAGAAAATATATATACTAAGTGCTGCCTGAAAGAGGAGAGACACACCAGTACATGCAAATTTTATATTAAAAAAAATATATTTTTTTGTTTAAATAAAGACTCTAGTATGGGGTAGCATTAGTGAAATCACCAGGAAAAATAACTTTCAAGGAAAACATTTAAATTAATAGGCAATAACAGGGCAGCTATGTGGAGAGGAGCACAAGATGGTGGGCACTGTCTCCACAAAAGAAATTTTGTTTTTAAAGTCAAAATGGCCAACCTGTTAACATGACCAGTTTGACTTTCTTAAAAGTATAGATGTTTATGTTAACTTGATAACCAATTCACAGTCGAGACTCAAAGCATGTACCATAAATAGCTATAAATTTTATTTTTTTTCATTTATGGAGCAGATGCAGCAACAGTGCTGCACTGGACACTGAGCAGCCAATGCAATAAAGTGCACCCAACCTACATGCAGGTTTTACACATGGTTGGATGTGCATTTTGGATGCGCTAGACTAGCGCTGGATGTAATAAGGACATTAGAGTGTCCAAAACGCATGCCCTAGCAAACGCAAATCCAATAGCACTGGTCAGATGTTAACTGCATGTAGATGAGGACATTAGCTATTACTCCCAATGCAGTAAAGCGCTGGGCACCCAATGCACAGTTTTTAACGTGGCAAATTTAACTCTAGCCTCGGCGGTGGAGTAAAGTCAGCTTGCAGTCCAGGGCTCATGAAAAAAAAATGTTCCCTGCATTGTGATAAGTGTGTCTTCCCATTAGTATCATTGTGACACTTTAATTTAGTGTTTCTGGTGGAAAAAAATAATTGTATATTTTCAGTTCATTAAAAAAAAAAAAACATTTTTCTTATTGTCACACAATTTGGAAGCTCATAGCTATGGAGCCTAATATTTTGCTGAGGTTCCTGAAAAGAATTATAGCAAAACAAGAATGGGGATCAAAACGGATGCTTCTATTGAGCGCCTGTTGCAATAAATTATTGAGCACTACCGATGCGCAATTCTCCATTAGCATGCCCTTTTTAACGCTGTTTCTTATTTAAATATTGCATCTGGTGCCCAGGGGATATAACTGCATGTGCGTTAGGAAAATGGGTGCTGAATACAATGTGAGCACCTGTTTTCAGCGTGCATCTTATTTCATTAGCGCATGAGAGAGAGAATCCTTCCTCTACAATGCCCAAACTCAAGCTGTTCAAGTACCATATTATAGAGCTAAATTGTCAAGTATTTGATGCTGCTTTTTTAGGTTGCTGTCTGCTGGAGCAACTAAAGTCTATGCCATTCTCACACATGGGATCTTCTCTGGTCCTGCTATTTCCCGCATCAATAATGCTGCATTTGAAGCTGTGGTAGTAACTAACACAATCCCGCAAGAAGACAAGATGAAGCATTGCTCGAAAATTCAGGTAATTTTCCAGAACCAAGAATGGTTCGTCATCCTCTGTTTAGTTTTAAATTAGAGGCAGGCTTGCTTATTTATTTATTAAAGCTTTACATACTGCATTATCTACAATTCTAAGCATTTTACAAGAGAACATCCATAAATATATGAGAAAAGCTTATTTATTCATTCATTCCCTATATGAACAATAGTTCTGTCTATTTCCTTTTAGAGCTACTTAGAATGTTCTAAAAAAAATGTCTTCTGCTTTCTTTGGGGCCGATGTAATAAGACCCGAGGCAAAAGAGGCGCTTGTTATGTGCACGGGTTTTGATCACCATGTGCAGCTGAAGGTGCCGCTTCCGCGGGATGTAAAAAAAATAAATTATGCAAATGACTTGTGCACAGAAGTCCTCGCACGTACTGAAAAATGTGCGTACCTAAGTGCAGTAAGGGCCTATGAAATAAGTGGCCGCATCCACGCTCAAAACCTACGCCGGTAATCCACTCATAGAAACAAGTGAGCGAATGGGTCTCCTTATTAAGTGAAAGTATGACCCTGGAAAGTATTTTTAATATTTCCAATAACTGTGCTGCAGAAAACAGGGCAAATATTTTCATGGATCCTAATTCACAACAATCTTGACACTCTTCTGGCTGTGTATCTGTCATCCATGGAAGTGCCTACATCGGATGTCGTGAAAAGTGCTTTACTAAGCTGGCCACTCTTAAGTCGAGATAAGCATTCGGCCAGGTGCTTATCAGGCTGCTCATGCTCTTCTGTTCGTGGCAGAAAAATCTGCACGATCGGGCGCCCAGAAAGGTGCCTAGCTTAACTTGCTATTTAGGTGCTGAGCTAGGCACTTAGTTGCTCGCAAATCTGCACGATCGGGCGCTCAAAAATGTGCCTAGCTAATCTTGCCATTTGGGTGCTGAGCTAGGCGCTTATCAGGCCGCTCGTGCTGTGTTCATGGCAGAAAAATCTATACAATCGGGCACCCCGAAAGGTGCCTAGCTAATCTTGCTGCTCAGGCGCTCTTCTGGCCGTGTATCTGGCCACTCGGGCCCTGAGCTAGGCGCTCAGTTCAGCGCCTAGGGAAGCACCTACCTAAGCTGACCGTTCTGATGCCCAGAAAAGCACCTAGCTAAGCTGGCCACTCGGACACCAAGATAGGCGCTCCTCAAAGTGGTTTTCAGGACGCTTAGATGCCAACATAGACCACCTGAGTTGGCGCTGACACTTAACTCATGCCCTGACCATGGCGGTAAAAAACCTGCACTAGCGCGGCTCCCTACATTGCCTATGATTAGCTAATTGCCTCGTTTGCATGCCATTAGCATGCATTCACGCAGGAAAAACTGCAGATCAGTAAGCGTGTCGTACGCGCTTTTTTCCCCGTGCATAAAACCCTTATTACATCCCCATATAGGGCTTTGCGTGGGAAAATGCGCGCACAAACCTGCGGAAGCTTCAACACACCTTTTTACATTGGCTCCTTTGACTTTTGTTTGTTTATAATTGTGAGTTTAAAACATGCATTATTTTGTCATTGTTTCCCCTTGACTTGAACCTGAATATTTGATAGAAGCGCAGTATTGGGCAGGGCAGGCTCCTCTGTGGAACCCTGTTAACTGGAGGGTTACTTAGACTGGAGTATAGGGAAAAATGTCAGAATAGAAAACTGGCTTCTCTGTAGCAAAACTTGAATGAATATTTTATTTCAGATCTCCTTTAAGTATGGAGCTCCTGAAAAATAAATGTTTTTCCTGCAGTGCTGGTTTTGGATTATACCTCAGCTGTAAAAGTTATGTATGTTTGACGTTTCATCTTTCCATTCTTTCGCAAATGTTATCACCTTTGTATTGTTTGTAGCTGAATGAACTGGTTTGTTATTCTAGGCACTGTTTTGTTCCTTTAAAAACGATTGCTGATGAACTGTCTATATTTGAAAGCCCTATTAAGCATATGGTAGTCTTTCTTTTCATTCAAATTTTTTTAACTGCTCAATGTGAAAAGCATCGCTTTCTCTTTTATTAATTGTTGGTTACTTATTATCCATGTAAATGGTGATGTACCAGCTGCCTCAGATAAATTGGTTAAACCGGAGCACACTGTTTGGTTCTTTTATGGCATTTAGAAATAACATAGTAGATAATTGCAGGGAAAAAAAACAATTTACCCACCCAGTCTGTCCAGTTTTTCCTGTACACACCACTAAGGCTCTATCACAGCTACCAGCCATAGACACTGACTTTTTCTCTGTCCTCTACAATATCAGGCAGATAAGCATATAAAATCCTCCCCCCCCCTTAGTTCGCCCCCAGCACCCTTCCTCTTCCCATGTCTATCTGCAAAGCATTGTAATACTCCACGTAACTACTAACATTAGCTTGGCCGTTGCTTAAATATCTAGCCTCTTAAGTCCCCTGCATAGCCTGTTATAGACAGATCTGGCTACATTGTCCACCTTTGGCACAGTTTTTTTTTAACTATTTGGTGTTGTGATTGAGGACTGGTGAGGGTGGTTATACTACAAATTCATGTCATGTAAATGTTTTTTTTGGCCAGTAGTTCATGAACTTTTCAAATGCAAAGGAAAGCTTTAGAGTATGATGATGTATACACCTTGTGTTTTTGCAAACTGCAACAGTAGTCCAGTTTTTCTTTAAAGAAGTGAATAGCAAGGATTGACCCTATAGCTCCATGTCCAGGGGAATAAGCTGAGCCAGCCCTTGTTTTACCCTATTGCATGCAAGGTGGAGATGTTCTGATGTTCCTGTTGAGCTCCCTCAGAAAAGCCTTACTGCCTCTCAGGGACAGACCTAGCTTGTCGCCATGGGTAAAGTAGATTATGGTCGCCCCAGGCCAATGCCCCTGGTTTCCTGCAACAGATATTTCAAGATTCTGTGGCAGATATTTCAGAATACCGTGGCAAGTTTGCATAATTTCACATACATTTGCATATTAAAAATGTAATATTTTATTTTCTTTATAAAAAAAATAGTCCTTTTTGGCATTTGGGTCCAGTTTTTTTTTTTATTAGAGAAGGGATCTCAAGTAGAAGGGGTAAAGGGATAAGAGATGGAAAAGGGAAGAGGAAATATGGATAGAGGAGGAGAAAAAGGGGGTTCTGGGGTCCAGGAGAGGAAGCGATGATCCATTCCCACCACTTCCCCCGACATTGATCCACCCCCGATCCTCTCACTCACTATATCGCCACATACACCCGCCTCCAATCAGTTCACCCAGAGATCCTCAGTCCTCCTCATTCTCACTCTTCCCTCCCAATTCCCTTACTCGCACTCCACAGCACCTCCGATTCCCTCACTCAATCCCTCCCCCTGCACACACTCGTGCCCCTGTGCACCTTTCAGAGGGAGAGAGAGAATAGATCTCGGAGGAGAAGAGTAAAGTTGCAATCTACCCCCAGATTTGCCAGGTTTACCCCATTCCATGCAGGGACTTGTAATCTTACTTTTCTTAGGGGTTGCAAAAGGAAAATCGGAATTACAAGAGCCTGCATGCAGTGAGGTAAACCCAGGTCTGGAGCCATTTGGCAATCCTAGGGATGGGGGGAGGGGAGAAAATGGCAACAGAAGGTAAGGGGAGGAAGGAAAAGAGGGAGGGCAGAACCACTTACACCCTTTTTCTGGAAGATCCCTCTTCTCATTCACTCTCATATACCCCACATCCCCTCCATCACACACACACACACACTTTGAATCCCCATCCTTATTCACTACACATGCCTATGGTTTCCCCACTCACTCTCTCGCACGTACACCCCACACTACTTCTAATCCCCTCACTAACACATTTCACACACCCCTTGATCCTCTTATTCCAAACATGCCCCTCACACCCCCTCCGATTCCCACACTAAAACCCTTTCTCCCTCCCCACCCATGTGCACCAAACACAGCTTCCTTAGAGCACAGTAAAGCATCAGCAACGCACGCTTCCTCTGGCTGCCTTCCCTTCCTGTGCAGCCCGGGGTGGGAATGCCATGCTTTGAACCCCACGGGATGGGGGGGGCTGCAATAATGAGGCGTATTTTAAAGTGCAATACTCCAGGCCCAGGCTTCCACAGGAAGAAGAAGCATCGCTGCTCCTATGCTGCGCTCTAAGGAAGCTGCAGCTGGCGCATGTGGGTGCGGTAGAGAGGAGGTGGATAGAAGAGATGGTGGCGGCCACCACCTCTGCTTAGCGTTCTAGCCTCCGATCCTTCTGTGGCAAATCCACGAAGAGAAAGCAATTCCTTGGGAAGGGCTGAATTCAGGGGCCCTGCCGTTCTCGTTCTCTCTCTCTCTCTCTGAAAGCCCTCCTCAGGTAGCCATCAAATATGTTTTAAATAGTTAAGTAAATCTATCTCCATTCCAGCATTGGGGTCCCCATTAGGTTTGTTTGTCAGTTAACAAAACCGATAATGGCTCTTCATCCTTAGTGTTTCACTGTCAACATACTGTTTTAATTTTTATTTTGTTTTTAAGGTGATTGACATCTCAATGATACTGGCTGAAGCAATCCGCAGAACACACAACGGCGAGTCTGTCTCCTACCTTTTCAGCCATGTCCCATTATAACTGCAGAGTCTGATATCTTCCCCAGAGCTGTCTCAGCGGCGCTGCTATTCTGCATCATCTTTTTTTTTTGTAAACTTAACGTTACCGAAAGGATTATATAATTAATGTGTATGTAGATGTTCTAAAGCTTGCAGCCTTCCATTTGAAGTTCAAATTAGGATGGTAGTAAAGATACCATTGTTTTGATTATGGGGCTCCCAAAAGCACCCTGTGTTGGCAGGAATCTTAAACTCTGGTCTGTGAGCCATGTTAAGTTTGCTTATTTTGTTTACCCTGGAAATCAGATCTGTTGGCGGCACTTGAGGACCAAACTTTTGAGACCCCTGCAAGCATTGCATTTATTTTATGTATTATTTAATCTCCTGTGTGCATTTGTAAGGGAATGTGGACGTGTGCTAGACTGTATCACTATGGATACATCTTATCAAAATCCTTTAACACTTAGGATATGCACTTTCCCAATTAATGAAGGGATGTCTGAAATGAGGGTAGGGGAGGAGAAGGGATTGTAAATTTTTGCCTCTTAACCAGTGAAACACTGTACTAAACAAAGCAACATTTCTATGGCATTTCTTGTGCACATATGAAATTAGTCACTTTGTTTTTGTTAAGCATGTTTTCATTGCTGACATTTGACTTTGCATTACAGGATTAAGGTATCAGAATTTGAATGGTTTGACTGCATATTTGCTCGCCAGAACCTATGGTGTTTGCAGCTCTCTGACATTGCTGTTTGAAAATATTTTTCAGCTCACAAATGTTTGCTGGTGTGTTTGAGAACTGGTGAAAGACACGAAAGAGGCTAACATCCTTCCATTAAATGCAGTCCTGAGTGTTTAAAAAGTGCCTGCCACTGATCCCTTGAGCAATTCAGGGTCAATCTCACATTTCAAACATTGTTATGCAAAACAAAATTCACTGGGCATGCATTTTCATTGAATACAGTATAATTATTGGAACAGGAAATAGAAAATAAATCCAATGAGTGGCTTGCCTTGTTCTTATTAACTGTATGGAGAGAGCTACCATTAGTACCTCTAGACAGGCAGTGTGATAGCCTAACAATCATCACATGTTACAGTTCAAAAAAACTGGCAAAGTGACTATTAACAAACCAAAGTTGGGTCAATTTGACAGAAAAAGTTTATAACTCCCTTTTTTTTTTTTTTTTTTTTTTAACACATTTACTACCCACAAAAAATATCATTTTTTTTGTGTTTGCAGATTAGATCTCATGTACATTGTGTTTTAAATTTATTTCTCCACTATTGTGCTTAAAGCATCTTTGGCATCAATAAATCAGAGTTCAGGTGGATGAATTTATTTTGCCTTGTCTTTTTTTTCTGTTGTTACCATCCCCCCCCCACCCCCCCAATTTTGGTGCATTATCCTAGGCTAGAGGTGTTTAGAGTCCGGGTTCAGATCCGGAGAGGGAGGAAGATTTCTCTTCTGGGGCACCTGGTATTGTCTGTCACCACCTCTGTGATGATTTTACAGTTAAACTCCAAATTCTCCAGAAGGTACCACACAATGAAGAACATTAGCAAAGAAGAAAAAACCAGAACAATTGGAAGAAACCTGGAGGAACAAAGGGGTGAACTGGTAGAAAAAAACACTCGAGTCTGTAATAGGTGTTCAAATGAAATAGTCTTTACTGTAACTTAAAAAGGTTAATGCCGGCCACAATACCAAAAATCAAAAGCAGCATCAGAAATACAATGGCAATGAATATTATTGTCAATTTGTCCATCTTGTGTTACTTCTCTTTTCACTTCCCTTGTACCGTTATCCATGGAGAAAGAGTTCTCACCCTGTAATGTTGGGTAACTGGAATGGGGTTCCAGCATAAAAGCAATCAAAAGGTAAAAAAAAATCCCCAGACACAAAAACTGCAGGGTAACAGTCCCCAAGTGCAAAAACATACAAAACTCTGCTTTGATTAAACTCAGCAACTTCTTTTTCAACTGGGAAAATTCTGAATAGGGGTTAGCCCCTTGATTACTTATCTCAAAATATTTTCATTTCTTCTTATCCTTGTTTCTTCAGGTTGCTCAGGGAACAAGATCCTTGCTCCAATCCTTTGGAATACCAAGGGTACGCCCTTCCCTTCAGACTGGTCAAGTTCAAAATTTAAAAATCGGATTCAGAAGTCCATCAATATACAATTGTCCAAATATGAAAAAGTGATGAGCAGAGGCTCACCCACCAAGTAGTTGTAAATCTTCTCTAGAGACCCTGTGAAAAATCTCTGCTATTCTTCCTTAAGATCCAGGAGGGATCCAAACCTCAAATCCTAAAAGGAACTCTTTCTCTTAAGCTGAAATTGGCAGGGGAGGGCGGGATAGATCTCCTCCTCCTCCTTGAGTAATCTCTAGCAGTGTCTCCTATCTCTTTCTCATCTCCTTCCCACTGAAGCACTGAGCAAGCTCCAGGTGATTATATACTCTAGATGCCATACCCCAAAAGATAGGGTTACCGACATAGGAGGAATTCTAAAATACAAAACCCCTTCTACTATCCCTAGTTAGAAAATCAATGGGAAATATTGGTGACTGCTGAAGCCTGGTCACACTGTTATTATCTTTGTAAATTCAGCCATGAAAGATCACAATTGGTATTTTCCAGGAGATCGAGATTTCTGCTATTAAAAAATGTGAAAATTAATGCTTTAGGAAATGATGGAGGAGTAGCCCAGTGGTTAGAGCAACAGGCTGCAAACCAGGGAAATCAGGTAAATACCATTGCATTCCATGGGCAAGTAACTTCACACTCTATTGCCTCAGGTGCAGATTGTAAACCCTCTGGGAATAGATAAATACCTGTAGTATCTGAATTTAATCAAGTTTGAAGTGTCACGAAAGGTGAAATATCAATCAAAACTGATGATATAAATTCAATTAATGAATTTTGGAGTGAGAAATCAATTGGAGCAGGTACTAAAGAACTAGAAATTCTTGGCCAAATTGGATACCACACAGGAGTCAAGTATTAGTGATAAATTGCACAAGAGCAATGCATATTGGCTGGCGTCTTATTCCAGACTCCAAATTAAACCGCATTCTGTACGTGGAAGGTGAACTCTTGTTCCAAAGGCTGGGCTAGACAACAGGGGAGAGGTAATACAAATTAAAGCAAAAGCTCTTTTTTTCTGGCATGCATGGGGAATAATCCATGCCACTGAATGGAATATACTCGTTATCTGAGTGTGTTTGATTCAGGTATGTTTCATGAAAGAAAATCTTAAGTCAACTTTTGTTTACAACTTTATACGGTGTTTAATGAAATCCAATAATTATTGAAATGTCAGATCACTCGGAGGTCTCACCTCTATACACACAATGCCCACACCCTTATATTTCAGCATCAATATCAATATTGTTTGTTGATGGTATCGAAATGCCTTGAGCCTTGACATAAGCTTGAGAAGCTCTTTGAAGCCACCTACAGATGTCTGCCTGCCTGTAAATCGCTTGCCTTTTTTTTTTTATTCAGAGAATTGTTTTGAGCAATATGATGTTTCATCACCTCCTGAGCAGAATATGGCCACCACACTTCAAGGCATTGTGTGGCAGCAGCCCAGGACACTAATTTCTTAGCTGTGATTTGTAGTCTTCAAGTGCAGGGGATCTCTCTGGATGCATAACCTTTTGTATCATTTAAGCATCAGCAAGGTTTGGTACAACATAGAGTTTTAGGTCCTTATTACCTCACTCTTCAGTTTCAATTTCTCTAATTTTAGTGACATTTTTGGGGGGATCTTAGTGCATTCTCTCACATATTGAAACCTTCAAATTCTTTATCAGAAGATTTCTTTGCAAAAATCACTGCTGTTTAAAATTTTCTCCAAGCCTTCAATAAAGTTTTATGACTTAAAGCACTCCAGGTATGTGCCAAATTGGAAATTGCATTCTTAATGGCCTACTGTGACTGAAATTCTTGAAGAGTGCCTTCCTAGCTCCCTCATAAAATCACTTCTGTAAATGCATTTCATGTTTTCTATAATTTTCTGAGCCATTGGCTCTGAGTGAGGTTGTATTTTCAGGAAGGAAGATGGTAAAATTATTTCCAGACACTAATTCTGATTCAGGATGTAACCTCGCTCTTGCAGCCAGTGTAATGTATTTTCTCCTGTTTCCCTCCAAATCATATTGTGCCTTTTAGTACTAAAGGATTTGGAAGAGAAGGTTATCTGGGTTTAAATTAATTTATTGTTAAAAAAACATAAACTATAAAATCCATTTGGCCTCACTATAATTGCAGTGAAAGGGAAGAAGGGAATAAGAAGATATGGGTATCTATTGTGTGGCTGATTATGAAGCATGCAACTTAGGTGCAACATAAGCTTTTTTTAGTTTTAAGTTTCATTTTAAATTTTTCAGTACAAGCTAAGGATTGCATTGATAACGAATGCAAGTGCCTACATAATACCTTTCTGGAAGGCTGAAGGATTTTGAGGTAGTTGCTCGGAGGAGAACAATTCTCAAACTATTTTATGTTCACCCAGAATCGCATTTATAAGTCACTTACCTGCCATAGTGCACTCAATATGTCTAAATAGAACTCTTTAGTGCATATCACTAGGGAAAAACACATCTCATGTTAGCATCTGCTTTTCAAGTGCACATCTAATATTCAGTGCATCAGTGGTTTTGATAGCTTGCTGTCCATTGGGGCTGCTCAGGTGATTTCCCATAAACTGAAACATTTGTCATACAACTTTTGTTGCTGATAGCAGTTGACTTTTGTTTTATTTTAACCCATAAGCGAAACTTAAGCATATTGTGGGTTGAAACTGGTCCAGCATTATGTATAGCAATTTCCCTTTGAGTTTATCTGAACCAATTTTAGAAGTTTGTTGCTTCTAAAATTATACTAAATTATTTCATTATACCATGTTCCCCAACCCAGAATTTAGCAGTATTAAGATGTGCAAACTTTCTGTAATCAGACTTTGAAACAGGTGGGTTTCAGCCTGATTTTAATTTGATGAAATTCATGCATCTCCTTGAGATCTGCTTTTTCCCCTCAAATTGTAGGGCTATCCCAGACAGATCTGCAAAAAATCAAGGTAAATCATGGAATTTGCACAAGAGTTTCATCAGAGCATCCCCAGAAAGTAACAAATCTTTCTTTAAAAGAGGTCCCTAATCACATTAGTAAATAAACCAAACCCAAAAAGTGCAAGAACAATATTAAACTAAGAAAATATATTTTGCTTATAATCAAATGAGAATGAAGCTTTTACCTGCCACACTTATAAATGAAATTTTAGTGTGACCATCATAAACCACTGGGTTCACATAGAAATTTGTGTTTCAAACCCAACTTCTTGTGCTTAAAATTATTTAATCATCGGTCACTCAAAAATAGAGTGTGCAAGATTTAAGTCCACAAGTGCTAACACTATCCACTAGTTTTTCTGTTTTTAAATTGTTAAAGTTTACTTATCTTGCAAATGCAAAGAGTTGAAGGTGAAGCCGAGACATCAAGGAGCCAAAATTGAAACCGGAACGCAGAACTTGCTGTAAGTTTCAATCTTTTAAACACCCGACACTGCAGCGTTTCGGGAAAATACTCCTCCTTCAGGGGTTATTATCAGTAAGAAGCTCCCAGAGATTACAAATTGCAGACCATGTATTAATCTCAGGTCCTTGTAATAAGAGCTCCAAAATACATGAAGCTGCTTCTGTGCTTGACAAACCTTCTTGGTGAAACCAGTGCTTTATGATGTTCACACTAAAAGTTCATTTATAAGTGTGGCAGGAATTAGCTTCCTAATCAAATTAGAACATACTATGCAATGCACAATCTAGTTTACAAGAACTACTAAATAAAATGTGATTGTGAAATATTTGTATGCCTATAATGGGAATTTTTTTTTATTTTGGAGACAGTACTTTTCTGGTTTCAGAGATAAGTACAAAACTGTTTGCTTCCAGTCAAAAGAAATGAGAAGAAATGGCAATTCGGAGAAAGTGGAAACCATTTTCCAAGCAATTAACTGCTAGCTGTCACCAAAACTAAATCACATGTATTTATTAACTTGCTTTTCTAGATATTTAGATGTTTTCAATTTCTTTTCTTTGGTCCATGTAATGTATCTTAATTATTTAAATTCCTTTTTTTAAGGTGTCTTTGTGTAGGGATTGAATAAGAATAATGTATGTTTTTTTGTGTTGCTTTTTTTTTGCTTAAACACAGCAATTTAATGTAGCAATATCAATATCTAGAAGAATATACAGATAAGGCTAGCACTACACAAAACAGAAAAATATAACAAGCCTTCTATAATAAGGATAAATTAAAGCTATTCCTTAGCTTTCCCCAAGAAGTTGGACTTCTGGCTGTCTCCTTCAATTTCAAAGCAGACTGAGGACTTGATTACCCCCCTGCAATGCACTGAGTCAGCTGCCAAAAGCTGGTTTAGCCAATCTTTTTTTTTTTTTGTGTGTATATATATTTATATATGTGTGTGTGTGTGTATATATATATATATATATGTTTTTGGTTTGTTTTTTTTGCTTAACCACACAGCAATTTAATGTAGCAATATCAATATCTAGAATAGACAGATAAGGCTAGCACTACACAAAACAGAAAAATATAACAAGCCCTCTATAATAAGGATAAATTAAAGTTATTCCTTAGCTTTCCCCAAGAAGTTGGATTTCTGGCTTTCTCCTTCAATTTCAAAGCGGACTGAGGAGGTATCAGGCTTAATTGATTTAGGGTAGTAACCGCCGCAACTAGCAAGTTACCCCCATGCTTATTTGTTTACCCAGACTGTGCAGTTCAGTGCTTGTTGGTTGTTGTCTGAATGCAAATCCTCTTTTCCACATTTCCCCTTGCCGTTGAAGCAGAGAGCAATGTTGGAGTTGTATTAATCGTGTGAAGGCTTATTGAATAAATGTAGTAATCACCAGGTAGCCACCATTCTAGCAAGCCACCTCCATGACTCTTCTCTTCATTCCCATCCTCTAGCCTTTATGGATCCAGTGTTTATCCCATGCCCTTTTGAAATCCTTCACAGTTTTGGTCTTCACCACTTCCTCCAGAAGGGCATTCCAGGCATCCACCACCCTCTCCATGAAGAAATACTTCCTGACATTGGTTCTCAGTCTTCCTCCCTGGAGTTTCAAATCGTGACCCCTAGTTCTACTTATTTTTTTCCAACAGAAAAGGTTTGTTGTTGACTATGGATCATTAAAACTTTTTAAATATCTGAAAGTCTGTATCATATCACTCCTGCTCCTCCTCTCTTCGAGGGTATACATATTTAGGTTCTTCAGTCTCTCCTCATAAGTAATTTTGTGAAGACCATCCACCTTTTTGGTTGTCCTTCTCTGGACCACCTCCATCCTGTCTCTGTCCCTTTAGAGATACGGTCTCCAGAACTGAACACTACTCCAGGTGAGGCCTCACCAAGGCCCTGTACAAGGGGATCATCACTTCCTTTCTTTTACTAGATATTCCTCTCTCTATGCAGCCCTGCATTCTTCTGGCTTTAGGTTTTAGGTTGTTTAATATATAAAATCTCATTTGTCAAGCAGGGTAAATACATACATAAAGCAAAATACATTTGGCAACTGGTATTGCCATTATGCAGTGACTGATCTCCTTTTCCCCAGTGCTGTGAACACTTACCTTCCAGAACCCCAGTAAACCGGGGGAGCAGAAGGACCTGCTCTGGGAATCAAATCCCGGTCTCCCCTCATTGCAAGCCACTGGGCCAGCCCCACATCTACTTTTATTACAATGTTGAGACACAGATGATGTTTCCAGTTTAGAAAGAAGCCTGTTTCTGTGCAAAAGAAAAAAGTTTTAACAATATACAATTCGTTATATATTTTCAATCAAGTATCATTCTTATTGGGGGGGGGGGGGGTGTTATAAAAACTTCAGTGTCATGGATGGCAATTTCACAAAATTGGCAGCATGATGTTCAATGAATGTTGGCAGCAAGATCATGATGATTGTTGAAGTCATTGTGTGAGGGTCAATTTTATTTCACCAGAAAAAAATAAACTGGTGCAGAATGGAGGCTATCTGGTGTTGTTGCCCAAGTGCATTAATGTACACATCTGGCAGCCATGCACATTGGTTAAATTTATGATTATGGTTTGTTTTGGTTTGATTTTTTTTACACCAGAATATTTCTGAATGCCTTAAAAGGAATGCTGCTTTAAAGGTGATACGGAAAAATTAATATTTTTGCCTAAGTCCATGGCCAGTTTTGCAGTGGTCTCTTTGGTAGGCATTCAACACATTTTATATGCAGCCATCAATATGTTGCTGCTTTTTTCCCTGTATGCCCTAAACTTCAGTAATTTCTCTCTGTCCTTTGGGGGCGGTCTTTGGTGGTATAGTGATCTAGTAGATGATGGCAGAAAAAGACCAATTGTCCCATCCAGTCTGTACTACAGTGCAAGGTTATTTCCCAAGTAGGTTTCTCTTTTCTTCTTTGTTTCTCTGTGATCCTGGGTAGATGAGCATTTAGATCCCATGCGTAATCCAAAATCTTGACCCAGCCCTATATGCCTTACTCTTTATAATGCCGTTCTTATTGGTCTAGTAGATGTGTGAAGGTTGAGTGGAATTTTCAGTTCCACCTCCGAGGCTCCTGCAGGAGAAGGCAGCCACCTCAGATGCTCTCTTCACAGCTGTTGCCGCTGCTGAGGCCCAGCAGCATAGCTCCTTCCCTGCCGGGCTGACTCCTCCTCCTCCTTCCAGGTCTGTATAGAGCCGCGTGTGCACGGCTGAAGACTAAATTTAAAGGGGCCATCACAGGAAGTTGTTGTGGCTCCTCCCTGGGATGACTCCTTTAGTTCAGGTATATAAGGTAAGGTCTGCTCCTCAGACCTTGCCTTGGTATTGTGACTTCTTGTCCAGTTGGTTCCTGAGCTCCGAGTTCCTGTCTTGATCCTGGTTCCCATTGTTGGCCTGCTTCGGTCCTGTTCGGGTACTTCTGATTCCTGCTTCTGCTTCTCCTTTCTTGTTGGACAGATTCTCTTGGCTTGACTCTTGGATCGGCTTCCGACCATTCTCCTGGCTTTGACCATTGGACTGGCTTCCAACTATTCTTCAGCCTCAACTCCTGAACTGACTAACGACCTGTTGGAGGAGCCAGCTGTCTGGATTCCATGACCTGCAGGAGGCACCTGCATCCAGACCTATCTTCAGTCTTCAGCGACTCACCTAAGTCCAAGCGGCCCGGGTCCCTACAGGCTCCTCCTGGGGGGACCGCGGGCTCCCAGTGGCAAAGTACCCGTTCAATTGCTGATATACCCGGCCTTGCCTTCCGACAGTAGGGACCTAAGAGGGTTGATTCTCTCCTAGGTAGCACTAACCCTACCTCAGACTAAGGGTCCACCTCCAGGTCCGTAAGAATTCCAAGGCCATGGACCCAGCAGAGGCTTCAGCTCTGCAGGCCATTCCTGGACTGGCCCAGAAGATTATGGAGCAACAACGGGTATTAGAATCCATGGCATCTTCCTTGGAGCGACTCAACGCCCATCTTGATTCGGTAGCTGTGGCTCAGGCAGCTCCCCCACCAGTACCACTAACATCTGTGATGCAGGGAAATACCCATACAACTATCCCATTACCAATTCATCCACGCTATTCTGGCGAACCCCGCTTGTGCCAGGGATTCCTCGATCATTGTAGCATGCACTTCCGTCTTCAAGCTTCCCTCTTTCCGGATAATCTTACAAAAACTACATATATCTTGTCTCTGTTAGAGGGTAAGGCCCTGGCCTGGGCTTATCCCTTCTGGCGACTGTAGACCCAGTCCTGCAAAATCTTCCTAAATTCTTGGAACTGTTCCAAACAGTATTTGACGATCCAAGAAAACAAGTAGTCGCTGGGTCCAATCTTCTGCAACCTCGACAAGGAAGTCGCCCACTGGCAGATTACACTATTGAATTCAGAACACTAGCATCAGAACTCCATTGGGAGGGAGCCATCTCCGGACCGTATTTTTGGAGGGTTTGTCATCCAGAATTAAGGACGAAATGGCAGCTTGCGAGCTACCTCGCTCTTTCGACTCTCTTATTGAATTAGTAACCAGGGTTGATCGCCGTCTACAGGAAAGGGCTCGTGAGGGACTGAGCACAAGAAGGCGCATGGCGGGTAGTACTTCTCATCCCTTTTCTCGCATCCACCACAGACGGGATTGTCGGAGAACCAATGCAGTTAGGACATGGCCCTCTCTCTCCTGTGGCATGGCAAAGACGCCGTAAGGCAGGTCTCTGTCTATATTGTGGAGGATCGGGTCATCTCATTGCTCATTGTCCAATGCGTCCAGGAAACTCCCAAGCCTAGGCTCCACTGGGGGAGTAACCTTAGGCATCGCTTCACCGGCTCCCCCACTTACTCTGCATGTCACCCTGCTTCTCAGAGACCACAAGTTCTCCACACTGGCTCTAGTAGATTCTGGGGCCGGAGGAAGTGTCATCCTGCAAGATGTGGTGGAACAACTGCGCATTCCTACTCATCCGTGTCCAAGGTCGTTGATTCTGTCTTCCATCCATGGAGATCCCCTGCCAGGGAGAATAACTCATCACACGGTTCCATTGGATTGCCACATTACACCGAACCTCACTGAACGTATCACCCTCAATGTCATCCAGAAAGCCATTCATCCAATCATTCTTGGTATTCCTTGGTTGCAACGTCACAATCCACAGTTCGACTGGACATCTTTAAAACTTATCAACTGGGGTCCAGCACACCATGAGACCTGCATTAAAGGATCAAATCCCTCCTGTAGTTTCATCTGTACCTCCCGTCCTGAGGGTTTGCCTTCCCAGTATAGTCAGTTTGCTGATGTCTTCTCCTAAAAGGCTGCGGATAACCTGCCCCTGCACCGAGAATTTGATTGCACAATTAATCTGGTTCCTGGAGCTACCCCGCCTCACGGTAGTGTCTATCCATTATCTGCCTGTTGCGATCATCGCCGCCCGACGTCTGCACTCCGCCCACCTTACCACATTGGCGACTCCCTCTAGGGTTGATGGAAAGCTGGCTGCCACGGCATTCTTCGGCCGTCCTCGTCCGGCGTCCCCGGACCGGCCCGACGCTGCAAACCGCCATGTTGACCTGATGGCTAGGGGCACGTGCGCGGCGCGGCCCTGCCTCAAGTACCAGAAAAGGTGCGACCCTCAGGGGCATCCCCCTTAGATGACGTCACCCGCTTCAGATTTTAAAGGTCTCTGAATTGCTAACAACCCGAATTAGCAAGGATAAGGATACTGATAAGGATTTGTTCTATCTACGGTACTCTGCCTCCTCGGACTAACCGGGGTACCCGCTCCTCGGGGGCCTCGTTCTCTCTTCTTTGTAGGTTGAAGTCTGGAACTGGTTCTTGCTCCTCGAGGGCCCTCATTCCCGGACTTCTTCGGGAATTCACTTCTGCCTGGCAGTCATCGCTGCCTACTATATCTGTGAGTTACCATTGCACTCTCAGAGCTTTTCCTGGAACCAGGTACTCGCTCCTCGAGGGTCTACTTAATTCCAGCTCCTGGGCTTCTATGAGACATTGTGTGAGTGTTACCATCAGGTTCTGTCCAAGAACTCTGCATACCCTGCCTACTCACTATATTTCAGTTTCTCTACAGCTCAGCCTCCAGGGATCGCTATTCCAGTATCTGAGGGACTACAGCCCAGCCGAGCATTCCAGCTCACTACTGCCATCTCTGGTGGTTCAATATACTGTCTAATAAAAGAACTAATGTGTGTCTGTCTCCTAACTCTGAGCCTGACCGGTGGTCCTTCTCGGGATCATTCCCTGGGGGTGTGGTCATCTGCCACCGGTCCAAGGATCCACCCACAACTCTCCTAAATAATAACAAATTACTAACTCCTTGCAACAGATTAATAACACCACCTTGGAGACCTGTGCTATGACCAAATATATCCAAGACAATCTGCAGAAGGGATTTATTCGGCGATCCAAATCTCCAGCTGGGGCTGGCTTCTTCTTTGTTGGGAAAAAAGATGGGACGTTGCGTCCGTGTATTGATTTCCATGGGCTGAATGCTATCACCATCAAGGACCGATACCCATTACCGCTAATAGCTGAACTCTTTGACTGCCTACAGGGAGCCAGGGAGTTCTCAAAATTGGATCTTCGAGGAGCGTATAATCTATTAGGGATGTGAATCGTGTCCTCGATCGTCTTAACGATCGATTTCGGCTGGGAGGGGGAGGGAATCGTATTGTTGCCGTTTGGGGGGGTAAAATATCGTGAAAAATCGTGAAAAATCTAAAAATCTAAAAATCGCAAAACCGGCACATTAAAACCCCCTAAAACCCACCCCCGACCCTTTAAATTAAATCCCCCACCCTCCCGAACCCCCCCCAAATGAGTTAAATAACCTGCGGGTCCAGCGGCGGTCCGGAACGGCAGCGGTCCGGAACGGGCTCCTGCTCCTGAATCTTGTTGTCTTCAGCCGGCGCCATTTTCCAAAATGGCGCCGAAAAATGGCGGCGGCCATAGACGAACACGATTGGACGGCAGGAGGTCCTTCCGGACCCCCGCTGGACTTTTGGCAAGTCTCGTGGGGGTCAGGAGGCCCCCCACTAGCTGGCCAAAAGTTCCTGGAGGTCCAGCGGGGGTCAGGGAGCGATTTCCCGCCGCGAATCGTTTTCGTACGGAAAATGGCGCCGGCAGGAGATCGACTGCAGGAGGTCGTTCAGCGAGGGTTCCGGCGCCTCGCTGAACGACCTCCTGCAGTCGATCTCCTGCCGGCGCCATTTTCCGTACGAAAACGATTCGCGGCGGGAAATCGCTCCCTGACCCCCGCTGGACCTCCAGGAACTTTTGGCCAGCTTGTGGGGGGCCTCCTGACCCCCACGAGACTTGCCAAAAGTCCAGCGGGGGTCCGGAAGGACCTCCTGCCGTCCAATCGTGTTCGTCTATGGCCGCCGCCATTTTTCGGCGCCATTTTGGAAAATGGCGCCGGCTGAAGACAACAAGATTCAGGAGCAGGAGCCCGTTCCGGACCGCTGCCGTTCCGGACCGCCGCTGGACCCGCAGGTTATTTAACTCATTTGGGGGGGGGGTTCGGGAGGGTGGGGGATTTAATTTAAAGGGTCGGGGGTGGGTTTTAGGGGGTTTTAGTGTGCCGGCTCACGATTCTAACGATTTATAACGATAAATCGTTAGAATCTCTATTGTATTGTGTTCCATAACGGTTTAAGAGGATATTAAAATTATCGGACGATAATTTTAATCGTCCTAAAACGATTCACATCCCTATAATCTATTCTCACAGGACAAGCAGGATGGTAGTCCTCACAAATGGGTGACATCATCAGGATGGAGCCCTGTACGGAAAACTTTTCTGTCAAAGTTTCAACAAGCTTTGACTGACACTGGCACACTGGGTGCACTGAGCATGCCCAGCCTGCAATTATCCCTGTGAGCCACAGGTGTCTCCCTCAGTCTTCTTTTTTCCGCTCTGCAGTCAGCATAGCGGTTGGAGCTCTGTGAGGATTTTTTAACTAATTACCTCATGGAAACACTTAACTTTTCACTTCAAAAAACACTTTTCCCTGCACAGGTCTCCCTCCGCGTACGTTTTTACGACGCTCGGTGAGTACTAATTCTTATTTTTTCGGTCGGTTCCTGTCAATATCTTAAGGCTGTTAACTGACTGAAGCCTTCCCTTCCCCCATTTTTCAGTTAGCTTTAAACAGCTTGCGAGTATCTCTGTGACACTCTGCTTGCTTATGCTAGTGGGGTAGGGATTTTTTCCTTAACTTTAGGACCTCTGTAGCTTCAAGTCCTTCGTTCCCTGGTACCCTCACGCAGTCGATACCCTGTCGCTACACCGGTACCCTCCTAAACCGCCCTGGGCTTTTATATGTCATCAGCGCCCCTCCCCCCACGGTGCCCTGATGCCTTTATCCATGTTTTTTGCTTTTCAGTGCTACCAGGCCTTTTTCCTCCTATGCACTGTTTTTTTTCCTTGGGCTTCCTCGGTGCCGTCCCTACCCGGATGCATGCCATTGACGCACACGCTGTTAGTCACTGCCATGCATACTCGGGTCGCCGCCACCGTTGCCCGAGACACTTTTTAACGATCCCAGGGTCACTTCATCGATGCCACCCCCCTTTTTGGGGATGCCATCGATGCCCCATCCTCCCCACCGATGTCCAGCCCTTTTCCATCGGTGGGCATCGGTGCCACATCGATTTCGTCGGTGGGCATCGGTGCCGGATGGTCCCCATCGGTGGACATCAGTGCCGGATGGTCCCCATCGATGGACATCGGTGCCGGATGGCTTGTCCATCGATGGCATCGGTGCCGGATGGCTTGTCCGTCGATGGCATCGGTGCCAGGTCCTTTTGCATCGATGGACACCGATGCCCAGGTGTTTCATCCATGGGCATCTATGTTACAATGCATCCATCGAGGGCAGTCGATGCCAGGCTGCTCCCATCGGTGAAATTCGATGCCCAGGTGGGTCCCATCGGTGGGTATCCATGCCGGCTCGATTCCGTGGATGGGCGTCGATGCCAATGCCAGCCTTATGGCTGGCATCGATGCCCATGCCGATTCCAGGACTGGCGTTGATGCCGGGATGGAATTCATCGACTAGGAGATCCATGCCATCGATTCCATACGTGTCCATATCGATGCCACCGACACACATGTCTGGGGCACCGATACCATGTACACTTGGAAATCTGAGTCTGTCCAAATCGATACCGTCAACGTCTGTGGCCCTATAGTTGATGCCCGTGGCCATGCCACAAAAGGCATAAATGCCCGCCTCCATGCATCGATGCCCTCGACACCTATGTTTTCCTTCGGTGTCCTTGACGCCCTATCGATTCGACTTCGACTCAGTCGATGCCGGTATCTTTTTCAATAATGGCAATGTTTTTCGATTATTCGATTCCACATCGTTTCAAAGATACCTATGCCAGTGCTGTCAGTGCCCGTCACTGTCATCATTCTCCTGGCCAGTCATCGACGATTTTTCATACCCATTTTGATGATATCCTCGAAGCCCCTTAGGTTGCCTTCAATATCGTCAATACCGACATAGCACCGCCACATAATACCCTCGCCTCCTCACATTGCTCCACGCTTTGGGTTCTTTTTTAAGCCCCGTATTAGCTTAAGACACTCCATTGTGTCAGGAGCAGAGCAGGCGTGCTGACAGTTCGTCATCGATCGCCTTCCAAGACGACGAGGGCTTCCATCTCGGCGCTGGGGAAACACCGGGCCGAGCACCGTGGCACCCATCATCGCCGACATCGTGATCGTCCGCCGCTGACGCCATCCAGCACGTCGGTGCCATCCTTCTCCAGGCTGGACAACGCTCGGGCAGAGCAACATCCCCACTGCCATCAGCACTGTTCCTACAGTTGGCAGTCCTTGGTGATCCAGAACTTCCGGATCCAGGTCCGACGGCTTCTGCATTGGCGTCACGACACATCGAGCCGCTGCGACGAGGGAAGGGAACATGAGTTCCGTTAGGGCTCCCCTGTTCCTGGCGTGCCCCACCGTCAAGTGGTGTGGGACTATGGCCATCTGTTACACTTAGCAGTCTAAGCGCCAATCACGCCTGGCCTGTCTCCTCTGTACCTGTGCCACCATACCGGGTTTCAGTGTGAGATGGACGTTTACGTCCCTGGCCTTCCCCTCGAGGACTCCAGAGACCGACGGAGTCAACAGTCTTCACCGGCTCGTCTTGTGGCGATCCACGTCGGATGGTAAGTACCCGCTTCGGCGGCATTCCCATAGAGTTGTGTTCTCCCATTCGGACCGTGGTTCGAAAAGTTCTGGGTCATGTGCCTTAGGAGCTGTATTAGTGTCACATCGCTATGTTAGCTATGTTAGCCACAATACCAGGAGAACCCCTCTATCTTCTTGGGATTGCAGCAGGGCTTCTTTTCTTGTCCGTAACAAGTCCCTGTGCCGACCAATGCTCTGACTCTTGGTTCCCTCCCAACCAAAGTTCCAGCTGCATTGGCTGATCTGCTAAACATGAGATTCAGCAACCATTGCCCCATGTACAAGTCCACCTTGAAGCCTGGCCACAGGTCTCAGTGTCTCCTTGTACAGCATACAGAAATGCGGGTACCACTTACCGCTCACACTCCTGCGGGAGCCTACATGATATCCTCCATTGGGACACCTCCTGGTCTCCCATCTGGTCAGATATCAGAGCGGCCACCCCACCTTGTACCAAAGTCCCGGTACACTCCCCCAGGCGCTACGAAGTGCAGAGGGGAGAAGGGAGGGGGGTTGGGGAGTTTTAATTGCACTATTTTTTCTTTTAACAGAAAATAGTTACTCTCCGCACATCCTGGACCTAAGAAACTCCAACTTTCTTTAGAAGTCACAGGTACAATGGTATCTTTGGTTACCATCACTCCATATTGCAGTAAGTACATTATTTTAATGTTTCTATGTGCTTTATGATGAGTCAACATTACAACCCAAGGCTCTGCCGTTGGCACCATCTTCGGTAAGTGAACTGTCTCTTGCATCATGGTGAATGCTGTTTTCTCTGCGGAGTGTAACATCATTCACTTTCCTTGCATAGACTACTGCTAACCACTTTCAGTACATGCAATGAGCTCTCACTTTTTTCATGACTCACTATACATTTACTAACTGGGATTACTGTCACTGCCATAAATCCCTTCTGTAACACTTCTGGACACCACAGTCTTAAGACCCTCTTGTCCAGCATGCGCACAGACATTCTGATACATTCGTATATGTCCCTGTGCATATTTTCCATAACCTCAGCCCTTCAACTTTTCATGGTTGGGCTATGGGGTTTCTTCCCACTATGCATTTTTCTCATAATTCAAAACTGCTATGGGTTATATTCAGTGACATTCTATACTCAATGGACCTAAGTGGTTTCATTGCTTTCGTCCCTGATTCTTATCCCAGTTCGAACTAGGACCTAGTCTCCTTCGACTCATGCTCGCAATTCCTTAGGGTTATAAAGTTTCTCCTGAAAGCTTTCAACCCATTATGCGTCTATTGCACTCCAGCATAGTTTCTCATAAACGTCCTGGACGTTGCACCCATGAGTTATGCCCTTATGCCTTCCAATACTGCTTTTGCAACAATTATTTGTGCATACAGACAGACAGCATAGGAACAATGTGCTTTCCAACTCATAAGCACGCATTACCTCTTAGCTGCTCTGCTAGACAGCTGCGCAGCTCTACCTTGGCCCTTGTTCACTTCATGCCTCCTTGGGCCACATATCTAAGAGATTTAATGAACGCTCTATCAGACCTTCTCCACGTAGGTTCTATCCTCTCGAATGGTCTCAATTACATGTGTACAGGGAAAATCTTTTCACGCTGAGTTAATTAAACTTTCCTCTGCGTCTGCATCATTCCATACGATGCACAGGTTCTGCTCCCTACACATGTTTCCTATGCGTTCCCTTAGATGCCTTTTCTTCCCTCAAAGGCCTCTTCAATATATCTCTTCTGCTGCCTCTCGTAGCCAGCATTTTTTCTAATGTTGAACTGGGATGGGGTTCAGTATTCTTTTCCCCACTCCCTGACTGAGATCAGTATGCTTCCCATACTTCTCAATCCATCATATCAGTAACCTTTTCTTCTCTCACCAGTCAGTCCCAAATCATAGACTTACTGATGTTCTTAGGTTCTGGTAGCGTCACAAAACCTTCTAAACATAAATCCTGACGCTTAAAAAAAAAAAAAAAAAGAGAGGTATTACTCCTTTTACTTTTCCACCATTTTTTCTTACTCCCTCGGATTCTGTTCTCCAGACATCCTCCACATAGTTACACCTTTCTCTCAGTAGGTGTATCGTTTTGGGAGTTGGGTTCCCGTTTACGGTAAACCTCTCTGAGTCGGCTTACCATGGATTATCCACTGATCAAGCCGCCTCTATTTATCTAATCACGGAATGAACATATATATTTTCCTTCTAAGTCTCATACATTCTACGTTTGAGCCTTTCTATTCCTCTCTTCCACAGTTTGGCAAGGGAACTTCTTTCCCTCTTAATGTCATTCCTGCCAGCAGGGTCCGTGAGTTATGCACTCTTTCCATACTCACCTGACTCGTTCCTCCGTCACTGAGTGGTTCTATGCATTCATCTTTCTATCCTTTTCAGGTAGATGTTGCATCTCTCTTTACTCAGGAAATACTCTGCCAATTTTTCCTAGCCTCTCTCTCTCGCCCTAGGGAGAGAGTGGGTTTTCCACATTCCTGGACAGTAATGCTGCGCTTACATTCTATCTACATTGCACTGCATTCCATGTGAATTCCACTTGACTCTTTCCTCCATGCAAGAGTCAAGCTGCGACTTCCATTGGCCACTCAGATCTAATCCTTCTGACTAAGTGGTCTGTATTTCCTTTGCTACCAACAAGCAGACACTTCACTACAACACTGTGGGTATCCACATACTGTTGTTTCCGTCCTAGCCTTAACAGCTTCCCTTTGGTTACTGCTGCTTGTACTTTTTTATCAGGCTGCATCCTGGAGTCCTCTCCATACCTTTGCAGCCTATTATTGCTTACATTGACTAGCCGGCATGCTCCATGTTTGGCCAGTCCGACTACTCTTACCTTTTTCAATTCACTACCCAACATCCTTCCACGAACCCATTATGGTGTTGCGGATGCCCTCCGTTCCCATTTCCACCTCAGTCATTACGCTTTCGCGTGTCTGCGGTGTATCTGGTGCATTCTCGGGCATCCTCAGCTCGGTACTCACCCATTTGTGAGGACTACCATCCTGCTTGTCCTGTGAGAAAGCAAATGTTGCTTACCTGGTGTAACAGGTGTTCTCACAGGACAGCAGGATGTTAGTCCTCACGAAACCCGCCTGCCACCCCGCGGAGTTGGGTCTGTATACTTTTATTTTAGTTTCGCTTGCGCTTTTTAGCTATAAGACGAGACTGAGGGAGACACCTGTTGCTCACAGGGATAATTGCAGGCTGGGCATGCTCAGTGCACCCAGTGTGCCAGTGTCAGTCAAAGCTTGTTGAAACTTTGACAGAAAAGTTTTCCGTACAGGGCTCCATCCTGATGATGTCACCCATTTGTGAGGACTAACATCCTGCTGTCCTGTGAGAACACCTGTTACACCAGGTAAGCAACATTTGCTATCAGGATTCGGGAGGGTGATGAGTGGAAGACTGCTTTCAACACCAGAGATGGACATTATGAATATCTTGTCATGCCATTCGGATTGACTAACACTCCGGCAGTATTTCAGTACCTCATCAATGAGATATTTTGAGACCTGCTTTATGTCTGCTTAGTAGTCTATCTAGACCAGAGGTCCTCAACCTTTTTTGCACCAGGGACCAGCTTCAAGCAAGACCATTTTTCCATGGCCCGGCAGGGCGGGGTGGGGGAGGGGCGGGGGCGGGGCTTTGGTCATATGGGGGCGGGGTTATGGAGGGGGTTAGATTTTAGTGCACACTTATCATTTAATTATGACATTTATAATGTGAATGTGACTCAACTCACCATAGGTTCTCACATGCATGACACACTGACCCATGATAGTCACGGGGCTAGATGTAAAAGTACAGTTTGCATCCACGGGAACCCCCCTGACCCACAATAATGGATGTAAAGCAGAATTATGACATTCCCCATACAACTCACCCTACAAAAAAAAAGATGTTCTGGTGTCATCTCAGAAACAGCAACTCAAACTCCTTCTACTTCCAGGCTCAATAGCCCTACTTATGAAAAGACAGCAGTTTACCACCAATGCATGTCCTCTTGAGAAAACACAACAAATAAGACCGATACAAACGCTTACATGCTAGTAAAATATCTCATCTCGGTAACACAGAACCGACCTAACATACTCCCAGGATCTGTAGTAATGCACATAAACTAATCCGCACACAGTTACACCTGTATTATGGAATACACTCAAAAAGGAGCAACCCTATCTATGAAAAGGCAACACTACAAATATTAAATCAGGTTCTAAAAACCAATACACCTCTTATTAGGAAAACAGAACTAGCAAGCAGCTATAGATCCCCACTCAGAAATAATTGTAAAACTATACTAATAAGCAGAATAAATGTTTCCAAACAGCTATGAACAGAATAACATCCAACAATTAAAAACTCATAAAAACTATTAAACATTCTCCAAACACCAATAAAATATTTCAAAAAAGCAGACATCACACAATTAAAATGGCAGTCAAGAAAAATAAACTTAAAAAGACACCTTTACTTACCTCCTCCAGCAGCTCTCCTACTCCCCTTCCCTGCAGGCCGTGGCACACACCAGAAGCAGCAGTAGAAGCTAAGCTCTATACTTATGGTCCTCTTCCTTAGTGCCCATGTCTCTCACACACACACCATACCAGTCATGCCCCCATGACCAGTTTCTGTCTCTCACACACCAATCATCTCCCAGTCTTTGGCACACGCACACCAGTCACCTTTCTGAACAGTTTCTCTCATGCCTTACACACACACACAGGCTTCCCACTCCCGTGTTCTACTTACATATATGGGCTTCTCACTCTCATAATCACTTTCTCTGTCTCTCTCTCACTCACACACACACACACACACACACACTCACCAACCAGTCTCTCACTCCCATGTTCTCTTTCAGATATACAGGCTTCTCACTCCCATGCTGTGTCTTACACACACACCCAGGTTTCTCACTCCCATGCTCACTCTCTTCACATGCACAGGCTTCTCATTCCTATAATCACTTTCTCTCTGTTACACACACACCAGTCTTTCTCATTTCCATGCTCACTCTCCACGTGCACAGGCTTCTCATTCCCTGAATCACATTCTCTCACATTCACACACACCAGTCTTTTTCTCTCACACACACCGTCACCTTACCAACCAGTCTCTCTCTCTCATGTATGCACACTCACCCAAGTTTCTCACTCCCATGCTTTCTTTCGCCCCCCCCCCCCCCCCCGCCTCCAACACCAGGCTTCTTACGCCCATGCTTTCCCACATACCCAGACTTCTCACTTCCATGCTTTTTCTCTCTCTCTCACACACACACATCAGTCACCTCCCTGATTAATGTCTTTCACATACACATCAGTCATATCCCTGAGCAATCACTTTCATTGTCTCTCACATACACACACATCAGCTCTCTGACCAGTCAATCACACACTGGCTGGCTGGCTGCTTCTCTCTCTTTCTCTCTTTCTCTCACTCACTTCCTCTCTTGCCCCCCCCCCCCCCCCCCCGGAGCACAAATGGGAGCTGCAGCAGCCCCCGCAGGCCAAGAAAGAAGAATCCCATCGGCCGCGGGAGGCTCATGCTGCTGACTCCTTTCTCGATTACCGGCTGCTTCAATTGCTTGGGGGCCGATGCTGCAGCCGCCGCTGCTACTTTATCACGCGGCACGGCTTTCTCCTTCCCGCGCACCGCGTATCACTTCCTGTTCCGAATCACGGGGGGGGGGCACGGGAAGAAGAAAAGGCCAGCCACGGGCGCCACAGCTTCCTCTAACACTGCTGCCATTCCCACTGGGTTTGAACGTGCTGATAACCCAGCGGCAACGGCAGCAGGGAAGGAAGAGCAGCAGGAGAGACCGGGAGCACGCGACACACCTGCCAGTGCTTGGCGGCGCCGCGGACCAGCAAAAATCCCCAACGGCCCGGTCCCGGTCCGCGGACCGGTGGTTAGGGACCCCTGATCTAGACAACATTTTTAATTTTTTCTTCCGATTTACAGACATATCGACAAAACGTTATTCAGGTTCGTCTCTATGCAAAGATTGAAAAATGCAGCTTTGAACAGGAGTCACTACCATTTCTGGGGTACATTATCTCCAAACAAAGTTTCCAGGTGGACCCCTCCAAATTGAAATGTATCCAAGAATGGCCTCAATCTAACGGATTACGTGCGTTCCAGCACTTCCTTGGATTTGCTAACTACTATCATAGTTTTATTCAGAATTTTTCTAAATTGGCTGCACCTCTCACTGCCCTTACTCGTAAAGGGGCAAACATCAAGGCCTGGCCTTTAGAGGCTGAAGAAGCGTTCCAGGCGCTCAAGAACTCCTTCCTCCAACAACCTTGCCTTCGGCATCCTGATCCCAGATGTCCATTTATGGTAGAGGTGGATGCCTCAGCTGAAGGAGTAGGAGCTGTCTTGAGCCAGAATGACACTGCAGGAACTTCTCATCCTTGCTCCTACTTTTCTAAGAAATGTTTGTCGGCTGAACGTAATTACTCCATTGGCAACAAAGAGCTTCTTGCCATTAAACTTGCATTTGAGGCGTGGTGGCAGTGGCTGGAGGGAGCTCAACATCGTATAACAGTCATCACTGACCATAAGAACCTGGTGTACCTCCAACAAGCCCAACATCTGAACCCACGTCAAGCTCGATGGGCGCTCTTTTTCACATGTTTCAACTTTGAACTTTGATATCAACCAACTAACATTAAGGCAGATGCCCTATCCCGATCCTTCTCCGCTGAAGACATAGAGGAGCCTATTCAACATATTATAGACCCAGCTTGCATCACCCTCTCTGCGAGATTCACTGTCCCACCTGGTAAAATGGTAGTGCCTAAGAGATTGCGTAACAAAGTACTGGCCTGGGGGCACAATTCCCAGTTAGCCGGGCATCTTGGACAAGCCCGGACTCAAACACTCCTCCAAGAATATTATTGGTGGCCTGAGATGCGTAAGGATATTCGAGCATATGTTGATTCTTGCCCAACCTGTGCTCAACATAAGATTCCTACTGGAAAAACTTGGGGACTCTTACAACCGCTACCTACTCCCACGAAGCCTTGGACACATATCTCCACAGACTTCATTGTGGATCTTCCGCCATTGGAAGGCAACACAGTAATATGGGTAGTAGTGGATCAGTTTTCAAAAATGGCCCACTTCATCCCGCTACCCTCCCTCCCATCAGCTCCTCGTTTGGCCCAATGTTCATGCTACATATCTTCCGTCTCCACGACCTACCGCAGCACATCTCATCTGATCGCGGTCCTCAGTTCACTGCCCGTTACTGGCTCAGTCTCTGTAAGAAGTTTCGCATTTCTTTGGACTTTACCACCATGTTTCACCCGCAAGCCAACGATCAGGCAGAACGTACGAATCATACATTAAAACAATTTCTACGGATGTATGTCAACTTCCGTCAAGACAACTGGGCGATACTTCTCTCTTGGGCTGAGTTCTCCCACAACTCGCATGCCTGTACCTCAACTGGGGCCTCACCTTTTCAGATTGTATTTGGACGACAACAGAGGCCACCCTTGCCGTGCGCACAGGCCACAAGATGGCTCCAGCCGTGCGCACAGGGCCACAAGATGGTGCCACCCATCCAGTGCTCCTACCATGTGACAGGGTCCGGCCAATGGCACGGATACCCTGTCACATGGTAAGGGCAAAAGGCCATCGGCGCCATTTTGATTAGTGGCAGCCGACGGCCCGGGAGCGGGAGATAGCTCCAGGGACCCCCACTGGACCACCAGGTACCTGTAAAAAGTTTTTTTGGGGGGTCAGGAGGGTGGGGGAAGCTAAGGGATTCGTTTTAAAGGGTCAGGGTGGGTTTAGGGGTTATTTTTGTGTGCCGTTTTTTCCCACCCTCCCCCAAAACGATGAGAACCCCCACGATCAATATCGTGGGGTTTTCCTATCGTTTTGGGGGAGCCCCCGATTTCTGACGATTTTGAAAATATTGTCCGAAATTTTCAATCGTCCGAAGCCCGATTCACATCCCTAATGGGTATAGTGTACTCCTGATAAGCAGATGGGAGACAGTCAGATTTCAAAGCTGACATCAGCTTACATATACCCATGCAGCATGCTCAACTCTTCAGTATTTCTCTATCTCCTAAAGCAGATAGGGACACATCCACACACTAGAATTGTGATAGCAATTCCAAAACAAAGAAGAAAAGAAAATTTACCTCAAGAAGACGAGCTCTGCTCTCCTGCGGTGATACCTAAGAGACTCTCCCCCAGTCTAGAATTCCTGAGGTGATTTCCGAGATCCCTCAGAAGTACGCCTCGGTCCGGTAGCTGGCTCCCCGGCATGGACTTAGCCCCCAGGGTGGCTCAGAGGCAGCGGGTGTTGAATCGAGCATGGCGATGAAGGTATTTCCCTCTCCCCCCGCAGCCGGAGACTGCCCAGCACGAGACCAGGAAACGCTAAGACCAGGTAAGGTGGAAACCTTCTTTTAAGTCTCCGGTCTCCGAGGCTCGATTTCCTGCACAGATCGTCCCTTCCGGCGTCTGTTAAATTCGGTTGAGCAGCTCTGTCCGAGCTAGACCCCTATCCAGTGCGAGGGTCCACACACGTGGATACCCTCCAGGGGGGTCGCCATCTTGCCTGCATGGTTATCGGCGCCATTTCCTCTCCTTGACTGCCATATTGTCTGCACAACTGAGCCATGCGCACAGCGGCAAGCCGGGTGCACAACTGACGTGCCCACAGCTGTGCACACATCTGTGCCGTGCGCACAGCAATGCACACTACGGTGCCGGGTGCATAGCGGCACACAAATAGGCCTGTGTGCACAAAGTGGTAGCCTGCGCATGCATCCCGCACACACATCTTCGGCTCACCCGGAGTGCACTACTAAGCCTCCTGGCGCACATACCAATGCACACGAATGAGTTTTGAATCACTCCACGCACACAAGTCATGGCACCGCCGGCCAAGAAGATCAAGGGACAAGCCCTCTGCCCAGCCTGCCACCTGAGTGCTGCGCAACCTGAAGTGGCCTCCGCATTACGCCAGCAGTGCGAAGAGGCTCAGGGGGAACCTAAGCAAGGCCCCCCACAGCCAGTAGAGGGTTCTGGATCCACTAACGATAGTATCCCGGACCTCTGTATCTCAGACTCTGTGCCTACACAGGAAGGCACCTCAGGGGCTTCCACCATAAACCCGCTGGGATTCAACATGGACCCAGGCACCTTCTCCTGGGTGGAATTCTTCAAAGGACTACAAACCTTCGTCCAGGCGCAATCTGTACCACCGGTGACACAGTCCCAAGTCCTCACCAGAAGCACAAGATCATCCAAGCACCTCTCGGACCACTCAAGATGTGCTCTACCTAGGCAAGAGCCTCCCTACAGGTGATACAGACACCTCGGGGGACGAGACAGACTCCCTGGAGGAAGGGGAAATCCCCCCAGGGATGGAACCATACCGAACCATGCTGTGATTCTTCTCCAAAGACGAGTTACTAGCTCTTGTGTCTCTGACCCTGAAGACGCTGGCCATTCCAGGCACGGGTACCACAGCGGTGCTGAAGATGAACCCCGTCCTGGTGTCCCTCCATCAGGCCTCATGCTATTTTCCAATGTTGCAGGCCGTACAACAACTGATTGACCTGGAATGGAATGCCCTGGAGGCCAGCTTCAAAGGAGGACGGGCCTTAGAAGCCCTATACCCCCTGGAACCCACGGCCAAGGAATTCCTATGGTTCCCAAAAGTGGATGCCATGGTCTGTGCCATCTCTAAGTGCACAACCATCCCGGTCGAAGGAGGAGCGGCACTCAAGGATGCCCAGGACAGATGTCAGGAAGCCATTCTCAAACAGTCCTTTGATGTGGCAGCAATGACCCTGCAAATCGCGTCCTGCTACGCTATAATAACACATGCCTGCTTGCTTCTCTCCAGAGACGCAAACACGTCAGCTGAAACATTAGAACCGGCGATATTCTTCCTCACGGATGCGACCTCAGACCTAGTGCACACCTCAGCCAGGGGAGTCTCCTCCATAGTTGCAGCCAGAAGACAACTATGGCTCCGAAATTGGTTGGCCGATGTGACCTCCAAAGCGAACCTCATGAGAGTGCCTTTTAAAGGATCCTTCTTGTTCGGAAGCGAATTGGAGAAGCTAGCCAACAAATGGGATGAATCTCCAGTACCTCGCCTACCGGAGGAACAAAAGAAACCAGCGCTCCTCTCCCTGAAGAACCAAGGGCAGAGGTGCACAGCACTTTAGACCGTACAAGAACACATACTACCAAGCACGTCGCCCCACAGGCAGGTCCCAGTCCTTTCGGAACAGAAACAACAAGAGGGGAGCAGGTTCAGGTACCAGCTCCAGCTGTACCTCACAATGTGAATCAGCAGACCCATCCACAGGAAGACGTCATAGGGGGCAGACTTACCCTCTTCTGCCAAAGATGGATCGAGATAATGTCAGTCAAGTGGGTCCTAACCATCATTCAAGAGGGATACTATCTGGACTTCCACAGCATCCCTCCAGACAAATTTGTGAGATCACCGTGCCACTCCCTCTCCAAGAGGATGGCAGTGGAAACCACACTGACAAAACTACTCAGCCTAAAGGCGATAACCCAGGTGCCCATGCACCAACAAAATACTGGGCACTATTCCATCTATTTTATCGTTCCCAAGAAGGAGGAAATGTTCCGGCCCATCCTGGATCTCAAGACTATCAATCGTTACCTGAGAGTACCACACTTCCGCATGGAAACCCTACGCTCAGTCATAAGGGCAAAACAGCCGGGAGAATTCCTGACTTCACTGGATATATCTGAAGCCTATCTCCACATCCCAGTCCATCACGACCATCAGCACTTTCTACGCTTTGCGATACTGGACCATCATTACCAGTTCCGGGCGCTACCCTTTGGACTAGCTACCACCCCTCGGACTTTCACCAAGATCATGGTGGTAGTGGCGGCAACACTGAGGAAAGAAGGAATCCTCATACATCCTTACCTGGACGATTGGCTGATCAGGGCAAAATCTCCAGAGGAAAGCCACCAGGCGACCACCAGTCAAGAATCTACTGCAGAATCTCTGGTGGGTCGTCAATACAGCCAAAAGCTGCCTACAACCCTCCCAGTCACTAGAGTACCTGGAAGTCTGATTCAACACCAAGCAAGACGTTATCCTCCCCCCGCAAGGAGAAGGAAACGGATGGGCCAACTGCGAAAACTGTTGAACTATGCTCGCCCCAAAGTATGGGACTACCTCCAAGTCCTCGGTCTCATGACATCAACCCTGGAAGTCGTTCCATGGGCACTACAACATTCCCTACTGTCACGATGGGACCCGATGTCCCAGAACTACTCCATGCACCTCCAGCTACCAGCAGAGTTTTGGACATAGCTCCAATGATGGCTACAAGAGGACCACCTGAGCAAGGAAATAAGACTGTCCCCACCAAACTGGATCTTGCTCACCACGGATGTGAGCCTGCGAGGGTGGGGAGCCCACTGTCAGGAACTGATGGCCCAGGGACAGTGGGACAAAGAAGAGGCGGGATGGAACATAAACTGGCTGAAAGCCCGAGCAGTCAGTCTAGCTTGTCTATGATTCAGCTACAGACTCCGGGGTGAGTCTGTCAGAGTCATGTCGGACAATACCACAACAGTTGCCTACATCAACTGCCAGGGAGGAACCAGGAGCCAACAGGTGTCCCCGGAAATAGACCCCCCCCCCCTCATGGCATGGGTGGAAACAATCCTGCAAGGAATCTCAGCCTCCCACATCGTGAGGAAGGACAACGTCTCTGCGGACTACCTCAGCAGAGAGCGCCTAGATCCAGGGGATTGGACACTGTTGACCACAGCCTTCAAGTTGATAGTAAACTGCTGGGGAACCCCAGCTATGGATCTACTGGCAATCCGGTCCAATGCCCAAGTTCCCAAGTTCTTCAGCCGCAGACGAGAACCCCAATCCCGGGGAATTGACGCCCTCATCCAGACCTGGCCACAGGAAGACCTGCTGTGCACCTTTCCCTTATGGCCACTACTGGACAGGATCATCCGTAAGATAGAACACCACAGGGGACTAGTACTTCTAGTAGCCCCGGACTGGCCAATAAGCCCATGGTATGCAGACATGCGAAGATGTCTTGCGGGGAACCCTCTGTGCCTTCCTCCACACAGGGACCTGCTCCGGCAAGGACCGATCCTCCACGAAGATCCAAATCGATTCTCTCTTATGGTCTGGCCATTGAGAGGACTTGCCTGAAGAAGAGCGGATACTCGAAGGCAGTGATTGATACCTTGCTCCAAGCACGCAAGTTCTCCATATCTCTAGCTTACATACAAATATGGAGAGTATTCGAAGCCTGGTGTGAGGACCGCGAGATCCTTCCTCAGACAGTCAAAATCCCCATGATCCTGGAATTTCTGCAGGACGGCTTGAAGAAGGGGTTGTCTCTCAATGCCCTCAAGGTTCAGGTGGCCGCGCTGGCCTGCTTCAGAGCCAAAGTAGATGACATCAGTCTATCAACCCATCCAGATGTTTCCCGTTTCCTGAGAGGGGTCAAACAAATCCGACCACCCCTAAAGTGGCTGTTACCCCTATGGAATCTCAATCTAGTACTAGACTCCTCGCGGGAACTTCCTTCAGACCAGCACACGGTCTGTCACTACGGCTCCTGACCTTGAAGACTGCATTCCTAGTGGCAATATGTTCAGCCCGTCACATCTCCGAGCATCAAGCGCTATCCTGTCAGGAACCGTTCCTCAGGTTCACACCAGGATCCATACAGCTACGCACTGTCCCCTCCTTCCTACCGAAAGTGGTTTCTCAATTTCATCTAAACCAAACCATCTCGCTACCATCTCCAGACAAACATAAGGACTCGGAAGACTCACGCCTTCTTCGCCATCTTAACGTCGGCAGAAGTCCGAAACCTGGAAAGATCGGAATCTGTGCGTGAAGAAACAGGGGGAAGCGGACTCGCGGGCAACTATAGCCCGCTGGATCAAATAAGTAATCAAGTCAGCCTACGTAGAGGCAGGGAAGCCTCCACCTCTACGAGTCAAGGGCCCAGGCAGTGTCCTGGGCAGAAACCAAGATGCTGTCGCCCACTGAGATCTGTCGGGTGGCGACATGGTCCTCCATACACACCTCCTCCAGGTTCTACCGCCTGGATGTCCAGGCCTGGGAGGACACAACCTTTGCAAGGGCAGTGCTAAGTGGGCCAAGGGCAGCCTCCCACCCTGTACGGAGTAGCTTTTGTACATCCCATTGGTCCTGAGTCCATCTGCAACACGCTAGGAAATGAAGAAATAACTTACCTGATAATTTTGTTTTCCTTAGTGTAGACAGATGGACTCAGCATCCCGCCCACGGCTGCCCCGGAATCCGGAAACCTCGGGTGGAAAAAACCCCAAGAACAAGACAAGCATGGGTAAGCCAGGTATTACCCCTAGCTCAAGACAGCCATAGTTGCCGGGTGTCGGCGTTATCCGGTTGAGAGCACTGGCGGTCTCCAGTTTGGAAATCAGTTGAACCAGTCCTAGTTAATCAAGTTAACCAAGTTAATCAAGTTATTAAAGCACACATATATCCACTATTGCTTTTCGAGAAGAATACTGAAGAGCTGAGCATGCTGCACGGGTATATGTAGGCTGATGTCAGCTTTGAAATCTGACTCCATCTCCCATCTGCTATCAGGAGTACACTATACCCATTGGTCCTGAGTCCATCTGTCTACACTAAGGAAAACAAAATTATCAGGTAAGTAATTTCTCCAATATGTGTGCATTTCCAGGGAAAAAGAGATGATGTAGAACAGTTCCTCTTGACACATGCATCGTTCAACTAATTGTCATTTTTTTGAACTAAAGCTGAACATGAAAACTGAATATGTTTGTTGCATATCCATTTTGACACATGCACAAAAAAGTAGACTGCTGTTTATCTGAGAATAGTAAATTTGAGGTATCAAGACCGAATTTAAAAAAAAAAAAAAGAAAACCACAGTCAATGAGGAAGTAGGTAGAAGTGGGAGCTGTTTCGGTTGTCTTTTCATACTATATATCCGAGTTGTGCTTTTTGGAAGGAGAATGACTTCTTCCAGGCTCTCTTTCACCTTCCTACATACGTTTTCTTCAATCAGAAGTCTTCCTTCAAGCCTCATGGTATGTTTAACTTTTACTTTCCCAAAATTTAAAATACTCAGGAGTAGAAGTAACTACCTCAGGTTTTGTCAGTCATAGAACTAAACAGTATTGTAATCAGTTTCAAAAACACTAGTGGCCACAGAATTTGAAATTTTTCGACCTAATACCACTGCATTCCCTTTATTTTACTATAGAATATTTCCTGTACTCATAACATTGGTTTTTATGTAATTGCTTTATCTCTTTTAAATCAGTTTATACACATGCAAATGAGTTTGTAGATCCAGAGAGTATCTGTGGCATGCGCAAGTCATATGTGTGGACTATTTCCAATATATATATATATATATATATAATGGAAACCGATTTTCCACTGTACTCATAAATAAGGGAAGCGGTTATCAAGTGAGCAAGGAAGATCCTAACTACTATTAATATTTCTACTTTAGCACTTCTATGGTGAATCAGTTCAGTTCATGTTAGCCTTCTTCCTTTACTGTTTCATGGGCATTTGGGATTTATAATTAAAAAAATATATATATATACCAGGAAACAAAAGAAAGTTCTAGGAGTGATTTTACATACTCATTAAAGTCACTGTACTTATTGATCCCATTACTTCCTTTCCGTAGAGCAAACTATGTGCCAACAACTTTATCCAAATTGAATATAACATAAGTTGTTGCAGAATATTTGATACTTGGGGATCTTTATCAGTTCAAATCACCACCTGCCAGATAGACTCCATGTTGCTCAGTAATGGCCAGCTTAACAAGTTACGATGTCATGCAACCTATGGAGTTGTGCCTAAGAAGCAGCAATTATTTCCTTCCCTTCAGTTTGTTACTTGGCCAGTTTAACATGGTATGGGGGGGGGGGGGGGAATATTAAAAACTGGTCTTATCTAAGACATGTAGCTGCAAAATTGGAGAAAATGAAAAAAAAAAAAAAAAAAGACCTTTCAGGATAGTCTGGTCTGAATCGTGTGACATTCTGAAAGTGGTCTATAAAGAGGAAGCAGGTGTTGAAGCGATCTTATGTAACAAAACTTGTGGCAGCAGCTACTTTAGTAGGAATTAACATATATCATCCCCAGATTGCTTCATTTCCTGTCTTTCAGCCTCTTCTCCAAACACATTTTCACACTCTGCAACTTTCAAATTGCATTACTTGTTCTGCTTTGGTAGGAGTTATTCTTGAAAAAAGCTCACAGGAAAATATGCATAACATAAAAACATAAAAGACTGTCATAGATAAACAGAGTGTGGAATTTCTCACTTAAAAGTATATTTGTATTGACCACCAAAATGCTATTCCACTCGAGTGTCTTTAATCATCGGTCTCTCAAAAATTTTTGAGCTTTTTGATTATGCATATAAAATAAATAAGAGTTTCTAAATGGGTGACACTTATCTGTATGTATGGTCCGTTAAAAAGATATTTACCTTGGCATCTTTGAAATATATATCTTTTCAACGGACCTTACATGCAGATAAGTGTCTTTTAGATTATTAGGATTATTAGTTCCATCACCTGCGCCTGCCCATTTGGTGGAAAGTTGAGATTTCGCCTTCTCCATAGATGGTTCTATAGCATGGAATGCTCTTTCTGAACTTTTATGGTTGCTATCTGACAAAATCAGTTAAAATTAAAAAAAAAAAAAGAAAGTTAAAACCCTCATTTGTTCCTTGAAGCATCTTGTCTGAAGGATTGAGTCGTCTTATCCTCATGCTGGTAGCTGGTTTTAAATAACTGTGTTACACCAGTCTGAATGAAACCCTCCTGTTACCAGGGAGCTCATTACTCATTTATATTTTTTTGGTGTAACTGTGGTTTTATTTTATATATGTTTTAATTGTAATTCGCTTTGGTCTGTACATGTAAGTAGTGAGTAACAAATTTAATTTAAAAAAACTAAATTATGTAAACAACTCCTCTCATTTTATGTACCTGTAGCCATGTTTTTCCCAAGCTGTTTCAAGGCCCAACATACTTGCAAATATTTTGCTCTTCCCAGAGACTATAATGAATAGAACCTCCATGGGTTGACTATTTCTCAAGGTGCGTACTTTATTTTGAGGTAGTGTACAAACAGGTAAACAAAACAATTTCTGCATCTTTGTGGTTCAATAGAACAGTTTTCCCTTGCAAATTCAATGTAGTAATAAAGGTAAAACAGATTCAGGTTCAGTTCAGATGTAAGGAGATGAAACAGCACCAAATTTCAAATATAGCATTGGTACCTCCCTTTACATTTATATCCATATGATTGCTACATCTGGCCCCTATATCACTGAATATATGTCACTATAGAGCTTTAGTCCATCAACTAGTTCTAGTATTCTGTTACAGCTGGGGCAACTTTCTCAAAATTCTACAATTGTGTTCTTCATTTAGCTAAAAAAAGAAATACTGTGTGCAGATATGATGGAGCACATAGGGTATTCCCTGTTTTGCCTTATTTCTTCAAAAGCTGGAAAAATAGATTAACCTTAAACACTTACACCCAGGTTGATATGTATCACGGGTGGCGGTCCATGAAGTTTTGGAGGGAATTTTTTATTAGCATGGTTTGAAGGTGAATGAGAAGGCATATAGGGAAAAATAACCCTTGCTATAGTTACACAATGTTAGGTTCTATATTAGGGGCTACCACCCAGGAAAAAGATCTAGGCATCATAGTGAATAATACTTTAAAATTGTCGGCTCAGTGTGCTGCAGCAGTCAAAAAAGCAAATACAATGTTAGGAATTATTAAGAAGGGAATGGTTAATAGAACGGAAAATGTCATAATGCCTCTATATCGCTCCATGGTGAGACCACACCTTGAATACTGTGTACAATTCTGGTCGCCACATCTCAAAAAAGATATAGTTGTGATGGAGAAGGTACAGAGAAGGGCAACCAAAATGATAAAGGGGATGGAACAGCTTCCCTATGAGGAAAGGCTGAAGAGGTTAGGGCTGTTCAGCTTGGAGAAGAGACGGCTGAGGGGGGATATGATAGAGGTCTTTAAGATCATGAGAGGTCTTGAATGAGTAGATATGACTCAGTTATTTACACTTTCGAATAATAGAAGGACTAGGGGGCATTCCATGAAGTTAGCAAGTAGCACATTTAAGACTAATCAGAGAAAGTTCTTTTTCACTCAACGCACAATAAAGCTCCGGAATTTGTTGCCAGAGGATGTGGTTAGTGCAGTTAGTGTAGCTGGGTTCAAAAAAGGTTTGGATAAGTTCTTGGAGGAGAAGTCCATTAACGGCTATTAATCAAGTTTACTTAGGGGAATAACCACTGCTATTAATTTCATCAGTAGCATGGGATCTTCTTAGTGTTTGGATAATTGCTAGGTTCTTGTGGCCTGGTTTGGCCTCTGTTGGAAACAGGATGCCGGGCTTGATGGACCCTTGGTCTGACCCAGCATGGCAATTTCTTATGTTCTTATTCTCTGGAGAGATCTGATGTTTGAACCAAAAAACTTGTCTTTGATCCAGATTTTAATTGGAACCAATCAAGAGACAAATAAACTCTTTCTGTGCTTTTAATAAGGCTAACAATTGGAACCCATTTTCTTGGCAGTGTCAAGCCTAAGTTTCCTGGAAGGGATGAATTCTTGTATAAACCTGGGAAGAAGACCCCTGATGGACTCAGTAGAACCTGATTCAGTGAGTCTAAGATGTCATTCCTGTGCAACAATGGCCACATTTTTGAATAAGAAATTTCAAATATTTTTCCAGGTGCATTTCTTTGCAACTATCTAGACTGAATCTCAGTCACTATTTTCTACTCACTCAGTTTTATGAGATTCTTTTGTTGCTACTAGCTTTGTTTTGACTCTGTATAATCTTCAAGTTTGGCACCTCATTGTATAATCCCTAAAGACACATGGGATGTCAGAAAGTGGAGGACTGGGAAAATAACTTGAAAGGCTCAGAGCAGCAAGGAAATGGAGAAAACAATAGCTAAGGTATTAAAGCAGAGAGATTCATTTTTTATTTTTAAGTCTGTTAGTGAAAGGAGAGAGTGCAGAGGGAGGACAAGACAGAGCTGAAAAGGATGACTGGGGGAAAGATGATGAGGGGAACCCCTCCTCCCCAAAAAATGACAATTAGTTTCAATGTTTACCAAAGAAGTAGTTGGAGAAAGACCAGAGATAGATGGCATGAACACATCTATAAATATATCCAAAGCAAGAAACCTGTGAGGGAGTCGGTTGGACCATTAGATGATAGAGCGGTTAAAGGGGCTCTTAGGAAAGATAAGACCATTGCAGAAAGACTAAATGAATTCTTTGCCTCCGTGTTTACTAATAAGGATGTTGGGGAGATACCAGTTCCGGAGATGATTTTCAGGGGTGATGAGTCAGACGAACTGAACGAAATCACTGTGAACCTGGAAGATGGAGTAGGCCAGATTGACAAATAAAAGAGTAGCAAATCACCTGAACCAGATGGTATGCATCCTAGTGTTCTGAAGGAACTAAAAAATGCAGCCCTGCATTTTAATGATAGGTTAAAATTTGTAACCTATCATTAAAATCATCCATTGTACCTGAAGATTGGAGGGTGGCCAAGGTAACCCCAATATTTAAAAACGGCTCCAGGATCACGTGATGTGGTGGGCTCGTTAGCAGCACGCTAGCTGAGCTCCAGCCATTGACCCAGCCGCACAGCTTTTAATAACTATTTACAGCTGACCACAATCTCTCATTTTACCTACAAATATTACCTAAACTTCACTGCTACTCAGCACCAGAGTTCGGGTGACTTATGGCAACCAGAGCGGTGAAAAAAGACAAGGAGAAGTCGCGGGCCCTGGAATCTAAAATGGCAACCGTTACTAACTCCGGGGATGACTCAGGCGAGGAATCCTTGGAAGAAAAAATCTCGAACGCGGTTGTCTCAGCATTGGATGGTAGATTACACCAGCTATCGGAACAAATCGCAGAGGTCCGTGCCTCCTTTGCTGAAATTGACGGCCGCGTGGAGAAGGTTGAGGGACGGGTCTCACTCGCGGAGGATGACCTCGGCGCACTGGAACGTCGCGTGGACGAGTTGGAGAAGGCTGCCAAGGTTAGAGATGAAAAAATCGACGACCTTGAAAATCGATCGCGCCGGAATAATCTTCGATTTGTGGGCTTCCCTGAGGCACTAGTAGATGCGGATATCCCGCGATTGCTTGAAGTGTGGCTGCTCAGCGTGGTTCCCTCCCTAGCCTCTCCCTCGGGGGGCTTGTTGGAAAGAGCGCACAGAATAGGCCGCAGGATGGAGGGATCTCCGAGTGGCCGCCCACGTGTGATCATAGCCCGATTTCTACACTTTGCCCACAAATCCCTGGTATTACAGCACTTCAGGAAAGCACAAGAACTGTTCTATGAAACCCACAAGATCCTAATTTTCCAGGATTTTTCTCCCCGGGTGACTCTTCGTCGGAAAGAATTTGCAGGAGTTTGTACGGAACTTTACAAGAAAAACATTCGTTTTGCATTGCTGTTTCCAGCTCGCCTGCGAATTTCCTATCAAGGCGCTATTAAACTTTTCACAACGGCGAGTGAGGCCCAAAATTATGTTAGCACTCTGCCGCCTATGGAAGCAGTGCCGGTATCTTGAAACCCTGCTTTTGTTGCTGAGTAATGATTTTCTGCTTTGCTGTTTGTGTATTAATTCAAGCTCTCCTCGTATGTGCTTGTACCTTTGAAGGGCTCAATACGCCAACAGGATCCTCCTGGGTTGTATTATACTTCACAGGGCTGCCCCGACGTTTGTTCTTAAACTGCTTTTTAGTTGGGAATCTGTTTTTTGTGTTCTAGTTAGCAGGATTGACCTCAGCTATACAAGTTGTGAGTTGGGCAGTTCTTTTTTTTATTTTTTTTTTATTCTCTTTTTTCTTACTGTTAATTAACATGTCAGCTCCCTTTTTACAATTGGTTGGGTTGATGGCTGAGCACATTGTAACACCTCGTGCTCTCGTTCCCTTCGGGGGATTTCTTTTGCTCTCTAGAAATAGAGGGTATTTACATGGGTGACGGAGTCTGTTATGGGGATGGGGAGGAGGTGGGGGGGGGAAATGGGTTATGTACAGCACATTTTGCTATTATTATGTTTGCGCAAGCCTATTTCTTTTTGTTGATCAGTGTGACAGACTACTGGGTAGCGCAGGTAACTTTGCGCATGGGTATTGATAAGTTCTGTCACAGCGCTCTGGAAGGTGGAGTTTTTACAGAACGCCTCGGAGTGGTGTTAACACTAACCACTAGTTTTTCTTAAAATGGCGCAACAGATTGTTACTTGGAATGTGGCCGGTTTGGGCACGCCGGTCAAAAGAGAAAAAATCCTCACCAGGCTTCAGAGATTGCATACTAATATAGCTTTTCTCCAGGAGACACACCTGCTCCCGGCAGAGGCTGCAAAATTGAAGAAAAAGTGGGTAGGTCAGCTTTATTATGCTTCAGGGTCCTCTAAGAGTAGGGGTGTGGCGATCCTTTTACATAAAAACATATCCTTTATATGCCAGGACCAGGTGGCAGACCCAGATGGTCGGTTTATTATCGCCAGGGGCCTTCTTATGGGCTCCCCTACAATATTGGCATCGGTCTATGCCCCCAATACGTATGATCATGGTTTTTTCTTACGCCTACTCACCTCTCTTACATCTATGGGGGATTATCCGCTAATTGTGGGGGGTGATTTTAATTTTGTTATTGATTATTCCTTAGATAGACACCCACCGAGGAAGGGCCACCAAATTAGTGAAAATAAGGGACCTAACCTTTTATGTAAGAATTTACATTTGGTGGATCTCTGGAGAGCACTGCACCCTCAGGAAAGGGAATTTACTCATGTTGCTCGGGCGCACCCAGTATGTTCCAGACTTGACTATCTTTTAATTTCGGAAACCCTGTTTCATAGGTTCTCAGCGGCGTCTATTGAGACTCTTGCCATATCAGATCATAGTCCAGTGGTGGGCATCTTGGGGCAACAGGGTGGTCCGCCTCCCAGTCAGTGGAGACTGCCCTCCCATTTGACAAATGACCCAGATTTTCCCAAATACTTACAGCAGAAATGGGCTGACTTTCTGGAATTTAATAGTCCCCATCTTGCTAATCCGACTCTCTTCTGGGAGACTGCTAAGACAGTTATTCGTGGAGAGATAATTAGCTACTCCAGTTTTAAAAAGAAGCAGCTTAACAAAGAAATATTAGATTTGGAAACAAGGCTGCGTATCCTGAAGCGACGAGTGATTGCTTCTGGGAATGATACGCTCCTTCCTCAACTTAAGTCACTTCAAGTAGCACTTAATGTGTTACTACACACTAGGGCAGCCAACACCCTCCGATTTCACCAATTTCAATTTTTCCATCATGGTAATAAAGCAGGTCGTTTGTTGGCCCGCTTACTCAAGGCCCAGGCAACTTCGAAGCTAGTAACCAATATGAGAACCCCTCAGGGGAAAATGGAGACTACCACTCCGGAAATTGCAAAGGTTTTCTCTCATTATTACCATGCACTCTATTCTGCAGAACGGGTGGAGGAATTCGACATAGATAAATTTCTTCAGTCTTTGCCCCTCCCCCACTTAACAGAGGAGCAGTTGGTCTCCCTCCAAAAGCCCATTGATCCCGGGGAAGTGATAGATGCTATAAAAACTCTACCGGATCAGAAAGCTCCAGGGCCGGATGGTCTTACTGCTCTCTTTTATAAGTCCCTATCTGCGGATCTGGCCCCGGTACTTCAGAAAGTATTCGAAAAGCTGGTTGAGGATCAGGAAATGCCCACTAGCATGCGGGTGGCTACTATTGTAGTTCTTCCCAAAGCTGGCAGAGACCCCACGATGCCTTCCTCATACCGCCCAATCTCATTGTTAAATTTGGATATTAAATTGTATGCTAAAATCTTGGCGAACAGATTAAAACCTGTCATACCCTTGTTGGTGTCTACTGATCAAGTGGGATTTGTGGCCGGACGTAGGTCCACGGTTAATATCCATAAGGTTTTATCAGCGATAGAGACATGCCACTTGTCCCAATTAACAGACCCTTTAATAGTCACCTGTGATGCCGAAAAGGCTTTTGATAGAGTGGCCTGGCCCTTCTTACGGAAGGTTCTGACCAAGTTGGGTTTTTTTGGCAGGATTCTGGATTATATCACTGTGCTATATTCTAACCCTACGGCCAGAATTTTAGTGAACGGTGCCTTGTCTGAGGAATTTTATCTGGCTCGGGGCACTAGACAGGGCTGTCCCCTCTCGCCGCTTTTGTTTATACTGACTGTAGAGCCTCTGGTGTGCAAGTTAAATAACACTAAGGAAATCTTGGGTATAGCTGTGGGATCTAGGAAGTATCTCACCCTCTTATTTGCTGATGACATCTTACTGCTTTTGTCTCACGCACGAACTTCCCTCCCCAGGGCGTTGCAGATATTCACTAGGTATCAGGCGTTGTCTGGATTTAAATTGAATTTAGACAAGACTGAAGCGCTGGATATCAGGGGCTCTTTAAGGAATGCATGGCCCGACTTTCCGGTGAAATGGGCTGACAGTACCATTAAATACTTAGGTATTATCATACATTCCCATCCAAAAAGGTGGTATGCCTTAAATATTAAACCTACAATTAATAAGGTCATGGCAAAAATGGAGGGTTGGCATTCTCTCCCGCTCTCAATGCAGGGGCGGATAGCGTTAATAAAAATGGTCATAGCGCCCCAAATCCTATATAAGCTATTGATGTTACCGATGGTGCTTCTCTCGAGAGATCTGAGTTGCCTGCAGAAGGCGATGAGGCACTTTCTGTGGCAAGGGAAGAAACCACGTCTCCCATTTCAAACCTTGACGGCCCCGAAATGCCAGGGGGGGTATGGAGTACCAGACTTTATGGCTTATTCCTGGGCGGCAAATTTGAGGTTTTTGGGAGACTGGATCTTTGGATCTGCCGAGTATACTGATCCCCAGTTGATTCATGCCATCTGTGCTCCGTGGGACCCTACTTATGTTTTACACACTACCCCTAGTGCTTTTCAGACCCTTTCAGTGAAACACCAATTGGCACGCACTGTTCGAAAGATTTGGGGTATAACACGTAAACTGTTGCATTTGTCGGTTAGTTTATCTTTACAATATCCCCTGCGTATCTCAGAGTCATCACTCCAATGCCAATTACCATCGATACACTCCTTTAACACCGCCTCGAACTGGCCTCTTAAGGACCTTTTAGATCAGTCTACTGGTACCATATATACTTTTGCTCAATGTAAGGAGAGGCTGGGCTTCCGAGATGTTCACTTCTTATTGTATGCCCAGCTACGGGCCAAGGTAAGGGTCTTATTACAAAATACCGGGGGTGTTATTGACAATTCCTGCTACACTGACTTATTAACTTGTTTTCAGGATAAAAAAGGTAGTCTATCCTGTTTGTATGCTTTTTACTGTGCAAACCGATCCTATGGAATCTATGATGCCTTATTATTGAAATGGTCTGCAGACTGTGGAGAAGTGCTGACTGCCTCCATGCTTAAAAACTCATATGCCTCCATTTGCCAAGTGTCTGGAAATGTCACGCTACGGGAACTGCAACAAAGAGTTTTCCACAGGATAGTTTATTCGCCAGCCAGAGCCTACAAGATGGGAGTCGCTCTTTCACCGGCCTGTCCTAAATGTTTTCAATCTCCAGCTTCATTCATTCACTGTATATGGGACTGTCCCCAAATACAAGTCTTCTGGGAGAAAATAAGACTTTACCTTTCACAACTTTTTAATATGGATGTTACTTGGTCTTGTTCCCTTTGCCTCCTGAACAATGATAGTGGTGACTGTAGTACGAATGTTGATAATGTTCTATTTGTATTCAAAGCATGTCTTATTGCTAAAAAATGTATTTTGCTGCGCTGGCTGGATCCTGAGCCGCCTACTGACACGTTGTGGTCTAGCCAAATGACAGAGCTTTACCAACTGGAATATGGATCTAAATATAAGCGGTTTTCCTATAAGAAAAAATGTTTTTTTTGGGAGATTTGGGGTACGTATTATTCTTCCTTACCTCCCCACACTCAAATGCTGGCTCCATTAGAGATTGCAGCAGTATAACAGAGGGTTTACACTATCTCTTAAAATAGTCAAATCGCCTCTGAGCTATTTTCTAGATGTGATTTCAGCACGCTGTGCTTTCGCCTTGCTCCTCTCCAGGGGTCTACTGCGCTGCCCAGAAAGTCATGACATTATTGCTTCTAGCTGATGGATGCTGTATCATCATACTATTGAGTTCTATTTGTCATTCTTGCTTGCTTTTTCTTGGAGATTGCTGTATGTACGGGATGGGGAGGGTTTGGTTTGGGGTAGTAAAGTGACCAAAAATGAAGGATGGTACTTTATGTGTTTTGATGTTCATATAATGTCTTTTTGTATTGGTACATCCTTGAATAAAGACATTTAAAATAAAAACGGCTCCAGGGGCAATCCGGGTAATTATTTATTTATTTATTTATTTATTTAGAGTTTTTATATACCGGCAATCATGAAAACATATCTTGCTGGTTTACATAGAACGGGGGTGCAATAAATACATAGAACTTAAAAACAAAGAACCAGAACTGAGGTGAGAGAAGGTACAGTTACATTTAACAATGGAGGCCAAACTTGGAGAAGGAAAAAGAGAAGAGAGGATAGAAATGGTTAAACAATGTACAATTTAAATGTAGTATACAAAATAAATGTTATATACAAATGGTAAGGTGTTTTGGGAGTCATTAGGTTGTGTCCGGAAAAGCTTGCTTGAATAACCAAGTCTTAAGTTTTTTCCTAAAAGTTGGGAGGCAGGGCTCCTGTCTGAGGTCTGTAGGAATGGAATTCCACAGTAGAGGGCCAGCTGTGGAGGTGGCACGATCTCTTAGGGTAATGTGTTTGGTCGTTTTCACTGGGGGAACCAGGAGGGAACCTCTGTAAGCATCTCTGGTAGGTCTAGTAGAGTTATGTACTTGGAGCGGGAATTGGAGATCGAGAGTGGTGAGTTGATGAATAGTTTTATAGGTGATAGTTATGGCTTTATACATGATGCGGAAGTATACGGGTAACCAATGAAGCTCTTTCAGGACTGGTGAAATGTGGTCTCTTTTCCTTGCGCCTGTCAGGATACGGGCAGCTAAATTTTGAACCATCTGTAGTGGTTTGGAGTAGGATGAAGGTAGACCTAGCAATAGGGAATTGCAGTAGTCCAGTTTCGAAAATATGACTGCTTGGATGATCGTTCTGAAATCTTGAGCGTGGAAAAGAGGTCTTATCCTTTTCAGGACCTGGAGTTTATAGAAGCAGTCTTTGGTTGTTTTGTTGATGTGGGCCTTGAAGTTTAGCCGGTTATCTATTATCACTCCTAGGTCTCTGGTTTGTGTGGTAGGAAGATTGGTAGGAAGTATACTGTTGTTGGTGTTGTTTTCAGGCGAGATGAGCAGGATCTCAGTCTTGGAGGAATTTAAGATGAGGTGTAGACTGTTGAGTAGTTGTTTGATTTTTTGGTGGCATGATTCCCAGAAGACAAGAGTATTAGAGTATGTGTCTTTGATAGGGATGATGATTTGAATATCATCTGCGTATAGGAAAAACTTTAGATTGAGGTCGGTGAGAAGTTGGCATAGAGGGAGAAGGTAAATATTGAATAGAGTCGGAGATAATGAGGAGCCTTGAGGGACTCCTATGGCAGAGTCAAATCTTGAGGATTCCTTGTTTTGGAGTTTGACTTTGTAACCTCTATTGTTGAGAAAGGTTTTAAACCAGGAAAGGACGGTGCCGCAGATTCCTATGGATGACAACTGGTTTAGGAGGATGGCGTGGTTGACAGTGTCGAACGCTGTCAACCAATTATAGACCAGTGAGCCTGACTTCAGTGCCGGGAAAAATAGTAGAAACTAATCGTAGACCATATAGAAAGACATGATTTAATGGAACATAGTCAACATGGATTTACCCAAGGGAAGTCTTGCCTAACAAATCTGCTTCATTTTTTTGAAGGGGTTAATAAACATGTGGATAAAGGTGAAGCGGTAGATCTAGTGTATTTGGATTTTCAGAAGGCGTTTGACAAAGTCCCTCATGAGAGGCTTCTACGAAAACTAAAAAGTCATGGAATAGGAGGCGATGTCCTTTCGTGGATTACAAGCTGGTTAAAAGACTGGAAACAGAGAGTAGGATTAAATGGTCAATTTTCTCAGTGGAAAAGGGTAAACAGTGGAGTGCCTCAGGGATCTGTACTTGGACCGGTGCTTTTCAATATATATATATAAATGATCTGGAAAAGAATACGACGAGTGAGGTTATCAAATTTGTGGATGATACAAAATTATTCAGAGTAGTTAAATCACAAGCAGACTGTGATACATTACAGGAGGACCTTGCAAGACTTGAAGATTGGGCATCCAAATGGCAGATGGTGTTGCATATAGGGAAAAATAACCATTGCTGTAGTTACATGATGTTAGGTTCCATATTAGGAGCTACCACCCAGGAAAAGATCTAGGCATCATAGTGGATAATACTTTAAAATCGTCGGCTCAGTGTGCTGCAGCAGTCAAAAAAGCAAATACAATGTTAGGAATTATTAAGAAGGGAATGGTTAATAGAACGGAAAATGTCATAATGCCTCTATATCGCTCCATGGTGAGACCACACCTTGAATACTGTGTACAATTCTGGTCGCCACATCTCAAAAAAGATATAGTTGTGATGGAGAAGGTACAGAGAAGGGCAACCAAAATGATAAAGGGGATAGAGATGTGAATCGTGTCCTCGATCGTCTTAACGATCGATTTTGGCTGGGAGGGGGAGGGAATCGTATTGTTGCCGTTTGGGTGTTTAAAACATCGTGAAAATCATTAAAATCGTGAGCCGGCACACTAAAACCCCCTAAAACCCACCCCCGACCCTTTAAATTAAATCCCCCACCCCAAATGCCTTAATACTTCATCAACTTTGGGAGGGAAGTACTTACTTGCCCTAAACCAATGGCAGGAAAACCGGCACACTAAAACCCCCTAAAACCCACCCCCGACCCTTTAAATTAAATCCCCCACCCTCCCGAACCCCCCCCCCCAAATGCCTTAAATTACCTGGGGGTCCAGCGGCGGTCTGGAACGGGCTCCTGCAATTGAATTGTGTTGTCTTCAGCCGGCGCCATTTTGCAAAATGGCGGCTGCAAAATGGCGGCGGCCATAGACCAACACGATTCGACTGCAGGAGGTCGTTCTGGACCCCCGCTGGACTTTTGGCAAGTCTTGTGGGGGTCAGGAGGCCCCCCCAAGCTGGCCAAAAGTCCCTGGGGGTCCAGCAGGGGTCCGGGAGCGAACTCCTGCCGCGAATCGTTTTCCGTATGGAAAATGGCGCCGGCAGGAGATCGACTGCAGGAGGTCGTTCAGCGGGGGATCCGGACCGCCGCTGAACGACCTCCTGCAGTCGATCTCCTGCCGGTGCTATTTTCCGTACAGAAAACGATTCGCGGCAGGAGATTGCTCCCGGACCCCCGCTGGACCCCCAGGGACTTTTGGCCAGCTTGGGGGGGCCTCCTGACCCCCACAAGACTTGCCAAAAGTCCAGCGGGGGTCCGGAACGACCTCCTGCAGTCGAATCGTGTTGGTCTATGGCTGCCGCCATTTTGCGGCCGCCATTTTGCAAAATGGCGCCGGCTGAAGACAACACAATTCAATTGCAGGAGCCCGTTCCGGACCGCCGCTGGACCCCCAGGTAATTTAAGGCATTTGGGGGGGGTTCGGGAGGGTGGGGGATTTAATTTAAAGGGTCGGGGGTGGGTTTTAGGGGGTTTTAGTGTGCCGGTTTTCCTGCCATTGGTTTAGGGCAAGTAAGTAAGTTCCTGCCCCCCCCCCTTCCCCGATTTACGATTTTTTAACGATAAATCGGGGGAATTGGTATTGTATCGTGGCCCTAACGATTTTTGACGATTTAAAATATATCGGACGATATTTTAAATCGTCAAAAAACGATTCACCTCCCTAAAAGGGGTGGAACAGCTTCCCTATGAGGAAAGGCTGAAGAGGTTAGGGCTGTTCAGCTTGGAGAAGAGATGGCTGAGGGGGGGGATATGATAGAGGTCTTTAAGATCATGAGAGTTCTTGAACGAGTAGATGTGACTCGGATATTTTCACTTTCGAATAATAGAAGGACTAGGGGGCATTACATGAAGTTAGCAAGTAGCACATTTAAGACTAATCGGAGAAAATTCTTTTTCACTCAACGCACAATAAAGCTCTGGAATTTGTTGGTCTGACCCAGCATGGCAATTTCTTATGTTCTTATGAGGGTTTACCTGAAGCTAGGAAGATAGGTTCATATTCGATAAGCTGGCGAGTGAACAAGTTATCCTGGATACTCAGCGGGATGAACATCCCATAGAATACACTCGACTAAAGTTATCTGATTACCTTTAACCAGATAACTTTAGACCTAACAGGCCATATTCAAAAGTAGACTGCTTAGGTTTAAAGTTATCTGGCCTTATGTGGTCAGGTAAACAGCCACTTAACCGGATATCTTCTGAAGATATCCGGTTAAGTGGCACTGCTATAGAAAAAAAAATACATCTGGGACCTGTGGCCTGATTCCTCCCCACCACCGTCGAGAACCCCCCCCCAACCTCTTCTAAGGAAACCAGAAAAGAAAATATCAGTGCCAGCCCTCCCCCTGTCCCTCTTGGTAAATAATAAAAACAAATATTACCTCCTTGCTAGCCCACTACTCCTAAGCCCACCCAGTACTTGAATTGCTCCTACCCCCCTTCCTTTTTCGAGGCACAGGAACACAGTACACCACAATGCCAAGTGCTTCTAACATTGTTCTAGGCAGCAGCACTGGAAGTGTAAGCTGTCAGCGTAACTGCCCAGCCCAGCCACTGAATAGCTATGCTGGCAGCTTACGCTACCAGCGCTATTGTCCAGAGCAACACTAGGAGCTCTCAGGATCATAGTGTACTGCGATCCTGGGCCTCAAAAAAAGGGGGAGCGATTCAGGTGCTGGGCAGGTTAGAAGGTTTGGAGGGGCACGTAGCGAGAAGGTAATTATTTTAAATATTTACTGGGGAAGGAGGAGGAGGGCCAGCATAGATTATTTTCTAGTTTCTTAAGAAGGCGTTTTAGGGGGGGCCTTGGCCGGCAGATGTTTCATTCATTTGTGGTTGGGAGTGGGAACTGGGCCTGGAGACCCATGGTTATTTTTTTTTCCATAGGCATGCCACTTAGCCAGGTATCTTTTGAAGATATCCAGTTAAGTAGCAGGTTATCTAGCTACACAAGGCCTGATAACTTGGCTGGTTATAATTAAAAATCAGCTACATTGGCCGAATAGCTTAGCTCCTCCCAGGAACACCCCATGTTATCCCCTCCTTTTCCGTCATGGAGTCTGGTCAATCACACAGCGGCCCTCGAGTTAGAACTCTTGGCCCTGCTACAGTCCAGAGCTGTGGAACAGGTTCCCTGGGCTCAGGAAGGCCAAGGGTTCTACCGCTATTTTCTCATCCCAAAAAAGACAGGCGGCATCCATCCCATCCTCGACCTTCGAGCCTTAAACAGGTTTCTGCACAGAGAGCGGTTCAGAATGGTGTCCTTGGGCACCCTACTCCTGCTACTGCAGCAGAGGGAATGGCTCTGCTCTCTGGATCTACAGGACTCTTACGCATATATTGTGATTTTCCCACCTTATCGCAAATATCTGAGGTTCGTCGTGGGTCGCTGTCACTTCCAGTACAGGGTTCTCCCCTTCAGGCTTGCCTCCGCGCCCCGGGTATTCACAAAGTGCCTGGCAGTTGTCGGAGCACAGTTGCGCCAGAACGGCATACATGTATTCCCATATCTGGACAATTGGCTCATCAAAAGCTTGTCCAAGGAGGGAGCCTTTCACTCCCTCTACTTAACCTTACAACTCCTACAGCCACCAGGTTTCCTGGTCAACTACCCGAAATCCCACTTGACTCCGTCTCAAAAACCTTCATTCATTGGGGCAGACCTGGACACGACTTTGGCCAAGGTGTTCCTTTCCAACGAACGCGTAGCCACCCTGGCCAACCTGGCGGCCTCCATCTGACGCCAGCGGACGACCTCTGCCCACCTGCTCCTCAGGTTGTTGGGGCACATGGCATTATCTGTCCATATCACCCCAATGGCCCGCCTAGCCATGAGAGTCACTCAGTGTGGACCCTGCGATCTCAGTGGAGGCTAGCCTCTCAAAAACGGTCGGCACGGGTCCACATAACCACTCCATTCCGGCTCTCCCTTTGATCAAGTTGGATGCAGAAATCCAACTTGATCAAAGGGCTGCCTTTGACCACCGATGCCTCCAACCTGGGCTAGGGCGCCTATGTCAACGGCCTCCATACACAAGGGATGTGGGTGAGAGTCGAGGCGGCCTGCCAGATCAACTCCCTGGAACTCCAGGTGATGCGTTATGCCCTCTATGTGTTCCAGGACTACCTGTCCAACAATGTCATCCTGATCCAGACGGACAACCAGGTAGCCATGTGGTACCTCAACAAACAGGGTGGCATAGGCTCTTACCTGCTCTGCCAAGAAACGACAAAGATTTGGACCTGGGCCCTGTCGCGTTCCATGCTCCTGCGAGCCACCTATCTGGCAGGCACACAGAATGTAGTGGTGGGACCACCTTAGCTGGACATTCCAGCCCCATGAGTGGTGTCTGAATCCCTGTGTGGTGACCAGGATCTTCTGCAGGTTGGGTCAGCTGGATGTCGATCTCTTTACATCCTCACAGAATCACAAGGTAGACTGATTCTGCTCCCTACAGGGGGATCGAAGGACACCACCCGTGGATGCCTTCGCCCACTCCTGGAGCACGGGTCTGTTATATGCGTACCCTCCAATTCCACTAATAACCAAGTCTCTCGTGAAGCTACAGCAGGACTGAGGCTCCATGATCCGCATAGCCCCGCATTGGCCACGTCAGATCTAGTTCCCCATCCTCCATGACCTCTCTGTCCAGGAGCCCATTCACCTGGGCACTTTGCCCAACCTCATCATGCCACCCAAACCTCCAGTCCCTGTCCCTGTCCCTGACAGCCTGGATGTTGAAAGCCTGATACTCCAGCCTCTCAACCTTTCAGCCAATATCTTGCAGGTCCTAGTAGCTTCGCGAAAGCCTTCCACGTGACAGTCATATCGGTCGAAGTGGAAAAGGTTCTCCTCGTGGTGCACGCAAAAAGGCCTTGACCCCATCTCTTGCTCCACGATGACCCTTTTGGACTACCAGTCCAGCTCAATTCGGGTACATCTGAATGTCATTAGCGCATATTAACAAGGGGTGGGTGAGACCCCAATCTCTGTGCAACACCTAGTGAAGCGCTTCGTGAGAGGCTTACTACAACTAAAGCCTCCACTATGCCCTCCTGTTGTGGCATGGGACCTCAATATTGTGTTGAAATAGCTCATGCGGCCTCTGTTTGAGCCCCTGCGCTCCTGCGAGGGCCCTCGTTCCTAGACTTCTTCGGAATTCACTTCTGCCTGGAAGTCATCATTGCCTACTACATCTGTGAGTTACCATCGCACTCTCAGAGCTTTCCCTGGAACCAGGCACTCGCTCCTCAAGGGCCTAATTCATTCCAGCTCCATATTACAAACTTTGGGGTAGATTTTAAAAGCCGGATTTACGCGCGCAGGGCGCTTGCGCACCGGCACGCCTATTTTGCATAGGCCGCTGGCGCGCACAAAGCCCCGGGATGCACGTAAGTCCCGGGGCTTGCTAAAATGGGCAGTCCGTGGGGGCATGTCTGTGGTCCGGGGGCATGTCTGCGGTCCAGGGCGGTCTGGGGGTGTGGCTGAGTGCCTCGACACAGCGGCCTGTGTTGGGGCCTGGCCAGCCGGCACGCATAACTCCATCGAACAAGGTAGGGGGGGGATTTAGGTAGGGCTGGGGGGTGGGTTAGATAGGAGAAGGGAGGGAAAGGTGGGGGGGACAAAAAAAAAGTTCCCTCCGAGGCCGCTCCGATTTCGGAGCGGCCTCGGAGGGAACAGAGGCAGGCTGCGCGGCTTGGCACGTGCAGACTGCTGATTTTGCGCAGCCTTGCGTGCGCCGCGCATATCTTTTAAAATCCAGCATATTTTTGTTCGCGCTCACACTGTTTTTTACAATGTACCCCTTTGGTTTTAACTGGTCTTGATTATTGTAATCCAATTTATCTGGATCTACCAGCTTCTTCACTGAGGGGGATTCAGGTGATTCAAAATTCAGCAACTCAAATTTTAACTGGAACTCCATGTTTTTTACATATTACACCTGTTTTAACTAACTTACATTGGTTATTGATAAAATGGAGAATCCTTTATAAGATAATAGTCCTGATTCATAAGGCTTTAAATGATGATGCTCTGGGTTACATCGCTGTACAATTAAAAATCTGTAGGCCCAAGAGAAACTTGCATTCAGCTGGGCGATGTCTCCTTGAGGTATCTTCGCCACATAGTTTTCATCTTGTAGAATAGAGGAGTTTTGCTGCTGCTAATCCAGTGGCTTGCAACAATCTGCCTGAGGAAGGAAGTCTCCTTGAAATATTTTAGAAATAAATTGAAGACTCATTTTTTAATTAGGTGTTTGGCTAATCCAGAATTTCTCTTTTGTTTATTAGAGATGTGCATCGTTTTTTGTGTTCGTGTCGTTCTTCGTTTTTCGGCCACCATGGAAAATGTCATTTTTTTTCGGTTCGGGTCTTTTTTTTCGCGAAAAATCGATTTATAGTTAGTGCGTGCTAACAAAAACCATTAGATTTGTTACTTTTTGTTACTTTTTGTTACTTTTTGTTACTTTTTGTTAGTGCGCGCTAACGGGGAGTTAGCGCGCACTAATCGGAAAAACGAATTTTTGCGAAAAAACAGGAAAATCCTGATTTTTTTCGGGCTCCCTGAAACATGCCGAATTGGACAATTTCGTTGCAATTTTCCAGTTCGGCAAAAACGAATGCACATCTCTATTGTTTATCTGTTATTTTTAACAGTGGCTTTCATGTGTTAATGTTTTCATCTTTGATTCTGTTTTTGTGTGTTTGTCTTACTCTGTTGTTGTATTTTATTTAATGATCTGATTGTGTCTGTTTTATCATGTTATTGTTCCTATTACATTGTGAATGCTTTTATAGAATGCTGCTATGAACATTAGAGACAGGGGCATATAAATATTTTAATAAATAAATTATATAAATCAAGCCATCATATTACCCACATTCTTTCCAGTGGCCCCATGCACATGAAGATGAAAAAGCCCTTCATACATTGGATTATAAAAGAGCCTTGGCTTACTTTCAAAAGAGAATTCAGCCACATAATTGGGCCTCGCTACTATTTACTGTATCTCTTACCATTCTAATTAACTGGGCACAGCAGTTGTCATATGTATATTGTCCAATTGGCTAGCAGATTATATCACACATTGTTATGCACTCATGGCCTCCAGATTATAGACTGTTAAAGCTCATCAAGTGAGAGCCATGGCTGCATCAGTGGCTCATCCGTGAGCTGTGCGTATCATAGATATCTGCAAAGCTACAATTAATCATCAGTGCACACTTTCACATCCCATTATTGTCTAGACCAGAGCTTTCCAAAGTGTGTGTCGGGACACATTAGTGTGTCGCCTGTAGTGTGGAGGTGTGTCGCCCGGTCCACAGGGCCGGCGGAAGCAGGGAACTATAGCAGGAAGATCGGCGGGCAGTGGTGGAGCTTACATCACCACGGCCCGAAGAAAAGGGTCACGTTCACTCCTCCTCCTTCCTGCCTGTGCAGCCCTGGAAGAAAAACGTTGCCGGAGCCGCGTGGGCAGGAAGGAGGAGGAGCATCTGCTGCATACAGAAGAAGAGCAGCATTAATGGGCTGTTGCGGATCCCACGTCGCGACGGCCCGAGAAGAGGAGGAAACCCGATAGCAGGGCCGCTGTGGATCCCACGTCGCAGCAGCCCGAGAAGAGGAGGAAACCCGATAGCAGGGCCGCTGCAGATCCCATGTCACGGCCAGGGAAGATCAGGGCCTCTGAAGAGCCCATCCTTCGGCAACCCGTGCAGAGGGACAGCATGTGCCAGTGAGAGCCTGTGCTTGAGCAAGAGAGCATGTAGGAGTGAGAGAGCCTGTGTGTGTGAGAGTGAGACAGCATGTGCACGAGAGAGACAGTATGTATGTATGTATGAGAGAGAGGCATGTGAGAGTGAGAGCTGTGGATGTGTGAGATTGCATGTGAGTGAGAGCCTGTGTGTGTGAGAATGAAAAGTTTGGAAAGCTCTGGTCTAGACAATCTATCTTGAAATGACAAATTTGGGCAAGCAGTTTTGCGTAGCCTGTTCTCTCAAGTCTGCTCTCCATTGTAGGATCTGGATTGCTGCAACTCGGTTTGGGACTCCTCTAATTGAAACCTGTTTGTCAATAATGAAAGCAAATTTGCTTATCATAGATGGTATTCTCCATTAACAGCAAGATAAAATAGCCATGCTAAATATACACCTGCTTCCTTGGAGAGTCGACAACTTAGCTAGACTTAGCTGTAAAGTCAATTGAGGGACTCATGAGACAATGCTCATGTGGGCACTCCCACACCTGCTCAGTAGAGCAAAAGCTCTATGAGCTGAGAGAGAAGGGTCTATTTAGTGTTATAGAATGATGTCACCCATGTGTCATAGCTAATTCATCATGCTGTCTACAGAAAATACCACTTACGGTAAACTAACTTGCTGTATCCATCTAAAATTTAGCCAGTTAAGTGGAAGAAATAATGAAGTCTGTATTTAACTGATAACTTATGAGCTTTATGGCTAAATGCCTCTGAATGTAGACCTCAAAGTGGACAAGCAATTAGGTCAAAGGCGATCCTAGGATTATTAAAGGGGTTTAGAGAGGTTCTGGCTGATCTATTGACAGACGTATTCAATAATTCTTTGGAGACAGGTGTAATGCCAGAGGAATGGAATTAGGCAGTACACATTCCTCTTCATAGAAGAAGATATATGTCGAAGGTTGGTAATTACAGGTCAATGTACCCACTACTGAGTTCAGTCTAATTGATGGCAAGGACTGGACATAGTGGGGTAGATTTTATAAAAGTACGCCCGCGCATCAGGCGCAAACAAAAGTACGCCAGATTTTAATAGATACGTGTGTAGCCGCGTGTATCTTTTAAAATTCGGGGTCGGCACGTGCCTCCGTTCCCTCCACCCCCCGCACCTTCCCCTCCCTTCCCCTAACTAACCCGACCTCCGGCCCTAATTCCCCCCTACCTTTATCGCGAAAGTTACACCTGCCCGGCGTAACTTGCGCATGCCGGGCCGGCTGCCGGCGCGCCATGGTCCAGTCTGGGGGCTGGTCTGGAGGCCATGGCCACGCCCCCAGAATGCCCCCGATGACGCGCCGGCCATGACACGCCCCCCCCCCCCGACATGCCCCCGACACGCCCTCCCCAGGAAAGCCCCTGGACTTACGCGCGTCCCGGGGCTTGTGCGTGCTGCCCCGGGACAGACTGCCGAGCACACCGAGCCTATGCAAGATAGGCTCGGCGCGCACAGGGGGGGTTTGTGGTAGGTTTCAGGGGTTATGCACGTAACCCTTTGAAAATCTACCCCAGTATATACAGATTTCAGTAAGGCTTTTGACACTGTTCGACACAGGGTGGGTCAAAAGATGGTAAAATCATAAACTAAGTAATGACACTCAACAGGGTAGTAGTAGATGGAATTTGCTTCAAGAAAAGGTGGTTATTCATGAAGTATCTCACACTCGAGTCTCATTCTGGTCAATATCTTTATAAGGGATATGGCAGAAGGTATTTTTTTTATTGAAGAAATGTTAGTTTTATGCCAGTGAGATAATGGAGTGGATACTTTAGATTGAAGAGAAGTAAGGAGAGCGTATTAATTTTGCAACTAAAATTTAATGCACAATTAAAGTGTAGTTCATCGAAAAACAACAACCTATTTGGATAGGTTAACCAATATTCAATAAAGATATTATCTTTATCTGATATGTTGATTTTCTTTTAGAGAGTTATTTTATAACACACAGACTTCATTCCAAAATGTAAACGTGGACTGCACATAAGTTTGCTTTGAAAATTAGTGGGTATACATGGAACCCAGCATGACATGCGCATACACATTTATGCCTACTTAGGAGCCAGGTGTAAATGTGTAGGTATACATTGATACACATTCTTTTGAAAATGTACGCGTGTAAACTGTTTCCTGCCCAAACTTTGCCCCCAGTAATGCCCCTTTATATTATGCATAAAAGATATGCACAAAATTGCTTTTTTTGGGATACTTTTACATGTGCATTCCAGGGCAATTTTTCCAAAGCTTATTTATTTATTTAAAATCTTTTCAATAGTGATTAGTCCGTAAAAAAAAATTATAAAAAGTGCCATTATGATTCCAGTTACAGAGAATTTCAATCAAAAGACTGATGAATGAGCTCTTGTCTTGTCCATTTAATACATGTATCCTAGTTAATTTACATGTTGGTCATTCTTGTTCTTTATTTATTGTTAAAAGTGTATCTCAAAATAAAACAAAAAATGAAAATCATATAGGATTTTTGGTGCAGAGCGCTGATGTTCTGTCGCTTGTTTTACTTACTCTTCATCTCTCCGTTTTCTTTGTAAAACACCTGTTTGAATAGCCAGGTTTTTAAACTGCCTTTAAATAGTTTGAAGTCTCTCTGCAATCTTATCTCAAGCGACATTGTGTTCCACATTTTGGGACCTGCCAGTGATAGTGCTCGCTCTCTGACCTGGGTAAGCCTTGCTGTTTTAACAGAGGGGACGGTTAGAAGTGCTATGTTAGCCCCACAGGTATCAGCAGCAGTTTTGGAGTAGAATGAGAAGGGGTCCTGAATTGCTCAGTTAATTAGTCACAAATAGGAATAATTGTTGTATTAAGTTCTTGTAAAATGCTTTAGTTGATATCTCCTTATTATCCTATAATCATGATGTCTAAAATGCACTAAGACGTTATTTGAACTTTAGAAGTTTTTCGTTATTTATATTTTAGATTTCTATGTATTAGACATCAATTTTTCTGTAAAGAGTTTAAATCTTGGAAAAAATTTCAAAACTGAAAATAAAGAATTGAAGAAAAAAGAAGTGCTATGTTAGCCGATCTTAAGTTTCTATGTGGCACATGTACACGCAGAGCTGTGTTAAGCCACTCTGCTTTATCATCATGGATTAATTTGTGTATTGTGCATAGAGCTTTATATTGTATTCTTTGTTCTATGGGTAGCCAGTGTAATTCAGCAAGTTTTTCCGTAATGTGATCCCTTTTTTTCTTACCAGTGAGTATTCTTGTGGCCGAGTTTTGTAGTATTTGGAGTGGTCTTAAGGTTGTATATGGTAGTCCCAAAAACAGGGCATTGCAGTAGTCGGTGCTTGAAGTACTGTTCGAAAATTATCTAGTGTTAGTAAAGGTTTTAACTTCCTTAAAACCATTAGCTTTGCGTATCCTTCTTTTACTTTTAGAGATACGTGTTGTTTAAGGCTGAGTTCTGGGTCTATTATTATGCCAAGGTTCCGTACCTTCTCTGCTAATTCTATTTTTTGATTGTTTTTGAGCATTATTGGTGTTTGTATTAGTTCCAGATTTTTTCGTTCTAGATGGAGGAATTCAGTTTTTTTTATATTTATGACTAGTTCCATTTGATTTAGTAGCTGCTTGATAATGTCCAGGTAGATGTTAGCTAGGTTTAGTGTATTTTCGATTGTGTCATCAATTGGTAAAATTAGTTGTATGTCAGCGCCGAAATGCCTTCCTCTTCAGGGCTTGAGCCAAAGCTCACCCAGCAACATCAGGGCTTGAGCCGGAGCTCGCCTGAAGCAGACAGACCGCCGCCAGCAGCACCCAGGCTTGGGCAGGAGCTTGACCAACAACCAATCAAAGGTGTTAGCTGTGCTGATGGAGCAGCGCAATGACAGAGGAAAAGCCCTTTAAATCTGGGCTCACCTGAAAGGCACCCTTTTCACGCCAAAATGCCTTCCTCTTCAGGGCTTGAGCCGGAGCTCGCCCGAAGCAGACAAACTGCCACCAGCAGCACCCGGGCTTGAGCAGGAGCTCACCCCAACAACCAATCAAAGGTGCGAGCTGCGCTGACGGAGCAGCGCAACAACAGGGGAAAAGCCCTTTTAATCTGGGCTCACCTGAAAGGTGATGCGCGCCGAGTGTCATGCGCACAAAGGAGCGCGAACAAAGGGGCCCACCCCTTTGTGTGCCCCTTCGTGCATCCACATAGTGCATCCAGATCCTTAGAAACCAGCCACCCCATAAGTCCTGAAAATCAAGGCACACAAGAAATTTCACCCAGACCAGTACCAAATACCCAATCAACGGACGAAACAAGATGAATACAACTACTCATCACACAGAAACTAAGCCTCATAAAGATCACAGAAGTCTCAACAATAAACGTGAGTACTACAGATCAAACATCCCATACAGAAATTTAATAAACTACAACAAATGTATGATCCTATCTTTTATTCTAGTAAATGCTCAATCCATAGTGAAAAAAATGCCCATTATAACAGATCTACTCACTGACAACAAACCAGACTTTATAGCAATCACAGAAACCTGGATAAAAAACTCAGACAACATCCTAATTAATCAAATAGAAGACCCAAACTACAAAACCATCTCAATTCCCAGACCAAAAAAAAGGGGAGGTCTCATGTTAATCAGCAAAAAAAATCTGCAACTAAAACTAATCACCTCCAAGATTTCTACACCTTTTGAAATTGCACTTTTTGACACACCTAATTTACAAATCTGTTTGGTATACTGTCCTCCTAGCTCTCTGGAATGAAACTGCTCTCCAGTAATAGAATTCTTCATAGCCAACCTAATGCTCAATAAGCCAATCATCATCATTGGTGATTTCAACTTGCATATGGACTCTCAACCACTCACAGCCACATGCAAAACAATTATGGATGCACTAGCAACAATAAGTCTAGAACAAATCATCAAAGTACCAACTCACAAAGCAGGACACACCCTAGACCTAATTTTTATCAACAATGAAACCTGGGAGACACACCATTTCAAAACAACTAAAATACCTTGGTCAGATCACTCCCTAATCCAAGCCTCCCTCACTTACCACAAAAAAATCACCAAAAGCCAAAACAACAACATAGCAAATTACATATCTACAAAATGAACTCAACAACATTGACTTCACAAATGCAGATACAGCCACAAACTCATGGATCAACATCACCAAAGACATAGCAGATAGAATAAATCCTACTATCATAAAATCAAGAAAAAACCCAAAACACCAAAATCGATGGTACAACACTATAAGATCAGCCAAACGTGAACTCAGGAAAAAAGAGAGATCCTGGCGCAAGAGCAAAACTGACACACTACCTAATGCCTACCGAACCTACCTAGCAAACTATAAAAAACTGATTCATAATGCAAAAAAAGACTTTTACTCAACAAAATAAACAAATATCACCATAACCCAAGAATGCTATTCAACATCGTACAAACACTCACCAAACCTCCAAACGAACTAAGAACACTCTCCAACACTATCAACAGCAATGACTTTGCGGATTACTTCACCAACAAAATAAAAAATCTAATAAACAGTTCCTTAACCAACAACAACACACTCACCCAAACACCAAAAGCGCAACACAAAACTGCATCAACATGGACTAGCTTTGATTCTGCATTCTCTCTGGAAATCCAAAATATAATAAATAAATAAAAAATGAATCCAGCAAACCATCCAATCGACAGTATCCCCATTCAGACAATTAAATTGATTGTTGACTCAATAAACAAAACAATAACAGACATAATCAATCTTTCCCTCACAGAAGGAAAATACCCAGAATGCTTAAAATCAGCAATCATTAAACCATTAATAAAAAAGATTAACCTAGACCCAGAGAACATTCAAAACTACCGACCCATATCAAACCTACCTTTCATTGCAAAAATCCTTGTCCAAACACAACTCTCCGATTACCTGGACACAAACAACATTCTTCACCCCTCTCAATTCGGATTCAGGAAAAACTTAAGTACGGAATCTCTCCTGCTCTCACTAAATGACACAGTCCTCAGGGGATTTGACAAAGGACAAAATTACCTATTAATCCTCCTGGATCTATCAGCTGCATTCGACACAGTCAACCATTTCATACTAATTGACAGATTATCTGAAATAGGAATCATGGGGAACACATTAAAATGGTTCTCTTCCTACCTAGCACATAGAAGTTTTGAAGTAATGTACAACAACAACCTCTTGAAGAAAGTAAACCTCAGCACAGGAGTACCGCAAGGATCCACCCTTTCAGCCACACTATTCAACATATACCTTCTACCAGTCTGCCATACTCTAGAATGCCTTGGACTGACCCATTTCCTTTGCACTGATGATATACAAATTCTGATCCCTATACAGAATACCCTGGAAGAATTATATGATAGAACAGCCATCTACCTTGCAGAAATAAAAAAACAAACAATTAAATGACCTGAAACTAATAATAAACATTGATAAAACTGAATTAATCATACTAGACAAAAATAATAACAATGCCCTCACGTAGCCTCTCATTACAGATAATCCAAAAATGTTAATCTCACCTGTCACCCATACACGTATTCTAGGAATCACCATTGACAAGGAGCTTTCATTCAAACCCCACATAACTAACAAGATTAAAGAAGGATACCACAAACTACTGACACTCAGACATCTTAAACCATTCTTCACACAGGATGATTTCAGAACAGTGCTCCAACTACTCATCTTCTCTAACCTAGATTACTGCAATGCACTACTCCCTGGACTACCTCTCACTACCATACGTCCTCTCCAAATCCTACAAAACACTGCCGCCAGAATTCTAACTGGATCAAAAAAAACATGATCACATCACACCAATTCTAATCTCGTTACACTGGCTCCCAATAAAATACCGAATAGAATACAAAGTTCTTACAACCATGCATAAAATAATTACAGGCCAACAAAACAACTGGCTAAGCAAACACATAGTAACATACAATCCAAGACTGAATCTATGATCAAGGAATAAAGGACTATTCAAACTCCCTCAAGCAAGAAGCACAAGACTAAACACAACACATGAGAAAGCCATATCCATCGCCTGCCCTAAAATATGGAATGCTTTACCAATTGGAATAAGAACTCAACCATGTATAAAAATGTTCAAAAAAGATTTAAAAACCTGGCTATTCACGAGAGCCTACTCAGACTCCCTCAATCAACCAATACACATATCAGACATGCATCCAACAACACAGAAAGGTCACATCCCCAGCTAAGTAATAATAATGTACAGGACTTATTCTAGCAGTAGGAGAATCCAAGATTCAAGTGTGTTAGAAATAACATACCCAACCAAGTAGCAATACTGTAAAGGAAATATCCTTACAAATGGAAAGAACCTGCAATCAATAATAGTGTGTAAAAAAAAAAAACAGCAATCTGTAACAATATGTAGGCAACTAACTTGCAGTATCTAACAGTATGTAGCTAGCAGTATGTAACAGTATGTATCACTTTTCAACTAGCACTATGGAACAGTATGTATCATGCTGTATATAACACTAGGTAGGAAAAATAGGAAATAAGGAGTACATATCAGAATGAAGGAAGTAACTTGCAGTATGTAACAAGGATGCAGGAAATAATAACGAAATAACTTGCATATGTAACAGCATGTAGGAAATATCTTCACAGCAAGTAGTAACTTGCAGTAGGTAACAGCATGTAGGAATTTATTTGCACTAGGATATAACTTACAGTATATAACACTTTCAGTATAGAGCAATGTGCAGTGTGTAACAATATGATGTACAAGTATCTAGCAGATACAACTAACCTACAATACAAGTTATGAAATGTTGATGATAATGTTACAATTTTTGTTGCATGTTTATGTAAACCATTTTGATGGCGAAACCTTAAATAAATAAATACATATTTTTAAATTGTTTTTGAGCATTATTGGTGTTAGTATTAGTTCCAAATTTTTTCATTCTAGATGTAGGAATTCAGTTTTTTTTAATATTTAGGACTAGTTCCATTTGATTTAGTAGCTGCTTGATAATGTCCAGGTAGATGTGAGCTAGGTTTAGTGTTTTTTCGATTGTGTCAATAATTGGTAAAATTAGTTGTATGTCATCGGCGTAAATGTAATGTATGATTCTGAGGCCTGCAAGTAGATGGCATAATGGTAATAGGTAAATATTGAAAAGTGTTGCAGATAATGCTAATCATTGAGGTACTCCTGTTAATAACCTGATTTTTTCTGACATTGTGTTTTTAATCTGAATCTGGAAGAATGTATTGCTTAGATATGATTTGAACCAGGCAATTGTGCATATATCAGTGTTACCCAGCCCTCTCCTGGTGGGGGCACTCCAGCTAGTCGGGTTTTCAGGATTTCCACAATAAATATGCATGATATAGATTTGTATACCCTGAATCTCCAATGTATACAAATCTATCTCATGCATATTCATTATCCTGAAAACCCAACTGGTTAATTATGCCTTCAGGAAAGGTTTGGGAAACATTAGCATATATAACCATATTTTTAATGCTTTCAAAAATCAGGCCCTTAATAAATAGCAAATTTACAACAGTTATTACTATTAAACATTTATAAAGTGGCACCAGATGCAGCACTGTAGAGAATACATAAGAGAGAGTTTGTGCTTTGTAGAGCTTACAATCTAGTCAAAATACACTACCAGGACAAGAAAGAGAGTTTGAGTTAAAATGAGCAAGATCATGATTAGGGAAAAAAAATAGAACCAATTTATAAAGCCCCTTTTCTCAAGTCACTACATTGGCTCCCTATCTGTTCCTGCTTACAGTTCAAGCTCCTCTTACATACAAGAGCCTTCACTCTGCAGCTCCTCACTACCTCTTTTCTCTCTCTTCCCACCCCTCCTTGTGCACTCTGCTTATCAGGTAAGTCATTCTTATCTGTGCCCTTCTCCTCTACTGCCAATTCCTAACTTCGTTTTCTACATGGCTGCACCATATGCTTGGAATAGACTTCCTGAGAAGGTGTGTCATGCTTCCTCTCATGTCTAAAAACCCACCTTTTTGAGGTTGCTTTTAAATCTTAACTCCTGAATGTCCTACTTACCACTTCATTTAATTTGTAACCATTGTCTTAATAAATGAAAACCCCAAAGTCTCTTGCTCTGCATGTTTGTCTTGATAAGAATGTAAGAACTATTAAGCATGGACTTTTTTTTTTTTTTTGCATCGTGCTGCACATGTTGAGTACTGCAATAGAAGTGTTAAGTAGTAGTAGCATAAAGATGCAAAAAATCAGGTCTCTGTCCTTCTGTCAATGAAACAGAATCTGGAATGGGTAAGTGTGGGGTAGTGAGGATAGGAAATAAGCCAAATGCTGTTCTTCAAATCCAGTTTCAAGTACACTGCAAATTTCAATAAACTACATATAAATCAATTTTAAACAGGACTTTAGAGGTAATGTTAAAGCAGCACTCAGAAAGCAGATAATGTTTTTTTTAACTTCTGAGCTAGCCCCACTTGAATTCTTAGTGAGCAAGAAGTTTTATTCAGAGATTGAGTTCCAGCCTGTTTTATAGTTGTTCACTTCAATAGTTAAGACGTCAGACCTATGCTATGTACCATAAGGAAGAGGAAGCACAGAGAATTCCTAGGAAATAAACAGAAAAATGTTGCTGACAAGACGATCCAATACCTCATGAATTTTTACAGACATGAGGACAGCAGCCATTTGAACTGAACAATGGTCTCTACTCTCCAAAAGAGTAGTTCTCAACCCATTCCTTGGGACACACTTAACCAGTCAGGTTTTCAGGTTATTCGTAATGCATATGCAAGAGGGATATTCATATTCATTAGAGATGTGAATTGGAACCGGAATCTGGTCGGTTCCGGTTGCGATCCAAATCTTAAAAGTTTTATTGCCCAGCCCTATTTGAGTTTTGATTATCGGCAGCGCCTGATCCGATAATCAAAAAACCCTCCCCCACCCTCCCGAACTCCCAAAAAAGGTTTTAAAATTACCTGGTGGTCCAGCAGGAGCGTGGGGAGCGATCTCCTGCTCTCAGGCCATAGGCTGCGTTAATAAAAATGGCGCCGATGGCCCTATGCCCTTACCATGTGACAGGGCAACGGTAGTGCCGGCGCCATTTAGAATACTGGCAATACGGCCCGAGTGCAGGAGATCGCTCCCGAACCCCCGCTGGACCCTCAGGGACTTTTGGCCAGCTAGGGGGGGCCTCCTGACCCCCACAAGACTTGCCAAAAGTCCAGCGGGGGTCTGGGAGCGACCTCCTGCACTCGGGCCGTATTGCCAATATTCAAAATGGCGCTGGCGCTACCTTTGCCCTCACTATGTCATAGGGGCCGACGGTCGGCCCCTGTGACATAGTGAGGGAAAAGGCTAGTGCCGGTGCCATTTTCAGTACTGGCAGCTGCTAGCATTTGCCCTCACTATGTCACAGGAGCCGGCCGTCGGCCCCTGTGACACAGTGAGGGCAAAGGTAGCATGGGCGCCATTTTGAATACGGCCCGAGTGCAGGAGGTCACTCCCAGACCCCCGCTGGACTTTTGGCAAGTCTTGTGGGGGTCAGGAGGCCCCCCAAGCTGGCCAAAAATCCCTGGGGGTCCAGCGCCGGCCATCCAGTTCTCCTACCATGTGACAGGGGCTGGCCAATGGCACGGATACCCTGTCACATGGTAAGGGCAAAGCGCCATCGGCGCCATTTTTATTAGTGGCAGCCAATGGCCCGAGAGCGGGAGATCGCTCCCCTTGCCCCCGCTGGACCACCAGGTAATTTTAAAAGGTTTTGGGGGGTGGGGGAGGTTAAGGGGGTCATTTTAAAGGGTCAGGTGGTTTTTTTTTATCAGGCCATCGGTGCCATTTATATTAGTGGCAGCCAAAATGGCGCCGATGGCCTGAGAGCGGGAGATCGCGCCGGGCCCCCCCCCCCCCCCCCACTGGACCACCAGGTAATTTAAAACATTTTGGGGGGCTTCGGGAGGGTGGGGGATTTGTTTTAAAGGGTCAGAGTGGGTTTAGGGGCTGTTTTGGTGTGCTGGTTTTCCCGCCTTCCCCCTCCCCCGATTTACGATTTTTCATGATAAATCGGGGGAATTTCTATTGTATCGCGACTCTAACTATTTTTGACGATTTAAAAAATATCTGACGATTTTTTTAAATCGTCAAAAAACGATTCACATCCCTAATATTCATTGTGGATATCCTGAAAACCTGACTGGCTAGGTGTGACCCAAGGACTAAGTTGAGAATTTCTGCTCTAAAAGGCTAATTTAATAACAGCTGATAAGAGAGAAACGTCTAATATCATTAAAGGAGAAATTTACAAGGTTTGAGAGTTTTGGTCAGAAATCTTTGTAAATTATGTATATGGTTCACATATTTACTTCAGTTCCTGAGTCATTCAGTTCAGATCAGAAGACCATGTGTTTCCTTTGGGTCATTCCTTTCCACTAAAATTAATGGGGAAAGCAATGCATCTTATTTCTGACTCTAACCTTGGGATTTTTCATCCAAGTCTTATCAAGCATGTTGGCAGGTATCAGAAGCAGAGGCAACAGCAACCCCTAAGACACCAAGAGTGGCATGAATATCCCACAGCATCAAAAGAGGGGCAAAAACGTATAAACAGTAGAGATGTGATTCGGCCGAACCTTTTGGTTTGGCCTTCATTATCAGCCCGCCGCAGGAAATTTTGTTTTCCTGCGGTTCAGGCTGATTTTTTTTTGGCTGCCCCACCCCAACCCTTCAAATTTAATTAATTACAACCCCCCACACCCTTCCGAACCTCCCAAAACTTGCCGAAAGTCCCTGGTGGTCCAGCGGGTGTCCCGGGAGCGATCTCCTGCTCTCGGGCCATTGGCTACCAATAATCAAAATGGCACCGATGACCCTTTGCCTTTACCATGTGACAGGGGCTATCGGTGCCATTGGCCGGCCTCTGTCACATGGTAAGAGCAATGGATGGCCAGCGCCATCTTAAAAAATGGTGCGGGCCATCCATTGCTCATACCATGTGACAGAGGTCAACCAATGGCACTGGTAGCCCCTGTCACATGGTAAGGGTAAAGAGCCACTGGCCCCATTTTGATTAGTGGCAGCCGATAGCCTAAGAGGGAGAGATCACTCCCAGGACTCCACTGGACCACCAGGGACTTCTGGCAAGTCTTGGGGGGTTACAATTAATTAAATTTGAAAGGTTGGGTGGGTTTGTTTTGTGCCCTTTCTTCCCCCCCCCCCCCCAAAAAAACCGATAAAACCACACAAAATTTCATGGGTTTTCCTATCATTTCGTCGGCCCCCCAAAACGCAACAAAATAGGAAATATCATCTTTATTTCCTATTTCGTTGCAAATGAATACACATCCCTAATAAACAGTGCAATCAACACCTCAATGCCAAATGAAGTGCAAAGGACACCAACAGTGGCATCAAAATACCCCAAGGTGAAGAGAGAGAGGTAGGGCAGCAAGCACAATGGCATTAACCCCCCAAGGCATAGAGTGCACACACATTTAGTACACTACTACACTGACTTTTTTTTACAGAGAGAAAGCTGTCTCTCACTAAAGTCAGTTCTCTGTGTGTGATAGTAATCATAGTGAGATTGTATTCATAATGCACTCTTTAAGTGGAAGCAGAAGTATGAGGAAATTTGTGCAGCTTTGAATAATAAGACATTGTTCTGAGCACTGAACTGTGAATCTGAACATAGACTGTACTTCCTTATGTGAGTGAGAGTCTGACAGAGAAGCTTGTTGTTCTGATGCCATCTGTAAGAAGATGTTGCTGCAAAGTTGAGCTAAAGATCAAAACACAATTCTATATTTTGTACAGTGGGTGTGCAAATTAGGATGCTAAACTGAATACAGGAAAATGTGCCTCTTGAGGGTAATCTACATTTACTGGGAACATTCTAGACATAGTGAAAAACACTTCAATTATTTTTCTTTTCTTAACTAGAATTCAGTTTCCACAATGGTATCCGGTCCATACTGTGGTCACAGTCTTTCTTTAGGTTTCAGAAGATGAATGTGAGAGTATAGACAATTTACTTTTATTGATTTTGTTTACAAATAGGGAGATGGGTCATTCCATGGATCTTCAGTTGCGAGAGCCAAGCAGCTAGAGAATGTCTACCACAAGGATGCGACTCAACTTAGCCAGGATCAGTCCAAAGCATCTGAGAGGGCTATGTCCACTTGCAAGAGATTACCTAGAAAACCATGAGCTCACAAATCAATGCACTGCATTATACATTTGAGTACTCAACTATGCAAATTCAAATCCAGAGGTCTGGTATACATTAGGAATATTTAAAAAATTAGCATACACTTACCTAGGGGGGAAATCTTGTGTTCATTTATCTGAAAAACAAAAAAAAAGACAAGTATAAGGAAAATAATCTGAGCTTATGGACAGTAAATTCTGACAAGTTGTAAAAAGGTTCTGTGGATGATACTTACCTGATACTGTGCTCTATATTCTGAGAATCCTGGATGATAGAAGGAATACAGTAAATAAATCTGTATAGGTACTTAAATCTTAGTCTGTATTTCCTGGATTACCCCTGGAACCCTTTATAAAAACTGACATTACATTAGCCACTCTCTAATCTTCAGGTACCATAGCTGATTTTAATGATAGTTTACAAATTATTAATCATATGTCTGCAATTTCATTTTTCAGCACTTTGGAATGTACACCATCTCGTCCAGATGGTGTACATTCCATCATTTTGCCCTATTACATCTTTAGAGACCTTTGCTTTCAGTTTTTATTTTATTTTTCCCGGAAATTTCAATGTTATAACAAAAAATATCAGTGGAAAATGACCTTGTTATAACACACAGGAGAAAAATCAGTGGAAAAAATGTTTCCACTGATTATTTTTTATTATAAAATTGAAATTCCTAGGAAAAATAAAATAAAACGTGAAAATGAAGGTCCCTACACATCATCTGGGTTCACTGAGATTTGTTTCAGTTCCTCTGAATCAGTGGTCCCCAACCCTGTCCTGGGGGCCCACCAGCCAGTCGGGTTTTCAGGATATCCACAATGAATATGCCTTATGCACTGCCTCAATAACGTGCAAATGTTCTCTCATGCATATTCATTCTTTTCAGAAAAGACCCCCCCCCCCTTCCATAAAATGTTTCCCATTTCTTAACAAAACTGAAACCATCTTTCCTGCATCATTGTCTCTCCCTTATCATCATTCATTATGCAGATACTCTCTTCTTTTCTTACCCCCAACCATATTTCTTCTGCGGGTTAGCTCTCCTCTTTCCTTCCTCCCCCCTCACCCACTTGTGTTTTCATTCTTCCCATTCTATTGTTTAATCCTTGGTCCTTTCTCGCCCCTTCCCCACAATTAAGTCCATGGTTCTGATTCACCCAGTTCAATTCATATTCTCCTCCCCCAATCCCAAACCCAATTCTCACTCCTTGTTCTCTTTCCTTCCCCCCTCCTTCCCTACCCTGAAGTCAGCAGGAAAAGAGTGGGCTTTGATTCCCTCCACAATCCAGTTTTCCTGTGAAACTCATAGCTCTCTCCCCACTCACCCACCCTCCTGTGGGATCTCATGACTCTCTATCCCAACACAATCACCGCCATGGATCTCAAGAGACCTTCTGCCTACCCAATCCCTCTCTGGACCTCATCCCCTCTCGCATGAAGCTCAAGGCAGTTTACAAAAACTAAAACATAAAATGCAATAAAATCATATCAAACTATCTAGCAAAATCAACATAAAATCAATGACAGGCATGAACTTTAAACATCAACACTTCATAAATATAAAACATATAAGATAAAATATAATAAAACTACACATAAATCAATATAAAACAATACAACAGCAAGAACAAAATTCTTGTCAAAAACCGCAAGAATCCAAATGAACTTTAGACCATCTATGAAAACGTTTGGTAAATTTCATAAAGCAGTTAAATCTTGGCTTTTTAATCATAGTTAGCTTCTTTTTGAATTTCCAAAGTCAGTTCCATGACCAAGGGCCTTGATAGATGAAAGCAATCTATCTTGCACTTTCCAATCTGATTTTGGTAGGACCTAGATTTTCTTATAATGAGAGCAATAATTGAGTTGAATGATAAGGAGGTAAAACATCAACCAGATACAGAGGGGTACCTTGATGAAAATGTAACAGTCCCCCGTTTGCTGCTTTATCCATCACTAAGGCGTGGTACAGGTCCGGGTTCAGTCCAGACAGGGAAGAGGAATAATCCCTGGGGTCCCTGGAGTATCTATCCACTCTTCACTCTCAATACTCACATTGAAGGTAGAGGACCTCCAACAGGACCAAACAGTCCATAGAAGGAACAATGAAGGAAATAACAGCAACAAGGATATAAAGATGGATTTACACAAATATCCAGCCATACTGTTCAACCATCAAAAAGAATAGAGAAATCAGGGAACATACTCTCTGAATTCCAAGAATGGTGTTCAACTAAAATAATCTTTATTGTAACTTAAAAAGGATAATCCAGGTCACAATGCCAAAAATCAAGAATAGCATCAGAAATGTAATAGCAATGATGATTATCAATTTGTCCATCTTAGGTAGGGATGTGAATCGTTTTTTGACGATTTAAAATATCGTCCGATATATTTTAAATCGTCAAAAATCGTTAGGGCCACGATACAATACCAATTCCCCCGATTTATCGTCAAAAAATCGTAAATCGGGGGAAGGGGGAGGGCAGGAAAACCGGCACACTAAAACCCCCTAAAACCCACCCCCGACCCTTTAAATTAAATCCCCCACCCTCCCGAACCCCCTCCCCCCCCAAATGCCTTAAATTACCTGGGGGTCCAGCAGCGGTCCGGAACGGCAGTGGTCCGGAACGGCCTCCTGCAACTGAATCGTGTTGTCTTCAGCCGGCGCCATTTTTCAAAATGGCGGCGCAAAATGGCAGCGGCCATAGACCAACACGATTCGACTGCAGGAGGTCGTTCCGGACCCCCGCTGGACTTTTGGCAAGTCTTGTGGGGGTCAGGAGGCCCCCCTAAGCTGGCCAAAAGTCCCTGGGGGTCCAGCGGGGGTCCGGAAAACAATCTCCTGCCGCGAATCGTTTTCCGTACGGAAAATGGCGCCGGCAGGAGATCGACTGCAGGAGGTCGTTCAGCGGGGGTTCTGGACCGCCGGCTCACGATTTTCACGATTTTCACGATACTTTAAACACCCAAACGGCAACAATACGATTCCCTCCCCCTCCCAGCCGAAATTGATCGTTAAGACGATCGAGGACACGATTCACATCTCTAATCTTAGGTGTTACCTCCCTGTTACGTTTCGTGGACCCAATGATAGTGAAAACAGCCTTACCTGAGCCCAAACCAAGGTCAGAAGCCAGTGGAGGGCAGCAGGATCCAGATCCAAACAGCCCAAATCAGAGATGACAGTCTCAACAGAATCCCAGTCTGAGTCGGAGGCCGGCGGAAGGCAAGCAGAACCTAATCTAGTCAGAGGCAGGCAGCAGACAAGAAGAATCCAAATCCAGTCCGGGTCAGAGGCAGGTAGCAGGCAAGAATCCAAATCCAGTCTGGGTCAAAGGCAGGCAGCAGACAAGAGGAATCCAAAAGCAGTCCAGGTCACAGCAAGAACAGGATCAGCAGAAGAGCAGCACCAGTGCAAGAAAGCCTGTAGCCGAGGCAAGGCTTGTGCTGGATTGCCGGGTTAATATAAACTGATTTTCCCGGGCTAACATGGGGGCCGTCGGGAGGCACATCGATGTACGGAAGGGAGGAGCCAGGCTGCCGCATGGGTCGTGCAGCATCGCATGGCCTAATGCTGCTGATGATTCATGCCACGTTGGGGGCCATCCAGGGAAGGTAGGTCCAGGTCATGGCAGTGACAGTACCTCCCCCGCAAGGCCCTCTCCTCTGCTTCTTAGGTCCAGGTTTAAGAGGGAAACGTAAATGAAACTCGCAGATTAATTGGGGGGCTTGGATGTTACGGGTTGGTTCCCACAAATTGTCCTCCAGACCATAATTCTTCCAAAAAATTAAATATTGAAGTGCCCATCCCCTTTGTCTAGCATACAAAATTCCATCTACTTCATATTGTGTGTCCTCCTTCACTATCGTGGGTGATAGTTGTTTAGGTTTTCTAGAAGACCAAGACAAGACTATTGGTTTGAGGAGGGATATATGAAACACATCATGAATGTGAAGAGTTGGAGGTAACCGCAGCTTATAAGTAACTTCCCCAATCTGCTTCTCAACTGGGAATGGTCCCAGGAAGCGAGGGGCAAACTTCAAGGAAGCAGAAGTTGTCTGAGATTGCAAGTGCTTAACCAAACCAGCTCTCCTGGGTGAAGCTGAGGAGCTGGTCTTCATTTTTCATCTGCCTGTTTCTTTGCCTTGGTTGCCGCCTGCTGCAAGAGGGCCCAAGTGTTTTCCCATAATTTCTTCAAGTTTTGGGTGGCCAGATCTACCGCAGGGAAAGATGAAGATGTAGCGAGGGGCAGCAGTATTCGAGGATGATACCCAAAGGCCAAGAAGAAGGAGGATGTCCCAGTAGCCTGAGTGATATGGTTGTTGTGACACATCTCTGCCCAAGGAAACAGTGAGGACCAGTCGTCCTGTTGTTGGTTCACATAACAGCACAGAAAAGTCTTAAACGAATAATTAGTCCATTCTGCCAATCCATTTGTCTTTGGGTGGTAAGCAGAAGAAAAATCAAGTTGTATTCCAAATTTCTTGCAAAGATCCTTCCAATAACATGCAGTGAATTGAACCCCTCTATCCAAAATGATATGTTGGGGGGAGTCTGTGAATTCGGAAAACATGTTGAAGAAATAGCCAAGCTAATTCGGGTGCTGTGGGTAACCCAGGAAGAGGAATAAAGTGGGCCATTTTCAAAAATCAATGAACCACGACCCAGGTGGTATTGTTTCCATCAGATAGGGGTAAGTCTGTAATAAAATCAGTCATGTTATGAGTCCATAGTTTGTCAGGTATAGGCAAAGGTTGAAACAACCCCCAGGGTTGTGCATGGAGACTTTTGTGCATAGCGCACGTAGGGACTCTACGAATTTCTTGATATCCTCCTTCCATTGCGGCCACCAGTAATGACGATTAAGGAGTTCTCTAGTATGTCGAAGTCCCGGATTATCTGCCACATGGGAATCATGAGACCAACGCAGAGCTCTCTCTCCCTCAAACGCTTGGGAACAACCGTCTTACCAACTGGAACAGTAAATGTAACGGAAATCATAATCTGGGTGTTAGAATCGCCCCCCCGCAGCTGGTCCCTCCTACCTCTGTTCCTGGCTCCTGGACCGCCGTTGGCATTGGCACACCAGCAGAGAGGCATTCCCGGCACAGGCCGCTGGCCCTCTCCTTCATGCTGCCCACTGACTTTGTGCCGTGCTCTGCGGCAGGAGGAACGTTTCCCTTCCTTCCCTTCATGGCTCAAGGCCACAGACCGATGCTCCTGACTGCCCTGGTTGGGCCAGGCCCTCCCTAGGTGCACAGCCGTGCCTCCTATGAAGATTTAAAGGGGCCAGCACCAATTGGAATGGACATCCCCTTATGATGACATCAGGATCCTGGGACTACATAAGGGAGCCTCCTCTTTGCATTCCTCGACTTGGCAACGAGTCTGCTTCACTTCCTGTGAGGTCTTTGGCACTTGTGTGGTATTGCTTCCTTGTTCCTGCCTTCCATGTCTTTCCCTGCCTTCCGAGTCCTGCTCCTGTTCCCCTTCTCCAGCTCCTTGGATGGATCTCCTGGCTTCTGACCTTGGATTGTCTCCCGACGACTCTTGGCTCCTGACCTCAGACTGGTGATTGGTGATTCACTTGGCTCCTGACCTTGGACTGGCGATTGGTGATTCGCTTGGCTCCTGACCTTGGACTGGCGATTGGTGATTCGCTTGGCTACTGACCTCGGACTGGCGATTGGCAATCCTTTGGCTTCTTACCTCGGACTGACAATTGGCGATCCTTTGGCTTCTGACCTCGGACTGAATATTGACAATTCCCTCATCTCCTCAAGGGCCTACCTAAGTCTAGCTGGCCCCACACACCCAAGGGCTTAACCTGCGGGGAACGGGGTTGGTATTGGTGAAGCTCCAGCCGGCCCTTGCTTCAGTTCAAGCCTCGCCTCTCAACGGTGGGGACCTGTTGGGGTTTGCCCCTTCAGGTAGCGCCAACTCCCCTTCGGGCAAGGGGTCCACACTCTCTTCCATCCTTACAACACCGGGCAGGCTTGATAATATGGCAAGGTGGGTCTGGAGTGTCATCGGATAGGAAACTTCTTGATAATGCATCAGCTCGTTGGTTCCCCTCAGCTGGACAAAAGAGCAATTTAAAATTAAAATGGCTAAAGAATAGGCCCCATCGAGCTTGTCAAGGGTTCAGGTGTTGTGCATACGAGAGGTATGCTAAATTTTTATGGTCTGTATAGATAGTGATGGTATATTTTGCCCCCTCCAATAGATGTCACCACTCCTCAAATGCTAACTTAATGGGCAAAAGTTCTCATCACCAATGGCATAATTATTTTCTGCTGGAGAAAACGTTTTTGAAAAATATGCACAGGTGGCAAGATTCCTGTCCTCCAATTGTTGCAAAAGGATAGTTACGACCCCTAAAGTAGAGGCATCTACCTCAATAATAAAAGGCCATATTGAACTTTTCCTTTTTAATAAATCTGTTCAAGGCCCTTAGGTCTAGGATGGGATAGAGTCGTACTGTTTTCTTTGGAATTAGGAAGTACCTGGAGTAAAATCTCTGCCCTCTTTGCCCTTGTGGGACAGGCTTGACTGCTCTGGCCCTTAAGAGGGAGGAGAGCTCCATTAGTAGTACTTACTGATGTGCCACCAGTCCCCAAAACAGGCTTGGAGGGCAATTTGGCGGGGTACCCAATAGATTCAATTGGTATCCTTTATGGATGATGGAAAGAACCCACTGGTCTGAGGTTATTTTGGGCTACTGGTTTGCAAAGAACCGCAGCTTGCCCCCGACCGGAGAATCCATTTCCCCGAGTATGAGAAACTGGACTACACTCACTACGACCCAGTCAAAACCCCATCTATGGAGTTGACCGAGGGGCTGGCTGGGCCTTGGGAGCTCTCTGCTGCCTGGGATGGCTGCGGAGCCCTGATGCTGCTAACAGGAGTGAGGGGGCAGAGGATATTACTTCCTCTGGTGAAAGAAAGACTTCTTCTGCCCTGATCTTGCCAATCTCCTAGCAAAGGAAGGACGGGTCTGGAGTGCTGGCAGAGAGTTGTTGGAGGGTTTCTTGGTAGTCCCAGAGCTGGGCCACCGCATCCCTAACCCTATCTTCGAAGAGATTTTCCCCAGTATACGGCACATCAGCAAGTCTTTCCTATATATCTGGTCAGAGATCCAAGGCCCACAGCCATGCAATTCTGCAGGTGCCGATACCCACTGCAGAAACCCACGATGCCATTTTGAAAACATCATAGGTTGCACAGCCCTTGTGTTTTCCACACTCCAAGCTCTTGTGCACCAGTGACATAAGGGTATCCTGCTGCTGCTGCTGATTCGATTGCTTGGCCATCTCCTGCACCTGCTTCCAATGTCCTGTGAGTACTGCCTCATTTAGAGCTGGTAGGAAGCTATACATTCAATGAGCATGGCTCCCTGAAAAACCTTTCTCCCAAGAGTGTCCATCGCTCTGTGATCCTTTCTCGGGGGTGCCGAGGAATGGGTCCGAGACCACTTGGCTCTCTTGAGAGCAGATTCGACTACCACTGGTGAGGAAGCTGTCACTTATTGAACCCAGGCGCCTTCCTGATGAGGTAAACCCCATTAGCCTTCTTATTCACAGCAGGCACTGTGAGGGGGTGTTCCCACATCCTCAGTAACTCCTTAAGGATATCATGCATCAGGGCCATCATGATCTCCTTAGAAGGCCCTTAGAAGGCCCTGTCAGATTTCAAGCTTTTTGTGCCTGACATCTTCCTCAGTAAGCAACTGAAAAGGGATGGCCCTTCTCCAATAGTGGCTCCAAGATGGACAGTGCTGGCTCCGGTGGTGTCTGTGCCACAGGATCAATGTCTTGCATTGCCCCCCGACTGCCATCTGTACTCACCACTTGAGTTCCTCCTCCTCAAACATTGCTGATGCCAACACAGACTGGAAGGAAGGGTGGCCAGATCCTCTTTGGAAATGAGAAGAGGATTGGTAACTGGCATTAGGACTGGTGGAAAGGTTGCAAACCTTCAGCACCAGACTGGCACTCCTCATCGCATAGTAGTTTTGGGGGCATCACAGCATGAGCTGGTGCATTGTCAAGAGACTGATCCCAGTGCTTCTTTGGCTTCTGTCAATGCTCGGCATGGTTTTCTCCGGTGCCTAGGATGATGACGAGGAACCAGGCATCCTCAACTTGAAGGAACCCAACGATGGCTGGTCTCTGGCACCCCTATCAGCAGATGGAACTGACTGCATGCCAATGTCGATGGCTCGGTGTCCATAGGTGCAACTCCATGGTCCTTTGATGCTGATGATGCCAATGCCGATGGCTTGGTGTTCTCCGGCCTGGAGAGGCGCTCCATCTTATCAAGACGAAGACAACGATCTTTCAAAGTCATCTGAGCACATTTGCAGCAACCCCGGATGTCATGTGATGCCTCCAGGCACAGGACACATTCACCATGAGGGTCCATGTTGGACATAGTCCTCGGGAACCAAGGAGATCACTTAAAATCAGATGCGGCCATGATGGGCCAAAACAAACAGGAAGCAAGATCAAAATAGATGGTGATGGGTGTCTATGTCTGGCAAGCACTGCCACCGTGGGAAATCAACAATGAAAGGAAACTTACCAAAAATCATCGAAAACCCTTACTAGGGATACTACAGGGAGCATCGAATGCAGCAAAGAAAATTGCGAGAAAATTGAAAAGGAAAATTTTCCAAAAGAGGCTAAAAAGCCAAAGTGAGCTACAAACAGCTCCATGGAAAAAAACTGAAGAGGGACTCCGTGTGGATGCGTGGTATAGGGCATCCTGGGCATGCCCTGTGTGACGAGTCAAAGTTCTAGAAACTTTGACATGTTTTCTGTATCGAAACACAGGATTTGGTGAGAGAGTTAATGGTGGTGGGGCCACTTGGCAACGGTGAACATAACATGATCAAATTTAAACTAATAACTGGAAGGGGGACAATAAGTAAATCTGCAGCTCTAACACTAAACTTTCAAAAGGGAAACGATAAAATGAGGAAAATAGAAAAAAACTGAAAGGTACAACTGCAAAGGTTAAAAGTGTTCAACAAGCATGGACATTGTTTAAAAATACAATCCTAGAGGCGCAGTCCATATGTATTCCACACATTAAGAAAGGTGGAAGGAAGGCAAAATGATTACCGGCATGGTTAAAAGGTGAGGTGAAAGAGGCTATTTTAGCCAAAAAAAAAAATCCTTCAAAAATTGGAAGGAGGATCTATTGGAAGAAAATAGGAAAAAGCATAAACATTGTCTTAAGCGTAAAACATTGATAAGACAGGCGAAGAGAGAATTTGAAATGAAGTTGGCCACAGAGGCAAAAACATAATAAAAACTTTTTAAAATATATCCAAAGAAAGAAACCTGTTAGGGAGTCGGTTGGACCATTTGATGACCGAGGGGTTAAATGGACTCTTAGGGAAGTTAAGGCCATTGCAGAAAGACTAAATTAATTCTTTGCTTTTGTGTTTACTAATGAGGATGTTGGGGAGATACCAGTTCCGGAGATGGTTTTCAGGGGTGATGAGTCAGACGAACTGAATGAAATCACTGTGAACCTGGAAGATGTAGTAGGCCAGATTTACAAACTAAAGAGTAGCAAATCACCTGGCCCGGATGGTATGCATCCTAGGGTACTGAAGGAACTCAAAAATGAAATTTCTGATCTATTAGTTAAACTTTTTAACCTATCATTAAAATCATCCATTGTACCTGAGGTGGCTAATGTAACCCCAATATTTAAAAAAGGCTCCAAGGGCGATTCGGGTAATATAGACCAGTGAGCCTGACTTTAGTGCCGAGAAAAATAGTGGAAACTATTCTCAAGATCAAAATCGTAGAGCATATAGAAAGACATGGTTTAATGGAACCCAGTCAACATGGATTTACCCAAGGGAAGTCTTGCCTAACAAATCTGCTTCATTTTTTTGAAGAGGTTAATAAAGGTGGTTAAAGGTAAACCGGTAGATGTAGTGTATTTGGATTTTCAGAAGGTGTTTGACAAAGTCCCTCATGAGAGGCTTCTAAGAAATCTAAAAAGTCATGGGATAGGAGGCGATGTCCTTTCATGGAATACAAACTGGTTAAAAGACAGGAAACAGAGAGTAGGATTAAGTGGTCAATTTTCTCAGTGGAAAAGGGTAAATAGTGGAGTGCCTCAGGGATCTGTACTTGGACCGGTGCTTTCAATATATATATATATATATATATATATATATATAATGATCTGGAAAGGAATATGATGAGTGAGGTTATCAAATTTGTGGATGATACAAAATTATTCAGAGTAGTTAAATCACAAGCAGATTGTGATACATTACAGGAGGACCTTGCAAGACTGTATTTATTTATTTATTTATTTACAGTTCTTATATACCGCACAATGGGTAGGGAACTATCCGTCTAGGCGGTTTACATATTAATACATACACAAATAATATTATACTAACAATACATTGACAAATAGATCATAAACATATGCAATCATATTAAAATCATAAAATAAACGTAAAATACAAAGGAATATATGTTATGGTAAACTTAATATATATTGTAAGCCTGAGTAAAAAGATGGGTTTTTAGTAGTTTCTTGAATTCTGTACGACTAGCAGTTAGACGAATATGTTCAGGCAGTGAGTTCCAAAGTACTGGACCGGCAACAGAAAAAGCTCGTTTACGGGTGAGTGCCAAACTGACAGATTTTATAGAAGGTACTTCAAGTATACATTTATCAATAGAACGGAGTTGTCGAGATGGTCTGTAGATTTGCAATAAAGAGCATAACTGGAAGATTGGGCATCCAAATGGCAGATGAAATTTAATGTGGACAAGTGCAAGGTGTTGCATGTAGGGAAAAATAACCCTTGCTGTAGTTACACGATGTTAGGTTCCATATTAGGAGCTACCACCCAGGAAAAAGATCTAGGCATCATAGTGGATAATACTTTAAAATCGTCGGCTCAGTGTGCTGCAGCAGTCAAAAAAGCAAACAGAATGTTAGGAATTATTAGGAAGGGAATGATTAATAAAATGGAAAATGTCATAATGCCTCTATATTGCTCAATGGTGAGACCGCACCTTGAATACTGTGTACAATTCTGGTCGCCGCATCTCAAAAAAGATATAGTTGCGATGGAGAAGGTACAGAGAAGGGCAACCAAAATGATAAAGGGGATGGAACAGCTCCCCTATGAGGAAAGGCTGAAGAGGTTAGGGCTGTTCAGCTTGGAGAAGAGACAGCTGAGGTGGGATATGATAGAGGTCTTTAAGATCATGAGAGGTCTTGAACGAGTAGATGTGAATCGGTTATTTACACTTTCGAATAATAGAAGGACCAGGGGGCATTCCATGAAGTTAGCAAGTAGCACATTTAAGACTAATCGGAGAAAGCAAGTTTTGCTTACCTGTAACAGGTGTTCTCACAAGACAGCAGGATGTTAGTCCTCACATATGGGTGACATCATCAGGATGGAGCCCAATCACGGAAAACTTCTGTCAAAGTTTCCAGAACTTTGACTGGCCCCCTACTGGGCATGCCCAGGATGGCACTAACCCTGCAGCCAGCAGGGGTCTCCCTTCAGTCTTATTTTATAGCTACAGGTAGTGCCGAAAAAATTAAACAATAAAGCATTACGAACCCAACACCGCAGGGTGGCGGGCGGGTTTTGTGAGGACTAACATCCTGCTGTCCTGTGAGAACACCTGTTACAGGTAAGCAACACTTGTTTTCTCACAGGACAAGCAGGATGGTAGTCCTCACATATGGGTGAGTATCGAGCTGAGGATGTCCGAACATGCACCAAATGTACCCAACGGCGTGCAACAGGCACAACAACTGGGGTGGAATTTGGTAGAGGTCATCCGCACCCCACCGGGCAGGCAGAAGGGTGTTGGTACGTCATGTTGGAAACAGGTTACGTAGGACAGATTGGCCGAAGATGGAATCTTGTCTTCCAGCTTTGTCCAAGCAATAGTGGGCTGCAAAAGTGTGGAGTGAGCTCCAGGTGGCAGCCCTGCAAATGTCAGGAAGTGACACCGATCGTAGGTGTGCTACTGAAGTCACCATGGCCCTCACCGAGTGTGCTTTAACACGGTCTTGGAAAGGAATGCCTGCTTGCTGATACCAAAAAAATATGCAGTCCGCCAACTAGAAGGAAAGAGTCTGTTTACCCACAGGCTGCCCTAATTTGTTGGGATGGAAAGAGATGAATAACTGAGTGCTCTTTCTGTGGGCAACTGTACGGTCTAGATAGAACGCTAAGCCCGTTTACAGTCGAGGGTATGCAGAGCCTGTTCCCCTGGATTGGAGTGGGGCCTGGGAAAGAAAATAGGTAGTATGATGGATTGATTAATGTGAAACTCCGAAACTACCTTAGGCAAGAACTTAGGGTGAGTGCGGAGTACCGCCCGCTCCTGCAGGAGTTTAGTGTAAGGTGGATAGGTAACTAGGGCCTGTAACTCACTAACCCTGCAAGCTGAAGTGATATCCAAAAGGAAAATCACCTTCCATGTGAGATATTTTAGGTCACAGGAGTGAAGAGGCTCAAATGGAGGTTTCATGAGCCGACCAAGAACCAAATTAAGGTCCCAAGAAGGGGCCGGAGGACGTAAGGGTGGCTTGATATGGAGCAAGCCTTTAAGAAAACGTGTTATGAGGGGTTGCACCGATATAGGGGCATCCCCGACACCTTTATGGAAAGCGGCTACCACACTGACATGCATTCTGATTAAGGAAGTCTTTAGACCGGATTCCGATAAATGCCAGAGATAGTCCAAAAATCTCGGGATTGGACAGGAAAAGGGATCAAGGGACTATGAAGAACACCATGATGTATACCTTTTCCATTTATAGGAATAAGACTTTCTTGTGGAAGGCTTCCGTGAAGCAATGAGGACACGAGAAACCGAATCTGAAAGGTTAAGTGGTTGAAGGATCAACCTTTCAACATCCATGCTGTCAGGGACAAGGCCTGAAGATTGGGATGGCGTAGCCATCCGTCGTTCTGAGTGATCAGAAGCGGGTCCTTTCCCAAGGGAATGTGCTTGCGGATGGAGAGATCCTGGAGTATTGGAAACCACACTTGGCGTGGCCAGTGAGGTGCTATCAAGATCATGGTTCCTTTGTCCTGACGGAGCTTCACGAGAGTTTGAGAGAAGAGGAAGCGGAGGGAATGCATAAAGCAGCCCGGCTGCCCACGAGAGGGAGAATGCATCTCTGGGATGCGAGCGCTCATTCCGAATGAGGGAGCAGTAATTGTCTACTTTGTGGTTCTGAGGGGACGCAAAGAGGTCTATTTGGGGATAACCCCAGTGTTGGAAGAGAGAGGTCGCTACCGAGGGATTGAGCGACCACTCGTGCAGTTGGAAGACACGACTCAGTTTGTCCGCCAAAACATTGTCCACTCCCGGCAAGTAGGTTGCCCTGAGGGACATCGAGTGGGAGAGCGCTTCCACCCAAATCTGAGCGGCCTCCTGAAACAGCAGGAAGGAGCCTGTGCCTCCCTGTTTGTTGATGTACTACATGGCCACCTGGTTGTCCGTCTGAATCAGGATGACGTGATTCGATAGGTAATCCTGAAAAGCTCTGAGAGCATATCGCATTGCTCGAAGCTCCAGGAAATTTATCTGGTGTTTGGATTCCTCTTGAGACCAAGATCCTTGTGTCTGTAGATCGTTTACATGAGCTCCCCAGCAGAGGTTGGAAGCGTCGGTGGTGAGAATGAGTTGAGGATCTGGTAGATGAAAAGGTAGTCCCTGGAGGAGATTTTTCTGATCTTTCCACCAGGCGAGAGACAGAAGGAGTGCATCGGTGATGTGGACAATGGTTGAGAGAGACTGAGTCGCTTGAGTCCATTGTGACCGTAAAGTCCAATGCATGACTCTCATGGCCAGACGGGCCATTGGAGTGAGATGGACTGAGGACGCCATGTGTCTGAGAAGGACAAGGAATTGCCGAGCAGTCGCTGTGTATTGAGACTGCAACTGGTGAGCGAGAGATATGAGGGTTTGAACTCATTGTTGAGGTAGGAAGGCTTTTGCTTGTAAAGTGTCCAAGTCTGCCCCAATGAAAGACAAGATTTGAGATGGGACTAAACAGGATTTCTCATAATTGACGAGAAATCCTAGAGAAATTAGAGTGTGTAGGGTCAAATTCAGGGACAATCGAGCTGCTTGCTGGGTTGGGGCCCTGATTAACCAGTCGTCTAAATAGGGGTAGATGTGAACACCTTCTTTCCGGAGGAAGGCTGCGACAACTACGAGACATTTGGTAAAGACTCGTGGAGCTGACGCTAGGCCGAATGGAAGCACCCGGTATTGGTAGTGCTTTAGGCCTACTAAAAACCGGAGGTACTTGCGATGAGCTGGAGCTATCGCAATGTGGGTGTATGCGTCCTGGAGGTCTAGAGAGCAGAGCCAATCTCCTCTTTGTAGAAGAGGTAGAAGTGAGCCCAAGGTTACCATTTTGAACTTTTCCCGCTGGAGGTACTTGTTGAGGGCACGTAGGTCCAGAATTGGACGAAGGCCCCCGGATTTTTTGGGGATCAAAAAGTACCAGGAATAGAACCCTAGGCCTTGCTGCGAAAGAGGAACGGGTTCTATTGCTCTTAACTGGAGAAGAAGGGAGACCTCCTGCTCCAGAAGGACAGAGTGGTTGGATACTCCCCACACTTGTAGCGGTGGGGAGTCCGATGGGACAGCAAGAAAATTCAGATGGTAACCCTGAGTAATGATTGCCAGCACCCATTGGTCGGTTGTGATGGTTTGCCACATTCCATGAAAGTGGCATAGTCGACCTCCCACTGGTATGGCTGGCAGAGGGATCAGGCTGCTGCTCTCAAGGTGAAAGTCAAAAGCCTGAAGCAGGCCCCGGTTGGGGAGCTGCTTGTGACTTTTGCTTGCGAGGCTGGCGAGGCTGGGATTTATGATAGGTCCTCGTCACTCGGGTCCTTGTCGGTGGAGGATAGTACTTCCTTGGCCGGAAGAAAGTTCTTAGGATCCTTCTTGGAGGGCTGTCTAGACAGGAAGTCAGAAGGTATCGTTGAGAGCTGTTTGAGGGTCTCATGATGATCCTTTAACTCAGCCACTATTTGCTGAATCTGTTCACCGAATAGATTGTCACCAGTACAAGGCAAGTCGGAGAGCCTGTCTTGTACTTCTGGGCGAAGGTCTGAAGACTTGAGCCAGGCCCAACGCCGTGCCAAAATGGCAGTCGCAGACACTCTAGTGGAGGTGTTGAAGATATCGTAAGCTGTTCTTATTTCGTGTTTCCCTGCTTCAAAACCCTTGTTGACAAGGGTTTGAAGATGTTCTTGGAATTGGTCAGGCAGGGTTTCAGAGAAATCCTGTATCTGTTTGAAAATGACCCTGTTGTATTGGGTCATATACAGCTGGTAAGCAGCAATTCTAGAGATGAGCATGGCCCCTTGGAACACTCATCGACCAATATTGTCTAGGAATTTGTGTTCCTTGACAGGAGGGATAGAGGAGTGTGGCGTCGTTCCTTTTGCCTTCTTCTGAGCTGACTCTACCACAACTGAGTGGTGGTCAAGCTGACTACTTATCTAGTACAGTCAGCCCGGGGCTGACTGTACTAGATAAGTAGTGTCAGCCTTCCTGTGTACTGGGGCTATGGATCCAAGATTTTCCCAATTCTTTTTAAGGAGATCAAGAAGAACTTGATGAATGGGAAAAGAGGTGATCACTTTAGGGGCATCCAGGAATTGGAGAAGCTCCATCATCTGGTGCCTATCATCTTGTTCCGTCTGAAGTTGAAAAGGGACCATCTCAGACATTTCCTTCACAAAATTAATGAAAGAGAGGTCCTCTGGAGGAGAACGCTTTCTACTTTCAGTAGGAGAAGGAGGTGAAGGTAAATCATCGGTGTCTGTGGAGGTATCATCACCACAAGAGTCATAAGGATCAACAGGCTGACCTGTAGGACGAGGGGGTGGTTGGATACCCGAAGGGCACAGCTGAGGCTCCGAGAAAATCAAAGGAATCGCCAACGGCACCGTGGACACCTTGGGGGGCATCGGTGCCGGCATCGATGGCGCCGATGTGCGTATTGCCGCCGATGAGTGAATCGGTGGCGAGGGACAGCATGGCATCAATGGCTGAGGCACTACCCTGGAAGGAGGAATGCGGAATGGTGTTTCTCCTCCCGATGAAACAGTCATCGGGGAGGTCACCGGAGCCATCGGAGACCCAGGAAGCACCGGTGGAAGGGCAGTCATGAGCACCTCTATCCGGGAAAGCAGCGGTGCCAGCGCTGCTAGAATCGGGTCGTAACCGGTTCCACTCTCGGTGCCGGTGTCGGTGCCGGAGGGACCTGGAGTCGTTGCATCGCTTTGTCGATGGCCTCCTGGACCAGCCGGTCCAGTTCTTCCCGGAGACCTGGGGCAATCAGCTCCGGCTCCGTGACGGAAGAGGGAGGCTGAGGCACAGTCGGAGGGACCACCTTTAAAGGCGGAATCACGACTCCCAAACCCCGATTGGGTGAGGGTGGCCTCGATGACCCGGTCGCAGGAGTGGTCTGTGCCGCTCCTGGACGGGGCTTCTTCAACGGTGGCTCGGACGGTGGCGAGGTCGATGATTTCGCTCCCTCGACGGTCTGAGACCTATGATGCCGATGGCGATGCTTCTCCCTACGATCTCCTTGATCTTGAGGGGGAGGTACGGGAGTCGATGGCCATGAAGACATCTATGGTGGGCGGTCACCGGACGGTTGTCAATGGACCAACTTTGACGGTGCCAATTCCGAGGACGTCGATGCGATGGACGGCGTCGGGATGTGAGCATGGAAGAGGAGTCCCATCTTCTCCATTCTGGCTTTGCGACCCTTAGGTGTCATGAGGGCACACTTGGTGCAAGTTAGGACATCATGCTCACGGCCTAGACACAAAACACAGACTCCATGGGGGTCTGTGATAGACATGGTGCGAGTACAGTCCGGGCACTGACGAAACCTCGACGCCATGGCCATGGAAAAATCAAGCCGCGGTAAGGTCGACGGCCAGTAGGCCGCGAGGGCCAAACTCGACGGTAACCGACGAAAAACGGTGAAAAAACTTACCGGAGTACCACGGTCAAAGAAAGCTAGAGGGGGGACCCCTGTGGGGCGAAGTATTTTTAATTAATTCCGTTAGGAAAATTCCTGTCAGGAATCAGTTCAGAGCTCCTAAACCGCGAGGCTACTGTTGCGCGGAAAAAAGAAGACTGAAGGTTGACCCCTGTTGGCTGCAGGGTTAGTGCCATGCTGGGCATGCCCAGTAGGGGCCAGTCAAAGTTCTGGAAACTTTGACAGAAGTTTTCCGTGATTGGGCTCCATCCTGATGATGTCACCCATATGTGAGGACTACCATCCTGCTTGTCCTGTGAGAAAATTATTTTTCACTCAACGCACAATAAAGCTCTGGAATTTGTTGCCAGAGGATGTGGTTAGTCCAGTTAATGTAGCTGGGTTCAAAGAAGGTTTGGATAAGTTCTTGGAGGAGAATTCCATTAACTGCTATTAATCAAGTTTACTAAGGGAATAGCCACTGCTATTAATTGCAGTAGCATGGGATCTTCTTAGTGTTTGGGTAATTGCCAGGTTCTTGTGGCCTGGTTTGGCCTCTATTGGAAACAGGATGCTGGGCTTGATGGACCCTTGGTCTGACCCAGCATGGCAATTTCTTATGTTATTGTTCTCAGATAATTTGCAATCTACACAAAATTTCCAGGCAGTCCCACCAATAATCCATTACTATAGACTAATCGATTGAATATAAGTACATGAGTAATAGTTTGTAGATTATGTGTCTTTAGAAATAAAGTCACCTGACATACCATAAAATGAGGAACTGACCAAAGATGTGATCTGGCCTGTCATAGTTAATCTGCTGTCAAACTTGACCCCTAAAAATGTTATCACATTCTTAACTGGAATTTCACAACCTGCCATTCAAGGTAGAGCCTAAGGGCATTGCTTTTCCTGAGTTCACAATCTGACAGCCACTCCGCATCCTGATCTAAACATCATTAGATCATCACTTGACCTAGAATTCAAATATGCAAACAGCTGGATATCATCTGCACAAATAAACAACTGAATCCCAAGCCATGGAAAGAAGTTGCTAAAGGTGCCAAAAACTGTTAAAGAGAATAGGTATCAGAACAGAGCCCTGAGGAACATTTAATTTGAAAGTAATCAGATATTTCAGGGTTCCATATTATTTGAAAGATACAATTAGCCATATCCAGGTAGGATTCAAATCATTTCAAGATCAACCACATCACACCTATTTCCTTCAGCCTTTTGAGAAGAAGCTGGTAATTAATAGTATCAAATGCTGCACTCATGTCAATTGATACAACTTTAATTTAACCTAGATCTTATTTAAAAATGCAATTTTAAAAGGTTTCAGTGCTAAAACCAGCTGTAAAACCTGATTTGTCTTAGTATTCTCAAGGAATTTGGAAATTCAGGTGGCAATGACTTTTTCAATAACTTTAGAAATAAATGGAAGATTAGAAATTGGTCTATAATTATTAATATCTAATGGACTGAGGGAGTTATTCTTCAGAGATGGATGAATTCTGGCATATTTCAGTTCTGGGGTACTTTCCCTGAGACAGACTAGAATTAATAATACCGTAGTCAAAAATGTGGCTCCCTGTCCCCACCCTCCTCTACCCCTGATGGGCCTCATGGCTCTTTTTCCATGGGTCTCACAGCTCCTTCACCCTGTGGATTTCAGGGCATTTTCTCTCTGCCAGCCCCATGGACCTCAGAACTCTTTCCCTAGATCCTGTGGATCACGTTTTCTGCCACCACCTTTTTCCCCCTCATCGCCCTCTCTTTGTCTAGGTCTGGCATTTGTAAAACCTGCCTTCTTTCTGTAGCATGCTACTCATCACTTCCTCTTGTGGCCAGCATAGTTCATACCATTGCTGTATTAACATCATGGGCCAAAATAGAAAGTGGTGAGGAGTTGATGTACCACAGGAATAAAGCAGGTTTTACATGCATTGGGTATGAACACAGAGAGAGGGCTGAGCAGAGTGAAAGGCAGGCTTTAGGTTAGGAGCAGCAGTGCACTTAGAGTTTGGGGAGGGGAGAGCTGGGGCTCAGGGCCTGGAGTCCAGGTGCTCAAAGCTAACAACTCCCCTGTTAGAAACCCCCTGTCCTGAGACTCCCAGGCCAGAGGACGTCTGTCCCTGAACCCATGGGTTAGACACCTTCTGCTCAAGACCCAAGGAACCAAGAGAGAGGCAGGGAAGCAGGAGCAGCGGCATGAACACCCAAAGGCATCAAGAGAGGGGCAAGGCAGTATGAGCAGAGACAATACCTAAAAGTACTGAGAAAGAGGAAGGGTAGCATCAGCAGTGGCATTAACACCCCAAGGCACTGAGAGACAGGCAAGATAGCATCAACCTCTTGAGTCCCATTAATGTGCACACTGTTGAGAGAAAGCTCACATTGCTGACAGGGGGGCTACTATGAAGAAATTCATGCTTCTGGAGTTCCACTGATGGAACTGCTAAGAGGAAGCTCATGCTTCTGACAAAAGCACCACTGAGAAGAAGCTCCTGCAGCTGACAATGTCACTTTTGTGAAGAAGTTCACGCCTTAGAATCCCACTGATGGATGCACAGCATCTATACATAATGCCCGTGTCTAAGGTTACAAAAAAGGCAAGCCAAGATAAGCAGATTGAAAAATGCTTGCTGGTGATTTGTTCTGTCTCCTTTCTTCTTTCCCACTGGCTGGCTTAATGAAAAAAAAAAAAAAAGAAAATGCTTTCTCTATTGGTTTTAAAGGGAAACAAAATTATATGAATGTCACAAACTACATTTCATTAGGTTTTTGGTTTTTTCAAATTGGAAATGCCAAGAAATAAAAAAACAAATAGTGTCAATGTTTTTTCATATCATTTTCTACTGACAGCACTTCTCTATAATATAGTTTTATATATACAAAGCTTCCTATGACAGATTTCAAAACAAATATCAACATATTTATAAAACAAAGCAAAACTGGGGAGCGAGAGGAGAGCCGGGAGCTGTTTCTTGGGAGCCATTGGAGAGTTCCTCTCCCACGGTGTTACCTCAACGCCGACGCCAGAGGGAGGTTTGGCCCGAAGGTCTATTTCTTCCGGGCAAGAGCAACACGCAGCCAAAGTCCCGCCCCTTTGGTTTCTATGGAAAGAAAACGGAAGGCCAAGATTTTTATGTCATCCCCCACCATTCAAGGCACGATGAATCGTCAACTTGAGCAGCAAGTAGAGGAAACCATAGAGAACTGTGCAAGGGAGACGTCCTCAATATCAGGGACCTCCCTAAATCCTGGCACGAACGTACCACCTCTTCAACCAGGACTAGCTACCACCATCCCTATTTCCAACAGTTCGCTGGCTGGTAAGTTTCCACTGGGTCTACAAGGGGGCCAGATGCCCAGTCTGAAGGTAGTATCTGGATTGTTTTTACAAACTGCAAGTCCTTAGAAAGCTAAAACCACTACTTCACTTCAACAATTTCTGTACAGCACTACAATCCATCATACTATCCAAAATAGACTATTGCAACTCCCTTCTGCTTGGGCTCCCGGCCAACACCATCAAACCTCTCCAGATGGTTCAGAGCTCCGCAACCAGAATTCTTATCAACGCCAACAAAAAAGAACACATCACCCCCATCCTTAAGAACCTCCACTGGCTGCCCCTTAAATACAGGATCCTCTTTAAAGTTCTCACAACTATCCACGAAACCACGCACAACATCTCCCCTCTCTACCTAAGCTCCCAACTGGGTCCACATACATCATCCAGACCTATCAGAGGAGCATACAAAGGCACACTCTATGCCCCCCCCCCCCCCCCCCCCCGCAAAATCTTCCCTAAAGAAACACGCCTTATCTACAGCAGGCCCTACACAGTGGAAAGCGCTCCCTCCAGACATCCGACAAGAACCTTGCCACTTGACTTTCAGAAAGAAACTCAAAACTTGGCTTTTCTGCCAAGTGTTTTCAGGAACATAAGCCCCTTATTCACATCCTGCTTGCCTGTTCCTCCGTTTATTCTTAATGTCTGAACTAATTAAGGGTGTTATGGGCACGATGTACCCTACTAGTATTCTCTGCTGTAGGTTACTGATGGTTACTCTCACAAGCTGTAATTGTCACCCATTATCATTGTACAGACTACTTTATATAGTTAACTGTTTATTTGTTTTATTGGTCCTTTCTGGACCATTCCATAACTTGGCTAGAATAATTCCCCCTATCCCAGTTCCTTGTACTCCTTGTTCCATGTACCGCCTCCGGGCGAACTCTTTTTCTCTGTTTCAATGTAAACCGATGTGATTTGTATGTCATACAGGAACACCAGTATATAAAAATTAAAAACAAATAAATCTCTGATATTGTTAATTTACAGATTCCTTTATTATTGCCCTCTTCTGAGAGTGTTGCACCCTCCTTGGGAGTGTTCCTTTGCCTGCAGTTTTGTCCAATCCTGAGGAGTTTCCTGACTTCTAATACCAAAGATATCACTCTTGTGGATATTTGGCAGGTGGTAACTCATGTTGATAAATCTTTAATGAAATCTGTGTCTCGGCTGCGTAAAATAACTGAAGACATTAAACTAAATCAGCATGATTTGAAAGCCCTTGATGAGTCTATTGCTAATGTGAAATCTCAACAATGTGTGTTACAGGCTTCTAACATTGCTTATATTAAGGATAGTGTAATACTTCATTCCCAAATAGAAAATCTGAAAAATTAGCTTAGGGGTAAAAATTTGAGATTTTTGAATTTTCCACAGACAAGGCTACTTTTAGTGTTTGAATTATTGAAAAAAGTATTTTGAAGAAATTTTAGGGATACGTGAAAGCAAATGCCCTTCTATTTCTAATATATATTAGGGTATATATATATATATATAACAGGCGCACACACATGTACGCCTGTTTTTATAACATGTACGCCTGTTTTTATAACATGCGCAGGCGCACACGTTATAAAATCGAAGGTCGGTGCGCACAAGGGGGTGTACAATTGTGCACCTTGCGCGCGCCCAGCCCGCTCTGAGCCACGCTGCCTTACCCCGTTTCCTACCTTACCACCCCACCTTCCCTTCCTTTCCCCTACCTCCTCGCCCTTTCCTCCCTACCTTTTTCATCATCTTTTTTTTGTTACAAAACTTACTTCAGCCCTGGGGCTGAAGTAAGTTGCGCATGCTGGCCGACTGCTGGCGTGTAATCCCCAGCACAACGACTGTGCAGAGGCCTCTGGCCATACCCCCGCCCTGGACTGCCCTTTTTGCAAGCCGCATCCTGGGGCTTTATGCATGTCGCCAGGCCTTTTGAAAATAGGCCCAGTGTGCGTATGACCGGTTACATGCGTAAATCCTCCGAAAATCTGGTCCATTATCTTCTCCTTAGGTTGCTTTGTGGACGATGTTTTCCAAGATGTTTCTAAAGTAAACAAGTAGGGATATGCAGAGGGACCGCATACGTTACATTCAATATTCGTATTTGTGGGGGGGGGGGGGCAGATACATTGCATTCGGCAAGGGGGGCCCCGATCCATTCATGCATTCCATTTTTATTCATTTCCCGGCTAAAATTTAATTAACTACAACCCCCTACCCTACTGATCCCCACAAGACTTGCCAAAAGTCCCTGGTGGTCCAGCGGGGGTCCGTGAGCGATCTCCTGCACTCGAGCCGTTGGCTTCTGGTAATCAAAATGGTGCTGATAGCCTTTTCCCTTACCATGTCACAGGGGCTATCGGCGCCATTTTCAAAACTGGCAGCCGATGGCGTGAGTGCAGTAGATGGCTCCCGGACCCCTGCTGGACCACCAGGGAGTTTTGGCAAGTCTTGGGGGGGTCAGGAGGGTGGGGGTTTTGTTTAAATTCGCTCCTTTAGACGGCCGAATAATTCGGTGAAGATTCGTTGTATTCGTGGTAATCGCGATACGTTTCGCTTCCCCACGAATACAATGAATATGGCCCTATACGTTGCGGATTGCCACTATGTTGAAAATGAATGCACACCCCTATAAACAAGCTCGTTGTTGCACTTTGAGGGGACCCTTGTCCTGGAGCAGTGGAGAACGGCTCCCTGGTCGGACCCAGGAAGCACCTGCCACCAGGTGGCGGAGCACAGGAGGAGACAGAGGCTAGCTGGAGCTTCACCACCGGAACCTCGCGGTACCCCCGGGTGGAGCCCTTGGGGACCCGGGCCACATGGACTCGCAGGTGTCTCCCTGATAGGAGGTATAAAGGAGTGCCCACCAGGATCAAGGGTGCATGGTCGATTTCTTGACTGAAGGCCTGAGAAATCAAGGAAGGCCAGAAAAGTGTCTGCGATGACAAGACTAGGAGCAGGGCCAAAATCAAGGAGGCGAGGTCAAGGATAGCCGAGGTCGAGTTCCAAGGATCAGTCCGAGAGAGGTCAGCCAAAACAAGGGTCAAGTTCCATGGATCACTCCGAGAGTAGTCAGCCAAAGCAGAGGTCAGGTTCCAGAGGTCAGATGTGGTCAAGGAGACAGGCAAAGGTCTGAATCCGGGCAGCGATCAGCGTAGTCAAGGAGACAGGCAAAGGTCAGTACCAGAGAGTCAGTCGAAGAGATGCTGGAACATGAGGACGCTGGCACACAAGGATGCTGGAACTCGAGAATGCTGGAACAGGCTATGAGACACAGAGGCAAACTCAGTACACACACGGTGTTGACCCGACTGCCAAGGCAAGGAAGTGCAGGCAGGCACTTCCTTTAGTAGTATGTTTGATCAGGGCATGCCGCAGAGCTTGGACCCGCCCCTGGCTCTTTAAAGGACCGGGCAGTCCGCACGTGCCTAGGGGCAGGGCCGATGCCATGGAGGATGCCGAGCCCCGCTGTGAGGCCTGATGCGCTGAGGAAGGCCCGGCAACTGCCGCCATGGGACGCTGAGGCCTGGAGGAGCTTGCCACAGCTGCTGGGGAGGCTGACCCGGGACCTGCAGTGGAGTTGGAAAGGTGAGCAGGCCCATGCTCGGGCTGAGCGCGGACGGGGCGTGCAACACTCGTTGAAGGCAATGTCAGTGTCTACAGGTAAAAAATAGAATTATTGACTTGGGAGCTACATTTTTGTAAGATACCCATGTAATTGTTTGATTACCTTTCAAGGAATGAAATTTATATTTACTGATCCTATTCATTTTTATTAGGGATATTTATATTTACTAATCCTGTTCATCTGTATTCCTCTCCATAAGTATTATGTTTCTTTGTTATTCCCTTGAGACTCTCCCCATATAATGTGGACTGGATGATTTATATTATTATTGAGATATCATGTGTTCCTTTTTTTTCCTATTTTATTTTCTTAAATTCTTATTTTGTGAATGTTTTATGAAATCAATAAATAGTAAATTATTTTAAACTCAACTATATTATTTTTTATTTATGCCATTTTGAAATATATACATACAGAAATATTATTTGAAATACAGATGTAATGTAATTGTATACCTTCAGTAACTTAGACTTAAAAGAAACAAAATTAAATCTGTATAGTTAGAGGAAAACTCCAGGAAAGATTAACCACTATAAATGTTTTTAAGGCAATTTTGGGAAAACCCTATCAACAATTGAAAATTAGGAGAGCACATGATTTAAATTCTAGTTTGGCTCTGATCCTATAGCCAAGGACATTTGGATTTGGGAATCAAGAAAAGATCGTAGCTGAGATATTTTGAAGAAAACATATTTCTGGTTTTTATGCAATATTGCACATCTACATGGAAATCTTATAGTCATTTTACCCCCTTTACTTTCCACTTCTTGTTTAACCGCCAAAAATTTCTTCCTCCTTAGTTGTGTAGCTCTGGAGAAGTCTGGGTATATCCAAACTTTTTCTCTATGAAAAAGTTCCGTTCTATTTCGCATGTAGAGGCGAAAGACTGCATCCCTATCTAAAGCGAAAACAAAGGACACATGCAACGTAGCTCTAGTAGATATATTAGTTTCAGGAGTAGCTTCAATTATAACTGTTAGATTTAATGAGGTATCTCCTAGTTTACTATCAGATGTAACTTCCTTAGCTGCAATATATATTTTAGAAAAAGCAGGGAGAGCCTGCTTGTGGCATTTTTAATATTTGACTCAGGTATTCTTTAAACATATCTTGTGGTGCTATTAATGTATGTCTAGGAAAATTTAATACTCTGAGATTTAAATATTTCAATGAATTTTCAATGGATTCCAGTCTCTTATCATGGAGGATCTCAGCTTTAGTAAATCTCTGGTGGCAAGTTTCCAAATTAATCATTTTTACTTCTACCTGTTCTTTCTCCTTATCCGAATTTGAAATGTAAGTTTCAATTTCAGAAAAACGCTGTTTGGAATCCATTGTTATTTTTGTTAGGTTGATAATAGCTGTCTCTAAGGATTTAATGGCAGACCAAAGGGATTCCATCGTTATTTGTGCAGGACTATCCAATTGTAAGAAATTAGCACTTCCTTCCCTTGTTTCACTTGTTCCCTCCTTGGCTAAGTCTCCTCCTCTCCCATCTCGTTGCTCATTTTGCAACTTTAAAAAGTCCGATGAAATTGACTGAGGTGGAGGAGGGGTGCTTGGGGCCCCTGGGCTCAAAGATGTTTCGGCTGGAAGAGCAGGCATCCGCTCTATGCCTGACTCCTCAATAGCCCTTGCTCCAGGTACTGTATCATGTGCTGGAGTGAAGAAAGCGGGTATCTGTAATTGGGAAGGCAAGGCTCTATCAAGGGAGATGAAGTGACTATCTCCCTTATTTTAGCCTTCCTTTTTGTGTGAGGCATTCTGGTTTCTATGAGAAAAAAAACAGTCCACAGCTCTCTTCAAAACACACTCCAAATCAATTATTCTTTCCTAGGTGGAGGCTGAGGGTCTGAGGAAGTGTAATTAATAAATCGTATACTCACAATTTTGCTGATGCGTGCCAGTCATTGAAATTCAAATTGGAAATTTTTAAACAGTCCCGAAATATCCAAAAAGCCGCTCGCCCCTTTGGCTCACGCGGCTTCAGCAACGTGCCGGCATCGGCAAGCGCCACAGAGGGCTGGCTTTTAAAGAGATAGCCAGTCACCCCTTGATGACGTCAGCAGGAGGCAAAAATTATGCTGCGGGTTCATTGGGGGCCGAGAAAGCACATCTCACCCCTTCCTCTCCACAAGCAGGTTTGGTTGTTTAAGCAGGCGTTTCCTCTCTCCTCCACCTCTGGTAATTGCCGCAGGGGGCTGGCTTTTAAAGAGATAGCCAGTCGCCCCTTGATGATGTCAGCAGGAGACAAAAATTATGCTGCGGGTTCATTGGGGGCCGAGAAGGCATGTCTCACCCCTTCTTCTCCACAAGCAGGTAATGGTTGTTTAAGCAGGCATTTCCTTTCTCCTCCACCTCTGGTAATTGCCGCAGGGGGCTGGCTTTTAAAGAGATAGCCAGTCACCCCTTGATGACATCAGTGGGAGGCAAAAATTATGCTGCGGGTTAGTTGGGGGCCGAGAAGGCACGTCTAACCCCTTCCTCTCCACAAGCAGGTAATGGTTGTTTAAGCAGGCATTTCCTCTCTCCTCCACCTCTGGTAATTGCCGCAGGGGGCTGGCTTTTAAAGAGATAGCCAGTCACCCCTTGATGACATCAGTGGGAGGCAAAAATTATGCTGCGGGTTAGTTGGGGGCCGAGAAGGCACGACTCACCCCTTCCTCTCCACAAGCAGGTAATGGTTGTTTAAGCAGGCGTTTCCTCTCTCCTCCACCTCTCTCAACTATATTATAATGCACAAAGTGCATTCTATATTTTGTTTTAATTCTTTTTTTTTTTGTTTTAGCTTTTCTCTCTTGGCTTATTTGATCAGTACTATTTGTTACTCCCTATTTCAAAGAATTGACCAACTCTGCAAAACAGCAGCTAATAAATGTAGAAGTGCATTATAACTCAAACTCATCTCTGGTTTCTTTTCTTTTTTTTAATAAATCTGTACATTTGTTTTACATAAAAAAGATTCCTCACCCTTCATTTGGAAAACATCTTCCCCTGTTCTACCGTCGTATCAATAGTATTTAAAAACTTATCGCATTATGGGGCGGATTTTAAAAGGCCTACGCGCGTAAGTCCCGGGGCTTTCGAAAAGGGGCGGGAGGGGGCGTTTCGGGGGCGTGCCGCGGCGTTTCGGGAGTGGGCCCGGGGGCGTGGCACCGGCCCGGGGGCGTGGTCGAGGCCTCCGGACCAGCCCCCGGGACCGGAGGACGGAGCGGGGCTGGCGCGCGCAAAATTAAGGGGGGGGTTAGATAGGGCCGGGGGGGTGGGTTAGGTAGGGGAAGGTGGGGGGAGGGCGAAGGAAAGTTCCCTCCGAGGCCGCTCCGAAATCGGAGTGGCCTCGGAGGGAACGGAGGCAGGCTGCGCAGCTCGGCGTGCGCAGGCTGCACAGCTCGGCGTGCGCAGGCTGCCGATTTTGCGCAGCCTTGCACGCGCCGACCCCGGATTTTATAAGATACGCGCAGCTACGTGTGTATCTTATAAAATCCAGCGTACTTTTGTTCGCCAGTGGCGTAGCGAGGGGTGGGCGGGGTGGGCGGCCGCCCCGGGCGCCAGGTCTAAGGGGGCGCCAAAAGCTATTTAAATAAAAAAAAGAAATTAGTATTTTAAGCCCAGATGCAAGTGTTGTTGAATACTGGCAGATCGTCTTTTTTTATTTGTTTGTTTTTTTTGTTTTGTTATGAGAGATTTATAGTAATGGTCAGGGGCGGATTGACCTATCGAGGGATCGGGCATCCCCTGATGGGCCGGTCTACCTGGTCACGTGGTCTCGACCGCGTGGCTCTTCTTCATCCCAGCCTCAACGCCTTCGCCAAGCCGGCAGGGGCCGAAGAAATACAAATCGAGGCCGGCGGGGGCCGAAGAAAAGAAGTCAAGCCAGGTGAGCCAGCGGCGCGCGGGCCGAAGAAATGAAGATGGGAACCTCCCAGCCAGCCCCCACTGGAGAAATTAAAATTGAGGCCGGCGGCGGCCGAAGAAAAGAAGATGGGCGCCTCCCAGCCAGCCTCAAGTGGGGGCTGGCTGGGAGGCGCCCATCTTCTTTGCTTCGGCCGCCGCCGGCTTTGATTTTAATTTCTTCGGCCTCTGCCGGAGACAGCCGGCCCCCGAAGGCCGGCGGGGGCCGAATAAATTAAAATCGAGGCCGGCGGCGGCGGAGGCCGAAGCAAAGAAGATGGGCGCCTCCCAGCCAGCCTCAAGCGGGGGCCGACTGGGCGGTGCCCATCTTCTTTTCTTCGGCCCCCGCTGGCCTCGATTTTAATGTCTTCGGCCCCCGCCGGAGACCAAGAGGGCCGAAGACATTAAAATCGAGGCCAGCGGGGGCCAAAGAAGTGAACACCGGTCTGCTAACCGCCGCCGGAGACCAGCTGTTCAACCTTGGATCGGAAGGGTGCTTCTGTGTGTATGTGAGAAAGGAGCAGTGTGTGTGTATGAGAAAGGAATGGTGCTTCTGTATGGGGTAGATTTTAAAAATCTTGTTTACATGCTACCCATTTATATTGTTCATTGTTTGTTTTAATTGGATTCTCTTTCATATTGTTAGTTATATGTATCAAAATCGTTGTATGTATCAAGTTGTTATTCTGTAAACCGGAGTGAAGGCATGTTTTGCTATACTTCGGTATAAAAAAGACTTTAAATAAATAAATAAAATAAATAAAAAGCATTTACTCGAGCAAAACTGGTTTTTGCTCGAGTAAATACACTTTACTCAAGTAAGTGGGCTTTTCAAAATTGCTACAATATATGCCATTGAATTGTCCATAGGATTTACTCAAGTAAGTGCACTTTACTCGAGTAAATAGCTTTTGAAAATTGCTACGATAGTATGTCACATTTACATGCGTAACTCCTTTGAAAAGGACCCCCTATGTGTATATACGGTATATATGTAAGAGAGGAATCTGCCAGTTTAAAAAAAAAAATTTGTGCTGGTAGTGCAACTTTTGAAAAGTTGGATGAAAGATTAAATTACTGAATGTTAAGCATCCCTCTTCTAGAAAATAAAATTTAGCAAAGTGGGTAGAGACAAATACTAAAGCAAAAAAAATTAAACTATTTAAAATGTTCATCTCAGCAAAATCACAAATTTAAGATACTGATGCCAGGTTTTGTTTTTTTTTTTTTAGCATAATTTAAGCATGAAGACTAGAATAGTTCCAATCTGAAATGGTTTTGCTATTTTTTTTAAGCCTTTAGAAAATGTATATTTTTAAATGACTAAGACTGGAATCTTGATGGAGGGAGGGGGCGCCGAAGAAGTCTCTTGCCCCGGGTGCCAAATTGTCTAGCTACGCCACTGTTGTTCGCGCTCGCGTATCGTTTGAAGATCTACCTCAGCATGTATATATATATATTTTTTTTTTAATCTGGATGTGATGTAATTGGTAAATCATTTTTCCTCTCTTTCTTTCTGGCTTTTAGGCATTGTCAGCAAAACAACTGTTTCTTTTCCTCTTGCTGCACTTCCTGTTTTCAAGGACTCTCCCAGCAAACTGGTATCCTAAAAGTCTCCCTTGTGATGTGACAGTAAATGCAGAAAAGGCTGCTGTAATAGTGGATTGCAGCGATCGGCACCTATTGGAAATCCCATGGGGCATTCCACTCAATGCTACCAACCTGACTCTAACCATTAACCATATACCAACCATTTCTTCTATCTCTTTTGGGCAGCTTGAGAACCTACTGGAGATTGATTTTAGATGCAATTGCTTGCCTGTCAGAGTGGGACCAAAAGACCATGTGTGCACCAGTAGACCAGTCATCCAGGACAACAGTTTTGCTTCACTTACAAATTTAAAGTCACTGTATTTAGATGGAAACCAGCTTTTAGAAATACCACGGGGTCTTCCCCCTAACTTACTTCTACTCAGCCTCGAAGCAAACAGCATCTATTCCATTACCAAGCAAAATCTGTCAGAGCTTGTAAACATAGAATTTCTGTATCTTGGGCAAAACTGCTACTACCGCAACCCATGCAATACTTCATTTAATATTCATCCAGAAGCTTTCCAAGATCTGAAAAATTTAACAGTTTTGTCGCTGAAATCTAATAATTTGACTGATGTTCCTATTGGTTTATCATCCAGTATAAAGGAGCTGTACTTATACAATAATGCAATTCAAAAAATTAAGGATAATGATTTTCACAGCCTTAACAATCTAGAAATTCTTGACCTAAGTGGAAACTGTCCCCGTTGTTACAATGCCCCTTATCCTTGTATCCCATGTGCGGGCAATGCACAGATTCAAATTGATTCCAAAGCCTTTGATTCTTTAACAAAATTAAAAATTCTACGATTACACAGCAACTCACTACAAAGTGTACAGGATGCCTGGTTCAAAAATATAAAAAACCTGCAAACATTGGACCTGTCCCAAAATTTTCTGGCTGAAGTAATTGGGGAGGCCCATTTTTTGAAGTATGTTCCCAATCTAGTAGAGCTGGATTTGTCATTTAATTATGAGCTGCAGAGATATCCTACATCCTTGAAACTTGCTAAAACATTTTCCAGTTTGTCTTCCTTGGAAATCTTTAGGATCAGGGGGTATGTCTTCAAAGAACTAAAAAAAGATTCCCTTAGGCCATTGCTAAGTCTCAAGAAGCTTAAAATTTTAGATCTCGGTACCAACTTTATCAAGATTGCTGACCTCAGTGTATTCAAGGAATTCCCAGCTCTGAAGCTAATAGATCTTTCAGTTAACAAAATATCACCCTCTTCCAGTGAATCTACCTACTATGGATCCTGTTCTCTAACCAGAGCTTCAACAGACAAATACAACAGCAGAATACTTCACGAGATGCATTATTTCAGATATGATGAGAATGGCCGTAGTTGTAAGTCTAAAGACAGAAAAGATTCTATCTTCCAACCATTAATCAATAGGGATTGCCTTAATTATGGTGAAACATTGGACTTGAGCAGAAATAACATATTTTTTGTTAATTCTAAGGACTTCCAGCATCTTACTTTTCTGAAATGTCTCAACTTATCAGGAAATGCTATTAGCCAATCTTTAAATGGCAGTGAATTTCAGCCCCTATCCAATTTGAAATACTTGGATTTTTCCAACAATCGAATTGATTTGTTATATTCAACTGCTTTCCAAGAACTGAAGCATCTGGAAGTACTGGACCTCAGTAACAACAAGTACTATTTTTTAGCTGAAGGTGTTACTCACATGCTCAATTTCACCAGGAACTTAAGAACTTTGAAGAAACTAATGATGAACTCAAATGAAATTTCTACCTCTACCAACACAATAATGGAAAGTCAATCACTTCATACATTAGAATTCAAGGGGAATCGCTTAGATATTTTATGGAGAGATGGTGATATAAGATTTTTAGAGTTCTTCAAGAAGCTTAGTAACCTACAAATACTAGATATTTCTGACAATTCCTTGAACTTTTTGCCTCCAGGTGTTTTTGAAGGTATGCCTCCCAATTTGGAGGAACTTTACTTGACTAATAATAAGTTAAAGACATTTAACTGGGGACATCTTCAATTTCTAAGAAAACTAAAAATTCTGGATCTTAGTAATAACATTCTGCATACTGTCCCCCGTGAACTGTCCAATTGCACTATAACCTTGCGCAATCTAATTTTGCAAAACAACAAGATCCATCATTTAACAAAGCATTTTCTCAGGAATGCTTTCCAGCTAAGATACTTGGATCTTCGTGCAAACAGAATTAAAATAATTAAGAAATCCAGCTTCCCTGAGAATGTGTTGAACAATCTAAGAGTATTGTTTCTACAGAATAACCCATTTTTATGTAATTGTGATGCTGTGTGGTTTGTCTGGTGGATCAACCATACAACAGTAACTATTCCTAAGTTGGCCACTGATGTAACCTGTGCAGGTCCAGGAGTACACAGAGGTCAAAGCATGGTCCTCTTAGATATGTATACTTGTGAGCTAGACTCCTTGCATTTAGTTCTGTACTCTGTGTCAGCATCAATTATCATTTGCCTGATGGTAATCACAGTTACAAGCCATCTCTTTTTCTGGGATGTATGGTACATATACCATTTCTGCGCTGCTAGATTCAAAGGATATCGACGCTTGCCTTCCATGGAAACTTGTTATGATGCTTTTATTGCTTATGACTCTAAAGATCTGGCTACAAGCGAATGGGTTTTGAATGAACTGGTTGCAGAACTGGAAAATGAAGGAGATAAAAAATTTAACTTGTGTCTAGAAGAAAGGGACTGGGTACCAGGTCAACCAATTTTGGACAACCTGTCAGAAAGCATACAACTAAGCAAAAAAACTGTATTTATACTAACAAGAAGGTACATAATGAGTGGACAGTGCAAGACAGCCTTCTACCTGGCACATCAGCGCCTTCTGGATGAAAAGCTAGATGTGATTATTTTGGTATATCTTGAAAAAATTCTACTAAAGTCCAAGTACCTCAGACTAAGAAAGAGACTGTGCAGTAGATCTGTTCTGGATTGGCCCAATAATCCTAAATCTCAACCTTATTTCTGGCACTGCCTGAAAAATGCCATGGCAACAGAAAATCATATGGTATACAATAAACTATTTAAAGAGTGTGTCTAGTTCTCCCCTGCCTTTTCTGTGTTTTTGCACTCTTTCAAGACTTGGCCACACAGAATGAGTAAGCTTAGTATTTTAACACGCAACAGAGAAAATGTTACATAACTCAGTAACCAGAAAATACTCCAAGGCTATGATCCTTTTTGAGTGCTTGCCACAGGAAATCTGGCTGTCAATCATTATCCAATATCTGAAGGCTAAATAATAACATGCAGCACTGAACAGGATATAATATTTCTTGCAAGTTACTGCTCATTTACTGCTCATTTTATAATGATAAATTAAATTGCACTACCTGTTGATAAAAGAGCCAGGCCTCTAGATCATTGAATATTGGAGAAAGAAAGTTGATTGAAATCTGGGTGATAATTTCTTTGCTTTAACTGTTGAAGGAAAGGTGGAAGACATTAGACAACTGACATTAAACCCAAGGCCAGCAGTGTGTATGAATTAAAATGCTGCTATTATTTGATCATTATAAAAATAAACTAATTTCATAGTTACTCTTGACACAAGTAAGAGGCAACACTTACTGCAAGATGTATTGTGGATGATTTTTTTTTTTTTTGTAATCTGCTTAACAGAGATTTTCTGTTTATAAGTGGAATATAAAAAAATTGTAAATAAATAAAGATGGTAAAAGAACCACAGAGACCAATTTTAAGTGGTATTCAATTGATATCCTTGGAGCCTTGGTAAAACATTGAAGTGAAGAAGAAGGAATAAATAGAGGCTTTCAGTCATTATCTCAGCACTTTACTCGTGGTAAAAAATAATTGCCATTTAAAAAAATTTTAAGTTCAACTGTTGGGTTAATTAATTTGTTCACTTACTAACATAAAATGCTAATATTAAAATGACCTTGGAAATATTTACTTAGTAGTAGATTTAAAAAACACGTGCGTGCGAGCGTCCATGCGCGCTCACAACCCGGCACGCACACATGGACATGCGATTTTATAACATGTGGGCACCAGTGCATCCATGTTATAAAATCGAGGGTTGGCATGTGCAAGGGGGTGCGCTATCCTAATCTCCCCCCCAAGTCCTGCTGGCACGCAAACCCCTGGCACAGCAGCAAATGGCCGCTGTGCTGGGTGCCTCTAGCCACATCCTGCCCTGCCACCTGGACCGCCCTGCCCCTTTCCCGAGGTCCCAGGACTTACAAGCTTCCTGGAGATTTACGAGCGTGGCCAGGCCTTTGAAAATGCCTGGGATTTAAGCACGTAAGGTTTTGAAAATTTACCCCTTAATGCATTCATTTCAAAAGTGGGCCAAAGAAAATTTGTAAGGGAACAGTTTTTGGGAGGCTGCCAATATAAAATTTGCATATGCATTTTGCAATTTGCACAATAACGACCAATGCATTTTGTAAATTACCCTGTTTGAACATTGAGAAGCGGTGTCTTAAACTTGAAGAACAGAAGTGCTGCTTCTGTGCTCCCTCAGAGAACATTTAAAGTTAAAAAAAAAAAGCAAAAAAAAACAACCCCACTTTGGTTAAGTCCTGTAAAACACATTAGTGTGAACATGTGTGATGAGTAAGTGTGATTAGAGTATATTTTTCTGAAAAGGTAAAATTAAGAGTAGTTGAAGATAAAATTAAATCTGCTGATCTGTGGTGTTAAAGTCAGCTTATCTAGCAATTTTCTAAAAGAAAAAAAAAGTGTATGTAAAGGAAAATTAACAGTAAATTCAGTCATGCATAAGTGAATTTTATTAATTTAATCAAAACCCTGATAGTAAACTCTAAGGTGGCTCTGTGCTTAATGAAAACCATAAAGATGAATTTTAAAAGCTCGGTGTGCACCAAAACCTGGAGATACGCGTGTTTCTCGGGCTGACGTGCACCATGGGGATTTTAAAAATTGCGCGAGTACACATGTATCTCCTGGTACACGCACAAATCAAAACATTAAAAAAGGGACGGGGTGTGGGCTTGGTCTGGGCGGCAAATAGGCAGGACATGTACATTCCGGGAAGGTCATTTGAATTGTGCATGTAAGTATTTATAAGCACACGTGTGCGCCGGGGTCCTCTACCACGTATCTCTTCTTCTGCTATGGAGGGCATGTAAGTATTGAAACAAAAAAAAGGCTAGTTAGCGAGGTTTTAAGTGTTGGGGCTAAAAGAGTAAAAGGGAGGCATATTAACTAGAAGGCGTTAGGAAGTTATATCCTTTACCTGTGTGAACTGGGAGCAAACTGGGGAAACTGGTAATTGTGTCAGCATGTATATCTAAAAAAATATCTAATAAAATGCATATCTAATCGATTGCTACTGGTACTAAATTTGGCGGAAAATGAGGGGGTGTGGTATAAACATTGTAGTAATTTAAAAATCAGTTTATGGCTTTTCACACAGAAAGATCTTGTCATAGATACATCCCAAATCTGCTGCAAATCTTTCCAATCAAGATCAATTTATAGATCTCAGTTCCAGGAGGTGATCAGATTCAGCAAGGTCTCTTCTTGATCTATCTGCTTCTGTATGCATACAGTATATATAATTTACTTATCAAACAAGGAGCCCCTTCTTTGCAGCAAAACAATTTTTCCAGTCCATCACTTTCTTCCGTATTATCATCGATGCCCACTAAATTATGAATATCCCTCCTTAACTGAAGATATAATTAGTGTGTCTGGGGAGCCCATAGTCCATAATGTGCCGGTCCATTAAAAGCCGTCTAAGGAATTTGAAGCCTCTTTAACTCCATTTGTCGTATCAGGTGGAAAAGTGACTGGTGATAGCTGAGGAGTTTTCAGCAAGGGAGTCATATAGGAAGGGGTGGTATATGGAACCCCTTTTTTATTGTTGACAACTTGTCACACCTTAATGGTATGAGAGAGAATAGAATTAGTTCTGCACATCTTTCTGCACAGAGCAGAAGCCCCAGATATGTGTAACAAGGAGACCAGACTACTTCCCACATCCCTCCTCGAGGTCCAATGAATGTCGTAGAGCATCTATGCTTATCCATACTCTGAGGCATGTCAATCAAGCAGCCCAGTAGTACATTTGGAAGTCCAGGAAAAATCACTCCCCCATAACTCTTTGATTTCAACAATGCATCATATTTCAATCTAGGGTGCCCCCCCTCCCCAACACACAGAAATGTGAAAAAATTATTCTTAAGAGCAGAGAGCACAAAATTGGAAATGTGACAAGATATATGTAAAAAAGGATAGAGCAGCCTGGGTAGGATAGCCATTTTAATAGTATATACGCTGCCCAACCAGGAGATATTAAAAGGGGTTCATTTTTCCATGCCACGTTTTATCCTATCTAATATGGGAGCATAGTTAGCAAAAATAATCTTGAAAGATCCTTAGGGATCCATATACCCAGATTTTTAAACCCCTCTTCAGCTAGTTTAAACTGGTTTATATCTGGTGGTAGAGATGTGGGGGAACCAAGCAGTGCCACCTCCGATTTTGAATAACTTATCAGATAACCAGAAATTCAGTTACATTGCTGCAGAATATCAATTAAGGCTGGACTGATTTTGAAAGGCTGGTAAGAAATAAATGTGTCAAACACACAATAATATCTTAAAACAAACCCCTCCACTGCAGTAGAACACTGAATAGCTTGAACCATTGGCTTCTATAGCCAGGGCAATAAGATGGGTGAGAGTGGATACTCCTGTTGGGTACCTTTACAGATCAAGAAGGAAGCCAACAACACCCCATTCAACAGTACCCTCTCTATTGGATCAGAGTACAAGGCCTTGACCCAACCAATGAAGGATTCTGGAAAGCACCATTTTATAAGCATTAACAAATGAATTGCTAGGACAGGTGGTCAAATGGAAATAATAGTTCAATTGCCTAGTATTGTTAGTAGAAGATCTACCTTTCATAAACCCAGTTTGATTTTGATCTATTAATGTCAGTATTGGATCTTCACACTAAAATCTTAATCTGTGTTAATCAGTGATATAGGTCTATAGAAGTGCAGTTGAGTGGGTCTTTAAATATTTTTTCTTTTTCAGAACTAATAGAGCCTCTGTTAAATGGTCAATTCAGATGTTAGGCTCCAGAAGATAATTAAATAGTTCTCTTAATGTTGGGGCCCCTAATTCCATGAAGGATTTGTAGAAATCTATAGGAAACCCAATGAGGCCCAGAGTTTTACCATTGGCCAATCATTTAATAGTCCATTCCACCTCTTCCTTTGTAATAGGATCTGCCAATATTTCAGCTTTCTCCTCCAAGAGCTTTGGAAGACGGAAAGGGCAAAACAAAGGCAGCTACCTTCTCTACCTCAAGCTCAGGTTGGGCACTATAAAGTTCAAATGTTGAACAAATATTGTATTTATATCAGAGGGGAAATGCCGTATGATGTCAGAGCCACATAATACCATACACTATGGAGCTTTGAATATGCTCTTTTACCACTTTAATGAGTAGCAAACCCGCCTTATTACCTTGTTCGTAATATTTTTATTTAGTAAATTTAAAGATCATTTGATAATAGTAATTTGAAGGGTTATAAATTCATCTCTGCTCTGTTGAGGTGACTTGCATAGGATATGATCTTCCCTCTTAAAACACACTTACAAAGCTTCCCTCCACAATGTATGATTGTACTCTTCTGGAAGATTTGCTTCTGTATATTCATTATAGGTTATAGTCACCAAATCCAAGAATTCCCTCCTACCCAACAGTGGATGACCACAGACCTAATTTTGTCTCCAAGGTTAAGGAGATAACATGATGGTCAGATTAACTGCATTGTAGTATGTCACAGTCATCTATCATTGTGATCAATCTATTCTACTGTAAGACCCATGTCTGGGCAAGTAGAAGGTATAGTCATGACTTGTTGGGTATCTCTCTCCAAACATCCTTTAGGACAAGTATTCAGCAAGTGATTAAAGCCGAACAGCGAGTCTACCCTGCGTGATCCCACTCCGGTCCTATCCAGCCAGTTATCCCTACACAAATTCCAATTATTACCCAGACACAACCCTCTGATGTCATATTGGCTCAACACATCACAAAAGGTCAGTGTAGAATTCATTGTATCTGGAGTTAGGGGAATATACATCAACTAGAATGAGAGGCTGATCATATAAACTACCCTCAAGGATAACAAATGGGCCCTCTGGGTCACAAAAAGTTCTTTGAATCTGGAGGGAGAGGCCTTTATGAATAAGAATGCATCTGCCCCTATTTTTGGAGTTACAGGATGCTGCATACACATGACTTACTCAACCTCTGCATAATTTCTCTGCATCGTTTCTTACAAAAATGCTACCCCAGCATTTTGCTGTTTGAATAATTGGAGAACTCTAATTCTTTTATCTGGCATACTGATACCTTTCACACCAAAAAAGCCCTCAAACACAATCTGTGTATTCCAGTAACCGAAGTTGTAAACAATAAATCACAATACATGGTTAAAACTGGTATCTCATTCATACAATCATATTCCAGCCATCAAACTTCAGAAGAAAATGTATGCAAATTTTGTAGGACCCTTACTCATAGAGTCAATAGAATGTACCAGACTCTTCTTGTGGTATCGAGTCCCTTTACTTTGTTTATATCATTTTTATCAATTTTCTATTTTTATATATAAAGTCCCAAAACTTGAAAAATGATGGAAACTCCAAAGTTTAAATGAGCTTAACAGTTTTTTTGTCCAACCAAACTGGTAAACGCAGTCACAGTACAAATAATAATGATGTCACACATAATGTCTGTGAATCGATTGGTTTGGATATTTGAGACGACCTGTTTGGAAACTGATGAGAACGATTTGTTTACAAACCTGAGATGATAAGGATGCGCCGTTTGGAAACTGATGAGAATGATTTGTTTACAAACCTGAGATGATAAGGATGCGCCATCATTTCCGGGATTTCAACGATGCTCAACCTGATAGAGGACTAGTGTGGTCAGGAAGTGATGTTAATGCACGACCTGGTTGAAAACTAATACTACCAGATTGGAAACCCAGGTTCCTGTCGTAACTTCCGGCCTTTGGAGTTTAAAGGGTCCAGTTGGTTGCTGTGTTTCTTTAGGCAGTGCGAGTCTAAATGTGGACCATGGAAATAACTTTGGATTAAGGAATAGCTGTCTGTTAATATGAATTGAACATCGATGGATTCTTTACTGGATGTCACTAATGAATAATCGTGAAGGAGTTACTCCCCTGAGGCAGGACCCCTTTTTTGGTGGTCCAAAACGCGATCGTGTCGGGACGAGACTGAGTTTGGATGAATATCACCATTATAATCTTGTGATTTCAGTTGAATGTGTGACATCATTATTATTTGTACTGTGACTGCGTTTACCATTTTGGTTGGACAAAAAAACTGTTAAGCTCATTTAAACTTTGGAGTTTCCATCATTTTTCAAGTTTTGGGACTTTATATATAAAAATAGAAAATTGATAAAAATGATATAAACAAAGTAAAGGGACCCGATACCACAAGAAGAGTCTGGTACATTCTATTGACTCTATGAGTAAGGGTCCTACAAAATTTGCATACATTTTCTTCTGAAGTTTGACGGCTGGAATATGATTGTATGAATGAGATACCAGTTTTAACCATATGTACTGATATCTTTGACATTTAGAGAGACCACATGTAGATCAAGTAGCATTTACCCTGAATCCAAGCTGTACAACCTTCAAAAAAACAATAATTACAGTATTTACAAGGCCAGTAAATACCATAGTAATTTTAATGTGCCTATTTTACAATTTTTATAACCCAACCAATTGAACTGAGCATCTACAACCCCTTTCAAACCCTTATTCAAACCTCTAAACCACCTCCTGGTACTTCCCCCAGCCCATATAACAAATCCCTTAACCTGGTCCCTGAGATCCCCTTTCCTTCCCCCACCACCCGTTCTTTGTCAACCCAACCATCATGCCCATAAAAATGAAGTGCACAACAGTAGATAATCTCAAGTAGTAGACTTCCCAAATAGGTACTACTATTAGTAATAGTACTAGCAAAAACAGAGAAAGGCAGAATATCCCGCCAAGGCTTCTCATGGCCCAGGTGAGAACTCCAAATTGTTAACTACATGAAAACAAAAGCTTAATAGATAAGAAAAATTATTTACAAAACAACCAAACAAAAAGAAAATAAAGTCCATCAAAGCAGATCAATGCTTCTCCCATTGAAACACTCAAAGACCTGGTAAACTGATTATATGCAGATAAGAACATAAGAAATTGCCATGCTGGGTCAGACCAAGGGTCCATCAAGCCCAGCATCCTGTTTCCATCAGTGGCCAATCCAGGCCACAAGAATTTGGCAATTACCCAAACACTAAGAAGATCCCTTGCTACTGATGCAATTAATAGCAGTGGCTATTCCCCAAGTAAACCCGATTAACAGCAGTCAATGGACCTCTCCACCAAGAACTTATCCAAATCTTTTTTGAACCCAGCTACACTAACTGCACTAACCACATCATCTGGCAACAAATTCCAGAGTTTAATTTTTTGTTCTCTGTAAAGGCTATGCCTGTCTGACAGCTACGCTGTCCATGTTCTAAGTTCTTTGTAAACCGATACGATGTGCAAACTGAACTGCACTCTGAATTTCCTGGAAGGGTTGCACCCTCCACGGACTGTGATCCCCGAAAGGGAAGTATTTCTGCCTTAAATATTTTACTTAAAAGAAAATTAAACAAACAAAAAATTAAAAATTAAAAAGTACATAAGTGAAACTGACCAATGATTAAAGATGATCCCTAATGCGGCTTGAGAGCAGAGATGCCAAAAGAGTTCGCGGGATGGTATGAGAGTCACTTGATCACGTATATGAAAGTTCAATTTGTGAAAAATTGTTTATAGAGTTATGAATCGGAACTGATTTATCACTATTAGAAAATTTCAAATTCTAACGTATTATATATCATTACTGTTGTGTTCGTTGGTTCTAAAACAAGGTTGGAGTCTAGTTATTGGTATATAAAATATGCCAAATAAATAAAAAAATATAAAATAATTGTGCGTTGAGTGAAAAATAATTTTCTCTGATTAGTCTTAAATGTGCTACTTGCTAACTTCATGGAATGCCCCCTAGTCCTATTATTTGAAAGTGTAAATACCCGAGTCACATCTACTCATTCAAGACCTCTCATGATCTTAAAGAACACTGTGTACACTGAAGAGAAAACCAAAAAATTTGCCAGTATTCTATATATATATATATATATATATATATGGATGTATGACAAAATCCAATTAAAGTTGCTAGGGCAACTGGGACCCCCAGATGCACACATATCACCACTTCTCACCAGTTGCCATCCTGTATAACCCGGTAAGTTATACATAAATAGAAAACATGTCATCTGGAGAAGAAGCAGAGACAAAACCCAAGATTTGAAAGGCAGGATCACTGTTGAAAGAAAAAAAAAATGGGGGGGGGGGGGGGGGAAATTAAAATCACCAAGTTCCACATGAAAACAAAAGCTGGGGTCATGGTGTTCACATTCCCTAACCGTTAACATCTAAGCATTGCTTTCTGCTTATACAATAGTTGTGACATCTGCCATAATTAGCCCATACACACCATCCCAATCCTAACCACAGTTGAGTAATTCATGTGGAGTCCAGCCTGGCAAGAAAGAGTTGACCCTCTGCCACCAATTCAAATATACAGTGCCGATTATGTGCAGACACATTAACTTGGGCAGGGTAAAGCATAGTATATGATAGGCTGTACTGATGCAGTGTTTTTTTAATCTGAGCAAATGTTGCCTTTTTTGTACCAGCTGGGAAAAGTCATGAAAGAAAAAGCTGCGCTGCTGTTGAAACATAACATGATCAGCCGCCTGAGCTTTATCCATTACCTTGTCTATGTAGTGATGAAATTGTGAAATCACTACTCTAGGCCTCCCAGCCAGTGGAGGAGGAGGATCCAAGGCCCTGTATGCATATTCAGGTGCTTGTTCTTAACATCCAGGCCTAGTACTTCTGGTATCCAATGAGAAAAAAAGGATACCAAGTTTCTGCCTTCCGCTTCTTAGGGCAATGCCATGATTCGGATGTTCTGAACCTACTGCGATTTTCTATGTTGTCGAGTTTCTCCTCCTTAACCAGAAGTTTCTGCAACAGGGTGTCCACTTTTTTACATGCTTCAGTGAACAATATTCCAATCTCCTCCATGTGCCTCTCAGTCTCTATAATTCAAGATCTCTTGCGTCGTGGACACCTGCTGGGTTAACCTTTTCCACAAGTGTAGCCAATTTAGAATTTATGTCCAAGATGAGCTGATCCAACAAGTGTTCGAACATATCTTGCAGTCATTTTGTGGTATCCATGTGGGTAGCAGATACAGGCCACTCATCCTCCAAGATAGAATCCGCTCCCTGACTAGCTGGTTCTGTCAATTTTGGTACAATATTTCTAGGCGGTTCAGATGTTTTCTCAGCTCAATAAAGCAGCAAAGATTTCTTTGGCTGGTCCTTAGATGCTGAAGCCATAATTGCAAGGAGAAAAGCTATTTTAAACAGGATAATCAGCATTGATCAGAGAAGCTCACCACACAAGCAGCCTCCTGTTAGCAGTTCATCATGTGACCCCCCCCTCCATTATAAATATTTTTGTTCTAATCCAAATAAAAGGATCCTCTTAGGGAAGGATGGTCCAGTATATATGGGGACAACCTTATCTCGTGGAAGGATTTTATTGTTGAATTTTACTTTCTAGAAAGATCAATTGTTGAATTTTACTTTCTAGAAAGTAAAATTCAACAATAAAATCCTTCTACGAGATAAGGTTGTCCCCTTGTTGTTTTTTGCCTTGGCTACGTGGGACCGCCTTCCGATTTGTTTTATTGGTCCAGTATATATGACAGTCTGGTGGAGGTATTTGATTTGCAGTGAGGCAGCTGCCCAGTGCAGCTTGGAAGGACAGATGGGGGATACAGGCTGCAGCAGAGTCACTAACAGGCAAAGCAGTAGCCCAGTGTGTAGCTGTGGGAGAATTGGGGCTGGAACCTATACTCTGACAGTTCCACTGCTGGGCAGTGGAAGAACTGTGGATAAGAAATGGTTTTAAATAAATACATGTGAATGAGAGACTTCTTCAATATGGAATATATACACCATTTTACAAATCAATTGATGGAAATCACTATTAAGTCCCACACCATGAGCCCTGCTTTCAAAAGGCTCTTGCCATAGACACAGAATTAGATAAACTGTTTTCTAAATAGCTCCCCAAGGTTTGCTGATGTTAACATATGAACATGCCATACTGGGTCAGCCCAAGGGTCCATCAAGCCCAGCATCCTGTTTCCAACAGTGACCAATCCAGGCCATATGAACCTGGCAAGTACCCAAAAACTAAGTCTATTTCATGTTACCGTTGCTAGTAATAGCAGTGGCTATTTTCTAAGTCAACTTAATTAATAGCAGCTAATGGACTTCTCCTCCAAGAACTTATCCAATCCTTTTTTAAACACAGCTATACTAACTGCACTAACCACATCCTCTGGCAACAAATTCCAGAGTTTAATTGTGCGTTGAGTGAAGAAGAGCTTTCTCCGATTAGTTTTAAATGTGCCACATGCTAACTTCATGGAGTGCCCCATATGTTTATCCACTGTCTTCTGTGGCAAGTGCAACATTTTTTGCATAACCTAGTAGTCTCCCTGAAGTGCTGTATGAACTATGTTCCATACTGTATTGGCCCAATTATAAGATAAAAAATAATGATTCATTTCAAAAACTCTACCTTGACTTGTAATCATGGACTAGGCCACATCATAGCTCACCTGTGGTTCCTAAAGAGTTCTGGTCTAGAGGACTACGTAGGCCAAGACTGAAAGAAATGTTACTAAGAAGGCAATAGTGGGTTTAACAGCATAGCCCTATTCTGGAGGAAATATATATATATACTTGCCAGAACAAGGTTGAGACATATTGGTGGGGCAGTGAGTGTGCAATTTGTACTGCCAGTGCCTATGCTATACCTGTTTTGTGGATAAATGGAGGACTTTAGTTTCCCATGCTGGAAAACTGGTACCTTTCCAGATCCCTAAAACAAATTCACTAGATATTTTTTTTCTTTTTTATAAAAAAAATGAGAAACTATATTATCGGAGATTAATAGAAACCCTGTTACAAAGAATATACAAAAAACAATCAGCACCTTTGTTATTTTTAGGTTACAAACCAATTTCTTGGTGGTTGAAAACACACAGGCCAATGTAATACTGTGTGCTCAAGCTAGCGTACTGGTGAACCTGCGGTTGCACGCGTGTTTTGAACACGTGCCCATAACCCCATATGCAATAAGGGGATTAAAATGTCCAGAACTTGCATCCAAACCATCACTTAGCTAATGGCGCTCATCACATGTAAAAAAATAAATGTGCGCCTGATGCGCATATTTTTACTCTCAAAAATGAATGCCTGCCTCCGAGCAGACGTTAAGTCTTGAGGAGCCCCTAAAGTTAACAGAAATGCAGAAAATACTGTTTTTCTATAGTTACTCCAACTTAATACCATGGCGATATTAATTCGGAGGAACCGCAAAAAGGAGTAATGTAAAAAAACCTAAAAAAAAAAAGTCTTGCCAAGAAAATGGACGCTTGTAATATTGAGCGTCTGTTTTCCTAACCCATGCACAGCCATTTTTCCTGGGCATCCAATGCCGAGGAAGCGCTAATGATGCAAAATTTCCCTTCGCGCCTCCTGTTTAATGTAGCGGCTCATTTGCCTACTACTGCATCACATGCCTGGGAAAGGTGGATGGGTGTGCGTTAGGAAAGCAGGCGCTCAATCATGAGCGTCCATTTTTCGCGGGCCGATATTGCATCAGCCTGTTAGTGCTTCGACAGTGTAGTAGGTAACAAATTAAAAAGTGCATGCTAGAAGCATGACACAAAGGTGTATTTCTCTCCCTCCATGTTAATTAAAGTCAGAATATAGGACTGAGAATAGAAGTTGTTAGGCAATTTTAATTTTTACACTAACGAGAACCAAAATTATAGTTCCCAGATACCTTTTAGTCTTGATCCCCCATGCCAAACATCAGTAATTTCTGGATACCAACGTGAACGGATGGATAGACCGACAGACAGAAAGCACTGAGGCAACTGGCTCTCACACTAGCAAAGCAGGCCTAAAACGGAAAGGCACCATGAGACCATAAAAAGATGGCAGGTAGCATACACAACTATTTTTTCTACATATATTTATATATAATACACAGTAATTTGTGGGGTGCTTTCTCTCTTTCCATATAGAGAAACAAAGAGACTATCTATGTGTGTGTGTGTGTGTGTGTATGTGTGTGTGTGTGTGTATATATTTCCTTAGTTGGAGTCATAAGACTTCTCTGGGTGAAGAGTCATGAAAGGGAATAGTAAAAAAAAAAAAAAATTAGAATTGAGAACTGAGTAGAGAATTCTGCTTTTGTTAGGGAAATCAGAATTACAAATCCCTGCATGCAGTAAAACAGGATTGGATCAAGCTGAACTGGAGCCAGTTAGTGACCCTGCACAGGGCACTTCCCCTTTTACCTGTACTTTTGAACATAGAGCAGAGGAAAGTTTTAACCTATTAATAACTTCCCCAAATGTTTTATGACTAAAAAAACAGCCTTTGTCTGGGCCGGAGTTTCCTGCTCTCTGCTGAAGCCTTTGTTGTCTCTGTTTTTCGATTGAATCAGCGCCCTGCATGAGCAACACTGCTACAGTTAAATAGGTGTGGCCACTCTGTACTAGAGCAGAAATAAGTTCCTGTTAAATCCGCTTCTGACCGGAGAAAGGACAATGCACGAGACCTTCGATTCAATTATTTACTTTTGGTGCATTCTATCAATTTTGTTCCGGAATGTTTTGCATCATTTCAAATATATAAAAATATAAAATACAATTCATTGCAAAGATACCTTTGCCATACAATGGGAGAAGGTAAGTGTCCAGGTTACTTGTTCTTAAAAAGTAAAGTGTGTAAATGCTAAAATAAAGAATAGGGATACATATATTGTAAATTGAATTGTATCAGCATATAGAACCATTATGTATATGGAGGATTTATGGATATTAATTTATATATATGTACAGCTGTGTTTAAAAAAGGTTTGGACTATTTTCTGGAGGAAAAGTCCATAAACCATTAATAAGGTGGAGTTGCAGAAATCCATTGCTTGGCCCTGGGATAAGCAGCTTAGAATCTACTGCATCTACCCCTTGGGATCCCAACAGGTACTTGTGACCTGGCTTGGCCACTGCTGGAAACAGAATACTCGGCTTGATGGATCTTGGTTTGACCCAGTATGGCAAGAAGCCTTATGTTCTTATGTGTATAGAGTAGAAAGGGGAATACACATGGGGACCCTGTAGCTCAAAGATTTAGCCATAAACATGGATATGGAATCAGGAAGATCCCCTGTAGGAATGTGGTGGTGGTGGTGGAAGTGCGTGCCAAAATACAAACGTTATGAACACTTATTGGATAGCTTATTACCAGCACCTTGAGATGGCACATTCAAAACTCTGTTCTGCGTCAATCCGATCAGACTTTAGTTTCATAAGAAATGTAAACCAGGTTTTTGAATGACACGCAGCTGGAAACTTTTGCAAATGATGCTAAACTTTAAAACATAATCAGTTGAGTTTTATTTTCTGTTGATTGTGAGGTCAGTATTCACCTGTTGTCCGGCTCCCAAAGTTAGCTGGATAAACTTATGCAGCTAACTCAGGTGAGAGATTCATCTACACTGCTGAATAAGTTCTGCTATCTTAGTTACCCAGATAAGCTTAGCCAGCTAAATTTAGGACAGCTGAATAGCTATCCTAGACTTATCCAGCTGAGTCATAACACTAGCATTAAGGCCCTAATGCACGTGATAATGCCATAACGCACACTGGGGCGGATTTTCAGACTCCGCGAATAGGCCTACTTTTGTTTGCGCTCCAGGCGCAAACAAAAGTACGCTGGATTTTAGTAGATACGCGCGGAGCCGCGCGTATCTGCTAAAAACCTGGATCGGCGCGCGCAAGGCTATCGATTTTGTATAGTCGGCGCGCGCCGAGCCGCGCAGCCTACCCCCGTTCCCTCCAAGGCCGCTCCGAAATCGGAGCGGCCTTGGAGGGAATCCTCTAACGCCCTCCCCTCACCTTCCCCTCCCTTCCTCTACCTAACCCACCCGCCCGGCCCTGTCTACACCCCCCCCCTTACCTTTCTCCGGGGATTTACGCCTCCCGGAGGGAGAAGTAAATCCCCGCGCGTGAGCGGGCCTCCTGCGCGCCGGGCCGCGACCTGGGGGCGGGTACGGAGGGCGCGGCCATGCCCCCGGACCGCCCCGGGCCGTAGCCACGCCCCCGTACCCGCCCCCAAAATGCTGCCGACACGCCCCCGAAACGCCGCGATGACCGGGCCTGCCCCCCGACACGCCCCCCTCAGAGAACCCCGGGACTTACGCGAGTCCCGGGGCTCTGCGCGTGCCGGTAGGCCTATGTAAAATAGGCTCACAGGCGAGCAGGGCTCTGAAAATCCGCCCCATAGTAAATAGTGCAACGTGCATTAGTATGCAAATGAACATTTGCTGTGCAAGTGGGAGGAGTTTGTCAGAGTTAATTGTAATGCGCAGTTCCTAACGTCACATGCGATAGAGTAATGCACAGCAATGTGGGTTTTTATGCCGGAAATAACTACACCTTTTTTTCTTTGTGTTGTGCCCACGTTAGCTGTGCCTTACTGACCGAAAAGGTTTTTATTGTAAATGGTGGTTCGAGGAGAGAGAGAGAGAAACAGAGGGAGAGAGACCAATACGTAAGTTTACTATTTATACCACAGTAATAGGTATACACCTTGGGATGAGGTTTGGGGGGTGGGATAGGTTTTGGGGGGCAGTTTTACATGCACAGAAGGAGTTGATTTGTACAATGTACTCTCTACCTAGCTTGATTGCAGTTAGGTAGAGAGTGCATCAAGCTAAGTAGAGAGTACCTTGTACAAATGAACTCCTCTTTTACCTTTCATCACTCCAAGTGACAGAAAATCTTCACTTTGTCAACTTTGTTGTTCATACCTTTGATTGTGTATATAAAACTTTCTCACAGGGCAAGCAGGATGGTAGTCCTCACATATGGGTGACATCATCAGGATGGAGCCCAATCACAGAAAACTCCTTTAAAGTTTCCAGAGCTTTGACTGGCCCCTACTGGGCATGCCCAGCATGGCACTAACCCTGCAGCCAGCAGGGGTCTCCCTTCAGTCTTCTTTTTTCCGCGCAGCAGTAGCCTCGCGGTAAAGAAGCTCTGAAGAGATTCCTGACAAGAATTTTCCTCACGGAATTATTTAAAGTTAAATTGCCCCACAGGGGTCCCTCCTCTAACCTTTCTCTGACCGCGGTACTCCGGTAAGTTTTTACCCATTTTCCGTCGATTACCGTCGAGTTTGGCCCTTGCGGCCTACTGGCCGTCTACCGTACCGCGGCTCGATATTTTCAATAGCCATGGCGTCGGGGTTCCGTCGGTGCCCGGACTGTACTCGCACCATGTCTATCACAGACCCCCATGGAGTCTGTGTAATGTGTTTAGGCCATGAACACGATGTCCTGACTTGCACCAAATGTGCCCTTATGACACCAAAAGGTCGCAGGGCCAGAATGGAGAAGATGGAACTCCTCTTCCGTGCTCAAACTCTGACTCCGTCCATCGCATCGACATCGTCGGAACCAGCACCATCGACTTCGCGCCAGCATCGACCACCAACCGGTGACTGATCGCCATCGACGTCTTCATGGCCATCGACACCCTCGACTCCCCCTCAGGATCGAGGGGATCGCAGGGAGAAACATTGCCATCGACATCGCAAGTCTCGGACCGTCGAAGGAGTGAAATCATCGACCCCGCCACCGTCCGAGCTGCCGTCGAAGAAGCCCCATCCAGGAAAGGCACCGACCATTCCTGTGACCGGGTCATCGAGGCAACCCTTACCCGATCGGGGTTTGGGAGTCGCGATTCCGCCTGTAAAGGTGGTCCCTCCGGCTATGCCTCTGCCTCCCTCTTCTGTTCCGGAACCGGGGCTGCTTGCTCCAGGTCTCCGAGTAGAACTGGACCGACTGGTTCAGGAGGCCATCGACAAGGTGATGCAACATTTCCAGGTTCCTCCGGCACCGATTGGAGAATGGAGGCGCTGATGGCCGTCCTTCCACCGATGGATCCCAGGTCTCCGATGCCTCTGATGCCCTCCCCGATGACAGCTTCATCAGGAGGAGAAACACCGTTCCGCATCCCTCCATCGGGAGTTTTGCCTCAGCCATCAATGCCGATACGTCCCTCACCACCGATTCATCTGTTGATGCCGATACGTCTGCCGGCGCCATCGAGTCATCCATCGATGCCCTCGATGTCTGCACTGGTGCCTTCGATGCCATAACCGGTGCCTCCGGCGATTCCTCCGATGTTTTCGGAGCCTAGACTGGGAACCTCAGGTATCCAACCCCCTTCACTTCCTAAAGGACAGTCTGCTGATCCTTATGACACTTGGGATGATGATACTTCAACAGACACCGATGACTTACCTTCACCACCTTCTCCCACTGAAAGTAGAAAGCGTTCTCCTCCAGAGGACCTCTCATTCATAAATTTTGTGAAGGATCGCCTATCAAATCAAGTCATCCTGATTCAGACGGACAACCAGGTGGCCATGTGATACGTCAACAAACAGGGAGGCACAGGCTCTTTCCTTCTATGTCAGGAAGCTGCGCAGATATGGGCAGAAGCCCTCTCCCATTCGATGTACCTCAGGACCACCTACTTGCCAGGAGTGGACAATGTGTTGGCAGACAAGCTGAGTTGCGTCTTCCAACTGCACGAGTAGTCTCTCAACCCCTCGGTAGCGAACTCAATATTTCAACAATGAGGATATCCTCAGACGCAGCTCTTTGCGTCCCCTCAGAACCACAAAGTGGACAATTACTGTTCCCTCATTCGCAGCAAACACTCTCAGCCCAGAGATGCATTCTCCCTCTCTTGGGCAACCAGTCTGCTTTACGCATTCCCTCCACTTCCTCTTCTCTCGAAGACTCTCGTGAAGCTACGTCAGGACAAGGGAACCATGATCCTGATAGCACCTCACTGGCCACGCCAAGTGTGGTTTCCAATACTGCAGGATCTCTCCATCCGCAGGCACATTCCCTTGGGAAAGGACCCGTTTCAGATCACTCAAAACAGGTGCCTACGTCATCCCAATCTTCAGGCCTTATCCCTGACGACATGGATGTTGAAAGGTTAATCCTTCAACCTCTTAACCTTTCAGACCCAGTTTCCCGTGTCTTGATTGCTTCACGGAAGCCTTCCACGAGAAAATCTTACTCCTATAAATGGAAAAGGTTCACATCATGGTGTGCTTCTCAGTCCCTTGATCCCTTTTCCTGTCCAATCCCAAAATTTTTGACTATCTCTGGCATCTGTCAGAGTCAGGTCTCAAGACCTCTTCCATCAGAATGCATGTCAGTGCAGTAGCCGCCTTCCATAAAGGTGTCGGGGATGTCCCTATATCAGTACAATCCCTCGTAACACGCTTTTTGAAGGGCTTGCTCCACATCAAGCCACCTTTACATCCTCCGGCCCCTTCTTGGGACCTTAAACTGGTTCTCGGTCGGCTCATGAAACTACTATTTGAGCCTCTTCACTCCTGTGACCTAAAATATCTCACATGGAAAGTGATTTTCCTTTTGGCTATCACTTCAACTCACAGGGTTAGTGAGTTACAGGCCCTAGTTACCTATCCACCTTACACTACCCTCCTGCAGGACCGGGCGGTACTCCGCACCCACCCTAAGTTTTTACCTAAGGTAGTCTCAGAGTTTCACATTAATCAATCCATCATACTACCTACCTTCTTTCCCAGGCCCCATTCCAATCCAGGAGAACAGGTTCTGCATACCCTTGACTGTAAACGAGATCTAGATTTTTATCTAGACCGTACAGTTGCCCACAGGAAGAACACTCAGTTATTCGTCTCTTTCCACCCCAACAAATTAGGGCAACCTGTAGGTAAGCAGACTCTCTCCTCCTGGTTGGCGGACTGCCTATCTTTTTGCTATCAGCAAGCAGGCATTCCTTTTCAAGTCTGTGTTAAAGCACACTCTGTGAGGGCCATGGCGACTTCAATAGCACACCTACAATCGGTGCCACTTCCTGACATTTGCAGGGCTGCCACCTGGAGTTCTCTCCATACCTTCGCAGCCCACTATTGCTTGGACAAGCCGGAAGACAAGATTCCATCTTCGGCCAGTCTGTCCTGCGTAACCTTTTTCCAACATGACGTACCAACACCCTTCCGCCTGCCCGGTGGGGTTCAGGATGCCCTCTACCAAATTCCACCCCAGTTGTTGTGCCTGTTGCACGCCGTTGGGTACATTTGGTGCATGTTCGGACATCCTCAGCTCGGTACTCACCCATATGTGAGGACTACCATCCTGCTTGTCCTGTGAGAAAGCAAATGTTGCTTACCTGTAACAGGTGTTCTCACAGGACAGCAGGATGTTAGTCTTCACGAAACCCGCCTGCTGCCCCGCGGTGTTGGGTTCGTAACGTTTTGTTCTTTTATTTTTCGGCACTGCCTGTAGCTTTCAAATAAGACTGAAGGGGGACCCCTGCTGGCTGCAGGGTTAGTGCCATGCTGGGCATGCCCAGTAGGGGCCAGTCAAAGTTCTGGAAACTTTGACAGAAGGTTTCCGTGATTGGGCTCCATCCTGATGATGTCACCCATATGTGAGGACTAACATCCTGCTGTCATGTGAGAACACCTGTTACAGGTAAGCAAAATTTGCTGTCCCCCAAAACATACCCCACCCCCCCAAACCTCACCCCGAGTTATGTGCCCCCTTTTACAGTGGTATAAATAGTAAAATGTGTTACGGCCGGGTTCTGCGGCTGAATAGTGGACCCTTGGGCCAACCCACCCCGAGGGGCGGAGTAGGTCGGGAGGCGGAGCCAAGACTCAGAGGGCTAGGATGTTTAGTAGCAATAGAGTCTGATACAGGATCTTCACCCAGGTACGCAGAACCCCCCAGGAGGAGCCCATAGGGTTCCGGCACCTTGGGACTTGGGCCCCAGAGAGAGAGTCCAGCAACAGAGAAGCAGGTACAACCGGTGGTAACAGGACTAGCACAAGCTCTTCACCCAGACACCTAGCAACCCCCCAGGAGGAGCCCGTAGGGTTCTGGCGCCTTGGGACTTGGGTGCTAGTGAGAGAGGCAGGAGCAAGGAACTAGACAGTTCAGGGAGAATAGAGTTCAAGACAAGAGCTTCACCTGGGCACCGGGAACCCCCCAGGAGGGGCCCGTAGGGTTCCAGCACCTTGGGACTTAGGAGACAGCAGAGACAACTCATCTCACAGGCGTAGTTGCAAGGGGCGCCTGACGTGGGGTCCGGAGTTGTGGCGAAGCAAGGCTGCCGGCAGGCGCTGGAGCAGGCCACGCTGAGGACAAGGCTGGTAGCAGGCAGCGAACAAGGCGTAGTCAGGACGGACCGAAGTCAAGGCAGGCAGGAAACACAGCAAGGAACGCAACTCAGAGCTACAGGACTGTAGTGAACCTCATTGCAAGGCGAAGAGGAATAGTCTGAGCGCCGGTTATATCTGGGTGGCGGGTGACGTCATCACTGCGGGCGGAGCCAGGCTTCCGGGTTCTGGGCGCCCAAAGAGTCCGTACTCGCGCACACGCGAGGCCACTGCAAGCGGGGCAAGGAAATGGCGGAGGCCACATGGGCCTATGCGCGTCCCTGGGAGCCGGAGGGTGGTGAGCGCGGCGTTCCCTGGCCCGAAGGTAAGCGCCGGTCTACGAGGAGAGAGGGGAAGCGGAGCAGACCGCAACAAAATGGCAGTAAATATGACTCCCTATGAATACTTAGTATGCAAAACATTGGCACGTTTGGTTAAAAACAATTTCTCTCATTACTTACACTATTCTTTCACAACAAAAGTCCCATAAGCTATTGAGCAATAACAAAGGAGTAATGATGAATATTTTCTTTATGAGTTCATCAATGTCAGTAGCAAACAACATCTACTTGCTACTGTGTTCTGTAAGTACTCAAATGACCCCTTTGATGTTAAAACAAACTGATTACAAGAATTTTCCTTTCTTAAATATATAGTTACTTAAAGTGACAGTACTGCCTAATCTGTTAAAATATCCACTTGCCCATTTCTTGACTCCGTTGCTTGCTTTTCTGATCTGACTCTTATGTCCCCTTTCTTTTCTGTCTTAGTATATTTGGGGGGTAATCTTCAAAGCCATGTACACTTATAAAAACCCAGGTGCATGTAAATGGCTATTCTAAAATTGATGTTACGGTTGCTGCTCGTGGTGCCTATCCCGTGAGCAGCCCCTCTCACCTTTGCTGCCTGCTGTGCCGGTTGGGTCGGTGCCAACCGCCCTTCCTCCTTCTTGCAGCCACTGCCATGGCTTCCCTCCACAGTGTGGAGCTAACGCCATCGCCGCCATCTGAGGCAGGAAGGCCACCAGAGTCTTCGCCTTTCGCAGCATGGAGCCACTGCCGGGATGCTCCCCCTTGCGGCCCTGATGCCGCCGCTGCTGTGCTCTACTTCGCAGCAGGAACGCCACTGTTGCTGCTACTGCCTGTTCTGGGCCCTGCATAGGCACGCACGCGTGCGCGCCCTTGCTTTTCTTTTAAAGGGCCAGCAGTGGGAAAAGCCCTGTGGCCCCATCAGATGATGTAATCAGCCTGTTCCTTCATTAGCCCTATAAAAAAGCTCTGCTTCCTCTCCTCGGGGCCTTCGCATCAGATCCTTATGGTTGCCCATGCTTCTCTTCTCCATTCAAGGTTCTCGGTGGTCTCCTCGTGTCTAGATGGCTCTTCATTTGATGTTAGATGTTCCAGATGTTCCTGGTCTCCTTTGTCTGATGTTCCTGGTCTCCTTTGTCTGATGTTCCTGGTCCTGTTCTTCAATGGAGCTCCCTCGTCGTCTGTTATATGTTACGTGTTCCTGAAGTGATGTCCCAGGTGTTCCCAATGTTCCGTGTTCCAGTCCTGGTCCTGATGTCCTCATCTCTAGTTCTTCGTCCTGCTTCCAGGATTCCTGCTTGTCTACCTTTCTTGGTGTGCCACCGTCGTGGTCCATGACCTGTCCATGGGGGGCTGTGTAGGGCGCTTCGTGGCACAAGGCCTCTCTTCACGTCTGCAGCGCAAGCCTCCGGAGGGCCCTGTTTTTAATGCTGAGGTAGGTTCCTGAATCCGAGTTCCGAGCCTTGAATCTTGAGTCTTGAATCCTGAGTCTTGAATCCTGTTCCTGGACTTTGGAGTACCTTGTGCCTGCTTCCGTCCATGCCCAAGATTCAAGCCAGAACCTGCTCCTTTTCAGCGTGGTCCGCGACCAGCCACAGGAGGCTGTGTAGGGCTTGCCTCGGTGCAGGCTCTCCTGAATCTTTGACATGGTTCCAGTTCCAAGTTTCCACTGTCTCGCATGGAGTCTGCTTTGCTTCTGGCGTGGTCCGCAACCAGCCATGGGCGGCTTTCTGGGCACGCTGCAGGGAAGTACTCAATCTGAGTACTCCCCTGAATCCTGAAACCTTGTCAGAGTCTTCCAAGTTCCACCTAACCTTGAGTCTTCCTAGTTCCTGAGTTCCATGTCTCATCTTGTTCCTGCCCTCAGCCTCCGTCTGGCCTCACACACTCGTTGTTTCCGATAGGGATGTGAATCGGGCTTTGCACGATTAAAAATATCGGACGATATTTTCAAAATCGTCAGAAATCGGGGGCTCCCCCAAAACGATAGGAAAACCCCACGATATTGATCGTGGGGGTTCTCTTATCGTTTTGGGGGAGGGCGGGAAAAACGGCACACAAAAATAACCCCTAAACCCACCCCGACCCTCTAAAACTAAACCCTTTGCGTCTCCCACTCTCCCGACCCCCCCCAAAAAACATTTTACAGGTACCTGGTGGTCCAGTGGGGGTCCCGGGAGCGATCTCCCGCTCCTGGGCCATCCTCCCGCTCCTGGGCTGTCGGCTGCCACTAATCAAAATGGCACTGATGGCCCTTTGCCCTTACCATGTGACAGGGTATCCGTACCATTGGCCAGCCCCTGTCACATGGTAGGAGCACTGGATGGCCCGCGCCATTTTTAAAGATGGTGCCGGCCTTAATGGATGGCTGTAATGGATGGCGCCAGAATGTTAACATTCTTTAATAATGAGAGTGACTACAGAGAAACAGCTTTCAAGAACATTAAACTTGACGAAATGTTATGTTACCACAACTGCCTTAAATACAAAATTATGAATTCGAATTTGCACTATATAGTGTCTCCAGCTGGATAGTGCATAGTGCTACACTCAGCAGCTTTCCCTCTGTAACACTGAAGCGCTCATAAGTGTGATTACAGGTAGCTGGAAGAATTATTCTCTTACTTTTTTTTATTTTACTGCTTACATTTTTGTGGATCTATGTAAGAATTCATCTGAAGGTTCTGGGGTTATGAATGAACAATCATACAAACAGATGCAAAAAACCTGAGACATTTCATGAGGAAACATGAGAAGTACTGTACAGCACATGATTTGGCGAGTTTCCCAGACAACAAAGGATTATTTCATTTCCCGTGATTTTTTATTGCAGCTTCTGCTTGGAAACCCCTCTTGAAATCTGCAGGTAAAGAGAAGGAAACATATTATTTCCTTATAACTGATTCTGCTCTTTTTCCCCCCACTTTCCATTTAGCCAAACACTGCAAGAACAAAGAAGTTACAAAGTTATTACAATAGCGAAAGCAAAACCACTACTAGCTTTCAATGAATTCTAGCAGTCAGCATTCACTGGCTCAGGAAATAATATAGCTTAAAAGGGCCTATTACCCTTAGGTCAACTGGTTCAAATTCTGCTCGGCTCAGAAGTGGCCGAAAGGCATTGCTATCTGAAAGCCATGTAGTGGCTTACGTGAACTGGCTTGGTCCAGACTAGACCCCTGTAGACAGGTGCCCACATCCCTAAAAACTCACGATCAAAATAGGTACCAATTGTCACATGCCTCAGTAGACAGGCCAAAGGCCTATGCCTTGAGACTCAATTGCCCTCTCACCCTCTGAAGTCAGAGGTGAGCAGGATTTCAACACGTCGGCAGGGCAAGGTGGGGAAGCTTGCACTGTTGACGCCCCTTCCAGACCTGCTCTTGGAATAAGTGAAGGACTTTGGTTCCCTATGCTGTCCGTCTAAATTCAACGAGAAGGATTTTAAAAGAAAGAAATGCATATATTATAACTACAAATCATAGACATTTTTTTATGAGCAGTTGTATGAACATTATGCTATTCTGGGCTTTTTTTGTTCATTTCTCCAAAGCCCTGATTCAAACAAGCATTGAGGGATTATATCTGTTTACAAATCTGTTTAATTCCAGATTCTGTTATGTTCTAAATATAGATGGAGCTAGACCCTTTAGGGTGGGAGGCAAATCTTTCCAACTGTTTTTTTTTAGACCCCACCCCCAATCTCCAGCCACTCCTCCAATACTTCCTCTACCCAACTGGCCCAAAGCAGCTTGGGAAAAGGAAGATGGTGGCTGCAATACAGAGACCCAATGAGCGAGCACTGCTTACCATTCATAGTTCCTGCAACCATCCTCTAGTACCATGCTGAGCACTTACAGACCACACAGGATGCACATGTAGTATTAGGAGGGAAAGCTAAAGAAGCTGGAAAGAAGGAAGAATTTGTGGGAGAGTTTTAGTATTTGGAAAGAATGGAGACATAGAGGGGAGGGACAACTGGTGCTTATAGGTGACAAAGGGTGATAAGGAAGGAAATGGAAAAGATAGGGAGGCAAAGTAGTTTGAAGGGAAATGAGTGAAAGGGAGAACAGGAGATTAAGAAGAGAGATTGAGAAGGGAGATGAAAGAGTGAGAAACGAAGGTGGAGGGGTTTGGAGTATTATGTTATAGAGAAGTGAAAGACAGTTGTGGGAGAAAGGCAAGGAAGAAAGAAAAATGGATGAAGAAAGGGAGATGTGTTATCAAAAATAAAATGAAAAGGAGTCAGGAGACCATTGACAAGATTGGAGCAAAGGGAAGATCAAAAACAACTCAGATGACAAAGGTAGAGAAAAAAAAAGTTCTTTCAATTTAAGTACTGAATTAAATCACATCCGAAAGTTTTCAATTCATATATTATGGGGGCAAATTTATTAGCCCACCTTGCTTCAGAGTGCAGGAATACTTATGGACCTGGCAGCTACCTTAATTTCCAAAGGGAAGTTACCCTCGTAGTTTAGACTTGCTATTCCTGCAGGCAGCAGAACAGGGACCAAAACACCGTGTTTCGATTTCAAAATCAAACCTATGCATGTTCTGTTCCTCCTCTACCTATCCCTACCACCACGATGGCCTTCTTGCTAAGGTACCAACCTAGAAAAACTGAAAAGGTGGGGTAGGGGTGTATCTTCCTGCTGTGAGGAGAGCACCTTTCAGCCAGGGCAGTCTAGTTGGGTAACTCCTTGGTTATTTAGCTAATTTACTAAGGTTTTTCTCCCATTCTGTTTCTATTAGGGAAAAAGGCTCTAAATCCCTTTGAAATTTACGGCCCAATTTTAAAAGGGCTACGTCCATAAATGGCCTGATTTTAAAAGGGCCCTGCATGTAAAAAACGGGGGTTATGCGCTTGGCCGGGCCTTGTGCGTGCCACACACATTTAAGAATGAGCCCAGCCATGCACGTAACCCCCGTTATGCACCAAAGTGCCGGGTCCTGCAAAAAGGGCGAGCGGGGGGGCATGTTCTGGGTGGGGTGGGCCAGCACCAATAGCTACTGTCCAGCCGGCCAGTGCACGAAGATTACTTCTGGTCCCGGGGAGGTTAGGGGTCGGGGAGGAGAGGAGAGGAGAGGGGAAGAGGTAGGAAGGGTAGGGTTAGGGATAGGAAAGTTCCCTCCCAGTCCGCTCCTTAATTAGAACTGCCTGCACATGGATGTATGCGCGTGGGTCTTAAAATCGACCCCCTAATCCTCCTCATTTGTAATTTGTAATTTTATAAAACTGTGTTAAATTACACATAATCGATAAGTAGAACCACTCTGTCCTTGCAATGTATTGTATAAAATTCACGAAATTTTTTTTTCTGAGAAAGGGGGTGGGTGAAGTGGGAGGGAATGGAGTTTATTCTCTTCCAATCCAGACTTGGGCTGTCCAGGAATAACAATACGCTCAGTGTGAGGTCTATGGCTAATCTGGTAAATAAAATAAATAAAAGGAAGAGAAAGGAAAATAGACTGTAGACTGGTAGCTGCAGGGGTGCTGAAATGGAGTCTTTAAATAGGGGTAATCCACAGCTCGGAGATCATACAGGTAGACATAATCATGCTACAACACCTTGCATGCAAAATGTTACAAAGAAGTCTATGTATTTCCAAGCACTTTACTATAAAATTAACTCAATGACAATTATGTTCCAGTAGATATAAACAGATGAAGAATCATCTGTTCTTTGTCATGGCAAGAATAAGTCTTTTAAACACAAATCTTTTATAGGTGGCAGTATTTAATGCGTTGACTTTCTCCTGTGTCAGCTTTGGTCGGTTACTGGATAATGATATATGAGTGTTTTACTGGTACTGCCCTCCTTTCTTACTTCTAATAAATGCTGTTGCATGCAAAGGTGGGTTACTTGGATATTCCCACAGTACAGCCGGCTTGATATCTTGATCCCAAACGCACTCTACCACTCCTTCAAATTCTTTGGTCTCTGTTGGGAAATATCCCAGAGATCCCATGCAGTAGTGATCATCATCCAGTGTGCTTCACCTTGCTTCATCAGCAGGTAAGATAACGCTGATAGTAAGCTTGAAACTCCTGAGTTTGTACTGTACTAATCAAACTCCTCCCTGTAATTTTATTTACTTTGCCAGCTTTATCTCAAACAAAAGCACTCCTCACAGAGGTTAGCTTTGCTAGTAGCACACCTTATTCCTCACTGAGATTAGCTTTCCCAGAGTTTTCTCAGCTGTAGCACTCAGAAGAACTCCAGGAAAACACTTACTCCTCTTTAACTAGAGATGAGCTCTTTTTACGCTCTAATGCTCTATACTTCCAGAGAAAGTTTCTAAACCTCTAATCCTCTTTCTCCCCAGAGGACAAACTAACTAAATCTTCTACAGGTCTCTACTTGTTATGCATGCCGGCCGCAGCAGACCCGCACCCCGACCCTCTTACCTCTCTCAAGTTAATCCAGAGCCTGGTCCCTCATCTCTGGCAGTGGTAGGCCATCGGCTCCGTCCTCGGGCCGCCTCTGGTGCCTCTGGTGCCTCTGGCTCAGCTACAGATTCTGGGACTCTGCGTCGGGCCTCTCTGCATGGCCTGCGGAGAGACCCACCACTCATCGCCATGCATCACTGCATCTTAAGTAGGGCCCACGGTAGAAACCGAGCCGCAACCCCGGATGATGATGTCATTGGAGCTCCAGTACTTAAGCCCGGGCTCCACTCCCTAGGATTGCCTTTGCAACAGGTCTCCTCACTGGTCGACTACTCATTGCCTCCTTGTGATTCTCCTCGTTCCTAGTTCCTGGTCCTCGCTGACTCCTGTTCCTGATTTCCTCATTCCTGATCTTCAACCTATCCTCGGATTGCCTTCTTGGACTTTGACCTCTGCTTTGTCTGACCATGCCATGGACTCTCTCCAAGCCCGGACCTCTGCTTTGCCTGACCACGCTGTTCTCTCTCTCCAAGCCCGGACCTCTGCTTTGCCTGACCACGCCGTTCTCTCTCCAAGTCCGGACTTTTGCTTTGCCTGACCATGCCATTGACTCTCTCCAAACCCGGACCTCTGCATTGCTTGACTACTCCGTTGCCTCTCTCCAGACCCAGATTTCTGCATTGCCTGACTACTCCGTTACCTCTCTCCAGACCCAAACCTCTGCTTTGTCCGACTACACTTTTAACTCTCTCCTCATCCAGACCTCAGCCTTGCTTGCCACTGCTCCTAGATTGCTGCCAGTCCTGACTCCAACTTGCTCAATGATGCCTCTTCAGTCTACGTCCTGGCCTTGGCCTATTCAGGCTTTGGCCTGTTCTTGCTCGGGCATCCCCTGTCTGACTTTGGTTCTATTGGTGCCCGGGTCTCCGGGACTCCGCCTCGTCTAGTATAGTCTTTTACTCTCGGCTGCTGCTGCCTCTGGGCTGACCTTGATCTTTCCATTGATGACAACATACGGAGGCCCACCTAAGTCTAGCCGGCCCCGGCACCCAAAGGCTCAACCTGCTGGGAACGAGGGCTGGTATTGGTGAAGCACCAGCCGGCCTCCATTCATCAGCCCTCTCCATCTGCCGACAGTGGGGACCCGTAGGAAACCTCCTATGGGTTGCGTCAACCTCACCTCAGCCCAAGGGTCCACCTCTGGTGCAACAGGTTGCAAAGGCCATGGACTCAAAGGAGCTGTTGCCCTCCAGGCTGTCCCTGGCCTGGCTTTAAAGGTACGAGAACAGCAACAGTTTCTCGAGGCACTGGCCTCCTCTCTTGAGCGTCTACATGCCCGACTTGATGCTATATCCAGCAACTCAGTTCCAGTACCGGCTCCCTCTCATCAACAGCCGTCTCCTAGAGCCTTGTTGGCCCTACCAGCACCACCTTGTTTTAATGGTGACTCCAAGCTTTGCAGAGGGTTTATCAACCAATGCTATATGCAGTTTGTTATGCAGCCCTCCATCTTTCAAGATGAACTAACAAAAGTCACCTTCATTTTGTCTCGCCTTGAAGGGAAGGCCCTGACTTGGGATTCATCCTTGTGGGAGCGATCAAACTCCCTCCTCCAGGAATTGCCTCGATATGTGGCCGTGTTTCAGCAAACCTTTGATGATCCTGGGCGGCATGCCATGGCAAGCACTAATTTGCTGCACCTTCGACAAGGCCAAAGAAGCCTAGTTTACTTTACAATTGAATTCCGGACCTTAGCCTCGGAACTCGCTTGGCAGGAAGACTGCCTGCGAGCTATCTACCTGGATAGACTCTCCTCGCAGCTGAAGGATGAATTGGCAGCACGGGATCTCCCTTCCTCTCTCAAGGTTCTTATCGATCTAACAGGCCGAATTGATTATCATCTCCAAGAATTGGATGCCCAAGAAGCCCTCTCGGGTTCGTTCCCATTCACCACCAACCATCAGCCCTGCCTCCGGTAGGGTCTCTGTTGTGGCCAAGATGGAAGAACCCATGCAGCTGGGCCATGGGCAGCTGTCCCCGGAAGAACGCCTTCAGCGGAGACAAACAGGCCTTTGTCAGTATTGCAGAGCATCTGGCCATCATCTACAGACCTGCCCCTTCCGTCCAGCAAACTTCCCAGCCTAAGTTCAGTTGGGATCCTGAACTTTGGCACAATGTCTCCGGCCCCTCAGCTATCCATACCGGTCACCTTAATCTGGGACTCCCGGTCCTTTCCAGTTCTTGCTCTGGTAGACTCCAGAGCAAGAGGCAATTTTATCCTCGAGGATCTAGTTCAACTTCTGGCTATAAAAACCCGTCCCTTAGAGACTTCCTTGTTCATTGCTTCAATTTATGGAGAATCACTTCCTGGACGAATTCCTTTGACTACAGAGCCAGTTCAACTTCGTACTGGCGCCCTTCATACTGAAGAAATCGAACTATTGGTTCTAGAAAAATCCATTCACCCGGTAGTTTTAGGACTACCCTTACTCCAACTTCACTCCCCTCAATTTGATTAGGGGTCGCTCCAGCTGGTGGAATGGGTTCCATCTGCCAGCATACATGTCTATACAAAGTGGTACCACTACCTGTAGTTTTTCTGGTGACCACCTCCTCAGGCATACCTGCTCCCTATGCAGACTTTGAAGATGTGTTCTCAAAGCAAAAAGCAAACTTTCGGGGGGGCGCTATTGAGCCATGATACAAGATGGACGCATAGTTCCCTCGCTCCGTGACCCGTCAACTATCAAGGCAAAATTTATAGTGAAATTTAATTTTATCTACCCGGAATCATTGCAACAGCCGACGGAACTAACCAGGATGATCTCCAGAAAGAGAACGATGGTCTTAAAGCAGTTCTCCTTTAGCAAACATGCAGAGGAGCTTCTCGCGGGCGAAGCCGAGAAGGCCGTACACGGATGCCGAAGCAGGATTGAGCGAACCGATGGCAGGTGGATCAGCACAGATCACTGAAAGCAACTATTTGGACCTCCCATCGAGATCCGAAATAAGACTCTGGTTTATGGAGCTACGTGAAGATCTCAAAACCCATAAAGCTGACTTGCTGGCGTCAATAGCTGATATGAAGGAAGATATTAGCTCTATGGGACGCAGGGTGGATGAACTTGATGGCAGGGCTGATAATCAGAGTCTTCTGATCGAAACGCTAACAAATCAATCTAAACAACTCACTTATGTGTTGGATGCTCTTACCGACAAGGTTGAGGATATTGAAAACAGATCGCGGCGCACGAACATACGGATCCGGGGAGTACCGGAGATGGCGCAATTTCAGGATTGTATGGAAACAGTTATCTCCCTGTGCACCCATTTACTCAACCATAATAACACAGCTGCAACAGCGAACAACGCGGAAGAAATAAAGATTGACCTGGACAGAGCACACCAAGCGATAGGCCCAAGGAGAGATAACGGCCCTCAGGACATAATAGCAAAATTCCACCACTTTAAAGTCAAGGAAGCGGTCATTAAGGCAGCATGCGACAAGCCTGAATGGAGTTGGCGAGACATCCGGGTATCTATTTATAATGATTTGGCCCCCTCGACTTTACAAAAAAGATACCAATTGCGGGAAGTCACTGCAGCTTTAAGAAATGCTGAGATCCGATATCGTTGGGCATTCCCTTTTGCCCTAGTATTTCAGAGCAAAGGAGTTACCTACTGCATGAAGTCAGTGGCAGAAGCAACGGAATGCTTTCAGCAGGCGGGAATCGTGGCCACCTTTGTATCACAAGATAAACCAGCTTCAGCGGTAGCACACGAGGCGTTTTCAAGATGGCGTCAGCCAGTTCCCGGGAAAGGGCAACTGTGAAGACAGCAATCACAAGCCGGAGCACAAATTGTTGAGGAGGGCTGAACTTTTTGTAATTTGATCCTCATTTCATCTTTCATCAGGATCAGAACTGTGTCAGACTTTGGTAGGATCTGAATTGATATGGCGGGTAGACTATAGTGTTACTGCTATCACTTGATATTGAAAAATTTTTTATTTTTTGTTCAAATTTTGCCGTTATCTTTGTTATTTATTCAGAGGGGAGAGCGGGATGACTATGGTCAGTGGGTGGTAATTCAGGAACCCCCAGATTCTAGACTTGCTGAGGGTTGGCGAGTCATATTTACATGGGGATTGCGGGGTGACGACGGGCAAGTTTGTTTGTTTTTCTTTTATTTATTTTCTTCAATTGGCTTTATAGAATACCTGATATGAATCTAGGTGGGGTTTGGTGTCTGCACGGAGGGTTGGGAAGTTTCTCTTGTAGGGGATGTGATTATGTGGGGCATATGTTTATTTATTTAAAGACTTTTATATACCGACAAGCATTTGCACATCGTATCGGTTTACAAATAACTTAGAACAATGATAGCTTGAGTATCATTTAGGCATGGCCTTTACATAGAACAAGAACAAGAAAAACATGAAAACAGTTAAATATATTCAACTGGGTGCTGCTTAACTGGGAAAAGGAGGGATAAAAAAATTATGAACAGAAGGCTATGTACAAAATTCGAATACATGTTCGTTGAAATCAATGAGTTTTTAGGGGGAAAAAGAGGGGAGAATTGCATGGAATATAGGTGGTACTGATTAATTTAGAAGATTTTACATAAGGTTCGTTTATACATGACAATTAACAAGACATTCAAAGAGATTGGAAATTTCAGGAAAGCCTTTCGTTGTTATCTAAAATTATGCATCGAGGATTTTAGCAATTGGTCACAGAGGGGGTAGATATAGAAGGGAAGGCTTGTAGGAAGAGCCAGGTTTTAAGGTTTTTTTTAAATTTGGGTGTAGAAGTTTCAGTGCGTAGGTCAGGGGGCATGGAGTTCCAAAGGGTAAGGCCAGCAAGAGAGAAAGCTCTGTTGTGGAGATGAGTCTGGTGGATTTAATAGAGGGAGTGCAGAGGGTTCCTCGGAGGGAGAAGCGTGTTAGTCTTGTGGATGTGCGAGGAAGGAGCGGAGGATTGATCCAGTGGGAGTGATCATTGGTGATGCTTTTGTGAATGAGGGTAAGAGTTTTGTAGAGGATACGCGACTGTATCGGTAGCCAATATAGATCGATCAGAGTTGGTGTAATGTGATCCTTCTTTTTAGAGTTTGTGAGGATACGAGCTGTAGCATTCTGAAGGAGTTGAAGAGGTTTAGTGTGGGTAGCAGGGAGGCTAAGCAAGAGAGCATTGCAGTAGTCTATTTTGGAAAAGATAATAGACTGAAGTACTGTACGGAAGTCAGAGAAATAAGCAGGGGTCTGAGTTTTTTAAGGGTTTGCAGCTTGAAGTAGCAGTTGCTGAGGATGGATTTGATGAAGGGTTTAAAGGTGAGTTGGTTGTCAAGTATGACACCCAGGTTTCGAGTGTGGGTAGGGAAGGTAGAAGAAAAGAAGGAGGGAGGAATAGGGATTGATGAATGTTTAGAGGAGATGATAAGGAGTTCTGTTTTTTGAGGGTTAAGAGCCAAGTGCATGCTGGTGAAAAGCTGGTTGATAGAGGCAAGGCATGCTTCCCAGTTTTGGAGAGCGGTAAGAAGGAAATTTGTGAAAGGGAAAAGAATTTGCACGTCATCTGCATAGATGAAGTGCGTGATACCAAGATTAGAAAGGAGAGTGATAAGAGGGAGCATATAAATGTTAAACAGAGTAGAAGAGAGGGAGGAGCCTTGAGGGACACCACACTCTCTTAAGGTTTTCACTCTCTTCATTATGATCTATGGTTCAAATTATTTCTCTTAACGTACGAGGGCTAAATATGTATAGGAAGCACTTTCTACTCTGAAGGGAACTACAGCATCTTAAGGCAGATATAGCATTTATACAAGAAACACATCTTAAGCGTAAATATCAGCATTTATTAGCTTTCCGAGAATATCCTCATACTTTCTTAGCAGCTAATGGGAGGTCAAATAAATATGCGGGTAGTGGTATACTCCTCTCTGCTCAACTGGTGTTTGATCTCCTAGCCCAAGTGTTGGACCCTTCAGGTAGATATGTCCTGTTAAAAATTCGTATGGGTGATCAAATATACACTCTGGTTTCAGTGTATGTTCCCAATCGAGACCAAGAAACCTTCTTGGAAGACCTTCAGAATACCTTGTTAAAACACACGGAAGGTGCCTTAATTGTGGGGGGCGATTTTAATATTTCGTTGTACCAGGCCCTTGATACCTCAAGTGGTCAGGCCTCATCAGCACAATCTAGTCGCCTTAAACTGAAAGGCCTTATGGAGGAATGGCAGTTAGTTGACATTTGGAGGAATCGTTGTCCGTACTCCCGATCGTATACCTTTTATTCAGCCCCTCATTCTAGCTATTCCTGAATTGATTTCCTGCTAGTAGATAAACTCCTCTGTAATCAGGTTAAAAAAGTTAATATAGAAGCTATCACAAGGTCTGATCATGCGCCAGTTAGCTTAGAGATAGACATGGGTGCTAAAGATTTAGGTGATCGTTTCTGGAAGTTAAATGAGTCCATGCTGCAGGACGATAAATTCACTAAATTGATGGAATCCCAGATACAAGAATATTTTGCACTTAATGATAATTCCCACACTACGCCCGGAAATCTCTGGGACTGCTCTAAGGCCATGCTGAAAGGGTTACTCATTTCAAGAGCTACAGCATGCAAACGTCTTCAAAATCAGAGAAGAGTGGCCTTTGATGGCTCAGATCACTCACTTAACCAGGGAGCATATGAGAATGCAGTCCCATCGTTGTTATACAAAGCTTCTAGCCTGTAAATCGGATTTAGCTCAATTGGATAACCAATTGCTACTACATGCTATGAATCTCACTAGGCAATTTTATAATGAGGGGGGGGGGGTGATAAAGCGGGTAGGCTACTTGCTAGACAACTCTGAGCCAGGATATCACAGAACAATGTGTCCAAGATCAAGGGCACAAATGGTGTCATGATCACGGACTCTTCAGGTATTCGTGAGGCATTTTCCCAATTTTACAAACAACTCTATAGCAAGGATGAGAATATTCTTGATACTCATATACATGAATATTTACAGTCTGTTGCCTTGCCTAGCCTTACTCCGGAACAATGTCAGATTCTGGAGTCCCCAATTTCCGCTAGCAAAGTACTATTTGTTATAAAGTCGCTAAAGCAGGGCAAGTCTCCTGGGCTTGATGGCTTATCCGGGGCTTATTATAAAAAATTCGCACACACCTTAGCTGAGCCCTTAGCCCAATACTTCAACAGTCCTCGTGCTGATGGTTCGATAAATGCACAAGCCAATGTGGCGGGCATCACTGTACTAGCTAAACTGGGAGGGGGGGGGGGGACGACCCCACGATTTGCAGCTCATTTAGACCTATCTCCTTAATAAATGTCGATCTTAAAATACTAGCCCGACTATTAGCCTTAAGGCTTAATAAGTTCCTACCAAACCTAGTTCACTCCGATCAGGTGGGCTTTGTACCTCAGTGCATGGCGGCTGATAATATCCGTAAGGTGATGGATTTGATGTGGTGGGTGAGGGAGGAGCAGGAGCCTGCCGTGCTTTTATCTATAGATGCTGAAATGCATTTGATTTGGTGCATTGGCAGTTTCTGTTTCTTACTCTGCAAAAAATGGCATTCGGTCCTTTTTTTATCCAGTGAATCAAAAAACTGTATAGTCATCCTCAAGCTAGGGTCAAGGTTAATAATGGGTATGGGCAGGCGTTCAATATTGGCAGGGGCACTAGGCAGGGATGCCCTCTGTCCCCCTTGCTCTTTGCACTATATTTGGAAACTTTAACCTCCCGTATTCGTTCGGCTTCAGATATAAAGGGAGTCCCTATGGGCGATCATCAATACAAGCTATCCCTTTTTGTGGATGATGTCCTCCTCATATTGACTGATCCTATTGTATCTCTCACAGGGGTGATGAGGGAATTAAATGAGTTCAGACAGGTGTCCGGTCTCAAGGTGAACTTAGATAAATCAGAGCTCCTTAATGTTACCCTCTCTTCATCGGATATCATTGCCATTAGACAACAATTTCCTTTCAAGTGGGCGAAATCTTCCATTAAATATTTGGGAGTACGTATATCAGCGAAGCTCTCTGAGATATATGCTCTCAATTACATTCCTCTTATTCACAAAATCACTGTTTATCTGAGCCGATGGAACAAGGAAGCATATACATGGATGGGGCGGATAGCCAACATTAAAATGTCTGTGCTCCCCAAATTTTAGTATTTATTCACCTCGTTACTGATTTACATACCATCCGCTATTCTGCGTACATGGCAGAAAAAAATATTTAATTTCATATGGAGAAGGAGGCCTCCCAGACTAGCTCGACAAGTACTTTATCTACCAAAACTGCTTGGAGGTATGGCAGTACCAAATCTGGCGTGGTATTATGGTGCTTCTCAGTTGAGGGCGATGTTAGATTTCCACCGCGTTAAAGCTCCAAAACAATGGGTACAAATTGAACAGTATATAGTAGGACCTATGGAACTGACGGCTCTCATGTGGCAACCAAAATCTACATGGCGTCCGGTCCGCAAAATTCCAGGGTCTCTGAATGTAACTTTATGCCTGTGGACCAGTCATAGATAAAGATTGTTTGGGAAATATAAATATTTCTATCAGTCTTCTATACTGAACACTACCCAGCTAGAGATGGGTTATCAGACCAGGAGGATAGCCATCTGGAAGGAGCTGGGCCTTAATACCCTAGGGCATTTTTTAAATTTGGGCAATATTATTCCTCAGGATGAACTATTCAATAAATTTTCCTTAGATCACCGAGACTTCTTAGCTTATGCTCAAGTTACTCATTTTATGCGGTCTTCAACAGGATCAGTTAATGCGCCCGGGTCGCTCAATGTTAGAAACATATATCCTCCTCCACCTGTAATGTTATTTTTAGCTCCGTGCAACCCTAGTGAAAACTGCAACACATTTTTTGTCCCGTTATTCCTTAAAGACAATTTGTTTTACATGTAGAATTCAAATATCATTTAATTGAGCATAGCTTTCAGAGTCCCGACTTATCTGATGATGTTAAATCCACCCGACGTAGCTACGTTTCTGGTCCGCGATGGAACCTTTCTTCAGGGGATACGTTCTTCTGAAGCAGTCGGTGTAACGATAGCTGAAAATAAAGCTTCAGAAGAACGTATCCCCTGAAGAAAGGTTCCGTCGCGGACCAGAAACGTAGCTACGTCGGGTGGATTTAACATCATCAGATAAGTCGGGACTCTGAAAGCTATGCTCAATTAAATGATATTTGAATTCTACATGTAAAACAAATTGTCTTTAAGGAATAACGGGACAAAAAATGTGTTGCAGTTTTCACTAGGGTTGCACGGAGCTAAAAATAACATTACAGGTGGAGGAGGATTGGTTGATGATTATACATGGAAATTTATCAGACCATGTGTTGGGCTGAAACATTTATATATGAAACCCTTCCTCTACTTGTTTAAAAATGTTGCGGTTTTAGCAATACTAGGCAGCTTGCATGTGTTTCACCACACATTGCAGTTGACCTTTCTAAAAAAAAATTTTTCAGTGGTCATTTAAATAAAGACTTGGTTGTGAGCAGAGAATTGTTATTAATAATTTAAGAATTTGCAAAAATTTTTAAATTCACTGGGGTGTTACTTATTTATATATTTTGATTATCATATGTTCAATTCCCCAGAACATTTTGGTGCCGTTTGAAATTTTTAGAAACATATATCCAACAGTGCGATAGCCTGCCAGGCGCAGTTTCTAAACTGTACCAGTTGTTGATATCGCTACAAACCTTGTCGGTTTATCTCATTGGGAAGTAGACCTGGGTAAATTTTTGGGTCCTAAATCATGGGAAGCCATTTTTTTAAGGGCGAGACGAAGTTCCATTTCAGCCAGGCTACAAGAGAATTGTCTTAAGATGATATATAGGTGGTATGTAACACCTGACAAGCTCCATCGGTATTACCCCAATATTCTGGATACATGCTGGCGTAACTGTGGAGCGCAAGGCACATATTTTCATATTTGGTGCGATTGCCTGCAGATTCGGCTTTTTTGGGGCACTATATTCGATTGGCTCAGCAAGCTACTTAACTGTTCTCTGATGCCATCCACAGAGGTGGCTCTACTGAATATGCCTCCTGATGATACGAGTGAACTATATCATAGATTCTGTGTTCATGTATTCATTGCTGCCCGCACTTTAGTTGCTTTGCATTGGAAGATGAACAAATTGCCCCAACTTAAAGATGTAATAGCCCATCTTCATACCTACCATACGTTAGCTTCCTTGACTGCCGTAAAAAATCGTACGATATTCGTTCTGAATATTTCACTTGCCCCATAATTTCTTTTATTTAAGTGCATAATCTGGAAATATTTGTAATTTCTATGTGGAATTATATGTTACTGGTACCTGGATGGTTGATGAGAAATATGTACGCCAGAATGATGTACTGTATTTCAACATATTTGTTTATGTAAGAAAAATTTGAAATTTGAAAATAAAAAATAAAAAAATAAAAAAATCGTACGATGGTCTCCTTCCACAAAAGTTGGCAACCTTTCTCAGATTACGTTGCGCATCAGTAAGGTATTTCTGCATGCATTAACACTCATATAAACCGGTTGCCCTTCCCCTCATGCTGTGCAGTATTTCAATTCTGAATTTCAATTTTCACTTTCATTTTTATTTTAATTTTAATTATCTCTCAATTATTTACATCACTCCAGTCTAGATAGTGGCCATTCGATGCAACAGGTATCATGATACTGATATTGCTATTGATAATGATTATGGGGCGGATTTTAAGAGCCCTGCTCGCATAAATCCGCCCGGATTTACGCGTGCAGGGCCTTGCGCGCCGGTGCGCCTATTTTACATAGGCCTGCCGGCGCGCGCAGAGCCCCGGGACTCGCATAAGTCCCGGGGTTTTTCGAGGGGGGCGTGTCGGGGGCGGGGCCGATTGGCGTGGCGTTTTCGGGGCGGGACGCGGCGTTTCGGGGGCGGGCCCGGGGGCGTGGTTTCGGCCCGGGGCGGTCCGGGGGCATGGCCGCGCCCTCCGGAACCGCCCCCGGGTCGCGTCTCAGCGCGCTAGCGGCCCGCTGGTGCGCGGGGATTTACTTCTCCCTCTGGGAGGCGTACTCCCTGGAGGAAAGGAGGAGCAGGGGTGATATGATTCAGACTTTCAGATACTTGAAAAACTTTAATGATCCAAAGACATCAACAAACCTTTTCCATCAGAAAAAAATCAGCAGAACCAGAGGTCACGAGCTGAGGCTCCAGGGAGGAAGACTAAGAACCAATGTCAGGAAGTATTTCTTCACGGAAAGGGTGGTGGATGCCTGGAATGCCCTTCCGGAGGAAGTGGCGAAGTCTAAAACTGTGAACGACTTCAAAGGGGCGTGGGATAAACACTGTGGATCCATCAAGTCTAGAGGGCGTGAATAAAGTGGAGACATTCAAACACTGCACGGAGCGGCAGTAGCCACAGCGGCATTCAAACACTGCACGGAGCGGCAGTAGCCACAGCGGCATTCAAACACAGCGGCATTCAAACGTGAATGCCTCTGTGGCTACTGCACGGAGCGGCAGTAGCCACAGAGGCATTCACGGAGCGGGATGCCAGTGGCCAGTAGTTGGTGTTCCACCTTCACGGAGCGGAGGGATGGAGGGCTGCTATTTCCAAAAAAAAAAAACAAAAAAACAAAAAAATAAAAACAAGGGTGGGTAAGAGTATGGGGCAAGGGGGTGGCCTGCTTGTTGCAGCGGTTGCTACCCCCAATTGAGCTGGATGTCACTTGGATGCAGATTCAAAGCTGCTCTCTAAATTGGGTGGAGGGGAATTAGGGCTGGAGGGTACTGGAAGGCAATAGTAACAGGTGGGAGAGAGAAAAAGGGAAAAAAAATGGATAAAGTGCGTAGCTTGCTGGGCAGACTTGATGGGCCATTTGGTCTTCTTCTGCCGTCATTTCTATGTTTCTATGATTCACATCTCTAATAACTAGTACCCATTTGGGGATGACCTTTCACAATATTAAATCTTCAACCAGTATAAGATGATATGAACTTCTGATATCCATTTTCAGGTAGTCATACATTATTAATAAACATTAACAATACTACTACAGAAGTCTTCCATGATGGAAAATGCTTATTTCTCTTAAATGTGGCCTCCAAACTGATAGCTACAAACAATTACTATTATTTCCACTTCCTGACAAATGTACTCTTTAGCAGTACCATTTCTCAACAATGCTGCTTCTTAGCAGAGCTATTTGTAAGCCATGGTATCATGTACTTTCTGTTGTTGCCACAGAATTATCTAAACAGCACCATTTGATGTAATGGATCAACTGAAATTTCACAATGCACTTCTCTGTGTCACACATCCCAAACACACAAATGTTTCACAATTTATATTTGTGGACCAACATATCTCCATTGTATTACATCAATGGTTGTGTGCAACCATCTTCGCGACGCTGACAACCACCACTAGACAACCAAAATATGTGAACAAACACCTCTTTATAGTTGTCACCTACTTATCAAATTAATGTTTCGCAGATCTGAAGGATACTACTAAATTCTAGGGATGTGAATCGTGTCCTCGATCGTCTTAACGATCGATTTCGGCTGGGAGGGGGAGGGAATCGTATTGTTGCCGTTTGGGGGGGTAAAATATCGTGAAAAATCGTTAAAAATCGTGAAAAATCGAAAAATCGAAAAACCGGCACATTAAAACCCCCTAAAACCCACCCCCGACCCTTTAAATTAAACCCCCCACCCTCCCGAACCCCCCCCCCCAAATAACTTAAATAACCTGCGGGTCCAGCGGCGGTCCGGAACAGCAGCGGTCCGGAACGGGCTCCTGCTCTGAATCTTGTCGTCTTCAGCCGGCGCCATTTTCCCAAATGGCGCCGAAAAATGGCGGCGGCCATAGACGAAAAAGATTGGACGGCAGGAGGTCCTTCCGGACCCCCGCTGGACTTTTGGCAAGTCTCGTGGGGGTCAGGAGGCCCCCCACAAGCTGGCCAAAAGTTCCTGGAGGTCCAGCGGGGGTCAGGGAGCGATTTCCCGCCGCGAATCGTTTTCGTACGGAAAATGGCGCCGGCCATACGTGTATGGCCGGCGCCATTTTCCGTACGGAAAATGGCGCCGGCAGGAGATCGACTGCAGGAGGTCGTTCAGCGAGGCGCCGGAACCCTCGCTGAACGACCTCCTGCAGTCGATCTCCTGCCGGCGCCATTTTCCGTACGAAAACGATTTGCGGCGGGAAATCGCTCCCTGACCCCCGCTGGACCTCCAGGAACTTTTGGCCAGCTTGTGAGGGGCCTCCTGACCCCCACGAGACTTGCCAAAAGTCCAGCGGGGGTCCGGAAGGACCTCCTGCCGTCCAATCTTTTTCGTCTATGGCCGCCGCCATTTTTCGGCGCCATTTTGGAAAATGGCGCCGGCTGAAGACGACAAGATTCAGAGCAGGAGCCCGTTCCGGACCGCTGCCGTTCCGGACCGCCGCTGGACCCGCAGGTTATTTAAGTTATTTGGGGGGGGGGGTTCGGGAGGGTGGGGGATTTAATTTAAAGGGTCGGGGGTGGGTTTTAGGGGGTTTTAGTGTGCCAGCTCACGATTCTAACGATTTATAACGATAAAGCGTTAGAATCTGTATTGTATTGTGTTCCATAACGGTTTAAGACGATATTAAAATTATCGGACGATAATTTTAATCGTCCTAAAACGATTCACATCCCTACTAAATTCTATTGTCATTAAGTTAGTGTCCTCCAAACTGAAAAGATACCAGTACATTACTGAAATAAATAATATTCTGCAAAATACTTCAATATTTCTGCTAAATAGGGATGTGCAGAAGGAAAAAATTTGTTTTGATTTGGTATTCGTTTCACCGGGGCCCAAATCCGTTGCATTCATTTCAGGGGGAGAAACCCAATTTGTTGATTAGTTTTATTTGTTTTCCGATTTCCCATTAAAGTCAATGGGGAAGTATTTGCAGCCTATTTTTGGCTGCAGAATTGGAGTTTTCTTATCAATCCTGATGAAAATTCTGGGGGGGAGCAATCATCAGAACGAGAAAAGAGCTCCAAAGTACTTAGACTGTGGCAAAGTGGCATAATAGCCTAAGACGCTGTAAAGGGGCAAAGGGGTACCAGGAGTGGCAAGAGTGCTTTAACAGAGGTGCAAAGCAGAAGCGAGAGTGTCAAAACATACCACAGCTTCAAAAGAGAGCACCGATAACAGATGCATGAACCCTCAAAGGCAGCATGACAGGTAAAGCAGCAAGACAAGTAACATCAACATCCTACAGCACAATGAAGGGGGAACATAGCAAGCTGAAAGACTAGCACCAACACACTGAGGAACCATGATAGTGGCAAGAACACCACAAGGAGTTGAGTGAGCCATCTGGCAGCAAGGCAGAGTGGCAGAAAGCTTGATAGGGTCAAGATAGGCTGACAGAGCGGAGGTTGTATGGTCCCTGTGGTTTTGATAGGGGCAAGACAGGCTGACCCCGGGGAGAGCTCCCTTTCCTTTGTGCAGGAAAGGGCTCCCTAGAATGGGTTTACCCCTTGTGTGGTGTGTCCATTGGCGTCTAGTGAGCTCTCGCTGGTCTTTTAAAATCTGGTGGAGTTAGCAGATATACAAACGAGAATTTTCAAGGCCGAGGCAGAGGAGGGTGCCATGTGAACAGCAGTTCAACATGGGTCAACAGGTACTAAGAAATAGGCTGGCCAGCTACCCCGGGGAGAGTTCCCTTTCCTTTGAGCAGGAAAGGGCTCCCCAGAATGGGATGGCCCCTAGAGTGGAGCACGAGCCTTCAAAGAGTGGCAAGGTGGAGCAGGATGCCATGCGAACAGCGGTTCAACATGGGTCAACAGGTACTAAGAGAGAGGTTGGCCGGCTAGCCCGGGGAGAGTTCCCTTTCCTTTGAGCAGGAAAGGGCTCCCCGGAATGGGATGGCCCCTAGAGTGGCGCACGAGCCTTAAATGCGTAGCAATGTGGAGCAGGGTACCATGCGAGCAGTGGTTCAACATGGGTCAACAGGTACTAAGAGATAGGCTGGCCATCTACCCCGGGGAGAGTTCCCTTTCCTTTGAGCAGGAAAGGGCTCCCCAGAATGGGTTGGCCCCTAGAGTGGAGCACGAGCCTTCAAAGCATGGCGATGTGGAGCAGGGTGCCATGTGCTATTACTAGCAATGTAACATGGAATAGACTTAGTTTTTGGGTACTTGCCAGGTTCTTATGGCCTGGATTGGCCACTGTTGGAAATAGGATGCTGGACTTGATGGACCCTTGGTCTGACTCAGTATGGCATGTTCTTATGAACAGTGGTTCAACATTGGTCAACAGGTACTAAGAGATAGGCAGGCACAGCAATCGAGGATAGAGGTCAAGACCTTTTAGGGACATAAGGCCTGGACGGACAAGCACAGCATTCGAGATCAAGGCCTTTTAAGGGCATAAGGCCTGGACGTACAGGCACAGCATTCAAGGTTAAGCCGTCTTAGGGATATAAGGTCTGGACGGACAGGCACAGCATTAGAGGTCAAGCCCTTTTAGGGACATAAAGACTGGACAGACAGGCACAGCATTTGAGGTCAAGCCCTTGTAGAGATGTAAATCCAGGACGGACAGGCACAGCATTAGAGGTCAAACCCTTGTAGAGACATAAATCCTGGACGGACAGGCACAGCATTAGAGGTCAAACCCTTGTAGAGACGTAAATCCTGGACGGACAGGCATAGCATTCAAGGTCAAGCCCTTTTAGGGACATAAGGCCTGGACGGACAGGCGCACAGCATTCAAGGTCAAACCCTCGTAGAGACGTAAAGCCTGGACAGATTGGCAGCAGGCACAGCATTCAAGGATAGAGGTCAAGCCCTTGTAGGAATGTAAGGCCTGGATGTACAGGTACAGCATTAGAGGATAGGAGTCAAGCCCTCATAGGGACAAAAGGCCTGGACGGACAGGCACAGCATTAGAGGATTTAAGAACATAAGAACTTGCCATGCTGGGTCAGACCAAGGGTCCATCAAGCCCAGCATCCTGTTTCCAACAAACCAGGCCACAAGAACCTGGCAATTCCCCAAACACTAAGAAGATCCCATGCTACTGATGCAATTAATGTCAGTGGCTATTCCCTAAGTAAACTTGATTAATAGCCGTTAATGGACTTCTCCTCCAAGAACATATCCAAACATTTTTTGAACCCAGCTACACTAACTGCACTAACCACATCCTCTGGCAACAAATTCCAGAACTTTATTGCATTGAGTGAAAGAATTTTCTCCGATTAGTCTTAAATGTGCTACTTGCTAACTTCATGGAATGCCCCCTAGTCCTTCTATTATTCGAAAATGTAAATAACCGATTCACATCTACTCGTTCAAGACCTCTCATGATCTTAAAGAACTCTATCATATCTCCCCTCAGCCGTCTCTTCTCCAAGCTGAACAGCCCTAACCTCTTCAGCCTTTCCTCATAGGGGAGCTGTTTCATCCCCTTTATCATTTTGGTTGCCCTTCTCTGTACCTTCTTCATCGCAACTATATCTTTTTTCAGATGTGATGACCAGAATTGTACACAGTATTCAAGTTGCGGTCTCATCATGGAGCGATATAGAGGCATTATGACATTTTCTGTTTTATTGTTTGCTTTTTTGACTGCTGCAGCACACTGAGCCGACGATTTTAAAGTATTATCCACTATGATGCCTAGATGGCATTCGGCACCGAGACCTGCCGGGGTAAGGCCTTTAAAATCTCATCTTACCCACGGCAGCCCCAGCGCCGACCACGAGGCTGCTCCGGTCGAATCCGCGCCTCTTCTCCGCCTCCTTCTTCGCCGGAACCAATCTGCAACTTCAGCCGCACAGCCAATCGGGGGACAGCCCCTTTGGCTTAAATCGACGAATGGCAACTAGGCGTCGCGCGCACGAAGGAGCACGACAAAGGGGCATGCCCCTTTGGGCGCCCCTTCGTGCGCACCAGACAGTAGAAGGTCCACTCTTGAAATAATACTTAGAAGATCCAGCACATGTCTCAATGCATTACTATTAAGTCTACCTACACCACATAAATCCCCCTAATTATCATTTAAAGATACCATCTCACCCTACCCCCCCCCCAGCGCACAATCAAGTTACACAGCTTTCAACCTACTATCTCAGCATTCAACCCACGATCTCAACTTAGCTGAACCAGCAATCATCCATCTCTATTCTTTCCCTCCAACACTCCACCAGCGGAAGCAACAATCATACATCGCATCATTCTTCCCCCCAGCTAACTAATAGGGATGTGAATCGTTTTTTGACTATTTAAAATATCGTCCGATATATTTTAAATCGTCAAAAATCGTTAGGGCCACGATACAATACCAATTCCCCCGATTTATCGTTAAAAAATCGTAAATCGGGGGAAGGGGGAGGGCAGGAAAACCGGCACACTAAAACCCCCTAAAACCCACCCCCGACCCTTTAAATTAAATCCCCCACCCTCCCAAACCCCCCCCCCAAATGCTTTAAATTACCTGGAGATCCAGCGGTGGTCCAGAACGGCGGCGGTCCGGAACGGCCCCCTCAATTGAATCCTGTTGTCTTCAGCCGGCGCCATTTTGCAAAATGGCCGCCGCAAAATGGCGGCGGCCATAGACAAAAACGATTCGACGCAGGAGGTCGTTCCGGACCCCCGCTGGACTTTTGGCAAGTCTTGTGGGGGTCAGGAGGCCCCCCCAAGCTGGCCAAAAGTTTCTGGGAGTCCAGCAGGGTTCAGGAAGCGATTTCTTGCTGCGAATCGTTTTCCGTACGGAAAATGGCGCCGGCAGGAGATCGACTGCAGTAGGTCGTTCAGCGGGGGTTCCGGACCGCTGAACGACCTCCTGCAGTCGATCTCCTGCCGGCGCCATTTTCCATACGGAAAACGATTCGCGGCAAGAAATCGCTTCCTGAACCCCGCTGGACTCCCAGAAACTTTTGGCCAGCTTGGGGGGGCCTCCTGACCCCCACAAGACTTGCCAAAAGTCCAGCGGGGGTCCGGAACGACCTCCTGCGTCGAATCGTTTTTGTCTATGGCCGCCGCCATTTTGCGGCGGCCATTTTGCAAAATGGCGCCGGCTGAAGACAACAGGATTCAATTGAGGGGGCCGTTCTGGATCGCCACCGTTCTGGACCACCGCTGGATCCCCAGGTAATTTAAAGCATTTGGGGGGGGGGGGGGTTCGGGAGGGTGGGGGATTTAATTTAAAGGGTCGGGGGTGGGTTTTAGGGGGTTTTAGTGTGTCTGCTCACGATTTTAACGATTTTCACGATAGTTTACACACCCAAACGGCAACAATACGATTCCCTCCCCCTCCCAGCCGAAATCGATCGTTAAGACGATCGAGGACACGATTCACATCTCTACTAACTAGCCTTTTACTCGATTGATCAGACCTCTCCCAAACTTCCACATACAGTGATTTATTTTACTAATTCTCTCACTTTCACTATGTTCACCTCCCACATTCCAGTTTTAAAATACTCTAATTACACAACCAATTCAATGAAAACAAAAACTATTAACTCATGCTACAGATCTCTCATTCCTATCATGACTTCCCCAATCACTCAAATCATGGGTTTAATGACATTCTCCATCCTTCTACTAAACACACAATCACTTCTAAAAAAAGTCATACTATTAGGAGATATCCTCACTGAGGAGTCCCCTGACATATGTGCTATAACAGAGACCTGGCTCAAAAGCATTGACGCCTCTATTATAAACCAACTACCAACAGAATCATATGATATATTTTCAATTCCTAGACCCAAAAAGAAAGGAGGGGGACTTCTACTGGCTGCAAAAAAGAAACTCAAACTCTCGCTGCAACCAAGCTTACCCCCACACAAGATCGAAACTGGGATTTTTAAATCAAAGAACCTTCAAATCTGCTTAACCTATGCTCCACCGGGCATTTTGGAAAAAAAACCCTCGCTACTTACAGAATATATCACTAAATACATTAACATCAACACGCCCTCCATCATCCTAGGTGACCTAAACCTACATTTTGACCGCTCACCTCTTACTTCAGCATGTGAAGCAATTATCTCTACTCTTAGGGCCATTGGATTTAAACAATCAGTATCAGGCCCAACGCATAAAGCAGGCCATACACTGGACGTAATATTCACGAATGCTCTAATCCACTCAGACCCACCACAATGCACTCCCATACCATGGTCAGACCACTACTGAGTAGACACCACCTGCTCAGTTAATGGTATTCACCATATTACACTCCCTAAATATAGAACTATTGAATTCAGAAAAAAATGCAAAATGGAAGACATCATTGAAGCCCTCACAGAAGATAACCATAAATTAGATCTCACAGATGCCAACTCAGCTTGTCTAACCTGGCATCAACTCACCAGCGACATTGCTGACTGACTCTGCCCTCTAATAACAAAACAGATCAACTCAGAGAAGAAAGATAAAAAACCATGGTACACCACGGACCTCAGAAATATGAAACGCGAACTCCGTAAACTGGAAAAAAAATGGATAAGAAACCAAGACTCAACTCAGCTCCAAAAATTCAAATCACTACTCCACAAGTACCGTAAATCAACGGATGAAGCCAAGAAAAACTTTTACACAACAAAAATTCATCAATACCAGTACAATCCACGTGCCCTCTTCCAATACGTTTCTAACATTATTTCCCCATCAACTAACAGCCACCCTGAAAATGAGGATAAAAATAAATGTGAGAAATTAGCCTCCTATTTCCAGGACAAGATTTCCAACATCATGGCTCGTTTCACCTCACCTTCACTGCCATTAAGCCTACTGACCACAAGCACCACAGGCTCATCACACATTCTCTCAAATTTTGAAAGCTCTTCTGTAGCAGAAATTGAAACAATACTGAAGAAAATCAAACCGGCTTTACATCCAATTGATATCATGCCAACAAAAACACTCCTCGCCATACCAACCAGGATTGCCCCTGCAATCAAATCTAATGCAGATGGCGTCTTTCCTACACAACTCAAACATGCTATAATAAAGCCCACTCTCAAAAAATCTGACCTGGATCCCTCTGAACCTGCTAACTATCGGCCTGTCTCGAACTTCCTCTTACTATCAAAAATACTAGAAAAAGTCATAAATAAACAACTCACAGAATTTCTTGATGAAAATCAACTCCTCTTCCCTTCACAATATGGATTCAGGAAGAACCATAGCACTGAAACCCTCCTTGTGTCCCTCTCAGACGCTATACTAAAAACCATGGATACCGGTCACTCTTATCTGCTGGCACTACTTGATATCTCGTCAGCGTTTGATACAGTAAACCATAATACCCTCCTCTCCCTCCTTTCACAAATTGGCATCACTGGCACTGCTTTATGCTGGATCCAATCTTTCCTTAAAGATAGGACATACAGTGTCAAGCTGGGACACCAAACTTCTAAATCCAGAAAACTATCACAAGGTGTTCCACAAGGGTCCTCACTTTCTTCAACTCTTTTCAACGTTTATCTATCTCCTCTTTGTAAACTGCTGGTAAAATTGGATCTACGTCATTTCATATATGCTGACGACGTACAGATCCTCATTCCTATCAATGATTCACTGGATAATGCACTGAAAACTTGGGACGCCGCTCTTACTGAAATAAAAAACCTACTCATGGAAAACTTCCTTGCAATTAACACTAACAAAACTGAACTTCTCATCATCACGCCACACAAGAACTCCTCCACTAACACCTCAACTATTACAACAACAAACCAGCTACACCTACAGCATGTCCGCAGCCTTGGGGTCATGATTGACAATCACTTATCCTTAAAGAACTTTATCTCGTCCACAATCAAAAATGGCTTCTTTAAATTACATACGCTGAAAAGAATTAAACCCCTCTTACATCCTCAGGACTTCCGGACTGTTTTTGTTTTGCAAGCAACAATTCTACCAAAAATAGACTACTGTAATGCATTACTTCTAGGTCTACCAAAAAACACAATTCAACCATTACAGATGCTACAAAACGCTGCTGCTCGCTTACTCACCAATACTCGACGACATGAACACATCACCCCAGCTCTCATGTTTCTACATTGGCTGCCGGTAACTTACAGAATCACATTTAAAGTTCTCTCTCTCATCCATAAATCAATCCACAATCAAGAGATGCAATGGTTTTCTGATCATTTTATTTTCCGCACATCGAACAGACCAATAAGAAATACCCACCAAGCCAAATTAATCTCTCATCCTCTCAAACACATCAAACATGTTTCCACAAGAGAACGTTCCTTTTCCATTGCTGGTATCAACATCTGGAACAATATGCCTTTGGACTTACGTCTCGAATCCTGCCACAAAACCTTCAAACAAAACCTCAAAACATGGTTGTTTGAACAGGCATACTATCAATGAACAAGGACTAACATTACATTAAATTATCCTTTATTGATTTTTTCTTCTCCTAACTGGTTCTCTCCGATTTTCCCTCTGTTCCCCTTTCCCCTTCCTTTCCCATGTTTAACTTGAACTTGACTCCAGAAGTTGCCTCTTACGGACTAATAGCCTAAACTACGATTGTGTTTAATTACTTTTACCGAAACACACATTATTGAATATAGTTACAATAATTATATATATTTGGTCGTTGAAACATCATTTACTTATAGCTTTAAGCTGTTATTTGCTTTATTATTCTTGAAAATGTAATAGGTAAAGCCTGTTGCTTATTCCTATCTATTTATTATTGTTAACTTATTTTTTGTACTTATTTAACACTTTTTATGTAAAGCCTGTTGCTAATATTAATGTTTAATGTAAACAGAGGTGATGTATATCTATACGTACCGCAGTATATAAGAATCTCTAAATAAATAAATAAAATAAATAGATCTTTTTCCTGGGTGTAGCTCCTAATATATAACCTAACCGTGTAACTACAGCAAGGGTTATTTTTCCCTATATGCAACACTTTGCACTTGTCCACATTAAATTTCATCTGACATTTGGGCATTATGACATTTTCCGTTTTATTCATCTTTCCCTTTCTAATAATTCCCATCATCCTGTTTCCTTTTCTGACTGCCGCAGCACACTGAGTCAGTCGACTATTTCAATGTGTTATCCACTATGACGCCTAGATCTCTTTCTTGGGTGGTAGCTCCTAATATGGAACCTAACATTGTGTAACTATAGCATGGGTTATTTTTTCCCTATATGCATCACCTTGCACTTATCCACATTAAATTTCATCTGCCATTTCGATGCCCAATTTTCCAGTCTCACAAGGTCTTCCTGCAATTTATCACAATCTGCTTGTGATTTAACTACTCTGAACAATTTTTGTATCTGCAAATTTGATTACCTCAAAATGTTTATCAGTGCTAATCTTTTCTGCCTTATCTTTACATCTACTTCTTTAAAAAACAATAGCAGCTACTATACCATAGTGTAGAATTCTCAAACCAATATGGATAACTCAATAAACTCCTACTGTTCAGAATCAGTTTTCTTAATTGGAAAAATTGTATTTTTCATGTTATTTCCTTGTCTAAATACAAATTGTTATTTCAGAACAAAGGCCAAGATTCATGTTTTTTTTTAATTTTTACATCTACAATGTCAATTGCCCAACTTTAAATGTAACAATCCTAGTCACTTAAAGGTAAAATTTCAAAACATTGCACACGTAAAATATAGCTCATATGCACATAAGTAAAGATGTGCATTCATTTTAAATGAATTAGACAATTTTGTTGAAATTGTCTAATTCATTACGGTTGAGAATGCTCTGAAATGAAGGAAATATTTCTGAAATTTTGGAAAAATTCGTATTTTGTGTTAGTGTGCACTAACTTTAAAATGTTAGTATGGATTAACCATACTTAGTGTGCACTAACTCCCATTAGTGCGCACTAACACGAGATTCGGGAACCACGAAAAAAAAAATCCCGAACCGTGGAAAAAACGAAATTACCCATAGGTGATCCGAACTGAACCATGAAATGAAAAAATAAAAAGATACTCATCTCTAAACATAAGTAGCCTATACTCATGTATTCTATATTTTATAAAAGTCAAGCATATGCACATATATTCACTTTCATATGATATATATGCATGTAAAATAAGGGGCAGTCTAGGGATGTTCCAGGGCAGAGATAACACTTCTCACAAGTTGCTATTTTAAAAGATACTTTCACATGGACATTTTCCAGCTTGCATATGTTTACACCTGCTAATTATCTGGTGTGATATTAAATGTGTTTATTGTGTAGTACTGACAAGGTGAGAGGTCTGGGTGGACTGGGGGGCATTCAGGCTGAAGAACCAGGAAAGTCTCCATAGCCTAGAGAAGGACTGGGTGAACTGGTGGACTAATTGGTTTTAATTTCCTCAATGCATGCATGTTTTGAAATTGGCTGATTTACATGTGGAAATCAAGACTTATGTAATAGAGATGTGAATCGTGTGATCGATCGTCTTAATGATCGATTTCGGCTGGGAGGGGGAGGGAATCGGATCGTCGCCGTTTGGGTTTTTTAAATATCGTGAAAATCGTGTAAATCGAAAACCGGCACACTAAAACATCCCTAAACCCACCCGACCCTTTAAAATAAATCCCCCACCCTCCCGAACCCCCCCCCCAAATGCCTTAAATTACCTGGGGTCCAGTGGGGGGGGAGGGCGGGAAAACCGGCACACTAAAACAACCCTAAAACACACCCAACCCTTTAAAATAAATCCCCCACCCTCCCGAACCCCCCCAAAATGCCTTAAATTACCTGGGGTCCAGAGGAAGGGTCCCGGTGTGATCTTTTACTCTCGGACCTCCGGTGCTTGTAGAAATGGTGCCGGTGCTACCTTTGCCTTGTCATATGACAGGTCAAAGGTAGCGCCGGCGCCATTTTGTTTTTTGTCCCCCGAGGTCAGGAGCGTAGGAGATCGCTCCCGGACCCCCACTGGACCCCCAGGAACTTTTGGCCAGCTTGGGGGGGGCCTCCTGACCCCCACAAGACTTGCCAAAAGTCCAGCGGGGGTCCGGGAATGACTTCCTGCATGCGAATCGTTTTTCTGTACGGAAAAACGATTCGCGGCAGGAGATCGCTCCCGGACCCCAGCTGGACCCCCAGGGACTTTTGGCCAGCTTGGGGGGCCTCCTGACCCCCACAAGACTTGCCAAAAGTCCAGCGGGGGTCCGGAACGACCTCCTGCAGTCGAATCGTGTTGTCTACGGCCGGCGCCATTTTACGCAAAATGGCGCCGGCCGGCTGGACTTTTGGCAAGTCTTGTGGGGGTCAGGAGGCCCCCCCAAGCTGGTCAAAAGTCCCTGGGGGTCCAGCGGGGGTCCGGGAGCGATCTCCTGCCGCGAATCGTTTTTCCGTACGGAAAAACCAAAGGTAGCGCCGGCGCCATTTCTTCAAGCACCGGACGTCCGAGAGTAAAAGATCACACCGGGACCCTTCCTTTGGACCCCAGGTAATTTAAGGCATTTTGGGGGGGTTCGGGAGGGTGGGGGATTTATTTTAAAGGGTCGGGGTGGGTTTTAGGGTTGTTTTAGTGTGCCGGTTTTCCCGCCCTCCCCCTTCCCCCGATTTACGATTTTTTGACGATAAATCGAGGGAATTGTTATTGTATAGCGGCTCTAACAATTTTTAACGATTTAAAATATATCGGACGATATTTTAAATCGTCAAAACACGATTCACATCCCTATTATGTAAGTTTCTAGTTCAATCCATTGTTTCAATGCATTGCAGATATTGGCGTGTAAACCTACGTATGCATGTATGTTGCTTGATAGAATTATATGTATTTTATAAAATGTGCACATTAGGGAATCGTTTTTATAGCGAATTGAAATATCGTATAATATTTCTTAATTCGTTATACATCAGTTAAACCGCACAACGAACACTTTTCCCCCCAAATTTTCGTGAAAATTGTTTTTCGGGTTAGTGCGTGCTAACTTCCGCTAGCACGCACTAACAAAAAAAGTTTATTTTTGTTATTTTTTATTACTTTTTGTTATTTTTTGTTAGTGCGTGCTAGCGGGAGTTAGCGTGCACTAAGCCGAAAAACGATTTTTTACCAAAAAAAAAAAAAAAAATGCCGATCCGTGAGAAAACAAGATTTTCCCGCAGCCAGACAAACCCGAAAGCGCAAACGATCAGGCACCCGATGCACATCCCTAGCACATATCATATGCACTTAAAATACTATAGCAAATATGCACATGGACACATACATGCATATAAGCCATTGCATGCCGCCATTGGAAAATTATCCTCCCTACACATTATTTGCCTGTCAGACTAGAAACAAATGCTCTGTTGAAAATGCTCCTTTTAAATTTAGAGAAGTAATTTGCATAATCAATGGGTTTCTAGCAAGCAAATGATTTAATATAACTGCTTATGGTCCATGTGGTATTAAAACTGGCAAAAAAGCTAAGCTCCCTCACATTGTTTCTGCATGTGCAGAAAAAAGATTCCCTGATAAAGTATGTTTAAATGAAATATTGTCTTAAAATAAAATAAATGTGTTTAAATGAAAATTCTGGTATTATACTGGTTAAAAGTAGGTTTAGATACCTGTGAAAATGACAGAGACTGAGGCTGTTCCTGATCATGCTTAAAAATGATGAAATGTTCAATATTATTAACAAATTATTTCCTTAATTGAAGCCTCAAATAAGATAATATGATGTGTATAACATGGTTTTCTCAATGCTAATTCATTAATTATATGATCTTTTCTTTAGGCAGACATGTCTCTATCAAATCAGTGTCACATATGTTTACTTCTTCTAATGTATGGTGCTTCTGAGTTCTTTGCTGTGACCCAAAGCCCTAAGACCTTGAAATGTGACATGACACTGAATGGATCCTCTATCACATTTGACTGTAGCGACCGTCGATTGACCACAGTACCTCCGCCAATTGAATTTCATGCAAATTCAACAGAATTAAACCTTTCAGAAAACTATATTAATAGCATCTCTGATGACTCATTTCAGGAGTGGCATAATCTTACAAAAATAAATTTAAACTGGAATCACTGTCCAAGATCACTGATGGGAAATATGGACTTATGTAAAACTGAGGTAAGCATTTCAGATAGAGCTTTCTCCAATTTAACAAAACTTAGTCAATTGCTAGTTGATGGCAGTGATCTATCCAAAATACCAGTTGGAACACCACCATCCCTAATCTTGATGAGCTTACAGTACAACAAGATTTTCTCCATCAGAAAAAGAAACCTCTCAGATCTCACGCAATTAAAAGAACTCTATTTGAACCACAACTGTTACTTTGGTAATCCATGTGGAGAATCTTTCTTCATAGAAAATGGTACTTTCTCAGATTTACAAAATTTGGAAGTATTGTCACTCTCATTTAACAACTTGACCCAAATTCCCTCCACTCTACCTTCATCATTGAAAGAACTTTATCTCAGCAATAATAAGCTAACAAAGATCAGTAAAGATGCCTTCAAGAATCTGGTTAATTTAGAAGTCCTTCACTTGAGTGGGAACTGTCCAAGGTGCTTTAATGCACCTTATCCATGTGAACCCTGCAGTGGAAATGTAGCTATTGAAATTGATGCCAATGCTTTCCAAACTCTGAAAAACTTAAGGGAACTAAGCCTCGCTAGCACTTCACTTTACAAAATAGAGCCTACCTGGTTTGAAAACACAAGAGAATTGAAGGTGCTGAATCTTGCACTTAACAACTTGAGAAAGGAAATTAGCTCTGGAGATTTTCTAGTACAGCTACCCTCTTTAGAAGTGCTCGACTTATCTTTTAATTATGAGAGGCAAGTTTATTCACAATACATTGGTCTTTCTAGCAACTTCTCCAATCTGATCTCTCTACAACAACTGCATATAAGAGGCTATGTGTTCAAAGAACTTGACAGTCAGCACCTGCAACCACTCACAAATCTTTCTAAGTTAAATGTACTTAACCTTGGGGTCAACTTCATCAAACAAATTGACTTTTCCATATTTCAATGCTTCTCTAATCTAACTACAATTTACTTGTCAGAGAATAGAATATCTCCTTACACAGTGGGTAATAGCACACTAACTAATGAATCATTAAAAAATCATCATATAATTCAATACCGTTCAACAGGTAATTATTTTGATCTGCCAGTAAATGCAGCAATGAAGTTTAATGATGACCAGTACAAGAAGTTCTATCCTTTAGTTAAGACCCAGTGCAGTTTGTATGGGAAAACATTAGACCTAAGTTTAAACAGCATCTTTTTTATTGACCCACAACAATTTGCAGGCTTTCAGGATATAGCATGTCTGAATTTGTCTTCAAATGGTATTGGCGAACAATTGAATGGCACAGAATTTGTGAACTTACCAAACCTGTTATATTTGGACCTTTCATATAATAAGTTAGACTTGGCTTCCTGTTTTGCATTTAAGGAGCTTCCACACCTTGAAGTACTTGATCTCAGCTACAACCTGCACTATTTTGCAGTTGAAGGCATTACTCATCGTCTAGTGTTTATTGAGAACCTTCCAAATCTCAAAGTTCTAAATCTAAGCTGGAATGAGATATTCACTCTAACAGAGGCGAATATTAACAGCAGTTCCCTGAAAGAATTAATCTTTAAAGGCAACCGCCTCGATGTCTTGTGGAAAAAAGGAGATGCAAGATACTTACAGCTCTTTAAGCACTTTTATATCCTGACACATCTTGACATATCATACAACAGGCTTGAAGATATACCTTTGAAAGAACTTCCCCGAAACCTCACTAACTTGTACTTGAGTAACAATAAACTTGCAAATTTTGACTGGGAAGATCTCAAATGGTTTAAGAGCCTGAAGCTGCTTGATTTGAGCTCAAATGACCTATCAAATATAACTATCAAGTTTGCCAATTGCACACTCTCTTTGCAAACTCTACTACTGCAGAGGAATAGGATTTCGGTGCTTGCAGATAGGTTTCTTGATGGAGCCAACAGCCTTATTTATCTTGATCTAAGTTACAATCAGCTGCAGGTCATAAATGAATCAATATTTTTATTGGGAGATCAAAACTCATTAGAGGTTTTATCATTGAAAGGAAATCCATTTGAATGCACATGTGAAACTGAAAAATTTATAGAGTGGCTAAATAAAAACAATGTTAGTATACCACGTCTTGCAACAGATGTCATTTGTCAATCTCCTGGAGACCAAAAGGGACGTAGTGTTAGATCTGAGCACCTGCACATGGGATACTTTGGCTATGGCATTGTTTTTTACATCTTTCTTTGCCATCATTAGTATTACAGTAATAGCCATTGTGAAGCACTTATTTTATTGGGATGTGTGGTATGTTTACCATTTTTGCATGGCAAAATTAAAAGGTTATAGGTCACTGGCTACATCCAAAAGTCTTTATGATGCTTTTGTAGCCTATGATACCAGAGATTTGGCCGTCACTGACTGGATCATGAATGAACTGCGAGTTCACCTGGAAGAAAAAGGAGAAAAGCAAGTTCTCCTGTGTTTGGAGGAAAGAGACTGGGAACCAGGAAAGGCCATCATTGACAACCTTACCCAGAGCATCCATCAAAGCAAGAAGACAATATTTGTCCTGACAGAAAACTATGTAAAAAGTGGGAACTTCAAAACATCTTTTTATCTGGCACTGCAAAGGCTGATGGATGAGAATATGGATGTGATTGTTCTTATTCTCCTACAGCCAGTTTTACAACATTCCCAGTACTTGCGGCTGAGGAGGAGGCTCTGTAGGAGCTCTATACTAAAGTGGCCCAAAAACCCACATGCCAAAGGCTTTTTCTGGCAAAGTCTAAAAAATGTTGTGCTAACAGAGAACTGTAGGAGATATAACAATTTGTACAGAGATTCTATCACATGTCAGTAGAGGAAAAAAGTATTTCACAGCTATGCACATAGACAATAAGTAATATGTATGAAGTTTGGTCTTTTATAATTAATGCTGTCATCAGAGATTCTCAAATCTGTCCTGGGGACCCCCAGCCAGTCGGGTTTGCTGGATATCCGCAATGACTATGCATGAAATAGATTTGCATGCATGACCTCCATTGCATGCAAATTTATCTCCTGTATAGTCATTGCGGATATCCTGAAAACCCAACTGGCTGGGGGTCCTCTGGGATAGGTTCAGGAACCACTGGCTTATATCATAAAAAAAATTTTTTTCTCGATAATGAGAAGTCTGGGCATTTCCGCTTGCTCCAGCAGAAAAATACAGCATAACCTAAAGGATACCATTCCCATGCTTGGGAGCAACTGCTGGTGATTGTTGAAAAAACTGTAAGACTTTTATTGTGTTTCCACTGGGTAGAGTTTAGAGGCTCAACCTCAGCTCAGCTCGGAGAGACAAGAATCTCAGCTCCAGTCCTGTACTATATCTTTCACAGTTTGATGAGGAAAGTGTGCTAGCCTCAACCAGAAACATTGCTGCCTAAACTGTATATGTTATTGCTGCTAACATCTTATTTGAGAACATGTAACTTCGATTCATTGGGAGCTGCCTGTTGGTTGGATTCTGACACTAGTTTTGCGCCTGCAACTAAACGTATCTTGTTGAACCACCACTAAAGTTGCAGGCTGACGTTTCTGATTGGGAGTGATCTTTACCAGTGAGAGGAAAAGAACTCATGTTTCACTGTATATAAATCCAGGGTCTGAACCTTAGATTGGAATCTTGCCAATTGCCAGATGGGTCTCGACAAGCCTTACTAGTGAGTGCTTCACCTTGGGCTAGTCCACTACGCCATCTGTTCATCCAAGACTCATTCTGATCACAGTAAACCAGGCGGGGATTGAAACTCACCTAACTTTCATATTAACCATTTGATTTGCAGCGATTTTTCCTTGGGAATTCATGGAACATGTTTTGTGTCTTGCAACATTTCTTTTTATAACCCAATTTTATTTTTCATTTTATTACTCTACTTGTATCTTCAGTGTGGTTATTCATTGTTAACTGTCTTGATCTGAAACGCTAGGCCATACAATTCATTGCAAATCAGTTGATCTTTCTAGCCCAATCTCAGATCAGATTGGTGCATTTTCAAAGATTTTATATTACAGTGAATCCTATCTACAAACACCACATTTCACTGTAGCTTGTTTTTGGTATTTAGAGATAAGTGGTCTGATTAGATATCTTTTTTTACATATATCCAATAGGTGGCCTTTCTAGCCAGCTACCCTTTACTTACAAGAGTTCACACTGTCCTCTGTCCTGCTTGTGCTTTTTTTTTCCGGTAGTATGGAAAGAGGAACGTGTATAATATTCTTCGGAGTACATTTAAACTCAGGAGCCTTAAAGCGGTGTTTCTCAAGCCAGCTCTCACAGACCATTTGTCTAGTCTCATTTTCAGGTTATCCATAATGCATACGCATGAGATAGATTTGCATGCACTGCCTTGTATGTAAATCTATCTCATGCATATTCAGTGTAGATATTCTGAAAATACAAGAACAGGTGGTCCTTGAGGACTGGGTTGAGAAGTATCATCTTTTGTCTCTCTTGATTAGATTGTAAGCTCCAAGGAGTAGGAGCTGTCCATTACACATCTCTGTATGGCTCTGCATACATCTGATATGAGCTATATAAATGATTAATAGTAATAATAATAATAATAATGAAACTTCTGGAATTCCAAGAGTTGAGGGTGCCAACGCTGGCGGCACTTCATTTGTTTAAATTTGGAAGGTGCACCTTTGAATATTCAGTGGCATTGCCTGTGAGGCCAATAGAAAGCTGTACAGACAAACTAAGGAGCAACTTCCAGCTTCTTTGCAATTGTCAGGGGTTTTTGCAATTTTCTTGCATATTAAAGTTGTTTCTTCTGCAATTTTCCTTGCTTAGCAAGCTTATTTGAATCCCCAAACCTTAGTAATTTTTCTGTGAATCATTTAAAAAATAAATAACAGGCAAGGGGCATCTTATAGACTAATCAATGTATTGAGAGATGAGCTTTCAAGGACCAGAATCCACGTAGTTAGATGCATGAAGTGTAGTACAGAAGGTGGGTAAATGTGCATGAAGATGAGGGGGTGGGGGGTTAATGGTGGAAAGATACAGAACAAAGAGAAGGCAATGAATAAGGCAGGATAGGGTATGGAACGGGAGTAAATGGACAATAATATGACATTAGAAATGGCAACATTCAGAAACAAGTAAGAGAACATTTCACCTTCCAGGACATTCTCTATCTGACCTTAAGATTGCCATACTCCTAAAACAAGGAACTTCAAAGGGACTTTCCAGTGAGAAACTGCTGAATCAAAAACTCAGCACTGAACAGAGACAATGGAGTCATAGCACACTACAAGTCTATGGACTTAACTTTTCTCAGATTATCCTGTCTTTTCTACCACAGTTGTCAGTAGGTTGAGCTATAATCCTATTCCAGGTACTTCTAGGGGTACAATTTTCATCCCAGAGAACCTAGCCTGGTAACTTCTCAGTTACTCAGCTGGCTCTCTGTGAAAATGATCCTCCACACACACAGGCCCCACTAGCACTTCCCCCTGTTTGTGGCCTGGACTCAAAGTTTCCTCACTGTACTCCCGTTTCTCTCTGTGCCTTCTCTAAGCTATCCTGGGCTTGCATTGTTTCTTCTTGCTCCTCCTGCCCCATTTTGTCTCACCCCTTGCTCCAAGGTTAACCTGTCTCCCTCTTGCGCCTCCAGTTTCACTCTGCAACCAATCTGTCTGCCATGTTTTCCACTTTGCATCTCCCATGGGTTCACCCCTTCCTGCTCTGTTCCCTCAAACCATGCTGGTGTGGTAGATTATGCACATAACACTGAAGGAGTGACAGAGTTAACATAATTAAAGCTGGACCAGACAGAGAAGTAATAGCTTGAACAAACTGAATGCTGAAGACCAAACCTTCAGTAACCATAAATAATCTGTCTCCAGCCATGGTAACATTTCTAGAAATGATGGAAAACCCTAGTCTCTAAGAGACTCTCTGATGATGATCCAGCTTTAGATTATGGGGTAAATTTTAAAAGGTTGCACATGGGCATACCGCGTGCGCTACCCAGCACACGCACATGTATGCCCGATTTTATAACATGCGCGTTATTAATATATATATATTTTTTGGTCAACTTGGTTTTATATTTTACCTATCTGACTATTTTACATATGTTTTGACCTGTGTTTTTGTTTTATGTTGCTGTATATTGTCTTTTCTATTTTGGTTTTCTGATGTCTTTGTTTATTTGTTACATTTAATATTTCTTTTAGTTGTTAGTCTCTAGAAGTCTAGGATGAAGTATTTTTTAGGACTAACAGGTTAGAAATGTTCAGAATACAGTGCAGCATGAAATAGTGCATGCTATTTTTCACCAGCCCCATTATTCCCAATGGGATCTCTTTATTAATAGTGTGCACTAACTCACATTAGAATCCACTGTTATGCATGATATTTTAGTAAATAACATCACATATTTGGATAATATCTATGTTGTTCCAATAAAAGGCATCACAACCTGCCTTTTATTAGATCCTGTTTCCTCCAGGATCACCATCACAATATGCAAGTGACATACACAACAGTCCAGTTCTGTCCATAACACTATTATATCTTGAAGTAGTAATAAGAAATGGACTTATTTAGAAAAATGAACAGAAACAAATATCACTCTGTTCATTCTGGGACTGGTGTATATTTGGCATTAAATCTGAAAGCTTGTAAAAGCACCTACACACAGAAACAGAAAACAGAGTGCAGCTGTTGACTAAAAGAAATGGCTTCATATGGAGTTATAAAGGCTTCCTATCTGCACAACTCTGAGGCATACAAAAAAAAAAGTATGTACAAGAGAAAACCTTTGTAGGACCAAGATAAATATTTCCCAACCCAGAAACAATTTCTTTTTAGCATAATCAGAAAAAATACTGTAGATCAAGTATCTCCTGATATTTGGCCATTTACATAGCTCATAGCTTTTGCAGAATACAAGGTAAAATCTTACATTTTATTTTATCCCAGTACAAATAAATTACTGTTGAGCTCACTTCTGTACAAGGTGAAGTTTGACACAGATTGACTAAAACATTGGACCTGATTCATCAAGGTCTTTTCCCATAGAGCAGGGCTTCCCAAATCATGGGCCAAAACCCCAAATGGGGTCACAAAACCTTCAGCTGGGCTCACAAGTGCCTCAAAGGTCAGCACTCTTCAGGCACCAGCGACAGCTGCATTAATAGTGGAAGACAGCATGGGGGCTTGAGTAGTGCTGGTGCGAGAGTGTCCAGCCGCCCTAGGCGGTGACGTCATCACCCCATCACATTTTCCCTCTCTTCCCCCCTCCCCACGCAATTCACAGTACCCCCCACATCCAGAGATCTGTTCCGCGATGTCCCTCACCTCCGCCTCCCAGTGCACAACTTGTTCCCTTTCAAAAATGCTGCCCTGATGTCGAACCCCAGCACCCTGCCCACTTCCGGCCCCAGGCGGCCGCCTAGTTCACCTAATGCCTCCCGCCAGCCCTGGGCCTGAGAGTCAGTGCATGCACATAGGTCCTGCAATGGCCCTGTCCTTGCATGAGTTTCTGTGGTAACAGGAACCCCTGGACAAGGAGGGATCAGGACCACGACTGTGCCTGTGGTCCCGATCCCTCCCTCCCATTATAGCCCCCTGCTGACTTTCATTATTAATGTTGGTGCCGCTCACAAGGAGCAGTCGAGGGGTATTTCAGGGCAGGCCAGAGTTAGCCTTATAAGTTATGCAGCTAACTCCAATATTCAGAGTTAGCCGCTTAACCAATGCAGCTAACTCTGGTTGTGCCATAGGGCTGTCCTAAAGTTAGCCAGATATACTTACCCTGCTAACTTTAAAATAATCAGGTATATTCAGCGGCACAGCTGCATTGATAACACCTATACTAAAGAAAAGGGGTGTGTTTATGGAAATTTTAGAGTTACCACACAGTAATTTACCACTTCACATCCTGTGCTGAGAGAGAGTGAGACTCTATAACTGGGTACCATCAAGATAGGGTGAGATAACATAGGACAAAATTTTATCTTTGTGACACTTTCCTCACTCCAAATGACGTCAAATCTTCACCAAGGTGTACTGTGCTGTTTGAACGTCTCACTCTACATGCGAAACTAGCCCCTAAACTCTAAACCACCACCACCTCACCTTGACCTATTAGGTGGCCCTCCTATAGAGATATAAATAGGTGCACACAGTGAGGCCCTTCCCAGAGTCTCTCTCTCTCCCCCAGAAATGGCCAAAATGAAATTCCAAAAATTTATCACAAATTGCATTGTTGTATTCGTGCCTCTTGTCCTCGCTTCACCCTCTCTACCTTGGGAGCGACTCCCTTCAGCTCTGATGGACAGATGCGGCCGTGCTTCTCCCTGCCCCTTGTTCCCGGTGTCCCCGTACTGGCTTGACGCTACGGATCCACCATGTTCCTGATGACATAAGGGCGCGCGCGTGCTCCACACTTGTACCAGCAAGGGCATGAACCTCGGGGGCGTCCCCCTGTAGTGACGTCATCCATTTTCACTTTAAAAAGGGTCTTTGGCCTGGATTTATCAAAATGCGGTAAGTACAGCATGCGATTGCAAAAGGGGTGTGGTTTATGCAAAAATTCAGTTTATTGCAATCTGCACTAATTACCTATGTGAAGAGCTAAGTTGGTGCACATTATCAGAATTTGCGATAGGTGTCAGACCTGTTGTATTTCCTGCATATGACCACATTAGAGAGAGAGAGAGAGAGAGAGAGAGAGAGAGAGAGAGAGAGAGAGAGAGAGAGAGAGAGACTGGCCATAATGTCATTCCCATAGGTAGGTATTTGTATCCCTATGGTAGGCCCACCTACTAACTTGAGGTGGGGTTTAGGTAAGAGTGTAGGGGGTTAGGGGCCACTTTGACATTCTACATGACACGTACAAACAGAACAGTGGTTTCTTGTGAAGATTTGATGACCTTTAGAGTGAGGAAACTCACTACAAGATGAGATTTGGGCAATATTCTCTCAACCTAGCTTGATGGACTCTCTACCTGGGTAACATCAAGCTAGGTGGAGAGAACATTGCCCAAATCTCATCTTGGAGTGAATTTTCTCACTCCAAAGGTCATCAAATCTTCACAAGAAACCACTGTTCTGTTCGTACGTGTCATGTAGAATGTCAAAATGGCCCCTAACCCCCTATACTCTTACCTAAACCCCACCTTGAGTTACTAGGTAGGCCTACCATAGGGATACAAATACCTACCTATGGGAATGACATTATGGCCAGTTTCTCTCTCTCTTTCTTTCTCTCTCTCTCTCACCTCAAATAGGCCTTACAGGAGACATCACAGCTGTGCAATCTCCACTCCTCCTATTTTCTGAATTTGCATCACACCATTCGATATAGTGCTTTCACATGCAGTAAGGGCCTTATCGCATTTTGATAAATGACCCCCTTTGTTTGCTAACCTCTAATGAGTTAGCAAGGAACTCCTTTTGGACTTGCTTTGGCAGTCCACGCTACTTGCAACAACGATCCGAGCCAGCCAGGGGAATTCTTCTCCACTGCTCGACCTTTTCAAACTACCAGGAGTACCCGCTCCACGGTAGCTCCGCTTTCTCTTCTTGATTTCAGATTGCCAAGATGGAATTCAGTACTCACTCCTCGAGGGCCTACGTCCCTGAATACTCAGAAGACTCCTCATTGCCTGGAAGCGATCGCAGATGTGAACACAGTGAGTTCTATTGTAAATAGATATTGGTACTCGCTCCACAAGGGCCTACATTCCTATAGCTCTGAAGACTCCCTTCCGTCCAAGACGTTATCGCAGGTACGGAGATCGTGAGTTATATTGGCAAGATTGCAGATAGGAACCGGTACTCGCTCCACGAGTACCGGTTCCTCTACAGACTCTCTTCTACTCTAGAAGACAATTCATATACAGCTATTGTGAGTTCTTATTACAGACTGTTTAAAGGAACCAGTGCTCGCCTACAGCTCCTGTTCTTGAATGTACAGAAGACTCTCTGTGGCATAGAGACCATTGCAGACATCTACTATTGTGATTGTACCATCTTGTATCCAGTATACTCTGTCTACTCACTACTTCTAGTCTCTCTCTACAGCTCAGTAACCCAGAGATTATATTCCATTATCAGAAGGACTTCAGCCCTGCCAACACATTGACTCATTACTGCCACCACTGGTGGTTCAACTCCCAGTCTAATAAAGATCTATCTGTGTGGTGTCTATACTCCAGCCTAGTCGGTGGTTCCTCTCAGGATCCCCTACTAGGGGCGCTGTCATCTGCCATCGGCCCAGGGATTCACCAATTCCACTACGAGCGGTATTCCACAGGTCGCCACTCTGAGGGAGCCAACCCATTACAGACCATTAGCTCTGCCTACAGAGTATTATAAATTGCTAGCTCCTCCCCTTGGAGGAGCAGATCAGAACAGCATTATGGCCATTTCAGGCATATCGCACAGTCTAACACCAGGAAAAATGATGTAGTTAAAACCGTGCAATAGCATGTGTTATGCTATTGGTGTGATATTGTCCCTCATTTAACTAAATCTCGTACAATGCGTTACCATACTTTTTGCATGTGGTATTGCATTAATGCTTGCGTTAATGTGTTATTGTGCAAGTTAACACCATAATGCATTTTGATGAATGATAGGGTTAATTAGCCACTCTATGGCTGAATATCAGCCCCCTGGTGTCTAAGTACTTTGAATGCTTGTTAACCAGGTTAAGCCAAACTTTAGAAATTATAGGAGGATTATTGTGGAAGCCAGGCATTTAAACTGCTCATGTTGGGTAAAAGTTAAGCATAATATGGAGGTTAAATGGTGGCAACACTCTGCTAGGTTTGTAGGTTTAAATCCAGGATGTTAAGTCTTTGCTTTTTAAATGTGATTTATATCTGGAAAGCTAAGGTCCTGTATTCAGTGAAGGTAATGTGGAGTGAACCCTGTAATTAACACAGAGGGATTAAATTAAGGTTGTTCCTTGAAATTACAGAAATTCTGCACTTAAACTTAGTAGGGGCTGTGGTAAAGAATTAACCCCAGGATTCATCATTCTCCTATAATTATTGCAGAATGATGAGTTGTGAAAAAAAAAAAAGGGGCGGGGAGGGTGATACTGAGCCAGCAGCTGATTCGCAGCAGTGCATTTTCGCACACCCGCTATTGCCCCCATAGCGCCAATAGAAAAGGTGTTGTTATTTCCGGTGCTACTGCCGGCAATAAACTGTAAAACATTATCGCCCGCAGCGGTCCCGGCATCAAAATTTTATTAACCCCATCCAAACCCCGCCCTACCCTCTCCCCTTTCCCTCATTTAAATCTTAACGTTGTAATGCAGTAGTTATCGCATGCAATAATGGCCCATCGCATTTTAATGAATGACCCTGTTTGCTTGTGGTTAGAAATTGTGATGTATAAGTGGGAGACCGGAAAGAAAATTAAGTAATAGAATTTCATCACAGCGACTGGTATGATCTAAACTCTGAAAAGCTGGTAACTAGGGAGCTTGGAAGATAGCCTTGAGTTGTGAAATAAATAAGAGAGAGTTGATGATTTTATTAAAGGGGCTGAAGGGAATAAAGGAAAGTTACTCTAGGGAGCTTAATCAGGGTAAGGGAGGCATTGCGCCCTTTCCACATAACTCCAGGCCAATTCACTGACTAGAGAGAGGAAACAGGCAGATCACTGGAACACTAATCCTATTAGCACTTCAACTTCTTAAAGCTATAGGCACATGCCAGAACACCAATCCTTGACCAGACTACAGAGAGTGGCCATCAGAGACCCCATCAAAACCCGCCAAGACTGGGGTCACACTACAGTAGTTTTACCATAGTATTCTATAACATGCATCTATTATATATGCACACATTATAAAATATGCATATATTTACCCCAGGATTTACACGTATATGTAGGCCAACGTGTGATGACACGCAGTACATTGAACATGTATTTCAATGTATTGAATAGAGATGTGAATCGTGTCCTCGATCGTCTTAACGATCGATTTCGGCTGGGAGGGGGAGGGAATCGTATCGTCGCCGTTTGGGTGTTTAGAGTATCGTGAAAATCGTTAAAATCGTGAACTGGCACACTAAAACCCCCTAAAACCCACCCCCGACCCTTTAAATTAAATCCCCCACCCTCCCAAACCCCCCCCCCAAATGCCTTAAATTACCTGGGGGTCCAGTGGCGGTCCGTAGCTAAATCGGGGGAAGGGGGAGGGCAGGAAAACCGGCACACTAAAACACCCTAAAACCCACCCCCAACCCTTTAAATTAAATCCCCCACCCTCCCGAACCCCCCCCCCAAATGCCTTAAATTACCTGGGGGTCCAGCGGCGGTCCGGAACGGTCTCCTGCAATTGAATCGTGTTGTCTTCAGCCGGCGCCATTCTGCGCCGCCATTTTGCAAAATGGCGGCGCAGAATGGTCGTTCAGCTGGAGTCCGGAACCCCCGCTGAATGACCTCCTGCAGTCGATCTCCTGCCGGCGCCATTTTCCGTACGGAAAATGATTCGCGGCAGGAAATCGCTCCCGGACCCCCGCTGGACCCCCAGGGACTTTTGGCCAGCTTGGGGGGGGCCTCCTGACCCCCACAAGACTTGGCAAAAGTCCAGCGAGGGTCCGGAAAGACCTCCTGCAGTCGAATCGTGTTGGTCTATGGCCGCCACCATTTTGCGCCGCCATTTTGCAAAATGGCGGCGCAGAATGGCGCCGGCTGAAGACAACACGATTTAATTGCAGGAGGCCATTCCGGACCCCCAGGTAATTTAAGGCATTTGGGGGGGGTTCGGGAGGGTGGGGGATTTAATTTAAAGGGTCGGGGTGGGTTTTGGGGGGTTTTAGTGTGCCGGTTTTCCTGCCCTCCCCCTTCCCCCGATTTACGATTTTTTGACGATAAATCGGGGGAATTGGTATTGTATCGTGGACTTAACGATTTTTGACGATTTAAAATATATCGGACGATATTTTAAATCGTCAAAAAACGATTCACATCCCTAGTATTGAATGTGCATACTTTACCCATCTATTTTTAAAATATTCACACATATATTTTACACGTGAAGTAGACTACTTATTTACACGTGAAGTAGACTACTTATTTACTTATTTACAAAAATGTGAGTGCCTCAAACATAGAACAATGGAACCAATTAATTTAAAGCTGAATTGTCAAAGTATTACGCACATAAAAATTGGTATATATGTGCTTAAGTAGCCTCTGCTCACGGACTCTGTATTTTATAAACGTTGAACAAGCATGTGTATTTTCATGCGCACACATGCAAGTGTAAAAAAGAGGCAGTCAAGTGGCATTCTGGAGCGAAGTCAACACTTACGCAAGAAGGTTGCTAGTTTATTTTCCAACTTCCTCTTGTACAGTATTTATGCACCTACAAGTGATAGTAAATGTGTTTATTGTGTAGTACTGACTGGGTGGGAGGTCTAGGGGGACTGGAGGGAGTTCAGGCTGAAGAACCAGGAGGGTCTCGATGACCTGGAGAAGGACTGGGCGAACTGGTAGACTAATGGGTAAACGCGTGTATGCCTCATGTTCCTTCTCCAGCCAGCCAATAGGAATACATACATACATATTCATTCCTAAGTGACCTTTACTGACCTGGGAAGTGTGAACACTTTGTTTCATTTTCTGTTGGTGTTCGTTAGTTTCCAGTTCCATTTCCCATCCCCCCAACCATCACCTCAGTGGTAACCTTGGTAATATCAATAGATAAGAGGGCAGCCAGCCAATAGGAACACATATTCATTCCTAACTGACCTTCAGTGACCTGGAAAGTGTTTATTTGTATCATTTTCAGTTAGTGCGCACTAAATCGAGTTAGTGCGCACTAACGGGGAGTTAGTGCGCACTAACTCGAGTTAGTGCGCACTAACACGATTTAACGATTTTTAACGATAAATCGTTAGAATTTCTATTGTATCGTGTTCTATAACGATTTAAGACGATATAAACATTATCGGACGATAATTTTAATCGTTGAAAAATGATTCACATCCCTAATAACACCCTCATATTTATTGTGGATATGCTGAAAATCCTATTGATTGGTGGCTCAGAGAAAATGTATAGTAGTTGCCAAACTAGAACAGTTTCTCAAATGCAGCAACTAGTACTATTGGATTTATTTTTTGCACTGATGAAGTCAGCTAACTTTGAGTATTTTTTTATATATATTTTATTTAGCAAGTTTTTCATTTAGAAGAATAAAATATACAATGAAATATAGCAATGCAATACAGAATTAACTAGTCAAATAAACAGACACAAGAAATATGAAGGGAAAGGGGATCTGCAAAGCCAACATTGACAATGCCACCCTTCTGTAAAACTGTGGAGGCTGGAATGCAAGAGTACTTGCAAGAGAGAAATTACTCCTAATGCAAGTTTCATAACCATAAGCTTAGGAATATCATATTTAAAAGTAAATGAGCATTAGTTCAAGCACAGCATTCAGTTGGCCCTTTACCACACTGAATTTGAGTAGTTTAGGAAAATAATTGTCAATGCAGTCACCAAAAAAATTGTTAGGAGAACTCCTGAGCTAGAAGGATGTCTCTTCCAAGATGGTCTCTCAACATCCCACCTTATGTCCAGCAGGGGCCATTATGGTAGTGGCAGCTGCCTTCTCTCCCTCCCTTGCCTCTGCAATACCGCACCCCCAGTTGGACGAGCAGCATTATGGCCAGAACAAGGAGTTTGCTGGGATTTTTTTTTTGTTTGTTTTTAAATCCCTGTGGTTAATCTTTTTCTCACCCCTCTCTTCTGAAGGGAATTTCCAGATTGAATCTTCTTTTTTTTTTCACTTCTGGTAAACTGGGGGGAAAAATATATATTAAAAATAACTGCTGTTTCCTTTCATACAGGATTACCTAACGGCTGCATCTGAGCTGGGGCTAGCTGAGACAGTCCTGACTTTGACCATTTCATCTCTAGGCTTGCAGCCCTGAAGAAAAACAGGACTGTAAGCTCTTAAATGGAACTGAGTGAATTAGTCCCTGATGAAAAAAACATTACCTTGAAGTCCCTTTTTCACAAAGGATGCATCACTATGAATCTTCATTAAGCCTTATCGCTTATCATGAAATGAAAATCATTCATACTGTTTGGGGGACACTGGTGTAATTCTAAAATCCTTTTGGACCCTGACCGAAGTGCCCATTAATAAATAGTACAAAGTAACATTAGAAAAGCATGTTTTATTTTATTAATATGCATTAATTAGTAAAAAAAAAAACAAAAAAAAAAACAAGACCCTTATTGCTCACACAAATATATTTTTATCGTTTATAAACTAAAACTGAAGGGAAAAAAAACTTTTTCTCAGGATCAAAGAGTTTTGCAGTGACTCGGAAAGTATAATGTAATAAGATACACACACATCAACATGAATTTTATCACTGAGCACAGCTTTAAGGTAGCCACATACTCTCCACACACAAACCTTTTGCAGTCCTCATAATATCTTCATGATTTGCGGTCTGTTGCTCTGAAACAGATAGCACATTATGCCCCTTCCCCCTCAGCAAGTGCAGTGATGGATACTGGGATTTAGTAATCTACTGCAATCAATGCAGTCGCGATTGGCCTGATCAGGTTATCAATATTCTGTAATCTTTATTTATCAATTCATCAATCAGCTGCCCTCCAGCAAAGAAAGGAACAGGAGCTATCTTTCTTGACCTAATTTGCTCTTTCAAGCAAGATGATTGCTCATCTAAACAAAGCTGGCAATTGCACTAATATCAATCAAATCCAGTTAAGAGGTGATCCTTCAAAAAACAAAACAGAAAGAAACTTCACCACAGTCATCCTGGCTCAATTCCTACCCCACTACCACAAATAGCAAAACCTCTGGCTGGGCAGGACCCCTTCTCAAACCCTCCTAAATTAAAAAAAAAAGAAAAGCATTTTTAGTCACCAGCCTTCCCTTCCTCCCTCCCTGGTAAATAATTTTTAATAAATTACATCCTCGCCATCTCCCTGCCCGCCCTCCCATCCACCCAGTAAGTATAGTCATAGCCCATTTTGAAACCCGAGATCGTGGTGCCCAGCAATCCTGGGTGTGTCTGCATTACTTTCATAGTAGTGGTAGAAATGTATGCAATTGTCATACATTTTCGGCACATGCGTCTTCCGCTATAAATGCTTTTCTTTTTTTATTTAGAGAAGATTGAGGGGGATCCTGACCAGCCAAAGCTTTTTCCATTTGTGGTGGAGGAGTTGAGAATCAAGCTGGCCACACAAGGACTGCTCTGAGACAGGCCTAAAATTATCCAGCTAACTTAGCAGGATATAACTGATATTCAGCTAAATTAGCCATATAATTTTGGCATGTTCCAGAATGCCCCCGGAATGCTTCTTTTTTTTTCATCCAGCTAAAGTACAGCCAGATGAGCTACTATCTAACTATAATTTAGTCTGATAAGTGACTGAATATCCCATAAGTTGTATCTATCTAATTTATCTATCTAATTAACTTGTATTGAATAAATACTTTATACATTATAAATGGACAATGACTCCTGAAGATAACAGTTGCTTGTCCACAGTCAGGTGGAGCCCAGGCACATACCATTTTCGATTTCCAGTCATACTCTCAAGACCAGTTTCTGTCTCTCACACACCAATCATCTCCCCAACCAGTCTCTCTCTCTCACTCTCTCTCTCTCTCTCTCTCTCTCACACACACACACACAAGCACACACATACCAGTCATCTCCCTGATCAGTCTCACACATACACATGTCACCTTTCTGGCCAGTCTCTCTTAATCACACAATGCTCTCGCTCCCTCTTACTTACACACAGGATTTCAATCACACACATGCTCTCTCTATTTCACTTACACACAAGCTCTCAATCACACACATGTTCTACCTCACTTACAAACAGGCTCAGTCACACACATGCCCTCTCTCTCACAGCCACAAGCCAGCCAAAAACATGCTCCATCTCTCTCTCGCACACACACTTTGACTCACACAAGCACCCTCCCTGACTTACATATATACCACACACATACAGAAGCATCCTCCCTGCCTCACACACAGAAGCACCTTCCCTGTCACAGACAGAAGCACCATTCCTTTCTCACATACACACACACACAGAAGCACCCTTCCGATCTAAGGCCTCCAGCTGAACAGCTGGTCTCTGGCAGCGTTTAGCAGCACCACCACCCAGCGAGCCCCCGCCGGCCTCGATTTTAATTTCTTCAGCCCCCACCGGCTTGGCGGTGCCCATCTTCATTTTTTTGGCCTCCACCACCTGGCCTTGATTTTAATTTCTTCGGCCCACACCAGCTTGGTCTCTGGCGGGGGCTGGCTGGGCGGTGCCCATCTTCATTTTTTTGGCCCCCGCCGGCTTGGTCTCCGGCAGGGCTGGCTGGGCGGCACCCATCTTCATTTTTTCGGCCTCCACCGCCCGGCCTCAATTTTAATTTCTTCAGCCCCCGCCGGCTTGTTCTCCAGCGGGGGCTGGCTGGGAGGTGCCCATCTTCATTTTTTCGGCCTCCGCCAGAGACCAAGCCAGTGGGGGTTGGCTGGGAGGCGCCCATCGTCTTTTCTTCGCCCTCCACCGGCCTCAATTTTAATTTCTTCAGCCCCCGCCAGCTTGGTCTCCAGCGGGGGCTGGCTGGGAGGCACTGAGGCTGGGTTGAGGAAGTGCAGGCTGGAAGACACCATTAGCCACTCGGTCGAGACCACGTGACCATCTAGACCGGCCCACCGGGGGAAGCCCGATCCCCCGATAGGCCAATCCGCCCCTGGTGCCATGGGTATCCATAACAAGTTTTATGTGTCCTTATTGAAGCCGCTAATCCTCTCCTGGCCCTCACATAGAGTTCCCTCTCCTCCACGGGTCTCTACAGAACCAGATGCTTCCCTTCAGGTAAACGAGGTCCTCAACATCCATCGACATCGAGGGAGATGGGCATACCTCTTAGGCTGGGAGAATTATGGGGCTGAGGAGAATTCGTGGGAACCTTCCCACAACATCCTTGATAAGGAACTCCTAAAAACCTTTCATAGGACTCAACCTGACAAGTCACGGCCACGTAGGGGGAGGCCTAGAAGGGGGGTACTGTTGCGCATCCCATCCATGTCCGGCCCGTGCACGGGCCTGCTCACCTCTCTGGTTCCACGGTGGGTCCCGGGTCGGCCTCCCTAGCGGCAGCTGCAAGCTCTTCCAGGCCTCGGTGTCCCATGGCGGCCGTCACCGGGCCTTCCACTGCGCACCAGGCCTCAAGTCGGGGTTCGGTGCCTACCATGGCGTTGGCCGCGCGGACCACCCAGCCTCTTGTAGGGCCAGGTGCGGGTCTTAGCTCCACAGTGCGCCCTGATTGATTGCCAGATATAAAGAAGTCCCTGCCTGCACTTCCTTGCCTTTGCAAATGGGTTAGTATTGTGCTAGATTGTCACTGCATTCTGAGCCTTGTTCCAGTCTTGTTCCAGTCTCGTTCCAGGATCCTTCTGTTCCAGCCTTGTTCCTGCATCCTTCCATTCCAGTGTCCTCTTGTTCCTGTGTTCGTCTGTCGTCTCCCCAGGTAGTACCTCCAGACTGTCTCACTGGTATTGACCTCGGCATGTTCCTTGACCCTCCTGCCTGCTGCCTTCCTTCTGACCTCAGCTTGCTCCTTGACTACTCTTCCTGCTACCTGCCTTCTGACCTCGGCCTGCCTGTGACCTCGTCTGACCTCTGGAACCTGACCTCTGCCTTGTTGACCACTTCTCGGACTGACTCCCGGATTCTGACCTTTGCCTGATTGACTACAACTCCTGATTCTGGCTCTGTCCCTTGACTTGTCATTGCCTACGCTGTTCTGGTCCTCCTTGCTCCATCTGACCTCCAGTCTCGAACCTGATCGCGCTCCTCTCCTGTCTGGGGGCATGCCTGTCTATCATCTCTCCAGGAGACCCTGCGAGAGAAAGGGTCCAAGCGGCCTGGGTCCCTACGGGCTCCACCTGGGGGGATCGTGGACTTTCAGTGCTGAAGCTCATCCTAGCCTCTGTCTCCTCCAGTGCTCTGCCCCCTGGAGGCAGGTGCTTCCTGGTCCCTACCAGGGAGCCATTCTCCACTGCTCCAGGACAAAGAGTCCACCCCCGAGCGCAAAAAGACCCTGGCACCTTCCCGAGCAGACTTCGTGTAACAGACCTGTCCTGCCCATGCTCATTTCCCGCCCATGCACTGTTCCTTTTTTGAACTTTTTGATTTGTGCACATACCAGGAGATACGTGCATACTCATATGAATTTTAAAATCTGTGCAGCACGCGTTGTGCTGATTTGCGAGCATAGTGCTTTTAAAATCAGCCTGTGTGTTTCTCCTTGGTACAGAACATCAATCATTGTTTACTAGTTGGTCATCTGCTAATTTGCAATGATAATCTCACTTGTATTGGTTTCTTTAAAGAATCTCAGATACTGGCTTGTCCATTAAACAGTTCAGCTACACCAGGGAATGTAGGTTCAAGTCACACAAATAAAATTCAGGTGACAACTTATATATTCTAGTGAAGCAAGCTGATCTTCACTATAGGTTTGTTCTGACTACAGGAGTACGCTTATAGTCAAAGCACAATTAATTTAAAATTAAAATTGACAAGGGAGTCCCTCAAGGATCAGCCCTATCAGCAATCTTATTTAACATTTATCTCCTTCCAATTTGCAATCTATTATCAAATTTAAACACAAAATTCTTTATATATGCTGATGATATTCAATGTTATATTCCTTTTGATAAAACATTTGAGAGAACAACAGCAACCCTAACCAAAAACGTGAAATCTATCCAAAAATTGACTCTCTACTCAACAAAACTGAAATAATTTGGCTAAGAAGGAAAATACATCTCTAAAACCTTCCATATTAAATTTAGAAATAGCCAATATATCAACTGCTGATGAAGTTCGTGACCTAGGAATCCAAATTGATGAAAACTTCAACATGAAAAAACATATTTCGAAGAACATCAAATCTGCTTACGCCAAACTGAGAATGCTTCACCATCTGAAACCTTTACTAACATTCCAGGACTTCCACACAATCTTACAAACCCTAATTTTTTCTAATCTAGACTACTGCAATTCATTATTTCTAGGCCTTAATGCAAACTTAATTAAACCTCTTCAACTACTCCAAAATGCCTCTGACAGAATTTTTACCGGAACTAGAAAATTTGACCACATTACTCCCACCCTGATAGATCTTACTTGGCATCCAGTAACCTTCCGAATCCAATACAAAGTATTATCAATTATCTTCAATATTATCAATAATAATGACTCATCTCCTCCCGGAATTTCTTTACAACTCTACAATCCAACAAGAGACCTAAGATCCCAAAACAAAGGCATTCTTTCAATACATTCCAACAATATTGCTCATCTTACCCAAATCAGAAATAATTTGTTTTCTATTGCTGGTCCCAAACTTTGGAACACCCTTCCTATTCCACTAAGACTAACGACTGAAAAAAAGGAATTCAAACGAGACCTAAAAACATGGCTCTTCAAAAAAGCCTATGAACTCACCTGAAATTATTCATAAATACTTTGTAAAAAGACTGATCTCAATCATAAATTTCTTTGATTTGTATACTTTCTTAAACTTTCTATTTAAATTATTCCTTGGAATTATTCTCCATTATTGTAGCAATGAATTCCTCCTTTATTCTCATATCCTTTTCATACTTTTAAATTAATGCAGTTTGAAATTTACTATCTCTCTAAAAATGTAATTCATTGCTATATTTGTAAATCATTGTGATCTACTTTTGGGACTACAGTATATAAAAGGCATAAATAAATAAATTTATTTTAAAAAGTATGATTCAGAATTCTCATGTAGTTCCTTTGATCCCTTTTAGCAGTTCACTCAATTGAATAGGAGTGTGCAAACGGGGTGGGGGGGGGGGGGCACCACCACCCCCCTGTGGAAGCTGCAAACAAGCTTCCAGTGGGTTGCCAGCACTTCTGATGTCTGGAGCCTAGTGAATGTTGTACTGTGGGGAAAGGTATATGACGCCGCCAGTGGTTGAAAAAAATAGAGGCTGTGCAGCCGCCAATGGACCTCATGCCACCAGCGGCTGAGTAGAGGACATCATTCCTAACTGTGCAGGCCCGCAGTATTGGAAATTGCGAGAGTAGCACTTTCTCTATGCTGATCTCGCGGTGCATGAAATCAGCATGAAGGAAGTGCTACTCCCACCAATTTTTAATATCATGGGGCCCTGCACAGAGGATGAGGCAGCAGACCGAGCTTCAGAAGCAGAGATGAGCAATCAGTTCCTCCCCAAAAGCCACGTGGCGGCAGTGACAGCGGCAGTAGGAGTGAGAGAGGCTCCAAGGCTGCCAGCAAAACAAAAAAAAAGGGGGCCTGCTTTCAGTGTATGTATGTGTATGAATGGGAGTGTGTGTGTGTGTGAGAGAATGCCAGTGGGGTGTGTGTGTGTGTATGTGTGTGTGTGTGTTTGAAAGAATGAGTGCCTGACTGGGGTTCTTACATATAGAAATGATGGCAGAAGAAGACCAATCGGTCCATCCAGTCTGCCCAGCAAGCTTCACACTTCTTTTTTCTCATACTTATCTGTTTCTCTTGGCTCTTAGTAACCTTAGGTTCTATTTCCCTTTCACCCCCACTATTAATGTAGAGAGCAGTGATGGAGCTGCTTCCAAGTGAAATATTAAGTTTGATTAGTTGGGTAAGCGGCAGCATAGCTCTCTGCCGTTGAAGCAGAGAGCAATGCTGGATATGCGTGAAGTATTAGTTTTTCTTCTCCCCTGCCGTTGAAGCAGGGAGCTATGCTGGATATGCATTGAAAGTGAAGTATGCCTTGAAAGTCACATTAACTATCATCAAATATTGAAAAGCCTAATAATTGGTAATTGAATAAGCCTAATAATTGGTAATACCTATAGCCCATGAACCCATCCCTGTTTTATTTTTTTGTTTGTTTTTTTTCTTTTTTTAATTGGGAGATGGCAGCCCTCCATCCTTCCGCTCCGTGAAGGTGGAACACCAACCACTGGCATCCCGCTCCGTGAAAGCCTCTGTGGCTACTGCCGCTCCGTGCAGTGTTTTGCTGCCTGCTCTTTATATGCGTCCTCTAGACCTGAAGGATCCACAGTGTTTATCCCACGCCCCTTTGAAGTCCTTCACAGTTTTAGACTTCACCACTTCCTCCGGAAGGGCATTCCAGGCATCCACCACTCTCTCCGTGAAGAAATACTTCCTGACATTGGTTCTTAGTCTTCCTCCTTGGAGCCTCAGCTCCTGACCTCTGGTTCTGCTGATTTTTTTCTGATGTAAAAGGTTTGTCGTTGTCTTTGGATTGTTAAAGTTTTTCAAGTATCTGAAAGTCTGAATCATATCACCCCTGCTCCTCCTTTCCTCCAGGGTGTACATATTTAGATTCTTCAATCTCTCCTCGTATGACATCCGATGAAGACACTCCACCTTTCTGGTCGCCCTTCTCTGTACCGCTTCAATCTTGTCTCTGTCTCTTTGTAGATACGGTCTCCAGAACTGAACACAGTACTCCAGGTGAGGCCTCACCAAGGACCTGTACAAGGGGATAATCACTTCCCTTTTCTTACTCGATATTCCTTTCTCTATGCAGCCCAGCATTCTTCTGGCTTTTGCTATCGCCTTGTCGCATTGTTTCGCAGACTTCATATCATTAGACACTATAACCCCAAGGTCTCTCTCCTGCTCCGTGCACATCAGCCTTTCGCCCCCCCCCCCCCATCAAATACAGTCATTCGGATTTCCACTCCCCATATGCATGACTTTGCACTTCTTGGCATTGAATCTCAGCTGCCATATCTTCGACCACTCTTCCAATTTCCTTAAATCCTGTCTCATTCTCTCCACTCCTTCCGGCGTGTGTTTGAGAGAGAATGAGTGCCTGACTGGGGGTTCTCTGTGTGTTTGAGAGGGAATGAGTAGCTGCCTGAGGGTCTGTGTGTGTGTGTGTGTGTGTGTGTGTGAGAGAGAGAGAGAATGGGTGCCTGCCTGGATTGGTCTGTGTGTGTGTGTGTGTGTGTGTGTGTGTGTGTGTGTGAAAGAATGAGTGCCTGCCTGGCGTTCTCTGTGTGTTTGAGAATGAGTACTTGCCTGGGGGGGTGTCTCTGTGTGTGTGTGTGAGAGAGAGAGAATGGGTCCCTGCCTGAGGGTCTGTCTGTATGTGTGTGAGAGGTATGTGTGGGTATATGTTTGTGTATGAGAATGGGTACCTGCCTGGTGGTCTCTATTGTGTGTATGTGTGTGAGTGAGAATGGGTGCCTGCCTTGGGTTGGTCTGTGTGTGTGTGTGTGTGTGTGTATGTGTGTGAGAGAATGGATGCCTGCCTGGGGATTGGTATGTGTGTATGTGTGTGAGAGAGAGAGAGAGAGAGAGAGAATGGGTGCCTGCCTGGGGGTTGTTCTGTGTGTATGGGTGAGAGAGAATGGGTGCCTGCCTGGGAGTTGGTCTGTGTGTGTGTGAGAGAGAGAGAATGGGTGCCTGCCTGGGGGTTGTTCTGTGTGTATGGGTGAGAGAGAATGGGTGCCTGCCTGGGGGTTGGTCTGTGTGTGTGTCAGAGAGAGAGAATGGGTGCCTGCTTGGAGGTTGGTTGTGTGTGTGTGTATGTATGTGTGTGTGTGTATGTGAGAGAGAGAGAATAAAAGCCTGCCTGGGGGTTGGTCTATGTACATGTGTGTGTGTGTACATGTGTGTGTGTGTGTGTGAAAGAGAGAGAGAGAGAGAGAGAGAATGGGTGTCTGCCTGGGAGTTGGTCTGTGTGTGTATGAGAAATAGAATGGGTGCCCTCCCTGTGGGTTGGTCTGTGTGTATGTGTGAGAGAGAATGAGTGCCTGCCTGGGAGTCTGTCTGTGTGTGAGAGAGAATGGGAGCCTACCTGGGCTGTGTGTGTGTGTGTGTGTGTGTGTGTGAGAATGAATAACTGCCTGGAGTCCATCTGTGTAGGTGTGAGAATGAATGGGTGCCTGTTTGGGGGGTCTGTGTGGGTGAGAGCCTATGCGTGTATGAGGGAATTTGGTGGAGTAAGAGCTTTTGTGTGTGTGAGAGGGAGAGGGTCTTATTCTATGTATGAGAGTGTGTGGGTATGTATGAGAGCATATATGTATTTGTGAGAGAATGAACATACAAGTGGTGTGTGAGCGAGAGTGGATAAACTTTGGGTGTCCTCCTAGCCTCCTAATCCTCAACAATCTTAGGGTGACTGGAAATCAAGAGTTCCCAGGTATGGACAGCGGGGGCTTTTATCCTTATTAGTTTTAATTATTGGATGTTATTTGATATGTGTGTTGTTTTGAAATATTTTATTGGTGCTTGGGAAATTTTTAAAAATGTGTATGACTTTAATAGATGATGTTCTATTTGTCAGAAGTTTTGAAGTATTTATTCTTGTATTAGTATGAGTCTACTATTATAATTGATGGTTTATGTTTCTTGATTTTATGAGGAATGGTGGTTCTGGTTTTCTACTGTTACACTGTAGACAGAGTCTGGTTTCTTGAGTTTACATTTCAGTTTTTGTCTGCATATTGCTGGTTCTAATTTGTGATCCTTTATTCTGTATTTAGTGCAGGTCTGCCTCTGCTCTGTGCGTGTGACCTAGGTGAGAGATTCTGCTAGCATGTAGTGTCTGTGTAGGGATCTATAGCAATCGGGTTTGTTTCGTTTCACCAGTAGGTGATGTATTGGTATTCCGGGAGCCAGTGTAATATTTACAATGCTGCTTTTTCACAGGTAGGGCTCTTATTTGCATTCTTGGTATTACTACCGTTACATTATGATAAGTTTGCTGTATAGATTTTGAATGTCTTCTTTGCAGGGTTTTGTATTAGCTCACAATGTGTCTGGCAGTGGAAGGAGTTTGTGCTGCTTTTACTGAGCTGCTCTTACTGTGGTGCCTGTCTGGATGTGGTGTGCTATCTGCCTCTCTTTGTGTTTGTGTGTATCTGATTGCACCTATCAGCAACCTGAAGAGAATCAAAACTGGAATTTGGAGCTTCTGGCTGGCAGTGTGATTGCTTGCTATTTGGCAAATGGCTCAACATCTGATTGGTTGGTGATAGGCTTTGAGGATGTAACCCAATTTTGGTGGGAGGTGGGGGGGATGAGGCTAAAAACGTTTGCTCATCCCTGGAATAGAGAACTTATTAGTTTAACCCTCTCTCTCTGAGAGACAAATGTACACTGGTATTCTAGAATAACTTTTGCTAGTCTACATGTATGTGAGTCAATCAAGGTTTTATTTCTCAGAATCATTCATTTCATATGTCCTCTGAAAAAGGTTGAGAAATAACCTCGTGTTTCAGCTAGTTTTGAAATTCTGTCCTATCCTGTCTCTTACCTTGGCTTTTCTCAATTATTTTCAACAACAGTTTGGAGAGAACCTTACTCTGATGATATCAGCTTAAGTAGTCCCTAATGATTCTTTGTGGAAAGTTTTAATATGTTTTTATCATAGTGGCACCCCCCCCTTCTTTATACTGAGTTGCCAGAATAAACTTAACTATTTTTGAGCCCAAATAGAGACCTAAATGAGATCTGGATTAAACAATCAGCTGGAAACTTCAGCATATTATTCCACCAGCCTTGTAGCCCCTCCCCTTCTCACAAAATGGTGGCTTGGTTAATTTGCATACTGTGCTGCCTGGAATTTACAGCATTACTGCTTTGAAATGGAGTCTGCAATATTAAACACCTGGAAAGGATCAGAGGTTTTCATGGCATGGAGTCTAAACTTCCCAGAAATGTGACTCTTACACCTAATTTTCCTTCCAAACTGGTTCTCCCAGTCATCCCAAAATTTTGCAGAAAGGTCCCCAATGAGAAAAAAAATATATTTTATGAGTAAGAATAAGTCACCGGTCCTTCAATAAAATTAAACTTTACCCAATGCATTTTCTCCAAATAAAAATGTTATTTATGAGTACTCCTCTCTGTTAGCTGGACAATAGTCTGATTATGGAGTTCCTCAAAATGGCTCAAAAATGTTTTTGAGCCATTTTTACAGCATTTCCCAAACATCATTATTAGTGCCCTTTAAAACCCCTTAAAAATCTCTTAGAACACAGAGTGGGGCTATGGACCACCACCATCATTTGGGTCCAATTAGGGCTATTTGTGGTTTTTGACACCCTTTTTCCATGGGGTTATCCGGGTCCAATCAGGGCTCTAAAACCCATGTGGCCACCTGAAAAGTTCCCCCTCTCCTAACTCCCAAACTTTATTTTTCCCCATGTTTAAGGTCTAATTGAGATTTGAGGCACTTTAAGACTGGGTTTGTCCATGTTTACCTGGAGCTCTCAAATTAAGGTAGGCGCTTAAGTAAGGTCCTCCCACCCACAATCGGTGGTTCTTTTAATTTTTTGCCACTTAGTTTTCATTAATATTAATTTTAAAGGTGACCCCGTTTCTGCCAAAAAAAACCAAAACAGAAGTAGCCTGTGTTGTCACTTCCAGCTTGGTCTGCATGTTGCAGGTGCCAGGGACTTTCTTCCGGGTCTCTGATGCTGAGTTCTGATTTCCCTGGACATCAGCAACATCCCCAGTGCTGCCACTGCAAAATGGAAGGTGCTCTGAGGCAGCCCCTGGTCTCCCGCGACCATGGGATGATGATCCCTCCTCCTCCTCCTCCCACCTGGGACAGCCTTTCACCACCTCTGCCCAGGATCTCGGGACGCTGCTGATACAATTCTTTCTTCACGGTCGCAAGTCGGAGAGCTCCTGCAACTGTCAAAAAACAGCTGATAGCTGCCTCTTCCATCTTGGGACCACGGGAGATACCTGCGAAGGTCCCCAGCAGCCCTGACAGCCTCTCCTGTCTTTGCAGCAGCTGCAGCACAGGCCCGGGATTTCCCCAGGATTATACAGCATGAACTATGACAGCCCCCATGCACTCCCCAGTATTTTCAGGGACACAGCCAGGTAACATAATTCTTTTTTCTTCCATCCAAATCCTTGGGAGTCTTTTTAATAATAAAAAAATATAAACCCCTCCCCATCTACATTTTTAACCCACTGGGCTAAAATCATCGGATTATCCCTCAAATAATGAATTAATGTTATCCATGAAAAATAGTCTGATAATTTTTTCAAGTCATGTAGCTGCACTTCCTTGACTCTCTGGACAGTAGGATAAAAATACCATAATGGTACAAGGTAAGAAAAAGGACAACATTCTCCTCCCCAACCCAGTGAAAAACTCAATAAATGGCACAGCTTTGCCAAGTCAGAAATAGGACAGGATTCCCTGACATTGGTTCTAAGTCTTCCTCCCTGGAGTTTCAAATCGTGATCCCTAGTTCTACTAAATTGTTTCCAATAGAAAAGGTTTGTTGACAACCATGGATCATTAAAACCTTTCAAGTATCTGAAAGTCTGCATCATATCACCCCTGCTCCTCCACACCTCCAGGGTATACATATTCAGGTTCTTCAACCTCTCCTTATAAGTCATTCGATGGAGACCACCCACCATTTTGGTCAGCCTTCTCTGGACCGCCTCCATCCTGTCTCTGTCTCCTTTGAGATATGGTCTCCAGAACTGAACACTGAACTCCAGGTGAGGCCTCACCAAGGACCTGTACAAGGGGATTATCACTTCCCTTTTCTTACTAGATATTGCTCTCTCTATGCAGCCCAGCATTCTTCTGACTTTGACTATCGCTGTGTCACACTGCTTCGTCAACTTCAGGTCATTAGACACTATCACCCCAAGGTCTCTCTCCTGCTCCATGCACATCAGCCCTTCACCCCCCAATGCATACAGTTCTTTCGGATTATCACACCCGAGATGCATGACTGCATTTCATGGCATTGAATCCCAGCTGCCATATCTTCGACCACACTTCCAGCTTCCTTAAATCCCGTTTCATTCTCTGTACTCCTTCTGGCATGTCCACTCTGTTGCAGATCTTAGTATCATTCACAAATAGACAAACCTTACCTTCTATCCCTTCCGCAATGTCATGCAATGTTGAATAGAACCGGTCCCAACACTGATCCCTGTGGCACTCCACTTAACACCATTCTCTCTTCAGAGTAGGTTCCATTTACCATCACCCGTTGTCTTCTATCCATCAACCAGTTTGTAATTCATGCCAACACCTTGGAGCTGACTCCCAAGCTTCTTATTTTGTTGATGAGTCTTCCATGTGGGACTGTATCAAAAGCTTTACTAAAATCCAAGTAAATCACATCGAGCGCTCTTCCCTGATCCAGTTCTCTAGTCACCCAATCAAAGAAATCAATTAGATTTGTCTGACAGGACCTTCCCCTGGTGAATCCATGCTGCTTCTTTTTTTATTTTTTATTTTAAGCTTTTTCAATAATTACAGCATACCAATTTCTGTTGTAGTATTTAGAGATAACAATGAAATCATTAATAGCAACATATAGAAGCAATAATCTTTCTTATCTACTAATTTTTTAAGGAAATGGAGAGAGCAAGTACAATTCAGCAGCAAATATAGGTAATACAAACAATTCTCAAAGTAAAGTTTGAGCCATCACAATATATTTCTACTCTTCCACAAGCCTCTAAACAGGATCAGCTTGGGAGTGTGTATCCAAGAACAAACACAATTGCTGTGGATCAAGAAAAATATACTTGAAATTTAAATAATTCAGGACACACTTGCAGGGATATTTCAAAAGAAAAGTGGCTCCCCTAGCCAGCACCTCCAAATCCATGCTGCTTCTGATCGAGCAACCCACCGGATTGTAGATGGTTCACTATCCTTTCCTTCAGCAGAGTCCCCATTAATTTTCCCACCACCGAGGTGATGCTAACTGGCCTGTAGTTTCCAGCCTCTTCTCTGTTCCCACTCTTGTAAAGCAGGACCACCACCACTCTTCTCCAAACACTCACCACCATTCCCGTTTCCAGGGACCTATTGAACAGGTCACACAGTGGACCCGTCAGCACATCTCCGAGTTCCCTCAGTATCCTGGGATGAACCTCATCAGGCCCCATGGCTTTGTCCACTTTCAGTTTTCTTAGCTCTTCTCATACATTCTCTTCTGTAAACGGAGTTTCATCTACTCCACCCCCTTCTACAGTCTTGATAACAAGTCCTTCTCCAGGGTCTTCCTTAGTGAACACTGAACTGAAGTACTTGCTTAATATTTCTGCTAATTCATCATCTCTCTCCACCCATTGATCCTTATCCCCTTTCAGTTTCACTATACCACTATAGACCTTTCTCCTTTCTTTGATACATCTGAAAAATGTTTTGTCACCTTGCTTTGTGTCCTTCGCAATCCTTTCCTCTGCCTGACTTTTTGCTTTCTTGATTACTTTTTTCATCTCCCTCAGTTTTGCCAGATAATCCTCCCTGTGTTCCACTTTTTGGGATCCTTTATATTTCTTAAAAGCTGTTTTTTGTTTTTTTTTTGCTTTTATTACATCAGCCACCTCCTTTGTGAACCGGATTGGATTCTTATTTCTCTTACTTTTGTTTACTTTTCTAACATAGATTTGTTGCTTTTGTAATTGCTCCTTTTAGTTTGGCCCACTGTTGTTCGACCTCTCCCATTTTCTCCCAGTCTTCAAGTTCTGCTTCCAAATACTTCCCCATTTCCACAAAGTCTGTTTTTTTATTGGCACTTCTCCGGATCCTATTTGCAATATCAAACCATACTGGTCGATGACCACTGGTGCTGAGGAGGGCACCCACCCAGACTTTAGAGACATTAGCCCCATTAATGAGCACTAAATCGAATATAGCTCCCTCCCTCGTAGGCTCCATTATTATTTGTTTGAACAGAGCCACTTGCAGGGCATCCACTATCTCTCTACTTCTTAGATTCTGTAGAAGGGATTCTCCAGTCCACATCCGGCAGATTAAAGTCACCAACAGTCAACACTTCCCCCTTCTTTCCCACCTTTATAATGTCTTTGATCAGATCTCTGTCTTGTTCTTCCGTCTGAGTTGGAGACCTGTACACCACTCCAGTAAAAATGGATGTACCGTCATCTTTTTTTAAGACAGCCCATAATGCTTCTTCTCTACCCCATTTTCCTCGCAGTTCAGTTGCTTGGATATTATTTTTGACATAAAGAGCTACTCCTCCCCCTTTTTGTCCTTTCTGACATTCCTTAACAAGTTATAGCCCGGTATGGCCATATCCCAGTCATGAGAATCCGTGAACCATGTCTCCGTGACAGCAACAATGTGCAAGTCTGCCTCCACAATTAAGGCCTGCAGGTCTGGGATTTTATTGCCCAAACTGCGAGCATTTGTAGTCATAGCTTTCCAATTTTTCTCCCTTGCTATGTTGCACTTCCTAGGAACCTTTTCTGGTTTTTTTTTAGCTGATTGATTTTGTTATTTTCACTTCTCATGTCCTTCACGGGTCTTATTCTGCCAGAGCCTACTGTTATCCAATTGATTCTGGGTTTTTGAATCCTGGATGTCTGATAACTCTGTGGGAGTGGGGGTTGAGGTACAGTTTGCTGTAAACTTGGGGAAGGTGGGTGCCTGATTGTAACATGTCTGGTTCTACCAGAGCCCACTGTAAACCATTTTTTCCTGGGATTCCGTAACCGCTGTGGGAGATGGGTGACAGGTGGATGTTTCAAGGAAGGGGAGGTTAATTGAATCCTGGCCAATGGCTCCCTTAGATGGATCAGCTCCATTTTAATTTTAGACATCTGAAGGCAAAAGGGACAGCCCTTGGTTCTCCAAATGATAGGCTTAGAGACATAAGCACCACAATTGCATTGAATTAAAGCCATTCACTCTGATTAATTAAAATCCTAAAGATAAGGTAAGGTACGGTTAGTCCCTAGCAAAGATTTTTAATAGGTATTTGAACTAAGAAGTAAAAGTATGTGTTGTCCAGTAAAGATTAATGACAGTATATCTAGGCTGTAAGGAACTACAAGAGAAAAAAAAGCATATGACTTCTTTTTGAGACATCAAAGAGGTGATGATTTAGCTTCATGGAGTCAGGAAGGTCATCCTGACGCTATTATTGATATATTCCAAAGTGTTGAAACAGTCAAGGAGAGGTGATAATAAAAGACTTTGAGGGCTGAAATGACATGGTTTAGATGAGATTGGCAGCTGCTTAGAGGCAGAAAACCCCACAGTACCTGAATGTAATCTGTTTTGAAGTGCCGAAAAGCAGAATATATCAAATAAATAAATAAATAAGGTTTTGTTTCCTGCAAAAAGGCACTTTGCTTCTCAGTAAAACATAACCAAAACTAGGGTTGAATACACCCTATTCTATAGGTCACTTACAAAATACATGCTGGAACCAGATGCATAAACTTGATTGCAATACTGAGTATTATTTAAGTTAACCTCTTATGGGAAAAACCCATTCAAGTGAGGGTACCCCTTGACTCTCTACAGGGGTCTGTTTGGATTTGCCAGTTTTTAAGCACAGAGGCTGAACCATTTATAGTAATGAAATGAGACTTGTTGGTATTATGTACTGGGGAGTCAGTGACAAATATGTAAAAGGACAGAATTTTAGAAACAAGATCAATTTAATCATCCACTTTTGAACATAACCTCCAAATACTTGAGGGCTTTTCCTAATTTTTCTCCTTTCCCCTACTTTGCAGGACCGTCACAAAAGAGCATGGCTTCCCAGGCAAAAGTCATGACTGGCATCACCATTCACATCCCCCCTCAACTGACTCCCTCTCCAAAGTGGGAGCAACCTGGGCCACTATCGGCCAGCCTGGAAAATACGGGAACTCATCCAAGGGTAGGGGAAAGTATATGGAAAGGGTTCAGAGGTATACAGCTAACTCCACTTTCCTCCGTCTTACGGCATTCCCTTGGCTTGGCGCCCCAGGCAAATGCCTATCTTGCCCAGCCATAGCAATGGCCCTCCTCCCTTGTCTATCTTATGACAACTCCTCAACCTGGGACCACTAACCAAAGCTTCCTCCAGAACCTGGCATGCAAGCATCAAATCTGTCCACTAGGTGTTGCCGCTGTATAATGACTGAGATTCTCTCTCCACCCCAGGGACTGTGAAGTCAGAATCCCAATAGCATTCCCAACCCCAGCCAGCTTGAAGAACAGAAGCTGTGCTTAGTATCCTCACTACAAAATACCCAAATTAACTGAAAATGCTCTTTAAAAACTGCAGTGCTAAAGCAGCAGTTGAAAATAAAAAGGCCCATGATTAGTAGTGCGCTGAGCATCAGATAAACATACCTGGGTGACTTCAGCCAAGATATTCCATGGGATGTGTTTCCCACTAAATATACCTGACTGTTTAAAGTTATTTGGACAAATTTACCTGGATAACTTTAAACCTGCTCTCCACCATGACCAGGGTAGGCACTGAATATCAGCACTACCCAGCTAAGTTTAAACTCTGCATGCAGAATTTTCCCCATGCCGTCTCAGCTTTATGCAGGTAATTTTAGCCAGGGTCAACTTCCCCAATTGATGGTCGGGAAATTGAAAACATGGGGTTTACCTGGTTAAGTCTGAACAAACCTTTTTGAAAATGGACCTCAATATCTTTATGCAGATGTTCATATATTTTAGAAAATGCCTCTCCCATATAAAGATAGTTACAGGTCCCAAACCTGTCTTTGAACCTCACAGCCAGTCGGGTTTTCAGGAGATATTGATTTGAAAACCCAATATATGCAAATATATCTCATGCATAGTCATCGGGGATCTCCTGTAAATCCGACTGAATGTGGGGTTCCTCTCATATTTTCATTATCATTTTTTCTATATCCTTAAAGTAATATACCTTTTGGAAAAGGAAGAAACATTACCTAGCAGCATTCAACATTAATTCCTCATTAGTATATCATGTAGAGTCGAATGCATGTTATAAAACTAGAATAGCATAAACATCAAATAAGTGCAATAAAATCCTCAATTTTCATTAAAAAAAACTTTAGTCATTAAAATTAAGAGAATCACATTTACAACATGAAAGTATAATTATAAAAAATAAATAAATAAATAAGGCAAATGAGAAACCACAGAATAAAATATTTCTCCCTAAATCAGCATCCCTAACACTTTCACTGTTTTGCATGCCATGTGCTGACCCTGAGCTTCACCCAATTTCCAGAACTTTCAAATACTTATTTCAGTGGGTGGCTGTAATAGCACGAGGAAGTCTTAGGCTCCAGTGGCTGGGCACTTCCGGAGGGCAGGAAATAGCCTGGCTTCTGGCTTTCAATTAAAGAGTAACTTTTATTATGTACAGAACAGAAAACGCAAGTGCCTGCTTTCCTCAACGGCTTCTACAACAAAAGTCAGAGGAATTATTTCTACACACAAGGGCTCGGCATGCTCTCTGGAGCTTCCTCCTCCTCCTTTTCTGGACCTCCCTGCTCCTTCCTGGGCCGTAAGTTCCCATCCTGTGGATCCCCTGACAGCTGGGGCCAGTCCTTTAAGGGGTTCACCGTGCGGTTATAATTAGCCGAGTCTAACCACTTTGGTTCTTTTTGGCAACTGTGATGACAAGGCTCTCCTACATCCTCCAAGAATCCCTTTTTCTTGTTTTGTTTTGCTTTCTGCTCACTTTCCTGGGGAGATTTTCTTTATGCATTTCTTTGTCAGGTTTGGTTCATTGTTTTCATTCTTTAACAAGATTTTCATACCCAAGAGTTCTGCAGGCCTCTCTGAGAATCTCTCAATGTTGAAATGTGGCAAGCACATTGTGTGTCAACCTCCCCTCCAATCCTATTTATTTTCAGGTTTACATTTTGAAGACCCCGACACTGATTTTGCATCATTTTGACGAGAGCTCGCCATTTTTCAAGAAAGGTTTGCCCAAGTTTGACTGCTCCAAGGATCCAGCATTAAAAGATGAAAACTGGCAATTTAACTTACTTTTCACCTATCCATAACAGTAACTTGTTAAGAACTTAGTCCTCTAGAGGGCAGCCTTTACATTAAAATAGAATAGAGTAGCGTGGTGGCCGCCTACCTAGGATTAAAAGGTCAACAAAGAAGTTGCAGGCCATACATTTTTATTGGACTAACCAAACACATTTGACTAGCTGCCAAGAGCCAGGCTTCCTTTATCAGGTCAAATAAAAAAAGAAACAATTCAATCATTAGCTGGACTACAGTACTTACAAAGTTTTCTTAAACTGTGTGTAGTGTACGTAAGCGTTGGTTAACAGCCTTATTCGGTGCAGTTTTTATAGCTCTGATTATCTAATCTGCTTAGTCTTCCAGTTTTAAATCAAAGTTTTATTTCCCTTATTGAAATAAACATCAACAAGCAAGTTCTACGAGATGCCTTTTTGTTGGACTAACAATATATATATCTGACAAGCTTTAGACTTGCTCCCTTCATCAAGCCAGTGCAAAATGAATAGTGGTATGTTAGTCACTCACAGATTGTGCTGCATGCCAGTCATGGTGCAGCAAGAGAAAAGGATCCATCTTATAAAAGTAAAGGGTGAGGGTACATGTGAGGCTATAATTCCAAACAGAGAGCACAAGAAGTCCCAATTAAGGGGACAGTCATCAAGGCTTTTCATGTGGATCAATACAGGTTTAGCCACATAAAAAAAAAAGCTTTTTTTTTTGTTATTATCCCCCACCCTTTCCCAGGTCTGTGGATATAAGTGTGCAGGCTGTACATTGCACGTGTACTTTTCCATGTACAAAACAGGGGTGGGGACAGATTGGGTGTGGGAAAGTGCAAGCAGAGATTGCACTTTCAGATCTCCATGAATATTTAGCATCTCCTTTAATGCCGGTTCAAGGTGTGAGGATGCTGGGCGCTGGCCTTTTGCATGCTGGTAGGATTTTCAGATGGAAATGCCACAAGGCCTTGCCCTTTGAAAATGAGTTAGCAGTCACACCGATAGGACTGCAAGCTCCGCATATAGGATCATTATTGTCCTCCCATATGGAAAAGTGCTCATGGATTAAGCCTGTGTACTCCAGAGGTCAGTGTCCAAAATTAGGGGGGGAAATCCAGATTCTCTACTGCAAATTAAACTTTTTTTTAAAAGAATTCTCTCAAGTAAGGAGGTATTTACCCATAGAAAAGGCCCCTTTAAAACTGCCATGGGCCCTCTGTGAGGAAAGGAGGCCACGCTGGGGGTGTGGCTGGGATGGGGCAGCTAAGATATCTGCCTAGATTTCTTTTTGAAATCACAGCATGGTCTTTGCACCACATACTTTGCACCTGCAAGATACTCCCTTAAAAAACTGACTTGCAGACTCACAGGTATGCTGAGTTAGGGTTGCCAACTGGCTCCAGCTTCGCGCAACATGACTGACCCAGTTCTGGGTTCACTCCATAGCATGCAAGGAGCCTGAAATAGAGAATTTAGAACTGCAAGTCCCTGCATGCAATGAGGTAAATCCGAGACTGGATTAACTGTTGGCAACCTTAACCCTGGGGAGACTCAAATTACCCTCCTCATCTGACATAAGTAAAAAAAAAACAATGATATTGCTATATTTTTAGGATATGTGAAAGACCAGTTCTAAAGTCAGTTGTAGTGCAATACTTATATATCTTTTCCTCAAGTGAATTTTAAATGTTTTATATTTGAATTTCAGACATATTTGACTAAGTACAATTTAAATTCCCAGATATATATATATAGATTAGTCCTGTCTTTACCTAGAGTTGGTTGGATACAACAGCACCTAAGGCCTAAAGCAACTAGAGTCTTAAACACTCTTCTACATATCCTTACTTAACTCCAATGTTACTACTCAAACTCCCCTTTACGTCCCTCCTCCTTCCCCCTCCTCCTTTTAATTATAGGTAAGTTACATTGCTTCCTGGTATCCTCCACTCTGTCAGCCCTCATCTACTGCAATTGACTGACTGCTACACTCAATACAAAATACAACTTCACTTTATACAACACACAAACACACAAATACACATTCACTTTTACCTGTGCAGCTTTTACCTGTGCAGCCTCAATATGCTAAACATCCCAACACTCAGCTATTATAGACATAGACCTACTGCACCGCATGCCATACGACAACGATCATACCTCAAAAGCATTCACACAACCATGATCTCCCCACCACTCACTCAAATCATCGGCCTCACAGCACTCACACTCATCCTCTTCAATGCACAATCATTAAACAAAAAAACCTCTATACTTAACGACATCCTCTCAGACGAAACACCAGACATCTGTGCAATAACAGAAACATGGTTGAAAGACACTGATAATGTTCTCCTTAACCAGCTCCCCAACAATATATACGATATAGTCTCCATCCCCCGATTAAAAAAGAAAGGTGGAGGCATTCTCTTAGCCACCAACAAACAACTCAAACTCACACTCCAACCCATCCCCCCTCCAGCTAAATTAGAAATTGGCTTGTTCAAAGCCCCCTCTCTACAAATCTGCCTCATTTATGCTCCCCCTGGAACTCTTAACAACAGCCCTTCATCTCTCATTGAATATATAGCTAAAAATATCTCTATCGACTCCCCAGCTATTATCCTAGGAGACTTTAATCTCCATGTCAACACAACACCTCATACACCTAGCTGCTCCTCCTTCCTGGAAGCCATGAAATCACTAGGATTCAAGCAAATCATAAACATGCCCACACATAAAGCTGGTCACTCACTCGACCTCATCTTTACAAACCGTCACTTCGTAACTGATTCTCTATCATGCACACCCATCCCATGGTCTGACCACTATATCATAAGAACATCCAACACTCTTCAAAGACCGCCGCCCCTCCCAATCTGCTCTACCACTAGTATACAATACCGAAAAACATGCAATAGAGACGAGCTTACCACAGCTCTATCCAACACCCAGTTTAACCTTGATCTATCAAATGCTGACACTGCTTTAACTTCATGGAATGAATACACCCTCTCAGTTGCTAATAACATTTGCCCCCTCATTACAAAAAAACTCTCCTCTCAGAAAAATACAAAAAAACCCTGGTACACTCCCACACTAAAAGACCTAAAACAAGCCCTTAGAAAAGCTGAAAAAAATTGGCGTAAAGAACAGACACCTACTCTACTTGCACGATACAAAACTTCCCTGCAAAACTATAGTGAGATGATCAACAATGCAAAAAAGAATTTCTATGCTGGTAAAATACATCAATTTCAATTCAATCCAAAAGTATTGTTTGAATATGTCACTTCACTTACTAACCTCACTCCAAATATCATACCAGAAGAAGAAGCCAAAATCAAATGCGAACAACTGGCTTCTTTCTTTCAGGACAAAATTAACAAAATCATGACACGCTTCCCCCATAATCCCCACATGCCCCAATTCAATAACCTCTGTCACACAAAAGACTCTGCACCTCAGCTAACATTCTTTGAAAACACAGCAACAACTGAAATTGAATCCCTGCTCAAAAAAGCTAAACCCTCCTCTCACCCGTCTGATACCATCCCCACAAAACTCCTACTCACTGTCCCTGATCTAATAGCCAGCCCCATTTCTAACATTATCAATACTTCCATCGAATTTGGACAAGTACCCAACTCTCTCAAATTTGCTATCCTTAAACCTACTTTAAAAAAACCTAAGCTCGACCCTTTAGACCTTGGCAATTACCGCCCTATTTCTAATCTCCCATTTATTGCTAAAATCCTAGAAAAAACTATCAACCGTCAACTCAGTGACTATTTAGAAGAACACCAAATCCTCTCTCCCTCACAATATGGGTTTCGTAAATTACATAGTACTGAAACTCTTCTCTTATCACTGTCCGATTACCTTCTCAAAAGCCTAGATAGAAATCAACTACATCTTCTAGTAATCCTGGATATTTCAGCGGCTTTTGATACCGTTAACCACCAAATTCTCCTCCAACGCCTACACGAGATTGGAATAACTGGTACCGCTCATAACTGGTTTACTTCCTACCTGTCCAATCGTAATTATAAAGTCAAAATTGGCAACCACCTATCAAAAGAAATCCCCCTGAAGCAAGGAGTCCCGCAAGGCTCTTCACTTTCGTCTACCCTTTTTAACATTTATCTTCTTCCGCTTTGCCATCTCCTCGCCAACCTTAAACTTCCACACTTTTTGTACGCTGATGATGTACAAATTCTTATTCCAGTAACAGAATCTATATCCAAAGCCCTTGAAATCTGGGACACTACTCTCGCTGCTATCAATAATCTATTAACCTCCTTACAACTTGCCCTCAACTCCACAAAAACAGAACTCATGATCATATCTCCTCCTACTCCATTACATACTTCGCCTACCTTACCTATAACACCAACGCACATACAATTCTCTCACCAAGTCCGAGACCTAGGAGTCATTATTGATGACCAAATGACCCTCAAAAAATTTATCAGTGCAATCCTTAAAGAATGTTTTTTCAAATTACATACACTCAAAAAATTGAAACCCTTGCTTCACGCATCTGATTTCCGGACAGTTTTACAAGCCATGTTGTTTTCCAAAACAGATTATTGCAATTCACTCCTCCTAGGCCTACCTAAAAATGCCATCCGCCCCTTACAAATTCTGCAAAACACTGCAGCCCGTATCCTTACCATCACAAACTCAAAGGAACATATTACGCCAGTTTTGAAGGACCTTCACTGGCTCCCCATTCAATATCGCATACAGTACAAGACATTAACACTGATCCATAAAGCCCTCCACAATCCTGAAATGAAATGGTTTAATAATTCACTGCAATTTCAAACTTCTATTAAACCTACCAGAAATCAATACCTCGCCACATTACAGACCCCATCACCCAAAATATATAACCATGCCTCCACCAAAGCACGAGCGCTTTCCTTTGCTGGCCCATTGTTATGGAATACCTTGCCCACTGAACTGCGCCTTGAGCCATCTCCCAAAACTTTCAAGCAAAAACTCAAGACATGGTTATTTACACATGCATATACCTGAAATATATATGTCTTTCTTCCCCTTTTTATGCCCTGCCTTATCTACCCAACACCCCCTTTCTCTACACTATCTCTAATTTCCCCTTTTTTATGTCCTTACTGTAAATACCATTCCATACTTTTGCTCTTAATTGCACCTGAAGCGCTTTCTCCCCTCTCTTATCACTCCTAATTATAACTCCATCTCCTCCTAACCTGTCTCTAACCTCTTACCTAATTTCCTAAAATCCCTTACTTTCCAGCTCTGTTTAACTCAGCTCAGTTAATCCTAAATGATAGTTCTGTTTTAAAAGATTCTACTTGTTTTATGTTCAAATATATATATTCTTACTTTTGTTAAATGTATATTGCTTATTTAATCCTGTTAAATGTATAACGCTCCGGCGTAAGTTCCTGTTCATTGTACACCGACGTGATATCTCTGATGAGCGGCGGTATATAAAAAACTATAAATAAATAAATAAATAAATAAAATGAAATGAGGACTCTGAGGAATTTAGTGCGGGACTACCTTACCTACAGTTAGGGTCTTCCAACTGTGACATTACAACTGGAGATTGTGCCCTTACGTACCGTTGGATTACTTTTATGCAGTTGCAGCATAGAGGAAGAAAGCTGTAGGGGGAAAAAAGCATCATGATGCAGGACTCTTGCAATCTGGGGACCTAGGGATTTGGCGCAGATTGATGCAACCACCTGTTGCAACGCCATTGGCTTTGATCAGTGATCTGCTGCTACAGATTGCCACGGCTCTAAAACAGCTGTCATGTTGCTCATGAACCAACCAGCATGTCAGAGTCAACAAGAGCAATCTGATTACTTTCAACAACTCTAACAGTGTGTACGGTCTCTGTGCACGCTTACTAAATTTACAATTCAAGCCATGTTCCAAATCAGAGATGATAGTGAGCTAGTTCAATGCATCACTGGCTAAATGTACATTTTTGGTTTATTATACATAAACCATAAGAGAGGTAACATCTTTATTATCAAAACTTTTCACCAAATCACATAGAAAGTGTGTCATAAAACTCACTCACTCATTCACACTATTAAAATAACAATTAAAGCAAAAGTGAAGTTGCCAAACAGATTTTTCAAAAATGCAACTTTTTCAAAATGCAACTTTTTAAAAATGCAACAGAGCACATATATGTATACATCCTGTGGTTATATGATACCACTTACAACTCGATAAATGTTTCTACCTAATAGCATGATTATTTCACTGTTCTCTATTCTTTAGCCCTAATTACCATGCTATTATATAATCAAATATTTTATTTATTTATTTATTTATTTAACATTTTTAGATCTGCAACAGAGTGGACACGCCGGAAGGAGTGGAGAGAATGAGACGGGATCTAAGGAAACTGGAAGAGTGGTCGAAGATATGGCAGCTGAGATTCAATGCCAAGAAGTGCAAAGTCATGCATATGGGGAGTGGAAATCCGAATGAACTGTATTCGATGGGGGGGGAAAGGCTGATGTGCACGGAGCAGGAGAGGGACCTTGGGGTGATAGTGTCTAATGATATGAAGTCTGCGAAACAATGCGACAAGGCGATCGCAAAAGCCAGAAGAATGCTGGGCTGCATAGAGAGAGGAATATCGAGTAAGAAAAGGGAAGTGATTATTCCCTTGTACAGGTCCTTGGTGAGGCCTCACCTGGAGTACTGTGTTCAGTTCTGGAGACCGTATCTACAAAAAGACAAAGACAAGATGGAAGCGGTACAGAGAAGGGCGACCAGGAAGGTGGAGGATCTTCATCGGATGACGTACGAGGAGAGATTGAAGAATCTAAATATGTACACCCTGGAGGAAAGGAGGAGCAGAGGAGATATGATACAGACTTTCAGATACTTGAAAGGTTTTAATGATCCAAAGGCAACAACAAACCTTTACCATAAGAAAAAAATCAGCAGAACCAGGGGTCACGATTTGAAGCTCCAGGGAGGAAGATTCAGAACCAATGTCAGGAAGTATTTCTTCACGGAGAGGGTGGTGGATGCCTGGAATGCCCTTCCGGAGGAAGTGGTGAAGACCAGAACTGTGAAGGACTTCAAAGGGGCGTGGGATAAACACTGTGGATCCATAAAGTCAAGAGGCCGCCAATGAAGAGTGGGTGACTCGCCAGAATGATGGCTACTGCCTGGACACAATACCCTTATTCAATAAACATACACATGGTTACTGTGACTCCAACATCACTCTAAGCTTCAACAGCAAGAGGAAATGTGGAAAAAAGGATTTGCACTCACAAAGCCGGGAGTAGCTGGCTTGTTTCGGCGGTTACTACCCCAAACCAAATGTGCCTGATACTTCACTTTCGATGCACATCCAGCATAGCTCTCTGCTCCAACGGCAGGGGAGAAGAAAAACTGATACTTCACGCATACCCAGCATAGCTTCAACGGCAGGGGAGAAGAAAAAAGGATTCACACTCACAAAGCGGGGAGTAGCTGGCTTGTTACGGCGGTTACTACCCCAAACCAAATGTGCCTGATACTTCACTTTAGATGCATATCCAGCATAGCTCTCTGCTTCAACGGCAGGGGAGAAGAAAAACAACCAATAAGGGCTGTATATCATAGTCTGGGTTAAAACAAATAAGCATGGGTGTAGCTTGCTTATTGCGGCGGTTACTACCCCTACTACCCCCTAACTAATCAAGCTAGATATTTCACTTGGATGCAGCTTCATCACTGCTCTCTACATTAATGGTGGGGGAGGAAGGGAAATAGAACCAAGAGCTAAAAGAAACAGATAAGTATGAGAGAAAAAATGTGTGAAGCTTGCTGGGCAGACTGGATGGGCCGTTTGGTCTTCTTCTGCCGTCATTTCTATGTTTCTATGTTTCTATATACCTGCTGCATTTTGTAGAAGCTGCAGCGGTCTGATTGTGGCAGCAGGGAGGCCGAGCAGAAGGGAGTTACAGTAGTCAAGCTTTGAGAAGAGTAAGGTCTAGAGGACGGTTCTGTAGTCGTGTGGGAAGAGGAGCGGTTTGAGTCTTTTGAGGGTCTGGAGTTTGAAGAATCCATCTTTGATGGTGGTGATGATGTGCTTTTTGAGGTTGATTTCTGTATCCAGAGTGACTCCGAGGTTTCTTGCTGAAAAGGTTAGTTGTTGGTTCAGGAGGGTAGTTGTGCTTTAATGTTTAAGGTTGTGGGTGGCATTGTTGGTGATATGTAGGATTTCAGTTTTTTTGTGGTTGAGTGAGAGTGACAGCTGAGCGAGGAGTTGAGTTATGTCCGACAGGTGGGTGTCCCAGGTTTTTAGAGTGTTTTCGAGGGATGATTTGAGGGGGAGCAGAATCTGTACGTCATCTGCGTATAAGTAATAGGTAAAGCCTTTTTTGGAAAGAAGGTTGCAGAGGGGGAGCATGTAGATGTTAAACAGGGTGGAGGAGAGGGATGATCCTTGGAGTACGCCATGTGGTAGGGCGATCTGTTTGGATTGAGATGATTCTATTTTTACTGAGTAGGATCTGCCGGAAAGATATGAGTCAAACCATTTAAGTGTGGTGTCACCTAGACCAATTTCTTTTAAGCTGGTTAGCAGGGTGTTGTGGTTGATAGTATCAAATGCGGCGGAAATGTCAAGGAGTATCAGGAGGTATGATGTGTTCTTGTCTAGGCCTCTGAGCATGGAGTCGGTGAGGGATAGAAGGAGTGTCTCTGTGCTGAAGAGTTTTCTGAAACCGTGTTGAGCCGGGTTTAGAATGTTGTGGTGTTCTAGATGTTCGGAGAGCTGTTTGTTGACAGTTTTTTCCAGGATCTTGGCAATGAAGGGGAGGTTGGAGATTGGTCTGTAGTTGGCATGGTCTGAGATGTCCAGATTGGGTTTTTTGGGAATAGATTTGATGATTGCAGATTTGAGTCTCTGGGAAGATGCCCTGTTCTAGGGAGAGGTTAATGATGTCGGCTGTCGGCTTGGCGATGATGTTTGAGACTTGTTTGAGGAGTTTTATTGGGATGAGGTCAAGGGGGTGTGTGGCGGGGTTTGTTCTTCGTACGATTGGTTCCACTTCAGAGGAGGCAATGTGATCGAAATGAGTCCAGGAGGGAAAGGGTATGTTGGGTGGTTCGAAATGAGTCCAGGAGGGAAAGGGTATGTTGGTTCCACTTCAGAGGAGGCAATGTGGTTCGAAATGAGTCCAGGAGGGAAAGGGTATGTTGGGTGGTTTGCGTTGGTATTAGGGATCTTTGCAATCAGGCTGGTGGTTTTGTTACTGAAGAATTGCGCTAAATCTTCGCAGATTTTGTCTGAGTTGTCATTGAGGGGGGGAGATGTGGGTGGGGCTGGTTAGGTCAGATACATAGGTGAATAGTGTTTTGGGATTGTATTGATAGTTGTGAATCTTTTTTGAGTAGAAGAGGCGTTTGGTATTGTTGATGTCAGCGTTATAGGTGTGAAGAAGGGTTTTGTATTTGTTTTTTAGTTCAGTAGATTGATTTCTTCTCCATGCTTTTTCTGTTTGTCTGAGGGTGCGTTTAGAGATTTTTAGCTCCGGTGTATATCATGGAGACTTGTGTTTGCTGGGGGTTTGATTTCTTTTTTTAAGGTAGGGCATAAGACCTTAGCTCAGTAATTCAACAATGGTAATGAGCGTATAGCTGAAGAATGGTTCACTACATTTCTGAGACACAAAGCATGGATACCAAACGGGCAGCCATGAACTATATTTCATTAGGTACCTTTAACTCATCCTGAATGACAAACAAGTGTGACATTCAATATATTTGATTCATCCACAAATCCCACACTGTGGTGTCTTAACTGTTAGTTGGCAAAGTAAGTCTCTCTGGATCATCTGAATTTTGGAATCCAAAAATTCTGAAAATCCAATAGTTGTACTTGGTTAGGTTTTGGCCCACAAGTGCTGCATGGATATCAGCTAACCTTGCTATTGAATTAACATTTTGGGCTGAAAAGAAGTGGAAAGTGCTTAATTAAGAAGTAGACTTCTATACTTTCATTTTGAGTCTGCCCAACTGTCCAGGATTGAGACTAGTAACAGCCTTGAGGTAGATATTCAAACCATAACTGACTAGGGAACTTGGAGGGATAAATAACATATCCAGCTAATTTAGCCAGGATATTCAACAGTGTGGCCATACCACTGAATATATCCAGATAACTTTTGAGTTAGATGGATAAGTAGTTTTTTCCAGTTATGCTCCTGTTCCACTCACTTTTTAGCTGGATAAGTAGTTATCCAACTAAGTGTCAACCCCTGTGCGTAGTTGAATAATCAAACACTGCCACTTAGCTGGATAAGTTGGAACTTATTCGGCTAAGTGGTGCTAAACATCAACCTCTCTTATTTTTGGCTCACTCTTATCCAATTATAAGACATGGTTTGTATTGAAGATTTCTTACCTTTTGTTTTTAGGGAAATGCTTTTGTTTACAAATGACATTTTGTATCTGAAATGACATAAACCACATAGCAAACTGTTTGTGTTTTTTCAGATACCAATCCTTTAAAAAACAATTCTGTTGGTTCCCTGGCCCTCCTCCCACCCAATCATTTTACAAGAAAGTGACTCCAGGATTCTGCCAACATCTCCTTCTAAACCCCCCACCTCCCTACCGAGATCCTGCCGAAATTCCCCATGCCAAGCCAGAAGCACAATTCACCATTACCTGCTTCTAGGTCAGCATCTAGCAATGCATTGACAATACTAGGCTAGCTATGAGATAATCAGTGGGATGTCCACCTTAAAAAAGCCAAGCGAAGACCTTTGTTTGCTGAACACCTTGGTCTTGTGGCCTACACAATACTGATGCCATGACTCAGATGTTGAGCTGCCACTGCCGTTGTGACTCTAGTCATTTCTGCCAACACCATCATGGCCCAATGTAAAGTAACAGGCCACTAGAGGAGGGGAAGAAACTAAATGAGATATTCCCTTTTAGGAGCCAAGACCTGTGGCCTGCATGGCACCAATTCCCCAACTGGGATGCTGAGCTGCCATCATGGATGATTCCACCCCCTCCTGCTCATATCATTGTAGCCTGACAGAAAGTTGCTGGATAGTGCAGGAGCAGGTTCCCACGGGCCAGTAAGCTCCTGAAAAGATATCCCAATGGGTGCTGGGTGTGAATAAGAAGGGCAAGATTTTTAGAACTTTATCTTATTCAGTAGGGAAGGTTGTTTTTGTTTAGGGTCAGATTTTGGCATTTCCCTAGTGAGAGGCTGATTTTTAGAACTAAGAATTTGCATTACTGTTATTGATGATTTGTTTAATATTTTGTTCATTGTATTTTATATGCAATATATGCTGTAAATAGCTTTGGGTTGTTTTGTTTTGTTTTTCAAAACAAGTTGATCTAAAAATATTAATGTAAGGAGATAAGATGTGCCTACACTGGATCTCTAATGTATGCAAATATCATGCATATTCAGGTAAGCCTGTAGTTTAATTTAACCTATTTAATAGTTTTATTTTCCCTGCCTGGCTGTGGTAAATAATCTTTGTTAGTCACAGATATACAAATGTCAAACGTTTCAGTTGAAGCTGACAGAAGTCATTCTCACTTAATTATGAGGGTTATTTGCATTCCCTTTGATGTAAGGGGGCATCTTTGACTGGAAACCAGTACTGTATTATTCGCTTGGTCAATAGAGATACCAAGTGGACATTAATGGACATGAGAAGATGCTAAAATTTATTATAAGTAACTTTCCATGAAATGCTATTTATATTCAAAAGGACCTACCATAGGCTTTTGCATCAATGCTTGGATGGGTGATACCTGCCTGGAGCCAATGAGGGGCAAGGGATTTGAATATTAATGAGCCTTTTTAACTAATTATTAAAGGTGGCAGTCCCTTGTACCTAGAGGACAGAGAAAGGAGGAGAGTCAGCCATGAGGTGAGACATTTTATTTTGCAACTTGGCTGTAGACCAGAGAAAAAATGTGGAAAGGAATGCACTTTCTTTTGCTATAAATTTACCATTTGCATGCTCCTGTATTCAGCCAGCTGAAATAACCATAGCACCTTTCTTGTTCTTAAGTTATCAAAGGCCTCATTTACTAAGCATTTTTCCTGTAGACACAGAAAAGGAGAAAAGCCTTAATAAATCAGGCCCTAATGATTTTAAGTAATTGAGTGATTTAGAAGGGACTTTTGAAATCCAATATTTTAATTTTCTTGAACTGAATTGATAGATTAGGGCAGGGTTAGTGATTTTCTATGATAAAGAAAATTGGCTTTTTGTAACTTATTTTCCTATGCAAATACATTCTTCTTTCATTATAATGTCATGTGCTTCTGTTTCCAACAGAGTATAAGAATCAGGGAGGATAACTTTCAAACTTATTTGTGCTACTGCATGTGCTCGCCTAAATGGATGTGCAGAGATTTATCCTGGTAACCCCCGAAAAGCTGCCTCTTCCACCCCCCTTCCACCCCTCTTCCACCCCCTGCGCGCACCTTTTAAAATCTACCCCATAGTGCATAGCAGGAGCTGTGCAGTATATAAAATACTGGATACATATGCTTCGAATGTGTGTGCATATGTTTCAGAATGTACATATATCTCCACTGCAATGAAAGCGCTTACATTTCCTACCTATTTTATAAACATTCACTTGTATATTTTAGGTTCATAAAAAATAGAACATGTATGTGTATAACCAGATCCACACATATAAATAATGTCTTGTATGCATATTTGAAATCACCAGTTCGTTGAGTCCTCTGCCAGTTCACGCAGTCCATGTCCAATTCACCTAGACCCTCTAGTACTACATTCTGAAACCCCACCAGTTCACCTAGACCTCCCACCCAAAAATTGCAGACAACAGAAAGTCCAATATCAATTACACTAGTTAATTAGCAGATGTGAAGTTGCCCAAATAAGTCAGATATTTATATGTGAATATCTAACTAGATAAACGACACTTGACCGACGTGCCGCAAATGCGCAGTAGAGAGCAGCTCTACCGCGCATGTGCGGGCGAGCACGTCAGTCTTAGGGAAAAAAAAACATGGCGGCGAGCAGCAGCGGTAGCGGCGGCGGCAGCAAGCGGCGGCGGTAGCGGCAGCGGGCGGCGGCGGTAGCGGCGGCGGCAGCGGCCAGTAGCGAGGGAGGGACGGACTGAGTGGGAGGGAGGGAGTGGGAGGGACGGAGAGAGAGAGTGGGAGGGAGGGACTGAGTGAGAGGGAGGGACTGAGTGGGAGGGACTGAGTGAGAGGGAGGGAGGGAGGGATTGAGTGAGGGGGAGGGACTGAGAGGGAGGGATTGAGTGAGGGGGAGGGACTGAGTGAGAGGGAGGGACTGAGGGGGAGGGAGGGAGGGATTGAGTGAGGGGGAGGGACTGGGAGGGAGGGACTGAGTGAGAGGGAGGGACTGAGGGGAGGGAGGGAGGAGTGGGTGAGTGTGTGGGAGGGAGGTAGGGGGTGGGGAAGAGTGAGGGGAGAGGGAGAATGAGGGAGAGGTGAGAGTCAGGGATGTAAGTGGAAGGGGGAGAGGGAGAATGTAATGTAGCCCGTTTTAACGGGCTTAACGGCTTGTCTCTTATAAAATAGTAATTTCCATTTGTACCTCTTCACCCTGCTCTGAAATGCCCTTAGACTGCCCCAGTTTTGCACTGGTAAATATGCGCACGAAACAAAAGATACATGCACATTTTTGATGTTTATAAGATAGCATGTTAAGTAAATGTAGGTTACTTATGTGCATATATTGCTAATTTTCCACGAGTAACCCCTTTGAAAATGTACTCACACATGTATTATGTAAACTAACATGCACTGATTTTGCTTATATTACTTGCATTTTTTGTTAACTTTTCTTTCTGCTCTAGCCTTTCTTCCTCACCCCTGGGAGAACCTTTAGTTGTGTGGGTGTGCTATGCATGCTCATCCTAAATCAAACAGCTGAGAGGCAGAGTTATTTATGTGGCCCCTCCCATCGGTGGTGGGAGTTACATTCATTACAGATATCCGGAAGGCTAGACGCTGCTTGAATAAATATAGCCCCTCTGTTCAAAAGAGCTCTTGTGGAGCCTACCTTTTCATGTTCTTTTCTGTAAGGTCTATAATTAAGAAACTGTTGTAACAGAGAAAAGGCTGCATCTGCAGGAGCCTTGCTGCTGGGAAGAGCACAGCACATACACTGTCACAAGACAGAACATGACACAAACGGGAATCAAAGGCCTCTTGAACTGTCAGTAGTATAACCTTGTACCCTAGTAAATAAATACACCTTCGGGGAAATAAATGCCCCAAAAGCCTGACAGTAATACAGGAGGGCTGGAAACATATCTCACCGTTCTCTAAAAATGGAGACACAATTACCGGTAAGCACATAGATTTAGCAAGGTTTGTTAAAAGAGCAGCAAGTCTTTTTGCAAGCACAAAGAAGAAGATGACTTAGGCTGTAGTGCTGTGCACTGCAGTGCCAGGGATCCAGGTGACTGTTCCTGTTCTTGCATTGTTCTTACAGTGAGGGTGAGGTGAGGGCTGTAGGCCTTAGACAATATTTTCTTTTTCCTAAAATTATTTTTGCGAGTAGTTGACACTGCGGTAGTACGGTAATGATAACTATCCAAAATGTCATACTCCTGCCTAAAAGATTTCCCCGCTGTAGAGTTACAGCAACCATATTGATCCTGGGAAACCAGAACTACAAGTCCCTGCATGAAATAGGGTAAAACCAGAACCGGATCAATCTACCCTGAAAATCTGGAACCAGTTGGTAACCCTAGTGTGGTCCCAAAAGCTCAAATACTACAGTCTCCTTAGTTGGTCCTTTAAAAGAGTATCACAACCTACAAAACAAACCCTATTAGAAACCTAAATTTATCCCTGTACTTCTTCCTACGGAGTAATTATCACACAAGGAGGAGCATTACTCATGTGAAAACAATTTTTTGTTGTTTCAACTGGGACATAAACATATGAGAGATCTGGGGGATTTTAGGGCTATGCCATTACTGGTGTGGAGCAGAATGAAACACAGCAAGGTATAAGCCAGAAATGATTCCTTTTCTTTCTCTCTCTGCATGCAAGCTATGGTCCTAATAGAATGCTTAGCAACACCAGCAGGGCACGGTAAAAAGAATGTGATATAATCACGTGCAGTACCAAGCCGGAATATAAATATTTTTAATTTAAGACTATAAATGGCTAGCACCATGTGAGGAGTTATAACTCGTGCCTCCCCTCCACCTCTGTGCATCTGTTACTGTGTGCATCAATAGCTAGGAAAGTCATAAATCAGTTAATTACATACCACACCTAAGCACTAGCTGAAAATCAACAAAGCAGCCATCACAGTGTCCCAGGCTGCTGCAATTCACAACATAAGACTGATTTAGGTTTTAGTAAGATGATGTCATATGTGTACACTCAATAATCATCATAGAAAAATCTAGGAGGCAATGCAAAATATATGATAATGTGAATGCTATTTCTGGAAGCTGGTAATGAATGTATTATAATACAAATGACTCTCAGAAAATATGCCACCACCACACACACACTCCCAAGGGAATCAAAACCCAGAGTAGGCCTGGAAATATTCTTAATGGCTTGGCAGTTACTTGGTGATCAGTCAAAGTCAGATCTACATACAGCAGTGTCTGCATCACAGACTGAGGTAAACACTGCTGTATGTCTGCAGATGGCAGCAGCCCTTTGCTGCTTCTCCGAACTCCAACTGAACTCCATAGAGCTAGGCACAGCTACTCTGACTTAGGATCTCCTAGATTTCTCACAGCTCATTGTCTATTGCCTAATGCTTGGGGAGGATCAGTTTCAAAGCCCCATCAAGGGGCAAAACAGTGCTTTCCCCACAGAAATGAACTTTGGGAAAATTGCCCTTCCTATATGTGTGAGTAAACCGCTAGATGAGAAACTTTACCCACAGTGAGAACACACATTCCTGGGAGGTGGGGTTAGGGAGGGGCTTACACTTATGCACATACTTTAGAATTTTCAAAAGTATATATGTAATTTTTCCCAGAACTACCACCTGTGTGGGCAGCTCTGGTGGTTTTGTCTTCAAAGTGAATGTATGGACATACTTTCCCTTTGAAAACCAGTGTAAAGTAAAAACCACCACCAGGTTTTGCATTGATGTGGGCACTGTAGCCCGACTGAACTGGAAACCCAAAGGAGCCAGATAAATCCCCAGCAAATAAATAATGCATACGGCTTGCCTGACTGACACCTAGTAACATCAGTTCCCAGTTTCTGATTTGGCAGAGAATTTGAATATGAAGTAGGATTTCACAAAAACAGAATGTAACATCTTCAGGGCATACCTAACACTTTGCTAAAAAAAAAAAAAAAAAATACAAAAAAACCCATTGATGTGCTATTTGCAGTGGGGGTTTAGCCTTGTAATTTCTTGATTGCATTAAGAACAGGTTGGTTCAACTTCCTGCCTGAGCAATGAGCACTCGATTGTGAAAGTTAAAGCGTCCCACCCTATGCTAATCTAAAAGACAAACCATGCACTCCTAAAAATGTTTCACATGGCCCGTGTTAGGCCACTTTTTATTTTTCATTGCATCTCTTAATATTATTGGCATAGCACAGTGCGACACAGGATGGCAGGGCAGGCAGTGACCAAAACCAGCGCTATGATTTTTAAAATGCAGTTATGGAAAAGAGTTATGATTTGATCTAAGGTTGCTGCAGAAACCTTATACACGCAATCAGCCACAGGGTATGAAAGTGACTTGGGGACAGGAATACTGCAGTACATGACTGGCATATGCAAGAGGGAGTGTTCCCAGGATTACAATCAGGGAGCAGGAGTAGCTCTTCCCACACCAAAGTAAATAGACATTTTGATGACAAAGGACACTGCCACTCTAGGGCAATGAATCCTTCCACAGCCATAGTTTATTTTAAAATATGTTAATCACACACCAAAATGACCACTTATTCTACCGCTAAACAAAGTGTAAGAAAACTATACAAAAATGAATCACTTGTTTAAAATCTATGTTCTTTTAAAACATGTACAGAAGTCAAAGCTCATGGACCCGTTCCCAGCACCTATGACTGCAATGCCTTCCCATTGCCTCTTCAGCCACTTTCCCAGTGCCTTCACAGCCAAATGCTGGTAAAGTGTTCTCAAGAGGGGCGGCATCAACCAAAACCTTTTAGGCACCAGAGACATTGGTTTCCTTTTTTCCCTTTCTCATTCTTGTTTCCTTATTATATTTCTGTCTTTATTTTATACATTTTTTAGATTTTAGTTTTCTTTCTTTTGTCTTACTTTAATTTTTTGCTTTTCTTTGCTTTCCCATTTCTTCTCTTCAAGACACTCTCCTTCCCCCTTTCCCTCCTTCCAGGCATGATCTTCACTCCTTCCAGCTTCTTCCTCTCCCTCCCATAACTTCTTTTTCACTCAATTCATAGTTAAGCTCTAGAATTCATTGCCAGAGGATGTGGTTACAGCAGTTAGTGTAACTGGGTTTAAAAAAGGTTTGGTTGTTCCTAGATGATAAATCCATAAACTGCTATGATAATAATTAATAAGCAATAATAGCTTGGGATCTATCTAATGTCTGGGTACTTGCCAGGTACTTGTGACTTGGATTGGCCACTGTTGGAGACAGGATACCGGGCTTGATGGACCCTTGGTCTCACCCAGTATGGCATCTTTTATACTTCCAGGCTCTCCCTCTGCCCACCCCCTCATCTGCTTTCAGCCACTCTCCATCCAGCTCCACCTCTCTCCCAATTCTTGTCTCCTTTCCCTCTCCTTACTTTGATATATATAGGCATTCTGATTCTCTCATCCAATCTTATACCTCTCTCTCCCTGCTTCATCACCTGCTTCTATGCACTTTTCTTCCTTCCCCCTTTGAGCTTATTTCCCTACCTCCAGTCTTTATTTATATACCACAGTGAGTGGGTGGGTGGAGGAGGGTAGCCCTTGTCCACAGCAATTCTCCCCAGCCCTCAGTGGTGCTAGCAACTGCGTCTCTCCTTGACCCAATCTCATTGCATCTTTTCCCAGGCCCTGCCCCGCAAGCAGTGGCAGCAGCAATAGCAGTCATGCCTCTCCCCAGTTCAGCCCCACCAGTGTTTTCATAATGTATGTAGTATGTACTTTGGACAGCAAAGACGTCTTCTGGAGTGGGGGAGGGCATTTTGGAGAAATTTGAAAACTGCACCTGTACATTTTATTTCCAAAAAAGTAAGTGCAATGTAAGCATGCAGCTAGCATGCCAAACTTACACCCCCTATTTTGAAATGTGTAAGAGTACATATGACAGTTTATTATCCATGCAAATGTATTGTAAAACATCTAAATGAACGCTATGTTTTCTTAGAACCACTGGAATTAAAAAGATTTTTGGAATCAAAGGTTAAAATTAACACTCCTCCCAACTAACTGGTCAAAGGGATTTAGGAATGTATCACTTAAATACACCTATCTTCATAGATAAATATTACCTGTAATTTGCTCCGAACATAAGAAATTAGGGTCTTCTTTTCCTTATAAATAGGTATATGTATATGGCAAATAGATTGTTTTTCTTTAATATAAGTTTATTCCTGTTAAAATTGTCTTAGGATTTATAACCTATACATGTACCTTTTAAATGGCAAGATGTGTAATTTGTCAAAAATGTATAAATTTCATAAATAAATAAATAAAAAATAAAAAAAAAAAGAGTACATGCCTACTTTTAACAATGATGTTACGATTCCCCCTGTTGCCACGATACAGGGGGTATCTTACCTTCCCTCCGGAGGCCGCTTCGAAGCCAGGGCCTCGCCGGTGCACCATCCAGGACTTGCTCCAGGGCCTGGGAGGCCTAGCTGTTCCTGAGGCCTGCCTGTGGCTTGCTTGGCTGCGTTTGGACTTCCTGGTTTGCCACGCCCTTCTCCCTAGGAGCCGGCCCGCAGCTCTCCACCTCAGTTATAGGGCCAGCAAGGGGCGGTCCTGGCGAACTCCTCCCAGAGAGTTGCCTACATCTTGCAGTATAATAGGACTCTCATTTCACTTGCTACTGGCCTTCGGATTGGCGTTGCACATCGCTGTGCTCTGTCTGCTGATCCAGGTCCTCCATGGTCGTCCATGCTTTGATGGCTCCCTGTCCTGTCCTGTCCTGACCTGTCTCTGAAGTTGCCTTGATGTCTATTCCTGATGTTGCCTGATGTCTGTTCCTGATCCAGTCCCAGATGTTCCTGCCTTGAGCTGCCTGGAGTGCAGCGTTCCTGCCTTGACTGCCTGGAGTGCAGTAATTCTCCGCTTCGTCTTCCTAGTGCTCTCCCGCTCTCAGTGTGGTCCGCGACCAGCCTTCCTGGGCTGTGTAGGGCGCGTATGGGACAGGGTGGTCCGCGACTCAGTCCCGCGGGTGGGCTGAGTAGGGCGCCCTGAGGGACAGTGCCCATGTCTTCCTTCCAGCCCTCATCTCCGATGTCTCTGCACCAGCCTTGTCTCTGATGTCTCTGCACCAGCCCTTGTCTACGATGTCTGCACCAGCCCTCGTCTAAGATGTCTTCCGTGTACTAAGGACTCTGTCTGCCCTCGTCCTCTGTCCGGCCTGCCGCCCTATGCCGTTACCCAGCGGCAGGTCTGAAAGGGCTTGGAACAGTCGGAGGACCGTTCATCAACCAACATTGCGTTGCTGGTTGCCATGGGCGTGCAGGTCCAGCTGAGGGTCAGACTCCGCTCCTTAACCCCTGCTTCTGTTCCTGCCTGCCTCTCAATGCCTGCATTGGCTCACCTCCCACGGTGTGGCTGGGGCTCCTCCCTAGTTCTCGCCGTGGCCCAAGGGCTCACACCACCTGCTCTAGAGACGGCCGTGCTCCTCGCGCCTACGATAGTACCCGAGGGCCTCTAAACCCTCGGCCCATCAGCGGCGTGGCGGACGCGCCCGTAACAAATGATGCAGTACAATCCAGTCCATAACTTGAAATATTTTCCTAAAGTTAGAATGTCCTCTAAACTGGAGTGGCAGGGCATCACCATGCACAGTTGTTCAGGCATCATTTTTGAACAAAAATATGGTATAGTTTTAAGAATTTACATCATCTGACTGGCTAACAATTTTCTGTTTTACAGTATACTCCTCTGAAGAACTTCAGGCACAGATGGAAGACGGAAGAGGAACTCAAACAGAATAGTAATTTGGAGATCTTGAATACATTATTTAAGAAGATTCAACAAAACATAGATCATTTTAGAACTGAGATCAAACAAATGAGAATCTTCAAATTTCACACAGATAAACAAGATTACTCTGTAGCACGAATGTATCCATGGTTGAATACAGTTGGAAATGTAGATATTCTAAGTGGTATCAAAAAAATTGCTTTCTTTTCATTAGATGAATAATCTAATAGTTCTGATGATATGAGGAAATCATACCAAGACAAGCAGTTGTCTTCTTCTTTTCTAGGATGAGGCTTCCAAGCTCTCAGATCTCATCATCCCTACTGATATTCACGTAGCTATTAGCAACAAGAAAATACCCAGTGGCACAAGCCAGTGACAAGGTTGCAGACATTTCAGAATCAGTGGTGATCAACTTATCAGAAACATAGAAACATAGAAATGACGGCAGAAGAAGACCAAACGGCCCATCCAGTCTGCCCAGCAAGCTTCACATTTTTTTCTCATACTTATCTGTTTCTCTTAGCTCTTTGGTTCTATTTCCCTTCCACCCCCACCATTAATGTAGAGAGCAGAGATGGAGCTGCAACCAAGTGAAATATCAAGCTTGATTAGTTATGGGTAGTAGGGGAAGTAACCGCCGCAACAAGCAAGCCACACCCCCCGCCCATTTGCTTTACCCAGACTGTGTTGTTCAGCCCTTATTGGTTGTTTTTCTTCTCCCCTGCTGTTGAAGCAGGGAGCTATGCTGGATATGCTTGTAGTATCAGTTTTTCTTCTCCCCTGCCGTTGAAGCAGAGAGCTATGCTGGATATGCGTGAAGTATCAGTTTTTCTTCTCCCCTGCCGTTGAAGCAGGATATGCATTGAAAGTGAAGTATCAGGCTTATTTGGTTTGGGGTAGTAACCGCCGTAACAAGCCAGCTACTCCCAGCTTTGTGAGTGCGAATCCTTTTTCTTCTCCCCTGCTGTTGAAGCAGAGAGCTATGCTGGATATGCGTGAAGTATCAGTTTTTCTTCTCCCCTGCCGTTGAAGCAGAGAGCTATGCTGGATATGCGTGAAGTATCAGTTTTTCTTCTCCCCTGCCGTTGAAGCAGAGAGCTATGCTGGATATGCGTGAAGTATCAGTTTTTCTTCTCCCCTGCCGTTGAAGCAGAGAGCTATGCTGGATATGCGTGAAGTATCAGGTTTTCTTCTCCCCTGCCGTTGAAGCAGGGAGCTATGCTGGATATGCGTGAAGTATCAGTTTTTCTTCTCCCCTGCCGTTGAAGCAGAGAGCTATGCTGGACATGCATCGAAAGTGAAGCACCAGGCCCACCCGGTCTGGGGTAGTAACCGCCGTAACAAGCCAGCTACTCCCCACTTTGTGAGTGCAAATCCTTTTTTCCACATTTCCTCTTGCTGTTGTAGCTTAGAGCGATGTTGGAGTCACAGTAACCATGTGTATGTTTATTGAATAAGGGTATTGTCTCTAGGCAGTAGCCGTCATTCTGGCTAGCCACCCAATCTTTATTGACGGCCTCTTGATTTTATGGATCCACAGTGTTCATCCCACGCCCCCTCGAAGTCCCCCACAGCTCTGGTCCCCACCACCTCCTCCGGAAGGGCACCCCAGGCATCCACCACCCTCTCCGTGAAGAAATACCTCCCGACACTGGCTCCGAATCTTCCTCCCTGGAGCCTCAAATCGCGACCCCTGGTTCTGCTGATTTTTTTCCTATGGAAAAGGTTTGTCGTTGTCTTTGGATCATTAAAACCTTTCAAGTATCTGAAAGTCTGTATCATATCACCTCTGCTCCTCCTTTCCTCCAGGGTGTACATATTTAGATTCTTCAATCTCTCCTCATAAGTCATTTGATGAAGACCTTCCACCTTTTTGGTCACCCTTCTCTGGACCGCCTCCATCTTGACTCTGTCTCTTCGGAGATACGGTCTCCAGAACTGAACACAATACTCCAGGTGAGGTCTCACCAAGGACCTGTACAAGGGGATAATCACTTCCCTTTTCTTACTCGATATTCCTCTCTCTATGCAGCCCAGCATTCTTCTGGCTTTAGCTATCGCCTTGTCACATTGTTTCGCCGACTTCAGATCATTAGACACCATCACCCCAAGGTCTCTCTCCTGCTCCGTGCACATCAGCCTTTCTCCCCCCATCGAATACAGTTCATTCGGATTTCCATTCCCCATATGCATGACTTTGCACTTCTTGGCATTGAATGTCAGCTGCCATGTCTTCGACCACTCTTCCATCTTCCTTAAATCCCGTCTCATTCTCTCCACTCCTTCCGGCGAGTCCACTCTGTTGCAGATCTTAGTGTCATCCGCAAAAAGACATACCTTACCTTCTATCCCTTCCGCAATGTCGCTCACAAAGATATTGAAAAGGACCGGTCCCAACACCGATCCCTGCGGTACACCGCTTAAAACCGCTCTCTCTTCAGAGAGAGTTCCATTTACCATCACACAGGTAGAGACTATTGTAAATTTGAATATTAGATTACTGTTTATCATATGAGCCTACATTGAGGCACAATTCATTTTGGAGCCAGGTGTTGCTATACAGATTTTTCGGAATCTACAAGTCAAACTTTTCTTCTTGTTAAATCCATAAGGATTGCGAAATATGCCACTGGTGAAACTATGGACTCATTGGGTTCCTCCGGGTCCAGTGCACCCATATATTCTGACCTTTCAAAATTTGGTTCTAGCAGATTTGAAGACTCTAAAGCAGAAACCATCTAAAACATTTTACAATTTAACATCAAAGGAGAAACTGACAGTAAGGTCTTTAGCAGAGCGAGTTAGTAATTAAACCTGATGATGAGAGAGGCAGTGGTAGTTATGGACATAGACATATACCATAGAGATTCTGAGGCAATTAGGAGACTCACAATATTAGTTTAAACTGACTGAATATCCTGCACCAAACTTAGACCAAGATCAATAAGGGATTGTCTGAAGCAGCTAAACTAAGATTTTTAACAATGAAAGAATTACCTTATCACCGAGTACAGCATCCTCCCACTCTGGTACTATGTGGAGTACCTAAAAGGCAGAAAATTCATAAATTCACTATCTCATCCCACAGTTTTGGCAAATGGTTCCCTACTTGAACCTTTGGTTCTTTTTTGCAACCATTTGTTTAATCTGCTCCATCATACATACAGGATTCTTCGCATATATTAAGTAAACTTTCTGTCCTAGAGGAAGTTCCGAAGGTTCTTTTTTGTGACATTGCATGTTGAATCTCTGTACACAAATATACCACAACTTTGGATAATAGTTACAACCTTTATGGATCAGTAAACATCTCCACAATGAGTTCCATTATTAATCATATATGAATTAGCCAGATTAGCACTTTGTGAAAAATGTTTAATGTTCCAACCAGACCTTTATCACCAAATTCATGAATAAGCAATCGGGGTCACCAATGGCGCTAGATGTGCTAAACTTATATGTGGGCCTCTTTGAGGAGCTTTTTGTTTATTCTGCTCCTTTTTTTTTTTTATTTTATGCATTATCCATCAGAACATAAGAAATTTCCATGCTGGGTCAGACCAAGGGTCCATCAAGCCCAGCATCCTGTTTCCAATAGAGGCCAAACCAGGCCACAAGAACCTGGAAATTACCCAAACACCAAGAAGATCCCATGCTTCTGATGCAATTAATAGCAGTGGTTATTCCCTAAGTAAACTTGAATAATGGCAGTTAATGGACTTCTCCTCCAAAAACTTATCCAAACCTTTTTTAAACCCAGCTACACTAACTGCACTAACCATATCCTCTGGCAACAAATTCTAGAGCTTAATTGTGCATTGAGTGAAAAAGAATTTTCTCCAATTAGTCTTAAATGTTCTACTTGCTAACTTCATGAAATGCCCCCTAGTCCTTCTATTATCCGAAAGTGTAAATAACCGATTCACATCTACTTGTTCAAGACCTCTCATGATGTATTTATTTATTTAGAGATTTTTATATACCGCGGTACGTTCAGAACATCACCTCGGTTTACATTAAACAGTATTGCAGCAACAGGCTTTATAATAAAATGTTAAGCAAAGCAATACATGCAACAGGTTTTACAGTCAAATTTGGAACTAGAACCATTTTTAAAATGAAATATCATTAACGTACACATAACAAGGATTACAGCAGCATTTGGTAGAGGAACCAAAATTGATATACTTTTAGGAAATCTACAGTAGATAGATTTTTTCTAGGGAGCAAGTGCTGGATAGGACGGGACAGGAGGGTCAGGGAAGGGAATAGGGGGTTATGTATGTGGCAGGTAAAGGGCCCAGTCAGTCATTGGTAAGCTTTTTTGAACAGCCAGGTTTTTAGGTTTTGTTTAAATTTTCTGTGGCAAGGTTCCTGGCATAGGTCAGTGGGCATACTGTTCCATATTGTGGATCCTGCTATGATGAATGAGCGTTTCTTTGAGGATACATGTTTGGTAAGTTTAGGAGAGGGTATCCGCAGTTTGGCCTGGTGCTGTGTTCTTGTTGGTCGGTTTGTCTTATTGATATACAAGTATTCAGAGAACCACTGCATGTTTTGGTTATGTAAGGCCTTGTGTATTAATGTGATGGATTTGTATATAATCCTGGAAGCAACGGGTAGCCAGTGTAGGGACTGAAGTGCGGGAGTGATGTGATTGTGGCGGTGTGTGTTGGTGAGTATGCGGGCAGCTGCGTTTTGTAACATTTGTAATGGTTGTAACGTATTTTTTTGTAAGCCTAACAGTAGTGAGTTGCAGTAGTCAATCTTTGATAGGATTGTAGCTTGTAGGACTGTGCGGAAGTCATTTGGGTGTAGGAATGGTTTGATTCATTTTAGGGTATGGAGCTTGAAGAAACCATTTTTAACAGTGGCAGTGATTAATTTTTTTAACGTAAAATGGTTGTTGATGATGATGCCAAGGCTGCGGACTTGTTGTACAGTGGATGGGCAGGCTTGTGATGGGAGTGTTGTATTCATGGTGGAATTGTTTGGAGGTGAGATGATGAGAAGCTCTGTTTTGTTGGTGTTAATGGCCAGAAAGTTATCAGTGAGTAGTTTTTTTTATTTCTGTGAGGGCAGCATTCCATGTCTTCAAGGCATTAGGAAGAGAGTTGTTTATGGGAATGAGGATCTGCACATCATCTGCGTAAATGAAGTGTTGAAAACCCAGTTTCGACAGTAGTCGACAGAGAGGTAAAAGATAAATATTAAAAAGAGATGAAGAAGTGAGGATCCTTGGGGCACTCCTTGTGCGAGGCTTCTTGGCTTAGATTCACATTGCCCACTATAGGTCCTATTGCTCAGGTATGATTGGAACCAGAGTAGAGCTGTGCCAGTGATACAAATTTCGGTGAGGCAGGTGATGAGGATGTTGTGATTGACCGTGTCAAATGCAGCAGATATATCTAGAAGAGTGAGAATGTAGGAGTGGCCAGTGTCTAGAGCTTTTAGAAGCGATTCTGATAGGGAGAGGAGAAGCATTTCCGTGCTGTGATACTTTCTAAATCCGTATTGGGCAGGGAAGAGTAATTGATGCTCGTCGAGGTATTCAGTGAATTGTTTGTTAATGATTCTCTATTATTTTGGAGAGGAACGGGAGGTTTGATACTGGACGATAGTCGGATCAGAGGTATCCAGGTGTGGTTTTTTAAGGGTAGGTTTTCGCTGCATAAAAGTCTTTCTTTGCTTTGTCAGTAGCTTTGCGGTAGCTGTGGAGTAATGACTTGAATTTTAATAATAGTGTTGGATTTTGGTTTCTGCGCCATTTCTTTTCCAATTTGCGGAGCTTGGATTTAATTATTCTTAGTTCAGGGGTAAACCATGGTTTTTTGCTTATCTTCTCCGTGTTAATTTCTTTGGTTCGCATGGGGCAAAGTTTGTCTGCTATGTTGCTAGTGATTTGAAGACCTCTATCATATCCCCCCTCAGCCGTCTCTTCTCCAAGCTGAACAGGCCTAACCTCTTCAGCCTTTCCTCATAGGGGAGCTGTTCCATCCCCTTTATCATTTTGGTTGCCCTTCTCTGTACCTTCTCCATCGCAACTATATCTTTTTTTAGATGTGGTGACCAGAATTGTACACAGTATTCAAGGTGTGGTTTCACCATGGAGCGATATAGAGGTATTATGACATTTTCCATTTTATTAACCATTCCCTTCCTAATAATTCCTAACATTCTGTTTGCTTTTTTGACTGCTGCAGCATACTAAGCCGACGATTTTAAAGTATTATCCACTATGATGCCTAGATCATTTTCCTGGGTGGTAGCTCCTAATATGGAACCTAACATCGTGTAATTACAGCAAGGGTTATTTTTCCCTATATGCAACACCTTGCACTTGTCCACATTAAATTTCATCTACCATTTGGATACCCAATCTTCCAGTCTTGCAATGTCCTCCTGTAATGTATCACAATCTGTTTGTGATTTAACTACTCTGAATAGTTTTGTATCATCCGCAAATTTGATAACCTCACTTGTCGTATTCCTTTCCAGATCATTTATATATATATTGAAAAGCACCGGTCCAAGTACAGATCCCTGAGGCACTCCACTGTACCCTTTTCCACTGAAAAATTGACCATTTAATCCTACTCTCTGTTTCCTGTCTTTTAACCAGTTTGTAATCCACGAAAGGACATCGCCTCCTACCCCATGACTTTTTAGTTTTCTTAGAGGCCTCTCATGAGGAACTCCGTCAAACGCCTTCTGAAAATCCAAATACACTGCATCTACTGGTTCACCTTTATCCACATGTTTATTAACCCCTTCAAAAAAATGAAGCAGATTTGTTAGGCAAGACTTCCCTTGGGTAAATCCATGTTGACTGTGTTCCATTAAACCATGTCTTTCTATATGCTCTATGAGTTTGATCTTGAGAATATAGAAACATAGAAATGACGGCAGAAGAAGACCAAACGGCCCATCCAGTCTGCCCAGCAAGCTTTCACACTTTTTTTTTTCTCACATACTTATGCTTCTCTTGGCTCTTAGTAACCTTTTTTATTCTATTTCCCTTCCACCCCTGCCATTAATGTAGAGAGCAGTGTTGGAACTGCATCTAAGTGAAATAGCTTAATTAGTTAGGGGTATTAACCACTGCAATAAGCAAGCTACACCCATGCTTATCTGTTTATCCAGACTATGTAATTCAGTCCTTGTTGATTATTGCCTGAATATAGATCCACTTTCTTCATTCTCACCTGCTGTTGAAGCAGAGAGCCATGCTGGCTATGCTTTGAAAGTTAAGTATCAGTCTTGCTCCCCTGCCGTTGAAACAGAGAGCCATGCTGGCTTTGCATTGAAAGTGAAGTATCAGTCTTGCTCCCCTGCCGTTGAAACAGAGAGCCATGCTGGCTTTGCATTGAAAGTGAAGTATCAACCTTGCTCCCCTGCCGTTGAAGCAGAGAGCTATGCTGGATATGCATTGAAAGTGAAGTATCATGCATTGAAAGTGAAGTATTAGCTTATTTGGTCTGGGGTAGCAACCGCCATAACAAGCAAGTTACTCCCCGCTTTTTTGTGAATGCAAATCCTTTTTTCCACATTTCCTCATTGCCGCTGAAGCTTAGAGCAATGTTGGAGTCACATTAACCGTGTGTATGTTTATTGAATAAGGGTATTATCACCAGATAGTAGCCATTGTTCCCGTGAGCCACCCACTCTTCATTCACATCCTCTAGACTTTATGGATCCACAGAGTTTATCCCATGCCCCTTTGAAATCCTTTACAGTTTTGGTCTTCACCACTTCCTCCGGAAAGTCATTCCAAGCATCCACCACCCTCTCCGTGAAGAAATACTTCCTGACATTGGTTCTGAGTCTTCCTCCCTGGAGTTTTAAATCGTGATCCCTGGTTCTGCTGATATTTTCCAACTGACCTTTTTGGTCGCCCTTCTCTGGACCGCCTCCATCCTGTCTATGTCTCTTTGGAGATACGGTCTCCAGAACTGAGCGCAGTACTCCAGGTGAGGCCTCACCAAGGACCTGTACAAGGGGATAGAAACATAGAAACATAGAAATGACGGCAGAAGAAGACCAAACGGCCCATCCAGTCTGCCCAGCAAGCCTCACACGTTTTTTTCTCTCATACTTATCTGTTTCTCTTAGCTCTTGGTTCTATTTCCCTTCCACCCCCACCATTGAAATATCTAGCTTGATTAGTAAGGGGTAGTAGGGGTAGTAACCGCCGCAATAAGCAAGCTACACCCATGCTTATTTGTTTTACCCAGACTATGTTATACAGTCCTTATTGGTTGTTTTTCTTCTCCCCTGCTGTTGAAGCAGGGAGCTATGCTGGAAATGCGTGATGTATCAGTCTTCTCCCATGCTGTTGAAGCAGAGAGCCATGCTGGATATGCATCGAAAGTGAAGTATCGGACACAATTGGTTTGGGGTAGTAACCGCCGTAACAAGCCAGCTACTCCCCACTTTGTGAGTGCGAACCCTTTTTTCTTCTCCCCTGCCGTTAAAGCAGAGAACTATGCTGTATATGCATTGAAGGTGAAGCATCAGGCTTATTTGGTTTGGGGTAGTAACCGCCGTAACAAGCCAGCTACTCCCCTCTTTGTGAGTGTAAATCCATTTTTCCACATTTCCTCTTGCTGTTGAAGCTTAGAGCGATGTTGGAGTCACAGTAAGCATGTGTATGTTTATTGAATAAGGGTATTGTCTCCAGGCAGTAGCCGTCATTCTGGCGAGTCACCCACTCTTCATTGGCGGCCTCTTGACTTTATGGATCCACAGTGTTTATCCCACGCCCCTTTGAAGTCCTTCACAGTTCTGGTCTTCACCACATCCTCCGGAAGGGCATTCCAGGCGTCCACCACCCTCTCCGTGAAGAAATACTTCCTGACATTGGTTCTGAATCTTCCTCCCTGGAGCTTCAAATCGTGACCCCTGGTTCTGCTGATTTTTTTCCTATGGAACAGGTTTGTCGTTGTCTTTGGATCATTAAAACCTTTCAAGTATCTGAAAGTCTGTATCATATCACCTCTGCTCCTCCTTTCCTCCAGGGTGTACATATTTAGATTCTTCAATCTCTCCTCGTACGTCATGCGATGAAGATCCTCCACCTTCTTGGTCGCCCTTCTCTGTACCGCTTCCATCTTGTCTTTGTCTTTTTGTAGATACGGTCTCCAGAACTGAACACAGTACTCCAGGTGAGGCCTCACCAAGGACCTGTACAAGGGAATAATCACTTCCCTTTTCTTACTCGATATTCCTCTCTCTATGCAGCCCAGCATTCGTCTGGCTTTTGCTATCGCCTTGTCGCATTGTTTCGCAGACTTCATATCATTAGACACTATCACCCCAAGGTCCCTCTCCTGCTCCGTGCACATCAGCTTTCCCCCCCCCCCATCGAATACAGTTCATTCGGATTTCCACTCCCCATATGCATGACTTTGCACTTCTTGGCATTGAATCTGAGCTGCCATATCTTCGACCACTCTTCCAGTTTCCTTAGATCCCGTCTCATTCTCTCCACTCCTTCCGGCGTGTCCACTCTGTTGCTGATCTTTGTGTCATCCGCAAAAAGACAAACCTTACCTTCTATCCCGTCCGCAATGTCGCTCACAAAGATATTGAACAGGACCGGTCCCAACACCGATCCTTGCGGTACACCACTTAAACCGCTCTCTCTTCAGAGAAGGTTCCATTTACCATCACACATTGTCTTCTGTCTGTCAGCCAATTTGCAATCCAGGTCACCACCTCGGCCCTCACTCCTAAGCTTCTCGTTTTATTCACCAGTCTCCTGTGCGGAACCGTATCAAAAGCTTTGCTGAAATCCAAGTATATGATATCAAGCGCTCTTCCTCGATCCAATTCCTTGGTTACCCAGTCAAAAAAGTTAATCAGATTTGTCTGACAGGATCTTCCCCTGGTGAATCCATGTTGCCTCTGGTCCATCAATTCTCCGGACTGTAGATAGTTCACTATTCTCTCTTTCAGCAGTGACTCCATTACTTTTCCCACCACCGAAGTGAGGCTAACCGGTCTGTAGTTGCCAGCTTCCTCCCTGTTCCCACTCTTGTGAAGCGGGACCACCACCGCTCTTCTCCAATCACTCGGCACCACTCCCGTTTCTAGGGATCTATTGAACAGGTCACACAGCGGAGCCGCCAGAACATCTCTGAGCTCCCTCAATATCCTTGGATGAATCCCATCAGGCCCCATGGCTTTGTCCACTTTCAGGTTCTTTAGCTCTTCCCACACATTTTCTACTGTAAAAGGATTTTCATCCATTCCACTTCCCTCCAGTTTCTTGTTGTGTAGAGATGGTCCTTCTCCAGGGTCTTCTTTAGTGAACACAGAGCTGAAGTATTCGTTTAATATTCTGCCATTTCTTCGTCTCTCTCCACACATTGATCATTACCACCTTTCAATTTCACTATACCACTTTGGACCTTTCTCTTTTCGCTGATGTATCTGAAAAATGTTTTGTCACCATTTTTTATCTCCTTGGCAATCCTCTCTTCTGCTTGACTTTTTGCCAACTTGATTAATTTCTTTGTCTCCCTCAGTTGATACAAATATTCTTCTTTGTGCTCCTTCCTTTGGGATCTTTTATATTTCTTGAATGCTATTCTTTTAGCTTTAATTTTGTCAGCCACCTCCTTTGATAACCAGATAGGTTTCAATTTTCTTTTGCTTTTCTTTACATTTCTAACATATAGAGCAGTTGCCTTGGTGATTGCTCCTTTTAGATTGGTCCACTGTTGATCCACATCTCTCTCGTTCTCCCATCCTTTAAGTTCTTCCTCCAGGTACTTCCCCATTTCCTCGAAGTCTGTGTTTTTGAACTGTAAAACTCGGGTCTTTGTGGTTCTTTTCCCTATTCTTTTAGTGATATTAAACCATACCGTTTGATGATCACTACTGCTGAGGTGGGCGCCCACCTGGACATCTGAGACATTATCTGCATTAGTGAGCACTAAGTCGAGTATAGCTCCTTCTCTCGTGGGTTCCAACACCATTTGTTTGAACAAAGATACTTGCATGGCATCCACTATCGCTCTACTATTTTTAGTTTCTGCAGATGGGATTTTCCAGTCTACATCTGGCATATTAAAGTCACCCACGATCACCACTTCTCCCTTCTTACCTATCTTATGGATGTCTTCAACCAGATCTCTGTCCAGCTCTTCCTTTTGGTTTGGAGGCCTGTAAACCACTCCAATATAAATGGACGCTCCGTCATCTTTTTTTAGGTCGAGCCATAGAGCTTCTTCCTTACCCCAACTTCCTTGTAGCTCAGATGCTTGGATGTTGTTTCTAACATAAAGAGCCACACCTCTTCCTTACCTCTTCCTTACCTCTTCCTTACCCCAACTTCCTTGTAGCTCAGATGCTTGGATGTTTGTTTCTAACATAAAGAGCCACACCTCCCCCTTTTCTATCCTCTCTGTCCTTCCTTAACAAGTTGTAGCCTGGTATTGTTGTATCCCATTCATGAGATTCTGTGAACCATGTTTCTGTGATAGCAACAATGTCCAATTCTGCCTCAGTCATTAGGGCCTGCAGATCTGGGATTTTATTTCCCAAACTATGAGCATTTGTGGTCATAGCCTTCCAGGTACTCTCTTTAAGATTATTGCTTTTCCTGGACTCCTTATAAGATATTAGTTGAGATTTGTTATTCACTTCACTCTTTCTTTTTGTAGATGTGCCACTGTTGACAGAGTTATTCATCTCAATTAGATTTTTCTTTTGGTTATGGATCTTGAAATTCTGCATGCATTGTATTTTCTCTCTCTTTGCTGGTAACACTTCAATGTTTTTCTCAAGAACTTCTTCAGTTTTTAATATAGAGAAGGCTTGTTGTTCTTTTGCATTTGGTACATTGTGTGTCTCCTCATCACAGGTCTAATTCTACCAGAGCCCACTGTAATCCTGGATTGTAAAGAATTTCTTAATGACCTGTTTGAGTGGGGGGGTGTACCTCTTGGCTGCCCATCTGTCAAGAATGGGTGACTGTGGGGCCTACCTAAGCCTACTGAATCTCCTTTTCTTGACTCCTGGCTTTTCTGTGATATTGGGGAATTATTTTCTGAGTAATGCAATGTGGGTGTATTACCTTTAATTGAAGCTAATTGATCTTTAATCTCAGTCAGCTCCTTTTTCAAGGAAGAGAGTTGTGCACAAATTGGGCAAGCCCTAAGTTTCCAGATGACTTCCCTGACAATAAATGCTCCACAATGGTTACATTGGATAGTCCTCATTTTGATAAATTTATCTGATGGATAACACCTAAGGAACAAATAAATTACCAATTTATCCTGTTTCCAATTGTGGTTAGGTAGACTATATTAGAACAACCAACCTAGGGGTGGGTGGGATAATCACTTCCCTTTTCTTACTCGATACTCCTCTCTCTATGCAGCCCAGCATTCTTCTGGCTTTAGCTATCGCCTTGTCACATTGTTTCTCCAACTTCAGATCATTAGACACTATCACCCCAAGGTTTCTCTCCTGCTCCGTGCACATCAGCCCTTCACCCCCCATCGAATACAGTTCTTCCGGATTTCCACACCCCATATGCATGACTCTGCACTTCTTGGCATTGAATCTCAGCTGCCATATCTTCAACCACTCTTCCAGTTTCTTTAAATCCCATCTCATTCTCTCCACTCCTTCCGGCGTGTCCACTCTGTTGCAGATCTTAGTGTCATCCGCAAACAGACAAAGCTTACCTTCTATCCCGTCCGCTATGTCGCACACATAGATATTGAACAGGACCAGTCCCAACACCGATCCTTGCGGCACTCCGCTTAACACCGCTCTCTCTTCAGAGTAAGTTCCATTTATCATCACCCATTGTCTTCTGTCCGTCAACCAGTTTGCAATCCAGGCCACCACCTTGGCACTCAATCCTAAGCTTCTCATTTTATTCACCAGCCTCCTGTGCAGAACAGTATCAAAAGCTTTGCTGAAATCCAAGTAGATGACATTGAGTGCTCTTCTTTGATCCAACTCCCTAGTCACCCAGTCAAAAAAGTCAATCAGATTTGTCTGACAGGATCTTTCCCTGGTGAATCCATGCTGCCTCTGGTCCAGCAATTCTCCTGACTGTAGATAGTTCACTATTCTCTCTTTCAGCAACGTCTCCATTACTTTTCCCACCACCGAGGTGAGGCTAACTGGCCTATAGTAACCAGCCTCCTCTCTGCTCCCACTCTTGTGAAGCAGGACCACCACTGCTCTTCTCCAATCACTTGGCACCACTCCTGTTTCTAGGGATCTATTGAACAGATCACTCAGCGGTCCCACCAGCATGACTCTGAGCTCCCTCAGTATCCTGGGATGAATCTCATCGGGCCCCATGGCTTTGTCCACTTTCAGTTTCCCCAGCTCTTCCCACACATTCTCCACTGTAAATGGAGTTACATCTACTCCAATCCCCTCCAGTTTCTTGCTATAGAAATAGTTTCCACTATTTTTCCCAGCACTGAAGTCAAGCCCCTATCAATACCACAGGGATCTGATGACCTCCACTGTGCCTGTCTGTCATGCCCCTATCAACACAGAGGGACCTAACTACCTCCAATGTGCCTGCCTGTCTTGCCCCTATCAACACCAGAAGGGCATGTCTACCTCCACTGCGCCTGCTTGACATGCCCCTATCAACACCACAGGGACCTGACTATCTCCACTGTGCCTGCCTGTCTTGCCCCTATCAACACCACAGGGACCTGACTACCTCCACTGTGCCAGCCTGTCTTGCCCCTATCAACACCACAGGGACATGACTACCTCCACTGTGCCAGCCTGTCTTGCCCCTAAACACCAGAGGGACCTGACTACCTCCACTGTGCCAGCCTGTCTTGCCCCTATCAACACCACAGGGACATGACTACCTCCACTGTGCCAGCCTGTCTTGCCCCTATCAACACCAGAGGGACCTGACTACCTCCACTGTGCCAGCCTGTCTTGCCCCTATCAACACCAGAGGGACCTGACTACCTCCACTGTGCCAGCCTGTCTTGCGCCTATCAACTTTCTTTCACTCTGCCTTGCTACCATACACCAGATGTCAGATGACTACTCCTTGTGGTGTTCTTGCCACTATCATGGTTCCTCAGAGTGTTGATGCTAGTATTTCTGCTGCATTGTCCCTTTATTGGATCCTTGGGGTTTTTTCTGACACCCTTTCTGCTTGCTATGTTCCCCCTTCATTGAGCTGTAGGATGTTGATGCCACTTTTTGTGCCACTTTGCCTCTCGTGCTGCCTTTGAGGGTTCATGCAAATGTTATTGGTGCTCTCTTTTGAAGCTGTGGGGTGCTTTTGACATTCTCGCTGCTGCTTTGCACCTCTGTTAAAGCCCTCTTGCCACTCCTGGTACCCCTTTGCCCCTTTAAAGTACCTTAGGCTTTTCATGCCTCTTTGGTGCCACTTTGACACAGTCTAAGTACCTTGGAGCTCTTTTGCCCTTCTGATGATTGCTCTCCAGATGTTTCATCCAAATTATTAAAAAAAACCCAATTCTGCATCCAAAACTAGGGTGCAGTAGTTCCCCATTGACTTTAATGGCAAACGAAAAGCAAATCAAATTAATAAACAATTTTTTTTTTTGCTTTGAAACTAATGAAATGAATTGGGGTCCCAACAAAAAGAATAAACAAACTGAAACAAATTTTTTTCTTCTGCACATCCAGGACTGAGCAAAAGATAACGCTGTCAGAGATGCATATTCATAAAAGTGACATATTCCAATCACTAAATTAAAAATAAAATGCTTTTTTCTGTGTTTGACTGGGCATTTTATTTTTACAACCATATTGGTCCCAGAGTATATCCTACTCCTCCCACTGAATCTGCCCCTCCCCCCAATTTCATCCCAATTCCTGATTCCCCAATCTCCACACTCTTCCCTTACCCCAAACCTCACCCAGTTTTCCTACCAATCCCCAATTACCTATTCTCTTATGACATCCCCCACCAAATCTGAATCCCCATTGTCCCCTAGAGATCAAACTCCCCCCAATCCTTGAGTCCTCCTTCAATCCTTGTGCCACCATTGTCCCCAAGACTCCACTTCTCCCCTCCTTCCTAATCTCAGAGACCCCCATGAGCAGAGCAGCCCCCTCCTAGGTAAGCGCATTGCCTGTGGCTGGCTGTGCTGCTGTCTCTGAGGCTGAGCAGTGGAACTCTCAGCTCAGTCAACCAAAGGCACGGAAAGACCTTGGAAGAAACATGGGAGGGCCTGTATTTGTGTCCTCTCCCTCCTTTTCCCCACAGCCCCTTCCTAGTCCCCTTCCTCCTCACCCCAACATCCCATGGCTCCTTTTCCCTCCTAATCCTCCCCCATGACTTCTCTCCCTCCGTGCCTTCCCTCGCCTCTTTCAGAATATTTAATTTTTGTGGGGGGAATAGAACATTTTTTAATTATTGGATTTTCTGTTCATCAGATGTTTTGAAATATTTTATTGGTGTTTGGGAATTTTCGATATTCTATTCATTAACTGATTTGAAATATTCTTTTTATGAATATGATTTTATTATTATGATTGTTTTATATTTCTTAATTTTATTATTTAATGTTTTATGAAGGATAGTACTGTCTCTGTTTTTCATTATTGCTCTGCATATAGAGGCTGGCTTGTTGTGGATTCCAGTTCAGTTCTTCTTAGCACGTTTCTGTTTATACTTTCTGATCTTTTTATTCTGTATTTGGTTAGGGTCTATCTGTGTTCTGCATATTTTGCTGGCATGTAATTTCTGTGCAGGGATCTATAGCAGTCTGGTTTCCTAATAAGAGTTTTATTGGTGTTCTAGGGCCTGGTGTAATATGTGCAGTGTTGCCTTTTCACAGATGTTGTTAGGGTTATTTTGGTATGGGAGGTTCACTACATTGTAATGGTAATTCTGTGTGTTCAAGGCTTTCTGAGGGCCAAGCCTACACTAAGCACTCATAACAAAAAGTCTAATTCCTTAGGAGTTCCAAGTGTCTTTTTTGCAGAGTTTTCTGGTTGGCACCACAGGAGTGCATGTAAATATAATATGCACATTGTAAGTGATATTTTTGCCTCAGAAGACTGTACTTTTGAATGATCTTTTTCATGTAAAGTTTGTTATAAATGCATAATTTAATTGTGTATCTGTAAAGGGTGTGGGAGTCTCTGTGTGTGTGTATGTGTGGGGGGGGGGGGGGGGAGAGTGGCATGTGTGCAAGGCTGTAAGTTTTGCCTAGGGTCCCTCATCCCTTTCTCTATCCATGGGTTCAGGGGGCTGGCAGTGGGGCATCAGTTTTTAAAATATAGATTGCAGGACGGAGCTGGGCTTTATTTCATGGGCCCAGGACAGTGAATTAATTGGGGGGGCAGAGGCAGCACAGTAATTTTTCACACAGGGCAGCAAAAAAGCTAGCACCGGCCCTACCCTTATGCTAGTTCTCTGCAGGCTTACTGAGCTGTATACAGCGAGGCTCTGAGATTTCTAATGTTTCCCCTGAGACCCTGCAACTGATGCAAATTCCCAAGGTGAAATCCTGAGAGTTCCCAGGTATGCACTCACACCCACACACACTCACACACACACACACACACTCACACACACATAGCAATTTCATATCCTCTTTTCCTTTATAAAGTAGGAAACAAAGCAACATATAATTATTACTGGTGTTCAAAAATGATTAATCCTTGAGGTGGGAGGCCAGACAAGGTTCTTATTATATTTGCAAGAGTTGGATCCCCAGAAACTAAAACTCAGTTCCTTCTCCTCTCAGGGTGGGGGGGGGGGGGGGTCCACCTCCATTCTCTCTCTGAACAAATCGATACAGTTTACAATTTGGTGTTGCATATCAATGACTTACTTTATTAAGATCAAATCACAAATTAGATATTATTATCAGTCCTCTCCCCCAAGGACCAGCATCCAGGGCTCCAATTTTTCATTTTCCTTGTGAATTTCTTTATTTGCAACAGTACAGAGGACCTGAGGGGATAATATGCCTGTTTGCAGATGACAGAAAAATGTGTGACAGGGTAGACCAAGACTTCCCAAACCTGTCCTGGTGACTTTGTGCTGAGGCGAATAAGACGCACAGACAAGAAAGTGCTAGCAAGGGGTATTGGCTGAAGTCTAAAGCACCTGTTAAGGGCACTAAAGTGGCTATAAGTGTAAATAAAAAGTGCATAGGTTACTAAAGTGCTTGTAATTCCTACGTAAGTGCCTGAGGGGCTCCAACGTTTGGGAGAAAGTGTACAGTGCTTGAGTGCTTACTCAGTAGCAAGATGGCATTGATCTCTGGCCCTGTTCTTTGCACCCCTTTATAAGTGTACATTCTTAAATACAGCTCCCAGAGGGCACTGAATCCATTCCAGGCAAGGAGTGAGCCAGAAGGTCCTGGTGAATGACTGAGAAAGTAAAGAGCTGCAGGAGCTCATCTCAGGAGAGAGAGTGATTTGAGTAATCTAAACTCTCTTTGCTGCAAACCTCAGACACTGGTGCCTTAACTTGGGAACTGGCAGGGTAAGCCCAGCTTATCTTTCAAGAATCACAAGGATCTGAAATTTTCGGCACATTTCTCACCTAACACTCCTACAGTTATGGTCATTTGGGATCACGGATCGGACCTATGAGTGTAGCACTGATGCACAGCTACCCTGCTTATTGATTTGAAATCTTGGATTGGAAAAATATAGGGGAGTGCTATACCTTTTGCTTGAGCTGAGACTGAAAGCAACTAATTCTGTACTAACCATCTGTAAGAAGTGCCTGTACTGAAGATTTTCTATTTACTGCTTTTGGAGTGGCTAGTGACTAAGGGTGGACTGACCATTTGCCCAGTTGGGCAGTGCCCGATGGGTGGTCAGAGGACAATGAGGGGCCAATGATCCTTATTGCCTAGGGAGCTCAGATCACTGTCAGTCCGCCCCTGCTGGTGACCATGATTTAGTTTGAAATTTGTAGTTCTCTCTTTTAGTTTTGAAAGTAAAAATACATCTTGACAACCTTAAGACTGTGTGTGGACTGGTTCCTGCAGAACCGAATGGGGTCACAGTATCTGCCACCGGTAAGGTCTTGAATCATGGGTTTTCCCCCATGAATAAAAAGGACCAAGCAGTATACAGACGCACGGTGACTAAAAGAGTTACGCTTATTTTGGGAACATGATCTTGTGTTCTACCTTTGCTGCTTCCCTATTCTAATTCAGTCCTCCCTGACAGAACAGAGTTATGTCTGCTATTGCCAAGGCAACAGATTGAGTGCAACTAAAAGATCGGAGCTGGACTTTGCATTTTTTTCACAAGTAAATCAATGCAACCTGTTGAGCTGGGTACCAACCACTCCCCCAGTACCCCTTCCCCACAGCAGCCTGAAGGAGACAGTTCTTCGCAACTCTTAAGAACTGAGGACTTCAAGAATTAGTTTCTCAGGGCACATTGTCTTGTGTTGCAGTTTATGTTGCTATTAGTTTCAGTCAGACCTGGTCTGTGGAAAGCTGTTAAGTCTCCAATGCTATGGAGGCTCCATCAGAAGAAACTGTCAGTGTGATGTTTCTGTATGTCGGTTTTTCAGATCAGACCTGTCTGTAAGCCCAGACAGGGCCCAGACCTCACCAATATTCATAAGGACTCTCCAGCTTATAAACAGGTCTATCCAGTAAAGTGCGGCCGCGTTTACCCCGCTCCTAACCCGCTCCTAACCCGCGTTAGCCCTTCCTGCGATCCCGAATCCCCTTTAACCTACTCCTACCGCGTCCTAAAATCCCCGGGCAACCCCTTCCGCACGCGGCATGTATATTGCATGCAATCGAACGAATTAGCTATTCCCTAGCATCCCGTAACCCGCGCCCCGACTATCGCTATCTTTCCCTGCCGTTTTGTCGCGCATTTAACCTGCTAACTTACCGCCTACCCTTACCCCTGCGGTAGAGGCAGGGGTAAGGGTAGGCGGCAAGCTTTCCCCCAGCCCCCGCTCACCTGCCCCGGCCGCGATCATGGGTGCCGGTCTCCGGGGCAGCCCCAGTCCTCTCCCCTCCTCCCGAAGCAAAAAAAAAGCGAAAAAAACGTAAAAGCAAAAAGTAAGTCGCTTCGCCGCTTCACACTGTCAGTGTCTCTTCTTCCCTCCTCCCGGAGCAAGGCTGCTTTTCGCTCCCTGCTTCGGGGGGAGGGGAGGGGGGACTGGCAGTCCCGACTTCCTGGTATCTGTCATTTCAAATGACATTTGAAATGACAGATACCAGCGTGGCGTGAAGCGTTAGGCCCGCGCACCCAGGATACTGTATAGGCGCTCTATCCAGTAAAATGGGTTGCGCGGGCCTAACGCTTCACGGACGCGGTTTACATTTGCATGAAATTATAGTTCAGGATCGAGTGGTAGGTGAGCTGCACTGTGCGTGCGGCAACCGCGGGTGCGCCGGGCACTAACGCAGCTCTTCCTACCGCTCGGTACTGGATAGACCTGAAAATGATCAACGGTATGGGAACATACTTAAAGAACGGGATGGACTTAAAGATCTAAATATATATACCCCGGAGGAAAGAAGGAAAAGGGGAGATATGATAGAGGCATTTAACTATCTTCAAGCAGGAGCGGTTCCATAATGAAGCAGGAGGAGGCAAAAAGTGCCCTCAAAATGTTCCTCCCGTGGTCTCCACACTTTGCCACCAAACACGTGTAACTCCATCTCCTGGTGCGGACAGCTACCCAATGAGGCCATATATGTATTTGTGTTATTCTTCAGGGCTGGTACCTTCCCAGGGCAGCTATTGCACAGACTCTTCTATTCGGGGCCTGGATCCTTTGACAAAGTGGGGGAGGGGAGGAGATGACTCCCAAGGCCCCCGAATTCTAAGGGTGGCTCCCGTGTCCTTTGTTCCTGTCCCTGTGGAAGGGTGTAGCCGTGAGTCCCACTATGTGCTGGAGGTGCCAAATAAAGTCAATGCAGCCACCATGTTAGAGTCCAAATAAATCTTTAATGTTGCAAATAAGTGAAATGGGCACAACACTGATCCACAGCACCACCGAATATTTCCTTTTACAGGGTCCCCCTCAATCTGTGCAGGAGTATCGGCTGTCAGCACCAGGGGAACTTCTACCCTCCAGGCCTTTGGAAAAAAAAATGCAGTCCCCTCCAAATGGCAAGGATACCACGTTAGATAAACTCTCTCTCTCCCCAGGGGTTAGAAGCACTGGATGGGAGTCTTCAGAGATGTTAGGCTTTGCCTTTTACTCACAGTTAGTTGATTTCTCTAGTTTCTGTATTAATGATGCAGTCCTTTTATCTTTTCTGTTGCTGATCCCCGATGGGAGGGATCTCTGTGCTCCAGTGAGGAAGGAAGGGCAGTCAGAACTTCCTCCTGGATCTTGAAAACCCAAACTGGGTATAACAGCAGAGTGTATCCTTACAGCAGGTCACTGGCACCCCCTTCCTCGTGGAGGGTATGGGGGGGCAGGTCTTCCCTAACCTGCACAGCCCCAGACCCAGGGTCCCCGTTCCCTGGGCCCAGGAGTGTACAGGCTCCAGTAAGGCTCCTACCACTTAAAAAGCTAAATCCAAAAAATGTTCCCATAGGGAAAAATCCAAACCAGCCAGGGAGTGGACTGGAAAGGAAAATCCCTCCCGATCCTGGTCAGGACAACCAAGGAGGGCTTACCTGGCTCCTCTGACTGGGCCTGCTAAACAACAAAAGATAAGCTCTTATCTACCTCTGAACTCTTTTTCAGCCTAAAAGGACTGCCTCTGAAACTCTAGCCAGAGCACTGCTATATATGTTTACCAGAGGGATGGTTATTCCAAACCCAGTAGAAGGAGGGTCTGTATTTGAATGGAACCTCCCCAATAAACCATTCTACACTAACTAGCTGATCTTAATACCCAGGGCTTACTAGTAGTGTGACAGGTAGTCTCCGCTACACACACACATATTTAAGAGCATGCCCATGGGGTTCTCACACCCCCCTACCCCCCACTCCTGCAGCCGGAAGAAGAGCCCCATAGCGACGCAGAGAAATGATGTGCCCATGGGGCTGATGAAGAGAAGAGGCCCTGTTGGCCGCCGGCAAAGCCCAACCCACTGGCTGCCAAACAAGAGAGAAGGCCCCGCTGGTAGCTAAAGAGAGGCCCAGCAGCTGCCAGCAACAAATGAAAATGAGAAGCCCTGGCTGCCTGCTGAGCTCATCCTGCCCACAGCCAGAAAAGAAAGGGCGAGACAGCCCTGATTGACAGCACGTGTGCATGAGGTAGAGGGAGAGTGCGTTCGTTTCTGAAAGAGCATGTGCGTAGGAGGAAGTGACGTCACCGTGGGGAATGGCTGCCTGATCCCGGAGCTCCTCTCGTGACCAGCTTGCATCGGCCCCCATCGCGCCTTCCCGAGTGACTTTCGCTATAAAAAATCTGTGTGGCAGGCAGCCCTAACATCGGCATGACGGCCCCGCGGAGAAAAACGGTCCTCCAGCGTTTTTCCTTCTCGGCAGCAGCGGCGGCAATGGAGGCGGGCCCCGGCGGTGAAATACAGACCGCAGGCATGGCAGAGGAGGTGAGCAAGTCTGGAGCAGGGGGAGGCAGGAGAAGCAATGCCGAGCCGCACAGACTTCATTTATTGGTTCGGGGAGCTCAGAAGAGATATGGAGGGACTCAAGAAAGAACTCCACGGGGTGCTAGCTGACATTCAAAAGGACATCGCAGCATTGGGGAACAGGGTCGCTGAGTCGGAGGCCCGTTTGGAGGACCAGGCCTCTGAAATCTCTCGCTGCAGGCTGGATCAAGATAGGCTCTCTAAAGCACAGGATGACCTCCTTGCTTGAGGACCTTGAAAATAGGTCCAGGAGAGGGAATTTATGGTTTAGAGGTTTACCTGAATCTCAGCACCTCAGCAATTGCAAGCAGGTGGTCAGTAACATTTGTGCTCCAATTCTCAGCAAAGCCGCGGACCCCGTGGAGGCAGCTATGATCAAAACAGAACGGGCGCACCTCTCGCTGGGAGCTAATCGCTCGGAGAGACCCAGGGACATTATAGCATGTTTCCACAGCTGTACACAAAAGGAAGAGATTGTGCTCCGGGCCCATAAGATGGGCTCTCTAGTCTGGGAGAATCACAAGGTGGAGATCTTTCAGGACTTAGCACCGATTACCATCCGCGGACGGCGAGGCTTTCGAGAGATCACTATGACGCTGTGTGCTAATAACATCAGATACTGGTGGCTTTTCCCGTTCGGCCTCAGCTTCACCATCGCCGGAATATCATCCCGAGTATCCTCTATAGAAGAAGTGCTGGACATCCTGCAGGCCGCTGGGATTCCCACTGCGAGGACTAGAGAGGATCCTGGACCCCGGAGTTCTACCAAAGCCCAGAGCGATATCCTGAGGTGGCAAAGGGTAGAGAAGGGAAGCAAACGTCTGAGAAGACAATAATAAGAACATAAGAACATAAGAAAATGCCTTACTGGGTCAGACCAAGGGTCCATCAAGCCCAGCATCCTGTTTCCAACAGAGGCCAATCCAGGCCATAAGAACCTGGCAAGTACCCAAAAACTAAGTCTATTCCATGTAACCATTGCTAATGGCAGTGGCTATTCTCTAAGTGAACTTAATAGCAGGTAATGGACTTCTCCTCCAAGAACTTATCCAATCCTTTTTTAAACACAGCTATACTAACTGCACGAACCACATTCTCTGGCAACAAATTCCAGAGTTTAATTGTGCGTTGAGTAAAAAAGAACTTTCTCCGATTAGTTTTAAATGTGCCCCATGCTAACTTCATGGAGTGTCCCCTAGTCTTTCTACTATCCGAAAGAGTAAATAACCGATTCACATCTACCCGTTCTAGACCTCTCATGATTTTAAACACCTCTATCATATCCCCCCTCAGTCGTCTCTTCTCCAAGCTGAAAAGTCCTAACCTCTTTAGTCTTTCCTCATAGGGGAGTTGTTCCATTCCCCTTATCATTTTGGTAGCCCTTCTCTGTACCTTCTCCATCGCAATTATATCTTTTTTGAGATGCGGCGACCAGAATTGTACACAGTATTCAAGGTGCGGTCTCACCATGGAGCGATACAGAGGCATTATGACATTTTCCGTTTTATTCATCATTCCTTTTCTAATAATTCCCAACATTGCTTTTTTGACTGCCGCAGCACACTGAACCGACGATTTCAATGTGTTATCCACTATGACACCTAGATCTCTTTCTTGGGTTGTAGCACCTAATATGGAACCCAACATCGTGTAATTATAGCATGGGTTATTTTTCCCTATATGCATCACCTTGCACTTATCCACATTAAATTTCATCTGCCATTTGGATGCCCAATTTCCAGTCTCACAAGATCTTCCTGCAATTTATCACAATCTGCTTGTGATTTAACTACTCTGAACAATTTTGTGTCATCTGCAAATTTGATTATCTCACTCGTCGTATTTCTTTCCAGATCATTTATAAATATATTGAACAGTAAGGGTCCCAATACAGATCCCTGAGGCACTCCACTGTCCACTCCCTTCCACTGAGAAAATTGCCCATTTAATCCTACTCTCTGTTTCCTGTCTTTTAGCCAGTTTGCAATCCACGAAAGGACATCGCCACCTATCCCATGACTTTTTACTTTTCCTAGAAGCCTCTCATGAGGAACTTTGTCAAACGCCTTCTGAAAATCCAAGTATACTATACCTACCGGTTCACCTTTATCCACATGTTTATTAACTCCTTCAAAAAAGTGAAGCAGATTTGTGAGGCAAGACTTGCCCTGGGTAAAGCCATGCTGACTTTGTTCCATTAAACCATGTCTTTCTATATGTTCTATGATTTTGATGTTTAGAACACTTTCCACTATTTTTCCTGGCACTGAAGTCAGGCTAACCGGTCTGTAGTTTCCCGGATCGCCCCTGGAGCCCTTTTTAAATATTGGGGTTACATTTGCTATCCTCCAGTCTTCAGGTACAATGGATGATTTTAATGATAAGTTACAAATTTTTACTAATAGGTCTGAAATTTCATTTTTTAGTTCCTTCAGAACTCTGGGGTGTATACCATCCGGTCCAGGTGATTTACTGTTCTTCAGTTTGTCAATCAGGCCTACCACATCTTCTAGGTTCACCGTGATTTGATTCAGTCCATCTGAATCCTTACCCATGAAAACCTTCTCCATTACGGGTACCTCCCCAACATCCTCTTCAGTAAACACCGAAGCAAAGAAATCATTTAATCTTTCCGCGATGGCCTTATCTTCTCTAAGTGCCCCTTTAACCCCTCGATCATCTAACGGTCCAACTGACTCCCTCACAGGCTTTCTGCTTCGGATATATTTAAAAAAGTTTTTACTGTGAGTTTTTGCCTCTACAGCCAACTTCTTTTCAAATTCTCTCTTAGCCTGTCTTCAATGTCTTACATTTAACTTGCCAATGTTTATGTTTTGTCCTATTTTCTTCTGTTGGATCCTTCTTCCAATTTTTGAATGAAGATCTTTTGGCTAAAATAGCTTCTTTCACCTCCCCTTTTAACCATGCCGGTAATCGTTTTGCCTTCTTTCCATCTTTCTTAATGTGTGGAATACATCTGGACTGTGCTTCTAGAATGGTATTTTTTAACAATGACCACGCCTCTTGGACATTTTTTACTTTTGTAGCTGCTCCTTTCAGTTTTTTTCTAACAATTTTTCTCATTTTATCAAAGTTTCCCTTTTGAAAGTTTAGCATGAGAGCCTTGGATTTGCACACTGTTCCTTTTCCAGTCATTAAATCAAATTTGATCATATTATGATCACTATTGCCAAGCGGCCCCACCACTGTTACCTCTCTCACCAAGTCCTGTGCTCCACTGAGAATTAGATCTAAAATTGCTCCCTCTCTCGTCGGTTCCTGAACCAATTGCTCCATAAAGCTATCATTTATTCCATCCATGAACGTTATCTCTCTAGCGTGACCCGATGATACATTTACCCAGTCTATATTGGGGTAATTGAAGTCTCCCATTATTACTGCACTACCAATTTGGTTAGCTTCCCTAATTTCTCTTAGCATTTCACTGTCCATCTCACCATCTTGACCAGGTGGACGGTAGTATACCCCTATCACTGTAGTCTTCCCTGATACACAAGGGATTTCTACCCATAAAGATTCAATTTTGTATTTAGTCTCATGCAGGATGTTTATCCTGTTGGACTCTATGCCATCCCGGACATAAAGCGCCACACCTCCTCCCGACTGCTCCTCTCTGTCATTGCGATATAATTTGTACCCCGGTATAGCACTGTCCCATTGGTTATCCTCTTTCCACCATGTCTCTGAGATGCCAATTAAGTCTATGTCATCATTTACTGCTATACATTCTAATTCTCCCATCTTACTTCTTAGACTTCTGGCATTAGCATACAAACATTTCAAAGTTTGTTTTTTGTTTGTATTTTTATTCTGCTTTATAATTGATAGGGATAAGTTAGAATTTTTTAGCTCAGGTGAGTTTTTAGTTACAGGCGGTTCCTGTCAAGATACCTGATTCTCCTGACTGAGCTACATGGACATTTTGCCTTCTCTACACTGGGTGACCTGTGTTGCTCACAGCATGGTGACTGGGCCACGATTTCTTCCACATTGAGTTCCTGGTGCTAAACTCTGGCTAGGGGCATAACTATTTACTCCATATCTTTGGCTTATTATTGGTCGGGAGGACCCCGGGTGAAGGGGTCAGGACTTTGATGTCATCACTCCTCCAGGAGGAGGGAGCCCACTATGGAGAGTTGTGGGTTGAGGATCAGGGGTTTCTGAGGGGGGAGAGGGGAGGGACATGGGGGGGGGGGAATGTGGTCATTAATGAGCTATCAATGGGCATCTATCTCTGCCTTACCAAGAGGTTCAGATGAGCTCCATGTATTTCTTGTCTGTGGGGCGATTGTCTCAGACAGTGGACCTATGAGCTTTATTTCTTTAATATTTTCCTGTGGCTGAGTTACGTATTCTCTCGATCAGTGTTAAGGGTCTAAATTCTCCGAGGCCAAACGGGGACAGGCAAACATAATTTTCTGCCAAGAAACCCATTTACTGAAGCGGACAGAATGGCTACTATGGGACAGATTTTTTCACCAACAATTTTTAGCCTCTGCTTCCATTCACCAGAAGTATGGAGGAGTGGGGATATTATTTTCCAAATCCTTGGTCCTAGATGTTAGACATACGCAGAGATCCTGAGGGACGATACATAGCTCTGAAAGTATTACTTAATAACAATTTGTTAACACTCCTCACAATATATGGTCCAAATTCAGTCCAGTCTTCCAGAATATTTCCAGCTTGCTGGAGAACTGGGCTGAGGGGAAGGTTATAGTGGGGGGGGGGGGGGGGATTTTAATCTGACCAGGTACCCCTAGTTAGATAACTCGTACCTTTCAGCAGGGGGAGGTCGAGCTCATAAAAGGGCCTTGAAAAAGTTCATTGGAGATAGGGGATTGATTGATATATGGCATTTGCATAACCTGATCCAGCAAAACTATACCTTTATTTCACATACAATCTTATTCTCACATTGACATGTATCTAATTGATAAAGATGTAGCAGCACTGGTAACTAAGACTGACATTGGGGATATTACTTGCTCTGATCACGCGCCAATATGGTTAGACATAAGGCTACCCATCAGATCTCTAGGAACTCGGTACTGGCATTTAAATGACAGCCTATTAAATGACAAAACCTTTGTGGCATCCTTGACCGATGACATTCAGGAGTACCTACAACTGAATACCACTGAGGGTGTGACCCCAGGCATGGTTTGGGACTGTCTTAAAGCAGTAGTCAGGGGAAAAGTAATTGCTCTGGCCAGCTTCCTTAAAAAGGAGAGGAATGCTAAATGTCTTAGCCTCATGCAGCATATTACTAAACTATCCCTAGATCCTAAAATACTGGAGGCTCTGCAAGCTGCTAAGCATGAGCTGCATGCGCTAGATTTGGATAAAATAGCTTTTCAACTGGACTTGCTCCAACAGAAATACTTTGAATTTAGTAATAAAGCAGGCCGCCTGTTAGCGAGGAAGCTTAAAGAACGAGCGGCCCAGGCTCCAAAAGTCTGATGTTGTATGAGGCCAGTGAGATCCACACAGGCTTTACCCGATTTTATGAAGAGCTGTATGCCTCTGACGTCTTAGGGAGTGACTCTCTAATTGATGAATATCTTCAACGGATGTAGCTGCCCTCCCTGTCGGTCGAGGCATGTACGTTTCTTAATGCTGAGATTACCCATGCTGAACTTTACCAGGTCATTCACGATCTGAAGCTATCACCTCCTTTTTTCTGCTGGTTATGCCTCTCCCCTTGCAGCCCAGCATCCCTCTGGCCTTAGCCACTGCCATGTCACATTGTTTTGCCATCTTCAGATCATCAGACACTATCATCCCAAGGTCTATTTGCCGGTCTGTGCACATTTATATTCCGCTTTTTGGCACATCACTCTTTAATGCCCTATCACATAGAGCACCTTGAGATTTCTGCACTCTAAATTCATAACTCTGCACTTCTTAGCATTGAAACCCAGCTGCCAAACTTCCAACCACTCTTCTAGCTTTCCTAGATCACTTTTCATTCTTTCTGTCCTTCAGGCATGTCCACTCTCTTGCAGATCTTCATGTCATCCACAAAAAGGCAAACTTTTCCTTCTAATCCTTTCACTATGTCACTCACAAAGGTATTGAACAGAATCAGCCCCAGGACTGATCCTTGAGGCACTCCACTTATCACTCTTTTCTCCTCAGAGTACATTTAATTTACCACCACTCGCTGTTGTCTGTCAGTCATCCAATTTGTAATCCACTCCACCACCTAGGCACCCACTCTCTGACTTCTTATTTTGTTCATGTGTCTTCAAGGCGGGAACAGTGTTAAAAGCTTTACTGAAATCCAGATAAATCATATTAGGTGCTCGTCCTTGATCTAATTTTGTAGTCGCCCTATGAGAAAAGTCAATCGAGATTCTTTGACAAGATCTTCCTCTGGTAAAGCATGTTGCCTCATATCCTGCAACCCATTGAATTGTAGCTAGTTGGCTATCCTTTCCTTCAGTAGTGTCTCCATTTCCCCACACCAAAACTACAGGCTAATCGGCATATAGTTTACAACCTCTTCTCTGCTCCAATTTTTGTGAAGCAATTTTTCTCCAATCTTGCAGCATGGCACCCATTTCCAGAGGTCTACTGAATAAGTCTTCTAGGGAAACTGCTAGCACCTCTCCGAGCTCCTTTAGTATCCTGGGATAGAAACATAGAAATGACGGCAGAAAAAGACCAATCGGCCCATCTAGTCTGCCCAGCAAGCTCCCACACTTATTTTCCCATACTGTTGCGGAGCGCTCGGAGAGCGATCCCACTTCCTGAGAGAGGTGTGTCCTTGGGCCGCGGCTCGACCCCAGAGGATTCCGAAGAGGGCCACGGGAGGCGTGGCATGCCCGAGCATAGGTAGGACGGAAGCAAGACTGGAGTGATGACCAGGCGACAGGCCCTCCTCCGGACCTGCACGCTTCGGAAGACCCAACAACGCAATGTTGGTCTTGTGAACAGTCCTCCGACCGTTCCCAGCCCTTTCGGACCTGCCGCAGGGTACGGCACGAAGCGGCAGGCCAGACAGAGGCCAGGACAGCGAAGACTGGAACATAGATTCAGACGAGACTCAGAAGCAGGGTACTGGAAGTGCAGACGTAGACTCAGAAGCAATGTACTGGGAGTGCAGACGTAGACTCAGAAGCAAGATACTGGAAGTGCAGACGAAGACTCAAAGACAAGATACTGGGCGTGCTGACGTAGACTTAGGAGCAAGGTACTGAAGGTGTAGAGGTAGATTCAAAGGCGAGGTACTGAAGATGCTGAGGTAGGTTCAGAAGCGAGGTAATGAAGATGCTGAGGTAGGTTCAGAAGCAAGGTAATGAAGATGCAGATGTAGACTCAGGAACAAGGACTGAAGGGAGACTTGAGCATAGTCCCTCAGGGTACCCTGCTCAGACCACTCCTGGGACTGAGACATGGGCCACCCTGTCCCACGCATCCCCAACACTGCCTTGGAGGGCAGGTCACGGACCACGCAGAGAATGGGAAAATGCAGGAGAGAACCAGGCGAAGCGAACTCCGATGCTGGGATACTGACATCCGAAGCCCCGTCGGCTGGCAGGAAGGGAAGCTCCAAAGCGCAGGGACGAATCCCACCTGTTGGCCACTCCAGGGCCCAACAGGCCAGAAGGCTCAGGAGCCAGACAAAGACTAAGGGCAGCACATATGGGACTGGATCAGGAACTGGATCTGGCACCGACATCAAGGCAACAGGGAAGAAGCTGGATTGCTGCACACCGGCAGCCAAGGCAGGAGACAGGGTCAGGAACAAGGACTTCTCAGAGACTTAGAAACGAGGTACATGGCTTGCATCACAGATGGCCCTAATCAGCCCGCCCCGAGGGCTGGTCACAGACCACGGCGTGGCTTGCCGTGAGGTACCAGGACATTGGAAGACACAGGATCAAGGTGCTAGCTTTCAGGAGATTCAAGGCAAGGTACTTAGCTTTCAGGTGAGTTCTTAGAAACGAGGTACATGGCTTGCATCACAGGTAGCCCTAACCAGCCCGCCCCGAGGGCTGGTCACAGACCACGGCGTGGCTTGCCGCGAGGTACCAGGACATTGGAAGACACAGGATCAAGGTGCTAGCTTTCAGGAGATTCAAGGCAAGGTACTTAGCTTTCAGGCGAGTTTCAGGATCAAGGTACAAGGCTTGTAATATCTGGACTGGATCATGGATACCGGATTAGGTATCCTCAAGGCAGGAACAGGGACAAGCGAACATCAGGACTGGAACGACTGAAGACATCAGGACTGGAACAACAGGAAACATGGAACACTGGACCTTGCAGAAGGCTGGAACACAAGGCAGCTCCTGGAACGAGGATCTCAGGAGTGACCAACTCCTTGCGAAGGCAAAGACAGACTGAACGTTGAATCCCTTTGTAGAGCTGAGGTGGACAACGCCCAGGGAGGAGCCAGCAGGGGCCACACCTGGCTGGCCCTTGAAGAACAGACAAGAGGCGCGCGCTCGTGCCCTAGGAAGCTGGAGAGATGAGTGCTGGAAGCTGGTGGCGTCCTCAGCCACGTGGAGGAGCCATGGAAGCCGGGCAAGCATGGGGGCAGCCCTGCCCTGAAGCTGGAGAAGAGGCAGGCTGCTGGAGCGGCTTCCAGCCGTGAAGTCAGAAGCAGGAGAGAAGGTAAGGCTGGCTGCAGGGGCTGTAAGACTGAGTAGGCTGCAGGCACCGGCAGGGACAGCCTCCCTGCCGGGCGAGGACCCGGACTGCAGCACGGGCACCGACAGGGACGCCCTCCCTGCCGGCTGAGGATCCCGGGAAGGCAGAGGCACATCGGGGAGAGCCCAGAAGGACAGCGAGGTTCCCGGCCACGAGGGAGAGCTCGCGGTGGGTCGGCCCCGCTGCACGGCGAAGAAGGCAGCCGGGGAGGAGCCCGGACACCGCGGAGGGACCGCGGCAGCGGCAGCAGCATCAGCGGCTCGACTAGCCGCGAGAAGGTGAGGGCCTGCCCGCGCTCCTCGCGGGCAGGATCGTAACACATACTTAGCTGTTTCATCGACCATCAAGTTCAGGGCCATTTTTGGTAACTTTTTGATTCAAATTTCCTGCCACTCCCTGCCATTGATGCAGAGAGTAATGTTGGAGTTGCATCAAAGGTGAAGCATAAGGTTTAATGGTTAAGGGTAGTAACTGCCGCATCCAGCAAGTTACCCACTGTATCTCATCAGGTCTCATGGCCATGACCAGTTTCAGTTCCACCCAAACACTCCCTGCGGTAAATGGGGTTGTATCTACCCCAACTCCACCCGCACCCTTGCCTAGCAGCAATGATCCTCCTCCAGAGTCTTCTTTCATGAACATCGAATTGAAGTATTTGTTTAATATTTGATTTCTGCCTTTTTCTCAACACAATGACTCTTGTCTCCTTTCCTTTTAATCTCACAACACCACCTCTGGCCTTCCTCCTTTCCCTGATATATCAGAAAAATATGTTGTCACCTTGCTTTATCTCTTTGGCAAACTTCACTTCTCATCAGTCCTAAACTAGCAAAAATATTTCTCCAACAGTATTCTTGTAATTGTTAATATTTTTCTTTACTTTCCTTTAGGTTTTCTATAACATAACTGCTGAAAGTTCTTTGTGGTCTTCCTTAAGATCTTGATTATGGCAATGTAGAAGAGATATTGCAAAAAAGGAGAGGCATTCATTTGCAAGCCACCTTTTCACTAAGTTCTCTTGACCTTTTGCCCATCCACTCTCTGAGGGGCTGATGCAATATCATGCACTCAGGCTAGCAAACAGGTTAGCCCATGATTGGATGCGCTAGGCTAACACCCAATGCAAAAAGGGGATTAGCGCATCCAAAACGCACGTCCAAACATACTCGTATCTAATAGCATGTAAATGCCATGTAAATGAGGCTATTTAGCTATTGCCCCCTATGCAAAATATCACTGTGCGCCCAACATGCACATTTTTACATGCAAGAATGCACATTTTTACATGCAAGAATTAACACCCGGAGCTGGCATTAAGTCTTGACACATGTCAAGGGCTCAAATTAAAGCAGAAATGACTATTTTTCTGTGGTTCCTCCTCGTATCATCCCGATACTAAGTAGGGATGTGCATCATTTTTATGCCGAATTAAAATATCATACTATATTTCATAATGCATCATGTATCGGGGTCCCCGAAAATGATAGGAAAACTCCATGAAATTTTGTGCGGTTTTCTTATCATTTTGGGGGGGGGGGGGGGGCACACAGAAAAAACAAACCCCAAACCTACCCCAACCCTTCAGATCTAATTATTTACAATCTCCCACCCTCCCAACTTGCCTAAAGTCCCTGGTGGTCCAGCGGGGGTCCCAGGAGCGATGTCCCCCTCACGGGCCGTCGGCTGCCACTAATCAAAATGGCGCCGATGGCCCTTTGCCCTTACCATGTGACAGGAGCTATCGGTGCCACATGGTAGGAGCAATGGAAAAGAGTGCATGGGGGTAACTTGACGATGTGGCTGTACTACCCTTAACCAATAAGCCTGATACTTTTGATGCTACCATACTCTTGCTGGGCAGGCTGGATGGACCATTTGATCCTTTTCTGTCGCCATTTCTATTAGGACAGTCCCTCTTGAAGGTCCATAAGGATATGAGCAAGCAGGTTAAAGTCATCTCCCCCTCTCCAGAAGAGGTGGTGGGGCCTGAAGTTGAGGGCCGCCAAAACCAGAGAGGCAAACATGCTCTGCACATGCTCAGTCTGGGTTTTATAATGCTTGAGGTGAGAGGGCCTAAGAGATGGTCTGAACACTGCTAGATAATATGCTCTTCTTAAGTCAAGGGACATGCCTTCTAGTGAGGGAGTGAAGCACCCCTCCCACTATCATCCATCATGGTGCAACCTCCAGAGGCACTTCTAATATTTTATTTACTTATTTGTTGAGTTTTATATACCGTCATTCGGTAAAGCCATCATAACGGTTTACAAAATTTAAATTGTAACAGGTGCATAATCGAATCTTAAGTATTCTCTTACAGTTATATCTTCAATTTTTCCAGAAAATTACAGATGTAAGTCCCAAACATATCTTGCATGAAAAGGTAGGAATGTCTCTTTCTTTTTCAAGGATGAGCATCAAAACTAAAGAAGACTGTAACTCTTTAGCCAAATACAGAATACATTTTTGTGAAAGATTATCTGACCTCTCAGTTTTACTTCTTCCTTTTTTTTCCTCACCCTGAACTGCGGACAGGCAGTTGCAGCAAGCATGGACATGTCTACTTCTGCTTTCCAGTGTGGTAACCCTATGTGGAGGGCCTATAAATTGTTCTTTAACTATCCACATAATTCTGTGTGAGGTTCAGGTTAGGAAAGCTGCTTTCTTTCACCAGTGTTTGCACCATTCACCTATAACATTTACACCATTTCCTGGGATTTTTAAGCTAGAAATTCTTTCTTTCCCTTTACCATTATTTGCAGGCTTCTCTGGTCATTTTACCAGGTAGATTCTCTTTCATGCATATGATGGCCTGGCTTTGTGATATCTGGGCAGGGGTGCTTGTTCCAGTGGTCTATGCCACAGAAAACTAAGAATACCTGTTCCCAGGTGAGCAGGGAAAAAGTTGCACATTCCCTAGACAGAATGGTTTATCCTGGGCACCCTTCAGCTGACTCTCGCAGACAAGTTACAGAACAAAGCACGCAGGATGACAGCTTGGAAACATTATCATTCTGGTGTTATTAGAATGGGTAGTTCTGAAAACTCTGTAAAATCAATTACATTTGGGTTTCTTGTTTATATTTTACACAAATAAGGGTGCATAGAGACAATGATCACAGAAAAGAAATATTTTAATGTACTCAAGAAATACATGAGTAAAACATTTAGAAAGTAAAATTAGATAGGAACAAGATTAGTCAAAATAAGGAATTTTCCTGAAGCTGTCTATCACCTTTAAACTGATTAGGTCTCTGGAATGCTCACAGACAATGGAGGCATTGTACTGTCTGTCAGCACTGCCGGCTCCACTTCTCATGAAGGCCTTGCAATCCTTCCCTACACTTACAGCCCACATTAAGCGTGCATGCAAAAATAAGCCCCCCCCCCCACCCTTGCTCCCCAGGGAGCACAGAATAAAAATAAGGAGAAGAGAAAACAACAGGAGTAAAACAGTAACTTCATGGAATGAAGGCGTTTGTGAGATGGAGCAAGAATACCTGAAAATCATAATGTAATTATCTGTACAGTTTAGACTACTCCAAAACTAGCTGAAAAAATGGGAAAGTTTTCACTTCAGCTTCTTTGTAACATCAGCAAATACTGGCAAGCCCGCTGACATGATACATAACAAATGGTATAGCAAGGCTACATTTAAAAGAGGGCAAATTCATTTTTTGTACTTGAAGGTAATCTACGGTAGCATATTTTCTTTCTGCATGAAATAATGTATAAGAGGCTTGTACAAAGGGGCTTCCAGATTACTATAACTGTGGCGTCTTGGCTTTCTATTTCAGAGCCTCCAGCCTGCAGACATTTTTAGAGACTGAGGCCTAGAGCTTTTCTTTTTGGGGGGATTAGGGGAGGGTATCATTTCATTTATTTAGATTATGCATCCAAAGTGCTGTGCAGTTAACAAGTGCTCTGATATAGAGCAGTATGGCATGTGCAGGATTGGAATTCCCATTTGATAAAGAAAGCAGCGGACTATAGGAAGCCTTCTGTCTGGAGGGTGCAGTGCACCTTTAAGAGGGCAGTCCAGGCTGCCTGGATGGAGAAAAAAATGCATCCCTCCCGCTTATGAAAGGGATACCCTTAGGAGCGTGTGAGGGATAGATGTAGGAGTGGGTCTATGGACTGTTTTATAAATTTATAAATCTAATTTAGGGCTGTCTGCAGGATGAATTTTGGCAGTTCAATTTGCACCAACCAGTGTTGAAATTTAGATTTGCCACCCCCGATTAAAATCTCTGTTTTTGCCCCGAGATCATTAATGTTCAAAGCTTATAAAAAACAAAACAAATCAAAAAAACCCAACAACCATTTCAAAGATTGCATTTAACATAACGCTAGGGCTACTGATTCCGCGTGCCCTACTAAGCCATCAACATTACTTCCTGTAATACCTACCGCTCCCGGAGACTTCCTGCCTAACCTCTGGCCACACCCAATCTTATTCAGTTCTTTCGATGATCATAGCTCAAGGCAGTATAGTCAGACATATTTGTACAAGCGTAAAATAGAGGAAATCTTGTTAATCTGCTGGCGTTTACGTACTACAAATAATTATATAGAAAAAAATGGCATACTGGCAGGAAAGATAAAGCAACAATATATAATTAATTGTATTACAAGTTTTAGGACCTGATTCACTAAGGCTTTTCTCCCTTCTCGGTGTCTATGGGGAAAAATTCTTAATGAATCAGACCTTTGGTGTTTTACAATCCGTGAACTGAAACAGACAAATAAGAATTATCTGGTATTGTACTGTAAGGTGACTTAGACCCTGGTTCACATTTCAACGAGAGAATAAGTATGCCGTATACATATGCTATGGCCTTTCATTGTTTCAGTTTCACATTAAAAAAAAAAATAGTCCAAATACAAGAATCCATTGTGCATGATCCGCAGGATCTTCCAGAAACCAACTAAATGCAGCGCAATGTCGGGTCGTAAGCTTCACTATTTGAAAGGACAAAATATAATTCCTTACAAAAAAAAAAGGGAAATAACTTAGGAGGGCGCGGAAAGAGTTAATGTCTTTCCTCTCACACACACTGCTGATTGCATCACAGCGATTTGCATAAAAGTGAGGATATAACTGCTCAGGCAGCTCTTTTATACTACAGAACCAGGACTGCAAGTGTTACAGTGAACAGCTTCTGTGAAGAATCTTATCGGTAAGGAAATATTTCTTTTTGCTTATTTTCTAAAAGAATCTATTATTAAATTAGTATGCCAAATAAGGTAAATTTTCAATAAGCTCTTTATAAAAGCTTTTGTTTTTATTGTACTATTGTGTCTGTCTAATTTAGGTATTAGCTAAGTATCTCTAGAGCTATACCTACTAGCATTAGTGTTGAAAGTGCGGAGTGAATATTTTTAAATGTTAATCGCCCTGATGGGAAATAGCTATTTTGCAGAAATATAAAACACCTTGCACTTTTTTTTTTCCATGGGCTAAAACCGTGTTGGTTCCTATTTTGCTGAATAATAATAATTACCAGACTTGCATCTAAAAAATGCAGGCCGTTGTAACTGGCTTAAGGGTTAATGCGTGCAATAGTGAATGCGACGCGAACCTAAAATCTTACAGATAAACGTGGGGAAAGAAAATTGTTGTCCGTATTTGAGCTGCTCCGTGATCTCTTTAAACTATATAAAAAAAAAATACATATATACAATATATATTAGACTAAATCCTGGCGACACGGACGAAACTGCGTTGTTCGGGGGAGGGGGGTTTGAGAGCAAGGGCGGTGGTTGAAGGCTTCCTGGGATTGCAGCTGCACGTCTTTGTGAGGAGGAAAGAATGCATGACTTCATCCAGATCTGCCAGCGTGAGTGGGGGGAAAGAGAGGGCAGCCAGACATCAACGATGGAGCGCGCGATTGTCTTTCTTTTGCGCGTCGAACGTGCATTTAAAGCATATTTTGAGTAGTTGCAGCCCGTTCTATTGTTCTGCCGAAGGGCAGCACGGCGTGTGGGCACGCAGGAACGTGCATCTTTATTTTTTATGGCACAAATAAAAACCGTTTGGCACTGTGATCTGCCGAGGGAAAGCGCATATTCCTTGCAAGGTTGGGGTTCTAGATTTGAATTTACCTACGTGCATTTTGGTAGCGTACAGAAGGGAAAGGCGTAGGCTGTGCTCCTGAGAAGCGGAAGTGGGGGTGGGGGTGGGGGCGGGGTGGAGCTGCAGGCGCTGGCTCAAGCGAGCCATCGAGTTTTTTTTTTTTGGTTTTTTTTTTAATCAAAAGGCTAGCGAGAGCTAACTGTTCCTTTGTGTGCACAGATCGCCCCGCAGACATGTCTGACAAACCAGATATGGCCGAGATTGAGGCATTCGATAAGACAAAATTGAAGAAGACAGAAACACAGGAGAAAAACCCACTGCCCTCAAAAGAAAGTAAGTCTACATAGGGCTTTAAAAGTATATCCAGAATTCTATTGTAATCCATGATCAAACATATTGAATTTTGCTAATGAAATTTATGTGCAATTTCATTAGTTCATGATGACGTAGACTCAGCCATTTAAAAATTAAATGCATTCTTTGTAGAATAAAAATATTTTAACAATATGAAATCTTGCCACTTAAATTTGTGTAGGCTTTTTTGGTACATTGGCCTATAAATGAAACAAACAAGAAATCTGTTACAGCATCGGTTTTTATCCGAATCTGAAGTATGCATTATAAAAGTCTTATGGCATCTGATCTCATTTTTTTTTCTTTTTCTTTCCTTTCCCTTTCAGCGATCGAACAAGAAAAACAACAAAGCGAATCGTAAGGAGATCCGTCGGCCCCCAATATGCACTGTACATTCCACAAGCATTGCCTTCTTATTTTACTTCTTTTAGCTGTTTAACTTTGTAAGAAATAACCAAGATGCAAGGAGGTTGGATCAACATCTTCTGCGCTGTCCCCTATCACACACCCCAAATGCGAGAGTGGAGAAGTGCTGGGACTGGGCGGTGGGGGGGGAGGGGAGCGGCCTCTCCGCCTGCCTTGCCTGTCTGTCTGTCCGCCTTTGGTCCTGGTGCCACAGAAGAGCTTGCTTGTCAGTGAAGGAAGAGGGCCGGCAGCAAGTTGACACCAGTGATGATGAGCTGAGGCAAAGATGTGAATCGAGGGTCCTGCAAAGCTGTAAAATCAAGTTAATCGAGTGCCATTTATTTGTTCAGAAAATGATTTTAATTATTGGAATGCACAATTTTTTTTAATATGCAAATAAAAAAAAGTTTAAAATCTGAGGTGGTGGTCATTTTGTAGATTTTTATGAAGGCGTGATGTCACTGGATGGAAACTATAACATCAGGCATTGCAGACAACTGGACTGCTATTATCCTCTGGAATTATTTGGTGTGAAAACTTTTTTTTTTTAACTTTTCTCTATATAAATGCCAGTATTAGATCACAAGCTAGTAGTACCTTATAGTATATTTTTTAATGTTAAATGCATTTGACTTAAGGCTCTATATAACTATTTTAAAAAATGCTTAGAGGTGGTTTTAGTTTGCAAAGTTATCAATATTAGTTATTTTAATTATGTTTGGTAAATTTAGTACAGTCTGAAGGAACTGCATTTCATGAGAAAATAAAATAAAAAAGATTTTTTTAAAATGCTTTAATGTAGCCAAATTGCAGTAGTCTGATAAGAAATTATGCTTGAAGAGGCTGTTGTATTTTTAATGTGAGCTACATTAAAATCATTACTAACAACAAACAGCATTTTGGATCTGTTAAAGCTAGACCACTGCCAATCTGCATGTTAAATGACAGTAACATATATTGTAGTCTACAGCAAAAATGATATGCTATGTAGCTGAAGTCAAGCATAGTGTATTTATTAAGTACGTTCAGTAAAGTGACATGAGTAGAATGTGTGCCTTTAGCATATTGTCTATTATTATTCAGTGTATAGTCATTTCCCCATCTAGTTGCATCATTAAATAATAGTTGCCACAAAACTCTCAATACTAAAAAATGGTTTTCAATAGTTGTATAATAGAGATTTTACAATGGTAAGCTGCTTCCTATTTTATATTTGTATATTTTTAGATGAGTTAAATCTAAAAGTGAAATGTTTCAGGACTGTGATGTAGTAGGATTAAAACCAACATGGCAGTGAGTTGATTTTTTTGGTGGATAATGAGGGGTTAAGAACCGAAGCATACCTTAGCTTGGGTTTAATTGAATTCCGCTCCTGTTCCCGAAGCTTCCACAGCAGCCCGACAACCATTTCCAGAATCCAAAATGCTGGTACTAAACCTAGCTAGGGGCGGGGTGACTAGTGAGATTTGGCATTCTTCGCTCCCCATCAAGAGCTCTTAACATTTGAAAGCAGAGAGAGAGAAAGCTGTGATGCGTTAATCATTTTATGGTGAATTATCAGCAGTCTGTAGCCACATGATACCTCAATGTCCATCTCTTGTCCCGTCCCCCCCCCCTTTTTTTTTTTTTTTTTGTAAACTTTTTGTCCTATTTGTAAAAAACACAGGAAATCAGTTGGCAGAGAAACAACGAAATGGGTTAGATACAATTACCTAGAAGAGCTTTTTCAAGAAGGGTGGAGGATCTATGATCTTGTGGTACAAAGGCACAGTATGTAGTCAGAAAATGAGTGTCCGACCACAGAGCTGCAGTTAAGAACAAAACAAGACCTTAACCTACTTTTGGCCAGAGTAGAATCTGCACAAGTTATCTCAGAATGCATTACTAGACAATGTTGTGTATGAAATTATCCAAAACTAAAAATATAAATTAGGAAACCCCTACAGTTGTGTTTCCCAGTCCAGTCACAGAGTCTAGCCAAACGGGTCTGATTTTCAGGATTTCTTATAAGAAGATGCATGGCTAGCTCTCATATTTATTGGGTGCAGGAGCTGAGTACTTTAGCGAGCCGAGGAGCAGGGGAAACGGTTCAAAGCTCACCAATGTGCCTTGTGACCCGTGGGCAATTTACTTCAACCTTCATTGCTTCAGGTGCAAACGTTGGGCCTGATTTACTAAGCATTTTGCCATATTCACAGAATGTGGGGGGCTCTTACTACATCTGTCACTTAGATTGTAAGCCCTCCAGGAAGAAAATACTTTCTGTGCCTGGGTACCTGAATATAATTTGCCTTCAGTGACCAATGAAAACACATGAGCCAACTCTAAGCAAATAGGAATAAAACCAGACTTGTTACCTGATCCTCCAAAGGCAGGTTGGGAAAATTGTGAAACAGTTTTATTACTCTTTGGGATAATACAAGGACTAGGGGGCACTCCATGAAGTTAGCAAGTAGCACATTTAAAACAAATCTGAGAAAATTATTTTTCATTCAACATACAATTAAGCTCTGGAATTCATTACCAGAGGATGTGGTTAAGGCAGTGGGTGTAGCTAAGTTTAAAAAAGATTTGGATAAATTCCTGGAGAAGTCCATAAATTGCTATTAAATCAATAGGGAAAAGCCACTGCTTGTTGCCAGCATTACTATCTTGGGATCTATTTAATGTTTGAGTACTTGCCAGATACTTGTGACTTGGCTTGGCCACTGTTGGAGACAGGATGCTGGGCTTGATGGACCCTTGGTCTTGTTCTTATGCATGCAATGTGTCTTAACAGTGGTAACGTGCAACATACGTGCTGTGGGAAAGCAGCATGAGCTACTTTTTGAATATATATGTGCGGTATTGATATCTGTTTTAATAACTTACATGAAAGCAAAAAGTCAGTTGAAAGCAATGTTTTATGGCTTCTGATTTCCTGTTCCAGGGTCTGATGAAGATCTTCTGCAAGGCAGTTTACATTTTCCCAGCATTGCTGGAAGCAAAATCCTCAAGAGAGCTGACTTTGGGAACCCCAGAAATTCTACACAAGTTTTGAAGAATTGCTTAGTTTTGGAAATGGTATCTTTTCTGCTAGAGGCATTAAAAAAAAATAAAAAAAGAAATATATATATATATATATATATATATATATATATATATATATATATATATATATATATATATATATTTAGTCTAGAATTAAAAGGCGGGAGAAAAAATGTGGTTTGCCTTTAGTCAGAAATTTAAGACTTGAAAAGACTGTTTTTATGCAATGTTGAACTTGTGTCATCATTTCACTTCCCTAGCAACCAGTACTTCTTTAGCAACAATATCGAAATGAACACTTTACAAAATAACAGTCTCTTGCTCTACAGGTTTCTGGATAGCTCAATGGCTTTATTACTTTAACCATTAATAGTTTGTATCATGTAATGATGACTTGTTCTAGAGAGCAAATGAAGCCAGCAAAATGAAGCATTTTGAGAGGACTCCATTTCATTCCATATTCTACTGTATATGCTCTCCATATATATAAAATATATGTAATACACTAATGATATATATATATATCATGTGATGTATATCATTAGTTTATTACATTATTACTTGTTTTTAAAGTTTGCCTGGGAGTGACAGATTGCATGCTTTCCCATGATCTTTGACGTTTTTCATTATTTCCTGTGATAACCACACAGGGTTCTGCTTTCCCTAAGTCCATCCCATATGGTAGAAGCATCAAAAGTGACCAGTCTGTAAACTGGCAGTTGGGGAAGGGGAGGGGATTAATTAGAGGCAGCTTTGGTCCTGGAGTGCCACGAGCAGGCCTGATTTTCAGGATATCCACATGAGGTATACTTGCATCCACTGCCCCCTTTGCATGCTAATCCCTCTCTCATGCATATTCATTGTGAATGTCTTAAAAGTCGGACCTGTTCATGGCACTCCAGGACCGGAATTGTTTATTCCTGCTACTGTAACATTTGCATGACTCAAGAGTGCAGGTTTAAATTCTAGGCTAGTTCACCACTCAGTCTTGCCTCTTTTCCCAGTAGATGAAATATGCACCATCCAGCTGCGTAATAAGGACCTGTCTCTAAAACACTGTAATGATCTCAGGACAGTGAAGTGCTTTATATTTACATATTTGCTGATATTTAAACAGAAATTCAGCTTTATCAGGCAAAGCTGCAGGCTTAATTAGAAGACACATTACAAATAAGAAATTATGTAAAACTACACCATATCGAACACTATTTAAATATTTTTTATTGGCAAAATTTCAATATTCCAATACTGTTGCATTGCTTCTACTGTTACTCTGCTATAGGAGAAGCCAATCTCCAGTGACGAGTCCACTGCTTGTGGACACCAAGCGTCTTGGGATTTCAGGATATCCCTAATAGACATGCATGAGATAGATTTGCATGCACATGATTTCAATTGCATGCAAATCTATCTCATGCATATTCATTAGGGACCTTTTGGAACCTGAGCAGATTGCTGTCCATGGGAGATGGAGGTTGCTATCTCTGCTTCTCTAGTATACATACCTTTATCACATTTTGAGTAGTGTTTAAATTAACAACTTCTGACTAACCAGTCATTTCATCACTCACTTTCTCACTCAACCATTCACTCTCATTCATTCTCTACCCTTCACTTCCTTTTTTTCATTTGATAGCACAAATCATCCATTTTTCGCTCCAATTGACTTCCATGTTGTTTTAGAATCTATCACCTTGAATGGATTATATCCATTTCCAGTAAATTTACTATTAATGTGGTTCATATCATCATTGGGAGTGTTTTCAAGTTACTGCTTTCCTAATGGCAAATACATTTTCTGCTATGGCAGTCTATTCTCAGAACAACCTTTTCTCCTAATAGCAATAATATTTTGTTAAACAATATATGTGTTTTTGAAATCTTCCTTATTATGTTTAATAATTCCAGGTCTCTCCAGGCACCCTCAGGAAACATCATTGTCATTGCATTGCAAAGAGTTGCCCTCAGATTTCCTGTGAAATCTGGGACCTGGCTTTTGGTTTTCCATGCTGGTATGCACCATATCTGCTTTCAAAGATGGTGAGGATCCTAGCCCATTGCATGACCACAATTTTCTTGGCAGGATACTGCAGTGATTCCCCACTGTGTCCTGCAGCCCCACAGCAGCTGGTCTTTCCAGGCAGTCTCCCAAGCTCTAGCCAGACCTAAACCTACTTATGAGAACTGAGAGCCTTGAACTCAGGGTGGTGCTGCTGGCGGCTAGTCAGTAACTAAGAGTAAAAAAAAAAAAAAAAGTACAGATTAGTTCACATATAACAAAAGAGAAATTACAATGTGAAAAGAAGAAGAAGTTTTACACAAAATAAGGGAGAAAATTAAAGAAGAGAAAGAGAAAGAATGAGAGATAATTAAATTGAATTTGGAAGATAATTCTTTTTAACATGTTGAAAAAGCTTTTAGAAAAAGCCATGTTTTTAGTTCTTTCTTAAAAGCTTGTGAGGATGATTCAAGTCTTAGTTCAGTTGGTAGGGTGTTCCATAGTAGCGGGCCGGCTATTGAGAAAGCACGTTGTCTTGTTGAGATGAGATGGGATATTTTAGGGAATGGAGTTTCAAGGAGACCAGTGTTTGTGGAGCAGAAAGTTTTTCTTGGGATTTGAAAAGGAAGTGTTGTATCCATCCAATCAGTCTTATTGTTGTATAAAGCTTTATGAATGAGAGATAGTCTTGTATTGAATTCTATAAAATATTGGTAACCAGTGAAAATCCCTGAGAACTGGAGTAATGTGATCCGATCTTTTGAGGTTACTGAGTAATCTTGCTGCAGCATTTTGCATAAGTTGAAGTGGTGTAATGGTAGAAGCAGGCAATCCAAGGAGTATTGTGTTACAATAGTCTAATTTGGAGAATAGGAGAGCTTGCATGGTGGTGAAGGAGAGGTTTCATCCTTTTTAAAATTTGAAGCTTGTAGAAACATAAGAACATAAGAACATGCCATACTGGGTCAGACCAAGGGTCCATCAAGCCCAGCATCCTGTTTCCAACAGTGGCCAATCCAGGTCATAAGAACCTGGCAAGTACCCAAAAACTAAGTCTTCTTTAATGATGGTATTAATGTGTTGCTTAAAACAGAATTCTGAATCTAAAATGATTCCAAGGTCCCTTACATTGAGTAAAATATTTTTGTTAGATAAGTAATTGTTAAGATGGATGTCAAACTCAGGTGAGGATTTGTTGCAAATATAGAGGATTTCTGTTTTATTATGATTGAGATTGAGGGATATTTGTGTTAATAATTGTTGTACTGCAGTGAAATAAGACTTCCAAAGATTTAGTGAATTAGTAAGATTAGTATTTATCGGTAAAAGAATTTGAACATCATCTGCATAAATATAATAAGTTAATTTAAGATCTGATAGGAGTTTACATAATGGGAGCCAGTAAATATTAAAAAGGGTTCAAGTTAAAGAGGATCCTTGTAATTAGGTTTGACAATGTATGACCTATTGTACAAGTATGACATGAACCAGTTGATGGTTGTATCACATAATCCAATTTCTACTAGTCTTTTCAGAAGAATAAAAGGATTTACATATCTGATTGCCATGCATTATAAAGTATTTTCTGATGGTGCAACACTACTAACCACATTTCCAAAAAACAAAGAATTGTCATTACTTAACATGTTTTTGAGTAGTGTCAAAAGTAACTATCCTCTTTTTTTAATCCAGGCAATATTGGCATGCAAACGGATCCCTGACAGATCAACAGTGCAGAAAAGTATTTTAAAGCTTAACCAATGCATACAAACCTGGATTTAAATCTTTTGGCCTGGCCCCTGCTTTCTTCATGTGTTGGAAAGGGTTGATGCTTCCCTTTCCAGTATGGGAATCCCATCCATGTGTGGGCCTCGTACTGGGTCAGAAGGTTGGAATCATACCCAAACTCTCGAAACCCACTCACTGCGCAGGGGTGTGTTTATCCTTTTTTCCATCTCAACAACTCTCTCAGGTTTTTATTCTAGTGAATTTAGCACTTGTGAAAGTGCTGAAGTCTCCCAATTATCCATCCAGTGGCAGTGAATGTTTTCTCACACTGCTCTGCCAACCCTACTCTGCAGGAGCCACTTTTAGCAACAAAAAGGTGGAATATAAATAAAATAATAATAACAACAGAGTAATTTGTTTCCAATGTCTGTTCAACCTTCTGAGACTGCCAACCAATGATGATGGACTTTTAGGGACATAGACACCTGTCCAGTGGGAGCCAGACTCCCTCTGGGCAATCAGACAGCTTTTTTTTTACTGGTAATGGTTCTCTCTGTTGCTACTGTGCACAGGATTTGAATCAGAGACAGAGTGATGCAAGGCTCTGTAACTCTCTGCCAGTCCCCAGAGCCATCCAATCCCATAGCTCAGCTGCTGTCTGGAGGAATTCAAAAGAAGAAAGGATGAAACAGAAATTGAAGGGAGGGCTTCCCAATCTTGTCCTGGTGACCTGGGGTTTTTTTGGGGATATCTGCCGTGACTATGCATGAGATAAATTTGCATATATCCGGGCCTCCAATGCATGCAAATTTATCTCGTGTGTATTCGTTGTGGATATCCTGAATACCCGACTTGCTGTGGGGGTCACCAGGACAGGTCTGAGAAGTCTTAGATTGCCTAAGGAGCCTGGCTATGTACAAAATGAAGGGGGTCATTTTCTAGGGGCCCGCAAACATTTAAGGGTGATTAATCACGGTTTTTACACCAATTTAAGTACACACCTAATTTTCCTTTGAAAATTTTCCCACCTTCTTAGGTGTGCACATAGGGGGGTTTTTTGGTTTGAGGGGAAGGAGAAATAAACACGTTCCACACATATTTTTTGAAAATGCCAAAGTATGTATGCACATAAGCGCAAACCCGTCCCCACCTCTGCTCTCTGCTGACACACGCATGCAGACCCCTTTTCCTACACATCAGGCGGGCAATTTTGTGAAAGCCCTTTTCCCGCATGTAAAGCAGTTTTGTCTGGGGGAAATGGCTCTGAAAATGACCCTCTCTGTGCCTGCTGCGGAAAATGTGCTGACCAAATAAATCTTGAGCAAGGAGATTGCCTGTAAAGCATAAGCAAGCGGACGCTGCAGATCCAGATGGTCTCGAGTTTGATATCGCCTGGGACTCAAAATTAATTTCTTCTCCCCAGCACATTGGATAGTGCTTCGTCACAAGGGACAGCCAACCCAATCCTGGCTTTGCCCCCAGAGCATTTATTGATTTCTAGTTCTGATTTCCCCGAGGAAGACAAGACCATGAGTCCACCGGGGAGACAGGACAGAACCAGAGCAAGCTTAGTCTGTTTTGTGATAGGTTTACCTGATTATGCATGGTGGTAAAAATTTTTGAAAAGCATTTTCTACCAGGGCTGTCAGACTAGCTTTGTTCAGTAAAATTGACAGTAAATGGAGCATAAGCCATAATGTAAATTACAATGAGTTAACATACTGTAGTTGTAAAGAGGCCCCCTTTGAAGTGCTGTCTTCATTTCAAAACCACAGATTTTCTGGCTATCGTATTTGCAGCTGTTGGGCACGAATGGTCTTAATTGCTAGATAATTCCAATACACAGTAAACATTAGGCGAGTAAGAGGTAATTACATGTTTGTTTGGCATATTGTAATAATTGAAAAGATGCCAAAATATTTCGCTTTCGCTTGTTATGTTTAACAAACACCTGAAAGGAAATCTTGATTATTTTTTAAACGTTTTAAGCTGCGAACAGATTTACCATCTGTACCTTAGTTATGGATTCAGCCCTTTATCAATGGCTCCTTTTTTTTTTTTTTCGAAGCAGAGAATTGTTGAGAGACTCCTGTTTTGATAACTGAACCTCTTAAGCTACAGTGGTGTCTTCTAGACTCCCAAAGGTGGCCTTAATTTATCGTCTCAAAGGAGATGTCTGTCTACATATTACAAACAAATCCAATTTCTGGTAGGGATGGGGAGTGCTTGGACGTACAAAGGGGAGTCTATTAGCTTGTGTCCAAAATATGTGCACATATATTTTCTGTCGGTTTGTTTTTAAGGAATAAAAAGTCAATTGAAACATTGACTTTTTATTGTCATATAATCCCTAATTGCACATTGCATACTTAATGTATGCAAGAGAACCTGATTCAAACATGCCTTAGGCTAAATAGGGAATATTATGGAGACTGGAACACCTCTGAGTCAGTCAGTTGCATTAGCAAATCAGGATTTCTGACAACCCAAAGGGCTGTCTTTGGTAAGTACAAGATAGATTGTTGTGTTTGAATTAACCCTATAAAGATAATCTGAACTTTTCTCTATATATTTCCTAGGAGTTTGTGATAGCTTATTTTCAATGTAATTAAATACAAGGGAAATAAAATCACTGGAAATAAAAGAGCTGCCCTCCCCGCCTCTGGCACGAGGATCAGATGCCAGACCCAGGTTTGCATTGATCAGTTTTCATGAATTATTCCAGGCCTTTTGATTTCTGCACGTGTGTCACATACCATATATTCTGGGACTCAGCTGTATGAAATGGATCTTTTAAGTAACCCTTTCATCGCAGCAACTGCAAAAATCTCTGCTAGAGAATCAACAATATGGGAGATAAGACTTGCCTTAAAACATAGGAAGAAAATACATTTTTCTGTTTCTGAATTAATTTAAAAAAAAATGACTCTGAAGAAAAAGGAGAATATATCCATGCATTTCCATGCAATGTACAGGTGAAAAACAAAAAGTGATTTTCCTTTTTTTTTTTTTTTTCAGGCTCAGTAGTATAAAAGAAAAAAAAAATAAATGATTCATTTTTAGGTTACAATTATTATGTGCAAAAGATCTAGTTGTGGAATAGAACTATTTAATAACGTGTCATGCAAGTAAGCCACAAAATCTAATCTATCTTTCTACAATAGTCAGAGGTTAGCATAAACATCAGAGATCAGCCATGCCTGGGAACCATAACAACACAAGGATTCTCCTGTGACAAATCACAGGCTTTTGCTGCTATTAACTGGTAGATGACGCCGCTATTGTTTTAGCGGTGCATTTATAACATCGGTGGCTTCATCTTCCTGATATTTATTGAAGAATGGCAGCCATTGGAATTGCAGTTATTACAGTGCATAAGGCTGATTTGCACCCCTGGAGATATTCAGTCAGTTTTAGCATACTGAAACCACACAGCAGGATTTCAGGTAGCAGTCTACATGCCTGCTCATTAATGGGCCTGGTTTTCAGGATATTCCCAATAAATAAATACTCATTAGGCATATTTGCATGTGTTCAGTCTGAGAACCCAGTTACTCTGCATAGCTTGGCTACCTGGAAACGCAGGCCTGTTTGCGACCCTATGGACCAGGGTTTTGCAAGATTGATGCACTTTAGCTGTGGTTTTTCAAAATATTAGTTTGCCTTTATCTTGGCATTATTGCTTCCTCCTTTGATCTTATTTCTGAGCCTTTTTTTTCTTTTTTTGTCCCAATATAATATTGCTGTCTTTTCCAAATACTTATCCCAAAGAGAACTCTCAGGCAAAACAGAAGCAGTTTTCACAATGTCATACGGTATCAAAAGGTCTAAACAGGACCCTCCATCACCATAGAAAATGGCTGCTGGCAGAGACTGAAATGTTGCCCTTAATATAAAGGGCCTGCACTCTGAGAGGTCAATATTCAAAACCATTCACAAGTTATCCATCTAAATGGCAGCTTTCTGAATATTGAGCTATTTGTCTGGCTAGATTTCAGCCGGATAAGTCATTATCCGGCTAAAATCTATCTGGGAAAAAAAAAGAGATGTTTTGGGGACATTTCAGGGAGGGGTTTAGTTATCCTGCTAACTTAGCTGGATTTCAGTTGTAGCTGGATGACTTTAGGTCTGCATCAGAGCAGGTCTAATGTTATATCCAGCTTTGGAGCTGATGCAATACAGGGCGCTCACCTGAGCGCACTGTTTAACCCACAGTTGGACATGGGTTGTAGAGGCACTAACTAATCCCCTAGCGCCTCCTTGCATGGTGCCCCCGGGGGGGGGGGGGAGGGGGCATCTGGGGGCGTGTTAAGAAACCGGGCACTGATATGTTCAAAAGATATCTGGTTAAGTGCAGCGCTATACAAAAAAAAAAAAAAAAAAATTTTTAAAAGGAAAGGGCCTTCAGCCTAATTCTCTTCTTTCCCCCACAAACTTTCATATATGCTGTATCAGGCCATGCACCCCCCTCCACCCAACCTTTCTTAAATGAATGAAAAATGTTCTGGGCTCAGCTGGTGCCTGCCCCAGATCTATTACTATTCTAATGTGGTGCTGCCGCCAGGTCCTCCCACCCTTCTCCTGCAGTCTAACTGGGCCTTGCTGTACCCCCCTCCCCTCCCCCGCCAGTCTCCCGGACCATCTCCCCTTCCTCCGAAACATAAGTCCTTGCCAGGAGCAGGATATGAAGGTACCCACTCCCAGCGCTCCAGGGTGGCTTCTGTTGTAAGCTGCGTTATCAGCGAAAACTCAGCACCCTTCCAGCACCGATTGTAGTTCACACACCCAGCGCAGCTTGGGACAAAGGCTGCACTGGATTTACACAAGCAAGTCCTGCTTTATTTCCACGTGTAAAATATCCACGCATATATTTTTAAAATGGTAGGAAAAGCACGTGCATTTAATGTATTGCATGTAATCGCACGTATGCATGCATGCATGTGTATGTTGCGGGTTAGAGATACAAGTGTTTTGTAATGCATGCGTATGTGCTCTGCAGGGGTTATAAAATGCTATTGTAAATCTGTATGTGGCCCTATACTGGTGTATGAGCCACCACGTGCAGTTGGAAGGTTATCCTCATGGCTATTACCTCAGGGCTGCCAGATTAAGGCAAATGCTTTGTTTTCAGCTGCATCCTCCTGGTCACACAAAGGCGGGGTCTTATCTTCATGTCCCAGGACTCCGCCGGAATCATAGTAGAATACTGACTCTTAACATGCAGTATTTTAAATAGCCGCTGGTGAAACTGGCTATGCCTCTTCAGCTTTGGAATGCCATGGAGAGACGCAGGTCTTGTTACAGCTCTGCATGCACAGATAACGTAATTACAAGAATTCTGCTGCCCAGCAGTGATGTCTCTGTATGCTTGCTGGACAGTTGTGAACACCTGAGTAAACAGCATTCGATCCTGAAATGGGATGGGTATCTGATGTGCACAGCTGAACTGGGGCTGGTTACACGATGCCGCTTTAAAGTTTGTAACAGCAAAATCTGAATTTAGGGATTTGGTTTCTATGTAGGTAATGATGATTTTAAAGGACCAAAAAAAAAAAAAAAAAGAGGTGTAGTGAAGGAGGGGCTAAGCAGTGGTATTATAATAGCCGAATATTTGCTTTTTTTTAAAAAAAAATTTATTTTATCAAATTTGTTGATTGCCACTCCAACTTGGGCTCAAGGCATATAGTACTTTTAACATAAAGGGCCAGATTTTAAGAGGTACGCGCGGCCTCGGAGGGAACTTTCCTTCCGCCCCCACCTTCCCCCCACCTTCCCCTACCTAACCCGCCCCCCCCAGCCCTACCTAAACTCCCCCCTCACCTCTGGATAGGCGTAGGTTGCGTGCGCCGGCCAAGTGCTGGCGTGCGATCCCCCGGCACGGTCGCTGTGCCGGAGGCCTCGGTCCCGCCCCTGCCCCACCCTTTTCACAAAGCCCAGGGACATACGCGCATCCCGGGGCTTGCGAGCATCGCTGGGCCTATGCAAAATAGGCTCTGCACGCACAGGAGCGGTTACACGCATAACCCTTTGAAAATCTGGCCCAAAATATATACAATAGTATCTGAGCTTTTGAAGCTTCCCAGGCCTTCTCTTTAGATGAGAGTGTAGAAGGTGCAAAAGGATTCCCCACAATACAGGTCATCACTAGATTTCCGGAGGAGATTGGGGCAGGCTGTGCAGTCTCATTGCTCTTTTAAAATGTGTCCCAGCCTATGAAGACTCCCATTTTCTGCAAGGCCAATACAGCTTCAAGAGCAGTGTTTCTCAAATGTGGCCACTGAGTGATAGCGTGTTCAGGCCACCACAGATAAGGGAGTCATCTAAAAAACAGAGTATTGTTGCAAACGTTGTCAGTGTGGCCACACTCTGAGGCCACAAAATATATCTTGTGAGGACCATTGCACCAGACCGCCAGCTTTCAGTTTCTCTGTGGACCTCAAGTCTTTTTGTCAGATGTTATCCCTAATTAAACAGGATTAAGAGCTGCACTTTATTTATGTACCTGTTTGCATGAATTTACAACCTCTCTAAAAACTACACAGCTTCTTCATATACCATTTGCACCCTTTTAAGCAGCTGGGGCCGATGCAATCCAGGGCGCTCAGCCGTGCGCACTGTTTAACCCGTAGTTGAATGCGGGTTGTGTAGGTGCTACTTAATCCCCTTATGCAATCCCCTTATGTACTGAGCAGATGTTAATTGCTGAGAGCTCCCAAACCTTCTGCAGAAAAGCAGAAAAAAACTGCTTTTCTGTTCATCCTCCTACTTAATATCGTTGCGATATTAAGAAGGAGGAACAAAATCTTTAAAAAAAGTTAAAAAAAGAAAAAGTCAGGTTCAGGAAATGGACACACAGTTAACAAGCGTCCGTTTCCAGAACCCCTAGCTGTGCGCCGATAAGGACAACTGACGCCGCAAAATTCCCCTAGCGCCTCCTTGATAAAGCGACCCCTAATTTAAATATTGCATGGCGCCCCCAGGAGGGGTGCCTGGGGGTGCTCTAGGAAACCGGGCTGAACACTCAGCATCCGCTTTCAACGCAATCATTTTGCATCAGCCCCTTGGTCTGTCATTTTTGAAGTTCTGTGTGTTATGCTGTCACCCTGAAAAACAAATCCCAAAACTGACTACAGTTTCACTACAGTTGGTGTAAACTTATTTCCAGTTACAAAATAAACTCACTTAGAACACCATTACCCCACTTACAGGTCGATACTATACAGTGCGCTCCGGCGGAGCACACTATTAACCCGCGTTTGGACGCGCGTTTTTGACACACTAGCTTTACCCCTCAAATGCATGTTGATGGCCCTATTAGGTATTCGCACGCGATTCAGAAAGCAAAATGTGCAGCCAAGCCGCACATTTTACTTTAAGAAATTAGCGCCTACCCAAATGTAGGCGTTAATTTCTGCCGGCACCGGGAAAGTGTACAGAAAAGCAGTAAAAACTGCTTTTCTGTACACCCTCCAACTTAATATCATAGCGATATTGTCGGAGGTCCCAAAAGTTAAAAATAATTTAAAATAATTTAAAAAAAAATTTTAAAATCGGCCCACAGCTCGCGGCTTGAAAACCGAATGCTCAATTTTGCCTGCATCCGGTTTCCGAACCTGTGGCTGTCAGCGGGTTTGAGAACCGACGCCGGCAAAATTGAGCGTCAGCTGTCAAACTCGCTGACAGCCGCCGCTCCTGTCAAAAAAGAAGCGCTAGGGACGCGCCAGTGTCCCTAGCGCCTCTTTTTACAGCGGACCCTAATTTGAATTTTTTTTTTTACTGAATCGCGCACACAGGAGAGCTGGCACTCGCCCGCTCTCCCGCGACTTTTACTGTATCGGCCTGCTAGTTTCTGTTAACTGTCTTCTGCCATACAGTAAACTGTTTCCTTTAATGACTTCGGTGTTAGACACAAAGCTGCTTATTGTGTCTTGCTGTCCCATTAGTGCAGCCATAATGCCCCCCTTTATTAATGGGGGTCAAAAACTAGGCCTAGTATAACTTTAGGATTCCGGTTCTTGATTCTTCCACATATGTTTTGGGCTGCAAGATAATATTGAGAATTAATGTGGATTGGGGTTGGTGGTGGGGTGAGTCTATATGTTGCTGTGTCTCTGAACCTTTTAATTAGGGTTTAAGCAGCTTTCAAGCCCTGCCCCTGTTCTTTGCCACAGACTATATTATCTCCCACATTAAAGCATCTCCTCCCTTCGTTATCACTTACAGATCAGGTCTGGCTTCACCCACCCCCTATTCTTCTTCTTGCACCTGGTACAATAAAAGCAACTCAAGATAATTTTCAAAGCATTTTCTCTGGGTGACAAAGCAATTACCTGGGCAAAATGCAGGGCTGACAATTGTTTTTACCTACATCAAAAAGAGGAAAGGGTGGAGGGAGGGTGGAGCAGACCAACAATGGGCGGAGGTTTCATTTTGAACTCCCCATGTAGCTTTCTTGGCCCATCTTACAAAGAAGGTGCAAAGTCTTCAGGTACTAATGTACTCGTGGTGTAATCCACCCAAAATTGCCCCATCTATGTCCAAGTTTAGTAGGCTCTGGTTCAGCTAAATGTAATGCCCTTAGCTGGTTTTGAAATTTGCATTTATTATTATGCGCTCAGTAGTATGAGCTGTCTGAGCACTGTCACAAGCACGGCAGTCTTTAGCTTCCATTTATGAAGCCTGGAGGCTACCTAGGCCTGGCGTTGTGCGAATCCTCTGCACCATTGTTTTCTCAGCAGAATCAAAACTGGGAACTTCCTTCAGCCTTCCCTCCCACCCTGAGGGTGACATGTGTGAGCCTCTCAAGGGCTGGTGCCAGCTCCAAGCCTGGGCAACAGGTCTATACCACACATACAAAGATCTGTTTGCATGGTTCCGGGCTTTTGCAGCATGGAGACCCTGTTGATTATTTCTAACAACCCCCCCTTCCTCCTAAAAAAGAAAGAATGGAACAAGATAAACTTTTTTTTTTTTTTTTGCTTAGCATAAAATAAGTGCTTCATTTGGTCTGCCTTGCCCACAGTGTTTGCAGGAAATGGCTTTCAGTACTCCCCAGTGACAAGGCTGTCAAATTGCTCTTTTGAACAGCTCAGGGCAGAAAAGGAAGTGAAACCACATTGCCTCTTCTCCCTTTTTTAAGCTCTGCATTTACATTTTATTTAGAATAAGTGTGAAGGCCACGCCTTCCAGTAGTAGCTCAAGAGAGATAAACTGGGGTTTGCTGCCTCTGAACCAAACTAAGCCTTTTTCGTGCCTTCCCTGTGCGGTTTTGGCATGATACCGCCTGCAGCTGTTGAATAAGGATGTTATACTGCGTAATATTTTGGATACTAATTAATAAGCAGATTTGACCTTTCCAAACAATTAAGGGCTACTGCAAGCTGGCTGCACCTGGCTCAAATTGCCCACAAGGGATAGGTTACTCAGCAGTAACCCTTCTAAGATCCTGCTTCGGAAGAGCTGCCAAGTGACCTGTTATCTGCATGGAGACTTTAGGCCATTTGTCACTTGCGACTTTTCCACTTGGATTTCTTTTTTTTAGTATTTGTAGTGCTGATTTGAAAAGGAAGAAGCAAGTATACGAATGCCACAATTCCAGGAGATGGACATCCCCCCCCCCCCAAAAAAAAAAACCCAACAGGAATGGGCAAAAGATTTCTTCCCGGAGCTGGGTCACTTGGTAGATCTACTACTGTGCTGCAGTCAACACAGCAGGTCAGTCAGGTGAACAGAGGGTTTGCCACTTCAGCCACATCAGTCTTGAGAAGCTAAGCTGGTCTGGTTTTGCCTCGCTGCATCCATGGGTTTCAAGAGCAGAAATGCAATGGGGCAAAATCAGAAAACTGGTGCAGGTTGTCAGAGCTGACCTGGGTCAAGTGGCAACTCTCAGTAAAAAAAAAAATCTACTTTGGAATGATCTGCTCTGACTTTGACATCCCCCCCTCTCCTGCCAAAGTTCCCTTTCTCCTCATTCTCAACCTTCCTCCCCTCAGGTTTTTCCCCAGCTCTTTCCTCCCAAGCTTAAACCTTACATTTCTCTCACTCTTCAGTAACTTCTTTTCCAAGCCTCAACTTCACTGCGTGCACCTTCCACTTCAGACTTGACCCCCATCACTCATGCCAGCTCTCCCTTCCCCCAACCTCCATCCACTGCACTAACGCCTTCTCCCCCTCCCCAATTCATTTCTCCCTCCCCAGGCTTAATGTCCAACAGCTCTCTTGCTCATCCCACATCGAACCACAACTCTCATCCCCTCCAACTCTGACCCCACTACTGCTCACTCTCTCTCACCCTCTTGACATGCTTGACTTGACCCCCACTGCACTGACGCTCTCTCCTGGCAGGCTCATCTCAACTCCTCTGCACTAGTGATCTCCCGGCACACTAGATCGCACCGCACTATCTCCCTTCTGGTGATGCTGCTGTTTCTTCTTCCATTGCCAACACCCTCTTCTCCCCAACACTGAATTTTGCAACTTCTTCTTTCCGGGCCATGTGGATTACAGTTGCTCTTCCTTTCTCCAGGTACATGTAGCTTAATTTTAAACACATTTTAGAAATTCTGTGCAAAGTTTAGAAAAGCTGCACTAAAGGGGAATTTTGCACAAACTGCACTGCGCAGTTACTAGGAGTAAATTATTTTGTAGACTTTCCATTGTCCACTTGACTTGCTCACATCTGACCTGGTTTTACCTGATTTTTACCCTTTGCTTGTCATTTGTTGGGGAAGCATAAGCTACTTTGGAACTGCTTTTTTTCAGGCTGAGTTTATCCCTTTTTCCTGAGTATCTTCTCTTTTGGTTTAGTTTTTCAGCATCAAGAGAAAATATCCAACTTCCCTCTTTGCTAGAGAAGCTGTCAGATAGCAGGCAAGTCATGCACCTCAGAGCTGACTATACCTACATTTCTAGGGTGCAGTGCACAGCATATTGGGATCTTACTCAGATAATAGCCACTGTGTAACCTAAATGCAAATTTTTACAAAATGAAGAGAACTAGTCCTAAGGCCAAGCAGGCAAACTTCCTCTTGTGAAGACAAGGACTGCTGAGTGGTTTTCATTCTGACGAAACCCATGCCTAGCAGCAAGGCAAAAGTGCAAGATAACTGACAAAAATGCCTTTGACTTCCTGAAGCCCTTCTAGTCTGCTGAAATTCCCGGAACTGAAATGCTCTGAGAGTTCCAAGCTGTCCCAATACTGAATGCAAAATGTCACTGTTAAGGATGAAGAGTAGGCCCATTCCAATGTTTAGAAATGGAACAGAGATAAGGGCATGAAGTCCTTAAAAACATTCAGCACCTGTTTGATCGAAGGGAGCAAGAGATCCAAGTTTTATAAACCTGTAGGGAGACCCCCAAATATGGTACACTCTTTGGTAGCCATACAAGGAGCTCTGGGTGAGGGAGACCCCCTTGTGGCCATTTTAACACTGTTTGAAAAATGTTTTATAGATCTGTTGTTATAGTATTACAAAACGACCACTGGATGGCATTTTATATTAGTGAACACCATCTTCTTATGTGATGTTGGAGAAATAGTGTGTTTATTCCTTTACAGGTTTGGAGTTTTCTTATTGGGTGACCAATGTGTAGCAGGAGCTATAAAAGTGGAAACTTTTGGTGGGTTTTTGGTTCCTGCCCTTATTGGAGAGGGGAAGGTAATAGGGAAGGATCTCCAGTATGTAACCGGCTTGAATAGCCAGTCTATGGGCTGGCTTGCCCAGGGGCCCTCCCATGTGGGAGTGAAACTCCTGTAGGGGCTCTTTACCTCAAGGGGAGAGGCCCATGACCAAGGAATGGGTTTCTTCCTCCTCCTGAGAAACTAATCAGTAGGTGAAAGAGAGACATAACCAGGAGGTGAAAATAAGAAGAGGTCATTCCTCCCTCTGAGGAGATGGGTCAGGAGTTCAGGAATAGGGCGAGTCCCAGAAGAGGTGTGCCCCAGAGTATCCCTTGAAGTGTTGTGGTCTGGGGAACCTACACTGGGAAGAAGGTGGTATGAAAAGCATAAGAGAGGTTGAAGACAACAGGATGTGAATGTTGATATGGGTATGCCAAATGGAGAACCCTTTGTCCTTAAACAGGGTTGGGAATGTGGAACTACTTTTTTTTTTTTATGAGGAATGTGAGAGAGTAGACCATCCAATTTAGGTTCATCTTTGTAAAAGAGAGAGAGTGAAGAGTCACATGACGCAAAGTGCCAGTGAGGACGTCTTCCTTGCTTGCTCCGGGGGTTTCCACTAGTCCTTTGCATCCTGTTTTGTACACACACTGAAAACCTCTGAATTTGGCACCACCTAACTATCCTTATGAGCATCGACTCCTACATGTCTAGATCTCCATTGGGAATGCCGATTCGACCTGCAATAAAAGAGAAGGAGAAATTGAAACCAGGGGATGGCAAGATGGCTGTCGCAGGAGAGCAGGCCTTGCAAACCCTGTTGGATCCCTCAGTAATAGAGACAATCTCACAAGCAGTAACAGTAGCCCTGCATGAAAAATTAGAGGCAATTTCAGCCGAGATTGCTGAAGTGAAAGACTCCATTACTAAATTCGGCCCTAGACTGGATCAATTGGAAGGTCGAGTCTCTTTGGTGGAAGATGACTCGCTAGACCACAAATGGCAACTGGACAAATTAAATAAACTACTCCTCCTCCTACAAGAGGAAAAAATAGATGATCTGGAAAACAGATCTAGGAGGAACAACTTACGTTTCATGGGCTTTCCTGAAGATATAGAGGAAGGAGATCTGGTGCAAATTTTGATGGGTTGGCTCCCAGAGGTCCTAAATTTGCCATCACTAACAACCACTCTAGTGGTCAAACGGGCCCACAGATTAGGAGCATGAAAGTCAGGTGATATTCACGCCTGCTTGATCATAGCCCGCTTCTTGAACTACAATCACAAGCAGCAAATTTGGGCAAGTTCTCGCAAAGCACAAGGGTTGAAATATAATAATTCATCTATAAAGATATTTCAAGACTTTTCCAGTAAAGTTTCTGCAAAATGAAAGGACTTTGCACCTGTCTGTTCTACTTTATTTACTAAGCAGATCCGTTTTGCTTTATTGTACCCAATGTGACTTCGTGTCTGGAATGCCGGGTCTGCGCATATGTTTGACTCTCCAATCGAAGCGACTAAATTTGTGGAACAATTAGAGCATACTTGACTAACCCATATTCTCCATGATCCTTTTGGAACTTTTGGTCTTCAACATCGGGTTGAAGGAGCGATGGTATAGCAATCTTTTCATTCGGGCAGCGGATTCACTATAGGTATCTGGACATCGGTATAACACAACAGGTTAAGGTGGTACCTTACATTTCTTTAAGCTCCACCGGCCATTAACATGTGGTGGGAAGATTATAGAACTTTCACCAGAGGCCCTAGAAGCCTTTTACACCTGATTGATGTTGGGTGCATGTAATGATGAGGTTTTTTAAATTTAATAATATTTTTGAATGCATATTGTTATATTTCAACATGTTATCTTTTCCACATTTATACATTTCCTGCTCTATTAGCTCTTTGTTGACCCAGAGCATACTCACCCAGCCATGCGCTAGTGACCCTGGCGTGGGCTGCACAAGTTGGTAGGGTTTAGGGGGGAGGGTGAGGGGAGGGAGGATTACGGGAAACCTGTATTTGCTAGGATTAAATTTCTCACTGCCTGCTGGTTTTTTGAGCCTTTCTTTTGAGAATATCATCTCGTTTTTGGTTGCAGTATTGCTTATTATTATACTGGGTTTTCTCAAGCGTATAGTTGGGTGCCCTCACTGCTTTATTTAAATACAAATGGCTAATAGTCTCAAAACTGAGTTGGAATGTTGCTGGTATGGGCTTCCCAATTAAACGCGAAAAAGTATTGTCCCAAATTAAAAGATCCAAAGGAGACATTATTTTTCTCCAAGAAACCCATATGACCGCTAAGGCAAATGACAAGTTAAGCAAAAGAGGTTTCTCCCACGTATTCTATTCTTCAGGCACTACTCACAAGAGGGGGATGGTGATATTAATTGGTCATCAGGTCCCTTTTTCTTTCAAAAAATCCTGGATGAATCAAGAAGGTAGAATTATAATGGTTAAAGGTAACATTTTGGGTAAGGAAATGATTTTGATGTCTGCATTCGCTCCTGATCAATATACACGTGAACGCAAGCAAAATTACTACAGATATGTCTCAATTACTGATGATAAAAACCATGAGATAGATTTGGCAGAAAACAAGAACCCTCCTCGGTCTATCCTGGCAAACTTCCTTTTTCACAAACATAGTATCCGGTTATTCATCATTAGGGGTGGAATCATGATTTTGGGGGGTGATCTCAACTGCATAGTTGACTCGACGAAGTTCTGAGGTCAACATTTCCAAATTGGGGAAACAAAAAGGTGTTCAGTTTCTTTGTGACTACTTATCCCTTTTGGATATTTGGCGAATCCTACATCCGGAGGAATGAGATTTTGCGCACTATGTGAAAGCCCATCTCACCAAATCGAAAATAGATTTTATTTTTAACAATGGTATTTCAGCTGAGATTGGGAATTTATTTATCTCTGATCACTGTCTGGTATTTTGCAGCATATCAGTATCCACAAAACCCCCTGGCCCATATCAATGGTGTATGATAGAGTGGCTCTGCATGGATCCCTCTTTTAAAGATTATTTAATTAACAAATGGTCATTATATGAGAAAAATAATGAGCAGCATACCAATGACCCTAGCTTGTTCTGGGAAGCAGCCAAATCCATTCTTCGGGAGGACATTATCAGTTATGCAGCTTTTAAACGCAAATCCCACAAAGCTCAAATTTTGCAATTAGGGAAACAGTTGCAACATTATAAAGGCTGTTGGAATAACACTCAATTACTGATATGGAAAGATGCATTTTTAACGACTCAACATACACTAAATGGCATCCTTCATCACAAAGCGAAGGACTCTATATTTGTTTTGACAAAAATTATATTTATATGGCAACAAATCAGGTCGCTTGTTGGCTAATCTGACAAAAGCTCAACATGCACCCAAATTCATTAACTCCATTCGTGCCCAGGACGGTACTTTAGTCACCCAATCAGCCCACATAGCTGATGCCTTTAAAGAATTCTATAAATCTTTATAATCATCTGAAAATACCAATGCCTGCAATCAGGAAAACTCTTTGCATAATCTTCACCTTCCTAACGAGTCCCCTATTCAAGTAGAGAGTCTGAATAAACCAATAACTAAATTAGAGGTACTAGCGGTGATTAAAGAGCTAAAACTTCATAAATCTCCAGGACTGGATGGTCTTCTTTTTTCTATGTCTTTACAGTCTCACATCACTCCAACCTTACAAACTCTTTTCAATCATATGGTATTAAGGGAATGCCTTCCCCACTCTATGTCTGAAGCAGCTATTATTGTCCTACCAAAGCTGGGCATTAGAACCTGGATCATACAGATCCATTTCTCTGTTAAATCAAGATGTTAAAATCTATGTGAAAATTATTGCAAACAGATTAAAACATATACTGCTGCACATTATCTCCCCAGAACAGACCAGATTTGTGTTGGGTTATAAAGCCAATATTAACATTAGATGCCTTCTTTTGGCGTTTTATGTCTGTCATAGATCCTCTTTGTTAGATCCACTTTTACTTAGCTTCAATGCAGAGAAGGCATTTGATCATGTTGACGGTACTTCAGTCTTTTGGTTTTGTGGGACCAATTTTCCAGGCTATTCGCCTTTTATATAAAAATCCCAAGCATTCATTAGAGTCAATGACCATGCATCCCTGATGTTTCATCTTCACAGAGGCACTCGGCAAGTATGCTCTTTGTCCCCCCTATTATTCTTGCCTTAGAACCTCTCATACATACCTTGACTAATGATAGGGAGATTTCAGGTGTAAGGATAGGGTCCGTGGAAATGAAAATGATGCTTTTTGCTGATGACATGCTCATGGTTTTGTGAAACGCGGTTTTCACTCCCAAAGGTCTTGGACTCTATAAAAACTTTTGGGAGTTTTTCTGGATTAAAATTAAATCTTTTAAAATCTGAAGCAATTGAAAGCAACTTGGGTGCACTTTCCCCTTAGCCAGGCAACAGACTCAATCAAGAATTTGGGTATAAGAATTCACAGTTTTCCATGGCGTTGGTGTTCACAATATTTCTTCCCTTATTTTGGATTTTAAAAAGACCCTGGCCAGTTGGTTTAGCCTTCCCATGTCTCTATTAGGCCGGATGGCTTTAGTGAAAATGATTTTGCTACCCAAACTGTTATATGTACTGCAAATGGCCCCCTTTGTCATTACTACAAAATTAAATGATCTTAGGACTATACAGCAAAATTTTGCTAATTTCTTCTGACAAGGCCATCGAGCACGGATGAAATTTACAGATATTATTGCACCTAAGGACGTTGGGGGGTCTTGGATTTGTGGACATGCACAAATATAACATGGCAAACTTGTTGCTAGTCCTAGGCGATTGGTTACGACCGATCGATTTGGGCTCTGTAACTGCTGTGGAGAATGCTTTTGTGTATCCATTAAGTCTTAAATACATTATACACAAGAACGCAAGCAAAATTACTACAGATATGTCTCAATTACTAATGGTAAAAGCCATGAGATGGATTTGGCGGAAAACAAGAACCCTCCTTGGTCTATCCTGGCAAACCACTTTATCTTCCACTTCAGGGGAATCCCCAGTTCAGTTCAAGCTCAAGTAGCAGACTGTCCGATATAATGCAGGCAAATGGTCTATCCATGGTGTCCTCCTTTGTGGATTCATGACTGGGAGTATAGCATTCCTTTGCATACTGTATGGATTCTTATTCCTTCAATGAAAGGGATTATCTCTCATATATGCAAATTTGAAGTTATATTGGGAAGGTCCTCTCAGAGGGGTGGGACCATATTGTAAATGGACCATCTCAGCGTTTAAACTCTGTGGAGGTTAAGGGCTGTGGACCTCAGATAAATCTTATTTATTTATTAATTTTTTCATCATCACTCTCTATGTCTAAATTGTATAAATATTTGCAATCTAAAGATACTAAGTCAATCTACAAGATGGACTAGGGATCTTAACATATGTATTAAAAAAGTCCACCTGGAGGTCAATGATAGACTGGTGGTTAGTTCTTTGAAGGGGTCCTCCCTTTGGGAAGTGCACATCAAAGTCCTCCACTGTTTGTTTTTCTGGCCTAACCGAGCCTTTGCAGCGCATATTTCAACCTTGAATTGTTGTTTGAGATGTGGCTGGGTAAGTGCCTCTTTAACTCATTACCTTTGGGAGTGTGGTACCATTATCCTCTTTTGGACCTCAGATAAATCTTGTTTTGAAAAGCTACAAGTCCCCATTGATATATGGTCCCCTGCATTCTGTTTATTAGGTATTGTAGCTCACAATTCTGGATGTTCCTCTTGTCATATTTCACTTCCTATTAAGGGTTGTGTAGTAGCCTTGAAATTAATTTTATTGTATTGGTTACAACCTGCAGGTCCTTCTTCAGAGGTGAATAACAACATTTATGGATGTTTTTCTATTAGAAACCACTCATACTAGGGGAGAATCTGCTCAAACCTATGCCAGGTGTAAAGCAATTTGGTGCCCCCTCACACATTATCTTCAATCAATAGGGCAAGTTTGAAGAACATTTTGGGTCGTTACCCAGTAGACAAATCTAACCCTACAATGATTGTACTTACCATTTTATTTTAAGTCTTTTAATGGCTATGCAGATTTAAAGGGTCATTGTGTGTAGGGATTGGGATGGGTAGGGAAGAGTGTACAATTAAAAACATTGGGAGCAAGGATAATGTTGATTCTCTCTCAATAGCTCTCTGTGCATAAAGATCTGAGTTTCTTGAATTGATTCTGTTCTTTGTATCTGTAAGTTGGAGAAGTAAGCTATGTAATTTAACATATGATATTCGGAAAAGCTGTATTGCTATGTATGTTCTGTTTCTCTAATAAAATATTACAACAAAAGAGAGTGAGCAGTAGTGGAGATAGAGTTGGAGGGGATGAGAGTTATGGTTCGACTTGGGAAGGGCAAGAGATGGCAGTGGACGTATGTAATTATTATGTTCCCAAAAAGTCATGTCTGTTATATGTGATTCTGACTGTTTGGAAGCCCACTCATTTCTGATGTACTTGTGATCCAATATGTACCCTGCTTCATATCCTTCTACATAGTTGCTGGCTAGTTCATCCTGAAAAATAAAGGTAACTATTTGCATGTTTGAAACAGGGTGTCAATCATCTTTATTGATCAAGCACTGGGGTGAGGCATGGGATTAGAATTCTTGGAGGGGAGTCCTCCCTGTCCAGTCGGGTAGAAGATTGGTTAATGGATAAGCATGCTGTCATTATACTGGTTCACTTCACCATCTGCATGACCATTTTGAAGAACCCACCAATTCAATTTGGAAAGGAGGACCTTTATCTGATAGGGAAATCCATCTGTAATCATCCTTTCCTCAGTGATCACCTTCAGAGCCGCAGAGGGATGTGAGTGCCACTGCTGCAGCTCTGGGAACAGATAGCCCACCAGGGATCACCAAATGGGGACCAGGCTGTCTCTGGGAGGCCCAAGGGAAGGCTTAGCAAAACACAAAGTTCAATGTCCACACTCCTAGTTGGTTCCAAAATAGAACGCTTTATTTTGCAAATCCAAATGAAAACAGAGAATTTCTTCAAAGGCTTCTTAAATTTGTAGTGACAGGTTACAGTTCAGCAACTGAAATACATTTCTCCCTTATCTTCAAATATTTCTTTAAAGATGAGGCTCCAGTTCAGACTTAAGCCCCAAGGCCTTTGGGGCAACATTCTTTCAGAATCAAAAAACAACAAAAATCTTTTCTTTTCTTAGAGCTTTTCCAGCTTGAATTCCATCCGGGTATCCTCCCTCTGAATGGCTAATAGGAATCTTCATCTGCAGACTTCAAAGTTTTACCAGCTCAGGAGCCCTTACACTCCACACATTCTCTTCGCCTGTTACAGCCTGTTAAATAACTTTCTATCAACCCATTCCCTGGGTAGAGAATGTACCTCCCCCTCACAGCATCCTATCTCTTTCATGCATCTCTTACTGGGAAAACCAAGCATTACCTCATCTTCCCAATACCCCTCCTTACAGAGGATGCTTGCAGAGGGCAAGAGTTCTGCACTTTACACAGAACTCCCTGAACTTTGGGTGAACCCTGGACAGCAGGAACCATCCAGAAAACTGTAGAACACTTGGAGCATGTTAGTGACCCTTGGTGGGTTACACCCTCCCCTGGAAAAGACAAAATGGGGAGCTATGGAAACCATTTTCCCTTACGTACAATACAATAAACACATAACAAAATACACTCAAGGCATAGATATTAGATACTATATCCCTTCATCATCCAAAGAACCTTTCAAAGAAGTGGATCCATCTGCAGTGGCTCTCGTGCAGCATAGGGCAGCACCTAGAATTCAAAAGTTAAATACACACTCTACCTGTAAATAAATCACAATTAGTACAGAACGAGAACCTCCTACTGTACATAATATTTACCCTTCAGCGAGGAAATTAACCATGTCATTGACTACCACTACTTATTAAACCATAATGTTCTGGGAGGAATCCCAAAATAGAATTGAAGAAGTTGGAAGGCAAAAGACATTTGGTACTTAGCCTCTTCTTGAAGTAGCTCTGCTACCTGGACTCAAGGGAGCATTACAGTCATCCACTGATCCTACTGAACTCAGCAGGTAACCCTAGAAATATCCCTTGACCACTGCTTGGAATAAGGATCAGCATCCATCAATCCCTGGGTAATTGACAGGGAACAGCCAAAACAGAAAATAGCATACCATACTCTCCTGGAGGAAGAAAGTGTTAATAGTATTGCATAGTCAAAAGTTTACTCTCAATCAGAGAGAATATCTTATTTTATTGCTGGCTCCCGGAGGAGAGCCACTACTCCTTACAGTCCGTGAAAACAATAGCGTTAACACAAAATAACAGATACCATAAACAAATGAAAGACCCAATCAGACATTTGGAACCTTTTTAGTAATTGTATAATTTTTTTTATCATTTTCTCTGTTTTTATTTAATCGCCAACTTAATAACTAGCAATCCTTCAGTTGAGAACAATTTCCAAAAAACATTGTCCAATGGTCAATAAGGATAAAACAAATAATATTCATATAATAGTTATTTAAAACATTCATAAATTATATCATCTGGCTCACAGGCTCCTGAGCCGGTCAATCAACTTTAGGGATTTATTCTCCAACATATAACAAGTCCTATAATTATAGATGATTGGTACTTATACTAAGCTGAAGATTTTTTTTCCTTCACACCTGTATTAAAACAGCAAAGAAAAACCACACAGTAGAGCATAATTACTGTTAAGCATTTGTCTTAGGACAGACTAGCCATATTAATAGAATTTGCAGGTAACAAGAACATGAACCAGAAATATCAGCTGGGTAGTAAAGTCACTAAGGTAGCCCCAGATTAGGGGCTGTACTAGGCCTGGTCAGGCACTTGCACGGTAATGCCTCCAGGCAGGATCCTGGACACAGGCAACCTGCGACAATACCCATTCAGACTATATCCACTGCATGTTTCTTGATGCAGCGGCCCACCTTCCACTGCTGACATTGGACTCGGATGGTTTCTTGCACCATTGGGTAGTTTCTTTCCAAACCCCTATAACATGGGTCTCGCTTGATCCTACAATAGATCTCATCAACCACTCAGCTGTCCCTCTTCAATTTGATGCACACATGGTGGTCAATGGGTCATATAGGTGACATCCCTCAGTATATGGACACCATGCTTCTTACCCACCATTCTTTTCTGGATCTTCCAGTGACCTGAATGGCTGGGTGTCATCCAAGGTTCAGTAAACAACTTAGATTGAATTGGAATCTTAGATAAATCCACTTGGGGACTGTCAAAATGTCCTGGGCCTCCCCACCCAATGTCTGTCAGGCTCTGGGCTGAGAATTGACCAGTCTGGCAAAGCACCAGCAATGGATGTGGTCTCCACTAACGTGCCTATAACAAGATCTATATAGTCCTCCATTGTCAGCAGTTATGGATGGCCCAACCACATGATGCTGCTGGCAACGGATGTTAAGTCAGAGGGGCAACCGCTTTGAGCCTCCCAAGCCTCTACTCAATCAGCCCAAGTAAAACTTTGTTTGCCAATGGCGATGACTGTGTTTTCATATAAAGAGCGCCCAGCGAAACCTCTCCCTTACCACCATGTAAACCCAGGTGCTGGGATAAGTGGTCTCCGGATGTGAGCAGCCTCTTGTAAGCTGTGCCTACTAGGCAAAGGGAGAAATTCACTGATATCCACTCCTCCCATGGTTCTGTCCACCAGCACTTCCCACTTGCTGGGTCGGCCCCTGTAAGCAGCATTGGTTGAGAAAGATGATAGGGGTTCATATAAATCAATGAGCAGGGCTCCGCTACTCACATTTGTCTCCAGGGAGGGTTGAGTGTTCTGACTGTCCAACATTACTCCATCGGGATCCTTAGGAACCTCTCAATAGTTCCCCGGACACAGTATCTGGTACCACAACAGTAGATTGAGGCAGGACATCTTGTAGCCCTTCCAGGATCTCAAAAGTCAATGGGAGCACCAGCTCTGGCTGTGACTCGGGCATGTACAGGTGGTATGAGCACAACACTACCTGTCTCAGCTCCTGAGGATAGTGGCACTGACCACATTCTACCTGGGCAATGGGTTTGATGCCTCTGCTGGGTAGTTGGACACAACTGTTCAGCTGGTACAGATCACCCATTTTAGCTCCTACTCCTGGGTACTCAGAAAAAGCATGCCATCTTCACTTCCAACCAAAATGGCGCTCTGCTTGAGGCACTCCCTGCATGCTCTTGATAATCAGTCCCAGCCATGGGATTGGCTGGCATCCCACACACGTGTTGACAAAGCAATACATTGGAGGTCTTAGGTGGGGGTGAGCACACTGTACTACTCACAGCTTGCTAGTAGGAACGCAGCCAACTTGAAGAGATTTTAGCGGTAAAGCTCCAAAAGAGGTAAAAACAACAAAACAGGAAAACACAGTGAATCTTTACTCAAACAATCAGAACTTAAGTATCAGAAGAACCATTTTCTTCACTTCCCTTAGGGTTCCTATTCAGGTGCCATAAACCCAGATGCCAACTCTGTCCACACATTAACACAGACAACACCATCACAGGACCCAACATCAATTACAACATTTGAGGCTCATTCACCTGCTCTCCTTCCAATGTAATATATGCCATCATCTGCCAGCAATAAGAACATAAGACATTCCATACTGGGTCAGACCAAGGGTCCATCAAGCCCAGCATCCTATTTCCAACAGTGGCCAATCCAAGTCACAAGTACTTGACAAGTACCCAAACATTAAATAGATCCCAAGCTACTATTCCTTATTGATTAATAGCAGTTTATGAACTTCTCCTCTAGGAACTTATCCAAACTTTTTTAAACATGGTTACACTAACTGTCGTAACCAGATCCAATGTTCCTATGCTGTCTACATAGGACAAACAGGTCAATCTATAAGGAAAAGAATAAATGGACATAAATCTGACATTAGAAATGGTAACATTCAGAAACCAATAGGAGAATATTTCAAACTTCCAGGACATTTTCTATCTGATCTTGAGTGCTATATTGCACAGAGAAACTTCAAAGGAGCACTCCAGTGTGAAACTGCTGAATTGGAACTCCTTAAAAAACCACTGCCCTAGGACTGAACATTGGCAATGGCTTCAATTCCCACTACAACTATCTTTGAATTTAACTGTTAGCAGATCATTCTGTCTTTTCACATTTACCTCAGTTGTCCATAGGCTATACTATAATGCTATTAACATTCTCTCCAGTCTCCACACCATGCCCTGCCTAATCCAATGCCTTCTGTGTGTATTTTACCCTGTCTTGTACATCACTTCATACATCTGTCTTCGAAAGCTCATGCCTTAATAAATTGGTAAGTCCACAAGGCTCTACACCAGACTAACACAAATATCCCTCTGAAAATTATAAAACAGTTTGTGTTTTATATGTTTTATATGCTACTTACATGCATAATATGATAATTTTATGCACACAACTCCTTTAAAAATAGACTAGAGATGTGAATCGTGTGATCAATCGTCTTAACGATCGATTTCGGCTGGGGGGGGGAGGGAATCGGATCGTCGCGGTTCTGTTTTTGTAAATATCGTGTAAATCGTAAATCGGGGGAGGGCGGGAAAACCGGCACACTAAAACAACCCTAAAACCCACCCCGACCCTTTAAAATAAATCCCCCACCCTCCCGAACCCCCCCAAAATGCCTTAAATTACCTGAGGTCCAGAGGAAGGGTCCCGGTGTGATCTTTCCCTCTCGGACCTCTGTGCGTTGTAGAAATGGCGCCGGCGCTACCTTTGACCTGTCAGGTCAAAGGTAGCGCCGGCGCCATTTTGTTTTTTGTCCCCCGATGTCAGGAGCGTAGGAGATCGCTCCCGGACCTCCGCTGGACCCCCAGGGACTTTTGGCCAGCTTGGGGGGGCCTCCTGACCCCCACAAGACTTGCCAAAAGTCCAGCGGGGATCCAGGGAGCGACCTCCTACACTCGAATCGTTTTGCCGTACGGCCGGCGCCATTTTGGGCAAAATGGCGCCGGCCGTACGGCGCCATTTTATTGATTGCTTGTGATGCAATCAATAAAATGTCTAAAAATGTCTAAAAGCGCCAAAAATATAAAGGTGGTCCGATCCACTATTTTTGAAAGAATAAATGAATCCTCTTGTGGAATGCCCTTTAGTGAATAAAAACTCCTCTCTCTGTGATAAACTCAGCAAATCTTTCTATGCCAAAATGGCTACTGAGTAAAGAATCTCTCCTCGACAAAGGTTCTCTTGCCGCCTATGGGCTTCTTCAGAAGAAAGAGATACAAGTGTGCAGGCCGACCATTCAAACGTTCATGCGCTGGAAATCAGTATTTATAATCATAAGAACATAAGAAATGCCATACTGGGTCAGACCAAGGGTCCATCAAACCCAATATCCTGTTTCCAACAGTGACCAATCCAAGTCACAAGTACCTAACAAGTACCCAAACATTAGATAAATCATGTTATATTGCTTATTAATTACTGAAATACCAGTTTATGGATTTATCCTCTAGGAACTTATCCAAACCCTTTTTAAACCCAGTTACACTAACTGCTGTAACCATATCCCCTGGCAATGAATTCCAGAGCTTAACTATGCGCTGAGTGAAAAGAATTTTCTTCAATTTGTTTTAAATGAGCTACTTGCTAACTTCATGGAGTGCCCTCTGGTCCTTCTGTTATCTGAGAGAATAAATAACTGGTTTACATAAGTTGTTCAAGTCCTTTAATGGTTTTGTAGATCTCTATCATATCCTCTCTCAGTCGTCTCTTCTCCAAACTGAACAGCCCTAACTTCTTTATGCTTTCTTCATAGGGCAGCCATTCCAACGCATTATATATTGAGATCTGTATGATTGTTATTTGCAGCATAAGCCTTTTTCAACATTTTTAACTTTGTGTATTTTTGTAAATATTGAATGTACATTATCCTCCCCCTTTTTTCCCCTTGTTTTAGTTATACATTTCATTATCATGTTAATCTGAGTTCCCGCCCTTCTTTATGTACTGTTTGCATTATGTATTATTGTTCTCAATTCTCTGGATAGCACCTCCGCTGCACATCCTGTTCTTTGTAAACCGATGTGATGTTTCCAACGAATATCGGTCTAGAAAAACTTCAAATAAATAAATAAAAATATTCCTGAGCCTTCCTTCCTCTCACGATACAAGCAGGGAAACCAGAGGATATTTTAAGGTTTATATGTTTTTCTAGATATTTTTAAAAAATCATTTATGACATTAGTGTTCGTGTATTGTGTGATAGTATACTTTGCATTTATATTGAACACTAGTTTTTGTTTCAACTGCCCTTTTGTTTTATGTATGATTAGGAAATATAAATATTAGCAAAGAGGAATATTAGAAAGATGAAAGTAGAGAAAAAGCAGGAAGAGGCGGTCTGTAGGCACTGGCAGCTGTGCCTAAAGTAAGAGCAGTTTTCTGTCTTTACAGAATCTGTAGGGAATCTTTAGGGTTCTGTTGGTACCGGGTGTGCTCTGCCCACATTCAGGTCGATACAGTAAAGTGTGCTCCGTTGGAGCGCACTGTCAGCCTGCTCTGGACGCGTGTTTTCCCTTACCCCTTATTCAGTAAGGGGAGGAAAACACGCGGCCCACCCGCGGCACCTAATAGCGCCCTCAACATGCAAATGCATGTTGAGGGCGCTATTAGGTATGCGCGCGGGATCCAGTAAGTAAAATGTGCAGCCAAGCCGCACATTTTACTCTAAGAAATTAGCGCCGACCTTTGGGTCGGCGCTAATTTCTTCCGGTGCCAGGAAAGTGCACAGAAAAGCAGTAAAAACTGCTTTTCTGTGCACCCTCCGACTTAATATCATAGCGATATTAAGTCGGAGGTCCCCAAAAGTAAAAAAAAGTAAAAAAAATAAATAAATACAATTTGAATTCGGCCCGCGGCTGTCGGGCCGAAAACCGGACGCTCAATTTTGCCGGCGTCCGGTTTCCGAGCCCGTGGCTGTCAGCGGGCTCGAGAACCGACGCTGGCAAAATTGAGCGTCGGCTGTCAAACCCGCTGACAGCCGCCGCTCCAGGCCAAAAGGAGGCGCTAGGGACACGCTAGTGTCCCTAGCGCCTCCTTTCCCTCGTTTGCACCGCGTCGCCTAATTTGCATACTGGATCGCTCGCACCGGCCCTTGGCCGGTGCGTGCGCCGGGAGAGCGGGCGTTCGTCCGCTCTCCCTCGGTTTTACAGTATCGGGCTGATTGAAGGCAAGGACCTGGTACGACATGCGCTGTAAAAGCAACCGGCAGTGCCAAAAATAAGTGTAATTGAAGGATAATATGCGGGAGCTCCAATGAGCCGCCGCCTCTCAGGCTAGAGCATAATGGGAAGTTCCGAAGGAAAATATTTTGTGTGGGGGAAAACTTGGAGCAAAACTGGACTAAAAGTCTCCTCAGCTGCTTTCACTAGAAATCATGACTGCAAAACCCTCATTGCCAAAACTGTCATTATCTTTATCATCACAATAATAACAAGTTCCATCTGGCACATGCAGCAGTCCTCTTGTCTCTTCTGAAAAACTATGAGCATCAACTGGAAACTGATTTTTTAAAGGAATTTTCACTGGGGAGGTAATGAATTCCAAAAGGCTCCTTTAAGCCATATGAAGCGGACACATTTAACCTTTATTTGAAAACATATATTCAAATAAAAAAAAAAGGCTATGTTTCTGATTTAGCACTGTTTACCTAAAAATGTCCAGATTTCCGAAATCACTTTTTCTTTTTTTTCTTTTTTTTTACAGAATCCCACTGTGCATAAACCTCTATTTCAAAATGATGTTGTCTCCTGTCTCTGGCTGAAAGAAAGTAGACAGCAGCGAATTGTGGTATCTTAGTAGGCCTTGCCAATCCCACTCGGAGCAATATTTAGCCATGCAGTAACTGAGCATGCTGTCGCGCTTGTTCGATTTTTTTCAGTGACACAATTCTTCTATTTTCCATTCCACAACAAAATAGTCAAAGGCCGTGAAGGACAGATGATATTTGTCAAGGCAATACCTAAGTGCAAAGGTTATGTGGAGCACAGTGGGTTAAAGATTACTTGGACGCTGGAGAGTCTATCTGGAGCAGAGAATGCACAGGAATAAAAGTTCTATTCTGAGCAAACGTCAGCCAAGGATTTGAGACGTGTCCTTGCTCACCCAGACAAAGAAAGACAGAGTTTGCTTGGCATACTGGGGAATATTCAGCAAAAGAAGCATCTGATATTTGCTTTGAGATAAGAAAAGCAAGTTTTTCCTCCATGTCCTCCTACACAGCTGATCTAGGACCAGGGTTCATGTGTTGGTAACCTCTGATGCCATCACCAACAAAGACTCTTGTCACTACAATACTGTGATCTCAGAAAAAAATTATCTGGGTAAAAAATTCATCGTTTTTCTTCTGCAAGTAAGCATGTCTGGAAGGATAAGAGTATCACACTGCAACGGTTTCTGCAGTGCCTGCTAGACATCTAACATATCTCTCATAAGTTCTGTTAGATTAATTTGCTTATCATTCTGTTTTATTAGAAAAGCATAGGCGTCTCTTACTCTTTTCTTTCTACAGCACCTCACACATTCGTGCAATGAAACCTGCTGTACACAGTATTGCATCAATGAGAGAGACCTGACACGGTGCAAACCTTGCATCATGATGCCATGGAAATAATTTTCCTTCAGCAAGGGGAGAGCATAGCAGCTTCATTCTATATAGGGAACTTCGTTTTCAGTTTTTATTTTACTTTCCTGGGAATTTAACAGAATTTATTAAAGCAGACAAAACGGGGAGGAAATCAGTGGGGAAACATAGTCATTTTCTTTCGCTGATCTTTATATCATCGTTGTTTGCTATAATAAACACGAATAAATTCCTGGGAAAAATAAATGCAAACTGAAAATGAAGGCTTCTAATTCCATTTCATGTGCGGAACGAGGTGTTCAGCTCTGGAACTGTAGCAAGCACAACACAAAAACAATCTGAGAGCTCAATATTCAAAAATTCAGGGCTTATGAGGTGAGGAGGAGGAGAAGCTTTTTTCCTCCCCACTCAGGACTTCCGCGAAACAAAACTTCCCAAGACCGAGGGCCTTCTGCTGCTTTTCCCCTAAAATATGGAATGCGGTTCCACTACGTATCCACCTGGATCCAAGCTGCCTCACATTCCAGGACTGAACCAGGCCTTCCCTCAGTTAGCCCAGTAGGATAAACAAAGCTTCCTTGGCCCTTGATTCTGTTAGAATGCGTTTCATTCGAATTAATATACTTGTTAATTCTTTAAATTGAATCATTGCTAACCAATATTTTCACGAATATACTTGTTAATCCTTAAATTGATTGTAATCTGATTTGAGGACCTCGCTGGTAAAAATAGCAAAATATCAAATGTTTGTGAATAAATAAATAAATGTATAATACTTAGGATAATGCTGTTTCTGTAATCCAATGGATTACAAGATCCAAGGCAGCATGATTTTACCAGAGGTAGGTCGAGCCAGACCAATCTGATCAATTTCATTGAAAGGATGACCAGAGAGCTGGATCAAGGGGAGGCGCTAGATGTGGTGTACTTGGATTTCAGTAAGGCCTTTTACACGGCTCCACATAGGCGACTTAGAAATCAATTCAATGCCCTTGCTTTGGGCCCTAGAGGACTGACTAGGTTAGAAATTGGCTGCGTGGGAGGCAACATACAGTATCGGAGATCACTTGGAGGAGGGGCCGTTACTAGTGGTACGCCTCAGGGTTCAGTTCTTGGACCAGTTCTTTTCAACATTTTCATGAGCAACACTGCAGAAGGATTGTCAGGAAAGGTTTGTTATTTTTGTGGATGATACCAAAATCTGCAACAGGGTGGACAGCCAGGAAGGTGTGGAAAATATGAGGAGGGATCTGGTGAAGCTTAAGGAATGGTCTGGCAGTTAAGATTTAATATTAAAAAAATGAAGAGTTATGCTTTTAGGATGCAAAAGCCCAAGGAAGAAGTACAGTATTGGTGATGAAATTCTTTTGAGCATGAAAGAAGAGCAGAATCTAGGGGTGATTGTATCTGATGATCTTAAGGTGACTAAACGGGTGGATAAAGTGACGGCAAAAGCCAGAAAGATGCTTGGATGCATAGGACATGGAATGGCCAGCAGAAAAAGGGAAGTGATATTACCCCTATATAGGTCCCTGATGAGACCTAATGGGACATACTGTGTACAATTTTGGAGACCGCAGCGTCAAAGGGATATAAATTGGTTGGAGTTGTCCAAAGGCTGGCTACTAATATGATCAGTGGTCTTCGTTCTAAAGCATATGGGGCAGTCTTTAAGATCTAAATATGTATACTCTAGAGAAAAGGCGGGATAGGAGAGATATGATAGAGACATTTAAATATCTCCAAGCTTTCTATGTACAGGAGGTGAGCCTCTTTCAATGGAAAGGAGGTTCTAGAACGAGGGGGTCATGGGATGAGGATGAAAGGGGGAAGACTCAGGAGTAATCATAAAAAATATTTCTTTACAGAAAGAGTAGTGGCTGGATAGAATAGCCTCACAGTGGAGGTAATGGTGAGAAAAGCAGTATCTGTGAGGGATAAACTCAGAGGATCTCTGTGGGAGGCATGGGAAATGTAAAGCTAAATTAGTTGGGCAAATGGGCAGACTAATTAGGAAGTATTGGTCTTTTTCTGCCGTCACATTTCTCTGTCTCTGTGTTTCAAAATTATTTGTCTAGCTGTCAGGACTTGGCTAGAGAAGCCTGGGGGTTAAAATATGTCTCCCCTCCCCCACTGAGGTAAGTCATTTCTTGGCTAAAACTTATCCAGATAAAAACGAGGTGTTCCAGGTGCAGGGCATAAACTTAGCCAGTAAAGTTTATCCTGATCAGTCTGTTCTTGCTGATAGCAGGTTTAAAGTTATCCTGGTACATGCATCTGAATAATTTTAGCCTTAATCGGCTATATTCAACCTATAACCAGTTAAGGGGATGAAAAACAACACCTTGCGGGCCTACAGGCTTGATTCCCTAACTTCACCCTGCTAAAAAACTAAAATTGATATGGGGCATATCACCCAAACCCTCCCCGCAAAAAAAACAAAACAAAACTTAAAAGAAAGTTGCAGAGCTATTGGCTGGAGGAGCATCCCTGCCCCTCTCCCTCTCCGGATTTTGAAAATATATGTGACCTTCAGGCCCCCTTCTAATCCCCATCCTCCATCCTCCCCACCCACATCTCCAACCAGAACTCTCCCGCTGCAACTAGCATCCCCTCAGTAGGAATCACAGCTTCCAGAGGTGCGGTACAATCATAGTGTAAGCTACCAGCATTGTTGCCAGAGCGTTATCTGATTACAATGCTGTGCACATCGGAGGGGGGGGGGGGGGGGGGGCAGTACAATTCTACCGCGATCCTGGCATCTGTGGACCTTTTGGGAGGAGTTGGGTGGGGCAGGAGGGTTCCGGTCGGAGTTGAGGGTGGGGAAGCTTCCCAGGCCACTAGGCCTGAAATGTTCTTTTAATCTTTTGGGGAGTTGGGGTGGGGTGTCAGGCATTCGCCCCACATCAGTTTTCGTATTTTTGAAAGGTGGGTAAGGGTGGGGGATCGGGTCTCCAGGCCCACAAAGATTGTTTTTTTTTCTTAAACATCTATAGGGGTTATTTTCTAAATGTTTATCGCGTGCGTTAGGGCCCTAAAGCACGCGATAAACCCCTATCGCCCGCAAAAAGGGGCTTTTGGCGTGCAATAGGATGTTAATTAGCTGGAGGGGAGGAGTCGGGGCGGGGAGGGAAGGAGTTGGGGCGGGGAGGGGGAGGAGTCGACTGCGGCACCACTGCTGGCGATAATGTGAGGAACATTATCGCCGGCAGTAGCGCGGCAAATAACACCACCTTTCACATTGGCGCAATTCGCACGAAAGGCTGCAGCCGGATACACCGCGGCCAGCAAAATCGCACCGCCATGGTGCGAACGGCTCCGGCCTTTTGCAGGCCCACCCCCTTTTTCGCTGGATTCATCATTCTGCGAAGAATGATGAATCCAGCCCTATGTTTGAATATAACCGGTTAAGTTAAAAGTTAGCCGGGTATACATACCCAGATAACTTTCAAACCTAACCGGCTATCTTTAACCCCAGCTGGTTTGGTTTGAAAGTTATTTGGGTACGTATACCCGATTAACTTTAGGTAAGTACGGTATATTCAGCGGGAGACTTGTCCCACTAAGTATCTGTGACAAGCTGTCAGGCCAACTTTAGCTGGATAACTTGTCCACTCACCATTTTTCTGAATAGTTATTTCTCTGTCTCAAAGTTTTCCCAGACCAGAGTCTTTTCTTGTGTTTGCCAGTTCTCCATCTGTAGTCATTTCTGTCAGGCTCTTCACATTTGAGCCATGTATTTTCAGGGCTTCACGCACTCCTTCAAGCAAATCTTTGCCCCCACACTGCTCTGGTAAATTGAATTTATTAGTAAGAAAGAAGTGTTTAGAGTTCAGACTGCTATTTGGCATTGCAGTTCTGCAACTGATAAATGTAGTATCTTACATTTGTTTGCTGAGACTGCCAGGAAAGCAGGGTAAAATAAGTTTCGGGTCATGCAACTTTTGAAAGTTTTGAAGTTCATTTGGCAAGTAGATATCTGAAATACTTTTTAAGAGGGGGACTTTTCTGCTCTATTTTTCATATTATGAATATTTTGTTTTAATTTTTGGCCTTTTTTTCCCCATGAAGTTGGGAGATTCTAACTTTTGCTTCCTCCTTCCAGCTCCCCTACCCCCTATTCTGATCTCCCTAAAGTCAACAATCCTGATTTAGACTGTCTGGTTCAACATCAGTCATTAAGGAATCCTGCAGATCTTCTCGCAAAATCCACAGCAGGCTGCAAGAATTCAAGGAGCTCTGGCTGTTCACATTAACCTATGACCTTGGAGTCATTGATGACATACTAGTCTGTGCTTGCAAAAATACTTTCATAACGCTAGATCTGCAGTATTAAATGCCAATATAGTACATAGGCAGCCTGAGCATTCAATAGAAAGAAGCAAGCAGAGAGCGAGAACGAGAGAGATGGCCATAACAATCTTGTAAATTAAATTACTGTGTGTGACTAATTTATCAAAGGCTTTCTCTCAGCTGGTGTGTACAGAAAAATATCTTTTGATAAATCAGGTTCTGTAAATGTTAACAACCTCATAAGGCAGCTTTCCTCCCTTGTGCTTGTGAGGGGACAGCAGAAGACGACAAAAGCTTGAACTATAGTAAGTACAGTAGCACTTTTCACAAGATATCCAAAAGCTTTTTCTCCCTACTTCAATGTGCTGTTTAGGTCAGTGCATCTGTAGTCAGCATGAAAGCAAAAAATACAGCAACAGGAGGAGACACATAAGTAACGTGGCACATCACATCTATTTTAAACTGTTCATCGATCCTGCTAGATGGCAAGACAATTTGCAAAGATTTGTGAGATTTCTTCAAGAAATATCGAGGAAAGGTTGAAATCTTTCCAGATGGCAAGGCAGAATGATGGGGTCACGGGGCTGCTGTAATATCTATATTAATTTGGAATGAGTCTTTACGTGGGACAAATCCTTCAGCATGGAGGCTTGTGGTAAGGCATGTGTATCTTGCAGATTGTGATGTTACTAGCTCAGCATTTATCCAACCAGGAGCAACCTTAGGACCTGATTTACTAAGGCTTTTTCTCCATTTGGTATCTATGGGGAAAAAATGCTTAGTAAATCCTTTGGGGCCAGGGAAATACCTACTGTACATGAGCTACCAATGAAAAGGCAGAAATCAGCTGGATTTAGATGTTTCTTTGCTTGTGAATTGTCTTTAAGGGCTAGATTCAAGAACTGAATAAAATTGCAAAGAGCTGTCCAGAATCCAGATCCATTTGCTTGCATGGTTCAAAATGGTGCTTCCTTTGTTCAGCACTTTTAATCTCCTACAACTTCTGAGTTCTAATAATGTTGTAAGCTACCTTGAGCGTTATTTGGAAAGATGGGTAGAATTTTATTCAAGAAGCGCTGCTGAACCTTTTCCTTGATTCTTACATTCAGCACATTTGGGCAAAATCCCCACAGCCCTTTAAGGATAAATTTAGACTGGGAAGACAACTTTGAAATGTATGTTATATTGCCACTTTTCTTAATGAACCCTCCTGAGATGCATTTTCATCACCTGATTCCCTCGTTAAATTTCGCATAAATCTGTCAACTTTATTTTTACCCTAAAATTCAACTCCACTCTGGCTGTGTATTATTTTCCAACTATTTCTAATGCAGTAAGTCAAAGTCACATGATAGTATCAGATTGCAACCGTCTAGCTGAGACTTTTAACTTCTTGCTGCCTTTCTCAAGCATCTGGAGGGTCATTTTATGACAGCCTGTGCAGGACTGAAGTCTGGGGCCATGCGTACCTTAGCGCAGCTCAGTCACGCACATTTACGCCTGCTAGATGGCGGGTGTAGATTGTGCACATGAACATTTCCACGCACACTTTTGAAAACCTGAAGTATGAGCGTGAATGTGAATGATTTCCCTGCCTCGGCTCCAGTCCCAGGTCCACCTCTTTGCAGTTCATGTTAAAGGTCACGTGAATTTGCTTCCGCATGTTCCCTTACACATAGTCACCCGGGGTAAATCCAAAATTCCTTTTACACTTGTAAAACTGCAAGCGTAGGGAAGGGCAGAAAGAGTTGAGCAGGGGAGAGAGGGAGCATGGGGAAGAGGATGTGGGGTGGGGAGTGTCGGGATATGAGCATGTGATGACTGAATGGCTGGGAGACGTGAGGGGTGATGGGATGGAGGGGAGTGACTGGGAGCAAGGGCCAGACTTTGTCAGTTTTGAGAATAGGCATTCCTTCTCTCTTTGAATTTTGCTTAGCGGAGGAGGAAATATATTTCTGCTTCTGTTTTCTCCAGTTTTGCACTGCATGCAGAAGGTGGTCTTGGGGTTTCCATTCCAGGTTTTGTTTCCACATTTGTAATTTGTGGTCTTTTATTCTATATTTGGTGAAGGCGGGTCTGTCTGTATTCTGTGTGTATGTGACTAGGATGAGGTACTTTACTAGAGGTTTGTATCGGCCTTATTTGATGTATTTTCTCAATATTATATTGCACTGGAGGTGAACTGCTGCCTTTTCGTGGGTAGGGCTATTGCTGTTTCATTTTTTGGAGTTAGTGCTGCTGAGATATGGCAGGTCTGATAGACAGGTACAGAGTGGGGTTTGTGTTATTTTGCAATGCACCTGGTAGTAGAGGGAGTTTGTGATGCTGTTAAGATGACATAAGAATTAGAGTATATATTTTTTGTATGCTGAGTTGTACAGGGAAATGTCTTAGTTCTGCTCTGCACTCATTGTTAGGAAGCAGGGGGGTGCCTGTGGATGCAGAGCATATCCTTATATTTAGTCCCATGTTGGTCGTGTGTTCAGTCTGTCACGCATGTGAGCGTAAACTCTCTGGTGTGTCCTGTTAGAAAAAAAAGGTTGAGAACCACTGTCCTAGGTCATACAGAATGCAAAGCTCTGTGCTCACACAGGATGTTGCCTGCATTAAAAGTAGCTTAATGGATAGAGCCGCAGGCTGTGAGCCAGGGCAGAAAAGTTTCAAATCCTGCTGCTGCTCCTTGTGACCTTGGCAAGTCACTTCATCTTCCATTGCCTCAAGTACAAACCTTTGGGCCTTATTTACTATGCATTTTTCTCCATTGACACAGAACGGAGAAAAAGCTTTAGTAAATCAGGCCCTTAGACTGTAAGCCCTCTGGGGACAGGGAAATATCTACCATATATGAACCGAATCCTCTTTGAAGGGGTTGACCCGTCACAAAAGGCGGAATATAAATCAAAAAATTAAAATTAAAACCATCACTGGCAACTATACATTTCTTTTAATACAAATAATCCCTGCTATAAATATAATTCAGTTTGGCAAATATAAATAAAAGGAAAATGGCAGTTTATTAAAGGTTGCTCACATTTTCAATGTGAACAACCCTCACTAAACTTTTCTCTGGTGACAGCTTTGGGGGGATTTTGCATATTTGACCCCTCCCCTTTCTTAGGACATCCCCTTTTTTGGGATGGGTCTTGCCCTCGATATCCGAGGATGAGCATGCTGAAGGGAGGGTTCTTTTTGAGGAGTTGAAGTGTGTGCAACTCAGGAAGGAGCTTTCTGGAGGTGGATTTCCTGGTAGGCCTCACAGCTCACCAGTTGAAGATTTAGTGGAAAGTGCGGGATTTTGGGGATTTTGACCAGTTCCCAACAGGAAGGCCAGTACACCCTTGCTGGAAGACCTGGATTTCCAGTCACCTCACCCCTGAGACCCGTTAACAGTAGAAGAAGTTTTGGTACCCATTTTTGAAGTAAGGAAATCTTTTTCCAGGTTTACTTCCTGCTTATGATTTTGGGAGAGGAGAACTTTCCCCACCCAGGGGAGGGCATGTTAGACATTGATTCAGATCAGAGGAGAAGAGTTAGGAGGGGGGAACACTATGCACAAAAAGACTATAGCCTTAGATGTCGTTATTCTGCTTTTATTGTTAATGATTTTTTTTTCCATTTTGCCCTGGATTCTGTGTTTCTCCAAGTGATTGAATTCATTGAAACCATTTTCCTATGTAAGCACCCTTTGAACCGAGGCTGGAAAGATGCTTTAGAGTGAATGACAGTATCTAGAATCCCTCCAATGGCATCTAGGGACCTGGAGGTTTTACCTCCTCCCAGCCGATGGAACCCTGGCACCCTGGTCTGGAAGTCTGATGAGCCAGAGAAAGCTAAGAAGTCCAGAATGGTAAACTTAAGCCCTGGAACTTGTGTGACACCCCCCCCCCCCCTTAATCAGTGTATAAAACAAAGAGAGGGTTACATATACAACTAAGACCCCCCCCCCCCCCCCCAAACCTCACCCATACAAGGATCCTGGATTTTCTCTGGTGCACATATTAATCCTTTACGGTAACACCAGAAGTACTAGCTTGCAAAACTGAAGTGTAAGTGGAGCTTTGCCACATTTCTTTATTTCATCCTTCTATTTGTTCATATTTAATCTTGCAGAAACTAGAACTGCTTTGGCAGCAGGTACAGAACAGCCAAGGTTGGAGAAATAAATCTTAAATTTTGGTTGAATCATTAAAGCGGGTGAAGGAAAGAGGCTGCCTAAAAGCTTACAGAGAAGCTGAATTTTCATTCATCACTGTAGAATAATAGAACGTTTTGGTTCCAAGCCTTTTGGTGCATTGCTTTCCGCCCAAGCTCCCATCCCCCAAAGCAAATGCATGCCTTTAGTTTCCTTCCTCACAGCTGCCTAAACCTGAATATCAGTTCCCCATCCCCCCCCCTTCATTGTCCCCTTTCAGACAAAGCAGGGGAGGGAACATTCCTTGCAAGCCATCTGAAAGCTTTTCTCCTAGGGCCTCCCTGGAGACTAGGAGCCAGATGACATGAAGAAAGGCTGCGCCCTGGGGAAGGCCGGAGTGCATGCTTGCACAGGCCCATGCAGACTGAATCCAAAGGCCTGGGGGCAATTGTGTCTTCCCGCAAAACCAGGTCTTTCTGAACTTTGCCCCCACAAGGTCTAGACAAATTCTTTAGTTACAAACTTCATAACTAGAGACTGAAAGTAAGGCTTGTGTAGTATGTATGGGGGAGGTGGACTGGAATGCCCAGCGATTAGTGCTTGAAAAGCACCAGCTGTTTTTGAAGGGAGATTATTTATTAATTTCTTTGACGTACTCTCTGAAATAAAAAAAAAAAAAATTTGCAGCTGCCACAGGTCATATGGTTTTTGTCTCGCATGTCTGGCAACTTGTATTTATGTAGAAAACTAAAACGTTTGTGAACAGAAAATAAAGTTAGGCCATGTTTCAATGCAGCTCTTCGCAGTAGTAAAACCAGAGAAAATGAGTTAATAAAAAGAGGCAATTTGGAACCATTCTACCTATGAACCACATCCTAAACCCAGGGGCACAAAAGCATATGGGATGCCCACTCCAGTTCTCGAGAGCCACAAACCAGTCTGGTTTTCAGGATATACCTAATAGTGCATAGACATGAGATAAATCTGCGTGTAATTAAGGCAGTGCTTGCAAATATATATCTCATGCCTCGTCAGAGATATCCTGAAATTTTGAGGCTATCAAGGACTGGAGCTGGATATTCCCTGCAATTTTTAACACTTGGGACTATTTCAGTCAATTCTTTTATTTAAGACTATTGTAGGTAGTACAAAAGCTCAACCATATTACTAATAGCAATATTCAGAGTTGCACTTGAACTGAAGGTGCAAGATGTAAATTAGGGCATGATTGCATAGTTAATACACATCTCAACTGTTTTTAGATTTATTGGTTATGCATTTATCGTGCTATAGTGTATCAAACCCTAAGCATCACTATCTTCTTTAAACTTTCAGGGATAAATTCAGTCCTACATTTAAGAACAGAAAAAGACTTCTAAAATTCACTACAGAAATTGCTTTATACCTGAGGCTATTAGCTAGGGATGAGCACTTGTTTAATCCATGATGAATGACTGATGCATTTCATTCGTGGGCCAATGAATAAGAATGGGCACTTCCCACAAATGAAACATACATCATTCATTTCATTCATTTACGTTTCCCATAGAAAAGCATTGGCTGCATTCAAGTGCATTGTAAAGAATAGATCCTGTCTGAGGCTGGTCATATGGGAGTTTCCATAGCAACCAGTCTTTGTGCTTATGACTCATGTGTAAAATCAGAAAGTAACCGGGATCTGTTTGTTGGTCAGTGGACCCCTGAGCCGAGACGAGGTTGGCGCTGCCTACAGGAGGAAACCTCCCTGCAAGTCCTCATCGTTGGGAGGCAGGTATGGTTGGTGCAGAGACCCAACAGGATCTTCACCAATACCAGCCCAGGTTCCTCTCAGGTTGAGCCCTTGGGTGCCGGGGCCAGCTGGACTTAGGTGCGGGTCTCAGGTAGGTGAAGAATCCCATGGAGACAGAAGATGAGATGAGGTCAGACTTACCAGAGGTCGAGGTCGGAGGCAGACGGAGTCCAGATGGAGGCCAGAGGTTGGGTCAGGCAGAAGGTCAAGGCAGGCAGCAGACAAGGTGAAGTCCAGGAAACGTACTGAGGTCAGAGCCAGAGAAGCAGTCCAAGAAATCTGGGGAACAGGAGCGGGAATACAGAGCCAAGAGCAGGAACACAGGGTCATGAACCAGGTGCATTGAGACAGAAACCAAGGATCAGGAGCACAGAGAAGGCAACCAGGAATCAGGAGCATGGAGTCAGGAATCAGGAGCATGGAATCTGGAAGCAACCAGCTACTCACTCGGAGAGGGACCTGTTGCTGAGGCAAGGGAGATTTGGCCAGGCTGGGTTTATATATAGTTCTCCAGCCTGATGTCATCAGCCGGGGCCACGGGAAGCTTTCCCGCCGCTGGCCCTTTAAATAGCGAGGAGGGATGCGCGTGCGTGCACCTAGAGGAGCCCCTGGGAGAGGGGCAATTATCCTTCCCTGTGGATGCTGTCAGGGCCAAATAATATACTGGAGCCACTGATCTTTGTCCAAAAATAAATACTGATAGGAAATCAGATGATACATGGCACAAAACTCAGTCCTCATCACCACCTTGTTACTCTTTGTTTAGAATCTTTTACCGCTATCTTTGCATAGGTCTCAATTACCAGGTACAGGGAAACCCTCCAGGACTTGGCTAAATGGAGTTCCCAAGCAGACAGAGTTTCCTTTAGTTGGGCAGGAAAAAAACCCTTCCAAAAACTGGTAAAAATAGTAAAAAAGAATCTCTGCACAGAGAGTCAGTCTTTTTATTCCCCAGGAGTGAAGACTCCAGATGGGTGTCCTCACTGGTATCAACAATCTTTGTTCTTCATCTTTCTCTCATTTTGTAAAATCCCTGATGGGAAGGATCCTCTCAGGAACAAATGTTCCTTCCAAAGGGCAGGAAGAGGGGCAACCAAACTTCCTCCCTGATCTTCTTAATACAAATTCTTCTTCAAATACCCGAAGGTCCTGGCACCTGGTCGCCACCATTCTCCTGTTCTCAATGAGGTGGCAGAAGGGCAGGTCTTCCCTAGCTTGGGATTCTCAGAGAGAGGGTTCCCCATGCCCTCTCCCCAGGCCATGTCCAGGGGGTCCCACCAGGCTTCTTACCATTAAAAAATCCTTTTTCAAAAAAACCCCAAACAAACCTGGGATACAGACCTCACCCCCAGGGAATGTGTAACCAGGGCAGATCCCCTGACCTGTTTCACAGACTCCAAGCACTGGTTGCTTGAGTCCTAAGAGAAGGCCCAAAATCGAAACACAGGAAAAGGCTTCATACACCTCCTGTAATTCCAAAAATCAAACTATACTGCTGTAAGCAAGTTTAAGGGTGCAGGGACCTGTCTGCTACCGGACCCTTCCAGTTGCCCTCCCACTTTTCTTCATGATCCTAAGCTCAGGAAAAAGATGTGTTCTCCTCAAAAATAGACTTTCATTTATCAGATTTGGCAGGACTTAACCTTTATAAGATAACAACAATTCCTGTCTCTAACATCCTGGCTTCTAAGCATCAGTTTACCCTAAGAAAGTTCTGTTCCATGTTTGGTTTCAAATGTGCTATAAACCTTAGCCTGCTTAATATATTAATACTTATGGCTAACTTACTTACCCCTGGTCCCAACTTCAGGCAATATCCCTCTGTTCACCTCTGAAACAGCTCTGGCTGGAGAGCACCAATAAAACATTTCAAAGCAGCACATATATCAAATAACACCCAATAATTAAAAGTAATAAGGATTTTTTTAAAAAGCCCCTGCTCTCTTGATTTCCAGTCACCCTGATATTGTCGAAGATTAGGGGGATAGGGGTGACTCACAAACTTTATCTCTCACACATACTCGCATGTCTATTCTCTCTCACACATTCACTGTCACATACACACACATATATAAGCTCTTATACACACCTGCAACCTCTAAGACCCTCTTTCCTCCCCACCCCCTACATAAAAGCTCTAACTCCCCAAATTCTCATACACACACACACACGCTCTCACTCGTGTCCCCATAGACACACACACACACACAGGCAAGCTCCCATTCATTCTCATACCACCCTCACCCCCCAGGCAGGCACCAATTCATTCACTCACACACACACACACACACACACACACACACACACACACACACACAGGCAGACACCCATTCTCATACAGACAGACCCCAGGCAGGCACCCATGCATTCACATGCCCACACCTCCAGGTAGTCTCCCATTCACACACATGCACACACTGAAGGCAGACCCCTCCCTCTCTTTCTTTTGCCAGCAAACTTGGAGCCTCTCTTGTTCCTCTACTGCCGCTGTCACTGCTGCCGCGTGGCTATTGGGGAGGTGCCAATCACTGCTACTGGCACTGAAGCCCGTTCTGCTGCCTCCTCTGTGCAGGCCCCACAGTATTAAAAATTTGCAGGGCTTCTAGTTCCTCCATGCTGATCTCGTACATTGTGAGATCCGCATAGAGAAAGTGCTTCTTTTGCACATTCCCAAAGATAACATATGCCAATCACTAAAAATTCAATTTATTTATTATTTTTTTTTACCTTTGCTCTCTAATCTTAGTTTTCTAATTGGTTGGTCACAGGCTTTTTTTTTCCACTTTTTCCACTTTCCCTTTCTTGATTTTTTGCCAATTCATTTTACAGGGTCTCTTTTTTTTCTGTTTCTTCTCTCTCCACCTGTCTTCTCCCCTTCCTCCCTCAAACACACACTCAGGCTCTCATACTCACATGCTGTCTCTCTCTCTCATACATACACACTGGCTCTCTCTTTCACATGTTGTCTGACTCTTACACACACACAGGCTCTCTCACGCTCACATGCTGTCTCACACAAACACACAGGCTACACTCTCACATATTGTCTCTCACTCACACACAGAGGCTCTTACATACTCTCTCCCTAAACATACAGACTCTCACTCCCTCTCATCTCTAGGCCTTCTGTTCGCGGGTCACTGCAGGATGGGCTCAGTGGTGGCCCTGACCTTCTCGGGCTGCCATAAGCTGGGTTCTGTAGCGGCGCTAATACTGGGCCTTCTCAGGCCACAACGCTGCTTTTGTTCTGCAAGTGGGTTGATGCTCCTCCTCCTTCCTGCCCCTTGTGGCTCCGGCAACGTTTTTCTTCCGGGGCTGCTCAGGCAGGAAGAAGAAGGAGCACCTGGAGGTTTGAAGGTGACTTGTTTTCTTTGGCCATAGTGGGAGGAGCTCCACAATGGCCCTGCTGATCTTCCTGCTGCAGGCATGAGAAAAGTTGTGCACGGCCACGTACGCATGCAGCTTAGAGGGAACAGTGGCCAGCACAGAGCATAGGTACAGAACGCTTCCCTGCTCAGCCACCGGTGGGATGAGGTTCACGGCGGCCACACAGCCTATCTTCCTGTTTTTTGGCTGCCAGTGAGATGGGATCCACCAGCGGCCGCATGGACCTCCTTATGTTGGCCATCAGCGCCCCCCCCCCCCCTCCATATGGCCCTGCCCCCCTGTACAACACTTCCTTCTCTCCAGCCCTCATCTGCCTTCTGCCACTCATCCCCTCCCTGGCCTCCAACCCTTTCTTCTGTCTCTTAACCCTTTTCCCTCCTCCCCTCCTCCCCAGCTCCCCCATTTTAACATTGTCTCACCCCCTTTCCAGCCCCTCTAGGTCCTTAACAGGTTTTTTTAAAATTATTTATCTTATTCAAATTTACAACAGTAAACACTGATTGTAAAGTGCAGATAAATCGGAATAAAATCAAAACACTGCACTGGTTCAAAAATTACATATTTATAATTCTGATAATTAACCAAGCATTTACAAAGATATCTTAAATTAAATCTGGCCCCTCTGGCTACTACTTCGGGTCTCATATTTAGAAATGTCTTTCTCCTTTCTGAGTAATCCTTGATATATTTGGATAAATCCAAACTTTATCTCCATGAAATATTATCGATCGATTTCGCATAACCATCCTGAAAACCAAATCCCTATCTGCAGAAAGGGTAAAAGAAACAAATAATGTCATTTGTTTAGATATTTCGGATTCTAAGTAAAGTTCCAAAACTTCGGTCAAGTTTAAAGTCACCTCTGCAGCTTAATCTTTGTTTAAATCTTCATTCGTTGGTAGATAGTATACTCTGGATAAAACTGGTAGAACATCAGATGGTATTTTCAACACATGCAAAAGGTAAGTCTTAAACATATCATACGCAGAGATTCCTTTCATATGTTGGAAATTAAGATCCCATAGATTCACATATTTCCCCTGATTTTCAATGTTCTCAAGCTTTTTAATATTCAAAGCTTCCACTGGAAGCATCTCTTTCTGCACTGATTCAACCTTTTCAACATGAGATTCCAGGTGTTCCAATTTTGTGTTTTGCAAATTAATCATATTTTCAAAAACCGTTATTGGAACATAGCCAGTTCTCAGTTAAGCTGTTATAATGTACTATGTCATTGCAAGGTTCGCCTTAGACATATTGTTATATGTAAACCGATGTGATATACCAAATCGAATGTCGGTATAGAAAAATAAATAAATAAATAAAATAAATATTCAAGAATCTTTGATTAGATTCAACAGTAATTTTTGTTAAGTTGAGAATAGCAGATTCAAGGCCCTTTAAAGCGTACCATAAAGAATCCATTGTGATTACCTTTGGTTTCACCATTGGGGTCAGTACTTCCACTGCATCACCCTCTCCTGTTGTACTCCCCATCAAAATCCCTTTGATGATCATTTCTTCCATTGCAGCACTTTCTCGAGGTAAAGCTCCAGGAGCAGGCCCAGCCATTGGTCCAGTCTCCACCCACATCGCTGCAACACTCACAGATTTAGTATCCACCAAAATTGGTAATTTCTCTCCTTGTAGACTCACCACATTATCCACTGCATCGGGGAGGAGAGAGGGTACTCGGTACGCCGGGAATCAATGTGATTTCTTCGGCCAACAGCTCTGATACCCGCTCCGTGCCGAAAGCTGTAGCGGCCCTCTCCACCAGCGTTTTCTCTGCTGGGGCAGCAAAAAAGGTCTCTATCTTCGGTTGAAAACCTTCAGGAACAGGTGAGGAAGTAGTAGCTTCCCTCACCTTAACCTTACGTTTCGTATGCAGCATGTTGTTTTAAGGAAAGTTACTTTTCAAGTATCACAGGAAAGGAGCCTCTCATCCTGCCTGCTCATGCGGCGGCCATCTTGCTCCTTCCCAGGTCCTTAACAGTTTTACCCCATCTCTTCATCCCATCCCAACTTCCCATACCTTGTCTCACAGGCCTCAGCCTAACACATCTTTACACATACCACCCATCCAATCTTTTAGTCCCCACTGGCCCCCAAATCCTGAGTTCTCACTCAGTCCCCATTCCCCCACACCCATTAATCACTGTGCTATCCCCTATCTCTACCTATGTCTACCTAATCTAAATCTTGCAGACCATTTTTTATGGAGGGAGGGTCACTCTTCACCCCTGGCTCCCTGCCCCCCAAGAGCAACACCACAGCACCAAGCTCAACCTCTTGCTCTCATGCCCCCCCCCCCCCAGGCTATCCCTCCCCCAATAGGTCCCCTCACACAACAGTCATCAGAAGAAGGAAAACGGGGGAGTGCCTTGAGTCATTTCCTCCTCCCTCGCAGCCAGCAATGGTAGTTGTTGCTGCTGCCACCGGGCAGGGAGCAGGACCCCACGTCTCAGAGCCAGACTGGTGGCAGCAGTGATCACAGCCATGGGAGAAAGGGCAAGGCGCAGCATTTCCAGCCTAGGCTGGTGGCAGCAGCAGTAAATCTTAGTGGTGGCACTGGAAGTGCTGACGGTGATCAAGTTGGGGATGGAAGGGGGAAACAGCATTACCACAACATTTCCTGCTTGAGTGGCAGTACAAGTGATTGCCAGGATGGTAGAAAAGCAGGGATATGGAGCAGCGATTGGCATTTCATGTACCTGGCTCCCCGCTCTGCCCTCTCCTCAGCCAGCGGGCACATGTGGCTGTTATAGAAAGCTTAGGCTTGCTGTCTGTTTCAAATTTTGGCAACACACCTCGCAGCTCTTGGTGACACTGATTGTGAACCACTGGAATAGTGTAAAATTAAAAAAAAAAAATGTAACAGAGCAACAGTAAAAAAAATTTGGAACAGGAGGCTAAGGAAATTCTTAAATCTGTGGCACAGGAAGGAAAGGCTTTGTGTACTCACTGCTGATTCTGCTTCCTGTTTATAACTCTCAGGAAGTTTCAGAAAGGTTTGGGACTGCAAAATCCTGTGCACAATGAGGAACAAGGATTCTTGGTTCTTGATGGTTGCTTATTGCTTTTTTGTAAAGACCGAAACAGATCTACACAAGATGGAATAAGTCAGAGCTTCCTTCAAGTAATAAAATAATTTCCATTTAATTCTGAACTGATGGATCAAAGAGGGCTGATGTTTCTTACTGTCTTGGGTGTCTGTAGAGCAAAACATTATAATGGAAGGCATGCGTTTGCTGATAAAAGTTACTGTCCAGAAACTGCGACCTGTGAGTTACCTTCTTTGTTACTTTCAGGTCATATCGCCATAGTTTCCAGTTTATTTACTTAATTAGCCATCATTCAATGAACATATTTTGCAAAAATAAAGGTTTCTCAAGGAGTTTTGTTAGATATTAATAACAGAGAAAGCACAAACGGAACTTTGCAAACTGTTTTTTTGGTTTTTTTTTGTGTGTGTGTTATGGGCATAAAAAGTACTTGAACAGTAAACCAAAAAGAAGTGGCACATAAGACACCCAAAGATATACATTTAAGAAAGGCACTAAAGGAGTGTAGAGAATAGAGATTAGGCGTAGCATGCTGCTTCAGTTCAGGTTAAGACCCTTAATTTTCATCCTGGTTGGGGAATTGGGAGAGAGGAAGAAAAGGTGTGGGTGAACCAGTTACAGATTTAGGATTTTGGTGCTCCGCGGCATCTATTGGATTTGTCACACTCACACCCCTCACCCTCTCCCCCTGCAAGGTTGGACATTGGACAACAAAGAACAGAAGGTCTAAGGCACAGTCTGATAGCTTCCTACGGCACCTCGGAGTAGCTCCTGTGGCAAAAAGTTAAAAAGTTCTGCAGCAAATTGCAAACATTTCTAACTTTTACATTAAACACTACATTATTAATACAACTTATTTTATTTTTATTGAGTGAAGAAAAGTCATCTCAAGTATTAGTACAAGGAGGAAAATTCAGAGATGGAGAGAGGAAAGGAAGATGAGCTGAAATGGGATGAGGCAAGAAGGGGAAAAGGAAAGAGAATGGGGAAGATTAGGAGTTTGGAATGGGGAAGAAGAGGGAGAGAGAGAGGGAGGTTCTTGGATTGAGAAAGGGGAGAATGGAGAGGGAAGGGTTGGAGAGTAGTTTTCAGGAGAAGGAAAAGATAGGAAGGAAGGGAGGGTCTAGGATCTGGTGGGTACAGGGCTGGTGGAACCACTAGACAAACTAGGCCTGGACCTAGGGCGCTGACCATTAGGGGGCGCAAGCAATGTGGGGCCACGAGGGCCACTGCTCGTGGCCCCACATGGCTCATGCCCCCTAATGGGGTTGGGGACGCAACCGGGGGGGTGGCGTGATGGGGGGGGGGGGCAGCACGAGGCAGAAGGTGCCTAGGGCACCTAATCCCCTTGCACCCGCCCTGGGTGGGTAGACTCCAAGATCAAGGGAGGGAGGATTTGAATTGCAGTGAGTGGAAAGAGGATGAGGGGAGGTGTTACTACCATGCTCCATTCCTGTTCCTCCTTGCATCCCCTCTTTAATATCCCACCCAATGTGACACACACACACATACACACACACACGCACACCCCCACATCCTTGGCATGAATCCCTCTTCTCTCACACACACACACACCATCACTGTTCATTAACCTTATTCCTCTCTTACAAATATTCATCCCCCAGCCATTCCCTATCTCATTCCACCAGCCTCTCTTCTCACCCTACTCAGCCCCTTCTAATCTCCCTTTTGCTCTATCTGCTGCAGGTTCTCCTGCTCCCTGCATGCTGCCTGGAGGAGAGCGGCTGGATCAGGAAGCAGAGTTGTTCTCTTTTGATTGAGATTCGGCACAGTTGAAAGACAGCAACTCTTCAGTCAGCCTGTGCTGCCCCCAAGATTTCTGCTGCCTTAGGCAAAGGTCGAGTGTCTCTATTGACAGATCCAGGCCTGAGGTGAATCTGTAAGCATGGAATATTCAATTTCTGTTCATAATTCAATCCAACTCTTGCTACCTCCCCCAGCTCACAGGCTGACCCAGATTTAGACCTGCAGTCATTTTCATGACTTTTGACATTATTTGCTGGTTTGAAAGGTTAGCTATTGCTCAAGTCTGCTGTGATTCAGGCATACAAGTTCTGCCCTTTAAAAGCAAATGCATAGAAATTACAGTACTATGCAAGGGTTATCAACCCAATCCTTCATATCATAGCCTGGGGGGGGGGGGGGGGGGGGGGGGTATGCTGGTTCTCGAAGGCCAGCAACCAGTCAGATTTTTAGGATATCTCTTAATATACATGAGAAAGATTTACATTCAATTGAGGCAGTGTGCAGGCAAATCTCTCTCATGCATATTCATTAGGGTTATCCTGAAAACCTGACCAGTTAATGGCCCTCAAAAACTGAAGTTGTATAATCCTGACCCAGTATATGCAAATTTATCTTCATGCATATTCACTGTGGGTATCCTGAAAACCTGGCTCGCTGTGGGGTCAACCAGGACAGGTTTGGGAAGCCCTGCTCTACAACTTCCTTTGTATGGGAAATACTATAGTTTCATTTTAAAGGAGCGGAAAGTGTTAGAAAGGGGGATTTGACCAGTTTTTTTTATCCAGTCCACCACCCAGGATTCCACCTTCAGCCTGCTTTGTTTATTAATGAGCCTCTTATGTTGAATACACTCAAAAGCTTTGCTGAAATCTAAATAAATCTACCAGCAGATGTGGGACATAGTAGAGGACAGAGATAGGAATAGAGTTAGAAGATTGCAGTACTGCAAAACAGGAACATGAAAACACCAATGATTTTTGTTGTTTCAAGTTGTTTTCAAAATGAAATGACATTAAAAAAACAAAGTTTCTTTTCATTTTAATACACATTAAAACCATTTATTGTGTGTTAAATCATTTTAGAGCATGTTAAATAGTCTAATTGCAAGTTAAAATGAAAAAATGAAATGGACTGTACTGCCCAAGTGCTACATGTATTTTCATGAATGTAAAGCTCCCTTGGATCCCCATCCCCCCTGCATATCACTAGCTCAACTGGTACCCTCTCCCCTAGACCTCCAAAATTGGTTCCTTGGCACATAACCATGTTCCAAAATGGTGTAGCTAGAGCAGGAATGACCGGGGGTCACACCTGCCTCCTTTCAACCAGGGGGATCCTTGGGGTACGTTGGAGGAGTCTGGGAAGAGGGTGCAGGGGATGGTGGATACCAGAGAAAAAGGAGGTTGGAAGATTGTACTAAGTTGGGTTTTGGAGGCCAGAGCAGAGTTATGAGCCAGGGGGGATTGGGTTTGAATACCAGGGATAGGGCTTTAAATTTATGAAAAATATGGCATCAGAGCTTTCACTTGGGTCAAAAGAACAGAAAGGGAAAGGGACAAAAACACTCTACAGTGGCTCAATTTGCCTGGGGCCGCCATCGTTTTAAAGGGCCAAGTGACCTGGAATCCTCTCCCCTCCTAATGTGCCAAAATCCTCAACATAACCATCAGGTATTTGGCTAGACATCGGCCCACCTCCCCGCCAACCTGTAGAGGTTCCAGGCCTGGGCAGCAGCAATTTTTCAAAATGGCCCCACCTGGCAGTTGCCCCATCATATGGGGCAAAGGCCAGGTAGCGCCATTTTGAAAAGTGGCCAACCATCCAGGCCCCTACTGGACCTATTGGGTAACTTTTTAAGGTAAGAGGGACTCGAGTAGTAAGAGGGAGGAGTCAAGATTAAACTTAAGTTTAGTTAAGTTTGTTATTTAAGTAACCTCTATTAAGCTGTCTAATAACTTTGCTTTTACATTTTTAATTCTAGATGTTCTATGTATTCGACTAAGGAATTATATTTCCTGCTTGTTCAGATTTCAGTGTAAACCGGCCTGATTTGCATTTTATGCAAGAAGGTCGGTATATAAAAATTAAAAATAAATAAATAAATAAGATGGAGCTTGTGCATAGCATGTTTTGGCTCATCCCGGAAGATTTCTTCTTTTCCGTAGCTTGTATTTGCTTCATCATGCCTCCTAAACACAAGGGGAAAGTGCAGGTATTTCCCTCGGTATCCCTCCTCCCCTTGGGACAGCGTACTATCCCCGAATGCACTACATTTTACCCGGTGTCGGAGGTTACATTTCCCACTGACGGGTTCGATAAAGGAGCATCATCTCGACTGGGGAGTTTTCCTTGAGCCCTCCTGTGCTAAGAACTTGGCAAGCAATACCTTCATGCCTTCCTCCAGAATTGGTGCTAGTGGACCTGAGAATGGAAATCTCGAAGCAAACTACAGAGGGAGCAGCCGCAGATGGACCAGCTCGAGGAGTAATATCGATGCTGGGGAGTGAGGCAGCGCTGGCATCTGCAGTTATTCTGCAGCCAGTTTCTCCTGATGGAGGTGAGACCATTTTGACTTCTACACTCAATGCTCCAACATCTATGGCTTCTGCTTCGAATATGGAACAATTGCCTTTAATAACTTCACTCCCCAAGCCCGCTGACTCTCTCTGGGAATTGATGGCTCACCAGAGCCTAGCCCTTCAAGGCTGTTCCTCACAGATATCTCAGATCTCGTCTAAATTGGAAGTCCTGACACAGAAACACAACTCCCAACTTATGGACCATTCAAACAGAATCCAGATCCTAGAAAAGCAAATCAAAGATGTGCAGAATGTACAGTCGTCTATAGTCCAGGAGTGTATCATTTTAAACAGGAAAGTAGAATTGGTTGAAAATCTTTTAAGACATCTTAATCTAAGATTTTGAATATTCTTAGGATAATTGGTGAAGTGTTATCCTTCAGAAATATGACTGAAATATTTCATATCCCCCTGGATAATATTTCTTCTTTTAATAGGGTGCATTTCCTTCCATTTTCACGTACAAGATAGAACGTGGCATATCACCAACTGGACTTGGGGAACTTAACGGATTGCCTAGAGTCTTGTACCATAGAGATTTTTGAAAGAGCAACTCTCATTTATTTATGAACAAGATCTAGGTTTGGTTATGCGTGTTGAGAACGGGGGGGTTTAGTGTGCCCTTAGGCCTCAGCCCGACCCCAGATGAATCCAGGGCCGAACCGAGGGGTGACGGCATGTCCCAGCATGGCTAAACACGGTCTTACCCTCTGCCGGGCCTGCAAGCTCCCAGAACCAACAACAGATGATGTTGGTAGGGGAACGGTCCTCCAACTGTTCCGAGCCCTTTCGGACCTGCCGCTTGATCGGCAAGGAGCAGCAGGCCGGCCTGAGGTTGAGGGCAGACGGAGGCCTTGACACATAGACAGGACTATGATTGACACGAGGGCATCTCGGACGAGACTGGGTTGATGCGACGGCATCACAACCATGACAAGGAACTTGATCCAAACAAGACAAGACATAAGGCAGGAGGACATTGGCACTGTCTCTCAGGGCACCCTACTCAGCCCACCCGCGGGACTGAGTCGCGGACCACCCTGTCCCAGGGGAGCAGGACAAGTGCAGGGAAGACCCAGGCAAGGCGGAACTCCAATGACGACGCCGGTGTCATCCGAAGCTTCCCCCATGGCTGGCAGGAACAGAGGCTCAGGAGCACAGGGACGAATCCCACCTGCAGGCCACTCCATTCTCGGGCACGACACCATCCAAGAACCACGGCTTAGCAGGAACGGAAGGCTCAGGAGCACCAAACAAAGATGCAAGGAAGAACATCCTGGAAGGCAGACACATCAGGACGAGAAAGATCCTGGCGGAACATCAGGACATGGTCAGGGACCTCAGGCAAGACATCAAGACACGAAGACGTGGTATAAAAGCAGACGAGACGAGGAGCTCCACAAAGAACAGAAGACCTTACAAGGCTCTGGCAGGCGGGAGCCTCCAGAGGGAAGTCACGCTGATGCAAGGCAAGACAGAATGAAGTTGAAGTCCTTTTATAGGGCTGCAGAACGGCGACTCCCTGGGAGGAGTTTGGCAGGCCCACACCTAGCTGGCCCTATAACTACGGAGAAGTGCTGCGGGCCGGTCCCTAGGGAGAAGGGCGTGGCTCAAACCATGTTGAATAAGTTGCAAATCGCGATTGTTGATCCAAAATAAAAATTTAAACCCCTCACCTTCCTTAATCCCCCCCAAAGACTTACCACAACTCCCTGGTGATCCAGCGAGGAGTGAGGACGCCATTTCTGAAAGCCTTTCCGAGGAGCACGTGACGTCGGTGCCACGTCGGAGTGACGCGGCGTCACGTGATTCCCCGCAGGTTCGCGCCGGAACGCTCGTTCGGCCCAAAAGGAACTTTTGGCCAGCTTGGGGGGGTCAGGAGGCCCCCCCAAGCTGGCCAAAAGTTCCTTTTGGGCTGAACGAGGGTGCCGGAGGGAACTCACGGGGAATCACGTGACGCCGCCTCACGCCAACATCACGTGATTCCCCGCGGGGTCGCTTCCGGGATCCTCGTTCGGCCCAAAAGGAACTTTTGGCCAGCTTGGGGGGGCCTCCTGACCCCCCCAAGCTGGCCAAAAGTTCCTTTGGGCCGAACGAGCGTTCCGGCTCGAACCCGCGGGGAATCACGTGACGCCGCATCACTCCGACGTGACGCCAACGTCACGTGCTCCTTGCAAAGTTGGTCAGAAATGGCGTCCTGACCCCGCTGGACCACCAGGGAGTTGTAAGTCTTGGGGGGGGGGGGGATTAAGGAGGGTGAGGGGTTTAAATTTTTATTTGCACATATGGACATATACTCAACTCATTGAATTCTGTTTATGTCCATATTGACCGCAAATTGGACCCCCTTTGGACATATGGACATATGAACTTAAACTTTTGCTCTGCACATCCCTAAAAATTAGTTTATGCAGAATGCACATGGCCTTAAATTTAATGCGATACTCAATTGGCAGCCAGTGTAAATTAATCAGTGTAGGTGTAATGTGTTCGGTTTTTTCTCACCCCCGTCAGGACTCTAGCCGCCGCATTCTGCAATACCTGCAATGGTCGAATCGTGGATACAGGCAGTCCCAACAAGAGGGAGTTACAATAGTCCAGGCTTCCAAAGATAAGGGTCTGTAATACTGTGCGAAAATCGTTTGTCTCCAGTAATGGCTTTAATCTTCTTAACATCAATAATTTTGCATAACCCTCTCTCACTTTTGCAAGGACATGTTTTTTAAACGAGAATTCTGGGTCGATTATAAATCCTAGATCCCTAACTGTCTCTGAAAATTGTAAGGTGATATTATCCTGAAGTTTTATCTGGTTTATGTCCCTGGGGGAGATCTTTCTCTCTAATATAATAATCTCCGTTTTTGCCATGTTGAGAACAAGTTTCAACTGATCAAGGACCTGTTTAATTGCCTTCAGATATATTGAAAGAAGTTTACATGTCTCCTCTACCGAATTTTCTATTGGCAATAAAATTTGGATGTCATCTGCATACAAAAAATATTGTAGACCCAAACCTGATAGTAACCGACAAATTGGCAACATATAGATATTGAACAATGGGGGTGATAGCGCAGAACCCTGTGGAACACCTGTACTTAAGTTCATTTTACTAGAGCATGTATTCTGTATCTGTACCTGAAAGAAACGGTTAGACAAAAAAGATGCAAACCATTTCAGAACTGTTCCTGACACTCCTATTTCAGTTAGTCTTGTAATTAAAATTTGGTGATTCACCGTATCGAACGCTGCCGATAAATCTAATAAAATCAACAAGTAGGCCTTTCCATGATCCATTCCTCTTAACACAGTGTCTGAGAGGGACAACAACAGGGTCTCAGTGCTAAAATGGCGTCTAAATCCAAATTGTGTAGGATATAAAATATCATTGCTTTCAAGATGATAGTTTAGTTGCTTCAGAACTGTTTTTTCTATTAATTTGGCCAAAAAAGAAAGATTAGATACCGGCCGATAATTGTTCAAAATAGACGGGTCCGAATTCTTTTTTTTAAGGATGGGGCGCACTATGGCCCCTTTTAGATTTGAGGGAAGCGTTCCTTCCATCAAACATATATTAATTAATTTTGTGAGGATCAATTTTGTGAGGATTTTGTGAGGATCAATTTTAGATCAGAAATACTTATAGTATCAAGAGGATGACTTGCGGGATTCATTGATTTAAGTAGGGGCTCAACTTCTATTTCCAGGGTTTCTTCAAAACTTTCCCATTTATTATAATCTTTAGTATCCAGAATTACGGTCTGCTGTGAGATGCTGTCAAAATTAGTGAGCAGCTTCTCAATTTTTTCTTTGAAGAAGTACGCCAATTCATTGCAGCGATTTTCGTCTAAATATTTATCTGCTTGTTTAGGATCTTTTGTTAACTTGGAGACAATATTAAATAGCTCCTTAAAAGTTATTGTCCCAATATTTGCATTGTTGAACAAGGAGTTTTATGACTAATTCCAAAGTAGGTTACTTTACCATTCCCCAGGATTTAAAACTTGTGCTAATTCAGTCCCTTTTGGTTACTGACTCATTCTCAGTGAAATTCACTTCTTTGAGATCAGAAGGAATAGTTCTGATTTATTTCAGACCTAAAAGATGAAGTTACAATATACGCTAGCCAGGCATCTAACTGGCTAGGATGACATGCACAATGTTTCCTGCTTTAGCATTTTGTATTTAAGGATCTTTACACCAACAGCTTTTTCCAAATTGCATACTCAAGAGTCATAAAGGAAATGCCTTGATGTAACTAACACAAATAAACTACATCTTTGAAGAAAACCCAAGATCTCTGGAACTGATCAATAAAATATAATGTCACATTGCATAGCATTCCCTCTAACACAGGATGTTTAGGGCTGCAGACTTCGTGGTACAGTATCCAAATTTATCATAGCTGTGGTTATTTTTTTATCATGAAATTTTGTGGATTTCCTTAAATTTTGTGTATATTTAGGGTGACCTGGCCTGGTGAAAATAAGATAGGACTAATTTAAATTTTTGTCTTTTACATGTTGTTTATATAAAGTTAGCAGCATACACAGTGGATGCATTAACACCTGGATAAAACAGATGCCATGTCCGTGGCACAGCATTGGAAACCCACCACTTCTCTGCAACACAGGGTTAGGGTTCCTGTCTTGAGTCAGGGCAGAGAGGTCATCCTTGCTGGCACTGATGTGCATAGCCTTGGGAAAGGTTTCTCATTCCACCTTCGGCTAGCAGCAGATTATAGTACTGGTCACAGATTTGTCAGGAGAAAGGATCAGAAAAGAGAGGACAATAAAAAAACCCCAAAACACCCCAGCAGGTGGTCCAGGCTACACTTGCATGAAACTGAATGAACTCAATGTCTTTTCCTAACGCGCAATGAGATAGAAAAATGCCAGATCGGTTACCATATTGCAAGCATCTAATATGGTTGCAGTTTCCCTGTGGTTTTTTGACAACTGAATGAAGCACTGCAAAGCAGACAGTGCAACTACAATTTCTGTTTTCACCCAGTCTCAGTTTTACTTCTGTCTCAAAAGATATCTCAGTCAGCAGTGTGAACTACTATAAATAAATGCACAAATGCATTTGCCAGTAACTCAGTTCTGACACTTTGGAGGTATCGTCTGCTCATAGATATGTTTGTGAAGGAAGCTGTGCAACCCAAATGAAGAAATCACAAGTTTCTAAAATGTGGAAGAAAAATCAGTTTTAAGATAGAAACATAGAATATGATGGAAGACAAAGACAAAGTCTCATGCAGTCTGGTCATATTAAAACAAGAAATCCGTAACTAGCAACACCATGAAGATGTTTCTAGTACTTGGAAAGATGTAGGTGAAATGAGACCTAGTTATTTCTCTCAGTATTATAGTAATATTCACCATATTTATAGGTATCTTCTAGGTTGCTTTCTGTCCATGCGCTTCCAAAGAACTGGAAAGAGATATTAAACCTAAAACATAAAGAGGGTCATTTTCAAAAGGAGTTACGAGCGTAAATGTATCTACTATTGTAGCAATTTTCAAAAGCCATTTACTCGGGGAAATGATTTTTAAAATCAGGCCCAAAAAGACTTGACTCCTAAGTAAGATATGAGGCTCTCTTTTCAAAAGCGAGCAAAACAAACACTCAGGCAACTGAGTGAGCTGCACCATGATCACTTGCGCACTAATAGGTGAATTTTCAAAGGAGTTACATATGTAAATGTAACTTACTATTGTAACTATTTTCAAAAGCCATTTACGCATGGAAAGTGTACTTAGATACTTACTCAAGTGAATCCTATGGACAATTCAGTGGCATGTAGTGGAGCAATTTTAAAAAGCCCACTTACATGGGTAAAGTGCATTTAAACATGTAAAACCCAATTTTAAGCCCTATGGGCCTGATTTCCAAAAGCATTTTCACAGATAACCTGAAAATGCCAATTCTACAAATTTACATTTGATTTATTGTATTTATTTTGTTGTATTTATGATATATTATTAGGATATATTTTGGTTTATATATTTATTGGTTTACAACATGCTTTGAGCACTTATTTGTAGAAAGGTGTGCAATAAGTTTAAATTACATTCATCACCAAATGGACACTTTAAATGCTTAACTGGTATAAGCACTGCTATGTTCTGGTAACTCTTCAGATAAATCATATATAAAATAATTGTTTTATAATTCCAAGATTATCATTTATCATGTCTGTGGAGAAAATTCTGCATGGATATTCCAATAAACATGTAGTTTCCCTCAGCTAACCCAGCCACAAAAATAGCTGTATATTTAGCACATTTTTAAAGGGAAAATGTGATAGTGAAAGTTGCTGCCTAAATGTTTTGTTGGTTCTTTTTTCATTGCCTGTCCTTCACTGACAGGAAGAATACAGAATTACTCTCAGATTGACAATACACCAGCAACTGGTTTGACAACTGGTTTGACAAGACAGTATATGCTCTTGGAGGGATTGAATAATTATTTTTAAAACAATGAGGCCAATATTGAAAAGCATTTAGCCGGCTAACTCAGAAGTCAGCAATGAACACAAGTGGATGGATCGGTGTAAAACAGGATTTTATTGAAGCTTGCTCGACTCTGGCCGAGTTTCGCTCAAAGAGCTGCCTCAGGGGCTTAAAAGCCACTTGAATTGGCTTAAAACATCTCAAAATTATCGCGTAGCAAATTCAGAGAAGAATTACACAGCAGGTTGCGTTAACCTATGCTGAGCGGCGAGTGGGAATGCAATACCCATACTTTTAAAGCCTTTGCTTTTAAAAGTACTTGATCTGAATACTTTTTAAAAAAAAACCTGCTGTTTAATTCTTCTCTGACTTTGCTACGTGATAATTTTGAGATGTTTTAAGCCAATTCAAGTGGCTTTTAAGCCCCTGAGGCAGCTCTTTGAGCGAAACTCGGCCAGAGTCGGGCAAGCTTCAATAAAATCCTGTTTTACACCGATCCATCCACTTGTGTTCATTGCTGACAGCCACCTTGGATCGGTTACCGGTTTGCTTTCTTGGACTAACTCAGAAGTCAGCCAGCTAAATCAATTTTTGGGCATATATCTGGCTAAATTCTAGCCTCCACCTAATAAGGTAGGAGGCTAAAATTTAGCCAGCTAAGGGGTCATTTTCTATCCCTATTGCAAGCGAAAAGCGACTTTTCGCACGTGATAGCTATATAGGGGCGGAGTTGGGGCGCCGTCGAGACTGGAAGAGGAGGAGTTGGGGCGGATGCTGCGGAAACTTCGCTGGCGGCAAAAAGGTAAGACCCCTTATTGCTGCCAGTAGCGCGCCCAATAGCACCAGCTTTCACGGTGGCGCTATTGGGTGCGAAAGCCGGCAGCAATAACACCGCAGTGGTGCAATCGCTGCCGGCTTTCACAGGCCTGCCACCCTGTTACTGCGCGATTCACAAACCTTTGCGACGTTAGAAAATCCAGCCCTAAGTTAGGGGCATTTTGAGGGGAAAACTGGGAGGAGTTGAGTTAACCAGTATTCAGAGTTAGCTGGCTAAATCTGTTCAGGCCAAAGAACTGTCCTAAAATTAGGTGGCTCTAGGTAGCTGGCGTTTTCACTATTGAATATACCTCCAAAGTTAGCTGGATACATTTATCCAACTAATTTCGTTAACCGGACTGTGTCTGAATATGGCCCTCATTGTGTCTTGCAAATATAGACTAATTTGATAGGTCCAGTATTTTTATGCCATTATATCTCAATATCTGTTCAGTTTAACCTTGGTTGCAATAACAGTTGCAATAACACTTTTACATAGAAATGTGTGAACTTTGTGAAAATAAGTCGATGAATTCTCACAAAATTGGCAAACCTCAAATTACCGTGACAGCCTTTTTTTTAAAAAAATAAATGGGACATTTCATGGCAAAATCCACAGCAAATCCACTGCAGATCTCAGCAGAATCTGTGGATTTCCTATGGAAGCAAACCAGGCTACAATCTGCCTGGTTCCATTCTGTGTTTAAAACGAATAGCACACATTTTCTATGTAAAGCTATGAACTCTCCAAGCACAATGGTCCATTTGGAACTTTAAAAGGTCCCCTGTGTATCCTGATACGGTTACATGAATTGGGCCTTTGCCGCCCTTTTTTTTAAAGCCACAGTAACATGCACCCGATGGAGTTCTACTTCCATTCCCATGTGCTCATTCACCCTTTCGGTGTTACTGGCATAGAACAATAGAAGAAACCTAGACTGTTGGCATAAGTCAGTGAGAGAAGTCAGAAAGGTGCCTCCTGCATTTTTATCAGTCTTACCACAGCTTCTCCTGACCATCTACTATCATCTGTTATAGCATCATAGTAGAGCTTGCCCTGGGCCTCTAGAATTAAATGGAGGCGGTAAGAGGAGAATGAGATGCCTAACTGGTTTTCCTGAAATTTTTGGGAGAAACTGTCCATGTTGCTCAAGCAGTACTCAGAAAAAAAAACCCTCTAGGTCTATGTGTGGTAAAATATACAGTTCTTAGAATACCATGCCAAAGCTTGTGTGCTGAGCAGTAATCACACCATTTTCCAACTTAAAACAGTGTTTAAGTTCAAGGCTGAATTTCATCTGAATATTCTTAGCGACAGCTAACAATACCAGCAATCTACTTTTCTGAAAGTACACTAAAGACTTTATAAATCACTGATTACACTTTTGCCTTAACAGTGTTTATTACAGTGTGTATGTGACAGCGCTATTTAGGGTATAGCCACATTATAATTAACCATCTCTGTTGCAAGGGAATCACTGAGATAGTTTAGGAATTGTCAAAAACATTCCTCTGTATGCTTTAGATAAGAATAAATAACAACTCTACTCACTGGTCCCTACAGAACACTTGCAGCAGTAAATAATATTACAACGATGGTGTCGGAGCAGTGTGGATGCTAATTTTTAGAGAGGAATTCACTAGGGTTTGACTATGGCTTGCATACTGCTCAGATCAGAATGAATTGGTGGCATGGACCTTGCTTTGTTTGAGCCTAAACTGAAATCCGAATTCCTGGCCTAACTCGCATTTTCCCAATTGGCCTTAGCTCAGATGTTTAGCATGTACCAGTTCAAGGTTTCCAGGTGAAAGGCGGGCAAGATGAGGTTTAAACATTATCTGCCAGCTACAGTAAGCTGGCAACAATTTCTGATGACAAGTCAGTCTGCAACCCATTCACCATTCTGCTCCTGACTCATCGAGCAAGGTTCAAATTGTGACTCACAGCCAGTGCTGCAAGAAAGCTGGTATGGTCTGGTACGGAGTGCCTGTAAGACATTTACTGCTGATACACCCTAACAGAAGGTAGGGATGCGCAATTGTTTGATTTGTTTCATTTGCTATGCGTGCATAAGGGGAACCCAGACCCTGCCCATGAGTGATGTCATAGTAGAGTGGGAGAATTTAGGGAGGTTTGGAACTCCCCAGTGAGAAGTGTCATGGGTTTAATAACACTCCTGGGCCCATGTGAGTAAAGAGGGAGTCATGGGGTTCCTTTCCCGCAGAAATGTGTTGGCTGGAGTGCCTCTCTCAACAGAGAGGTGCTGGGATGGGTCTCTCCCTCCAAGGGGAGATGTCAAAGGAGAGCAGCTGGAGCTTAAGGTCAGGGTACCCAGGTTTCTAGGGGTGGGAAGATGCCCCTTGGGTATCTTAGAGAGATTCCAGAGAGGAAGTGAAGAGTAGTCTACTCCTCATCTGTCTAAAAGAGAGTGCTTCAGAGCTTTGGAAAAGAGAGGACAGTCCCTTTAGTTATTTATTTATTTAGAACTTTTTATATACCGACAACCGTTTGCACATCGTATCGGTTTACAAGTAACTTAAAACTTTTCCGCAATGCCTTTACAGGGAGCAATAACTATGTATACAGGAACTAACAAACTAATAAAAACACAGAGTAACAATTTACAAGGTTCAATGGCATATAATTGATTAACTGAATAGAGAGCTGGGTAGGCAAATGAAAATTACAGGATTTATGACAAAACATTAGGGTAGCAAAAATAGGAAAAGGAAAATCACAGGATTTATGACAAAACATTAGGGTAGCAAAACTATGTTTCAAAAAGGGGTGTTAGCAGAGGGGGGAGAATGGGGGTAGAATAAGCAGCTTAACAAAGTATTTGCACGGTGGGGAAGTAGCAGCAGATTGTACAAGCTTATTCAGAGGAAAAAGTACTATACACAGCTCAGGGAGTCATCAGGACGGTGGTTAATGTGTGACGGGTATGCCTGTAGGAACAGCCAAGTTTTTAGTTTTTTTTTTTAATTTGGGTGTAGAGGTTTCGGTGCGTAAGTCTGGGGGCATGGAATTCCATAGATTTGGGCCAGCCAGGTCCCTTGTGGGAGTTCAGATGGAAAACTGTCCAAAAGAGGAAGGTCCTAAGGAGTCACTGACTGACTGACAAAAGGAATCAGCCAGAGGCTCCTCTGGGTTTGAGAAGTGAAGGAGAATAGAGCTGCACCCAAAGAACAGGTAGCAGGAGAAATTCCAGAGAGGAGGGTTTCTGCCCCAGATAGCTTGCAGCCTGTGTTAAGGTGAGAGACAGAGTTATTTTTCTTGCTATTGAACTTCATTTTTCTGGATTGTTTGCTGCACTAACTCTTAGTGTACTGCTACGGATTATGTTTTCCTGCCATCAATAACCGGTAAAGATTTTATTTTTAGACAACAACTTCGGTGTGGTGTTTTGTGACTTTGACTTGACTTATGTGCAGAAGAGTCCCAGAAGAGAGAAAACCATAAGAGACTTGAAAAATTGACTCCACCCCCTCCCTGTGCAAGAAGAATTTGGGAAGCATGGGTACTGCTCTGATACTTGAGCCTCCAAATGAGCCCCAGTGCCCAGTCAGGAGTCGGGCAGTGGCTACATGTGTTTGACTTTTTTTATGTGCTTAAAATTGTACTTATGTGTATAAAGTAAAGTGAATGGAAATGAAATTTTACATTGTGTCAAAGAAAGGAACAAACTGAATGAAATGACCTGAATAACATTTTTTCCCATGGACACCCCTTCCAGAAGGATTCAGAAACACAGCAGCAGCGTAGGGGCTGTGTTGGGTTTGTGGCATATTTGTGGACTCGGTTGAGGTGGCAATGACTCCTCCCATGGGGAGGGGCCCCGTGGGGAACCACAACGATTGGCTAGACTCTTAGTAAGCAGACTCTGAGGAAAGAAAGCTTTATTATACTGCTGGAGATAAGGTTGAATCTTGCCCAGGGAACAGGCAGTACTGTAGTCTAGTGATATCACAGTAAGCTCAGACAGTCTCTGTAGTAGATGGTTTCACTCAGATGTAGCAAAGATCCGGTAGTGTTCCGCAGCGTGGGATAGGCCATGAACCTGAAGGGTGGAATAGGAAGAGCTGGAGCGTAGAGATACTCACAACATTGCAGTGCTGCTAGCTTCCTTTGGTAGAAGCATGTAGAGAAGGACCCGTGGTCCGAGGAGTAGGATACCCTGGGTAGAATAGGCCCTCGAGGAGCGAGTACCTAGGAGCGCCAAGGGTTCCTGACAGAAAGCAGACAGGACCCCTGAGGAGCGGGTGTCCTTAAGGTTAGGCAGTTGAACCCCGAAGGGCAGGTAGAAGCAAGAGGCCCCCGAGGAGTGGGTACCCAGAGCTTCTGAAGGAGCGAGATACCCCAGAGGGTAGTGAGGAATCCAAGTGGGCAGGTTAGAAGCGGTCAGAGTAGCAAAACTGAAGTCCGTGCCTACTCGTTGTATTGGAGCGGAGCTGAGGATTAAATAACCGGAGGTACTGACGTCATGTGGTGGGGACGCCCCTGAGGTTCCAGCCATAACACATTCAAAAGCGTAGGCAGCGTGCGCGCGCATGCCCTAGGAGGCCTCAGGAAGAAGCATGGCGAATGGGGACACCCATGCCATCTCGGAGACGCCGAGGGTTTCAGCAACCAGCAGTGGAGGCAGACATCATTCCAAGGGAGGAGGAGAATGAAAGAAGAGAGGTGAGGCAGAGTGGTCGCAGCCGCCTGTGACCGACGGACGCAACAGTACCCCCCTTCAAAGGGCCCCCTCCAGGGCCTTTTCCTGGTGGGCTGGGTTTTCGGGGGTATGCGAGATGCAATTGACGTACCGTATCTTTATCCATGATGTTGGCCAGAGGCTCCCATGAGTTTTCTTCTGGTCCATAATCCTCCCAGGAGATGAGGTATTCCCACGTCTTGCCTCTCTTACGAACATCCAAGATGTCATCTACAGCATACTCAATGTCTGTTGCATTCGTGCCTGTTCTCGCCCTCACCCCACCCTCTCTATCTTTGTGACGACTCCCTTCAGGTCTGACAGACAGATGCTGCCGCGGCTTCTCCTCGCGGCTTCTCCATGGAATCACCGGGCTGGCCTGATGCTGTGGATCCGCCATGTTCCTGATGATGATGTAAGGGCGTGCACGCGCTCCAGAGTTTGTACCGGCAAGGGCGCGAACCTCGGGGGCATCCCCCCGTAGGTACGTCATCCACTTCCAACTTAAAAGGTCTTTGCTTGCAACTATGAATCGAGTTAGCAAGGGGAATTCTTTCTCTGCTGCTCTGCCTCAACAAACTTACCAAGGGGTACCCGCTCCTCAAGGGCCCCACTCTCTCTTCTTGATTTCAGATTGTTAAAACGGGATCCGGTACTCGCTCCTCTAGGGCCTACGTCCCTGAATGCTCAGAAGCAATCGCAGACATGAATACTGTGAGTTCTGTTACAGGTAGGAACTGGTACTCGCTCCACAAGGGCCTATGTTCCTAATCTCCGAAGACTCCCTTCTGTCTAAGACGTTATCGCAGGTACGGAGATCGTGAGTTATTATTGCAGATTGCAGATAGGAACCGGTACTCACTCCACGAGGGCCCATGTTCCTAAAACCCTTCAAAACTCTCTTCTATCTCAGAAGTATTGCATACCTATATCTGGTATATTACTATTTCATATTGCAGATAGGAACCGGTACTCACTCCACGAGGGCCCATGTTCCTAAAACCCTTCAAAACTCTCTTCTATCTCAGAAGCTATCGCATACCTATATCTGGTAGGGATGCGAATCGTTTTTTGACAATTTAAAAAAATTGTCAGATATTTTTTAAATCGTCAAAAATCGTTAGAGTTGCGATACAATAGAAATTCCCCCGATTTATCGTGAAAAATCGTAAATCGGGGGAGGGGGGAGGGCGGGAAAACCGGCACACCAAAACAAACCCTAAACCCACCCCGACCCTTTAAAACAAATCCCCCACCCTCCCGAACCCCCCCCAAAATGTTTTAAATTACCTGGTGGTCCAGTGGGGGGGTCCCGGCATGATCTCCCGCTCTCGGGCCATCGGCGCCATTTTGGCTGCCACTAATATAAATGGTGCCGATGGCCCGATAAAAACAAAAACCCACCCGACCCTTTAAAATAACCCCCTTAGACTCCCCCACCCTCCCGACCCCCCAAAACCTTTTAAAATTACCTGGTGGTCCAGCGGGGGCACGGGGAGCGATCTCCTGCTCTCGGGCCATCGGTTGCCACTAATAAAAATGGTGCCGATGGCCCTTTCCCCTTACCATGTGACAGGGTATCCATGCCATTGGCTGGCCCCTGTCACATGGTAGGAGCACTGGATGGCCGGCGCTGGACCCCCAGGGAGTTTTGGCAAGCTTGGGGGGGCCTCCTTGCCAAAAGTCCAGCTGGTGTCCGGGAGCGACCTCCTGCAATCGGGCCGTATTGCCAGTATTCAAAATGGCGCCCATGCTACCTTTGCCCTCACTATGTCATAGGGGCCGACGGTCAGCCCCTGTGACATAGTGAGGGCAAAGGCTAGTGCTGGTGCCATTTTCAGTACTGGCAGCCGCTAGCCTTTGCCCTCACTATGTCACAGGGGCTGACCGTCGGCCCCTTTGACATAGTGAGGGCAAAGGTAGCGCCAGCGCCATTTTGAATACTGGCAATACGGCCCGAGTGCAGGAGGTCGCTCCCAGACCCCCACTGGACTTTTGGCAAGTCTTGTGGGGGTCAGGAGGCCCCCCCAAGCTGGCCAAAAGTCCCTAGGGGTCCAGCGGGGGTCCGGGAGCGATCTCCTGCACTCAGGCCGTATTGCCAGTATTCAAAATGGCGCCGGCGCTACCTTTGCCCTGTCACATGGTAAGGGCAAAAGGCCATCGGCACCATTTTTATTAACGCAGCCGATGGCCCGAAAGCGGGAGATCACTCCCCGCGCTCACACTGGACCACCAGGTAATTTTAAAACCTTTTTTGTGGGTTCGGGAGGGTGGGGGGAGGGTTTTTTGATTATCGGATCGGGCGCAGCCAATAATCAAAACTCAAATCAGGCTGGGCGATAAAAATTTTAAGATTTGGATTGGAACCGGAACCGATCAGATTCCGGTTCCGATTCACATCTCTAATATCTGGTACATTACTATTACAGATTGCAGATAGGAACCGGTACTCACTCCACGAGGGTCTATGTTCCTAAAACCCTCCAAAGACTCTCTTCTCATACACAGATATTGTAAGTTCTTATTTCAGACTGCATATAGGAACCAGTACTTGCCTATGGCTCCTGTTCCTGAATATACTGAAGACTCTCTGTTGCATAGAAGCCATTACTAATATCTACAATTGTGAGTGTGTCATCTGCTACTGGTTATATATCCTGCATACTCTGTCTACTCACTACCTATAGTCTCTCTCTATAGCTCAGCAACCCAGAGACCACAATTCCAGTATCTGAGGGACTTCAGCCCTGCCAGGCACATCATCTCACTACTGCTACCTCTGGTGGTTCTACTTCCTGTCTAATAAAGAACTATCTGTCAGGTCAATCCAGTACCGAGCGGTAGGAAGAGCTGCGTTAGTGCCCGGCGCACCCGCGGTTGCCGCACGGACAGTGCAGCTCACCTACCGCTCGATCCTGTATGTAAATAGCTTGCAAATGCAAGCTGCGTCTAAGAAGTGTCCGTGAAGCGTTAGGCCCGCGCAACCCATTTTACTGTATAGAGCTCTATATAGAGCCTATACAGTAACCTGGGTGCGCGGGCCTAACGCTTCACAGCCACGCTGATATCTGTCATTTCAAATGTCATTTCAAATGACATTTGAAATGACAGGTACCAGGAAGTGGACGCTCGGGATTGTCAGCCTTCTCCCCTCCTCCCGAAGCAAGCAACCAAAGCGGAAAAAACGAAAAAAAAAAAAAGTAGGAGAGTGAGGGGAGAGAGGACGGGCAATTCTATGCTCGGGATTGGCAGTCCCCCCTCCCCTCCTCCTGAAGCAAGGCCAGAAAGCAGCCTTGCTCCGGGAGGAGGGGAGACGGGACTGGCAGTGTAAAGCGAAAAAAAAAAGTAGCAAGAGCGAGGGGAGAGTGGACGGGCAATCCTACGCTCTGGATTGCCAGTCCCCCCTCCCCTCCTCCCGAAGCAGGGCGCGAAAAGCAGCCTTGCTCCGGGAGGAGGGGAGGGGGGACTGGCAGTGTAAAACGACGAAGCAACTTACTTTTTGCAGCCCCCCTCCGGACATCGGCGAGGACGACCGCAGCTGCCCGCGAAGATGGACGCCTGCATGGGCGAAAGCGGCCCCTGTTCGTGCAATTGGGCCGCTCAAGACGTGACGTTACATGCCGTGATGCCAAACGTCATGACGTCACGCTTTGAGCGGCCCAATTGCACGAACAGGGGCCGCTTTCATCCGTGCAGGCGTCCATCTTCTCTGGGAGGCAGGGGAGCCGCGATCCGTCTCCGGAGGGGGGCTGCAAAAAAAAGTAAGTCGCTTCGTCGCTTTACACTGCCAGTCCCCCCTCCCCTCCTCCCGGAGCAAGGCTGCTTTCGCGCCTTGCTTCGGGAGGAGGGGAGGGGGGACTGGCAATCCCCTCGCTCTCTTGCTACTTTCTTTTTCACTTGTTTTTTTTTTCCTTCGGGAGGAGGGGAGAGGACTGGGGCTGCCCCGGAGACCAGCACCCTTGGACGCGGCCAGGGCAGGAGAGTGGGGGCTGGGGGAAAGTTTGCCGCCTACCCTTACCCCTGCCTCTAACGCAGGGGTAAGGGTAGGCGGTAAGTTAGCAGGTTAAACGCGCGGCAAAACGGCAGGGTAAAATAGCGATAGTCGGGGAGCGCATTACTGGATGGTAGGGAATAGCTAATTCGCTCGTTTACATGCAATATACATGCCGCATGCGGAAGGGGTTGCCCTGGGATTTTAGGACGCGGTAGGAGTAGGTTAAAGGGGATTGGGGATCGCAGGAAGGGCCAACGCGGCCGGAAAGTGAGTAGAACGCGGGTTAGGAGCGGGGTATACACGGCCGCACTTTACTGGATAGACCTGTGTGTTTGTCTCCATACTCCAGCTTAGCTGGTGGTCCCTCTCAGGGTATCCTTCTGGGGGTGCTGTCATCTGCCATCGGCCCAGGGATTCACCAATTTCCATGCGGGTAGATTTTCAAAGCTGTACGCGCGCAAAAACGGGCACGTATGCACGTAAACGGGAGTGGCGCTCACAACCCGAATTTTGTATAGCGGTATTTATGCGTGTAAGTGGACCTGCGCGAGCAACATTACGCAAATACAAAAGGGGCGTGTTGGGGCGTGTCAGGGGCGTGTCTGGGCGGAGACCGAACATATGCACGTAAAACGTATTTTATGAGGGACACGCATAACTCCACCGGCGCGCGTATCCGATTTCACTCGCGTATATTTACTACTGCTTTTTTTGTGCGCAAGGTATGAGTGAAGGCTCTGCGGCTGCTGTCTGATATCGCTACAGTTCCAGACATCCGGCAGAAGGCCAGAAGGTGGAAAGGAGAGGGCGTGGGGGAGTAAACGCTGTAAACTGGGACAGTGGAACCGTTTTCCATAGACAACGTTAATGTGCATATGACCGTAGGAGAGAGAGCCTCAGGAGTGTCTAAAGACAGCCATTCATTGCTCATTTCCCTGTCTACACATGTTCACAGCAGCAATATGGCTGCTGCAATACCTAAGGCTCAGAAGGGAAAGAGAGAGGAGGAGGAGGAGAAGGCAGCTGAGACGGAGGCGGTACAGATCGAGAAATTGGGTGCGAGTCCTGTACACTCGGTGGAGTGTACAGGACTCGCACCCAATTTCTCGATCTGTCGGAGGAGGAAGTAGTGACTCATTACAGACATCACTGGGGGCTGGCTCCTAGGTAGTAGAGCAACCAACAACAGCACCCACCTATCTTAGTACAATCACTAGATATAGGGTGCCACAGTAGGCACCCTATATCTAGTGATTGTACTAGTGTAGTTTGTAAGTCCTGTGAGCTGTACCCCAGTGATGCACAGACATTATCTAACCTTCTGGTTTTCTCTTTTGCTACAGGTGACAGAGGCTATCCCTTCAAAGCTTGGTTCATGATTCCCATGGCCTGCCCCAACACTGCAGCAGAGACTCGCTACAACAGGGCACACCGTAGGACCAGGGCTGTCATCAAGAGAACATTTGGCATCCTGAAATCACGCTTCCGCTGTCTGGACAGATCCGGTGGGTGCCTCTTGTACTCCCCCTCTAAGGTGTGTGAGATTTTCCAAGGCTGCTGAATTCTACATAATCTGGCACTTAACAGACACATCCCTGTACCAGAGGATGGCCCTGAACTGAATGAGGATGATGAGGACATACAGCTGTCCATGGAGGAATTGGAGGAAATACATCGCCTGAGCCAAAGGCGGGTGATACGAGAAAGGAACAGTCTAATAGAAAGCCATTTTCGTAGGTGATAAATGTGCATTTATTTACAAGTGTGACAAATGTGATAATGAAATAAAAGTAATAAGGAACAACTGAAAACTTGTCACAGTTCACTTCCTTGCCCGTCCTCTCCTACGAGTCTCAGAAAGCCTAGACTGCCCCACCCGGGTACTCCGGCGCAGGGGACTCCTCCCACTGCTTACACTACCCTCAGAGGGCAGAGGTGCCTGGGGCACATCCGGGGCATGGCTACAGGAAGGAATAGCCAGGGGCAACAGCTCTTCTGCTGCTGGTGGTGGAAGAGGAGGTGCAGGCGGGGGTGGGGGTGCCATCCACGCATAGCCTGCAAGAGGCTGAGGCGCTGGTGGCACAGATGGAGGTACCACACCAGGCCCCTCTGCACGGGCAGGTGGCATCCATGGGTATGGAGGCCCATAAGGTGGAGGGTAAGGCATGAAAGGCCATGGAGCCACTGGTGGCTGCGGCTGCACGGGAGGCATGCGCTGCAGCAGCTCCCTCCAAACCTCCGTCTGCTGCTCAGTAGCCCGGCAAAGGTCTTGGAGGTGCCCCTCAAGCTGCTCATACCCCTCCCTGACAGTAAGACGGAGGGCACTGCCTTCCCGCTGCACCACTTCAGACAGGCCAGAGATGGCGTCCAAGAGGCCGGCGCCCTGCTGTAAGAGTCTCTCTGCCTGCCTGGTATACAGGTCGGTCTGGGGCTCAGGCTGGTCGCACTGCTGTCCTGCTGCCGATCAGGTTCCATTTCAGCGAGTGGGTCCTCCGGCTCCTCTCCCTGCCACTGCTGCTCCTCCTCCTCCTCCTCAGGCTGCTCCATGTGCTCACGGGCTTCCCCCTACTCCTCTTCCGGTGAGTCACGGACCACCCTCACACGCCGGTACAGCCATTGGGGTCGTCTAGATGCAGGTCCGGGTTGCTCATCATCTGGCTCCCCTAAATTTAAAAGCATATGGGAATTAGCACACTGACAATAGGGGTGTAGGTACTTCGCTCCATATGTTGCAGGCCTTACTAATACTCCAGTGGTAGTCACATAGGACTTGTCATGACGCCCCTGGGGTATCATGTGTGGCATAGTGTGGCTGGCAACCACACCATGTAGCACCTGCCCTACAACCACTTCTGGACACCAGAGGGTTGTCAGTGTGCTGCATGGAATGTGGTACCTTTCCAGCCAGACCTAGAACAGAGAGCCCTGTCGTACGAATTGCACTTTAACCCTCTACCTAATCAAGCCCCACTGTTTATGCAATCCATGGGCACATGACCTGTGCAATATGCTATGTAACCTGTGAAGTTGGTATGTCTGGTACAGGAAGTTGAAAGGGAAAAAATTGGGGAAGGGTAGGAAGGGGCTGAAGTTAGAAAATGGGGACGGGGGGGGGGGGGGGGGAAGAGTGAGAGGCCCCCTTTGCAAGGTTGAACCTGAAATACTGAGCAGGTGACATTGATCATATGCCTCACATCAATTCCCAGAGAAATGCACCCTCCCATTGATGACTATTGTTAAAAGCCAGCATTGTGTGCCTTGTGACCCATGTGCACCAGCTGATACTCAGTCTACATTGCCCATAAGAACTAACATGCACTAATATTATAAGACAGTCTGTGTACACTATACTGCCTGCTGTATGACCACATATATACTGCATCAACATACACACCAACCACAACAGTGCACACTGTCCTGCTACAGTACTCCCAAAAGTGGAGCTGTGCATTGCTCTGTGCTGTCTTGGTACATACATCAGTACAGCAGCCCTGGCTGCAATCCTGGATACTGATTGCTGTACCAGAAATGGCCACAGTGTTGGCTATACAGGTTAACAGTAATCAGTAGTTCTAGGTATATGAAGACATATGCTGCTATACTGTGAGTAGGTACATGGATAGGATAACAGGGGGATTGACCAAGGTGTTGTTCTGCTTACCTTGCTGCCCTACACGGCGCATGGTGTCCAGCTGGCCAACGCCACCCACAGCTACCTCCGAGATGGTTCCCAGTATCAGCTGCTCAGAGGCTGAGAAAGTGATGTGGCTCCTTTCTCCCTCTGCAAGTCGCCTGGCCTGCTTGCGCTTCACCAGTCTCCTCATGTCCCTCCACTTATGCATTAGTTCCGCAATACTGCGATTGTGATGGGACACGGAATTCACAGCATGCCTGATCCGCCTCCAGATCTGCTCCTTCCTGTATGCACCCACCGTATGAGACTGTGGACAATACAGCAGATCCCGGTGCCGCATAACATGCTCCACCAGCATGTCATCCTCAGCTGGCAGGAAGTTCGGCTTCCTGAGGAGAACAGGACGTGCTTGAGCCATGGTGAAGTTGGGCGTAATTGCCTATGAAAGCGCTGGGCATGCAGCCATTAACCAATATATGCCACGTGTGCGTGCTGTTGCACCTCCCAACAGGTAATTACGGGTAAAGAACTAGCCCTTTCTGTGACAGCTACAAAGCCAGTGCATTGCACCTCCGAGAGGTTGGTGAGAAGCTGACTACACAAGTTAGACAGCGATGGTCCCCCTTCATATCAAACCCTGGTGAGCAGTTATCAGACAGTATAGTGAAGTATCCCAGAATAAAAACTGATGACCCCTTCCAACGCTGCAGTAAAGCAACCTTACCTACAATTTTCCCCCTCTGGATTTGGCATCCGCAGCAATCGAGTAGTATGTGGGCTGGGCTTGATGGACCCTTGGTCTGATCCAGTATGGCATTTTCTTATGTTCTTATGTTCTTATGTGCAGAGACTTGGGAGCTCAGCAGCCTACTGAGAAGGGCAACTCAATCGGGGCCAGCTGCTAATCAGCACCCACACTCAGAGGAAGGTGCTGATTAGCAGCTTGTCCCCTACATTCCTAATAATCGAATCACCAACTATGACGGCCGACCTAACCCTTCCCTCCTGGGCAGTAGGCCTTGGGGAGATATCCTCAGTGCGAAAGGACAATGCATCACCTGGAGAGCAGGTCCTTGCTACAGGATCCTTTCCTGCTGCACCTGGTTGGTGCTCTCCCATCATGAGACCTTCTTCCTCCAAGGCAACACCAGGGCTGCCAGTCTGAAGTTGGGACTTGACTACTATGTCCCTGAAGGTCTCATCTATATACCTCTCTGTCTGCCTCAGCTCCTCCAGGTCTGCCACTCTAGCCTCCAGAGATCGGACTCGTTCTCTGAGAGCCAGGAGCTCTTTGCATCGCATGCACATGTACAACTTCTCACCGGTGGGTAAAAAATCATACATGTGACACTCGATGCAAAAGACTGGGAAGCCCCCCTCTTGCTGCTGGACTGCTGCCTTCAATTTTGATCAGTTACTAGTTAAGTTTTAGGTTGCTATGGGAGTAGGAATGTGTCTAACGTCCTTTAAATGTATTAGTGAATTCACTATGTGTCTGGTAGTGGCCTACCGGGAGTCTGATCAAATTCTCAAAGTTTTTGTTGATTTTTTTTTTTTTTTTTTGTGAAAGTGGCACCTGCCTATAAATTAAGGGATGAGCTAGGGGTGGGTGGGTTGGAAAATACAAACAGTCTAACTTCATTTAGTCAGCCTGAGTGACTCACTGCTCTCTTGATTAACAAATGTTGGTCCCTATTCAAACCCAATCACACTACCTCAACACCTTTCCAAGGGGAGTAACTGAGCTGAACTATTCAACTTTTTTACTTAGGTATACACTGCTCCTAGCTTATTTTTAGCTTCTGGCTACTTTTGGGGGTTTTTTGGGGGGTTTTTTTTTTGTGGTTTTTTGTTTTTTTTCAATACAAGCACTCAGTTAGTATTAAATACAAACAGTTCTTTAAAAGTCTGGAGAACACTCAGTTCTGCAGACTTTTAAAAATAAACACACTACCTACTGCTACCTTATTGACTGACTATTTAAAAATACAGTCTAACTTGTATATTCACTGCCTTTCTGACTATTAAAGGCACAAACACACAAACACACTAAATAATATTCCCAAATAGTTAACTTTGCCCCAATACTTTTAAAAAAGACAATGTCCCAAGCAAAAACTTACTGATTCCTTTCAACCACCAGCAAGGTGATCCTCTCCTCTCAGTGTTCCCACTGGAACTCCACTCCACTCCACTCCACAGTGGGAAGAGATTGTGCAAAGGCTGGGAAGTGGAGGAGAGAGCCGCACTAACTGCAAACACCGTACTGTAAAGGGAGAGGAGCTAAAATATTAAGAAGTGTGCTTCCAGAGGAATTGAGAGACTTTGCTAGCAGAGTGAGGTCCTATTATTTGTTGACTTTATTTAATATTGAACTGAGTGCTGTAAATATTCTTCAATCATCTAATCAAGTATAAATAAAGATGTTGGAAACCACATTGCTTCTCTGTGTGATCTTTGGATACAAAAGACTGTTATCATTATCATGCTGCATACAGAAGAGGAAAAAAGGGCTGGCACAGAGTTGAATGCAAAGGGGCCTTGAAACTATTGTCCTCGTCTCCCCCTCTCACAGGGACCCCTGAAACTTATACGTTAATGCTATTCGTGGAGAGACCGAGATATTGAGAGGAATTGAGAGTAGATAGGGTCCAGCATCTCTTTTCCTATGTGCCCCTGGGTGCCAGATAAAGGATCTGTCCCTCCCAGATAACTAGACATATGTTTATTTGGCTAAATTTAGATGTGCTCAACAGCAAGTCTAACTTATCCAGATAAGTTTAAGAATCATCACTTATCCAGCTAACCCCTAGATTCATCAAAAAGTCTTAATAATGCCTGTGTTTATTAGTTACTAAATGATAAACCCTATTTTTCATATCCAGAGAAGAGACTATCTAGAAAGTTAGTTATATCTCTATAGGAGAGCTCCTTTTACATGCAGAGTATGAACAGAAACTCTTGTGTCCTTGGGAGTGAGAAAGGTGCTCATTTCAGGAGAAGGGGAGAAAGAGAGAGCAAGATGGGGAGAGAGAGCATCTACAAGACCATTGTAGTAGTTAGCTATTTATGCTACTATAGGAGGCCCACCTAGTAACTCGAGGTGAGGTTTAGGTAGTAGTGTAGGGGTTAGGGGCGCTTTTACATGCAGAGTGAGTCATACAAACAGAATAGTGCTCTCTTGTGAAGATTTGATGTCTTTCGGAGTGAGGAAACTCACACAACGATGAGATTTGTACAATGTTCTCTCAACCTAGCTTGATGGACTCTCACCTGGGTAACATCAAGCTAGGTTGAGAGAACATTGTACAGTTCTTATCGTTGTGTGAGTTTCTTCACTCCAAAGGACATCAAATCTTCACAAGAGTGCTGTTCTGTTCATTTGTCTCTCTGCATGTAAAAGAGGCCTCTAAATCCCTACACTTCTACCTAAATCTCACCTCGCATTACTAGGTGGGCCTCCTATAGTAGCATAAATAGTTGTTTACTATGGTGCCACCCCCAGAGGTGCTCTCTCTCTCTCCCCCTCTCTCTCCCTCTCCCTTTCTCCCTCCCTAGCCTAAAAATGCCCAAAATGGAAGTTGTGAAAATTTTGCAAATTGTGTTATGGGCATTATGCATGATATTGCACATTTAAAGCTATTGAAAAAGTGTGGTTATGGCTTTGCAGTTTGTGAAGCCAGCCCACTTTTGCAGAAACCCCACCCCTGACTCCTCCCCAATCCCTCCCCTTTTAAAAATTTGCATCGCGCCATGCGTTATGGTGCTTATCGCATGTGTTAATGTGTTTTATGTATGCGAAAACATCTTAATGCGTGAGTTAACGCCATAATGCATTTTGAAGAATAATGCAGTAAGTTAGACAGATAAGTAGCTACTCTATGGAATGTCCCTGTCCTGCCTACTACTTAGCCAGATACAGCTGGGTAAATAGTTATTCGGCTAAGTGGTGGCCACTAGAGATGTGAATCGGAACCGGAATCGGTTCGGATTCTGGTTCCGATTCACATGTGGTTTTTTTTTCATCGGGCCCAATCGTGGTTTAGTTTATCGGCTGCGCTCGAGCCAATAAACAAAAAACCCACCCCGACCCTTTAAAACCAATACCTTAGCTTCCCCCACCCTCCCGACCTCCCAAAAAACTTTTTACAGGTAATGTTGGTCCAGTGGGGGTCCCTGGAGTGATCTCCCGCTCCCGGGCCGTCGGCTGCCACTAATCAAAATGGCGCCGATGGCCCTTTGCCCTTACCATGTGACAGGGTATCCGTGCCATTGGCCGGACTCTGTCACATAGTAGGAGCACTGGATGGCCCGCGCCATCTTGTGCTCCTACCATGTGACAGGAGCTGACCAATGGCACCGGTAGCCCCTGGCGATGGTTCAGGGGCAGGCCGGGAGGGCAGTCCCGAGTCCCCCGGCACTGCGGCCTGTGCCGGGGGATGCTGGGGCAGCGCGTGCAAGTTACGCCTGCTTCAAGCAGGCGTAACTTGCCCAACAAAGGTAGGTGGGGGATGGGGTAGATAGGGGAAGGGAGGGGAAGGTGGGAGGACGCGGAAGGAAAGTTCCCTCCGAGGCTGCTCTGATTTCAGAGCGGCCTCGGAGGGAACGGAGGCAGGCTGCGCGGCTCGGCGCATGCAGGCTGCCGATTTTGCGCAGCCTTACGCACGCCAAACCCGAATTTTATAAGATACGCGCGGCTACGTGCGTATCTTATAAAATCTGGTGTACTTTTGTTCGCGCCGGTGGCATTAACAAAAGTACGCGCGCGCGTATTTTTTGAAGATCTACCTCAATGCCTACAACTTAGTGCGTACAAACGGGACTTAACACGCACTAACTGCATGTTAGTGTGCATTAACTCCAGTTAGTGCGTACTAATGCGAAATACGAATTTTTCTAAAATTTCTGAAAAATATCTTTCATATTTTGGTGCTCCCGAACCATGATGAATTAGACAAGTTCATTGAAATTGTCTAATTCATTTAAAATGAATGCACATCTCTACTAAATTTCACCAGAGAAAATGCAAAATGATTCAAGGGAGTCAAGTAAAAAAAAAAGAACAGTAGTAAGAAGTTATTGTAGAAAATTTACAGAGGTCAACCATGTTTCTCCATTGAATTGTCACTAGTAATATGTATTCAAAAGCTCTAGCAAGGAAAGCAAATTAGACAAAATTAAACATGGCTTTTCTGAATAGCTCATTAAGTATATATTTTCTTAGAACTAATTACATGGGTTTAATCCAAGTACTGGAGTCTGAACATTAGTAATGTGTTGATTGATTTAATCTAGGGTAGTTCTAGTTTCGACATGTGGCACTTCCATCAGTTAATTAAGCAATAGATACATTTGAACAACAGGATATGACTTAACCATGACCTCCTCTCATATGGAATTTAGTGGCAAGAGGATGTGAATGAAGGTGAACAAAGGGATATGACTCCAACATTACCATTCTGCATACTGCTGCTCAAACATTTGTTGGGCTTTGCAAATGAAATTACTAAGACAAAGAGCTAATCAACGTCTGTTTCCCTTGACAGCAATCTGAAACCTCAAGAAGAAGAGCACATTTGGAAAGTAGACATACAGTATTGTTGGCCATTAAGTTTCAGGCTGGGGAAACCTGCAGCCCAAAATTGAGTGGCCTGGCAGAAGAAGCATCTAGAAGGCTATGTATTTTTCTGAGGCTGGATAGAGCAGAAACCCTTACAAGAAATGCAAGTCTAAGGTCTCCCTATGAGGGCAACATGATTCCTAGAAGCCTCCAACTTTTTGTAATGACTTGAATGTTGGTCACAGCAACTGAGGATGTGGATGCATTGTTACAAGTGGCATAGTAACCCAAAATATTTGCATCTGTTGCCTGTGAAAGGACTTTTTAAGGACTGTATATAATTCTCACCAATTGTAAAAAAAAAAAAGTACATTGTGTTTTGGCTTCATTGTGTACCAATGTGCTCATAGTGAAATTTTTGTAGAAAATTTCTATATAGAATAAGGACTGCATTTTGCATCCCTGCAAAAATCTAATGTTACATCTGCTTGGTCAGGTCCCATGATAGCACAACTTTACTGCAACCCACACAATAGGCTCCATCTACCCAAATTCAGAAAAATGCAGTACTCAAATAGACATACACCAAATAAACTTATAGATGTATATTTAATTTTATCTAGTAAAAAAGCCATTACATTTCTTCTTAACAGTAACTAAGGAATAAAGCAAAATATTAAACATTTCCCATTGTTTCAATACAATGTAATATAAAAGCATAGATTGCATAGCTATTTTTGGAAAAGAATTGGCAACCAAATCTATTGTTATACTTTGTAGGTAAGTGGGCCCTGGACCGAGGTGAGAGATTGTACTGCCCACAGGGAGGAGCCCCGTGAGCCTCACCATCAGGAGGCGAGGTCTCGGCTGCTGGGTGTGATGGACAACAGGAACTGGAGAGAGAGACAGAGACACTGCCCGCAGAGCGGGGAGTGTAGTGGAAAGTCACACAGGCACCGGGGTGTCACGGAGTCTGTAAATGGGGTATACCCAAGGAGGATTCCTCTGTAGAGAAGGTCCGGCAATGATCTGCAGAGCAGAGTACACCGACGAGGGTCCTCTGTAGAGATGATATGGCAATGGTCCGCAGAGCGGGGTACACCGATGAGGGTTCCTCTGTAGAGCTGATATGGTAGTGGTCCGCAGGGCAGGGTACACCAGTGAGAGCACTTGTAGATATGAAATGGTAGTGATCCGCAGAGTGGGGTACTCACAGTAGAGACACGATGGTTCCAGGGGTAGCCCCGAGGAGCGGGGCGAGAAGTGGACTTCAGCGCAAGGCCCTCTGAGGAGTAGATAGCCAGAGATGAGGAAAGGGCCCCCGAGGAGCAGGTACCCAGGAGTGTCTCACGCCGAGAAAGCAGGAACTGGAACGGAAGTCTGAAGTGAGCGAAGCAGATTTAGCAATGAGGAAACTCCTTGCCAAGTCGTCAGCAGGCAGGGCCAGCTGGCTTAAGAGTCTGTGGAGAACGTCATCGAGGGGGGAAGCCCCCGAGGTTCCCGCCATGACATGCTTAAGACTGGCCCGGGAGTGCACGCCTAAGGAACTCCAAGGGCAAGATGGCGGTCGTCAGCGTCCACGCTGTCCAGGGAGGCCCGGGAACATGAGCGTGCAGGTCGGCATAAGCTGGTGGAGGCCACAAGGCTACCCATAGGAGACAGTGTATTGAGAAAAGAGGTGAGCAACAGCAGTCGCAGCCGTCTGCGACTGACGGGCGTAACATCCATGTCACAGTAAAAATTAAATATTTGTAAAACAGTAAAGTTTATTGCCTTTAGAACAATTTCCTTACTGTTGATGTCAACTAAATGTCCATGGAATTTGCTAATAAGGACAGCCCTATTTCTTGATCTAGGATTTCAGGGAACGAATTATCTTTTAAACAGTATGGGGCGGATTTTAAAATGTACACCCAATTTTATAACATGCACGCGCAGCTGTGCCCATGTTATAAAATCAGGGGTCGGCGCGCGCAAGGGGGTGCACACTAGTGCACCTTGAATGCGCCGAGCTCTCGGGGAGACCAGCTGGCTTTCCCCGTTCCCTCCGAGGCCGCTCTGAAATCGGAGCGGCCTCGGAGGGAACTTTCCTCCCCCCCCCCCCCCTCCACCCACCTTCCCCTCCCTTCTCCTACCTGTCCAGCTCCCCAGCCTGAACCCCCACCCCCCGTACCTTTATTTCCCAAGTTACGCCTGCCAGAGGCAGGCGTAACTTGCGCGCGCCGGCCAACTGCCAGCGGGCGATCCCCCGGCCCAGCAGCCTTGCAGAGGTCGCTGGCCTCGCCCCTGCCCCGCCCCCGGACCACCCATTTTTTCAAGTCCCGGGAGTTACACGCGTCCCGGGGCTTTACGCGCGCCACTGGGCCTTTTGAAAATAGGCCTGGTGTGCATAACCCCCCACGCTCGTAAATCCTCCTGGAAAATCTGCCTCTATATTTTTGGATTTATGTTGTGGTTTTCCTTGGGCTAGTCCACAACCAGAGGACCTGGTGCTCCCCAGTATAAATTTAGGGTATCTTTGGCCATTTAGGAACAAGACCCTAACTCTGTCCTCTTTTTACAAAATAAGTAAGCTATTACAGATCTTTGTGGCTGATAGAGAGAACATGTTGGCTATACATCTCTCAGGGATCAAAAATATTGTTTCTGTGGACACATATTTATACTGGAACTTTACTAAGAAAAAAGAATAAAACCTGGGTGAAACATTTTTGGAGCAGGAAAAATTGACTTCTTTTTACTAATGTTTAAAGAAATATTTCAACACAGCTGACCAAACGTTAGTTACAGCACAGAAAATTTGCAGCCTCCAAAATTTCATTTTATGTTTCATTCCCTCCCGATATCATTTCATTGAATGTTTATTTTGTTTCTGTTCCTTTGCATAAATGAAATAAATGTTTTTTAAAAGACCTAAAACAAAAAAATGGAGCTTCCCCAGGCCTCCTCCTTGCCACCTCACACCTGCTCCAAAAAAGCGCCAGAGCTGGGAACCACCCTGGCCCCCAGTTACTCCATCTGCAGACAGTGCAGAGGCCCTGAGGGGCAGGAGTTATGGACACTCACATCCTGCCCCTGGGTCATCTGCTTTCAAAGAGTGCTGGTCGGTCCTGAGACCAGCACCAAAATGGTGCCTTCTCAGGATATGGCTGTACAAGAAAACGGCACTGGCCCATTTTGAAGTTATGTCACTGGTCTCAGGACTGACCGGTGCCATTTGCAAGGGGATGACCCAGGGGCAGGAGGTGAATGGGCTTCCCCTCCTTCAGGACCCGCGCAGATGGAGGCCGGGGTGATTCCTTGGCCCCAGTTCCTTTTGGGAGGGTCGAAGTCACCGGGCCACGTGCAAATTGTTTTGGGGCATCAAGTTGGCATCTAGGAAACCCTGGGGAAGCCTCGAGTCAGCCCTGGGAGACCCTGGGGAAGCCTTTGGTCAGCATTGGAAAGATTGTTCCCTTTTTTAAATTTTGTTCAGTTTTGAAGGGTGTCATGAAAAAAAGAAATGGTGGCATTACCTATTTTATTTCAAATGAATACACATCTCTAGAAATATTCAGTTGTGGATGTGAAAGTCTTTTGCATGGTGCAAAATACATTCAAAAGGTAAAGGTAAAAAAATATATATTTTCTTCAGAAGAGCCATAAGATCATGGTCTGGTGCTTCTGATTGGCTGCTGACATCCTACTGAACCAATTCAATCAGTAATTCATAGAGAGCCTGCCACCCTGAGGGATTAAGCAGGAGGAGAATGAACATCCTGCTAAGGATGGAAGAAACAAGTTCTGGCTGGTGTAGACCTTAAAGAAATAACTAACCTTGGGTGTCAGCCACCCAAGGTGGGAAAAGCAGCACTAGCTCTTTAAAAGCATCTTTTGCATCTTCAGCTTTATCCAGTATTTAAAGATAGGGTAAGCTTATTAAGACATTTTCAAGGTGCTGTGTGACAGAGTAAAAACAAAAATGTAAGTGGCAAAATTGCTTCCATATGAATACATTTTGGGAAATGCTTAGGGGTAGCTGTGCTCTGGTATGAACTGAAGGCAGCCTGAAGCAGAAGTAAATATATTCTGGTCTTAGGTCTTATGGAGGTGTCTATGTTTTGGGGGACTAGATTTTTATGAGTATGTAGGTGGACTGGAGGGCATTGATAGCATCTCATCCTGCCCATTATGCATTCACTTTTCAAGTAATGATGAATCTTTTTTTTATTGAATAACTCCTCAAAGTTGAATGTATAACAGTTGATGTTACTTTTTTGTTCCCAGTTTTATCCATCGGAGTTGGGGTGTTGAGTCCAAAATGCCTATGTGTAAAGTAAATAATTAAATGATCATTGAACTGAAATGAGCTGATTCCGGGCTTATTTGTGCACAAAACTCTCTACAATGCCTGAAGTTTCAGTCAGAATTGTGTCTTTCATGACTAGGACCAATTGTTTGCGGCAGGGCGAGGTATGATAATGAGAAGGGGGGGTGGGGAAAGAGACCATTTTTCATTGGTCCTTCTCCTATAGAATGGACTAACAATACTCCACACCAAGCCAGGCAGGAATGACAAAGGCACATTGTTTCACAATAATTTGGTGAAAGAAAGATAAAAGATGATGAGATAAAAGAGAAAAATGTTCCAACCTAGAGTTCAGCCAGTCCTTGTGACTGACTGGTTGTGTTTCATCCCAACTTCTGATGTCAGGGATGTTGAAATCCTCCGTTTTTACAACTGCTGAAGTTTATAGAAATTAGAAAGGAGCGTTTAACCGGCAGACACTGCTGACATTTTTTTTTTTTTTTTTTTACAAAGCCATTTTATTCCATTATCATCAGCCACTGCGATTCCCACCACTCAATAAACGTTTGTCCTTTGGAAATATATAGGGTGAATTTTACGAAGCAAACCTGGAGTGAACAGGAGGTAAAGCAGGAAAACTGAGAGGGCCAATGAAAAGATAGGTATAAGAGGCCAAGGAAAGGAAAGAGAAGCAGAGAAGAGGAAAGGCTGATTGTGGGCGGGGAAGTTTAGGCACAGTCAGATTGACAAGAGATGATGGAAACAGAGCCAAGGGGGAGAAGAGGATGGGGTGTTGGGGGATCAAGATGATACATTTAAACAACTGAAAGAAAGAATAGCGTTGAACAAAGGGGTCAGGGAGGGCAAGATGTCAAAGTTTTTTTTAAATGTCCTGAAAGGGGGGCTTTCAGGATGTAAATAAAATAATTAGTGATGGTTGCCTGGCTGTACAGAGAGCTAGAAGGGACAGTTTTTTTACTTGTTAACCGTTGGCAGATGGAAAAGTAGGCAAACTTGCAATGGTTTATGCCTCTCGGCAGTCACAGTGCTATTCTCCCTGATAAGAATTATATTTAAAATAAAGTACATAAGGAAGGCTGTTTTGTGATTAATCAGTTTCCTGCATTAATTCCTCCATTTGAGTGTGGCACAAGGACACATTGACAATCAGTGGATGCAGATTTCCTGGTTGCTCTACTTGATGCTCCGAGAAGCCATTAATTCATCAAGAGGTCTATGTAGTAACCAACACGATGTTAAAATCGCCATGATAATATGCACTACCTTCCAGTTATAGTGCCATCGTACATTCATTTTTAATACTTGACATATGAGACTAATGAGATTCACAATACAACAGCACTACCACAGCTGTATTAAAAACAACGCAGACATGGTAATGCTACTGCATTCGGCAGCACAGTTTTCCTTGCATTTAACCAGCCCAAAATGTAAGCACACTCTCAAAAAATGGGCTTCTGCAGCCCTCCCCATATCTCCCTGCCTTCCTCCCAAAATAGGCATTGTCAAGGGGGCACAAAGGGTCAAGTGCCCCCCATGTTCCAATGCCTCTCTCTCTCCGTGTCTGACATCAGTGACCCACCTCTTCCCCTCTCCCCCCCGTGACCCAGCCCTGGCTGGCAGAAGAACGGTATCAGCGATTTGGCACATGAAGACCACTCCTCCTGCCGTTGATGCCTCTCCTCTATGGTTCAAACTACTGAACTGTGAACCATGTAAAAGGGGCAAAGCTAGCACTACGCTGCTGCCAAATCAGCCACGGATTGATGGGGGAGGTGAGGGAGTTGTTGAAGCAAGCAGGAAGAAAGGGAGATAAAAGAGCTACAGGATGAGCAGGTTTGAAGCAAGCTGGTGGAGGGTTGCTGAAGGGATGTGGACTAAGAGAGATTGGGGGGAGGGGAGAGAATAGCGACTAGGAGGAATGGGAAACAGACAACCCAAGATCTCCAGATCTGCTGGGTGACTTCTGGTTTGTTAGGAAAAGATCATTCAGATGAAAGTGGAAAAAAGATGCCACAACCAGCTTTATTAAAAGCAATAAAAATGTCCAGATAACAAAAGTAAATAAAGCATTTTATTTGCAGTTTAGTACTGAAATACATCAACTTATGTAATGTGAACTGCATCTCTTGTATCTTAGCATTTGCTCAGTTCAGAAGGGAATCCGTTTCTGTTTCTCTTTCTTCAGTGTTGCACTGCATACAGAACCTGGCTCCATGGAGTTTCCATTTCAGTTTTTATCTGCACATTTTTAATTTCTAATTTGTGGCCAATTATTCTGTATTTGGTGAGTCTGTGTTCTGTGTGTGTAAAAGAGGTAAGGCATTTTGCTAGTGTATCCCTGACTCAGGTGATCTTCAGGGAGTCCAGGCTAATATTCAATACTGGAGCTAAGTTTCTGACAATACCACCTTTTTTTAAGCCCCAGTGGGAGGATTCTCCGCAGGGGAAGGAGGATAAACCTCCAAGGATCTGGATGTTCAGAGTGTTAATAAAGAAGCTGGACACTGTAGTGCTGTTCCAATATAAATGTGACGGGACCACACCAGTCATTAACATTATCCCTATGTTGATTTTTGCTATCTAGGAGCAGTAGGAGAGATTTCGATATTTTTGATTCCTCCCATTGTTTTAACCCCCCATTGTTTTAACCCCACCTTTTGGGGGGATAGGCTTTTATGGGGTATAAAGTCCTTTTAGCATGCCCAGTGCTTCAGAGGGTTGGTGAGTTGGAGAGTGGAAAGATAGAGGATGAGTGAGGAGCTGAAACCTTCCCTGGGTTTCAATAGAGAAAGGATTGTACAGCTAGATATTTCCACAAGTTCTCAGAGCAAGGTGGTTGGAGACTGGAGTTTCCCCCCAGATCTCACAGAAGGCAATTCAAGCATTTGGCAAAGAGGTATTGAGGAAGAGAATTTTGAGAAGAGTTTTTGGATTTTGATTGACCAGTATCTGAGGGAAGGGCATACCCCCAGTATCCCAAAGGACTGGAATCAGAGATGTTTTGACCCATTTGATCAGTTAACAGATTGGGTGAAGAGAAGGATGTAGACTTTTGAACCAATAACTCAAGAGACTAGTATTTTTGATAGTTTGAATTACAGTTGAAGAGTCAGATTTTTTTAACCCAGTTTGGATGTTGTGCTTGGGGATACTTTTTTCAGCCTAGTTCATGCCAGAACTGAAGCTACACTCTAGTTATCCCACTCTTACAGAGGAGGATATTTTCAATCAGGATGGTGCAAAAGCAGGAAGGGAGTGTTGCGACCGTGACCTATAGGTCCTGATTCAGGCGCGGCCACTAGCTCATGGGAGAGTGTGAGCCCCTGAGCCACGGCACGACTCAGAGAGGAGCCCCGATCCACACCGTGGGAGGTGAGCGCATGCAAGCATGGGCAGAGCAGGAGCAAAGCAGGACTAGAACTAAAGCAAGGAACTCGGAATAGGCACCAAACAGGATCAGCCCTCTGCTGGACCCACACTCACCAAGGAGACCCAGCAATGCAATGCTGGTCTCAGGAGTAGCCCTCCGGCCACTCGAAAGCCCTGTTGGACCTGCTGCTTGGGAATGACGAGTGTGTGAGGCCAGACAGAGGCTGAGGGCAGGAACAAGACGAGGACTTGGAACTTGGACTCAGATGAGGACTTGGAACTTGGAAGGGCTCGGATAAGGATTCAGATTACTTAAAAGACTTGGGCAGAATTCAGTTTACTCAGAAGACTCAGAACAAGGATTCAGGTTACTCAGAAGACTCGGAACAAGGATTCAGGTTACTCAGAAGATCTCAGGCAAGGTTTCAGGACTCAGGTGAAAGTACTGGGTGAGAACTGCATTGCAGCGCGCCCTACACAGCCGCCCATGGCTGGTCGCGGACCACGTTGAGCGCAAAGCAGACTCCAAGCGAAGTAGTGGAACTTGAGACTGGAACATGTTCTAGATTCAGTAGAGGCCTGTACCAGGGCACAACCTACACAGCCACCTATGGCTGGTTGCGGCCACGCTGGAGTGGAGCAGGTTCTGGCAGAGTCTTGGGCATGGACAGAAGCAGACAAGGAACTCCAAAGACTGGGACAGGATTCAAGACTCAGGAGTCAAGATTCGGAACTTGGAACTAGGAACTCGGAATATTAAAAACAAGGGTCTTCTGGAGACTTGTGCTGCAGACGAGAAGAAGCCCTTGTACCATGAAGCACCCTATACAGCCCCCCATGGGCTGGTCATGGACCACAACAGTGGCACGCCAGGAAAGATGGATACAGGAAACTGGGAACTGGTTGCAGAGGCAAAGACGAAGGCATCAGGACCAAGACAGGAACACAGAACATCTGGAACATCAGGACTCAGGAACAGAACCATGGAACATCAGGACATGGAACAGGCGACAAAGGAGCTCCGACAAAGGATGAGACTAGGAACATCAGGACAGGAAGACCAGGAACACAGAACAAAGAGCCATCAAGACAGTTGAAGACCACGGAGGATCTGGACCGGCACAGAAGAACATGGACAGCCATGGAGTTCGATCCGAAGGCTGAGGAAGACAAAGGAGCTCCAACAGGAAACACAGGACCTTGAAGAAGCGATAGACCTCAGAAGACTCCTGGAGCAAAGGTCTGGACATCCAGGAACTGGCTCCTTGCGAAGGCCACGAGAGGCTGCAAAGGGCCCCTTATATAGGGCTGAAGCAGGACTGGTCGATGATGTTATCTTCAAGGGCTGCGGGGCGTTTCCCGCCGCTGGCCCTTTAAATGCTGAGAAGAGGCACACGCCCGCACCTAGAAAGAAGCAGGAAGTGAAGACACATTGGCTGCATCCCTGCCGCCTGGGATGCCCAAAGAGGAGCGGCTCCCTGCCGCGAAGATGGAGGAAAGAAGATAGGCAGCAACAAGGACTGCTTCCTTGCTGTCCAAGGACCCTGGCTGGCAGCGGCTCCAGCCATGAAGAGGAAGCGAGCAGCTCAGGGCAGGAGACGGCCGTGGCCTCTGAGCCACGGAGGACAGCATCAGCAGCAGTCTACCGCGCTGAACAGAAAGAACAGCTAGGAGAGAGGTAGGGGACCTGCCCACACCTGTCGCGGGCGGGTTAACAACAGGAAGTAAAACAAAAGAATGGACAGGGAAACCATTTGTTTTTTATTGATCACTGGATGTTGATTCTTATTTTTGTCATCTTGACCTGGATCCTCTTTTTAAGTTATAGTAAAAACTATATTTTCTTTGAACACAAACAACGGACTCCAGTGTTTTCTTTGTGTGCTTCCCAGTGTGGACTTGCTAGGGGATGGATGGATCCTGGTTTCTTGCTGTGGGCTTAATTTTGGCTTCCCTGCTCTTATTTTTCACTATCTGGCACCTCCTGGAACTATATGATTTAGAGTGTGAGATGGTCACTTAGATAGTGATCGACAGCACCAGGGGCCCCTCAAGAGAAATCTTTCTCCCTGTCCAGACCTGAATCTGGACCCATATCACCCCCTAGTCAAGGATAAAACACAAAAAACGGGAGGATTGCTACATAAACTTCAATGAAGAATTAGTTCAGACATCAAAAGTATGGCATTTGATACAAGTTTCTTAGATAATATCCATAAAGTAGTTGAAAATAGTAGATTTGGGGATCCGTGTTCCCATAATCTCTTCCTCAGGATCCCTTCTTTTTCGTTGGATAGAAGGTGAAGCTTCCCTGGAAAAACGGTAAACTTTGGATCTTTCTCTCCCAATTTGGTTTCACTTCATCATAGCTGGGATGTAGTACTTTTTCTTGAACTTCTAAACTCTCCAATTTTCTCCTCGCCATCATCCATGTACTCCAAGGGTACCTTAGCTATTTGCTGTGGTAGCTCAGATTCTCCTCTCACGTCCTATCACTTCCTAGTTAAAATACCAACTGGGGATTCACTCCTTCTTCCCTAATTGCCAGATCTGAGGAGCACCAAGATGATTTGATTTAAAAAAAAAAAAAAAAAGCTTCTTATTTGCACTTACAGATAGGAAGGGTGGGTAAAATCTTCCTCTCAACAAAACTCACACTGAGTAAATAACTACAAAACTCACTGGAGATGCATCACCAACCAATGGGTGTGAGATGGAAATTAATCTCTTTTTTCTAAGACTTCTCAGTCAAGGCTTTGAATCTTTACTGTAAAATGAGTACTGAAGAGAAAACTCCTTCTCTAAATCCAAACAAAACAAAATCCACACAGGACTCACTTGCTTTGATGTAAATAGAAATAAACCAGTACAGCAGCTTCTTGTGGGGGGTACTGTGGGAAAGGCTGTATATTCTGCTACTTTACACAGCTTTGACCTAATTACTAGGCCACACAATTTAGTAGGGATCCCAATGGGGCCCTACACTAGTGCATAGTTCTGTGTAGGGGTCCATAGCATTCTTCTTTGTTTTGTTTTTCTAATAGAAAGTGTGTTGATGTTCTAGCACTTGCGGTTATACTTGCAATGTTGCCTTTTCCTACTTAAGATTGTTGCTGTTTGAGTCCTGCCAGTTAGTTCTGTTATAGTATAACAGGTTTGCTGTGTAGGTTTTGAGCACTGCTTCCTATGAGGAAAGACTAAAGAGGTTAGGACTTTTCAGCTAGGAGAAGAGACGGCTGAGGGGGGATATGATAGGTGTTTAAAATCATGAGAGGTCTAGAACAGGTAGATGTGAATCGGTTATTTACTCTTTCAGATAATAGAAAGACTAGGGGGCACTCCATGAAGTTAGCATGGGGCACATTTAAAACTAATCGGGGAAAATTCTTTTTCATTCAACACACAATTAAACTCTGGAATTTGCTGCCAGAGGATGTGGTTAGTGCAGTTAGTGTAGCTGTGTTTAAAAAAGAATTGGATAAGTTCTTGGAGGAGAAGTCCATTACCTGGTATTAAGTTGACTTAGAAAATAGCCACTGCTATTACTAGCAACAGTAACATAGAATAGACTTAGTGTTTGGGTACTTGCCAGGTTCTTATGGCCTGGATTGGCCACTGTTGGAATCAGGATGCTGGGCTTGATGGACCCTTGGTCTGACCCATTATGGCATGTTCTTATGTTCTTATGTGCATGTGCTAATGTAAACTGCTTACATCCCTCTTATGCCTGGCCTCTGAGTCCATGTGCACTCAATTGACATTCAGGAGGGAAAGAGAGGAGACCAGTGGTACAGCATGTGCCTGAGGTGGAGGAGGGGAGAGTATACCAGCCTCCAATACAGCCTTGCTTTTGCCTGACCTCAGGGAAGTGAGATGAGAGCAGCTGCAGTCAAAGAAACTGACATGAGAAGACCCTGGCAAACTACATGACTACACAGATATTGATGTCAGATGCCCAGCGCCAGTATGAGGAGAAGAGGGGGAGACCCCCCTTTCCCCATGGATACCCAAGAAGAAAAACACAGCACTTAAGCCAGTTCCAGCTCCAGCTCCAAATTACCTGGGGCAGCCCTTCTTTTCCAGCTGCTGACTCCTGGCTTAAAGGATCAGGACACTTCTTTCTCTGATCAGACTGAATAGCTGCTGGTGCAGACTTATGTAAACATACATAGTAACATAGTAATGATGGCAGAAAAGGAGCAAATGGTCCATTCAGTCTGCCCAGCAAGCTTACGGTAGCATCTGCCACTCTGTGCAGGCCACGCTCATGTTTCTCTTAAGGGCAATAACTGTCAATTTGTGCTGTTATCCCCAAGCCTTTACCCATAAAAAATTATACTAGCAACATTTTTTACTGGGTGATGAGCTTTCTTTAAACTTCAGACAATGCTGCTTGACATGCTTTGCTTATAGACTTGGCCAAAGAAGCAGTCCTGTGCTTTTTCCCTTATGTCTATTAGTGCCCCAGACCATAGAGTCGGGGCCCTCTTGGTTATTGTCTGAATCCAATTCCTCTTTCCTCCCCTGCCATCAAAGTGGGGAGCAATGTTGCAGGTGCATTAAACAAATTCAAAAAACGATGAAATGCCTTAGGAACAACCCAACTGCCCTTTTCCTAAGGCATTTCATCGCTTTGCAAGACTGAAATGATAAGTGTCCTTGTTGCTAATTACTAAAAACTAATCAAAAAAATTTTTTTTTTTTAAAAAGAAAAAAAAATCTGCAACCTTTGATAAAAGTGGGTGGAGACCAATGATTAAAATATTGTCACAGTCATATCACACAACGTTGACTGTAGAAGTATAAATTAATACTGCAAGCTGGCAGTACGAGAGTTATTAAACTCTGGAATTTGTTGCCAGAGGATGTGGTTAGTGCAGGTAGTATAGCTGTGTTTAAAAAAGGATTGGATAAGTTCTTGGAGAAGTCCATTACCTGCTATTAATTGAGTTGACTTAGAAAATAGCCACTGCTATTACTAGCAACGGTAACATGGAATAGACTTAGTTTTTGGGTACTTGCCAGGTTCTTATGGCCTGGATTGGCCACTGTTGGAAACAGGATGCTGGGCTTGATGGACCCTTGGTCTGACCCAGTATGGCATCTCTTATGTTCTTATTCAGAAACAGAGAAAGCTGTCAGTAATATATGAAGTTTCCACTCACAATAATATAATATAATATATGTTTCCGTATATGATGTTTTTTGAATTTGGATATTGCTGAGTACATCATATCTTACAGTTCATTGATCAATAGCAGTTGCATTAAAAGCATCAAGGCTAATTGGTTAAGTTTAATAATCTCCATGCCTCCTGCTAAGGGTAGTAACTGCCACACCAGCAAGTTACCCTCCTGCATGTGTTTCTTCATTTCCATCTACTCGCCTTTCGAGATTCACAATGTTTATCCCATGCCCCATGCTCTCCACACAGTGCTCCTTGCCATCTTTCAATTTCACTATACCACTTTTGGCCTCCTTTCTTTCTCTGATATATCTGAAAATGTTTTGTCACCTCGCTAAACCTCTTCGGCAATCTTTTCTTCCGCTTGACCTTTCTTTCTTCATCTCCCTCAGTTTTAAGAGATATTCTTCCCTGTGTTCCCTTTCTTGGGATCCTTTATACTTCTTGAACACTGCTCTTTTTACCTTTATTTTTTCAGTCACCTCCTTAGAGAACCAGATCAGTTTCTTTTTCCTCTCACTCTTGTTTACTTTTCTAACACAAAGATTTGTTGCCTTTGTAATAACTCCTTTTAATTTGGCCCACTGTTTTTCTACCTCACCCTTTTCCCCCAAGTCTTCCAGGTCTTCCTCCAGGTACATTTTGACAAAGTCTGTATTTGTGAAATTCAAAACTCGGGTTTTCATGTGAATTCTCTGTAGGGATGTGAATCGTTTTTTGACGATTTAAAATATCATCCAATATTTTTTAAATCATCAATAATCGTTAAATAGTGCGATACAATAGAAATTCCCCCGATTTATCGTGAAAAAATCGTTAATCGGGTTAGTGTCCACTAACGGGAGTTATTTGGGGGGAGGGCGGGAAAACCGGCACACCAAAACAACCTCTAAACCCACTCCGAGCCTTTAAAACACATCGTTTAGCTTCCCCCACCCTCCCAACCTCCCCAAAACTTTTTAAAATTACCTGGTGGTCCAGTGGGGGTCCCGGGAGCAATGTCCCAGTCTTGGGCCATCAGCTGCGCTAATAAAAATGGCGCTGATGCCCCTTTGCCCTTACCATGTGACAGGGTATCCATGCCATTGGCCAGCCCCTGTCACATGGTAGGAGCACTGGATGGCCCACACCCCTCCCTGCCCCTTTATCTGGGCCTGGCACTTCGGTGCGTAACAGGGGTTAAATGCGTGGTTGGGCCCCTTTGAAGGTGTGCGTGGTGCGCGCAAGGCCCGGCCACACGCATAACCCCTGTTTTTTACACGCACAGGTGATTTAAAATTTGGCAGAAAGTGAATAGTGGGAGTGTGAAAAGAGAGTGGGCAGTTATTGCTGGGGATGGGATGGGGAAGGAATGGTGATAAGGTGCATGGCTGGATAAGAGTTTGAGGAAGGATTAGCTAGAGAGGGGATGGGTGAGAAAGAATGGACTGGGGAGCAAGAGACAAGAACTGAGCTTGGAGGGTGAAAGAAGTGTTCAGCAGGGGGATAGGCTGGGGTAGGGCAAGCAGAGAAGTCACCCAGGGTGCTTCAGGCACTGCCAACATTGCCCATTTTGCTGGTCAGTCAGTAGATCAGGCAGGAATCATAAGCACCCAGTAAGGTTTGAGGAGGTGGGGACTCCCCAGAGCCTGGTTATTCAATTTTGCCTCCATGGCACCTGGAGGAAGGGGAGAAGGAGAAAAGAATGCATGAATGAGGGAGGAAGACAATATCTGGAGGAGAGATAGATCGCTTGGAGGAAGGGAGAATGGGTGCAGAGAGGGATAAGGGGGAAGAAAGTCCAGAGGGACAGGGAGAAGAGGGAGAGAATATCTGCAGGGAGGGAGAATGGGGAGGAGAACATACAAAGAAGGGGGAACCACCATTTATAATTTTTGCCCAGGGTGCCATTTGCCCTAAAACTGGTCCTGGGCTAGGGAAAGCCTGGAAAATTCTAGGTGGCAGTTCACCTAAATACCTGGTGCTTACATCCAGGAAAAGAGCTTTGGGTGGTTGACGTGAAGCGGTAGGACTGAGCTAGCAAAGAGCTGCTGCCATCAGGAGGGAGAGAAGACAGATACAGGTCAGCATAAAATCACCATCACTGGTCAGATGGGAGAGGAGTCAAGTCCAGGTTGGCGAAGAGCTGCCATTTGGAAAGAACCTGGGCCAGCGAGGAGCTGCCACCATTGGGCAAGCAAGGAGCCAAACGCAGGACAACAAAGGGCTGACACTGCTGTTGGGCATATGAGAGAGGAGCCAGAGCCTGGTGCAGTCTGGCAAAGAGCTGCCATTTGGCAAGAGTGGAGCCAAGTGTCTGCTGGCAAAGAACCTCCATCACAAGCATGAGAAGAATCAGATTTAGGCCAGTGAAGGGCCACTGTCTTTGGGTAGTCGGGAGGGCGGCTGCTGCAGTGTAGCCTTAGGGGACAGAATAGGAGTCAGTACTGGTGTGATAGTGTCTAACCGTCCTAGGCAGTGACATCATCACCCCATCACGTGATATCTCTCTCTCTCTCCATGCCACCACCTCCCCTGCGATTCACATTACCCACGTCACCAGAGCTCCATTCAAAGAACTTGCCGACAACCACATCCCAGCGCGCGACTCCTTCACTTTCAAAAATGCCGCCCAAATCCTTCGCTAAAAAAAAAAGCCACCTTCATGTCAAACTATGGTGCCCCACCCACTTCCGGTGCCCTAGGCAACTGTTTAGTCTGCCTAATACCTCCTGCCGGCCCTGGAAGGAGTGGTGAAGAAAGACTAGGGGTAGAAAACTGAAACAAAAAAGCAAAATAAATAATTTTAAAAACCCTATAAAGTAGCAAATCCATTGTATTCCAACTGATGGAATGTAAAATTCAATATCAATTAGCAGAATATGTGATATGAGTTTATGTTTGTGTGGTTCTGTTAGTGATATAGGGATACTGTATGGCTATATGAGTGACAGAGAATGTGATTGTATGTATGTATGTGTGTGAGTAACAGAGCTGTAGATATTCAAAGATATCCTGTTAAGTAAGTTAGCCAGATAAAACTGATCTGATATGGGATATTCAACAGCACAGCCATGCTGTTGAATATGCCTTGTAAGTTAGCCAGATAAGTCATCATGCTAACTTTAGATTTGCATTTGAGCAGGTCTAACTTATCCGATTAACTTAACTGGATATGTTTGAATATTGCTACTTATCCAGCTAAGGCCTGGATTTATCAAAATGTGGTAAGTACCACATGCAATTGCAAAAGTGGTGTGGTTTATTGCAATTTGTGCTAATTACCTATGTGAAGAGCTAAGTTAGTGAACATTGCGATAACATTATCAGAATTTGCGATAGGTGTCAGATCTGTTGTATTTCCTGCATATGACCACTGGGTGAACCATTTTTAGGAAGGGGAGAGAGAGAGAAAAAGAAAGAGAAAGAGACTGGCTGTAATGTCATCCCCATAGGTAGGTATTTGTATCCCTATGGTAGGCCCACCTAGTAACTCGAGGTGGGGTTTAGGTATGAGTGTAGGGGGTTAGGGGCCACTTTGACATTCTACGTGACACATACGAACAGAACAGTGGTCTCTTGTGAAGATTTGATGACCTTCAGAGTGAGGAAACTCACTTCAAGATGAGATTTGGGCAATGGTCTCTCAACCTAGCTTGATGGACTCTCTACCTGGGTAACATCAAGCTAGATGGAGAGAACATTCCCAAATCTCATCTTGGAGTGAGTTTCCTCACTCCGAAGGTCATCAAATCTTCACAAGAGACCACTGTTCTGTTCGTATGTGTCACGTAGAATGTCAAAGAGGCCCCTAACCCCCTACACTCATACCTAAACCCCACATCGAGTTACTAGGTGGGCCTACCATAGGGATACAAATACCTACCTATGGGAATGACATTATGGCCAGTCTCTCTCTCTCTCTCTCCCTCCCTCCCTCCCTCCCTCCCCTTCAATTCACCTCACATTGCCCTTACAGAAGATATCACAAAAGGCAATGAAACCTTACCACACAGTCATAGCAGCTATCACACAGCCTAACACAATTCAAAGAGGTGTTAAAATCAGCATTATAGCTCTTCAGACAGGCTAACCCAGCCCACTCTCCACTCCTCCTATTTTCTGAATTTGTATCACACCATACGATATAGTGCTATCACATGCGTTAAACACATTTTCACATGTGGTAAGGGCCTATCGCATGTGTTAACGGTGCTTTTCACATGCAAAAACACCTTATCAAATTTTGATAAATGACCCCCTAAGTTAGTTTTATAAGTAGCTCCTCCCTGCAATGCCCATATCCCACCCACCATTTATCCGGCTATCTAATTAGCTGGATAAGTAATCTGGCTAAGTGGTAGCCACTGAATGGCACCAGATATTCAGCTACCGCCACTTAGCCAGATAAGTCCCTACTTACCTGTTAAGTAGAGCTGAATATCCACCTCAGAATGTGGCTGTGTATGTAAGGGGGTCAGAGGGGTTGTGTGTGTGTATATCAGAGGTTGTTAAGCATGTGCAAAGGGGGCTTGCGTTGAATCTTTTGGTCAATGTCCTGAATCTCGTGCAGCAGAGAATAACCCTTCTGCTTCTTGCTGCAGGGAAGAGAAAGAGAGGAGGTCACCCTGGAGCAGACAGAAGAGGGAAGAGTCGATCCCCTTCCTAATCCAGCCGTCCCCTTCTGTTGTTCACCCCTCCCCTCCTATCTCACAGAGCACAGGAGGAAATGGAGGTGATCCTGGAACAGACACTGCAAAGCACAGAAGATCTGCTCTGCTACCTACGTGTCAATACATGCAATGGGACAAACCAGGACCAGTGGCAACCCTGTCTTGACATGACACCCTTCATTAGGCCGTCATGACTAAACATTTCCTGAATCATAATGAGCTTGTTTAATCAAGCTTTGTGGTTCTAACCAAGTAATATTTTTACTCATCATTTGCAGCATATTCATCTAAAACACCAACTGAATTTGTTAATGAATTAAAGATGCACCACAAGTGAAGTGTGAAAAGGAACAAAAGAGAGAGTATGAGCTAAGGGGTGTATTTCAGTGGAATATAGCCACCTAACTAGTAACTTAGATACTTAGATCATGGGGGAGGGAAATCTCCCCCCTCAATGGTTAAATCTAGCCACCTAGTTTTACTGAAAAAAAAAGTGGGCATCCCCAGGGGAGGGGTTTGGTCGGGAGCAGAAAGATAAAACTTGTAGGCTAAGTTAGTCCCCCAAACCTAGGCACTGCAATGACAAGGCAAAAGCTAGCTGCTTAGATTTTGGACAGCTTGATCTGAGCTCATTCTCAGATGAACACTGTTGTGGCTAAAAAGCTGCTTAACTTAAGTGGCCAAGTCTGGCCGGCAAGATCAGGTGTTCTGCCTCTCTGAGAATGGATTTCAGAACCATGAGCCTTCATTTGCAACCAGCCAGAGACTATTTTTCCCTATTTTTTATTTATTTATTTATTTAGTTATTGAGTTTTATATACCGTCATTCGGTAAAGCCATCATAACGGTTTACAAAAGTTCAAAATGCAAGATTTTTTAACAATTGAGCAAAAGGCATAACAGGAAGCATATTAAACAAAAAGAGAGACATCCAATTGCAAAGATATTAAGTGGAACTTGCACTACGGATTGCACTAAGGGGTGCACAAAGGTGAGGGCCCCTTTGTTGCACCCCTTTGGCGCGCGGCGCCTGGTGGCAAGGCGCCTTTCAACGGTCGGTGCAGCCCTTGATGACGTCGGGGGGGGGGGGCTCCTGATCGGGTCTCTCACTCTCATCGCTGTCATTGCAGCAACAGTCCATAGCCAATAGCCATGGGTCAAGGTGTGTTCTGAAATCCTACAATCATATGTCCTAAACCTGGCCACTAGTTGTCACTATTGCTCAATGACCAGGACTCCCTTGCCACATTTGCAGTGTTCCAGTCCTGGATGAACCAGGTATTGGAAGAGTTAAACCAGGAACTGAAGACAGATCCTTTTTATGGCAGTGCACAGGGTCTGCACAAAAACAAGTCATTTTAATAGTAAGGCATTGATGGCCAGGGATACTAAGGGGTTTCCCCATTTTGTGTCTATGAGAAAAATGCTGAAGCCTTAAGTTCCCAAAACATTTTTAAGGAAGCAGGAAGAGACTCAAGAGAGGGCTTGTCTTCCCAAAAGGAAACAAAAACGCAGAATATTTTGATTATGGTTAACATCACGTCTTCATGGCTCATTCTTGTTCACATTCTTTGATGTCAGCATAAATAAAATCATCCTCAAAGTTAGAAATGTGCTCAAGAACATTTTGCAATTCATTTAACTGTGTCTACTACATTCTTGCATTGAAACACCTGACAATTCAGAAATAACATATTCACAAGTAAAAATGCAAATCTTAGCCATATTTCCAGTAAATTCTTTGCATTTATTTGCATTTCCTGTAAAATAGATAAATTAGATTTCTGCTGCCCTTTATTAAAGCTGCTTTTCCATTGGGCACTTACTTTTGAAAGAAACAGACACATTAGGTTCAGCATCTTGTGTGCAGGGCAATTTTTGACTGTCATCGATGTCCTCCATGGGACCTTCTGGTTCTCCTTTATGGTGAACGTTTAGAGCTGGATTGTGGTTGATGGCTCGGTGGCAGTGTTGCACTCTGCCATGTGGTCCTGAGTCCCATGTCTGCTTCTCAGACTGGCCAGGGCTGGGGATGCTGCAGAGGCAACATTCTCAGTCCCTCCCCCATCCCCCAGGGCAAGGGCATCCCAGCCATCACAATGTCAAAATAGCAGCACCTAGTGATCCCAGTTAGGGTACACATGTACAGTTCTCTGCCCGAAGATTGCAGTTTTGATGACTGGACTAGATGAAATGAGTGTTACAAATGTGGAGGAAATCTAGGGAGCTCCAAATGAAGGCTCCTGGCACTCTTAGCTCCTGTATAGGTTGGTTTTGATTGAAATAGAAATCCAAAGCTGCAGGAGACAACTACTGGACTTTAATAAAAATTGGATTTTGACACTTCTTTATAACTACATAACACTGATTTATAAATTTCATGATAGGGCCTTAATTGCACGCATTAAATAATGCAGTGCAAATATCACATTGAGTATTCCAGTAGGAGAAGGGACCATTAGTGTCCGATGTGATACAGCAATGCAGGATTTAGTGCCAGAAAGGTGTGTTGTCCTTGCGATATGGGGGAGGAGGAAAAGGAGAGGGAGAGAGAGAGAAAACCTTTGATCAGAGTCACTGATACTCTGTATATATATGTACCATTGTAAAGGGGCACCTGAATCGGAGTGGGTTTTGGATGATGGGGTCGAGTTTGGGGGGGTGTTGTAACAGAAACATTCTGAGGCATTCATAGTAATATTGACTAGGGATGTGCATTCGTTCAGCATATATTAGGCAATTTCAACAAAATTTCCTAATTCATCCTGTTTCAGGGAAAACAAGTCCCGAACAAATTTTTCCCGAAATTTCAGGAAAAATTCGTTTTCGGGTTAGTGCGCACTAACTCCCGTTAGTGTGTGCTAATGTTAAAATGTTAGCGTGCACTAATTGGGAGTTAGCACGCACTAACCCAAAATTCGGGTCCCCCCGAATTTCAAAGGCCCGAACCGTGGGAAATATCATATTTCCCGCGGCGGACCGAAAATGAAACCTGAACCAAAAGGTTCGGGCTTTGCACATCACTAATATTGACATCACTAGACATTTGTAGTCATAATGGATGAAAAGTATAACAGCCTGCAAGCTGCATTGTACAAATCAATTCCTCTTGTTATACTTTTCATCCATTATAATGACTACAAATGTTTAGTGATGTCAATTTTACTATAAATACCTCAGAATGTTTCTGTAACACCACCCCCCCAAATTCCCCACCTTCGAAAACCCACCCTGATTCAAAGTGCCCCTCTACAGTGGTACCTATATACAGAGTGTCAGAGTGACACTATACAGAGGTTCCTTCTCTCTTTCTTTCTTTTTCTCATTAATCAGCAAAAAAATAGCACTGGTGCAGCAATAAATTTATCACACCTTGTGTAAATTGCCTATTTTCACTATATTTATAGCATTTTGATAAATCTAGGGGTTACTTTTATCACTCACTCCACACCATCTGCAACAGTTAGGCCAATCCTTCTTGTAACTCATTGAATCTAGAAGTTCCTTTTCTTTCTTTTTTTCTAAAGAAATGATAACAATTAATTCATAGATGAATTGGTCAAGACTGAGACTGGTTCTCCCTTTTCAGCTCATGTGAGTCCAACTATACAAACCATTTGTGGCAATCAAAAACATAGAAACGTGGTGGCAGAAGAAGACCACATTGCCTATCCCATCTGCCCATCCTTAAAATCAGGTCCTTGAACCAAGCAGGGGGTCCTTGGTTCAATTCTCCGACTGGGTCTTCCACATTTTGGCCTACCTGGGACCAAGGATGCTGTGGAGGTAGCGGTCACACACTGGATCTAGAGCCCAGGATCCAAGTTCTTGCATTAAAAACTAAAGTTTCAGAGTAAACTCCTCCTCTCCAGTGCTCGCAGCAGGCGCTGAGGGCAGCTGGTGCCACTGGGTAACTGCCCGTCTCTCCCCTATGTTGATCTCTGCAGGCGCGCTCCTCCTCTAACTCCTCACTAATGCCGGTGGAGGCAAAAGCAATAACAGAAGTCAAGAAAGCACGAAATAATCACAGAGGATACTTATCTGCAAAAAAGTGAAGGGAAAGCCAAAAGGGCAACTGGTGTGTCTGTCACTGCACCAGGAATAAATCTGGACAGACTGGATAGGCCTTACAGTCTGCCATCATATTCGGTTTCCATATTTTCATAATGGGAAACAAAACAAATCAATGCACTGTATAATAGCAGCACTGAAGCCAGACAGCTAACTCTGCCCCAGTACTGTATGATCCTTTTCTTAATTAAAAGATGCATTTTAATCCTAATGCATTTTTGTAACTGTGCAGAAAAGAAAAAATGATGAATTTTGTGTTGTGGACGTCTTCAGGTTTTAGTTCCTTTAATGCTGATGCTGTCTACTGAGATCTTGTGGGAAATGGAACAGCGCCTTTGCTGTAAGGATTCAATGCACAGACAAAGCAAAGCTCTTTTATCACTGCTCTCATTTTCATGCACAAAGTACATGCAGAAAGGAGATGATGATGGATCAGTTGTGGGCTCTAGAGGGCATGGATAAGCAAATGAGGGTCTTTTCCCAGACCTGGACGGGTTTCATTGATCAGCTTCCCAAAGCAGCCCAAAAAAAAAAGGCTCCTTTTGGTATAAGAGCAGCCTGCCTGACCTATTACTGGGCCTACAAATAAGTTATTAAGGCAAATGGGGAGAGCTGATAAGGGGGCCTGAGCTCCAGGAAGAAAGGGGCTTCCTATATATCTGTGGCTCTCAACTCAGTCCTCAAGCCACACCTAGCCAATCAGATTTTCAGGATATCCACGATGAATATACATGAAAAAGGTATATGCAAATCCATTTCATGCATATTCATCATATATATCCTGAAAATCTGACTGGCTAGGTGTAACTTAGGACTGGGTTGAGAACCCTTGCTTTAGAAACATCTCTCAGGTTTGAGGGTCATTGGTCTAAATTCAGATATACACTCCCCCGACCTCCCACAAATGATTATTATTTAAATTTATATTCTGCTTTTCGACACTTTAAAGCTGGTTACATTCAGGTACTGCAGGTATTTCCTTTTTCCCAGAGAACTTACAATCTACCTGGTTCACTAAGGGGTGAATTTCAAAAGCTCTATGTACACCAAAGCCGAGAGAGATGCGCAGAAATCAGGCAGGTGTGTGCCACATGGATTTTAAACAGCATACGAGTAAGCATGTATCTCCCGTTAAGGAATAGGCCTTTCTAGATTTCTCACTGAAATCCATGCGTAAGTATTACGCACACAAGTGCGCTGGGGTCCCATACCGTGTAACTTTACTTCTGCTACGGATGTCGTGTAAGTTCAGGAACAAAAAAAATATCTAGGCTAGTCAGCAGGGTAGGGGCTAACAGGGTTAAAGGGAGGCTAATTAACTAGGGGGCTTAGGAAGTCCTATTTTTACCTGGGCAAACTGGGAGCGAAATCGGGGAAATGATAATTGTGTCGGCGTTCATGCTACTAAAATGCCTCCACTTACATGCTAGAGGCGGCATTTGCGCGCACACGTGCATGTTCATATAAAATTTGCATACATATACCATGTGCGCATATTTGCACGTTTATTATAATATGACCATATCCTTTGGTGCGGGCCAGCATATGTATGCACAAGTGCGTCCATGCGGCTGTATCAAAGTTATGATCTGCGCGCATGATATAAAATAGGCTGTACGCACGTACATGTGCACACAATTTTATATGGACACACACGCAAATGCTGCCTCTACCACGTAAGTGGGGAGATTTTAGTAGACATTCGCCAACGCCATTACTGGTTTCCCCAGTTCATTCCCACTTCGTCCAGGTAAAGGATAGAACTTCCTAATCCCCCCCCCCCCCCCAGTTAATTAACCTCCCTTTTACCCTGTTAGCCCCTAGCCTAGTTTTTTTGTTCCTGGACTTTCACGCCATCTATAGCAGAAGTAAAGTTATGCAGTAGGGGACCCCAGTGAGTGCTTGTGCGCGTAAATACTTGCGTGCGGATTTCATTGAGAAATCTAGGAAAGCCCATGCTCCACCCAGACCATGCCCACTCCCCGCCCCTTTTTTTGCAAAAACCTTTTGGGGCGGATTTTAAAAGGAGCGCGAACAGCCTACTTTTGTTTGCGCTCCAGGCGCAAACAAAAGTACGCTGGATTTTAGTAGATACGCGCGGAGCCGCGCGTATCCACTAAAATCCTGGATCGGCGCGCGCAAGGCTATGGATTTTGTATAGCCGGCGCGCGCCAAGCCGCGCTGCCTACCCCCGTTCCCTCCGAGGCCGCTCCGAAATCGGAGCGGCCTCGGAGGGAACTTTCCTTTGCCCTCCCCTCACCTTCCCCTCCCTTCCCCTACCTAACCCACCCGCCCGGCCCTGTCTAAACCCCCCCCTTACCTTTGTTGGGGGATTTACGCCTCCCGGAGGGAGACGTAAATCCCCGCGCGCCAGCGGGCCGCTAGCGCGCCGGGAAGCGATCTGGGGGGCGGGTCTGGAGGGCGCGGCCACGCCCCCGGGCCGCCCCGGGCCGTAGCCACGCCCCCGGGCCCGCCCCCGGAACGCTCCCGACACACCCCGAAAACGCCGCGCGGTTCGGACCCGCCCCCCGACACGCCCCCTCCGAAAACCCCGGGACTTACGCGAGTCCCGGGGCTCTGCGCGCGCCGGGAGGCCTATGTAAAATAGGCTTCCCGGCGCGCAGGGCCCTGCTCGCGTAAATCCGCCCGGTTTGGGCGGATTTACGCGAGCAGGGCTCTGAAAATCCGCCCCTTTATGCACATACCGGAAAATACGCGTATACTTGCGCGCTTTTTAAAATCCACGCAGTGCGTGCTGGCTCGACTTCTGCGCATATCTCCCGACATTGGTGTGGACATAGGGCATTTAAAATTCACCCCAAAATGGGAAAAATGTCTTAATGAATCTGGCCCTAAATTTGTACCTGAGGCAACGGAGGGTAAAGTGACTTGTCCAAGGTCACAAGGCGCGGCAGTGAAATTTGAACCCTGGTTTATAGCCCTCTGCTCCAATCAGCTACTCCTTTGATTTCTCACTCTCTCTCTCCAGTTTCAAAAGTCACACAAAGGTTTCCATGTATAGCTCTATAGACCTAAATCCAATTAATAGCCTTACCTGCTGAAAGTATCCTACACTATCAACCTACAGGACAGAATTCTGAAGCTCACCTCATGAGCATTAAAATGTGACATTTCATAGCAAAATAGGCTTGCAGGTCAATTTTTCTCTCTGACTGTGTTTCTCCTGAGTTTGTGTTGTCAAAGCAAATATGTTTCCTAAAGTAATCGCACAAATCACTTATAAACTAGCAACTTCCATGCACACCTCTTGGCCTCGGCTCAGTGCCCTTAGACTGCCCCTTTCTTGAGTCTGCAACCAAAAATGCACACGTACTTTCGATGCTTACAAAAATAGCATATTCACAAATACATGCTACTGACACATGTATATGCTCATTTTCCATGTGCAAACCCCTATTAAATGCACTCATAGGTTTGTACCTGAGGCATGGAGGGTGAAGAGACTTCGTCAAGCTTATCAGGCTGCCCTTAATTATTATTCAGAAGCTATATTTGCAGACATTAGAGACCCAGTACATGCAAATCTATCCCATTCATTAGGGATGTGCATTCATTTGAGACAATAACAGGAAATACTAATGAAATCTCCCAATTTGTTTCAATTTGTTTTTTTTTTTTTTAAAACAAAACAAAAGCAAATGCATTTTGTTCATTTTTACTTCATTTCATTTTTAAAAAGTGTGCCACCAAAAAACCCAGGCCCCTCCCCCCTCATTTCCCCATTGACTTCTCTTATCAAAATGTGTATCCTGCATTGCCATTATAAGTGGATAAACTGGGAAAAAAATTCTTATTAAAATCATCAAATGAAAAAAACCTAGACAAAATACAGAAATACAAAAATACCAAAAATGGGAAAAATGCATCCTCACTGTCAGACTTGACTATCTTGCTTGTACAGTAGTTTGAGGACTTCATTACTATAAAGCCTTCAGCTATTACCCTTAAATATATATGACTTGTACAGTTAAATTAAGGCTCATCATGGAGCAGGAATGATCCCCAGTAGCTTCTTACCTGCCTGCCTGCCTGTACTGTGATTAAAAAAGGGCACTGGAGGACCAAGGCTTAAATTTATTCTGTACAAAAATGGTACCAGCCTAGTCCTGGACCTAGCCGGTGCCATTTTATATGGCAAAATTAACAGTGGCACTGGCCTTCATCTGCAGGTGCCATTGTTAATTTTGCTGTGCAAAATATTGCTGACCATGCTGGCACCATTTTATATGGAAGGGATTCCCCTTTTTTTATCAGAGTACTGGCAGGGCTAGAACCAGAGGGGCTCCTGCCCCATGAAGAATATCAGCTTGCTAAGAGGATTCAGTTGGGGGCTGGGGGTGGGGGGAGATTGGGAAATATTGAGGTTTTTTGGGACCTGTGTTTTGGTTTTGTGGTTTTTTCTTTATTTCGTTTTAAATAAATAAAAAGAAGTTAAAGAAACAAACACAATGGAAAAAAAAAAAAAAAAAAAAACCCAAACCTAAACCAAACAAAATGAAAAACAAAATGTGTTCATACCACTACATGCAGATTCATTGTGGTACTCAAGAAAGCCAGATTGGTTAGGTGTGCCTTCATGAATGGGTTGGGAAATATTTATCATGTGTTGTTGCCAATACTGTAACTTTTTAACAGAATGCAGGTTAAAAAATGAAACAGCTCATGCCATGATGTTTTCTTAAATGCCTTGCAGTTAAATGACCGAAACAAAAATGACAACATACTGGCTAATTTTAAAAGGAATGCGCGTGCGTCCATAAACTCGCGTATCCGCGCACGAGCGGAGATACGCTGCGATTTTATATCGTGCGTGTCAGTAAGCGCGTTTCATTTTAAATGCCTCTGCCGCGCGTATGTGTGCGTGTAATCTTAAGAGGCGGCTTGAGTAAATGTCCCGCGTGTAGTTCCGCTAGGGCTTTAGCAGCTTTTACGTGCGTATGCAGGTGGATTTTAAAACATGCTCGCGTGAGAAAAAAAAAACAGTTTTTCCAATTAGTCCACCAGTTTGCCCAGTTGATATTGAGGTCTTCAAGATCCCTCTGGTTCTTCATCCTGTAAGCCCCCCACTTGACCCCGAATCCTCACGCTGTGCTGAAAGCCCTAAAATTCTAGACCTGCTCCTCATCAGGACTTGCAGCAAATTACGAGGATAACACGCGGACGTGCGCCACGGTCAGCTTTTTAAACATTCGGAGTTACGCGTGTAAGTCTTCGTCCCGCCCTAGAATGCCCATATTCTGCCCATTTCCCACCCCCTTATTTTTGACGCGCGTATGGGTATGCATGCGCGTACTTCGCGGATTCTTAAAATTCGTGTCGCTCGCACGCGGCCCGCATACGCGCGTATGTGGCCGTTTCTGCGAGAGCAACGCTTTAAAAATGTACCTCCAAAGTGAGAATCAGTAACTACAGATCAGAAGCAGAGCAGGCTTTCGGAGTGTGCGACCTGTGTGACTGCACAGGGTGCCATGTATGAGGGGGCACCACAATGCCCACACCCCCCTCCCCCATACCCTTCCATATCATGTAGGCAGAGTGAAAAAGAGGGAGATGGGGGGGGGGGGGGGGGCAACGGGGCTGGGTAAAGGGTGGGGGAGGAAGAAAAGGGGATCACTGTGCTGGAGCCACTGCCACTACTGAAGGGAGGGAGCACTGTGCCAGAGCTGCAATCACCAAAGGCGGGGGAGGAAGAGAAGGGGCACCAATTTCAGTTTTCGCACAGGGCGCCGGTTAGCCTAGAGCTGGCTCTGATCGCAAACCTTCTCTAAGTATTGATTCAGAAATGGTAGTAAAATTATTCTGTATCCTCTTGTTCAAAGCCGATGTAATTACGACTGAAATCGCATCTTCAAAAGAGGGAACCATTTGACTTCCTGCCTAGTGGCGTCACCTCTGCTTGTGGGTTGCATTTAAAAAAGAAACGAATGCAAGGGAAGAATATGAGCCCTGCTCTGCAGGCTATGAGTTAACTTGTTGAGAAAGCTATCATAAAAAAGAAATGCTGTATGTCCAAAGCTAAGAAGAATGTTTCCTGCTTTATCCAACTCCAAATGGAAAAAGAAAAAGGAATTCAAAGCACGCAGCTGACTGAAGAAAGCTTAAGATCTGCTTGAGCCAGCCAACTCGGTACAGTCAGTTTTGCTCCCGTTGGAAGCAATACCACTGATATTTCTTTCTGCTTAGTTGACCTCTGAGGCCTGGCACTAAAATATGTTCCATTACTACACACGAAGCGGGGACGGTGTCTTTGCAGAAGATTTGTGAGCACAAAAATGTGTGCCAGTGACGCTGCAAAGCAGGGCTAAAGTTGAAAACCCAGGCAAGGATCCAGTTAGTCATGCAAAATTTGGAAATACCCATCAGAGTCTGCTCCAGACTGAGATCTTGCCTGGCTGCAGCCCAGTTAGAGGGGGTTTTTTTAAGGCTTTTCTCCGGTCTTTCGTTCAACTGGAGACTGAACTTTCTCTTTGGAAGAAGGCAAGATGAAGTTATATATATATATTTTTTCTTTTTTAAATCTTCTCTGATTTAGTACTTAAAAAAATGACTCCCAGCCTCACTAAAGGACAAGAGCCAGGATGGGAATTCAGTAAAGGTAAAATCAAGTGCCCACATTTATTGCATAATCCCGCAGGGAGGGAGCTGGCAGCTACTCATGCCAAGGCTAAAAAGCAAATTATTGCTAATAACTTCTCACCATGCTCTTCATGAAAAAAAAAAAAATTTACCCCTTTAGGTTCGGTTTCAAATGAAAGCAAACAAACTCTCAAGCAATCGGTTGACAAGAATGCTTATTTCAGTCTTCAGCTGCAGTTCTAGTTAAGTTTGTAATTTCTTATCGCAAAAGACGGAAGCACTAATACAGCTGAATCCCCACCCCCAGCCCAGAAAGCCAAAACAAAACAAAATGAAAAAAAATGTCTGTTTGCACTACCTGCAAATTCATTGTGGTTCTCAAAAGGGAGGGTGTTGAAATGCGGGACATGCACCCAGCTTTAACTGATGCTTCTTGGCTGTATTGCCCTTATTTTCAGTTTTCTTTTAACAGCTATGGTGTTCAGGTTCTTTTCTCAAATAATATTAAAACTGTAAGTGCTGTCACGCTATACTGGGGCCCCCTGTTTTTGTGATACCAGCGCATTACCCTAGTTAGTACTGAATCTCATCCACCACGTCTCTGCCCATTTGTCTTTATATCCTGTGAAACAAATGTGTCCTGCACCACATTTTCAATGGGACACAATTTGGTGTCGGCAAACAGAAAAGCTGCTGCTTATTCCTTGCTCCAGGCCATTGTTAAATTAAGGATCAGTGATGCAAGCACAGATCTCTCTAGGATATCACCTATTACTTTATCCCAGTTCGGATATGTGCCTTTCCCTTATCCACTCACATGTGATTTTTCTAAACACAATGTTCATAATATAAGAATGACTCTTTCATGGGGAACTAAATCAAGAGAGTTTAGGACAGGCTGGTCTGGTGGTTCAGCTGCACTGCTGAAAGACCCAAGTTAGATACCTCATACCTGGGCCTGGCTTCTGTTTCCTGGGCCAGCCAGGGAGAGGGATACTCTACAGGCAGTGTTCACAGCTCCTTAGGTGGGGGGTGGTGTGGAGAGGGAGGGGGAAGGAGAACAGGAGGTGTAGTCTCAGCCTGTGCTCAATGGGGACACCTGCTAGCTAGACAGAGGGTGCATGTGTACCAGGCTGCAGATAGAGCCATATCTTCAGCCTCTGGACAAGGACTGTCCATGCAATGGCTGGGCGAGGACATGCAGTTGCAAATGAAGGATCAGGGCACTGTAGCCCAACAATTCAGTATACAGCGGTGTTACTCACAATCAATTTTAGCCCAGTTGAGGTGAAAACCCAAAGAAGGAGGAAACTGCCTGGCAAAAAAAAAAAAAAAGGAACAAAAATGTTTTAAATAAATAAAAATAAACTCCATCAGTCATATCAGGTGTGCCGCTATGTTCTGCTCTGCGTTAACACGATTATCTGAGAGTCTCTTAATGCTGATAGCAGTAATCTCAATTTGTGCCCTGTCACCACTCACTGGTTCATAATTGCAGCCATAGAAATAATAGTAGGTTGGCATCTGCTGGCACTCTGTTTTTGTGCCGCATCCAGGGGAACCCCAGTGATGCAGCGCTGCTCCAAGTATAGCCCATGGATTGTAATTCAATAAGGGTTGGCATAATAACAATGCCGGTTACTCCCGTCCAGAGCCCCGTCAGAGACAACAGCAGGAAATGGGGCTGGAAACCTCGGTAATTAAAGGGTATCTGTGACTTTATTTGTTTTTTTTCCATTTCGGTGGCAAAAACATTCATAAGATATCCCAGTTTGGAAGGAACCAAATTTTAGACTTCTTGCTCTTTATAACTGAATATCTAGCCACATTTTCTAAACGTTAAGAAATGAGGTTAACTAAAGTATGAATCAGCGCTGCGTACGTCTAGTGGCAGTATAAAATGCCAGTTATTATTAGCAGTAGCCATCATATTCTTTAATTCTACAGACATGAGTCTGAATTTTTTTTCAAGGGAACCAGATTTTGGCATGCTGGATTATTGCAGCCTTTGATTTGGGAACCGAGACAGAGAGAGTGAGAGAAACCTTTTACAAATTGCATGATGTCCCTTCCTCTCCCCTCCTCCCCTGAAAGGTCAAAGGGTTGAAATCCAATGTTAATGCGCCTTTGCAGCTTCAAAGGCATTCTGCCTTCAGCAGTGCCATGGTCGCCTCTTCCATCCTGTGACCTTTAAGAATTGGTTTGGCAGACGGTTGTGGTTTGTCTCTTTAAGCTGTGGGACGGGATCCAAAAATCATGCACAAACTGGAGAAGGTATGCAATGGAAAAAAAAAAAAAAAAAAGCCCAATTATATAACATCTAAGGGAGTTTCCAGCCCCAAGATGTTTTCTCACTTTTAAAAAATTCCAGTAGGTCTTGGCAGTAGCACACAAATGTCATAATTGCACTTCAGCTAATTTATGCTGTTAAAAGTTTACTAGGGGAATTCGATTGCATCCCCTTCTCTGTTTCTACTTCCCAGCTGGCTGTTCTCAGGGTGCGATGATTTACAACCTCTATCCACCATTTCCATCTTCCATGCAGAGGCCCAAGGACCCCCCTGCAACCGAAGAGGGCAACAAACATGACACAAGGGGTTGGAACGGCTTGGTTGTGAAGACTTAACAGATTACAGCTCTTCAGCTTGGAGAAGAGACAACTAAGAGGAGATATGACAGAGCAGGGGTGGGCAAACCTTTTTGGGCTGGAGCCACATTACAAGTGGCCCGAGTGGGCGGGGGCCCTCCCTGGAGCTCCTCGACACAGAAACCAAACCCCCAGCACTTGCTGCAGACGTTTCCGTATACAGCAGGCTTACGCACCATCATTTTTAGCACCCGACGAACTCCTTCAGTCGTGGATCACAGCCTCTAAGAAAATTAGCAAGACCTTCAACCCAAGAGGTGCGTTTCCCCAGCTAGCAGACTACCTCACCTGGCCACAAATGCAGAATAAAATGCTATAAAGTATAAATAGAAAGGTGCAGACAAAAAAAAAGTAAACTGGAAGCCACTAAAAGCCAGATTCATATGCAGGGCAATAATGTAAAAACAGAACTATCACCATTCCTCATAAAACAAAGTCAAGAAATATAAATCAATCATAACAGTGAGGAAACCATACTAATACAAAGAATATTTCAAAACAGATGAATAGAATATATAATAATTAAGAAGAATAAGGATAAAAAATATTAAATGTTTCCCCAAAATCAATTAAATATTTCAAAACAGCAGTCATTTCAAACACCCAATAATTAAAACTAGTAAGGATAAAAGTTTTCCTCTCTCCATAACTACGAACTTTTGATTTTCGGTTACCCTGAGATTGGATTAGTGTAGGGGAGAACACACACTTTCTCCTCCCTCTCTCTCTCTCTCTGTCTCATATACACATACATATACTCACACTCATGAATACTTCTACCTACTCTTTTCATTGCCCTCCACTTCTTCCCTCCCACCTTTCAATCATTCACCCTCAGTCATTCATCCCCTTCCCACCCCTCTCATTCATTCACACTCCCACTCAATCCCCTCACTCCCACTCACCTTCTTCCCTTGAATCTCATTCACCACTCTCTCCCATCCCTGTCAGGTTCCTGCTTCCCTCTCACTCCCTCTCCCTCTTTCCCACTCACTCCTTCCCTCTCAGTCACTCTCCCTCATTCCCACTCACTCCTTCCCAGTCACTTTCCCTCCTTCTCACTCATTCCCTTCTTCCCACTTACTCACCACTCACTCATTTCCCACTCAGTCATGTTCCCTCCTTCTCACTCATTCATACTGCCTCCTTCCCTCTCACTCCCTTCCCACTCAGTCATGCACCCTCCTCCCCAATCACTCCCTTCCTTCTCAAACACACCCTCTCCCCTCATTCACTCCCTTCCCCGTTACACACCATCTCCTTCCCCCATTTAGTCCCTTCTCTCCCCTCTCAGGCACTCCCCACCCTCACCCCTCCCATACCCTTCCCAAGCCACCATGTGACCTACCCTTCCTGATGGGGTTCTCTCGTCTTCATCCTGCCAGCTGGTTGCTGGAAGCCTGCTGGCAGGTCAACTTAGGGCTCACCATGCTGCAGGGCCTCTTCTTGCTGGCGGAGAGTGCGAGCCCTGCCAGCATGAGATGCCATGGTGCTACAGGGCCTGTTCTTGCTGGCAAGGGGCAGGAACCTCGCCAGCTAGCCATCCTCTTCTTTTGTTATAATAAAAAAAAAAAAATTATATTGATCATGAAGTTGATTGTATTTTTATTCTAACTTTGTTTTATTATTTTTTTTATTTTATTTGAATGTTTATGTTACTGCTATTGTAAACCACTTTGGTCAATCTTGTATTGGTAAAACGGTATATAAATATTTTAAATAAATAAATAAATAAAATGCCGTGGTGCCAGTCCTCTTCATACTGGCAGGAGTGGAAATCTCACCAGCACATAATTTAATGTGCCGCAATGCAGCTGGATCCTCTTCCTGCTTGTGGGGATGGGAACCCCGCCAGCACATAATTTAGTACACTGCGACATAGCCAGGTCCTTTTCCTCATTTATTTATTTATTTATTTGTTGAGTTTTATATACCGTCATTCGGTGCAGCCATCATGACGGTTTACAAGATTCAAACACAATACAGATAATTAAACATTGCTGATCATTGCAAAAAACAGTGGGAGGGAAGATGGGATGGGGGAGAGGGAGGGGGTAAAAAGGGAAGTAATGGAAAGAAAGGGAAAGGAGGATAGTAACGGTATTGAGATTTATTCATCTTAGAGACAATCTCTTTGTGTTGTTTCTTATGAGTTCATAGTGGTATGACAATGGTTGATGCTGGTTGCTGTTTCTTTCTTGCGTGGGTTTGGTTGGTGGTACTGATTGTTGTTAGATCGTTGCTTTAACTGATTGTCAATGCAGACTTTGTGGAAAAGCAATGTTTTTAGATCCTTCTTCAATGTTTTGATGTTGGTTTGTGTTCTCAAATCAGGTGGTAGGGAGTTCCATATTTTCGGGCAGGCAATGGAGAATGCTCTATCTCTTGTGGTTGATAGGTGAGCATCTCTGATGGGAGGAATTGTTAGACGAAATGTGTTGATTGATCGTAAGTTCTTATGGGCATTTTGTAGGGTGATTTTTAAACTTGTTTGTTTTTGATGATCGGTGTGTACTAATTTATGTATGATGGTCATGGTCTTATGTTCAATTCAGGATTTAATAGGAAGCCAGTGTAGTGAAGTTAGTATGGGGGTGATGTGATCGTTCTTTTTTTTTCCAGTTAGGATTCTGGCTGCCGAGTTCTGCAAAATCTGAAGAGTTTTGATGTTGTTGATTGGATCCCTTAGCTTCCCCCACCCTCCCGACCCCCCCCAAAAATCGTTTTACAAGTACCTGGTGGTCAGTCGATGGCCTGCCACTAATAAAAATGGCGCCGCTGGCCCTTTGCCCTTACCATGTGACAAGGTTTCCATGCCATTGGCCGGCCCCTGTCACATGGTAGGAGCACTGGATGGCCCACGCCATTTTTAAAGATGGCGCTGGCCATCCATTACTCCTACCATGTGACAGGGGCCGGCCAATGGCACGGATACCCTGTCACATGGTAAGGGCAAAGGGCCATTGGTGCCATTTTTATTAGTGGCAGCCGACAGCCTGAGAGCGGGAGATCGCTCCTGGGACTCCCACTGGACCACCAGGTACTTGTAAAAGGTTTTGGGGGGGAGGAAGCTAAGGGATCCGTTTTAAAGGGTCGGGGTGGGGTTTTTGTTTATCAGCTCGGGCGCAGCTGATAAAAAAAAACCTGATCGAGCTGCATATATATATATATATAATATATACTCTCAGATAATAGAAGGATCAGGGGACACTCCATGAAGTTAGCAAGTAGCTCACTTAAAACAAATCGAAGAAAATTATTTTTCATTCAGCACATAGTTAAGCTCTGGAATTCATTGCCAAAGGATGTGGTTACAGCAGTTAGTGTAATCGGGTTTAAAAAAGGTTTGGATAAGTTTCTAGAGGATAAATCAATAAACTGCTATGACGGTAATTAATAACCAATAGTAGCTTGTGATCTATCTAATGTTTGGGTACTTACCAGGTACTTGTGATGTGGATTGGCCACTGTTGGAAACAGGATACTTGGTCTGACCCTTGGTCTGACCTAGTATGGCATATCCTATGTTCAGTCTGATGGACTATTTTGCTCATGTGGCCTAGCCATCTGCCCAAGAAACCAATAAGGAGAATATGTTCTAGACATGGCAGCAACACTACAGTTGATTTCTCTCTGTTGAGTATGGTTTTCGTGGTTGTTCATTTGAAGGGTTTGAGTAGGGCCTAAAGAAATAGTAGTCTGAGAAGTTGGCACAGCAGGGAGCTCTGCATAAAGGAAGGGAGCCTGAAGTATTTAAGCAGCAGCAGCTAAAATTTGCAGTCAGGTGGCAGCAGTTGTGAGAGACTCAAAAAGAGAAAGAGAGAAGAGACAGAGAGAGAGAGAGAGAGAGAGAGAGAGAATCAGGACAAGCAGTGTTATGATTTTGCTCGCGGCTAGGGCCGCGAGCAGCCTCTCACCTCTCCCACCACCGTCCCACACGGCTTGGAGGCCACTATTGGTCTTTCATGGTGGTCAGAGGCACTGCCGCCTGCGGTCTGGAGACCGCCCATGTCTTCTTCCTGCATGGCAGGCTGTGCCGCCATGCTTCCATGCAGCCTGGGGCCGCTGCTGTTCCTCCTATGTAGCCTGGAGGCCGCCGACGTCGCCTTATCCCTGGCATGGGGATCCTCCGCTGTCAGCTTCTCCTCCACGGCACAGAGCTGCATCCAGCTTCCTTCTGCAGCCTGGAAGCCACCACTCACACTGGGCCTGGTTTTGCGGCCTAGTGCCGCTCCTGCCCTAATCTGCAGCATGGACGCTGCTCTCCAGGGTCCTGCCCTAGGCATAAGGCTGTGCCTCTCTCCGATTCTTAAAGGGTCCACAGTGGGAGTAGTCCTGCGGCCCCCTCCTGATGAAATCCTCCTGGGTGTTCATCTTCAGCCTTATAAGAAGGGCCTTTCATCAGTTCTTCGTTGCCGTTACAAGGAGCCAGTCCATTCCTGGACTTCTTCTTATGATCTCAGTTTCTACTAGGGATGTGAATCGTTTTTCGACGATTAAAATTATCGTCCGATAATTTTAATATCGTCTTAAACCGTTATGGAACACAATACAATAGAGATTCTAACGATTTATCATTATAAATTGTTAGAATCGTGAGCCGGCACACTAAAACCCCCTAAAACCCACCCCCGACCCTTTAAATTAAATCCCCCACCCTCCCGAACCCCCCCCCCAAATGACTTAAATAACCTGGGTGTCCAGCGGCGGTCCGGAACGGCAGCGGTCCGGAACGGGCTCCTGCTATTGAATCTTGTTGTCTTCAGCCGGCGCCATTTTCCAAAATGGCGCCGAAAAATGGCGGCGGCCATAGACCAACACGATTCCACGGCAGGAGGTCCTTCCGGACCCCCGCTGGACTTTTGGCAAGTCTTGTGGGGGTCAGGAGGCCCCCCCCAAGCTGGCCAAAAGTTCCTGGAGGTCCAGCGGGGGTCAGGGAGCGATTTCCCGCCGCGAATCGTTTTCCGTACGGAAAATGGCGCCGGCAGGAGATCGACTGCAGGAGGTTGTTCAGCGAGGGTTCCGGCGCCTCGCTGAACGACCTCCTGCAGTCGATCTCCTGCCGGCGCCATTTTTCGTACGGAAAACGATTCGCGGCGGGAAATCGCTCCCTGACCCCCGCTGGACCTCCAGGAACTTTTGGCCAGCTTGGGGGGGGGCCTCCTGACCCCCACAAGACTTGCCAAAAGTCCAGCGGGGGTCCGGAAGGACCTCCTGCCGTGGAATCGTGTTGGTCTATGGCCGCCGCCATTTTTCGGCGCCATTTTGGAAAATGGCGCCGGCTGAAGACAACAAGATTCAATAGCAGGAGCCCGTTCCGGACTGCTGCCGTTCCGGACCGCCGCTGGACACCCAGGTTATTTAAGTCATTTGGGGGGGGGGTTCGGGAGGGTGGGAGATTTAATTTAAAGGGTCGGGGGTGGGTTTTAGGGGGTTTTAATGTGCCGGCTCACGATTTTACGATTTTTCACGATATTTTACCCCCCCAAACGGCAACAATACGATTCCTTCCCCCTCCCAGCCGAAATCGATCGTTAAGACGATCGAGGACACGATTCACATCTCTAGTTTCTACTAGGCACTCTGTTCTTCGTGGGAATTCCTTGTCTTCGTCTATGGTTTCATGTCCTGGTCTCTCATCGGATCCTGTGTCTCCATCTCGTCGGTTCCTGATGTCATCGCCTTGATGCTTCTGATGTTCCAGATGTACAGTATTCCATGTTCTGACATCCAGATGTTCCGTCCCTTGACACCTCTTTGATGCTCTTGACTGAGTGACCTGGGGATCTGAAGTCCTGATGTTCCAGACTTCCTGTTCTCCTGATATCCTTGTGTCCAGATGTCCTTCTATCCAGTTGTCCTGATCTTCAGCAGCGCAAACCTCCAGAAGACCTTTGCTTTTAATGTTCTGAGTTCCAAGTTCCGCGTCTTGAATCCTGAGTCTTGAATCCTGAATCCTGTCCTGGTCTTCAGAGCTTCTTGTGTCTGCTTCCATCCATGCCTAAGACTCAGCCAGAACCTGCTCCGCTCCAGCGTGGCCCGTGTCTTGCCTTGACTGGCTATGGAGGGCACGTCTCAGTACAGGCCTCTTCTGAATCTTCGTCATGTTCTGATTTGAAGTTCTACTGATTCGTCTGGAGTCTGCTTCGCCTTCAGCGTGGTCCGCGACCTGTCTTGAGTGGCTGTGTAGGGCACGCGGCGAGGCAGCACTCACTCAGTACTTCTCCATAATCCTGAACCTTGCCTGAACCCTCCAAGTAACCTGAGTCTATATCTGAGTCCTTTGTATATCCTGAGTCTTTGTCTGAGTTCTTGTTCTGCCCTCAGCCTTTGCCTGTCCTATCGCATCTGCCGTTCCCATTCGGCAGGTCCAAAAGGGCTATCAAGTGGCCGGAGGGCTACCCCAGAGACCAACATTGCATTGTTGGATCTCTTTGACGCGCTCAGGTTCAGCAGAGGCCAGGGCTACTGATCTTCAGTCTGTCTGCATGTGTTTGGACAAGTCTCGCCTGCTTCAGTGCTTCCCTGGAGCCCCTCTGTGGTTGCGCCATGGTCCAAGGGCACACTAACCTCCCCGGAATTGGGACCGCTTCCCAGTGCTCCCATAACAGGTGGCAAAGGCCATGTGCCCAGTGAGTGTGTTCCTGAGATGGGCCCATACTTTTGGACTTCCAAGAGTTTTTTGTTTTCAGAATTTTTTTTTGTCTTGCCTATGATCCGCAGGAGGCGCCTGCCATCTCCAATCGTCTCACTGTGATGTTGGCTCTTTTTCCTGGGTTCCATATGACCTGCAGGACGTGCCTTCGCCCAGGTTTCCACATCCAGTACCAAGATATTTGCATTTCCAAGTTGGGGCCTTGTGTAATCCATCTCCAGTTCGTTGAACTCTCCAAGTCAGTGAAGCAGACTTGAGGAGGGTGTCCTTGAAGAGGGGGGTACTGTTATGATTCTGCTTGTGGCTAGGGCCGTGAGCAACCTCTCACCTCTCCCGACACTGTCCCGTGTGGCTTGGAGGCCGCTGTTGATCTTTCCTGGTGATCGGAGCCGCTGCCATGTAGCTCTGTGGTCCAGAGACTGCCCATGTCTTCTTCCTGCACGGCGGGCTGTGCCGCCATGCTTCCATGTGGCCTGGGGCCGCCGCTGTTCCTCCTATGCAGCCTGGAGACCGCTGACGTTGCCTTTTCCCCTGCGTGGGGAGCCTCTGCTGTCAGCTCCTCCTCCGCAGCACAGAGTCGCCTCCAGCTTTCTTCTGCGGCCTGGAAGCCGACGCTCACACTGGGCCTGGTTTTGCAGCCTAGTGCCGCTCCTGCCCTAATCCGCAGCATGGATGCTACTCTCCAGGGTCCTGCCCTAGGCATGAGGCCGCGCCTCTCTCCGTTTCTTAAAGGGCCCACAGTGGGAGTAGTCCTGCGGCCCCCTCCTGATGATGTCATCCTTGGTGTTCATCTTCAGCCTTATAAGAAGGGCCTTTCATCAGTTCTTCGTTGCCTTTACAAGGAGCCAGTCCATTCCTGGACTTCTCATCAACTCAGCTTCTCTTAGGCACTAGGTTCTTCATGGGAATTCCTTGTCTTCGTCTATGGTTTCATGTCCTGGTCTCTCGTCAGATCCTGTGTCTCTGTCTCGTTGGTTCCTAATGTCATTGCCTTGATGCTTCTGATGTTCCAGATGTCCAGTATTCCATGTTCTGACATCCAGATGTTCCATCCCTCGACGCCTCTTTGATGCTCTTGACTGAGTGACCTGGGGATCTGAAGTCCTGATGCTCCAGACATCCTGTTCTTCTGATGCCTTGTGTCCAGATGTCCTTCTATCCAGTTGTCCCGATCGTCAGCAGTGCAAACCTTCAGAAGACCTTTGCTTTTAATGTTCTGAATTCCAAGTTCTGAGTCTTGAATCCTGAGTCTTGAATCCTGAATCCTGTCCTGGTCTTCAGAGCTCCTTGTGTCTGCTTCCGTCCATGCCTAAGACTCTTCCAGAACCTGTTCCGCTCCAGCGTGGCCCGTGCCTTGCCTTGACTGGCTGTGGAAGGCACGTCCCGGTGCAGGCCTCTCCTGAATCTTCTTCATGTTCTGATTTGATGTTCCACTGCTTCGTGTGGTGTCTGCTTTGCCTTCGGCATGGTCCGCCACCTGCCTTGAGTGGCTGTGTAGGGCGCGCGGTGAGGCAGCACTCACTCAGTACGTCTCCATAATCTTGAACCCTCCAAGTAACCTGAGTCTACATCCAAGTCCTTTGTTTATCCTGAGTCTTTGTCTGAGTTCCTGTTCCACCCTCAGCCTCTGTCTGTCCTGTTGCATCTGCTGTTCCCATACGGCAGGTCCAAAAGGGCTATCGAGTGGCCAGAGGGCTACCCCAGAGACCAACATTGCATTGTTGGGTCTTTTTGATGTGCTCAGGTTCAGCAGAGGCCAGGGCTCTTGATCTTCAGTCTGTCCGCCCATGCTTGGACATGTCTCGCCTGCCTCGGCGCTTCCCCGGAGCCCCTCTGCGGTCGCACTGTGGTCCAAGGACACACTAGCCTCCCCAGAATTGGGACCACTTCCCAGTGCTCCCATAACAGCAGAACCTGGAGTGGAGTCAGGGAAGCAGAAATGGAGAGAAGAGCTCACACCCCCTTTCTTATTTAGAATGATATCAGGGAGGCAGAATTGAGTAGGAAGGGTTTCCACAGACTTAAAACACATTATACTGCTGCTCCTCTAGTTAAAGTTTCCTTTTGGATCCTAAAAGGAAACTTTATGGGCAGATTAGCAGCCTGAATCTGGTCTCTCTTATCAAACTGACTGGCAGGTTGGACAATTGTGAAAGAGGTGGTGCCAGACAAAATGTGCCTGAAAAAGGAGATCCAGTTGGCAGGTTGGCAAATTATTTCAAGGCATGAAGCCAGATATGGAATCTCTGAAAAAGGGGTTTGAATGAGGAGAGTCAACTAGACTGTGCCTCAGGATCCCTTGTTCCAGCTGACACAATTTACCTGATGAGACCACCATCTGCAGCCTCTGATGCTTTCCAGCTCTCCCATGGTAGTCAGGCTTGTACCCGCCCCCCCCCCCCCCCTGATGACATCACCATTTGGACCATTTAAAGGTCCCACAGTGACGCCTTTGTGCACATTCCAGTGTTTATGGGTTAAGGACAGCATGGACATGTTTCTCACATTAGCTATAAGAGAGGCTCACCTCAAAATTCTCAGTTGATTAAGTGCACTAGTTCTCATGTCTTGGTTATTTCTCTTTCCTCTTGTATTCTTTTCATGTGCCTGATTAATCCACGCTCGGTCAGGAAGAGAGTAGAAATGTATCATGAATTTGTCATTGATTCCCAGCCCAACTTATTATGTATCACTGGATCTTGGCTTTTCTATTCCGCCAATGTCCTTCTAAACCAACTCTGCCCACCTGGTTATCAATGTTTTTCCAATCCTAGTTTCCAATCCTAGATTTGCTAAAAAAGGAGGTGGCCTTTTCATTCTTTCTAAACATAACTTTGGCCTTAACATTTGTCCTCATGAAGTGTCATTTATTAATAACAAAGACTGGAGAGTTTGTTTTACTATCCACCTGGACAACTCAATCACAACTATGTGTCAATAATAGATTCTTTACAAGAAATTAGACAAGAACTCAATAATATCTGGGTATAGGAGACTTTAATTTACAAATTAATGCCAACTACTTGTGTCCCTAATGTGAAAATGTCCTGCTATGCATGCACTGGGATGGGAAGAGAAGATTTTGGGACCCATCCACTGCAATGGACATACTCTAGACCTAGTTTTCATTAGTAACACTATGTTAGCCCATGATTTTCCTATCTCTTCTGAAGAAACTTTGGGGAACAACCATTTTTTGCTATCCTTTCATATTACTGTGCCTAATCATTTTTCCCCACCTAACACCAATCATGACCTTATTATGAAAAGGGGCTCCATTGACACAGATAAGCTGTGAAACATTTGGCTCTCTGAAATCAGATATCTGAATTCTTAAGATCTTATGGAATTACTCAATAGTGTCACACCTCTTAAAGCCTACCACTTTTAGAAATCTACTAAGGCCCTCTGGTTCACTAATGATCTGAGACAACGTAAAGCCCTCCTTCATAGAGTGATGCTGGTGCAAATATCACTCTGATCTAAGCAAACAGAGCTAACTGAGGAGTGAATGGTAGATCCATTCACTCCTCAGTTAATAACTCCAAAGAGTTGTTTTTTTATTATTACTAGATTTACTAATTCCAAAGCTGGCAATCAAGACCACCAGACTGACATTTCCTCTAATAGATTCACAACCTTTTTTCATGCCAGTATTACAGTTTTAGGATCTTCATTGGCCAATCTCCCCAGGACCGGGGATCTATTTACTGAACATGATGTCCTTGTATGGTCCTCTTCTGAAAAAAACAGTAAAGTTGAAATAATGTCAGCAGTCAAGGGTATGAATTTAACTACCTGTGCACTTATCCTTACAGTACAATGATTAGGAAAGGACTAATCCATGATATCTGTGAACTCCTTTCCAGAATTGTCAATTTGCTCTATCTACTGGTGTTATTCCCCCAGAATTCAAGCAAACTTCTATTTGCCCCCCTCCTTAAGAAAGCCACTGACATGTAAACCACTTTCCTCCCTATCTTTCCCTGCAAAGATTATAGAAAGGATTGTTCTAAAACAGTTTTAGATCATTTCCAATTTGGATTTTGTAAAAAATATAGTACAAAACTACTACTTAGTTCTAATTTTGATACCCTGCATCGAATGTTTGATGGGGGATGTGTTGCGCTGGAGGTGGACCCTTGGTCTGGTGCAGGATTGGTACGGCCCTCTGGTCAGACCCAGAGACCGCCTGCCACCAGGAGATGGAGCACACAAGGAGACAGAGGCTAGCTGGAGCTTCGCCAATAACAGTCTGGGGTTTCCACAGGTTGAGCCCTTGGGTACCTGGACCGCCTGGACTTAGGTGGGCCTTTGGTGGTCTCCCGGAAAGGTGTGCCCACCATGAGCAAGGGTGCGTGGCTGATGCAGAGTGGGTGAGCTAGATCTTAACCGGAAGCTCCAGAGATCTCGGGAAGGCAACAGTTCAGAGAGGTCCTTCGGATGAGACAGGCAGTGCCTGAAGGCCGTGGTTGTTATCCAAGTACGTTGATCCAATGGTCACCGGGGGCCAGAAGAGAGTGTCCGAGAGAAGCGCAAGGGTCAGAGCCAGAGTATCAGTCCAAGAGAGGTCAGCCAAAGCAGGGGTCAATACCAGAATCAGTCCGTACGTAGTTGTAACAAGCAAGGGTCGGTTCCAGGTGGCAGACAGTAGAGTGGTCAGGCAGTGGTCAGTTCCAGGCGGCAGACAGTAGAGTGGTCAGGCAGGCAGTGGTCAGTTACAGGCAGCAGGCAAGAGAATGGTCAGGCAGGTAGTGGTCGGTTCCAGACGGCAGGCAAGAGAATGGTCAGGCAGGCAAAGGTCAGTACCAAGACGTCAGTCCTGATAGGTATTACCTGGGAAGGACACAGGAACAGGAGACACTTGGAACAGAGGCAAACTATCACACCAACGGTGTCGACCCAATTGCCAAGGCAGGGATCAGGTGTTTGAGCCCTGCGTTATATATGGAGCCTCAGTGATGTCATCAGCATGCGTCTCCCGGAGTTTTCCCGCGCTGCTTCCTTTAAGAGTGGAGAGGTTGGCCGTGCCCGTGCCTAGGGGCGGGGCCGAGTCGGCCAAAGATGCGGAGCTCCGATGGGAGCTCTGCTGTGAGGCCTGCAGGGATGGAGACGCCGAGGGAGGCTGCGGTGAGCGACGGGGACACCAAGGGTTCGCAGCAGCAGGCAGACCTGCATTTGTGCAAGGTAACGCCAGGTGAGCAGGCCCGGACGCGGCACCCACGTGGCCGGGTCGCACAGCAGGATGTAGCTTTCTCTAGGTCTTTCATGAGATATTATGCACCCACCTTACACAATTTGGTATTGGGGGGACCGTTTATAAATGGTTCTCCTCCTTCTTGTTAGACAGGACTCAGCAAGTAACCTACAGCAATTCCACCTCTGATTGGTTCCAACTTCATACTGTGCACCCCAAGGATTATCCCTTTCTTCAATTCTCTTCAATATTTACCTTTGCCCACTACTTAAGATTGTCTAGTCTGGGTCTTACATATCATATCTACACAGAAATATAAATGTTTTCATTCTCTGCAACACTGACCATCAAACTACTCTTGTATTGCTATCTCTTTACTTATCCACTATTAGCAGTTGGCTTGCACACAGTAGGCTCTTCTTAAATCTAGACAAAACTGAAATTCTGTTTCTCAACAGGAAGAACGAGAATCCTTTCTTATCCAATTTTGATTTTTTTTTTTTGGCCATTCTCTAATAGCTCGCAAACTTGCAATCTTGGGGTAAATATCAACACTAATCTCAACCTCAAGAATCACACTAAAACTCTTGCATAGAAATCCTATTGGAGAATACTTTGGAAGTTAAAACTTTTATTTAAATCAACCTGACTTTTGGTTGATAGTGCAATCTTTAATTCTTCCTAACATTGATTATTGCAATTCATTACTACTTGGTTTACCCCTTACACTATAAAAGCTATTCAGGCTATTCAGAATTCTGCTGCCGGAATAACTTCAGGAATATCTCTCTTTGATCACATCATCCCAGTTCTGAAAGCACTTCACTGATTAATTGTTCAAGTTAGTATTTACTGCAAAACACGTACTATTATATACAACGCTCTCAATAACGGTCTCTTTTGTTATAAATTTGCTGCTTAAACTTCACAGACCTGTGAGAAATCTTCTCTCAGAAGGACAATATTTGTTAGATATCCCCAATCATAAGATCATTCGCCTAGCTGAGTCCAGAGAGTGCATGATATCAGTGGCAGGGGTAATGCTATGGAACCAATTATCAGCTCCTCTCTGAAAGCAATCATGCTATCAAACCTTCAAAAAAGATCTGAAGCCTCACTTATTTAAACAAGCATTCAGTTGATTTCACTTGCAGAAATTAATTTGGCTCCAAGTTCACATTGCTTCCCAATTTGCAAGTCTCTGATGAAAATAACAAGCGCCGTCCGGCACTTCATTTTTGTAAAGATTATGCAGTCACTGTTTTATTCTCTATTGTTGCTTAATTTATTTTAACATTGATTATTTTTCATTTTTTACTTTATTTTTATTGCTATTATGTAAGTAAATTCTGTAAACCACAGGATGGTGTGGCATAGAAATATTTTAAATAAATAATATAAATATGTTAGGCCCTACAGAAAGTGGTTAAATGTATGCACACGTTTACATTAGACATTCCTAGGGCTTTAATCACAAAGGACTTTTCCCCATTCTATTCTTATGGAAAAAATCTTTACCAATCAGCCCACTAGTGGTTACAATTAGCCCAATTTGCCATGTTAAGCATTTAGGTTACCCCATTTCAAATACCTTAATTAAGAAAAATGCACAGAGGAGATTCAGACAGCAGTACCTGAGTAACTAAAAGCAAGCATAAGTATAAAAGATGATTCTATATATGTACAATGCAAAAAATACCGGTATTCCTTATGAAATGAAGGATTAGAACTATTCCAATGAAATTCTTTTTTATTCTGGACATTGGTTTAAAGCTTAGTGATCCTGAAGCAGTGGCAGGATCGGTACTACAGTTTTTCTTTTTGGGGCTGGAATAGTATACAAGAAGTTACCTATTCTATGATAAAAGGAGACGAGCAAGAAAACAGCTATTACTTCCAATTCATGTTTTCCAAATGACAAAGGCACATTCTATTTGCAGCAAAATCATGACAAATTGAGATGTATGGCAGGGGTGCTCAAACGGGTCCTCGAGCCCCCCAGCCAGTTGGGTTTTCAGGAAATCCCTAATGAATATGCATGAGAAATATTTGCATACATAGAAGGTAGTGCTCAAACCCCAATGACTGCTTTGAGTACCCCCTGATGTATGGGCATTCCCAAAATGTGCACTAGGTAGGCATTCTGGAATTTCTCTCTGTTCCATATGAAAAGCAACATTTCTAAGGTAATGCCTTCTTCCAGTCTGTTAGGGAGGTGAGCTTGTAACAGTCCATAGGAGAAAGTCAGCAAAAATGCATGTAAGTTGCACCAATTTTCAAAGCGAACTTATGCATGTCTGTTCACTTTGAAAATTACCCCACCAAAATAACTTGCAATTAAACCTGCAAAAAAGTAGGCCAAACATTTTCAGGAAAATGTATGCGCATACATTTTAAAATGCAAAAGTATGTGTGTAAGCGCAAACCCCTCTCCAGTTCCACCCCCCCCCCCGGAACACTTTCACTCAGTTCAGGCTAATTTTTGTTCATACAGGACAAATACACGCAAGTTTACTTGCACATCGGGCAGATAATTTTAAAACAGGCCACATCTCTCTTCCTAAATAACTTCTAATTGATTCAAAGCACTGTTCTCCCAAGGGAATCCTCAAATATTGCTTGCATCTTAGCAAATTACTTTTGAAAACAGAGCCCTTACTGATAAGGCCTTATGATATTGTTTAAAGAGATTTATGCCATGCAGCTTGAACTTCACTGGCTAAATTCACAATATATGACTATCTTAGCCGAGCAGAAAGTAAGAGCATCGTGGTCCACTATAAGAATACTGGAGTGAGTCAGCAGCATGGAGGTGCAGCCTAGTGGTTAGAACCCTGGTCCCTGAGCCAAGGAAGTCAGAGTTCAAATCCCCTTGCTGCTCTTTGCTACCTTAGGCAAGTCACATTGCCTCAGGTCTAAACTCAATACCTCATTCACTAAGGGTTTTCCCCTATTCACAAAATAGAAAAAAAGCCTTGCAGGTGGATTTTAAAAGACCTGCACACATAAAAAAAATCATATCAAATTTTGTGTAGTGCCGTATGTGCACGCGTGTAGAAAAGGGCGTGTCAGAGCGGATACCACACTTATGCACACATGACATATTTTATAAGGGCCGCACACTTATGAGTCGGTACATTCAGCAAAACTCACGTGCATATATTTGCTACTGCATTTAGCCACGAGCAAGTACCAACTTTCCATTTTGATCGGGTCTTTTCTGTAGGTTGGCCTCCTTGCTCTGGGTCATTGGATACAGGAGCAGGGCAGAAGGGGTGAGGGAGTGTTTTGGGGACTTCCTGGGGAAAACTGGTAAAGTGTGAGCTAATAACACATCTAGCAGGTTTACAAATGTAGGTTTGAAAGGGCTAGGGCAGGGACGAGATTTTCACGTATACGCTGTTGCTTTACATATAACATAGGCACGAGACAGGAACAGGAGGAGAGAAATCTGGGTTGTTCCAACACCTAATGACAAGGATAATCACAAGTGGTGTGTCTTTTCACCATCATGATTACTATAGCTGCATGGATACTCAGATCTATATGTCTCAGAAGAAAAAGAGAGGAGGAGAAGAATGCAGAGGAGAAAGTACCCCTTACACAGAGTTTACAGGACTCAGAGACAGTTTTTGGATCTGTCCGAGGAGGAAGTATTGCGCAGGTTCAGATTTAATAAGGAAACCGTACAGTACCTATGCCAACTGTTAGAACCTAAACTACAACCTTCCACCCAAAGGGGCCATGCATTGCCAGTAGGGATGTGAATCGTTTTTTGACGATTTAAAAAAATCATCCGATATATTTTAAATCGTCAAAAATCGTTAGAGGCACGATACAATAGGAATTCCCCCGATTTATCGTCAAAAATCGTAAATCGGGGGAGGGCGGGAAAACCGGCACACTAAAACAACCCTAAAACCCACCCCGACCCTTTAAAATAAATCCCCCACCCTCCCGAACCCCCCCAAAATGTTTTAAATTACCTGGGGTCCAGTGGGGGGGTCCCGGTGTGATCTTCTACTCTCGGGCCACGGCTGCGTTAATAGAAATGGCGCCGGCGCTACCTTTGCCCTGTCATATGACAGGGCAAAGGTAGCGCCGGCGCCATTTTGGTTCCTGTCCCCCGACGTTACGAGCGCAGGAGATCGCTCCCGGACCCCCGCTGGACCCCAGGGACTTTTGGCCAGCTTGGGGGGGCCTCCTGACCCCCACAAGACTTGCCAAAAGTCCAGTGGGGGTCCGGGAGCGACCTCCTGCACTCGGGCCATATTGCAAAATGGCGCCGGCCGTATGGCCTTATTGCTGTATTGCAAAATGGTGCCGGCCGTATGGTTCTAGCAGAAAAAGAGCCAACAGTCCCCCCAAGCTAGAAACATCTTTATCTCCCAAGGTTAGGACCAGCCCAATCGATCCAGCGAGCATTCTTGCAGCAGAGTCTCCCTCTATGCTCCTTAATGACACCAGTGTGTCAATGAGAGGAGAGCTTTTTCGCAGTAAGCTGGAGATGCCAATACCATCAGCGGCGAGGAAGAGACCCTATTTCAGTGAATAGCTCCATTGGTGTACAGAAGAAGCAGATGGAGCTTATTCCAGCAAAGGTGAGAGAGGTGGTTGCAGCCTTGGATACTGCCAATATCTGGTTTAGATGAAGCCAGAGTCAGATTTGTTTATTTATTAAAATATTTGTATTCTGAAGATAGTTACAAAGTTATGCTGAGTGGATTACAAGTCTCACATAAATACAATATTAATAAAAGTACAGACAATATAAAACAATAAAACATAAACCTACAAAATCTTAATATTGCCAGAGAAAGCCTCTGAAAATAAAATGCTTTTCAGGTGCTTTCTAAACAATTTAAAATCGAACATTGAACGAAGCGCTTCAGGTAATGCATGCCATAAAGCTGGACCAACTACTGATAATGCTCGTCAGCACGTCTCCTGCAAATAAGCAAGTTTAACACTTGGGATCACCAGCAGGTGAGAATTAGCAGAGCATAGAGCTGTTGCTGGGTTTTATATACCAAAGCAAGAATTTTAAATTTAATTTATTGTTGCACTGGCAGCCAGTGTATTTTCTTTAATAAAAGGGTCACATATTAGCACATAGAGGTTTTTAAAATCAAGCAAGTGGCAGACCTTTGTAGTAACTGTAGTGAAAATAAACAAGATTTTAGGAGCCATACATAGAGAATTGTAGTAGTCAATTGTAGGAAATATAAAGGCCTGAACCAAGGTATGGAAAGCAGCAGTTTCGTCTTATGGGGCACAGCATTCTGAGATCAACAGAAATATGAAGGGGCACCCAGGCAAGTCTGACTGTTCCCTTTAGTGCCTTTAGTTATCATGGATAAAGCAAGGACGGTTATTTTTGACGGTCTTTGGGAAGCTATTGCTGGCTTGGAAAGATCCTTAGTTCTGCATATAAACAATCTTTCAATGTAAGTTCAGAACTCTGTTACTAAAATATCTGTTTAGACAAATTTCCGGGTCTCATCTCTGGGCCGCTGCTATTTCCACATGATGGCGTCAATCAAGGGGAGAGAGAGAGAGAGAGAGAGAGAGAGAAAGAGAGAGAGACTATAAGAAGGCAAACATGATGACTATATATACACACCACAGTAAAAGCACACTTTGAACTCAGTGTTGGTGGGTTGGACAGGGCTTCATTGGTCTGCCTGATGAATTGATGATTAATATTAAATATTGATACTGATTATATTGTTTGAATAATAGTGAATTGAATAATAGTGATGAATTGGTGATTAAAACAGTGATTATGAATATATGAATGATAATTAATGATGGAGATAAATGGCCTGGGGAGGGGACTGTATCAATGCCTTTTTCTATGAGCGTGTGCACAGGTTGGGTGGGGAGAAGCTGGATCAAAGCTCTTGGTCAATGTGGCACAAGTGAACGGGGAGCATTGCTAGGGAAGATATAGGAAGAGGACTGGAGAGCCGAGGATCAGGCAGGGGTTAGGGGGGGAGAGCACTAGGGATCCACGAGTCATGAACATACCAGGGAACTCTCTGGATTTGGCCCAGAGACTCCGGACTTCTAAAAGAATTCTTAGGTCTTCGGGCCAATACCGGAAACCTCCGGGTGCTGCAGCAAAACCAATCAGCTTGGACCCGGAAAAAAGAAAGGAACGTCATTAGTCTTGCGCGGCTGAGAAAGGAGGCACTTGACAGTGATTTCTACCATCTCCGGACCTTTTTAACTCTTAACTTCACTTCCTCGTGACACCACCTGCTCCTGCACAGCCTGTTTCCTGTATCCAGTCACTTGCCCGCCTCATCCTGTTTGCCTTGGCCAATTGACATTGCGATTTCCAGCCCGTGCATCAAACAAGTATGAAACAGGCAGCGTCCACTTCCACAGCACAGGAGGAGAAGGAAGAGGCTGCTGCTGCTCCAAGAGCCCAAGTCAGAGTCTGCCGTTGCTAGTGTGCTTTGAAAGGGGGGGGAGAGAGAATGAATGAGCATGTCTGTGAGAGTGAGTGAGTGTGTATTTGTGTAGGAAGAAGAGAGCTGAGAGTGTATGTAGGTGAGTAGGAGAGAGCTGAGTGCAAGTGAGCATGGGTGTGAAAGTGAGTGGGCATGTGTGTATGGAAGAGGGAGAGATATGAATATGTGTGTGTGTCTGTGTGTGTTAGTGGGAGAATGGCAGAAGTAAAGGTGTAAATGGACATGTGAGAATGTGAGAGAATGAGCAGTGAAAGAAGTGTGAACATGTAAGAGTGTTTATGAGAGCAAATTTGTGAGCATCCAGTCCCACTGTGCAGTTGCCCTCCCCCCATTTCCCCACCCCCCCTCTAATCCATGGTAATCTCAGGTGACTGGAAGTCAAAAGTTCCCAGGTATGTTTATAGATATGTTTAGAAGATATCTTTTAGAAGATAGTGAAAATTCCCTCACAGTTTCTCCTTCCAGTTCCTATCATCTTCCTCCCTTTGTTAAGAGGAGGGACGAATAGGCCCATATTTCTCAGGCTTCTTTTGATTTCTTGAATTTAGTACAGGTTATAGAACAAGATCAATAGTAAAGTGTTCCTCCTATGTTGATTGTTAATTTTGTTTTAGATCTAGATATGGACTGGGTTCTCTGTCTTTTTTTTTTTTTTTTAGACACCAGGAAACCCAGTCCCTAAATTGCAAGATAAGAGCCTTCCTAGACGTAGCCAAAACCATGAAGAAAAAACACAGGCCATTTTTATTCTTAAGGTCCAGAGTCCTTCATTCAGCACACAATCAGGCTGTGGAATCTGTTGCTAGAGGGAGTTGTCAAGGCGACTACATAATGGGGTTTAAAAGAGGTTTGGACAAGTTCCTGAAGAAAATATCCATAACATATTATTAGCCAGGTAGACCAATAAGCCATTGTTATCCCTGGGAATGAGTAACAGGAAGTAGATCTACTTTATGGGCTGCTGGGTATTTGTGACCCAAACTGGCAACTGTCAGAGAAAGGACGCTGGGCTCAATGGATCTTGGTTTGACCCAGTATGGCAATTCTTATGTTCTTCTGGGTACTTTTCTGGCTAAAGTTTCCATGTAAGTGCTTCATTAAAGACTTATCTATAAGATATACATTTTATGAGAATTCTCCGTTGGAGTAACAAATTGGTTCAGGAGCCAGTAGTTGCCTCCTCTCTTGCTTCCAGTGCTCCGACTTAATTTGTTTTAGCTTCTTGGAAATATTACACTAATGGTTTCAGTTTACTTTCTTCTTTTCCCTTTATTATTAGGTGAGCTCTGAAATTTCCTGAAATTGTGTATTCTCCTAATTATGGTGGACTGGGAGAATTGATGTTATTCTTAGGGTTTGGGGTTTATTTTTTTTGTATTTGGGTATGTTCGTATAAACCTGATTACCTTGTCAGTGCCTTTGTGCACGAGAGTTGTTTTCTTGTAGGTGTTTTATACATGGATGAAGATAAATAAAACATATCAGGAGGGTTTTTGGGATCTTTAGCCATTAATATTTATGAAAATGCTAAGCGGAACAAATCTTCATTCTGCAGCAATATTCTTCTCTAAAAATTACCAGTGACTTTAGCCAAGCTGTCAGTCAGTTAGAACTCTGTTCATGCAGTTTTGATTTCACTCAGTATAAACAATCATTATACAGGGCACAGGCAAGTTATGCTAGTAGATATACAAGTTATTTCACAGATGAATCTCACTTCTCAGGCCTAGAGCTACAGTGAGGAGGTTCTGCTTCTGCTTTTGACAGCTGTTGCTTTCGACAGCTTTGTACAATATTCCAGAGATGCCGTATGTAAAACTACGCAGCTGCTCCCTGGCTTTGCTTCCCAGTGTGGAGAAACTTCAGCTTTTGCAAATGTTTTCTGCCAGGTCTAAGTGTCTGTAAATTCTAGGCTTCCGGTCTGGTGCCATTTGATACTGATGAATGTATCTCAGCTGCTCTGTATCTAAATTCTAGCCTGTCTGTTTCATGAAGACAAAGGAAATTCCTTCCCTTATGATTAGGAATGTTTATGAGGACAAAAATAATGAATACGTTTATTAACAATTGACAGTTTTCTGAAGGAGAAGCCAACTCCCTAAAGGAACACCAACCCCAATTTCTATCCGCCTTCCTACCTGTGTGAATTTCCATATCGTGACAGCACTGCTGTGAAACCCCTGCCTGTCCCCCTGCTGCCTGTAGAGGTGACCCAAATGTAAAAAAGAAAAAAAAAAGTGTTTTGAAAGCCATGTTGTAATGCCTAGCTCCATGCCTAAGCCCCTGCAGTTTCAAATACAACACCTCCTTGGGATCCAACTTTCCCGTAGGAACAATCTTAGCCTCCTGCCCCCTCCAGTCCCCTCTTCCTTAGAAGAAGTCCCTGGCATTTGTGATCCCTGCACCCCCATGGAACCCCCAAAACTTAGAGAACATCCCTGGTAGTCTAGTGAGCAACCCTGAGGTCTAATTGGGCCAGCGTACCCCACTAGGCTCCAGGCTGATCTACGCCATCTTTCAAAATGATGCCAGCCAGCTTTTGACCCTGTCATGTGCCCCCACTAGACACATGGGATGTTCTGTAAGGTATGGAGGATACGGGGGGGGGGGGGGAGTGTAGGGCTGAGCCACTTGACTACCAGGGACTTTTCTAAAGAAGGGGGAGCTGGAGGGGTTGGGGACTAAGTGGCTTCTAGGGGGGAGGGTTGGATCTTGGGGGGTGGCATGTATTTGAAAGGGCAGAGGTTTGGGTAGGGGCAGGGTGTCGCTGCGTGGCTTTTAAAACCATTTTTTTTCTTTTTTTACATTTGGGCTGCCTCTACAGGTAGCGGGTAGTGGGTGGGGGTCTACTTAGAACCCGGGGGGGGGGGGGGGGGAGGGAGTTTTACACAGTGGGGAGGCATTTTGGGCCACTAACTATTAAGTGGTGTGCACATTCTTTCTGCTGGACTACTTGCTTTCAGCACAAAGTAAAACCACAGCCCTTAACATTGGTGCACCAGGGATGTGAATCAGATTGTTCATAGCAATTTGGGAGGGAAGACAAAAGCCATTGATTGCATGGTGCCCCCAACTGGTGCAGAAGCAAATTTGAAGGGCTCAGACTCTGGGGAGACCTTTCTTTCAGTCCTCTGCTTGTGTGGCAATCCAATTTGCCCCACAATCATTTTGTGCCATGGGGCTGAGGTAGAAAATAAGAAGAAAATACTCCAAATAATTCTTCATCCAGAAATCATAAATCAATGTGTAGCATCCTCCCCCCCCCCCCCCATCATGGGGTGCACTGGATTAATGGGGTCACACAATTCCCAGAGCAGCTCCTCAATATCCCAGACCTCTCTTCCTTTCACACATTGTCCATACCAGCCTCTGGGAATGCCAGGGTTCATCCGGCAGGGCAAGGGTCAACCTCTTTGGCCCCTGGTGCATTAGGGGGTAATTTACTCATGAATTCCCACCCAAATTCTCTCTCTCATTTTCACTGGTTGGTAAATACAATAGAAGAGTCTTTTTGGAGGAAAGGCAGTCTTGAATAAAGCACAGAGCCGAAGGATGGTGTTCAACTGAAAATTTACTTTAACTTAAAAATCAAGATCCAAGCTAGGATTGCAAAAATCATGCACAGCAACATAAAAATCATAATGACAAAGGCAATTGGTTTTTTATCCATACTGCAACCTCTGATCACTCTTCTTTCTGGAATGGTACCAGTGAAGGGTGGGATAACTCTCCTCAACAACCAGCATAAACCAAGGGCGGACCAGAAATAATCCCCTAACTCCAAAATGGATGATAACAGAGATGATGCCACAACTTCTTTACAAAATGTCCAATCATTTTTCCCCTTGTTCAGTGGGCACAAAGGTGAAGAAACAGGAGCCCAGACCTTCAGGATATAGAGGGAATCTAGCAGGAACTGGTAAAAAAAAGTCTAAATAACAATATTCCTCACTTCTCAACAATTCATCAAACTTCTTCAAAAATCCTTTACTTGACAAACATGGAGGCTCACCAAACACCATCTTCTCAAAAAACTGCCTTGGTCAATCCACTGAAGCATATGCTCACTCCGACCCATCCTAAAATGGGGCAGGGGAAGGACCCCCCAAAATGCAAAAGGACTTTAATAGTTGAAAAATAAGGATAAAATTAGCGGCAGAGGCAAATCTCTGCTACTGGGCTTCTGGTTACACTGAAATACATACATTCCCTTCATAGTTTTGTAGTTGGCTCAATTAAATATCTAAAAGGGGATTTCCTCTAGAATAAATATGAATGCAACTAATTTGCATGACATGTAACATAGCTATTAAAGTTCTAGGAGTAAAATGTAGTTCAGACCCAGGGTATAAAAGGGCAAATTTGAGGTTGCAGTTAAACTTATAACACGATGAAAACAGGTGTAGCGTTTATTTCACTAAATAATATATGAAGGTGCCACAGCTTGAGGCAGAGCTGAAGGACAAAGGGAAGGTTCAGACAACAAATACAGTCTTCAAGAAAAAACAGATGTGTCCAACTATCACTTTATCGCCATCTAATTCTTTCACAGTTTAAAGTATAACAAAGCAGCACCTTTCTGATCATAAAGAGACACCATGCAGTCCTAATGTTAGGACTGAATCATCATATGCAATGTCTAGTTGCTTTAGCACAGTGGTTCTTAGCACAGTCCTTTGGAGCATTCTACAATGTCTGGATCTCAGGCTATCCATAATGAATCTGCATGAGATATATTTATGTGTAATAGTTCTAAGAACCATTTGCATGTATACAAATATATTTCATGCAGATTCATTATGGATAGCCCCAAAACCAGGGTCCCTCCTAAGGACTGGGTTCAGAAGCACTGTGCTAAAGTTACCTTTTCTGTCATCCATACAAAATTTCCAGGACATGTCAAGGTGTGGTATTCTTTACAGATCCAAGCATACACACGGACCATATGTATGTGCGTCCCAGAAAGTAGGCTAGGCTCTTTTATTCTGAGTGGATCTTATTGTACCCTGATTGGTATGTGTATTCATTGGCCCATTCGATTCATTTGTTTTGTCGGTGTGCATATATCTCACTAATGGAAGGTAGACGCACAAAACTGGTGGTTTGTGTGCATGTAGGTGAAACAAACAAAACGAACAAAATGAATGAACCAACAAATGCACATCCCTATACCCTGACAGATACTCCATCTTGAGTATAAGTGTACATTGAATGAGTTTTCTATTTTTTTTTTAATTTTTTAAAAAATAATTAAAGATTGAGCTTGTGAGAGACATTACATTGAATTGGCTGCATATCGCGCCACTTTGCCACAAGAAAGATACCGCCTTCTGATCCCATTCTTAGAGCCAGCTTGCAATAAATCTGTGGCATGCAGTGTTTGCCTGGGAGAGCTTGTGGGGATACTACTATTGGTTGGTTGCACATCCAGGCACTTTGTGGTGAGAGAGACACCACTTTCTGACCCCATTCTTGGAGCCAGCTTGCGATAAATCTGCAGTGCGCAGTGGTGCTCCTCTCTGTCCAGTTTTGGAGGTGATCCCTTCTTGTATTTCTTGGTATCAGAGTCTAGATGGGGAAGAAATAGAAAGGAAGCATGAAGGTGCTCCTATCCATGCCTTACGTAACCCCTGTTCCATCCTCACAACTGAATCCTTTAATTTTTTTGATCCAAGCACCGGGCACAGCTGAACTAGGAACTTCTAGTTCAGATCATCAGGAAGCTTTGGTCTTCTTGAGCCCAGAAGGTCCTTTTCCTCGTTGACTCTGACTTTTAATCAGCATTGTCCTGGAGATCAAATGACTGGATCTTTGTCTCCAGATGGGAGTTCTCAAGCTGAGAATGTGGCTTCAACATCAGTTTCAACATCTGCTCCAGTGAGTATTGTCTTTTATGGATAAACCTGCCACTATAACTCTGGAAGCCAGGTGGACTGCGGTCACTAGTTTGGAAACAGTACTATCTTCTAGGATTGGCTCTGTTCTGGGATCATTGGGGAACCTTATCTGATCAAGTCAGTGAGAATTCCTTACACATTTCTGCACAAATTGAAGAACTGGTGGCTTTTATGGAAAAAATGTGCCAGTGCTGCTGATGCTACTGTTTCTTTGACAAAAGATAATCAACTGTTGCATAGGAAATTGGAAAATGTAGGTAATTGATATCTCCTGTGAAGATGTATAGAAAGTACTTAAATTCTCCAAAGAAAGTTATATTATTTACCTAATTGATATCTCCTTGATATCTCCTATGAAGATGTATAGAAAGTACTTAAATTCTCCAAGGAAAGTTATATTATTTACCTAATTTTGCAGCAAGTTCCTCCAGATCAACTGATGTTGAGGGAGGGATTGCTGGTAATGCTTCTTTTGATCTTTCTGGTTTCCTTGAAGGATCTGTTCAGGTGGTTAGGATATGGCCGCTTTGTTGGTTCTTTATGCTCGTTAACATTATAAGCAATGGACACTGTGTCTTTTCCTTTGGTTTAGGGACTCTCCCTTTCTTGGACAGAAGTTTTCCATTTTTCCAGATGTGGTCAGAGAGACCCAGGTGCATAGGAAACAATTTTTGATCAAGAGGCAGAGGATGTTGGCATTAGGTGCCATCTTCCAGCTAAGGTTTCCTTGTAAAAATGTGACATTTGACTTCAAGGAGTCAACTATGTATTTTATGATCCAAGTCAGCTGGAAGGCTATTTATAAAATAAGTCCTCTGTGAACAATGTGACTGCTGTTCCTTAAATTTTTGGCCTTTGAGTAAGTAGCTCTGTTTCCTTTTGAATAATACTTAGTTAATTATACCCTTTTGTGATCTGTTTTTATCAGGGGCAGTTCTATAAAGAGGCAGGATGAGGCGGCCACTTCAGGCTTCAGAATTTTGAGGTGACAAAAAGTGCCCCTCTCAGAACGCCCCTGTAGCATCCGCCTCACCCTACCTGCCCCTACCGCAGTGGCTGGAGGCCGCCGCTGGAGCTCAGGCTGGTGGCGGCTGAAGAACGGAAAGAGGCTGGGGGTAACTGCTGGAGCTCAGGTCAGCGGCGGCCGAAGAATGGATAATGGTTGGGGGCTGCCATTGGAATTTAGGCTGGCAGTAGCGGAAAAACAGACGGGCCAACACAGTAAGGACGCGTAAGAAAGTGCGGAAGTGCCGGGCGCTCCCTCGTTTGCCGCGCGCACAATTTGGTTCACATACCGCTTGATTCAGTATTCAAATGAGACGCAAATGCAAGCGGCGTCCAAAGGGCACCCATGAAGTGGTAGGCGTGTGCAATCCATTTTACTGTATAGAGTGGTATACAGCGCCTATACAGTATCCCGGGTGCGCCAGTACCTGTCATTTCAAAATGTCATTTGAAATGTCATTCCACCATGTAAGTGGATGGTTCTTTTCTCGTGGCTTGGACGCCATTCGTTGACCTTCCCGCTGTCTTGAGCGCCCGGCTGGACATCCGTTCATGGACCTTGAGCGCCCGGCTGGCCGTCCAAAGTCGCCAGACGTCCAAAGTCGCCGGCTTGGATGTCTAGTCGGGCACTCAAGGCAGCGGGAAGGTCCATGAACAGACGCCGTGACCTCGGACGTTCTTGGACCTTGAGCGCCCGGCCGGCCATCCAAAGTCGCCGGCTTGGATGTCCAGCCGGGTGCTCAAGGCAGCGGGAAGGTCCACGAACGGACGCTGTGACCTCGGACGTTCATGGACCTTGAGCACCCGGCCGGCCGTCCAAAGTTGCCGGCCATCCAAAGTTGCCGGCTTGGATGTCCAGCTGGGCGCTCAAGGCAGCGGGAAGGTCCACGAACGGACGCCGCAACCTCGGACGTTCTTGGAACTTGAGCACCCGGCCGGCCGTCCAAAGTCTCCGCTGGAACCGGAGCCTCAGGACGCCTAGCGGACGCCCATCTCTCCGGCGTCCATAGAGGCATCCATGTCTCCGCTGGACCCGGAGCCTCAGGACGCCTAGCGGATGCCCATCTCTCCGGCGTCCATGTCTCCGCCTTTACAGACGCCTATCTTTACGGACGCCCATCTCTCCGGTGTCTGTAGAGACGTCCATGTCTCCGCCTTTATGGACGCCTATCTTTACGAACGCCTATCTCTCCGGCATCCGTAAAGGCGTCCATGTCCGGAGCCTCAGAGATGCCCAGAGATGGATGGATGGTACAGTTGAACCGAAACATATCACATACCTCCTGCAGTCTTGCTGCTGGGTTCTCCGGTCGGATGGGTTCTCCTTGCTGCTGGGCTCCCCTGTTCGCCTCTCCAATCTGCCAAGCATTTCGAGCATTTCTCATTCGAGCATTTCTCATTGTGCTTCTCAACCGAATGAAAAACAGCGCCAGAGCAATAATATACATGTTGTCCATGGCGCTGTCCGGTACGAAGCTGACCGAACACCACACTAATGCCAGGGTCAGGGTAGGCGGTAAATTTGCAGGTTAAAGACGCGGCAAAATAGCTGGTTAAAAAGGCGATAATCTGGGCGCACGTTACTGTATCGGAGGGAATAGCTAAATCGATCATTAACATATCATATACATGCGGTGGGCGGAGACGGATACGCGTCCATTTCAGTAAGCGGTAAGGACGCGTAAAACCGGATACTGAATTGCGGGTTAGCCATACGCGTCCAAAATGTGCGTCCAAAGCGGGTTAAAAACAGGGTACCCGTGGCCACGCTTTACTGTATCGGCCTGAGAGAGGGGCTGGGGGTCGCCGCTGGAACTCAGGCCGGTGGAGGTGGAAGAACAGAGAATGGCTGGGAGCTGCTGCCGGAGCTCAGGCTGGTGGTGGCCAAAGAACGAAGATAGGCCGGGGGCACCGGAGCTCAGGCTGGCGGCGGCTAAAGAAAGAGGCCCCACGTGAGAGAGAGGCAGCTTGATTGTGTGTGTGTGTGTGTGTGTGTGCGCGCTTGTGTGAGAGGCAGCTTGTGTGTATGTGTATGTATGTGCATGTGTGTGAGGCAGCTTACTTGTGTGTATGTGTGAGGCAGCTTACTTGTGTGTATGTGTGGGGCAGCTTGTATGTGTGTGTGAGAGAGAGAGAGACATTGCAAGCCTGGGGGGTGAGAGAACATATGTGAGGGTACTTGGGGGGGTGTGAAAGAGAGCATGTGTAAGGGTGCTTTCGTGTAGGTGCCAGAGACAGGGAGCCTATGGGAGCATGGGGGAGGGGGAAGGGGAAGAGGGGGTGGGGGAGGGGGTGTGGGGGCAGAGGGGGTTCCATCTCATCTTTCACCTCAGGCAGCAGATTGCCTTGAGCCGCCCCTGGTTTTTATGCAGCATAATTGTTTCTCATTTATTTGTTTCTTGTATTCTTTTTGTAGTATTGCTGTATTGTTTTCATGAATGAAGATATTCTTGAATGTAACATTATCGAAAATTAATAGAAATAAAGTTAAAAAAGATTGCTATTTTTAAAGGACTTTCTGGTACGTATGCATTGTTAACTTTGTATGTTTTGGGTTTGATGAGGCCAGTTGAGTGATACAACCATGGCTCCCTATGGTACCCTAGTAATGTGGACCCTAAGTCTGGCTACTAGGGGCTGCTACTGAGCTATTGCTAAGACTCTCTCCCTAAGGGGCTCCCTCTGCGGCATCACCAACTATTACCGGCCCAGGAACTGAACCCCAGGACTCTGCATGGCAATGTACAGCACTGGTCTGCCTCAGCTTTTTCATGTGTGAATTCGTCTCGTTCAAGTACAATACAGTAGGGGAAATTTTTTTTTTTTTATTTGGATCACTTTCGGTTTGGTTTGTTTTTGTAGGTATTTCATTTTAAAAATGGGCCAGCTAACTCCATGACAGCTCTTTGGCCTGACCTGACTTAGCCAGCTAAGCCATCTGGCTAACTCTGAATATTGGAGGTAGCTGGTTAACTTAGCCGGCTATCTCAGCTCCTCCCAGTTACGCCCCTGGACCGCCCTTAATTTATCTGGCTAGATTCTAGCCTCCTAACTTATTAGCCAGCTAGAATTTAACTGGATAAAGCCTGGATAAGGCCCGGTAAGCCATTTAGACAGATAACTAATGGCTTTTAATGATGAGTACGAAAATTAAACTGCTTAACCTTCTCTTTTTGTACCAAAAGTTAAAATGGAACATAAAGCTTTGGACTAATCAATTGAAAGTGCATATTTGGATGTCATATTTGAATGAGCGGAGGACTGTGGCTACAGTGACTGGGATGGGTTGGGAAGGGATATAAAAAAAACTGGAGGAAAATCCCTGGCCAGTTGGGAACGAAGGCTCACAATGCTTTTACCTAAGAGGGGCTGGTTCAAATTGAACTGGAAGTCCAAAAAAAGGCACAGAACAAAAAATTTCAGGCCAAACACAAACAGCTGTCCCCACCCCAGCCTAAAATAGCTGAACATCCAAGAACAACAACAAAAAAGTGCATTTTAAATGGAAAGCATTGTTTTCTCTCGGTTTTTTTGCTTTCAGATTACTTTCGAAGCATAATAACCCACTCCTAGTATGTGCTTAAAGTTATCAAATGATGTTCCTGGCTTGCAGCCACCAGAAACTGCCTTACCAAGAGAAGAGAAGCTAACAGCGTCCTTGATAACATTATTTATACTGCCTGCATGGCCCAATAGTAAACTGTTCATTGCAGGCGTTGACCTGCTTACCCTTCCAATGTTACAGCTACTATGTCCTTGTATAAAGGTAAGAAAATAAAAAGTAATGGAAACAAGTCTAAATAGGAAAGAGCTTGCTTTGGGAACCTATCTGTATCAATAACGTTCTTTCTTCATAATTTGTTCTGTTGTAGATGTTTACCTGTGAGTCATCTTGCTTTGCAATCACGTTTTTTTTTTCCACCCTCAAGCGCTGGAAACTCTTGTTTGGAAAAGGCCCAGTGCCGAAGCTGCCTATTTAAAAATCAAACAAAAACAAGCTTTTTCTTTTATGCAAGCACAAAGTACAATAGCCAACCACTTTGTTTCGCAAAGCTTCAGTTTCTACTTCTGCATAATTTATTACCAAGCTGAATGGCTTTTTAATTACCCTGCAGGCAGCAAAGTTAAATCTGATTTACAGTAGGCTGAGTAGCACGCACACACGCTAATCACTAAGCATGCAACAAGGGCTGAACGTTGGCAGCAATGGAAATTTCAAAGCCCAGGTTGCAATGCAATTTCTCTGCTATTAAAAGAAAAAATAATAATAAGGAAAAGTTAAGCAATGTTAGCTGGCAGTCTTCTCCCTTCCCCCATCCCTTAATTCTCCCTCAACACTTTCTTTCTTTACCCTTAGGAATTAGATTTTAGAAAGGGCAAATGGGTGAATCTATCAGTGGTAATAATTAATGCATTCAGTATTTAACCTTTCCACCCCTGAATTTACATGGAATGCCTGACTGTTAGAGAAGGTGTTACCTGCAACAGCAAAAACACGGGACTCGTGCCAAACATATCACTTAGCAAGCCGGCTGTAGGCATGATTCTCCTCATGATTTTCTCACTGCACACCTGATGCTGAATGTCTAAAATAATTTATGAACCGCCTGGCTGCTTTTCTTCACACTTTTCATTCTCCTGGCTCATTGTCCCCAGTGGCTCCTCCTTATTTACGTACTCATCATTTGCAAATCTTTTGCTACCAGGGCCATTCTTGGTAGGGGGGGGGGGGATCAAAATGGCTGCTACAGGCCCTGCACTTTGGGGACAGTCTTTCACTGGCACAGTAGCCATGCCCCTGACATCACTTCCTCAAGTGCCAACGCGTCACCATTCGCCTCAGAATCACCCTCTGTTCAATCTCATGGGAGCTGGGAGGCACTCCAGCTAAATCATCCAGGGTCCTGCAGCATTCTCTCACCTGGATCGGCCCTGTCTGCAACCCTCCACCCAAAGCCTGAGCCCCGCTGGGACCCAGGATCTTTGGACACTGTGATAGCTTATCAGGCCGTACATAATACAGCTGCTCAAATTTCATGTTCTTTACAAGACACAATTGGCATGACTCTAAAGAAAGTTCTGGGTAGTTAGTCATTTTCTATCTTATTTCAGTGTGTGGAAAAACAAACTCTGAATTTTGTTATCAGAGTTTTTATAGCACAGTGTTTCTCAACCTAGTCCTGAAAAAAGTGTGAAAAGTGGAATATAAATCTAAATAAAATAAAAAACAAATAAATAAATAAAATAAAAATCAAGTTTTCAGAATATCCACAATGAATATGCATAAGCAAGCACGACCTCCACTGTATGCAAGCATCTCTGCAGACTGGCCCAGTGGTCCCCGAGGACTGCTTTGGGAAACACTGGTATAGATAGTGTATATCTGTTCTGGCCTCTGGTTAGTCAACACATATTTTTTTTCTGGAATGTAGTTCATGGTGTCTAATGAGGCAGTAACCTCTTTCTACAACCAGTCTTGCCAGTTTGAGCTCAGGCTATATGACCCTGGTTCTTGCAGATTTCATTGTTACAGTCTTGCTTGTGACCTCTGTCCATTGCACAGGATTGCAGGGCTGCTGCCTGCAGTGACTGCTGGTTAAAAAGAACCAAGGTATAAAGAACCCTAGAATCACCTCAAGATTCAAATGGGTCCATATTCATTATTCAAAGGGGTTTATCTGGGTAATTTCTGAATCACCCAGACAAACTCCAAGGTTAAAGTTTTCAGTCCATCTAACTGGATAGATTTTACCTGGGTAAGTTATTACCCAGATAAAATGTATCCAGATAAGGTGGAGGCATTCTGGGGTAGAGTTAAGCTAACCAGATAACCTAACCGGCTGAGTCTGGTTGAGTCCTAACGTTGTGCAGGTACATGTATGTGGATAAGCTTAAACCTACCTGGCCATATTCAGCCAATAGGTGGGTGTTAAAAAAAATTCTTGGGCCAACAATAGTCTAATTCCCCACCCCACCAAGTTTTAAAAAAATATGTGTTCTATTGCCCCTATCATTCCCTTGCCCTGCTGTCTTCTGACCACAGCACTAATAGCATATGCCATCAGCGTGATTGGCAGAGATGAGAGGTGCTTAACTGGGAGGATGGTGTTTAGGTCCTCCATGCTAGAGGGTGTTCGGTGTGGAGGGGCACCATTGACACTCATTTTTAAGCAGGGCCAGGGGCTGATAGGCTCATAAGGTCTAACATTTTTTGTTAACTTGAAGGGGGGGAGGGGGGGGGAGAGTTGGGAGCAAATGGGCCGCTGCTGGCACAAGAGGTTTGCTTTTATGTTTAACACTTTCCTGGGTTTATTCAGAATATAAACATACAGGTTGTGCTTTCTGCACGCTTTCACACTCTTTCTGCAGCGTCAGTGTGGGTAGGTGCCCTCTGTGTGAAGCTATTTTTGTATGTTCTTTTCCTTTTGGGTTTATCTTTTGGTTTCTTGTATGGGGTTGGTTATTGCTCAGAGTTTGCTGAGATACTCTGTTCTGGAGCAGCAACATTTTCAGAAACATTTTCTGGTCTAACATTAAAAAAAAAATAAGAACAGAAAGTGATGTATTTTTCATACACATTTATTATAAAATACCTTCAAAACAACATGATATATACCCTAACAACTTTCAGGCCGATACAGAAAGTCCACGGGAGAGCGAACGCCCGCTCTCCTGTGCGCACAATTCAGTATGCAAATTAGGCCCGGAGGTAAAAACAGGTAAAAGGAGGCGCTAGGAACACTAGCACATCCCTAGCGCCTCCTTTTGGACCGGAGCGGCGGCTGTCAGCGGGTTTGACAGCCGACGCTCAATTTTGCTGGCGTCGGTTCTCGAGCCTGCTGACAGCCACGGGTTCGGAAACCAGACACAGGCAAAATTGAGCGTACGTTTTCGACCCGCGAGCCACGGGCTGACTTCAAATTTTTTTTTTTTACTTTTGGTAAATTTCGGGACCTCCGACTTAATATCGCCATGATATTAAGTCGGAGGGTGCACAGAAAAGCAGTTTTTACTGCTTTTCTGTGCACTTTCCCGGTGCCCGAAGAAATTACTGAAAGTAAAATGTGCGGCTTGGCTGCACATTTTCCTTTCTGAATCGCGCGGGAATACCTAATAGGGCCATCAACATGCATTGATTGGTCTACCCGCAAACACTTTGAAACCTCTACAAATGTTGCAAAATGCCTCTGCAAGGATTCTAACTAAATCTAACTAAAGGGACCACATTACTCCCATCTTAAAGAACCTTCACTGTCTCCCTATCAAATATAGAATCCTCTATAAAACCACATCAATAATCCACAAAGTCATCAATAACTCCACTCCAATTGACCTCACCATCCCTTTACAGCTTCACATCACCTCCCGTCCAACGAGATTAGCCCAGAGAGGCATGCTAAGGGCCCATCCGCTCAAAACATCACTAAGTAGAAGAGCTCTTTCCACCGCTGGCCCTAAACTTTGGAACTCACTCCCTCCTGACCTTAGAATTGAACAATCGACACCCACCTTTAAAAAGAGACTCAAGACCTGGTTGTTCAACCAAGCATTCTCTTAATCCCAATAACCAAGCTTTGAATCTCCATGACCGCCGACTTCAGTCTCAACAAAACCAGTACCAGCAATTAGGTTCACTTTTCCTCAAAATATATTGTATTTAAATTATACTCTCCTTGTTCATTTAAGTTATTATTATTTATTTTTTCCAAGTTCAATTTACCTTGTTCATTGTAAGACATTATGCTATATACTGTCAATTCAATTGTTGTAATGTAAACCGAAATGATTAGTAACTCTGTTACCAGAACTTCGGTATATATTATAAAACTGTTAAATAAATAAATAAATACATTTGTATGTTGCGGGCACTATTAGGTTCGGGGGGGGGGGGGGGGGGGGGGGGGTTTGGATGCACGTTTTCAGCCCCCTTACTGAATAAGGGGTAACGCTAGTGCATCGAAAACGCGGCCAGATTGTGAGGACTAGTTATATTTTATTTTTATGTTATTATTGCTCATGCAGGTTTTTAAAAGGTTTTCAATACATTTCCTTTTGATGGGCTTGCTCTCTGACCAGCTGCGTGACCTTTTAGATTTCTCTTTTGGGCTCCTGCTCCATGGTGGATGGAGGTCTGAATTTGTTAATGTATCTGATGCTGCTGCAACAGCATTTTCAGAAACAAATTCTTGGTCTAATATTAAAAATAAATTAATGTGCACAGAAGAATACAGATGTGACATTTTTCTTTTATAAAAGTTTTAAAACATATGTAAAAGTAAAAGGTACAACAATTATATAATTTTCAATTTTCTTCATTGCCACCATTTAGAATGTGGCATCTTATTTATAAATCTACCCTCTTGTCCCTGTTTTTGAACAGAACAAACAATAATTATAGATTGAACAAAAATATTAGATGTCTACTTAATATTAAATAAAAACAAATCTACTGATGCTTGCCAAGACGTTGTTTGAAGAATCCATTCCTGTTGCAACCTCTTCGGGCCTTTTGACCCTTCACTATCTGCAGTCAGACTGACCTATCTGTTAGATAATGGCAACTGGCTGTACCTTGTATTCCCCAAATGGGCATAACCTACCGCAATCCACAAAAGTGATATTTATTGCATCACAAAATTGCCCAACCATTCTGTCATGTGGTGAACAACTGTTGTACCCACATCAGGCTTATAATAAAGTTAGGGGTAGATTTTTAAAAGCTATGTTCCGATTTTATAACATGTGCGTGCCGGTGCGCACATATTTTAAAATCCAGGGCGTGCGGCGCGCGCAAGGGGGGATAATTTATACTAACTTCACGCGACGACGCATCTCTCAGTTCCCTCCCAATCCGCTCCAATTAAGGAGCGGACTGGGAGGGAACTTTCCTACCCCCTACCTAACATCCCTTCCCCTTCCCCTCTCCTCCCCATCCCCTCCTACCTTTTTTTTGTTTATTTTGTTGCTTACTGCTGCATTGGAGCCGTAGCAACATGCACATGCCTTCAGTCCCTTCCCCGGTACAGCGGCAAATGGCTGCTGTACCAGCAACCTCCAGCCCCGCCCCTGGACCGCCCCTTTTCTTCGGCCCGGCACTTCTGCACGTAACAGGAGTTATGCACGTGGCGCACGCAAGGCCTGACCACGCATATAACCCCCGATTTTCATGCGCACATCGTTTTGAAAATCTACCCGTTAGTGTTTTGGTTTCTCATGAGTGGATTATCCATTTGCAGACCTTGTAAGTTATGAACAACCTCTAAAGTCATCATATTGGCCAATGTATATTGCTTCACCTGACGTGATTACCCATAAACAGACCTTGAATGAATTATTAGATTATCTTATTGCCCACTGTTTTACCTTGAGGGGAATGCATTCACAGACCTTGCGTGTTTGTGAGGGTGTTGCTCCTTGTTTCTCATCCCCAGAACTATGTCCTATTAACCATGATAAAGATAAAGGGGTAGATTTTCAAACCGCGCGATTTGGCGTACTTTTGCTGGCGCATCAGGCGCAAGCAAAAGTATGCGGGATTTTAGCAGATACGCGCGTAGCCGCGTGTATCCGCTAAAATCCTGGATCGGCGCGCGCAAGGCTATGAATTCTGTATAGCCGGCGCGCACCGAGCCGCGCTGCCTACCCCCGTTCCCTCCAAGGCCGCTCCGAAATCGGAGCGGCCTTGGAGGGAATCCTCTAACGCCCTCCCCTCATCTTCCCCTCCCTTCCTCAACCTAACCCACCCGCCCGGCCCTGTCTACACCCCCCCCCTTACCTTTCTCCGGGGATTTACGCCTCCCGGAGGGAGAAGTAAATCCCCGCGCGCCAGCGGGCCTCCTGTGTGCCGGGCCGCAACCTGGGGGCGGGTACGGAGGGCGCGGCCACGCCCCCGGACCGCCCCGGGTCGTAGCCATGCCCCCATACCCGCCTCCAAAACGCTGCCGACACGCCCCCGAAACGCCGCGATGACCGGGCCCGCCCCCCCCGACACGCCCCGACACGCCCCCCTCGGAGAACCCCGGGACTTACGCGAGTCCCGGGGCTCTGCGCGCGCCGGTAGGCCTATGTAAAATAGGCTCACCGGCGCGCAGGGCCCTGCTCGCCTAAATCCGCCCGGTTTTGGGCAGATTTAGGCGAGCAGGGCTCTGAAAATCCGCCCCAAAATGTTCTATAAATCCGAAAACATGCTGGTTAGTTCAATTTTTTTTTTTTATTAATTGCTGTGATATGGTTCTTTATTGACTGTATTTATATGTAGATCACTATGGGGCGGATTTTCAGAGCCCTGCTCGCCTAAATCCGCCCAAAACCGGGCGGATTTAGGCGTGCAGGGCCCTGCGCACCGGTGAGCCTATTTTACATAGGCCTACCGGCGCGCACAGAGCCCCGGGACTCGCGTAAGTCCCGGGGTTCTCCGAGGGGGGCGTTTCGGGGGCGTGTTGGCAGCGTTTTGGGGGCGGGTACGGGGGCGTGGCTATGGCCCGGGGCGGTCCGGGGGCGTGGCCGCGCCCTCCATACCCGCCCCCAGGTCGCGTCCCGGCGCGCAACAGGCCTGCTGGCGCGCGGGGATTTACTTCTCCCTCCGGGAGGCGTAAATCCCCGGAGAAAGGTAAGGGGGGGGTGTAGACAGGGCCGGGCGGTGGGTTAGGTAGAGGAAGGGAAGGGAAGGTGAGGGGAGGGCGTTAGAGGATTCCCTCCAAGGCCGCTCCGATTTCGGAGCGGCCTTGGAGGGAACGGGGGTAGGCTGCGCGGCTCGGCGCGCACCGGCTATACAAAATCAATAGCCTTGCGCGCGCTGATCCAGGTTTTTAGCAGATACGCGCGGCTCCGCGCGTATCTACTAAAATCCAGCGTACTTTTGTTGGCGCCTGGAGCACCAACAAAAGTACGCCTATTCGCGGTATTTGAAAATCTACCCCTATATATTTTCCCTCTTCAAACTGCATTTCACATTCAGCATGCAACAGTTTAGTTGTTATTGTGGATTTTAATGTGCAGAGGGGGAATATCTTCAAGTATTGCATGGAAGAGTTTTATAAAACTCTTTCTGCTTTACATCTGACCCAGGTGATTGATCAGCCTACCCGTTGTATGGCTCATATTTTAGACTTATTGTGGGCTATTCAAGGACAAGTCTCTGACATTCACATTTGCACTGACCCCATCTCTGATCATAATTTCATCACTTTTTCTCTTTGGTTATCCCAGGCTATCTGTTTCTTTCATATTAACAGCCAAAATAAGTCCTATTGTGGACCAGTTTATCTAATGAAATTTTCTTCTAAATGGTCTAGACTAGAAAACTTGCATTTCATATACTGATATTGAAGCTGCAATGCAATCATTCTGTGATATTTTAGTAGATGTTACAGACTCTAGCTACTTTGTGTCATAGGTTGCCCAGCTGGGGTCAGGGTACACTCCCAAAGGTGATTGTCCAACCCTGATTGTCCAACCCTGATTGCAGGGTTGGACAAGGGCTGATCTTCTGCCTAGCCAGCCCCCTCCCCCATAGGTTGAGCCCATTGGTTCTGGAAGCTGGCAGAGTTTGGCTTCAGCGACAGAACATCATGGCTGGTCATGGCTGGAAGCTGGGCTGGTTTTCTGCCTAGCTATCCCTCTCCTCCATATTTTGAGCCCTTGGGTTCTGGGGGCCGGTAGAGCTTGGCTGGAACTGGATAAGCTGGATAAGGCCGGACAGTCTGGGCAAGACTGAGCATGCTGGGCAGGCTGGACAAGAACTGGACACTGGAGCAGGAGGGTAGTGGGATACTGAGCAATTCTGGGGCTGGATACCGATGCAGACTGGATACCGATGCAGACTGGGCAGGATACTAAACAGGGACTGGGACTGGATACAGATACAGATACAGGTTGGACGTGATACAGAACAGGTACTGGAACCGGACAGAGATACAGGCTTGGGCAGGATACTGAACAGGGACTGGGACTAGGATCAGACTGGAGCAAGAAAAGGCAAAGGCAAGCAGGGAATGGAAACTAGTAACTGGACTGGGTAGGGTGTGACAAGATCAGACAAGGACAGGACTAGATAAAGCAGACAAGAATAGGACTGGACAAGGACTAGAAAAGGACAACACAGAATAGAGAACACTGAGGCCCAAAGGCAGCAGTACAAAAGGCCCGTAGGCTGCTGAGCATAGGTCCTGGAGGTCACAAGACAAGGTAAGACCTCAGTAGGCCACAGAGCAAGGTGCAAGGTAATAGCAGGCCCGGAGGCCATAAGGCAAGGTAAGGCCCGAGTAGGCCACAAGACAAGACAATTAACAACAAAAGGCCCAGAGGCCATAAAGCAAGGAGAGGCCTAGACAGGTCACAAGACAAGGTATAAGGTAATAGAAGGCCCGGAGGCCACAAGACATGGAGCAAGGTAAGAGCTGCCAGGTCAGAGAACCAAGGGTGACTCCATGAAGAGGTCCTGAGGTTCAGGGAAGGCAGGGTTAAATGGGGCTGGAGCTTGGGTGTGGTGTGAGCAGTGAGGAGGAGCTTTGTAAGGCTGGAGGCAGGAGGGAAGGTTGCACAACAGGCTGAACCAGGCACGGAAAGCCTGTGAAACAGGCAAAACCATGACAGTACCCCCCTTTAAAATCCTCTCCTCCTGGGTCCCATTTGCCATGGGAGATATGGCCAAATGGTACTTGGTTGAGGACTTGCAGGGCTCCTCTTCACAAGTTGCGCCTACTCCACCTTGGTCCAAAGGTCCACAAGTTCAACACAATGACTGAGAACATAAGAAAATGCCATACTGGGTCAGACCAAGGGTCCATCAAGCCCAGCATCCTGTTTCCAACAGTGGCCAATCCAGGCCATAAGAACCTGGCAAGTACCCAAAAACTAAGTCTATTCCATGTTACCATTGCTAATGGCAGTGGCTATTCTCTAAGTTAACTTAATAGCAGGTAATGGACTTCTCCTCCAAGAACTTATCCAATCCTTTTTTAAACACAGCTATACAAACTGCACTAACCACATCCTCTGGCAACAAATTCCAGAGTTTAATTGTGCATTGAGTAAAAAAGAACTTTCTCCGATTAGTTTTAAATGTGCCCCATGCTAACTTCATGGAATGCCCCCTAGTCTTTCTACTATCCGAAAGAGTAAATAACAGATTCACATCTACCCGTTCTAGACCTCTCATGATTTTAAACACCTCTATCATATCCCCCCTCAGTCGTCTCTTCTCCAAGCTGAAAAGCCCTAACCTCTTTAGTCTTTCCTCATAGGGGAGTTGTTCCATTCCCCTTATCATTTTGGTAGCCCTTCTCTGTACCTTCTCCATCGCAATTACCGTATTTTTCGCTCCATAAGACGCACTTTTTTTCCCCCAAAAATGGGGGGGAAATGTGGGTGCGTCTTATGGAGCGAAGGTAGTGTCTCTCCCTCTCGCGCGCCGTTCCCTGCCCCCTCCCAATCAGCATGGTGACGCGGGTGTGTCACATTCTGCCGGCGGAACTTGAGCTCCCTGCCCGTCTGCTGTTCCCGGGGTGCATCTCCCTCTCGCGTGCCGTTCCCCGCCCCCTCCCAATCAGCATGGTGACGCGGGTGTGTCATATTCTGCCGGCGGAACTTGAGCTCCCTGCCGGTCTGCTGTTCCCGGGGTGCATCTCGCTGCGAAGGCCGGCGCCGCGCAGGTCAGGCATCAGCTGTTTGAACTGCGTGGGCTATGGAGGCCCCTCCAGTTCGGATGGCTGGCATTTGACCTGTGCCGCGCCAGCCTTCGCAGTGGGATGCACCCTGGGAACAGCAGACCGGCAGGGAGCTGTTTGAACTGGAAGGGCCTCCGTAGCCCACGCGGTTCAAACAGATGATGACTGACCTGCGCCATGCCGATCTTGCAGTGAGCTGCACCCCGGGACTGGCGGGGAGCTCGGGCTCTGCCGGAGGACCTCTCTTGCAGTCCAGAGTAAGAACTTCACTCCTTGTGGTTTGGATGTATTGGAGGGTCATGGGGGTGGTATACTGCCTGGGATGGAGGACACATGACACAGACCAGCAAATATAATTACTGCCTGTGCTGATTAAGTGGCTACCTGTTGAAATATTAGGAGCAATTGCTCTCCTAATCAATGTAACCCTAACCCTAACCCTAGCCCTGACTATTTATTATTGAACTTTGGAGCAGTCATGAAAGTTTAAAATAACTGGTGTGAGAGAGCTGTGTGAATGAGGGAGAGAGTCTGAGTGTGTGATTGTCTGTGGGTATGTGTATATGTGAGGGAGAGCCAATGAGTTGAGTGGGGGAGAGTGCTAGTGAGTGTGAAAGAGCCTTGTATGATTGTGAGGGAGAGAAAAGCAGCAAGTACCTGTGTGGATGTTCTCTGCCTTACTATAAAAAAACAAAAACAAAAAAATATCCCATGGACTGCCACCAGCGGGGAGCTCCGTACAGAGCCCATCAAGGGGACAGAATTATTTTTCTTAATTTTCCTCCTCCAAATCCTAGGTGCGTCCTATGGTCAGGTGCGTCTTATAGTGCGAAAAATACGGTATATCTTTTTTGAGATGCGGCGACCAGAATTGTACACAGTATTCAAGGTGCGGTCTCACCATGGAGCGATACAGAGGCATTATGACATTTTCCGTTTTATTCACCATTCCCTTTCTAATAATTCCCAACATTCTGTTTCCTTTTTTGACTGCCGCAGCACACTGTACCGACGATTTCAATGTGTTATCCACTATGACACCTAGATCTCTTTCTTGGGTTGTAGCACCTAATATGGAACCCAACATTGTGTAATTATAGCATGGGTTATTTTTCCCTATATGCATCACCTTGCACTTATCCACATTAAATTTCATCTGCCATTTGGATGCCCAATTTTCCAGTCTCACAAGGTCTTCCTGTAATTTATCACAATCTGCTTGTGATTTAACTACTCTGAACAATTTTGTGTCATCTGCAAATTTGATTATCTCACTTGTCGTATTTCTTTCCAGATCATTTATAAATATATTGAAAAGTAAGGGTCCCAATACAGATCCCTGAGGCACTCCACTGTCCACTCCCTTCCACTGAGAAAATTGCCCATTTAATCCTACTCTCTGTTTCCTGTCTTTTGGCCAGTTTGCAATCCACGAAAGGACATCGCCACCTATCCCATGACTTTTTACTTTTCCTAGAAGCCTCTCATGAGGAACTTTGTCAAACGCCTTCTGAAAATCCAAGTATACTATATCTACCGGTTCACCTTTATCTACATGTTTATTAATTCCTTCAAAACAGTGAAGCAGATTTGTGAGGCAAGACTTGCCCTGGGGAAAACCATGCTGACTTTGTTCCATTAAACCATGTCTTTCTATATGTTCTGTGATTTTGATGTTTAGAACACTTTCCACTATTTTTCCTGGCACTGAAGTCAGGCTAACTGGTTTGTAGTTTCCCGGATCGCCCCTGGAGCCCTTTTTAAATATTGGGGTTATAATTGCTATCCTCCAGTCGTCAGGTACAATGGATGATTTTAATGATAAGTTACAAATTTTTACTAATAGGTCTGAAATTTCATTTTTTAGTTCCTTCAGAACTCTGGGGTGTATACCATCCGGTCCAGGTGATTTACTACTCTTCAGTTTGTCAATCAGGCCTACCTGAGCTAAGTGAGCTGGGGGGGGGGGAGGTATAAAATAGGGATCAAATACCTGCCAGTTGCAAATGAAGGCTCATGGCACTGGAGCCCTTAAAGGCCAGTTCCAGTTGAGCTGGAAGCCAAAAGGAGCTTTAGTGAAAAAAAAAACTCTGCAGGCGAATCCTTCCCCACCTCAAAATCCATTATGCTATTCTTATTTTCTTCATATTTGTAATTTACTCTGTATTAGTCTTTACAGGTTTTTGCAAATTTCTCCAGCTGAGCCACTGCCATCACTATAAATCCAACTTAGTTGGCGAGCTGCTATTTTGATCCTTATTAGAGCCCCATGCACTGATTTATGTAAGCTTTAAATATAGCATGAACAACTGAAGTGCAGGCACAAAGAAATATTTTTTACCCTGAATCTGAATTATGTCTACAAGCACGATAAAAAACCATTACTTTCTGTTTCGTAAACTCCTTTAGCATTGTTTTCCCAAATAAGAAGCAGTTGTACATTGTGTATAGAGGACAATAAGCAAAACACATTATAAATGCCCAAATGCTAGGAAGGGTACAATGTTCTGATCTTATTTTATTTTTAAGGATTTTATCCCCTTTCACTCAGAATGAACTGTGAGTTGCATGAGGACTTTGCAGCTTCAGTTGTTGACTGCCACTTTTGTGTGTGTGTGTGTGTGTGTGTGTGTGTGTGTGCAGATAATAATGATATTCTGGACTGTGGTTTCATGAATCTGCAAAGGGAACTGTATCGAAAAGTTATTGACTGATGAAGGTTTACAAAAAATTTCCACAGTTTAAAATAAAAACAAATAGGGGAAAATTTGGGAAATGGAACATCATACCAATAATATAGCATGCATAGTACAATGAGAGCGCAACAGGAAAATCTCTGGAAAATTGATGAGTATCAAACATGATTTTTCCTATCGCCTAAACTGCTTAGTTTCTAAAGCAATGAGTATATAGTTTTGGTAGATTGCATCATGCCAGCATTAATTACTCCACCCCCCCCCCCCATTCCATTTTTTGCTTTGTTTATAGCTCCTCCAACTCCCTCTACCTGGATGGGACTGGAAACCTTTACTAGACCTGAAGGGATGGAGGCATGTCTTCTCTCTTATTGCCATTCCCTATGGAAGGGGTGGTTAATTCCGATCCGTGAGAGCCACACACAGGCCAGGTTTTCAGGGTATTCACAATGAACATGCATGAGTTAGATTTGCATACAATGGAGGCAGTGCATGTACATCTGTATGCATCTGCCATTTGATTCTTGTAAGGCATAATGGTGCACCTGTTTGCAAGACATCTGTCTACACTAAGGAAAACAAAATTATCAGGTAAGTAATTTCTCCATTTGTGTTTATCAGCCCACATTCCCCTTGGGTTGAACCTTTGGATGCCTGGGCTGGTAGATCTTAAGTAGGGGTCTCTGTTGATGGTCAGAAGGTCAGAAGGTCCATTGAAGTCGCTAGGCTGGAACAGTTGCGATACAGGTGAATCTGGAAGCAGGCTGGTGTCAGCAGCAAGCGGCGTGCAGGAAGTTCCAAGAGGCAGGCAGTGGTCAGTGGCAAGTGGCATTCAGGAAGGTCAAAGAAGCAGGCAGTGGTCAGTGGCAGGCGGTGTTCAGGAAGGTCCAGGAGGCAGGCTAAGGTCAATACCAGGTATCTGGTGGGACAGATAGGCAGGGCAGGAAGGCAAGGAGTAGAACAGGTGGGCAAACGAGGAGATGAGGAACTGAAGATGAAGACAAGGAACTAGAAATGAAGAAAAGACAAGGATCACTGGAACTGAAGACAAGAAAAGGACTACTGGAACTGAAGACATGGAGCGCAGGAACTGGAGAACGCAAACAAGGAACATTGAGGCAACTCACACTACAGGGGCATAGGGAGACCTGTTTCTGAGGCACTGGAGGAAAATCTGCAGGGGCCTTATGTAGGCCAGGAAGAGTGATGTCATAAAGATGCGCCTCCTGGTCATTCCCGCCATGGGCCCTTTAAAACTAGTGATGTAGACCATGCACACGCCCTAGGAGGAGCAGGACCCAGTGGTGTCAGTGGCTTCCTGCCATGGAAGATGTCGGCAGAGTCCTGCCGTGTCGAGGTGCAGCATCCCAACATGCTCAGAAGGAAGGCAGTCCAGCGGCATCTTGGTGCAATGGGAGAGGCCTGGCCCGAGAGGGAAGTGTGGCAGTTTGCAGGAGAGACCTGCGGACTGCTGAAAGCAACATAACCCCTCCTCATAAGCCCCTTCCCTGAGGCTTGGTGTTTCATGGGGTGATGTAAATGGAACTCCTTCAATAGGTTACAGTCCAGAATGTTGAAGGCTGGCTCCCAGGAGTTTTCCTCAGGGCCAGAATCCTTCCATGAGATAAGATATTTAATTTTGTTGCCCTTGTGGCAAGAGCCTAGGATTTCCTTGACCTTCTATACCATTTCTTCATCACTGGTTATATCAGGTGGTTCAGGTAATATCCTAAAGGGCCATGAAAGTACCAGGGGTTTTAGTTTAAGACATGAAATGTGTTATGTATCTTGAGTGTTGATGGCAACTTCAACTGATACATGATGCTCCCTAGTTGTCGTAGTATTGGAAAAGGTCCAATATAACATGGAGCCAGGTGCATGGAAGGCACCCGCAGATATAGATGGCACGAGCTGAGCCATACTTTCTCTCTAAACTTAAACTGAGATGCTGGTCTTCTGTGGGTGTCTGCCATCCTCTTGGCTCTGTCAGCAGCCTTCTGGAGTAGAAGATTGGTCCGTGCCCATAGTTCTTGCAATTCCTGGGCTGATGGGCCGCTGGCAAGGGCACTGCTTTAAGTAGTGGCAGAAGAGGCAACAGTTGTTTGTGATAGACCAGTAAGAAGGGAAGGACCCAGTGGCTGCATTCACATGGATATTGTGGGTAAACTCAGCCCAGGGTAGGAGAGTGGCCCAATTATCCTGGTGCTCATTGATGTAGGAGCGGAGGAATGTTTTCAGTGTCTGGTTGATATGCTTTGCTTGTCTGTTTCATTAAAGATGGTACGTGGTTGTGAAATATAGCGTGATGCCGAATTTCTGGCAAAGGAAGTGCTAGTACTTTACAGTATATTGTATGCCTCTGTATGACACTATGTGTTTGGGTAGGACATGCAGATAGAAGACATGAAGAGCAAAGAGGTATTCCAGCTCTGGTGCAGACAGGAGGCCCGGTAGTGGAACAAAATGTACCATTTTAGAGAAATGATCTATGACTAACTAGATCATGATGGAATGTCCACAATCAAATCCATGGACAGTTGGGTTCAGGATTCCCTATGGACTGGCAATCGCTGTAACAACCCCCAAGGTTGGCCATGAAACTTTTTTTTTTGAGCATAGGTTAGGCATGAATCAATGTAGTCTTTGACATCTTACATCATTTGGGGATCACTAGAAGTGATTCAAGGATGCATGCCCATCCAGGGTGACCTGCGACTCAAGAGTCACGGGCCCATTTCAACACTCTTTCGTGCATTCGGGAAGGTTTGACCATCTTCCCTAGAGGAATGGTCATGGAGGTAGCCAGAAATATTTTAGCGAAGTCGATAATGTGCCTGGGAAGCTCTGAGATGTTCTCAATCTGGAAGGATCATGAGAGAGCATCTGCCCATTGGTTCTTGAGCATGAGGCGGTACCACAATTTGAAGTCGAAGTGGATGAAGAACAAGGTTCAGAGAGTCTATCTTGCATTTAGTTGTTTGGCTTGGTGAAGATGATCAAGGTTTTTGTGATCCATATATATTGTGATATGGTGCTGAGCTCCTTTGAGCAAATGACGTCACTCTTCGAGAGCCAATTTAACAGTCAAGAGCTCTCGATCTCCGATGCCATAGTTGTGCTCCTTATTTGAGAACTTCTTTTAAAAGAAAGAGCAGGGACAAAGCACTCCTTTGGGAGAATGTTGGCTTAAAACAAGCCCCTACACCTAGTGTTGAGGATTCAACTTGGCAGTGAGAGTGGCTGCCACGGAGGAATAGTTTGGAATAAACTGATGAAAATAGTTGGCAAATCCTAGGAATCTCTGTAGTGCTCTGAGTCCCACAGGGCGAGACCACTCCCTAATAGCCTTCACTTTGTCAAGATTTACATGAAAGCTGTTACTGGAGACGATGTACCCCAGGAAGGAGGGTTCTTCACACTTGAAAAGGTACTTTTCCAGCTTGGCGAATAAATTGTTCTGTCGCAGGCGTTGCAGCAATGTGCGCACGTCTTGGCGGTGGATGCTGAGGTCTTGAGAGAAGATCAATATGTTGTCTAGGTACACAATCTCACAAGTATAAAATTGATATTGGAAAATTTCATTGACCAACTTTTGGAAGACTGCTGGTGTGTTACACAACCCAAACGGCATAACTAGGTACTTGTAGTGTCCATCACGAGTATTAAAAGCTGTTTTCCACTCATCGCCTGCCTTGATTTGCACAAGGTTGTATGCCCCCCTGAGGTCCAGTTGGTTAAAATCTTCATACCTTGAAGGCGGTTGAATAGCACTGATATCAATGGTAAGGGGTAGCAGTCCTTCCTAATAATCGCTTTCAGGCCCTGATAATCAGTACATGGCCTGAGGGAGCTGTCCTTCTTGGCCACGAAGAAATATTCAGCTCCAACCAGGGTGGAGGAAGGGTGAATGAAGCCATACTCCATGTTTTCCTGGATATACTCAGTCATGGCTCGAGTCTCGGGAAGCGGGAGCGTGATGTCTGGGAGGAGCTCACTCCCACAATCATATGCAAAATGGGGAGACAACATCTCAGCTTTTTGCTTGGAAAAGACGTCTACGAAGTCTGCATACTGTGGGGGAAGCCCTGGAAGTGTTGTTGCCATAGTCAGGCGGTGAGGAAGTACCACACACTCCAGGCAGGAAGTCATGCACCCTTGACCCCACTTGATGAGCTGTAGTCCAGTTGAATTGGGGATGGTATTCTTGAAACCAGGGTAATCCCAGGACAACAATGGTGAGACCGCACCTTGAATACTGTGTACAATTCTGGTCGCCGCATCTCAAAAAAGATATAATTGCGATGGAGAAGGTACAGAGAAGGGCTACCAAAATGATAAGGGGAATGGAACAACTCCCCTATGAGGAAAGACTAAAGAGGTTAGGACTTTTCAGCTTGGAGAAGAGACGACTGAGGGGGGATATGATAGAGGTGTTTAAAATCATGAGAGGTCTAGAACGGGTAGATGTGAATCGGTTATTTACTCTTTCGGATAGTAGAAAGACTAGGGGACACTCCATGAAGTTAGCATGGGGCACATTTAAAACTAATCAGAGAAAGTTCTTTTTTTACTCAACGCACAATTAAACTCTGGAATTTGTTGCCAGAGAATGTGGTTCGTGCAGTTAGTATAGCTGTGTTTAAAAAAGGATTGGATGAGTTCTTGGAGGAGTTCTTGGAGGAGAAGTCCATTACCTGCTATTAAGTTCACTTAGAGAATAGCCACTGCCATTAGCAATGGTTACATGGAATAGACTTAGTTTTTGGGTACTTGCCAGGTTCTTATGGCCTGGATTGGCCACTGTTGGAAACAGGATGCTGGGCTTGATGGACCCTTGGTCTGACCCAGTATGGCATTTTCTTATGTTCTTATGTTCTTAACAAGATGGATGGCCCTGGGGATCACATGGAAACTGATTCTTTTCTGGTGGAGAAGGCCCATGCATAATGTCACTTACCGTATTTTTCGCTCCATAAGACGCACTTTTTTCCCCCCAAAAGTGGGGGAAAAATGTCTGTGCGTCTTATGGAGCGAATATAAAAAAAAATTAAAACTCTAACAAAACCCCCGCCCCCTCCTGACCCCTCCAGACCTTCCAAATTAATTTACTATAACCCCCCACCCTCCTGACCCCCCCCCCCAGACCTGCCAAACGTCCCTGGTGGTCCAGGAACGGTCCGGGAGCGATCTCCCGGACTTGGGCCGTCGGCTGCCAGCAATCAAAATGGTGCCGACGGCCCTTTGCCCTTACTATGTCACAGGGGTTGACCAATGGCAGCGGTAGCCTCTGTGACATAGTAAGGGCAAAGGGCCATCAGCGCCATTTTGATTACTGGCAGCCGACGGCCCTTTGCCCTTACTATGTCACAGGGACTACCGCTGCCATTGGTCGACCCCAGTGACATAGGGCAAAGGGCTGTCGGCGCCATTTTGATTGCTGGCAGCCGACGGCCCAAGTACGGGAGATCGCTCCTGGACCCCCGCTGGACCACCAGGGACTTATGGCAGGTCTTGGGGGGGGGGGGTCAGGAGGGTGGGGGGGGGTTTGTAGTAAATTAATTTGGAAGTTCTTGGGGGGGGGTCAGGAGGGTGGGGGGTTGTATTTAATTAATTTAGCAGGTCTTGGGGGGGTCAGGAGTATGGGGGGTTGCTAATTAATTTAAAGGGTTGGGATGTTTTTGGGTTTTGTTTTTGTTTTATTTTGGGGGGGGGGGGTTCCCACAGAATTAGAAAGACAAAAGTTTTCTGATCTGGGGAATGGACCGAAATTGCCCTCCCCAATTTGCCCTGCCCCAATTTGCTCCATAAGACGCACAGACGCCCGGGGACAGAGCCGGTTTAGCACATTTTTTTTTTTTTTTCCTCTGAATCCTAGGTGCGTCTTATGGTCAGGTGCGTCTTATGGAGCGAAAAATACGGTATGTTGTAGTCAAGGTGATCTGGCCGGGAAGAGGGTCTCCAAGGATGGAAGAGATTATCAGAGGAGAATTCCTATGGATGGTGGAATGAGGAGCTGGTCCATGAGTTCCTTCATAATAAAGTTCCCACTGGAACCTGAATCCACAAATAGCTGTTTGGTAAAACTGATGGAATCCAATTCTATGGTCACGGGCAATAATAATTGGGGAGCTGGAACAGTAAGGCCTAGGGTCATCTCCTCATCAAACCTTAGGCACTGGAGTTTACCACTTTCAGTGGGCATTGGGCCACGAGATGTCCCCGGGCAGCACAATATAAACACAAGCCCTGCTGTTTGCGGTGGAGCCTCTCCTTGGAGTCAGATGTTTGTGTCTCATCTGCATGGGTTCTTCAGGAGAGGTGGAGGTTAGGGGAGCAGGGACTGGTGACAAGAGTGGCTACTGGAACCAGGGTGCCAGGGTAATATTCTTTTGAGGAGGATGGGCCTCTCTTGCTCTCTGCTGGAGTCAGTGGTCAGTCTTTCCAGTGAACGTGATGAGTCCTTCCAGGAAAAGTGGAGGACTCAAGCAGCAAGTTTGCCTTAATTCTTAAGGAGACACCCTCAAGAAAGAGAATCATGAGACAATCCTCCTACCAGTTGAGCTCTGTTCCCAGGATTCTAAATTCAATTGCCAGTGTTTGGGAACCTTGGTGGAGGCATAACAGGTTGGAATCCATAATGGCCATGCAACCAGGCACTTCAAAGACTGTGCAGAATGCCTCAGTGAATTGCTGGAAGTTATGAAGCAATGGATCTGAATGATCCCATAGGGGAGAGGCCCAAGCAAGTGCTGTCCTACCCAGCAAGGACAAAATATACATTGTTTTTATGAGGTCATCTGAAAATAATGGCACTTGTAGTGAGAATTGCATCCGGCACCGATTGAAGAACTGCCAGCATCACTTGGGCTCACCGGCATACTGGTGCGGAGTGGGTAGATGGGGTATAGGATGGCTGGAGGCCACAAGAGGTGGTGTCACTGAAGCAGATGGTGGCAAAGCTTCTGCAGTAGTAAGAGCATCTAGTCGCATGGGCATCCGGTCCATGGAGGTTGCTAAGATTTCCAGGATCTTTTGTTGATTCTGCAGCTTATGGATAAGATCCAGAATGGCCTGCAGCAATATTTTTGCCAGGTATATGGCCTTGGCAATCTATTGAATTTGTGGACCATTGGACCAAGGTGGAGTTGGTGCAACCTGAGGAGAGGAGCCCTGCAGGGCCCCACCATCAGCAGGCGGAGTTAGTCGAGGCGGAGGCCCAACTGAAGTTTTGCCTTTACCAGCCCACATTCCCCTCAGGTTGAGCCTTTGGGTGTTGGGGCCGGCAGATCTTAGTTGGGGACCTCTGCTGATAGTCAGAAGATCCGTTGAGGCCAATGGGCTGGAGCAGATGTGATAGACGAATCCAGAAGCAGGCTGGGATCAGTGGCAGATGGCATTTAGGAATGTCCAGGAGGCAGGCAATGGTCAATGGTAGCCAGCATTCAAGAAGTTCCAATAGGCATACAGTGGTCAGTGACAGGTGGTGTTCAGGAAGGTCCAAGAGGCAGGCAGTGGTCAATAGCAAGCAGTGTTCAGAAAGGTCCAGGAGGCAGGTTAAGTTCAATACCGGGTATCCGTCCAAAGCAAAGGCAGTAAGGATAGGCAGGGTAAAAAAGCAAGGAGCAGAACAGGTGAGCAGATGAGGAGACATGGAGAACTGAAGAACTGAGGAACTGAAGAACTGTAGACGAAGACAAGGAACTGGAACTGAAGAGAAGACAAGGACCACTGAAACTGAAGACAAGGACCACTGGAATTGAAGACATGGAGCGCAGGAACTGGATAATACGAACAAGGAACGCTGAGGCAACTCACACTATAAGGACATAGGGAGACCTGTTGCCTAGACACTGGAAGAGTGTCTGCAGGAGCCTTATATAGGCCAGGAAGTGCGATGTCATCAAGAGGCGCCTACTAGTCTTTGCCGCCTTGGGCCCTTTAAAACTAATGACACTGGGTGTGCGCATGCTCTAGGAGGTGCGGGGCCCATCGGTGTTGTTGGTGTCCTTTCGCAGGAGTTGTCAGTGGCGTTCAGCATCCCGCCGCTCTGGGAAGGAAGGAAATCTGGCAGCGTCTGGGAGAAAGGGGTAAATGTGGCGGTTCTCAGGAGGGACTCTCAAGCTGGGTCTCAGTCAAAAGTCATAAACCATGGATCCTTCCATGGGCTATAAATCTGTCCATTAGTTATCGATATTGTGTGAGAACTCAGTCTCTTCCCTCCCCAGTGGCTATGAAAACTACCTCCATAGCATTCCCAGTTCTGGACACCTGAGAAATTGAACCCAGGTCTTCATTTTTCAGTACACAGCACTGCCTCTGATCCACCAGCCTGGTCCAATGAAGAATTTTTTTTTTTTAAATGTAAACTGAATTATCTAAAAACAGCTTGCTGGTAATAATGATATCATATTTGATAACCTGATTCATACAGGAAGGCTAACTTTCAAAGCTATCCGCGATACAGCGGTACAGCTAGAGATTAATGTTAGTATTTTATGAACTGTGCGCAGTTCATAAAGTACTGGGTAGTTCTGCTCTGAAAGTACATGCATATGTTTAAGAATGCGCAAATATTTCCAATACAAGGAAAGGCATACTTTCTCAACCCATTTTATAAACATGTGCGCGTATATTTTATGTGCGAAATAATTGTGACGCTGCGCGAATAAACACATAGAATTAACCGCAGAATCAGGTATATTTTAAAGTATGCGCGAGTACTTGGAATCACTAATTCACTGATACCTCCACCAGTTCTCCTAGTCCTTGTCCAGTTCACCTAAACCCTCTTGTGTAGCACGTCAATCTGAATCCCACCACTTCACCCAGACTTCCCAACCCAAAACTGCAGACATCTGAAAAAGTTTGATTTCACTTGCACCAGTCAACTAGCAGGTGTAAAAGTGTATGGTAATGTATACATTTATATATTGCATCTTACAAAATAGCAACTATCACACGTCCTTCTGAATCCCGCCCCAGAACGCCACTAGCCTGTCCCTTTTTTCCGCAGGTAAAATGTAAGCACAAAATAGAAAATACATGCTTACTCTCGATGCTTATAAAATAGTATTTACGCACATGTTGTGTTATGCCATTTTTACATGTGAAACCCCTTAGAAAATTTACTCCAACATATTTAATTGTTAATATCAGTTTAATTATAGATATAGACCAAAATGTTCAAACTAGCTAATTGACTTGTCCAGTTCAAACTTTTCCAGGACATGGGATGCTCTACATAGCTAAAATTCTGGAATATTTTGCAAAATAACTTGGCAGACGAACACCACCTTCTTTCCTGATTGGTGAAGCCTTGGGGATGGGAAATGCACCATTACAACAGGCTCTTGTTCATTTTTTGGTAATGATAAAGTGAACCTTATTACCTTAATCCTGACAGTTCTGTCCATCAGTTGTTCATAGTGGAGAAAATAGGATACTGAAGAAAATAGGATAAAACATAAGCATTGTCAAGTGTAAAACACTGATAAAACAAGCGAAGAGAGAATTTGAAATGAAGTTGGCCATAGAGGCAAAACTCATAATAAAACTTTTAAAAATATATCCAAAGCAAGAAACCTGTGAGGGAGTCGGTTGGACCATTAGATGACCGAGGGGTTAAAGGGGCTCTTAGGGAAGATAAGGACATTGCTGAAAGACTAAATGAATTCTTTGCTTCCGTGTTTACTAGTGAGGATATTGGGGAGATACCAGTTCCGGAGTTGGTTTTCAGGGGTGATGAGTCAGACGAACTGAACGAAATCACTGTCAACCTGGAAGATGTAGTAGGCTAGATTGACAAACTAAAGAGTAGCAAGTCACCTGGACCGGATGGTATGCATCCTAGGGTACTAAAGGAACTCAAAAATGAAATTTCTGACCTATTAGTTAAAATTTGTAACCTATCATTAAAATCATCCATTATACCTGAAGACTGGAGGGTGGCCAATGTAACCCCAATATTTAAAAAAGGCTCCAGGGGTGATCCGGGTAACTATAGACCAGTGAGCCTTACTTCAGTGCCGGGAAAAATAGTGGAAACTATCCTCAAGATCAAAATTGTAGAGCATATAGAAAGACATGATTTAATGGGACACAGTCAACATGGATTTACCCAAGGGAAGTCTTGCCTAACAAACCTGCTTCATTTTTTTTGAAGGGGTTAATAAACATGTGGATAAAGGTGAACCAGTAGATGTAGTGTATTTGGATTTTCAGAAGGCGTTTGACAAAGTCCCTCATGAGAGGCTTCTACGAAAACTAAAAAGTCATGGGATAGGAGGCGATGTCCTTTCGTGGATTACAAACTGGTTAAAAGACAGGAAACAGAGAGTAGGACTAAATAGTCAATTTTCTCAGTGGAAAAGGGTAAACAGTGGAGTGCCTCAGGGATCTGAACTTGGACCGGTGCTTTTCAATATATATATCAATGATCTGGAAAGGAATACAATGAGTGACGTTATCAAATTTGCGGATGATACAAAATTATTCAGAGTAGTTAAATCACAAGCGGACTGTGATACATTACAGGAGGACCTTGCAAGACTGGAAGATTGGGCATCCAAATGGCAGATGAAATTTAATGTGGACAAGTGCAAGGTGTTGCATATAGGGAAAAATAACCCTTGCTGTAGTTACACGATGTTAGGTTCCATATTAGGAGCTACCACCCAAGAAAGAGATCTAGGCGTCATAGTAGATATTATAATACATTGAAATCTCAAAAAAGATATAGTTGCAATGGAGAAGGTACAGAGAAGGGCAACCAAAATGATAAAGGGGATGGAACAGCTCCCCTATGAGGAAAGGCTGAAGAGGTTAGGGCTTTTCAGCTTGGAGAAGAGACGGCTGAGGGGGGATATCATAGAGGTCTTTAAGATCATGAGAGGTCTTGAACGAGTAGATGTGACTCGGTTATTTACACTTTCGAATAATAGAAGGACTAGGGGGCATTCCATGAAGTTAGCAAGTAGCAAGTAGCACATTTAAGACTAATCGGAGAAAATTCTTTTTCACTCAACGCACAATAAATCTCTGGAATTTGTTGCCAGAGGATGTGGTTAGTGCAGTTAGTGTAGCTGGGTTCAAAAAAGGTTTGGATAAGTTCTTGGAGGAGAAGTCCATTAACGGCTATTAATCAAGTTTACTTAGGGGCGGATTTTAAGAGCCCTGCTCGCGTAAATCCGCCCGGATTTACGCGTGCAGGGCCCTGCGCGCCGGTGCGCCTATTTTACATAGGCCTACCGGCGCGCGCAGAGCCCCGGGACTCGCGTAAGTCCCGGGGTTCTCCGAGGGGGGCGTGTCGGGGGCGGTCCCGGTCGTCGCGGCGTTTTCGGGGCGTGTCGGCAGCATTTTGGGGGCGGGTACGGGGGCATGGCTACGGCCCGGGGCGGTCCGGGGGCGTGGCCGCGCCCTCCATACCCGCCCCCAGGTCGCGGCCCGGCGCGCAAGAGGCCCGCTGGCGCGCGGGGATTTACGCCTCCCTCTGGGAGGCGTAAATCCCCCGACAAAGGTAAGGTGGGGGGCTTAGACAGGGCCGGGTGGGTGGGTTAGGTAGGGGAAGGGAGGGGAAGGTGAGGGGAAGGTGAGGGGAGGGCAAAAGGAAGTTCCCTCCGAGGCCGCTCCGATTTCGGAGCGGCCTCAGAGGGAACGGGGGTAGGCTGCGCGGCTCGGCGTGCGCCGGCTATACAAAATCGATAGCCTTGCGCGCGCCGATCCAGCGTACTTTTGTTTGCGCCTGGAGCGCAAACAAAAGTAGGGCCTATTCGCGGAGTAATGAAAAGCCGCCCCTTAGGGAATAGTCACTGCTATTAATTGCATCAGTAGCATGGGATCTTCTAGGTGTTTGGGTAATTGCTAGGTTCTTGTGGCCTGGTTTGGCCTCTGTTGGAAACAGGATGCTGGGCTTGATGGACCCTTGGTCTGACCCAGCATGGCAATTTCTTATGTTCTTATGTTCTTATGGATTTATCACATATCAGTTCTCATTTTCACTGGTTAGTAGGATCTCCATCCAGTTCACCCAATTTTATGTGCTTTTCCTGCTGCAATAGCTCTAGCCTTTCTTCCACTCACCTTCCCATCCCATCCCATCCCAACCCATCAGAAAAAAGCCAACTATTTGATTTCCGAAACAACATTTGTGATCCAGTATAGGTCAGCAGGCTCAGTAAAATCTACGGACACTAGAGCCTGGAACTTTCCCATCAGATCAGCTGAGCTGAACTGTTTATTCCTGCCATTCAAAGCAGCAGTACATTGATTCACTCAATGTGGATGTATTTGAAACTTGCTCAAGCACTGTTTCTCCACTATGTTTAAATATGTAAGCCACCACGGTGCAGGTAAGAAAAAATAATTCATGATGACTCATAGATTCTAGAGATTTGGTTCACCTTTGCACCCCTGCTAATCCTCTTCTCAACAGTTACCTCTCTCTCTCCCTTTTTTTTTTTTATAGGGCTTGTACACTGTATGACAGTAATTGCTGTTTTAAACCCTGCTGTTCATTCTGGGCTATTTTCTACTCAGTTGATTAGGCATACTTGAAGTAACTGGTGTATATAATAGTCAAGCAGTGTGAAAGGACAGAACACCAACAACCAAGATAAAAGGCAGTACAAAGCAGATTAGAGAGTAGGGGGTGGGGAGAAGAAGAATGTATTAACAGCACATGTTTTATTTAGCATGGATTAACAGAGCTTATCAGAAGCCAGGGATACCACCATAAACCAGGAGGACATCTAAAGATGCAGCATGCGATCTCTTCTGATTGTCTTTCATGTTTAGTTTCTTTGGAAAATACTGGATACAATGCAGTCTACATACATTAGTGAACACAGAGCCAACTAATCATTGCTACCTTGCTATTCTCATCAGAGAATTCAAAAGTCCTGATACACTATGGGGCAGTTTAACAGGGTGCCTGTAAAATAACAATTCTTTTTTTTTAGAACAAAACTGAGCGGTGAAGGATTTCTTTTGAGCTTTTCAATTGTGCATGTAAAATATTGTAATTTTTTCAGCAGTATTTGATTTGGAGATAAATTATAGTGCATGGTAGGTGAAATTTTAAAAGTGAACAAAATAATTCTCTTTCATCATGTGTGTTGTCCCCTGAGTTTTACTCACACAAAGAACATAAATGTTCAAAAACAATTCAAACACTTTAGGAATAATGGTGGTTTATTGTAGGTGTAGGGTGCCTGCCTAAAGTTAGTAGTAGTGCATCAGAACATTTGCTGCTGCCATGAGGGCAATATTCAAGTAGCTGCTGCTTAGCAAACTTTCATTGACCTCTTCCATAGCCTCTGCCCATTCTTGATAGAACATCTTGATAGGACTTGGTGTCTTGGATAAATGCATCTTTCCTCTCCCCATTGAAAACCTTTGCACAATGTTGGTATTTGCACTGGGGGATGATGGATTCAGCTCCACTGGAAACTGAGGTTGCTGACACAGTGAGTGCCAGAGTGTCAAGTGGCTTAGCAGTTGTCTTGCCACAGCCATTTGGGGCACTCACAGTCTGAACCATCCCCTCTGACCCACGGCTGTTGGACATTATTAGTGTATTGGAGTTGAGGGTTTTCAAGTTCCCCAGTGACTGCACTGCCAAAGTTGAAGGTTCGGGGCTTCCCAAATTCCGTTGCACTCTTGTAAGGGTGAAAGGAACGGTGTGATCCCTAGTCACTCATGACCCACTGGTTCTGCTTTAAACATGGCATCGGTCTGAGGGCAGCCAACGTCAAGTTGTTTTATTGGCTGTAAAGCAATATGGCTGTAAAACCAACTTGGCAGCAGCGCTGGCCCTGAGACTGGTACAATTGGTAAAGTGGAACCAGTGGGATAGGAGTGACTGGTGATTGCTCCTGCCCTTTATTATCCTTGGATGAGAGCCACAGAAGGCATAAGGGGATGTCAGTGGTTTCTCATTTTGTTTTTCTTTTTAAATGTTCTCAGCAAATAGTGGTGTACTATTTGCCAAAAATTAAACTGTATGGGTTTTTTTGGAGGTACTAGACATTTGTTTTGTTTTGGGCATTTTTCGTTCAACTTGCATATTTGTTTCAAATGAATGGATAACCCTACTATCCACCTACCATCTGGGTCTCTGTTCGGGTTCCATTTTTATGTATCCCTTCTGCTTTCACTGTCAGGAGGCAGGTGAGAAGGTTCTTATCCTTAGAGAGCAAACATATGCATCAAGGCTGTACTGGTGTAGAATGCTGAAATTTCACTTGGCTATGTAAAATCATTCCATAAAAGGGTCTTGGGATTTCCATGATGTTTATTTACTTTAAAAAGTGAAGAAAAATCTCATAAACCTCAAACAAAGCCACATTCCATTTATATTCTATCCAAAATCAATAACAGGAACTCTTCAATACAAGTCACCTCTTACTGATGACTAAAAGTGAGCAAAATTGTTATTAGCAGTCTCAACCTTAGAGGGTTATTCAGACTTGACAAAAGTAGAGAGATGTCAATCCAAGATGCCAAGTCAATGTTATGGTTACCGGGATATCTATGCAACACTTGTGAATAAGAACCTTGATGCTAAAATGGCACAACTGCTAAACTAGCAAGATTTTCAGATTCAAGTGGGCAACACTAGTGATCTTCCATAGACAGAATGGAAAGTAAGACACTACCATCTTAATCTTGAAGCATGGAAAGTTAGAATACTCAAATTGTTCCCTTCCTGAAATATGCTTTTCTAGTTCTTCTCTGGCCAGGAGATCCTACAAGCCACTACTCACTCCTTTGTAACATAGATGCAAAGAAGATCAGCTTCTGCAGGTTTTCACTCTCAAAGGTCCTGCAGGCACTCCATCCTTCTTTCCAATCTAGAGGAAACTCAACCTCCCTCTAGAGGTTCTGATCCCCCTGACTGGCATATACCATAAATGCACACATCAACAGGGGTACCCTTTAATTTAGGGGGCTCTGGGCTAACTTTTGGGGAAGAGACCCCTTTTTATTGTTTCCATGCTTACAGCCACACTCGCCCTCCTCCCCAAGCCCAGCAATCTCCTCTTTCCCTGTTAATCTGATGCTGCCATCCCACTGCTTCAGCTTTCTTCCTCTGCATCAGCTGAGGGGAGAGGTGCCACAATGCGCTTCCTTCTTCCTGTCCGTGTAGGCTGATGCAAGTACATCTCTACATTCTTCCAGCCTGCACAGGCTGAATCAAGCACACCTCGTCCTAGCCTGCATGTGGTCTGGCTCAAGCACATCTCTACTTTATTCTGGCCCACCCAGGCCTATGGAAACATGACATGAGGTGTCTTCCTTCTTCCAGCTTGAAAGGGCTGGCGTAAGTGTGGTGTTAAAAGGGCCTTGCTGTATAGATAGAGCTGGTGCAAGAGTATTAGATACCCTTTGGGAAACTTTTGTAGCCCCTCCAAATTAACTTTCAGGTCCATAGGACTCCACTGAGATTTTGATAATTAAATTTAACAATCATTACCCCAGAACAACCCTCTAAAAATATATAATTGGACATCTTGGAGGTAATATTCAGTAGGCTGGCTAGTGGACAAGTTATCTGGATAAAGTTAGCCAGATAACTGCCTAAAGTTATCCAACTACATATAACTAAATACATATAACTAAATGGCTATGTTTGAATATAGCTGGTTAGGTTTTTAGTTATTTGTGTGGCCGGATAGCATGCTACTTAACCAGATATCATTAAAAGATATTCAGCTAAGTAGCCCTGTCATTAGCCAATCTCCTCTCTCCCCCTCCCCAAAGCGAGATATTAAGGCCGTGTCAGGCCATATTCTCTTACTGCTCCCCCCCACCCAACCTTTTTAAAGATTGATGAAGTTCCCTGCATTGTATGCCAGTTTTGAGTTATCTGTCTAAATGGCTTTTGAGTGTCTACCCCCATATTTTTAAATATTAAACTTTTATATATATGTCAAAGTGTATGATAAATGTGCCATGTGTGATTTTTGTGGGTAGACTGCATACCCCCCCCCCCCAGAAGAAATTAATATATTTATAAATGAAAAGAAATCCATAGTGCATTGGTTGAAGATAATCTCTGAAATGTCTGGCTGGCGGGGTTGACTGTGTAGAACTAGGTTGATTTCGATAATTATTCACCATAGAAAAAAATTCAAATTCTATGCTCACAGCAAACCTGCAATACCAGAAATATCACTAACTCTCAGAACTCAAACAACAACGACCTTATATGAAAGGACAGCACTACAACTATTCCACTGGATCCTAGAACACAAAACACCTCCTTCTGGTTAAAGAGAACAAACTAGATTCTTACAGATCCTTACATACAGGCCTTGTATTTTCCTCGCACTATTACCTCTTATACAGTAAGGGGTAATAGTGTGAGGAAAATGCATGTCCAACTCCCCAAAAACTAATAGCGCCCGCAACATGCAAATGCATGTTGATGAGCCTATTAGTTAGTCCCGCAGAAAAAAATGGGTCAGCGCGCGCAAGGGGGTGCACACTTGTGCACCTTGCACTCGCCGAGCTCAAGGGGAGCCCCGATGGCTTTCCCCGTTCCATACAAGGGAACTTTTTTTTCGATCCCCCCCCACCTTTCCCTCCCTTCCCCTATCTAACCCACCCCTAGCCCTAACTAAATCCCCCCCTACCTTTTTTTCAGGAGTTATCGCGTGCCGGCCAGCTGCCGGAGCACTCGGGACCACCCCTGGACCGCCACCACACACCCAGCTCTGCCCCCCTACTGCCACCATGCCCACGGCCCCGCCTCGGACCGCCGCCATGCCCCCAGCCCCGGACTGCCCATTTTGGAAAGCCCCGGGACATACGCACATCCCGGGGCTTGCGTGCACTTCTGAGCCTATGCAAAATAGGCTCGGTGCACGCAGGGGTAGGTTTTCAGGGGTTACGCACCCTTTGAAAATCTACCCCTTATTGTATCAGTTGGCCCAGGTTGATTTGGGGGGCAGTGTTGTGAATTGGTTTAAATCATATCTGTCTGATAGGCAACAGTGTGTTCAAATGCGGGAGGGGGAAATTTTAATCATGGAAGCAAATTGTTGCGCCGGAGGTGGACCCTTGGCCCAAGGTGGGGTTGACGCTACCCGCAGGGCAAGCCCTACGGGTCCCCACCATCGGTAGGCAGAGACGGCTGGAGCTTCGCCAATACCAGCCCTCGTTCCCCGCAGCTTGAGCCCTTGGGTGCCGGGGCTGGCTGGTCTTAGGTGAGCCTCCGTTCAAGGACTCCCAGGGTACGATGTCAGGATCAGCCAGAGGTCAGCAGTGGTAGCTGGAAGAGGAAGGGTTCCAGAGACCCGGGCGCCAATGGATAACAGGAGGGAAGACAGGTAACGCCCGAGTAGTAGAAGGCCAAAGCCTGAAAGGCCAAGTCCAGGGTAGAACCAGTAGAAGCGTTGGAGAGCAGGCTGTGGTCAGGACAGGCGGCAGACAAGGACAGGCGGTCAACAAGCACAGTTCAAAACCAGGAGACAGTCCAAGAATGGTCAGGCAAAGCAGGGGTCAAGCCAGAAGTCAATAAGAAGCATGGTCAGGCAAAGCAGGGGTCAAGACAGAAGTCAATCCGAAGGTAGAGGACAAGGACCGGGTAGGAGCAGGAACCAGGAACTTAGACAGGAACAGGAACCAGGAATATAGACAGGATCAGGAACAAGCAACGAGCACACGACGAGCGTGGAGATCTGTTGCCAAGGCAAGGCAGCACTGGCTGGGCCCGGCCTTATATACTGGGACCCAGTGACGTCATCATCCGGGGCCGCAGGGTGGATTCCCACCGCGGCCTCTTTAAAACTCAGACAGGTGTGCGCGTGTGCCTAAGGGGCAGCATGGCACTGGATAGCGGCGTCTCCCCGCAGACTATGTGGGGAGGCCCGCCGCGGAGCTGGAGTGTCCACAGAGGAGTCGGGGTCAACAGAGGAAGCACGGATGCACAGGCGACTGCCCACAGCCGCGAGGGAGGTCGAAACGGAAGCAGGAGCTGGCAGTTGGGGTAAGTGAGCCTGGACGTGGGCCTGCCATAGGCGGCACCTGCAAGAGTAGCCCCCACCTATGCCCCCTTCTTAAGAGGCCTGGGTTTGCCCGGATGGTCACGATGAAAACGGAGGAGAAGCCCTTTGTCTAAGGTGTTATGTGCAGACTCCCATGACTTTTCCTCAGGGCCGTAGCCCTCCCATGACAAGAGGTACTCCCAATGGCGGCCTCTTAGGTGGACATCAAGGACTTCTTGGACCTTATACATGGTATCTGTTTCAGCAGCCACTTGGGATGGCACAGGTGCCTTACGAGAAGACCATGTAAGAACCATAGGTTTCAACAGGGATACGTGGAAGGAATTATGAATGTCAAAGTTGGTGGTAGTCAAAGCTGATACATAACTGGTCCAATATGCTGAGTGACCGGGAATGGACCAATGTATCTGGGTGCAAATCTCTGAGAAGGAAGTTTGAGGCGAATATAATGTGTACTCAGCCAGACCTTTTGACCAGGTTGGAATTCTGGAGCGGGATGCCAATGGGCATCCGTGGATTTCTTGGCCCGAGCTGCAGCCTGACACAAGCAGAGATTGGTTTGAGTCCAGAGTGTCTTGAGGGCATCAGTGGTGGCTTGGGCTGCTGGCGAGGGTACTGATAGTGGAGTTGGCAATGGAAGCTGGGGTTGCCTGCCATAGACAATGGAGAAAAGCGAGACTCCAGTAGCTGTGGTGATGTGGGAGTTGTGGCAAAACTCCGCCCATGGAAGTAACTCCGCCTATTTATCCTGCCGGGTTTTGGTGTAGTTGCGCAGAAAGCTCTTGAGCCAGCGGTTTGTCCACTCAGCTTGGCCATTGGCCTGAGGGTGATAGGCAGTTATCAGGCTGATGGAAATGCCGAATTTGTTGCACAAAGTGCGCCAGTAGCGGGCGACAAACTAGGGATCTCTGTCTGAGGCAATGTCCATGGGAAAGCTGTGCAGGTGGAACACATGCTGGAAGAAGAGACGTGCAAGTTCTGGAGCTGAAGGAAGGGCAGGCAATGGAACAAAATGGGCCATTTTGGAAAACCGGTCTATGATGACCCAAATGACTGTGTTTCATTTTGACGGTGGCAGATCCACAATGATGTCCATGGATAAACGAGTCCACGGTTTCTCTGGAGCAGGGAGTGGCTGGAGAAGGCCTCAAGATCGACCCACCAGTGGCTTTTGCTGTGCATACATATTACAAGAGTCGACATAGGCTCAGGTATCAGTAACCATGTTTGGCCACCAATAAAACCACTGGAGGAGAGAGAAGGTCCAGGCGCGTCTGGGATGTCCAGCGATCTTTGAATCATGCACCCAATGGAGGACTTTCTCTGAGAGCAGGCGAGGAACCACCGTCTTCTCGGCTGGGACTGGAATTGAAGCAGACAAGCAGATACATGTGGGGTCAATGATATGACTAGGTTCTTCAGGAACATCTTCTGGTTCAAAAGAGTGAGACAGGCCGTCCGCCCAGAGGTTTTTCTCTGCAGTTCAAAATTAAACCTGGAGAAGAACAATGCCTAGCGGGCCTGGCGAGCAAGACACTGGGCGTGACTAAGATGCTCAAAATTCTTGTGATCGGTAAAGATCATAAACTTGTGTTGAGCGCCCTCCAACCAAGGGCGCCATTCTTCCACTGCAAGCTTAACCGCAAGTAACTACCTATCACCGATGCTGTAATTCTGCTCTGCTGGGGAGAACTTGTGGGAGAAAAAGGAACACGGGAAAAGGGTTCCTTGGGATGAGTGTTGGCTCAGAATCACCCAGCCCCTATGGCAGAGGTGTCCACTTCTACAACAAAGGGGCGATTCGGGTCTGGATGACACAGGCAGGAACCGGAAAGGAAAGCGTCCTTGTATCGCTGCCCTTGCGAGTCATGGCCATGAGAGGCGCTGCCAGTGAAGAATAGTTAGCTATAAAGTGGCGGTAGTAATTTGTGAACCCTAAAAGCCTCTGGAGCGCCCGGAGGCCTACGGGTCAGGGCCAATCTTGAATTCCTTAGAGCTTGCTTGGGTCCATGGTGAATCCTTGCAGCAAAATTATATACCCTAGGAAGGGTAGACTGGATTGCTCGAAGAGACATTTATCAAGTTTAGCAAATAAATGGTTCTCACGAAGACATTGGAGCATTGGGCTGACATTGGCACGGTCCGTGGATAGGTCCTTGGAAAAGATGAGGATATCATCTAGATATGCAACAACTTTGGTGTACAGGAGATCACAGAATATCTCATTTATCATTCGCTGGAATACAGCAGGGGCATTACAGAGGCCGAAAGGCATGACTAGGTATTCGTAATGTCCATCCCTGGTATTAAATGCCATCTTCCAGACGTCTTTAGGGTGTATGCATACCAGATTATAAGCGCCCTGCAAGTCCAATTTAGTGAATATGGAGACACCCAGAAGACAATTGAACAGCTCAGTGATCAATGGTAAAGGATACTTATCCTTGCGAGTGATGGCTTTTAGGCCAAGATAATCAATGCATGACCTCAAAGACCCATCCTTCTTTGTGACAATGAAAAAACCTGCACCTGCGGGTGAGGGATGGATGAACCCTTTAGTCAGGTTCTTTTGGATATACTCTGTCATGTCGCGAGTCTCGGGCAGCGACAGTGGATACTAGAGATGTGAATCGTGTGCCAGATCATCTTAACGATCAGATTCGGCTGGGAGGGGGGGGGATCTGATCGTTAAGATATGTGAATTGGAATCGTTTCTGATTCCAATTCACATCGCTAATTTTTTTTTTAGGGAGGCCCGCGCCGCTAAAAAAAAACAAAACACCCGACCCTTTAAATCGACCCCCCCCAAAACCTTTTAAAATTACCTGGTGGTCCAGGGGGGCCTCGGGGGGCCTCGGGGAGAGATCCAGGGGGGCCTCGGGGAGAGGAGAGATCCAGGGGGGCCTCGGGGAGAGATTTCCCGGCATCAGCTGTTCTAAAAAAAAAAAAATGGCGCCGATGCCCCTTTGCCCTTACCATGTGACAGGGTATCCGTGCCATTGGCCGGCCCCTGTCACATGGTAGGAGCACTGGATGGCTGGCACCATCTTTAAAGATGGCGCCGGCCACTTTACTCATCAACCCCTATATCCCCGAGGCCCCCCTGGATCTCTCCCCGAGGCCTCCCAATGCCCCACTGGACCACCAGGTAATTTTAAAAGGTTTTGGGGGGGTCGGGAGGGGGGGGGTCGATTTAAAGGGTGGGGTGTTTGGTTTTTTTTAGCGGCGCAGGCCTCCCTAAAAAAAAAGGGTTGGGAGGGTGGAGGAGGCTAAGGGGGGTCGATTTAAAGGGTCGGGTGGGTTTTTTTTTTATCGGGCCATCGGCGCCATTTTAATTAGTGGCAGCCAAAATGGCGCCGATGGCCCGAGAGCGGGAGATCGCGCCGGGACCCCCCCCCCCCCACTGGACCACCAGGTAACTTAACATTTTGGGGGGGTTCGGGAGGGTGGGGGAGGGTAAGGAATTGGTTTTAAAGGTTCGGGGTGGGTTTAGGGGTTGTTTTGGTGTGCCAGTTTTCCCGCCCTCCCCCAAATAATTCCCCGTGTCCTATTTAACGATACAATACAAATGCCCCTGACGATAAATTGGGGGCATTTGTATTGTATCGTGCACTCTAACGATTTTGGATGATTTTAAAATTATCTGACGATAATTTTAATCGTTCAAAAACGATTCACATCCCTAGTGGATACGTCCTGCCCCTAGGAGGCGCTGTACCTGGTAAAAGTTTGATAGGACAGTCGAACTTGTGTCGTGGTAGAAGGATATCAGCCTTCTGTTTGGAGAAACCATCTTCATAATCTGCATATGGAGACGGAAGGCCAGAGGCGGTTACCGCCAGAGGAATAGCAGGAGGAGGTGCCACCTTCTTCAGGCAGGTCCGATGACAGGCTGGGCTCCATTCAGTGAGTTGTAGAGTTCCCCAGTCGAACTGGGGAGAGTGATGCTAAAGCTAGGGCAATCCCAAGACCACTGGATGGATCGATTTTTCCAAGACAAGTTCCACTTCTTCTTCATGAAGAGCTCCAGTGAGGAGAGGGTTCTGTCACAAGGGAGATCCAGCCAGGCAATGGCTCACTGTAGACTGAAGCAATACATAAGGATGTTTCAAGAGGACAAGTGGAGATACCCAGGAGATGCACCAGGTCCTTAAGAATGAAGTTCCCTCCTGCTCCTGAGTCAATCAGGGCCAGAACTGGAAAGGAGTGAGAATCCCAAGCAAATGTAACTGGCAAAGACAATTGAGGGGCCAGAGAAGTAGTGCCCAAGTTCAGGACCCCAACCGAACTTAGGCCCGGAAATTTCCTGGACAGACAGGACAAAACTGGAGGCGGTGACCGGGAACCCCACAGTAAAGGCATAGACCTGAATGCCTCCACCTGAGGCGTTCCTCCAGAGACAAGCGCCCTCGACCCAACTACATAGGCTCTTCCGCTTTTGTGGAGGGCAGAATACCACTGGGTGCAGACCCCGCTGTGGGTGGTGAGTGGGAACGCTCCATGGTGGGTCGTCTGGGTGTCCATACCTCTCGGTGGCACTCTTGGAGGCAATGGTCAATACGGCCTGCCAGGTCAATAAGGTCCTCAAGGGAGGACGGTCACTCACGGGCCGTAAGCTCATCCTTGAGCTGAGGGGACAAACCGCCCAGGTAGATAGCTTGGAGGCAATCTTCTTGCCATGATAATTCTGTAGTGAGAGTTCGAAACTCAATGGTATAGTTCACGTGGTGTCGTCAGTTCCGGGGGGAAGCTGTTGGCTACCGGGAATAGCGAAATGATGTATTGGATGTGAAGTTGTCTTTTCCAACAATTTGAAAAATTGGATGAAATAAAGATGATGTGTTTATAAAAATGGTGGTTGAAGTTCTCAGGCTGTGAAAAACGTAGAGTGCAGGAAGAAACAGATTGTTGGCGTGAGTTTCCCTGATGAAGCCCGGATGGCATGGGTGAAACAAGGAGTCCTTGTCGGATAGGTCCAGTGGATGATGCCGACGTTTTGGTTTTGAAGACCGGAATGAAAAAGCATTCACTGTGGGAATACGCTAAGACACGATTTTAAAGAGTTAAAAATGTTTGTGGTGTTCTAAAATATATTGAAATGTTCAAAGTGGATTATATACTTTGTATTTCTAGTATAATTCCAATTACCACTTGGGGATGGTGTATTATATGTTGTGAAATTTTAATGTATGTGATTGAATGGTTGAGGTATGAATGAATGTTTGTGCTAGAGAGCATTTATTGTCTAGATAGGATTGTTTTTATATGTGATCTTATGAATAAACAATCACATTGCTGAAATTGAATGTATATGAATTCATGAGTTCTCTTATTTTGATGTGATCATATAGAGAGAGAACTTAGTGTATACTTTACCCTCAGTATATTGTACCTTAAGTTAAGATTGATCATTTTAAAGTTATTAAATAGAGATACCCCATGTGTCTTAGTAGATAAATTAAAGAAATATTCTCTTATGGGCTTTGAGGTTTCTGGATTCTATTCTACTATGTATACAGTCTGTGCAAAAATGCAAAATGAAGACCACACATATGAAGGTATTATATGGCTCTGTCTTTGTGGAATGCCTTACCTGCAAATTGTATACTATCAAGGATATTAAGATCTTTAGGAAACAGGTTAAGGCATTTTATTGTAATTTGCTTTTAATACTTTTATTGGTTTTATTGTTATTATATGATTAATTTATGAAATGTTATATATTTGTTGTTTTGTGTTATATTATTTAAATTATAGATAGTTGTCATGTTCTCCACACTGAACATAAGGTAGGAGGTTGAGGAATATAAGAGACACTGAATAAATAGATTATAAATAACTAAAGAATAATAAATCACTGGGGCCAAGTGGCATCTCCTCAAAGTTCGAAAAGAACTAAACATGAAGAGTTCAATATTCAAAGCCATTATATGGATATCTCACAAGTTTTAAATATTTCCTTTGCTTTTCTGGCAAAAAAAAACTAGCTGAAATAGAAAGGGGCATGTTGGGGGCAATCCAGGAAGGGGTTGACTCAGCCAAATAACATATCCGGCTAACTCTGTGACGGGGCAAGATCCGAGGAAGGGATAATCTTGATTCATGGAAGGGGGGAGGGAAATCTTTTGACTAAGGGGCTATTTATTTGGTTTAAGGGGAAGGGGTGGGAAAGGGCCATCACCATGCAATAGGCCTCATTATTTTTTATTTATTTCAGGGGGCCACGGCTGCCTTGGAAGGCAGGTGAGAGTTTGGGGAGGCGGCACAATTTTTGGGCCTCGGGTTCTTTAAGTGCTGGCAGCCTCGCCTCGGCCAGCCTTCGTGTGGGAAGGCCCTGTACCTTGGCACGATTTTTTGTCATGTATTTGTGCCACGCTACAAAATTGTTCCATGGGGACTGCCACAACAATTTGTCAGAAAGGGAATGCAGGGACAAACCCTCCTGTGAAATTCGGCCCTCCTGCGATAAACTATCGGAAATGAGTAACTTTCCTTAAAAATTTGGCAATTTTAACCCATTATTTTAAGGCAAATTTTTATCTAATCTGTCCAGTTAGATATGCAACTGAAAATGTACCTTTATCTAACTGTACAAAATTTGTCCAGCTAGATTTTGGTCAACTATCTGCGTGACCAGCGTTGTATTGTTAAGTTTAGGCGGTTAGCACTGAAAATCCATGCTGATATATTAATTCAAAAACCCACCCATCCTGAGCACCCCCGCTCCCCTCTTCTGACTGGCTAAATGTGTGTGTCCTCTGTATTTATCTGGATATATTTGGCTGGTCAGAGGGGACATTTTTCAAATTCAGATATTTACCCAGCTAACCTCTGAATTTACCAGGGAAAACCTTTTAAAAACGGACCTAATAGTGAATCAGACTCTTAGTTTAAAACCCTACAGTGCAAGTACATTATAGAAGAGAAACTTCTCAGGTACATCTCACTGTACTTATTTCTTATCACACTTTTCCATGTATTATATAATTAGGTACTTGTAGATTTAAATATATTTTAAGCCGGTGAGAATGTACACAGTGTCAAGCTATTACAAAAGAGAAAACTGAAAGTGTTATGGAGTTTTTCTCAAATATAAAAAGGGACGGGATTTATATATATAGTACAGCATCCTCTTGTAATTAACCCAGTTCTCTTCACCCACACACTTCAAAGTGTTTGTTTTTTCTTCAAGTGGAGATTACAGAATGTTCAGGACGACTGTTATTAAAGGAAAATAGTTAGTAATTTAAAAAAAATGTATTGCCCTGCCCTTAGAAAAATTAGAGCACATAAAACAATAGAACAAACTTGTCTTCTCTTATAAGCCCTGAGGGGTGGGATCTTACAGTGCTCTGTGCCTGCCTTGCTCTTCAGTGCTTACCATGCTGTAAAAATTTGTTTTGTTTTTAATTCATCTCTTTTTTTTTTTTTTTTTTTAAATCTCCCTACACTTGGTTAATATCGTAAACCTTGAGACTGCTTTAATAATAAAAATTAACGAAAATTATAACAATTCTATACCAACCATCTGTCTCTGATAATGCAATGTGTAATGAAAGGGTTAAAATCCAGACAGATGCTGGACAAAATGATTCCCTGGGCAAAAATTGCTTTCAGCAAGCCTCTTCCTTTTTTGGGTTCATGTGCTCAAAGAAGGACTTGAAAAAGTGGCATGGCACCCTTCCCCCCAGTGGAAAAACCCCCCAAAATAAACAGATAAAACCATTTCAAGAATGTTAATTTTAGATTATTTTAAATAGATATAATCCATTGTTGGTAGAGGGGTTCCAATCCCCGCCTTAGTAACTGGATCCTTTAGTAGTCTCGGTAGAACAGATTTATTTATTTAAAATTCTTATATTCTGCTGCTTCCAGTTACATCATCCAGCACAGACTGGTGTAGTAGACGAGCTTAAGGTAATTGCTCATTGTAAATGACTGACTAGACCTCTCTAGAGATAGACAAGGCTCCACTGAATTGTACAGACACAGGAGATCACCAAGTGAATGTCTACCAATCCTTTCTCTATTTGGTGGAAATATTCCTAATCAAGGGGGTCATTTTCTAACGGGATTGCACGCGAAAAGAGACTTTTCGCGTGCGATACCTAGATTGGGGCGGGTTTTGGGCAGCGTCAGCACCTGAAGGGGAGGAGTCAGGGCGGCACCGGGGTGGATGCCACGAAGACATTGCTGATGGCGAAAAAGTAAGGACCCTTATCGCCGTCAGTAATGTGCCCAATAACACCACCTTTCATGGTGGTGCTATTGGTTTGGGAAAGCCGGCAGCGATAGCACCACGGTGGTGCTTCGCCTCCCCGCCCCCCAGTATCGCGCGATTCACAGAGGCCTGCGCCATTAGAAAATCTAGCCCCAAGTCAGGCTTCAGTTTTAGTGGTTGTTCCACATGGTTCTATTTCTTTACAGGAATAAAGATAATGACAGCATCTAATCCATAGGAAATTAATAGTGCCTAAACATTGCATCTCTCAATGGATATACACAGTTCAGGCACATGTATTCTGGCTAAAGCTAGCACAAATTCTTCTCAGACCTCCATGATATTGACTAGACCAGTACAGTCATGGGGATGAAATCCGTGTCTCCATGAGCTGATGTAATACCAATCTCCTGAACCCTACCCAGTTCAAATACAACATAGGTCTTACTCACAGTTCTTCCAGTAATCAACAGAAATGGTTGTTCTCAAGCATAGCATATATTTCTCCCATGGCAGTGGGCAATATTTTGTCAGCATTATCCTAAAAGGTTTTCTGCTATTGGAATAAAGCAATTTGATTCTACTATTTTCTGTAGACATTTAATGTTATCTGCTCACACCTTCCTTCAATACTTGGACTCAAGTATAGGAAAGAAATCTTATAGGTTGTACTTGTTGTGGGCATGGACCCTTGGACCGAGGTGGGTTTGGTGAAATCTACAGGGAGAAGCCTCGTAGGTCCCCACCATTGGCTGGCAGAGCTGGCTGTTGCAGAGGCCCAACTGGAGCTTCACCTATTCCAGGCCTTGCTCCCCTTAGGTTGAGCCCTCAGGTGTTGGGGCCAGCAGGAGCAGGCCTCTGTTGATGAGGCGAAGATCTGTGGAGGTAGCCAAGCTACAGGACAGGGTCTGAGGCAGACTGAATACAGATGGAGTCAGAGCCAGGCTGCAGTCAGGGTAGGCAGTGTTCCATGAGGTCAGAGCCAGGCAGTGGTCAGAAACAGGCAGAGGTCAATCCAGAGATGAGAATCAGACTGTGGTCAGTGGCAGGTGGAGTTCAGAGTCGCATGTCAAGTCAAAGTCAAAACCAGAGATACATCCGAGGGAAGACAGGATGGATAGGCAGGTAGGGAGACGAGAAACAGCACAGGTGGGTAGAAAATGACATTGAAGACTGACAACTTAAAGACGAGAAACTGAAGGCTGACCACAGGACGAAGACCAAGGACTGAAGGCTGATCACAGGATGAAGACAAACTCAGAAAAGAAGACCAGGGACTGCCAAGACGAGGACCAGGAACACAGGAATGGAGACCAGGAACATACTGAGGCAATAAACTCTACCAGCACAGATGGCGCTGTCCTGCCACAGGAGTCTTTGGTGGCGTCCTGCGTTGACGTGGCAAGGTGTTCTGCTGAGCAAGCAGTCTAGCAGCCTCAGGGAGAGTGAGGCATGGCTTGAGGCTGGAGGTAAGAGCTGCAGTTCTCTGGGAAGACCTGTGAACTCCCAAACGCAACAGTGTTGCATTGTCCTCCTATGGGTTAGCTGGAAAACTGATTCTAGGAGAAAATGTGGAAAGATGAATTCCTCCATGTAATCCGAGCTCACCCAGTAACATGTCCTCCCTTCAGTTTCTTCCTGTAGACTTCTACAAAAAAGCACAAGGGACTTCTAGAAGGCTTAACATATTCTTGGAGGTCTCAAAAGCAATTGGGCAAGGTCTCAAAGAAATACACATACAGTTATAAGGCATGACCCAAAATATATAGGAGCACCTGGTCACAATACATCATGGGACTACATAGAAATATTTACATTTATTTATTATTATACTTATAATCTGCCTTTTCCCATGTATAGCCTAGGGAAGAGAACATTAGCGAAACTACAATAATAAGTTACTGAAGGAGAAGTCAATATACTGTTATTAACCAAACAGACTTAAGAAACAGCCATTGCCTATCACTGCACGATAGCAGCATGGAATCTATTTACTGTTTGGGATCCTGCCAGGTACTTGTGACTTGGATTGCTCACTGTTGGAAACAGGATACTGGGCTTGATGGACCCTTGGTCTGAGCCAATATGGAAAATTCTTATATTCTTAATATAAAAAGCATTACAGGCAAAATAGTAACTTCTGAAAAAAACAATAGCTCATCAGTCAATCATTATATTCAAACCAATCACAGCTACTACTACTACTAACATTTCTATAATCCTACCTACAAACAACACACACGAGACATTCCCTGCTCAGTTGAGCTTACAATCTAATCATAACAAACATACAGGTCAAAAGACAATAGTTAAAATCAGTTAATGAGGCTGAAGGTGCACCATCAGGCTCAAGATTTAAAAGCAGCCTCAAAAAGGTGGGTTTTTAGATGGGATTTAAACAAGTTGAGAGAGGGAGCATGACACACCAGCTCAGGAGGTCTATTCCAAGCACATGGTGCAATAAGGTGGAAAACACAGAGGGGCAGATTTTATAAATCTGCGCACACGCGTACTTTTGTTCGCGCACCAGGCGCAAACAAGAGTACGCGAGATTTCAATAGATACTTGTGTAGCCGCACGTATCCATTAAAATCCGGGGTCGGTGCGCGCAAGGCTGCCCAAAATCGGCAGCCTGCGCGCGCCGAGCCGCGCAGCCTGCCTCCGTTCCCTCGCCCTCCCCTCACCTTCCCCTCCCTTCCCCTTCCTAACCCACCCCCCCAGCCCTATCTAAACCTCCCCCCTACCTCTATCCCGAAAGTTACGCCTACTTTACGCGCGCCGGGCCGGCTGCCTCGCTCCATGTTCCGGTCCGGGGGCTGGTCCAGATCCCGCTGTCACGCCCCCGGAACGGAACCATGCCCCGGACACGCCCCCGAAACGCAGCGTCACTCCCGACACGCCCCCAAAATGCAGCGTCACTCCTGGCACGCCCCCCGACATGCCCCCGACACGACCCTCCATGCAAGCCCCGGGACTTACACGCGTCCTGGGGCTTGCGCGCACCGCCGAGCCTATGCAAAATAGGCTCGGCGCACGCAGGGGAGGTTTGGGGTAGGTTTTCGGGGGGTATGCACGTATCTTATGTGTGTACCCTTTTGAAAACCTACCCCAGAGCTCTTATTTATTTATTTATTTAAGTTCTTTTAATATACCGATGCTCAAGACCAAGTCTTATCGTACCGGTTTACAGTATAACTGGGGGGAAAAAAACAATTAACAACGATATAGAAGGCAAAGTTACAAAAAACAGGGAGCATAAACATGGGCATTAGAAGAGAAGAAGAAGATCAGACGAGTACAATTGGAGAGCCATGTAACATAAAACACAAGCCATGTTACATAAAACACAATGATGGTATCTTTTAAACTGGCGCATGGGCACACATGAGCGCACATTCATTGGCCCATGCCCAGGGACGCGAATATTTTATAACATATGTGCCTATATGCATGCATGTTATAAAATAGCCTGGCCACACACACATGTGCACTGAATTTTAAATGGGCACGTGCCTGTGAGCGCAAATCCCGCTTCTACCCTGTAAGTGGGGGGGATATTAAAAGGGAAGTGCTCCCACGCATTTGCCAGTTTTACCAGTTCATTCCCAGTTAACAGATAGGTTGCCAACCCCCTTGGTTTGATTGCCTGTATGCTTCTCCAGTTACCCCAGACCCTTTAAACCCCACTGAAATGGCTCATTATCTTTTTGGGGGGGACTTACAAGCCATCCATAGCAGAAGTAAATTTACATGGCAAGGGACTTCGGTGCGCGCTGGATCGCATACGTATTTACGCGGAAATTTCTGGTTAAAGTCCCGAAATGCCCACGTACCACTCATATCCTGCCCAGACCACACTCCACCCTTTTTTGAGAAGTTCTGAGATGTGAATGGAACCTAGCATCTCAACCTTCAATGAGATGAGAATAGAATGAGAATGGAATGGAATGGAATGAGATGAGAATGGAACCTAGCATCTCAACCTTCAAGAAAAGACTCAAGACGTGGTTGTTCACGCAAGCCTTTCCTAACTCCAATATCATTTAACTCCCTTCAATCATCATGCTTCACTAGTTATAGCATTAATAACCACCTCTTACAATGTTATCATTTACATATATAATTATCTGATCTTCTTTTTCCTTCTTAATCCAAGTTATTGTTTCCCTGTTACATGTAACTGCTTTTCTGCACTATTGTTCAAATTGTAAAGTTTATTATATTGTGCACCCCTGTACCTTGTGAACCAGCATGATGGGACTTCTGTCTTGAATGTTGGTATATAAAAAAAACTTAAATAAATAAATAAATAAAATAAATGTGCACACAATGGCATTGACGTGTGTATCCGGGCGGCTTTTAAAATCCGCTCGGCACACACCAGCCCAACATATTTGCACATCCCCTAATTTCAGCGCACATTGGGCTTTTAAAATTCACCTTAAAGATTTTAGGTCTTATTCAATGCAAACATTCTAACAAATGATCAAAGGCCATCATTCATCAATTTGCAGTACTAATATTAAAAATTTAAATAATGGTAATATTAATATGTCATCCCTCATCCAATTAGGGGGACAAGCTATCACCTCCAATAGGAGTTGATTAAGAACTGACACTATTCTCATCATTACTTACCTGTAAGGAAATAATAGTAGTTTATAGTCAGAGAAATCCCTATTACAGAAAGCAGTGCAAAAGATCCAGAAGCTCATTAACTGGATCCCACCAAAAGCAGCTACAAACAGATGTTTTCCCAAAGCCTTTCTATATTGATGTAAATCTGTACTGAGACATAGATCTATTAGAAGTGCGTTCTATAAAATTGGGACCACTGCTGAGAATGCTTATTTCCAAGTACTTTTTAAAATTTCTCTAGGGGCAGGAGTTTTCAGAAGATTTCCCTGTGAGGAACATGAAGACCAAAAATTGATCTGACTGACTTGTCAGTAATTCTTCTAAACAAGCTTTCTTACAGCTTGCCCCAGAATCTAATCTGTGGATTTGAGGTAAAGAATTTAGCTGCTATCACTGACTCTGAATTATCTGTGAAAGGTCACATCTCCTCCTTAGTGAAAGGATGCTTTTCTCAGCTGATTAATTAGATAGCTGAAATATTTTTTTCTCTCAAACTGATCTGACAGCAGTGATTTATGCTATGATTTTCTCTAAAGCAGGGATCCCTTTACATGAGGATAGAGGGGGCTTTGCCCAGATAACGCTATTGGCTAGTATGGAGTCTCAAGCAGCAGAAAGCAGTCCTCTTGTATGGGGAGAGAGAAAAGATTCAAGTGTCAAATGATGCAGTCAGAGACCAAGAAATCTGGCAGAAAGATACAGAAATAGTCCCAATTATTTTGGGCACCAAAGGTCTGATTAAAAAAACTTGATATGTTGCCTATACATATTGGGCTCAATATTCAAAGATATTCGGTTATCTGATATTATTTATTTTGATAACTTAGAAGTAATATTCATCAGCATGGCTATGCTGCTGAATATAACCAGATAAGTTCTACTTATCGGGATAAGTTATATCTGGATAACTCTAGTCCTGCTTTTGAGCAGCTCTAACTTATTTGGTTAACTTAACTGAATAAGGCTGAATATAGGCACTTATCCAGTCAAGATAACCAGATAAGTAGTGCCAACCTGATCCGACCATTCCCTGCCCATTGACTATCTGCTTATCTATTTAGCTGGATAACGGACTTATCCGGCTAAGTGGCGCCCACTGAAAATATCTGGATATTCAATGGCTGCCACTTAGACAGACAAATCCTACTTATCTGGCACATTATTGGGCCCATTATATCTTATGAACTCCAGAAAGAAGCACTCAGCATAATGCAAATATTGAAACAAGCTCTATCAATACATTTGAGAGATTGAGATGTTGGCTTGAATATTTTTAACCTTGACATGTTGGCTTGAATTAATGACTGGAAGGGGGACAGTAAGCAAATCCACGGCTCTCGTGCTAAACTTTCAAAAGGGAAACTTTGAATAAATGAGAAAAATTGTAAGAAAAAAACTGAAAGGAGCAGCTACAAAGGTAAAAAGTGTGCAAGAGGCATGGTTATTGTTAAAAAAATACCATCCTAGAAGCACAGTCCAGATGTATTCCACACATTAAAAAAGGTGGAAAGAAGGCAAAACGATTACCGGCATGGTTAAAAGGGGAGGTGAAAAGCTATTTTAGCCAAAAGATCTTCATTGAAAAATTGGAAGAAGGATCCAACAGAAGAAAACAGGATAATGCAAAAACATTGGCAAGTTAAATGTAAGACACTGATAAGACAGGCTAAGAGAGAATTTGAAAAGAAGTTGGCCGTAGAGGCAAAAACTCACAGTAAAAACTTTTAAAAATATATCCGAAGCAGAAAGCCTGTGAGGGAGTCAGTTGGACCATTAGATGATCGAGGGGTTAAAGGGGCACTTAGAGAAGATAAGGCCATTGTGGAAAGATTAAATGATTTATTTGCTTCAGTGTTTACTAAAGAGTATGTTGGGGAGATACCCATTCCGGAGAAGGTTTTCATGGGTAATGATTCAGATGGTCTGAACCAAATCATGGTGAACCTAGAAGATGTGGTAGGCCTGATTGATAAACTGAAAAGTATTAAATCACCTGGACCGGATGGTATACACCCCAGGGTTCTGAAGGAACTAAAAAATGAAATTTCAGACCTATTAGTAAAAATTTGTAACCTATCATTAAAATCATCCATTGTACCTGAAGACTGGAGGATACCTAATGTAACCCCAATATTTAAAAAGGGCTCCAGGCAGTGGCGTAGCCAGAATTGATTTTTTGGGTGGGCACAAGGTTAACATGGGTGGACTGTAGGCATGCAGGTCTACTAGTTGTTTTTTTACTGATAAATAATGCCAAATTATGCAGCATAGCATTCACATCTACGCCTAAGTATGAGGTTTACTTAATGATACAAACATAATTCACGGTGATTTGTGGTACTTTAGCCTTCTTATTATTACGATTTTATACACGCCTCCTACCTGTCCATAAATTTTGAGAGAGCGGTTGTGTTGCTTATATTTAAATTGCTAACATCTCAAAATATAGATATATATTTTTACCTTTGTTGTCTGATCTTTGTATTTTTCTAATCAGTTGGTCCTGGTCTCTTTTTCCCATTTTTTCCCTTATAGCTCATTTCCTAATTCCTTTTCAGTGTCTTTCTTCTATTACTGTCTTCTTCCCTTCCACACACACACACACACATACACGCTTTCTCTCACAGACTCCCTCTCACACACTCAAGCTGTCACTCTCATATGCTCTCCCCCCCCACCCCCAAGCTCACATTCAAGTTCTCACTTTCTCACCCCTCCCCAGGCTTATATTCTTTTGCACACACAGACGCACATCCAGGCACCCATTCTCACCCACACACAAAACCCAGACTCCCATTCTCACCCACAAACCCATGCTCCCATTCTCACCCACACATATTCAAGCTCCCATTCTCATCCATACATATACACATTTAAGGTACTATTCTCACCCACACATACACACATTCAAGCACCCATTCTTATCCACATATTCAAGCTTCCATTCTCACCCACCCACACAAACCCAGGCTCTCATTCTCACCCATATATACACACATTCAAGCTCCCATTCTCACCCACCCACAAACCCAGGCTCCCATTCTCAACCACACATACACACATTCGAGCTCCCATTCACCCACATATTCAAGCTTCCATTCTCACCCACATACACACCCAGGCTCCAGTTTTCATCCACACACACTCCCATTCTCATCCACACATACACATTCAAGCACGTGCACAGCTTCCGCTTTCTCCCCCAGAGCAGGAAGATCAGCTGCCTCTCCTGCTGCCACCGGCCTCCTGCTATCTTCGGGCGTCGGGCCGTACTGCCCGCCGAACTTCCTGTCGGGGGGGGGTAGCAGAAGCGCAGCGCACAACGTCCGCTTCCTCCCTCCCCCCCCCCCAAGCAGGAAGATCGGTGGGCAGTACGGCCCGACGCCCGAAGATAGCAGGAGGCCAGTGGCAGCAGGAGAGGCAGCTGATCTTCCTGCTTTGGGGGAGAAAGCGGAAGCTGTGCGCGGTGCTTCCGCTCCCCCAAACAGGAAGTTCGGCGGGCCGTTTGGTCCGAAGATAGCAGGAGGCTGGTGGCAGCAGGAGAGGCAGCTGATCTTCCTGCATTGGGGGGAGGAAGCGGAAGCTGCACGCGGCGCTTCCGCTCCCCCCGAACAGGAAGACCGGTTGGCCATACGGCCGCAGCAGCGCTTCCCCATGTGTGCCGTGATGGCGCGCGAGGCGTGGGTTCTCTTGTTCGCTGTCGCGGGGATGGGATCCCGCGACAGCCTTGCAGTTCCGGTGCCAGTTGGGTGGGCCTGGGTCTAGGTTGGGTGGGCACCTGCCCACCCAGGCCCACCCGTGGCTACGCAACTGGCTCCAGGGGCAATCCAGGAAACTACAGACTGGTTAGCCTGACTTCAGTGCCAGGTAAAATAGTGGAAAATGTTCTAAGCATCAAAATCACAGAACATATAGAAAGACATGGTTTAATGGAACAAAGTCAGCATGGCTTTACCCAAGGAAAGTCTTGCCTCACAAATCTGCTTTACTTTTTTGAAGGAGTTAATAAACATGTGGATAAAGGTGAACCAGTAGATGTAGTGTACTTGGATTTTCAGAAGGCGTTTGATAAAGTTCCTCATGAGAGGCTTACAGGAAAAGTAAAATGTCATGGGATAGGTGGTGATGTCCTTTCGTGGATTACAAACTGGCTAAAAGACAGGAAAAAGAGAGTAGGATTAAATGGACAATTTTCTCAGTGGAAGGGAGTGGGCAGTGGAGTACCTCAGGCATCTGTATTGGGCCCCTTACTTTTCAATATATTTATAAATGATCTGGAAAGAAATAGGATGAGTGAGGTAATCAAATTTGCAGATGATACAAAATTGTTCAGAGTAGTTAAATCACAAGCAGATTGTGATAAATTGCATGAAGACCTTGTGAGACTGGAAAATTAGGCATCAAAATGGCAGATGAAATTTAATGTGGATAAATGCAAAGTGATGTATATAGGGAAAAATAACCCATGCTATAATTACACAATGTTAGGAAGATGGGGCAAAGAAGAAGCACTATGGGCCGACTTAAAATGGGCATCCATTTTTATTGGAGTGGTTTACAGGCCTCCAAACCAAAAGGAAGAGCTGGACAGAGATCTGGTTGAAGACATCCACAGGATAGCAAAGAAAGGAGAAGTGGTGATCGTTGGAGACTTTAATATGCCAGATGTAGACTGGAGAATCCCATCTGCAGAATCTAATAATAGTAGAGAAATAGTAGATGCCCTGCAAGTAGCTTTGTTCAAACAAATGGTAATGGAACCCACGAGAGAAGGAGCTATACTCGACTTAGTGCTCACTAATGGAGATAATGTCTCAGACGTCCAGGTGGGTGCCCACCTCAGCACCAGTGATCATCAAACAGTATGGTTTAATATCACAAAAAGGACACGGAAAAGAAGCACAAAAACCCAAGTTTTGATGTTCAAAAACACAAACTTTGATGAAATGGGGAAGTACCTGGAGGAAGAACTAAAAGGCTGGGAAAACGAGAGAGATGTGGATCAACAGTGGACCAATCTAAAAGGAGCAATTACCAAGGCAACTAATCTATATGTTAGAAAAGTAAAGAAAAGCAAAAGAAAAATGAAACCTATCTGGTTCTCAAAGGAGGTGGCTGACAAAATAAAGGCTAAAAGAACAGCGTTCAAGAAATATAAAAGATCCCAAAAGGAGGAGCACAAAGAAGAATATCTGGTAGAACTGAGGGAGACAAAGAAATTAATCAAGATGGCAAAAAGTCAAGCGGAAGAGAGGCTTGCCAAAGAGATAAAGAGTGGTAACAAAACATTTTTCAGATACATCAGTGAAAAGAGAAAAGTTCAAAGTGGTATAGTGAAATTGAAAGGTGGAAAGGATCAATGTGTGGAGAGAGACGAAGAAATGGCAGAAATATTAAATGAATACTTCAGTTCTGTGTTCACTAAAGAGGACCCTGGAGAAGGACCATCACTAGCTAACAAGAAACTGGAGGGGAATGGAGTAGATGTAACTCCATTTACAGTAGAAAATGTATGGGAAGAGCTGGTGAAACTGAAAGTGGACAAAGCCATGGGGCCTGATGAAGTTCATCCCAGAATACTGAGGGAGCTCAGAGATGTGCTGGCAGGTCCGCTGTGTGACCTGCTCAATAGATCCCTAGAAACGGGAGTGGTGCCGAATGATTGGAGGAGAGCGGTGGTGGTCCCGCTTCACAAGAGTGGGAACAGAAAAGAGGCTGGTAACTACAGACCGGTTAGCCTCACTTCGGTGGTGGGAAAAGTAATGGAGTCACTGTTGAAAGAGAGAATAGTGAACTATCTACAGTCGGGAGAATTGCTGGACCAGAGGCAGCATGGATTCACCATTGGAAGATCCTGTCAGACAAATCTGATTGACTTTGACTGGGTAACCAAGGAATTGGATCAAGGAAGAGCACTCGATGTCATCTACTTGGATTTCAGCAAAGCTTTTGACACTGTCCCGCACAGGAGACTGGTGAATAAAATTAGAAGCTTAGGAGTGAGTGCCGAGGTGGTGGCCTGGATTGCAAACTGGTTGACGGACAGAAGACAATGTGTGATGGTAAATGGAACTCTCTCTGAAGAGAGAGCGGTTTTAAGCGGTGTACCGCAGGGATCGGTGTTGGGACCGGTCCTTTTCAATATCTTTGTGAGCGACATTGCGGAAGGGATAGAAGGTAAGGTATGTCTTTTTGCGGATGACACTAAGATCTGCAACAGAGTGGACACGCCGGAAGGAGTGGAGAGAATGAGACGGGATTTAAGGAAGATGGAAGAGTGGTCGAAGATATGGCAGCTGACATTCAATGCCAAGAAGTGCAGAGTCATGCATATGGGGAGTGGAAATCCGAATGAACTGTATTCGATGGGGGGAGAAAGGCTGATGTGCACGGAGCAGGAGAGAGACCTTGGGGTGATGGTGTCTAATGATCTGAAGTCAGCGAAACAATGTGACAAGGCGATAGCTAAAGCCAGAAGAATGCTGGACTGCATAGAGAGAGGAATATCGAGTAAGAAAAGGGAAGTGATTATCCCCTTGTACAGGTCCTTGGTGAGACCTCACCTGGAGTATTGTGTTCAGTTCTGGAGACCATATCTCCGAAGAGACAGAGACAAGATGGAGGCGGTCCAGAGAAGGGCGACCAAAAAGGTGGAAGGTCTTCATCAAATGACTTATGAGGAGAGATTGAAGAATCTAAATATGTACACCCTGGAGGAAAGGAGGAGCAGAGGTGATATGATAGACTTTCAGATACTTGAAAGGTTTTAATGATCCAAAGACAACGACAAACCTTTTCCGTAGGAAAAAAATCAGCAGAACCAGGGGTCACGATTTGAAGCTCCAGGGAGGAAGATTCAGAACCAATGTCAGGAAGTATTTCTTCACAGAGAGGGTGGTGGATGCCTTGAATGCCCTTCCGAAGGAAGTGGTGAAGACCAGAACTGTGAAGGACTTCAAAGGGGCGTGGGATAAACACTGTGGATCCATAAAATCAAGAGGCCGTCAATAAAGAGTGGGTGGCTCGCCAGAATGACGGCTACTGCCTGGAGATAATACCCTTATTCAATAAACATACACATGGTTACTGTGACTCCAACATCGCTCTAAGCTACAACAGCAAGAGGAAATGTGGAAAAAAGGATTCGCACTCACAAAGCGGGGAGTAGCTGGCTTGTTACGGCGGTTACTACCCCAAACCAAATAAGCCTGATACTTCACTTTCAATGCATATCCAGCATAGCTCCCTGCTTCAACGGCAGGGGAGAAGAAAACCTGATACTTCACGCATATCCAGCATAGCTCTCTGCTTCAACGGCAGGGGAGAAGAAAAAAGGATTCACACTCACAAAGCGGGGAGTAGCTGGCTTGTTACGGCGGTTACTACCCCAAACCAAATAAGCCTGTTACTTCACTTTCAATGCATATCCAGCATAGCTCTCTGCTTCAACGGCAGGGGAGAAGAAAAACTGATACTACACGCATATCCAGCATAGCTCTCTGCTTCAACAGCAGGGGAGAAGAAAAACTGATACTACACGCATATCCAGCATAGCTCCCTGCTTCAATGGCAGGGGAGAAGAAAAACACCAATAAGGGCTGAATAACATAGTCTGGGTAAAACAAATAAGCATGGGTGTAGCTTGCTTATTGCGGCGGTTACTTCCCCTACTACCCCTAACTAATCAAGCTTGATATTTCACTTGGATGCAGCTCCATCACTGCTCTCTACATTAATGGTGGGGGTGGAAGGGAAATAGAACCAAAGAGCTAAGAGAAACAGATAAGTATGAGAAAAAAATGTATGAAGCTTGCTGGGCAGACTGGATGGGCCGTTTGGTCTTCTTCTGCCGTCATTTCTATGTTTCTATGTTTCTATATTAGGTGCTACCACCCAAGAAAGAGATCTAGGCGTCATAGTAGATAACACATTGAAATCGTCGGTTCAGTGTGCTGCGGCAGTCAAAAAAGCAAACAGAATGTTGGGAATTATTAGGAAGGGAATGGTGTATAAAACGGAAAATGTCATAATGCCTCTGTATCACTCCATGGTAAGACCCCACCTTGAATACTGTGTACAATTCTGGTCGCCGCATCTCAAAAAAGATATACTTGCGATGGAGAAGGTACAGAGAAGGGCGACCAAAAAGATAAGGGGAATGGAACAGCTCCCCTATGAGGAAAGACTAAAGAGGTTAGGCCTTTTCAGCTTGGAGAAGAGACGGCTGAGGGGGGATATGATAGAGGTGTTTAAAATCAAGAGACTGTGGTTAGTGCAGTTAGTATAGCTGTGTTTAAAAAAGGATTGGATAAGTTCTTGGAGGAGAAGTCCATTACCTGCTATTAAGTTCACTTAGAGAATAGCCACTGCCATTAGCAATGGTTACATGGAATAGACTTAGTTTTTGGGTACTTGCCAGGTTCTTATGGCCTGGATTGGCCACTGTTGGAAAACAGGATCCTGGGCTTGATGGACCCTTGGTCTGACCCAGTATGGCATTTTCTTATGTTCTTAGGAGTAATGGACGGCCGGCGCCATCTTTAAATGGCGCGGGCCATCCAGTGCTCCTACCATGTAACAGGGGCCGGCCAATGGCACGGATGCCCTGTCACATGGTAAGGGCAAAGGGCCATCGGCGCCATTTTGATTAGTGGCAGCTGACGGCCCGAAAGCGGGAGATGGCTCCCGGGACCCCCCACTGGACCACCAGGTATTTGTAAAACGTTTTGGGGGGGGAAGTTCGGGAGGGTGGGGGAAGCTAAGGGAACAGTTTTAAAGGGTCGGGGTGGGTTTAGGGATTGTTTTGGTGTGCCGCTTTTCCCGCCCTCCCCCAAAACGATAAGAGAACCCCAGGAACAAAATTGTGGGGTTCTCTTATCGAGAGCCCCCGATTTCTGACGATTTTGAAAATATTGTCCAATATTTTCAATCGTCCGAAGCCCGATTCACATCCCTAGTATTCAAGTCATCCTGCTACCCAAGGTAGAAGTTCTGCCTCATCCCCCTAGTTATTAGGGATGTGAATCGTTTTAGGACGATTAAAATTATCGTCCGATAATTTTAATATCGTCTTAAACCGTTATGGAACACAATACAATAGAGATTCTAACGATTTATCGTTATAAATCGTTAGAATCGTGAGCCGGCACACTAAAACCCCCTAAAACCCACCCCCAACCCTTTAAATTAAATCCCCCACCCTCCCGAACCCCCCCCAAATGAGTTAAATAACCTGCGGGTCCAGCGGCGGTCCGGAACGGCAGCGGTCCGGAACGGGCTCCTGCTCCTGAATCTTGTTGTCTTCAGCCGGCGCCATTTTCCAAAATGGCGCCGAAAAATGGCGGCGGCCATAGACGAACACGATTGGACGGCAGGAGGTCCTTCCGGACCCCCGCTGGACTTTTGGCAAGTCTCGTGGGGGTCAGGAGGCCCCCCACAAGCTGGCCAAAAGTTCCTGGAGGTCCAGCGGGGGTCAGGGAGCGATTTCCTGCCGCGAATCGTTTTCGTACGGAAAATGGCGCCGGCAGGAGATCGACTGCAGGAGGTTGTTCAGCGAGGCGCCGGAACCCTCGCTGAACGACCTCCTGCAGTCGATCTCCTGCCGGCGCCATTTTCCGTACGAAAACGATTCGCAGCGGGAAATCGCTCCCTGACCCCCGCTGGACCTCCAGGAACTTTTGGCCAGCTTGTGGGGGGCCTCCTGACCCCCACGAGACTTGCCAAAAGTCCAGCGGGGGTCCGGAAGGACCTCCTGCCGTCCAATCGTGTTCGTCTATGGCCGCCGCCATTTTTTGGCGCCATTTTGGAAAATGGCGCCGGCTGAAGACAACAAGATTCAGGAGCAGGAGCCCGTTCCGGACCGCTGCCGTTCCGGACCGCCGCTGGACCCGCAGGTTATTTAACTCATTTGGGGGGGGTTCGGGAGGGTGGGGGATTTAATTTAAAGGGTCGGGGGTGGGTTTTAGGGGGTTTTAATGTGCTGGTTTTGCGATTTTTAGATTTTTAGATTTTTCACAATTTTTCACGATTTTTCACGATATTTTACCCCCCCAAACGGCAACAATACGATTCCCTCCCCCTCCCAGCCGAAATCGATCGTTAAGACGATCGAGGACACGATTCACATCCCTACTAGTTATACCTAAGAATATATCAAATCCTACTGCCCCTTCATGCTGATCAACCTTGTCATCCATCCCTGAGAATTTGACACAACTGTACTGCTGCTCAATGAAAGTTGGCTTTTTCATCTTCCTTTTTCAGCTCTCTACCATTTTGGCTAGATAGGCATACATATTTTCATATCTAAGCCCATACTAAGACCCCATCCCACATTTCTTTACCCTACCTTTCCTCTTCCCTTGCCCTTAACAGTGCCCTTTGTACTTCTCTCAAGCATGCTTGAATCTATCAAAAGATTTGGTTACTACCACAAAAGAAACATAAGAAATGCCATACTGTCTCTGAAAGTGGCCAAGCTAGGTCACAAGTTCATGGCAGGATCCCCAGGAACAGATCCATAGAAATATAAAAACATGACCACTGTGTTATGACTGTCGCTGCCCGACGTCTCCAATCCGCCCTCCCTACCTCTTTGGCGACTCCTCCCGTGGTTGATGGATGTCTGGCTGCCATGGCGTCTGCCTTGCGTCCTCTCTGGCGTCCCCGGTCCGGCTTGGGCACTGCATCCCGCCATGTTCAGCTGACATAGGGCGCGCGCGCCTCGCGGCCCTGCTTCTTATTCCTTCTTTGGCGCGAACCTCAGGGACATCTGGCTTTTGTATCCGGGATGCATGATGTCATCCGGCTTTTGTATCCAGGATGCATGACGTCATCACAGGGCATCCCCCTGTGATGACGTCATGCATCCCGGATACAAAAGCCTACTCTGTTTGATAACTAATTGAGTTAGCAAGGGAACTCCTTATGGATGGGATTTGCTCTCCGTACCTAGCTACTCTGCCTCTCCTTAATTGGACTTACTCTATTTGGGTACCCACTCCTCGGGGGCCTCTCTATTTTCTTTCAGGTTGCTGTCTGGAACCGGTACTCGCTCCTCGAGGGCCCATGTTCCCGGACTCACTGCCTCATCTTACTTCTGCTTGGAAGAAACCGCTGCCTACACTATCAGTGAGTTACCATCTACTTCTCTCAGAGCTGTTCCCTGGAACCAGGTACTTGCTCCTCGAGGGCCTGCCTCTATTCCAGCTTCTGTATTACCTTCCGGGAGAAACCGCTGTGTGAGTATCCACCAACGAGGCTCTGTACCAGAACCCTGTGTATGCTCCACTGTACTCACTATCTCAGTTTCTCTCCACTACAGCACAGCTATTGAGGGATCGCTGTTCCAGTGTCCTGAGGGACTACAAGCCCAGCCGGGCTTCATCTCTACTCACTACTGCCACCTCTGGTGGCTTCTCAACTCTGTTTAATAAAATATAATTCTATGTTGTGTATCCTAAAGCTGAGCCTGACCTGTGGCCCCTCACGGGACTTCCCCCCGTGGGCGTGGTCATCTGCCACAGCGTCCAAGGGTCCACCCAAAACCTTACAAACAATAACACACTGAAAAAGACCATACGGTGTATCTTGTCTGTCTATCCACAACTACTCATCTCTACAATCCCTACCACTTCCCCAGAGATCCCCTATGCTCATCCCATGCTTTCTTGAATTTAGATACTGTCCTTGTCTCTGCCACCTCCACTGTTTCATCTATCTACTACCATCTCTGAAAATAAATATTTCATTAGATTACTCCTGAATCTATCCCCTTTCATCCTCATCCCATGATCCCTTATTCCAGAACTTCCTTTCCATTGGCTAGGCTTTCCTCCTCTGCATTAAATACCTGGGTGTGAAAAAGAAGAAAGGGTGCATTTGCCTATTTTTAAGATGGGTTTTTGGAACCCTTTTGGGAGGAAGCTTTAAAACTACCCCATTAATTGAAGAGGTTCAGGAATCAGGCCCGGCCTGACCGGGTGTGCAAACCGTGCAATTGCACAGGGTGGCACACCCAGGGGTAGCATCGGGAGCAAGGAGAGGCCCATGCTATCGCCAGTGGACCCAATCCCACTGGTGGTGGAAGAAGCACCGGCAGCAGCATGGGCTGCCGGTGGACCCCATGCTGCTGCCGGTGGACCCCATCCCACCGGTGGCAGAAGAATCAGAAAGCCCGTGTGGCTACCAGCAGGCTCCATTTCACTGGAAGTGGAAGAAGTCCATTCTGTAGCTCCTCAAGTGCTGGCCCCATGGTACTTAAACACTCACGGTGCTAGCACTTCCTGTATTCTCATCTCATGCATCACAAGATGAGAATACAAGAAGTACTAGCACCGTGAGTGTTGAATTACCATGGGGATGGCATGCAGGAGGAGGTGCAGAACGGCTGCTCTCCCCAATGAAGAAGATTCAGGTTGGCAGCAGTGGACGAGGAATGACCCGGCCCTGTCTGCTTGTTTTCCATGTGTGTGTGAGTGAATGGGAGGCTGCCTGAGATGGGGGTGTGTGTGTGTGAATGGGAGCTTGCCTGGGGTGTGTGTGGGTGTGAATGGGAGCTTGTCTGAGTTATGTGTGTGTGAGTGAATGGGAGGCTGTCTGGGATGAGTGTGTGTGAATGGGAGGCTGTCTGGGATGGGTATGTAGGTGTGAATGAGAGGCTGCCAGGGATGGGTGCATGTGTGTGAATGGGAGGCTGCCTGGGATGTGCACGTGTGTGTGAATAGGAGGCTGCCTGGTATGCATGCATGTGTGTGAATGGGAGCCTGCCTAGGATGTGTGTGTGGGGAGGGAGCATGTGTGTGCACATGTATACATTGGAGCCTTCCTAGGATGGGCAGGTTGTGTGTGTAAGAATGGGAGCCTGCCTGGCATTCGGGTGGATGTGAATGGGATCTTGCCTAGGTTGTGTGTGTATGTGGTGAGAGAGAGAGTGGATCCCAACCAGCCAGCAGCTGAATTGAAGAGGAGGGCCTGGGGCTGCTGGCAGATCCCAACCAAAGAAGAGCTTGAGATACCTATTGGTTTGTCTGAGAGGAAGCTTATGTGTGTATAAGCTTATTTGTGTGTGTGTGTGTGTGTGTAAATATAAGAGAGGACAAAGTTTGTGCACCCCACTCCCACTAATCCACAACAATCTGAGGATGACTGGAAATCAAAAGTTCTCAGGTATGGAGAGCGTGAATTTTTAAAATCCTTTTTAGTTTTATTTTTTGGGTGTTATTTAATGTGTCTGCTCTTTTGAAATATTTTATTGGTGTTTGGGATATTTTAAAAAAATTGTATGTGAGTTTTTAATTATTTGATCTTTTTATCTGTCATTTCTTTTTGTAATATTATTATTAGCATGTCTTTACTATTATGATTATGTATTTATTTTATTTCTTGATTTTGTTTGATGTTTGAGGAATGGTGAAGGTTCTGGTTTTTTATTGTTCCACTGCATACAGACTCTGGCCTTTTGTGGTTTCCAGGTCAGGTTTTGTCATGTTTATATTTCTACTTTATGATTGCTCTATTCTGTATTTATGTTTTGCATGTATGATTGAGGTGGGGTATTCTAATAGGAAGTCAAGCTCACACACAACATATTTTACAATAGGCCTAATACTATATGGGGTCCAAGCATGTTTTTGCAGAGATTTCTGATTGGCATCACAGCAGTGCATGTAAATATAATGGAAGGATATTTTTACATTAGAATATGGTACTTTGAAATTTTCCATGTAAAATGTTATTATAAATGCATAACTGTTTGTATGGAGGGGCCAAGGGGGAGGTTTAGGGGCAGAGGGGGGGCATTGTGCAAGGCTATAAGGTTCACCTGGGGCACCTAATACTTGGTGGGGGAGTAGATGGTGTGAGTTTTCAAACTTTGTATCACTGAAGGGAACTGGGAGTTTTTTTGGTGGGCCCGGGATAGAGAATGAATGAACGGCGGGGGTGGGAGGCAGCACAGTAATTGTTCATGCAGGGCAGCAAAAAAGCTTGAGCTGGCCCTGTCAGGAATAACAGCAATAATAGAACAAATTAACTAGAAGCTTAAAGTCACAAATTTATAAGAAGATCTGAAGCTGTGAAATGGATTGTAAATGACAAGAACCTGTAACCGGATATTTTAATCAACTTTCCATCTTTAATTAGTAAAAGTTAACTTGGAAACCATCAATAGCTTCCAGTAAGATTATTTATGCTGTTTAAGAGACTTTAGTGTAATTAATTGTTGAACATCACTCCAGGCCTAGAAGATAATCTTCCTTCTAACAGGGAATCTTGGACTTCAGTGAGGCTTAACATTAGGAAAGGAAAGTTAGCTGCATAATTGAGGTGTGGACTTGGGGATCCTGTAATGGGACAATAGTCCAGGGTTTACATATATCTCAGTCATTATTTTTTCATGTACCACATTTCCGTGTCAGCCACTTCATCCAAATCAGCCTTTTTCTCGACTGCCTCTAGTTTCTGGATTTTATTTCCCATTGTATGAGCATTAGTGTACATAGTTTTCCCTTTTTCTCCATTTCTCAGCTTAAAGATTTACTTATCTCGGTACTTTTAAGAACATAGGAACATAAGAAATTGCCATACTGGGTCAGACGAAGGGTCCATCAAGCCCAGTATCCTGTATCCAACAGTGGACAATCCACTTAGGAATTTGATCATCCATCCCCAATGATCCTACTTTAAAGCTCTCCTTAGTAGGTTTGCCAATCTATTTTGGAAGATGCTGTAACCCTTCTTTGACAGGTGGACCCCTATCTCTGCTCAGCAGCCCTTGAAACATCAACCCATGGTCCAGGAAACCAAAATGCTCTTGTCAACACAATCTACCCAGCCATTCATTCATTTCCAGAATGCAACCTTCCTTGTCTTGATTGAGAGGACTGAGAACATTACTGGAATCAGAGGGTCTATATTCTGTCAATGTGGAGATTGGATGGGATGTGTGTGGAGAGACAGTAACTGAGAGGATTAGCATGGGTGTGGGTTATGAGTGAGAGAATTGATATCTCTGTCTCATGAACCTAGATCCCCCTCCCCACATCCCTCTTCTCTCCCCTCCTCTCATTCACTTTCACTCTCCTCCCTCTGTGTCACTATCCTCTTCCATCCCTTCTTTCTAATCCTCCTGAGATTCCATATCTCATTTCCCACTTTTGAGATTCCCTCTGTCCCCATTTCTAGATCTCTTCCTCTTTCCCACCATCACTAATCACTAAGATTCCTTTTCCTCTAACAAGGAGCCACATAAATTAATCAGATACAGAAATGTCAGAAAAGGACTTTATTTCTATACAGTAAAATAAAAATCTACATTAATTAATATGCAAATGCATGCACAATTATGAACATGTGCCACACAAGTTCCAGAGAATCTTGAAAAATTTGCTGCAGGAAACCAGGGGCACTGCTCTTAACCATAGATAAGCAGTATACCCTATAGTTTGCCTTATTCTTCCCTATGTTCATCACTTTGCATTTGTCCACATTAAATTTCATCTGCCATTTTGACACCCAATCTCCTAGTCTTGCAAGGTCCTCTTGCAATTTTTCACAATTGGCTTGTGATCTTTGAATAATTTTGCATCATCTGTGAATTTGATTGCCTCACTCTTCACTCTTCTGCCACCTCTACTAGAAAGCTATTCCAGACATCAAGTTAAAGTCTGACTGGATTCAGTTCCTGATTAGTAGAGGAAAGAATGAACATTACAAAGTAAGGAATAGGAATGTATACTTCTAGTTTGACTGGAATGACAACAAGACCTACAGAGATATCTGATAGGAAACAAAAAAACAGGATTAAAGCAACAAGAAATTAATTAGCATAGCTAATTATGATGATAAATTGCAAATATGTGCAAAGCTCTCCCAACTGCATTCGTGGTTTGGGGTGTGTGGTTTCTCAGACATTTTGAATGAAACTGTTAGAACATTGCATGTATTCGGAACTGAGAATCTTCCAAGTCAAACTCTCTCTAAAAAAAAAAAAATGAGATAAGCCATCCTGTTTCATATGAAAATCCAGAGCTTCTGCTTCTTCTCTTCCCCCTATTCCTAACCATCTAATTAATTTTATTTTGGAAAATTAAACCAAGTAATAAAAAATACCTCACTTCATTGAGTTGAATACCCATAGATCACTCAGTGGGTCTTAGCCTGGGGTCCATGGATGGCATTATGGGGTCTGTGAATCTGGCACAAAACTAATTTTGTGTATGTGTTTATTTGCATTTTTCGGGGAGGGGGGTTCATCAAATTCTCAAAGGATTCTGTGACCCACCACAGGTTTAGAATCACTGCCACAGAGAGAGTTATCAAGTTAATGAGAGAAGGCCTGGAAGCTTGACAGACCTAAAATGTAGCCAAGCTATCCTATAATGAGACAGAAACCTGTATTTTTCAACACCCTGATTCTGAGATTTCAGTGCATCGGCTTAATGGCACTAAGGTTCTACAAACTGCTGCTATGAAAGCAAGGAAACGTCTCTCTCTCTCTCTCTCACTCTCTCTCTCTCACACACACACACACACAAAACCACAACCACACAGAGGTTTCCTGCTTCCTGTGAGTCAAGAATAGATAAAGGTTGCACAGCCATTGCTTGGTGCAGCTATATTTGTTTTAAACTGAGATGTGCATGACATTCATATTGATTACGCTTCAAAAGCATCTGTAAAAATAACAGAAATAAAATACAGTTGTTGGTTTGTTAGGACTCCATTTGTTTAAGACCCAAGGGACAGAAATCTGATGTGATGGCAGCAGGTTGCATTCCAGCACTGCAAAAAAAAAACATAAAAGGAGGAAGTCGGGTGCATGAGGTGTCTGTTCTGTTTAGAAAAGCAACTGCAATTTCCTATTGAAAAAAGAGAGTGCATATTTAATCTTTGCAAAGTTGAAGTGCCTTTCTGGAAGGTTTCCAAATGACCTGAACTAACTACTTCTCTACAGAAGGCGAGATCTTAGTGCGTGCAAGAGACTAACTGAGGTCTGGATAAGGCAGGCACAAACAACTATTTCACAGGTAAAAAATCATCTAAACTGTACAAGAACTCAGAGCTGGTTGGCAAAAACTGTTCCTGTAGCATTAGCTACCATATACCGAGCAAATTCTTAAGCCAAAAATGTAAATACTGTTCAGAAGCAAAAACTCTGAGCGCCTTCAAGACTGAAAAAGAGAGCGGAAATAAAGTTTAGCAAGAGAAGCAGGATGTTTGTGGTGTTCCACAGTTGTAGGGTAGTAACATCAGTCAGGTGACTCATTTGCAAGCCATTGTGCTCATTTGCAAGCCATCCTTTTCCCTAGGGGGCAGCTATGCATATTTTATGCTAGATAACTCATGGACTTTGATCAGCCCCTTCTGTTACAAATAAAAGTTTGTTTGTTTGTTTTTTATTTGCTGCCTGCTAGTGTTGGCACTTTCTCTTCAAAATGTGTTTGGTCTTCCAGTTACAGCTGGCCCACTGCCACTATCTGCCTTGGCTCTCTTCTTCTTACCCCCCTTTCTCCCCCGACATCTGCTACCACCATCTCTGTCTACTGTCCCAGCACCTATACTGCCTGCTGTCCAAACTCAGCTTGGTGTCCCTGCCTCCAGTGTCCTTGCCACTTGCTATCTCACTCAGGCTAGTGTCTCCAAATGGGTTCGTTTTTCACATGCTAAAAGGAAAACCACTTGCCAGTGTGATACAATCTCCAAAGAGAGAAACTGTGTAAAGTCACATGGCTTATTGCAGGTTATTAATCTTCACAGTACTTTTAATGTTCACCATCCGATACATTTTTTTGTGTGTTTTTCAAAATGCAAATAAAACCTCATAAGTCTTTGATTATCCAAGGCAAGAAAGCTTATCACTGGTTTCAGCAGTGTTTAATTAACTGCAATGGGGATTTTTGTATATATATCTAGATAGCAGCATTATTTTATACAGCCCTATGGATAGTTTTGTTCAATCCAACTAATTAAACAACTTTTCTAGTAAGTGAGGTCTGAGTAGGGATGTGTATTCGTTTCTTCTGTTTCAGTGTTACGCGCATACCTCGGGGACTTATAGTACAAGCGAAAACAGATAGTATGTGTGTATTTTTAATAACGAGTTATGCACATACTATCTGTTTTTTTCGCTTGTACTATAAAGTCCTCGAGATATGCATGCCACGCCCAAAACGGAAGAAATGAATGCGCATCCCTTCTGAGCAGCATTCAGTAAAACTCTCTGGAGCCGAGCGCATTGTATAACTCGCAGTTGGACGCGGGTTAAATAGGCGCTAACTAATCCCCATATGCAATAAGGGGATTAACATCTTTATAACGCTCATCCAACGCGGAGTGAAACTAATAGCGCTCATCACATGCAAATGCATGTGAATGAGGCTATTAGCTATTCACTCCCAATGCAAAAAAAAAAATGTGCGTCTAGGACGCACATTGTAGCAATCAGAAATTAACACTTGCTAGGAGTAGGCGTTTATTGCTGAGCGCTCCTAAAACTAGTACAGAAAAGCAGAAAAAACTGCTTAATATCATTGGGTTATTAAGTTGTAGGAACAACTCTTTAAAAAACAAAGTTAAAAAAAAAAGCACCGGCAGTTGGGTGCAGGAAGTGGATGCTCAGTTGGCAAGTGTCCAGTTCCTGAACCCCTGGCATATCTACGGGTTAGGAAAACAGACGCTGATAAATTCAGCGTCCATTTTCCAAACCTGATTGCCGGCACTGTAAGAAGTGAATACATCAGTATTAAAGTTTCGGGCACTTAAATTATTCATTTATTGCCCATTGGTCCTTTTCACTGACATTTTTCAGTGAAAGGACCAATCCCCTTTCAGGACAGCCATCTGAAAGGTGATTGGTCCTTTCACTTACATGTGACATTGAATGGACCAATCGGCAATTGTCCCTTCATTGTCACATGTCAGTGAAAGGCTGAACAATTGGCAATAAGTGAAGGAGTGAATAAATTAATATTAAGTGCCCGACACTTTAATATTGATTTATACATTCCTTAGGTGCTGGTAGTCAGGCTGGGAGAATGGATGCTGAATTTATCAGCGTCTGTTTTCCTAAGGTTAGGAAAACAGACATTGATAGTTTCAGAGTCCGTTTTCTTAACCGGCGGACCGCCACCGACAGTGGACCTCTCTCGGGCGCACGCTGTCAAGGAGGCGCTAGGGGCGTGCAATTGCCTCTAGTGCCTCCTCGACAGTGCGAGTCCTAATTTAAATATTGCATCAAGCCCCCAGGAGAGGTGCCTGGGTGCGCGTTAAGAAAGCGGGCACTGAACACTCAGTGCCCGCTTTCAGCGCAACTTTTTTGAATCGGCTCCTCTGGCAGAAGCAGCTTCAGCTTCCCCCTGAAAAAGAGAGTCATCAAAACGCTGCCAGCGCCTTGGCATTTTCAGACCTGACTTACTGAAAAAGTTAAGTTTAATTCTTGGTTTGAACGAAACAGTCACCAGGGCTGTATGAAATAATGCTGCTATCTATATACTGTATATGCAAAAAACACTGTTGCAGTTAATTAAACTCTGCCAAAACCAGCAATAAGCTTTCTGCCTTGGATAATAAAAGACTTTTAAAGTTGTATTTCCATTTTGAAAAATCCAACAAAAAAATATATAAGATAGTGAACATTAAAAGTAATGTGAAGACTAATAGCCTGCAGTAAGCCATGTGATTTTATTTAGTTCTTCACATACCATGAGAGGAGTGAGCGCACTTGCATGCCAGGGTATGTTGCCTATGGTCTCAGCTTCTCAATTTTACTCTTAATGTTCTTTATCAGTTGAAATGGGAATGGCCCAGCTGATCCCAGCATCTTCATTCTCCACAATTCTGACAGATCCTGACAGTGCTTTTCTGGTCAGCGATGTTATAATATTTACAGTTTCCAATGGATGAGTCGTGCTACCTTATTATGCCTTTCTATGACCAGGCCTTCTGACAACAGCACATCGCACCCAGTAACCAGATGTGTAACCATTTTCAGTTCTATTTTAGTGAATCTGTATTTGTCTGTTTTAACATTTTTTTCTATCCAGGGCTCGAACAATCTTGTCTGTAGTTATTTATTTATTTATTTATTTTTGGTTTTTATATACCGATGTTCCTGTAAAATATACATATCACACCGGTTTACAAGGAAGAAACTGTCGCCTCGGGGGCGATTTACATTGAAACAATTAACAATTAACAAAAATATGAAGGCGCATAGAGGAACTTAGTGGAGCTTACAGAGAACCATCATGACTAAATTAAATTTCAATAACGAACTCTTCAGTAACTTATGTACAGCAGGGGCTGGGGGTCAAAGACTATGCTGATATTGTCATTCTTCCTGCTCTTAGCTCTCCAGGAATGCTTGTGTGAAAAACCATGTCTTTAGTTTCTTTTTGAATGTACTATGGCAAGGTTCAAGGCGAAGGTCTGGAGGAAGCGAATTCCAGAGTGTAGGGCCCGCTGTGGATAGTGCGCGTTTCCTCAGGGAGGTTTTTGCCGGCTGGGTGATTAGCATGTTTTTGTATGCACTTCTAGTCGGTTTCTTGGAGATGTGTAGCTGGAGTTGAAAAGTTAAGTTGAGAGGAGAGATGTTATGTAGGGCCTTGTGTATCATCATAATGGTTTTAAAGTGAATCCTGTATTTAATCGGTAGCCAATGAAGGTGCTGGAGGATGGGGGTGATATGATCCCTTTTTTTGGTGTTTGTGAGAATTCTGGCCGTGGCGTTCAGGACCATCTGAAGTGGTTTTGTGGTGCAAGCGGGAAGGCCCAGAAGGAGAGAATTGCAGTAGTCCAGTTTCGGGAGTATGATGGATTGTAGAACCAGGCGGAAGTCTCTGTAGAGTAGTAGTGGCTTTAGTTTCTTTAATACTTGTAATTTAAAGAAACATTCTTTTGTGGTGTTATTTACGAACTTGTTGAGATTGAGTCTGTTGTCTAGAAGTACACCCAGGTCTCTTACTTGTGGCGAAGTGTCAGGACATTGGCTAGCAGTAGGAGAGGTGGGTGGGACATAATTTTCAGGAGCTATAAGGAGGATTTCGGTTTTGTTTGTGTTTAAAACCAGGTTGAGGCTGGCGAGTAGGTTGTTGATTGCTGAGAGGCAATTATTCCAATATGACATGGTTTTGTGTAGAGATTCCACTATAGGGATGAGAATTTGTATGTCATCCGCGTATAGGAAGTGTATTAGCTTGAGGTTGGTGAGTAAATGACAGAGCGGGAGAAGATAGATATTGAAAAGAGTGGGTGAAAGTGATGATCCTTGCGGTACCCCCATCTTGGATTCAATGGGGTGAGACTCTTTGCTGTTTATCTTGACCTTGTAAGATCTGTTCTCAAGAAACGATTTGAACCAGTTGAACGCTGATCCTGTGATGCCAATGTTGGTTAGATGCTGAAGGAGGCATGAGTGGTTCACGGTATCAAATGCTGAGGAGAGATCCAGAAGTGCGAGGAGGCAAGGTTGGCCTTTTTCCAGATTAAGGATAATAGTGTCTGATAGTGAGGCTAATAGCGATTCAGTGTTCCAGGTCTTACAGAAACCGAATTGGTTTGTGGTGAGGATGTTGTTTTCGTCCAGGAATTCTGAAAGTTGTCTGTTTACAATTTTCTCCATAATTTTGGCAATCATTGGAAGGTTTGCTATGGGTCTGAAGTTAGCTGGGTCTGTGGTGGGAAGGTTGGGTTTTTTGAGGAGAGGCTTGAGCATTGCCAACTTGAGTTGGTTAGGGACTAGGCCTTGAGCGAAGAGCAGTTAATGATGTCTGCAACGGGTTTAGCAATGATATTAGGGACCGAGCTCAGCAGATTGGAAGGAATGTGATCTAAAGGATGATTTTATCTTCTTAAGGATGTTCTCTATTTCTAAGGTAGACGTGGGCTCAAAGGTGTCGAGCGCTGCTGGGGTTGAGTTAGGTAGTTGAGCGGTTGGGTGCGATGATTGAGAACTGTAGGTGAATGAGTAATTTGGGTGCGGAGATGGCCCCTTGAGGGGGGCGACGAGTGTGGTGATTTTTTTGTCAAAGAAGTCTGCCAGTTCATTGGCTTTGTTGAGAGCTTGTTCATCTAGTATGATGGGCGAGGATGGTTTAGTGAGGGCTGATACATAAGAGAAAAGGGCTCTTGAGTCGAATATGAAGTGGTGAATCTTTTTGGACAAGAATTCTTTCTTGGTTTTGTTGATGTCATTTCTATATGAGTTAAGGCACAATGTGTAGGTAAGGAGGGTTGTTGTGGATGGGCTTTTCTGCCATTTGTGTTCCTTACCTCTGAGCTCCTGTTTGTGTGCCTTCAGCTCCGGGGTGAACCAAGGTTTCCTGTTGTCTTTGTCTGGATTAAGAGATTTTGTCGTCATGGGGCACGCTTGATCTGCAACCTTGTTGGTGATGTTGATCCATGATGACGTGGCCGAGTTGGCGTCTGAAAGGTCCAGGTGCACTAGTTCCTTGGCAAGATGTTCGCTGAGGCGGTCTCCGGTGCACTGTTTCCTGACGGATATTGTAATTGATTGAGTTGTTTGTGGAGGGTGCTCCTTGATCTCTAGGACAGAGGAAATGATTCGGTGGTCTGTCCACGGTACCGGTAGGCAGGTTGGGATGGTGTGGGGCAATATTCCTTCGTTTAATAAGATAAGGTCTAACGTATGACCTGCTTTGTGGGTGGGCTCTTTCACAATTTGTCTAAAGCCCATATGGCTGAGAGAGGAGAGTAGAGTTTTGCAGTTAGTAGAGCGAGGTTGGACATCCACGTGAAGGTTGAAGTCTCCCATCAGGATGGCTGGTTTTCCGGTATTAAGGTGTTTTGCTGTTAGTTCAATGATAGGGGATGGGTCTGCTTCCAGTAATCCAGGAGGAGCGTAAATTAATCCGATTGCCAGATGTTTTGAGTTGAATAGAGCAAATTCAATGCTAGGTTATTGGAGGCCTGCAAGGTCAGACCTAGCCCTTTTTTGGCTGCAAGGAGGAGCCCTCCTCCTCTTTTTTTGAGTCTGGGATTGGAGAGGAAGTCGTAGGCCTCAATGGGAAGCTGATTTATTAGGTCTGTGTCGGTGGGTTTTAACCAGGTTTCTGTGATGGCACAGATGTCAGGTTGTGAATCGGAAAGGAAATCGTTGAGTATATGCGTTTTCTTGGAGATGGATTGTGCGTTGAAAAGCGTGAGTGAGAAGAGAGCCAGGCCGAGTAGTTGGGTGACGGGTGTCAGCAGGATGGGCCTAAGCCTCTGTTGGCGGTTGTGAGGGAGGGTGGGGGGCTTAGGTGCTCTCCACATGTGGTTGTGGATAATAGGAATTGTGAGGGAGTGCATGGTAGCAGGTAGGGAAGGCAGATAGCAGCGGAGGGATCGGTGGCGTCTCTTGGTTGGTGGTATCCTGATGGAAGTGGAGGACATGGCGTGGGCGTTACCCTGTTGGGAAATAGAGTCAAGTGTGCAGGCCTGAAGAGTGTGGAAGATTTGTTGTTGGGCCTGTGGATCACTGATAGAGAGCGGAGACCCGGGCTCTGATGTATATAGGCGGAAAGTTGCAGAGCTGGACCTACCTCAGTAGGCCGCTCAGGATCAAATATCAAGCTTAGGGGCTGCCCTGCAGGGCTGCACTAAGGGGCGCAGCTCCTTCGGCGCGCGGCGCTGTCCGGCTGCCGATTTAAAGGGCTCGGAGGCTGCGTGTGGTTGGCTGGCGGTGCGGCCCTCTGATAGGCCGATCCCCGGAGGGACTGTCTGGAGGCGGGGTTACCGGCAGTGCTGCGGCGGTGCTGACGGCAGCGAAAGGCCTCGCGATCGGCCTGCGGGCCTACCGAGGGTAAGGGTGTAGTTTAGAGGCCTTACCCCGATGGGTCTGCGGCGCCGATTGCGCAGGCCTGCCCTCATGGTAAGCGCCGTGAGTTCACTGTCCTATGCTGCAATTATCAATCTGTCATCTTTAAGTTTAAGTTCACCTTTCCCTAACCATTCCCGTGTCTGGATTTGATCTATTTGTGGTTACAGAAGTAACAATCTGTATTTTCTACTGTATTTGTGCTTATAGCCAGTTATTTTTATTTTGTTTTCTAGGTTTTTTCCCTTGTTTTGCAAATTCTATTGCCTCTTTCCTCACTGGGCTGCTAGATTCTCGCTCATTCCTTCTACTCATTGTTGTAATGATTGTCTAAGCTTAAGGATGGAGATTGATTTTCTGCTTCATTACATTTTGAGTCTTTGGATTTCTTGATACTGTTAGGTATAAAAAGAAGGGGGCAGGAAGCACACTTATTTCAAAAGGAAGCACTCAGAAATCTCAACATGTGCAATGAAACGAGGTGTCAACAAGCTAAACGCTGTTGGGTATTTATATCCCTAATCTGGTCTTCTCTATCACGTCTCTCCAGGACTCTCGATCCTCCATTTTGGGTAGATATCTGTGAGACTGTGGGTACAGTGTTGGGGAGAGCATGTATATCCAGATAAATGTTTTGTTTTGCTATATCCCCCTCAAGTAGTGGATAACAAAACATCAGTTGTTGTCGGGACCTACTCAACTTAGTCATTGACATGGACATTATTTGTTTTTCTTTGCCAAGTTTTTAGTGCAATTTCTAAAAAATCAAAAATAGAAGTGGATGATAGAGAAGACCAGGTTAGGGAAATAAATACCCGACACTGTCTGGCTTGCTGACACCTCATTTCATAGCACATGTTGAGATTTCTGAGTGCTTCTTTTTGAAATAAGTTTTGTGTTTGTATCTGATTTAGGACAGTGGTATTCCTCATACATGTGTGATACTGTTAGTATACATGGAGGACTATAATAGCAGCTCTGTATGTGTAATAACTTCAGCTCTTGAAATGTACAATTTTGGCATACACTGATTTTTAGACTACTTGGTGAGAATAGAGGAGTTTTCTTGTTCTTACATTCAACTGTTTGAGACCTTTGAGAGGCCAGTCTACAATTCCAAAACTGTACAAGTGCAGAGCTTGCAATTTGATTGGGAGCTTAAATCTTATTCCATGCTTTTATACTCTTTTCAATATCACTTGCATTCTCCTGTAGTATTCTTTGCTGACCTTGTCTCTCAGCAACTTGTGCTGGATTGTTGCACCATCTTCTACTTGTAGATATTTATATACTCCTTCCTGCTCAAGTTCTTTTGTGTTGCAATCTTCAAGCAGAGAGATGCTTCCAGATTTTCTTAATTTTCATTTTTGGCAGGTCACCTTGGCACATTTTATCCAGGCCAAACTTCATCCTAATGTCATCGCAGAAACTCTTCACTACTCAGTGTTAAAGTGATGCTCACAGAATTTGTAAAGCTTCAAGACATCTGTGAATAGCAGGCGTGATAGTATCGGTGGATCATTACAGTCTTTAGGATTTAAGCTAAATCTATAGCCCAAGGAGTTAATAAGAGAACTCAGTGGATTCAGTGCCAGACAAAACAGGAGTGGCAAAATGGAATCTCCCTGAAAGATTCCTTGCTGGATCTCGATGTTAGGAATAATGTATTACGAATCTGAATAATTCAGATGGAATGTAGACTGCCACATTTTGATGATAATCTTGATGTACTTGATCAATCCAGGGTTAATATTGCACATTTCAAGGCAATTTATTATCCAAAGCTGTTTTATAATCAATCCATGCTTTACTAAGGTTTCAACTTTTCATATGTCCAAGATGACTTTATTCAGCATCAACTAGTAGGGATGTGCAGCCCCCAAGTTTTCAATGTGGTTTTACTTTTTCATTTCAGTGTTTTTTTCCCATTAAGATTTGGTCCACTTATTATTTTCCAGTTTGGTTTGTTTGCACAATAAAAATAAAATTAAGCAAACAACACACCTTCACCCCTCCCCACAAAAAATGACACCCCCCCCTCAAAGAAAATCAGGCCTTTGCTGGGATCAGGTCTTAGCTTTGAGGCATGACCCAAGGCTTAGGCCTGGCGCTGGGACTGACCTGAAGCTTAGCTCCAGTGCCAAGGCCTGGGGCCTGAACCAAGGTCTGCTCTTAGCTCTGAGGCCTGACCTGAGGCCTGGTCCTGATGCTGAGGCTCAGTCCACGGTCTGATCCCAGAGATGGGGACAAGCCCAAGGCCTGGTCCCATTGCTGAAGTCTAGGCCCATTGCCAAGATTTAGTTCTATCACTGAGACCTGGTCCCAGTGCCAGGTCCCAGATTGAGGCTTGGTCCCATTGCTGAGGTTTAAACCCATAACTGAGGTCTAGGACCAGCCCAGAGGCCTAAGACCAAGCCTCCCAATGATTTCTTTAATCTACAAAAAATAACGCTGACTGCTTGATTTGCTGCAGTGACATCAGTGTGAGGCCTTCCTCTGGAGCAGAGGGTACCATTTTGATGTAGGCTGTACATTAAAATATCAACAGCGACTCCGGAGGAAGGTGCCACAATGATGTCACTGCAGCGTGTCTTTAAGAGGATGGCATTTTTTTTTTAAGAAGATAGAGAATTGGGAGGCCCAGTTCTAAACCTCTGAGCTAGGCCTCTGAACCAAGCTTAGCGATGGATCCTAGTGCTCAGCCTAGGCCTCAGTGATGGGACCAAGCTTTGGGCAGGGCCCCAGAACTAGGCCTAGGCCTTGGTGATGGGATCAGGATTTGGGCTGGGCCCTGACACTGAGCCTAGGCCTAGGTGATGGGACCAGGTCTTGGGCTGGGCCTAGGCCTCAACAATGGGACCAGAACTTGGGCCAGGCCTAGGCCTCGAATGACGGAATAATACCTCAGTCCTGGCCCTTGTATGGGTTTCGGCCTAGGCTCAGGTCTAGGCAATGGGACCGGGCCTTAGATTGGGCTTTGATGATGGGCTCAGGTCTCAGGCTGGGCCATGGTGATGGTTCCAGGCCTTGGGCAGGGACTCCAGAGATGAGACCAGCCCTTGGGTTGGGCATTGACAATGGGATATGTTGGGCTTCAGCACTGGACCTAGTCCTAGGCCTTGTCAATGGAACCAGACCTCAGGCAGAGGCTAAATTTTCAGAGATGGGACAATTCCTCAGGCTGGGACTCCGGTGCTGAGCCTAGGTGTAGGCTTAGTTCTAACACATAACCAGGCATTAAGCCGAGTACCAGTGACAGAACCAGGCCTTGAGCCAGGGTCTGGTGATGAGACCAGGCCTTGGGCCAGGCCCTGGTGATGGGACCAGGCTTCAGGCTAGACCTCAATGCCAGGCTTAGGCCTAGGCTTTAACAAAGGGGCCAGGTCTTGGACCAGCTCTATGCCTAGGCTTAGGCCTTGGTGATGAGACTAGGCATAGGTGCAGATCTAAGTGGCAGGATCATCCAAGTGGCAGGACCAGGACTAGGCATAGGCCCAGAACTAAGTGGCAGGACCAGGCCATGGTTCAGGTTCTGGTGCTGGGAGCATGCTTCAGCGCCTGGATTATGCCTAGGGCTGAGCTCCGGCACCAGGCCTAGGCCTCAGTTATGGGACCAGGCCTTAGTGATGTTACCAGGCCTTGGTTCAGGCTCCATTACCATGTCTAGGCCTAGGCAATGGGACCAGTTTTTGGGCTCAGCCAGTTTTTGGGCTCAGCCAGTTTTTGGGCTGAGCTGGGATGATATGACCAGACCTGAGGTCAAGCACTGGCACATGGTGAAGGCCTTGGTGACAGGAACAGGTCTCAGGCTGAGCCCTGTGCTTGGCCTAGTCCTCAAAAACTGGATTAGGCTAAGTCCTGGTACCAGGCCTAGGCCTCAGCAGTACCAAACTTCAGGCCAGGCTCTGGCACTTTGCCTAACTCTTGGCAATGGGACGAGCCCAAGGCCTGATCCCCTGGAAGCCCATTTTTTAAAATTTAAAATGCAGATATACTAATCTACTAGAAACCTATCTTCATAGGAGGCTCTTTTTGGTTTGATCCCAAAATAGCCTCATTCATTGCTTTTTATGCATTGGCTTTAAATGAATGCACATCCCTATTAGCTGGTATTTGGTTCTATATGCTACTCTTTTGTTACCCTTTGTTACGCTCTCCTCCTCCAGAGAGGAGGAGGAGTTAGCAATCTGTTATTGCTCACCCTGCCAGGAGGGCGGAGTTAGCAATCTGTTCTGATTTTCTCCTGAAAGGGAGAGGAGTTAGCAATCTGTCATGATCTGCTCCTCCAGAGGGGAGGAGTTAGCTATCTGTAGTACTTACTCCACCAGGAAGGCGGAGTTAGTAATCTGTTAGCGAACTGCTGTTAGATGCTCCTGTAAGGGAAGGAGGTAGCAATCTGTTATGGATCAAGTCCCCAGGGAAGAGGAGTTGGCAATCTGTTCAATGATACTCTTCTGAGGAGAGGAGCTAAACAATAGGCATATTGTACTTTGCTACTGAGATAGCAATCTATCATGCCTCTGCTACGGAGTAGCAATCTGTTATATATAAGCTGCTGGCAAGTCCCATACAAATAGAAGGTAGCTATCTATATTAGGGATGTGAATCGTTTTTTGACGATTTAAAATATCGTCCGATATATTTTAAATCGTCAAAAATCGTTAGAGCCGCGATACAATAACAATTCCCCCGATTTATCGTCAAAAAATCGTAAATCGGGGGAAGGGGGAGGGGAAGGGGGAGGGCGGGAAAACCGGCACACTAAAACAACCCTAAAACCCACCCGACCCTTTAAAATAAATCCCCCACCCTCCCGAACCCCCCCCCCCCAAATGCCTTAAATTACCTGGGGTCCAGAGGAAGGGTCCCGGTGTGATCTTTTACTCTCGGACCTCTGACCTCCGTGCGTTGTAGAAACATGGCGGATCCGTAGCGTCAAGCCAGCCCGGGGAAACCGGGACCAAGAGGCAGGGAGAAGCCGCGGCTGCATCTGTCCGTCAGAGCTGAAGGGAGTTGCTCCCAAGGTAGAGAGGGTGGAGCGAGGGGCGAGAAGAGGCACGAACGCAACACCCTTCTGTCCCTATGATGTTATTAATGTCTATAACAGGGGTGACCAATTCGGATCCTCAAAAAGCTCTGGGGTAGATTTTTCAAATCTACGCTCGTGCGTACTTTTGTTCGCGCGTATCTTATAAAATCCGGGGTCTGCACACACAAGGGGGTGCACATTTGTGCACCTTGCGCGCACCGAGCCCTGCGAGCGCTGCCCGTTCCCTCCGAGGCCGCTCCGAAATCGGAGCGTTCTCGGAGGGAACTTTCCATTCACCCCCCCGCACCTTCCCCTCCCTTCCCCTACCTAACCCCCCCCCCCCCCCGGCCCTATTTAAACCCCCTCCCTACCTTTATCTTAAAAGTTACTACTGCCTCCGGGCAGTATCAACTTACGCGCGCCGGCGCAGCAGGCCCTGACACAGGCTGCTGTGTTGAGGCACTCGGCCACACCCCCGAAACGCCCCTGAGCCGGAAACATGCCCCCGGACACGCCCCAAAAACGCAGCGTCACTCCCGACACGTCCCCCGACACGCCCCCCCAGGCAAGGCCCGGGATTTACGCGCATCCCAGGGCTTGTGCGCGCCACCGAGCCTATGCAAAATAGGCTCAGCGCAGGCAGGGGGTTTTTAAAAGGGTTATGCGCGTACCTTATGCTCGTAACCCTTTTAAAATCCGGCCCTCTGGGTTTTAGCTTGTCCACAATGAATGTGCATAAGATATATTTGCAGGTTCTGCTTCCATTGTATGGAAATATATCTCTTGCATATGCATTGAATATATCCTGAAAACTAGATATATTTGTGGCTAATGATGATATATTCTACCTGCATTCATTGCAATGAACAGCTTGTAGATTGAAGATATGTATGTACGCCTGATGTACACCGGAAAAACAGGAACATCGAAACAAACACTAAATCAGGGCACGATGGAAGCAATAAGAGGAGGTGATGGCTTGACAACACAACCCATTGAAATCTGCATCAACAAAGGTAAGTACAGCAACAAACACAAATACTTGAGAAAACCAAAAGATAACTACAAATCATTAGCTAACAGGAAAACAAACTTAAGTAACCTCATACAAGTTAAAAAGACTAAAAATCCAAATATCTTAAATCTGAATAAACTAGTAACCTTAACTTTCCTTCTAGTCAATGCTCAATCGATAACAAAGAAATTCCCAATAGTAACTGACCAATTGTATGACATCAAACCAAGTTTCATCGCTATCACCGAATCTTGGTTAAAAAAATCTGACATTATCCTAAAAAATCAAATAGCACACAAATTATGACGTATTTTTAATTCCCAGGATAAATAAACGCGGAGGCGGCCTAGTACTAATTACTGAGAAAAAATTCAAATGTAAACTGATTCCAACACCCCCTCGAAACCATGAGATTGCAATGTTTGAAACTGAACATACTCAAATATGCCTTATTTATTGCCCCCCCCAGCCTACTTGACTTTAACATATCCCCGCTAATCGAATATTTAACAGTAAACCTAAACACTTCCAAACCAACCATCGTGCTAGGAGATTTCAACCTTCACATGGACGTATATCCCTTATCAAATACATGCCAGATACTAAATGCTATGATGGTAACACTAGGATTCACTTTAATTACAGATAAAGCTACACACAAAGCAGGGCACACACTTGACCTAACATACATCAACCATAGCTTCCTTGAGCATATGAGCACGGAATATAGTCAAATTCCATGGTCAGACCATTTCCTAATTCAGTCCACTATTAAATGTATGAACCCAAAAGAAATACAGAAAAATGAACCTTTAGAGTTTAAATATCGTCCTACCTTTTAACACTGAAACACTAAAAAACAAACTAGAAGAAACACTAATACACTTTGATCACAAAGACTGTGTAACAGCAACAACGGATTGGCTAACTAGCACGAGTAAATTGGCAGATGACATAAACCCAACAAAAACAATGCAAATCCATGAACCTAAACAAAAAAAACCATGGTTTAACGAGAAGATAAAAGAAATTAAACAAAATCTGAGAAAAAAAGAAAAGTGGAAAAAAAACAAATCAACAGAAAATTTAACCAAATTTAAGAAACAACTAGCCTATTACGAAAAAGTAATTCTCGACACAAAAAAAACAATTCTTTAGCTCAAAAATTGAAAAATTTGCAAACAACCCAAGAACACTATTTAACATAGTAAAAAATCTAACTAATGAAAAAACAGAGATGCCCCAAACCCCACAAGAGAATAAATGCAATGATATAGCACACTATTTCTCAGACAAAATCACAAGCATTAAAGCGAAGATTCCAATCTTAACAAAGCAGGAAATCAAAATGCACAAAAGAGATGTGACACAATGGTCCACATTTGAAGAGGTGTCCCAGATCGAAGTGGAATCCATGATAATTGAAAAAACATTAGACTTTGCAATGTTATACCTGGATATAATAAAACAACTACTAAACCAAATGGAACTGGTAATTAATATTGAAAAAACAGAATTTATACACCTTGAACGAAAAAACATTGAAATAATTCAGAATCCCATCAAACTTAAAAATGATAAGATAGTGGAGCTGAGAAAGCTTGAAACCTAGGAGTAATAATTGACACGGAACTCAGCCTTAAGCAACACATATCACTAAAAGTTAGGGAAGGATATGCCAAAGTAATGGTCCTTAGGAGGCTAAAACCCTTATTAACTCAAGCACACTTTCGAACAGTGCTGCAAGCACTTATATTCGCTAGCACAGACTATTGTAACACACTTTTTCTGGGATTACCACATGCAACAATAAGACCACTACAAATCCTACAGAACTCGGCTGCCAGAATACTTACTGGAAAAAGCAGAAAGGATCATGTCACTCAAACACTTGCCGATTTACACTGACTGCCAATAGAACAAAGAGTGCAATTTAAAACGCTATGCACAATACACAAACTAATCAATAATGAAAATGCTGACTGGCTAAATACTGCACTACAATTGCATGTCCCCCAGAGAAATCTCAGATCAGCCAATAAAGCTCTACTAACCATACCCTTGGTTAAAACAGCAAAACTGACCCAAGTCAGAGAGAGAGCACCATCTTTAGCAGGTCCAATATTGTGGAACACAATGCCACTCGATTTAAGGTTAATGAAAGATTTAAAACTTTTCAAAAAAAGTTTAAAAACATGAATCTTCAAAAAAGCTTTTCACAGTGAGGTCGGTGAATAAGTAACACAAATGAACAAGCAAAGAACATCTACACACAGCTGAAGTCACCTAATAATGTATTTGCTTGCTTTTTTATTTTTCTCATAAGTATTAATTTAAGGGAAGGACAGTATAAAACGTACATGATTATCCAATTAATCACATAATTGGAAATATCAATTCACTTTCCACATAGTCTATATTATTGAGAATGTAACCGAAAAATGTATTGGCACCTTCTAGATCATTCTAATCAAATAAGCCTGATACTTCAAATCAAATAAGCCTGATACTTCACTTTCAATGCATATACAGCATAGTTCTCTGATTCAACGGCAGGGGAGAAGAAAAACTGATACTTCACACATCCAGCAGAGCTCTCTGCTTCAACGGCAGGGGAGAAGAAAAGAGGGTTCGCACTCACAAAGCGGGGAGTAGCTGGCTTGTTACGGCGGTTACTACCCCAAACCAAATGTGCCTGATACTTCACTTTCGATGCACATCCAGCATGGCTCTCTGCTTCAACAGCATGGGAGAAGACTGATACTTCACGCATATCCAGCATAGCTCCCTGCTTCAATGGCAGGGGAGAAGAAAAACAACCAATAAGGGCTGTGTAACATAGTCTGGGTAAAACAAATAAGCATGGGTGTAGCTTGCTTATTGCGGCGGCTACTACCCCTAACTAATCAAGCTAGATATTTCACTTGGATGCAGCTCCATCACTGCTCTCTACATTAAAGGTGGGGGTGGAAGGGAAATAGAACCAAGAGCTAAGAGAAACAGATAAGTATGAGAGAAAAAATGTGTGAAGCTTGCTGGGCAGACTGGATGGGCCATTTGGTCTTCTTCTGCCGTCATTTCTATGTTTCTATTTATAAACCAAACCAAACTATTTACGTGCCTATTTGTAACCCGTTGTGAGGGTGTATTACCAAACGACGGTATAGAAAAGTTTTTAAATAAATAAATAAATAGTAGGTAATTTTTGGGGATATTCCTTGGGTCACCCTTTGGAAATAGAAGTATTTTTCCTATTATTAACCATCGTGATGTTACTCATGACTGTCTGATCAACTGATTGTTGCAGTTTGCTACCTCTTGATAGAGAGATGTTAACTCTTTGAGTCAGTCGTTGAACACTCCATCACACCCAGAGCTCTTTCAATTTTGGGTTCTTTTTAATCTTCAGGTTTCCAGGATTTTTTTGTTGTTACTTCAGGCCATTCCATAGTTTTGATGTTTGCCTTCTCTATATTTTTGTATGCTAAGTAACCATTCTCCTTCTCTTTTGTATTCTATTGGATTTGTACAGACATTCTCTCTTTTGGCTTTCATTGGTGATATTTTAACTATTTTTACATTAGCGGTCCGCAGCCTTGCCACTTGGACAGCCACACTCACTTATGCCTGCAGGCCGCTATCCCGGCCCCTTTAACCCGGCGCTTCCTACCGTGATTCTCAATCGGACAATGTGACCTGATGCCTCCACCACGACACTCAATCTGACGTCGCCACCCGGAGCCACCAACTGAGGCCCTCGACCGGACGGCTTGCACGATTGGCGCAAACCTACTGGGGTAAGAGCCCTCTGCCTCGCTAGGCCTAAGCCGCGGCATTTCCTCATCACTTCTGACTTGGCCCAGCAGCTCGCCCTTGATGTCATTGGAGGGGCGGAGACATTGAACAGGCCTTAAAGCCGCCTTCAGGCCTCAGGCGCCATGCGCCTGGTGTTGCGCACCTAAGGAGCTCGACCAAGATGCCTGCTCCTTGACGCATCCCTTAGTGCATACCCCTTCCCCCCAACTCCCCTCCCCTCTCCCACCCCAACAACCCAGCCAATTCTCCCCAACCCTCCTCCCTCCCTCCTCCTCTTGAATTCACAATCTCCTCTACTTCAATCCTTCCTTGCCCTCCCCTCATTCTCATCCCACCTTTCCACACAACTTCCCTCTCCCCTAACCACCCCTCCACTATCTATACCCCTCCCCACGTAGCCAACCATTCTCAAACATTTTACTCACTGACACATAATACCCCACTTCACCAATCCTACTCACACCCCAAATCCCTGATTCCAATTATGATATCCCCACTCACACAGTTCCTTGGCCTCACTGCCCTATCCATTGTACTCTTCAACTCCCAATCCCTAGTGAAAAAAATTCCCATCCTCAATGACCTCCTTCTAGACTGCAAACCTGACATCTGTGTCATTATGGAAACCTGGCTTAAACAATCAGACACAGTTTTCTTAAATCAACTTCCCACACACTCATATGACTTCTTTTCCATTCCAAGGCTCAAAAAAAGAGGCGGAGGTCTACTTGCGGCCAAAAAAAACCTTAAACTAAAATCTCTAAACATCAACACCTCACCTAGATTTGAAATTGGCCTCTTTAAATCACATGAACTACAAGTATGCTTAGTCTACACCCCCTGGTCTACTCAAAAACAACCCTTCCCCCCTCATCAAATTTATAACTGACAACCTAGATATAGACATCCCAGCTAGCACACTCAGAGATTTCAACCTCCACGTGGTCTCCATCCCTCTGTCCTCTTCCTGCAAAACCCTGCTAAACTCATTTAATGCCTTAGGCTTCAAACAAATCAACACTTCCCCTACACACAAAGCAGAATACTTGCTTGATCTAATCTTTGTAAACTCATACATACACTCCACTGACACCCCATCCTGCACACCCGTCCCATGGTCAGACCACTCACTCATAAAAGCCAACCTATCCATAAATCAACCATACCCTGTCCCAGGCACAGCAACACCATACACTTCAGAAAACCCTGCAAAAAAGAAGACTTAATCACCTCACTCACCAACTCCCTTGATAAACTAGAGCTATCAAGCACAGAATCGGCACTCTCCACTTGGAACAATCTCACTAATAACATCACTAATAAAATTTGCCCCCTTACTACCAAAGAGATAAATCACTCGCACAACTCCAAAAAACCCTGGTATTCTCCTGAACTAAAAAAACGTAAACATGACCTCAGAATTTAAGAAAAGAAATGGCGCAAAGACCCTTCTCCTAACCAGTTGTCCTCATACAAATTCTCCCTACACACCTATAGAACTACCATCCTCAAAATTAAACGTAACTATTACGCAATTAAAATTTATAATTATCAGTACAATGCCAAAACCCTATTCTCCTATGTAGTTGATCTCACTAAAACTTCCCCCCCCCCCCCCCCATCTCCGATAAGGACTCCAAAATCAAATGCGAGGAACTTGCCTACTACTTTAATGACAAAATTTCAAAACTCCTGCTACACTTCCCCCCATCCACCCCTCATACAAACTCCCTCCCAAAAAAACCCAAACGCCATCCTAGACATACTTGAGACCGCCTCCTCCTCCGAAATTGAAACATAAGAACATAAGAAAATGCCATACTGGGTCAGACCAAGGGTCCATCAAGCCCAGCATCCTGTTTCCAACAGTGGCCAATCCAGGCCATAAGAACCTGGCAACTATTCTAAAGAAAATAAACCTCTCATCACACCCATCCGACACAATCCCCACCAAATCCCTCTTAACAATCCCAAACACAATAGCCAAACCCTTAGCCGAGATTATCAACTGCTCACTCTCTCTTGGTAAAGTCCCAGATTCCTTAAAACAGGCCATAGTCAAACCTATCCTAAAAAACCCCAACCTCTACCCTGCTGATCCAGCTAACTATCAGCCCATCTCAAACCTGCCCTTCCTAGCAAAAATCATGGAAATAATTGTTAACACCCAATTCACTTACCACTTAGAAAATCACAATATCTTATTCCCTTCCCAATTTGGCTTCCGTAAATTCTTCAGTATGGAAACCCTCCTAATCTCCCTCACAGGCACCTTCCTCAAAGGACTAGACCATTGCTACTCCTACATTCTCTCCTTGCTTGACATCTCATCCGCCTTTGACACCATAAGCCACAACATCCTAATTAACCATCTCTCAGAATTTGACATCACAGGAACAGCCCTGCATTGGTTTAAATCTTACCTTGAGATCAGACACTACAAAGTCAGAATAGGAAACATGGAATCCACACCCATCAAACTAACACAAGGCATCCCTCAAAGATCCTCACTATCATCCACCCTTTTCAACATCTACCTGCTGCCCCTTTGCCAACTCCTCTCTGATCTAGGCCTCACACACTTTATTTAATGATTCCAAAACTGAAATATTATTCATTTGTAACAAGGTTACTGAGAAAATAGAGGCAGATTTTTTAGCTTATTCCCAGTCACATAAGATCGTACGTGAAGTCAGAGACTTGGGCTATATTCTTGATTCCAAGTTGACCATGAAAGCTACAATAAAGACAATTATAAAAGATAGCTTCTATAGATTAAGAGTACTGAGAAGACTGAAGCCTCTGTTGCACTTAAATGATTTTAGAATTGTCTTGCAGGCCCTGATATTGCCAAAATTAGACTACTGCAATGCGCTACTGCTAGGGGTTCCTACATCTACCATTCGTCCTCTACAATTGTTGCAGAATGCGGCGGCACGATTGCTGTCCAATATAAATAGGTATGATCATGTTTCTTCTGTTTTGATGAAGCTACATTGGTTGCCGGTCCAGTCTCATATTCAATATAAGTGTCTTACCTTAATTCATAAAGCCATATATGGAAGCAACACTGAATGGCTCAACGCTTCATTGCGTATTCACGTCCCAGCCTGAAACCTAAGATCGCTTGGGCAAGCTTTACTATCAATTCCATCACCCAAATTGGCTCATTTGGGTTCTGTGAGAGAGAGGGCATTGTCCTTGGCTGGACCTAGGATGTGGAATTCCCTACCGGTTGAAATTCGCCTGGAGGAAAACATTAATAGTTTTAAGAAACAGATAAAGACCTGGCTATTTCAACAGGCTTTTAATCAGGCCAACTGACTCTTTTCTTCTTGTGCAGTATATTTAATGGGGAATTATAAGGAGAAATAAAAACAGTAAGGGTTCAGAGGGGAACAAGGGAATAAAGAAGGATAGGAACAAGGGAGGTATAGGCATGGGAGAAGAAGGGTGATGAAGTTAGAAGGGTTTTTAATTTTTAAAATTGTCATATTAATACTTTTTATTAAATGTTTTAAACTTCAATGTGGAAGTAATATGTATTTTTAGTTTATTATTTTTAGCTGAAAAACCATGTAAATCTATAGTGAGAAATTTGCTTTATGGGTATGTTTTTTCGAATTTTGCTACTGCAAATTCTATGATTGTTAACCGCCTTGATATTAAATTGAAAGCCGGTATACAAAGCTGAATAAATAAAATAATAAATAAATTTACGCGAACGATGTCCAAATCCTCATCCCTATCACTGAATCCCTCTTCAAATCCCTGAAGACATGGGAAAACTGCCTTACCTTCACCTTGCTCTAAACACATCCAAAACCGAACTCCTCATCATTTCTGCCCACCACAACACAGTACCCTCCCACGACACCAACCCCCTTCCCTCTTCAATATCTTTCTCGCAACATGAAGGAGACCATGGCGATGGCATCACCATTGACAACCAACTAAACCTAAAAAAATTCATCAACTCAACCATAAAAGAGTGCTACTTCAAACTCCATGTCCTCAAAAAACTGAGACTCCTCCTCCATCTCAATGATTTCTGTACAGTCCTTCAGACCACTATATTTTCCAAAATTGACTACTGTAACTCACTACTCCTAGGCCCCCCCGCCACGACCATCAAACCACTCCAAATGGCAAATGCTACAAAATGCCTCTGCCAGAATTCTAACCAACACCCGCAAAAGAGCCCATAACACCTCCATTCTTAAAGACTTCCACTGGCTCCCAATATCTTTCAGAATTCTCTTCAAGAATATTTCAGTCCTACACAAAACCCTACACAACTGAAATATACACTGGCTAAACGATTCCCTCTGCCACCATAACTCCAACCGACCCATGAGATCAGCCTATAAAGGAATTCTACATACACCCTCTCCTAAGATCACATACTTCAATTCCATGAAAGAACGAGCCCTATCGATTGCAGGACCATCCATCTGGAACTCCATGCCTCCTGACCTCTGTCAAGAACAATGCACCCAGAAATTAAAAAAAAAAAAAAAAGACCTGGCTTTTTAAACAAGCATTCCCAGAATAGCGCTCTACTCAACACTTCACATCTTATCAATATTGGGGGGGGGGGGGGGGATGAGGGATATAAATGACTTACCCCTCATCCCCCCCCAAGTGTAAATCTCCCTCAGTTACTAAACCACGCAAGACACCCCTATGAAAAGAATCTATAGCCCCACACTTCACCCAATTTACTCATGTAATGCCAAACTTGCTCAATGAAAACTGCATTAGCGTACTTTATCATTGTTTTGTTACATTGCATTTTTTTATTGTCTTATGTTAAGTTCCCTCAATAATTCCATTTTGTATCTTTTCCTCTTATTATCATGTTCCGTTGATATCTCTTCTTTCACGTTTCCCTTACTATGTTCCATGTACTGCGTTAAGTTCCTTGTAAACCAATATGATGTACCTACGAATACCGGGATATAAAAGCTTTTAAATAAATAAAATGCCTCCAGGAATGGCCCGGGTCCTCCACTTTTCGCTGCAGCTGTCTGCTATGTTCCTCTGCACCTCCGGTGCCGGGCCCATCTCTCTAGCATTCGGCGTGACTTGGCCAGGTTCCCACCTGGGCCACGTCACTTGATGAGGGTGCCTCCCTTCCTCAGCAGCGCCGGGCAGCCACGCTTCTTTCTCCAATGCCATTGGCAAATTCTTAAAGGGTCAATGGCAAGAAATCCCTGAAGGCACCCTTTGATGACATCACAGCCTGGGTCAGATTTAAGGAGGCCTAAGCCAACTATCTAGTGCCTTGACAATGGGCCAACTCCTCTTGGAGCAGAGTATGGCGGCATTCCTGGTTGACTGTTTCAGTAAGATGGCCCATTTCGTGGCGCTGCCTGGCTTACCCTCAGCCTTGGAGCTTGCTATGCTCTTCATAGTCCACATCTTTCGCCTACATGGCCTACCGAAGCACATTGTCTCAGATAGAGGATCACAATTCACGGCAAGATTCTGGAAGGCTTTGTGCAAGCTATTTGACATCTCTCTGGATTATACATCTGCCTATCATCATCAATCAAATGGCCAAACTGAGAGGATGAATAGGACCCTAAAACAGTTCATTTGTGCCTATGTGAGTTGCTGTCAGAATAACTGGGCCGAACTGTTGCCATGGGCAGAATTCGCCATTAACTCACATCCAGCGTCATCCAATGGATCAACACCATTCAAAGTGGTTTATGGACAACTACCTTCACCACCCCTTCCACTGACTCTCTCAGTGTCGTCCCCAGCAGCTCAATCCACTGCTGATGATATCCATCAATTATGGATTCAGATTAAAGACATGCTAACCAAAGCGGGTGAACAAACAAAGAAATCATATGACGCTCATCATTCTAAAGCGCCTGTATTTCAATCTAGTGACAAAGTCTCGCTATCAACCAAGCACTTGAGACTAAAGTTGGCTTCTACTCAATTTGCTCCACGCTATGTTGTACCGTTTCCAATTCTCCGACATCTTGGCAACATTACGTACAGTCTGAAGCTACCACTTGGATTGAAAATCCACAACGCATTCCACGTTTCAATTTTGAAACCTCTCATTCTCAGTAAGTTCTCACCCAAGTCTCCAGAACCAACTTCTATTACTACAGAAGAAGACCTTGAATATAAGGTTGAAGCAATTCTGGATGTAAGAAGACGTGGCAAAACTTGGGAATAGCTTCTATATTGGGAAGATTACGGCCCCGAAGAAAATTCTTGGGAGCCAATGGCAAATATCCTGGATAAAGAGATGCTTCTTCAGTTTCATCAGATGCAACCTCACAAACCTAACCCTGTAAAAGGGCTGGAGGCCGTCCTTTCAAGGAGGGTACTGTTGCGTCCGTTAGTCTTCGACGGCTTCGCCCCACTTTTACCTCTCTACTTGCGGCTCCTCCCACTCACCTTGGACTGATGGCCGCCACGGCATATGCTTGCTGACCTCTCCGGTGTCCCCGGACCGGCTATGGTGCTGCCTCCAGCCATTCTCCATCAAGGTACCTCTAGGGCGCGCATGCGCACGCCGCCTTCATCTTTATTTCCACGTTGGTGCGAACCTCAGTGGCGTCCCCCTGTTCTGACGTCATGACTCCAGGGTATAACTGCCTACTTCATTTGCTAGCTCGTTGAGTTAGCAACCAGAACTCTTACGGAGGGGATTCGCTCTCCGTTCCTAAGCTACTCTGCCACTCCAGCTCTACTGGAACTTTTACTACCCTTCAGGGTCACTAACGGGGTACCCACTCCTCGGGGGCCTCTCTGCTTCTTTCAGGTGCTATCAGGAAACCGGTACTCGCTCCTCGAGGGCCCATGTTCTCTGTGTCACTGCCTGCAACCTCAACCTTCTACTTGGAAGAACTAACTATAGTCACCATCTGTGAGTACAGAAACATCTCTCTCTATAGTACTGCTTCACCGGAATCAGGTACTCGCTCCTCAAGGACCTGCCCTCTGCTCCGGTGCCAGACCTCTCATCTAGTGGAATCTCTGCTGCTGCTAGTGAGAACAACGCTGAGTCTCTCTGCTCTAAGGGATCAGGTACTCGCCCCTCGAGGGCATGCTCTCCCTGTCTTGGAGCTCTCCTATTCTACTTGGGACTCTGAATGCAATTCTATTGTGTGCTCATAATTCTCAGTCTCTTTTCCACTACAGCACTGCCTATAGAGGATCCGCTGTTCCAGCGTTCTGTGAGAGATGTGCCCAGCTGGGCTCTACAGCCACTACTCACTACTGCCACCTCTGCTGGTTCCATATACTGTTTAAATAAAGATTCAGTTCTGTGTTTGTCTGTCCGGAGTTTAGCCTGGCACTGTAGTCCCTCATGGGACTGCCCCCCATGGGCGTTTCAGCTGCCACAGTGATCCACCCAAACACCAATAACTATAACAGGGAGTAGCTTGCTTATCACAGTGGTTACTACCCGAATCCAATTAAGCCTGACACATCACTTTGAAAGCATTAATAGCGTTGCTCTCTGCTTCAACGGTAGGGGGAAATAAGGATTTATATTCAGACAAATCCAATAAAGACTGAACTTCATAATCTGGGTAAACAAATAAGAGTAGGGATAGCTTGCTTATTACAGCAGTTACTACCCTAAACCAATTAAGCCTAAAACATCACTATGAAAGCATATACAGCATTGCTCTCTGCTTCAACGTTAGGGGGAAAAAAGGATTTACATTCAGACATCAGCCAACCAAGCATCGATCTGTGCAGTCTGGGCAAACAAGCATCGGGGTAACTGGCTGGATGCGGCGATTACTACTTGTACTATAAGCCTTATGCTCACCATTGATGCAACTCCAACATTGCTCTCTGCATCAATGAAAGGGGATGGCAGGAAATTTGAATAAAACAGTTACCAACAAGGTTAATGAAACAGATAAGTATGGGAAAATAAGTGTGGAAGCTTGCTGGGCAGACTAGATGGGCCGATTGGTCTTTTTCTGCCGTCATTTTCTATGTTTCTATGAGTAGTAAATCACCTGGACCAGATGGTACACATCCCAGGGTTCTGAAGGAACTAAAAAATGAAATTTCAGATTTATTAGTTAAAATTTGTAACCTATCATTAAAATCATCCATTATACCTGAAGACCAGAGGGTGAATAATGTAACCCCAATATTTAAAAAGGGCACCAGGGGCAATCCGGGAAACTACAGACCAGTTAGCCTGACTTCAGTGCCAGGAAAATAGTGGAAAGTATTCTAAAGATTAAAATCATTAGGGATGTGAATCGTTTTCCATATCGTCTTAACGATAGAAATCGTGTGGCAGGGCAAGAAAATCGTCTTAGGCACGATTTTTTAGTTAAAAAATCGTTAAAAATCGTTTTTTCCGATTAGTGCGCACTAACTGGGAGTTAGTGCGCACTAACTGAAAATGATACAATTTGACACTTTTCAGGTCAGTTAAGGTCAGTTTAGGAATGAATATGTATTCCTATTGGCTGCCCTCTTATTTATTCATGTTACCAAGTTTCCTACTGACAGTATATGGGGGATGGGAAATGGAAACAGTTGGTAGCTTGACAAAACAAGTAATGTGATCAGTCAATGTGACTAGAACTTGTGCCCTAACCCTGATACCAGGGGTATTGTGATCTTCCTGCACACAGTGCCCTATCCCTATTAATACCAGGAGTGTTGTGATCTTCCTGCACACAGTGCCCTATCCCTAATACCAGGGGTGTTGTGATCTTCCTGCACACAGTGCCCTATTCCTGATACTGGGGGTGTTGTGATCTTCCTGCACACAGTGCCCTATTCCTGATACCGGGGGTGTTGTGATCTTCTTGCACACATCCCGATATCAGGGATAGGGCACTGCATGCAGAAAGATCACAACACTCCTGGTATTAATAGGGATAGGGCACTGCATGCAGGAAGATCACAACACTCCTGGTATTAATAGGGATAGGGCACTGCATGCAGGAAGATCACAACACCCCTGGTATCAGGGATAGGGCACTGTGTGCAGGAAGATCACAATACCCCGGAGGAGTGAGGGTCAGGCAGCTCCCCCCTGTCTGTGAAGCCAGCCTCTCACTAGTAATGCAGGGAGGGAGCTGTCTCAGACTTCACCATCCTCCCCCCCCCCCCTTACCCACACACCATTCACTAGCTGGGACATGGGGGAAGTCAGGAGTGAGGGTCAGGCAGCTCCCCCCTGTCTGTGAAGCCAGCCTCTCACTAGTAATGCAGGGAGGGAGCTGTCTCAGACTTCACCATCCACCCCCCCCCCCCCCTCACCCACACACCATTCACTAGCTGGGACATGGGGGAAGTCAGGAGTGAGGGACAGGCAGCTCCCCCCTGTCTGTGAAGCCAGCCTCTCACTAGTAATGCAGGGAGGGAGCTGTCTCAGACTTCACCATCCTCCCCCCCCCCCCTCACCCACACACCATTCACTAGCTGGGACATGGGGGAAGTCAGGAGTGAGGGTCAGGCAGCTCCCCCCTGTCTGTGAAGCCAGCCTCTCACTAGTAATGCAGGGAGGGAGCTGTCTCAGACTTCACCATCCTCCCCCCCCCCCCCCTCACCCACACACCATTCACTAGCTGGGACATGGGGGAAGTCAGGAGTGAGGGTCAGGCAGCTCCCCCCTGTCTGCGAAGCCAGCCTCTCACTAGTAATGCAGGGAGGGAGCTGTCTCAGACTTCACCATCCTCCCCCCCCCCCCTCACCCACACACCATTCACTAGCTGGGACATGGGGGAAGTCAGGAGTGAGGGTCAGGCAGCTCCCCCCTGTCTGTGAAGCCAGCCTCTCACTAGTAATGCAGGGAGGGAGCTGTCTCAGACTTCACCATCCTCCCCCCCCCCTCACCCACACACCATTCACTAGCTGGGACATGGGGGAAGTCAGGAGTGAGGGTCAGGCAGCTCCCCCCTGTCTGTGAAGCCAGCCTCTCACTAGTAATGCAGGGAGGGAGCTGTCTCAGACTTCACCATCCTCCCCCCCCCCCCTCACCCACACACCATTCACTAGCTGGGACATGGGGGAAGTCAGGAGTGAGGGTCAGGCAGCTCCCCCCTGTCTGTGAAGCCAGCCTCTCACTAGTAATGCAGGGAGGGAGCTGTCTCAGACTTCACCATCCTCCCCCCCCCCCCTCACCCACACACCATTCACTAGCTGGGACATGGGGGAAGTCAGGAGTGAGGGTCAGGCAGCTCCCCCCTGTCTGTGAAGCCAGCCTCTCACTAGTAATGCAGGGAGGGAGCTGTCTCAGACTTCACCATCCTCCCCCCCCCCCCTCACCCACACACCATTCACTAGCTGGGACATGGGGGAAGTCAGGAGTGAGGGTCAGGCAGCTCCCCCCTGTCTGTGAAGCCAGCCTCTCACTAGTAATGCAGGGAGGGAGCTGTCTCAGACTGGTATCAGGGTTAGGGCACTGTGTGCAGGAAGATCACAACACTCCTGGTATTAATAGGGATAGGGCACTGTAAGAGATGACTGTAGTAGATTGAATAAAGATCTGATGTTTCTGCTCTCCTCACACCAAACAAAAACAACACACAAGCAGAGAAGCCCTTCTTACAAAGCTGAGCTAGTGAGTTAAGTAGGAGGAAAAGTAAACATACTGGTGCCAGTGTGGCTACTTAAAAAATACACTTACCAACAATCAATTACATATATTTGAACTGTGTACAGTTCCAGCCAGGACCACCTTTCTAAAATGCACAGTGATTGGCAAATTCAACATGCACTAGCATTTCAGGTGCCTGCTAACAAAAATAATAAACAAACAAGTTCTAGTCACGTGAGTGCTGATCATTACATTACTTTTTTTGTCAAGCTTCCAACTGTTTCCATTTCACATCCCCCCCAACCATATTGGTAACATCAATAGATAAGAGCACAGCCAGCCAATAGGAATACATACATACATATTCATTCCTAAGTGACCTTTACTGACCTGGGAAGTGTGAACACTTTGTTTCATTTTCTGTTGGTGTTCGTTAGTTTCCAGTTCCATTTCCCATCCCCCCAACCATCACCTCAGTGGTAACCTTGGTAACATCAATAGATAAGAGGGCAGCCAGCCAATAGGAACACATATTCATTCCTAACTGACCTTCAGTGACCTGGAAAGTGTTTATTTGTATCATTTTCAGTTAGTGCGCACTAAATCGAGTTAGTGCGCACTAACTCGAGTTAGTGCGCACTAACACGATTTAACGATTTTTAACGATAAATCGTTAGAATTTCTATTGTATCGTGTTCTATAACGATTTAAGACGATATAAACATTATCGGACGATAATTTTAATCGTTGAAAAACGATTCACATCCCTAAAAATCATAGAACATAAAGACATGGGTTAATGGAACAAAGTCAGCATGGCTTTACCCAAGGCAAGTCTTACCTCACAAATCTGCTTCTCTTTTCTGAAGGGGTTAATAAAATGTAGATATAGGTGAACTGTTGAATTTTCAGAAGGCATTTCACAAAGTTCCTCAAGAGAGGCTTCTAAGAAAAGTAAAAAGTCATGGGATAGGTAGTGATGTCTTTTCATGGATTACAAACTGGCTAAAAGACAGGAAACAGAGAGTAGGATTAAATGGACAATTTTCTCAGTGGAAAAGGGTATACAGTGGAGTACCTCAAGGATCTGTACCAGGACCCGTGCTTTTCAATATATTTATAAATGATCTGGAAACGAATACGATGAGTGAGGTAATCAAATTTGCAGATGATACAAAATTATTCAGAGTAGTTAAATCACAAGCGGATTGTGATAAATTGCAGGAGGACCTTGTGAGACTGGAAAATTGGGCATCCAAATGGCAGATGAAATTTAATGTGGATAAGTGCAAGGTGATGCAGAAAGGGAAAAATAACCCATGCAGTAGTTACACGATATTAGGTTCCATATTAGGAGCTATCGCCCAGGCAAGAGATCTAGGTGTCATAGTGAATAATACTTTGAAATCATCAGCTCAGTGTGCTGTGGTAGTCAAAAAAGCAAACAGAATGTTAGGAATTATTAGGAAGGGAATGGTGAATAAAACGGAGGATGTCATAATGCACCTTGAATACTGTGTACAATTCTGGTCGCCGCATCTCAAGGAAGATATAGATGTGATGGAGAAGGTACAGAGAAGGGCAACCAAAATGATAAAGGGGATGGAATTAAACCCTATGAGGAAAGAGTAAAGAGGTTAGGGCTGTTCAGCTTGGAGGGGGGATATGATAGAGGTCTTTAAATGTGAATCGGTTATTTACTCTTTCAGATAATAGAAGGACTAGGGGGCACTCCATGAACTTAGCATGTAGCACATTTAAAACTAATAGGAGAAAATTATTTTTCACTCAACGCACAATTAAACTCTGGAAGTTGTTGCCAGGGGATGTGGTTAGTGCAGTTAGTGTAGCTGCATTTAAAAAAGGTTTGGATAAGTTCTTGGAGGAGAATTCCATTACCTCCTATTAATCAAATTGACTTAGAAAATAGCCACTGCTATTACGAGCATCAATAGCGAGTGATATAGTTAGTTTTTGGCTACTTGCCAGATACTTGTAGCCTGGATTGGCCACTGTTGGAAACAGGATGCTGGGCTTGATGGACTCTTGGTCTGATCCAGAATGGCAATTTCTTATGTTCTTACAAGACACACATGTACGATCAAGCAGGAAATTTTAAAACAAACCATTTCCATAGGTAAAGCACTGCTTTCCTGCAGAAATGCTTTAAAAATTACCGTCATTGAGATCCATATTCAGCTGCAGTGTGGCTCAGCTAGTTAGCTGGATAAACTTATCTGGCTAACTCAGCCTGTATTTTATTTATTTAACATGTTTTGTATACCGTCATTCGGTTTTGCCATCACAACGGTTTAGAGGAAAAAATATATATGAGGACAAAGTAACATTAGGGATTTAACAGAGAGTATCATAGTTGAAATTAGATAACATTGGTGGAAATACTAGTAGGTTAGTTCTTATATATATTTAAAAAGTTCTTGAATGACTATTATAGGTTTCATGGTTGTGTTGAGATTTCATGGGTGGACCGGTTGGTATCTTTGATTTCTTGGTGTTGTTTGGTTGGGAGTCTGTTGGTGTTGATGATTAAGTGTGTCTGAGAAGGCTCTGGTAAATAACCAGGTTTTTAACTCTTTTTTGAAAGTTTTGGTGTCAAATTGAATTCTTAGATTGAGAGGTAAAATGTTCCATAGAGAGGGGCTGACGATGGATATAGCTCTTTCTCGGGTTTTATTTTATTTATTTATTTATTTAAGGTTTTTATATACCGGCAATCATGAAAACATATCTTGCTGGTTTACATAAAACAGGAGTGCAGTAGATACAACAAACTGGAACAGGGGTGCCCGAAGGTGCAGTTACATTTAACAAGGGTAGCAGAACTGGGAGGAGGAGGAAGAGAGAGATAAATAACGATTAAACAATATACAACTTAAATACTATGTACAAAAAGGATGTTTGAGGGCTGCTTGCTTTGAGAAGGAGTTAGTGAGGACATTAGATTGTGTCCGGGAAAGCTTGCTTGAACAGCCAAGTCTTAAGTCTTTTTCTAAAAGTTAGGAGGCAGGGCTCCTGTCTGAGATCAGAAGGAATGGAGTTCCATAGGAGAGGACCAGCTGTGGAGGTGGCCCGATCTCTCAGCGAAACATGTCTGGTAGTTTTCGCGGGTGGTACTTGGAGGGAACCTCTATAAGCATCTCTAGTGGGTCTTGCTGAGTTGTAAATTTGGAGAGGGATTTGCAGATCAAGGGTGGTGAGTTGATGTATGATGATAGATGCGTGGTTTTTGAGTGAGGAATTTTGAGGAGGCCTTTATTCATTGAGCGAAGGTTCTTTTTTGGAGCATGTAATTCAATGTGTTTGGTTAGCCAGTAGTTTTGTTGTCCTGCGATTATTTTGTGGAGGATTGTTAACACTTTATATTCAATTCTGTATTTTATTGGGAGCCAGTGTAGGGAGATGAGAGCTGGTGTAATATGTTCTTGTTTCTTAGCTCCTGTAAGAATTCTGGCGGCTGCATTCTGCAGTATCTGGAGTGGACGGATGGTAGAAAAAGGGAGGCCAAGGAGTAGTGCATTGCAGTAGTCTAGGTTTGCAAATAATAGAAGTTGCAGGACTGTTCTAAAATCATTTTGTGTGAGGAAAGGTTTAAGACGTCTTAGTATAAGTAATTTGTGATAATCTTCTTTGATTTTATTTGTTATGTGGGTTTTGAAGGATAATTCTTTGTCAATTGTGATTCCAAGGTTTCTAGCATAGTGTTGCAACCGTCGCTGCCCGATGGCTTCACTCCGCCTACCTTTCTTTTTCTGCGACTCCTCCTGCTCCCTGTGGACGTCTGGCTGCTGCGGCATCTGCCCACCATCCTCTCCGGCGTCCCCGGACCGGCTTGGGCGCTGCCTCCCGCCATGCTTCTCAGGTACCTTAGGGCATGCACGCTGCGCGGCCCTCATTCTTATTTCCTCTATGGCGCGAACCTTAGGGGTGTCCCCCTGTGATGATGTCACGCTACCCGGATATTTAAGCCTGTTGTTTATTGCTAGCCTTTGAGTTAGCAAGGGGGGATTCCTACGGATGGGATTCGCTCTCCGTACCCAGCTACTCTGTCTCCAACTTCTATCTGGACTCTTTGCTGTTAACGAGGTACCCGCTCCTCAGGGGCCTCTCTGCTTCTTTCAGGTCGCTACCTGGAACCGGTACTTGCTCCTCAAGGGCCCATGTTCCCTGACTCGCTGCCTGTGTCCATCTCCTCTTCTACTTGGAAGAATTCGCAACAGACACCATCTGTGTACAACTACCATCTATTCCTCAGAGCTGTTTCCCTGGAACCAGGTACTCGCTCCTCGAGGTCCTGTCTCTGTTCCAGCACCAGTGTCATCTTCCACGGAGAACTGCTGCATGAGTACTTGCCAACGAGTCTCTGTGCCCAGGGATCTGGTACTCACTCCTCGAGGGCCAGCTCTCCCTATCTCAGGGCTTCACTGACTCTGTGAATATCTCAGTGTACTCATTTTCTCAGTTCTTCTTCCTATAGCACTGCTTCCAGAGAAGCCGCTGTTCCAGCGCCCTGAGGAATACTAGCCCAGCCGGGCTCCATCTTCTACTCATTACCGCCACCTCTGGTGGCTTCAAAAACTGTCTAATAAAAGATATAATCTGTGTTTGTGTGTCTGGAGCTGAGCCTGACCTGTGGCCCCTCACGGGACTTCCTCCCATGGGTGTGGTCAGCTGCCACAGTGTCCAAGAGTCCACCCAAACCCTAGAAAACATAACACATGGTCTACAGGAGAGATTAATGTTTCTGGGTTTTCTGTTTTGAGTGTTCTGTTTTTGTATGTTCCAATGCATGGCCACCCTAGTGAATGTACTCAGTTATCCTAAAGTTAGCTGGATAGGTTTATCCAGTTAACTTTAGGACAGCCCTATGGCCTGACTAAACTTAGTTGGATAAGTTATCTGGCTAACACTGAATATCCAAGTTAGCCGGCTAACTTAGAGGGTTAAGCTGGCTCCTGGCCAGAACACCCTCAACCCACCTGCCACCTAGCTGGCTTATAATTATTTTATTTATTTATTTATTTTTAATTTTTATATATCGAAGTTCTTGTAAGGACTACAAATCACTCCGGTTTACATAAAACGATGGTATGCCCAAAATAGAGAAAGGGGCTTTACATGGAACAATTATCCAACAAAGTGGTGGCTGTTCAGTAAGGCTGAATTTTCAGCCACCACCACATATCTGGATAAATCTAACTTATCCGGCTAAATGGTGCTAATATTGCCCTCATTATGGACCAGATTTTAAAAAGGTTATGCGCGCCTGGACTATTTTAAAAAGACCCGGTGACGCGCTTAAAGCCCCAGGACGCGTGTAAGTCCCGGGGCTTTACTAAAGGGACGGTCCAGGGGTGGGGTGGTCCGGGGGCGGGGCGGGTGCAGGGCCAGAGGCTCCAGGCATAGCGGCCATTTGCTGCTGTGCCAGGGATCGCGCACCGGCAGTCGGCCAGCACGCGCAACTTACTTCAGCCCCTGGGCTGAAGTAAGCTTTGTAATAAAAGAAAGAAAAAAAGAAGATAGGGGGGAAAGGGCAGGGGAGGTAGGGGAAGGGAAGGTGGGGTGGGGGGCGGCCTGGGAGGGAATGGGGGAAGGCAGTGCGGCTCGGCGCGGGCTCAGCAGGCGCAAGGTGCACAAATGTGCACCCCCTTGCGCGCGCCGACCCCCGATTTTATTCCATGTGCGTGCATGTTATAAAATCGGGCATACATGTGTGCGCGCCGGGTAGCGTGCGACATGTACGCCACGCGCGCTCCTTTTAAAATCTATGTTTCTCGTCTGATGGCTAGTTACAAAATATTTTGATGATTTAGCTGCTTGTCTCTTGTTTCGCTGAGTTTTATAGGGAAGTTGTTCTGCTCATTATGATAAATATTTTCTCTTCTTTGTCAATTTTAGGAAATGTGCTCTCTTTGTATTTTGCATAATGCTGCAGAAAATGCATTTCTGTTTCTGTGTTGCACTACATGTGCAACATAGAAACTTCCTAAGGTTTCCATTTTAGTTTGTCTGCATATTTCTATTTCTAACTTGTGGTCAGTTATTCTGTATTTCGTGAGATTCTGTCTCTGTTTTGCATGTATGGCCAAGGTGAGGTAATCTGCTCCATGTGGTTTCTCTGTAAAGATCTATAGCAGACTAGCTTACTTTGTTTTGCAGTCTGCTCTGCATCTCCCATTAAGAGAGATATTGTTGTTCTAGTATCTAATGTAATTTTTGTAAGACTGCTTTTTCTATAGGTAGGGTTGTTAACTGTTTTGAGTTTTGAGAAGTAAATGCTATTATAATATAGTAGATTTACTACTTACATGTTGAGTATGCTTTTTGCAATGGGAGTTTGTGTGTCTCTCTCTCCTAGCTCAGACTAATTTTTGTGATACAGGCAGACCCCTTTACCTGGCCTGTAGTGTGTCAGGACTCGCATCAGCTGAAGCAATGCCATAATACTTCAAATTATGAGTTTTCACATAGTGGTGATAATCTAGGTCGGGGTTTTCAACTCCGTTCCTCAAGTGCAACAAACACGTTTGGTTTTCTAGGTAGCCAAGCTATGCAAATTAGTCTTGTTCTTGCACCTCGTATTTACAAATAAATCAGATGCATATTTATGAGGATTTCTTGAAAACCAGACCTGTTTTACAACCCTTGCACAGAATGCTAGGTCTGTTTATTTAAATTTATTTAAAAATTCTTTTAACCCACATATTCCATTTAGAAGTTCACAGTGGCTTACATAATAGCACATACATAATCATAAAAACAAGTGTAATACACATTTACACAGATGAATTAAAAAGGCAAAGGGACAAACAAAGGAAAAAAATTGACCCAGTTGTATAAATAAGCCTGCTGAAAAGGTGTGTTTTTAATGCATTCAAACGTTTTTGTTGATGAGGACATGCATACCAATTCTGGCAAATTGTTCCCTAGTCGTGGGCCAGCCACTGAGAAGGCTTTGTTCTGCATGATCTCGAGTCTGGCTGCTTTCACAGTTAGTACTTCTAACAAATTGTTACTTGTTGATGGCAAATGCTGCAAGGGGTTTATATAACCAAAGAGTTGGGTAAACAAATTAGAGTGGGGGTAGCTTGCTTATTACCGCGGTTACTACCTTAAACCAATTAAGTCTGATACATCACTTTGAATTTATATACAGCGTTGCTCTCTGCTTCAACAACAGGGGGAAATGTGGAAAAGAGGATTTGCATTCAGACAACAACCAACAAGAACAGAACTTCACAATCTGGGTAAACAAGCGTGAGGGTAGCTTGTTTGATGTGACGGTTGCTCACCTTTGATGCAGTGCCAACATTGTTCTCTGCATCAATGACAGGGGATGGCAGGAAATTTGAGTCAGTTACTAAAAAGGGCCCTGAACTTGGTGGTTGATGATACAGATAAGTATGGGAAAACAAGTGTGGAAGCTTGCTGGGCAGACTGGATGGGCCGATTGGTCTTTTTCTGCCGTCATATCTATGTTTCTATGTTCTAGGTTAATAGCTTATATATCAGGTTGAGCACTCTATACTGCAGCCTCTAAGCAATTGGCAGCCAGTGAAGCTTCGTAAGTGTTGGGGTGATGTGATCTCTTAATTTGCTTTGGCAAGATTCTTGCAGCAGAGTTCTGGATAATTTGCAAAGGTCATATGGTAGTATCTGGCAAGCCGAGACACAGTGAATTACAATAGTAATGGTACTAGCAGTATTAGAAGCAGTTAAGTCAGTGTTATCACCAGCAGTTAAGCCCAGACTAGCAGTAGCAGAATTCTTATTTGCAGTTGTGTTTGTACTGTAGTAAAATTGCTGCAGAAGGTGATAATCTGCTCTGTCTATTCTTCTCTGACTTATATGACATATGAAGATTTTATTGATGTCAAAACATTTGCATGTATGTACATTCCGTATACCCCTGACTTTACTCGTTAAACTTTTCAATTAGGTTACATAAGGAACAAATCAGAGGCCTTGCTGCTTAAATTTTTGTATTCTTTCTGACTCTCCTTCCAAGCAATTCCAACAATTTCCACTTGGCCCCCTCCCTCATTGCACGCAATTCTCCCTTCTCCAACACACCTAACTTCCCTTTCCAAAAATGAATGCTTTGTTTTGCTTACCGCCTCTAAATTCTTAATCATTCTCTGTTCTTCCTTATAAATATCTATCAACCACCTTGCAGAGACTGCTCAGAGCAGGGGCTATTTATTTTACCTGGCATTTTAAATGTTTAGAAAACTTTAGTGGGATTTTGACTACTAGCAGGAAGATTTTGAGCCTGCAGTAGAGGTATTAGCGGGAGAGCAAACATTTTTTTATTTCTCAAGAACATTTTGCCAAAGTGAAAAAATCTCCTCCTTCACATTCTCTGCTGTTTATGAAAGAGTGCAGAAGATTCCAAATACTTGGCTTTAGAAAAATCTATGGCACCACTGCATCAGATCTTTGTTAAAAGGCAGATCCCTTCTTAGTCCCTTAATTTACACTCTAGGACTGAACTCAAGGTTCAAAGTCTCCATGTGTCATCTCACAGCACTGCACTCAAATTTTAACCAGGTATAGAGTCAGCCTTCTCTCTTCTGATCTTTTGCACTTAAGAAAGTACTTTAGTGACAAATTGTCATTGATTATATTTTTGTAAGAGCATTGTTACTGTTCTGTTTCCTATGGGGCCAATATGTAAAAGATGTAAGTCTAGGTCTTCCTAAATGAGACACCCCAGCCCCTGCTCAGCACCTAAATTTAGGTGCCTATTTTCAAAAGACACCTAAATTTAAGTACCTAAAATTGAGTGGGTCAGGCCCGGGGAAGTAACATAGGCACCTACAGCTTATTTTCTTTGCTAAGCATCCGACTTAGGTGCCTATAAGTAGGCAAAAAATACCAGACTCAAATTTAGGTTCCTCAGTTTAAGGTCCCTAAAATTAGACAAATCTTCAGCCAAAAATTGAAGTTCATAAATTGGGTTGAAAATTCACCTAGCCTTAGACACATAGAACTGAGACACTTAGGGCAAGTGCTGAGCTTTCATATCAGCCCCTATGTTAACAATTCATTGCAGAAATGTGTTTGCCTTTACTTAAAAAAAAAAAAAAGTGATGTCACTCACGCTTAAGGCACTTTATAAGAAAATAAAAGATTATAACCATAATGATGATGAAATGTGCTACATAGATGGCATCATAGTTTCTAGCTAAAATGAGAAAAACATTATACATAAATCTGGGGTATTCATATATCTTGTTTCAAAACAGTTTGATGAATTTAAACTATACTGCTTTCATTGTAAAAGTAACTGATAATAGCAAATGCAGGGCCAAGAAGGAGAGAAATAAATACTTTTGAGATGACCTGGTCGGTGGTAAGTATGCCAGATTTATTATGTTACAAACAGACATCTCTTTGCCATGCAGTTCACAATTTTTTCTTCAACTGCAAGAGAAAGACGTGATGCAAGGGGAACTCATAACGGGAAAACAATGTATAAATGAGCAGCGTCAACTCTGCTGACACCTTGAAAAAGAATAGAAGTCATTTTTGTTAGCATAGCAACTTCCTGAAACGGAGGCTGGCTGGCCCACTAGTAAGCAGCAATTCAGCACAGCCGTGCAAGGCAATGGAAAATCAGGGGCCGCTACAGATAGTTTGACCATATTTGGCGCTCTTGTGTCAACAAGGTCTCGTAGCATTCTGACTAATCGAAAGGGCAAATATGACAGAATTACGTGCAGGAAATGCAGTGCCTGCTTGTCTGTCGGAGTATCCCGTTCTGACAGACTTGCTAATGTATTTAATTCACTATTATATGGGGCACCCATGAAAAATAAGATTGGTAGACAATGTTCCTGCTTCGTTACCTGTAGATACAAATTGTAAAACAGCCCTAGAATATGCAATCAATATATGTGTGTGGTGGGGGGAGGAGCAGGCATACTGTTGCCTGCGTATATATTACTCTAAGTTATTTCAGAGACAAGCAAGAGAGATAAATGTGCAGATAGTAACCAGAAGCTGAGGCTGGTAAGCTTGCCTCCGGGCTCTGGAATGCAAGCTGGAAGGGGAATTCCTGTTATCAGTATTTGCAAGAGCAGAGCTATGGGGACTATGAATACATTTTCAACAAATAGCTTCTGCTATAAACCAGATAAGAGGTTTGTTTGTTTGCCACTCCTCACAGACCCGGCCTGTTTTGCAGCTGCAGAGCAAGCAAAAACCATTGTTTCAGGCCCTCTGGGGTGGCTGTTAAAAGTAACAAAGACACTAGGATTCTTCTTACCAATCTAATTCCTGAAGAAAGAAATATTGATATACCATGTTTTGGAAGTCTCCTCCTCCTTAGATATTCTCACCATGATAAAACAAAGATGGCCTTCTTAGTAAGTAGTGAGCGGGGCAGCCACCCATGGCCCTGTACTTGCCACTGGATGATGACGGGACTGGGATGCTAAGGGAGCCAGCAGGGTGAATGGAAGGCACATGCAGCTGCCTCCCTTGAGCAGCAGCTCCCACTTTGCTACAGACCCCCTCTCAGACACATCCTTCCCCTTCCTCCCTTCCCCCCCTCCAACTAGATGCCCCAGATTGATCCACCTTGCCCCTGGTTCTGAATCCCCTTAAGGATTTCTCTGTGCAGACCCTCATGCTGATATAAGGAAAGCCTGAATGTAAAGCAAACACTTACAGACTAATGCAATATCGGCGCAAGTTAAACGGGCATTCAGTCATGAGCACCTGCTCCCTTAACGTGTGCCGATCCACCTCTCCGGGGCGCCCAATGCAAAATGCAAATGGGCTGCCGCGGTAAAATGAAGGTGCTAGGGGTCACGGCACGCCCCCTAGCACCTCCTCGGCAGCAAGCGCCCTGGAGAGGTGGCTGTCAGCGGGTTAGGAAAAGGGACTTTCAGTTTTATGAGCTTTTTGGGCTTCTCCAAAATTAATGCCTGCCTAGGACAGGCGTTAATTTTGGCATGTAAAAATGTGCGCAGCAGGCGCACAATTTTTTTTGCATTGGGGGAATAGATAACAGCCTCATCAACATGCATTTGCATGTGATGAGCTCTATAACCTACGCGCATTTTGGACACGCTATCCCCCGTTTTGCATCAGGGTTACGTTCGCACGTCCAGTCGCGGTTTGAGCTGTGCGCTGCAGCCAGCGCAAGGTATTGCATCGGCCTCTTAGAATGTGGAAAGGAGATTTTTTTAAATTTTTAAACCTGGGGCATTTCCATAATAGAAAAAAAAACATAATTCAAAAAAGTGTAAAAATCTAACAAACAAAAAATATGATAGGAGAAAAAAGCAAGGAGGCCTAGGTATAAGAAGAAAGAGAAAGTAATAGATGAAAAGTGGTCAGTTAATATTTTGTGCAATCTGGCTCACACGTCCCTTAAAGGAGGATGTTTGACTGTGACTCCCAGGTCCAGCACCGATGGGTGAAGGCTGGAAGGGGTAAGGGACTGGGGACCTCACTCCAACTGAGCTACAGAAAAAGGGAGGGAGGAATCAGAAGTATTCGTTTAAGCTTGTTTTAATTATGGATGTTTTTATGTAATTCATCATGAGCTTGTAGCATGTGCAAGCAATACATTTTTAGATAATAATAATAATAGTAGTAGTAGAGGGACATCTGCCTCAAAAAAAAAAGTAGCCCATTGGAGCTGCGGAAACTATAGCGAGTTGTGGTGGCCAAGAACATGGCAAAAATGGTATGTGGCAGAAGTAATACTAAGCAGCAGCTGCCCCACACACTGCCAGAACTGCATGGAAGCACCCCCGGGCCATGCCAGGCAAAAGTGAAAGATGATGACTAACCATGCAGGGTGGAAACCTCACAGGGGGCAATCAACCAATGTGAGCAGGACCCAAGGAGAGGCAGGAAGAGCTTCTGTGAAGCCCTACTTCTCCTCCTGCCTCTTTCAGTGGCCTTTTAGTTATCAACTGAATGTTCATGGCTAATAGGCCATGGAAGGAGAAGGGAGCAACAGAGCTAGATAGAAGCGCTTCCTGTTAATTATGTGTCAGCGTTATGCAAAATCCAGGACTTTTCAAGGTGTACAATATATTAGAACATCTACTATTATTATTATTATCATTATCTAAAACTGCAGAGCTTCTGAGGGTCATGGTTTTTTACGTTGGCTCCTCCCCCAGTTGTATTTTACAGGCCCCCCCCCACCTGAAAGAATAAATACATGGAACCGAACCTGATGACTGCAAAGTGGCATTTTAGCTGTAGGTTTTGGGGCAAAGTTACGTTAGAAGGTGGAGCACAAAAAAATGTTTTTCTTTTTTTTAATTTTAATAAATTTGAAAATATTAAATCTGTCTCATATATTTAGCATATCAGTATAGGGGATGGGGGTTAAGATAGATTTGAACTTTTCAGACTGAGGGCACTTATTTGACTTTTCACCCTACTGCATCCCTGTGGGTGGTCAGCAGGCAACTTTTAATGGAAGTGAATCTGGTGCTGAGAGATGGGCGAGCAAGAAGAGCCCTGTGAAAAGATGAAGGGATGGGGGGCTGGACTTAAAATGAGGGGGCGGAGTGTGCCTGTCAGTGTATTCATTATGCTATATATTGCCCTCTGTCCATTTTTGGACTAGGATGGTATAGAAATGTGAAAATGAAATGAGATGAACACTATAATTCACTTACAGGTAGGGGGCCATATTGTCTCATGTCCAAAGGGACAAATTGAGCCCACGCTGACTTTACCCCGACGCAAGCCCTCTGAAAGAAAGGCAGGACTACATCTCCATGTATGGTAAAAACCAGGACTGGCTCAGCCTATCCTTACTTTCAGGGAGGCTGTGATTGTGGCCACGGCGTCCCTTTTGAAAAGGAAACCTTTTATAATATTCTAACGCGATACAGCAGTGGCGGGAGCTTGGCATCTGATGTCACGTGCATACTTTCCCACTATTTCAGTACAGTTGGAATCAATTACATGACCACATTAAAAAAATATATAGATATAGATATTCATTTAAGAAAGGAACACTTTTTAAAAAAAAACTGGAGCAAGTTTCCAAAACTACGTGGCGCTGTGAAATTTGATTATAGTTATATCCTTAACAATAAAAATAAAGGCTTCTCTTTAACTTCAGTTTTTCTGTTACCGTTTAACTTGAGTTGACTGTGCTGATTCCCAAACACTGTACCCCACATGGAGTTTTGCCTGGGGTTTTGAGAAACTCTTCCCCTTCTGCTGCAAAGAGATGACATATTGCATGCTCTTCCCGCTCGTTCCAGAATTATGCAGTTAGTTATTAAGGTCATGGTGGGGGGGGGGGGGGCGCACAGGGAAGCCTGAGATGAGATGGAAGCAAAAGGGCTTCAAGAATAAGGAGAAGCCAGGGGAGGGACAAAAGCCATGAAACAGGGTGGGGGCGAGATTTCAGTTTCCCAAGAAGAGACACGCAGCTGCCGCGCTCTGTGAGGACTGACAGCAGCGCAGCAGTCAAGTCTGCTCAGCCCCGCATATATCTGGTAGCTGGCAGGAAGTGGAGCGGGGGGAGGGGGAGGTCTTGAGTTGGGTCAAACCGTACAGCAACAAAACAACAGGGTGGAAGAAAGGAGGGAAATGGAAAAGCATCGCTATGGTAACATTAAATTCCACTGACCCCGGGCTCTTTTACAAATATTTTCACTGGGTCACAGGCTATAAAAATATCTTTGCAAAAGTGTGTGTGTTGTCTGTGACTAGGAGATAGTCTGATTAGCAAAAGTCAACAGTACCTGGCCTTCCTGCACTAGTTTTGTCCACGTGTATTTCATCTGTGCTGAGATTATAAGGATAGTGTTGTATAGTAATGGTAGCTATTGATGCTTAGCAGTTCTTGGATGTCTCTGGAGTAGATAATTGTCAGATGGTTTGCTAGCCAGTGTGTTAATGTTTTATGTCTGGGGAGTTTGTGACACTCCCTGTGTAGGCAAGTTGATACTTTGACCTGGAAATGTTTGAAGAGGAAGTAGGTCAATGACTGGCTGGCTGACAGTATGCACTCTGCACTGTTGTGAATTCTTAATAAAAAGTTAGCCACACATGCCATGGTAGTTGAAGTGTTATTGCAGATAGTATTGAATCAAAATACATAATATCTCTTTTGTTTGGGTTATTATATCCCTGGAATTTGATCTGTAACTTGTATTGCCTTCTGATCCGTTTATTAGTTCTCATAAAAGTTTCATTCTTAAAAAAGAATGGTTGGAGTTTATCATAGTGTTTCATTGAATAGCTTTGCAACTTACTTAACCCTGGGCCTGCAAGTTATAAAATCGGGCGTACATGTGTGTGCGCCGGGTAGCGAACGCACATGTACGCCCGCCTGCAAGTCTTAAAATCTACCCCAATATGAGGAAGGACAGAAAAAGAAGCCAGGAAAGATTATGGGGGGAGGAGACAGAAAGAAAGTTGGAGATGTCAGGAAAGCGGATATTTTAGAAGCGGTAGAATTAGAAGAGAAGCAAAGGAAGGAGGAAAAAAGTGTACATAGAAAATTATTACAGAGGAAAAAAATTAAAGATGAGAAAAGTGCAGAAGTGGATACTAGTGAGGTAGATAATGAGGGAAGTAGAGACAAAGAAAGAAAAATAGAGATAAAGAAAAGAAAACATATATCAAGGTGTTCACCGAGTGAAACAGAGCCAGAAAAGAGGACCCCGAGACAGGAATAGAAGAATATTGCTAATTAATGTTGTTTATATTGCAGATAATAAAACTTATATGAAAACCTTCATAAATCACCAAACATTGTAAAAAAACAATTTCAATAATACTGCTCTGGAAACCTCATTGTTTTACCAATATTTGCCATTTGCTATGTGAAAGATTTGAAGGCAAAAGGGACATATCCATTAATAAGGTTGCTTGTTATTGTCTCCTTGTGTCTTTTCAAATTCTGAAACTGGGGAAAAATAATAAGAAACCAGACTCTAAGCTGTATTATCTGAAGCAAGAGAAAATGTCAATTTCTGAAATGGAGAATAAAACTTTATAGGCTATAGAGAATATTGTGAAACTCCATCAAAGCCAGGTAATTTAGAATATGGCAGTGAGGAATATGATGGGAATTTTTAAACAGCCACGTGGGCATACATGGATGCGTGTATGCCGGCTCGCACTAATGAATGTGGCCATTTTATAAGATACACGTGTATCAGGATTGGCCGCCACAGTGAAGCACATGAAATAAAAATCAGCTGCACGCGTGTACATGTGCACACAGTTTTATATGGATGCATACATGTGTGCTCAAATGCCAGCTCTACTGCATAAGTGGGGGGATTTTATTAGATACGCACGCCGATTTAATTACCAGTTTCCCCAGTCTGTTCCCAGTTCTCCCAGGTAAAGGATAGGACTTCCTAATCCCCCTTGTTAATATGCCTCCCTTTTAGTCTTTTAGCCCCCTACCCTTAAAAACCCGCTAACTAGCCTCATATTTTATGTTTCAATACTTACGCGCCGTCCACAGCAGAAGTAAAGTTACATGGTAGGGGACCCCGGCGCACATGTGTATATAAATACTTGCACGCACATTTCAAGTTAACTTCCCGGAATTCCAATGTCCTGTCCATGCTCCACCTAGACCCGGTCCCCTTTTTAAACTTTTTGATTTGTGTGCATTCCGGGAGATATGCAAGTACTTGCGCACTTTTTACAATCCTCATGGTGCAAGCCAGCCCGAGAGATGTGCATATGTCCTGGTTTTGGGGTATGCAGAGCTTTCAAAATTCACCTTTATATTTTTGGTCTTTCTCGAAGGCAGCATGGCACCTTTACATTCTAAATGGCTCCTTTTTACAGCACTGGTGATGTTTAAATCAATATCCATGTTATTAGTAGGGATGTGAATCGGGCTTCGGACGATTGAAAATATCGAACGATATTTTCAAAATCGTCAGAAATCGGGGCTCCCCAGAAATGGTAGGAAAACCCCACAATATTGTTCATGGGGGTTCTCTTATCGTTTTGAGGGAGGGCAGGGAAAACGGCACACAAAAATAACCCCTAAATCCACCCCGACCCTTTAAAACGAATCCCTTAGCTTCCCCCACCCTCCCGACCCCCCAAAACTTTTTACAGGTACCTGGTGGTCCAGTGGGGGTCCCGGGAGCGATCTCCTGTTCCTGGGTTGTCGGCTGCCACTAATCAAAATGGTGCCGATGGCCCTTTGCCCTTACCATGTGACAGGGTATCCGTGCCATTGGCCGGCCCCTGTCACATGGTAGGAGCACTGGATGGCCCGCGCCATTTTTAAAGATGGCGCCGGCCATCCAGTGCTCCCTCTATGTGACAGGGGCCTGCCAATGGCACGGATACCCTGTCACATGGTAAGGGCAAAGGCCATCGGCGCCATTTTTATTAGTGGCAGCCGACGGCCCGAGAGCGGGAGATTGCTCCCGGGACCCCCACTGGACCACCAGGTACCTGTAAAATGTTTTTGAGGGGGTCGGGAGGATGGGGGAAGTAAAGGGATTAGTTTTAAAGGGTCGGGGTGGGTTTTTTGTTTATCGGCTCGGACGCAGCCGATAAACAAAACCGCGATCGGGCCCGATGGAAAAAAAACCACATGTGAATCGGAACCGGAATCCGAACCGATTCCGGTTCCGATTCACATCTCTAGTTATTAGGGCTTTGTCAAGCATACTAAGGTGATACTAACTAGTCCTTTTATTATGGTTTAACCAAGAAGCATTTTTGAAAGTGCTACCTCTCCATGAAGTACGTAAAGTCAAATTCCCCAAATAGGATGTTCTTTTGGTGCTTTGGGTCGGCTTGTATGCTAGATTGCCTCTGTGTTTGTTCCTGCTCTCGTCTCATTTCAGGATCCTTCTGTACCTTGACCTGCCTGTTGCCTGACTCAAGACCTCAGCTTGTTCCTTGACCTGCCTGCTGCCTGCCTCCCAACTTCGGCCTGCCTGTGACCTTGTCTGACCTCTGTCTTGTTGACCATCCCATGGACTGACCTCTGACCTTTGCTCACCTGACCTTGTCCCTAGATTCTGTCTCTGTTCCTCGCCTTGTCATCACATACGCTATTCTGGTCCTCCTTGCTCCATCTGACCTCCAGCCTTGAACCTGACTGCAATCTCCCTCTGTCTGTCTGTAGGCACGCCGGACATCTACTCTTCCAGGAGACCCTGCAAGGCCCACCTAAGTCCAAGTGGCCCAGGTCCCTACGGGCTCCTCCCAGGGGGACCTTGGGCTTCCAGTGGTGAAGCTCATCTGAGCCTCTGTCTCCTCCAGTGCTCCACCCCCTGGGGGCAGTTGCTTTCTGATCCCTATCAGGAGGTGTTCCTCCACTGCCCTAGGACAAGGGTCCACCTCCGAGCGCAACAGGTTGCCAAGGCCATGGACTCGGTGGAGTCTCCCACCTCCAGGGCCCTACCAGCATTGGCCGCCACAGTGAAACAACATCACCACGCATTAGAGACGCTGGCTTCTTCGGTGGAAGAACTGCAGTCCCAATTACAAGATACAGCAATGGCCAACCCTGTGGGCCTCTCGGCTACCATGCTTTCCAAAGTATCTTTGGCATGTCCTGCACCCTGCAGATATAATGGAGACCCACGCTTCTGTTGTGGTTTCCTTAATCAGTGCTTTATGCAATTTGCACTGCAATCCTTGTTTTTGAAGGAGATCACTAAGGTGACCTTCATTCTGTCTCATTTGGAAGGGAAAGCACTGGCATGGGCTTCTCCCTATGGGAATGATCTGATCCCATCCTCTCCAAATTATCTGATTTCATTGCTCTCTTCAAGCAGACCTTCAGAGACCCAGGTCGTCTGGCTATCGCCAGCCATAGTCTACTCCACCTCCATCAAGGGTCAAGGACCCTCTCCGAATATACAGTGGAGTTTCGGACCTTGGCCACAGAACTTGGGTGGCAAGAAGATTGTCTGCAAGCCGTCTTCCTTGATGAACTTTATTGTGCTCTGAAAGATGAGCTCTCCGTCTGTGAGACTCCCACATCTCTAGAAGACCTGATCTCTCTTGCCGGTAGGATCGATCATCGCTTCCGGAAAAGACGCCTAGGCCCCACGCTCTCCTTCAGCACGTACCACAAGCGTACCCAGAAATCCAATGAAGAACTCTCCATCACCTCCTTCCACGGTGGAACTCATGGAGGTGAATCGTGGGCGCTTGTCTCCGACCGAGCATGTTCGTCGGCGGAAGGAGGATCTCTGCTTTTACTGTGGCACTTCTGGACATCGTCTGCAGTTTTGCCCTGTCCAGCTGGGCAATGTAATGCCTGTTCTCAAGTCTGTTACCTTACCTGGCTTGCCTCCGCAGTATTCTGACTTCAGTGATGTTTTCTGTAAGCAGAAAGTGGATACTCTGCCTCCGTTATGTAAGTTCAACTGTCCTATTGAACTTATGCCGGGCTCCATGCCTCCCAAAGGCAGAACCTACCCGTTGTCTCAGCCTGAGACTCAGGCTATGTCTGAATACATTAAAGAGAATTTAGAGAAAGGCTTCATCTGTCCATCTGATTCCCCTGCTGGTGCGGGGTTTTTCTTCGTGAAAAAAAAGGACAGTGGCCTACGTCCCTGAATTGATTACAGGGGTCTCAATGATATAACTCGCAAGGATCGATATCCACTACCCCTCATCAAGAAACTGTTCAATCGCCTAGAAGGGGCACGGATCTTCTCCAAGTTGGACCTGAGGGGTGCGTACAATCTGGTACGCATCCAACCTGATGATATTTGGAAGACAGCATTAATACAAGAGATGGTCACTATGAATACGTAGTGATGCCCTTTGGGCTCTGTAACGCTCCAGCTGTCTTTCAGCGCCTTATGAATGAAATCTTCTGAGATCTTTCATGCAATTTCGTAGTCATATATCTGGACGACATCCTGATATTCTCTAAGGACTTAGAGTCCCATCGTGAACATGTCCATATCGTCCTTCAACGTCTGAGAGAAAATCACTTGTACACCAAGCTGGAAAAATGCCTGTTTGAGCGTAATCACTTACCCTTCCTAGAATACATCATCTCTGACCGTGGGTTTTCTATGGACCCAGAGAAAATCCAAGGTATCCATGACTGGCCCCAGCCAGTAGGCCTCCAGGCCTTGCAATGTATTGTTGGTTTCACCAATTATTACCAAAGCTTCATTGCTAAGTACTCCTCCATAGTTGCCCCACTCACCGCTATGACGAGGAAAGGGGCCAACACCCGGGTATGGTTACCCAAAGCACTTGAGGCCTTCCAGAAGATTAAAGAGGCCTTCAGTTCCGGATCCCAAACATCCATTCATCGTAGAAGTGGATGCCTCTGCAATTGGCGCTGGAACCGTTCTGAGTCAACACTTCCCTAAGGGCAAATTAATTCCTTGCTCTTTCTACTCCCATAAGTTCTACCCCATGGAACAATGCTATACCTTGGGTGACGTCGAACTCCTCGCAGTCAAGCTAGCACTTCAGGAATGGCACCCCTGGTTGGAAGGGGCGCAACATAAATTTACCATCTTCACTGACCACAGGAACCTTGAGCATCTCAAAGAGTCTCAACTCCTGAATCCTCGTCAGGCTCGCTGGGCACTGTTCTTCGAACGATTTGACTTCCATCTCTGCTTTTGTCCCAGCTCCAAGAACCAGCATGCGGATGTGCTGTCCAGATCATTTGAACCTGAAGAGATCCCCGAAGTTCTTGCTTCATCATTGACCATGCTTGTATTTCTCTCGCCACCTCTACTACAGTCCCAGCTGGGAAGACCATTGTTCCTTGTAGGCTACGTGAGTGAGTGTTAAGATGGGCTCACGACTCCAAACTGGCAGGTCACCCTGGTCATGCGAGGACCTTGGAAATGCTGCGAAGACACTATTGGTGGCCTAATATGGTGCAAGACTCTCGAAATTACGTGGACTCTTGTCCCCCCTTACTTCAGCCACTCCCAGCACCCACTGAGCCATGGTCCAGCATCTCGACAGACTTTATTACTGATCTGCTTCCTTCCCAGAATAATATAGTAATTTGGGTCGTTATCGACCGCTTTTCAAAGATGGGTCACTTTTTTTTTTTTTTTTTTAATTCTTTATTTATGAATTTTCAACTTACAATAAGTATCATTCAATTTTACATTATTCAAATTCCTTTGAATATTCTTTAGGTATACAAGATATCCTAATATTTATCAAAATAATTCTTAAATCATAACATAATATCATATCTTATAACCAATTACCAGACAAAAGGGGGAGCACTGAGCAAATCTATTTATATTTAAACTAAGTACTCCTAAATAACAGAAATTGTAGATATTACATTATTTACCAACTATCATTGGGTTTCAGCCTTGCTTCCCTCCCTCTGATTCCTACTCTCCTCCAGGAACTTTTCTAAATTAAGTGGATCGTAATACACATATCTAGCTCCATCCACCCTCATGACACACTTACATGGGAATCTTATCATTATCTGTATGCCATATGTCCTAGCTTTATTGGTCAAGACAATGAATTTTTTCCTTTTTTCCTGTGTCTCTCTCGAAACATCTGGATATATCCAAATTTTTTGTCCCAGGTAGAGGGAGGATCTTTTCAACATAAAAGCTTTCAAAACCTTATCCCTATCTATAGGGTTTGCAAACTTAACCAATAAAGTTCCTCTCATCTCTACCTGGGAAGAGTACGATGTTTCAATTAGCTCTGTTTTATTCAAGGATTTATCCACTTGTTCTAGAGAACTAAGTCTCTTTTCATTAATAAAATACACATTAGTTATTAGTGGTATTTGATCTGGTTGCCATGACAAAATTTCCAAAAAATAGTTTTTTAGTTGTTCCTTGGGGGATACCATCCTACATTTAGGAAAGTTAACAAATCTTAAATTTACATATCTAACCTGACTTTCCAAACCTTCAACTTTTTTTACTTAAAGCTATTTCACCTTTAATGATAGATGATTGCACTTTTTCTATTGAGGATATATCCTCTTGAACTTTATTTAATACCATCCCACAGTTTACTACCATGGGGTTCAAATTTATCAATACATTTTGCATCTCTTTAATGCTATTGTTTAATTTCAAAATATTATTTTGCAAAGTGTTCATAGCATGCCAGAGCGTTTCCACAGTAACTGTTTTAGGATTACCAGGTAGGGCCACGGGCGTTGGGGATAGAAAAAACTCTTTAATTTGTGCCTGGTCTGTGCTGTTCCTCATTGGGGGGCTTATTGCTGAGCCAATTCATGATATAGAGATCCTGGAACTTTCCAGGATCTCTCCAGCTCCTCTCACCTCCTTAAAGGATAGGGTTCCTACTTCCCTTTCCTGATCTTGATTCTGTAGCATTATTCCTTTAGGGTCCGCCTCGATCAGACTCAGCTGTGTCAGCGGAGTCCGTATATCAGCTGAGCCAGAAACCCCAATAGGTATGCTACTACTCGGGGGTGGAGGAATAGTTGGTGCCCCGGGACTTAAGCTCACTTCTCCCAATAGAGGTGGAGTTTGCTCTCTCACTGCCTCTATAACGGGATACTCCGGGGTTATTAAATCTACAGGTGTGTAGAAGTTAGTCAAAACTGTTTGCACTGGGGAAGGAGTCGCTGGTGTCGAGGCTTCCAGTCGCACCTTCCCCTTCCGCTTGGTATGCGGCATATTTACATAAATGCTTCAAGATAATTATCCCAAAAACACAAATTGAAAGCTTCTACTCACAGTTCCTGCTAAAAACCTTCAAATGTGGAGTTAGAGCGTTTGGCGGATTTTACAGCCCCTTCCACGTCAAGGAGGAGGGGCGCCTTCCCGCCTTCGCCAGTCTAAGCCGGTCTAAGGCGCGCGCCCCTTACGGAGCGCACGGCTTAGGCAGCACGCGCCGACGGCGGCGGTGCGCCGTCTGCCTGTGATTTTATATGCAGACGCGCTTCTCCTACGGCGTCAAACTCCGCCCTCTCGCTACCGGGAGGGGGGAGGATCAGGTCTTTTTGCTGCAGAGTCCACAAGCAAGTTCCTGGTTGTTCCGTGGAGATTTTATTCCAATATAGGTAGGAGTTGGTGCCCCCTTGCGCTCTCTCTCCTGGGCTCCCAAAGTATAACCATCTGCCTGTGATTTTATATGCAGACGCGCTCCTCCTACGGCATCAAACTCCGCCCTCTTGCTACCGGGAGGGGGGAGGATCAGGTCTTTTTGCTGCAGAGTCCACAAGCAAGTTCCTGGTTGTTCCGTGGAGATTTTATTCCAATATAGGTAGGAGTTGGTGCCCCCTTGCGCTCTCTCTCCTAGGCTCCCAAAGTATAACCGTCTGCCTGTGATTTTATATGCAGACGCGCTCCTCCTACAGCGTCAAACTCCGCCCTCTCGCTACCGGGAGGGGGGAGGATCAGGTCTTTTTGCTGCAGAGTCCACAAGCAAGTTCCTGGTTGTTCCATGGAGATTTTATTCCAATATAGGTAGGAGTTGGTGCCCCCTTGTGCTCTCTCTCCTGGGCTCCCAAAGTATAACCGTCTGCCTGTGATTTTATATGCAGACGTGCTCCTCTTACAGCGTCAAACTCCGCCCTGTCGCTACCGGGAGGGGGGAGGATCAGGTCTTTTTGCTGCAGAGTCCACAAGCAAGTTCCTGGTTGTTCCATGGAGATTTTATTCCAATATAGGTAGGAGTTGGTGCCCCCTTGCGCTCTCTCTCCTGGGCTCCCAAAGTATAACCGTCTGCCTGTGATTTTATATGCAGACGTGCTCCTCTTACGGCGTCAAACTCCGCCCTCTCGCTACTGGGAGGGGGGAGGATCAGGTCTTTTTGCTGCAGAGTCCACAAGCAAGTTCCTGGTTGTTCCGTGGAGATTTTATTCCAATATAGGTAGGAGTTGGTGCCCCCTTGCGCTCTCTCTCCTGGGCTCCCGAGATGGGTCACTTTATTCCCTTGCAGGCCTTCCTTCAGCCCCGGAATTGGTGAAACTCTTCCTAAAGAACATCTTTCACCTGCATGGACTCCCCAAGGAGATTGTCTCCAATCGAGGACCCCAGTTTGCGGCCAAGTGTTGGCGTTCCTTATGTAAGAAGTTCGATATCTCCTTAAACTATACATCGGCCTACTATCCCCAGGCCAATGGGCAGGCCGAAAGGACCAATCAGACTTTGATGACATTCCTTTGTTCCTATGTAAACGATCAGCAAACGACTGGTCGGACTTTCTTCCCTGGGCTGAACTCTAGCACAACACTCATGTTGCTGCAGCCACTGACATTTCTCCGTTTATGGTGGTTTTTGGACGGCAGCCCTGACTGCCTCTTCCACTTCCACTTCCCGTCACCAGTGGCACAATCCATGGCTCATACTATTCTTCAAGTTTGGACCCAAGTAAAAGAGCATCTCTCGCAAGCTGCTGAATGCACTAAGCGCACCTCAGATCTTCACAGGCGTCCTGCTCTACTCTTCCGTCCTGGCCAGAAGGTATGACTGAGTGCTCAACACATCCAATTGAGACTTCTCTCTCATCATCTGGCTCCGAAATATATAGGACCTTTTCCTGTGATCCAAAGAGTGGGAGTTGTATCATACCAACTCCAGCTGCCTCGTTCTATGGGCATCTATAAGACGTTTCACTTGTCCTTGCTAAAATCGTTGGTCCTCTCCCAGCCCTCACATACACACACACACACACACACAGAAGCACTCTGCCGATCTAAGACCCCCAGCTGAACAGCTGGTCTCCGGCAGCGGCTAGCAGCACCGGTGTTCACTTTTTTGGCCCCCGCCTGTGGCCATCTTCATTTTTTCGCCCCCGCCAGCCACGATTTTTATTTCTTCGGCGCCCATCGCTTGGTCTCCAGCGGGGGCTGGCTGGGTGGCGCCGGCCCATCTTCTTTTCTTCGGCCTCCGCCGGCCTCGATTTTAATTTTTCCGGCGGGGGCTGGCTGGGTACAGCTACCAGCTACCACCTGTGTCGGCCCTGCTTCGAGGGGGGGGCTACTATACTATTATTACTTCAATGGGCCTGCGAGGCTGCAATCACCAATTCTTCAACCTACCTTAAACTGATGGAGGTCACTGGGCTGAGTGCAGGCTGCAAGAGACGATTAGCCACGCGGTCGAGACCACGTGACCAGCTAGACCGGCCCACCGCGGGAAGCCCGATCCCCCGATAGGTCAATCCGCCCCTGATACATGCCTCCTTAGGGTTGCCAACTGGCTCCAGATTTTCAGGACAGGTTGATCCAGTGCTGGTTTTACTCCCCTGCATGCTGGGACTTATTCCAATTTACCTATTGCATTCCTTAAGAAAATCAAGATTGCATGCAGGGGAGTAAAACCAGGGCTGGATCAACTTGTCCTGAAAATCTGGAGCCAGTTGGCAACCCTATGCCCCCTGAGCATGCTGCTGTTGCTGTGGAGACAGGAGGGGGAGGGACTGGAGCAGCCACAGCAGCATCTTTCTATGCTCCTGGGACTCCAGACTCCACAGCCAGCAGAGGAGGCCTCCCCAGAGCACTAGGCAGGCTTGCAGAAAACAAAACTACTGTATGCCAATTTAAAAAAAAAAAAAAATCTCTTTGGGACAGAATACAACAAGTAAGTGCTGTGAATAGGTGTTGTGTGTTCTGTGGCTATGTAGGAGAATTGCCTATTTTTTTAAAAAACCTTTTTGGAATAGAATTCAACATGAGATTCAACCTAAAATAATTACCACATGAAAGTGCCTGCATTGCAAAAATTCCAACATACACCAATGCTTACTATTTTTAAAGATCCCCTAATGAGCTAAAAAAAAGTAACCATCATATTTACATATTATAAAAATCTAAAACCAGAAGCCCTGCTTACTTCACATGCACCATCAAACCAGAAGGCGCTATTTGAAATGTACGGTGGGTAGGATGAATAATTCACTATATATTCTGTTTCCATGTGCATAACGCAAACAAACATTTTCACTGTAGAAGTGTCTCTGTGTCTCCTCCAGAGAAATATGTTTGAAATAGAGTCCTTTTCTCTGTAAGTGTTCTATAGTACCTTGACAAGAAGAAAAAGCTGTCTGCTTGTACTGCACATATCATACATTTAGGTTGGGTCTGTAAAGTTTTTGTCTGGAAATTCTGAATCTTGTTTTGCTTCCCAATTTGTCTGTCCCAGCAGGGCCAGTGCAATGGGATTAGACACCCTAGGCACATTCTGCTTTGCGCCCTCCCCTCCTGGTTGGCCCCTTCCCCGGTCACTCGGATCCCTACTTTGTTCTCGATTTTCTGGGCTGTGAGCAGGTTGGGTGTTTGTACGGCCTGCCGAACCTCCACTTCTCTTTGCTGCCGCCACTCGAGGCCCCACATGGTTCGTGCCCCCTAATAATTGGTGCCCTAGGCCCAGGCCTAGTTTGTCTAGTGCCTCTGCCGACCCTGTGTCCCAGACTACATATCAGATATGGACCATTTATATGGTCTCTGTAATGGTGATAGTTAATGGTTGCCATGGCATTTGGACCACTAAGAGCAATGATAACTTTCAAAGCGGCACACAGGCGCACATGTGTGCATGTTCATCCACCCACACCCAGGGACGCGGCCATTTTATAACATATGTGTGTATATGCGCATATGTTATAAAATAACATTGCTACGCATACATGTGCACTAAATTTTAAATGGATGAGCGCATATGCGTGTAAATCCTGTTTCTATCACGTAAGTGGGGAAATTTTAAAAGGGACGTGCGCCAATGCCATTGATGGCTTTCCGAGTTCATTGTCAGTTCGCTCAGTTAAGGAAAAGGACTTCCAACCCTCCCTAATTTAGCAGCCTCCCTTCCCCCGTGTTAGCCATGACTCTTAAAATCCCGCTGATCTGCCTAGTTTTTTTGTTTTATTACTTACACAATCATCCATAGCAGAAATAAAGTTATGCAGAGGGGGCCCCAGTTTGTGCTAGTGCGCCTAAGTATGTACACACACATTTTATGCTACAATCCCGGAACGCCCAGGCCATGCTCGTGCTTTGCCCCTTTTTGGAATCTTTTTATTTGTGCGGGCAATGGTATGTCTGCGCGTATCCTGGCGACATTTAAAATATGCTTGATGAGCGCCGGCCCAACATATTTGCACATCCCCCAGTTGATGCCCTTGTCAGGGTTTTAAAATTCAAGGCTTTAGGCAGCTGTGCCTGGGCGAGGAGGAAAACCCATCCGGAGAGCTGAACGAGTAAAGACCTTGAATTTCCCGCCCCGTCTGACGTCATCTGAGGGGACTCAGCGCCTACAAAAGCGGCGCTGCGAGACGCTTGGGCTGCAGCTGTGCCTGGGCGAGGAGGAAAACCCATCCGGTGAGCTGAACGAGTAAAGACCTTGAATTTCCCGCCCCGTCTGACGTCATCCGAGGGGACTCAGCGCCTACAAAAGCGGCGCTGCGAGACGCTTGGGCTGCAGCTGTGCCTGGGCGAGGAGGAAAACCCATCCGGTGAGCTGAACGAGTAAAGACCTTGAATTTCCCGCCCCGTCTGACGTCATCCGAGGGGACTCAGCGCCTACAAAAGCGGCGCTCTACGGCGCACCGCAGCCGCTGGCGCGCCGCCAAAGCTTTGTCCGGCTTAGTCCGGAGTAGGGCGGATTGGTCGGATACTCCTCGTACAATTTGGCTGCCACAGAGGCTCAGAAGATCATAGTTATTTGGCATATAAGCGTCTCCAGCTATAATTGATTTAAAATATTTATGCCTCCTAAACGTAAGGGGAGGGTAAGGGTACACCCCCCGGCATCCCTCCCATCTCCTATACAGCAGGAGATTGTACGCTACATGTCCAATGTCGCTTTGAAAACTCCAGCAACTAAGGACTCTGCAGACTCAGTGTATGTGGGAGAAAACACTGGGTTATTAGACGAGGCATCGCTGAGCCCCAATCAAAGGCCACCACTAATGCAGAGAGGAAGCGAGGCCTCCCCTGGGAGCATAACAGAGCAGACAACATCTACTGGGACTAAGGTAAACTTGGTTAACCATGGTGAGAGCCCTTCAGCCACAGAAGGGGATGATATTGAGGTAACAGATCTTCTGATGCCTCGCTCAACCCAAATGGCCGAGACTGGAGGGGAAAACGCTGCAACTGGGGGTGAGGCAATAGAGATCATAACATGACCTCAAGTGGTGACACTAGAACTGTTATGGGACTTGATGACTAGAATGAATGCGAACATGAAAGGGTTGGAAAAAAAGATTGATAGTATGGCAGGGAATAATTCTCAGGAAGTGACAGAGATAAGGGAGAAAGTTAAGAAATCTGCCAAAAGAATTCAAAAACTGGAAGAACTAGAGAAAAAGAATCAGGAGTTTCGTGCTGTAGTAGCTAAGGATAGGGAATATTTGTTTAGACGATTGGAAACTTCTGAAAATAACTCCAAACGATTAAATTTAAGAATATTAAATTTTCCAAGGGTGGTTGGACAAGTTCCTATGGAGACATTACATCAATTTTTTCAGGAAGTTTTGTTATTTCCTTTAGAAGAATTACCTGTAATAAGTCTATGTTACTTTTTACCTAAGAAAAACCCTGCAGTGAACACTTTGGAGTTACCATTTCAAGGTAACCTTTCTAATTTTCTGGAAAATTCTGAGAGAATAATAGATAGGGGGGTATTATTAGTTACCTTTCAAAATTTTCTTGACCTAAATAAAGTAATGAAAAAATATTTTTCAGCTTACCCTATATCTTTTTGTGACAATTTGGTAAAAATTTACCCAGATTTATCATATGCTACACAGCAAAAAAGAAAAGAGTTTTTGGCTTTTCGGCAGGAGGTGATCAATATGGGATTTTCCTATATCCTGAAATTTCCCTGCAAATGTATGTTAAAGAAAGAGCAAGATGTTTTTGTATTTTTCCTACCCGAGCAATTAAAGAATTTTATTGAGCAAAGAATAGTCACATCCTCCCCACTTTCTAGTGTATAGTAAAATTATATTCAAGCGTAACTGTGAATGAGATTAATAGAAGAATTTGTCTTAATTTCCTTATATTTGCTCCCATATTTCGAGCCTCTGTTTGAATTTTGATGACGGGTAAATATTTCTTTTTGATGATAAAATAATAAGGAAGAACCATGGAATTATTATTGTCTGATGGAATTACTATGAGATTTTATTATTGTTTCTGTATTAATTTGAAAAATCAATAAAGATATAAATTACAAAATTCAAGGCTATAGTTAGCTGCATCCATATTATCAGGCAGGAGACCCAGACTAATGCTCCAATGGCCAAGAAAGCCAGCTGTTTATTTCTTACTGGGAAATTTCTAAGAGATGAACTAAACCATGCAGAAACTCAGTATCCAATTCTTGTTCCACTACCTCAGAGCTGTCTCTTCTCCATCCTTCTAATTAAGGGAAATAGTCTGTCTGAGAGAGAATGCAAAAGTCTTTCCTCTGTCTACAGAGGTTTTCTGTGAGCTTAAGTAGAACTAAAACCTTTGTGGTTTATTTTCCTTCAGCATCGCCATGACCACATAACCACTCTTCTGAAGTCCCTGCATTGGGTCCCCCTCCACTTCTGCATACAGTTCAGGCTTCTCTTCCTTGTCTACAACTGCATTCACTCAGCAGCTATTCATTATCTGTCTTCATTTCTCTCTCCCTACACCCTTCCTCATGAACTCTATTCACTGGGCAAATCACTCTTATCTGTGCTCATCTCCTCCACTGCCAGTTCCCGACGCCTCGCTTTCCACCTTGCTGTGCTATATGCCTGGAATACACTACCTGAGTTGCTGTATCATGCTTCCTCTCTGGCCACATTCATTTTTTGAGGCTTCTTTTAATCCTAACCTCTTCTCTATAATATATTTTCCATAGATTCTTGTTTGTTATGTACGTTTCTCTTGGCTAGATTGTAATCCCCATGGAGCAGGGACTGCCTCTTATTTATATCTGTACAGCACTGTGTATGCGTAGTAGCTCTTTAGAAATAAAGAGCAGTAGTAGTAGTAATCATTTTTAAATGTAAGCATGCTTTTTCCCAGCCAAATTTAGCCCACACAAAAAGCAAGTGCAATATCCATTGGCCATTTGCACCCATGGGCAATATTCAAAGAGCAAGAATGCATGGCTTTTTCCATTAAAATTTGTGCAAAGTCTGCAGATGAAAAATACCTGTGGTCCCTGCACCTGAGCAGGCTCCTTTGAAAATTGTACCCTTAGAAATTATATCTTTCAAAATACCTCATTCTAGACTTTATTGCCGTTTAATTTGTCTCCTTTAGGGTTTATGTTAACTGATTGTAAGTTTAGTCCTGGCCTTATTTAAGTTCTGTTCTAGGGTTGGCCAACTCTGGCCCTCAAAAGCAACAAGTAGGTCTGATTTTCAGGATATTCACAAAGAATATGCATAAGATAGATTTGCATGCACTACCTCTATTGTATGCATATATATCTCATGCATATTCATTATGGATATCCTGAAAACCAGACCAGTTTGTGACTGTTGAGGACCCGAGTTGGCCACCCCTGTTATATTCTCTATATCAGGGCGTGATATGACCCAATTCCTAACAGGGCTGGTAATGACACAATCCTGTGCACCTCTCTGATAGGCAGAAAATAAGATCTGCCAGTAGGAGGTATGCAGAAACTCCTGCAGGAAAGTGGCTAGGTCAGGGCCACCCAAACCTGTCCTGGGGACCCTACAGCCAGTCGGAGTTTCAGGATATCCACAATGAATATGCATGAGATAAATTGGCATACCATGGAGACTCAGTATATATAAATTGATCTCATGTATATTCATTGTGGATATCCTGAAAATCCGACTGGCTGTGGGGTCCCCAGGACAGGTTTGGGAAGCCCTGGGCTAGATTGTTACCTCAAGGCTGGAGCAATAAATGTTCTTTGCCATTAGGGGATGTTCCAGGATCCTTGAAAGAAGCTGAGAGACTTCCCTAGAAGAATGGGAGTTAGAGATGTCATTAATGAATCGGTATAGTCAGGAAACCAGAAGAATCTGGAAGCACAGTGGGGATTCATCATGACCCCGTAACCTCCTCTTCTGAGCAACATTCTCTCGGTAGTTGACACTTTAAGCAACAGGATTGTCCCCTTGAGAGGCAGCCTGTGATCCATCTAGTAGAATGTTCATTCCAGCCCTTGTACCATGCTTCCATGGGATTTTTGAGTAGACCCTATCTAGGAAATGACATCCCTGAACAGCCTTATATCATGCTTCAATCAGGCCGATACAGTACAGCGTTAGCTTTACCCCTTATTCAGTAAGGGGTAATAGCGCATCGAAAACGCGCGTCCAACCCCCCCGAAACTAATAACGCCCGCAACATGCAAATGCATGTTGATGGCCCTATTAGTTATTCCCACGCGATTCAGTAAGTAAAATGTTCAGCCAAACCGCACATTTTACTTTCAGAAATTAGCGCCTACCCAAAGGTAGGCATTAATTTCTGCTTGCGGCTTGCGGGTTGAAAACCGGACGCTCAATTTTGCCGGCATCCAATTTCTGAACCCGTAGATGTCAGCGGGTTTGAGAACCGACGCCGGCAAAATTGAGCGTCAGCTGTCAAACTCGCTGACAGCTGCCGCTCCTGTCAAAAAAGAGGCGCTAGGGACATGCTAGTGTCCCTAGCGCCTCTTTTTACTGCAGGCCCTCATTTGCATGCGGGCTGATACTAAATTGCGCGCAGAGGAGATTGGCCTGTGCGCGTGCCGAGAGAACTGGCGCTCGCCCGCTCTCCCGCGACTTTTACTGTATCGGCCCGATAATTTGGGAATATGGCCAAATGGTGACACTGCTAGACCTAACTCTTTTCTGCCCTAGACGTAAGTATACCCCTGTGTCCTGAGTCCCACAGTCTAAAAATGAGAATGTCTGAACCTCTAGCACAGGAAAGAGGAGAAAATACCTGTTCAGCATTCATGGGCATTCAGACTGTAAACAGAGGGTTTTTTCCTTTCATCTTCTGTAAACATTTACCTCAGCAAAATAAACTGTGAGTCCTTGAGAACACCGAACTTCTGTTGGAGTACCTTTTGTTGAATAAGACAGAGAGTCAGTTGTATTCATCCTCCCAAGGTCCAATTCTATATAGCCATGACCTACTATGGAACAAACCCATGTGCCTGTGTTGATACTAAATACCAAACAAGTGCTATATGTATGAAAGACTTTTGACTCAAAAGAAAGCAGTGCATATGAGAATGTTGTAGCTTAGTGTGGCATGTAGGATTCTGCTGAATTTCTTGCAAAGTTCCTGAGCTCTTTTGAATAATCCATAAGCCACAGTTGTAGGATGCATGTAACCCTCAATGGGGACATTCTAATCACTGGTCTGCGGAAGAACAAAAAATGTTGTGTCGTTTTATATTTTCATGTCATTTAGGTTTTTTTCCAATTTTTTTTTTTGCTTTTTTGGGTTTCAGAAATAGTGCACACTCTTTGGAACAGTGCACACTATGCAGAAATTGTGCGCACTATTTTGTTTTTGCAAATACTACGCACTATGTCAAATAGTGCGGACTATATCCGAATAGTACATACTACAAAAAAACAAAAGGAAAACCATGAAATTTTATTGGGGGGGGGGGGTTCTATCAGTTTGTTTTGAAGATAAAATGAAGACATAGTCAATGTCATTGATCTTGTCTATGTCATTTCAAATGGTGCTGCCTTTCACCGACAGACTGCTTTGTACATGCCATTACTGTGAAAAATTCACAAGCAGAACAATTTCAGTTAGCTATTTTATTAAATCCTCTCTGCAAGTTACCAGTATCACAGCTGTCATGGACTTACAACTTATGTAACCTCGTACTGGTACCAGCAATGGTAAAAGGAATATAAATGTCAACAGAAAACAGTAGGGATGATAGTACCGTAACTATTGCCTTGAAAGGTGTGGGTTCTTCCTCCCTTCCTCCCCATCATTCTGTTGTCTACAAACTAGTTTGAGTGTTTTGAGCCTGGATAACGTTACTGGTGTTCTGTCACGACCCTAACAGAATACGAGAAAATGAGGGACATTCCCATTCCAACTGATGGAAAGCTAGAAAACTGGAAACTTTAGTAGAGAAGGAAAATGCAAGAATGCCATTGCTGCTAAAGGTGTCAATAGCAAGTGACTATGCTGTGGAACTTATAAAAGTGAATTTTAAAAGCCCGACACGTGCTGAAATTAGGGAACATGCGAATGTGCTGGGCCAGCGTGCGCTGAACAGGTTTGAAAAGCTGGCTCGGATATGCGCATATTTGCCGCTGCAAGAATAAACGAAACGTTCCAAAAAAGGGGCGGGGCATGGGTGTGGTCTGGGCGGGGCAAGGGCATTCCTGGATTCAAAGTTGACATTTTCACGTACATGCTTATGCGCACTGTTGCGTGCCGGGGTCCCCTGCCGCGCAACTTTACTTCTGCTATGGATGACGGGTAAGTTGCAAAACAAAAAATTCCAGGTAGATCGGCAGGGTTTTAAAAGTCAGAGCTAACAGAGGACGCTATTAAACTATGGGAGTTTGGCAGTCCTATCTCTTACCGAGGCAACTGGCATAACTTGTAAAGATGTCGGTGGGTGTGTCTTTTAAAATTCCCCCACTTACATGATAGAAGCATCATTTGTGCTCATAAGCACATGTCAACTTAAAATTGTGCACACATATGCACGCGGTCAAGCTACTTTTTAACATGCACTCATATATGCCCATAGGGGTAGATTTTATAAATGTACACGCGGGCGTACTTTTGTTCGTGCACCAGGCGCAAACAAAAGTACGCTGGATTTTATAAGATATGTGCGTAGCCGTGCGTATCTTATAAAATCTGGGGTAGGCGCGCGCAAGGGGGTGCACATTTGTGCAACCTGCGTGCGCCGAGCCCAGCGCGTGCTGCCTGCTCCCTCCAAGGCCGCTCCGAAATCGGAGAGGCCTCGGAGGGAACTTTCCTTTCGCCTCCCCTCACCTTCCCCTCCCTTCCCCTACCTAACCCACCCCCCCCCCCCGGGCCCTATCTAAACCCCCCCTACCTTTGTTGGCAGATTTATGCTTGCGGAAAGCAGGCGTAAATCTGCGCACGCCAGCGGGCTGCTGGCGTGCCATCACTCGACCCGGGGGCTGGTCCGGAGGCCTCGACCACACCCCCGGGTCGGCGCCACGCCCCCGGGCCCGCCCCTGAAACGCCGCGTCACTCGCTGCACGCTCCCCGACATGCCCCCAACACGCCCCTCCATGCAAGCCCCGGGACTTAAGCGCGTCCCGGGGCTTGCGCGCGCCGCCGAGCCTATGCAAAATAGGCTCGGCGCGCACAAGGGGGGTTTGGGGTAGGTTTTTGGGGGGTACGCGCGTACCCCTTTGAAAATCTACCCCATATGTTATAAAATGGGTGCATCCCTGGGTGAGGGGCAATGAACGCGTGCACATGTGCACCAGTTTAAAAGTTACCATCCCTGAGAAAGAGAAGATCTCAAGTAGTTAAGGATGTAAGAAAATGTGGCAGAAAGATACAGATATAATTCCACTTTTACTGGGTGCCAAAGAACTTCCAAGCACACCTTGATAGAGATGTGATTTGCCCGAACCTTTCGGTTCGGCCCTTGTTATTGGCCTGCCATGGGAAATTTTGTTTCCCGCCGTTCGGGCCATTTTTATTTTGGCTGTCCCAAACTGACCCCCCCCCCTCCACCCCAACCCTTAAGATTTAATTAATTACAATCCTCCACCCTCCCAACCCCCCAAAAACTTGCCTAAAGTCCCTGGTTGTCCAGCGAGGGTCCTGATGCGGGTGAGGCACGGAGCTTGAGGGCATTTTCTACTTTTGGGTAGGTATTTTTTTGAGGAGCTGGGGTCGTTTGTCGTGAGTGCTTTGAGAGAGATAGAGAGTGAGATCACGTGATGACATAACCACCTAGGGCAGCTAGACCCCCTTCCATGGGCACTGGCTAGGCCAGTATTATAAAGGAAAATAGGGGAGAATTCCCTGGTAGTTCTGAATGAAGGGTCATGGCATTGTGGCCCCACTGATGCTGATTCTGACTGAGCCAGAACCCAAAATAGGAAGGAAACTATTAATAAAAAAAACCCCAGATTTTCCCATGAACTTTTTATTTTATTTTTTTAAAATCTCATTTACAGTTTCACAATAAGATTTTTAATAAGCCCCTTGTGTTGTAGGATTTATTTCTTATGATAGCAATGAACGTACCCTTGAATTTCCAACGTGTTTAGTGCATGTGTTTAAAAGTCTTTTGCTGATAGAACTGAGCAACAAACAGCGGTGGGGTCTCCTGCAGTTTTGTGGTTGACTGTACAGTAAAAGTAAGCCAAACATTTATTGACAATTAATTTTTAACACTTTTAGGAAAAATAGAAGAAGAAAATTCTTGGAATTATTTAAAAAATTACTATTTTCTTATAAAAAATAGTGATAAAATCAAGAACTAACTTGGAAACCCACAACACTGTTTTGCACAAAAAAATCTGTCTCTTCAGCTGACCATCACATGCTTATATATTTAAATATTATTTACTCTACCCAGCACATATCTGTTTATACTGCTTTTTGATGTATCATGTTGAATAATTTATATGGGGGCCACTATATTTGTTCTTTCCAAAACTATTAGGAAAATGAAATCTTCCTAGCTAGATATCTTTATGAAAGGAAGAGAAATGCATCAGTCTCCAAAACACTAACCTTTCTCCTGGGGGTATTCTTATAATAGGAATTCACTGTCATTGCAAGTTCATTTAAACACTTCACAAGTTATTTCCTACCAAAGGAAACCTGTTTAATGTGAAAGTTAAGACAGGTGTGACAATATATTCTGTCTCAGCTAGTTTTTACTTCTCAGGCCAGTAAAGATTCATGATCAAAAAAGTTTAATTAATCAATTTTTGCACTTCTTAGTTTGTTGAAAGAAAGGTTAGAATAATCAGATCATAGAAAGATATGGCTAAAAGGGATGCCATGAGGCCACTTAGTCCAGTGGTCAGCAACTGTGGGATCATGGGGTAAGAAGAAGGAAGGAGATGGATGGAGGATCTGGGATCTGTTGCGTGTGCCGGCCATGGCAGGCCCGCGGCCAGGCCCTCTTACACTCTGCTGCCGAATCTAGAGACTGGCTCACGTCTCTTGCGGCGGTAGGCTGCCGGCTCCATCCTTGGACCATCCCCAGTATTCCTGATGCTTCTAGAGTTCCAGTGTTCCGCGGCAGGCCTCTCCACATGGCCTGCGGAGAGACGCCGTCATCCAGCGCCGTGCTCCTCCCTAGGCGCGTGTGCGCGCATCACTGTTTCTTTTAAAGGGCCCGCAGTGGGAACTTGGCTGCGGCCCGTGATGATGACGTTGCTGAAGCTCCGGTATAAAAGGCCAGGCTCGGCTCCTGTTAGTCGCCTTTGCAACAGGTCTCCATGCTGGTCGTGTACTTCGTTGTCTCCTGGTTACTTCTCCAAGTTCCTGGTTCCTGTTCCCTTCGAGTTCCTGTCCTGGTTTCATCTTCTCCGTTCCTGTGTTTCCTGATCCAGCCTTTTCCTTCAGATCATCTCCTGGACCCGACCTCTGCTTTGCCCGACTACGCCTCTGATCATCTCCTGGACCCAACCTCTGCTTTGCCCTACTATGCCTCTGATCATCTACTAGTCCAGTCCTGTGCTTTGCCTGACCATGCTACTGATCATCTCCTAGTCCACACCTCCGCTTTGCCTGACCACGCTCCTGATCATCTCCTAGTCCAGACTTCTGCTTTGCCTGACCACGCTCTGGATCTTCTCCTAGTCCTGACCTCAGCCTTGCCTTGCCACCATTCCTTGATTGCCGCCTGCCCTGACACCAGCTTGTTCTATGACACCTCCACCATCTACATCCTGGACTTGGCCTTTTCAGGCTCTGGCCTTTTCTTGCTCAGGCGCCCCCTGTCAGACTTTGATTCCCATTGGCACCCAGGTCTCCGGGACTCTGCCTCGTCTAGTACAGACTTCTCAGTTCTGCAGTTGCTGCCTCTGGGCTGACCTCTTCATTTCTCCATCGACAACTGCATACGGAGGCCCTCCTAATTCCAGCCGGCCCCAGTACCCAAAGGCTCAACCCGTGGGGAACAAGGGCTGGTATTGGTGAAGATCCAGCTGACCTCCATCCATCAGCCCACTTCATGTTGACGGTGTGGACCCGTAGGATCCTTCCTACAGGTAGCGTCAACCCCACCTGGTCCCAAGGGTCCACCTCCTGCGCAACAGGATCAGGAGAGAGGAAGAGTATCTAGGTTTAGGGAAAGAAAGGAGAAGTGGAGAGAATCGTGGAGGGATAAATCAAATTGGGAGAAGATAAGACCCTCTCAGTCTATCTTCCTCCTCTAGACCAACGCATGCTTTGGGCAGAGATTTCCCTTTCCCCTGGCCTCAGTCCTGCTCACTCTTATTTTCCCAACCTCTTGTACCTCTTTTCTCCTCCTTAGTCCTCAGTCCCCAGTCTTCTTTCTCTCTTTCTCTCCTTCTACCCTTGTCACTTATTACTTTCTTACATACACTCCTGGCACCATTTCTCTTTCTCACACAAACACCCTAATAACATAGTAACACAGTAATATAAACAAAACTGAAATCCTCATTATAGCACCGGAAAACTATGTCCCATCCACTCCTCCGAACGCCAACCAAAGTCTGGATACCTTTTCTCAACAAGTAAAGGACCTGGGAGTCATCTTAGACAGTGGATTCAGCTTCAACAAATTCGTCAATAACACAACAAAAGAATGTTTCTTTAAACTACAAACCTTAAAGAAACTAAAACCACTCCTTCTGTACAGAGATTTCCGCATGGTTCTACAAGCCATCATACTCCCAAAACTGGACTACTGTAACTCTCTCCTCCTTGGCCTACCAGCTTGCACCACAAAACCACTTCAGATGGTCCTGAATGCCTCGGCAAGAATTCTCTCAAATGCCAAAAAAAGAGACCATATCACCCCAATCCTGCATCATCTACACTGGCTCCCGATAAAATACAGGATCCAATTCAAGTCCTTAATGATGATACATAAGGCCTTACATAATATCGCTCCACTCAATTTAACATTTCAAATTCAGCTACACACATCAGTGAAACCAACTAGAAGCGCATATCAGTACAGACTAACCACACAACAGGCGAAATCCTCCCTCAGGAAACGTGCTCTATCCACAGCGGGCCCTTCTCTCTGGAACTCGCTCCCTCCGGACCTTCGCCTTGAACCGTGCCACGCTACATTTAAAAAGAAACTTAAGACTTGGTTGTTCGAACAAGCTTTCCCATAGAACTAATGAGCAAGAAAAAAAGGCATTTCATATCCTCCGTATCTTCCCCAGCTTATATTATATACCTTTTCTCAAATTAACTATTTTATGTTTATTTATGTTTATTTATGTTTATTTATGTTTTCTCAAATTAACTATGTTCAATGTAAACCGCTAAATGTTTAATGTAAACCGCTAAATGAAGCGATAGTTACGGTTCCTTAGCGATAGTTTTGGTTCCTTGTAAACCGGGGTGATATGTATACTATACAGGAACCCCGGTATATAAATTCTTTAAATAAATAAATATAATTCCTCCTAGTTTTGTCCCTAACTTATCTGGTTAAATTCTATCTGGCTAGAATTTAGCCGGAAAAGTTTCCAAATCTTCATTTAGCCAGATAACTTCTGAGATATCCAGCTAAATGCTTTAGAAAATATGGACCTCATAGTAAGTGGCAGCAGATAAAGACCATAAATGGTCCATCTAGTCTGCCCGGCAAGATGTTTAGGGTTGTAACTGCCGCTCTGTGCAGGTTACTCCAGTGCTTTCTTTTTAGGGTTATAACTGCTGCTCCATGCAGGTTGCCCAGGCAGAAATGTTGCACCCAAAATTGCCACCTGTTATCTCTGTTCTTAATTTTCTTCCTCCAGCCACTGTGGATCATCTGTGTTTATCCTTGTCTCAAGCCCATTTGAATTCCTCTGCCATTATTTTTCTTCTCACATCTTCCAGGAGGGCATTCCCGGCAACTACTACCCTTTCTGTGAAAAAGTGTTTCCACACATTGAATGGTTGGTGGATATCTGGCATACCCACCTGGAAGACATGGAGAGGGCTGGAGGAAGGAATGAAGAAACAGAGATAACAAGTGTTAATTTTGGAGTAACATTTCTGCACAGGGGGTAACCTGCACCCCTCTAGCCTATCCTCTCTCTCTTACACCTTTCCTTGCTAACTCCCTTTCACATCAGATTCCGTCCACACTCTTCCACCCACTAATCCCCTGTCCTCCCTCTTCCCACAGTACTGGTCAACAGTAGGAGGACAGTGGTGGAAACGGTTTGAACCATGAGGGACATTGCAGAGAGACCTATGAAACTCTGTGTGGTGGAAGCCACTAGTCTGAATATGGGTGTCAGAGCAGAAGGAGGATGCTGTCTGAGACACTGCTGCTCTTTTCTTAATGTTGACTGGCTCAGCAGGTGAAATGTTGGGGGGGGGGGGAGAGGAGATGGGGATAGGTCAGTGAGAGGGGATCAGTGTGGAAGGAAAAGGATCTGGAAGGTGGTATGAGAGATTCCACACTCACTCCCACCCAGCTCCTCGTCACCCTTGACCTAGCTCCCACCTACTGTGACCAGTTCTGGTTTCCTGCAGTTCCTTAGGAACTGTCCAGTTCTGAGGCAAAGGCAGGATTTTGCATCTCTTACAATGGCCATAGAATCATGGGGATACCAGGGACTTTGTGTTTGGTGTGAATGAAAGTCACCTAAGGAAGGAAAACTCTTGCAAAGCGTAAGCAGATTTCATGAGCAGTATAAAGATGTACTTCAATCCAGTTTGCTATGAATCCCCTTCCAGCCCATCCTCTCTCTCTCAACTTCCATTCCTCTCTCCCTTTCTGCCCACTGATGACATAATTAAATTAGGGAAGTCATCATAGTTTTACAAACAAGCTGGTAGCACAGGGATAAGCCATGGAAATCCACACAACTTTAGAGGATGGCACTGTTTGCTTAGTCTTACTTACAATTCCTGTACTCCTTACAAACTGTCTCAAAAGTCGATAGAAATTCTGGATCTGTAAGCTGTTTTGCTGCTAGCTTTATTTTAATTCAGTAAAGGCAGTTTATATGAGCAGATTAGTCTCCTGTGTTACAGAATTGGCTGTAGAACATCTTCCTACCCTGAGCCGGAAGGGCTGTCATGAGACCTACAAGGCTCTCGGAGGATAATTTTCAAAGTCCATTTAAATGGGGTCATTAGCAATTTACACAATTTGGCAGTCTGAAAACTGCACTCCCTCAATATGGCTAAAAGTAGGTATACTGTTCCACAACATGTATAGTTTTTATCCACTTTTAGGAGAGGTGCTCCCAGGGGCGTGGGAATGGGCGGGATCACAAAAAACATGCAAAGATTGCATTTTGAGTCTACCTGCATTATTTTTCATGGGAAAAATTTACCTGCCACAAAAAGGTAAGTGCAGAAGTCCTATGGCAGCAGGTTGAAAGTGAAAGTATGCATGGGTAAAGCATGCCAGCTGACTTGTCCCAAAATGAACAGTTTGAAAATAACCCTCTCAGTGCAGCAATGGGACCCGAGGTGCTGACAGTTCCAGCTGTTTTTTGAACCCAGGTCACAACAGGATATGACTGACCATACGTCATTAGGCTAACAAAATATAAATAGAAATAAAGGGGCTACAAGGAAAGTGCCATTGCCCCAAATTTTGTATGAAATCAAATTTGGCCTTGGGAGTACAGGCAAATTGAACTGGGGCATTAAGAGGTGCTAAAACATATTTTATTCAAAATTAATTTCAAAAGCCAGAAAAGCTTCCAAATGATGGCATAAAAGAGGCTTTGGATTTGGCTCCAGCTCAGAAAACCGGACACAATTCTGAACACTGAACCGACATGAGCCAAAGCAGAATAGTTTCACCCATCCAAGAAGAAAAGTGCTTGTAAGGATGTGGCTCATTATTAAACCCTGCTACAACAATCAAAATGTAAAAAACAAAATTAATAAAAGGATTTTTTGTTTTTAAAGAAAACATGTTTTATTATTGTAACTGAAAAAAAATAAATGTCTTATATATGTTGCCAACCTACTCTGCTCTATAGTACCGGAAAGTTTTCAGCAAAGCAGTACAAATAGTAAAGGCACAATTACTCTTCAGAAAATCCTGCAGTTAACAAAAGAAAATAGGTTTCAGAATAATGCTTCTAATTGTAGCTGTCTATTTCAGCACAACAATGTACTGGCATGAACAAGCTAATTTACCTATAGTTGCATTTAAGGTGTCAGTAGGTATTAAGTATTTTTATTTCAAAGTCACAGGAAAGGACTGGAAGGTTTCTTCAGCTCCTACGTGAGCTGCAGTCTTCATGCTGATGCTTCTGACACCTACACCTTTCGCTTGGCAGATGGCTCTCCCTCCTTGTCCGTTGCAACATTTGTTGAAGGTGAAATAAAATACCTGAATCATAATAAATTCTACAATTGTAAAGTGGGCACTCTGTTTTTGTTTGGCAGGGGGTTTCCTCACTAGGTACTCCCCCTTCTCCCCTTCTTCCCCTCTCCTCCCCCTCTCCTCCCCCTCTCCTCCCTTTTCCCACCATCCCCCTCCTCTCTCATATCCTTCCCCCTCTCGGCCCCCCTCTCTGCCCCCCCCCCCTTGGCCCTCCACTCCCATGCCCTACCCCCTCTGTCACTACATATGCAATAAACAGACAGGTTAATGGGAATACAATTTTTTTACTGTAAAAATTAGAAACATAGAAACATAAAAATGACGGCAGAAGACCAAATGGCCCATCCAGTCTGCCCAGCAAGCTTTCACAATTGGTTTTTTCTCATACTTATCTGTTACTCTTGGCCCTTAGTAAACTTATGGTTCTAGTTCCCTTCCACCCCCGCCATGTAATGTAGAGAGCAGTGCTGGAGCTGCATCTAAGTGAAGTATCTAGCTTACAGCTCGATCCAGTATCGTCCGATCGAAGATTGCCCGTCTGTAACGTGCTCATAGAGCACAATTCGGGCGCGCAAAGCAATTCAGCGATACAGTCTCCAGTTTCACGCGTCCGTATCGCTTCTGAAAACAGACGCATAACCCTTTCCGCACCCGGCATGTAAATGAGCGAATTAGCTGTATAATGCTGTATAATGAAGGAATTAGCTCTTAGGGATGTGAATCGATGTCCTCGATCGTCTTAACGATCGATTTCGGCTGGGAGGGGGAGGGAATCGTATTGTTGCCGTTTGGGGGGGTAAAATATCGTGAAAAATCGTTAAAAATCGAAAAATCGAAAAACCGGCACATTAAAACCCCCTAAAACCCACCCCCGACCCTTTAAATTAAATCCCCCACCCTCCCGAACCCCCCCCAAATAACTTAAATAACCTGCAGGTCGTTAAAAATCGAAAAATCGAAAAACCGGCATATTAAAACCCCCTAAAACCCACCCCCGACCCTTTAAATTAAATCCCCCACCCTCCCGAACCCCCCCCAAATAACTTAAATAACCTGCGGGTCCAGCGGCGGTCCGGAACGGCAGCGGTCCGGAACGGGCTCCTGCTCCTGAATCTTGTTGTCTTCAGCCGGCGCCATTTTCCAAAATGGTGCCGAAAAATGGCGGCGGCCATAGACGAAAAAGATTGGACGGCAGGAGGCCTTCCGGACCCCCGCTGGACTTTTGGCAAGTCTCGTGGGGGTCAGGAGGCCCCCCACAAGCTGGCCAAAAGTTCCTGGAGGTCCAGCGGGGGTCAGGGAGCGATTTCCCGCCGCGAATCGTTTTCGTACGGAAAATGGCACCGGCAGGAGATCGACTGCAGGAGGTCGTTCAGCGAGGCGCCGGAACCCTCGCTGAACGACCTCCTGCAGTCGATCTCCTGCCGGCGCCATTTTCCGTACGGAAAATGGCGCCGGCCATACGCGTATGGCCGGCGCCATTTTCCGTACGAAAACGATTCGCGGCGGGAAATCGCTCCCTGACCCCCGCTGGACCTCCAGGAACTTTTGGCCAGCTTGTGGGGGGCCTCCTGACCCCACGAGACTTGCCAAAAGTCCAGCGGGGGTCCGGAAGGACCTCCTGCCGTCCAATCTTTTTCGTCTATGGCCGCCGCCATTTTTCGGCGCCATTTTGGAAAATGGCGCCAGTGAAGACGACAAGATTCAGGAGCAGGAGCCCGTTCCGGACCGCTGCCGTTCCGGACCGCCGCTGGACCCGCAGGTTATTTAAGTTATTGGGGGGGGGGTTCGGGAGGGTGGGGGATTTAATTTAAAGGGTCGGGGGTGGGTTTTAGGGGGTTTTAGTGTGCCGGCTCACGATTCTAACGATTTATAACGATAAATCGTTAGAATCTGTATTGTTTGTGTTCCATAACGGTTTAAGACGATATTAAAATTATCGGACGATAATTTTAATCGTCCTAAAACGATTCACATCCCTATTAGCTCTTCCTCTCCGATACCGTAAAGCGCGCTCAGATTATCTCCTTTGTAACCCACTGTTAGCCGCGGCCTTAACACGCTCGTTTAGCGCCTACCTCAACGTGGTGTTAGTGTGGTGTTCGAACAGTTAGGTACCGGGCTGCACCATGGACGAGCTGTTTTTTTTTTGCTCTGACGCTAATAATGATTCAGTGGAGAAGGAGACGATGTATGCTCGACTGAGAAACCCAGGAAACGCTCGGCAGATCGGAGAGGTGAACAGGGGCTGCCGCAGCATGGAGAACCAGACCGACCCGAGAACCCAGCTGTAAGACCGGAGGTAGGTGATCTGTTATTTTCTGTAAGAACGGCGCCCGTGCCTTCTGGTGCCTCTATTGACGCCGGTCGATGGGCACCGGAGGATGTGCGCCGGTCGATGGTCGCCGGTCCATATAGCCGCCGGTTATGGGCGCCGGTCCATATAGCCGCCGGTTATGGGCGCCGGTTATGGGCGCCGGTCCATATAGCCGCCGGTTATGGGCGCCGATAACGGGCGCCGGTAATGGGCGCCGGAGGGTGTGCGCCGGTGGTTGGGCAGCGGAGGATGTGCGCCGGTCGACTGCTTTCTCGTCCGCCGTTCACGGTTACGGGCGCCTTAGAGATCAGTGTCTGTCTTTTTGCAGCTATTGAGCCAAGGGCTATAGTTGTTGTTTATTAATATTTATTTATATATTTAAAGTCTTCTTATACAGCGGCACGTTATAGACATCAGTTTACAATGAATAGAAATGTTAATCGAGCTGTGAAGAAGGTACAGAGAAGGGCGACCAAAACGATAAAGGGTTTTAACAATTTCTTTTGTTCTTCAAGATAGAGACTGATTCAACCATCGGGAAAACAGACCCGAGTATAACAAATGGCGCCGGGCCTATGCCCACAGCCACCCGTAAAAGACCGTTCACAGGCGCCTGTACGGTAGTGCATAATTGTCACTGATCCATGGCCATGGTTTTTTCTGTATTTATTTTGCTCTTTTTTGTGACACATATTTTTGTCAGCTATTGAGCCAATCCGGCGGTAGTTTTTCATACCATATATACATTAGAGATATCTTGGGGAGGTTTTCCCGCACTCCCCTTCCCCCTTCCACTACCCTTTCTGACGATAAATAGGGGGGATTCCTATTATATAGCGTCTCTAACGATTTTAGAAGATTAAAATACATCAGACGACATTTAAAATCGCCAAATAAAGATTCACATAGCTAATGTAGGCACTGGCTTTACAATTAATGTAGAAATACCAAGCATATATCAAATGAAGTCAATGAACATAGCTGTTAATCAACATATAACCCAGTGCAATCCATGTGCTAAAAGCATTTATATGTGTCCATTGCTAATTTGAGTTGTCTTATATCATTGACGGTTTTATCATCTGTTGTATCCCCTGCAGGCAGAGCCGGCCCATCAACAGGCCATCCAGCGGCCGCGTGTCATCCGTACACGGGCGATGCTCTTTGGCATGTGTGAGAGAGATGTTGTCTGAACATACCGGCTGAGCTCACAGGCAATCTTGTCCCTGTATGAAGACCTGCGTGAGGACCTGGATCCCAAGACCAATCGATGCCATGCTGTGCCCGGATTGAGTAAGCTTCTGTGTGCCTTAAATTTTTTTGGTACCGGAAGTTTTCAAAACCCGGTGAGCAAAGTTGCAGGTATGACGCAGGCCTTAATTGGTTAGGGGTAGTAACCGCCACAGTAAGCAAATTCCAGAGTTTAATTGTGCATTGAGTGAAGAAGAACTTTCTCCGATTAGTTTTTAAATGTACACATGCTAACTTCATGGAGTGCCCCTAGTCTTTCTATTATCTGAAAGACTAAATAACTGATTCACATCTACCCGTTCTAGACCTCTCCTGATTTTAAACACCTCTATCATATCCCCCCTCAGCTGTCTCTTCTCCAAGCTGAAAAGTCCTAACCTCTTTAGTCTTTCCTCATAGGGGAGGTATTCCATTCCCCTTATCATTTGGTCGCCCTTCTCGTACCTTCTCCATCGCAATTATATCTTTTTGAGATGCAGCAACCAGAATTGTACAAAGTATTCAAGGTGGGGTCTCACCATGGAGCAATACAGAGGCATTATGACATTTTCCGTTTTATTACCATTCCCTTCCTAATAATTCCCAACATTTGTTTGCTTTTTTGTCTGCCGCAGCACACTGAACCAACAATTTCAATGTGTTATCCTCTATGACGCCTAGATCTCTTTCTTGGGTTGTAGCACCTAATATGGAACATAACATTGTGTAACTATAGCATGGGTTATTTTTCCCTATATGCATCACCTTGCACTTATCCACATTAAATTTCATCTGCCATTTTGATGCCCAATTTTCCAGTCTCACAAGGTCTTCCTACAATTATCACAATCTGCTTGTGATTTAACTACTCTGAACAATTTTGTATCATCTGCAAAATTTGATTACCTCACTTGTCGTATTCTTTCCAGATCATTTATAAATATATTGAAAAGTAAGGGTCCCAATACAGATCCCTCAGGCACTCCACTGCCACACTCCCATCTAGGGGTGTGCATTCGTTTTGAACTTAAATGTAAAACGCAACTTTTTTTTTTTTTTTAAACTTAAAAAGTGATGAGGCGAAAACGATCGGATTTCCAACTTATTCAACATAGCTATGTTGAATAAGTTGGAAATCGTGATTGTTGATCCTAAATAAAAATTTAAACCCCTCACCCTCCTTAATCCCCCCCCAAGACTTACCAAAACTCCCTGGTGGTACAGCAGGGAGTCAGGACGCCATTTCTGAACTCCTTTGCGAGGAGCACGTGACGTCGGCGTCACGTCGGAGTGACGCGGCGTCATGTGATTAACCGCGCGATCGCTCCGGGGGACCCTCGTTGCACCCAAAAGGAACTTTTGGCCAGCTTGGGGGGGCCTCCTGACCCCCCCAAGCTGGCCAAAAGTTCCTTTTGGGTGCAACGAGGGTCCCCCGGAGCGATCGCGGGGAATCACGTGATGCCGCATCACTCCGACGTGACGCCGACGTCACGTGCTCCTCGCAAAGGAGTTCAGAAATGGCGTCCTGACTCCCTGCTGTACCACCAGGGAGTTTTGGTAAGTCTTGGGGGGGGGGGGGGGATTAAGGAGGGTGAGGGGTTTAAATTTTTATTTGCACGTATGGACATAGACTCAACTTATGGAATTCTCCATATGTCCATATTGACCGCAAATGGGACCCCCTTTCGACTTATGGACTTATGAACATAAACTTTTGCTCTGCACATCCCTACTCCCATCCACTGAGAAAATTGTCCTTTTAATCCTACTCTCTGTTTCCTGTCTTTTAGCCAGTTTGTAATCCACAAAAGGACATCGCCACCTATCCCATGACTTTTTACTTTTCCTAGAAGCCTCTCATGAGGAACTTTATCAAACGCCTTCTGAAAATCCAAGTACACTACATCTACCGGTTCACCTTTATCCACATGTTTATTAACTCCTTCAAAAAGTGAAGCAGATTTTTGAGGCAAGACTTGCCTTGGGTAAAGCCATGCTGACTTTGTTGCAGAGACTTACTTGGTTATGTTTATTATTATTGTAATTACATGTTTTGATATCTCAAAACCTCTTTGTTAAAATGTATTCACTTGTAAACCGTTATGATGGCTTCCCGAATAATGGTATATAAACTCTTCAAATAAATAAATAAATAAATAAATTAAACCATGTCTTTCTGTATGTTCTGTGATTTTGAAGCTTAGAACACTTTTCACTATTTTTCCTGGCGCTGAAGTCAGGCTAACTGGTCTGTAGTTTCCCGGATCACCCCTGGATCCCTTTTTAAATATTGGGGTTATATTAGATATCCTCCAGTCTTCAGGTACAATGGATGGTTTTAATGATAGGTTACAAATTTTTACTAATAGGCCTGAAATTTCTTTTTTGAGTTCCTTCAGAACCGTGGGGTGTATACCATCTGGCCCAGGTGATTTATTACTCTTCAGTTTATCAATCAGGCCTACCACATTTTCTAGGTTCACCGTGATTTGGTTCAGTCCATCTGAATCATAGAAACATAGAAATGAGAGCAGAAGAAGGCCAAATGGCCAATCCAGTCTGCCCAGCAAGCTTTCACACTTTTTTTTTCTCTCACATAATCTGTTTCTCTTGGCTCTTAGTAACCTTTTTTATTCTATTTCCCTTCCACCCCACCATTTATGTAGAGAACAGTGTTGGAACTGCATCTTAGTGAAATAGCTTAATTAGTTAGGGGTATTAACCACCGCAATAAGCAAGCTACACCCATGCTTATCTGTTTATCCAGACTATGTAATTCAGTCCTTGTTGGTTGTTGCCTGAATATAGATCCACGTTTCTTCATTCCCCCCTGCCGTTGAAGCAGAGAGCCATGCTGGCTATGCATTGAAAGTGAAGTATCAGTCTTGCTCCCCTGCCGTTGAAGCAGAGGGCTATACTGGATATGCATTGAAAGTGCAGTGTCAGGCTTATTTGGTTTGGGGTAGTAACCGCCGTAACAGCAAGCCCACGTCCTGCTTTTTTGTGAATGCAAATCCTTTTTTCCACATTTCCTCATTGCCGCTGAAGCTTAGAGCAATGTTGGAGTCACATTAACCTTGTGTATGTTTAGGGGTAGATTTTTAAAAACGGCGCGTTCGCGTACTTTTTTTGCGCTCAGGCGGCAAACAAAAGTAGCTGGATTTTAGTAGATACGCGCGTATCTGCTAAAATCCAGGATCGGCGCGCACAAGGCTGCCGATTTTGGGCAGCCGGCGCGCGCCGAGCCGCACAGCCTGCCTCCGTTCCCTCCGAGGCCGCTCTGAAATTGGAGCGGCTTCAGAGGGAACCCTCTTTCGCCCTCCCCTCACTTCCCCTCCCTTCCTCTACCTAACCACCCCCCGGCCCTATCTAAACCCCCCCTACCTTTGTCCAGGGATTTACGCGCCGAGATGCGACCCGGGGGCGGTTCCGGAGGGCGTGGCCACGCCCCCGGACCGCCCGGGCCGAAACCACGCCCCCGGGCCCGCCCCCGAAATGCTGCGTCGATCGGCCCCGCCCCCGACAAAAAACCCCGGACTTACGCGAGTCCCGGGGCTCTGCGCGCGCTGGCAGGCCTATGGAAATAAGGGGATTATCACCAGGTAGTAGCCGTCGTTCCCTTGAGCCACCCACTCTTCATTCACATCCTCTAGACTTTATGGATCCACAGTGTTTATCCCACGCCCCTTTGAAGTCCTTTACAGTTTTGGTCTTCACCACTTCCTCGGAAGGTCATTCCAGGCATCCACCACCTCTCTGTGAAGAAATACTTCCTGACATTGGTTCCGAGTCTTCCTCCCTGGAGTTTTAAATCATGACCCCGTTCTGCTGATTTTTTTCCAACGGAAAAGGTTTGTCGTTATCTTTGGATCATTAAAACCTTTCATTTATCTGAAAGTCTGTATCATATCACCTCTTCTCCTCCTTTCCTCCAGGGTGTACATATTTAGATTCTTCAATCTCTCCTCATAAGTCATTCGATGAAGACCATCCACGTTTTTGGTCGCCCTTCTCTGGACTGCCTCCATCCTGTCTCTGTCTCTTCGGAGATCGGTCTCCAGAACTGAGCACAGTACTCCAGGTGAGGCCTCACCAAGGACCTGTACAAGGGGATCATCACTTCCCTTTTCTTACTTGATATTCCTCTCTCTATGCAGCCCAGCAGTCTTCTGGCTTTAGCTATCACCTTATCACATTGTTTCGCCGACTTCAGATCGTTAGACACTATCACCCCAAGGTCTCTCTCCTGCTCCGTGCACATCAGCCCTTCACCCCCATTGAATACAGTTCTTCCAGATTTCCACACCCCATAAGCATGACTCTGCACTTCTTGGCATTGAATCTCAGCTGCCATATCTTCGACCACTCTTCTAGCTTCTTTAAATCCCATCTCATTCTCTTCACTCCTTCCGGTGAGTCTACTCTGTTGCAGATCTTAGTGTCATCCACAAACAGACAAACCTTACCTTCTACCCCGTCCGCTATGTTGCTCACATAGATATTGAACAGGACTGGTCCCAACACCAATCCTTGCGGCACTCCACTTAGCACCACTCTCTCTTCAGAGTAAGTTCCATTTTTCATCACACATTGTCTTCTGTCCGTCAACCAGTTTGCAATCCAGGCCACCACCTCGGCACTCAGTCCTAAGCTTCTCATTTTATTCACCAGCCTCCTGTGCGGGACCATATCAAAAGCCTTGCTGAAATCCAAGTAGATGATGTCGAGCGTTCTTCTTTGATCCAACTCCCTAGTCACCCAGTCGAAAAAGTCAATCAGATTTGTCATTATCCATGAAAAACTTCTCCGGAATGGGTATCTTCCCAACATACTCTTTAGTAAACATTGAAGCAAAGAAATCATTAATCTTTCTGCGATGGCCTTATCTTCTCTAAGTGCCCCTTTAACCCCTCGATCATCTAACGGTCCAACTGACTCCTCACAGGCTTTCTGCTTTGGATATATTTTAAAATGTTTTTACTGTGAGTTTTTGCCTCTACGGCCAACTTCTTTTCAAATTCTCTCTTAGCCTGTCTTATCAATGTCTTACATTTCACTTGCCAACGCTTATGCATTAACCTATTTTCTTCTGTTGGATCATTATTCCAATTTTTGAATGAGATCTTTTGGCTAAAATAGCGTCTTTCACCTCCCCTTTTAACCATGCCGGTAATCATTTTGCCTTCTTTCACCTTTTTTAATGGTGGAAACATCTGGACTGTGCTTCTAGGATGGTATTTTTTAACAATGACCATGCCTCTTGCACACTTTTTACCTTGTAGCTGAAGCTCCCATTATTCCGCCACTACCAATTTGGTTAGTTTCCCTAATTTCTCTTAGCATTTCACTGTCTGTCTCACCATCTTGACCAGGTGGACGGTAGTATACTTCTATCACTATAGTCTTCCCTGACAGACAAGAGATTTCTACTCATAAAGATACAATTGTGCATTTAGTCTCATGCAGGATGTTTATCCTGTTGGACTGCCATCCCGGACTTAAAGAGCCACACCGCCTCCCGGGTGCTCCTCTCTATGCATCCCAGACATAAAGCGCCCCACACCGCCTCCTGGGGTGTTCCTCTCTGTCATGGTCTCCTCTCCTGAACCAAGGCACATCAGCCTTTCACCCCCCATCGAATACAGTTCTTTTCAGATTTCCACATCCCATATGCATGACTCTGCACTTCTTGGCATTGAATCTCAGCTGCCATATCTTCGACCACTCTTCCAGCTTCCTTAAATCCCATCTCATTCTCTCCACTCCTTCCGGCGTTGTCCACTCTGTTGCATATTTTAGTGTCATCCACAAAAAGACCAAACCTTACCTTCTATCTCATCCGCTATGTCGCTCACATAGATATTGAACATGACCGGTCCCAACACCGATCCTTGAGGCACTCTGCTTAACACCACTCTCTCTTCAGACTAAGTTCCATTTACCATTACACATTGTCTTCTGTCCGTCAACCAGTTTGCAATCCAGGCCACCACCTCGGCACTCACTTCTAAGCTTCTCATTTTATTCACCAGCCTCCTGTGCGGGAGCGTATCAAAAGTTTTGCTGAAATCCAAGTAGATAATATCAAGCGCACTTCCTCGATCCAATTCCCTAGTCACCCAGTCAAAAAAAGTCAATCAGATTTGTCTGACAGGATCTTCCCCTGGTGAATCCATGCTGTCTCTAGTCCAGCAATTCTCCCAACTGTAGATAGTTTACTATTCTTTCTTTCAGCAGCGACTCCATTACTTTTCCTATCACTGAGGTGAGGCTAACCGGTCTGTAGTTACTAGAGATGTGAATCGTTTTCCATATCGTCTTAACGATAGAAATCGTGTGTGGCAGGGCAAGAAAAATCGTGTTAGGCACGATTAGTGCGCACTAACTCGAGTTAGTGCGCACTAAGGGGAGTTAGTGCGCACTAACACTAACTGAAAATGATACAATTTGACAATTTTCAGGTCAGTTAAGGTCAGTTTAGGAATGAATATGTATTCCTATTGGCTGCCCTCTTATTTATTCATGTTACCAAGCTTCCCACTGACAGTATATGGGGGATGGGAAATGGAAACAGTTGGTAGCTTGACAAAACAAGTAATGTGATCAGTTAATGTGACTAGAACTTGTGCCCTAACCCTGATACCAGGGGTATTGTGATCTTCCTGCACACAGTGCCCTATCCCTATTAATACCAGGAGTGTTGTGATCTTCCTGCACAAAGTGATCCTAACCCTGGCACCAGGGGTGTTGTGATCTTCCTGCACAACAGTGCCCTAACCCTGGTGCCAGGGGTGTTGTGATCTTCCTGCACACAGTGCCCTATCCCTATTAATACCAGGAGTGTTGTGATCTTCCTGCACACAGTGCCCTAACCCTGGCACCAGGGGTGTTGTGATCTTCCTGCACACAGTGCCCTATCCCTATTAATACTAGGAGTGTTGTGATCTTCCTGCACACAGTGCCCTAACCCTGGCACCAGGGGTGTTGTGATCTTCCTGCACACGGTGCCCTATCCCTATTAATACCAGGAGTGTTGTGATCTTCCTGCACACAGTGCCCTAACCCTGGCCCCAGGGGTGTTGTGATCTTCCTGCACACAGTGCCCTATCCCCTATTAATTCCAGGAGTGTTTGTGATCTTCCTGCACACAGTGCCCTATCCCTATTAATACCAGGAGTGGTTGTGATCTTCCTGCACACAGTGCCCTAACCCTGGCACCAGGGGTGTTGTGATCTTCCTGCACACAGTGCCCTATCCCTATTAATACCAGGAGTGTTGTGATCTTCCTGCACACAGTGCCCTAACCCTGGCACCAGGGGTGTTGTGATCTTCCTGCACACAGTGCCCTATCCCTATTAATACCAGGAGTGTTGTGATCTTCCTGCACACAGTGCCCCTAACCCTGGCACCAGGGGTTGTTTTGATCTTCCTGCACACAGTGCCCTATCCCTATTAATACCAGGAGTGTTGTGATCTTCCTGCACACAGTGCCCTAACCCTGGCACCAGGGGTGTTGTGATCTTCCTGCACACAGTGCCCTATCCCTATTAATACCAGGAGTGTTGTGATCTTCCTGCACACAGTGCCCTAACCCTGGCACCAGGGGTGTTGTGATCTTCCTGCAACACAGTGCCCTATCCCTATTAATACCAGGAGTGTTGTGATCCTCCTGCACACAGTGCCCTAACCCTGACACCAGGGGTGTTGTGATCTTCCTGCACACAGTTGCCCTATCCCTGGCACCAGGGGTGTTGTGATCTTCATGTACACAGTGCCCTACCCTATTAATACCAGGAGTGTTGTGATCTTCCTGCACACAGTGCCCTATCCCTAATACCAGGGGTGTTGTGATCTTCCTGCACACAGTGCCCTATTCCTGATACCGGGGGTGTTGGGATCTTCTTGCACACATCCCGGTATCAGGGATAGGGCACTGCGTGCAGGAACATCACAACACCCCTGGTATTAGGGCTAGAGCACTGCGTGCAGGAAGATCACAACACTCCTTGGTATTAATAGGGATAGGGCACTGCATGCAGGAAGAAACACAACACCCCTGGTATCAGGGATAGGGCACTGTGTGCAGGAAGATCACAATAGCCCGGAGGAGTGAGGGTCAGGCAGCTCCCCCCTGTCTGTGAAGCCAGCCTCTCACTAGTAATGCAGGGAGGGAGCTGTCTCAGACTTCACCATCCTCCCCCCCCCCCCCCTCACCCACACGCCATTCACTAGCTGGGACATGGGGGAAGTCAGGAGTGAGGGTCAGGCAGCTCCCCCCTGTCTGTGAAGCCAGCCTCTCACTAGTAATGCAGGGAGGGAGCTGTCTCAGACTTCACCATCCTCTCCCCCCCCCCCCCCCCTCACCCACACACCATTCACTAGCTGGGACATGGGGAAAGTCAGGAGTGAGGGTCAGGCAGCTCCCCCCTGTCTGTGAAGCCAGCCTCTCACTAGTAATGCAGGGAGGGAGCTGTCTCAGACTTCACCATCCTCCCCCCCCCCCTCACCCACCCACCATTCACTAGCTGGGGACATGGGGGAAGTCAGGAGTGAGGGTCAGGCAGCTCCCCCCTGTCTGTGAAGCCAGCCTCTCACTAGTAATGCAGGGAGGGAGCTGTCTCAGACTTCACCATCCTCCCCCCCCCCCTCACCCACACGCCATTCACTAGCTGGGACATGGTGAAGTCAGGAGTGAGGGTCAGGCAGCTACCCCCCTGTCTGTTGAAGCCAGCCTCTCACTAGTAATGCAGGGAGGGAGCTGTCTCAGACTTCACCATCCTCTCCCCCCCCCCCCCCCTCACCCACACACCATTCACTAGCTGGGACATGGGGAAAGTCAGGAGTGAGGGTCAGGCAGCTCCCCCCTGTCTGTGAAGCCAGCCTCTCACTAGTAATGCAGGGAGGGAGCTGTCTCAGACTTCACCATCCTCCCCCCCCCCTCCCCCACACACCATTCACTAGCTGGGACATGGGGGAAGTCAGGAGTGAGGGTCAGGCAGCTCCCCCCTGTCTGTGAAGCCAGCCTCTCACTAGTAATGCAGGGAGGGAGCTGTCTCAGACTTCACCATCCTCCCCCCCCCCCCCCTCACCCACACACCATTCACTAGCTGGACATGGGGGAAGTCAGGAGTGAGGGTCAGGCAGCTCCCCCCTGTCTGTGAAGCCAGCCTCTCACTAGTAATGTAGGGAGGGAGCTGTCTCAGACTTCACCATCCTCCCCCCCCCCCCTCACCCACACACCATTCACTAGCTGGGACATGGGGGAAGTCAGGAGTGAGGGTCAGGCAGCTCCCCCCTGTCTGTGAAGCCAGCCTCTCACTAGTAATGCAGGGAGGGAGCTGTCTCAGACATCACCATCCTCTCCCCACCCTCCTCACCCACACACCATTCACTAGCTGGGACATGGGGAAAGTCAGGAGTGAGGGTCAGGCAGCTCCCCCCTGTCTGTGAAGCCAGCCTCTCACTAGTAATGCAGGGAGGGAGCTGTCTCAGACTTCACCATCCTCCCCCCCCCCCCCCTCACCCACACACCATTCACTAGCTGGGACATGGGGGAAGTCAGGAGTGAGGGTCAGGCAGCTCCCCCCTGTCTGTGAAGCCAGCCTCTCACTAGTAATGCAGGGAGGGAGCTGTCTCAGACATCACCATCCTCTCCCCACCCCCCTCACCCACACACCATTCACTAGCTGGGACATGGGGAAAGTCAGGAGTGAGGGTCAGGCAGCTCCCCCCTGTCTGTGAAGCCAGCCTCTCACTAGTAATGCAGGGAGGGAGCTGTCTCAGACTTCACCATCCTCCCCCCCCCCCTCACCCACACACCATTCACTAGCTGGGACATGGGGGAAGTCAGGAGTGAGGGTCAGGCAGCTCCCCCCTGTCTGTGAAGCCAGCCTCTCACTAGTAATGCAGGGAGGGAGCTGTCTCAGACTTCACCATCCTCCCCCCCCCCCCCCCTCACCCACACACCATTCACTAGCTGGGACATGGGGGAAGTCAGGAGTGAGGGTCAGGCAGCTCCCCCCTGTCTGTGAAGCCAGCCTCTCACTAGTAATGCAGGGAGGGAGCTGTCTCAGACTTCACCATCCTCCCCCCCCCCCTCACCCACACACCATTCACTAGCTGGGACAGGGGGGAAGTCAGGAGTGAGGGTCAGGCAGCTCCCCCCTGTCTGTGAAGCCAGCCTCTCACTAGTAATGCAGGGAAGGAGCTGTCTCAGACTTCACCATCCTCCCCCCCCCCCCCTCCCCCACACACCATTCACTAGCTGGGACATGGGGGAAGTCAGGAGTGAGGGTCAGGCAGCTCCCCCTGTCTGTGAAGCCAGCCTCTCACTAGTAATGCAGGGAGGGAGCTGTCTCAGACTTCACCATCCTCTCCCCCCCTCCTCACCCACCCACCATTCACTAGCTGGGACATGGGGGAAGTCAGGAGTGAGGGTCAGGCAGCTCCCCCCTGTCTGTGAAGCCAGCCTCTCACTAGTAATGCAGGGAGGGAGCTGTCTCAGACTTCACCATCCTCCCCCCCCCCTCACCCACACACCATTCACTAGCTGGGACATGGGGGAAGTCAGGAGTGAGGGTCAGGCAGCTCCCCCCTGTCTGTGAAGCCAGCCTCTCACTAGTAATGCAGGGAGGGAGCTGTCTCAGACTTCACCATCCCCCCCCCCCCCCCCTCACCCACACACCATTCACTAGCTGGGACATGGGGGAAGTCAGGAGTGAGGGTCAGGCAGCTCCCCCCTGTCTGTGAAGCCAGCCTCTCACTAGTAATGCAGGGAGGGAGCTGTCTCAGACTTCACCATCCTCCCCCCCCCCCCTCACCCACACCACCATTCACTAGCTGGGACAGGGGGGAAGTCAGGAGTGAGGGTCAGGCAGCTCCCCCCCTGTCTGTGAAGCCAGCCTCTCACTAGTAATGCAGGGAGGGAGCTGTCTCAGACTTCACCATCCTCCCCCCCCCCCCCTCACCCACACACCATTCACTAGCTGGGACATGGGGGGAAGTCAGGAGTGAGGGTCAGGCAGCTCCCCCTGTCTGTGAAGCCAGCCTCTCACTAGTAATGCAGGGAGGGAGCTGTCTCAGACTTCACCATCCTCTCCCCCCCTCCTCACCCACACACCATTCACTAGCTGGGACATGGGGGAAGTCAGGAGTGAGGGTCAGGCAGCTCCCCCCTGTCTGTGAAGCCAGCCTCTCACTAGTAATGCAGGGAGGGAGCTGTCTCAGACTTCACCATCCTCCCCCCCCCCCCCCCTCACCCACACACCATTCACTAGCTGGGACATGGGGGAAGTCAGGAGTGAGGGTCAGGCAGCTCCCACCTGTCTGTGAAGCCAGCCTCTCACTAGTAATGCAGGGAGGGAGCTGTCTCAGACTTCACCATCCTCTCCCCCCCCCCCCCCCCCCCACCCCACACACCATTCACTAGCTGGGACATGGGGAAAGTCAGGAGTGAGAGTCAGGCAGCTCTCCCCTGTCTGTGAAGCCAGCCTCTCACTAGTAATGCAGGGAGGGAGCTGTCTCAGACTTCACCATCCTCCCCCCCCCCCCCCTCACCCACACACCATTCCCTAGCTGGGACATGGGGGAAGTCAGGAGAGAGGGTCAGGCAGCTCCCCCCTGTCTGTGAAGCCAGCCTCTCACTAGTAATGCAGGGAGGGAGCTGTCTCAGACTTCACCATCCTCCCCCCCCCCCTCACCCACACGCCATTCACTAGCTGGGACATGGGGAGGAAGTCAGGAGTGAGGGTCAGGCAGCTCCCCCCTGTCTGTGAAGCCAGCCTCTCACTAGTAATGCAGGGAGGGAGCTGTCTCAGACTTCACCATCCTCTCCCCCCCCTCCCCACACACCATTTACTAGCTGGGACATGGGGAAAGTCAGGAGTGGGGGTCCGGCAGCTCCCCCCTGTCTGTGAAGCCAGCCTCTCACTAGTAATGCAGGGAGGGAGCTGTCTCAGACTTCACCATCCTCCCCCCCCCCCTCACCCACACACCATTCACTAGCTGGGACATGGGGAAGTCAGGAGTCAGGGTCAGGCAGCTCCCCTCTGTCTGTGAAGCCAGCCTCTCACTAGTAATGCAGGGAGGGAGCTGTCTCAGACTTCACCATCCTCCCCCCCCCCTCACCCACACACCATTCACTAGCTGGGACATGGGGGAAGTCAGGAGTGAGGGTCAGGCAGCTCCCCCCTGTCTGTGAAGCCAGCCTCTCACTAGTAATGCAGGGAGGGAGCTGTCTCAGACTTCACCATCCTCCCCCCCCTCCCCCACACACCATTCACTAGCTGGGACATGGGGGAAGTCAGGAGTGAGGGTCAGGCAGCTCCCTCCTGTCTGTGAAGCCAGCCTCTCACTAGTAATGCAGGGAGTGAGCTGTCTCAGACTTCACCATCCTCCCCCCCCCTCCCCCACACACCATTCACTAGCTGGGACATGGGGGAAGTCAGGAGTGAGGGTCAGGCTGCTCCCCCCTGTCTGTGAAGCCAGCCTCTCACTAGTAATGCAGGGAGGGAGCTGTCTCAGACTTCACATCCTCCCCCCCCCCCCCCCCCCCCCCTCACCCACACACCATTCACTAGCTGGGACATGGGGGAAGTCAGGAGTGAGGGTCAGGCAGCTCCCCCCTGTCTGTGAAGCCAGCCTCTCACTAGTAATGCAGGGAGGGAGCTGTCTCAGACTTCACCATCCTCCCCCCCCCCCTCACCCACACCACATTCACTAGCTGGGACATGGGGGAAGTCAGGAGTGAGGTCAGGCAGCTCCCCCCTGTCTGTGAAGCCAGCCTCTCACTAGTAATGCAGGGAGGGAGCTGTCTCAGACTGGTATCAGGGATAGGGCACTGAGTGCAGGAAGATCACAACACCCCTGGTATCAGGAATAGGGCACAGGTTCTAGTCATATTGACTGATCACATTACTTTTTTTGTCAACTACCAACAGTTTTTCATTTCCATCCCCCCAACCATCACTTCAGTTGGAACCTTGGTAACATCAATAGATAAGAGGGCAGCCAGCCAATAGGAATACATATTCATCCTAACTGACCTTTACTGACCTGGATAGTGTCAATAATTTGTATCATTTTCTGTTTAGTGTTCCTGAGTTTCCATTTCCATTTCCCATCCCCCCAACCATCACCTCAGTGGGAACCTGGTTAACATCAATAGATAAGAGGGCAGCCAGCCAATAGGAACACATATTCATTCCTAACTGACCTTTACTGACCTGGAAAGTGTCAATTTGTATCATTTTAAGTTAGTGCGCACTAACTCGGAGTTAGTGCGCACTAACTCCCGTTAGTGCGCACTAATACGATTTAACGATTTTTTAACGATAAATCGTTAGAATTTCTATTGTATCGTGTTCTATAACGATTTAAGACGATATTAAAATTATCGGACGATAATTTTAATCGTTAAAAACGATTCACATCCCTAGTAGTTACCAGCCTCCTCTCTGCTCCCACTCTTGTGAAGCGGGACCACCACCACTCTTCTCCAATCACTCGGCACCACTCCTGTTTCCAGGGATCTATTGAATAGGTCACACAGCGAACCTGCCAGCACATCTCTGAGCTCCCTCAGTATCCTGGGATGAACCTCATCAGGCCCCATGGCTTTTTCCACTTTCAGTTTCCCCAGCTCTTCCCATACATTCTCTACTGTAAATGGAGTTATATCTACTCCACTCCCCTCCAGTTTCTTGTTAAACTAGCGACAGTCCTTCTCCAGGGTCCTCTTTATTGAACACCGAACTGAAGTATTTGTTAATATTTCTGCCATTTCTTCGTTTCTCTCCACACATTGATCCTTTCCACCTTTCAATTTCACTATACCACTTTGAACTTTCTCCTTACTCTGATGTATCTGAAAAATGTTTTGTCACCTCTCTTTACCTCTTTGGCAATTCTTCTCCTGCTTGACTTTTTGCCATCTTGATACTTCTTTGTCTCCCTCAGTTCTACCAGATATTCCTCTTTGTGCTCCTCCCTTTGGATCCTTTATATTTCTCTGAACGCTGTTCTTTTAGCCTTTATTTTGTCAGCCATCTCCTTTAAGAACCAGATAGGTTTCATTTTTTATTTTGCCTTTTCTTTACTTTTCTATCATTTAGATTAGTTGCCTTGGTAATTGCTCCTTTTTAGTTTGGTCCACCTTTGTTCCACATCTCTCTTGTTCTCCCAGCCTTCTAGTTCTTCCTCCAGGTACTTCCCCATTTCATCAAAGTCTGTGTTTTTGAACTGCAAAACTCGGGTCTTCGTGCTTCTTCTCCGTATCCTTTGTGTGATATGAAACCATACCATTTGATGATCACTGGTGCTGAAGTGGGTGCCCACCTGGACATCAGAGACATTATCTCCATTAGTGAGCACTAAATTGAGTATAGCTCCCTCTCTCATGGGTTCCATTACCATTTGTTTGAACAAAGCCCCTTGCAGGGTATCCACTATTTCTCTACTATTGTTAAATTCTGCAGAAGGGATTCTCCAGTCTACATCTGGCAGATTAAAGTCTCCAATGATCACCACTTCTCCCTTCTTTCCCATCTTTGGATGTCTTCAACCAGATCTATGTCATGCTCTTCCTTTTGATTTGGAGGCCTGTAAACACTCCAATATAAACGATGCCCCATCATCTTTTTTTAGGTCGGTCCATAGTGCTTCTTCTTTGCCCCATCTTCCTTGCAGCTCAGATGCTTGGATATTGTTTCTGACATAAAGAGCCACTCCTCCCCCTTTCCTGTCCTCTCTGTCCTTCCTTAACAAGTTGTAGCCCGGTATTGCTGTATCCCAATCATGAGATTCCGTGAACCACGTCTCCATGACAGAAACAACGTCCAAGTCTGCCTCCACCATTAGGGCTTGCAGATCTGGGATTTTGTTGCCCAAACTACGAGCATTTGTGCTCATAGCATTCCAGCTTTTCCCATTCATGGTTACTTGCTTTTTCTGGACTTCCTTTTGTGACTTTAGTTGAGTTTTGTTATCCACTTCACCCTTTCCCTTTGCATTTGTGCAAAGGAAAGATTAATGCCTCTGACAGAGTCATCAATCACAATGAGCTTTTTTCCTTTGGTTACTGATCTGGAATTTCTGTATGCATTGGGTTTCTTCTTTCTTTTCAGATAACACTTTAATCTTTTTCTCAAGAACTTCTCAGTATTTAATACAGAGAAGCCTTTTTGTACTTGTTGCACTTGATACAGTGTGTGTCCTCCGGCTCCGCATCACAGGTCTAATTCTACAAGAGCCCACTGTAATCCTGTTGTTTTTTTAGTTCCTTAATGCCCTGTGTGAGTGTGTGTGTGTGGGGGGGGGGGGTTAGACTTGTAGGCTGCATAGCTGTCAAGAATGGGTGTCTGTGGGTGTTGTGAACCTGTCCACGACCAGCCACTGGTGGCTGTGTTGGGCACGCCCCTGTGCAGGCCTCTACAGCTTCTGAGACATGTTCCTTTCATTACTCCACATCTTGTCTAGAGGCTACTTCGAGTCCAGCGTGGCCCGTGACCAGTCTCGCGGGTGGACTGTGTAGGGTGCGCTGTGTCGCAGTCTCAACCCAGTACTTTGCTTGACTCTCCTGAATACCTTGAATCTTGCCTGAGACTTCTGATTACCTAGAACCTTGCCTGAGTCTTCTGAATACCTAGAACCTTGTTCCTGAATCTTCGTCTGAGCATCCAAATACCTTGTTCTTGAGTCTTCGTCTGAGCATCCAAGTACCTTGTTCCTGAGTCTTCATCTGAGCATCCAAGTACCTTGTTCCTGAGTCTTCGTCTGTGCATCCAAGTACCTCGTTCCTGAGTCTTCGTCTGAATCTCCATGTTCCGGTCTTTGCTGCCCTGGCCTCCATCCGGCCTGCCGCTTCTTGCCGTACCCTGCGGCAGGTCCGAAAGGGTTTGGAACAGTCGGTGGACTGTTCATAAGACCACCATTGCGTTGCTGGTCTCCGAAGCATGCAGGTCTGGGGGAAGGTCAGTATCTTCAGTCATCTGTCTTCAGTCCAGCCTCGCTCCTGTCCAGCCCATGCTCGGGCATGCCTCGCCTGCCACGACACCTCTTCGGAGTTGCTCTGGAGTCGAGCCGTGATCCAAGAGCACACATCCCCTGGTAAGCGGAACCACTCTCCTAGCACTTCCTAACAGTGGGTCACAGGTCTTATCCTACCTGAGCCCACTGTAAATCTCTTTTTCCTTGATGTTTGTTTTTTCTGTGGTAATGGGGAATTAATTCCTGAATAATGTAAAGTGGGTGACTTTCTTTATTGAAGCTAATTCAGCTTTAACTTCAGCCAGCTCCTTTTTCAAGGAAGAGAGTTCAGAACAAATGGGGCAAGCCCTAAGTTTCCAGATGATTTCCCTCAGAATAAAGACTCCACAATAGTTCATTGGATAGTCCTCATTTTGGTAATTTATTTAATGGTTAACAACTAAGGAAATACCAATTTACTAATTTATCTTGTTGCCATTTATGAATTTAGGTGGACTATATCAGAAAAACAAACCTAGGGGTGGGTGGGCAGAGGGGTATGGTGGGAGGGAGTTAAACAGTTACATTAAATTATTAACTATATATAAAGTTTTCATTTAAAAAATGAGAAGGGGCACTCTAGGGACTTAAATACAACCCCCCTCCCCGAGAGTTAGGGAAGCAGGTAGGATGGTGATCAGGGCCATGGCAAGCAGTTACCCAGGACCCTTACAGCTGCCCCCAGCAGCTGTAGGGCCCTGAGAAGGGCATATGTGGTCCTGATCATCCTCCCTTGGAAGGCATGCATACCTCTCAGCTCCTCTACCACCCCCCCCCCCCTCAGGTAAGCACAAAATTTGCTCCTTATAAGAGGGTCATCATTGGGAGAACGTGCTCCCAATAATGAGCCTCTAGGCTACTGAGCTGGGGGGGGAGGGGCAGGGTGCATAGGAAGGAAAGGGCCATGCATGCCTCTTGGGCCAGCAAAGCCTGGCCGTCTGTGTCCCCATGTCCCTAATTCCCTGGGGAAAATAGGGAGGAGGCCCTACAGGACGGGAAATGGGAATAGGCCAGCGGTGCGCGTCTTGGACAGGGGGTGAATCAATCACTGCTGCTTCCTCAATGAGTGGGGAAGGAGCATCCTGCTCCCCCTCCAGAGGTGGCTGCTGCAAGTGTGGGGGATGCAGCTGGTGCTTCCTCCATTTCTTCCTCTTCAGCAGCACCTTAAAACAAAAGCATGTTTCAGAATAATGTTTACTTAAACGTTGAAATACATTTTATCTATATGTGGACATTGCTCTCCTAAAGTCTGTGCTTCTCAATTCACTCTTTGGGCCACACCCAGGAATGCTGGTTTTCTAGTTATCTCTAGGAGCATGCATGCTAATGAGGAAGGGGTTTAGTCAGCTGGGCATGTCAGATTGTCTCCTGTCCAGTAATTATGACTACCCTGAACCTGATTACCTAGGTGCAAGCCAATCCTCAGGGCACATGGTATTGCTGGACATATCAGCCGGAAACCATTTTATATTCCGTGGGAAAGTTACTACCATCTCTTCCTTACAGCATTTAGAATACTTGTGGCTGTAAGGCTTCAAGCATTCCATGTAAATCTGGCCTACTGTCTTTGTTACCTAGTATGACCTCATAAAGCTATGATCATTCATGCAAATAATCTGAGGTGTAAGCATTATAGTCTCCATACATAACCATATAATATAACACTATATGGTAGGCACTAGAATCCACCCTCAGGCATAACCTGACCTTGACACTCCCAGTACAATGGCTTACATAATAACAGTGAAGACAGTCAACTTATGCCATGATGGTAGGAGGCCCGCTCATTGTAGGCAAGCTGCAACTCCATCCAAATCCTTTGAACAGCCTGTAGTTTGTGCGCCGCCCCCTACAGGGAACAGGTTCCCTACAGGGAACAGATGGTGCTCATCAGCCACCACCTGGGATGCAGATAAGCAATGTCCCTGGTGGTGAAACTGGGCTGCCTACCTCACCCTGGCATTTTGCATTCAGTGAATGGAGGAACAGCAAGTCCTGCCCTCGCATTTCCGTGCATACGCATTAGAACATATGCACTCTAATAAAGAAAAAATTATAAAAAAAAAAGAACATATGCACTCTATTGCTCCGTGTGCGCATCGGCATGTGCAGCGTGCGCAGCAAAACGAGCAAGTTTGTGCCGACACATGAGCGCATTTTGCATTGTTTGCATGCATATGTGCAAACATTTCAAAATACGTTGCCTTTGACATGCGCCGCGACATACGCGTGTTTATGGCCATGCATGCGGCCATTTTAAAATCTACCTTTAATAATTGCTTATGGACTTTTCTTCCTGGAACTTGTCCAAACTCCTTTTAAATTCAGCTATTGACTAAATCATCTGGCAACAAATTGCACTGCTTAATTGTGTGGTAAGTGAAAAAAATACTTTCTCCAATTTATTTTAAATCTGTCACCAGTTAGTTTCATGGAGTGCCCCTGTGTGCTGTTTGAAAAAGTAAATAATTGGTCCCTATTTATCTATTTCATGCTACACATAATTTTATAAACCTCTGTCATATTCCCTTTCAGTCCCCTCTCCTCCAAGCCGAAGAGCACTAATCTGTTTAGTCTTTCTTCATGAGACTCTTTCCATCCTCGTTATCCTTTTTATTGCCCTCTTTTGTATTTTCCTAGTTCCGCCATATCTTTTCTGCAATGGGATAACCAGAACTGCAAGCAATGCTCAAAGTATGGTCACACTATAAATCTATACAGAGGCATCATGATATTCTTGTGGTAACTCATCTGAGATGAAAAAGTATAGGCAGGGCTTCCCAGTTCTTGTGACCCTGTAGCCAGTTGGTTTTTCATGATATCCACCATGAATGTGATAAATTTGCATATACTAGATCACTAATGTATGTGGATATCCTGAGAACCCAATTGGAAAATGGCATCACCAGGACAGGTCTAGGAAGCTCTGAGATAAGGCTAAGGGGCTGACACCATCCCAGATTGGGGGAGGGAGGCCTCAACAGTGGAGATTCTCTGCCTCCAGGGAGGGGTACAGAGGCTGGTGGGAGGGCTGATGAGCTCAATTTAAGCCAAGAACAGACCTCTCACCAGCCTCTTCTTTTAACGGTTTGTATAAAAATAACAAATTTAACTTGACAGTAAGAACAGTAAAAAATCTGACATGAGTCTGCACATTGACTTGAGGGACATTTTTTATTAAAATTATTATTACTGTTATTAAGTTTGTTTTTTTTTCATTTTCACAAATTGATATATCTGTGTAGTATAATCAGTGAGCAGTATAATCACATCCTGAAAAGTCTGGGGTTTATTATTCTATGAGATTGTTCCTTCGCTACTGTGTGGGAGGACTGAAAACATGAAGCTAGTATAAGATAGATGAATTATCCTATCGCTGCGCTGCATGCACATAACTTACTTTTTGAATAGTATACTGAAATTAAATGAATATATTTGATTCTCTTGTGCATTATATCATTTGCATATCAGAAATGTACTTTAATAAGTTCAGATGACAGCTATAACATGAATTGGAGATCAGTGGTAGTGTCATAGAATAATTTCTGTGGACAGTAAACTGTTAATTTAATTATTATTTATTTATTAATTTATTTATTTAAGTCTTTTCTATACCGTCGTTAAGAAGGGTCAATCACATCGGTTTACAATGGGGCACATAAAATAAGGATGCTCAAATATATTAATTTCCACAGGTGCCATAATGGTTCTGTACATAGTTTTCTAAACAATATAATTGGTTTGTGATATAATATTGTCCAGGAGTTTTCAGTTTTACAACAGTGCTAACTTTAAAAGTGTCACTCTATCTTATAGTGATGGACGAGAAGATAAAGTAAAATAAACATATAAATAAAAATACAGCTACACACCTTATTTGTTTATACCTCTCACTTCGCCGGCTTCACTATTTCACCTTCTCTATTTGATAGGCTTGCATGAATAGCCAGGTTTTTAAACTTTTTCTGAAGGTTTTGCTGTCTCTTTGCAACCTTAGCTCCAGTGGCATGGTGTTCCTGCCAAGGATAGTGCTCTCTCTCTCTTACTTGTGTTACTCTTGTTGTCTTTATTGATGGGATAGTAAGGAGTGCTTTGTTAGCTGATCTTAGGTTTCTGTTTGGTACGTGTACGCGGAGGGCTGTGTTAAGCCATTCCGCTTTTTCATTATGTATTAATTTATGTATGATGCAAAGTGTTTTGTATTGAATTCTATGCTCAATGGGTAACCAATGTAACTCGGCTAGGGTTTCGGTGATGTGGTCTCTTTTACTTTTTCCGGTCAAAATTCTTGCAGCAGTGTTTTGTAAAATTTGTAGTGGTCTGAGTGATGTGTATGGTAGACCTAGTAGTAGGGCATTACAGTAGTCGGTGCTTGCAAGCACCGACTACTGTAATGCCCTACTACTAGGTCTACCTAGTCTATTTAGGTGCAAAGTAGAGTGGTTGCCATATTAGTCCACTTGAATGTGTGGAAATAAAGGTCAATAAAGAAAAAAATGGAAGACGAAACCGTTTTATTGGTCTAACTGTTCATTTTTTGACTAGGGTTTGGGAGCTAACATTCCCTTCATCATTTTATTTTGACCTGATAGAGTGTTAGCTCCAAAAGCCTAAGTCAAGAAATGTAAAGCTTGTCCAATGAAAAGAGATTGTCTTATGATTTTTTCATTGACCTTTATTTCCATGTATATGTATAGACTGCAGAAAGAAAGCATTGTCATTTTCTACCAAAAATAAAATGAGTTAAAAGAACAATGTAACATGATGTATATGACTACAATAAACTTACGTTCCATGTTCATATCCTCTTCTCTCCCTTCATGCATCCCTTCAGTCATTGTCTGAAGGGATGCATGTAGTACTGAAGACTTTAAAACTTTGCTAGCCTTACAACAGGTCGATACAGTTATGCTGCGTTAGAAAGAGTGCGGCAGTGCCAGGCGCACCCTCGTTCCCCGCACGCACAGTTCTCTTCACCTACCGCTCGATACTCTCTTCAAATTGCATGCAAATGCATGCCGCGTCTGCGAAGCGTTAGGCAAGCGTTAGGCCCGCGCAACCCATTTTACTGTATAGAGCGCCTATACAGTATCCTGGGTGCGCGGGCCTAACGCTTCACGGCCACGCTGGTATCTGTCATTTCAAATGTCATTTCAAATGACATTTGAAATGACAGGTACCAGGAAGTGGACAGTTATGTTCTCCGATGCTCGGCAAACTTTCCCCCAGCCCCCGCTCACCTGCCCTGGCTGCGTCCGGTCTCCGGTGCAGCCCCAGTCCTGTCCCCTCCTCCCGAAGCAAAAAAAAAAAACCTGAAAAAGTAGCAAGAGAGCGAGGAGAGAGACGGGCAATCCTAGGCTCGGCCTGCTAGTCCCTTCTCCTCTCCTCCCGAAGCAGGGCGCGAAAAGCAGCCTTGCTCCGGGAGGAGGGGGGGGGCAGTTTAAAGCAACGAAGCGACTTACTTTTGCAGCCCCCCCCTCCGGACATCGGCGACGACAGCGGCTCCAGCCTCCAGCTGTCAGACAGATGCATCGCACGTGGGAAAGCGGCTCCTATGCGTGCAATTGGCTGCTCAAGACGTGACGTCACGACGTTTGGCGTCACGGCATGTGACGTCACGTCTTGAGCAGCCAGTTGCACGCATAGGGGCCGCTTTCCCACGTGCGATGCGTCTGTCTGACAGCTGGAGGCTAGAGCCGCGGTCGTCGCCAATGTCCGGAGGGGGGGGCTGAAAAGTAAGTCGCTTCGTCGCTTTAAACTGCCCCCCCTCCTCCCGGAGCAAGGCTGCTTTTCGCGCCCTGCTTCGGGAGGAGAGGAGAAGGGGCTAGCAGGCCCGAGCCTAGGATTGCCCGTCTCTCCCCTCGCACTCTTGCTACTTTTTTTTCGGGTTTTTTTTTTTTTTTTGCTTCGGGAGGAGGGGACAGGACTGGGGCTGCACCGGAGACCGGACGCGGCCAGGGCAGGTGAGCGGGGGCTGGGGGAAAGTTTGCCGTCTACCCTTACCCCTGCCTCTAACGCTGGGGTAAGGGTAGGCGGTAAGTTAGCAGGGTAAACGTGCGGCAAAACGGCAGGGTAAAAAAGTGATAGTCGGGGCGCGCGTTACTGTATGGGAGGGAATAGCTAATTCGCTCGTTTACATTTAATATACATGCCGCGGGCGGAAGGGGTCACCCGAGGATTTTAAGGCGGTAGGGATGAGTTAAAGGGGATAGTGTATCGCGGGAAGGGCTAACGCGGCTGGAAAGTGAGTAGAAGGTGAGTTAGGAGCAGGGTAAACGCGGCCGCACTTTACTGTATTGATCTGTATGTCTTTTTACATACTGAACACTCCTCACATTCCCAATGTCCTTTCTTTTTCAGTATATCCTGCGTATCAGTTGGCTCCCCTGGAAACCACAAATGTACCACATAATCCTTGATGTTCTTTCCACGTTTATAAGCTATTAAAGGTTTGCGTTGGAAAATAGGATAATATTGTAATAGAGGCCAATACTTTTGTATCAAAAAGGCCACTGCTCCTGCCTTAGCTGTATACTTTAAAACACAAACTGAAAGGTTATCTTCCTCTTTCTTCAGGCGATCTAAGAGTAACCAACTTCTATCAGCATTTAAAGCTCCTTTTTATACTCTCTTAATGATCTTGTTTGGATATTCCCAATTTGATAACTGCCTATATAGAATATCAGAATGTTTTTTAAATTCTTGGGTAGAGGAACAAAAACATTTTAGTCTCAAAAATTGACCCATTGGAAGATTTTCCTGGAGATGTTGCGGATGATAACTAGAGAAATATGAAGCTAAGTGTTCCTATCAGTTGTCTTCTGAAACAATGTAGTACTCAGTTTGTATCCTCTTTTTAAAATAGTCAGGTCCAAATAATTAATGGATTCAAAATCATATATCATAGAGAACTGTATGTTAGAATGTAACGAATTGAGCCATTCAATAAAAAGACCCAATTGTTCCACATCTCCCCACCACAATATCAGGACATCATCAATGTATGTTACCCAAAGGGCTATCTGTTGAACCCATATGGAAGAAAATGAATGCGTTTGTTCAAATCTGGCCATGAACAAATTGGCCAGAGACGGGGCCACTGTTGCTCCCATCGCCATTCCATGTTTTTGCTGGTAGAACTCACCTTCAAAATAAAAATAATTTTCTCTTAAGGCTATCGTGGCCATGGCTATTATAAAGTCTGTGGGAACTCTATGTGGACGAACCATGCTCCAGGACCTCCTGTATTACTTCTAAGTCAGAATTTAGCCAGATAAGTGTACACAAATGATATACCATCATATTTCTACTTCAAAATTTTAAAGGGATATGGGAGTAGATTTTACATGCATTACTTTATTTTTATTTTCTAACATGCACACAATAATGAACTAAGCAGGACAAACTGTAGTGATTGGTATAATCAGGGATTCTTTATTGGTGTTAGCCCGACTCTGGCCGAGTTTCGCTCTTGCAGGAGCTGCCTCAGGGGCTACTACAAGAACAATATTAATTAAAATTACACATGACTGACATACATATACATTGACAAATAAACATAAATATGTGTTAATACATATAAAATGCCACCAACTTAAAAAATGTCACCAACTTAAAAAATGTAAAACATGAATAAAATAATAACATATATAAATAATAACAATAAATTAAAATCAAACCACACGGTTGTGTACTCATATTGTAACAATGTGTGATTAACGTTTATTACGTGACCTTGTGGAACTTATAGCCATGACGTGCACAATTTGTATGTATGTGTATGTCTGAGATCAAAGGGCGAGGTATAAACAGCAGAAAGCCTTTAAAGAGGAGAACTTGCATATTAAGTACTTGTACCAATGGTTGCTTGTATTATCTCACATGAATAATATGAGAACTTCACATCATATCAATTGGAATTACTGGGAAACAGAGAGGGAACGCATAATGTTATATGGGAAATGTACAAATGCTCACATATAATGTATTGTTAACAAAAAAAATGTTTTTGACAGATAAAACCATATAAAAGGTCAAAAAATGAAAACAATGTGATTTAAGGCACTAAAATATATATATAAAAATTAATAAAATGAATAAATAAAACTATATGAGAATAACAATATTTAAAAATTAAAAAATTATGAACTGCAAGCACTGGAATGAGAAGAATGAAAAAATAAAAATAAAAAAATGAAAAAAATGATGAAAAAGTAATCCTATAGGATCACTTTTTCATCATTTTTTTCATCTATCAAAAACATTTTTTTTGTTAACAATACATTATATGTGAGCATGTGTACATTTCCCATATAACATTATGCGTTCCCTCTCTGTTTCCCAGTAATTCCAATTGATATGATGTGAAGTTCTCATATTATTCATGTGAGATAATACAAGCAACCATTGGTACAGGTACTTAATATACAATTTCTCCTCTTTAAAGACTTTCTCCTGTTTATACCATGCCCTTTGATCTCAGACATACACATACATACAAATTTTGCATGTCATGGCTATAAGTTCCACAAGGTCACATAATAAACGTTAATCACACATTGTTACAATATGAGTACACAACCGTGTGGTTTGATTTTGATTTATTGTTATTATTTATATATGTTATTATTTTATTCATGTTTTACATTTTTTAAGTTGGTGACATTTTTTAAGTTGGTGACATTTTATATGTATTAACACATATTTATGTTTATTTGTCAATGTATGTCAGTCATGCGTAATTTTAATTAATATTGTTCTTGTAGTAGCCCCTGAGGCAGCTCCTGCGAGAGCGAAACTCGACCAGAGTCAGGCTAACACCAATAAAGAATCCCTGATTATACCGATCACTACAGTTTGTCCTGCTTTTCAGCATTATTGATCGGCTTCCGATTTGCTTCTTAGGCCCCACAATAATGTACTAACCAGTTTTAACAATTAGTCTATCAGTTCACCCAGGCCAACTGCTGCACATGAAGACCCTCCTGGCTCTTCAACCTGAAGTCCCCCCATTTCACTCAGACCTCTCACCCAGTCATTTTTTCACTTTCAAGATGTTAATGATCATTTACTGTAGATATTGAACAGAGTAAATCTACACAAGTGAAGTGCTAACTTTACATGTGCAAATTGCTTATAAGATAGCAACTTACTCTCATAAATGTGGACCCCTCCACAAAATGCCTCATCCTGCCTCTTTTTTACATGCACAAATTTACTCGTGGACCCTGATTTATGCATGCATGTTGAGGTTTCTAAAATAGCAAATACTCATATGAATGCTAGTTTACATGTGTTAGTGCTACTTTTTACACATGCAACTTTTGAAAATTTACCTTTATAGGCAGATAAGTGGGGTGCCTGTGCTAAATCAGGGTTAAATCAGTACTAAATCCTAACTTTTCTCTCAATCTGTCTTCACCCTGGCTCTAACTATCTTTTAAGGATCTGAATGTAGTGAAAATAGGTGGCTAAATTTAAGGACTCAGCCCTAGTTCAATGTTAAAGGTGTCAGTTTAGATCTCTAACTCCCAAACTTAGGCATTTAAGCCCTTTGAAAAGTGACCACATAACAGAAATTACAAACAAAGGGCCTCGTTTTCCAATATCGCATTAGGGGGCGTTACCAATGCAAATGAGGCTTCTTTCGTGCAGTGGGAAAACATCGCGTGCAGCGATGTTTTCGCCATTCACGAAAACAGTAGCGCAATTCACAATGTGTGATGATTCTTTGGGTGTGTCATTGCAGTGCACAATATTTGCTGGTTTTTGCAATTGAATCAGACAGCCCGTTTCGGGGGGGGGGGGGGGGGGGGGGGGGGGGGGGGGGGGGGGGGGGGGGGAGAGAGAGAGAGAGAGAGAGAGAGAGAGAGAGAGAGAGAGAGAGAGAGAGAGAGAGAGAGAGAGAGAGAGAGAGAGAGAGAGAGAGAGAGAGAGACTTACTATAGTGCCTATGCCCTAGACAGGTATTTTAACCCCTATGGGAGGGCCACCTACTAACTCGGGGTGGGGATTAGGTATGAGTGTCGGGGGTTGGGGGCCACTTTCGCATTCCACATGAGACCTACGGAAAGAACAGTGGTCTCTAGTGAGGATTTGCTGGCCGTCGGAGTGAGGAAACTCATTCCAAGAAGAGATTTGGGCTACGTTCTCTCCACCTAGCTTGTTGTTGCCCAGGTAGAGTGTCCATCAAGCTAGGTGGAGAGAACGTAGCCCAAATCTCCTCTTGGAGTGAGTTTCCTCACTCCGACGGCCAGCAAATCTTCACTAGAGACCACTGTTCTTTCCGTAGGTCTCATGTGGAATGCAAAAGTGGCCCCCAACCCCCGACGCTCATACCTAATCCCCACCCCGAGTTAGTAGGTGGCCCTCCCATAGGGGTTAAAATACCTGTCTAGGGCATAGGCACTATAGTAAGGTTCTCTCTCTCTCTCTCTCTCTCTCTCTCTCTCTCTCTCTCTCTCTCTCTCTCTCTCTCTCTCTCTCTCTCTCTCTCTCTCTCTCTCACTCAATGGGCTGTCTGGAACTATCGTGGACTGTGATAATCCTTTACTGGCCTGTAGTGCAGTCCATACCGCACATTTGAGGGTTGTAGTTATTAGCCGCGCTAACACTGCGGCTGTTCCCCAACTCCGCTCCCTGAATACCAAATTACTAATTTGCAATCGCGTTAACAGCTGTTAACGCGATTTGCGAATTTATCGCACGCAGTAAACTGCTTGGAAAATGAGGCCCAAAGTTTGGGGTAGATTTTAAAAAAGATCGCGTACTTTTGTTCGCGCAGCAGGCGCAAACAAAAGTACGCTGGATTTTATAAGATACGCGCATAGCCACGCATATCTTATAAAATCCTGGATCGGCGTGCGCAAGGCTGCCGATTTTGGGCAGCCTGCGCGTGCCAAGCCGCACAGCCTGCCTCCGTTCCCTCCGAGGCCGCTCCGAAATCGGAGCGGCTCGGAGCGGCCTCGGAGGGAACTTTCTTTCGTCCTCCCCTCACCTTCCCCTCCCTTCCCCTACCTAACCCACCCCTCCGGCCTATCTAAACCCCCCCCCCTTACCTTTGTCCCTCGATTTACGCCTGCTAGAAGCAGACGTAAATCTACGTGCGCCAGCGGACTGCTGGTGCGCCGTCATCCGACCCGGGGGCTGGTCCGGAGGCCTCGACCACGCCCCCGGGCTGGTGCCACGCCCCCGGTCCCGCCCCCGAAACGCTGCGTCCCGCCCCCGAAACACCGCGTCATTCGGACCCGCCCCAACACGCCCCCTTAAAAAAATCCTAGGACTTACGCGCGTCCCTGGGCTCTGCGCGCGCCGGCGGCCTATGCAAAATAGGCGCACCGGTGCGCGAGGGCCCTGCTCGCGTAAATCCGGGCGGATTTACGCGAGCAGGGCCCTGGTCTTGGCCCAGTGCTCATTCATTTTTGCTAGCCTGAAGAGCTAGTTATATGTAATCTCATCATCTATCTGACTTAAGTATATATCAACTCTATGAGGTTGTCAGAGCTTCAACATATTTAAAAAGTGATTTTTAAGCAGTAAGCTTGGCAAATATTATAAATATACTGACATTATTAAATAAATTCTATGAGGGTTATGGGAATCAGAGGAGCACGTGAAATTTTGTTCATGTGATTTTATATTTGTAAAATAGAACAGAGACGTTTGAGGGTATTTTTGAGAATAATATTTACAAGCAATACTATTGTTCTTTGAGTTGCTTACTTTTGGAAACATAAGGAAGTGTACAGTAAATGTTTTAACAGTTGGTTACTCTGTATCCAGAATGCTCGCTGCCCAGTTAATTGGCCCGTGGTTTGGACTCAGACAGGCTGCTAATGATTAGTAGTCCATTATGGCACATGCCCCCAGTAATACCATACTGTGAGTGAATACAAACTTGGCAGGTCTTAGAAGCTATGGCCAGCAGGAGAGGGAGACTGTTTGGGAAAGACCAGGTGCTGTGGTCTGTAGAAAGCAATAACAAACTATTGCAAGACCTTGCCAAGAAGACCATGGTCACATGGTAGGCCATGATCACAGAGATCTCTGAAAACAGAAGAGGAATATACCCCCACCTTAATAAAGGCAATAAAAATGAAATGCAAGTCAACTAACAGCACAAGTGCAGAGGAATAATTTAAATGAGTCACAAATGTTGACTTGCCAGGTAAATATTTGTGAACAAATTTTAAATTTGATATAAGAAAAGAAATCATTGTACATATGGGGCCGGATTTTAAAAGGGTTACACTCGCTGGGCCTATTTTAAAAAGGCCCGGGACGCGTGTAAGTCCCGGGGCTTGCAAAAAGGGGCGGGATGGGGCGGGGCGTGGGTGGGATGGGGTGGAGTCAGGCTCCCAGCGCAGCAGCCTTATTTGCTGCTGTGCCGGGGATCGCGCGCCGGCCAACTGCCGGCGTGCGCAACTTACTTCAGCCCCAGGGCTGAAGTACGTTTTGAAAGAAAAGTAAAAGTAGGGGGGAAAGGGCGGGGGAGGTAGGGGAAGGGAAGGTGAGGTGGGGGGGGGGGTAGGAAAGTTCCCTCCGAGGGAAGGGGGGAAGGCAGCGCAGCTCGGAGGAGGCTCAGCATGCGCAAGGTGCACAATTGTGCACCCCCTTGCACGCGCCGCCCCCGATTTTATAACACGCACGCGCCTGCACACGCGTATTATAAAATCGGGCGTATATGTGCACGTGCCGGGTAGCACGCGCACATGTACGCCGCACGCACTCCTTTTAAAATCTACCCCATGATTTCTGACAAATTTGCCAAGAGGATGAATTGCAGAAATTGGCTTAGTCCTTGATTCTAATCTTTATAGTTTAATTTCAACAACCACAAATTTTTCTTTTAAAATTGTATTTTATTGGATGAAAATCTTTAAGACAATGTCAGTCACATCAGAAACAAATATCCCAGAAGGGAAATCTAAGTCCTTTAAGAAGGCCCTGAAAACTTATTTGAACAAAATGGTGTTCAAAACTGCACAATTATTCTCGTTCTTTCACTGTTAATTTTATTCAGTTGTTAATTGTAGTTTTTTGAGTTTTATGATCATTCAACTTACATTTTATAGATGTATTTATTGTACCCTGCCCTGAACTATGTAAGAGCAGGTAATACATATTTTAAATAAATAAGTAAATAAATAAATCAATAAATAAATAAATTTCCTTCTGCGATATGGTTTGCAATGTGACTACAGTAAGTGTTTTCCTTTTTATTTTTACAATACAATTATAAAGGAAAGAACAAACATTCTGACACTCTCAGATTTTGATTCAGTGCAATTCAGACTTTTAGTACAAGCTTGTTCAGACCAACCTGACTCATCTGGCTGAAGTCTTTCCATAAGGATTTCTTTGATTTAAACAGCCCTGCTAACTTCTGGAGGCCTACGATCATTCACAGCATTTAGATGTTATGCAAGCTTCTGAATCATGAACCAGTCAGCTCCTGGGTAATCAAAGCAAGTCAAAAAATAAGAATCTGTGCCAAATCCAGGATGCCTTAGATTTCTTTGTGTTGAGTCAAATCAGTTCAAATTTATAGCTAGATTCATCATTCTGCTATACCTATAGCAGAATGATGAGCTGTAGTAAAACGCACACTTTCGCACCCATAGCGCCATGGGAAAAGGCGGTGTTATTTCCTGCAGTCCTGCCAGCGTGAATGTGGAAAACATTATCGCCTGCAGCACTGCCGAGCCATAACCCCACCCACACTCCTCTCCTTCCCCCTCATTTCAATATTACCGCTGCAATGCAGCCATTATCATGTGCGGTAGGGCGTTATCGCACATGATAAGGCCCTAACGCATGCGAAAAGGCCCCATTGCGTTTTGATAAATGACCCTGTAAATCTATTATTCTGGAAGAAATTAATTTGTGACTGAAAAAGCCTGAACAACACTGAACCCACCTCTGTTTGGGGGTGGCAGATCCTATCATAAGCTTGCTGCTGGGCAGATTGGACGGACCATTTGGTCCTATTCTGTCATCATTTCTATGTTTCTGTGTTAATTTTCTGGTGACCGATCCAGTAGTGGCTCATGGATTCCTATTTCAAAGTATGTTCAAGGGTGGTCAATTCTTCTGTTTTATCTGGTGTCTTCAGGAGCAAAGGCTACCAATTTAAAATCAGTTAATTCTAGAGAATTTCCCCTTATGTATGGAATAGGAGCATCGCTATTGAAAACAATGTCCAGAAAAGATGCAGTCTGTAAGAATGAAAGCCTCTCTATTGACAAAGCTACGTTGATGTAAATCTAATATCTTGATATATGGCCAGGTTCTTCTTCTCTAGGGTATTATGAGAAGTTCAGGTTTTAATAATATTTGCCTGTCTAATTCTAAGAGAAGCTATGGATAGACTTTTAGTTATTCTATACCCTTATGGGAAAATCTATAGACTTTTGTGTTTATTTATTCCTAACAATGATGCTGTTCTTTATTGGCATGGTTTTTCCTGGCTTCAGTAAGGCATTTCTCTAATTGGCTGCTTCTTGCTTGATGCTTCATGTATGACTTTGTTCTTTGCACCACTGATAGTTCTCTCATTTTTTGAAAAGGCAAATGTTCTATTGATAGATTTTATATTACAGAGTAAACTTGGAGCCTGTAGACTAATTTTCAGTGTTTGTCATCTAATGATACGCCAGTGCTATCTTAATTCCATGCCTGTAACCTGCAATGCTCATCCACAGAAGCTTCACATTACCTCTCTGAGTCAGATATTTTAGTCAACAGAGCAATATTTAACATGTGATATTTAGTTTAAATACTGTATTTAGTCAATTAGCACATTACAGTATACTATAAATGCTTTTTCATCAGGGGCTGAGTTAACCAATGAGGGTGAGTCAGATTATTCTTGTGAACTAGTCTGTCAGGCATTCAACGAATAAAAATCTACATTATGCCTTACTATTATTATAGACTCTGTTACAAAAAAATATTGCATAGGTAGGCAGTTTAATTTATTTTAATTTACAAGTTTATGTTTTGCCTTTTCAAGTAAACACCTGTACAAGGCAAATCACAGCTCAATTTTGGGTTTATATGTGCATGGTACACTGCTTTAAACTCATAAGTTATCTGTATTAATGGTGTATATAAGAATTTTACAATAAACAACAAACAATGATCTTTCTTTATCAGAGGAAAGATTAAAGGCTTGATTAATCAAGGTCTTTTCCCATAAACGCAGAATGGAAGAAAAGCCTCAGTGACTTAGGCTCGAAAAGATGGAAAAACCCAACCAAATGCAGTTATATACTAATTCATGTAGTTATTTTCTTATGGGTAGATTTTTATTCGGCCATGCACATAATTTGCGGCCTTTATTTTTTTTTTTTATATACCAACATTTGATCTCAATTGAGATATCACACCGGTTTACATTCAGGTACTGTAGGTATTTCCCTATCCCCAGAGGGCTTACAATCTAAGTTTGTGTACCTGAGGCAATGGAGGGTAAAGTGACTTGCCCAAGGTCACAAGGAGCAACAGCAGGCCTTTATGCGCATGGCCGGGCCTTGCGCATGCCGAGTCAATTTTCAATAAGGCCCAGCCATGCACGTAAAGGCCGGTACACGCACAAGTGCCAGCCTTCCTGAAAGGGGTGGGCCCAGGGGAGGGACGGGGCAGGCTGGGACAGCGCCATTGTTTTGCTGTTCTGGAGCCTTGCACCGGCCAGCTGCAAGCATGCGCAACTTACTTCAGGATGAGCCCTGAAGTAAGTACTGAAACAAAACAAAAAAAAAAAGGAATAGGAAGGGTTTAGGGGGTGGGGAGGGAAGGGGAAGGGGAAGGGAGGTTATGTGGGGGGTAAGCAAGTTCTCTCCCAGTTCGCTCCTTAATTGGAGAGGACTTGGAGAGAACTGGGGAAGGCTGGGATGCATCACTGTGTGGAAATTACATAAGTTCCCCCCCCCCCCCCCCCCATTTTCCTAGGCAAGGCATGATTGTCATAATGCGATCACCAAACATTGCATCTAAGTATCCCATAATCCCAATGTCAAACGTGCATAAATTAGCTTTCTTAAAATTGCCCTCCCTCAATGCAGTTAAAATCATGTGCATTGTTGGCCTGAATTTAAAACACGCATTTGTGTAAAAATTGGGAGTTACGCACGTAGCCAGGCCCTGCATGTGCCGCGCACATTTTCGGAAGAGCCCGGCCACATGTGCAAACCCCAATATGCGTCGAAGTGCCAGACCTCTAGAAAGGGGCAGGCCAGGGAGGGGAGGAGCAAGTTGGCGGGTGGGCTGGGACAGCACCATTCGATGCTGGGGAAGCAGCTGGCCAGTGCGCGGAGATTACTTCTGCTCTGGGGGAGCATTAAGTAGCAAAATAAAAAATTTGGGGATGGTTAGGGTGGGTTTAGGGGGCGGGGAGGGGAAGAGGGAGGAAGGATAGAGTTAGGGGTAGGAAAGTTCCCTCCCAGTCCGCTCCTTAATTGGAGCAGGCCACCCACCCGCACATGCGCACGTGGACATGAAAATCTGGCGTGCATGTGCGCATGGGACCCGTATTTTATAACATGCGTGCGTCATGTGCGTGTGCTGGGAACATGCGCATGCGGGTCTTAAAATCAATCCCTTAGGGGCTATGGCAGCATTTCTGGAAATTGTTTTTTTCTTTAAATTCCCCCTTTCATGTCACTTCAAAGTAGATTACATTTATGTACTGTAGGTATTTCCCTATTCTCAGAGGGCATACAATCTAACAGCCAAGTTTACTAAGCATTTTTCCCATAGACACAGAATGAGAGAAAAGTCTTAGTAAATCAGGTCCAGAGTTTGTACTTGAAGCAATGGAGGGTGAAAGTCACAAGGAGCATCAGCATGTCTGTAGCCTGCTGCTCTAATCAATAGGCTACTCTTCCACTCCAGGAGAACAGGATTAGAAATTAATGTGCTTAGATTGACTTGTAAAAACAATGTGTGCTATTTTTGCTAGAATTTTTCTCCTTCTCCACTACCATCTGACCCTATCTGCTTGTTCAGGACCAGAGCCAGGTGTGTGCAGCAAAGACTCCCCACGCATTCAAGAAAAACACTCACTGTGAAGCAGATATGACTCAGAATTCTTCTTTGACAGAATGTAATGATTTTTTACTTGGGGGAAAAAAGAATAACTATTATATGAACTATCACATGGTTCTGTACATAGAGATTGTACTGGTGTAACCATAACCAACACAATAGACAGGGAGGAAGATGGAGACTCAACTCATTCCTAAAGCTTAATTTCTATGCAGATGCCCTTGCAGACACACTCCGTCCCATACAGGGTTAGGTGACATAGCTGGGAATTGTTAACCTCTTGCTGTCTAGGCTGGTGGATGACTTTCTGTTATTAGACTTCCAACATCCCTTCACATTGGTGGAATGGTCAACTCTCAAAACCCATCCTCTCCATGATGTCCCTCTGGCAGTCTCTGGTGGAAACTCCACAACTGTCTATACCACTTTCCTTCTTTCACTAGTCTCTCATCTTTGTGGTTTATCTATGACCTCACAGGTTGAGAATTCTGGTATTTCCTGGACCTGCGTTCTGTAGGAGAATCTTCAGGCTAGTATACCATTTGTTTTCCAGGTAGACTTGAAATATGGGTTCCTCTTTAGGCTAGTTTTCTTCAGTGTTACCCTGGACCGTTCAAAGTTTCCTCCTTCTTTGTCTCAGCTGGTTGTTGTTATAATTAGTGAGGTTTGGGTGGACCCTTGGACACTGTGGCAGCTGACCACGCCCACAGGGGGAAGTCCAGTGAGGGGCCACAGGTCAGGCTCAGCTCTGGACACACAAACACAGATATTTCTTTATTTAGACAGTTTGAGAAGCCACCAGAGGTGGCAGTAGTGAGTCGGGAGTGGGGGTGGGGTTAGCTCTATGACTGTCATGTGTTCAGTGTGTCTCGCATGTAAGGACCATCTATCAGATGTGTCCCAACAGAAAAAAGCTTGAGGACCACTGCTGTAGACAATGGCTGTGAAAAATATCTTTACTACTTGTTCTGTGGCTGGTTGTATCCAAGTCAATTTACTAAAGCAATTTGGTGTTTCTCTCGTTCCTAGCACTCTTAGCTGCTTCTTTGTCTCAGCTAATAAGAACATAAGAAATTGCCTTAATAGATCAGACTGAGGGTCTAACAAGCACAGCATCCTGTTTCCAGCAGTCAATCCAGGTTACAAGTACTTGACAAATACCGAAACATTAAATTGCAAGTAATAAGCAGTGGCTATTCCCTCAATCATCATGATTAATATCAGTTTATGGACTTCTCCCCCAGGAACTTATCCAAACTTTTTTTAAACCCAGCTGTACTGATTGCCTTAACCACATCCTCTGGCAATGAATTCCCAAGCTTAATTGTTCATTGAGTTAAGAATTTTCTCTGATTTGTTTTAAATTTATTATTTATTTATTTAGAGGCTTTGCTATACCGATATTAGTGGGTACATCATATCAACTTACATCCAAACTGCAGGTAGAAATTACATTAAACAGAGAAAGGGGTTGAGATAAGGGTGAAAAAAAACTAGAGGAGTAGCTAACGAAGGCGAGAGATATAAGGCTGCAGGAGAAGTAGCATGATAACACATGATAACATCATAACATAGTAACATCATAATATAGTAACATCATAACATGGCATGAGTGTTAGTAGTTTAGAGACAAAAGCTGAGGGGGTGAGTTTATGGAGTAGGGTCCTAATCTGGGTATGCATGTTTGTGCTATTGTTACGTGGAGAGGTAGACCCCCTGGGCCGAGACGAGGTTGGTGCTACCTATAGGAGGGCTTCCTACAAGTCCTCATCATCGGGAGGTGGACGCAGGTGGTGGAGTCCCAACCAGACCTTCACGTATACTAGTCCTCGTTCCCCACAGATTGAGCCCTTGGGTGCCGGGGCCGGCAGGACTTAGGAGCGGGTCTCCAGAAGAAGACGAGCTTGAAGACAGAAGGTGGAAGCAAGGTTGGGTGTACCAGAGATCAGAGCCGGCGGCAAGCAGGAGGATCCAGGAATGGGCCAAAGGTCAGGGCAGGCAGCTAGCAGGAGAAACGATGAGCAGCTAGGAGGTCAGGGCAGGTAGCAGACAATGCAGAATCCAGGGACGAGCTGAGTCAAGAATCAGAAAAGCAAGCCGAGGGGACGAGGAGCCGGGACAGGGACCGGAGCACATGGAGCAAGAACAGGACCAAACAGAGCAGGAACAGGAACAGGAACAGGACAACATGGAGCAGGATCAGAGCAACTAGTAGCTCTGAACAGAGCAGGACCTGTTGCTGAGGCAAGGATGGGGCAGCAGGAGCTGCCTTAAGTAGGACCTGAGGGTGATGTCAGCATCTGGGGCCATGGGAGGTTTTCCTGTCACGGCCCCTTTAAATCTGTGGGAGGCTTGGGCTGGCTCGGGGGGTGAGTGTGGCCAGTCGTGAGGCTCCGTGGCCAGCCACTGCAACAGCACCCTCTCCTCTAAGCCCCCTTCACAAGGGCTTGGGTTTCTTCAGGTGAGTGGTATGAAACTTCTTGAGGAGTTTTTTCTCCAGGATGTTGGACGTGGATTCCCAAGAGTTTTCTTCTGGGCCATACCCCTCCCAGGCTATTAGATACTCCCATCTCTTATTTCGGCGACAAACATCCAATATTTCCTTACTTGGTACATTTCGTCTTCCTCAATGGAGACCCTTTGTGGGTCAGGCAGTCTCCAGTTTGGCCAAGTCAGGATCACTGACTTCAGTAGGGAAACATGAAAGACATTGTGAATTCCCAATGATGCAGGGAGGCGGAGCTAATAAGTGACTGGAGTGATTTGTCGTAGAATGGGGAAGGGGCCAATGTAATGGGGTGCCAGCCTCTTGGAGGGTAACCAAAGTCGTATATTGCAGGTGCTCAGCCATACTTTGTCTCCGGGTTTGAGCTGTGGAGCAGGACGCTGATGTCTGTCGGTAATGGTCTTTGCTCTCTTGGCGGCTCTGCGGATGTCTCGATTTGAGACCAAAGTACCTGAAGCTCATGTGCTGTTAACTGAGCGGCAGGAGATGGAACAGACAAGAGAGTACAGGAAGAGGAGGAGAGGTTGGCTCCCATACTTGAAGTGCAAGTTGTGAGAGAACTCTGCCCATGGAAGGAGTTTGGCCCAGTTGTACTGTTGCTCATTTACAAAAGCCCACAGGAAGGTCTTCAATGTACGGTTAGTCCGTTCCCCTTGGCCGTTGGCCTGGGGGTGGTAGGCCATGGTGAAATCTAGCTTGATATTAAACTTGCAATAAAGGGATTGCCAGTACTTAGCAGTGAATTGGATCCCACGGACAGAGATGATGTGACAAGGTAGTCCATGGAGGTGGAAGATATGGGAGGTGAATAGCTTTGCCATCCACTACCCTAGGAGTGGATGGAGTGGATGGAAGTGCCGGGAGGGCGATGAAATGAGCCATCTTGGAAAAGCGGTCGGTGATGACCGAAATTACTTGGTTGCTGCTAGAAGAGGGGAGATCTACCACAAAATCAGTAGATATGTGAGTCCAGGGTTCCTTGGAGGCCGGAAGAAGCTGTAACAGCCCCCAATGTCATCCCACCAAGGGCTTTTCTTGAGCACAGGTGGGACGCAAGTCCACATAAGCCTTCACGTCCTTGTCTATCAACAGCCACCAATAATACTGCTTGAGCAGAGAAAGGGTCCGCGCATGACCAGCACTCGTTCTCGGAGTCGGGTCAGGACCACCATCTTTCCTGGAGGGACTGCTTGGGAAGTGGCCAACAGGATATGTGCCTTAATGATGTAGCCAGGAGGGTCTGGGTTATCTTCGAGCTCCAAGGACCGAGAGAGTGCATCGACCCTGATGTTCTTGGCGGTTGGCCTGTATTTCAGCACAAAATCAAAGCGGTTAAAAAACAGGGACCAGCGTGCTTGGCGGGCATTTAGACGCTGGGCATGACGAAGGTGCTCCAAGTTCTTATGATCGGTATAGACAGTGATGGTATGTTGTGCCCCTTCCAACCACTGTTGCCATTCCTCAAAAGCCAGTTTTATGGCCAGGAGCTCCTTATCCCCGATGCCATAACCTGTAAGTAATATTGTAGTCAAATGACTATATTTCACATTTTCTCCTATGAATCTCTGCCTTTCTGTGATTTTTGATATGGCATTAATATGTTTCAACATTTCTTGGAATTCTTTCAGCCTTAAATTGTATAATTTATGAAGCATGAACCATTTGCTATTTAAATTACACCTCTTATGCAATCTCTTCAGACTATCCCATGTTTGGTTTGGGTGATATTCACATGGATGTGCATTAATTGATCGTTCTCAGCAAGAAGAGAAATAATACTTTTGAATTTATATTTTATTTATCCCAATCTTGTATATATTTTAGTAGGTCTGTCCTTAATGCATATTACATCCCACAATTTATCTTTATTCAGCAGCATTTTCATCTTAAACTTTCATATCTGATTATTACTTGGTGGTTGCAGCTCTAAGATCTGTGGTGGAAGCTAGGCTTTCTGAGTTAATTGTTTGTTTTTGTTCAACTCACTATTTCTGATCACAGCAGAATGCCAGCTTCACTGGCTTTGCTCCATAGCCTGCTTCTTTTCTGCTTGTGTTACCCTAGACCAGTGCTGCTTCTTTGGGTCTTCAGCTTTTTCTGGGCCTGTAAAACTGGTAGAAATGTTTTCCTTCTCTGCTTGTTCAGGGTCAGAACTGGATGGATGAGGCAGAGCAGGCTGGATGAGGTAAGATAGGCTGGACAAGGCAAAGCAAATTAGAAACTGAAGGCAGGAACAGGCTGAGAGCTGGATACAGATACTAGCTGAGGGCTGAATATAGGTACTGTCTGAGTGCTAGATACAGGTACTGGCTGGGGCTGGTTACAGAGCACAAGCTGGGCTGGATCTGAGGCAAAGGACAAGGGCAAGGCCTTTGGAATAGACAAGGAAGTGATCTAGATGGAGCAGGATAAGGACCAGACAAGGATAGGAATGGACAAGACAGGTATCAGAGAACAAGAAAGCTCAACAGGGCTGAGACTGATCAAGGTAATCCTAGTGGGCCCAGAGGCTGTAAGGTAAGACAGAAAAGCCCAAGAGGGCACAGAGCAAGGCAGAGAGGCCTAAGAGGCCACAGAGTAAGGCCAGAAGGCCTGGAAGGACCAAGAGCAAGGCAAGAGGCAAAGAGAGGCCAGAGAGCATAGTGATAGGCCAAGAGAGTCCACAAGGCAAGGCAGGAGGCCCAAAGGGTCTGCAAGGCATGGCAGAAGGCCTGGATAGGCCACAAGTCAAGGCAGAAAGCCAAGATAGGCCATAAGGTAAGGCAGGAGGCCTGGGTAGGCCACAAGACAAGACAGGATAACCAAGTAATAGTGGCCAGGTCATAGAGCTGAGGGGCTCAATGAAGAAGCAGCGAGGTATTGAGTAGGCTGAGTTAAGTTTAGCTGAAGCTGAGGTGTGGTGTGACCAGTGAGGAGATAACTAGTAGAACTAGGAGTGAGGCTTGCTGAGGAACCCTGTTGGAAGAAAAGTGCAGCAGGCGGAATCTTGGCACAGGGAGATTGAATAGCAGGCTAAACCATGACTGTACCCCCTTAAGATCCCCTCCTCTTGGGTCCCATTGACCAAGGAGGCTGTGGTCAGTAGGTACTAGGTTTCTTTGAATTGCAGTTGGCGGAGTCCAGATTTTTACTGAAGACAAAGGTATTTAGCACAGAAATGTTGAACTGGTGTTTCTCTGGGACAGTGTTCTTGGCCCAGAGTCTTTCTGAGGCCGTGGTCTAGGATCAGCATGTTTCTGAGGTATTGGTTGTAAACCAGAACTTTGTTCACACTGAATCATGGAATCAAGTTCTCTGAGGCACTGAAGCACTGAATCAGGTTCTCTGGAGTGCTGAGATGCTAAAACAGGGTGTTTCTGGCATTGAAGCATGAGGCCAGAGCTTCTCTGATGCTGACACATGAAATTAATATCTCTAGTGCTGAGATATTAGGCCAGAATCCCTCTGGTGCTAGGTGGCAGTGCTGGTATCTCTCCATGACTGGGCAGCAGTCTTAAGGTCCCTCTGAGAAGAACCATTAGTTAAAGGTCTCTCTGAAGCTGCACCTTTGGTTCAAAGTCTCTCCAAGGCTGTTAGTTCAAGATCTCTCTGTAGGTGAACTGCTGGCTCAGAACCCCTCTGTACCTGGACAGCTGGCTCAAAGCCCCTCTGAGGCTGGACAGCTGGCTCAAAGCCCCTCTGAGGCTGGACAGCTTGCTCAAACCCCTCTGAGACTAGATGGCTGATCCCAGGTCTCCTAGATGCAGGGTTGCTGGACCAGACAGTCTCTGGTGCTGGGTCACTGAGCCAGACTCTTTCTGATACCAGGTGGCTGGGCCAGGGGCTCTCTGGGACTGGGTAGCTGATCCAGAAGGCTCCTCCAGAAGCAAAGCAGCTGGATTGGCTTGCTCCTCCTGGAGTTGATCAGCCAGACTGGACTGCTTGTTCTGGAGCAGATTAATTGGACTGGGTTTGGTCTGAATCCCCAAATGAGATGGAATAGCATCTTCTTGGTGTTGTGGCTGGAATAACTGAAATGGAATTCTTCAGAAGAGGATCTGTGAGCTGGGTCTCTCCTGGAGTGGTGTAGATGGAATCACTATTCCCTCAAGCTGGGAAGATAAGATAGAATGTACAGATGACAATAAAGGTGTTTCATCAGTGCATATTGACTGAACAGAAGCACCGGATTTCCCCTGAAGACAGAACTGCAATTCTGGTGAGAACAGCCATCTAGAGTGGCTTCAGTGAAATAGGATTGGAGTTTTTCCTGAGCCTCGTACACTCAGGAGAGATTCTGAGAAGACACATACTGCTTCCCTATGAGTATGAGCTGACCTTATTAGCAGTTTACTACCTGCGTCTGAGGGCTGGTAGGTTATTGGGACTGAATCAACTAGTTCTTTCTTTTTTAAAAAAAGGTTTGGACAAGTTTCTGGAAAAAAAGTCCATTAACCATTACTAAGGTAGAGTTGCAGAAATCCACTGCTTATTCTTGGGATCCTGCTAGGTACTTGTGACCTGGTTTGGCCACTGATGGAAACAGGATACTGGGCTTGATGGATCTTGATCTGACCCAGTATGGCAAGTCTTCTGTCAAACTGAGGCAGAAGAACTGAAAGAGTACTGCAACAGGAACAAAACTTACCTTTGCTAGTAAGGAATTTAAATTAAACTGCAAGTGGTGCTTGAATTAACTCCACTTTTCAAAGAGGCTGTGCTGGGTGTTAAAGCAGAATTTACCTTTACAGGTACTGGTTTTAATTCGCTGTGACTGGATTTACTTGTGCCTGGATGAGCTGTGGTCTTAAAGTGGCAAGATGTAATTTAACTAACTGTGATTTTCAAGGAGACTGTGCTGGGTATTAAAGCAGAATGTACCTTTAAATGTGCTGGTTTTATTTCTCTGTAACTGATTTTACATGTGTTTAGATGAGCTGTGATTTTCAAAGGAGCTGAGCTTGAAGCTTCCTCAGCAGATTGCATGCCTTTTAAACTATTAGTAGGAGAAACCACAGCATTAGAGGTTTTTTAATACATAGTGCACATTCGTCTATAAATTGGACACTGAACTGATTGCAGAACAAAATGGATAGGCTCTGACAGGAAGCATATACCTAGGAGGGCATTTACATTTCCACCAGGTGGGATTAAGGGACCCCCATCCCATACAGTCTAGAAATATCAGAGAATTTCTAGCTGAAAATTTCTTCCAATAAGCTAGGCTCTGGGGTATAATCGGATCATTAGGAAGTGGAATCCGTAGTTTGGGAGGTCCAGCACAACTGTGTAACATTTGCCAGTTGTGGGGTTAGCCTGAAACTGGCAGCACTCACCCCCAGATTTCTGTAGCCTCTGGGATAGCCTGGAAGTTGCTGCTCTCCTCTTCAGCAGAAGGAATGCCGCACAATGCCACCATGCTGCTCATCCCATGGTCGTCCTTAAGCCCCATGGTGGGAAGCAAGACTGCTGTTGCTTCTGAATGATGTCACACAGTGTTAGCACCGTCGGCACTAATGGGACGCAGCCACCTTCCCTTACCCGTGGTCTGCCTGTTCGGGCTTCCTCAGGGATCTATGCTGCAGCAGGAAGTCACTACCGCCGCTCCCCGTCTACTCGGGGCTTCCTGCAGTCGCGTGGAGCTCTGATGCTGCTGGCCCCGATTCCCCTGGGCGTCCCCTAGATCGCATGTGTGCCGAGATCCCGCCTCTTAAAGGGGCCACGGCGGGAAAACCAGGCCCGGCCCCTAACTGACGTCAGGACTCACTGGCTTTTTAAGGAAGCTTCCCTGGCCACACTTTGACTTGGCAATACATCTTCTTGGTGCTTCCTGCTGCTTCTGCATTGGATCCTGTTCCTGTTCCTGCCTCTCTTCACCAGACCTGGACCCCTGCTTCCTCTTCTCCCTTCGGATGGATCTCCCTGGCTTGATCTCTGGACTGGACCTCATGTTGCCTAATTGCTGCCTACCACCAACCATTAGACTGGACTTCTCGTTGCCTGATTGCCGCCTGCCACCGACCACTGGACTGGATCTTGCATCGTCTGCTTCCCACGTCTCCACAGGGGCCCTCCTAAGCCTAACTGTGCAGGGATTACACAAACTATGGGAGGACACCCAGCGACTAGAAACATAGAAACATAGAAATGACTGCAGAAGAAGACCAAACGGCCCATCCAGTCTGCCCAGCAAGCTTTCACACTTTTTTCTCATACTTATCTGTTACTTTTGGCTCTTATTAGTAACTTTTTGGTTCTAGTTACCTTCCACCCGCGCCATTGATGTAGAGAGCAGTGCTGGAGTTGCATCTAAGTGAAGTATCTAGCTTAATTGGTTATGGGAAGTAACTGCTGCAATAAGCAAGCTACTCCCATGCTTATTTGTTTACCCAGCCTGTGCCATTCAGTCCTTGTTGGTTGTTGTCTGAATATAATTCCTCTTTTCTTTAATCCCCCCTGCCGTTGAAGCAGTGAGTTGCGCTGGATATGTATTCCAAGTGAAATATCAGGCTTAATTGATTTGGGGTAGTAACTGCCGTAACAAGCAAGCTACACCCATAATTATTTGTTTACCCATACTATGTAATTCAGTCCTTGTTGGATGTTGCCTGAATATAAATCCTTTCTTCTCCCCCCCCCCTGCCGTTGAAGCAGAGAGCTATGCATTGAAAGTGAAGTATCAGTCTTTCCCCGCTGCCGTTGAAGCTATGCTGGATATGCATTGAAAGTGAAGTATCAGACTTATTTGGTTTGGGGTAGTAACCCCCGCAAGAAGCAAGCTACTCCCCGGTTTTTTGTGAATGCAAAACCTTTTTACTACATTTCCTCTTGCCATTGAAGCATAGAGCAATGCTGGAGTCACACTGACAGTGAGTATGTTTAATTTAATTTAATTTATTATTTTTATATACCAACATTCATCTCAATTGAGATATCACACCAGTTTACATTCAGGTACTGTATTTCTCTATCCCCCGAGGGCTTACAATCTAAGTTTTTTTTTGTACCTGAGGCAATGTAGGGTAAAGTGACTTGCCCAAGGTCATAAGGAGCAACAGCGGGACTTGAACCTTGGTCTCCTGGTTCATAGTCCACTGCTCTAACCACTAGGCTATTCCTCCTCCTCCCATTATTGAATAATATTGAATAAGGGATTTAATCTCTAGGTAGTAGCTGTCATTCCCGCAAGCTACCCCCATGCCTCTTCTCTTCATTCACATCCTCTAGACTTTATGGATCCACAGTATTTATCCCACGCCCCTTTGAAGTCCTTCACAGTTTTGGTCTTCACCACTTCCTCCAGAAGGGCGTACTAGGCATCCAGCACCCTCTCCATGAAGAAATACTTCCTGACATTGGTTCTGAGTCTTCCTCCCCGGAGTTTCAAATCGTGACCCCTGGTTCTGCTGATTTCTTTCCAATGGAAAAGGTTTGTCATTGTCTTTAGATCATTAAAACCTTTCAAGTATCTGAAAGCCTGTATCATATCACCTCTGCTCCTCCTTTCCTCCAGGTGGTAGGCAGAATAAGTCATTCGATGAAGACCCTCCACTTTTTTGTAGCCAAACGAAACACTGATACACATCGTAGGCCTGCTCCTCAACTCCAGCCTGGAGACAAAGTTTGGCTCAGCATGCGCTTCATCCAGCTAAAACCCCCGTCCATGCAATTGGCCCCTCATTACATCGGGCCCTTCCCAGTGCTCCGCCTTATAGGGTCAGTGACCTACCAACTACAGTTACCAACATCATTGAGGATTCATAACTTCTTCCATATTTCCCTCCTGAAGCCAGTAGTACTCTCCTGGCCCAGCAAGAGCCCCCAGAACCTCTGCCGCTAGCCTCGGAGGATGACACCATCTACCACGTATTCGAGGTGTTGGACATTAGAAAGAGAGGCCAGAGGTGGGAGTATATACTGTCCTGGGAGGACTTCGGGCCCAAAGAAAACTCCTGGGAACTCTCATCCAATATCCTGGACAAGGACCTCATTGCACAGTTTCATGCCGCTCATCCTCAGAAACCTAGACCTCCTGGGAGGGGGCCTAGAATGGGGGATACTGTTAGCACTGCCAGCACTAATGGGACGTGGCCACCTTCCCTTACCCGTGATCTGCCTGTTCGGGCTTCCTCAGGGATCCGTGCTGCAGTGGCAAGTGACTGCCCTGCTCCCCATCTACTCGGGCCTTCCTGCAGTCGCATGGAGCTCTGATGCCGCCGGCCCCGATTCCCCTGGGTGTCCCCTAACTTGTGCGTGTACCGAGATCCCATCTCTTAAAGGGGCCGCGGCCATAAAACCAGGCTCAGCCCTTAGCTGGTCAGGACTCACTGGCTTTTTAAGGAAGCTTCCCTGGCCACACTTCGACTTGGCAACAGGTCTTCTTGGCGCTTCCTGCTGCTTCTGCGTTGGATCCTGCTCCTGCTTCCTGTTTCTGCTTCACCCACCCTGTTCCTGTTCCTGCCTCTGCCTCTCTTCGCCTGACCCAGACCCCTGCTTCCTCTTCTCCCTTCGGATGGATCTCCCTGGCTTCATCTCTGGACTGGACCTCACGTTGCCTGATTCCTGCCTGCCACGACCATTGGAATGGACCTCACTTTGCCTGATTGCCACCTGCCACTGACCAATGGACTGGATCTTGCATCGTCTGCTTCCCACATCTCCACAGGGGCCCTAAGCCCAGCCGATCCCGGCCCCCAAAGGCTCAACCTGCGGGGAATGGGATTGGTATTGGTGAAGCTCCAGCCAGCCCCTGCCTTCCGTCAGCCTCGCCTCCTGTCATTGGAAACCTGCGGCAGGTCTTCCTCCCAGGTAGCGTCAATCCCAGCCACAGTTCAAGGGTCCACATTTCCACCGAGGTCATTACATACGGCTCCATATATATGCCCCAGCTGCTCATCCCAGCATTGCCTTAGCAATGGGACTCCTGCCTAGCAGTACATGTTGCCAGCCTGACTCATGCTTGCCTCATCCAGCCTACCTTTTCCTTACCTCATCCAGTCTGCCTCATCCTTCCATCATTCAGTCTGACTTGTTTATCTGGTGTCCTACCTTGTCCATTTATAGGGATGTGAATCGTTTTTCTGATTGATGAAAATATCATACGATATTTTCTCAGCCGTCAGGTATCGGGGGGGGGGGGGGGGGGGGGGTGTCCCCAAAAATGATAGGAAAACCCCACAAAAATTTTGTGTGGTTTTCTTATCATTTTTTGGGGGGGGGCACACAGAAAAACAACCCCCAAATCCACCCTGACCCTTTAAATCGAATTATTTAAAATCCCCCACTCTCCCGACCCCCCAAAACCTTTCTAAAGTACCTGGTGGTCCTGCGGGGGTCCCGGGAGTGATCTCCTGCTCTCGGGCCAACGGCTGCCACTAATCAAAATGGCGCCGATGGCCCTTTACCCTTACCATGTGACAGGGGCTATTGGTGCCATTGGCCGGCCCCTGTCACATGGTAGGAGCAATGGATGGCCCACTGGATCACCAGGTACTTTAGAAAAGTTTTTGGGGGGTCGGGAGGGTGGGGGATTCTAAATAATTAAATTTAAAGGGTTGGGGTGTTTTTTTTTTTTCTTTGGCTCGGGACAGCCAAACAAAAGCGCTCAGAACTGTGGGAAACAAGTCTGGTACCGATTCACATCTCTATTGTCCAGCTTCTTCAATCTGTCCTCCTTGTCTTTATCCTGCCTCTGCCTGACTTCTTGGATTTGACCTCTGCTTGAACCACTGCTGACTTCACATAAAAAAACCTGTTAAACACTAAGAAACAAAACACACTGGCAGCCTGGTAAGACTCTTCAGTCTCTGAGCTTGCACTGCTCACCTCATTGGTATCCAGACAGAGATAAAAAAATAATGAGCATTGTTGTGACTGCAGTCTCTACACTGTTTCCCACTCTGATCCTCTCCCAGTGAAGAGAAAAATAAAAAACAGCAGCAGTGCATTGCTTTTCTTTCTGGCACAGTGAGTGTGTGAGACTTCATGCACAGAGAAGAGAAAAAGCAGCCCTTTACCAGTGCAAAATCCCAAAATCTGTTCGTTTTTTGAAAATTCTGTAGGAGCATCTAGAAACACATCTTTCTTAGTGAAGAGCTACAGAGCTTCTTGGACATGCTCAGACTTTACAGTGGGAGGAAATCAGCATTACTTGATCCATTTAGTAACTATAGGCTAGTTAAAAAGATGCTACACTGTGATTTGTCCTCTGGCTAGTCTCCTTGCCAACTTGTCCTGCCTTGGCTTTGACAAGGATGTGAGGTAACACAGACAACATCTGGTTGCTATAGTTACCATTTGTTGTTTTTTTCTCAACAGTACACAGACTTCAATGGGCTCAATACATAGACTCCAGTGGGCCATAGAAATGTGTGGGAAACATAAATGAATGGGACGAAGATTATTTGTTTCATATGTGGGATCCCTCCATTCATTTTTGGGGGCCACAAATGAAACAAATATGAGTATATTCATTATGTTTTTCCCATTCATTTCAAATGAAATGCACATCCCTAGTAGGCAGAATGTGCTAAGGATTATTTGGAGGTTCCCCCCCTTAAGACAACGCCTATATTAGTCTAGATATATGGTGGCTTCATAGTTCTGACTTGTAGAGGGCGAAAAATTGTGAAACTGATATGACTAATATTCAGATCCTGCTCCTGTTTCTCTTCTTTCATTCTCTTGACAAGAGTCTGTGAATCAGCGGTGGTGGAAAATTAATATTTCTCTCCATAAGTATTCCCAAATATGTCAGAAGCTGAATGAGAAATGCGATGAGTAGATTTCAATGATCACTTCGGGCTAGTAGATGTAAATACTTTGTGGAAAGCAGAAAAAGCATATAGGAGGAGACACCTACTTGCTATTACAGCCAGAGAAAAAAAGAACAAGAAAAAAACAAACATAGCTGGAGAAAGCAATTCATGTTTTAATTTAATTTTGTATTTCTAGACCTCTTTTCCAATTTTTGCTGAAGGAGGTTTGCAGCTTTTTTTTTCCCAAAGAGGATCAGGAAAGAACTATTGGCAACAAGGAATCAGCTTAATATACTTTTGAATGAGCGGATTGTATGGTTGATGAAATTAAACAGGAAGATTTCATTATGAACAAAGTAATAAACCGGTGGGTATTTTGGTAAGGCAGCTCAAAGGGAGTAGGGCCTCTTGTAACACCAAAGTGACTCAGGAGGATGGCATGAATATTTCCTGTCCTGGGGAAATTGCAAAGAAATCCATGAGTTATTTTGAAATAGTTCTATACCTCACAGGAAGACTGTGACCTGGGTAAAATAAAACAATTCCCGGAAGAAATCCAGCTACTTTGGTGAGAAACTGGGGATATAGAAATGCTGAACCATCCAATTTTTAAAAAAATGGATATTATTGAAGCAATCTGTACACTGAATTGAAGAAAAGCATAAGGTAGATAAGCATAGATTCAGTATGGAGAACTATACATCATTTACACAGAAAACTGCCCCAGCACTAACTTGGGTTTTTCAGAATGTTTTGTCTACAGGACTTTTACCAAAGTTCATGTACCAAGCTGCCATTTCATTGATTCATAAAGAAGGAAAACCCAGAGAAATGTGAACATGCTACAGGTCGTTTTCTTTACTGAAAGCTTTGCAAAGGTTTTTCTTTCCTTCACTTATAAATAGGGGCCATGTACAGTTTATAGGGGGCAGGCATTCTTATGACAACATTGTGTGCAATTACGGGTGATCCAGAAGTCTAGAATAGAGAGTGAGGCATCAGTTTTAATTTCCCTGGATATGGGGAAGGTCTTTGAGTGGAATGGCGTTTTCTGAAGGTTTTGTATAGATTTAAATTTGGAGACTTTTTTGAATACGTTATGGCCATGTACAAAGCCCACTGGACCACCAGGGATGTTAGTAAGTCTTGGGGAGGCATCGGGATGGTGGGGAGGGGTATTTTAAACTGCTGATACCGATTGGTCGGTATTTTAAATAAAGCTTGTTTAATGATAAACAGTCCCTTCAAATGTGATTGACAGCTGAAGTTTCCGGGCGGGTGGCTGGGTATAAATGTTGTTGAAGGAAGTGAAGATATGAGTTTGAACGCTGAGGCGCCATTAATGCTGCAATTGAAACTACGGTACAATTATTTCATATGTAGTGATACTTTTTGAAGGTAGGAAACTACGAGAATGAAATAGTTAACAACTAATTTGGGAATGAAATGTTTAATGGGTGGTGTTGGGTGAGACGTATTCATGTAGTGAGAATTTTTAACATTGTTGTTTGTTTTAGGTTGAATTGATTGACTAGAGCGTCAGAAAGGCAAATATGAAATTATGATACAAGGCACCCCCTGATGAAGACTGGAAACAGTCGAAACATGGCCCATGTCGGGACAGTGTTAAAATAAAATAAACTACAGTGAGAGCTAAGTATAATTTTTAGTGTGAATAATGCTTCATTAAATAGAAATTAGATTTAATGAAGTTTTTGGGTTTTGGGTTTAAAGAAAATAAAGTTTTTAAGTGGATTAAATAAAAATAGTGGGATTAGACGGGAAACAACATCAAATGATTATAATACAGTGCTTGACAAACTGCTGATACTGCCTGCGGCCCATTGCGTGGCGAGAGGCAGTGGATTAAATTAGATCTGCACTTATTTCCGATGATGTTGTTTTCATGGTAGTAATTAGATATTAATAGGTTGGATAATAAATGAGATATTTCATCTCTATTTCATTGGTTTAAGTAAAGCTTCTGCATGTTTTCCCACTTTTTATTCATTTAATTTTCAAAGTGCTTTTTCTCAAAAGTAACATTTAAATTTAGCTGGGAGATTGCACTGAGAAGGAGGAAATCTTATACATCAATTATATCATGTAAGTTCTGTAGTTAACTCTTCATTATTATAAATGCATATGTATTATTGATGTGCTTCTAATTGTACTAGGAAACATAATTTTAGTGATATGGAACCCATGACTGCAATATTGAATTGTTGAGGAGTGTGTGCACCTGTGTGTATATGGGATGAGTGTGTATAGAGGATTTAGGATTGGTCAATGTGTGGGAGGTGGTATGAGTATGTTTGTGGAAGGTATGAGAGTGTGTGGGAGTATAGGTGGAAGTGTATGTGTTTTTTGGACTGTGAATGTAGGGTGTATGATGCTGTGTGGGATCATATGTGTGTGTGGCTATGTGGAGGGGTTTGAGTGTGTGGAGTATGTGTGTGAAGTGAGGGTGTGTGGGGTTACTGTGCGGGTGGGTTATGAGTGTGTTGTGTATATGTGTATGTTTGTGTATTGGGGTAGAAGGGTATATGTGTTTGAAGGGATTTGTGCATGAGAAGGGATATGTGTGCATGGGGATTGTATTTGTATGTAGGAGTGTGTATTTTCATGGGGTTTGTAAACATGTATGTTAATGGGGGGTATAAAGATGTGAGGGTATGTTAGGGATAAAAATCTCTAGGTCAGAGATATACAATAATATATAATCCACATATACTGCCAGTTTTTACTCAGCTCAACCTTCGTGCCATGAATTCCTGATAAAGCCTTGATATGAGTGGCCATATGCTTTATAAATAAAGCAAATAGAAGGGGAAAAAGGGGATAAGGAACGAATGTATATCATTTACTGAAACCACAGGCTCAGTAAATGATATGCAATGGATGGCCGGTGCCATCTTGTGCTCCTACCATGTGACAGGGGCTGACCAATGGCACCGGTAGCCCCTGTGACATAGTAAGGCAAAGGCTAATGGTGCCATTTTGAGGCGAGGCAGGCCCAACAGCCGATGGCCCGAGTGCAGGAGATCGCTCCTGGACCCCCGCTGGACAACCAGGGTCTTTTGGCAAGTCTTGGGAGACCCTCTTGTTCCCCACAATACTTGCCAAAAGTCTGTCCCCCACAAGACAGACTGTTCCCCACAAGACTTGCCAAAAGTCCCTGGTGGTCCAGCGGGGGTCCGGGAGTGATCTCGCCATCGGCTGCCAGTAATCAAAATGGCGCCGGTGCCATTGGTCAGCCCCTGTCACATGGTAGTACAAGATGGCTCCGGCCATCCATTGCTCCTACCATGTGACAGGGGCTGACCAATGACACCGGTAACCCCTGTGACATAGTAGGTCAAAGGCTAATGGTGCCATTTTGAGGCGAGGCAGGCCCAACAGCCTGATGGCACGGAGGGAGAAATCGCTTGCAGGACCCTGATGGACCACCAGGGATGTTAATAAGTCTTGGGGAGGGATCAGGATGGTGAGGGAGGGTTGTATTTAATGTATTATAGTAAATTTTAATGCTTGGGGTGGGTTTTTTTGAGCTTCGTTTTCCCGCGTCATTTTTTGGGCCCATTTCGTTTTTGTTCATTTTTCCAAAAAACTAACTGAAAAAAAATGAACTTTATTCCGAAGCGTCCGACTCAAAAAACGACCCGATAGAAAAAAATGAAGCTCATCTCTAGCGTACACACCATCTTTCGCCATGGTCCTGCCTTGATCTTGGCCTTTTGCCTGAAAGCAAATGACCCAAACAGGGTCAGACAACAGAGAATGCAAAACTTGGCCTTTTGGCTGAGAGAAGGTGATTTATCCAGGCTGGGTGACAGTGAATGACTGGCCATGAGCTTAGCACAGCTGCAAGTGATACTGCAGAGGGCCCAAATCACTGAACACTAAACAGCCATGAGTCTTGTGGAGCTCTAAAACCCATGCCAAGGAAAGCCCTCCTACCAAGGGAGGAGAATTGAAAGACAGCAGCAGATCTGGTGGTGGAGCAGTGCCTCCTTGAGCAAGAAGACCCCAGCAGCAGTTAGGGAGGTGGAGTCAGCTTCCCCAGGAGGTTGTGGACCCCAGCGGCAGACTGAAAGGTGGAGTCAGGTCCCCCAGGAGGGCGTTAACCCAGGTGTTTCACCAGAGTGTACCTCTTAGCATAGTGGAAGTAAACAGTTTAGATACAACGGACCCTCCCAGGCCAACACTGCCCACCAGCACAGTTGGGTGAGAGTTGGAAAAAAAAGGGGGGAGGATAATAATACTTGAGTAAGCGGGAATACAAGAGGTCCCTTCTATTCTATTTGGTGGTATATTGTGGGGGCCAACAACCCTAAATTGCCAAATACTAAATGTTTTTGCTACCTTGTAGGAATTTATATAGTTATGTAGACTGAGACTATTAACCATGAGTAGATAAGTGTGCTGTCTGAATCCTATTAGCCATGTACATAGTCATGTAGAAATGTTTATGCTTGTATAGTCTATTAAATCTGTATATATTTGTACATACTACCAGTCTTGTTCACAGTCCCATTTGTTTTCCTGGGGTGAAGGGAGGGAAATCCCACCCACTAACACCTTTTTCCCAGGTGGAGGCACCAGGCACCAAGAATATGAGGACAGAGTCTACCCTAGGGGGGCTCCCGCCAGGTCGGTGCCAGACTCAGGAACACCCCATGAGGTAAGCGGTCAAGGTGGGCGTTACATGTATCTGGACTCAATTTAAAGAGGAGTTTGGAGGGTTTCCTCTTCTATTTCTGCAGCTGCATTATTTTACTCTTTCACAAGATATTTATCCCCAAGTAACAAAACCGAAAACTGAACAGCTCCCCTATGAGGAAAGACTAAAGAGGTTAGGACTGTTCAGCTTGGAGAAGAGACGGCTGAGGGGGGATAAGATAGAGGTGTTTAAAATCATGAGATGTCTAGAACGGGTACATGTGAATCGGTTATTTACTCTTTTGGATAATAAAAGGACTAGGGGGCACTCCATGAAGTTAGCATGTGGCACAAATTTAAACTAATCGGAGAAAGTTCTTTTTCACTCAATGCACAATTAAACTCTGGAATTTGTTGCCAGGGCATGTGGTTAGTGCAGTTAGTGTAGCTGTGCTTAAAAAAGGATTGGATAAGTTCTTGGAGGAGAAGTCATTACCTGCTATTAATTGACTTAGAAAATAGCCACTGCTATTACCAGCAACAGTAACATGGAATAGTTTTTGGGTACTTGCCAGGTTCTTATGGCCTGGATTGGCCACTGTTGGAAACAGGATGCTGGGCTTGATGGACCCTTGGTCTGACCCAGTATGGCATGTTCTTATATTCAGCGGGCTCAATCAGTCAGATTTCTAAGGCTATTAGAGAGACCCAGAAGGTAGATAATAAGTAGAACCAAAAAATGAGTCTAGAGACTTCTGAAGAATAGTCTAAAATATTTCTGTATATGTGGCAATCTTTGGTGTCAAATTATATATGAAAAATACAGTATAGTGTTCTGCATAGATCATATCTCATGCCAGTGAAATTAAACGATAACCTATACAGAGTAAATTATGCCAGAAAAAATGTGGAAATAAATGTGATTTAGAACATGCCCTATACTTCTTTAGAATAAGTCAAGAATTTTGGAACTCTTGGCAATTGGGATTGTCTCTAAATGGAGTGTGAATTCAGAATGACCCCAGGGCTTTTAAAGATGGATTTATGTAATAAAAATGAAGAATTACTTGATTATTGGAGAGCGATGGCAAATTTTTGGCAGAAAGAAGAGCTAGATTATGGAAAAAGAAATGCTAGATTGGACAAGAGAAGTTAAAGAAATTATGAAATTAATTTATTAACTGAAAACATAAGACCCACAAGCATGCATGCACTTTGAGGGCCTATAAGCGTGTACCTGTAAGATGGTATGGTTGAGACATGGAGGTGTTATTATCTTTGAGCATGCTGGCCTTTCATTCTTAACTACAGGGAGGGAAGGGAAGAGGTGAGTTCAGTGTTAGCTGAAAGTGGTCATTGCTTGGAAATGGCTTCTTGGAATTGTGTTAATTCAAGATTTTGTTTAGCTGTGTTTAATTTTTATTGATACACATTTTAATGCTTATTTCCTTTTGTTTTTGTTTGTTTGTTTGTCTCTTCATTCATTACCTTTCCCTTCCTTGATGGTGGACTAATTACACAGGACTAAAATATACATGGGGTATTTCCTATTTTTTTGGATTTTTTTTTTGCTTTTATATACTCGATCTTCCCAACTGGCTCTACTTTCCATCCTGCCTCTGGCCTCTGCTCTCTGCTAGATTATCTTGCACCAGACTTATCTTTCACCAGACTTTGAGCCTTTAGTTGTTGTGCACCACAGATCTGGAATGTGCTTCCATTATTCCTACTCTTGGAGCCCAGCTACCTTACCTTCAGGAAAAAAGCTAAAGCTTGGCGTTTTGGCCAAGCATTCCCACAGAAATATTCCTATTTCTACAGCAACAACAAAAGAATCTAAGAATCTGTCTTTAAAAATATAGATGCTCAACCAGTATTGTTTGTTGATATAACACTATCCTAACCTACTTTAAATTTATTGTAATTCGCTTTGAGGCCATTCATGATTAAAAGTAGAAAATGAAATGCCAATACATACAATACAATACACCTGACTAGATGATTAACTCTTTCACGAGCAATGGAACTTTGTACCTCCTCTAAGTACTTAATAAGCACTAGCTCTGATTCCTCAATTGTATTATGTTCTTAGTTTACTGCCCTCTTAGGCCTTTCTTTCCAGCTGCTTAAGCTTCCAAGTTTACTCTCCTTGTTGAATGTAACTTTGATTCTTTTGTTTATATAAAAGTTGTTTTCTGTTACAGTTTTCCCAGTTCGATGTAAACCGATCTGATATGGTCTTTTAACCATGAAGGTCGGTATAGAAAAGTGCTAAATAAAAAATAAAATAAATAAATAAACAAACAAACAAGTAAATCAATCAATCATTCAATAATGTTGTTTATATCTTGGAGTATTTTCTTTGAGCTTAAAGCTTTGTAATATTTATGGAATAAAAAAAAAATTGCCTTCCCCGGCCCCCCTCTCTCCTTCTGCTATTTCTTACCCTATCCTACTCCACCCTAACCCTCCCACCCATATTTGATGATTTCCTGTAAACTTTAAATAAAGCACATACGTCATAGATACTTTTGGATTTTTGTTTAAATTAAACATGGGCATCTACTGTAGAAAATAAGTCTAGTTTTGCAGTCTGGTTTGAATGATTTTTGCTGTATACCAGGCTAGGTAAATCTCTTCAAGCAATCAGAGAGAATAATCTGTTTCTGATGCATACAATCTCCCTACGAAGAAAAGATGCATCTAGGAAAAGTAGGACTGTAAACTGACTCCAATGCCTTTATGTTTTCTGCTATACAGATACAGCCGATGCCTTGTAACTTCAGATATTTTTTCCAAGAAAAGATCTACTTTGTAGTTCAACGCTAGCAAAGGAAATTACCAGCTACAGCTCTCTGCCATGGGCTTTCCAGTAATTCACTTGCTCCTGCAAACAAAATGGTCTTTGTTTATTTACAGGGCAGTGTAGGAGTTGATGATATCATTGAGATCACCTTCACCATACTAATTGTTTTGGGTGCTTACACAGAATTTCACAGAAAGCCGACACATTTTCCACATATTAATGACATGTAAGTGTAAATTGTCTAAACTCTGCAATGAAGCTATTTGATACCCAGCTTGATGGGTACAGTTTTAGCATTCAGGCTTTAAAAGAGCATAGATGTGAGTTGTGTTCTTTTTAGGCTGTAATAATGCAAAATATACAGAGTCGGTGTGTGTGTTTTCTGTAATACCTTGCCCCATTCTTATCATCAAGCGCTTTCAAATGTTGGAGAAGACAATTCATTTAACATGTATCAATAAAAATTAAACACAGCTAAACAAAATTGTAAAAGGGCAGTAAACTTAGGAAAAAGTGGTTGTATTTCAAGTAAGGTATAAAGCAGCTTCTTAAGAAGTCGCATCCACATTTTGCAGAGATGGGGGTCAAAGGAGCACCCACTACTATCATGCCAGACAAAAAGGCAGAAAGTTCCAAGGGATCAAAAAAAACCCACCCCATATCTTATTCCCTGATACCTTGCAATGCATTTACAAGGATCTTGCAACACGAAAGTGGCACCTAACTGCAATAACATAGGCCTCAAAATCAAGAAAAGGGCATATTTTAGTTGCATTTAGATTGGGGGGTGGGCAGAGAAGGGGGAGAGTGGAACCTGCACCAGATAATATAAATAAATACATTGCTAAAAAGGTTTTGGGAGTGAAGGCTGCAGGCTCAGCCTTGAATTTAGAGATCGGGTGGGTGGATGGTACATAATAGGGCCACTAGGCCCATGACCTTTTTTTTTTTTTCTTTTTAAATCCTATTGCTATATTCTTTTGAATATAGCTGATTAAGGATAAATTTATCTGGCCACATGAGGTCAGATAACTTTAAACCTAACAGAGGTTTAAAGTTTTCCAGATGCAGGTAGCCAGATTACTTTAATCAGGGATATTCAGTGAGATGTTTGTTTATCCCACCGAATATCTGGGACAAATTATCCAACTAACTATAGCTGGATAACTTGTCTACTAATCAGCTTTAGTGAATATTGACTTCGCTATATGCCAGGTAAGTTTTTATTCAATATATGCAACATGAAAAATTTAAGTTCATATACTTGGTGATCTCCTCAAAGCTGGAGAGGATGAAAACAGTGTGCTGGTTGTAATTATCACCTCAAAAGACACTTTAAAAAAATCTTTATAAAAAATAATACAGATGTAGCAGGGCTACTAGTTTTGCCTCTGCTACTAGTCTTGTCCTTGTTTTCCATCTATAAAAGGGTTTTTGCATTTTTTGGGGTTCTCCCCAAGCCATTGGCCTTCCCCTTTTTTTGGGATGGATCTGTAAGTATAAGTTGCCCTCTGAGCATGTGCCGAGGATCTTTCTGCTCTCAGGTAGATAGATCCAGGGGTGACTGAGTTTTGGGAGGTTTTTCTGGAAGAAGTTAGTGGAAGAGTTGTAGTGATATTTTTGCCCAGTGCACTACTAGGAAGGCTAATCTTCCCCTCTCTAGAAGGACTGCATTTGATTTGGGGATATTGCTCATTTCCAGAAAATAGCAAGTCAGAGACTTTGGAAGTGAAAATATTGTTCTAGAGATTGTTGTGACCAATTCCAATGATCAGGCCAGTTCTACCTTGCTGTGGGAGTTGGAAGCTGGCTGTTTTATCCCAAGACCATTAAACAATGGGTAAGTCTGCTGGTGATGTAAGGACTTTTGAAGAGTATTTGGAGTCATATAAATTTTCGGATTTTTTTTCATCTGACCTCTTGCCTTATGCTAGCTGCTGAAGATACTTTTCCCACTCTCCACATGAAAGGGTATTGGAAACTGGTTTGATTAGAAGAGTGACTAGAGAATGTGCTGTGGATAAAGAGACCACTGCTTTTGTTATTATGATTTTTCTTTTGCATTTGATGATTTTCACAATCCTAGACTGGATCTTGATTTTTAAATTAAAGTAAGTGTTCAGTGGAACATCATCCTTCAGCTCTATGCTTTATTCAAAAGTGACGTTCCCTCAAGAAGACTCTTCTATTGCATTTTTTTAGTTCAAATATTTATATTGAATTAAAGATAATATACAATGAGCAAGGACAAAACAAAACACCACAGCACTGCAATACATCTTAAGTAAAGAGAAACAGGCAGCATCCTGAAGATAGCAACTGATGCATGGGTAAATAAAAAACAATAATTGTATATTAGATTTTATTTAAACACCAATTTCAAATATCCATATTGCATAAGTTCCACTATGTGCTACAAGAATTTCCAAATTAAAACCAACAATGACGCATCACCTTCCACATATACCAATCATCATGCCATTCATACCATACATCCCAAACACTCACTAAAATTAGTACATTCTATATACTCACAACCCTTATACCTCCCCATACAATGTTGACATAAACACCCTATTGCATACAATTATAATGATTTCCTTACAACGTGTTATACATGGTAACAAATACCTACAATGATTTTAAACAATAGCAATTCTGTAATGACAAATCAACAGTATGATATTATAACTCCCATATACTACCCGACGAGATACCTGTTTCGCCCATACTGTAGGGCTTCTTCAGGGAAAAATTATTAACTTCCACAAATTGTATATTTATACTGGCATCTTCATAATCCTGATTTCTTCATATCCATACATCAGATAGGGAACTTTTTTGTCATTGATGATTATGTGTTGTGAGAATAAGAATCGCACATAGCACTGGACTCTATAACCTAAGAAAATGAAATATAATACAATAACAATTTAAATAAACGATTTTTATCCATTACAGGTATGTACACCCTGTGCACCATCACCAGAACTCAAACAGTACCAACCAGATCTGTTTTACACAATTCGCTCTGTCACCACACTAAATAGTATGTCGAGATTTTCCTCAAAACGACTTTGCTGATGATATATCTTCAATATCAAATATAAAACTTGCTTCTTTCCAAACTCATTCACAAAAGTGATGAGGGCAAGAAAATGAATATAATCCATTGTTAAAATGCTAGAAATTGCCCGGAAACCTTTCAGGAAAGTCTGCCACCGACAGCACTGCCACAACCGAGAAATACTTAAATACTTCAACCGAGAAATTCTTAAATAGTTTTATGGTGTTTAAGTATTTCTCGGTTGAAGCAAGCAATTATGCAAGAAAACAAGGGGGGACGATGTCTGATTACAGGAGTTATAGATTGGCAGTAAAAAAAAGGGTGGTAGTGAAATATTCCTCTCATAATGTAATGAGTAGAGTATTCTGTAAAAGAGAGCCAATGATGGAAAAGGCTCAATTCCTGGTCTCTTAAAAATGAGCAACTTTGATAGTTGGTAGTACCAATAATCGCTAAGACTACTACCAGGATAATACAAAGTTAAAAGATTAAACAAATAAATAGGTCCTTCCCCATTAACAGCCCAAAAAAAAACCTAATATAAAATGTTAAATTTCACTTGGTAGTACACAGGCAGTCAATGCAGTTGTTTTAACATCGGGGTAACATGTTCCCTCACAGCTCACCCCAGATCTAAATGAGTGGCGACATTCTGTAAAAGTTGTAAAGATTGACGTCTACAATTAGGTAATCCCCCACATACAGAGAATTACAAAGCCTGAGCAACAGCACGGAAATCACCCACCTCCAAGAATTGGCGAAGCTTCCTAAATAACCTCAATTTATAAAAAAACAACTATTTATACTGATTTTTTCTGCCTACAAAAAGTAATCGGGAGTCAAACCAGATACCCAATAAAGGTAATAGATTGTTGTGCTGGAGGTGGACCCTTGGCCTGGTGCAGGATTGGAACAGCCCTGTGGTCGGACCCAGAGAGCACCTGCCACCAGGAGGCGGAGCACACGAGGAGACAGAGGCTAGCTGGAGCTTCGCTAATAACAGTCAGGGGTTTCCGCAGGTTGAGCCCTTGGGTACCTGGACCGCCTGGACTTAGGTGGGCCTCAGATGGTCTCCCAGAGAGGTAACGGAGGGGTATGCCCACCACGAGCAAGGGTGCGCGGCTGATGTGGAGAGGATGGACCAGACCCGAACTGGAAGCTCCAAAGACCTCAGGGAGGTAACAGTTCAGGAGGGCTCTCCGAGTGAGACAGGCGGTGCCTGCAGGTCTAGTCGGGTGAAGGCCGCGGATGGAATCCAAGCCGGTAGGTCTGGTAGAGAAGGAAGGCCAGAAGAGAGTGTCCAAGTGAAGCACAAAGATCAAAGCCAGAGTATCCATCCAGAAGTGGTCAGCCAAAGCAGGGGTCAATACTAAGGTCAGTCCGAGCATAGTCAAGGCAAGCGAAGGTCAGTTCCAGGCAGCAGATGAAGGGAGTGGTCAGGCAGGCAGTGGTCAGTTCCAGGCAGCAGATGAAGAGAGTAGTCAGACTGGCCAAGGTCAGTATCCGAGATCAGTCCAAGAAGGTATTACCTGAGTAAGGACACGGGAACAAGGAGACGCTAGAACAAGGAAACGCTGGAACACAGGATTATGCAAACTTGTCACCATGATGTCGACCCGATTGCCAAGGCGAGGTCCTGGAGACAGGGCCTCGCTTTAAATAGGACTTCTAAGTGACATCAGCACTCTGCGTCTGGATCGGTCTTCCTGCACTTGGCCCTTTAAAGTTGAGGACATCAGCCGAGCACACACCTAGGGGCAGGGCTGAGGTGGTCAAAGACGTGGAGCCCCGACGGGAGCTCCGCTGTGAGGCCTGCGGAGTAGAGGGAGCCGGAGAGGGCCATGGTGAGCGTCGGGGGTGTCGGGAGCTGGCAGCGGCAGCAAGACCGGAGCTAGTAGAGGGCAGCGCGAGGTGAGCAGGCCCGGTCGCGGCACCCACGTGGCCAGGATGTGCAACAGTAACCTCCCTTCTAGACCTCCCCCTTACCGGTCTTGGTTTTTCTGGGTGTTATTGATGGAACTGTTGAAGGAGGTTTTTATTGAGAATGTGGTGAGAGGGCTCCCATGAATTCTCTTCTGGGCCGAAGCCCTCCCACGAAAGGAGGTATTCCCAGTGGCCCCAACGGCATTCGACGTCTAAGACCTCTCTGACTTTTAAAGTGTTTTCAGGTTCCGCTGAGTATTGCATTGGAGGAGGAGGCCTTCGGGAAGGCCAGGACAGGATCAAGGGTTTGAGTAGCGACACGTGGAACTTGTTGTGAATCCCCATGGAAGCTGGAAGTTTCAGCTGGTAGGTGACTGCTCCTATGCATCAAAGGGCGGGGAATGGACCAATAAATTTGGGAGCTAGCCATTGGGAAGGCAACCGTAGCCAGATGTGCTTAGTACTAAGCCAAACTTTTTGTCCAGGCAGGAATAGAGGTGCGGCCCGACGATGGGTGTCTGTGATGCATTTGGCCCGGTTAACTGCTTGACAGAGCCGCTCCTTTATCTGGTTCCAGAGCTGGTGTTTGGTTTGTGCTGTAGATTGGGCTGCAAGTGAGGGTACACTGAGTCGAACTGGTAGGGGTAGGCGAGGTTGACGGCAAAAGACTACAGTGAAAGGGGAAACTTCCATGGCAAAAGCGATGTGGGTGTTAGGGGATAGTTCTGCCCATGGCAGGAGGTCAGCCCAGTCATCTTGCTGGTCGTTGACATATGATAGCAGGAAGGTTTTCAAAGACCGATTAGTCCTCTCGGCCTGGCCATTTGCTTGTGGGTGATATGCTGATGTTAAGTTTAACGTGATATTGAACTTTTTACAGAGAGACCTCCAATACTTAGCGGCATATTGCGGGCCACGATCGGAAACGATTTCTTGTGGTAGTCCATGTAAACGAAATACGTGGGTTAAGAAGAGTTGAGCTAGCTCTGGAGCTGATGGGAGTCCAGGTAAGGGGACAAAGTGGGCCATTTTAGAGAAGCGGTCTATTATGTCCCAGATTGCAGTATTTCCTTTTGAAGGAGGCAAATCCATGATAAAGTCTGTGGACAGGCTAGACCAGGGCTCGGTGGGTGCAGGAAGTAGTTGATGAAGTCCCCATGGATGGCCAGTTGGGGGTTTTTGCTGTGCGCAAACTGGACAGGAGTCCACGTATACTTGGGAGTCCTTTGTCAAACCAGGCCACCAATAGTGCTTTCGGAGCATCTCGAGAGTTCTGGCTCAGCTGGGGTGACCGGCCAACGGAGTCATGAGCCCAACGAAGTACACGTTCGTGGAGATGGCGGGGGACCACCATCTTTCCATCTGATACTGTGGTGGTGACTACAATGGATATGCATGCTGGATCAATAATGTGCCTGGGAGTCTCGGGTGTGTCTTCTGGCTTGACTGAGCGAGACAGCTCATCTGCGCGGAGAGTTTTCACCGCTGGGAGATAGCGGAGCTCGAAGTTGAAGCATGCAAAGAATAGGGCCCAGCGGGCTTGTCTTGGGTTAAGTAGCTGGGCCTTCTTTAGGTGTTCCAGGTTTTTATGGTCGGTAAATATCGTGAATCTGTGTTGCGCCCCTTCAAGCCAGGGGCGCCATTCCTGGAGAGCGAGTTTCACTGCTAGGAGTTCGCGGTCCCCTATGGTGTAGTTTTGTTCTGTGGATGAGAATAAAAGGAACATGGAACTAGGGTTCCCTTGGTGGAGTTTGACTCAAGACCGCTCCTGCTCCAATAGAGGAAGCATCGACTTTGACTATGAAGGGGCAGTTAGGATCCGGGTGACATAAACATGGGCCAGTACAAAAGGCCTCTTTCAAGGCATGGAATGCTGATTGAGCCTTGGGGCTCCACATTTGAAGATCACATCCCTTCCTCATCCTGGCAGTGAGTGGAGTGGCCAACGTGGAATAATTGGCGATAAAGTTTTGATAGTAATTTGTAAATCCAAGCAATCTTTGTAGGGCTCGGAGGCTCACTGGTTGAGGCCAATCTCGAATACCCTGGAGTTTGTCAGGTGTCCATGGTGAACCCGTGGTTGGAGATGATGTAGCCCAGGAATGGGACACTGGGTTGCTCAAAAATGCACTTCTCCAATTTAGCATACAGATGGTGATCTCTGAGATGTTGGAGGACTGTTTGATCATGGGAACAATGGGAGTTCAGATCTTTGGAGAAGATTAATATATCGTCCAGGTACACTATGACGAATGAGTACAAAAGGTCCAGGAAAATCTTGTTCATTAGCCGCTGGAAGACTGCAGCGGCATTGCAAAGCCCTAAGGGCATTACTACGTACTCGTAATGTCCATCTCTTGTGTTGAAGGCGGTTTTCCAGATATCTTCCGGTTGAATTTGTACTAGGTTATATGCCCCACGTAAAACGAGTTTAGTAAAGATTTGTGCACCCTGAAAATGGTCAAATAGTTCAATGATAAGTGGCAGTGGGTACCGGTCCTTACGGGTTACTGCATTCAAACCTCTGTAGTCTATGCATGGTCTTAGACTGCCATCCTTTTTCTTTACAAAGAAGAACCATACTCGAGAAGGTTTTCATGGGTAATGATTCAGATGGACTAAACCAAATCACGGTGAACCTAGAAGATGTAGTAAGCCTGACTGACAAACTGAAGAGTAGTAAATCTCCTGGACTGGATGGTATATACCCCAGAGTTCTGAAGGAACTCAAAAAATGAAATTTCAGACCTATTAGTAAAAATGTGTAACCTATCATTAAAATCATCCATAGTACCTCAAGACTGGAGGATAGCTAATGTAACCCCAATATATAAAAAGGGATCCAGGGGTGATCTGGGAAACTACAGACCAGTTAACCTGACTTCAGTGCCAGGAAAAATAGTGGAAAGTGTTCTAAACATCAAAATCACAGAACATATAGAACGACATGGTTTAATGGAACAAAGTCAGCATTGCTTTACCCAAGGCAAGTCTTGCCTCACAAATCTGCTTCACTTTTTTGAAGGAGTTAATAAACATGTGGACAAAGGAGAACTGGTAGATGAGGTGTACTTGGATTTTCAGAAGGCATTTGACAAAGTTCCTCATGAGAGGCTTCTAGGAAAAGTAAAATGTCATGGGATAGGTGGCGATATCCTTTCATGGATTACAAACTGGCTAAAAGACAGGAAACAGAGAGTAGGATTGAATGGACAATTTTCTCAGTGGAAGGGAGTGGGAGTGCCTCAGGGATCTGTATTGGGACCCTTACTTTTCAATATATTTATAAATGATCTGGAAAGAAATACAACAAGTGAGGTAATCAAATTTGCAGATGATACAAAATTGTTCAGAGTAGTTAAATCATAAGCAGATTGTGATAAATTGCAGGAAGACCTTGTGAGACTAGAAAATTGGGCATCGAAATGGCAGATGAAATTTAATGTGGATAAGTGCAAGGTGATATTTATAGGGAAAAATAACCCATGCTATAGTTACACAATGTTAGGTTCCATATTAGGTGCCACCACCCAAGAAAAAGATCTAGGCATCATAGTGGATAACACATTGAAATCCTCGCTTCAGTGTGCTGCAGCAGTCAAAAAAGCAAACAGAATGTTGTGAATTATTAGAAAGGGAATGGTGATTAAAACGGAAAATGTCATAATGCCTCTGTATCGCTCCATGGTGAGACTGTGTACAATTCTGGTCACCGCATCTCAAAAAAGATATAATTGCGATGGAGAAGGTACAGAGAAGGGCGACCAAAATGATAAGGGGAATGCAACAGCTCCCCTATGAGGAAAGACTAAAGAGGTTAGGAATTTTCAGCTTGGAGAAGAGATGGCTGAGGGGGGATATGATAGAGGTGTTTAAAATCATGAGAGGTCTAGAACGGGTAGATGTGAATCGGTTATTTACTCTTTCGGATAATAGAAAGACTAGGGGGCACTCCATGAAGTTAGCATGTGGCACATTTAAAACTAATCAGAGGAAGTTCTTTTTCACTCAACGCACAATTAAACTCTGGAATTTGTTGCCAGATGATGTGGTTAGTGCATTTAGTATAGCTGTGTTTAAAAAAGGATTGGATAAGTTCTTGGAGGAGAAGTCCATTACCTGCTATTAATTAAGTTGACTAAGAAAATAGCCACTGCTATTACTAGCAACAGTAACATGGAATAGACTTAGTTTTTGGGTACTTGCCAAGTTCTTGCGGCCTGGACTAGCCACTGTTGGAAACAGTATGCTGGGCTTGATGGACCCTTGGTCTGACCCAATATGGCATGTTCTTATGTTCTTAAGTTCTTAACGCGGCACCTGCTGGGGAAGTTGAGGGTCTTATGAACCCTTTGGCCAAATTCTCCTTGATGTATTCTGACATCACTTGGGTTTCTGGGAGTGAAAGAGGATAGGTTCTGCCCTTGGGAGTCATGTTCCAGGTAGGAGTTCTATGGGGCAGTTGAATTTCCGGAGCAGAGGCAGGATATCGGCGTTTTGTTTGGAGATCACGTCTTTAAATTCTAAGTATGGAGCAGATAACCTGGAAAGGGTTGTAGAGCTTAGGACTGTCATGGATGGAGACACTTGTCGTAAACAGTCGCCAGTCAAAGTGGGGGGCATGTAACTAGAGCCAAGGAAGTCCAAGGACTACGGGGTGTATAGATCGTTTCAAGATCAGGAGGGAGATCTCCTCATTATGGTCCCAACAGTGAGGCGAATAGCCGAAGGACAGTGAGTGATACGATCCGATTGCCAAGCCAAGGTCCTGGGGACAGGGCCTCACTTCAAATAGGACTTCTAAGTGACATCAGCACTCTGTGTCCGGATCGGTCTTCCTGCGCTTGGCCCTTTAAAGTTGAGGACGTCGGCCGCTCACAGGCCTAGGGGCGGGGCCGAGGTGGTTGAAGTCGTGGAGCCCTGTCGGGAGCTCCGCTGTGACGCCTGCAGTGTAGAGGGAGCTGGAGAGGGCCGCAGTGAATTTTGGGGGTGTTGGGAGCTGGCAGCGGCAGCAGGACCAGAGCTAGTGGAAGGCAGCGCGAGGTGAGCGGGCCCGGTTGCGGCACCCATGCTGCTGGGATGTGCAACATAGATGATGGCACAAGAGGATTGGCACAAGACTTAATAATTTGACAAGTGTTAATTGGTTTGTTTTGATATTTCTTGCTCAAACTATTTCTATCTGCATGTAAAAAATGCCTTCTCTATGGTGGTACCACCACCACTACTAATATTATTATTATTGCTTATTTCTCTAGCAGTGCTAAACATACCTGTCAATGTACAGATGCACATAAACTAGAGTCCCTGTTCCATGGGGTTTACAGTCTAGTTGAGACACACAGACAAGACAAAAAAGAGGCTTCAGGAAATGTGTTTATTACAGTAAATATGCTTAAAATGGACAAGGCTGCCTATTTCTAGGAGGTGTTACATGGTCTCATTCTTAGCATCTCAATAAACAGATGAAGATAACTGAACGTCCTGAAGAGTTGCAAAGTGCCACAAACCTCTTCCATCATTCTAAAATAATAAGAATAAGGGGGGTCTTATTTTTCAAGTGTTTCTTGAAGAACCACAGTGCTCTCAGCTTTCTTATTTTTTAAGGCATAGGTATTTATTTTATTTATTTATTTATAGGTTCTTTTATACCGTGGTACATATAGGTATACATCACCTCGGTTTACAGTGAAACTGTAAATTAGCAACAGGCTTTACATATAACAGAATAATCATTAGAACATTTAACAGCAACAGGCTTTACATAAATAACGGGTTTCCAAGGTAATATGCTAACTTCATTAAATATATTAACCATAATATGTTCATATTCAATAATTACTCAGGAGTAAGTTAATAGTCAACGGCAATCCAAAGTCACATTAAAGACCATAAACAGAAATGAAATAAAAATGGGGGGGAAAGGATTCGACGAAATACAATGGAGAGAAGTGGCACCTGGAGAAGGTAAGAAAAAAGAGTGAAAGCTGAACTATAAATTAGATATAAATCATGGCTTGAAGGCTTGTTCAAACAACCATGTTTTAAGGTTTTGTTTGAAAGTTTTGTGACAGGGTTCAAGCCGCAGGTCCAACGGCATGTTGTTCCAGATATTGATACCAGCTATGGAGAATGAGCGGTCTCTCGAGGACACGTGTTTGATGTGTTTTAGAGGAAGATCAGCTAATTTCGCTTGGTGAATTTTTCTAAAAGGTCTATTGGAAGTGCGAAATATGAATTGATCAGAAAACCATTGCATCTCTTGGTTGTGAATTGATTTGTGGATGAGTGAAAGAACTTTAAAAGTAATCCTGTAAGATACGGGCAGCCAATGTAGGAACATGAGTGCTGGTGTAATGTGTTCATGTCGTCGAGTATTAGTAAGTAAACCAGCAGCGGCATTCTGCAACATCTGTAAAGGTTGAATTGTGTTTTTTGGTAGACCCAGAAGTAGTGCATTACAATAGTCAATTTTTGGTAGAATTGTGGCTTGTAATACAGTCCGGAAGTCCTGATAATGTAAAAGCGGTTTAATTCTTTTCAGGGTATGTAACTTGAAGAAGCCACTCTTAATTGTGGTCGAGATAAAGTTCTTCAATGAGAAGTGATTGTCAATCATGACCCCAAGGTTGCGGACATGCTTTAGCTTGAAATTATCTGTTGTGAATGTGGGTGCAGCTGTGGTGTTGGAGGTGGTGTTCTTGTGTGGCGTTATGATCAGTAGTTCGGTCTTGATGGTGTTGATTGCAAGAAAGTTTTCCATGAGTAGATTTTTTATTTCATCAAGAGCTGATTCCCAGGTTTTCATGGCATTAGAAAGTGAATCATTGATGGGGATGATGATCTGTACGTCGTCGGCGTATATGAAATGACGGAGATCCAATTTCTTCAGTAATTTACAGAGAGGAGATAGATACACGTTAAAAAGCGTTGAAGACAGGGAGGATCCTTGAGGGACACCTTGTGATAGATTTCTAGGTTTTGAAATTTGGTTTCCCATTTTGACACTGTATGTCCTATCTTTCAGGAATGATTGTATCCAGGATAAGGCAGTGCCGGTGATGCCAATTTGTGAAAGAAGAGATAGAAGAGTAGTGTGGTTGACAGTGTCGAATGCCGATGAGATATCAAGCAGTGCCAGAAGATAAGAACATAAGAACATAAGAAATTGCCATGCTGGGTCAAACCAAGGGTCCATCAAGCCCAGCATCCTGTTTCCAACAGAGGCCAAACCAGGCCACAAGAACCTGGCAATTACCCAAACACCTAGAAGATCCCATGCTACTGATGCAATTAATAGCAGTGACTATTCCCTAAGTAAACTTGATTAATAGCAGTTAATGGACTTCTCTTCCAAGAACTTATCCAAACCTTTTTTGAACCCAGCTACACTAACTGCACTAACCACATCCTCTGGCAACAAATTCCAGAGATTTATTGTGCGTTGAGTGAAAAAGAATTTTCTCCGATTAGTCTTAAATGTGCTACTTGCTAACTTCATGGAATGCCCCCTAGTCCTTCTATTATTCGAAAGTGTAAATAACCGAGTCACATCTACTCGTTCAAGACCTCTCATGATCTTAAAGACCTCTATGATATCCCCCCTCAGCCGTCTCTTCTCCAAGCTGAACAGCCCTAACCTCTTCAGCCTTTCCTCATAGGGGAGCTGTTCCATCCCCTTTATCATTTTGGTTGCCCTTCTCTGTACCTTCTCCATTGCAACTATATCTTTTTTGAGATACGGCGACCAGAATTGTACACAGTATTCAAGGTGTGGTCTCACCATGGAGCGATATAGAGGCATTATGACATTTTCCGTTTTATTAACCATTCCCTTCCTAATAATTCCTAACATTTTATTTGCTTTTTTGACTGCTGCAGCACACTGAGCTGACGATTTCAATGTATTATCTACTATGACGCCTAGATCTCTTTCTTGGGTGGTAGTTCCTAATATGGAACCTAACATCGTGTAACTACAGCTAGGGTTATTTTTCCCTATATGCAACACCTTGCACTTGTCCACATTAAATTTCATCTGCCATTTGGATGCCCAATCTTCCAGTCTTGCAAGGTCCTCCTGTAATGTATCACAGTCTGCTTGTGATTTAACTACTCTGAATAATTTTGTATCATCTGCAAATTTGATAACGTCACTCATTGTATTCCTTTCCAGATCATTGATATATATATTGAAAAGCACCGGTCCAAGTACAGATCCCTGAGGCACTCCACTGTTTACCCTTTTCCACTGAGAAAATTGACCATTTAGTCCTACTCTCTGTTTCCTGTCTTTTAACCAGTTTGTAATCCACGAAAGGACATCGCCTCCTATCCCATGACTTTTTAGTTTTCGTAGAAGCCTCTCATGAGGGACTTTGTCAAACGCCTTCTGAAAATCCAAATACACTACATCTACCGGTTCACCTTTATCCACATGTTTATTAACCCCTTCAAAAAAATGAAGCAGGTTTGTTAGGCAAGACTTCCCTTGGGTAAATCCATGTTGACTGTGTCCCATTAAATCATGTCTTTCTATATGCTCTACAAGATGAGAGTGTCCAGAGTCAAGGGATTTTAGAATTGTGTCTGAGAGGGACACAAGAAGGGTTTCGGTGCTATGGTTCTTTCTGAATCCGTATTGTGAAGAGAAGAGTAATTGATTTTCGTCTAGAAAGTCAGTTAGTTGTTTGTTTATGACTTTTTCTAGAATTTTTGATAATAATGGTAAGTTCGATACTGGTCGATAATTAGCCGGTTCAGAGGGATCTAAGTCAGCTTTTTTAAGGGTAGGCTTTATTATAGCATGTTTGAGTTGCGTGGGAAAGACTCCCTCTGTAATCGATTTGTTGATGATGTTAGAAATCGCAGGGGCGATTCTAGTGGGAATGGCAAGGAGTGTTTTTGTTGGCATGATATCAATGGGGTGTAAGGCTGGTTTGGTTTTTTTTAGAATTGCTTCAATATCGGCAGCAGTAGAAGTATCAAAATTTGAGAGGGAGGGTGAAGCACTTGGGTAGCTTGTGGGTGACCGGATTACTGGCTGAAATGGAGAAGTAAAACGAGCCATGAAATAGGAGGCTAAGTAAAACAAGCCTGGAAATAGGAGGCTAATTTCTCACATTTATTTTCAATCTCATGTTCAGGATAGATGTTAAGTGAGGGAGAGATTAGATTAGAAACATATTGGAAGAGAGCACGTGGATTAAACTGGTATTGATGAATTTTTGTCGAATAAAAGTTTTTCTTAGCTTCATCTGTAGATTTACGATACTTGTGGAGTAGTGATTTGAATTTTTGCTGCTGAATTGAGTCTTGGTTTTTGAGCCATTTTTTTTCCAGTTTACGAAGCTCACGTTTCATATTTCTAAGGTCAGTAGTGTACCATGGTTTCTTGTCTTTCTTCTCAGAGTTGATCTCTTTAGTTATTAGCGGACAAAGTCGATTAGCGATGTTGCTGGTGAGTTGATGCCAGGTCGTACAAGCTGAGTTGGCGTTTGAGAGATCTAAATTATGGCTCTCTTCCGTTATAGCTTCAATGATGTCTTCCATTTGGCACTTCTTCCTGAATTCAATAATTTTGTTTTTAGGGTATGTCGGGTGGACATTACTATTCACTGTGCATCTTGTGTCTACTCGGTAGTGGTCTGACCATGGTATGGGAGTGCATTGAGGGGGGTCTGATAGTATTAGGGAGTTCGTGAAAATCACATCCAGTGTATGGCCTGCTTTATGAGTTGGGCCTGCGACGGCTTGTTTAAAACCCATGGCCTTAAATGTAGAGAGGATTGCTTCACAAGCAGGTGTAAGGGGGGAGCGGTCGAAGTGGAGGTTTAGGTCACCTAGGATAACAGTGGGAATGTTGATGTTGATATATTTAGCAATATATTCAGTAAGGGACGATCGGGTTTTTTCCAATATGCTGGGAGGTGCATAAATTAAACAAATTTGGATGTTCTTAGATTTAAATAGACCAATTTCAATCTTGTGAGGTGGAAGGCTGGGTTGAAGAGATAGTTCAAATTTCTTCTTTGCTGCTAGTAGAAGACCCCCTCCTTTCTTTTTGGGTCTTGGAATAGAGAATATATCGTATGAGACAGTAGGTAGTTGGTTGATTATGGAGACGTCTGTGCTTTTCAGCCATGTCTGTTATTGCACAAATGTCAATAACTATAGGTGATTGACTGTGAATGTAGATAATTCAAGGAGTTTGTCTTTTTGAGATTGGCTCATTAATATTACATTGTACCAGTGAAAGAGGTTTTCTTTTTAGTGTTTTCTGCCATTTATAGAAAAATATGCCAAAAAACTGTTGCTCTAAAACTTATTCACTGTCTCATTAGAAAACTGTTGGCCCACAATCATTTTAGTGCAGTTATTTACTGAGAATGATGATAAATATTTCCCAATGTCTGAATATTATCTAAATGTTGCTGTTTATACAACATGAATGGAAAAACCAAAATACAAAGGGAGAGCAGTTATCTCCTTCAGCTAGTTTTCCTTGCTAACCACTTTTAAACTATAAGTTTCCTCCAGTAGCTGCCTGAGTCACTCTCCCATGTGGCTTGTGAAAAACAAAAGTGTTTAAACACCCGTAGGAGTAATTTTTTGACTGGATAATATTTACATCAATCAGATGGGGACCTGTGAGCATGCATTAAGTGAACAAAATAGTACCTGGATGTGAGAAGAACAGTAACCAAGTGAAACCGTAAAGTGCTAGAGTAAATAGTGCTGATAGCTTTTGTGCCGTGAAACTGTTTGCTGAGATTACACATGGGAAGAAATTTGATAAAAAAAAAAAATCTGAAGAATTCTCAGTGGTTTCCAATTCTTCCCTTAGCGTTGTTGCTCACAGCATATCATGCCACTGTTATCATCTGACTGGGTGCTGGGAAATGGGACTTACAAAACTAGAGGTATTAAGCTTTAAGCTTCCTGAGTCAGTGTTTGCAAACCAAGTACCAGCACAACACACACATCTGCCCCCCCCCCCCCTCCCAACTGTAAAATCATAGATCCTACATAACAGATGACTGCCTTGTAGAGAGTTGTGGTGGCCTTTTATTGATGGTACATTTTTCCATACAGGAAATTAAGATTCATGATCATACCTGGGAACTCTCTGGATTTGATCCAGAGACTTAAGCTTTAGAGACCCAACTCCAGGTCTCTGGGAGAGCGCCCAGGATCTCTAGATCCTAGAAATCAGCTGCAGCCTGTTTCCGCTGTCTGTGCTGAGGAGATGACGGGCGCTAGGATGGATTCTGAGACAGGAGGAAGCTCTGCTGCCAGGTCTCTGCCTCTGGCTCCTGATTGACTCTAGCTATCAAAATGAACTTTCTTGTTGCCAAACCTGCATGGATCAGGGTAAACAAGATGGAAAGGAGATGGCAGCCAGAGTTGCATGTATTGTATGAGAGAGTGAGATCCATAAAGGGAAGTAGGGGAGACAAACTGTGAGTATGTGTTTGGGTGGGGGGGGGGGGGGGGGAGGCAGAGAGAGCAGAGGACAAGAGAACCTGTGTGTGAGTATTGTGAGTGGAGGGATGGGGATCAATGAGAGGAGAGAGCAAGAGTAAGTACATAAATGCTGGCAGAAAACATTGAGGAGAGAGCAGTGAGTGCAGGGAGAGGACAGTGAGAGCAAGAGAGTGTGTGTGTGTGTAAATGTGTGTGTGTGAGTGAATGAGTAAGAGAGAAGAAAGAGGGAAGAGGAGGTAATCAAGAATGTATGTTTGGGGGAGAGGCCAGAAGGAGGAGTAAGGATGGGAAAAGGGAGGGGCAAGCAAGGGGAGGGACAAGAGTGTGGGGAGAATGAGAGAAAACAGCCAGAGGAGAGAGAGTAAGAGTTCAGGGAGGGAGGAAAAGGGGAGAGCAAGAGTGTGTGTAGAGGGGGAGAGAAAGAGAGAGAGAGAGAGAGATAAGAGCAAGAGTGTTGAGGAATATAAAGGAGAGACCAAGAGTTGCAGTACAGAAGAGAGAGCATGAGGGGAGGGAGAAAAGGTGATAGCAAGGAGGAGAGAACATTGAATTAGGGGAAGATAAGAATAAGAGGGAGGAGAGAGAAAAGGTGGTGAATGGGGAAAGGGAAAAGCAAAAGGTACCAAGGACCAGGGATGGCAGGACATGGAGATAGAGGACCCTGGATTTGGGGGAGGAATCCAGGGAGATAATGTAGAAAGAAGAGGGTAAGAAATGGAGGAGAAAGTGCAAGAGAAATAGCAAGACCAGTGAAAGCAGGTTAGATAGGATGACTAAGGAAAATGAAGAAAGAGACACTATTAAAGTATCTGCTGCTAAAGGAAAGAGATAAAGAAGAAAGGAAGAGGTAGAACTGAAACAGAAAAGACAAATGAAGGTGGATACAAGAGTTAGAAAACAAAGAAAGAAACAGAGATATGGATAGAGTAGAAGAAAAAAAGATGCTGAACCAGAAATTTAGGCCAGAGACACCAAAGTTTGGAAAGTTTTTTATTATCTGATACAGAATATAAATTAAGAAGAAAGTAATTCGGGAGGGGAGGAAGGATGGAGGATGATAGAAAATCTGGACAGCCCGTCCAACTCCCAGGCAATCTCAGGGTGAGCAGAACTCAGAAGTTCCCAGATATGTTCATGACCTGACTTGGAAGGCCTGAGCCGGGAGTACAGTTGAGATGAGGAACATGGTCCCTAGCGCTAAGTCCTCAGACAAGTTAAATCTCCTGCTTGACAAATACATGGACTAAGAGTGAATGAGAGCTTTATCATTTTATCATCAGGAGTGGAGGAGTGGGATAGTTTTTAAAGCAGAGGCAGCAAATCAGGGAAGACAACGTTCGAATACTGCTGACAATCCATGAGACCTTGTGCAAACCCCTTTACCCTTTACTGTCTCCCAGAATACAGGTCTCACCAATCGGAGACAGTCACTACTTCGTGGTAGTGACTCCCCCGCTTTGGTGGCTGAGTGAGAAACTTCAGCTAATGGGGTTCCGGATGTTAATAAGAGGGTCGCTATCAGATGTTATCAAAGTACCAACAGAGAGGAAAAATCTGACTGCTCTTCTTCCTGCTGGGTATTATCCAAGGAAATATGTGGGAGAAACCACCAAGATAGTCTCCCAGGGGGAGAGAGGGAAGACAGAGACTTAACGAGAAATATATTCAGATGGAATCAATATGAATGTTAAACTTAATTATCAAAATTATCAAGTTAGAAAAAATAGTAATTTATGAATACTTTGCACTTACTCTATGAATTAGCAACACTGACACTATGTTCCTCTATTTTTTATAGAACTCCCTGATCCTGTTGAGAACCGGTTCTCCTAGCTCTATAACAAACTAATTAGATAACTATATTTTGTTATTATCTGTAATATTTTCTCTATAAAGAACATATTAATTAGCATTATGTAAAGAAATGTGAGTCTTTGAATTATGTTTTCAGGTACAGCAGGACAAGATCACCATTCCCAGGTTGCAGGTAGGTAAAGGAAAGGTGTTGTTTTGTTTTATTTTTTTTTTTTGTCTGTATATCTATGTTCAATCTTTTCTTGCCTCACTGGCTCTTTCCATGAACTTTCCAGTTTCTGTAAGTCACAAATTTCCTGTATTGTGTGCTCTTTTCTTATATCTGTGAAACAATTGTTTATGTTTGCTCCTTTAGGGGGTAATTTTCAAAGGAGTTACGCGCATAAATGTAACTACTATTGTAGCAATTTTCAAAAGCCATTTACTCACGTAAAGTGCACTTATGCGAACAAATCCTATGGATGATTCAATGGCATATATTGTAGCAATTTTCAAAAGCCCACTTACTCGAGTAAAGTGCATTTACATGCGTAAAACCCAGATTTGCGCATGTAAATGCTTTTTAAAATCTGGCCCTTAGTGTCTGTTTGCTCTTTTTCTTTCTCTGTCTCTCTGCTTCTCTCTGTAGTGTTGTTAGTTCCAGTCTAGCTAGACATTTGTGGTGAGTGTACACTTAGCTTGAACTCAGTGGAATGGAATCTTCAACCTCTACTGCTGTTAGCGTGCATAGTTTGACAGATCACAGTTAGCGGACGTGGCTAGAGTGATTAGGCAGGCTCTGACAGACACTTCCTGAAGAACTGCAGCCGGTCTGTTTTGAGAGTGTTGTCTCCTGGCACGAGCTGAATTGCCTCTCTAATTACAACAATAGTGTTTCTTCATTACACTGAGCCCATTTCTCTTCCGATAGTGTACTATAGATGTTCCCTTAGGGGGTAATTTTCAAAGGAGTTACGCGCATAAATGTAACTACTAGGGATGTGAATCGTGTCCTCGATCGTCTTAACGATCGATTTCGGCTGGGAGGGGGAGGGAATCGTATTGTTGCCGTTTGGGGGGGTAAAATATCGTTAAAAAATCGTTAAAAATCGAAAAATCGAAAAAACCGGCACATTAAAACCCCCTAAAACCCACCCCCGACCCTTTAAATTAAATCCCCCACCCTCCCGAACCCCCCCCCAAATAACTTAAATAACCTGCGGGTCCAGCGGCGGTCCAGAACGGGCTCCTGCTCCTGAATCTTGTCGTCTTCAGCCGGCGCCATTTTCCAAAATGGCGCCGAAAAATGGCGGCGGCCATAGACGAAAAAGATTGGACGGCAGGAGGTCCTTCCGGACCCCCGCTGGACTTTTGGCAAGTCTCGTGGGGGTCAGGAGGCCCCCCACAAGCTGGCCAAAAGTTCCTGGAGGTCCAGCGGGGGTCAGGGAGCGATTTCCCGCCGCGAATCGTTTTCGTACGGAAAATGGCGCCGGCAGGAGATCGACTGCAGGAGGTCGTTCAGCGAGGCGCCGGAACCCTCGCTGAACGACCTCCTGCAGTCGATCTCCTGCCGGCGCCATTTTCCGTACGAAAACGATTCGCGGCGGGAAATCGCTCCCAGACCCCCGCTGGACCTCCAGGAACTTTTGGCCAGCTTGTGGGGGGCCTCCTGACCCCCACGAGACTTGCCAAAAGTCCAGCGGGGGTCCGGAAGGACCTCCTGCCGTCCAATCTTTTTCGTCTATGGCCGCCGCCATTTTTCGGCGCCATTTTGGAAAATGGCGCCGGCTGAAGACGACAAGATTCAGGAGCAGGAGCCCGTTCCGGACCGCTGCCGTTCCGGACCGCCGCTGGACCCGCAGGTTATTTAAGTTATTTGGGGGGGGGTTCGGGAGGGTGGGGGATTTAATTTAAAGGGTCGGGGGTGGGTTTTAGGGGGTTTTAGTGTGCCGGCTCACGATTCTAACGATTTATAACGATAAATCGTTAGAATCTGTATTGTATTGTGTTCCATAACGGTTTAAGACGATATTAAAATTATCGGACGATAATTTTAATCGTCCTAAAACGATTCACATCCCTAGTAACTACTATTGTAGCAATTTTCAAATGCTATTTACTCACGTAAAGTGCATTTATGTGAGTAAATCCTATGGACAATTCAATGGCATATATTGTAGCAATTTTCAAAAACCCACTCGAGTAAAGTGCATTTACTCGAATAAAGCCCAGTTTTACTCAAGTAAATGCTTTTAAAAATCAGGCCCTTAGTGTTTGTCCTTGTAAGCTCATTGTAACTGGGCTAGCAATTTGTGAAAAAGAAAAAAATAATTGAATCTCCCTACTCTAGCTATAGCACAGAGGAATTCACAAACTTGAGATGACAGAAAAAAATATCTCTCATACACACTTGCCCTCTTGGTCACAAATATGCACATCCATTCTCTGAGTCTTTACTTTGCCCACTGAAGTGGTTTATTATAGAAGGAAATGTAATGCTCTTTTGGTAATATCCCTCTGCATCCGCTCCTTTACGCTGAATCTGCTTTTTTTTTTTTTTTAACCTTACTACCACAGTAAGTCACAATTTCAAGCTCAGTCAGTATTCTATTTTTATTCACCACCAATTGTGAACTCTCATTGGTGTCCTCAAGGATATTTTTTCTCTTACTTTAAGAAGAATTCTGTTTCACATAGTAATTGTTGCACTCCTGTGAGCAGGCCTAGCTGTGAGCAGGCGCTTACCTCGGCCTGGAGGTCGCCGTCTTCGCCGCTTCCGCGGCCGTCCAGAAGCCACAGCCTGTCTCCCCTTTGCGGCACAGAGCCGCCGCTGACACCATTTTCCCTGCAGGCCTGGAGGCCTGCTCCTCAGTGGCAGGATGCCGTCATCGCTCCGCCTCCATCGTATGGCAGGGAGCTGCCTCCCACATCGGGGCCTGCCCTGTGGCCCCTTCTTCCTGCTCCTGCACGCAGTGGCAAGGACGCCACTGTCCATGGTCCTGCCCCTTCCTCCTAAGGGGCGAGGCCGTGTCTCTCTCTGCCTCATTTAAAGGGCCCGTGGCCGGATATGCTCCGGGCCCCACCTGGAACTCCTCCCTGGGCGTCTCCTCCTCTTCAGCCCTATAAAAGGGCTCTGTCCATTCCAGCCTTGCCTTTGCAAGGGGTTAGTCCTCCTTAGGACTCCGTGTTCCTGCTCCTGCTTGGCATTTACTTTCTTCGTTTTGGGATCCCTCGTCGTCCATGTTCCTTGTCTCTGCTAATGTCTCTTCTGTTCCTGATGTTACGTGACCCGGTCCTGATGTTCCATGATCCAGTCCTGATGTTCCAAGTCCTGATGATCCAGTCCTGATGTTCCGTGACCCAGTCCTGATGTTCCGTGGTCCAGTCTTGATGTCCTGATGTCTGTCCTGTTCAACATCTTCCAAGGCTCCGCGCTGTTCCATCCCTGCATGGTCCGCAACCACCACAGCTGGGGTATGTAGGGTGCTCAGTGGGATAACTCCTTCCGTCAGGGCCGAGGATCCTCCATGTTCTTCGCCTTTCCACGTCCATGGTCCGGAGTCCTCTTGATGTCCTTGCCTCGCTCTTCCTCGCTGCCCTTCAGTGAGTGTCCTGGGAGTCTGATAGGGATGTCCAGAGCCTTCACTGTGGAACCTGTTGTTTTAACCGTCTAGACATCTTGTCTAGAGGCCTCCAATGTCTTGGACCCTGGCTTCACCTAGCCTCCGGTGGATTGTGCTCAGTGGATAGCCTGAGGGCCTTCCTGGCCACTGGAGCCTCCTTTTCGGCTGAGTGAGTTAGCGTGTTATCCGGATTCCTCTCCATCCTGAGTTTTATTACCTAGTTTTTAGCTTGCCTTGCCATGCCTTGTCGTGCCATGCCTTGCCTTGGCTTGCATTGCCATGCCTTGCCTTGCCTTGTCTGAGTCTTCATCTTCATCAGCTCCAGAGTCTTCATCTTCATCTGTTCCAGAGTCCTTGTCTTCATTTGTTCCAGAGTCCTCGTCTTCGTTTGTTCCAGAGCCTTCTTTTTCAGTTCCTGCCCTTCATCCACCTCTGCCTTCTGCCCGGCCTGCTGCCTCAGCCGTTACCCAGCGGCAGATCCAAAAGGGCTTGGAGTGGTCCAAAAGGGCTTGGAGCGGCAGGTCCAAAAGGGCTTGGACTACTCAGAGACCAACCTTGCATGGTTGGCCTCCCTGAGTCTGCGCAGGTCGGCAGGGGCCTGGGCTTCCAGTTTCCGCCCAGATGAGGTCCATCTCACCTGCCTTGGCATTTCCTCGGAGCTCCTCTCCCCGTTCGCCGAGGTCCAAGAGTACACTCTACTCATCCCAGCACAACAGGTTCACAAGGCCTCCCAGTACAACAGATTGCCAAGGCCTAAGGGTACATCTCTTCTCCCAGAAGTGGGATTGCCCCCCAGGGCTCCCGCAACAGATTGCCAAGGCCTGTGTGCGCAACAGTAATTTAGTACTCCAGAGTATCTTAAATCAGGTAATCCTATAAGATATTTCTTCCTGACATAAATTTAACTTGGCAAGCTGTACTGGTTACTTTTAAGATGAAGTCACCTTATTAATTGGAAACCCAGGTTGATACACCTTAGTTTAATATATTATGTTTAATATATTATACCTTAGAAATTGTTTTATTTATTTATTTATTTAGACATTTTATATACTTTCATTCCATGTGTAGATCACAGTGGTTTACAAAGTGACAGTCATAACTCGACAAACAAAGATCAGTTACAGAGGAGGTATTCATAGTCAGGCATTGATATCTATCAAGAGAAACTTTTTAGAACATATTAAAATTGATCTAGTACATAAGGCAAAGAGTATGGATAATTAAAATGAAATGATAGTTTTAACGTCTTAGTCAGTGAGTTGTTTTAAGTATCTTGCATTCTCTCATTTGATTTATTCTTCATGACTCGATTATTATTTTTGTCCTACTTGTTTTTGTGGTTCTGTATATTCTGATGTTTTAAGTTAAATTATATGCATTTTTGAATAGCCAAGCTTTTAGGTCAAGTTTAAATCTCTTTCTATCTGGTAAAATATGCAATGCATCAGGCAGAGAATTCCAGAGCTTTGGACCCATTATTGAAAACACTCGATTTCTTATTTGCGTTAGATGTGCACACCGTATTATGGGAATATTTAGAGATCTTAGTGTTTGCTGAGGATTGTAAGGGTCGGATTTTCAAAACTTACATGCGTAAAACCCAGCCTTATGCACACCGGGTGTGTGTAAGTCCCAGGGCTAACCAAAGGGGCGTCCGGGGGCGGGGCTGCTTGGAAGCAGGAGCAAAAGGTAGGATAACAAATTTAGGGGTATTTAGGATAGGGATAGGGGAAGGGGAGGATAGGAGAAGGGGAAGGGAGGTTAGGCTAGGGGGTTGGGAAGTTCCCTCCCAGTCTGCTCCTTAATTGGAACGGACTGGGAGGGAAGGCCCCGATGTGTCGCCACATGTACTTACAGATCTAATCCCCAGCACGCACATGTTATAAAATCCCGTGTCCATGTGTGCATGCCGAGTTGTAGTGTCACTCCTAATAAGCTGGTATTATTGGAGTGAATGATGTTGAATATTATCATTAATACTTTATAGTAGATTCTGGATTGTACTGGTAACCAATGTAATGATATCAGTGTGGGAGTAATGTGATCATATTTCCTAGATCCTAATAATATTTTTGATGCAGCATTTTGTAATAGTTGTAGTGGTTGAAAGTGACTTGCTGGAAGACCTAGTAGTAAAGAGTTAAAGTAGCCAAGGTTTGAGAAGATTAGAGTTTTCAATACAGTACAGAAGTCTGCAAAAGTTAATAATGGTTTCAACCAATGTAGAATACGCAACTTGATGTAACCTGTCTTAATTAATTTACTGATGTGAATTTTTATTGTGAGGTTCTCATCCAGGTCAAGGGCAGGTGGTTTAACTGTAGATGAGTTTTTACTTAGCCAAATGATTTTAGTCTTTTTAGGGTTTAACATCAGTTTAAGTTGCGATAGTTTGTGTTGAATTGCTTTCATATAGGTAGAGAACTTTATTTTCTACCTATAAGAAACTTTGTTTTCGAATGATCTGGAAAGTGGGATGTAAAACTGTAAGTTGTCAGCATACAAGAAGAAAGTTAGTCCTAGATTCATCAGTAATTTACACAGTGGGAACATATAAATATTGAATAGTGTTGCTGAAAGGGCTGAAACTTGAGGGCCCCCTGTATCACATTGGAAAGTGCCAGATTATGGTTGCCCAGTTTGACTTGTAATGTTCTGTTAGATAGAAATGAAGTGAACCATCTGAGAACCATGCCAGTGAGCCCTATATTTCTCATCTGATGGCATAACAGGTTATGGTCCACAGTGTCAAAGTTGGCTGTTAAGTCAATTAGCACAAGGCAATAGGATTCATTAGTGTCAAGCCCTCGTAAAACAATCTGTTAATGAGAGGAGCAATTAATTGAGTAATGTTTCCTAAATTCAAACTGATTTGGGTAGAGAATATTTTGATCTTCCAGGTGATTTATAAGTTGGGATAACACTGCTTTCTCAAGAACTTTTGCTAGAAATGGCAAGTTGGATATTGGACAATAGTTGTCCCAATCGTCAGTTCTACCAGTCTTATTTTTTAGGATAGGCTTTATCATCGCTTGTTTTAATCTATGTGGTATAATTCCTTCTGATAGTGATTAATAAATTAATTAAGGTTGTGATTGTCGGAGTGATAACATGTTGTACTTGTTTCAAGGAACTGGCTGGTATTAGGTCACATGGGTGAGTAACAGGTTTAATTTTAGCAGTGATTTGCCTGATTTCCAGTTTTATACTCTGTTGAATGTGGATCACTTAACTATGTAATTTGAGTCTTCAGGTGTTTTTGTTGGAGAACTGATAGTGAATTGTTTTTTCAACTTATTGATTTTGTCTAAGAGTGCGGTGGCATATTCATTGCAAGAGGCCTTTGTGAAGTTGTAGTTGATGGTTTCTCGAGATGTAAGATAACGGGTCTTTAATTAAATTTTTAATGGTCTCAAAGAGCAGTTTTCAATTAAATATAACCCCATGAATTTTATTAGTATAGTAATCTTTTTGCTTTATTGGTTAGTGTACAGTATTTTGTATATTTTTCTAGGGATTCAGCAGATGGACATTTCCACTATTGTTTCTCTAATTTTCTAAGGTTCTGTTTAGTTCTTCTTATCTCATCAATGTACCAGGGCTTATTATGTTTGGAGTTATTCCTTTCTTTGTTAATAGTTTTCATTTGGAGAGGACTGAGGTTATCAGCTATGTCATTGACTATCTTATAAGCACAGCTCAAACAGTCTACTGGTATATAATTCAACAACTTCAAAATAGCCACATTCAATACATAAATGTGTATAGTATATTATTTATGTAGGACCCACACTTCACAAGTTTGTATGTCAATCAAACTCAAAATTAGTAATAGGTCTCTGCTTTATTTTCATCAATTTTTTTGTATTTTTTTGTATTTGATAAATTTTTTTTAAAAATCATTTCTCTATATGCTGACGAACTCCAAAATAGATGCTCATTTCAAAACGGTAAATATTCATCTCTGTGCAGCTATCAATAGTCCAACCATGACATGATCATGTTATGAACCACAAAGTTCTGCCTCGGGGGGAATCCTTTTCTTTTAATCTTCACAAAGGAGAAACGTTCCATCAGCTCAATATCGACTATCTTCTCATTTTTCTTATGCAACCTGACTTCAAAATCGCAATATATATATATAAAGGAACGGGGGGGGGGGGGGGGGGGGGTGTTTCAGGCTGGGGGAGGGGGGCGGGACAGGTAGGGGAAGGGAGGGGAAGGTGGGGGGGGAAATGAAAGTTCCCTCAGAGACCGCTGGTCTCCCCAAGGGCTCGGCATGCGCAAGGTATATTAATGTGCACCCCCTTGCACGCACCGACACCTGATTTTATGACATGCACGTGGCTGCGCGCGCATGTTATAAAATTGGGCGTATATTTGTGCACGCCAGGTAGCATGCACAAATGTAGCCCGCGCGCGTAGGTTTAAAAATCCGGCCTATACTGCAGTCTCAGTTGTGGTGTACAGCAAGGCACTGCACTGTGTGTCTGTGTGCAGTTTTCCAGACTCACATATATTGGTACAGCAGTGTTCTTTTAATCCAAATCCCCAGTAGGCCTCTGGAGTTTAATTTTTTTTTTTTTTGTGCACATACAGCAGTCTCAGTTGTAGTGTACAGCAAGGCACTGCACTGTGTGTCTGTGTGTGTGTGTATAGTTTTCCACACTCACATATATTGGTAGAGAGGTGTTCATTCATCAAAAAAGAAATCATTATTTTAATTGAAATCCCTAGTAGGCAGTGACATTAAATCCATGATGTCAGGGAAAGGTAGATGATTGATTGAGACTGGCAGAGGAGGCACTTCAAAAGGCAGTGCCAGTCCCCCATTAAAGTTAAAAAGGGAGCTGTTCCAATCTAAAGTCTCTGGAAGGGCAGGCAGTTCCATCCGTAAAAAACTGAAATTTAAAGATGATGTACCGCCACCACCTGTTTCTGACCCTGTTGTTTTAGAGGTGAGGGAATGGGAGGCTGAGTCATGCAAGAGAAAAGGGCAAGACCCAAAAGCAGCAGTGTGTCAGCAGACTCTACTTAGTGCTGACAATGTAGCGCAGACACTGTTTGCTTCTGATTCTGATGAAGAATCATCTTGTGTGGGATTCTCATCATCAGAAATGGAAGAAGTAATAGATGAAGAAGGTTTAGGAGGATTAGTTAGTTCTGTCTTAGCCTCCACTTCAGTACTGCAGGGGAGAGATGAAACTGATGATGAGGAGGAGGAAGAGCAGTCAGCGCAGGCACAGAGTGTGACTGATACCCCTACTACTTCAACTCCACTACTTCAACTCCAGTGCCAGCATCCACCCCGAAGGCTATAGAGAAGGGATCATGAAAGAAATCTGTGATCTGGAGCCACTTTAAAGTGATGGAGGACCCGCATTTTCCTCAGTGCAATTACTGTGCCAGAGCTATTAGCAGAGGGAAGCAAATGGGACATCTAACTAATTTTGGCATGATACATCATATGCAGAAGCAACACCCAACAGTACTTCCATCTGGGGATGGTAGCAGTATCAGTCAGGGAACCCCTTTTTCCAGGCAGCATAAAGTGATTGAAAAAGAGCAGAGTCATCCCACGCCCTCAGCCCCTTCTTGCAGTCAAGTGGCAGGCCAGAAGCCCCCTGCCATGTGTCAGAAGTGACATATATATCTTGAATGAGATGCTTGTGAAGCTTTCTCAAATCAGTCTGCTTTTCATGGAGAATCTGCCCCGCCTTCACACTTCTGTGGAAGTGTGCTGCTATGTTCCTACACTTGTATATTAACGTAATCAGGTATTCATTCTCTTGGTGATTGGACTCCAACCCCAGAGCTGACTTCACTACCAGGTGCAGAGTGTGTGCAAAACATCGGATGTTCTGAAAGCCCCCATCGGATATTGACTTTACCAAGTTTGCACCATTGTCTGTGACAAAAACCCTGCCTGAAGATTCCTGTCTCTCTGGTGTAGCTGCCAGCCTGCCAGCATCTGTCTGATGCATGCTAGAATACTGGCTGAGGTATAGGCCTCGTCCGTCAGGTGGGTGTGCAGTAAAGTCCACCTCCACCCTGATACTTGCTCACTAATAGAGCTGCTGCCTGCCCCTGCCTCAGCCAGGTCCCACCAGTGTGCTGTCAGGGAGAGGTAAGAGTGTGCAGCATTCATGATGGTCCAGATATAGCAGGTGAAATGCACACTCCCCTCTGCCTTAGCTAGCAGTGCTTGGATGTGACTGCGACACTGGTTGTACAGGCTGGGGATGACCTTTCTGCTAAATATGGTTCTGGAGGGGACTTTGTAATTTGGAACTAAGACTTCAGCAAATACTTGAAACCCACATTCTCCACTACCTGCAAAGGCTAGTCATCAAGGGCAATCATTTCCCCAATGCTCCTGGTTACAACTTTTGAGGCTGCCTGCCTCCTTCCCAGGGATAGCGTTACCAAACACCACCTCCATGGAGGTGGTTCTGGAGGGGACTTTGTAATTTGGAATTATGACCTTCAGCAAATGCTTGAAACCCACATTCTCCACTACCTGCAAGGGTTGGTCATCAAAGGTAATCATTTCACCAATGCTCCTGGTTATAACTTTTGAGGCTGCCTGCCTCCTTCCCTGGGATAGCATTACCAAACACCACCTGGACCGACACCACCCCACCCCTTTCCCACCCCTTTTTCAAAGCCCCGGGACATAAGCGCGAACCCGGGGCTTGGGCTTGGCATGCGCAGGAGGGGTTTTAAAGGGTTATGGGCGTAACCCTTTTAAAATCCGCCCCAAAGTGTAAGCTAAAATATCAAAATGTAAGCTCTCTGGGGAGGATACCAAAAGGGAAATAGTGCACACTTTCTAATGCCTGGTGTCAAAAGTGCATACAACACGTCCACTACAAATCCTATAGAATACAGCAGCCAGGATACTCACAAACACAAAGAAACGGGATGATATTACTCCAGTACTTATATCTCTTCATTAGTTACTGAAAAAATACAGAGTAGACTACAAAATTCTAACTACAGTGCACAAAGTTCTTTATGGAGAAAATACATATTGGTTTAACACAGCTATAAAACTACATACACCCCAGTGAAATCTCAGGTCGTCAAATCAAGGACTTCTACCCATCCCTTCATTAAAATCAGCTAGATTAACACAGGTAAGAGAGAGAGAGCAATATCTTTAGCAAGTGCTACCTTATGGAATGCCCTACCACTAGAAACAAGAACACAACAAAACTTAAAAATATTCAAAAAAGAAATAAAAACTTGGCTCTTCTGGCAGGCCTTTGATGATACATAGCTTCCTACTTTAGTTATGTGTACAATTCTAGGATCTTAAGTACACGTATGAAACTTTCTCAAATCATTTACTGTTCTGTCAATAGATATATGCTCAAATACTAGCAGAGTAAGTTTTATTGTTATTTTAGACACTTCTGTCTTTAGGAAGTATGATGTTGTAGTGTATATACAATTTTAGGGAGTATAATGTATTTAAATTTTTTAGCAACATAATGGGGGTCATTTTCAAAGGAGTTACGCATGTAAATGTGACATACTATCGTAGCAATTTTCAAAAGCTATTTACTCGAGTAAAGTGCACTTACTTGAGTAAATCCTATGGACAATTCAATGGCATATATTGTAGCAATTTTGAAAAGCCCACTTACTTGAGTAAAGTGTATTTACTCGAGCAAAAACCAGTTTTGCTCAAGTAAATGCTTTTTAAAATCTACCCCAATATGTTTTTGTATATAATTTTAGGAAGTATAAGGTATTTACAATTTATTGTTTATGTGTATTGAGTGCTTTTAATATAATTTTAATTAATATCATTATGTTAGAGATGAGATGTTAAGTGTTAGGAACAAACATTGTATTAGCTACTTATGTTTTGTTGTAAACCGTTATGATGGTACCCCTCTCCGAATGATGGTATACAAAACTCGTAAAATAAATAAATAATCGGAGAAAGTTCTTTTTCACTCAACGCACAATTAAACTCTGGAATTTGTTGCCAGAGGATGTGGTTAGTGCAGTTAGTGTAGCTGTGTTTAAAAAAGGATTGGATAAGTACTTGGAGGAGAAGTCCATTACCTGCTATTAATTAAGTTGACTTAGAAAATAGCCACTGCTATTACTAGCAACAGTAACATAGAATAGACTTAGTTTTTGAGTACTTGCCAGGTTCTTATGACCTGGGTTGGCCACTGTTGGAAATAGGATGCTGGGCTTGATGGACCCTTGGTCTGACCCAATATGGCATGTTCTTATGACTCTCCCTATTCCTGGGGCTGCAGCAGTAGTAATCACATCCCTCTGCAGCTCTGAAAGTAATCCCTGAAGAAAGGATGTTGCGTTTCCCTGCCGCAGGCCTGCTGCAGCCAGCTTCACTCACCACCAATGCTCGGGTCCTGGACCTGGCCCTTCTTTCCTGGCAGCAGTAGGCAACCGACTACGCGCTCCTCCTCCACCTGTGCTCCCATGCTCCTCCAGAATTGCTGCGGCTTCCTCCGGTCCTGGCCGGGTCTCCCCACGTGTGTCATGGGGAGACGCCATCTCTTAGTTTTTGGCCTGTCTGTCTTAGGCGCGCACGCCTTCCCTGGCTTTCAAGGGACCGTGGAGGGGAAAACCTCCTGTGGCCATGGATAATGATGTCAATCAGCCTCCATATATAAGGCAGTCCCTGCTACTCAGACTTCGCCTTGGCATCAGGTCTCCACGCTTCCTGTCGTGTGCTTTGTTGCTGTTTGTTCTAATTCCTGTTCCAGTACCTGTTCCTGTTCCAGTACCTGTTCTTGTTCCAGTACCTGTTCCAGCTTCCTGTACCGTCTACCCTTCGGATGGATCTCCTTGGCTTTGGCCCTTGCTTGGACCTGACCTTGTGTCCAGCCACCTGCCCTGACTTCCGCTTGAACCTGACCTTGTCTCCAGCCGCCTGCCCTGACTTCTGCTTGAACCTGACCTTGTCTCCATCTGCCTGTCCCAAACCTTGCTGGCAAGTACCAAAACACTAAGTAGATCCCATCCTTCTGATGCCAGTAATAACAGTGGCTATTCTCTAAGTCAACTTGATTAGTAGCAGTTAATGGACTTCTTCTCCATGACTTACCCCAAACCTTTTTTAAAACCAGCTACATTAACTGCACTAACCACATCCTCTATTAACAAATTCCAGAGCTTAATTGTGCGTTGAGTTAAAAATAATTTTCTCCAATTAATTTTAAATGTGCTACTTGCTAACTTCATGGAATGCCCCCTAGTCCTTCTATTATCCGAAAGAGTAAATAACCGATTCACATTTACCTATTCTAGACCTCCCATGATTTTAAAGACCTCTATCATATTCCCCCTCAGCCATCTCTTCTCCAAGCTGAACAGCTCTAACCTCTTTAGCCTTTCCTCATGGGGAAGCTGTTCCATTCCCTTTATCATTTTGGTCGCCCTTCTCTGTACCTTCCCAATTGCAACTATATCTTTTTAAGATGCGGTGTCCAGAATTGTACACAGTACTCAAGGTGCGGTCTCACCATGGAGCGATACAGAAGCATTATGACATTTTCCATTTTATTCACCATTCTCTTCCTAATAATTCCTAACATTCTGTTTGCTAGTTTGACTGCTGCAGGGATCGCCAGCTGGGGACCAGGCTGCCTCTGGGAGGTCCATGGGAAGACTTGCTATAAGCACATTGTCCACACTTTGAGTTGGTTCCAGAACAGAATAATTTTATTTTGTAAATTCAAAGGAAAGCAGGCAGAGTTGGTTCAGTCAAGATGGTTCTTCAAATGATAGTAGTAGATTACAGTTCAGAAAAATCAAATAAAGGCAACAGTTCTTCTATTCTTTCTTTGTAGAATAAATCTCAACAGTCAAACTTCAGCCCCAAGGCCTTCAGGGCAGCGGTTCATCAAAAGCAACAAACTCTATTCTTTTTTCTTGGAGCTTCTTCTGCATGAATTTCACCCTTTCATTTAGGGTTTTCTCCCTCTGGATGACTTTCAGGAATCTTCAATCATTTCAGGAACTTCAGGATTCTTAAAACTCAGGAGCCCTTACACTCCAAAGTAATCCTTCATCACTAAGATGCCTTTCACAGGCAGGGCCCTTCCTAGGTGTGCGGACATGCCTCCTAGGGATATGAATCGTTTTTCAACGATTAAAATTATCGTCCGATAATTTTAATATCGTCTTAAATCGTTATAGAACACAATACAATAGAAATTCTAACGATTTATCGTTAAAAATCGTTAAATCGTGTTAACTCCAGTTAGTGCGCACTAACAGAAAATGATACAAATTGACACTTTCCAGGTCAGTAAAGGTCAGTTAGGAATGAATATGTATTCCTATGGGCTGGCTGCCCTCTTATCTATTGATGTTACCAAGGTTCCTACTGAGGTGATGGTTGGGGGGATGGGAAATGGAAATGGAAACTCAGGAACACTAACAGAAAATGATACAAATTATTGACACTTTCCAGGTCAGTTAGGAATTAATATGTATTCCTATTGGCTGGCTGCCCTCTTATCTATTGATGTTACCAAGGTTCCAACTGAGGTGATGGTTGGGGGGATGGGAAATGGAAACTGTTGGTTTCAATATGACTAGAACTTGTGCCCTATTCCTGATACCAGGAGTGTTGTGATCTTCCTGCACTCAGTGCCCTAACCCTGACACCAGGGGTGTTGTGATCTTCCTGTACACAGTGCCCTATCCCTATTAATACCAGGAGTGTTGTGATCTTCCTGCACACAGTGCCCTAACCCTGATACCAGGGGTGTTGTGATCTTCTTGCATGCAGTGCCCTATCCTGCCTGCATTACTAGTGAGAGGCTGGCTTCACAGACAGGAGGGAGCTGCCTGACCCTCACTCCTCCCCTCCCCCATGTCCCAGCCAGTGAATGGTGTGTGGGTGAGGGGGGGGGGGGAGGATGGTGAAGGCTGAGACAGTTCCCTCCCTGCATTACTAGTGAGAGGCTGGCTTCACAGACAGGGGGGAGCTGCCTGACCCTCACTCCTCTGGGGTGTTGTGATCTTCCTGCACACAGTGCCCTATCCCTGATACCAGGGGTGTTGTGATCTTCCTGCACACAGTGCCCTATCCCTGATACCAGGGGTGTTGTGATCTTCCTGCATGCAGTGCCCTATCTCTATTAATACCAGGAGTGTTGTGATCTTCCTGCACACAGTGCTCTATCCCTAATACCAGGGGTGTTGTGATCTTCCTGCACACAGTGCCCTATTCCTGATACCAGGAGTGTTGTGATCTTCCTGCACGCAGTGCCCTATCCCTGATACCGGGATGTGTGCAAGAAGATCACAACACCCCTGGTATTAGGGATAGGGCACTGTATGCAGGAAGATCACAACACCCCCGGTATCAGGGATATGGTACTGCATGCAGGAAGATCACAACACCCCCGGTATCAGGAATAGGGCACTGTGTGCAGGAAGATCACAACACCCATGGTATTAGGGATAGGGCACTGTTTGCAGGAAGATCACAACACTCCTGGTATTAATAGGGATAGGGCACTGCATGCAGGAAGATCACAACACCCCTGGTATCAGTGATAGGGCACTGTGTGCAGGAAGATCACAACACCACAGAGGAGTGAGGGTCAGGCAGCTCCCCCCTGTCTGTGAAGCCAGCCTCTCACTAGTAATGCAGGGAGGGAGCTGTCTCAGCCTTCACCATCCTCCCCCCCCCTCACCCACACACCATTCACTTGCTGGGACTTGGGGGAAGGAAGGAGTGAGGGTCAGGCAGCTCCCCCCTGTCTGTGAAGCCAGCCTCTCACTAATAATGCAGGGAGGGAGCTGTCTCCGCCTTCACCATCCTCCCCCCCCACTCACCCACACACCATTCACTGGCTGGGACATGGGGGAGGGGAGGAGTGAGGGTCAGGAAGCTCCCCCCTGTCTGTGAAGCCAGCCTCTCACTAGTAATGCAGGCGGGATAGGGCACTGCATGCAGGAAGATCACAACACCCCTGGTGTCAGGGTTAGGGCACTGTGTGCAGGAAGATCACAACACTCCTGGTATTAATAGGGATAGGGCACTGTATGCAGGAAGATCACAACACTCCTGGTATTAATAGGGATAAGGCACTGTGTGCAGGAAGATCACAACACCCCTGGTATCAGGGTTAGGGCACTGTGTGCAGGAAGATCACAACACTCCTGGTATTAATTGGGTAGGGCACTGTGTGCAGGAAGATCACAACACTCCTGGTATTAATAGGGATAGGACACTGTGTGCAGGAAGATCAGAACACCCCTGGTGTCAGGGTTAGGGCACTGTGTGCAGGAAGATCACAACACTCCTGGTATTAATAGGGATAGGGCACTGTGTGCAGGAAGATCACAACACCCCTGGTGTCAGGGTTAGGGCACTGTGTGCAGGAAGATCACAACACTCCTGGTATTAATAGGGATAGGGCACTGTGTGCAGGAAGATCACAACACCCCTGGTATCAGGGTTAGGGCACTGTGTGCAGGAAGATCATAACACTCCTGGTATTAATAGGGATAGGGCACTGTGTACAGGAAGATCACAACACCCCTGGTGTCAGGGTTAGGGCACTGTGTGCAGGAAGATCACAACACCCCTGGTATCAGGGTTAGGGCACAAGTTCTAGTCACATTGACTGATCACATTACTTTTTTTGTCAAGCTACCAACTGTTTCCATTTTCCATCCCCCATATATTGTCAGTGGGAACCTTGGTAACATGAATAAATAAGAGGGCAGCCAATAGGAATACATATTCATTCCTAAACTGACCTTAACTGACCTGAAAAGTGTCAAATTGTATCATTTTCTGTTAGTGCGCACTAACTCCCGTTAGTGCGCACTAACTCCCGGTTAGTGCGCATTAACTCCGATTAGTGCGCACTAATCGGAAAAAACAATTTTTTAACTAAAAAATCGTGCCAAACACGATTTTCTTCTCCTGCTAGACGATTTCAATCGTTAAGACGATAGGGCACACGATTCACATCTCTAATGCCTCCTGGGTACTTTTAAAGGGCCAGCACCGATCAAATCTGTTCAGCCCCCTGGATGATGTCCGGAGCTGGGGACTACTTCAGGGAGCCTCGTCTTCCAGTTCCTTAACTTGGAAATGAGTCTGCTTCACTTCAGTGAAGTCCTTCTGCTTCGGTGGTGTCCTGAATCCTGAGTCTTGTTCCAGTTCCTGATTCCTGAGTCCGTTCCTGCCTCCAGAGTCCTGTTCCTGTCTTCCGCGCCTTCTTCCTGCTCCAGATCCCATCCTTGGTCTCCTTCAGATGGATTTCCTGGCTTCGACCTTGGACTGGCTTTTGGCCACCCTCTGGCTTCTGACTCTGGAGTTGTTATTGGCGAATCTCTGGCTTTGACCTCGGACTGGCTATCAACGACCGTTGGGCTTCTGATCTTGGACTGATCTTGGTCGACTCAGTTGATGCCTAAGACCAGCCGGCCCCCGAACCCAGGAGCGCAACCTGCGGGGAAGGGGGTTGGTATTGGCGAAGCTCCAGCTGGCCCTCTGCACCAGATCGGCCTCGCCTTCCAATGGTGGGGACCTGCGGGGGTTCGCCCTCTTAGGTTGTGCCAACCTCACCTTGGGCAAGGGGTCCACACTTTCATCCGTCAACATAACACTGTTTTGTCACAGTGACTAGAATGATCTTCACTAGTGCCACAGATAACGGTTGGAATGAAATTCCAAAGCTAGCCAGTGTCACGGGGATTTATTTATAGTGAAATCATGCTATATTTTCCATATTGCCCAAATAATTTACATTTACTACCACTGTAATCTATATGATCATTCAAACTAAGAAGCCTATTCACTAAACTTTTTCTCCCATTCTGTTGCCTATATGATTAACTTTGGTGCTATGATTATATCATACATGGATAATAGACAACAAGCCATTACAGATTATTATTTCAGAGTTCTTCTGTACTGAAGTAAAAAAACAAATTGCCATATTGTCTTGCAGTCAGTATTTATTAGTGGATGTGCATTGCTGTGAAGTAGCATTGCTAAGCAATCATGATTTGCACATCGCTTAGTTAACATAAAACGGAAATTATCATTACACTCTTCTCCTTTGTGGCCTAAGGCAGGCTGTGGTTCTTCGGCTTGGGGATTTCAAGGAGAATTGCAAGTTATTATTTTTTTTTTCCATTTTGGATATTCGGTGTCTAAGGATCTCACTTCCTGTAATGCAAGGCATTTCCTTCTACTTAACAAGCACTTAAAAACCCATTGGGGAAAACGGTACTCAGCTCAGTGATGCAGAGACAATTAAAAGTTGTTACCATTCAGAATTAGGCAGGGTAAAGAAAGCGATCTTTCACCATTCTGTGAGTACAGTTACACAAATATAGGAAAGTAACAGCTGCCCGTCTTACACTGTGTGCTGCTCTATACAGTATAATGGTGCATTTCCAATGATCCCCCCCCCCCCCTCCATCCCCATCAAGTCAATGTGGCTGCAGGCATTGTTATTCTACATCCAGAAAGCAAACTATCAAGTTACATGCAGACTTTAGCCCTGCCTGCACCGTTATAAAATTAAATTACCCTCGCTATTAGTATTTACATGTTCTTGATTTGATTTCTGATATGAAACAGAGTATTGTGTCATCATTGTGCTGCTTGTAAAACTTTGCTGAAAAGATCACTAAGTCCTCACCCAGCGATACTTTCAGTGCATGATCGGCTGAATCTGGGGATGCTGCAAAGGCAGACTGGGACGGGGTGAGGGAAGGGGAGAGAGTGTCTCAGCCATTGCTCAGCAGTGATAGCTTGTCACCAGATTTAGGGCCCACAGTGGCTGGATCCTGAAGGGAGCTGCGGTCTGAGACCCTTGGATGAGGACTGAGGTTGCAATGGCTGGGTTGGGCTGAGTAGGCAGGTGGCTATATGAATATGGAGTCGAGGGGGAAATGGTTATTGTGAATGAAGGTTCCAGGTACCGCAGTCCGATAGAGGCAAGTTCCAATTGAGTTGGAAGGAGGAAACTGCCCCCCCCCCCCCCCCCCCCCGGCAAAAACTATTCATACATCTTGGAGTTATCTTAGTTTTAATTGTATACTTGAAAACCAGCATAGGTGAGTATCTACAAAGATGCTTGAAAATTCGGGACCATCTTCAGCTGCTGTGCGGCTCTGCTAGTTAGGCGGATAAACTTATTTGGCTAACTAGCGCTGTACATTCAGCATTGCAGCTGTGCCGCTGAATATACCCAGCTATCTGGCTAACTTTAGGACAGTTCTATGGGACGACCAAAGTTTATTTATTTCTTTAAAATATTTCTAAATCGCTTCACTCGACAAATTGTACTAAGAGATTTACATATTAAACAAAAACATAAATATTAAATACAGTGCAATACAGCATGAGTGAGTTCTTGTGAGAATGCTTCTTGAAAAAGATGCGCTTTTAGACATTTCCGAAACATTTTAATTTCAGTTATGGAACGTAATGTGAACAGTAACTCATTTCAAAGGGAAGGACCAATAAAGGAGAAAGAATGATTACGAGTTGCAGCTAGTTTAAAAAATTTAAAAGACGGGACAGTTAGTTGTATTAAACTGGAAAAATGCAACACACGAGTAGGCTGATAAATTGTTAAATCTGACGAGTAATCTGAACCTTCATATTTAAGTACCTTATGCAATAAAACTATAATCTTAAACTTTAACCATTGACTTACTGGTAACCAGTGTAATTTAATAAGCATGGGAATGACATTATCATATAACTTTCCATGTGTGATTAAACATGCTGCGCTAATTTGAAGCAACTGAATTGCTCTAATCCTGTATTCAGGAAGACCTATTAATAATGCATTTCCATAATCAGTAATAGATAGTACAAAGGCTTGGACAATCTAAATGTTGCATCCGTGGACCCTTGGCCAGAGGTGGTGTTGGCACCACCTGTAGGAGAAACCCCCACAGGGCCCCACAGTCAGGTGGCAAGGCTGGATGGGAAGCAGATGCCAGCTGGAGGTTCGCCACTACCAGCCCGCTTTCCCCACAGGTTGAGCCCTTTGGTACCGGGGCCGGCTGGTCTTAGGTAGGCCTCTGCATGGATGATCCCAGGAAGTAAACAAGAGAGCACGGTGGTAACCAGTAGGGAGAGAGGCCGGAGGCCTGACGCCAAGGGCGGCATTGATCCAGTCCAGTAGGCCAGGCTATGCGGAGAGCGTAGTCGGAATTGGTCCAGGAGATCAGAGGCAGGTAGCAGAAAGCGAGCAAGGTTGGGTCTTGTCCAAGGTCAGAGGCAGGCAGAGGTAAACGAGGTCAGGTCTGGTCCAAGGTCAAAAACAGGCAGCAGGAACAGGATAACTGGAATAGCAACTTCAGGAACTCAAGCAAGCAAGAGCGAGGAGCCCTGTTGCCAAGGCAAGCTCTTAGTGTCAGGGCCTGCTTAAATTCCCGGAATATGCAACGTCATCCCTAGGGGCCACGGGTAGGTTTTCTGCCACGGCCCCTTTAAATCTGGATCAGCGGTGTGCGCATGCGCCTAGGGGCCAGGACTGGATGAGGTGGCGTGGCGTCGCTCCCTTGCCGCGGCTGGGAGGCGGCCCATGTGAAGGTCGAGGCAGCAGCATGCCTCCGCCGCGGAGGAGCTGAGGGGCTGGCCAGAGCTGAGCCGGGGAGCCGGAAAGCGGCAGGGCCGCAATGGGGTCCATCAGGTGCCATTTGGACGAGACAGACCGAGGCCTGAGTCAGGCGCCGAGAAGTGAGGATGGGCCTTTTGGGAGCGGGAATTGTAACACTAAAATCATTAGCTGAGAATAAATAGTGCATGTCTTTTAATAGTCAAAGTTTATAAAACTCAGAACGTAAAACGTAAAACACTTCATTGTAGAATCAAAACTTGAAGTCCAAATTACGAACAGTGTCAACAAATGGTATATAGGTATTCTCAATCAAAAGTCTCTTACAGTTATCTGGAACCAGTGAATATGATATCCACATAGTTATCCAGCTAAATGCATTGAATATGTATTATGTACCTCCTATTTCCAGAAAAATAGATGCTATTTCCAGAAAAATAGATGCTATTAGTAGACATAATAAAAGTCTTAGCTTTGGAAAATTATGTATTAACTATAAAAGATAATGGGAGTGAGAGTTTATTGTAGTTTAAATTAGTTTGAAAACCATTTTGTCAGCTATACCCAATAACGTACAATGGCTGTATGAGAAACAGTTAGTTTCCACTGATGAATGCTAAAATCTTAGCATGCATATGGTTTGTTCTAGTCAGATTCATTATAAATGTTCCTTACAGGATAAATTCTAACTAACTAGTATGTCTCCAGGAGCAGCAGATCATTATGAATAAACAGGCAATAAAAATATTCAGCGCTATTTATTTTTAATGAAAAATGCCAAGTTATAAAATAAAAAGAGAATGGTGTCTAAATGCAGGAGGACAATCTAAGAAATATGAAACAATTTTCTCCTGTCAGGACCTTGCTCCCTTTCTCTATAGCAAATACCTACATACCATTGCACTAAAGACAGGTTTCTAATGATTCCTATACACTGCACCCCATGATATTAAAAGATTAGCAGGGTTAGAATAGAAATTGAATTGATTGCGTAGCAATAGAATGAGAGTCCTAGCAGCTGAGCTGCAGTCAATAAGCAGAATGTAAGAAATATATGATCATAACCTAGGCAGGGAACAATACACCTTTTCTTCTCTATCAGCCCTTAAATGCCTCTCATTGTGTCCTTGCTATGAGTCAGTGACGAGGTGTGCAGCAGAGCTCACAGATTTGTAGGAATCTGACAGCAGCTAAATGTGAATGTTTCTGCTATAAAACTGCACTAAGGTCATTAATGGTGGCCTAGTGGCGAAAGACTCTGTACCACTGTGGCCATTCACCTGAGCCATCCAGTTTGGATGTAGCATTATCACATATAATATCATCATATACCACAGAAACTTGCATAAACACCAAAATGTACAACCCAGGTTATAAACACTGAATACTTCTGGAGACTTCTGTCATGCTAAATTCCAGAGAGTGCTTGTGCTGGCCACGACTTTAGGCCTAGTCACACGTACTTTTCTCCAGTTCTTTCCTCACCTTCCTTTGGGGAAAAATGTCATTGTTACCTGATGTCACCAATGCTTTCCGTACTTTCTACCATGCTGCCCTGTGTTCCTGGAACAGCTTTCCTGAGACTCTGTGTCATACTCCCTCTCAGATCATTTTCAAGTCCTGCCTAAAAACATGTTTTGGAGCTGTATTTAAATCTTAAATCTCTTCCTGACTGCAGCATTGGAACCGAACATCAGGGATTGTCACAGTTGCATTGGCTGGAGTTAGGGGTGACCCCCAGGACAGGAGCAGCACTAGGCTCAGGGATACTAGGCTTCTGCAGGCTAGGGCTAGGGCAGGACCAGATCTTCTACCTAACCGGACATCTCCCCCTCAGGTTGAGGCTTCAGGTTCTGGTGGCTGGCAGGATTTCACTGGAGATACTGGCAGGGGACCTGAAAGGCACCCACTAAGATAGGGCAGGGCTGGAGCAGAGATACAAATACAAGGGTGCCCATAAGATAAGACAAACGAATACAAACAAAGGGGCCAGCACGCACACAAGAACAGGACACACAAACAATAAAACAAAGATATTAGACGCACAGAACTTAGAGGGCCAATATACTGGCCTTAGCAGGATAGTGAAAGAGGATACAAGGAAAGAATTATGGAGGGCCACGGCAAGGACTATGGTTAGACCTAAGCTGAAGCAATGGTACTGTGAGTAAGGCAGGCTTTTATGGGTGTAGCAGTGCTGGTTTAGAGAGTCTTCAAGGCAAAGCCTGTGCAGTTCAGCATGCAGCCCTCTGAGAACCTCTGCAGGCAGGAGGGCCGCACTGCAGCCAGGATCCTCACAGGGATTGTCTCTTATATGTGTGACCCCTGTCTGGATTAACTAGAAAGGTATCATTCAGTAAAAGATAGAACTTTCCAATGCTGGGAGGTTTAGAGAAGTGTGTATCTAGTACTGAGTGACGTTGAGTGTCTTCCAAAAAGGAGATGGGTTTTGAGGGAGAAATAAAAGATGCTTCCCATGAGGCACAGGAAAAAGAGAAAAGAGAAGCTGAAGCTGAGGCATGGGTAGAGATCCTGAAAAGTTCTGCTGGAGTGGGCTAAGAGAGGCTATTCTGGTATGGCTGGGACCAACTGGGAAGATAGGGAGCCCCTCAGTCTAGAGGGACTCCTATTCCACCTGGAGAAGCCCCAGTTTGGGAGACGCTGAAAGGAAAAGTCTGTGTTTTTGCTTACAATTTTCCTGTCTGGGGACCTGAAGGAAATCTGGGGCCTTAGTGGGAGATTGTGAGGAAGTGTGTGGATTGAAGTGAAGAAAATTATAAAAACTTGGGAGTAACCATTTTGGAGTTTTTGTGATATAACAGAAGAATTGTGTCTGTGGATTGTAAATACTGCATTTTTCCTGTTTATCTGAACTTTTACCTTTGCACTGTTTTTTCATTTATGGAAATAAATTGTTTTTCTGTTTGGAACACAGTTCAAACATGCACAGTAGTTTTTGTGTGCAAATCTTCCCTTGGACCTCATAGCATTCTGCTAATTCCTAGTGGAAGGACCCTGGTTATGGTGCTGTGGCTAGCAAAGGGGGTGGGGGTGTTACATGTGTATCTGTAGAGTGCTGCAATCATCTAGTATTGCTATAGAAATAATAAGCATCAATGGTAATTCTCCTAGTCTCATGCATCATACCAGACATGACCTAATACTTCCCTCAGAAAGCTTTTTCAGATAGAGAATTGACCTCGTTCTCCTTCCTAGTATGAGGCATGACACACAAGTTCAGTTTTCTTTATTTCCACTTCCAAGTCCATTATTTGCAATTCACAACTCAGTTCAATATCCCATGGTATTCCAGTCAGGCATCTGAAAGTTGAAATACAAGCTAGCATACCTCTATGTTAGTGAGGAAATAACCTCTGGTCTTATAAACTGACTACTTGTTAATCTCCCAAGCAATGCTCAAATGGAGACTTCTTATCAATGTATTGGCTCTTGGGATCTCCTAGTCACAACAGGAATGCTGTCTTTTTGATGATGTCCCAGCCCCTGTTTCTTTCTCCCTCTATTTCTCTGCCAGCTGTGTATTTTATTTCACTCCCCAGTCTCCCTAATTACTTCCATCTGGTTTCCCATAAAACTACATTTCCCAGCAAGCTTTACCCAAGAGTGACATCATTTCCTTTCTAGTTTCCCATATCTCCTCTAGAGCTCTCTTTAGTGGATGGCTGCCCAAAAGTTAGGAAAGGCAAGAATGCTCTCTTACAGTGAGATTGGCTTTGCTTTTCTACTGAAAATTTGCTCCAACAGAACAATGGGATGGCATTTTTCTAAAGCCATTTACCAAGGTAAAAGGACTATTTGAAAATTGGCCACCCTTCATGTAAGTAAACATGAAGGGAAAAAGCATGAAGGGAAAAAGCATGAAGGGAAAAAGCAAGACCTCAAAATAAAAAAAAAAAAAAAAAAAATCTAAAGAAATCACGCAGTGACACGCCCACAAAACTGCTCCCACCAATTAGAGCAAGCCCTGCCACCCTTTATATTATTCACCACTAGGCGCCGCGCGCCGAAGGAGCACGACAAAGGGGCCTGCCCCTTTGTGAGCCCCTTCGTGCAGCCCCGGAGGGCTTCTTAAGCTTCACCATTTTGCTTCCAACTAGCCACCGCTCTCCAAATAGACCTCGGCATTCTGATGCTCCACCTCTATAAGCGCAGCACTCCAACATGTTTCCCACCTTCCCAATACCTATTCTGCAACATAACCCACCTGCATCAACAAAACCTAACAGGCTATACGTATCGTCAACTAACAAATGTAATCAACATGCTCTACACCACAACCTAAAATCCCTCACCCCAATTCTGACAACACCAGTTACCCAACTCTTAGGCCTCACTATATTCACATTGTCATTATTCAACGCACAATCTCTATCCAAGAAATCTCTTATCCTCAACGACTACCTCCTAGACACCAAGCCAGATATTTGCGCAATAACGGAAACCTGGCTTAAACCCACAGACACTGCAATAATTAACCAGCTTCCCACATCAACTTACGACATCTTCTCCCTCCCTCGACAGAAAAAAAGGGGAGGAGGACTTCTATTTGCATCCAAAAAAGACTTCAGGTTCACTCAACACCCATTCAACCCAGACTCGAAACTAGAAATTGGCTTCTTCACCTCAGAACAACTACAAATCCTTCTCGTCTACGCCCCCCCGGGCCTCCTAGAGACAGACCCCTCCCCCTTAGTAGAAATAATCACAACTCTCATCAAACTGGACGCCCCTGCAATTATTCTAGGAGATTTTAATCTTCATGTGGACAACACCACCCTCTCATCCAGCTGTGAAACCTTTCTCACAGCCCTCTCTGCCTTGGGTTTCAAGCAATTAGTTAACAAACCCACCCACAAAGCCGGCCATACACTAGACCTTATCTTTATCAACCCAGGCATTAAGCACTCCACCCGCCTCAAGTGCAAGAAGGTCCCCTGGTCTGACCACTCACTTATCTCAACATCATTCTCTCTGAAAAAATCCACCTCACCTAAGCATCATCATTCCCATACAGAAGATCCTGTTCTACCGCAGACCTCATTTCCCACCTAGCCTCACAACTACCCTCCATAGATCTTTCCAACCCAAACACAGCTCTCCGCTCCTGGAATGCCATCACAGAATCCATAGCCAATAAGTTATGCCCACTAGCAACCAAAAAACCACTTCCAAACGCCTCCAAAAGACAACCATGGTTCACGGAAGAATTAAGAAAGCTAAAACAAAATTTAAGACAGAAAGAGAGCAACTGGCGCAAATCCCCTAGCACCAAGACTCTCTCCATCTACAAAACCACCCTCCACCTTTACAAGACCGCAACCTCAAAATCCAAAAGGGATTTTTATGCATCCAAGATTCACCATCTGATCTTCGACGCAAAAGCCCTCTTCGCCTATGTTTCCAATCTCACACAAATCATTCCTCAGGAGATTCCTAGTGATCTAGCTCAATCGAAAGCGGAAGAACTTGCTCTACATTTCCACAACAAAGTCAATAGCCTTCTAACTCAACTACCCTCTAAACCCCCTGATCTCACTTCTCCCCCGACTCTTCAGCAGCCCTCCCTCAACAACAATGGTCTGGAAACATTTGAACCCATCTCTACCTTAGAGATACAAGCACTTTTAAAGAGAATGAAACCCTCTTCCCACCCTCTGGATACCATCCCTACCAAACTACTACTGGCTATACCCGACTCCATTGCCAAAACACTGTCGGACATCATAAATTGCTCGCTTTCCCAAGGATCATACCCCGACGTCCTTAAACTGGCCTCCATCAAACCTCTACTTAAAAAACCCAACTTGGACCCTAAAGACCCCAATAACTTCCGCCCTATCGCCAATCTCCCATTCATAGCTAAGATTCTAGAAAAAGTTGTAAACACACAACTCTCCGACTACATTGAAGACAATAAAATTCTATTCCCCTCACAATACGGATTTCGCAAATCTTTGAGTACAGAATCCCTACTCATCTCCATGTCAGATTTCATTGTAATGGGCCTTGACAAAGGTCAATCATTCCTCCTAATTCTACTTGACTTATCAGCGGCCTTTGATACGGTCAACCACTCCACTCTCACATCCTTGCTGGCTTCTATAGGTATCTCAGGCTCTGCACTCTCATGGTTTAAATCTTTTCTCGCCAACAGAGGCTTCAAGGTTAAGATACAGAACAAAGAATCATCACGAATGGACTCATCCATAGGTGTCCCCCAGGGCTCCTCGCTGTCGCCCACGCTTTTCAACATTTATCTCTTACCAATCTGCCAACTCCTCTCCCACCTTAACCTCAAACACTTCCTTTACGCCGACGATATCCAGATCGTGATACCCATTAAAGAGTCTTATACGAAAACATTGGATTACTGGGAAAATTGCCTCCTTGAAATTAAACGCCTCTTATCCAACCTAAACCTAGTTTTAAATTCCTCCAAAACCGAACTGCTGCTCATCTCCCCAGACAGCAACAACTCCATCTCTAATCTTCCGGCTATCCTTACTACCACACAAGTGAGAGACCTAGGAGTATTAATCGACAACCGGATGAACCTCAAAGCTTCTATCAACAGAACCACCAAAGATTGTTTCCATAAACTCCAAGTACTGAAAAGAATCAGACCGTTCTTCCATTTCCAGGATTTCAGAACTATTCTACAAGCCATCATTTTTTCTAAGATCGATTACTGTAACTCTATCCTTCTGGGCCTCCCTTCCTCTTACACTAAACCTCTTCAGATGATACAGAATGCTACTGCATGACTACTGACAAACTCCAGGAGAAGGGACCATATAACTCCAATCCTCAAAGATCTCCATTGGTTGCCAATTCATTTCAGAATCCTTTACAAATCTCTTACCATAATATACAAAACCATCCATCAACACATCCCACTCGATTTACAAGTCCCTCTCCAAATTTATAACTCCTCCAGACCAACTCGAGATGCACTCAGAGGATCTCTTCAAGTACCCACTGCCAAAACCACCAGACACATCACCTTAAGAGATCGGGCATTCTCAACAGCCGGCCCCCCTTTATGGAACTCCATCCCTCCGGACCTCAGACAAGAACCTAGCCTCCCAACCTTCAGAAAAAGACTTAAGACCTGGCTGTTTAAACAAGCATTCCCAGACACTAACTAATTCTCATACCATCAATCTATACATCATACAGCCAGTCCTACCCCTTCTTTATGTAAATATCTACAGCTAATGTTTAGCTAATGTAAATATCTTTATCGTTATCTAATGTTATCCTATCCTTTTTTTCTCTTCTCCCAGTTTTATTTCCCCTGTTATTTGTAACTGCTTACTTCCTCACCAATAAGTTACTCAATTGTTCATTGTACACCCCTTGTTTTATGTAAACCGGCATGATGTGATTGTATCACGAATGCCGGTATATAAAAATCTTAAATAAATAAATACAGGTATTATTGCACAAAACACATACATTACTTTTACCCATATTGACTGAAGGCATTCCTGGGAGCAGGGACAGAGCACAGAATACAACAATGGGCATAGTTCTGAAGGGAAAAAGGACCCACAAAAATATCAAGTACAAATCTCTGTGGTACTTTTTCCTTGGGTAATTTTCAAAGAGAAAGTACACACATACTTTCTGGTGTAAAATCCACATGTATAGGTACCTTCAGACTGTGCAACTGCCTGCACGCATTTGAAAATCACCCGTTAAATGCCCTCATGGTCAAAACAAGTGCTATTGCCAACCATTCACTTGCTTCTTGTTTCTCTTCATGCTGTCTCCACTTCTTCTCATTGCTCAAATTTTCCAGGCTACTCATAATTGCTCTCCTATACTTGAGAATTTTAGTGATGTCTTTAGCCCTTACAACTCTTCTTTCTTCTCATTCCTTGTGCTTTTGCCAGGCATACATCTTCTTTAAAAGGAAAATATTGCCAGAAAAAAGGGATATGAAGGAATATGTAGCTGAATAGGGAGAACAGGTAAAAAGATATGGCTGCCATGTTGGAAAAAATCTCAAGGCCCAAATATGATGAAATCTTAAAAAAAAAAAATTTATAGCAATTATTTTTAAAAATACTGGTATAGTGGTGTGTAACAGGACAAAAAATGCAATCGAATAATGTAGGGGTTCTTTGACCCTACTAGGAAATGCATATGCATTAGTAAAATGCATGTGTGTTAGTAAAATATAGGGAAGAAATACATAATGCCACATCATAGTAGATAAATCAAGTTTTATTATCACTGGAAGCAATGTTGAGTTGCTGTATGTTGACTGTTAAAATTATGTTCTCTTCTCTTTAATGCATTTAGGATGTTCACTGGATTCTGGTCTCAGCCTGCTCTCTATGCTGTGGTCTTGCAACTGCTTCAGTTTTGTTATATAATAGATATTTATTGCGTGTTTTCATGTGATAGATCTACGTTTTCCTTTCTGATGAATCACAATGCAATGCACACCTCTGACACTATATATAATACAGAGCTGGAGTAGCTCTACTAGTCTTGAAGAAAATTGTATTGTAGATGATGAAAAACATATTTATATGAGTTTTAAACACCACATAGGTTCTTTTTAAAATGACAAAACAAAAAAATAATTGAACATGAAAAAATAGACCTCATATTGTTTTTATTATGTTTAGTGGTCCATGGGCTACTCTCACGGACCGCCAAAGTCACCCCCTTGGCTGGGCCCGTCCTGCCTGCTCCCAATGCTTTGCCCGAACTCTACACGGTGGTCTGCTGTGCTCCAATTTGGCAAAACACTGCCAACCACTCACATTGCCCAGCACTGCTGACTCTGCATGCAGCCTGATGCCACCAACTTCGCACATGGCCCCACACTGCTGACTTCTCACATGGCCCGATGCTGCCGGCCCCAGCTGATGCACCTCTTCCTAGGTGCACAAGCACCCAAGCTCCCTTGATTTAAAGGGCCAGTGATGGAAAAGGTCCTGTGGTGCCAGTTGATGATGTCACTAAAGCCCTATAAAATAGCTCATCTGCTCCTGCCTCATTGCCCTAGCAACAGGTCCCAGTACTCTAGCAACACAGTATGTTGGCTCATCGTCTTGTCTTCAATGTTCCTTGCCTGCCTTCCCTTTCAGACAGATGCCTGGTTTGACCCCAGCCTGATCTTGGATTCCTCTGACTGCAGTTTGCCACCAACTATTGTCTGTTACTGGTTGGTTATACTTGACTGCAGCCTGCCACTGACTTTTATCAGATATGCCTGATCAACACCTACCCTGACCAGCACTTGGACCATCTGACCTCTCACTGCTTTAATCCAAGGATTACTACCTCCTCAATCAGCAGAGACCCCCACCCAAGACCTGCTGACCCTGGCACCCAAAACACAAGGGGAACAATTTTATATTCCACTTTTTGGTACTTTAAAGTAGATTACATTTAGGTACTATAGGTATTTCTCTATCCCACAGGGTTTATAATCTAATTTTGTACCTGAGGCAATGGAGAGTAAAGTGACTTGCCCAACATCACAAGAAGTCATAGCCCACTGCTCTAACCAGTACCACTAGGCTACTCCTCCACTCTGCTTCGTCCAGGTCCTCCTGCCGATGATGGGAACCTGCAGGGCTCCTCCGTGCAGGTCACACTAATCTCACTTCAGCCCAAGGGTCCACTAATGCAACCGTTTGGCAAGTCTTTGACATTTTTAAGATGATACCTTGAGGTATTAAAACAAACTTTTCATGGAGTTAACAAGTTATCAAAAGGGTATGTTAAGGAATACTCTTTCCAAAGAATAGATAAAGTTGTAGCGACGACAGTCATAGGGGTTAAACTGAACATGTTACATGATCTATTTCTGGTCTACATTTTTCATGTTGTTATGCTATTTTAGACAAAGAAGATCGGTAATTAGCATACAGTGCACATCTTAGAAATAAAGTATGTTTCAATTTTGTGAAGGCTTACCATTTAAAAATGATATTGAGACCTACTTTGAATACAGAAGCCTGTTGATTGATTTTATGCACGTTTAATGATTTGCTTTATTTCGAGAGGTATATGGGCACTTACTGCCACTCTTGGATAATATTCTGGTCCTTGGGGGAGATTTCAATGCTGTGCGGGATCCCAGTCTAGATGCCTCTCAGGGGTCGGCGATACACCGCCCGCAGAGCAAAGGCATAGCACTTCTGGAAAATTCCCTCCACCTCTTAGATGTCTGGAGAATCCTACACCCCACTGAGAGGGACTTCACGCATTTGTCCCGTGCGCATGCATCCTTCTCCCGTATAGACTACCTTTTACTTAGCACTTCTGCGTTCGGGAAGGTGGTAGATGCCCAGATAGGTGATATCTGTGTCTCGGACCATGCCCCAGTTTGGTTCGATTTTCATTGGGGCTCGCCGACGGCACCTTATCGAGGGTGGCGTTATCCCTACTATCTCGCAGATGACATATCCTTTCAGAACTTTTTGCGGGAGCGGTGGGCGGCGTATGCTCAGGTTAATTCTGGACATGCGAGTGACCCCGCTCTATTTTGGTACGCGGGGAAAGCGGTTCTTAGGGGCGATATTATTTCCTACTTGGCGCACCGTCGCAAGATGCTGGATAAACAGCTACTGACCCTGACGGGGGAATTGCGGGCTGCCAAGAGGAACTATATACGGACCCCTACACTGGCCAATAGGGAAAAATTGCTGACTACACAGGCAGCGGTAAACACCCTTCTACATCAGAGGGGAAAAAAAAGTTTACTGTATTACCAATTCCGACTATTTCACTACGGTAACAAGACTGGGAAGATGATGGCCAACTTGCTCCGGTCTAATCGCCACTCCCGTCGGATAGCGGCACTGCGGGACCCCTCGGGGCCCCTTTTAACTGACACTGATGCGATTTTAGCTGCTTTTCAGAGGTATTATGCCGCTCTCTATACTGCGGAAGCGGCGCCACCGCAGGACGTGGAAAGTCTCTTGTCCTCCGTACCCTTACCTTTTTTGACCAGGGCACAATCTGAGTACTTAAATGGCCCTATAACAGCATTGGAGGTAGGCCGCGCCATTCAGGCAGCTCCTAGGCTTAAAGCCCCCGGCCCGGACGGGTTCAGCACGGAGTTTTACAAGGCTTTGTCGGTTGAACTGGGGGATTTATTAGCATTAACTTTCAACACTCTAGTTCAACGGGGATCTTACCCAGCCCATACTAACATTGCCCACGTCACGTTGATTCCCAAACCTGGGAAGGATCCTTTATGCCCGGAGTCTTATCGCCCTATTTCCCTCCTGAATTTTGACCAGAAACTTTTGGCCAAGATTTTGGGGGAGCGTTTGAGTACAATTTTGCCCACTTTGATACTGGCTGGACAGGTGGGGTTTGTTAAGGGGCGGTATGCCTTTACCAATATCCGTTGGGTGACCACGGCCATAGCTCTGTGTAGGAGAGTAGCAGAATCATTTTTAGTGGTCAGTCTCGACGCGGAAAAGGCCTTTGACCGGGTAGATTGGAGCTATATGTTTACTACTTTACAACACATGGGCTTTGAGGGGTTTTTCCTCCAGAGCCTCCAGCTGTTATATCGGAACCCGGAAGCCGTAATCATAGCCAATAACAGTCAGTCTCAGCCATTTCCAGTGGCGAGGGGGACAAGGCAGGGTTGCCCTCTTTCCCCCTTATTATTTCTTCTAACTTTGGAGCCCCTGCTGCGTGCGATCCAAGATACTCCGGCGGTACGGGGAATTAAGTTGCAAACTCAGGTGTATAAGTACGCTGCCTTTGCGGACGACATACTCCTGTTTTTGACGCGGCCTGCTGTTTCATTGATAGCGCTTTTGCAGCTTTTTTCCTTGCATGGCCGAATCTCTGGACTTAAGATTAATTGGACTAAGTCCGAAGCGCTGGGTTACCCACATACCGTTCGCGCAGGCTGGGATGGGCCCTTCCCCCTGCGGTGGGCAGAGGGCCCTTTTCGGTATTTGGGAGTGTGGTTGTCTACGGACCCTAGTGAGTTCTACTCCTTAAACATCCCTCGCCTTCTGCAACGCACCAAAGATAGACTTTTTAACTGGCGTAATCTGCCTTTATCGCTGGGAGGGCGTATCAACATTTTTAAGATGGCACTGCTGCCCCAATGGCTTTATGTCCTCCAGAACATGGTGCTCTTTTTGAGGCGAAGGGATGTCCGACTTTTGGAATCCATGCTGACCAAATTTTATTGGCAGGGTAGGAAGCCCAGAATTGCCCTGGCGACTTTAAAGGGAAAGTGGGGGAGTGGAGGGATGGGTGCCCCGGATTTGCTGAAGTATAATTTGTCCTGCAACATGCGTATAATTCGGGAATGGCTGTTGGATAGTGCCCACTATACCCACCTCCCGGCAGATCGCACACTGGTGGCACCCTTTGATCTTCGGTTTGTGCTTCAATGTACGGGCTCCCAGTTGTCTGATACCCTGCGGAGACACCCACTTCTGGAGCCTTTAAGGCAAACATGGAAATGTCTCTGTAAATATTTGCGCATTCCGACAATTTGTGCCTGCTTAATGCCCCTGCAGGGGAATCCACAGTTTCTGCCTGGATCCACCACGATGGGTTTTCGATTATGGGCTCAGAAAGGTATTACTTTAGTGGGTCATGTTCTGGACAGCGATTGTTTGTTAATTCCTTTTGCTGAACTGGTTAAGATGTACACCCTGCGACCGCAGCAGCCATTTCCATACTTACAGCTAAAGCACTATATATCTTCTTTACCGGAGAACTGTAAGACTCTAGCTAACTTTGTGGCTTTAACTAAGCTTTTGAAACTTAGGCAGGCAAGTAAATTGTCTCTCGCTGTAGCCTATCGGGGGCTAACTCAAATAACAGTTGTTAGGGATTGGGGGAGGCTGGCGGAGCGGTGGAACAGCGATGGTACCTTCCAGGTGTCTGCGAGCATGCTTTGCTCGTGTCTTAAACAAATTTCCAAGGTGACAAGCAATTTTTACTACAGGGAAATGCAGTATAAACTATTGTGGAGAGCATATTTTTCCCCCAGTTTTCTTTTTTGGGCCAACCTGCGAGAAACCAGTCAATGTGCGAAGTGTTTTGCAGAGGAATGTACACTCTCGCATGCCTTTTGGGATTGCCCACGAGTACGTTGTTTTTGGAGAGCGGTGGTGCGTTATCTGGAGAGATTGTTGGCGGTCGCTGTTCCACTCTCTTCTGCCACTCTGTTGTTTGGGTTGCCTAATCCCAATCAGATTAAGCAACTGGAGACATGGCTTCTTATTCAGAAGGCGTGTTATGTGGGGAAAAAGCTCCTTTTGTTCCATTGGAAGGGCTCTGAAGTACCGACTTACTGGATGTGGCGGTACAATTTTCATAAATTACTTCAGCTGGAACTTTTGACATCACGGCTTTCTCCTCTTCTTCGCCGCAGATTTGTCCGGATATGGATGGTGTACATTCAGTCATTACCACATAGGATTCGGAGTCATATCCTCAATGCTTCTGCAGATCCTCGTTCCTTGTTGCCGGATTGATTCGGTTGGTGGCGTAACTGGACCACGGGATGCACGACCTCAACAACCACAATGACAACTTTGATTGGACTTCTTAAGGGGGGGGGGAGGGGAGGGGGGAGGGTCGGGATGGGGGATACCTGTTCGGGGGGTAACTACATGTAAAAGAGCTTATTTCTAACGTTACTGTAGCGGGGGGCTAAGGGCTATGGCCTCCCGGGCAGAATATACTATGCTATGTTGTTTTTTTTTTTCATTGCTCAATAAAAAAGCGTTTAAACATAATGATTTGCTTTATGGGCAGGGGTCTAATCTTACATGGTGCTAAACATATAATTACTGTCACTTTATGGAACAACACAACTAAAGATTATGTTGGAATATTATTAAACTACAGTGCAGTAAGAAAAGAGACTTTAGTAAATAGTTTGAGGGCATGTAATTTTTTAAAGACAAGCTTGTAGTTTTGCATCCTTTTAAAAGGATTATAGACATGTGCAGAGTCAAAAAATGTGTTTCAGTTTGTTCATTTCATAGGTCATAGTCATTTTTTACGTTAATTTCAAACAAAAAACAAATTTTTTCTTCATTTTATTTGTTCATTTTTTTTTACCATTATAGTGAATGAAGGAAGCCATGTGGCTATTTTGAGCTTCCAAATTGGGATTTTCTATTCATTTCTAATGAAACTGGTAGGTAGGCATCATCGGAAGGATGAAGGTATGTCAATGCATCAAGACTATGTCAACATGGCACCAAAAATGGCATGAAGAACCCAAGGATCTGCAATGAGGGGCTTTTTCCCACAAATTTTGTTTCGTGTAATGTTTAATTCATTTCTCTAGTTTTAAAAAAACTGAATCAAACACTAAAAAAATGAAAGAAAAAAGAAACAGGGTATCCCAAGGCATCCTGGCCAGACCATCCATCCCTCCCACCTGGAAAGATATCAAGGCCAGGATCCTCCCCGGCCCCCACTTACCTGGTCAGGGGGAGATCCGCTGGTGAGGCCTTGGCCTTGCATAGGTTGAGGCCGCAGTAGATCACCGTGACTTTGGCCTAGGCCCTATACAAGGTCGAGACTTGGAGGCCTGGTCCCAACACCTCAGTCGAGGCCTGCCAGTGTATAGGTCAGATGCTGGGGCCTCGGCTAAGTGCTGATTCCTGGGCCTTCACCTAGGCCAGAGCCGGCCCAGGCCCAGCACCGGGGTTCGGTCCTCAGGCCGAGTTCCATTTTGCTGTATGGCTTGTTGAACAGCTTGCCATACAGCAAAATGGCACCCTCCATTGAGGAGGATGTGCCAGAGTTAATTTACTCTGGCGCATCCCCAGCAGACGGAGTCATTTCAAGAAGACAGAAGAAAGAAGATAAAAGACTCCAGGTCTGGGCTCTGACCACTGGGCCTGGGCCTGCCTCTTAGCTGGGACCCGGTATCCGACCTGGGTCCAGGCTTGTCCTAAGCCAAGACCCAGGCATTAGAACCCCTGTCTCTGTGCTGGGCCTTGTCCTGACCTGAGGCCCAGGCATTGGGACCCCCACCCCCGGGTCAGTCCACAGTGTTAGATCTGGCCTGGACCAAGGTCCAGGTGTCAAGACCTGACCTTTGGACTGGGCCTCAGTGTATCTGTGATTATGTGCTTTGTGCACTTAGTGCTGACACCTCCAGGTCACACACACAAAAAAATCCTATTAAGCACTAATAGAACCAAAAAAACTGGCAGCCTGGTAAGACTCTTTTTCATTTCAGTCTATTAGTGTGCTCTCTCCTCACTGCTCACTGGTGTCCAGTCAGACAGAGACAACAAAATTCATTAGCTCTGCTACAATCTTTACACTGTCTACTACCCTGACCCTCCCCCCCCCCCCTCCCCCCCGAAGAGAAAATCAAAAACAGCAACAGTGCCACTGTCTCTGTCCTTCTGGCACAGTGAATGAGATTATTATAGCACAGAGAAAATCAGAAGCTGCCCTTTATCAGTGCCAAATCCAACATTTTCTAGCCTATTTATAAACTCTGAGATGCCTTCTCCAAACACATCTTTCTGTACCAAGTGCTAGAGCTTCTTGCACATGCTCACAGTTTACAGTGGGGGTAGGTCATTGTTACCGTACTTGATCCAGATAGCAGCTATAGATGTTAAAAAGATGCTGCACTGTAATTTGTTCTCTGTGTGGTTTTCTTGCCAACATGTCCTGCCTCAGCTTTCACAGGTCTGAGATGTCACACAGGCACTTGGTTGCTATAGTTACTAGTTTGGTTTTTTTTGCTCTGTAGTACACAGCTATAGGCTTCAATAGGCTATAGACTTGAATTGGACACATAAATGAATGAAATGAGAACTATCTTATTCGTGAGACCCCTTCCATTCTTTTTGGGGGTCATGAATGAAACAAAAAAAGGCTCATTTGTCATGTTTTACCCATTAATTTTAAATAAATTCACATCCCTAAAGGATATTCTCATACTATTTCAGAGCTAAAACAATATTCCCATATACTGTATGTTCTCAGTGTTATTTTCTTCCTTGGGAGAGGGTATTTTTTTCTTATCCCTTTTTTGCTTTATTGCTATTAAAATATTAGTGTAAGAAAGTTGGATGTCCATATTCAAAGGCATTTATCCAGTTAAAATAATATTTGGGCACTTATCCTGCTAAAATTTGGTGGATAAGAAAGGCATTCTGGAGGCATAACCTAGAGGAGTTACGGTAAGTTAGCTGGATAAGTTATCCATCTAATTCTGGTCATGAAGCAGAGCTGTCTTGAAGTTAGCTGGATAAATTTATCTAGCTAACTTTAGGGTAGCCAGATACATTCAGTAGTGCAGCCGCGACACTGGATATATAAGCTAAGTTAGCTGGATAAACGTATCCATGCCGCACAGTGGCTGAATAAGGACCTCACTGGCTCCATAGTGACAGTATCAGAGAAACACAGAGGTTATCACCACATAAGAACGTCTTGGTTCTTATGTATGTCAGATGTCATAGACAGTTCATGCAGGAATAAAGACCATGGACCTGATTTATCAAAGCATGTCTTCCTTTTTGTACCTATTAGAAAACACTTGAAAAACATCAGCTCTTTTTTTTGGGTCAATTTTGAGTAGCTCTTTCCTGTTTAGAAAAAAAGATGTTGCCTAATTGCATAGTTTCCATTTTTACCTCTCCAGATGAATTCTAGGAGGTACTTATTCAGATGCTGGCTGGCTGGCTAGGGAAATTAGCTGGCTAACTTTGCTATGTCATATTTAGCCAGATAAGTTTATCTAGCTCAGTGGTTCTCAACCTGTTTCCCGTCGTGACACACCTGATGGACAATGCTCACCTGTGTGACACACTCCTCATTAAAATCCACAGCAGAAATAAATAAAAAAAAAGGCCCAGTATTACTTTTATTGTTAAGAATGACACAAGGGAAAGATAAGTACTCTTTCTGAATAGAAATTACATAAATAGTAAACCTCCCATACCAGAACTTCTAGGACTCAAACTTCTAGGACTCAAACACCTTACCTAAGAAACTACAACACTGAAAATATTACACTGGGCCTTAAAACACAAATACTCCTCCAATTAGGAAAACGGAACAAGCCAGGCTGCTAAAGAGCCCAACACAGAAACTTACTTTTCAATATATTTATAAATGATCTGGAAAGAAATACGACGAGTGAGATAATCAAATTTGCAGTTGATACAAAATTGTTCAGAGTAGTTAAATCACAAGCAGATTGTGATAAATTGCAGGAAGACCTTGTGAGACTGGAAAATTGGGCATCCAAATGGCAGATGAAATTTAATGTGGATAAGTGCAAGGTGATGCATATAGGGAAAAATAACCCATGCTATAATTACACAATGTTGGGTACCATATTAGGTGCTACAACCCAAAAAAGAGATCTAGGTGTCATAGTGGATAACACATTGAAATTGTCGGTGCAGTGTGCTGTGGCAGTCAAAAAAGCAAACAGAATTTTGGGAATTATTAGAAAGGGAATGGTGAATAAAACGGAAAATGTCATAATGCCTCTGTATTGCTCCATGGTGAGACCGCACCTTGAATACTGTGTACAATTCTGGTCACCGCATCTCAAAATAGATATAATTGCGATGGAGAAGGTACAGAGAAGGGCTACCAAAATGATAAGGGGAATGGAACAGCTCCCCTATGAGGAAAGACTAAAGAGGTTAGGACTTTTCAGCTTGGAGAAGAGACAGCTGAGGGGGGATATGATAGAGGTGTTTAAAATCAGGAGAGGTCTAGAACGGGTAGATGTGAATCGGTTATTTACTCTTTCGGATAGTAGAAAGACTAGGGGGCACTCCATGAAGTTAGCATGTGGCACATTTAAGACTAATCGGAGAAAGCTCTTTTTTACTCAACGCACAATTAAACTCTGGAATTTGTTGCCAGAGGATGTGGTTAGTGCAGTTAGTATAGCTGTGTTTAAAAAAGGATTGGATAACTTCTTGGAGGAGAAGTCCATTACCTGCTATTAATTAAGTTGACTTAGAAAATAGCCACTGCTATTACTACCGTGTTTCCCCGATAGTAAGACACCCCTGATAGTAAGACGTAGTGGGAATTTTAGGGGGGTCGGCTAATGTAAGACATCCCCCGAAAGTAAGACGTAGTGTTCAAAAAAAAATTATTTTTAAATACCTGTCGGAGGGCCGCGTGGGTCCAGGCGGCCGGCGGCGGGAGCCGGGTGGTCGCGTGTTAAATCTAGGCCGCGGGCGGGTGGGCGCTTGTTCCCGGGGGGGGGGGGGGGGGGGGCGGGTGGACGCGCGTTAGTTCGAGGCGGCCGGCGGGCAGCGGGTGGTCGCGTGTTACATCTAGGCCGGGTCGCACAGGCGCGCAGTCGTTCACTGCCGGTGGGGGCTGCCTCGGCAGCCCCCGCCGGCAGTGAATGAATGCGCGCACAGGCCCACAGCGCCTGTGCGACCCCTGCGATTCGGCGCTGGGGGCTGCCGGTGGGGGCTGCTTTCGGCGCTCAAGGCAGCATGTGACTGCCTTGAGCGCCGAAAGCAGCCCCCACCGGCAGCCCCCAGCGCCGAATCGCAGGGGTCGCACAGGCGCTGTGGGCCTGTGCGCGCATTCATTCACTGCCGGTGGGGGCTGCCGAGGCAGCCCCCACCGGCAGTGAATGAATGCGCGCCTGTGCGACCCGGCCTAGATGTAACACGCGACCACCCGCCGCCCGCCGGCCGTCTCGAACTAACGCGCGTCCACCCCCCCCCCCCCCCGGGAACAAGCACCCACCCGCCCGCGGCCTAGATTTAACACGCGACCACCCGGCTCCCGCCGCCGGCCGCCTGGACCCACGCGGCCCTCCGACAGGTATTTAAAAATTTTTATTTTTTTTTGAACACTACGTCTTACTTTCGGGGGATGTCTTACAGGTTTTTTCCAATATAAGACATACCCTGAAAGTAAGACATAGTGGGACTTTTTGGGGTAAAAAGAAAGTAAGACGCTGTCTTACTTTCGGGGAAACACGGTAGCAACGGTAACATGGAATAGACTTAGTTTTTGGGTACTTGCCAGGTTCTTATGGCCTGGATTGGCCACTATTGGAAACAGGTTGCTGGGCTTGATGGACCCTTGGTCTGACCCAGTATGGCATGTTCTTATGTTACCTGCCAGCAGAATACCTCACCTCAGTCACATGTGCAGACCCTCACCTAACAAAAAATAGAGACCATAAAGCATAAGTAGAAACATGCAGACACAAATTGAATTGGAAACCGCAACAAGCCAGAAAGACAGTATGCAGTGCAACAAAGGAAAAAGAAACGTCACCAGTCCTCAAAACAAATCAAGAAATATAAAATCATTAGCAGTAAAATCATACTAACAAAAAGAACAGATTATTTCAAAACAGCTGATGAATGGAATATGGAATAATTAAAAACTCATATAAAAATTTCCAGACACCAATAAAATATTTCAAAACAGCAGACACAAAGACCCAATAATTAAAAATAATAAGGATAAAAAAATGCTCTGCTCTCCATTCCTGGAAAAGTTTGATTTCCAGGTGCCCTGAGATTGTTGTGAATTAGGAGGAGAGGGGGTAGTTGCTTGGAACTTTCTCCTCTCTCTCAGTCACACACAAGCTGTCTCTCTCACAGGCTCTCAATCACACAATTACACACATGATCTCTCTTTCTCTTATACACACGGGGTAGATTTTAAAACATTGTGCGCACGCGTCCATGTGCGTGCGATTTTATAACACGCATGCATGGGGAGGAAGATTTTTGCATTTAGGCACGGGACGCATCAGGGTCTTCCCCAGTTCCCTCAAATTCCGCTCCAATTAAGGAGCGGACTGGGAGGGAACTTCCCAACCCCCTAGCCTGACCTCCCTTCCCCTTCCCCCATCCTGCCCTCCCCCTATCCCTATCCTAAACCCCCCCCTCCCCCAAAAATCATTAACTTACCTTTTGCGCCTGCTTTTGAACAGGAGCAAGTTGCGCGCGCTGGTACCCTGCTGGCACGCGATTCCCTGGCACAGCGGCAAATGGCCCCGGACTGCCCCTTTCACTAACCCGGGATTTACATGCATCCCGGAGGTTTACGCGCATGGCCGGGCCTTCGAAAACTGGCCCGGCGCACGTAAGGCCCACCTACACGCATAAAACCCCGGGTTTTACGCACGGAGGTGATTTAAAATCCGGCCCACAGGCTCTTAATTATATATATACACTTGCTCTCTCTCACACATACAGGTTCTCAATCACGCACATACATGCTATCTCACACACACACATGCTCGTTCACTTTCTCTACTTCACCGAAGAACAACTAGCGGCAGCAGCAGCTTCTTCCTCTTCCAGCCCCCGTGGCCATGAGAAAGGAACTCCATCAGCCGCAGGGGCTGACGTTGCTCCAGGCTGCGCTGCTTTTCTCCTTCAGGTTGATGCTGCATGCACTTGTACCTAGCATGGTCTCGTCTTCCCCCCCCCCATGCTCAGGCACTGCACACCACTTCGTCTTCTGGACAGTGGAAGGGCGGGAAGAAGAGACCACACATAGCACCGCTGAGTGCTTCTTCCACCTCTCCTGCCACGTTCCCCCCCCAGGCTATCAGCATTTTAAGCCCGGGCGGAGGAAGAGTTTGCATCTCGCTAGGGCAGGGGGAGCAGCTGGGCCAGTGGGGAACCGGGAAGTGTAGCAACACACCTGCGGCTCTCAACCTACTGGTTGAGAGCCGCAGATCTAGCTAACTCTATGACTACTCTTCTGCAGTCCTAAAGTTATTCAGTGACATCAGAGCATCTTTTTCTAATTAAATGATTCTTCTAAAATATAACTGGGTCCATATTTAAAGTGTTTATCCCGCTGTGTTTGGGACTTAGCCAAACAGCAGCTTCTGAAAATCTTGCTGGTTTCACCACCCTTGACTTATCCAGCTAAATAGCTATCTGGCTAGAAACTTAGCTGGATAAGTCAGGAGCTGGCTAAGGGCATGATGGACTAGAGTGATGTCATCCAACTTAACTGGATAATTCTGATATTCAGCGTTATTCAGTTAAAGAAGCCAGATAACTCTAGGACTGTCTCACATCAGTTCTGAAAGTTATGCAGATGCATGTGCCCATGTATTTGTAATATAGCCAGTTAAGTATATTTTTATGTTACACTCTTCTTCATTTAACAGACTGAATAAAGGGGCCACACTGTTTCCAGGGATAGCTCTTCAAAGTCCCGGACTTCTAATTCTTTCTGCCTTCTCACAAGTTTAGCCACTGGGATGGCAGGGTCCCACTGGCATGGGTGGAGTATAAACCTCTGGGCAGGGCTGGTGCTTCCATTAGGCAAAACCTAGGGTGCCAAAGTTTTGGGGGTGGTAAAATCAAGCCAATGCAAGGCTTAGAAGGGCATTGTGCCAGATCTAATACTGCTAAAAAAAAAAGGGACTACTGTGTTGGAGCCACTATCACTGCTAGGAGGGAGTGATGTGCTGGAGCTGCTACCAATACGTAAATTGGAGAGGGGGTGCATGACCAAAGGTTCACCTAGGGTGCCAAATACTCTTGCACCGGCCCTGCCCCTGGGGCCTTGGTGCAGTAGAGGGGATTCAAAAACACAGTTGATCATTCTCAAATACCCTTTCGATTGCAGTTCAGGGGTATTCACTTTAGAAGAACTTAGGACAGGATACACACAGAGAAACACCGCCAGCAGACATATAATGCTGCTCAACATGTTCAACAGGTTTACTTCAACTTAAAAAATAGGATCCATGCTGGAATGGAAAAAAATCATTAATATAAAGAGAAGAATCACAATTCCAAGGAATGCAGTTTCTTAATCCATGGTGCACCTCCTTCTAGCTTTCCTTTTCTGATCTGAATCAGTATCCAATGTACCTTCCCCTTGAAGAGTGGGAAAATTCTCTTCCACAATCACAGGCAAGGGGAAAACTTGGAACAAAACCTTCCTTCCTTCAAAAGTGGGTACAAAACCTCTTCAGCTCCCGCTGTCTCTGTCCCCATTATTACCTGGATGCAGGGGTAAGATGACTGGAAAATCCAGCCCGTCCACAAAAAAGGAGAAAGCTGTCCTGTCAGGAACTGGTCAAGATCCCAAAAAATCCCCAAACTATTCTCAAAGACAAAATTCTCCATTTGGTGAGTCGTGAGGCCTATCCAGGAACATCACCTCAAAACACCTTCCTCAGCTCCCAAACTTCAAGAACTCCAAAATCCAAAATGGTCTCCTCTTATAAAGAGACTTAGGCCCAGCCCAAATAAGGGATAGCCAAAAGATGGGGAAGGAAGGAACAAGAATGGAAAAACTCCCATCATATTTAAAAAAAACCTTCTGAGCCTGTAAGCCCTATACCCATCCCCTCCAATATATTCTAAAGCATGTGCAGCATAACACCTCATCCCCCTAACTTCCCAAATTTTAATAAGAAGGACTGGTGCTATAAAGATGTAAATGGGGTAAATAAAAATAAAATAAATAACTGCTGTTTAAAAGGTCCAACTCAAAGTTGAGTTGGACCTTTTAAACACTGCCCAACTGTTGCTGGGACCACGGGAGCCTGAGGGAGCTCCCGGCAGCCAGAGAGAGCCCTGAAGTGCCGTGATAAGTTTTTTAAAAATAGATAAATGCCATTCAGAGCAGCTGATGCCACACTGCAGCAGCAGCGCTGGGAATGCTGCCGCTGCCAACTTAAGCCAGAAGACCGTGCAGGGCTGTAATCAAAGCCCCAGTATAATTACAGTGCAGGCCAAGGGGTCTTCACAGACTTGGACAGTGACATCAGCGAAAGACTGCCTACAAAGTGCCTGTAGAAAATTAAAGTTTAAAAGGTGATTAAAACCTGACAGAAACTGGGGTTTGGTGGTGGTGGTCACCAGGTGAGATCATATAAATATGGATTTAACACTTGGTCTGGGGAAAAATGTTTATTGTATAAGTGAAAAATATAGGGGGTTATTTTCCAAGCCGTGTTATGGCATTTTTGCACACAAAAAGCACCATGACGCATGGTGAGATGCTAATTTGGAAAAGGGGTAGGAGGAAGGATTTCTGTCCAAGTGGGCTGGCTTCGAGTTTGAGAAGCATTATCGCACAGTTTTAATGCCGGAAATAACTACACCTTTTTCATTGGCATTAAGCTGTGCAATTTGATCTTTTTGCAAATAGCTTGATGTTACAAAGGTTGAGAGTCCATCAAGCTAGGTTTAGAAAACATTGTACAAATCTCATCTTTGTGTGAGTTTCCTCACGCCGAAGGTCATCAAATCTTCATAAGAGTGCACTGTTCTGTTCGTATGTCTCACTCTGCATGTCAAAGTGGCCCCTAACCCCTACACTACTACCTAAACCTCACCTCGAGTTACAAGGTGGGCCATACCCCAGATGCATGTCTCTGCACTTCTTGGTATTGAATCCTAGCTGCCATGTCTTCGCCCATCATTCAAGCTTCCTTAAATCATTTCTCATTCTCTCTACTCCTTCCAGCATTTCCACTCTGTTGCAGATCTTAGTATCCTCCGCAAATAGACAAACTTTACCTTCTATCCCTTCCACAATGTCTCTCATAAAGATATTCAACAGAACTTATCCCAACACTGATCCCTGTGGCACTCCACTTAACACCGTTTTCTCTTCACAGCAGGTTCCATTTATCATCACCCGTTGTCTTCTATGCATCGACCAGTTTGTAATCCACACCATCACCTTGGCACTCACTCCAAAGCTTCTCATTTTATTCATGAGTCTTCTATGTGGGACTGTATCAAAAGCTTTACTAAAATCCAAGTAAATTACATCAAGCGCTCTTCCCTGATCCAGTTCTTTAGTCACCCAATCAAAAAAATCAATCAAATTCATCTGACAAGACCTTCCCCTGGCAAATCCATGCTGTCTCAGATCAAGCAACCCACTGGATTGTAGATGGTTCACTATCCTTTCCTTCAGAAGAATATCCATTAATTTTCCCACCACCGAGGTGAGGCTAACCAGCCCATAGTTTCCAGCCTCCTCTCTGCTCCCACTTGTGAAGCAGGACCATCATCGCTCTTCTCCAATCACTCGGCACCACTCCCGTTTCCAAGGATCTATTGAACAGGTCACACAGCAGACCCGCCAGCACATCTCTGAGCTCCCTCAGAATTCTGGGATGAACCTCATCAGGCCCCATGACTTTGTCCTCTTTCAACTTTCCTAGCTCTTCCCATACATTCTCTTCTGTAAACAGAGTTTTGTCTATTTCACCCCCTTCCACAGTTTGTTAACTAGTAATGGTCCTTCTCCATGGTCTTCTTTAGTGAACACTGAACTGAAGTATTTGTTTAATATTTCTTTTTTTTTTTTTTATTCATATTTTATTGTTTTTTTCACAAAGTATTATTAACATACTTCGCCAGGAAAAATAAGACATGTATTATACAAATGAAATTAAGGAAACACTAATAATCTTTAGCAACCAATACAAACATACATATTCTTATGTTCGAGGATAATAACAATATGACTCCTAGCCTGGAATGTAAAGGAGTACAAAATTAAGCTAATCACATAAGGAAAACTGGCCTAGCGTACGATGTCAGTTATTTTCTTTAGATTGACTTATTAGCCTACTGCGATGGAATTAGTCACATTCCTAGCATACAAAAAGAACTTGAGTTGTTCAACAGCTGAAAACACAAATCTCTCATCTTTTCAGCCTATTAAAAAACGACATGGATATTTAAGGACAAAAGTATATCCTAATTCCTGAACTTGAGGCCTAAAGCTCACCTGAGTCGGCCTTGACAAATCTGGAAAGATATTTACTGCCTGGCCGTGAAATTCTAAACCCAAATTTAGGAAATAATTTCTCATTACCTTGCTAACATCTCCTTCAGAAATGAAGGAGACTAATAAGGTACCTCTATCTAGTATTTCAATGGCAGAACTTTCAATAAATTGGGTCAAGTTTTCCAGGGCTCCTATGCGATTTTCTCCAGTTTTTTTAAAGGATCTAGTCAGAAAAACAGCCTTATTAACTAGCGGCATTTGGCAATCATCAAACTTTAAACATTCAAAGAAATACTTTTTCAACATGCTTTAGGTATTCTCCCCCAAAGCTCTAGGAAAATTAGTGAACCTCAAATTCAGATGTCTAGAATAGTTCTCAAGGTGTTCCAGTCTGAGTTCCGATATCTTTCTTTAATGAGATTCACATGAACTGTTTGTCCTTGTGTAACTTTACAGTCCAAATCCGTTAGCTTTTTTCCCATTTCATTTATTTGTTTGTTTAATATTTCTGCCATTTCTTTGTCTCTCTCCACACATTGATGCTGATCACCTTTCAATTTCACTACACCTCTTTGAACCTTTCTCCTTTCTGTTATGTACCTGAAGAATGTTTTGTCATCTCGCTTTATCTCTTTGGTAATCATTTCTTCTGCCAGACTTTTTGTTTCCTTGATTAGTTTTTTTTGTCTCCCTGAGTCTTACCAGATATTCTTCCCTGTGTTCTTCATTTTGGGATCCTTTATAATTGTTGCATGCTGCTTTTTTAGCTTTTATTATGTCAGCCACCTCCTTTGAGAATCAGATTGTATTCTTATTTCTCTTACTTTTCTAACATATAGGTTCACTGCTTTTGTAATTGCTTGTTTTAGGCCTAGATTTATCAAATGCAGTAAATATTGCATGCAACAGGAAAAAGGTTGTGTTTTATGGTAATACCATATTTATTGCAATGTGGGTTATCTTAGTGCTTTGCATAGGTATTACTGGAAAGTGTGTTAATGTTTTGTACTTTGTGGTTATACCTACACAATTGCAGTTTCCTACCTACAAAGTGCTCATTTCACTACTGGGGAGAGAGGGAGATAGAGAGAAAGAGACTATCTACAAGCTACTTGTAGTAGTTAGATATTTATGCTACTATAGGAGGCCCACCTAGTAACTCGAGGTGAGGTTAAGGTAGTAGTGTAGGGGTTAGGGGCCACTTTTACCTGCAAAGTAACATCGAGCTAGGTTGAGAGAACATTGTACAAATCTCATTGTTGTGTGAGTTTCCTCACTCCGAAGGACATCAAATCTTCACAAGAGAGCACTGTTCTGTTCGTACGTCTCACTCTGCATGTAAAAGTGGCCCCTAACCCCTATACTAATATCTAAACCTCACTTCCAGTTACTAGGTGGGCCTCCTATAGTAGCATAAATTGCTGCTTACTATGGTGCCACCCCCAGAAGCTCTCTCCCTCTCTCTCTCTCCTCCCCCCCCCCCCAACATCTCAGGCCCTTCCCCCACTCTCCTCTCCCTTCTCCTTTCCCAGCCTAAAAATGTCCAAAACGGAATTTGCAAAAATATCGCAAATTGCGTTATGGGCACATTGCACAGCTTAACGCTATTGAAATAGGTGTAGTTATTTTTGGCGTTAAAATTGTGCGATATCATGCATTATGGCTTTGCACTTTGCAAAGCCAGCCCACCTTTTCAGAATTCCTGCCCCCTGACTCCTCCCCAATCCCTCCCCTTTTAAAAATGTGCATCGCACCATGCGGTATGGTGCTTTTCACATGCGTTAAGGTGTTTTTCACATGCGAAAACACTTTAACGCATGTGAAAACGCCATATCGCACTTTGATAAATGACTCTGTTAGTTTGGTCTACTGTTGTTCCAGCTCTCCCATTTTCTCCCAGTCTTCTAGTTCTACATCCAGGTACGTCCCCATTTCGACAAAGTTCGTATTTTTGAAATGCAAAATTTGGGTCTTTGGGTGACTTTTCCATGTCTTATTTGCAATATTAAAACCATACCATTTGATGATCACTGGTGCTTAGGTGGGCACCCACCCAAATATTTGAGACAATCTCCCCATTAGTGAGCACTACATCAATTATAACACTCCCCCTCGTGGGTTCCATTACCATTTGAGTCCCTTGCAGTGCATCCACTATCTCTCTACTTCTGGTAGAGTTTGCAGAAGGGATTCTCCAGTCTATGTCTGGCATATTAAAGTCTCCAAAAATTAGCACTTCTCTTTTCTTTCCCACCTTTTGGATTTCCTTGACCAGATCTCTGTCCAGTTCTTCCATTTGAGTTGGAAGCCTGTAAACCACACCAGTAAAAAAATTACCCAGATAAATTTTGTTGAATCTATTCAGCAGGAAACTTGTCCTGCTGAATCTCCATCACAAGTAATCAGCTCACTGCTTTTTTGAATATTAACCCTTAGGGTCTATTTTGTAAACCAAATGATTAAAAGAAAACCCCATAAGGATATTTTATTCTTGAGCATAAGCCCATATTATATTTTCCTTGTAAGATACAGTATTTGTGTTTATATGATTCATATCCTGTAGATTTTGAATGGAAGCCCTCAGATTTTTCCTTATTGCATTTGACCCATGATTGGGTTCTTTTTTTTTTTTTTTTTTGCATGATTTAAAACATTTTTGCTGATCTCTCTGCTCACAAGTTTCATTCAACTGGATATTGCACTTTGTGGCATGTTGGAATTTGTATGCACAAACAACCAGATGACTAATGGCTTTTCTTCAATATAAAAAATGGGAGGGGGGGGAGAGGGGGCTGCCAGGATCAACTGCCGGAATAACAGAGCTACTTGCACAGCAGGTGGAGATGGTGCACAGAAGTTTAGCTTGTTGACCTGCTCAATGGCCCTGACATCTTTTGTTTTTCCTCTGCAACACACAAGCTTGCAGATTCTGCATTTGCATATCAGAGGGAAAACTGTGGTGGGAACTGTTGCAGGGAACAAAGGATGTAGCTCAGCGCCATTGTCCTTATAGGAACTTACAGAGGCGGAAAGAATGCTAATTGGTCCCCCTAACTGTGCCGTGACAGACAGATGTTTACATTCTTCTCTTCATTAGTCATCAGTCTCCCTGCCCCATTCCCACTCCTTTCTTACACGTTTCACAGCAGACAACTGGAGCATCCTGATAGAATGAAACTCAACATTTTCTAGGTACATGAAAATGTATACCTTTAGGGGAAAAATGTAATTTAAATCCCCTCTTACGTGTCTTTGCACAAATCTGCAGCATGCCTTAGTTTAGCAGTAAACAGATTTCAATAGAGGGTCCACTTTCAATTCATTCAGTTTTGTTTTCAAAAGGCTTTCTCCCATTCTGTGTCTGCAATAAACGTCTTTCAACATAGAGTTCATTTGTTATTTAGCTATCTAAGGCAGCATGAGTCTCATAGCATAAATTCATTATCTAACAAGCAGGGAAAAGATGCAGAGGCCTGGCTTTGCAAATGCTTTAAGTTAGGTTCTTGCTAAGTGGTTAGCAATCTTGTTATGAGAGGACTCCTACGGAGGGAGGAGTTAGCAATCTGTTGTAGATCTGATGCCTGATGGGAGGAGCAATCAGATAAGAGTTAGCAGTCTGATGTGGACTCCTCTTGAAGAAGGAAGGAGTTAGGAGCAATCAGATAAGAGTTAGCAGTCTGATATGGACTCCTCCTGAAGAAGGGAGGAGTTAGTAATCTGTTTTGGATCTGCTACGGAGTTAGCAATCTGTTGTAGACTTGTTAAGGAGCGACTCCTGTAGAAGGAAGGAGTTAACGCAGTCTGTTAGGGACTCCATGAGGAGTTAGCAATCTTGTTATGAACTAGCTCCTGTGGATCGAGGAGGTAGCAATCTGATATACTCAGCTCCTGTAGAGGGAGTAGTAAACAATCTGTTACCAGCAGAGTGCTTGGAGAGGGCACTCAGCTGTAGAGGAATGTAGATAGGTGGATCATTGGGCCGATGGCAGATGACTGCGCCCCCAGGAGGATATCCTGAGAGGGACCACCGTCTAGGCTTGGGTATGGAGACAGACACAGATAGTTGTTTTATTAGACAGGTTAGTAGAACCACCAGAGGTGGCAGTAGTGAGTAGATATGCCTGGCAGGACTGAAGTCCCTCAGATACTGGAACAGCGATACCAGGGTTGCTGAGCTGTAGAGAAACTATAGATAGTGAGTAGACAGGGTATGCTGTGTTCATAGCCAGAACTAGATGACAAAACTCATATAAGTTCTTTAGAAAGCTCAGTAGCTGGAAAGGGTTAGGCCCTTGAGGAGTGAGTACCAGGTTCCAGGGAAAGCTGTGAGAGAGCAGTGGTTACTCACAAAGGTCTGTATCTGCAAAAGCTTCCAGGCAGTAGAGAATCTTCAGAGTGTTCAGGAACATGGGCCCTCGAGGAGCGAGTACCAGTTCCTATTGGCAAACTGAAATAAAGATAACTCACAAATGTCTGTATCTGCGATAGCTTCCAGGCATTAGAGAATCTTCAGAGTGTTCAGGAACATGGGCCCTCGAGGAGCGAGTACCGGTTCCTATTGGCAATCTGAAATAAAGAAAAGAAAGCAAGGCCCCAGAGGAGTGGGTACCCCTGGTAAGTCCAAGGAGGCAGAGTAGCTTGGACGAATCCCTTGCTAACTCGATGTGTTAGCAAATACCAAGACCTTTTATATTGGAAGCGGATGACGTCAACTCAGTGCAACGCCCCTGAGGTTCGCGCACTTGCTGGTATATCAATCAGAGCACGCGGGCGCGCCCTACATCATCAGGAACATGGCGGATCCACAGCGTCATGCCAGTCCAGGGATGCCGGAGAGAGACGGCAAGAAGAGGCCGCGGCAGCTGACCGTCCATCAGACCCAGAGGGAGTCACCACAGTGGTAAAGAGGGCAGAGTGAGGGCATCGAGCAGGGACGGATGCAACAATTTACAACATAGATTTGTAGAAATAGTGTGTGTGGGTGTTGGGAAAGTGTGGTAAATGGTGTGTGTGTGTGTGTGTGTGTGTGTGTGTGTGAAGGGGGTTTTGTGTGTAAGAATGAATGGGAGGATGCATGGGTGGGTGTGGGGTTGTGCATGTCTAAGAGTGTTTGGGGGGTATGGGATATGTATGCATATGTGGGGGTAAGGGTGGGAGGATGACTGTGACTGGGGTGTTTATATGTGTGTGTTTGGGTGAGTAGAAGCTGTGTGTGTGTAAGGAGTTGTGATGAGGGGTTGTAATGAGGGGTTGTGTGTGATAGGTAGGGTGGCCAACTTTCCATGGACCATAACTGGACACCCCCACTAAACTTCATGCTTTGGGAGGGAAGGTTACAGACTACTTGTCAGTTGTTGATCCACTCATTACTTGGCTTTCAAGCACCCCTCTCAATATACTTTGTTTTATAAAATGTTTATGTTATTTCTACTATCATCCTAAAGAGTTAAAGACATCAACTGCTAGAGATGTGAATCGTGTGCCAGATCATCTTAACGATCAGGTTCGGCTGGGGGGGGGGGGGGGGGGGGGGGGAATCTGATTGTTAAGATATGTGAATTGGAATCGTTTCCGATTTTTACTAATCTATGTTGTAAATTGTTGCATCCGTCCCTGCTCGATGCCCTCACTCTGCCCTCTTTACCCCCCTTAGCCTCCCCCACCCTCCCGACCACCCCAAAACCTTTTAACATTACCTGGTGGTCCAGGGGGGCCTCAGGGGACGATTTCCTGTTCCCAGGCATCAGCTGCGCTAAAATAAAATGGCGCCGATGCCCCTTTGCCCTTACCATGTGACAGGGTATCCGTGCCATTGGCCGGCCCCTGTCACATGGAAGGAGCACTGGATGGCCGGCGCCATCTTTAAAGATGGCGCCGGCCATCTATACTCATCAGCCCCTATTATACTATACTCTATAATAGGGGCTGATGAGTAAAGATGGCCGGTGCCATCTTTAAAGATGGCGCCGGCCATCCAGTGCTCCCACCATGTGACAGGGGCCGGCCAATGGCACGGATACCCTGTCACATGGTAAGGGCAAAGGGGCATCGGCTCCATTTTTCTTTAGCGCAGCTGATGCCTGGGAACGGGAAATCTTCCCCCGAGGCCCCCCTGGACCACCAGGTAATGTTAAAAGGTTTTGGGGGGTCGGGAGAGTGGGGGGTCGATTTAAAGGGTCGGGTGGGTTTTTTTTTTTATCGGGCCATCGGTGCCATTTTAATTAGTGGCAGCCAAAATGGCGCCAATGGCCCGAGAGTGGGAGATCGCGCCGGGTAATTTAACATTTTGGGGGGGTTCGGGAGGGTGGGGGAGGGTAAGGAATTGGTTTAAAGGGTCGGGGTGGGTTTAGGGGTTGTTTTGGTGTGCCGGTTTTCCCACCCTCCCCCAAATAATTCCCGTGCCCTATTTAACGATTTAGGACGATTTATGACGATAAATCGGGGGCATTTGTATTGTATCGTGCACTCTGACGATTTAGGACGATTTAAAAATTATCTGATGATAATTTTAATCATTCAAAAATGATTCACATCCCTATCAACTGCAGCCTCTCTCAAGCAGTTTTGCTATCACAACTAAAGCCTTTGTAAAACTCACCCACCTAAATACTTCCCCATAAACACACATCCTCCTATCTCATACACATATGCACACTCCCAAACATACAGCCTCCTGTCTCAGACACACACACACACTCCCAAACACACATCCTCCTCTCTCATACACACACAAACTCCCAAACATACATCCTCCTCTCTCATACACACAGCCTCCTCTCTCATCTACACATGCACACTCCCAAACACACAGCCTCCTGTCTCAGACACACACACACATACTCCAAAACGCACATCCTCCTATCTCATACACACACACACACACACTCCCAAATGCACAGCCTCCTGTCTCAGACACAAGTGGTTCACTCTCCCTTTCCTTAAAACCTTCCCAGCCTTTATCTGTGTCCCCCTTGTGTCTCAATATGCCCTCCCCATCCTCCATATATTCTTCTCTTGTGCTGCCCCCCATCTCTAGTCCCCTCCCTCCCCATGCTCTTGTCTTTCTCTCCCTCCTTCTTCCCTCATCTCCCTCTCCTCCTCAGTGCCTTCCTTTTTCCTTATCTTCTTTCCTCCTGTATCCCCCTGTCTCCTTTGTGCCTCTTCTGTTTCTTCCTTCCCTTCCCCATCCATGTCTCCCTCCTTCCCTCATGTGCCTCTCCCCTTCCCTATGAACTTCCTTCAATACCTCCTCTGTGTCTCTTTCCTCCCTTGCTCCCCATGTGTCTATCTTCCTTTCCCCACCCTGAGACTGACTGTATCTTTCTCCACCTTCCCCTCCTGTTCCTGTATCCCTGGGCTGCTCGCTGCAGCCCCCTCTCTCAGGTCTTGGCCCAGCACACAGTGAGGGAGGGGGAGGGACTCAGGACATTGCTGCAGAGATCTATGGAGCCACTGAGGGTTGTGCTCTGCCCCGCCTCCTCTCCCCATCCCATCCAATCACAACACAAGAAAGGAGGCAAGAGGGTGGGGCCACCGCACAGCTCTCAGCTCTGTCTTCCCTTGTAACCAGGAAGCTGTGGGAATCTCTTGCAAAAAATGGATTTTCAGTGTCTGGTCAGTACTTCTGACTGACCATTCAGCACAGCTGAAAATCTGGCTGTCTGGTCCAAAACCGGACAGTTGGCAGCCCTAATGGTAGGGCTGTGCAGGTGCCCTTAAGGTATGTGTTTTTGATGGTACGGCTGAGTATATGTAGGTGAGAGCTTTGATTGTGGGGGCTATGAAGGAATGTGGGTTATGTTTAGGCAGGGGTGTGGGGGGTGTGTGTGTGTGTGTGTGTGTGAAGGGGTGTGCATTTGGGGGTGTGAGGTGTAAATTGATATGAGTGGGGGTATGTGGAGGTTTGAAAGGTGCATTTCAGCATCACCCTTCATCAGTTATTTGCCTTTGTCTCTGTGGGGGGGGGGGGGTGTACATGGGGAGGGAGGCTTGTGGGTATGGATAGTGTAGCTGTATGTGGGGTTTGTGTGTGTGTGTGATATTGGGGTGTCTGTTGTGTATGAAGGTATGAGAGTGGTATGGGGGTGTATGATGTTTAATGGGGGGGGGCACAGATATTGATTACTTTCATAATCTTTCCAACATTTCATATGTTGGAAAGCATAAAAAATAGAATGAAACTTCAATAATAAAAATGTCTTCTTTGATGAAGTTGATGCATAACAGCGGCAATTTTCAAATGACTTTTACCTGGGCAAAAGGGCTGTCTGAAAATTGCCCATTCTGTATGTAGGTAAAAATGCACAGATTGTGCCACAATGCACATATTTTTATCCACATTGTAGTGGAGGCATTCCCAGGGCAGGGATACATCGGGGGAGAAAATAATCCAAAGTTTTGGATTTTGTTTTGGTCAAAAAAATCCCAAGGTAAAAATGTACTTGTAGACTTTTCAGCTGCTGCCCAGTATTGCCAATGGCTCCTAAATGTTTTGCACATTTTTATGGAAAACCCTACCTTAGCCTCGCTATGTTGGAAAGCTGTCTGAGCTGCAAAGAATCTTTATGAACTATCTTTTTAAATATTTATAATTTCATGTTGCTGTCTTCACTGCTACATAGGAATGGAAAAATCTCATAAAGCAGAATTGTGACAATAGCTCCAGGAAGAAGAAAAAACACAGGGAAAGGAACTTTTAGAAGTGGATAACTGAATTTTCTCATTGTGAAGCTGTCACTCAATAAACTTAGACCAGAACACACCAGCAAGTTACCATGCTGCTAAGCCAATGCCGGCTCTTGGCCTTCCTGCCACAGCAGCACCTACTGCCCAGCTCAAAGACAGATTGACAGTGGGTTCTGAAAAGAGCCACACACTGTCCCTTGGCCAAGAAAAATGGTTGGCTGCACTTCTGAAGAGGGGACCAGTCGGGGAGAAAGCCATGGCTGCTGCTAAGGTACCTCTGTTTTTGGATCCCCCTGAACTTTTAAAAGGTGATGAGCCAGGTTGAGACATGAGCCAACTGGGATGAAAGCTCAAGAGTAGAGGGAAACTAGCATCCAAAAATAAGTCATGCCTTCAAATTCAAAGTGAAATACTTTATATCGTGGATAAAATGTTATATTGATTGCTTATCAAAGTTTACTGAACTAAATTACATGAAACATGAATTTTGTACATTTGGTGTTTTGATCCCCTTGTTGACGTTTCAAAAATATGCACATTAAGGGGACAACTTTGAAGCCCTGTGGGTAGTTTGCAGGCCCAAGGATACTTTGTTGCAATGGGCTGTTAGCTTTCTTCCCTAATTCATACCTTTCGCTGTTTCGCTTCTACCGTGTTTCCCCGATAGTAAGACACCCCTGATAGTAAGACGTAGTGGGAATTTTAGGGGGGTCGGCTAATGTAACACATCCCCCGAAAGTAAGACGTACCTGTCATTTCAAAAAAAAATTATTTTTAAATACCTGCGGAGGGCCGCGTGGGTCCAGGCGGCTGGCGGCGGGAGCCGGGTGGTCGCGTGTTAAATCTAGGCCGCGGGCGGGTGGGCGCTTGTTCCAGGCGGCGGCGGCGGGGGGGGCGGGTGGACGCGCGTTAGTTCGAGACGGCCGGCGGGCGGCGGGTGGTCGCGTGTTAAATCTAGGCCGGGTCGCACAGGGGTGCATTCATTCACTGCCGGTGGGGGCTGCCAAGGCAGCCCCCACCGGCAGTGAATGAATGCGCGCACAGGCCCACAGCGCCTGTGCGACCCCTGCGATTCGGCGCTGGGGGCTGCCGGTGGGGGCTGCGGCAGTGAATGAATTCATTCATCCAGGCGGAGGAGCCGGCTGCTTTCACCGCTGCCGGCTGCTTTCGGCTGCCGCTGCCGGCTGCTTTCGGCGCTCAAGGCAGTCACATGCTGTGACGTCACGGCATGTGACTGCCTTGAGTGCCGAAAGCAGCCGGCAGCGGCAGCCGAAAGCAGCCGGCTCCTCCGCCTGGATGAATGAATTCATTCACTGCCGCAGCCCCCACCGGCAGCCCCCACCGGCAGCCCCCAGCGCCGAATCGCAGGGGTTGCACAGGCGCTGTGGGCCTGTGCGCGCATTCATTCACTGCCGGTGGGGGCTGCCTCGGCAGCCCCCACCGTCAGTGAATGAATGTGCGCCTGTGCGACCCGGCCTAGATTTAACACGCGACCACCCGCCGCCCGCCGGCCGTCTCGAACTAACGCGCGTCCACCCGCCCCCGCCGCCGCCGCCGCCGCCTGGAACAAGCGCCCACCCGCCCGCGGCCTAGATTTAACACGCGACCACCCGGCTCCCACCGCCAGCCGCCTGGACCCACGCGGCCCTCCGACAGGTATTTAAAAATAATTTTTTTTTGAACACTCAGGTTTTTTTTCCAATATAAGACATACCCTGAAAGTAAGACATAGTGGGACTTTTGGGGGTAAAAAGAAAGTAAGACGCTGTCTTATATTCGGGGAAAGACGGTATAAGTCTTGTAGAATTCTGATGTGTGTCTACGTTTTTTAGTTACCTTATTATTTCCATGCCTCTCCTTCACTGTCATCTTTCCACTGACTTCCTGGCCAGCTTTGTTTTGCAATTCGTGTTCTACTATTTGCCCTCAAACGTATTCCTGGCTTTGCTTTAACATATCTCTGCTCTGATCTCTCACTATCATCCTCCTCGTTCATTGTTTTCATCTGAACATATTCTATTTGTCTCTCCATGTACAAAACAGGATGCCTCGCACTTCTGGACTTTTTCCCTCCCGTGCGTCAGCCTTCATTCCTTTGCAATAGGCTAATCTCTGATATCCAGAACACCCCAATGCATTGCTTTCTACCTTCAGTTTAAACCAAAAACTTACTTCTCCTGGCTTGCATTCTCATCATTCTTACATTATCTAACTCCAGCATGCCATTTTCATCTTTGTAGTATTGTCTATGAGCCACTGTATACCATTGTTGTCAATCATCAGATAAATACAGAAAATAAAATCCACTTTGAACTAAAATACACTTGCACATTTTATGAAAGAGGCTTTGCAGTAGCTACAGGATATATTGCCTAGCCTTTTTTTTAAGCATTTGTAAAAATTGCTGCTTAATCAAGCTAACAATAAAGTTGTCTGAGAAGCTGAAAAGAATAAAATAAAATACACCCTGAAAAGCATTATCCATAATTCCTACAATGCAGATTAACTAGATGGGTTCCATATTGAAAATTCTGTGCAATGGAGCTGATGCAAAACAATGCACTCTGCCAACTCGCAGTTGGATGCAGTTGTGTAGGCACATCCACTGCCCCTTATGCTATAAGGGGATTAGTGCTTCCACAAAGTATGTCCAACACGCCACAAAACTAATAGCACTCATCACAGGTGTTAATTTCTGAGTACCTCAAAAAGTTGTATATAAAATACTGCTTTTCTGTACATCCTCCAACTTAATATCATGGCGATATTAAGTCAGAGGAACAAAAACTTTAAAAGATTTAAAAAAAAAAAAAATTAAACAAAAAAAAAAAAGCGTGCCGGCGGTCAGATTAGGGAAACAGATGCTCAGTTAAGCCACGCCCGTTTCCCTAACCCATGGCTGTGCACTGGTTAGGAAAATGGATGCCGATAAATTCAGCGTCCGTTTTCTTAACCCGTGGACAGCCAACCTCTCCTGGGCACTTGCTGCCAAGGAGGCACTAAGGGCACACAATTGACCCTAGCGCCTCCTTGGCAGCATAACCCCTAATTTAAATATTGCATGACGCCCCCAGGAGAGGTGCCCGGGCAGACGTTAGGAAAGTGGGCACTGAACACTCAGCGCCCGCTTTTGGCACATTTTTTTTGCATCGGCCCCAATGTTTTTAACACCTATTGGTAATCTGTAACAGGACCATGGACCATGTGCATTATCTTTTTCACAGTTATGATATCAGAATCTTTCAGCTTTCTCTCACTGGAACTTTAGACAAGACACCCAATAGCCAACATTATAAGCACTCAGAGCATTTCATTGAATTTGCTGCCTTTTGTGATGTCACAAATTTTGCCATAAAGCAGCGCATTCAATGAATTTATTAGAAAGTAATAAATAATGCTGAGGATCCCTTCATCCAGAGAAGTCACTTTACATCTGCTCAGATACTGAGCTTTTACCAGCACTAATAAATATGTTTTACTGTATATTATGTTATATGATATACTGATTAAGAAAAGGAGTTTCCTACTTTGTAGCTTAAGTCACCTGACCTGGAATATTAATTTTGTTTTGATACTGAAGATTGACTAACCTCTATTGAACTGCTGATCACATGGAATACTTAAGTCAGGCCTATAATGTTTGCTACTACCACCAAGATCAAGGTTATATATCTTAACTTTGTGAAATTCAGAGGCATGCACAAAATTAGGCCCAGAGGTAATGGGGTGGGAGAAGAAATCTCAGAACTTTTGTTTGAGTTTAAGCATGATGCAGGCCGTGCAGAAAACATCTTCGATATTTATTTTTATTTTATTTATTTATTTACTTAATTTTCTATACCGATGTTGGTGTATACCTTCACACTGGTTTACAGTGTTTCTTAATTAAAATAAATCATAAAATACAATGTTTCAAAATAAAACATAAAATACAATAAAAATTTAAACCAGTCGTAAAAATTATCTATCGTATAAATACTTAAAAATAAAAATACATAATACCAACTAAAATACTAAATATAAAAGTAAAAGTCTTTAACATAAAATAATAAAAACACAGAACATTACTAATTGGCTTCTACTTGACATGCTTGTATATACATCCATGTTTTTAGTGCTTTCTTAAACTCTTTTAAATCTCTGGAGCCTTAATTCAGTGGGTAGTGAGTTCCATAAACCTGGACCAGCTAATGAAACAGCCCTTTCCCTGACAGAAGTAAGTTTGGCAGTAGCGATAGAAGGAATTGTAAGGAGTCCTTTACCCGCTGATCGTAGATTTCGCTGAGGGGTATGAATGGTATACGTCCCTCATTATCAGAACCTAGAGCTATTGGATAAATAAACTCAGTTCATAATAGAAGCTGAGACCAGGGGATAATATACAATAAATGCCATCAGATCGATTTTAAAAGCATTGCTCGTGCAAAACTGCTCACATACGGGCATGTGGGCCATGTGCGAGCAACACAGATTTTAAAAAGCCACAAAATATGCACATATGTACCTGTGCGCACTTAAGGAATGGAGCAGACAAGGGACGTGGAATGGGCAGGGCATGGGCATTCCACGGTGGGGCTAAGACTTACACATGTAACTCTGTATTTTAAATCAAAAACTTCAGCGCACGTATGCTAAATATTCACGTAACTTCACTGCTGCTCCTGGTGAGTATTTTAGGGCTTATAGAACAGGGTGAGGGGTCAGGGTCAACTGGGGAGCATATAGGATGAGGAATTAGAGAGGTCTGGAAGACCGTGCTATTAATTGGATGAACTGGTGGACTAATTGCAAAACTGGGAATGTGCCTTGTGCGAGCATGTTTTGAAATTCGCTGCCATATGCATGTAAAAGCGGACAAGGTCCTATGGAAGACACATGCGCGTTAGTTGTGCTTGAGTAACCTCTTAAAATTAGCAGCATGCTTATGTGTGGTTGGTGCATTTTAAAACAGGCGTGCAAGTGCGAGCGCACGCAATGAAACCTCCAGTGTATCCTTGCTCACGCAGCGAAATGCAAGGGTATGGGCGCAGACGTGCTCATTTTAAAATCGACATCCATGAGTTGTGTGAGACCTGCTAAGAACATCAGCTGAGACCAGGAGAGGAAAATCACAAGAGAAGAGAGATTGTGATTGTAGCAGATGAAGAAATGTAAGACTGTGAAAGAAGTCAAGCTTGCAGCGCTGCCTAGACAATATCACTGGAGCCGAAGTAACCTTTTGGACTGCATTAAAATGTTGGAGCAGAGGTGTGAGCAAGCATTTAGCACTATGATAATTTAAATGTGTCCAAAAAGAGCTTTGTGTTTTGTAAACTGAGCAACCTTATTTTATATTCTTTCCTATGGAATATCATGTCAGAAAATCTCTTCAAAACATTTAAAAAAAAAAATTAATTTTTTAATTTCCTTGAAATCTGAGCAGGCTTTTTCCAGCTTCTTACACCTTTCCTTCAAGCCGATGAGCTATTGAGGAATGCTCTGTACATTCTGTTGTGCTGCAGGTGGACCCTTGGCCTGGTGCAGGATTGGTACGGCCCTCTGGTCGGACCCAGAGAGCGCCTGCCACCAGGAGGCAGAGCACACAAGGAGACAGAGACTAGCTGGAGCTTCGCCAATAACAGTCCGGGGTTGAGCCCTTGGGTTCCCGGACCGCTTGGACTTAGGCAGGCCTCAGATGGTCTCCCGGAGAGGTAGCGGAGCAAGGGGATGCTGGTGAAGCAGATATGATGAACTGGACCCAAACTGGAAGTTCCGGAGACCTCAGGGAGGTAACAGTTCAGGAAGGTTCTCCGGGCGAGGCAGGCAGCGCCTGCGGGTCTAGTCAGGTGGAAGCCACAGGTGGATTCCAAGCAGGTTGCTCTGGTAGTCACAGTAGGCCAGAAGAGAGTGAACGAGTGAAGCGCAAGGGTCAGAGCCAGAGTATCAGTCCAGAAGTGGTCAGCCAAAGCAGGGGTCAATACCAAGGTCAGTCCGAGCGTAGTCAAGGCAAGCGAGGGTCAGTTCCAGGCGGCAGATGAGAGAATGGTCAGGCAGGCAGATGTCAGTATCAGAGATCAGTCCATAAAGGTACTACCTGAGGAAAGATGCAGGAACACACGGATACTCAGGAACAAGGAGACGCTAGAACAAGGAGTCGCTGGAACAAGGAAATGCTAGAACACGAGGTTAGGCAAACTCAGAACACCACGGTGTCAACCCGATTGCCAAGGCGAGGTCCTGGGGAACAGGGCCTCACTTATATACGGAGGCTACGTGATGTCATCGGGCTGCGCCGCGGAGCTGGTTCCCACCCTTGGCCCTTTAAAGGGCCAGGCGGTTTGCAAGCACGCGCCTAGGGATGGAGCCGGTGCTGGAGAGGACGCCGCGCCCCGGCGTGGAGCTAGGTCCGAAGTGGAAGGCCTGGGAGATGCTGCTGCAGGGCGCCACAGACGGGAGGTACTGGCAGCGGCAGCAGGAGAGGACGGCCCGGGGCTCGTTAGTGCAGGAGCAAGGTGAGCAGGCCCGGGTGCGGGCCTAGCACGGACGGGACGTGCAGCACATTCCAGATGTGCATGTTATCATCCAAAGGATCTTGAGGGAAGAGAGAGGAAAATGGGGCTGAAAAAATATTCTATACCCTAGAGAAGGAGTGACCTCGCAATCTGCTTAAATCCAACAATGCAGACACGCGCAGCGGACCACTAGAACACTTTTTATGGTGGGGTACAAGTATTTATAATCTCTATGCGTACCAAATTTCTCCAGATGGACTGTTTGGCAAGCAACTGAAATTAGTGGAATTAAGCCCAGCTAGCTTGCTAAACATTAATGCTTTGCTAACGTGGATATTAATTCATTCTTTGATCCCTTTTTTGCTCTTTGACCCCAAGGGTTTTCTGTGTGGTGGTGGTTTTTTTTCTTAATCACAAATGAACTAAATTAGACTTGCTCATTCAGCCACTTAGTGGGGGAGGCCTCATTTATAATGCATGCCTCTTTCCTTAGCTTTGCTTTCCAAACCACTTCATTTTGGATCGGGGTCAATTGCAGGAAAGGAAATGTATATTTTAGAAAGCATGTGAGAACACGGTGCTATTTCTGGGAATGCACATTATCTCTGCAATATGGCTCATCATGAGCAGATAGCAACATTCAGTTCTATTAACATGGTGATTCAAACCGCTTCAGCTTTTCTGGGTTTTAAAGCATGCAAATTCCAATGTAATGAAGTGCACCTGGGGCCTTTTGCCTTCCCTTTACATAATATACCCAACACAGCACTCAGAAAACTTGACTATTCATTCTGGAATAGAGTTCTCATAATTCAGTGGAATGAATGAGTTTAATTTTGCTTACAGAAATCAGTTTATCCATCCTCATCAGAGCATAACATAGGAGGAGAGCAGGGGCAGGCAGTAGGCAACTCAGTCCTCAAGAGGCAGAAAGAGGTCAGATTTTCAGAATATCCACATTGAATGTCTATCACAGGGGTCGGGAACCCATGGCTCGCGAGCCAGATATGGCTCTTTTGAGGGCTGCATCTGGCTCGCAGACAAGTGTCGCCATACTTCGCGGTTCCCCGCTGACCCAGCTGCTCCCCGGTCCTCCGCCGCCCGGGCTTAAAATGCTGTCAGCCCGGGCGGAACGCGGCAGGACAGCTGGAGTCAGCGGCACCGGCGTGCTCTCTTCTCCTCCCCCCCCCCCCCCCTGCGGCCCGGAAGAGGAAGTGGAGAGCATCGGGTGCCTGCGCGGGAAGAAGAGACCACACTAGCGTGGTCTCTTCTTCCGCGCAGGCACCCGGTGCTCACCACTTCCTCTTCCGGGCCGCGGGGGGGAGGAGAAGAGAGCACGCCGACTGGAGTCATCCGGGTGCCTGCGCGGGAGTCATCGGGTGTCAGCCGGGTGCCAGCGCTGGAGTCATCGGGTGTCTGCGCGGGTCTTCCCGCGCAGGCACCCGATGCTCTCCACTTCCTCTTCCGGGCCGCGGGAAGAAGAGAGCACGCCGGTGCTCTCTTCTTCCCGCGGCCCGGAAGAGGAAGTGGAGAGCATCGGGTGCCTGCGCGGGAAGACCCGCGCAGGCATGCTAGTGTCCGACGGGAAGAAGACTGCAGCGCGGCTCGGAGGAAAATGAAAATCTTCAACCGCGGCCGATGGGACTCCGCCTTCGCCTCCGCGAGGGCTGAAAATGAAGGAGGTTAGCGTTGGGAGGTGGCTGCTGCTGCCGCGAGTTCCCGGGGGGGGGGGGGGGAGAGAGAGAGTGAATGAGCGAGCAAGCATGTGTGTTTGAGATCCTGTGTGTGTGAGTGAGAGATTGCATGTATGTGAATGATTGAGAGCCTGTATATGTGAAAGAGAGTATGTCTGTGATTGAGATCCTGCCTGTGAGAGAGAGAGCATGAATGTAAGTTTACCATTGGGAACCTGTATGTGTAAGTTTGTAATTGAAAACCTGTTTGTTTGAAAGAGTATGTGTGTATGATTGAGATCCTTTGTGTGTGAGAGAGATCATGTGTATGTATGATTAAGAGCCTGTGTGTATAAGTAAGAGAGAGATCATGTGTGTCTGTGTCTGATTGACAGCTGGTTTAGGTGATGGAGCATGTGAGTATGTGATTGAGAGCCTGTGTTTAAATGAGAGAGAGAGACCATGTGTGTCTGTGTGATTGAGAGCTGATTTAGGTGAGGGAGCATGTGAGCATGTGATTGAGAGCCTGTGTTTAAATGAGAGAGAGAGACCATGTGTGTCTGTGTGTGATTGAGAGCTGATTTAGGTGAGGGAGCATGTGAGTATGTGATTGAGAGCCTGTGTGTAAATGAGAGAAAGAGAGGACATGTTTGTAAGCATGTGAATGAGAGTCTGTGTGTGAGAGAAAAAGACAGCATGTATTTATGTGATTGAAAGCCTGTGTGTGTTTAAGCGTGAAAAGATAGACAGCATGTGTGTAAATGTGTAATTAAGAGCCTATATAAGTGAGAGAGAAAAAACATTTGTATATGTGAGTGACTGAGAGCATGTGTGTATAGGTGTGTCATTGAGAGCCAGTGTGAGAGAGAGCGCTGGTATGTGACTGAGAGAGGAGAAAGTTCCAAGCAAACCACCCCACCTCCTGCTAATTCAGAACAATCTCAGGACACCTGGATATCAAACGTTCCCAGGTATGCAGAGCAAAAAAATTTTTGTATCCTTATTATTTTTCATTACTGGATCTTTGTGTCTGCTATTTTGAAATATTTTGTTGGTATCTGGAAATGTTTTATATGAGTTTTTAATTATTGGATATTCCACTCATCAGCTGTTTCGAAATATGTTCTTTTTGTTAGTACAGTTTTACTGCTGATGATTTTATATTTCTTGATTTGTTTTATAAGGATGTGTGATGTTTCTTTTTTCCTTTGTTACACTGCATACAGAGACTCTGGCTTGTTGCAGTTTCCAATTCAGTTTTTGTCTGCATGCTTCTTGTTATGCGTTTTGGTCTCTTTATTCTATGTTAGGTGAGGGACAGCACGTGATTCAGGTGAGGTTTTCTGCTGGCGTGTAGTTTCTGTGTAGGACTCTATAGCAGCCTGACTTGGTCCGTTTTCCTAATAGGAGATGTATTGGTGTCTTTAGGCCTGGTGTAATATTTTCAGAGACTTATTGTACTTTAAAAGTGTGATCTTACATAAAATGCACACATTTACTTGTATTTAGTTTTAAACATATTGTATGGCTCTCATGGAATTACATTTTAAAATATGTGGCGTTTATGGCTCTCTCAGCCAAAAAGGTTCCTGACCCCTGGTCTATCAGTTATATTTGCAATCATTAGTCTAAGAATTTGGTTAACTCCATAATTTGGCTGAGCTGGAAACCAGAACTGTTTGTGGCTCTCAGAGGCTGATGGTGCCAGTTCCTGTACTATCATAATTAATGTATTTCTATGACCTATCCTTATCCCTTTCTCCAAAACAATGGTATGTAAATTAGGAGCTCTCATCAATTTGCATATGAAAGCCTCTTATTTCCAAAAGAATAATTCCCATGCAAGTCAGTGACATTACAATGGAGTATCAAGGATAGGAATATTTGCTGAACTTTCAATAGATCTTTTTTTCTATATTGCTATATGTCTTATTTCTGTATAGTCTAGTCGGCTGAACAACTGTGGATGGTCTCAACAGATACTTCTCTGGTTCATCTCAATAAGGCAGGGCTGTAGGAGATGACAGTAGGTGGATTGAAGACTTTGATTTAGCCTCTGAGATAATCCTTGACTTCTTGATTCACTCTGGGCTATACTTCAGCTGTGTTTCTCACTTTTGTCTCATTGTCCACTGATCACATTGGGTTTTTTTGGTGCAGGATTTGTTTTCCTCACATTTTTGATTGACTTGAAATCTATATTTTTTTCTGATTTCTTCCTAAACCCAGCCTCTAAACTGAAGAGCTGTGACACTATATCTTTCTTGAGATGGGCTGACCAGAAGAACACACAAATCTGCTTCACTTTTATGAAGGGGTTAATAAACATGTAGATAAAGGCGAACCAGTAGATGTAGTGTATTTGGATTTTCAGAAGGCATTTGACAAAGTTCCTCATGAGAAGCTTCTAGGAAAAGTAAAAAGTCATAGGATAGGTGGTGATGTCCTTTCGTGGATTACAAACTGGTTAAAAGACAGGAAATAGAGAGTAGGAATACATGGACAAATTTCTCAGTGGAGAGGGGTGGGCAGTGGAGTGCCTCAGGGATCTCTACTGGGACTCGTGCTTTTCAATATATTTATAAATGATCTGGAAAGGAATACGATGAGTGAGGTAATCAAATTTGCAGATGATACAAAATTATTCAGAGTAGTTAAATCACAAGCAGATTGAAGATCGAATCCACCAAACTGACACTGTAGTAAAAACTGAACCACCATGGAGCCACACCATCTGATAGTAGTATGGACGTGCTAAAGAAAGTATCCACTCCTTCAGCTCCAAAGTCAGCATGGCTTTACCCAGGGCAAGTCTTGCCTCACAAATCTGCTTCACTTTTTTGAAGGAGTTAATAAACATGTGGATAAAGGTGAACCGGTAGATATAGTATACTTGGATTTTCAGAAGGCGTTTGACAAAGTTCCTCATGAGAGGCTTCTAGGAAAAGTAAAAAGTCATGGGATAGGTGGCGATGTCCTTTCGTGGATTGCAAACTGGCTAAAAGACAGGAAACAGAGAGTAGGATTAAATGGGCAATTTTCTCAGTGGAAGGGAGTGGACAGTGGAGTGCCTCAGGGATCTGTATTGGGACCCTTACTGTTCAATATATTTATAAATGATCTGGAAAGAAATACGACGAGTGAGATAATCAAATTTGCAGATGACACAAAATTGTTCAGAGCAGTTAAATCACAAGCAGATTGTGATAAATTGCAGGAAGACCTTGTGAGACTGGAAAATTGGGCATCCAAATGGCAGATGAAATTTAATGTGGATAAGTGCAAGGTGATGCATATAGGGAAAAATAACCCATGCTATAATTACACGATGTTGGGTTCCATATTAGGTGCTACAACCCAAGAAAGAGATCTAGGTGTCATAGTGGATAACACATTGAAATCGTCGGTTCAGTGTGCTGCGGCAGTCAAAAAAGCAAACAGAATGTTGGGAATTATTAGAAAAGGAATGATGAATAAAACGGAAAATGTCATAATGCCTCTGTATCGCTCCATGGTGAGACCGCACCTTGAATACTGTGTACAATTCTGGTCGCCGCATCTCAAAAAAGATATAATTGCGATGGAGAAGGTACAGAGAAGGGCTACCAAAATGATAAGGGGAATGGAACAACTCCCCTATGAGGAAAGACTAAAGAGGTTAGGACTTTTCAGCTTGGAGAAGAGACGACTGAGGGGGGATATGATAGAGGTGTTTAAAATCATGAGAGGTCTAGAACGGGTAGATGTGAATCGGTTATTTACTCTTTCGGATAGTAGAAAGACTAGGGGACACTCCATGAAGTTAGCATGGGGCACATTTAAAACTAATCGGAGAAAGTTCTTTTTTACTCAACGCACAATTAAACTCTGGAATTTGTTGCCAGAGAATGTGGTTCGTGCAGTTAGTATAGCTGTGTTTAAAAAAGGATTGGATAAGTTCTTGGAGGAGAAGTCCATTACCTGCTATTAAGTTCACTTGGAGAATAGCCACTGCCATTAGCAATGGTTACATGGAATAGACTTAGTTTTTGGGTACTTGCCAGGTTCTTATGGCCTGGATTGGCCACTGTTGGAAACAGGATGCTGGGCTTGATGGACCCTTGGTCTGACCCAGTATGGCATTTTCTTATGTTCTTATGTTCTAAAGGTCCCAAAAACAAGAGATCTTGTCCTTCCAGCTTATGCCATGCTTGAACATGGAGCTCAGAGGACACTGCAAACATTGACATCAATTCCCTTCAACATATGTTTCCAAGAATAAGAGCATGCTGGAGGCTGGCTTCCCACCTTCAAAACAACTATACCTAGAGGTTAGTTTTGCCTCAGATTCAAAGCACTTGCTGCAATGGTCTCTGGAGGTCCAGCTTCAGGGTTTTGTCACCTTCCAAGATCCTTCAGAGAAAGCAAGTCCACCTGCTGAGAGTTTCAAAGTCTTCAGATCCTCAATTTTGAGAAAATACTTCAAAGGAGAGTGCCAACCAGGGAGTGCCAGCATATTTCACCCCAACTGGAGCATCTACTCGTTGCCTCTAATTTGGCACTCAGCATGTCAGCACTAATTTGAGGCTTTTGGCTATGAAAGTTTGATTCAGCACCAGCCTACTGAATCAGTGTCAGGGCAAAAAAAAAATAGAGTTTGGAGGGCTTCAAACCGGGATCCACATAGAAGCTGACTGTCGGGCCGATTAAGTAAAATGCGCAGGAGAGCTGGAGCTCCGAGGCGAGTGCCTGCTCTCCTGACGTGCGCCCAGGCCACTCACCTGGGCGCGTGATTCTGTATGCAAATGAGGGCCCACGGTAAAAAGGAGGCGCTAGGGACACTAGCGCGTCCCTAGCACCTCCTTATTGGCAGAAGCGGCAGCTGTCAGTGGGTTTAACATCCGACGCTTAATTTTACCGGCGTCGGTTGTCAAACCCGCTGACAGCCACGGGTTCAGAAAACGGATACTGGCAAAATTGAGCGTCCATCTTCCAACCCGTGGGCCGATTTATTTTTTTTTTTTAAGACTTTTAATTTTTTTTTATTTTTGGGGCCACCAACTTAATATCGCTATGATATTAAGTCGGAGGGTGTACAGAAAGGCAGTTTTTTCTGCTTTTCTGCGGCTTGGCTGCACATTTTACTTTCTGCATCGCACGGGACTAACTAATAGGCTCATCAACATGCATTTGCATGTTGAGAGTGCTATTAGTTTCGGGGGGGGGGGGGGCGGGTTGGACGCGCATTTTCCATGTGCCACTTCTGCCAATAAGGAGGCGCTAGGGACGTGCTAGTGTCCCTAGCATCTCCTTTTTACCACAGGCCCTCATTTGCATACAGAATCAAGGGCTAACGGTGCACTCGGCCTGAGCTCACCATACTGAATCGGCCTGTGTGTGCCTTAAATTGAGGTAGCCTCAGACCATTGTTAGCTTGGAATATGGCCCAATCCCTGAGGATCTGCCAGTGTTCTGGCAACTTAATAGCTAAGGACTGCACTATGGAGCCAGAAAGTGAAGTTCTAATACTGGACTCTGAACTGAAATACTGGTGAAGCAACTTAGTATGACAAGACCCAAATTGAAAACCTACTTATTTAAGAATGACTTTCAGGAATGTCTGGAAAACAGAGAGGGGCAGAAGATTATAATATAGATCGGTCATTAGAATAAGGAAGGGTCATGGTCATTTGAATGTAGTGGAGTACTAGAAAATAAAGGGAAATGGTAGGAAAAGATGAAATTTGAACAAGTGCTGAGGTAGATCTTAAAAAAGTACGCTGGATTTTATACGATACGCGCGTATCTTATAAAATCCGGGGTCAGCACGCGCAAGACTGTGCAAAATCGGCAGCCACGCGCGTCGAGCCGCACAGCCTGCCTCTGTTCCCTCCGAGGCTGCTCCAAAATCGGAGCAGCCTTGGAAGGAACTTTCCTTCCGCATCCCCCCACCTTCCCCTCCCTTCCCCTATCTACCCCACCCCCCAGCCCTACCTAAATACCCCCCTTACCTTTGTTGTGCAAGTTACGCTTGCTTGAAGCAGGCGTAACTTGCACGCGCCGCCTCGGCATCCCCCGGCACAGGCTGAAGTGCCAGGGGACTCGGGACCGCCCTCCCGGCCCACCCCGGAACCATCGCCATGCCCCCTGACCCGCCCCGGACCGCCCCCTGACCCCGGACATGCCCCCAGGACACGCCCCGAACTGCCGACATGCCCCGGACACGCCCCCTCCCGCCCCTTTTACCAAGCCCTGGGACTTACGCGCATCCCGGGGCTTTGCGCACACTGGTGGCCTATGCAAAATAGGCGCACCGGCATGCGAGTGCCCTGCGTGCGTAAATCCGGCAGGATTTACGCACGCAGGGCTTTTGAAATCTAGCCCTCTATGTTTTATATTGTACAGCTTTATGATTATCTTTGTTTTAATTATGGATGTTACATTTTGAGACGCCATGATCATAGGAGTGTGCAGCTAACAACTAATTGTAAATAAATAAATTAATTAATTAAATAGACTGGGTAATAATTGCAAGACTGGGTTCAATGCCACTTGTAAAGAAACCTTCGCATATGCGTTCAGAGGAGGATTGTGTTGTGTTCAGTGGGCTCTAGCCTGACATTTGGAATAAAACAGGATCAAAGAGGGGAACCTTCTCAAGTTCTTCAACACCGATTGGCTCCTAGCCCTTGAGAGTTACAAATCACCTACATGAAGGAACAGAAAGCAGCAGACACTAGAAACTTGTTTATCTTGGTCCACAAGTCCTCTCACTGATGACCAATGTATTTATATTTGCTATCCAGTACCTGACCGCCCATTCTCACCCTGTTGGTGAACCAAGAATGCCATGCCATTGGCAGAGAATGGGGTTATATAAAGTCCAGCCACTGGGTGACATGAATTCACTTAATCTCTTTACTTGGACTCTTTGCAGTTTGTGAGACCAGCGTAAGAATTATCCAAACATGTTTTTCATATGTTTCTGAGACCACATAGGTCCCTTCTTAAAATGGAACCAATGTGGTCTCATTAGACCGTTTGCCTTTAAAAAAAAAAAAATATATATCACAACCTGCAAAGAATTCCATGAATCCCTTTAAGAATTTGCCAACTTCTGCTTGCCAGGATGAAAAACTGAATGTCCCTGGACCTCACATTCACCTCAGATAGTGATACCATACCATTGATTCTAGCTGGTTAAAGGAGAAGGAACATACTTCTTAAGTTCGGCATAAAAGGCAGAGAAAAAGACCTACAAACTAAACAGAAACCTATTCCCTAACCCTCCTTTAAACTACAGTATTATTTCAAGCATAGGCTGTGAGAGGTGAAAGAGGCTTTGGTGAATAGTTTGCTCCTGTGGATACTGAGGGCGTTATTATTCATTTTAAACAATGTTAAAAGAAAAAAAAAAAAAGAAGCTTGTATAATTAAACTATAAAAGGGATTTTGCATACTGCACTACCTCTGTGCAGGCTGTTTTCTGTTACCTGGTAGGATTACTCAGCCTTGGATTTGCCACACACAATGCTAACATCTGTCATTATTATGCATCAATTACTTTGGGCTGTAATACTAAACAAAATAGAGCTATTCTATTCAAACAATGCCCATCTTATGTTTTAATACAAACCTGCACCTGACACTGTGTCTGTTTTACAAGCTTGTATGTAAACACTAGTACAAAAGATGTTCGGTCAAGGTCATGGTAGACTTGTGCTCTCCAAAAGACAGACTTTCAGTATACTAGGAAAATATTTACAGAATGGAGAAAAACACAGACCATGAGCCATGCTAATCTTAAATCAGTAATAAGTTGCTATTTTACATTAATACAAATGGCTAATTCTAAAGAGGCAGAGCTGGAAATGTTATGAGGCAATTGTCAAACTATTTGCATCAATTTTCAAAGCAAAAGGTACATATCTCCTTTCACTTTGAAACTTGCTGCAGATACAAATACCCATAATTTGCACCTAATTATTCTGGGGGTAATTTTTTCATGGAAAATAATGCACGTAGATTTGAAAATACAATCTACATGTTACTTCCCTCTCTTGATCTAAGCACGCTCTTGGGAATGTCTCCTCCTAATGTGGTTAAAAATATGAAAATTGTTCAGCAATGCACAGACTTTTAGTTGCATTGAGGGAGAGCAGTTGCAGATGGCTGAGTAACGTGGGCAAAAATGCTTTTTACCCGCATAAATTGCTTTGAAAACTGTCTTCTCTATGTCTAAAGTAACAGTTAATTTTTATATTGTTCAACATCAAACCATATACAGTTAAAAGACTTCTGCATCTATGTAAAAAATTATCCTAAATCCAAATATACAAAGAATAGGGATGTGAATCGGGTGCCTGATCGTTTGCGCTTTCGGGTTTGTCTGGCCGCGGGAAAATCTCATTTTCCTGCGGATCGGCATTTGTTTTTTTAGTGAAAAATTGTTTTTCGACTTAGTGTGCACTAACTCCCGTTAGCACGCACTAACAAAAAAGAACAAAAAGTAACAAAAAAGAACAAAAATAAACTCCATGGTTATCTGGCTAAATGCTGCCTTTTGAATATTTTGGGCAGTTAATCCAGTTAAACTGTAGCCAGATATCTCATCATCTGGCTAAAATTTAGCTGGATAATATAGGGGCGTTCTAGGGTTGTTTTTGGGAGGAGCTTTGTTAGTTTGATAAGTTATTTGCCTAACTGTGATATCCAGTTAGCTAAATAACATATCCAGTTAACTCTGGTCGTGCCTTAGAGCTGTCCTAAAGTTAAAATAGCCAACTATATTCAATAATGTAGCTGAAGATCCCTCCAAAGTTATCCGGCTAAGGGGATCATTTATCAAAATGCGATAAGGTGTTTTTGCATGCGAAAAGCCCCATATTGTATGGTGTGATGCAAATTCAGAAAATAGGAGGAGTGGGCTGGGTTAGCCTGTCTGTGAAGAGCTATTGCACAGCTGTAATGCTGATTTTAACAACACCTCTTTGAATTGTGGTAGGCTGTGTAATAAAGTTTCATTGCCTTTTGTGATGTCTCCTGTAAGGCCAATTGAAGAGAAAGAGAGAAAGAGAGAGAGAGAGAGAGAGAGAGAGAGAGAGACTGGCCATGATGTCATCACCATAGGTAGGTATTTGTATCCCTATGGTAGGCCCACCTAGTAACTCGAGGTGGGGTTTAGGTATGAGTGTAGGGGTTTAGGGGCCACTTTGACATTCTATGTGACACATACGAACAGAACAGTGGTCTCTTGTGAAGACTTGATGACCTTTGGAGTGAGGAAACTCACTCCAAGATGAGATTTGTGCAATGTTCTCTCAACCTAGCTTGATGTTACCCAGGTAGAAAGTCCATCAAGCTAGGTTGAGAGAACACTGCACAAATCTCATCTTGGAGTGAGTTTCCTCACTCCAAAGGTCATCAAGTCTTCACAAGAGACCACTGTTCTGTTCGTATGTGTCACATAGTGGCCCCTAACCCCCTACACTCATACCTAAACCCCACCTCGAGTTACTAGGTGGGCTACCATAGGGATACAAATACCTACCTATGGTGATGACATTATGGCCAGTCTCTCTCTCTCTCTCTCTCACACACTCACTCACTCACTCAAAAATGGTCCACCAGTGGTCATATGCAGGAAATACAACAGCTCTGAAACCTATTGCAAATTCAGATAATGTTATCACAATGTGCACTAACTTGGCTCTTTGCATAGCTAATTATTGCAATAAACTGAATTTTTGCATAAACCACGCCCCTTTTGCAATCGTATGCAGTACTTACCGCATTTTGATAAATCCAGGCCTAACTTTGCAATCTGGCCAGTGACTGTTTCTGGACCTCTAATGGATTTTCTATTGGACTAATAATCCCTGAAAGGAGAAAAGACTGATGAGATCAGTAGCCTCATAAACGCAGAGAGAAACAAAATACTTGTAAATCCTTAAGTGTTACAGTTACAAGGAATGTCAGTGTAAATAAATTTACCTATGTATCTCCAGCAATTGAGATCAAAATGTAATAGATTTGATGAGTGAACTCAAGACTCATTAATGCAAATTAAATAGTAACAAGGAAAACACTTTTGAACTGTGACAGTAATGGACTCCGAATCAAAGTCATTTAAACAATTGTTTTATGTTAAATGAAAGTTTATTGAAGTGACTTATTGATAAATTGGTAGAATGATTAATGAATCATTTATCTAGTTTTATTTACTTATGCATATTTCACCTATGAAGAATCTGTCAGTGCACGTAAGAGTAAAAAATCACTTAAATGCTACTAGAAAGCTCATGATGAAATATGTTTTGAAAAAAATCTGAATTCCACTACTAAAAGATATTTAAAAGCCTGCACATAAATTCTGAAGCAACAGAGGAAATGCTGATACTCGCAATTTCTGTCAGATACGTCCTTGGAAGAAATTTCACATTTTAAAGGATTAATTATAATTACAATGCTTTTAGGGAAAGCATGGGTGCCAACTTTCCCATTTTCATGCCTGCTAACATATGAGAGCTTTCAAGAGACGTAAAAATGAGAAACGTTTAGGTATCACATCAGGAGGGGGGACTTTTAGAACTAGCCTGAATTTTCAAAGTGGACTTAGGCATGTGAGCCCATTTTGAAAATGCATGGGTTGTTCCAGTATGCGTGTATATATATACACGTACACATAGGAAGTTACGTCTGCTCCTGAGCAGTGTCAGGACTGTGGGTATATGATAGATTGCCAGACTATATTTTGTTTGGTCTCAGTTACCTTGTTTTATGAGGGTAATTTTCAAAGACTTAATGCGGGGTTCGAGTGTGTAAAATCTGCATGTACTTGAGGTAAGTAGCTTTTGTGTACGAGAAGCAAATTTTCATAAAGGCTGGAGCATGCGCCTGCTTGCACTGCCTCACATGTATGGGTGTACATGTAGAGACAGGGCAGTTTGAGGGCGTACTGGGGCAGTATTTGGAAGAACACAAACAAACATTTAGATATTTTAGCAGGGCACATCTATTTCATGCATAATCCACTTTTAGGCTGTTGATGATAAATGGTAGTGGCTATTCTCTATGGCAGTTGAAGTTTTCATAGATTATAGCATTACACAATGATGCCTATTATGATGGTCAAAGATCTCTAGCATCATAAGTTCTGTAAAGTTGGGAAAGTAGTCATTTAATGTCATACATGTATTAGACCGACTATTTCCTTAAAAAAAGTGTAGCATCAAGTTGTAGATTTTATTACTGTCAACCAATCCACCGATTAATCTCTCCACTACACCAAGCATGATACTTTAATCTATAAAGACCTTCATAAAAAATCTGCTTATATTATTTCAGTGAATATATTCACTTGTTTCAGTGATGCATATAATCATAGGTCTCATTAATGTCCCAAAATTCAATTTTTCTTATCATTTTTTATTATTGCACTTAAAAACAATAGGAGTGCTTCTACTCAGCACTTCATTCAAAATGCCCCAGATAGAGGAAAGCCCTCAAGATAGCCGCCTGAGCAGTCACGCTGTTGAGAAGCTCCCAAACTTGATTTCCTGCATATTGATTTCATATAGAATATGTCTCATACAAAAAGAAAAGCGAGGGTAAGAGGAGTGGAGTGTACCTCTACTCCGTCAGAGACCACTCAACCTCGTATCGGAAGCTTTTTTGCAGTGGCAACACTTTCAACACCGGGTGAGCAGGTCGCTGAGGGGACGGCTGTAGAGCATGCGCTATCCCCTCTGACCCCTGATATATCGTTAAGCCCCGGCTTTCCAAGCAGGCTGGCTCCACCATGCCGTGAAGGAGATGGATGGAATCGGGAGACCATGGCCCTATCGAGAGACGCCTGAGGAAGGGAATTAGCGGTTCAGCAAGGACTAACAATACTAGGACTTACCAACATGGAGCTAAATGTTGAGATGCAGCCCTGGAGGAGTGGCGGAGGAGAGGGGCTGAGTCTTATGGAGTTGCTGGGAACCTCAGGCCTGGAGACTGGAGCCGGCGCAACATTGGGAGGAGGAGGTGAGAGACAAGAAATGCCAGAATTGGAAGTTAGTTTGCAAACTCCACCAGAAATAACTTTATCAACAATTTGGATTGCTTTACAATCTCTAGAAAAGTCAATCTCTGTTCTTACTAAAGTAGTATTAGAAACAAAAAATCAAGTCCTTTCAAACGCTAATGGGATATTACAACAAAGTCATAAAATAGACGCAATGGAAGTGCAATTGAAGGAGGTTGAAAAAGTGCAAACTAATAGAGATGTGAATCGTGTCCTCGATCGTCTTAACGATCGATTTCGGCTGGGAGGGGGAGGGAATCGTATTGTTGCCGTTTGGGGGGGTAAAATATCGTGAAAAATCGTGAAAAATCGAAAAAAACGTAAAATCGCAAAACCAGCACATTAAAACCCCTAAAACCCACCCCCGACCCTTTAAATTAAATCCCCCACCCTCCCGAACCCCCCCCCAAATGACTTAAATAACCTGCGGGTCCAGTGGCGGTCCGGAACGGCAGCGGTCCGGAACGGGCTCCTGCTACTGAATCTTGTTGTCTTCAGCCGGCGCCATTTTCCAAAATGGCGCCGAAAAATGGCGGCGGCCATAGACGAACACGATTGGACGGCAGGAGGTCCTTCCGGACCCCCGCTGGACTTTTGGCAAGTCTTGTGGGGGTCAGGAGGCCCCCCCCAAGCTGGCCAAAAGTTCCTGGAGGTCCAGCGGGGGTCAGGGAGCGATTTCCCCCGCCGCGAATCGTTTTCGTACGGAAAATGGCGCCGGCAGGAGATCGAACTGCAGGAGGTCGTTCAGCGAGGGTTCCGGCGCCTCGCTGAACGACCTCCTGCAGTCGATCTCCTGCCGGCGCCATTTTCCGTACGAAAACGATTCGCGGCGGGAAATCGCTCCCTGACCCCCGCTGGACCTCCAGGAACTTTTGGCCAGCTTGGGGGGGGGGCTCCTGACCCCCACAAGACTTGCCAAAAGTCCAGCGGGGGTCCGGAAGGACCTCCTGCCGTCCAATCGTGTTCGTCTATGGCCGCCGCCATTTTTCGGCGCCATTTTGGAAAATGGCGTCGGCTGAAGACAACAAGATTCAGTAGCAGGAGCCCGTTCCGGACCGCTGCCGTTCCGGACCGCCGCTGGACCCGCAGGTTATTTAAGTCATTTGGGGGGGGGGGTTCGGGAGGGTGGGGGATTTAATTTAAAGGGTCGGGGGTGGGTTTTAGGGGGTTTTAGTGTGCCGGCTCACGATTCTAACGATTTATAACGATAAATCGTTAGAATCTCTATTGTATTGTGTTCCATAACGGTTTAAGACGATATTAAAATTATCGGACGATAATTTTAATCGTCCTAAAACGATTCACATCCCTACAAACTAATATATTACAAGGTGAAATAACTAATAATAGAAGGCTTGAAAATATTGCGAATAGCCTAAGAGCTCATAATTTGAGATTTTTGAACTTTCCGGTTATAAGCAACATTTCCCCTTGGAACTCTTTAGACTATATATATCCCAGATTTTGAAAATTCCTGATGCTACGAAGCCAGTGGTAACTAAAGCTTATTATCTCCCCTATGATGAAGTCAATCCTGAAAATTTGGAGGAACCTCTATTGCCTTTAGATGTAACTACATTGCTTGAGTCATCACAAGAGATAAATGTGGCGAAAAGGAGACCACTGCTTGTATCATTCGCATTTCTAATGGATAAAAATAGTGTGTTGTTTAGACATTTCTTTAGAAATAGTCAAGCTCTGTTTTCTGGACATAGTTTGGTGTTACCTGGATTTAATTAAAACTACACAATCTAGGAGAAAGTTATTTCTCAATATGAGATCAGACGTTTTGCAGAAGGGAGCACAGTTTCAACTGCATTTCCCATGTAAATGTTGTATTAGATTTCAAGATCAAAATTACATGTATTTTGAACCATCGCAAATGAGAACATTTCTAGACTCTCACACCTAAGGTATCTCAATGTTTGCTTGATAGTTAATAAGGATTGGTGTTGAATCTTCTTAGGCTACTGTCATTCATTATTATTTCAATTTCATAAAGTTTAAGAAATGCTCTATTACAATGGGTTCTCCAGTATAACTTTTATTTCAATATGAGTGCAGTATTATGAATCTAACGATAAGTCAATAAATCATTGTTAATTTCTTCTGTACTGTAAATTTCATAGCAAGTGGATACTTGTTTGTATAATTAAAATTTAATAAATAAAAAATTAAAAAAACCAAAATGCCCCAAATAATTCATTCAAATAATTGACTTCCCTATTACCATTCTGGATGATACATTCCAGAGTATTAGTATTAAGTGCAGTCGCTCCAATTCCAGCAGTCATGGCTCTTAATCGGCTCTCTCCCTCCTCCATATTAACGTCTCCCAAAACTCAGTACCTTGCAGGATAGAAGTTTCAGGACCCTGTTGTTTCTCTTCCAGGGAACCTGGACTCGCCACCTCCAAAGTTCTTCCTGGGTGAGCGTTTTACTCTCGAGTTCCTCCAAAGTCTTTTCCTCAGACAGTAGCTCCAGCTCTACTCAGGTCCACTGCCTGAGGAGCCTCCATTGCTGCCGGACTGCCTGGGACTGCTTCGATGTTGCTTGGAGGTGCGGGGTGGCACGGCTCTCTGGGGCTCAATGTTTCTAATCATTCTTCCAATGAAAATGTGTTTTAACTGAGCACTGGCTGTTACAAAGAATCATTCGTAGAAATGTGCTTGCAGCTTCTGCAAGCTGGCAGGGTGGTTAGGCCGTAGTGCCTGGCTGCCCCAATATAACAGGCAAGGTTTGGCGACTCGAAGCCAAGGGAGGAGGGGGTGGGGGTGGGGCTAAGTTAAGGGAGGGATTGTGGTGGCAGGAGTTTAATTTTAAACAGCGCTGCCAACGTAGCCTCACCCCCATTGGGCAGAGGTCACGAGGAGTATCGGGAAAGGGGGGGGGGAAGAAGTATTAGATGTGAAGTGAGGCTGGGGGTTTTCCCTGTTTCTGCATGGTTTTCGGCTTGAGTGGCATCACAAATGACTGAGTCAGCGGGTTGGTCACAAACATAGTTAGATTTCAATTTTATGGAGGTTGAAGTTTTGGAAAGCAACCATGACTCAGAGGAGGAAGGTCTGGGAGAGCTCCGACTAGGAATGAGCTTGTGGTGAATACCAGGGAGCCATCTGGCAGTCATATGCTACCACATGGCTGATTGATGCCGAGACCTGGGTTTGGCCCTCAGGGGTTGTGGGTGCGAGCCCAGCGAGTATTGGGGGGATGGCTAGGCCCTTGGTGTCCGTGCTAATCTGAGCCAATTCAAGTGGCTCCAAAGAATCATTAATCAGCAAACTAAAATTAGCAGAAACGGCACTCACGTACTCGTTGTTTGTTTGCTGCCAGCCACCTTGGATCGGTTACCGGTTTGTTTTCTTGGACCATCCCTGTTACTGATGCTGCCTCAGCTCGCTGCTTCCGAGGCCCATGACTTGGAGATGAAGAGAGGCGTGAGAGGAATCAGCTGGCCAGCAGTGGTAGGTGGTGTTAGCAATCACCGTCGCTGCCGGCAGCATCTTTCTCCCACGTCGGGACTGCTGGGCTCAATCTTGCCTCCTCTAGACGTGCTGACCGGCCCGACATCATCACTGCTGCCAACTCCAGCTGAAACCCAAGACTGGGTAAGTCCCCAATCTTACTGCAAACTGCTGCCGCAATAATTTAAATTGAAAAATGGAGAGATCGACGTTGTAGCCTTGGGGAGGCCCCAACGCTACAAGCAGGATGGCCGACCTGCTCGCTGAAGTCAGTGATGATGTCAGTGGGATACCCATGACCTGGGGGCCCCCCATTTTAACAAAAATAAGAGGAATTACGTGGAATTTTGGAAAACTGATGGTGGTGATGAGTTAAGAAGACCCTGGCCACCTGACCAATCCCACCTCCCGATCTCTAGAATGATTTAAAAAACAAAAAAACCCCAAATACTGTTAGCACCATTTTGGAAACCTACTTAATTTAAAATTTCCCTTAAAGACCAGGAAATTTTAATTATGAGCACCAGGAGATACCCTGGAGACCCCAGCCCAGGCAGAATATAAAAAATATAATTATGACATTTTAAATGATAAAAATAAATGTCTGTCATCAAAAATGGATTTTAAAAGTGGAAATGACCTGTATAAAATGTATTAGAGCAGAATAATTATTTTACTAATGAGAAAAATACTTTTAGATGTTTGCAGCAAAAAGAAAGTTAATATGTTGAAAGTAATGGTAGCGTCTGACTAGTGGACCAGCCAAAATATCCCAAAAGAATAAAGGACTGCCATAGAAACCAGGAGAATTCCGAAGCCGTATCCAGGGGATACATGGTTACAGCTTCGCTAGTGACGGGTGAACAGGTCAGCATAATACCACTAGAACAGGGAAAAGCATAATACAATTTCAGACACTCCTAAACCAAAATAAAATATAGGAAAAATTCTAAAAAATTCTATACAGCTTACTCAAAGTCTTAGATAGGCTACCCAGAATAAAGAAACACCTAGTCTAGATATAGGAAAATAGAGCCCAATGACATCACGGCATAAAGATCTATAGAAGCCAGAAAAGGAAAAGTCAGTTGAGAATTTCAGCAGTTGAGAGGCTGAACTTGTTAGGAACAGAAGTGCTGTCAGTGCTCTGTTCAGAAGGCCTCATAAGTGACAAAATACTTTAAAAAGGAGGAAAGAACTGTGAATACATATAGATTAAGAATAAGAAAAGGTAAGGTGAGGTTAGGAAAGTTAAAGTTAATGCAAAGGCTGCCACGTGGAGACCTTTTGCCAGCTTAGTGATTCTAGTAGGTAAAAGTGTATTCCAGAGAGAAAAATCTATAAATTGTTCAACGAACAAGACAACTGATAGAATACTGCCATACACTAATCTTATGTTGTGTCTCCTGCAACTTATATGACAATAATACTAAACAATACAAATTATTTACCCTGACCATTCCATCATATTTGTTATAAAAGGTTACAAAGAGAAAATACATACAATGGTAATGTGCTGAGAGTGAGATACTGTTACGATTCCTGCCCACGGAGCTACTCCCTGCGAGCAGGCCTCTCACCTTCTTCAGGTCACGCTGCTCCCACGGCCCGGACCGCCGCACCTTCAACCTCCTAGGCGGCCAGGAGGCCACTCCTGGCTTTATTGTCCCTCACGATGGGAAGCCGCGAGTCAGATGTCTTCAGCGGCAAAGAGCCGCCATCACTCAGGCCCTGTTCTGAGGCCTAGTGCCGCCCCTGCCTATCCCTCGCGGCATGGACACTACCACTGAGCTGTCCCTGCCTCTTGCGGCGAGGAACCACTGCCGAAGTCCCTCCTGAGCAGCGGCGGGAGGCCTCTGCCGTTCTGATGCGATCCTGCGGCCTGGAGGCCGCTCCTGCCTATTTCATTTGCATCTGCGTCGGCATGCAAGAGGAGCGCCGCTGTCCATGGTTCTGCTTTCTCTCCAGGGCCCTCCTCTAGGTGCCAGTGCGTGCCTCTTCATGGTATTTAAAGGGCCCGCGGCCAGATATGCCCTGGGCTCCACCTGATGACTACTTCCTGCTTCAGCCCTATAAAGGGCCCTGCCTGCCTTCATTCAGGACCTTCAGATCAGGTTTCACAGTCGTCTGTGTCCTTTCTTCGGTCCTGGTCCTCCATGGTCTTCTCCTGCTTTGACGGCTTTGTCTCCGTGTTCTTGATGTCCTTCATCCATGCCTCCAGATGTCTCCGTGTTCCTGATGTCCTTCTGATGTCGATGTTCCTTCCTGATGCCTTTGTCTTCGCCTCTGCCTCCAGTTCCTTGGTTCCTGGATTTCCACTTTCCTTTGCATGCCATTGTTGTGATCCGTGACCAGCCCACGGGCAGTCTGTGTAGGGCACCTCATGGCACATTGCCATCTTCATCTCTGCAGTGCTAGCCTCCGGAAGACTTCTGCTTGTCCCCTGTCTCTTGAATCCTAAGTTGTCAGAGAATCCTGTATCTTGAATCCTGAGCTTGTGTCCTGTTCCTGTCTTTGGAGTCCCTTGCATTTGTGGCCATCCATGTCTAACATTCTGTTTGAACCTGCTCCGCTTCAGCATGGTCCACGACCAGCCTCAGGCGGCTGTGTAGGGCGCGCCCCGGTGCAGGCCTCTTCGGGATCTTCGCCATGTTCCAGTCTCATCTACTCCACACCTCGTCTAGAGCCTGCTTCGAGCCCAGCGTGGTCTGCAACCAGCCCCGCAGATGGGCTGTGTAGGGCGTGCTGTGTCGCAGTCTCAACCCAATACTTGATCTTGCTCCTGTATACTTTTGCCTGCAGTACCTTGCTCCTGAACCTTCATCCAAAAGTCTTTGCCTGAGTCTTCGCCTATGTCTACGTCCAAGAGTCTTTACCTATGTCTATGTCCAAGAGTCTTCCATGTCCCAAGGCCTCCATCTGCCCTCGTCCTCTGTTCGGCCTAACACCTTTTGCCGTTACCCAGCGGCAGGTCCAAAAGGGCTTGGAACAGTCGGAGGACTGTCCATTGACCAACATTGCATTGCTGGTCTTCTTTGGGGCGTGCAGGTCTGGTAGAGGATCAGACCTTCAGTCTCCTTGTCTTCGCTCCAGCCTTCTTTTGTTTTTTTGTTTGCCTGTGCTTGCATTGGCTCACCTCTCACTGTGCTCTCGGGGCTCCTTCCTGAGTGGCGTGTTGATCCAAGGGCTCACATCTTCTGTCAGAAGTGACTGCGCCTCCATGCTCGTAACAGATACTTGTGAATGTCTGTAGAACATAGCACAATTCTACCCCTTATATAGGGCCATTTAATTATCAATTATTTTTTATTTGATAGATACAATAAACACAAAGTCATCAGAGTTATACACCAAAGGAACACACATATATAAGGCTGTGGAAGATTGGTTGGTGCAGGAATATAGAATCTCTTTTAGAGTTGTTTGAGAGACAGGTAGTAGGGAGAAGATAGAAGAATCAAGAAAGAAAAGAGGTTGCTACAAAAAAGATAAGTGTATGCACACACCAACACTAATTGGTACCAACATCAGCTATAGCAGTGGAAAGTAAAAAGACAGAAAAGAGAGAGAGACAGCAGAGTAAAAGAAAGAGGAAATAGATACATAAACAACAGATATAGCAAACACTAACAGACAAAGAAAGAAAACAAGAAACAGAGAGACATATACTTACCCAGAGTACTCTGAAGTTTACTTTTGTTCAATCTAGAAACCTGGAAAGACACAAAAATAACACAAAGAATCAATTCTTGGATACATAACAAAAACAGTTTTGCAGCATAAAAACGAGTTTTGGTTTTTTTTAAAATCAATTTATACTTATCTGATGGAAAACTTGAATAGAAGCTTGGTGCACAGTTGTATTTCTTCCAGAACTTTCATAGTGATAATAGCTAAAAGGGAAAGGAAAGAAAAATACATAGTTTTGTATATAGGCAAATTGAGGAATAGTTATTAAAAATATAAAGTAAGAGACATATTTTATGTGCAAGAATTTATCTGTTATTGTATAATAACTTTGACACAATAAATTTCAATTAATTTACACTAGTGATTCCATCTCACTACTTATATTAAAACTCTGCCTTTCCCTTCTACCTCTGAGGGACTGTTTGGGTGGATACAATTCCCCTTAGTACTGGTAAGGTGCCCCAATAGAAAAGAGTATATTCTTCTTAGCTGTCCCCTTTGTGTACACATCAAGTGATGACCATAAGAAACATTTGAAAACCATTTATCATACTATCTCAGCCACCAAAAGCGGGAGGGTAGTAATGCCACAAAGGAGGGGGTTAAAGGAGGACTATTGTAAATATGCTGGGAGGGCGATAGAGTGATGAGAAATGCTGGGCGAGGGACAGAGAGAGGGGAGATTATGATGGGATGTGCTAGGCAGGGAGTAGGGGAAAATAAGGGAAGGAGAAAGGAGGAGATGCTGGCTAGGGGGAAGAGAGAAGGGGGCTATTGGGAAGGAAGAAGAGAGAGAGAGATGCAAATCAGGAGGAAAAATAATCAGTCATACAGATGTAGAAGAGGAAGAGAAGAAGACCAGAGGAAAGAGAAGAAACAGAAAATGGACAGAAGACCCTGGAAAAAAAAAAGAAAGAAGTGGAAAGCTAAGAATGAGAGACCAGGACCAATGTGATTAAAAAAATAAAATGTCAAGGCAACTGTATGACCCAAGCAGTCATTCCTCAGGCCTTGAGGTACAAACAGTCTGACTCCAGCCTGTTAAAGCACTTCTATCTTTATTTGGTAATTTCAGCAAATAAGCATTAGTTGACTGTCGTAATTTCAGAACAGTGTACTCTCATTACTACCAGTTTTGTACTGCTTCCCTCAGTATGCACAGCTTTGTTACAGCTCAGTGTTTCGACAGCATTATTCTACAGGAGCTGCCTTCCTCCTGGAGACCTGGGCCTGATCTGACTAACCTCTCTGGGTCCCAACTCTTATTCCTCCCCTGCCGGGTCCCACCCACAGGGCTCTCTGTTTTTAGGGGAATTAAGGTGGACTGGGTTAAATGCCTGGTCCTGTACCAGTTACAAAGGTTACTCTGTCACAACAACAAATGTAGAAAAAAACATTTTAATTTCATTTTAGTGATTGGAATATGTCAGCTCTCTTACATCTTTGTACTTTACTCAGTAGAAGAGTGGAGTTCAATGAAGTAGAGTGTATCCCATTCTGATGGAGTACACTTCACACCCTGAGCTTCCCTTTTTATGACAGAAGAGAGGCAATGATCCAAGTTAATAGTGATTGAAGATCTACACAGGGTGTGAGAAGTGAGTGTCAGGTGCCTGTCTAGAGGTGACCAGCAATATGGAAAGATGTTATATTCGGTGATCCATGCACTGCCTCCATGGACCACCTCTGGGCCCAGTCTGGCCAAATTGTTCCTGGAAGGTAGCAGGATCCCACCTGCACATCTTGCAACAAGATGTCGCTTGCCTCTGTGTGCTGTGCTTTTCCCTAGGCATGTGCGTGCGCCTCTTGCCAGTACTTAAAGGAACCATGGTGGAAAATCCCATACAGCCCTATTGATGACATCAGCACCCAGGCCCTATAAATGGGCAGCACTCCAGACACAACGTGCCTCAGCATCAGATCCAACTACTTCCAGTAGTGCATGTTGCTTCCCAGCATCTTTCTTCATTCCAGCCTTGTCTTCAGCCTTCAGTCCAGCCTTGTCTTCAATCTTTGTCCAGTTGTCTTCAGTTTGTCTTCTGTCTTCATCCACGTCTGCTCCATCTGTCATCTGCCTATCCTTGTCTTCACCTGCCCGCCCTGCCTATCCATCTCTCTGCTTCTTCCTCTGATGGATATCTAGTCTGACCTTTGCCTGAGCCTCAAATATGACTGACCACTGCCTGCTTCTGACCATTGCCTGGACCCTGGATATGTCTAACTGCCACCTGCCTACGACCCAGCTTACCAAGGACCTCCCTCACCATCAGCAGAGTCCTTCCAGCACTGGCACCCAAAGGCTCAACCTGAGGGAATGAGGGCTGGAATAGGTGTAGGTCCTGATGGGTCTCTGCCTTATCTGGATCCGCCTGCCAACGGTGGGAACCTGCAAGGTTCGTCCTTGCAGGTAGTGTCAATCCTGCCTTGGCCCAAGGATCTAGAGGTATAACAAAAGAATAAAGGAGAAAGGAAAAGAACTGTCCATCTGATACTCTGATTCAGGAGTCTAGAGGAGAGGAGAAAGGTATCTAAAGAAATATTCAAACATTGGAGAATCAGATATCAACATTGGGAGTCCAGCATCTACCCAAAGGAGTCTTAAACCATAGGAAAAAGTGCAAGGAGATCCCAGGAGCATTTAACAGTAAGGATAAATAATCCCTTTGATACACCTCAGTACCTTCTTGTGGATTCTAAACGTTCAAAACTGTACCACTTGCAACATTTTCTTTTTGAACTTTTAGAACTTCAATGTCCTTGTGTTTAGTGTCTCCTTGGTATTTTATCATTTAAATGTCTTAAGCCTCCTTCCTCCCTTTTCAGAGAATCCATGCCAGGATGGTGGGACTGAGCTCTGATATTGTGTGTTCACCCTAAACCCCAGCTAACTGCTTCCACCAAGAAGAGAGGTCAAACATAGTAACAAGTAAATTACAGCTATATAAGATAAGATTGCCCAGTTGTGATTCTTCACTTTGTGTAAAGGAGCATATACATACATTCCTATACACAACCCAGTTTTCAGATAGCTGATTAATGCAGGTAAATCACTATTTACTTCCTTTAATGGCTTTGAAAATTCCCTCATAAGGTTAGTTTCCCTGTAGGAAACTAGGCTGAAAATATATATTTACCTATATCTAGGAATAAATACAGATATACATAATATTGAGAGAAAAATTCCTGCCTATGGACTCGGCTTCTTCTCATTAGGCCAGTGGGGGCTGGGGATGCTGTCTCTGGAAAAGATGTAAATCACAGAACAGTGACACCAGGTACATACCAGATTCATTCTCTCTCTCTCTCTCTCTCTCTCTCTCTATATATATATATATAGCAAGACATACAGTTGGTTTTTTCTAGCCTCTTTTCTTTCAGGTAAATTGTAACACACAATGATGCAGAGCAATGGCCTTGAACTATTTAGTGTTCTTAATGACTGCAGTCCTACAGAGATTAAGCTATTTTTAAAAAAAGGTGTTATAATGGTAAGATGCGTTTTAAAATCTACTTGTGTATTTAGTGGGGATTGCTTAGATGTTCTTGCAATCACCGTCCCTCAATCTGTTTGCTCTGTTTGTTCACAGAACTTTAAAGTCCGTTTATAAACTGACTGGCATGCACCCAGCATGAGTGCTAATGCCCTCTACAAATCAGAAGTGAATGGAGGATTAGCTTTCCACAGAACAGTCATAGCTGCACATACTGTTAATAAGAATGTTCTTCAGTCCCACTCACTTTTCTCTTTTAATGGCATTTATATAGCCTGTGTGGGTTCTTTTTTGTAATGACATAAATAGGCTTCACTGAGGTGAAAGAAACAGGTAGTTTATGGTCTATGAACACTTCACCTGAATTACTGTAGTTAATCATTTGGTCAAATGAGGCCATACTAGGAGGTTGGGCTGTCAAATAAAAAAATCATTTTAAAAATAATTTTGTATCTAACTGGCAGCCCCAGTGCAGAAATTAGAATTGTGTATAATCAAACTAAATAAGACTGACCACTTAAGTTCCAAATTATTCATTCTTCTAGAACCTACAACTAGTTTCTCCAAGTTTGCATCCGGTTTAAAAAAAATGATTAGGGCTAAAACAGCAAAAGAATCAGTTCTATCTACCCTCGTTCATTGTTTCCATTATTATAATGTATACTTTGATCCCAAAAAGGTATTGGTAAAGCCTGCACGGAGTGACAGTTATGCCCTGAGCAGCAGTGGTATGACTGCATTGGCCTTGGCATTGTAGTAACCCAAATGGAATGGCCATGATTAAACCCCAATAAGTGGGTAGGGGTGGAGAGGGTACAGATGTTTTGGATAATGGCTTTGTTAATTTTGGTAACTGTGTGGATTGTTGGAATATTTGTAGTAAGACATGGAAGAAGACCTGGGCATTGGACATAGTGATGACAATGCCTGAAGTGACCTAATAGTGGAGGTGGTAGAGGAGGCTAGTACTTTAACATATTCGGGGCATTTTTGGGATGGATCTGAAAGATGGTGGGAGGAAAAGCGTTGTGAGGGCAGGTAAAAAATTAGATTGGATTGACCGAGCTGGTGTTAGGTTGCATATGCTCAGCTACCCAAAGTAGAAGACTCTCAACCGGTCTGGCCAATTTGGTCATTTTCTTGGTCATTTACTAAGAGGTCAATCAATATTCAAAGACATGCTGAGTGGGTACATTAAATGGCTAATTTCAGCTAGTTATCTACAGGTGAATGTTTAGCTGAACCTACCAGCTAGGTTTTCACCCAAAAAAAAAAATGAAAGAAACTTCCCCCAAGAGACTAAGCCCCCTTCCTTCCTTCCTCCTTCTATCAACCACAACTGAAAATGATAAAAGAACGCTTCACCCCCAGGCTGAACACCCTTCCCTCCAGGGCCTCATTTTAAAATAATCAGTGCATCCCTCTCCCTCCCAGGCGAATCCCTCCCTTCTCGCCTGTGGCCCCTTTTGAAACTAACAAAAGATCCCCTGGGCTAATCCCTCTTCTCTCAAGCATCTCCATCTGAAAATGATGAGAGCCCTCCCCTTTCTCACACTTTCTATATAAAAATTTGTAAAAAGTAGCGGGGATTTTTTCTCCCTCCCTCCCTTGCTCTGCACTTTCAGAATTTATAAACACCAATCAGAAGCTCCTCCTCTCTCTCCTTATGACATTTGTGACTAAAAAATGATAGCACTAGCATTGGGAATCTTCCTCTAGTCGAGATGGAAGTGGTGGGCCAGATAGGATATGATGTCCCCCCTTTAAAACTGCCTTAGCCATGTAGTTTTTTAAATTTTAATACATGTAGAAGTAAAGTTACGCGTTAGGAGACCCCATCGCACTTGTGTGTGTAAATACTTAAAAGTAACTTCCTAGAACACATGTCCCGCCCATGCTCCACCCAGATCACACCCATTTCCCACCCATTTTTTAAAGTTTTTGATTTGTGCGTTTACTGGGAGATGCACACACTAGGGATGTGCATTCGTATTGACCGCATATGTAAAACGCTACTCATATTTTTTTTTAACTTAAAAAAAGGATTCGACATATACGATCGGATTTCCCACATATCCAACATAGCTATGTTGGATATGTGATTCCCGGCAAGTTCGCGCCTTCCGGCGCGAACTTGCCGGGAATCACGTGGCGCCGCGTCACTCCGACGCGGCGTCACGTGATTCCCGGCGAATTCGCGCCGGAAGGCTCGTTCGGCCCAAAAAGAACTTTTGGCCAGCTTGGGGGGACCTCCTGACCCCCCCAAGCTGGCCAAAAGTTCCTTTTGGGCCGAACGAGCCTTCCGGCGCGAACTCGCCGGGAATCACGTGACGTCGGCGCCACGTGATTCCCGGCGAGTTCGCGCCGGAAGGCTCGTTCGGCCCAAAAAGAACTTTTGGCCAGCTTGGGGGGGCCTCCTGACCCCCCCAAGCTGGCCAAAAGTTCTTTTTGGGCCGAACGAGCCTTCCGGCGCGAACTCGCCGGGAATCACGTGACGCCGGCGTCACTCGACGTGCCGCCGACGTCACATGCTTCTCGCCAAGGATTGCAGAAATGACGTCCTCCCTCCTCGCTCGATCACCAGGGAGTTGTGGTAAGTCTGGGGGGGGATTAAGGAGGGTGAGGGGGTTTAAATTTTTTTTTTTTGCACATATGGACATATACCCAACTCATTTAATTTTTTTTATGTCCATATTGACCGCAAATGGGACCCCCTTTGGACATATGGACACATGGACATAAACTTTTGCTCTGCACATCCCTAGCACACACACTTGCGCACTTTATAAAATACGTGCGGTGTGCGCCAGTCTAAAGACACACACATATCTCCTAGCTTTGGCGCATGTAGAGTTTTTAAAATTGACCTTCAAGTTTTCAGTTTTCCACCCTTCACCTTTCATAAGTTCTAGCTAAATAAGATAATACCCAGCTAAAATGTACTTAGATTTAAAAAAAAAAAAAAAAAAAAGCAGTGGTGCAATGGTGTTCGGGGTGGTGAGTATGATTGTGAACTTGGTTAACTTTAAATCTAACCAAGTATATTCATTCAGCAGGTTATGTTTCCCGCTGAATGTTCTGGCCCCTTAGCTTGGTAGGTTTAATTCTCACTTTCCACTCCACTCAATATTGACCTTTTAGGTAATTAGGAATGCATGCCCTGCAATGGACGCACATTCACATCTGTCTTCATGGAGGGCAAGGACACAGGCCTTAGGCTGAGAAAAGTATCATCCCTAATGTCCTGATAGTGTAAACCAAAATCAGTTCCCCCAACAGCAGGTCTCTGGTGCCAAGTTGATTACACAGGGTTGTTCATCCAAATTTATTTTACATTTATCCCTCTCAGAACTGAAAGTTTAATTTCTGTGATTAGAGCTTAGCACAAAATGTTCTTTGATGTACTGTGATGACTCAGGAGATGCACAGAAAAATATACCACAATAACATCTTATAAAAGTAATAATAATGTAGTGAAAGGAAGAGCAATGTCTACCAAATGCGAGTTCAATTCCCTTTCTGTTTCAGCAATAGTTTATTTCACATTTCTCCACTTTAAAGAAAAGTAAGAAAGTTCCTGTAATTTACCCCCAATTAAAAAAAATGATTTAGGCCAACCTATTACCTAATAATTCTCTGTACCTTTATATGAGAATGTATTTAAAAAAATAATTTTCAATTCGGAATATTTATGTGAACATGCTGTAAAATTTGCATACCTTTGAAATTCTTGCAAGGGGGGTCACAAAACTATACCTTACTAGTAGCCACTGAGTGTGAGGTCAGAGTAGAGTACAAAGGGTAGAGGTGGTTGGTGGTAATGATCTAAATAAAACTTCTGTGCTCTCATGGTTCAGGGTTCATCTAAGAGGTGGTCTCTCCAAGTGGAGAGGACAGCCTACCTCCAGTCCTAGGAAAGGGGCTGGGGTCCAAGGTCAGGATGACCAGGGATATTATAATTTGGGGGCCAAGGTCAGGATAACCAGGCCTTCAGGACTAGGGATATTATAATTTGGGGTCTAAGGGTAGATTCTCGAGTTTGTGCTGAGGAACCTAAGAAGAGATTTTAAAGGAAGAAGGATAATTCCTATTAACTTCTCATCTGTTCTAGAAACTATTTCTTCAAGAGACATTACAGAGTTATTTTGTCTTTGAGGGGAGCCATTGAGAAGACTGCCTTACAGGGAAAAGATCCCTAGACATGATGTCTGTGGAAAACATCAGCACAGGCTCACCTTGTCTTTGTCTAGAGATGAACAACCAGTTCTAATTCTACTGGATTCCTTGATCTGCATCCAGCTTTGCAGGTACTACCAAGGGAAATGACCAGGGCAGGGCCGGCACATCCACTATGTGAAACTAGGAGGTTGCCTAGGGTGCCAAACAATAGGGAGCGGCAAAGAGCAGCCATGCAGGGCCACGAGTGGAGCCCTTCTCGCTCGCAGCTGAGAGGAGTAGAGTCTCGGTGGGCCATGAGCAGAGCCCATCCTTTTCGCGGCTGAAAGAAGACTCTGCAATTGCGAGCGGCGCCCATCTGTCTCACGGCCTAGAGAAGAGATTTGGTGGGTCACTGTTGTGTCCGTCGGTGTCCGACGCCCTCTCTCCGCCCTCCTTACCTCTCTGGCACCTCCCACTCTGTCTGCAGGAAGATTGGCTGCCGCGGCGTTCTCCTGCCACTTGTCCTCGGGCATTCCCGGACCGGCTCGACGCTGCAACCGCCATGTTTCCTGGAGGCCTAGGGGCGCGCGCGCGGTGCGGCCCCAATTGAAGTACCGGTATTGGCGCGAACCTCGGGGGCATCCCCCAAAGATGACATCACCCGCGACAGATATTTAAGGTCTCAGAATTTGCTAACATATCGAGTTAGCAAGGGTTTGGTCTTGCTACCTAAGCTACTCTGCCTCCTCAGAATTACCAGAGGTACCCACTCCTCGGGGGCCTCACTCTCTGTTTTTCAGGTGACAGTCTGGAACCGGTACTCACTCCTCGAGGGCTCTGATCCCAGACTTGCTTCATATACTCTTCTGCCTGGAAGTCATCACTACCAACTATATCAGCTACATCAGTGAGTTACCATCTTTCTCTCTGAGCTTTCCCTGGAACCAGGTACTCGCTCCGCGAGGGCCTATACTTTCCAGTTCCTGGGCTTCATTAGGATGTTGTGTGAGTGTTACCATCTGCATACCCTGCCTACTCACTATATTCTCAGATAGAAGACCACACACAGCGCAAGGCAAGGCAAAGCAGGGTAGAAGGCCCGAAGGCCACACACAGCGCAAGGCAAAGCAGGGTCCAAAGACCACACGCACAGCAAAGCAAGGAAGGCTAGAGCAGGGAGCCCAGGCGAGCTCGATGCCGAAGCACTGAGGGAACTGCCAGGCAGGGTTATAAGGGGAAGTCCAGAACATAGAGAAAACAAGGAAGATGGACTGGGCCAGTCAGGAGAGCCTGCTCTTGAGGGACCCCTGGTGGTGAGGCGGTTGCACAGCAGCCATAGCCGTAACACTAGGATAGGAGCTTCATTTTTTATTGTAAGTTTTAAAGAATGAACTTCTGAGTGAAAGATAGAAAATGGTAAAATTCATAAGTTCTGTAGGCCTTTGATTAATTGATTAGGAAGATGTCTGACAATGGCTAGTGTTTTTCACCAGTTCTTACTATTTTGTTTTTTTAAGTATATATTTGAAGTTATAAGAACATAAGAACATAAGAAAATGCCATACTGGGTCAGACCAAGGGTCCATCAAGCCCAGCATCCTGTTTCCAACAGTGGCCAATCCAGGCCATAAGAACCTGGCAAGTACCCAAAAACTAAGTCTATTCCATGTTACCATTGCTAATGGCAGTGGCTATTCTCTAAGTGAACTTAATTAATAGCAGGTAATGGACTTCTCCTCCAAGAACTTATCCAATCCTTTTTTAAACACAGCTATACTAACTGCACTAACCACATTCTCTGGCAACAAATTCCAGAGCTTAACAGTGCGTTGAGGATGTGGGTAACTTGCCACAATAAAACCCAATCATTTGATTCTCCCGATGACTTGAACTTTTTTTACCTCACTGGAGTCTGCTCAAGAGATAAAATGACTGGGTTCTTTTTTTTGTTTTGTTTTATTTTTTTTATAACCTAGTTTGGTCTACTTCTGTCTCTATTTTGAACATTGACATTTAAATGTTTAACAACCTTTATGAATGTTCTTCTAAAAGTCACCTAGGTCATGGGTTACAGTGACCTATACATTTTTTAAAATGAAATTCAATTGTACAACAACAAGAGCAAATTTTGTAAATACATATTTCATGTTAAACTCTGTAGTGAAAAGAAATAACAGAAGGATGGGGTGGTGAGCATGAAAAATAAAGACCCTCATACAATCCTTGAAGAATAACTATTGCACAGAGCTGAGTATCCCACAAGCTGATAACAAATATCTTTTCTTTATGTTGTATTTTGAAAATATTCTCTGTACAAATATTCTCTCTCTTCCTTTATTTGCCCATTAACAAGGTTCAGGAATTGACCAGAATTAATACAGCAGAAACATCTAAAATGCAGACTGAGGTTAAGAGATTTAAAATGTTAAAAAACAAACAAGTAAAATCAATAAATTTAGGGGCTGTTGCATGCCCCGGCCACGCTAAGGCCACTGCCGGGCCTGCTCACCTCTCTCTTTGCTCCGGGGGTCCCGGCCCCTCCTCGCCGGCTCCCCTTCCATCTCCTAGGCCTCTCAGAGTGGTTTGCACTGGGGCTCCGCGGCCTCGGCCCTGCCCCTAGGCACGCGCGCGTGCACCACGCCAACCTTTAAAGGTCAATAGCTGCTGATAAGTCCAGCAAGAGAAATAGGAATTTGGTGCCAGAGACAAACCCTCTCCTAAACACATCACATAATGATGATAATAATAATGTCTCTGTGCTATGACCTGGCTTGAACCCATGCTGCTGTAAATCTAGAATGTCATGTTTGTCCATGAAATTCTGTAATTGTTTCAATTCAACTATCTGTAAGATTTTTGTCAGGAAAGAGAGGTTAGAGACTGCTTGATAGTTCTTAAAATCGTTCAATGCCAAATTTGTTTTTTTTAATATAGGTCACACTAGAGCTTCTTTCAAAGAGATCAGTATAGTACCTTCTCTCAATGACAGTCATGAAATCCTTAACAAAAGGAGCAATATCCTTCCTGATATCACATTTAAAAGATATAATTAAGCAATCACTCAATGTACAAAAGTTAGATTTTACATTTGCCATAATATTATTACCTTCATCAATACTGATTTCCTCAAAGGTTTCTAATCTAGATGGGTTACTAACATACTCATTTTCTTGTGTTATTATTGTAATAAAAACCTTTTTAAATATATCTAAATGAATTCTTTGCTTCAGTGTTTATTAGGAGAATGTTGGGGAGATACCCATTCTGGAGATGGTTTTCAAGGGTGACAATTCAGATGAACTGACCCAAATCATGGTGAATCTGGAAGATATAGTAGATCAGATTGACAAACTGAAGAGTAGCAAATTACCTGGACTGGAAGGTATACCGTCCAGGTTCTGAAAGAACTAAAAAATGAAATTTTAGATCTATTACAAGTAATTTGTAACCTATCATTAAAATCATCCATTGTATCTAAAGGCTGAAAGGTGGCCAATGTAATTGCAATATATAAAAAGGGCTCCAGATGTGATCCAGGGAAACTATAGACTAATGAGCCTGACTTCAGTGCCGGGAAAAATCATGGAAACTTATTATAAAGAATAAAATCACAGAACATATAGATAGACATGATTTAATGGGACACAGCCAGCTTGGATTCACCCAAGGGAAGACTTGCCTTACAAATCTGCTACATTTTTCGAAGGGGTGAATAACCATATGAATAAAGGTGAACCAGAAGATGTGGTGTATTTGGATTCTTAGAAGGCATTTGACAAAGTCCCTCATGAGAGGCTTCTAAGAACACTAAAAAGTCATGGGATAGAAGATGTCCTTTTTGTGGATTGCAAACTAGTTAAAAGACAGGAAACAGAGTGTAAGATTAAATGGTCTTTTTTCTCAATGGATAAAGGTAAACAGTGGAGTGCCTCAGGGATTTATACTTGGATCAGTGCTTTTTAGATCTGGAAAGAGGTACGACAAGTGAGGTGATCAAATTTGCAGATGATGCAAAATTATTCAGCATAGTTAAATCACAAGTGGGTTGTGATAAATTGCAGGAGGACCTTGCGAGACTAGAAGATTGGACATCCATATAGCAGATGAAATATAATGTGGGCAAGTGCAAGGAGATGCATATAGGGAAAAATAACTCATGCTGTAGTTACATGATGTTAGGTTCCAATTTAGGAATTACCACCCAGGGAAAAGATCTGGGTGTCATAGTTGATATTATATTGAAATCATTAGCTCAGTGTTTTGTGGCAGTCAAAAAAGCAAACAGAATGGTAGGAATTACTAGGAAAGGAATGGCAAATAAAATGGAGGATGTCATAATACCTCTGTATCACTCAATGGTTAGACCATACCTTCAATACTGTGTGCAGGTCTGATCGCTGCATCTCAAAAAAGATATAGTTGCACTGGAAAAAGTACAGAGAAGGGCAACTAAAATGTAAAAGGGCATGGAATAGCTCCCCTATGAGAAAAGACTAAAGAGTTTAGGGTTCTTCAGCTTGGAGAAGAGACAGCTGAGGGGGGATATGATAGAGGTCTACAAAATCATGAAATGATTTGAACAGGTAAATATGAAATGGTTATTTAATTTTTCAGATAATACGAGGACTAGGGGTACTCCATAAAGTTAGTAAGTAGCACAATTAAAACAAATCAGAGAAAATTCTTTTTACTCAACACACAATTAGGCTCTGGAATTCATTGCCAGAGGATGTGGTTAAGGCAGAGGTTTAAAAAAGGTTTAGATAAGTTCCTGGAGGAGAAGTTAATAAACTGCCATTAATCAATAGTAAATAGCTACTTCTTGTGGCTGGCATTTGTAACATGGGATCTGTTTAATGTTTGTGTACTTGCCAGGTACTTATGACTTGGATTGGCTACTTTTGGAGGCAAGATACTGGGCTTGATGGACCCTTGGTCTGACCCAGTATGGCATATCTTATGTTCTTAAGTTCTCATTGACAGCCATAATTGTTAATCTTCTGCCTTTGGGAACAGAGGGGAAAACAAATGAACAGACAGAAGGAAAGACAGACAATGGAGAGAGAGAGAGACCCAGAATCATAGATGGGTATTGCCTCTCATTTTTTACCCAATTCCCCTTTCCAATCCACAGTCCTATTTGATTTATTTATGTATTTATTTATATTGTCTGCATACGTTCATGTAATGTTCAAAACAGATTACAGCTTACACATACGGAAAATAAAACATACATAGAACAACATTGAAAAAGTCCTCCCCGATACAGTTCTGCTCTAAAACTCATAAAATACAAAAAAAGAACGTCCTCCCCTCCCCAGTGAGATCCCATTCTTCCCTCTTCTCTAGCCGGTTGAAGGACAGCAGCATTTCATAACTTGTCTTTCTCCTCTGCCAATCAGCTTCTTTCTGTGGTTTTAAAACATGCAGAGCTCCATAGTCTTGTCAGACTGGCCTCCACCACCACTACACATTCCCTCTGCCAGAGTCAACCCGGCCAGAAGAGGAGGAAAGTGCGGCATGAAACACAGCTCTTCTCCTCCTAGCAGGAGAGGCGAGGAGCGAGAGAGGATCATATGGGGAGGACAAGGAGAAAGGATCAGGGGGAGGGGTTAGAAAGAAGATCATGCAAGGTGCAGAGGGGGAAAGGGGGAACATGAAGGGCATGGATGGAGAAAGAAGATTTCAGGGGGTGGGATTATAAGAGATCACAAGGGGGTACAAGGAGAGGATCCTAATGGGCAGGGGGAAGTCTATCCCACCACCATCACCAGCCCATTGCCATTATAACTGGAGTGGATACATGCAAAGGCTTTCATATTGCAGTTGGTTGTGGACAGATAGACAGACAGACAGACACATGGAAATGGATGTACAGATACTCAAAAACCCACAGGAACAGTGTCATTCTAATATTTGAACAAAAATTGAAAAGAGAGACAAGAAGCTAAAGATAATTGAACGATGCCACTGTATTTGAAAATCCTCAAATATTAAAATATATAAAGAAGGGGTTTCAGCGAGCCGGTAAATATTGTCTGGCTGACCACTGCAGCCGGCGCCGGACCTCTCTATCATTAACCCCAAAGTCTATTATTTTTTGTTACTATTTCTCAGTGCTTGATGTGAACTAGTACCAATCCAATAAATTCCATAACTTTGAGGTTAATGATGGAGAGGTCCAGCGCGAGCTGCAGTGGTCAGCCAGACAATAGTTACCGGCTCGCTGAAACCCCTTCTTTATATATTTTGATATTTGAGGATTTTCAAATATAGTGGCATCGTTCATTTATCTTTAGCTTCTTGTCTCTCTTTTCAATTTTTTTTTTGATAGCATTTCTTATTGCTGGTGATTCAAATATATGAAACATACAAAAAAAACCCTTGAAGGGCTATTGAAGGGCAATGGGAGGTCTTCTGTGACATCCATAATTGCTAATCTTCTGCCATTTGGGGCCAGATGGACAGATCGGAGGATAAACTGATGGACGGACAATTAGATACCCACATCAAAATTAGTAGCGTTTTTCAAAATTTTTAAATGTGCTAAGCTAAAGCTGTGAACGTAGCAAAAGATGAGTGGGTTTTGTTCCAAAAAGTGCAATCATACAATAAATGAAAGATTACTACTAGGGCAAAAAGAAAGACATGAAGAGGTCATATTTAGTAGGTTGGATAGTGGACAAGTTATCCGGCTAAAGTTAACTGGAACGCTTGTCCCGTATATTCAGCAGCTGAAAGATATCCGGCTACAAATGCTCCCCACCCTCACCGGACCCCCCATCCTGCCAATACCAGAAAAATAACCCTGCCGAGAGCAAGATAGGAACTTACTTGCTCCCCATGCTCCAGCGCTGTATCTATCATTGTCCAGACTTCCACAAAAATTCCTTTGCTTATTGGATTCTGTTTTAGTTGGCATCCCTAACAGCGAGTTTAGCAATGTAACCTATAAATAAAACATAAATAACATATGGGCAGCTTTGCCAAATGAGTCTCATCATAAGAATTGGCAGTTTTTAAGGGAGGAGTTCTGTGGTGAAAGAATAGTACAATAAAGCTTTAGAACAATATGGGACTTTAGAACATGGGACTCACAGGTTCTACTTTAGACTCTGTTGTTATTTATGTAATTAATCACAGACAAGTCAATTGATATTCCTCAGTATAACCTCTGCATTACCAGTTATCAATCATTTTTAGAGAAGGAGTGATCCAGAACTTATGATCATAATTCATGAGCCAGAGGGAGAAAATAAGGGAGACTAGGAAGAAGGGAAACAGTAAGACTAGGATAGAGAGTGCAGAAACCATTAAAAAGCAATTTTTCAAAAGTGCGTAAAATAAGTAATCTGTGTGTGTGCATAACCAAAATCCTATGCACTCAATGTGAATTTTGAGTCATGTTGAGTATTGTGAGGAGAATATGCTAGATCTAGAAGCAGGTAGTGACATCTCAAAACTCTTTGCTCCAGTAACAAGCTCCCTAACCAATACACACATATAACAACAGATCTGAAACTAACTAAAAAATCTTCTAAGTATCAGCATAAAAAATTGTAGAGCAAGAGAATCACCAAGAGGACAAACATTACTTCACTTGTTACCGTGCGTCCTAAAAGTACACAACAAGACATCTACAAATATGTATGCAATTGTATTGAATGCTTAAATTTACCCACTCAAAAAAACATGTTACAGGAGGAGGGGAAAAAGTTAGAGATTTATGCACATAAGCTGAATTTTGAAGAAGTTATGCGCATAAGCAGCATACATTTGACCACATAACAATCTGATCATGTAAATGTATGTTGTGCTTAAAAATTGAGATGACTTTTGTGTGTGCTTGAAATTACGTGTGTAATCCCAACAAAGGTGCATAAAAAAACAAAACAAAACCCAGTGCTGGGGAATTCCAAAGCTTGGTATTGTTCAGTGGAGCAGATGGTGTAGTTTAAAAGAAAGATAGAAATGTAGCAACTTAGAAACACTGATGGCATAAAAAGACCATTATATCCTACCCAGTCTGCCCATCCACACCAACTATTCTTCTTTATGATCCTGATCACTCCCTCGGAGATCCTCTGTGTTTAATAGGAACATAGTAACATGATGAGCAACACAGAAACATGAACCAGGCTCTGAAGTGTTGCTTTACTGGACAGGGAAACTTCTCTCCTCTGTGGCTGAAGAGATATCCCACCCAAGTTCAAATACAACCTCTACCTCAGATGAACCCAAACCCTAGAAAAACAGTTCAGTCCACAACTTGGATTGGTGATTCAAAGACTGGTATTCTCTTTAGTGATGTCTCTATGATGCCTTCTAGGGACTTTTCCCATAAAAGCTAGGCCTTAGTGTAGGAATAGAGCTTTATCCTTACTTCCTCCATGGAAACATTGGGGTAGATTTTCAAATAGAGCGAATTGGCCTACTTTTGCTGGCGCATCAGGCGCAAGCAAAAGTAAGCTGGATTTTAGTAGATACGCGCGGAGCCGCGCGTATCTGCTAAAAACCTGGATCGGCGCGCGCAAGGCTATTGATTTTGTATAGCCGGCGCGCGCCGAGCCGCGCAGCCTACCCCCATTCCCTCCGAGGCCGCTCCGAAATCGGAACGGCCTCGGAGGGAACTTCCTTTTGCCCTCCCCTCACCTTCCCCTCCCTTCCCCTACCTAACCCACCCACCCGGCCCTAAGCCCCCCCCTTACCTTTGTCGGGGGATTTACGCCTCCCGGAGGGAGGCGTAAATCCCCGCGCGCCAGCGGGCCTCTTGCGCGCCGGGACGCGACCTGGGGGCGAGTACGGAGGGCGCGGCCATGCCCCCAGACCGCCCCGGGCCGTAGCCACGCCCCCGTACCTGCCCCCAAAACACTGCCGACACGCCCCCTAAACACCGCGACGACCGGGTCCGCCCCCCAACACGCCCCCGACACGCCCCCTCGGAGAACCCCGGGACTTACGCGAGTCCCGGGGCTCTGCGCGCGCCAGTAGGCCTATGTAAAATAGGCTCACCGGCGCGCAGGGCCCTGCTCGCCTAAATCCGCCCGGATTTGGGCGGATTTAGGCGAGCAGGGCTCTGAAAATCCGCCCCATTGTGTGGCCTCTACTAGTTTTTGCACAAGGGGGCAAAAACACAGAAACACTCAACTGAAAGCTGGAAAAAAAAGGCTGGAAAATGGGCACAAACTCACTATAAATGTCACCTCTTGTACCACTAGATGTCACCACATGACATCCCCCAGGTTTAAAGATTATAAATTCTATGAGGTCCATATTCAGCTAGATAGCCAAATAAACTTATCTGACTAACTAGCACTGTATATTCAGCAGTGCAGCCACACCACTGAATATACTTGGCTATCTTAAAGTTAGCTGGACAAAATTAAAAAGGTTAACTTTAGGGCAGCCCTATGGCCCAACTAGAATTGGCCAGATGATTCAGCGAGTTAGCCAGTTAATATATCCAGTCAACTCAACTCCTCCCCAATCTGTCCATTCCCTGCCTCTGACTTAAATGGTTAAAAACTTAAAGGTGAATTTTAAAAGCCCACCGCGTGCCAAAATTAGGGAATGCACAAATATGTCAGGCCAATGCGTGCCGAGTAGATTTTGAGAGCTGGCCAGATACGCGTGTACTTGTTGCTGCATGCACAAATAAAAAGTTCCAAAAAGGGGACGGGAAATGGGCATGGTATGGGTGGAGCAAGGGCATTCCTGTATTTAAAATAGAACTTAGTACGTAACTACTTGTGCACACTGGCATGTGCCAGGATTCCCTGCTGCATAACTTTACTTTGCTATGGATGACTTGTAACTTAAAAACCAAAAAAAATCTAGACAGATCAGCGGAGTTTTAAGGGTTGGGTTTAACAGAGGGGAAGGAAGGGTATTAAACTATGGGGTTTGGAAGTCATATCCCTTAACTGGGTGAACTGGGAACGAACTGGGAAAACAGGCAATGGCTTTGGCACTCGTGGCTTTTAAAATCACCCCACTTGCATGGTAGAAGCAGCATTTGCACACACAGGCGCACACCCACTGAAAATTGCACGCACATAGGTGCGTGGTCAGGCTATTTTATAACATGTGAGCATATATGCGTGTATGTTATAAAATGGCCACGTTCCTGGGTGCGGGCAGATGAGCGCATGCACATGTGCGCCTGTGTACCGTTATGAAAGTTATCATCATAGCCGGTTAAGTAGTACATATCCAGCTAATTGCCGTTTTGAATATCAGCCTCCATATTATTTATTAAATTTATTAAAAATCATTTATATTTCACCGATCCTAAAAGTCTACTGTCAACCTACACCACCTGAAACCAACACAGCCAATTACCTTCTCTGGGTAGAACTTAAGCATAGATTAAGTAGAGATTAAGGTGTGAAAATATGGACCACAATTGAGACCTCAATCACACGTGCATAAATTTGCAGTTAGGCACACTATTGAAAATGTATCCCTAAATGACAAATAAAGGACTGAAACATAGGGAAGAAAGGCGTGAGAAAGGAAAAGAGGATAAACAGCAGCTACAGCAGAAAAATATGTTGTCTGCTGCCATCAGACCAGAACCATACTCTAACCAGAGACAATATGGAGCAGCACCAGAACCTGGGAATTGTCCTTTCTCTATCATGTGATTTTATCTTACTGTTATTATCACCATTATGAATATATTTATTTCCTCTACCTTTTTTACCCATCTTTATTTATTTATTAATTTATTTATTTAGCCATTTTTTATACCATTGTTCCAAGTGAAGATCCCAACGGTTTATATCATAACATAAATATAATAGAAAGCCAATTACATTCACATGATGAGTTCTTATAACATACATTTTAGTAAAAGACACGTATGTTGACTAAGGTGGTCAGGGAAGTGGAGATATACAGGGTTGAGGTAGCAGGGATTAGGCAGCACTTTCTTCAAAAGGTGCTGAGGGAAATAAAGGGGTAGGTAGAGAGAGGGTGTTTCAGATTCATTTATATGTGCTGGGTTGGAAAGAGAGTGGTAATGAGGTCAATAGAAAGGTTCATCATGAGATTGTCAGAGTAGGAGCAAGTGATGATTTCAGAGAGGTTGAGTAAGACTGTATGCATTTTAAAATAATCACATTTTGAGGTCACGTTTGAATTTCTTTGTTTCAATGGTCAGGCGTACAGTCTCAGGTAGAGAGATCCAAAGTGTAGGGCCAGCAGTGGAGAACATACGGTCTCTTATTTTTGTCAAATGTGTATTCTGTAATGATGGCACAGTTAGTAATCCTTTATTATGAGATCTTAGTAATCTCTGTGGCTTGTATGGTTGTAGCGCAACCCCTACCAGGCCGGTGTTGTCAGAATGGAGGAAAGAATGTATTAATGTTAAGACTTTATAATGATTCAGGCTCGTATCAGTAGAAAGTGCAGAGCTATCTGTTACGCTCCTGCCCGCAAGAGCGTGGGCAGGCTCTTACCTTGTTACAGCCACAGCGAGTCGGGCTGCTTCTTTCTCCCTGAATCAGCTGGGGCCGTTCCCACAGCTGTTGCCATGCGGTCTGCTCCTCGGCTGCTGTCTCTGCCTTTCCCCGACGTGCTGCTGCGATCCCGGGACCTTCAGCGAGCAGGCCGTCTCTCCCAGTGCCTGTTTCAGTCCGGGTCCTTGCCTGGCTGGGAAGCCGTCCCTGCCAGTGCCTGCAGCCTGCTTCAGCTCTCTGCTCTGCCTGCTGTCTTCACGGCATGGAGCCGTTCCTGCAGTCAGCCCTTCCCCCGCTTCCTCTGCAGCCAGCCTTACCTCTCCCTGCTTCCTCCTGCTTCTGTCCTTGCAGCTGGGAGCTGCTCCAGTGACCTGCCTTCACCCAGCTCCAGTCCAGGGCTGCTCCACGGCTTCCTTGGGCCCTCCACGTGGCTGAGGACGCCACCAGCTTCCAGCTCTTCTCTCCAGCTTCCTAGGGCGCGGGCGCACGCCTCTCTGCTCCTCTTAAAGGGCCAGCCAGGTGTGGCCCCCTGCTGACCCCTCCCTGGGCATTGTCCACCTCAGCCCTACTAAAGGGCTCAGCTTTCAGTGTGTCTTTACCTTCGCAAGGAGTTGGTCACTCCTGAGATCCTTCGCTCCAGGAAGTCATCCATGTTCCAGCACTTCTGCAAGGTCCTGTGTTTCTTGTTTCCTGTCGGAGCTCCTCGTCCAGTCCTGATGTCTGCCTGCTGTTCCAGTCCCAAGGTCTGTCTCTTGATCCAGTCCTGATGTTCCTGCTGTTCCTGATGTCCATGTTCCAGCCCTGAGGTGTGTCTCCTGTTCCAGTATCTGTGTTCCAGTCCTGATGTTCCTTCTGTTCCAGATATCCTTGTTCCTGATCCTGATGCTTTAACCTGCCTTGTGCTGCCAGGAGTGCAGCGTATTCTTGCCTTGTGCTGCCAGGAGTGCAGCGTATCCTTGCCTTGTGCTGCCAGGAGTGCAGTGAACCTGCTTCCTCTTTCCTGTGCTCTCCCGCTCTCTGCGTGGTCCGCGACCAGCCTTCCAGGGCTGAGTAGGGCGCGCATGAGGCAGGGTGGTCCGCGACTCAGTCCCGCGGGTGGTCTGAGTAGGGCGCCCTGAGGGATGGTGCCCATGTCTTCCTTCAGCCCTCGTTCCTGATTCCTCCTCTGTGCATCCAGTCCTGAGTCCACGCCTGTGCCTGTCCATGTCTATGCATCCTACACCTCATTCCTGAGTCCACGTCTTTGCCTGAGTCCACGTCTAAGGATCCTGCATCTATGCCTGAGTCCACGTCTATGGATCCTGCACCTCGTTCCTGATTCCACATCTATGCCTGTGTCTACGTCGTTCCTGAGTCTCGTCTGAATCCATGTTCCAGTCTTCGCTGCCCTGGCCTCCATCCGGCCTGCCGCTTCGTGCCGTACCCTGCGGCAGGTCCGAAAGGGCTAGGAACGGTCAGAGCACTGTTCACAAGACCAACATTGCGTTGTTGGGTCTTCCGAAGCGTGCAGGTCCGGAGGAGGGCCTGTCTTCCATGTCACTCCAGCCCTGCTTCCGTCCAGCCCATGCTCGGGCATGCCACGCCTCCCGCGGCACCTCTTCAGAGCCCTCTGGGGTCGAGCCGTGGCCCAAGGACACACATCACCCAGGAGTGGGATCGCTCTCCTAGCGCTCCACAACAGCTATCAGTGATTGTGAGATGTGATTGAATTTCCTGGATCCTGTTAGGAGTCACACTGCACCATTTTGTAGTAGTTGTAGTTTTTTTTTATAAGACCTTTGGGTGCTTCAAGTAGAAGAAAGTTGGAGTATATGTTTGAAAAAATGAGGGTTTGTAGTACCATACGGAAGTCTACATGAGTTAGCAATGGTTTCAGTCTACATAGTAATCACAGTTTATCATAGCCTGATTTCATTAATTTGTTTACGTGCTTTTCCATAGTTAGGTTTTCATCAATCTGTATTCCTAGGTCCCGTACTTGGTCTGAGGGTATAATATTGAAGTTACCCAGATCAAGTGTTTGTGGAAACTTTAATGGAGGATTTCTTCTTAACAGAATGAAGTCAGTATGTTTTTGTGTTTAGAGATAGTTTGAGATTGGATAGTTCATGTTGAATAGCCTTCATATATGATGCCAGCATCCTTTCTGTATTTTCAATGGAAGTGGTGTGTGGTATGTAGAACTGAATGTCATCGGCATATAGATAGAAGGCGATTCCTAGATCGGATAGTAATTTACATAGTGGAAGTATGTAGAGTTGCGGATAGTGCTCAGCTCTGTGGGACACCAGCGTCAATCGGGAAGGTGTCAGAAATATGGTTGCCCTGTTTAACTTGGAATGTCCTTTTTGATAAGGAGGCGAATCACTTCATTACATCTCCGTCAATTCCGATTTTTCTCAGCTGATGGCATAGAAGGGTATGGTCCACAGTGTCAAAGTCAGACAAGAGGTCAATTAGCACCAGGATATAAGATTCATTGTTGTTAAATCCCCGAAATATGGGGTCCATTAAGGATACAAGTAAAGTCTCAGTAAAGAGATTTTCCCTGAATCCAAATTGGTTTGGACGTAAAATATTATGGTCATCTAGTTAGTCTTCTAGTTGTGATAATACGGCTTTTTCAAGAATTTTGGATAGAAAGGGCAGATTGGACATAGGTCGATAACTTTACCAGTTGTCAAATGTCAATACAGCTGGTTTTATGTTTTAGGATAGGTTTTATCACTGCTTGTTTCGCCCTGTCTGGGACTAGACCTTTCATGAGAGATTGATTAAGGATGTGATTATTGGAGTAATAATGCTATGTATTTGTTTTAAGGAGCTAGCTGGGATGGGTTTGAGAGGGTGATTTGCAGGTTTTAACTTAGAAATTATTTGTGTGTGATATGTTATTTAGATATTCTGTCAAAGGTGGTCGATTTAGCTGGGTCATGATTTTCTTCATGTTCTCTGGTCAGTGTGTATGTAGAGAATTTGTTTTTTAGTCTGGTTATTTTTCTGAGAAATGATTGGGGTAATCGTTGCAGGTATTCTTAGAGAAGCTGTTACTCGAGATAGAAGACAATGGATCCTTGATTAGGTGTTTAATGAAATTAAAGAGTAATTTAGAGTTAAATATCACTCCATGAATCTGTTTAGCATAGTGTCATTTTTTCACTTTATTGATAGAAGACTGGTATTGAGAAAATAGTGTTCTGCATTTTCTAAGTGATTCTGAGGTCTGGCTTTTCCACCAAAGTTTCTCACATTTTTCTCAATGATTGTTTTGCGTATCTTAATTCTTCATTATATGAAGGTTTCTGGTTTTAGAGGAATGTTGGTAGGGTTGGACTGATTTTGTTTGGATTGGGCTTAGGTTGTCTGCTATTTCTTTTATCATGATATCCCATGTGTCAAGTGATTCAGAGGCATTAGGAAAGTTGAGGTTGATAAGTTTATCTTTTATAGTGTCAGCGAGTAGATCAGGCTCTATCTTTTTTCTGAAGGTGAATGTCTGGTTGATGTTTGGGTTTTGAGTTGTTGTGTTGAGGAGGGTTATATCAGCTTTTAGTAATTGGTGGTCAGACCAAGGCAGAATCGTGTGAGAGGTATTTATTATGCAGTTGTTGTAGTTGGTGAATATAAGATCCAGGGTATGTCCAGTTCTAGGTATTGATTCAGTTACAAATTGTGACCATCCCATTGCTTCCATAGTTCCTAAGAAGGTTTCACATGCAGAGGATTTGTTTGTTCTATCTACATGTATGTTAAAGTCACCTACTATGAGAGTAGATTCAGGTGAAGGGAATGCTTTGGTGAATGCTTCAATAAGAGGTGAACAGTCTTTTGTAGTATTCCAGGGGGACAATATACGATACCAAAGTTTAATTGTGGTGATTTGTATGGAGTAAGTTTGAGCTCTTTTTTTTACTAATAATTAGTAATCCCCCGCCCCTATGCTTGAGCCTGGGAAAATGAAAGATAACATAAATGGAGTGTCTGATTTGATTTAAGAGAACATTATCATTATTGTTCAGCCAGGTTTCGGTGATGCAGAAGTTGGCCAAGTTTAATTCCTCAAGTAAATCATTTATTGAGGGATTTTTTTCAAAATAAGACTGCACATTTAAAAGAAGCAGTAAGAAGATTAGGTAGGAGTTAGCTGCTGAGGAGTTGTTTCTTTTGGGGTAGATTAGGTTAGTGTTTGTTTGCTGTTTGATTTTAGGGAACCTCTTAAAGTTTCTATGTGAACCTTGCTTAATCTTAGTTGATGTGAAGTGTTCCTGCTCCATTTTCCTTGTATAGTCAGGGCAGCAGAGCCGAAGAGAAGAGAGTCAGCAGGCTTTACTTCAGGCATGCTCAAAGGGAATGTACCTTCTGCGTGAGCCCTTGGCGCATGCCTCCAGCATTCATGCCATGGTCTTGAGATGTAGTGGGCAGGAACAGTCTCGTGAGCGCCAGGGAGGCCAGTGAGTAATTTCCTCCTTTTGGGGGGGGGGGAGGGGGAGACCGCGCATAGAGTGTCTGCCGGCTTCCCCTTTCTACTTCCTAACTGCTCCTGCTTCTGCCAGTGTTACACCTTAAGTATTATTTTGGCAATACATGCAAAAAATGCCATTTCGGTAGAGTTTCCTAATCAGATTCTGAGAGCGTATTGGAAGGAAAGAGCGAGAAAGAAGAAAGGAAAGAAAAGACTGAGAAAGAGAAGGGAGGAGAAGCATAACATGAATGCAGAATGAGATAAAAAAGGGGAAGAAATAAAAAGATGCACGCCATAAAATGATAGGAATTTGGAGAAAACAGAGAAGAATAAGACAAAAGAGAAACAAAATTAAAATGATGAAAACTGATGAAAGAAATCAGAGAAAGAGAGTAAATCTGAGCCAGATGTTATGGTTTTGAAGGAAATTGTGAACCCTGGGCCGAGGTGAGAGATGTCTCCGCCCACAGGGAGGAGCCTCGTGAGCCTTACTGTCGGTAGGTGCGGTCTCAGGATCGTAGGACACAGCTGTGAGAGAGACTTTATTAGGGAGAAAAGAATAAGGTTAACCCGAGGAGCAGGGTATGCAATAAACACAGTTCTTGAGCAGAATCAACTCAGGGTGATGCTGTAGATGTGCAGGTCTGGTAGTGGCCCACAGCGCGGGTTACACCAGGAGAATCCTATGGGTAGATGTAGATACCTGAGAGTGTAGATCCGGTAGTGGCCCGCAGCATGGGGTATGCCAAGGATCTTGAGTGGTAGCAGCAATATCCTGTAGCTCAGGATAGGTAGAAGAATTATGCGAGGAACGGTAGTGGCCCGTGGCACGGGGTACACCGTGGAGAGTCCAGCAATGTAGATATTGTAGGAAGTTGAAGAAGATACACACATGGGAAGTCCCAGGAAAGGAACCCAAGGATTGGGTCAGGAGAAGTCCAAGGCAGAAGGCCCTCAGGGAAGCGGATAGCCAAGACCCAGAAGGGCCCCCGAGGAGCAGGTACCCGGAGCATCCAATGCCACAAGGAGATTCTGGAACAAAGGATCCCGATGTGGAGCAGATTTAACAACGAGAGAACTCCTTGCTAACTCATATCAGCAATGGGCCGTTCATCTTAAGTACACCAGCGGATTGACGTCATCGGGTGGGGATGCCCCTGAGGTTCCCACCATGATGTATACATAAGGAGGCCCTGCATGCACGCGCGCCTAGGTGATTCCAGAAGTAAGATGGCAGTCGGCAGCACCCACGCCATCTCGGGGACGCCAAGGAGGTCGGCGTTGGTTAGCAGAGGCCACCATTCTCCCAATGATTGACGGTGCAGGGAAATAAGAGGTGAGCATGAGAGGTCGCAGCCACCTGTGACCAACGGGCGCAACAGTATCCCCCTTCTTAGGGCCCCTCCCCGGGGGTTTCGGCTTCCTAGGGTGAGCCAGGTGGAATTGTCTAATCAGCTCCTTGTCAAGGATGTTACTTGCAGGCTCCCAGCTGCAAGTAACTTCCCAGCTGGGAAGGACTCTTCTGGTCCGAATCCTTCCCAGGATATAAGGTACTCCCATCGTCTTCCATGTTTCCCCACATCAAGGATGTCATCTACTTGGTAGGTAATGTCCTCTTCCGCGGAGAGCGGTTGCGGGTCAGGTGTCTTCTTAGAAAACGCAGAGAGGACGAGCAGCTTTAGAAGAGAGATGTGGAAGGCATTGTGGATCCTTAAAGATGATGGCAACTGCAAGCTGTACGTGACTGGACCCAGGCGACGGAGTATAGGGAAAGGTCCTATATACCAAGGTGCAAATTGAGCTGAAGGTAGTTTGAGCGGAATGATGCGGGTACTGAGCCATACCTTGTCCCCAGGCTGTAGCTGTAGAGCAGATCTGTGATGGGCATCATAAAACTTCTTTGCTTGTTGACCAGCCTTCCCCAGAAGAATTTTTGTATGTTCCCACAACTGATGAAGCTCCTGTGCTGAAGCTTGGGCGGCTGGAGAGGACACTGATAAAGGTATCGGCAATGGAGGTAAAGGCTGGCGTCCATAGATAAGTTGGAATGGTGATGATCCTTTGGAAGCTGAAGAATGGGAATTCAGCGCGAACTCTGCCCAAGGGAGCAGTTCGGACCAGTCGCTTTGTCTGGAATTAACGTAGGCCCGGAGAAATTGCTTTAATGTGCGGTTCATACTTTCGGTCTGTCCATTGGCTTGCGGATGATAACCTGATGTCAAATCTAGAGAGAGATACTGAATTCCTTACAGAGGGATCTCCAGAATTTGGCGATGAATTTTACTCCTCGGACTGAGAGGATGTGCTTCGGCATGCCATGCAAACAGAAGATGTGGCAGATGAAATGTTTCGCCAATTTAGGTGCAGAGGGTAATACGGGTAATGCCACAAAATGTGCCATTTTGGAAAACTGATCAACAGTGACCCAGATGGTGTTGTTACCACTAAACAAAGGCAGATCAACAATAAAGTCCATGGAGATGTGGGTCTATGGTTCGCTAGGAGCAGGAAAAGGTTGGAGAAGTCCCCAGGGATGACTAGCAGGCGGTTTCTGTCTTGCGCAGGTGGAACATGATTCCACATAGGTCCATACATCCTCTTTCATTGAGGGCCACCAGTAGTATCTTTCCAATGTGGCTAGGGTCCTAGATTGACCAGGGTGACCTGCAAGACATGAATCATGAGCCCATCTGAGGATTTTCTTCCTGAGTGCCCGGGGTACCACGGTTTTTCCTGCTGGAACTGTGTGTGTGACTGAAAGAAGCACCCTAGCAGGGTCAATGATATGACGCGGCGTGTCCAGGGTATCTTCTGGCGTAAATGAGCGGATAAGAGCATCCGCGCGGGTGTTCTTGTCTGCTGGGCGATACTTCAGAAGCAAATCGAATCTGTTAAAAAAACAGTGACCAGCATGCTTGTCTGTGGTTAAAAAGTTGGGCATGACGTAGATATTCGAGGTTTTTATGGTCAGTAAAAACCATTATTTGGTGTTGAGCACCCTCGAGCATGGACGCCATTCCTCAAACACCAATTTGATAGCAAGTAGCTCTTTATCTCCTATCCCGTAGTTTCGCTCAGCAGGTGAAAAGTGCCTAGAGAAAAAAGAGCATGGGTGTAGCGTATGGTTGTCACTATGCTGACTGAGGACAGCGCCAACTCTAATGTTCGAGGCATCAACCTTGATGATGAAAGTTTGTCGAGGGTCTGGGTGGCGTAGACATGGCTCCTGAAGGAAGGCTTTTTTAAGTTCTTGAAAGGCGGTTACAGCTTCAGAGGACCACTGACAGGGATTTGCTCCCTTGCACGTTATGGCAGTAAGAGTCGCAGTGGAGTAGTGATGAATGAAGGATCTTTGGTAAATCCGAGAAAATGGCATAGTGTTTTAGACCAGTAGGTTGGGGCCAGTCCCGAATGCTCTGGGTTTTTTGTAGATCCATTTGGAACCCCTGGCTGGACACTACGTATCCCAGAAAGGGAACAGACTCCTGATGGAAAGCACACTTCTTTAATTTGGCATACAGATGATTCTCTCTGAGTCTTTGAAGAACCTTGGAGACGTCCAAGTGGTGGGTCCGGAGGTCCTGGGAAAAGAGCAGTATATCGTCGAAATACACTACTATGCAGTCATACAACATGTCTCTGAAGATTTCATTCATCATGTTTTGGAACACGGCCAGGGCGTTGCAAAGGCCAAAGGGCATGACCAAGTATTCAAAATGGCCGTTGCAAGTATTAAATGCCGTTTTCCATTCATCGCCCTGGCATATGCAAACTAGATTATAAGCTCCTCTGAGATCCAGCTTAGTGAATATTTTGGCTCCTTGGAGCTGATCAAAAAGTTCAGAGATCAGCGGCAGTGGGTAGAGGTCCTTCATGGTGATTTCATTCAAACCATGATAGTCTAAACATGGGAAAGGGATCCATCCTTCTTACCCATGAAAAAGATTCTGGCTCCGGCCGGAGACTTTGAAAGCCAAATGAAACCCTTTGCCAAGTTCTCCTGAATGTAGGTAGATATAGCTTTTGTCTCTGATAGAGAAAGTGGGTACACCCTTCCTCTAGGTGGTTTGGAACCCGGTACTAGGTTGATAGCGCAGTCAAAAGATCGGTGAGGTGGCAAAGTATCCGCGGCTTGTTTACAGATGACACCCTGATAAGACTGGTACTGTGGAGGCAACCCTGAAAGGGAAGTGGAGGAAGTCATGCAAGACAGAGGAGTCACTGTCTCTAGCCATCTTCCATGGCAGGCTTCTCCCCATTGAGATAGTTCAAGGGTACTCCAATTGAATTGAGGTGAGTGAGTTTGAAGCCAGGGAAATCCGAGTATGACCGGATGTATAGCTTTATCCAGGACCAGAAATGTAATGGTCTCAGAGTGTAGAGACCCCATGCGGAGATGAAGAGATTTGATCATATAGGTGACCTCACCGGGTAGTGGCTCGCCATGGATGGATGACAGCAGAAGTGGAGTGGGTGTCCACTCCATAGGGATTCATAGGTGCTCTACAAGTTGATGAAGTTCCCTCTAGCTCCCGAGTCAATGAGGGCTAATGTGTGGAATTCGGGGGCTTCTGAAATAATGGAAACTGGAAGGGTCAATGGAGGAGATAGAGAGGTTAGACCTAGGAAGAGTCCTCCAGCGGATCCTAGGTCTGCAAGTTTCCCGGACAGATAGGATAGGAAGATACCACATGGCCAGGTTGTCCGCAGTACATACAGAGACCAAGTCTCTTTCGATATCGCCTTTCCTTCAATGTAAGATGACTGCGGCCTAGCTGCATTGGTTCCTCCTCTTCGATTGTGGGTACAGGAACAGCCTGAGTAACTGACATGGGACGAGAACAAGGAACTCCAGATGACAACTTCTTAGGGCCTTTTATCTCTTGTGAACGTTCATGCAGTCTACGATCAATACGCCCAGCAAGGTCAATGAGCAAGTCCAAAGTATTGGGAAGTTCACATGCTGCTAATTCGTCTTTGATGAAAGAGTTGACCTTCTAGGAAAATAGCTCGCAAGCAAGCCAGGTCCCAATATAGATCCGAGGAAAAGGTTTTAAACTTGATAACATAATCAATTAAAGGTTTGGTACCTTGTTGTAAGTGCAGGAGAGCAGACCCAGTGACAGTCTGCGGGCGGGATCATCGAATACAGAATGAAAGAGTGTGATCAATCCTGACAAGTCCTTAAGATTAGGGTCATTGCGTTCCCAGAGAGGTGAGGCCCAGGCCAGGGCTTTTCCATCTAGAAGAGACAGTATATACGTAGTTTTGGAGACCACGTCTGGGAAGTACATATGTTGAAGCGAAAAGTGCATACAGCACTGATATAGAAAGCCCCTACATAACAGGGGATCACCTGTAAAGCATATAGGTACTGGCAAGGGCGCGGAGAGACATACAGGCATCATCTGTGGTGGAAATGGCCTTGTCAGGCGTTCCTGTGGAATTCAGTTGAGAGTTCAGCTGATTAAAGGCGTTAGCCAGTGTCTCTAGTGTCCTTTGTGTTCGGCAAAGTATTGGGCCAGGCCAGGGATGGCCTGGAGGGCTGAGAGCTGAGCCGGGTCCATGGAGCTAGCAATCTGTTATGGTTTTGAAGGAAATTGTGAACCCCGGGCCGAGGTGAGAGATGTCTCCGCTCACAGGGAGGAGCCCCGTGAGCCTCACCATCGGTAGGCGTGGTCTCAGCATCATAGGGCACAGCTGTGAGAGAGACTTTATTAGGGAGAAAAGAATAAGGCATAACCCAAGGAGCGGAGTATGCAATAAACACAGTTCTTGAGAAGAATCAACTCAGGGTGATGCTGTAGATGTGCAGGTCCGGTAGTGGCCCGCAACGCGGGGTACACCAGGAGAATCCTGTGGGTAGATGTAGATACCTCAGAGTGTAGATCCGGTAGTGGCCCACAGCGTGGGGTATACCGAGAATCTTGAGTGGTAGCAGCAATACCCTGTAGCTCAGGATAGGCAGAAGAATTATGCTGAGGAACGGTAGTAGTCTGTGGCATGGGGTACACCGTGGAGAGTCCAGCAATGTGGATATCGTAGGAAGTTGAAGAAGGTACTCACACAAGGAAGTCCCAGGAAAGGAACCCGAGGATCGGGTCAGGAGAAGTCTAAGGCAGAAGCCCTCCAAGTGGATAACCAAGACGCGGAAGGGTCCCCAAGGAGCGGGTACCCAGAGCATCCAATACCACGAGGAGATAATGGAACAAAGGATCCCGATGTGGAACAGATTTAACAACGAGAGAACTCCTTGCTAACTCGTCTTAGCAATGGGCTGTTCAGCTTAAGTACACCAGCAGATTGACGTCATCAGGTGGGGACGCCCCCGAGGTTCCCGCCATGATGTATACATAAGGAGGCCCTGCATGCGCGCGTGCGCGCGCCTAGGTGATTCCAGAAGTAAGATGGCGGTCGGCAGCGCCCACGCCATCTTGGGGATGCCGAGGAGGTCAGCGTTGGTTAGCAGAGGCCGCCATTCTCCCATTGATTGACAGTGCAGAGAAAAAAGAGGTGAGCATGAGAGGTCGCAGCTGCCTGCGACTGATAGGCGCAACACCAGAGACATACAAAGAGATTGGAAATATATTTAATTTTATTTTTGGTTGGAATTGCATGTTTTTTACCTGAATGAGCTAAACAATTCTGCCTTTCTGCTGTTTGGCATTTTGTTCTGAGGAAGACTGCTTGGCTCAGCTCTGGCTTGACTCTTCTACCAAATTTTCTGGCTCATTGACTTTTAGAATATTGTCCTCATTGAATTTTTAAGTGAGCTTTAAATGCTTACCATTTGAGTTTGAAACACATTTATTAAAATGTGCTTAGGACTGAGTTGGAATGCATTTCATCTAAAGATAAATAATTGTACTAAATTTTACTTGCTTTGCTAAATTTTCAAACCACTGTCAAAGTACTAAGCCTAAGTGTCAGCACAGGAATCATATTTCTCTTGGCATATGTTGAAGAATTCATGTTATTTCTCTGTTCTTAATTTAGTAAAGAGTAAATGTAGCATATTTATACAATGACAGCCTCGGAGCAGTATAAACATTTTAGATCCTCTTCCAGATGTGCTGTGATTTCTGGTATAGGACTTTGTATATTGGAGGTGAGAGAACTCTGATGAGTTCGGTTTAGTTCTGATTAGCTTTTACACATCTTACCCCATTACCATTGCTTCTGCCCTGCTGCAGTCATACTTCACAATGGCACCAGCTGACCCAAGGCTGTATGGCATATGGCTATATTCCAAAATGGCACTGGCCTCGGGTCAGCCTGTGGCATTTTGAAGTATGGCAGTAGTGCAGCAGGAACAATGGGGAATCATTTCTGCCCCTCTTTGGACTCCACAGAATAAGATCTGGGAAGATCAAGTGGGGGGTTGGGGTTCAGTTCCAGAGGGACAATAGTGCTTTACACACAGAAATGGCCTTTTGAAACCTGTCTGCTGTGCATAATTTTTTAAACCTAGTGGAGAATCATTTGGGACAGAGTTGGGGTGGTTTGGTTTTATGCACATACTTTATGATTTTGAAAACTATGCTGGTAAATTGTCTTACAAAATCTTCCCTAACCAAAATTTGCAGGTGTATCATGTGCAAGGAGTTTTCTGAGATAGTTTTCCAAGCAAATATATGTACATAGTTCATTTTGAAACTTTATGCATGTTGTTACAAAATTACTCCCTAAAAGCATAGAGCTCAATATTCAGAGGACATTCAGCATTTCTATATTCAGAAAGCTTTAAGATCTTTAATTTCAGACTAAATATAGGATGCTAAATGAAATTATATGCACTTAAAACTGAGGCTCCTAAATTTAGACTTGCCATTGAACACCTGCTACAGTCACCATGCTCTCCCTCCTTCCCTGTCACCAGCAATTTTTATGTAAAGCTGGGGGACCCAACACATCCCCACCCAACTCTATGGCATCCTCCCTTCCTCCTGGCTCAATTTTAAAAATTTATTCAGGGGAGCAATGGTGGTCCCCTCCCTTCCTCTGGGATCTTCCCTTACTCCAGGATCAATTTTCTCCAATGAATCCATGAGGCCAACAGCCCCCTCCCTCCTACCAACTTGAAATGCATGAGATTGGAGATCCTCCCATTTGAGGGCAGCATCCCTCACCCTAAAGCTGCCTGCCTTACAGTCCCTCCTCTCTCTCAATCCCCCCACATCTTTGGCTAAGCCCGGAGGACACAGGGTTATGGTCCTCACAGCTTGGCCTCTAGAATAGTGCAGGCTTCCAGTCTTTCTGCCACAGCAATGGTAGAGGCCAAGCAGGGAGGATCATAAGCCTGTGCCAGCCAGACTTGGTCCAAGATGTTTCAAGCAGTACAGAGGAGTGGGGGATTGAGATAAAGGGTTGGGGGAAGGGGGGGGGAGGGCATCATCAGTGTGAGAGATGCTTGAAAGTTGGTTTTTTTTTTTGTTTTTTTTTATATGATGGCCCATGGATTGGAGGATTACTGGGACAAAAAGGCTGTCAGCTCCAGCTAATTCCACTCCCCATCAATTATTTTTCAACGTTGAGCTGGAAGGAAGGGAGTTGGTGGGGCAGCTGTCATCCCCCATCATACTTTCTTTTTATGGCATGGGAGGGAAAGAGAATAAGCTGGTCAGAATTTGTGCTGTTCTGGCTGTGACTAGATTTGACCACCCAAATTTAGTTGCTAGCTATTCAACCATCAGACCTCTCTTGATCTGCTTCATCCTCTCAAATTGCACTCGACGGCCAGACCCTTAAGGGATGCCTACAAGGGAGCCTTACATGTTCCTCCAATCAAAGTAGTGCACCACTCAATCATCAGAGACCGGTCATTCTCTACCGCAGGCCCTTCCATCTGGAATGCCATGCCTCCGGACCTCAGACTGGAAACCTGTCTAATAACTTTTAAAAAGAAACTAAAGACATGGTTGTTCAGCCAAGCCTTCCCCACTACAAGCCCCATTGTCTGATCTAGAATTGTTGCATCACTCACTTATGTAAACAAATATTCCATATTTCACGCTTAGTAATTATTAAGAGGTCGGCTCCTTGCCCTCCTCTTCTGTACATAGTATTTATTTTCATTCACCCTCTCTTTATTTCCCATTCCCAGTTAAGGCATCCTTGTTATATATATATTTATGTTCCTTTAACTATCTCTTGTTGATTGGTTAGTTATATTTACTGCTTAGTTCGATGTAAACCGAGTTGATTTGATTTGTATCAAGAAAGTCGGTATATAAAAGCCTTTAACAAATAAATAAATAAATAAACTAATGTCCTCCTCCTGACCTGACCGTGTCCCTGACCATGCTTAAATTTAGGGACCTTGGGATTTAGAGTCCTAAATTTAGGTGCTCAACACAAATTTTTTAATTAAAAAATCTAGGTACCTAACTCTTGAAGTTAGTTGCCTAGATCTTCTGAATATCAGGCTCATAGCATTTATAATATATACTAATAGCATGTGCAAATTAAATAGTGTGGGATAACTACACAAAACAGAGTGGATGCACTCAGCTGAGCATGTTTAGTTCTCTTTTTCTCTCAGCTTTTCCTCCTCTTTTCAAAATCCATAAAAGTAAGTCTGACACATGCTACTGCTTGCTGTTGCTGAGCAGAAGAAGCAAAGGAGTTACTGGATCTCAAGAGAGAAGATGGAAGAAAAACTGAAGAATTAGACCTAACAAAAGGATACACTGTAAGATGTCTTATAAAAAGAGGAAGGAGGAGCTGAAGTGAGAGGAAAGTGATGAAGACCTGTGGGAGGAAGCTGATCCAGAGATTGGAGAGGATACAGCAGAGGCCGGGCCATAATCACACCAAGAGAATTATTGCTTCATGCCATATTATTTATTTACTTATTTATTTATTTAAAGGCTTTTATATACCGATGTTCATGTACTCCTACATATCGCGTCGGTTTACAGAGAAATAAAGTTGGAAATTACATCGAACATGTGGGTACAAATAACAAGGCGAACTTTGTATGAACTATAGATAAAGCAAGGAACTTGTCTTACAACTGTTATAGGTAATAGTCAATTAAAGATAGTTATGGATAACAAAAAAACACTTAGAATTACATCAGACTTAGTAAGCATGAGTGGAGCATAACGTACATCAAACTAGGTAAATCATGAAAATAAATTATAACATTATATAGTTACAGCATCAAACATCTGGCATATTGGGATATGAAACGAGTGAATCTAACTCTGGATCAAGGCTTTAAGAGAGACCTTTAAGTGAAGGCTTTTGTGAAAAGCCAAGTTTTGAGCTTCTTTTTGAACTTTCGACTACAAGTTTCTAGACGAAGGTCCATGGGGAGGGCATTCCAGTGAATGGGACTGGCAATCGAGAATGCACGTTTTTTGAGCAATAACTTGGCTGGAGGTGCATAGAGGGTGCCTAAGTAGCTGGTTCTGATTGGTCTGGATGATGCGTAGAATAGGATTTTTAGAAAAAATACGTGAGAGAATTTGGAAATGAAAAGCAGTAAATGTCACAAGTTAGATTCATTCGCAGGAGACAGAATGGCTTACACAGCAGAGGTCTGTGAACCATGAAAGCCAGGGTTCAAATCCTGGTTCTCTCACTTATGTTCCTTGTGCCCTTGGCCAAATCACTTCACTAGGAATGTGCATTTCTTTGAAAAAAATGCAATGAATGAGGCCATTTTTGGATTGGTTCAAATTAAATGAAACGAAATTACCTCATTGATTGCATTTTTACATTTGTTTAGGTTCATTCAAAGTAAAACAAATCAAAAATAGCCTCCTACCAACATACCTGAAAATTTTCAAGTATTTCTGTATTCATGACATTCTTGAAAAAAAAAAAAAAAAGGCTTCCCTTCGCCCTGGATGGGCCTCCCCTGGAACCAGCCGGGCTGTGGCCTGAACTAGAATTGGCTCAGCCAGAATCTGCCCTGGAGCAGGACTAGGCAGGTTCTGCCATGGAGCCTGCTCTAGAGCGGGATGAGGACATGGCTGGGTATCTCCTCCAATTTAATAGTGCTGGGGACGGGGAACTCCCACCCTGATCCCTCACTTACTCTCTTCCTGGATCTTCAATTCAAAAGGACAGGAGTGATACCCACTCACTCCTGCTCAGATCCTGGTGCTGTAATAGTGGTGGTATCTGCTTGGATGTACAGCATCTGGTGCCACTGCACCGAAGGAAGGCGCTGAAGTGATTTTACTTCTGTGCCATCCTCTTAGCAGATGGTGCCATTGTTAAAGCACAGGACCCAGCTGGGAGTAAATGAGCATCACTCCTTCCTTTTAGAAGGAGGATCCAAGATGGGAATAAGTAGAAGCCAGGGTGGGAGTTTTCCAATTCCAGCACTTTTAAATAGGGGGAGCATCTAGGACCTGGTACTAGATAGGACCCAGCATGGGGCCAGCTCTGGGCAGGCCTCGGTACAAGACAGAACCCAGCACTGGGTCAGCTCAGGGCAGACCCAGTGCCAGACAGGCTTGGGCAGATCCTGGAGCTGGGTAGGCCTGGTATTTTGGTGTTGGAAGGCCCAACCAGAACTGAGCAAGGCCTGTTTTTTTATCAGTTTGTTTTTTTATTTTTTTGCTTGTTTTGAAGGGTTTTTGTGGGGGTTTCTGGTTTGGCAAATGAACTCAACCGAAAAACATTAAACAAATTTAAAAAGTATAAAAAACCCATTAAATGAAAATACAAACCAAAATAAAAATTTGGGGGCTGCATATCCCTACACTTGCCTCAGGTACAAACAGAATACAAGGCATCTGTAGCAAGAAAATACATACTATACTTGACTATAGCTCAGGTTAAAAATGTGTGACATTAAATATAAAATCCATTTTTGAGGAGGCTAGAATATTTTGGAAATTGGCTAACAAAATGAAATTGCTCTTTACTGCCAAACCTCGAGTTTAACTGAGAATAGTTTAGCACTGTTTGAGGTTTCTCATTAATCCTTCTTAGCAACAAAATTATTTGAGCAAGAGATATAAATATTTTAAAAGCAGAAAAAAGTTTTGTTGCTTTTCAGATAGACTTAGTTCAGAACAGCAATAAAACAGTCTTCCAAAGTTAAGATAAATATTGCCTCATATATTTTCTACATTTTTCATGTTAATGAAAACCTGCTGTTGAATTCAGATAAAGTCAGGAATCCTAGGAAGATAGCATTTTTGACAGTATCTTTGGAAAACTGCATATTTAACTATTTGACTGCCAAAAATTTAGCAACATACAGTAGAGACTTCAGTTTGAATAAAAGTAATATGAATGAAACTTTAAGGGCTTTCAAAGAATTAATGTACAGTGCACAATTACAAAAAATATGCCAGTAATATACAGTGGAGTCCTGGGAGAGTGATTAAAATAAGCATTCATATAGCACATGGTGCCTGCTTAATTAACTTTCTGAAGAAAGACTTAAATTGCCTACAGCAGAAACCAGTTGTTTACTAAATATACCGTTAAAAGGACATTTTCATTATAAAATCAAAACAGATGAAGCTCCTGAATCCTTAAGAATGTAATACTGACAGTAATGGGACAAGGTATTGAAAAGAGTCCCTGAGCAGATATTCAGGCACAGCTAACCAGCTACAGCTGCAGCTGAATATCAAATTAAATCTAATCACACAAACCTTGTGCAACTAAATTTAAGGCTGCCATTTGTTTACTTATGTGGACAAATTTAGCCAACTAGTGCTGAAGATAATGGCTCCTATGGCAGCGAAGGACATGTGCTGAACAAGGCCACCATGGGAGCCCACCTCTGTGGCGGTGAAGAAATGCCACCAGCCAAAGCAATGTCACCACAGGAGCCCATCTCCAAGGTGGCAAAGAAGGGGTTTGGGGTGAGCCCCAGTGCATGCATATGAGAATGGGAACCTGGGTGTGAGAATGTGAATATGAAAGCCTCGGTGTGAGAATGGGCGCCTGGGGATTTGTATATGATAATGGGAACCCGGGTTAGTTAAAATTTGTAACCTATCATTAAAATCATCCATGGTACCTGAAGACTGGAGGGTGGTCAATGTAGCACCAATCTTTAAAAATGGCTCCAGGGGCGATCCAGGAAACTATAGATCAGTGAGCCTGATTTCAGTGCCAGGAAAAATAGTGGAAACTATTCTAAAGATCAAAATTACAGAGCAAATAGAAAGGCATAGTTTAATGGAACACAGTCAACATGGATTTACTCAAGGCAAGTCTTGCCTCACAAATCTGCTTCATTAATTTGAAGGGGTTAATAAACATATGGATAAAGGTGAACTGGTAGATGTAGTGTATTTGGATTTTCAGAAGGGATTTGACAAAATCCCTCATTAAAGGATTCTAAGAAAACTAAAAAGTCATGGGATAGGAGGCGATATACTTTTTTGGATTACAAACTAGTTAAAAGACAGGGAACAGAGAGTAGGATTAAATGGTCAATTTTCTCAGTGGAAAAGGGTAAACAGTGGAGTGCCTCAGGGATCTGTACTTGGACCGGTGCTTTCCAATATATTTATAATTGATCTGGAAAGGAAAACAACAAGTGAGGTAATCAAATTTGCAGATGATACAAAATTATTCAGAATAGTAAAATCACAAGCTGAATGGGATAAATAGCAGGAGAACCTTGTGAGACTGGAAGACTGGGCATCCAAATGGCAGATAAAATTTAATATGGACAAGTGCAAGGGAAAAATAACCCATGCTGTAATTACACCATGTTAGGTTCCATATTAGGAGCCATCACCCAGGAAAAAGATCTCGGTATCATATTGGATAATACATTGAAATCGACAGCTCAGTGTGCTGCGGCAGTCAAAAAAGCAAAAGGAATGTTAGGAATTAAAGGAAATGGTGAATAAAACAGAAAATGTCATAATGCCTCTGTATCGCTCCATGGTCAGACTGCACCTTGCGTACTGTGTACAATTTTGGTCGCTGCATCTCAAAAAAGATATAGTTGCAATGAAGAAGGTATAGAGAAGGGTGACCAAAATGATAAAGGGGATGGAACAGTTCCCCTAAAAGGAAAGGCTAAAGAGGTTAGGGCTGTTCATCTTGGAGGGGGATATGATAAAGATCTTTAAAATCATGAGAGGTCTAGAATGGGTGAATATGAATTGGTTATTTACTCTTTTGGATAATAGAAGGACTATGGGGCTCTCCATGATTTAGAAAGTAGCACATTTAAAACTATTCAGAGACAATTCGTTTTCACTCAACGCACAATTAAACTCTGGAATTTGTTGCCAGAGGATGTGGTTAGTGCAGTTAGTATAGCTGTGTTTAAAAAAGGTTTGGATAAGCTCTTGGAGGAGAAGTCCATTATCTGCTATTAATCAAGATGACAGGGGCAGATTTTAAAACCTGTGCGCGGGCGCAGAGTTGTTCGCGCAACCCAGCGCAAACAAATCTACGTCCGATTTTATAACTTGCACGTGCTGCCGCGCGCATGTTATAAAATTCAGCGTCGGCGCGCGCAAGGGGGTGCACAATTGTGCAACTTGCGCGTGCCGAACCGCGTAGGCTAACTCCGTTCCCTCCGAGGCCGCTCTGAAATCGGATTGGCCTTGGAGGGAACCTTTCTACCATTCCCCCCTTCTTCCCCTCCCTTCCCCTATCTAACCCACCCCCAGCCCTAACTAGATCCCCCCTACCTTTATTTCTGAAGTTACGCCTGCCCAAGACAGGCATAACTTGCGCGTGCCAGCACGTCATCCCCCGTATAGGCTGCTGTGCCGGAGGACTCGGGACCAACCCCCTAACCCACCCCTGGACCCACCGCCACCATGCCCCTGGACCCCCCCTTCCCGCCCCTTTTTCGAAGCCCCAAGACATACGTGTGTCCCGGGGCTTGCATGTGCCGCCGAGCCTATGCAAGATAGGCTCGGTGTGCACAGGGGCAGCTTGGGGCAGCTTTTCGGGGGTTACGCGCGTAACCCTTTGAAAATCTGCCCCTTCGGGAATAGCCACTGCTATTACTGGCATCAGTAGCATGGGATTTACTTACTGTTTGGGTTATTGCCAGGTACTTATAGCCTGGATTGGACACTGTTGGATCCTGGGTTGGTCCTGGGTTTCATGGACCCTTGGTCTGACCCAATATGGCAATGTCTTATGTTCTTATGGAAAGAGGATTTGAGAAAGAATATATTGATATTTGTGTTTTATAAAATAATTGATTGGATCTGTTGTTTATGTTCCTTGCTTTTTACCTGATATTCTTGTTTATTTAACTAATTGCAATAAATATGAAATTAATTAATACAGATTAATAAGGATTTTTTAATGTTTGTAAGTGCTTGAAATAATAGACTTAAAATATACTATGTTACTATGTTAGCAATGGATGGTCGGCGCCATCTTGTGCTCCTACCATGTGACAGGGGCTGACCAATGGCACCGGTAGCCCCTGTGACATAGTAAGGGCAAAGGCTATCAGTGCCATTTTGATTACTGGCTGCCGACGGCCCGAGTGCAGGAGATCGCTCCTGGACCCCCACTGGACCAGCAGGGACTTTTGGCAAGTCTTGGGGGACCCTCCTGACCCCCACAAGACTTTCCAAAAGTCCAGTGGGGGTCCGGGAGCGACCTCCTGCACTCGGGCCGTCGGTTGCCAGTATTCAAAATGGCGCCGATAGCCTTTGCCCTTACTATGTCACAGGGGCTACCGGTGCCACATGGTAGGAGCACAAGATGGCGCCAATGGCCATGTGACAGGGGCTGACCAATGGCACCGGTAGCCCCTGTGACATAGGTCAAAGGTTATCGGTGCCATTTTGAAACCAGCAGCCGAAGGTGTGAGTGCAGGAGATGGCTCCCAGACCCCCCGCTGGACCACCAGGGAGTTTTGGTAAGTCTTGGGTGGGTCAGGAGGGTGGGGGGTTTGTTTAAATTGGCTCCTTTAGGCGGCCGAATAATTTGGCGAAGATTTGTTATATTCGTGGGGAATCGCGATATGTTTCGCTTCCCCACGAATACAACGAATATGGCCCTATACGTTGCTGATTACCAATTTGTAGGGAACGAATGCACACCCCTATAAGGCATTATTTATCAATGAGTACAACTAGTAGGGTTCAGACCTGTATGCTTACTGCCAACCCTTGTTAACCTTGGGTCCACCCAAAAACTGGTGTCTTTAAACCTGTAAGAGCAGGGGCCTGGGTTTGTGTTTAATCCTTTAAGAGCAAGAGCCTGTGAGTGTATGTGAGCCTATGGGAATGAGAGCCTATGTGTGTATGTTTGTATGTGTATTAAGGAGACTGTGAGAGAAAGCATTTTACAGCCTGTGACTGAGAGAAAGAACATATGAGAGTAAAACTCTTTATGTGTGTGAATGTTATGGAGGATGGGAAGAAGACAGGAAGAGACAGAAAAAGAGACCCTGAAAAAGGAATTAGAAAAAGACTGACAAGGGGAAAGTGAAAAAAAGATATCGGGACCAAATGATTAGAAAAATATAAAGATCAGACAACAAAAGTAAAAGATACATATTTGAATTTTTAGAGATTGGAATATACCATTTTAGGGAATGTGCACTTTTTTAAATATTTTCTGTATTTTGCTCTTTCTTTTGTATACCATTGTTTCCAGAACCTGGTTTCTTGGACTTTCCATTTCAGTTTTCTCTGCATGTTTCTGTTTCTAAGTTGTAATCCCTTATTCTGTATTTCGTAAGGATCGGTGTTATGGTATGGTATGGCAAGGTTCTAAGTGTCATTTTTTTTTCCAGGTGTTTGTGTTACTTCACAAAATGTTTGCCAGCGGAGGGAGTTTGATTTGCTGTTACTGAGGTGACATCAGAATTTGAATACATTTTTTTCACATGTTGGCTTGTAATGTGAACTGTTCATTTTCTGCTCTACATCCATTGCAAATATTAAGTTCTTACTATTATGGTGATTATTGCTATTGTATTGTAGTTATGATGTTCTCTGCTTTCCTGGAAAGAGGATTCATAAAAGAATACTGTTGCACTTCCCGGCCGTGTTGGCCCCGCGGCCAAGCCTGCTTACCTGACACAACCCTCTACTAGCATTGCCTCGAGCTCCTGCTTTGTCTAACCCCGACTGCGTCCTCCCCGGGCGTCCCCGGCTCCCTCGCGGCTTCTGCATCACAGCTCTCCTAAAGCTGGGGCTCGGCATCCTCCTCGGCGTCAGCCTGCCCCCTAGCATGCGCGTGTGGAGCTCTCCTTGTTAAAGGGCCAAGCACGGGAAAACCTCGAGCGGCGCCCAAGTCTGACATCACTTGAGCAGGGTATTTACCAGCAGCTCTAGCCCTAGCTCATTGCCTTGGCAATCGGGTCATATACTCCGATGTCTCTAGTTTGCCTTCCTGTGTTCCAGTGTCTTGCTCCTGTGTCTGCTGTTCCAGTCTCTCTATTCCAGCGTCTTTGTTCCAGCATCTCCTGTGTCTCCTGTTCCAGTATCTCCAGTGTCTCCTGTCCCAGTGTCTCCTGATCCAGCGTCTCCTGCTCCTTCGTCTCTCCATTCCTGGTAGTACCTTTCAGACTGATCTCATGGTACTGACCTTCGCCTGTTCTTTGACTACTCTCTTGATTGCTGCCTGACCTGACCTCTGCCTGGAACTCTGACTACCCTTGACTGCCACTTGGAACTTGACCTTCTGCTTGACCTGACTATGCCCGGATTGACCACTGTTACTGATCCTGCCTGGCTGACCATTCTAAATGTAGACTCTGGCCTTGATCCTCGCCATACGCTCGGACACTCTCTATCAGCCTCCTGCGACCTCTGGACTTCCCTGTCTGAACACCGACCACACACCCTTGTTTGTGGTGGGCACTCCTCTGAACTTTCTCTCTCGGAGGCCCACCTAAGACCAGGTGGCCCAGGTAACCAAGGGCTCAACCTGAGGGAACCCCGGGTTTCTATTGGTGAAGCTCCAGCTAGCCTCTGTCTCCTCCGCCTCCTGGTGGCAGGCGCTCTCCGGGTCTGACCGGAGGGCTGTACCAATCCTGCACCAGGCCAAGGGTCCACTCCCAGTGCAACAAATACATTGATATTGTTTTGCTACATGATTGATTGACTATAATGTTTCTCATAGGTGTTCTTTGCTTTGTTCAAACAAATGGTAATGGAACCCACAAGAGAGAGAGCTATATCGATTTAGTGCTCACTAATGGAGATAATGTCTCTGATGTCCAGGTGGGCGCCCACCTCAGCACCAGTGATAATCAAACAGTATGGTTTCATATCACACAAAGGATACGGAGAAGAAGCACGAAGACCCGAGTTTTGCAGTTCAAAAATACGGACTTTGATGAAATGGGGAAGTACCTGGAGGAAGAACTAGAAGGCTGGGAGAATGAGAGCGATGTGGAAGAACAGTGGACCAAACTAAAAGGAGCAATTACCAAGGCAACTAATCTATATGTTAGAAAAGTAAAGAAAAGCAAAAGAAAAATGAAACCTATCTGGTTCTCAAAGGAGATGGCTGACAAAATAAAGGCTAAAAGAACAGAGTTCAAGAAATATAAAGGATCCCAAAGGGAGGAGAACAAGGAAGAATATCTGGTAGAACTGAGGGAGACGAAGAAAGTAATCAAGAAGGCAAAAAGTCAAGCGAAAGAAAGGATTGCCAAAGAGGTAACGTGAGGTGACAAAACATTTTTCAGATACATCAGAGAAAGGAGGAAAGACCAAAGTGGTATAGTGAAATTGAAAGGTGAAAAAGATCAATGTGTGGAGAGAGACGAAGAAATGGCAGTAATATTAAACAAATACTTCAGTTCGGTGTTCAATAAAGAGGACTCTGGAGAAGGACCGTCACTAGTTAACAAGAAACTGGAGGGGAATGGAGTAGATGTAACTCCATTTACAGTAGAGAATGTATGGGAAGAGTTGGGAATCTGAACGTGGAAAAAGCCATGGGGCCGGATAAGGTTCATCCCAGTGCTCCTACCATGTGACAGGGACCGGCCAATGGCACGGATACCCTGTCACATGGTAAGGGCAAAGGGCCATCGGCGCCATTTATTTTTAGCGCAGCTGATGGCCTGGGAACGGGAGATCACTCCCCGCGGCCCCCCTGGACCACCAGGTATGTGTAAAAAGTTTTGGGGGGGGGGTCGGGAGAGTGGGGGAGGCTAAGGGGGTAATTTTAAAGGGTCGGGGTGGGGTTTTTTTTTATCGGCGCGGGCCTCACTAAAAAAAATTTGTGATGTGAATTGGAATTGGAACCGATCCCAATTCACATCCCTATCGATCAGATTCCCTCCCCCCCCAGCCGAACCCGATCGTTAAAACGATCGGGCACATGATTCACATCCCTAGCAAATAGCGCTCATAAGTGCTAGAGCTATTTTATAAACCTTGCACATATGCGCACAAGTAACGACGCACGAATATCTTTGATAGCATAAAAAAGGGGCAGAAAAAGGGCAGGCCAGGGATGATCTGGGGTGAGATCAATATTTATGCGCATAACTTGTGATTTTATACCCTGAGAATGCAGCATGCATAAGGCTCTAGGGATGTGAATTGGGCTTTGGATGATTGAAAATATCGTCGATATTTTCAAAATCGTCAGAAATCGGGGGCTCCCCCGAAACGATAGGAAAACCCTACGACATTGATCGTGGGGGTTCTCTTATCGTTTTGGGGAGGGCGGGAAAAACGGCACACAAAAATAACCCCTAAACCCACCCGACCCTTTAAAACTAATCCCTTAGCTTCCCCCACCCCTCCGATCCCCCCAAAAACATTTTACAAATACCTGGTGGTCCAGTGGGGGTCCCGGGAGCGATCTCCCGCTCTCGGGCCATCGGCTGCCACTAATAAAAATGGCACCGATGGTCCTTTGCCCTTACCATGTGACAGGGTATCCGTGCCATTGGCCGGCCCCTGTCACATGGTAGGAGCACTGGATGGCCCACGCCATTTTTAAAGATGGCGCCAGCCGTCCATTACTCCTACCATGTGACAGGGGCCAGCCAATGGCACGGATACCCTGTCACATGGTAAGGGCAAAGGGCCATCGGTGCCATTTTTATTAGTGGCAGCCGACGGCCCGAGAAAGGGAGATCGCTCCCGGGACTCCCACTGGACCACCAGGTACTTGTAAAAAGTTTTTGGGGGGGTCGGGAGGGTGGGGGAAGAAGCTAAGGGATCCGTTTTAAAGGGTCAGGGTGGGTTTAGGGGTTGTTTTTGTTTGCCGTTTTTCCCGCCCTTCCCCAAAACGATAAAAGAATCCCATGAACAATTTCGTGGGGTTTTCCTATCGGTTTCGGGGAGCCCCCCGATTTCTGATGACATTATTACAATTGGTGGTAAGATGGAGGAAAGGATTGGGTTTTGCTGACTGTTGGATCAAGTATGGCAACTTGTATGTTCATCTACCTAGGATGGTAGACAGTTAAACAGAAAGACAACCAAATTGATTTAAATAAAAAAAAAAACTACAAGTGGTCAAGCCTCTATAGTTATATATATTCTTAACAATGTAGACTAGAATAACTGGGCATACTGGATGGAATTGGTCATTATCTGCCACCAATGTTACTATGCTACTACAATGGTCTCTGCTGTTTTAATAAGTTCCTATATGCAAGGCAAATGCTTAAACAATTAGCTGAGTAGGACTCTTCTTTCTTTTTACCAAATTTTCTTCTACCAGTTAAAAATTGGGTGCTGTTCACATGTCAAAACACAAGCATGCAAATGACTGAGGTAAGTGTTCAACACAGCCATTAATTTTATTTGGCTCATTTTTGAAAATATAGTCCTTTGTAACCAGAGTCTTGACGCAGCATGAGAAAGGACTGAGCATGAGAAGAGGCTTCCAGGCATTCTGTAGTATCAAGAACAATGGAACAGGTGCCAGTGAGGTAAGCACATGCATATCAGAAAAAAAAAACAAAAAACCTTTCAACTCCCTTCTATTGTATGAGCTGCCAGTGAAGTAAATGGGGAAGGCAAAAAAGAATAGCTTGAGGTTCATAATTGTTCTATACATAAGCACAAACCAATGTTTAGGGAACTAAATGCAAAACAAATAGCTGAAACAAAGTGTTCTGCTTTTGGTTATTCACTTGTAAGACATGTTCCCAGAAAACCACAGGAGACTTGTACATATTTGTGCGGATGAATGGAATTCCCCACAGGTATTTAATAATGAACTTCTTTCTGACAGGAGGCAAGAAAGAGCTTTCATAGTCTTCATGAACTTGTACTAGAACTTTTTAAAAAATAATTTTTCTTTGGGAGCCCAGCTTTCAAAACTGTCCACAGTGCGCCATTTACACATGCACGTCAGGCAGCAAAGATTTATGCTAGTATTTTATAAACTATGTGGCAGAAGACACTTAGTTTATAAATTACAGTGTATTTCTGTCCCGAAAGTATGTGCAAACTTTTCAGCATATGCGTATATTTGTAAAGCTTTCGCTACCCATTTTATAAAATCTCGCCCAGATATTCTGTGCATATAATAATTATAACATTGTGTGGGTAATAACTAGGGGTGTGCATCCGTTTTCCACGTATTTGTAATCCGCAACTTATTTTTTGTAATCTGAAAAATACGTGGGGAGGCGAAACACATCGCGACTCCCCACGTATTCAACAGATATCCGTTGTATTCGGCCTCCTAAATAAACATTTAAACCCCCCACCCTTCTGACCCCCCCAAGACTTACCAAAACTCCCTGGTGGTCCAGCGGGGAGTCAGGAAGCCATCCCTGCACTCGTTTGCGGTTTCCTCACGGCGCCGATAGCCTGTGTCACAGGCGCTGCCGGTGCCATTGGTCAGCCCCTGTCACATGGTAACCGGTGCCATCTTGTGCTCCTACCACGTGACAGGTAGGTCATGTGGCAGGAGGTCGCTCCAGGACCCTCGTTGGACCCAACCGGAACTTTTGGCCAGCTTGGGGGGGGCCTCCTGACCCCCACAAGACTTGCCAAAAGTCCAGCGGGGGTCCGGGAGCGACCTCCTTTCACGCCGTCCGTCCGATCCCAATACTCAAAATGGCGCCGATCGCCGCCATTTTGAGACTCAAAATCGCCGTCCCGCCAATACTCAAAATGGCGCCGATCGTCATCATAGTGAGGGCAAAGGCTGGCCAAAAGTTCCGGTTGGGTCCAACGAGGGTCCCGGAGCGACCTCCTGCCACATGACCTGTCACGTGGTAGGAGCACAAGATGGTGCCGGTGACCATGTGACAGGGGCTGACCAATGGCACCGGCAGCCCCTGTGACACAGGCTATTGGCGCCATGAGGAAACCACAAACGAGTGCAGGGATGGCTTCCTGACTCCCCGCTGGACCACCAGGGAGTTTTGGTAAATCTTGGGGGGGGGGGTCAGGAGGGTGGGGGGTTGTAGTTAATTTAGTAGTAACGTATTTACAGATCGACAACTTATTGAATTCGCCATATGTTCGCATTGAACGGAATTGACCCCCCACAAATACGTATCACGTACGCAACGAAAACTTTTTGCCTGCACATCTCTAGTAATAACCCAGATTTAAACACCGAAGCAAATACTTTATGAAGTATGCATGTACACCTCTTCTGAAAATACTTACTTGTGTGTGTACTTGGAATCACTAATTTGTTGATACTGCTACCAGTCAACCAGATCTCCCACCCAAAATTGGTGCAGTGATTCTGTATATGGCTTGCATAACTTAGGGCCTAGGTACTAAAAGGTTTTTCCCCCATTTTTTATCTGTAATCATAAGGCTAATTTTTTATTGCTGATTTTTTAAAATAAATTGGCAGTTTCCTCCAGCACCTGTGGGGTTCCAGATCAAATGAAAATGGCCACTATTAGGCTAACTACCATAAGCCTTCATTCACAGCTACTTTGGGGGTTTCCAGAGGATGTGGATAGTGTAGCTGGGTTCAAAAAAGGTTTGGATAAGTTCTTGGAGGAGAACTCCATTAACTGCTATTAATCAAGTTTACTTGGGGAATAGCCACTGCCATTAATTGCATCAGTAGCATGGGATCTTCTTGGTGCTTGGGTAATTGCCAGGTTCTTGTGGCCTGGTTTGGCCTCTGTTGGAAACAGGATGCTGGGCTTGTTGGACCTTTGGTCTGACCCAGCATGGCAATTTCTTATGTTCTTATGTTTCCCTATTTTATAATCCCCAACTTAGCTCAGCCATTGCAGTAACAGTCTTTGGCCAAGGGCTATAGACTGCAGCTCAGTCTCCTTCCCCATTTTTGCAGTGCTCATTAGGGATGTGAATCGGGTTTCGGATGATTGAAAATATCGTCGATATTTTCAAAATCGTCAGAAATCGGGGGCTCCCCCGAAACGATAGGAAAACACCACGATATTGATCGTGGGGGTTCTCTTACTGTTTGGGGGAGGGCGGGAAAAACGGCACACAAAATTAACCCCTAAACCCACCCCGACCCTTTAAAACTAATCCATTTGCTTCCCCCACCCTCCCGACCCCCTCAAAAACATTTTACAGGTACCTGGTGGTCCAGTGGGGGTCCCGGGAGCGATCTCCCACTCCCGGGCCATCGGCTGCCACTAATCAAAATGGCGCCGATGGCCCTTTGCCCTTACCATGTGACAGGGTATCCGTGCCATTGGCCAGCCCCTGTCACATGGTAGGAGCACTGGATGGCCCGTGCCATTTTTAAAGATGGCGCCGGCCATCCAGTGCTCCCTCTCTGCTTGTCTGGCTTCCTCTCTGTCTTCAGTCCCCGATCTACTCAGCATCCATGCCTTCTACTCTTTTGCTGTGCCATGCCTTAAAATTACCCAGGCATAACCTGGAGGTTTTTGTCACCCACAACATTTTGATGTGCCTAAGTTTGCTTAATGGAAGAACCGGCCTTGAGTGAGATCCAACAGTGGCAGTTCTCACTCCTAGCACTTTATTCTCTTCCTTTCCTATCTACATGAGAGATGGAAGGAAAAGGAAAGGAAACAAAAACAGAAGAGTATTGAGAAATGATATGCTGAAGCAGTTGAGATAAAATTTGTTATGTAGTGTGATATTTTATATATTTACAGATGCGCTGTATTTGGAAGCAAAATTAGGTGCATGGTTGCCCAAGTTTAAAGTACTTCAGTAAATCTATTTGGAAATCTGTGTATATTTTTGAACTGTGGTTTTAACAATAAGATGTGTAGTGATGGATGTTTGTCCAATAATAGGTTTCAATCGATGGATATGTATTTATGGTATTTCATTGCTTGTAGGATTCAGCGAGTAATTACCCCGAGGAAGCCCACATTGTGTGAAACAAGGATCCCTTGTTGGGGTATTTCTTTGAATCGTATTGGATTACAGCATTAAATACTGCATAGATTTGGAAAAGTGTGGGTGGTTTAATGAAGAACTCAATTTTTGATCTACATTTTGAACAGAAATGTTGAATAGAAAAGGGATGCATAGAAGATAATAGGAGATGTGATGTGGGGTGCACCATTATAAAGTTCTCAAGAAACCTTTAATGTTTCTATGTATATGAGATTATATGGAGAAACTTTGTATAATAATGTATGTTTAATTTATTATGCAAGGGTTGAAAAAAGTGTTTTTAGCCTTGAATGTATGATTGCTGTGTATATGAGCAATGGCAAGGCATGCGTTATAGTAGTTTGAATGTGTTTTGAATGTGGTGTTATTTTAATGAATGGTCTTTAAATATGCTTGTGGGTCCTAAAAGGTTTATCTGTGCAGTATATGATTTGGTGTGATATATTTATAACATTTTTGTATAAACAATTGATATTAAAAATGTATATAAAGTGTTATTGTGAAGATTATTTCTTACAAATATTTGCTATCATTTGTTTGTATAACATTTGGATGTATATTGACAGAATTAATTTATACCTTCAATGCATATTTACCTTCAAGGTTATATACAAAACTAACCCATTGGAGACACTACTCCAGAAAGAAACCATTTAAATGCTCTGAATGTGATAAATGTTTCAGTCAGAAAGGCAATCTATAAAGACATAAAATAATCCATGCTGGAGAAAACAATTTAAATGTTCTGTGATAAAAACATTTGACAAATGATTATCCTTAGAGTTGATAAAAGGATTCACACAAGAAATTCCACTTTGATATCTTGCCTGTATGTAGGCACTCTTTGGCACAATGAAAGTAATAAAAAGAATACTAGCAGTAAATTTGACAGATTGAGATCACATCCATCATGCCCTGGCTTACAGGTGAGGTTCATTCCTGTTATGGTGTGCATAAAACAAACATCAAAGGAAAGGTGGGAGTAATAATCCTTGCTCAAGAAGTAACAATATATTTATTGTTTATTGTTTATTTATTTATTGTTTTTGTTATACCGAGTTTCATGACAGGCATCACATCAATATACAGATGAAGGAGCATGGTGCAGGTGATTGTCTTTTCAGGAAATTACTCTGAGGTAATCATAGGAAATGTATTAGTGAAGAGACTCCTGGGTTCCAAACAAATATATTTCAATATGTCTTCCGACACTGACACTGTGTTTTGCCAATAGGCTGCATCGGGAGGGACTTTTTAGGCAAAAGCTAAACAAATAAACAATTATCTAAATGTACAAAGGACAAAATTGCTGGGTCAGCAGAAGAAGTATTAAATGTACATACCTGCATAACACATTAAGAACATAAGAACATAAGAAAATGCCATACTGGGTCAGACCAAGGGTCCATCAAGCCCAGCATCCTGTTTCCAACAGTGGCCAATCCAGGCCATAAGAACCTGGCAAGTACCCAAAAACTAAGTCTATTCCATGTAACCATTGCTAATGGCAGTGGCTATTCTCTAAGTGAACTTAATAGCAGGTAATGGACTTCTCCTCCAAGAACTTATCCAATCCTTTTTTAAACACAGCTATACTAACTGCACGAACCACATTCTCTGGCAACAAATTCCAGAGTTTAATTGTGCGTTGAGTAAAAAAGAACTTTCTCCGATTAGTTTTAAATGTGCCCCATGCTAACTTCATGGAGTGTCCCCTAGTCTTTCTACTATCCGAAAGAGTAAATAACTGATTCACATCTACCCGTTCTAGACCTCTCATGATTTTAAACACCTCTATCATATCCCCCCTCAGTCGTCTCTTCTCCAAGCTGAAAAGTCCTAACCTCTTTAGTCTTTCCTCATAGGGGAGTTGTTCCATTCCCCTTATCATTTTGGTAGCCCTTCTCTGTACCTTCTCCATCGCAATTATATCTTTTTTGAGATGCGGCGATCAGAATTGTACACAGTATTCAAGGTGCGGTCTCACCATGGAGCGATACAGAGGCATTATGACATTTTCCGTTTTATTCATCATTCCTTTTCTAATAATTCCCAACATTCTGTTTGCTTTTTTGACTGCCGCAGCACACTGAACCGACGATTTCAATGTGTTATCCACTATGACACCTAGATCTCTTTCTTGGGTTGTAGCACCTAATATGGAACCCAACATCGTGTAATTATTAGGGATGTGAATCGTGTCCTCGATCGTCTTAACGATCGATTTCGGCTGGGAGGGGGAGGGAATCGTATTGTTGCCGTTTGGGGGGGTAAAATATCGTGAAAAATCGTGAAAAATCTAAAAATCAAAAAATCGCAAAACCGGCACATTAAAACCCCCTAAAACCCACCCCCGACCCTTTAAATTAAATCCCCCACCCTCCCGAACCCCCCCCCAAATGACTTAAATAACCTGCGGGTCCAGCGGCAGTCCGGAACGGCAGCGGTCTGGAACGGGCTCCTGCTCCTGAATCTTGTTGTCTTCAGCCGGCGCCATTTTCCAAAATGGCGCCGAAAAATGGCGGCGGCCATAGACGAACACGATTGGACGGCAGGAGGTCCTTCCGGACCCCCGCTGGACTTTTGGCAAGTCTCGTGGGGGTCAGGAGGCCCCCCACAAGCTGGCCAAAAGTTTCTGGAGGTCCAGCGGGGGTCAGGGAGCGATTTCCCGCCGCGAATCGTTTTCGTATGGAAAATGGCGCCGGCAGGAGATCGACTGCAGGAGGTCGTTCAGCGAGGGTTCCGGCTCGCTGAACAACCTCCTGCAGTCGATCTCCTGCCGGCGCCATTTTCCATACGGAAAATGGCGCCGGCCATACGCGTATGGCCGGCGCCATTTTCCGTACGAAAACGATTCGCGGCGGGAAATCGCTCCCTGACCCCCGCTGGACCTCCAGGAACTTTTGGCCAGCTTGTGGGGGGCCTCCTGACCCCCACGAGACTTGCCAAAAGTCCAGCGGGGGTCCGGAAGGACCTCCTGCCGTCCAATCGTGTTCGTCTATGGCCGCCGCCATTTTTCGGCGCCATTTTGGAAAATGGCGCCGGCTGAAGACAACAAGATTCAGGAGCAGGAGCCCGTTCCGGACCGCTGCCGTTCCGGACCGCCGCTGGACCCGCAGGTTATTTAAGTCATTTGGGGGGGGGTTCGGGAGGGTGGGGGATTTAATTTAAAGGGTCGGGGGTGGGTTTTTAGGGGGTTTTAGTGTGCCGGCTCACGATTCTAACGATTTATAACGATAAATCGTTAGAATCTCTATTGTATTGTGTTCCATAACGGTTTAAGACGATATTAAAATTATCGGACGATAATTTTAATCGTCCTAAAACGATTCACATCCCTAGTAATTATAGCATGGGTTATTTTTCCCTATATGCATCACCTTGCACTTATCCACATTAAATTTCATCTGCCATTTGGATGCCCAATTTTCCAGTCTCACAAGGTCTTCCTGCAATTTATCACAATCTGCTTGTGATTTAACTACTCTGAACAATTTTGTGTCATCTGCAAATTTGATTATCTCACTCGTCGTATTTCTTTCCAGATCATTTATAAATATATTGAACAGTAAGGGTCCCAATACAGATCCCTGAGGCATTCGTGATCATGGCTGGAGCCCTAACAGATAACAGCTAAACATGTTTATTTAAAGTCACTGGCTTTGGGGCCAAAAGCATAATCTGTCCAATCAGATAAAAGTCATGTGACCAAGAACAGGCAAAAAAAATCTCAAATCGGCAAGGAAATGTGGAGCAGTTAGACAGATGTGATACCAGATGAGCTTCCTGACAAGATGAACAGATGCAAGAACGTTATTCTATGATGCAGGTCTTTAAAGGGCATATATTCTTGTCATAAGTCCTTCCCACAAGGGTGGTAATTTTTTCAGAACAATTTTTGCAAGGGAGCAAAAGTGGATTTTCATTATCACCAAATGGCCTTAACATTAATATCAAATGGGTACATTTTTTGTAGTGCTATAATGTTTTGTAGTACTGTAATGTATAATGTTTCTCTCTACTTCACGAAGTTGTGTAACCACTATTCCGTGTTCTGTGGATTTCTTCTTTACAGGATCTACAATTCAGCTCTAGACAGGTAGGATCCTGATTTGCTAGTTCTTGGTCACATGACTTTTATTTGTTTGGATAGATTATGCTTTTAACGCCAAAGCCAGTGACTTTAAATAAACTTGTTTAGCTGTTACCTGTAAGGTTTCCTGCCATGATCACGAATGTGTTTTCCAGGTATGTACGTTTAATACACCTTCTGTTGACCCAGATTTTGTCCTTTATACATTTTGACAATTGTTTATTTCCTATATAGCGGTTAAGCTTTTCCCTATACAGCCTCTCCCGTCGCAGCCTATTGGTGAAACATAGTATCCATGTCGGGAGACATATTGACTTTTGAAATATATTTTTTTTGGAACCTAGGATCTCTTTGCTAATAAATTGCACATAGTTAGCTCAGAGTGAATGACTGAATTTTCCCTAAAGGCTAATCACCTGTATCATGCTTCATTACATGCATAAAAAGAACCCACTTGGAGACACTGCTTTCGAGAGTTAAACTTAAACCTAAAGATGATAATTGCAACACAAGACAGTGGACTACAGGCAAGATGGTTCAGAGAAACAGTGCTGTACTAGAAAAGCATTGACATCATGGCCTTGATAGGCTTCTAGAGAATGAAGAAGTTGTGCTCATTTGGGATATCTTCATTCTAATTGATAAAAAGTTTGATGCTAGAAAACCAGATATTATGTTTCAACCTTGGCACTAGATTTAATGATGGTGGCAGCAATAGTGCAGACCCTTTTCATGAAGTCAACACTCTTGGTACAATTATAGGCCATGGTGAACCTATTCACAGAACTACTGCAGCAGGAAACAGATCTCAGAAGCTAATGAAAAAATTAAGAAGACTAGCTACAGTTAAGTAGCCTCCTGAAGATAAAAAGAAGATTACATACTATTTTAATGCTAAAAACATTGTATTTAAATCTGTAGGGTATGCAAAGAGAGTCCCCCAAAATATGAAAGAAAGAACAAAAATATCAAAGAGAAAGGTAACATAACAAATTAAGAGCTAGATTCATCAAACTATTGCATGTGATAGGAAGAGGAGTGTATTTTATGGAATTAGCCTATTTATTGCAATGTGTGTTATCTTAGTATAGGTATTACTGTGTTAATTTTTGAGAGAGAGGGACATCTTTTAAGGTAATAGCCTATTTATCACAATGTGTGTTAAAAGTGCATTAATATGTGTGAGAGAGAGAGAGAGAGAGAGAGAGAGACTATCTAAAAGACCTAGTAGTTAGCTATTTATGCTACTATAGGAGGCCCACCTAATAACTGGAGGTGAGGTTTAAGTAGTAGTGTAGGGTTAGGGCCACTATGACATGCAGAGTGAGACATACGAACAGAACAGTAAACTCTTGTGAAGAATTGATGTCCTTCAGAGTGAGAAAGCTCACACAACGATGAGATTTGTACAATGTTCTCTCAACCTAGGTTGATGTTACCCAAGTAGAGAGTCCATCAAGCTAGGGTGAGAGAACATTGTCTCGACCTCAGAATAGAAACTGACCACACCTTGTCTTCAGCCTGCCTCAACCTTGTAAAGGAAACTCACTACGCCTTGTCCTCAACCTGCCTCGACCTCAGAACAGAAACTGACCATACCTTGTTCTCAGCCTGCCTTGACCTTGGACTGGATCTTGACCATGCTTCACTCTCAGCCAGTTTTGACTTCAGGACCAACCCTCAACCTAGGCTGTAAGTCCTGCTGGCTGCCAGAACCTGAGTGCTCATCCCAAGGGGTAGGTGGTTGGCTATGCAGAAGAGTTTTGGCTGGAGTGACTTGGCTGCCACTTGCCAAGGCTTATTATGTGCTTTCACATAAAATAGGCAGTGCCAACTTGACAGTGGCCTAAGGGCTCACCACCACCTGCTGCTCAGCATGACAGGTGCCTCTATGTTGTTTGTTTCTCCTTGTTTTTTTTGTTTTATTGGGGTGTTTGCTTTTTCCCAGAAAAAGAGGTGAAATATTTTTGAAAACATTTCTCCTCACCTCCATCTGTTTTACAGTTCTTTGTTTATTCTAATCCCTCAGCAATGCGCCTAGTGATTTTCACACCCTGTTCATTTGTTGTTTCCACGGTGCTGTTTTCTCTATAAATAAAAAAATGTGAAAAGAAAGACAAAAGAAACAAGTTTTTCTTTCCATGGACTTGCTGCCTCATACTTACCTACCCTCCCAGCTGTCATATCACCATAGAAAACTTGCTGTCACATGCCAATCTTCCATAATATTGCTGGTGCCCTCTTTTGGAGGCTGGGAGTGCTTTAACTCCAGCACATTTACCCCAGCGGACAGCGTCATTTTGATATTTATTTATTTATATATTTATTTGATGAGTTTTATATACCGTTATTCGGTAGAGCCTTCATAACGGTTTAATGGCAATGTACGGCAATTCCGTACATCAAAATGGCATTGTCTGCTGGGGAGTTAACTCCAGTGCGACCCCAGCAGATGGCATCAGTTGAAGAAGAAAAGAAGAGGACGTTGGCTGCCATCGAAGCTGCTCCAAGGCCTGGGATCCAGGCTATTCATGTCACTTTTGCTTTCACTTTCTAGTCCCCTCAGTCTTTCCAGGTACCCTGGAAGTTCTTTCCCCCTTCTGTTTGATTTCTTCCCACAAGTTTTAAGACAATTGATTAGAAAATCCCTATTCTGGAGCCCAATATAAGTTGAATATTACCTGTAATGCTTCTCCCATTAAATTTAATGGTAAGGCAAACAAAAATAAATCAAACTAAAAAATGAATTAGTTTTTTAGTTTTGAAACTAGAGAAACAAATTAGTTTCCCACGAAACTAATTTTAAAATGAAACACATTTTTTCTGCTGCACATGCCTAGCACAGATTACTGAAAGAAACAAAACAGCAAAGACTGAAGGCTGAAACTGATTTTGAAAAATACTTTAACAGCATGGAATGAGATAAAAGCCATAAATCAGCTTGCAATCTCTGTGCTCTCATACAGCTTTGGAATCATAGACTGGCCCAATTAAGATCTTAAAATATTGGATGTAAGAATGAATAACTCCTCCATGCCCATCAGGTAACCTGTAATAACCAGCTTATGCCAAGACTGGATATCCCAAGAGCTGGAGTTGTTATGGGCCTTATAGAAATAGATTATACATACAGAGGTACCATCCTATGCCTTCAAACATTTTCAACAGCATCAACACATCCAAATACTCAAAAAAGTGCCAAAGTATGAAAGTGAATGGCCAGAACCAGTCTTCATCCCTAAACATGGAGAAATGTTATGATGAAGAGAATTAGAATCCACCAGCATATATGGAGAAAAAAATAAGAGAATTTGCATAACAAGAGAAAACATTCTTTAAAGAGCTAGCCTAGCAAACAAGGAAAAACAGCAAAGTACAAACTGATTTATTTATCTATCTTATTTACTACCTTGCCTTTCTTAACATCAACGCGGCTTTCACAAAAAAAATAGAAAACAATTTAAGCAATATTATACAATTCAGTAATGTAATACAACAAATACAACAGTAATGCAATTTAAAACAATAAATAGCTACCAACAACCACCCAGGCCAACAGCCTTCCAATCGCAAAAAAATGACATGAACCCAATATAAGAATAAAAACACATGAAATACACTGATTCTCAATCCAGTCTAACTAGCATCACATTCCTGTAACCCATCTAACCTATACAGTGAAACAGCCACCTAACCAAAGGCTGCCTGGAAAAGGCAGCATTAGATCATTTTGCAAAAAAGATAATTGTTTCAGTGCGAGCTTTGGCAGGAAGAGTGTTCCAAAGAACTGAAGCAACATAACCAAATGCCTTTCGATGAGCACAAACCAAATGGGCACTAGATCGGAAGGGATGGTGAGTAATGCCTGCTGTGAGGATCACAAAGATTGGTCCGGAAAAAAAGTAACCGATCAGAGAAGTATTTTGGAAACTGAGATTAAAGAGCTCTGAAAAAATTAGACTTGGACTCCACAGAGAGCCAATGCAGCTCCTCCAGAACAGGGGGTTGGGTGATCATACGTCTTGCTACCTAAGTGCACTCGAGTCGAAGTGTTCTGAGGGGGCTGGAACTGCTTCATGCTAGTAATGGTAAGGCCCTGATATAATGCATTGCAGTAGCCCATACAATTAGTAACGAAAGCATGAACCACACAAACCAACTTCTAGGGTCCAGAAAAGGGTGAACTTGTTGAATGTGGCACAAACTTCAGAATGAAGAATGGTCCATAGCAGTAATATGGTCAAACAAGCTTTACTCTGAAACTATGCACCACGTCTTTCGAAAACAAGGTAACACTTGAGCAATCTGGAAACGCTGTAATGTAATGCCCCAAACCAGTAGTTTTCAACCTTTTTCCCATCATGACACACCTGATGGACAATGCTCACATGTGTGACACACTGCTCATTACAATCCACGGTGGAAATTAAAAAAAAAAAAAAAAGGCCCCGTATTACTTTTATTGTTAAGAATGACACAAGGGAAAGATAAGAGTACTCTCTCTGAACAGAAATTACATCAATAGTAAACCTCCCATACCAGAACAGCACCAACTTCCAGCACTCAAACAGTAACCACCTTACCTAAGAAAAGGCAACAATGAAAATATTTCACCAGGCCTTAAAACTCCAATACTCCTCCTAGTAAGAAAATGGTACAGGTCAGGGTGCTATAGATATATATATATACACACACACACACATATATATATATATATATATATATATATATATATATATATATATATATATATATGCTATAGATATATACATAGAAACTACCTCACCTCAGTCAGATGTGCCACCAGAATACCTCACCTAACAAAGAATAAAGAGATCATAAAGCATAACTAGAAACATGCAGACAAAAACTGAACTGGAAACTGCCACAAGCCAGAGAGACTGTGTGCAGTGCAAAAAAGGAAAAAGAGAAACATCACCAGTTCTCATAAGATAAAGCAAGAAATATAAAATCAATAGCAGTAAAACCATAATAATAAAAAGAACAGATTATTTCAAAACAGCTGATGAATGGAATACCCAATAATTAAAACTTATATAAAAAATGTATAGACATCAATAAAATATTTCAAAATGGCAGTCACAAAGACCCAATAATTAAAAATAATAAGGGTAAAAAAAAAAAGTTCTGCTCTCCATACCTGGGAATATTGGATTTGCAGATGCCTTGAAATTGTGAATTAGCAGGAGGAGAGGGGGATTTGCTAGCAACTTTCTCCTCTCTCTCAGTCACACATTCTCTCTCACTTACCTAGGCTCTCAATCACACACATATACACAAGCTCTCTCTCTCTCTTTCTCACATACAGGCTCTCAATCACGCACACACACAGGCTCTCTCTCACACTTACATATATGCTGTCCCACACACAAAGGATCTCAATCACACACAGGCTCTCAATCACATACGTATGCTTATGCTCTCTTTCACAAAAACAGGCTCTCAATCACACTTACATACATGCTGTCTCACACACACACACACACATACAGGGTCTCAAAAACAAATGCTCACTCTCTCCCCCTCCCCCACCGAAAAGCAACTAGCGGCAGCAGCAGCAACCTCCTCTTACAACCCTCGCGGTCTCGAGAAAGGAGTCCCATCGGCCGCAGGGGCTGATGTCCATGCCGCACTGCTCTTCTCGTTTGGGCCCATGCACTTGTACCTTAGCATGGTCTCTTCTTCCTGAGCACATGGCCGGTGCTCACCACTTCCTCTTCTGGGCTGTGGGGGCGGGAAGAAGAGAGCATGCCGCTAGTGCGGCTGACTCCAGCTCTCCTGCCACATTCCGCCTGGGCTATCAGCATTTCAAGACTGGGCAGAGGAACAGTTCAAAGTTCACTGGGGCAGGGGGAGCAGCTGAGACAGCGGGGGACAGGGAAGTGTGGTGACACACCGGTTAAATACCACTGCCCTAAACATTTGGATCACAAAACCTCTAGCTTAAGTGGATTTAACTTCAATTTAAATCAGTTAAGACAGTCTGCCACTGAAATCAAGCACTCATTCAATATTTCAACCACCGTAGCCTGACCCGGCCTCACAAAAACAAACAATGTTTTCATTAAAAAATTGGCTATCAAAGCAAAACCCCTGGATGAAAAATGCCAGCGGTGCCAAGTATTACATTGAATATGAGAGGGGCCAAACCTGACTCTTGCAGAATCCTGTGTTGCTTCCGTCGGTCCTTGATGGCTTTATCCCGTTTGCCTCACATTATTCACGGCTCCTCCCGCTTACCTGGGCAAGATGGCTACCACCGCATCTACAAGCCGACCTCTCTGGCATCCTCGGAACGGCTATGGTGCAGCCTCCCACCATTGCTCCTCCAAGGTAGCTACAAAGGTGAGCGCACTCGCAACCCACGTCTTTGTACCACCCTTGGTACAAACCTCGAGGGCGTTCCCTCATGCTGACATCACGCCATCCGGATATATTACCTTCACTCATTTGCTAGCTCCCCGAGTTAGCAAGGACTCGAATCCATTCTTGTCTACGCTACTCTGCCACTTCCGTGCTGCCACAGGAAGCTCTCTCTCTCTCTCTCTGCCCTTTGGGGTATATGCTAACCTGGGTACCCGGTCCTCGGGGACCCTCTGCTTTATTTCAGGTGCCTTACAGGGAACAGGTACTCGCTCCTCGAGGGCCTGCTCACCCTGCCTCGGTGCCTGTACCATCTACAACAGACCTGGTGGAATCGTATATCAACAGCAAACACCTAGTGAGTACTCTAACTCTCAGTCTATCTCATCCACAGTATCTACTCACTGGTAGACCTGCTGCGGAACCTCCTGATGTCATTAAGGAGAGAAGGGCTCCCTCTGCCGAGGTCCCTGAGACTGCAACTACTAGACTGCCTCACTACTGCCACCTCTGGTGGTTCTCTTCAAGCTGTTTAATAAAAGAACCTTGTGCTTGTGTAGTACGAGTCTAGCCCAGTGCTGTGGCTCCTCACGGGGCTCCTCCCCGTGGGCGTGGTCACCTCCACAGCACCCAAGGATCCACAAGCACACATAATTACAATAGATTGCTAACTCCATGGATCCGGCTCAGCTCACTGCGTTGAAGGCCATTCCAGACCTGGCCCAGCGGATCTCCAAACAGCAGACTGCGCTGGAAGGACTGACCGCTGCATTTAATCTACTGCACACACAGATGAACTCGCCTTCTACCTCAGGTAAAGAAGATAAACCATCTGAGGTGACGGTCAAGACTACTGTGCCTCTCGCAGCTCCCACCCGCCTCTCGGGAGAAGTCTGGAGATGCAGAGACTTCATTAACCAGTACCGCATACACTTTGCATTAGAACCTGGCCACTTTCCCACAGCCTTTGTCAAGACCACCTATATCCTGCCATATCTAGATGGATGAGCATTATCTTGGGCCTTTTCGCTGTGGGAGTGCAAGGATCTGATTCTTCATGACCTTGAAGGATTTCTCGAACAAGTCAGTTTTCGATGATCCTGCCCGGTATACCATTGCAGGATCTTCTTTGGTTCACCTGAAACAAGGGCACAAAGAAACCACTAGCTAACTTCGCTATAGAATTCAAGACACTGGTGTCTGAATTATCCTGGGACCCGAGATGCCTGAAGACCCTCTTCCTTGAAAGAATGAGCTCCCGTCTGAAAGAAAAACTCGCCGTTCGTGAAATGCCTGAGTCCTTGGCTGAACTAGTGAAATTGGCAACAAGGATCGATCGCCGACTTCGCGTAAGGTTCAAGAGACCAAGACTTCCAGGAGACCCTTTCTGGGTGAAGTTTGAGTCAAGTCCACACCCAGGCCTATTCCTTCGGTCCCAGCAGCCAGTGAAGAAGAACCTATGCAGTTAGGCCGCAGCCACCTGACATCAAAAGAGAGAAGAACGCGGAAGAAATTAAGGCTGTGTATGTACTGTAGACAAGCTGGTCATGCTGTCCAAATTGCCCTATATGTCCGGGAAACTGACAGACCTAAGTCCTGCGGGAGGACTCTTCTTAGGTTTCATCACTCCTTCTCCTCTGTTCTCTCTTCCTGTATCTTTGATCTGCAGACCTTTAGAGTACCAGACTCTTGCCCTAGTGGACTCCGGGGCAGGAGGCAATTTTATTCTACAACGATTAGTGGAGCACCTACGGATCCCCACTTCCACTATGAAGCCTCCACTACTTCTTTCATCCATCCATGGAGAGCCCTTACCGGATGAAGTATCACTATGCACCAAACCAGTGTGTCTACAGACAGGTTCCCTCCATTCTGAGACCATCTCCTTCTTTGTTTTAGAGAAGGCCATGCACCCTATAGTACTGGGATTATCTTGGCTGCAGCAGCATATGCCTCAATTCAATTGGGCTACACTGGAACTGTCAAGATGGGGTCCAGACTGTCATGATAAATGCCTGATGGAAGTAGCTCCGCTACCCTGTATGCCTACCACCCCAGTAATGCCGGGGTTGCTGCCTCAATATGTATCTTTCCAAGATGTCTTTTCAAAAGAAGCTGCAGATGTACTTCCACCTCACAGACCTTATGACTGCGCTATTAATCTGAAGCCTAATATGGAGCCACCCAAGGGTAGAGTGTACCTCCCTATCCGTGGCAGAAAACAAAGCCATGTCCGAATATATTCAGGAAAACCTCCAAAAAGGCTTTACAAGACTATCCAAGTCCCCTGCTGGTGCAGGCTTTTTCTTTGTGGGCAAAAAGGATGGTACACTACGTCCGTGTATAGATTACAGAGGCCTCAATGAAATAACAATAAAGGACCACTACCTCTGCCTCTGATATCAGAGCTATTTGACAGACTACAAGGAGCTCAAATCTATTCCAAACTGGATCTGAAAGGAGCATACAATTTACTTCGCATTCGAGCTGGTGATGAGTGGAAGACGGCCTTCAACACTCGGGACGGCCACTTTGAATATCTAGTGATACCCTTCGGCCTGTGCAACGCTCCCGGCTGTCTTTCAAAATTTAATGAACGACATTTTCGGGATTTCCTTTATAAGTGTTTTGTTATTTACTTGGACGACATCTTAATTTTCTCTCAAGACATGACCACTCATCTGGAGGATGTTAAGAGAGTACTACAGAGGCTCTGTGAGAGCCATCTTTACACCAAGCTGTCCAAATGTGAATTTTCCAAAAAGCCAGGCTACATTATCTCCAATCAAGGCTTTCAAATGGATCCACAGAAGCTGGAGAGTATCCAGAAATGGGCGCAACCCACCGGGTTAAAAGCTCTCAGACGCTTCTTAGGTTTCACCAACTATTACAGGACCTTCATCAAGAATTACTCTTCACTTACTGTGCCACTTACAGCTATGATGAAGAAAGGTGCCAATGTTGCTAATTGGTCTCCAGAGGCTATAACTGCATTCCAGAAGCTAAAAGATGCCTTAAGCAAGCCATGTCTTCGACACCCAGATCCCTTCAAGCCTTTCATCGTGGAGGTCGACGCCTCAGACGTTGGTGTAGGGGCCATATTAAGCCAGGCTGGTGATTCAAAGGTTTCACATCCATGCTCATTCTTCTCCCGTCGCTTCTCTCCTGCAGAGAGAAATTACGGAATAGGAGATAAGGAGCTTCTAGCATTCAAAGAATGGTGCCCTTGGCTTGAAGGAGTGCAACATCAAGTAACGGTTTTCACAGACCATAAGAATCTGGCGTACCTCCACCACGCACAGCACCTGAATCATAGACAAGCGAGATGGTCTTTGTTTTTCAACAGATTCAACTTTGTGCTCAAGTACCGCCCTGGAGATAAGAATATCAGAGCTGACGCTCTATCTCACTCATTCCTCTCCGAGGACATTCCAGTGGAACCGCAACACATCATTGACCCAGAGAAGGTCATATTGGCAGCTACCCATTCAGTACCTGCAGGAAAGACCATCGTACCAAAGAACCTCAGAAATAAGTTATTGGCTTGGGCCCCCGACTCTAAACTTTCAGGACACCCTGGCCAATGTAGAACCCTGTCTAAACTTCAGACCTATTACTGGTGGTCCACCATGAAGGAAGACACATTCCCCTATGTCGCTTCCTGCGCAAACTGCGCTAAACAGAAGACGCCGCCGGGTCATCCATGGGGTCTACTCCAACCCTTGCCAGTGCCAGAAGAACCATGGACACATATTGCCACAGACTTTGTGGTTGATTTACCATCTTCAAGAGGAAATAACACCATTTGGGTAACTGTAGATCGGTTCTCGAAGATGGCTCATTTTGTGGCTCTCGCAGGCTTACCCACCGCCATGGAGCTCGCCAAGCTATTCATTATGCACATCTTCCGCCTGCATGGCTTGCCTAAGCACATAGTCTCCGATTAAGGAGCCCAATTCACGGCTAAGTACTGGAAGGCACTATGTAAGAAGTTTGATATTTCCCTTGACTTCACATCGGCATATCATTCTCAATCCAACGGGCAAACAGAGAGGATGAACAGAACACTCAAGCAGTTCATTTGTGCCTATGTGAACACTTGCCAGAATGATTGGAGTGAACTGATGCCCTGGGCAGAATTTGCCATTAATTCACATCCAGCAACTTCCGCTGGATCAACACCATTCAAAGTGGTCTACAGACGACTACTACTGCCACCACTTCCACTTCCGTTATCAGTGTGGTCCCCGGCAGCTCAATCTACTGCCAAAGATATCCAACAACTTTGGACTCAGACAAAAGAGATGCTTGTTAAAGCAGGACTTTGAGCAAAGAAAGGATATGATCCTCATCACTGTAAGGCTCCAGACTTCAAGCCTGTTGATAAAGTCTCGCTTTCCACGAAGCACTTAAGACTTAAACTTCCTTCAGCTCGCTTTACTCCGCGTTTCATTGGACCATTTCCCATTCTCCGACAACTGGGCAATCTCACCTACAGTCTGAAGCTACCATATACTTTAAAGATCCACAATGAATTTCAGGTCTCACTATTGAAGCCATTGATCCTTAGTGAGTTCTCCAACAAGATACCTGATGTTACACCTATAGATACAGAAGAAGACATCGAATATAAAGTTGACGCAGTTCTCGATGTGAGAAGACGAGGCAGAGTATGGGAATACCTCCTGTCATGGGATGGGTATGGCCCTAAAGAAAACTCTTAGACACCAATGTCTAATATCCTGGATAAAGAGATGCTACAGGACTTCCCTTACTTGCATCCTCATAAACCAAGACCTGGTAGGAAACAGCGTGGGTGCCCTTTGAAGGGAGGTACTGTTGCATCCGTCAGTCCTCGGCTGCTTCGCCCCGTTTGCCTCACCTTATTCACGGCTCCTCCCGCTTACCTGGGCAAGATGGCTACTGCCGCATCTACAAGCCAACCTCTCTGGCGTCTCCAGAACGGCTATGGTGCAGCCTCCTGCCATTGCTCCTCCTAGGTACCTACTAGGGTGCACATGCGCGTGCAACCCACATCTTTGTACCACCCTTGGTGCGAACCTTGAGGGTGTTCCCTCATGCTGACGTCACACCATCCGGGTATATCACCTTCACTCATTTACTAGCTCCCCGAGTTAGCAAGGATTCAAATCCATTCTTGCCTACGCTACTCTGCCACTTCCGTGCTGCCGCAGGAAGCTCTCTCTCTCTGCCCTTCGGGGTATATGCTAACCTGGGTACTCGCTCCTCGGGGGCCCTCTGCTTTATTTCAGGTGCCTTACAGGGAACAGGTATTCGTTCCTCGAGGGCCTGCTCTCCCTGCCTCGGTGCCTGTACCATCTACAACATACCTGGTGGAATCGTATATCAACAGCAAACACCTAGTGAGTACTCTAACTCTCAGTCTATCTCATCCACAGTATCTACTCACTGGGAGACCTGCTGTGGAACCTCCTGAGATCATCAAGAAGAGAAGGGCTCCCTCTGCCGAGGTCTCTGAGACTGCAACTACTAGACTGCCTCACTACTGCCACCTCTGGTGGTTCTCTTCAAGTTGTTTAATAAAAGAACTCTTGTGTTTGTGTAGTATGAGTCTAGCTCAGTGTTGTGGCTCCTCACGGGGCTCCTCCCCGTGGGCATGGTCACCTCCACAGCACCCAAGGATCCACAAACACACATAATTACACCCTGCATGAAAGTTGTTTCAAAGAAGAGCACTGGGATTTCCAAGAAACTCATTGTGAACGGACAACCTTAAGAAGATATAAACCAAAATATAGAACCTGAAAATCCTACTTGTTCCAGCCACTGTAGTGACAATCTGTGATTCACTATATCAAAAATGTCCAAATATCCAACAGTACAGCGCAAATCTGAACCCCAAAGTGAAATAATCTATATCTCATCACCATCTCACTTCCAAGAAATGTAAATCAAAATCATTACACCTACTACAATTGTGTCCCATCACTAATAGTAACCTTCATGTGGCACTGGGTCCACATCGGAATTTGTGTTTTAAACCCAACTTTAGCGCTCATGTAGTTTTAATCATCGGTCACATTGTGGTTAAATGTCCATATGAAAAGTGAATTCAATGATGTACAAAATAAAATTCCTTTGTGTTATTTAAACCAAAACCAATTTGTACTGTTCTTGATTCCATATGTCACAAATGAATTTCAATGGAAACTGAATTTGTACTTATCTTATAAACATCAAAGATGTGATAGATAAAATGGAAGATATGATTGAGCAAAAGAATCAAGACTCTCTATACGTTGAGAGGTTACATTCAACCCGGCTATGTTTCGGAGAGAAATTCCTTCTTCAGGGGTGTTTATGCTGCTGAAAGCTCCAATACAAAAGCCAAGACATTCTGTGAGTGCTGACATTTGTATAATCTCTGCTCAGAAGGAAATATAGTAGGTGTAATTATTTTGATTTACATTTCTTGGAAGTGAGATGGTTATTTATCAAATATCCAACAGGAAATCAATCCTTCTATAAGCCTGCAATACCATCACATGCAAAAGGACCACCAAGGAAGTTTTGATATTATGCTCTCACCAAACCCTGACTGGTACAGGTGGAAAATATGCTGATCAGATAGAAAAAGCTGCACTTGATAATATCCTACTCTTTCAATGTTTTCCCTTGAAAATGAAAGACTTTACACTAGCTGATAATTATCAAAATTATCCAGATGAAGACTTTGCTTTTTCAAAACTGGGCACACCATAGCCCCTTGCAAGGACTTCGGCAAAACTCCAAGCTCTGTTGTAATCAATAGCTGGCAAAGCAGGCAACAATGCCAATTCAGGATTCATCACAAACTAGAAAGAACAGAGTCCAATCGCTAATAATCTACTCATGCTAACAGCTGTAAATTTATAGAAGGAAGACAACCCTCCCAACTGGATAGATGAATCAGAAGAACCAGCCACAGTACCTAAAGCATTATTTAGACTACTAATTAGGGATGTGAATCGTTTTTTGACGATTTAAAATATCGTCCGATATATTTTAAATTGTCAAAAATCGTTAGGGCCACGATACAATACCAATTCCCCTGATTTATCGTCAAAAAATCGTAAATCGGGGGAAGGGGGAGGGCAGGAAAACCGGCACACTAAAACACCCTAAAACCCACCCCCGACCCTTTAAATTAAACCCCCCACCCTCCCGAACCCCCCCCCCAAATGCCTTAAATTACCTGGGGGTCCAGCGGCACACTAAAACCCCCTAAAACCCACCCCGACCCTTTAAATTAAATCCCCCACCCTCCCGAACCCCCCCCCCCAAATGCCTTAAATTACCTGGGGGTCCGTAGCGGCGGTCCGTAGCTTAAATTACCTCCGTAGCCTTAAATTACCTCCGTAGCGGCGGTCCGTAGCTAAATCGGGGGAAGGAGGAGAGCAGGAAACCGGCACACTAAATAGTGTAGTTTTCAGCCGGCGCCATTTTGCAAAATGGCCGCCGCAAAATGGCGGCGGCCATAGACCAAAACGATTCGACGCAGGAGGTCGTTCCGGACCCCCGCTGGACTTTTGGCAAGTCTTGTGGGGGTCAGGAGGCCCCTCCAAGCTGGCCAAAAGTTCCTGGGGGTCCAGCGGGGGTCCGGGAGCGATCTCCTGCCGCGAATCGTTTTCCGTACGGAAAATGGCGCCGGCAGGAGATCGACTGCAGGAGGTCGTTCAGCGGGGGTCCGGAACGGGGTGGGTTTTAGGGGGTTTTAGTGTGCCGTGTTTTAGTGTGCCGCTGGACCCCCAGGTAATTTAAGGCATTTGGAGGGGGGGTTCGGGAGGGTGGGGGATTTAATTTAAAGGGTCGGGGGTGGGTTTTAGGGGGTTTTAGTGTGCCGGCTCACGATTTTAACGATTTTCACGATACTTTACACACCCAAACGGCAACAATACGATTCCCTCCCCCTCCCAGCCGAAATCGATCGTTAAGACGATCGAGGACACGATTCACATCTCTACTACTAATATATAATATCATTTTTAAAGCATTACTACATATTAGGGATGTGAATCGTGTGATCGATCATCTTAATGATCAATTTTGGCTGGGGGGGTCTTAGGCCAGCAGGTACCATTAGCCCCTATGCATGTTTTATTAAATTTACTACCAGACTTAACTGTTCACAAATGATCTTTAATCCACCAAATCATATTATCCACTCGTTGTGAATGAGCTTTATATTGGAAATCAAGTGATATCCCAGTCTTGGAAAATGTTATAGATACTAGAACTGAAAAAATATGTCTCTTATATAAACTAACAGCAGTTAAGAATCATCAATTAACTAAATTTAATAAGATCTGGAATCCATTTTTTAAATGGCAGGCAGAGAACGCTCTTAGTTTACAAATTAGATGTCAGTTGTGCTCGCTCCTGTAGATTGTATATCTGTCTAGAAAAGCATTTATAGATAATTGGACTATATATGGATCATATGCTCCCATTAGCTGTAATAACTATGTTCATTTGGGTGGGGGGGGGGCAGGGAATAATTGTTTTACATGGGGTTTTTTTGCATAACACTAAATGTAGTTGATGATGAACATTGTGATTGTAGAATACCTGTTTTATTTGACGGTGAAAATAAGCATTAAAATAAAAAAATTCTAGTAAGCTGAAATTAGGATGATTATCAGCCTTACTGAGCTGATATGAAAGAAATGTTTTCTTTGCTTCCCTTACTCCCTCCTTAAAGCAAGCAATCTGGGTTTGGCAACCAAGCAGCCTGTCAGAGATTTGGCATAGCATTGATGATAGAAGTGTCAATACCAAGCAACTATTCCATGGAATGTATGAAGAGAGAGAAGTTCCTTAGGTACTCAGAGAATCAATCAGAGACCAAGAAAATGTGGCAGAAAGATACAGAAATAATTCCAAATGTATTAAGAACATAAGAACATGCCATACTGGGTCAGACCAAGGGTCCATCAAGCCCAGCATCCTTTCCAACAGTGGCCAATCCAGCCATAAGAACCTGGTAAGTACCCAAAATCTAAATCTTTCCCATGTTACTGTTGCTAGTAATAGCAGTGGCTATTTCCTAAGTCAACTTAATTAATAGCAGGTAATGGAGCACTGGATGGCCGGCGCCATCTTTAAAAATGGTGTGGGCCATCCAGTGCTCCTACCATGTGACAGGGGCCGGCCAATGGCATGGATACCCTGTCACATGGTAAGGGCAAAGGGCCATCGGCGCCATTTTGATTAGTAGCAGCCGACGGCCCAGGAGCGAGAGATCGCTCCTGGGACCCCCACTGGACCACCAGGTACCTGTAAAATGTTTTTGGGGGGGTCAGGAGGGTGGGGGAAGCTAAGGGATTAGTTGTAAAGGGTCGGGGTAGGTTTAGGGGTTATTTTTGTGTGAGGTTTTTCCCGCCCTCCCCCAAAATGATAAGAGAAAACCCCACGAACAATATCGTGGGGTTTTCCTATCATTTTGGGGGAGCCCCCGATTTCTGACGATTTTGAAAATATTGTATGATATTTTCAATCGTCCGAAGCCCGATTCACATCCCTACAATTTACAATAATAAATACAACAGGCTATGACTAACCCCACCCTTCCTCTCACAAAGGCCAGTAGGATTCCTCTCCTGCTTCCTGCACCTGATTGACCCTTCTAGTTCAGAAGAATCAATCAGCTATGGCAGCAGCTCAGCAAGCCTTCCTTTCTATCTGCCCACCGGAGTCAGAGAAGAAAAAGAGAAGCGGCAGTGGGGGAGGAAGTCTGATCACTGCTCTTCCCACTTGCTTCTCTCTCCTGTCGGGAACCTGAATGTCAACTGGCTCTGGAGGCGGGGGTCCCCAGTGCAGCTGCCTTCCGGTACCCCAGTACCTCCACTTCTGCATCATATTCATTTGCAGGGTCAACCTTTAAGTGCATTTCTTTTGCACAGTAGATTAAAGCCACTGTTTTCCACATAAAATTACATTCTATTAAAATAAGTTCAGTGGAAAAGGAACCTTCGATTCTACAAAAATTAATTAGGCCTCCTGCCTGCCTGCCAAACTGAGGGAAACTGAAGAACTTTCATCTTCACATTTTCCTGTTTATATATATCTGACCCCCATGTGACCCTTATGGGATTAGGAAGTTGACCTCAGTAAAGATGCTGCTGGGTAGCTTGTACTAAACATGTAGATCCCAGCTGTTAAAAAATGAAATTTGGTCTACCATCTGGTGGACAGATCACAAAGATGCACATAAATCACACAAACATATGATCCAAAAAATCAGTTTTCCCATGACTCTAGAGCCAGGGGCAACAAATAATAATAATCATAATATTGATTTTCACTACAAGTATAATAGAAAAGCAATAAACCATGACCAAGAGCGACAGGGCGGAGTAATGAAAGGATGGATATGAGCAATCAGGCTAAAGTGCATAAGAGTCTACTACAAGCTCAGCTACAAGAGCTGCTATTTTAGCTCTCTGATAAAGTTTTGGTTTAGAACTAATAGACCACAGGTTAATATTCCAGGCTTCAATGCTGGAAAATAGGTTGTGAAACTGCTGCATGTTCACTGAGCATAGAACCTTCATACCAAGTCACTAGTTATCTATGAATTTGTTACAAAATGTATTTACTAGGGATGTGCATTCGTTTTCAACGAATATGCAATCCGCAACGCATAAGTCCCTATTCGTTGTATTCGTGGGTTCGCGAAACGCATGGCAATCCACCACGAATAAAACATATCATATTAGTTTCATTCTTTTGGTTCGCAGTGATTTCTTAGCGGCCGTTTGAAATAGGAGAAGGCCATGTAGGAGTATCCATGGCAAAAACCAGCCTTTTCCTATGAGTCATAAGTGACCTCACAGCCCTGTCATAGAGTGGGTCAGATAGGTTGGCAAGGAGACAAGAATGCAACCTATCAGAGCTAAGCATTTTTCTAATGCAGCCAATGCCGTTCTCACTCAGTGCTCTGTGACGCTGTTCCTGATGACGCTATACTATTTATACCTTAAGCACGGGGCGTGCCATGCTCTTTCTTTGCGGGGGTGGTCTGGGGAGGTAGCTTTACTCAGAGCTAGTCTGAGTGTCTCAAATCTGTATTCAATTGCTAGCTACTTGGATAGAATTTTCTATTGAAAAAGATATTTCTTCGTTTGTACTGCTGTGTCAACCAGGCTTTGTTTATTTATATTTACAATTTTTTATTATCCAGTATAATGTAAAGCTTACAAACAGTATGTTAAATAGAGATAAGAACAGCAGTACAAACATATAGGCAAATACAGAACCTTTGTTTTGCTTCCTAAATATAAAATACATAACAGTTCCAGTGTAGTATCTTTTCCTCAGGTTAAGAACATAAGAACATAAGAACATGCCATACTGGGTCAGACCAAGGGTCAATCAAGCCCAGCATCCTGTTTCCAACAGTGGCCAATCCAGGCCATAAGAACCTGGCAAGTACCCAAAAACTAAGTCTATTCCATGTTACCATTGCTAGTAATAGCAGTGGCTATTTTCTAAGTCAACTCAATTAATAGCAGGTAATGGACTTCTCCTCCAAGAAGTTATCCAATCCTTTTTAAACACAGCTATACTAACTGCACTAACTACATCTTCTGGCAACAAATTCCAGAGTTTAATTGTGCGTTGAGTGAAAAAGAACTTTCTCCGATTAGTTTTAAATGTGCCACATGCTAACTTCATGGAGTGCCCCCTAGTCTTTCTATTTTACGAAAGAGTAAATAACCAATTCACATTTACCCATTCTAGACCTCTCATGATTTTAAACACCTCTATCATATCCCACTCTTCCCTAGTAATCCCCCTCCCCTTGCCATTTCTCAGAACCTCCTCATACTATCAGTTATGCTATTCCATCTGTGTTATGAATGCGCTGCCCGCGGGTCCCCCCGCGAGCAGGCACGGACTCACCATGCAGCTGTTCTCTTCGCCGACGCAGCAGGATGCCGCTGTCGGCCTGCCCACGCAGCCAGGAGGCCGCCCTGCTTTCTTCTTCGCTCCGTGGTCGGAGCCGCGGCCTCCCACGGGGCTGGGAGTGCCCCCGACGTCATCAGGATCTTTGCAGCTGGAGGCCGCAAAAGCCCCGGTGTTTCCTGGCGGCTGGAGCCGCCCTCGGGGCCTCTTGCAGCGGCTGGAGCCGCTGCATTCGTCGGAGCCTGCGTCCAGGCTCTCTCCTGCCTCCTCTCAGCGTCTGACGCTGCCGGCGTGCAGACGCTATGCAGGCCGCTGTCCAGGGTCCTGCACAGTCCTGCTCCTGCTCCTTAGACGCGCGGCCGCGTCTCTCTTCAGTATTTAAAGGGCCAGACACAGGAAGTGTCTGGGCCCCCCCTAAAGACTGTTTCCTGCCTGAGCCCTATATAGGGCTGCTTCGTTTATTCTGCCTCGCCTTGCATCGTGGTCAGTCTTCACTCTGGAGGCTCCGGCCTGCCAGAGACTATGTAAGGTCTTCTTCTCGGAGCTCCGCACTTTGATGTTTCGTTCCATGTTCCTTGTTCCATGTTGTGCCTGAGGTCCATGTCCAGGTTTCTTCGTCTTCGTCCTGGTGTTCCTGCCTTCCTGATGTTCTTGCCTTCACTCCGCCTCGTCCTCGCTCTGGAGCCTTCTGGTACCGGTAGGCCGGGGAGTCCCTCAAATGCAGTATTCCTGGGTGGGCTGCCTGCCGGTGGACGGTTGTCCTGTGCTCCTGAGCCGTGAAGCCTGATGTGTGTTCCTGCGCTGTCCCGCTCACATCGTGGTCCGCGACCAGCCTTGGGGCTATGTAGGGCACGTAACGGACAGGGTGGTCCGCGACTCAGTCCCGCGGGTGGCCTGAGTAGGGCACCCTGAGAGACATTGCCAATGTCCATGCCTTGTGTCTTGCCTTGATGCCATGTGTCTTCGTCTGCCTTATCCAGCCATGTGTCTTGCCTTGGATGCCGTCCACATCATCCCAGCCATGTATCCTCGCTTTGGATGCCGTCTGCATCAACCTCGTCAAGTGTCTCGTCTGCGATGCCGTCCGCATCGATCCTGGTGTCTTGTATCCACAGCCCTGGTGTCACGTCTTCTGCCAAGTGTCTTCGTGTTTGTGATGCCGTTGCATCAACTCCAGTGTTTCCATGTCAAGGCCCGTCTGCCCTCAACCTCAGGCCAGGCCTGCTGCTCCATGCTGCTCGCAGCAGGTCCGAAAGGGCCCGGAATGGTCGGAGGACCATTCACCTTCCAACATCCTCGGATGTTTGGCCATGGGAGCTTGCCGGCCTGGCAGAGGGTAGAGTGTCCAGCCACGCAGAGCCACCGTCAACCCTTGGTTCGGCCCTGGATGGCTGGGGTCGGGCCGAGGCCCATGGGCACACTAAAACCACCGAAACATAACAATCTGTACTATGTATTGAATCAGCGGTGTCCACATCCTATAAAATTTGCATATGGTGTCTCACCTATGGGCCATTCATTTCTCCATATAATTGTCTTAATTTGCATAGAGCTGTGTGAGTGTGCCTGGGTTCGTACATTTCCACTGAGCGGCGATCACTAGTCTAGCAGCAGTAGTAAGATAATAAAACATTTTTTGTTTTTCATCATCTAGACCTGGATAGGGGAGTCTGAGTAACCAGAACTCCGCTTGTAAGAGAACATGAACTCCCCACACTTTATCCACCAATCCTTGACAAGCACTCCAAAACCCCTGCAGCTTAGGACATTGCCACCACATATGCCAATAGGTACCTCTCTGGGAACACTGTTGCCAGCAATTAGGTGAACGGCCTGGGCACCATTTGGCCACTCACTACTGGGGAATAATGCCAGCAATAAAGAAGTTTGTATCTATTCTCCATCATGGATGCGGACATTGAAAATTGGCCTAGAGCCTGAAAACATACCTCCCAGTTGTTGCGATCCCAGTGAGGGCCCAGGTCCCGGTCCCAAGCCAACAGATGGGTTGCTCTCCCATCCGTGGTATGTATCAAAAACCGTTAAAGCTTAGAAATCCCTTTTCGAAAGTGTTGTGCCTAAAGGCAATACCCTTCAAACATCGAACGTGGACTGCTTAAATCGGAACAGGGCCCCGGGGATCCCAAAAAGTGTTGCAGCTGGGCATATGCTAAAAAATCAGTGATAGGTATCTGAAACTTGTCCTGTAACTCTCTAAAGGGAACCATCTCTTGGCACCAAACCTGTCCTAAATGTGTTAAACCCCGAGATTCCCAGCGCTTAAACATCAGGTTTTTCTGTCCCTCAACGAAATCCCGAAGGTGTCGGATTGGGGACAGGGCAGAGTAATTTTTGTTGCCTATCAATTTGTGTTTCCATTTTTTCCAGACCATCAGAGATGTCTGGATGCTTAAAAGAAAGGATTTCAATTCCCTAGGGGTGCTGGTCATTGGCCAGAATAAAGCCGGGATGGTGTACCCCCCATCATTTGGCTCTCAATCCCAACCCATTGTTTAGGCGATTATAAATCATGGCTATCGACAATGAATTTTAATTGAGCTGCGGCATAATAGTGTACTAGGGAAGTTAGTCCCAAACCTCCGTCTCTACGCGTTTGGCTGAGAATCAGACGGAAGACCCTTGGGGGTCTTCTACGCCATATAAAGGCAAACATTTTATGCTGAAGAGGTCTCAGGTCTGCCACAGAGAGACAAGATAACATCATCTGCATAGAGAATAATTTTATGTGTCTCTCTGCCAGACTGGATCCAATATACCTCTCTTTCCCTCCTAATCCACTCCGCCAAGGGTTCTAGGCTAAGAGCAAAGAAGAGCGGCGAAAGTGGGCAGCCCTGCCTTGTACCCCTCCGAATTTGAAAAGGCACCGAAAAGCCATGATTTATCTTAATACATGCAGATGGCTCATGATAGAGTGCCTGAATCCAAACTGCGAAGGGGCCCCCTAGACCCATCTTCCACAAAACAGCAAATAGATAGGGCCAGTGTTATAATTAGTGAGGTTTGGGTGGACCCTTGGACACTGTAGCAGCTGACCATGCCCACGAGGGGAAGCTTAGGACACACAAATCAGAGATTGATCTTTTATGAGACAATGTGGTGAAGCCACCAGAGGTGGCAGTAGTGAGCAGCAGAAGTAGCCCGGCTGGGCTAGTATCCCTCAGGCGCTGGAAAAGCGACTCCTCTGGTAGCAGAGCTGTAGTGGAGAGAACTGAGAATAATGAGTACAGTGGAATATGCACAGAGCCCCAGTATGGAGAACCCCAGGATAGGGAGAGCAGGCTCTCGAGGAGCGAGAACATGATCCCTGAGAGCTGAGAGGCTTGAAGGTAATGTACTCACACAGCGGTTCCACGTAGGAGATGGCACTAGGGCTGGAACGGAGGCAGGCCCTCGAGGAATGAGTACCTGGTTCCAGGGAAAAGCTCTGAGGTGAAGATGGTAGTACTCACTGGTGTTTTCAGCGTCTAGGGTCATAAAGATCGCCGGGGCATTAGTGGATTTAGCGATGTGTATTAAATCTATTATCTTTGGGATATTATCAGATCTCGCTCTACCCGGCAGAAAGCCTGCTTGATCAGCATGAATAAGTGTCTCTATATAACCACTCAATCAAAATGCTAAAATTTTGGCCAAGATTTTTAAATCAACATTTATGAGTGAGTTAAGTCGGTATGAGGCGCAGCTATTAGGGTCCTTTCCCGGCTTGGGAATAAGTGTAATTCCTGCCATATTCTCATGCGGGAGGAGTGTTGCCCCTTCCCTCAATTTATTAAACATGGCTACTAATGGGCCCCGTAATAAGTATATTTTTTATTAAAAAAAGAGGCGTGAACCCATCTAAGCCTGGTGACTTCCCGGACTTTAAATCCTTGATAGCCCAATCGATCTCAAATAGGGATATCGCTTGTCTAATTGGCGTTGGCCCTCCATTGACAGCTCTGGTAGAGGGATGGGCTCCAAAAAAGTCACAATCTCTTCCTCAGATGGAGTCATCTCCAGCTGATATAACTCCTCATAGAACTCCAGAAACCTGGGCCTGATCTCCGGTTGTTGCAATAGCATCGTTCCCTGTTTAGCCTTAATGCGATATATCATTTCTCTATTTCTTTTTATCTGTAGGCGTCTGGCCAGAAGTTTACTATGCTTGTCGCCAAATTCATAGTGCCACTGTTTGAGGATATCTAAGGAAAAGGCTATGTCCGCCGCATCTAGGGCTGCATCTCTTCCCACTTTTAAGTTACTAATCGAACTGGAAGGGACCCCGGATTCCCCTTATGTCGTCCTTCTTGTAATAGAATTGCTTTCTTGGCCCATTTCTGCTTTTTATGATAGGAGGCTATATTAATAAAATGGCCTCGTAGGACCGCTTTCAGGCCCTCCCATTGTGCAATAGGAGAAGATAGGTCTCAATCACTTCAGTGATATGATCAAAATATTTTGGCTCATGCAATAATGAATCATTGAGCCTCCAGAATTTCCTTCCAGTATCTGATGTCAGATTCACCGCCTAACTAACTGGGGCATGGACTGACCAGGTGATAGGCTCGATATCTACCCTGGATGTATCTCCCACACGATCCTTAGTTATGAGAAAATAATCAATTCTGGTATATGAGTTGTGGGCATGTGAATAAAAGGAATAATTTTGACTATGGGGAAAATACAGCCTCCAAATACCTACCAAGTTGCTGGTCTTCATAAAATGTTTCATGGTCTTACGCGCTCCATGTGACCCTGAAATGGTCTGTGCAGAAGTATCTACGGATGGGGAGAAGGCAATATTAAAATCTCCTGCCACAATTATATGCTGCCCAGGAAAGTGGTTGGTTTCTTTTAGTACTTCTTCTAAAGTCTCCCTTTGCTGAGTGGGTCTGCAATAAACATTCACTAACACCAGTTCCCGATCATGAATTATGACTTTAAGGAGGAGAAAACGGCCTTGAGGGTATGCATATGACTTGGAGACTTGTACCAATAATCCTTGTGCAAAGAGGATTCCCACTCCATTATATCTCCTTTGATTTGTGGCTGGAGCATAGTATTGAAGGGGATACCTCTTTGAGACCATGACTCTTTCATGACAGCGACGGAGGTGAGTTTCCTGGAGGAAATTTGGGACGGGGGCTCAAGGCACCGAAAGCGTTGTTTGATATGTGCCTTCAACATGAGTAAACATGAGAATGATTAGAGGCCAGGACAGACTGCTCTTATTGGGGATCTGCTTTCAATCCATATCTTAGTAACCTCCCCTTCATTGGTTAGTCTGAATGAGGGGGGGCCTCACAGTTCCCAGGATGCTATCAACACCCTGGGTCTCTCTTTCACTCTGCTATTTCAACACGCGTGGGATGCCGTGGGAAAGAGGTCTAAACCTCCGAGGCCCTTAGTGTGGTGGTGAGGATGCTCAAAACAGTCATTCAAATGTACCCACTTCTCTCTCACTAACCAATGGATACTCATAGCAGAAAAGTTCAATCGGCTGGGAAAACGCCAAAAACCACAGCAAGGAGCCAGAAAACGGATAAAGACATTTACTTTATCTTAAAAAACACAATCCAGGCCAATATTACAAAAACCATAAACGGTAGAACAAAAATAATGATCAGAAAAGTCATGGTGCAGACTCTAACTCTTTGTCCTCTCACTGTATCAATGTCCAGAACTCCTTCCCCATAGAGGACAGGAAAATTCTCCTCTTTTACTATCAAAAACTAAAGGGAGGACAAATCTTCCTTCCTTATGTAACCCCTGCTTGCAGTTGGCATTCGTGCAGGGGCTCACGGGGTCATTTATGCACCTCACACACTCTCGCAGTTCTCTTAGGCCTCAGGGCAGGATTCTATTCTGGTGGCGGTGGGGGTTGGGGAAGGAATCTTTCTTTTAAGGCCCAAAGTGGCAGCGATGAAAGTTCTCAGACCTGGGAGAGGTATCCGTTTTTCTGCCTTTGAGGCTGTGAGTGTCATCCAGGGGCGGATTGGCCTCTCGGGCTTCGGGCATGCCTCGGTGGGCCGGTCAGGCCAGTCACATGACTGGTGTTGAGGTCCCATGCCTGCGGAGCTGCTACAATCAGTACAAGGCCTTGCAGCTGCTCTCCTGGCAGAGTAGGAGCCTCTTGGTTCACTTTGTTTTGCTTTTTGTTTTGGTTTTTTCCCCCCGCAACTCCATGGGCCTGCCCTTTGTTTCTCTGACTCCCATCGTGGCTCCAGCCACGGCTCCATGGATCTGCCTTTTGCTTTTTTGCTTTTTTTTTGTCCCATGGCTCCATAGGTCTGCCTTTTGTTTCTCCGACCCCCACCATGGATCCATTGGCCTGTATTCCCCCCCCTCCCCCCCCACTCATGACGCCTTTGATGCAGTATAGGACTAACTCCCTCCTCCCCTCATCACCGCAGAGGTGGGAAACATTCCTGCCGCATCTTTTCACTCCAGTCCTGGCATCCTGCCAATGTCTCTGTTGCGGTAGGCAGCAGGCAGACTGCCCGCTGCTTCTTATCAACCAGCTGAAGGTCTCTCCTTGAGCTCTGCTGCCTGCCGGTCCCCACCTTATGTTGGGACTGCAAATAAATAATAACACTTCCGCCCCCACACACATCAGGGCTTTCCTGTCCACCTCTTCCCACACCAGCACCATCAGCAGATGTCCTTGTCTGGATTCCCCCTGACCACTAATGTAAGTAAAAATACATTTTTTAATATATTCAGAGGAGGTTGGAGAAAAGAGTGAGTGTCAGTGAGCGTGTACTTACATGTGTGAACATGAAAGCCATGTGTGCAAGGGAGCATGCATATTTGTGTGTGCCAGCATGTGCGAGTGAACATGCATGCGTGTGGGAGAGTGTGTGCCAGCAAGGGTGCATAGGAGCAGGCATCTATGTTAGTAGGTATGTGTGTCACCAGGCATGTGTGAGTGAACATGCATGCGTGTGTGTATGTCAGGGAGTCAGTATGTGTCAGACTGTGAGGGAGCATGTGTGTGTCAGAGAGCGTATGAGTTAGAAATCATGAGGGAGTGTGTGTGTGTGCGTGTCAGAGCATGTATGTAAGGAAAGAGAAAGTATGTGCACCTCCACACCCACTCCACAACAATTTCAGGATGACTGGAAATTAAAAGTTCCCAAGTTTATAAATTAGAGGATTTATTAATTCTTACTGGTTTTAATTACTGGGTGTTATATGATGTGTCTGCTGTTTAAAAATATTTATTGGTGTTTGAGAAATTTTTAAACAATTATATATAAGTTTTTAATTATTGGATGTTCTATTCATCAGCTGTTTTGAAATATTTATTCTTTTTATTTGTATGCTTTTTCTATTACCGATGATTTATATTTCTTGATTTCATTGTTTAATGTTTTATGAGGAATGGTGATGTTTCTGTTTTCCCTTGTTCCACTTCATACAGAGTCTGCTTTCTTGCAGTTTCCTGCCGTACAAAATGGCGCCGGCCATACGCCGTATGGTCGGCGCCATTTTGCCGTACGGCAAAACAATTCGAGTTTAGGAGGTCGTTCCCGGACCCCCGCTGGACTTTTGGCAAGTCTTGTGGGGGTCAGGAGGCCCCCCCCAAGCTGGCCAAAAGTCCCTGGGGGTCCAGCGGGGGTCCGGGAGCGATCTCCTACGCTCCTGACGTCGGGGGACAAAAAAACAAAATGGCGCCGGCGCTACCTTTGCCCTGCTGTCATATGACAGGGCAAAGGTAGCGCCGGCGCCATTTCTACAACGCACCGGAGGCCCGAGAGTAAAAGATCACACCGGGACCCTTCCTCTGGACCCCAGGTAATTTAAGGCATTTTGGGGGGGTTCGGGAGGGTGGGGGATTTATTTTAAAGGGTCGGGGTGGGTTTTAGGGATGTTTTAGTGTGCCGGTTTTCCCGCCCTTCCCCAATTTACATGATATTTTAAAAAACAAAACCGCGACGATAAGATTCCCTCCCCCCCAAGCCGAAATTGATCGTTAAGACGATCAATCACACGATTCACATCTCTATTGTAGATTAAAAATCCACCTTTGTTGCCGTTGCCTGAGCCGCTTAACTCTGTCACCTCCTCTTCAATGTGGCAATACTATCTCTAGCACTGTCCACTGTATGTCTTCAAATGTGTGATTAAGTTCTTTAAAATGTGCCACAAGGGGTGCTTCTATTTTACCTGTTTTCAAGCAACTTTTATGCTCTGTCAATCTTGTGCGAATCTGACGTTTCATCATTCCAACATAGATCAGCTGGCACGGGCAGTATATTGCATACACCGCAAAGGATGTTTGACAATTAAATTCAGTTGGCAGTGTAATTGCTTGGCCCGATGAAACTTTAATCGCAGCTTGTGTAGATTGAAGTGGGCAAAAGGAACACTTTAAATATGATCTCACAGACTCTGTCACTGTAGAAGGATTGTGACAGCTAGTGTGCACCACGTGATCTTTTATATTTAAACCTCTAGAAAAGGCAATTCTGAGTGGTTCTTTAAACAAAGGATGGATTTCTTGAAAATGGCCCACTGCTTGCGAATGGCTCTACTCACAGGTGTGGAGGCCAGTGTATTCTCAGTACCAGAGTCTGTTGGTTCGATTCCCCTGTTGAAGGTTTTGGTAAAAATAAATAATCCCTATTGGCGTATAGAGCTCGTCGATATGCTGTTTTAACGCATCATACAGGATATCCTCTTTGCAAAAAGCGATCTGCCATTTGTTTAGCTTGAATTTTGTAGTCAGCATGATTCTGTACACAGTCTCCTTAATCGCAAGAACTGACCTATAGGGAGGTTAGTTTTAAAAGTGACTAGGTGAAAGCTGTCATATCGTAACAAGTTATTCCTTTCATTCTTTTTTCGAAATATGCTGGTTTTTAAGGGCTGGTCATGTTTGGAAATCAAAATATCAAGCAACGCTACCTGCTGGTAGTGGAAATTGATGGTAAATTTGAGACATGAGTCCAGATTATTTAGCCAGGAGTGAAATTCCAGTAAAGTAGATTGTGGGCCATCCCAAATGATGAAAACGTCATCTATGTATCTTTTCCAGCACTTCAAATGCTGACTCCATGCACAATCATAGATGTAAGATAGTTCGAAGGCAGTGACAAAAATATTTGCCACATCCGGCACCCATGGCCGTTCCTCGGATCTGTAAGAAGAACTTTTCTTCGAACATGAAATAATTTTTACTGAGTGCCAATTTCAACATCTCAATAATGTATTCTGTAGGTATGCGTTGTGGCTGAGGACGTGATTCTAACACCTTAGTAACTGCTGATACAGCTTGGCCTCAAAGCAACCCCGCGATGAGGAGGTATGCTGCCTGACTTGACCTCTGGCCCACCTCTGGTATCTCCTGTTTGCTGCCATCCCTGACCTTGGCCTGTCTTTGGACTCTCATCTGACTGCCCACCCTAGGGACCCACCTAAGGCCTGCTGGTCGCCAGAACCCAAGGGCTTAACCTGCGAGGAAGGCAGCTAGTATAGGTGAAACTCCAGTCCATCCTGCCACAGGGTGCGCCCTCTAGCTGTCGGTGTGGGCCTTGTGGGCTTGGCCACTAGGCCTGAGCCAACCATGCCACAGCACTAAGGGCCATCCAATACTTAGCTCATTGCACTGGTTAAAACATAGGAAACAGAGAGTAGGATTAAATGGTCAGTTTTCTCAATGGAGAAAGGTAAACAGGGATCTGTACTTGGACTGGCATTTTTAATATATTTATAAATGATCTGGAAAGGGGAACGGCAAGTACAGTGATCAAATTTGCAGATGACACAAAATTATTCAGTGCTGTTAAATCGCAAGCAGACTGTGATACATTACAGGAGGACCTTGTGAGACTAGATGACTGAGCATCCTAATGGCAGATGAAATTTGATGTGGACAAGTTCAAAGTAATGCACATAGGGAAAAATAACCCATACTGAGGTCACACGATGTTAGGTTACATATTAGGAGTTACCACCCAGGAAAAGGATGTAGGCATTATAGTGGACAATACATTGAAATCATCAGCTCAGTGTGCTGTAGTGGTCAAAAAAGGAAACAGAATTTTAGGAATTAATTTGAAAAGAATAGTGAATAAATCAGAGAATGTCATAATGCCTCTGTATCGCTCTATGGTGAAACTGCACCTTAAGTACTGTGTGCAATTCTGGTCATTGCATCTCAAAAACAATACAGTTGCACTAGAAAAGGTACAGAGAAGGGTGACCAAAATTATAAAGGGAATGGATTGTTAAAGAAGTTAGGGCTGTTCAGCTTGGAGAAGAGATGGCTGAGGAGGAATATGACAGAGGTCTTTAAAATCAGGAGAGGACTAGAATGGATAAATATGAATTGGTTATTTACTCTTTCAGATAATACAAGGACTAGGGGCACTCCATGAAGTTAGCGAGTAGCACATTTAAAACAAATCAGAGAGCATTCTTTTTCACAACACACAATTAAAATCTGGAATTCATTGCCAGAGGATGTAGTAAAAGGAGTTAGAATAGCTAGGTTTAAAAAAAGGGTTGGACAAGTTCCTGGAAGAGAACTCCATAAACTGCTATTAATCAAGTTGACTTAGGAAATAGCCACTGATTTATTTGATGTTTGGGTATTTTCCAGGGATTTGTATCCTGGAAACAGGATGCTGGCTTGATGGACCCTCAGTCTGATGCAGTATGGCAACTTCTTATGATCTACTTTTTGTGCTTTGCCACTGTCAGAAACAGGATGCTGGGGTCGATGGACCTTTGTTCTAACCCAGCATGGCCATTTTTATATTCTTATGTAAATGTGGTACTGTAGATATGCCACAAAAGTATAGCATTTTTACTGCAAAATTGCATATCATGTTAACAGTATCTACCTTCCAGATGCCACAGCAAATTAGGGGCCTTGGTCATGACTAGGTATAGGACATGTCAGGGAGGTTGCTATAAATGATTGTTTCTTGAAACAGCTGCTCCTGAAACCAACAAGAGGGGGAACAACTGTAGATCTAGTCCTCAGTGGAATGCAGGGCCTGGAGCAAGAGATAATGGTGTTGGAGTTGCTTGGCAAAAGTGATCGTGACACAATCAAATTTGACAAAATTACTGGAGGGAGAATAATAAATAAAACTAAGTATTATCATCATCTTCATTGTTTATGTAGCCTGCCAGCTTTTCAACTAGCATCATGTTATTTTACAGCCATATGCTTTAGTATGGTAAAACCGCATGGTGGCAGCCAGTGCCAATGTATGACCAGATCCTTTGGGGCAGGAGCATCTGGGGCTCCTGCTTCCTGGGAGATTCCCAAGGAACACAATACTTCCTAGGAGATCCCCAAGGAACACAACAATCAAAGCATGTACACTCTGGTTTACTGCACAAAGCCCATTAAATCACAGTCTTAATCAACCCTGGCAGCAAGGTACCCTGGATCAGGCACATCCTCCTTGGGTACTTCCCCTGGTACCAGAACTTCCAAATACAGCTCTTTTAAATTCAAAGGACAAGCAGATGAACCTCTGGCTCAGGGGTCGGGAACCCATGGCTCGCGAGCCAGATATGGCTCTTTTGAGGGCTGCATCTGGCTCGCAGACACGTGTCGCCATACTTCGCGGTTCCCCGCTGACCCAGCTGCTCCCCGGTCCTCCGCAGCCCGGGCTTAAAATGCTGTCAGCCCGGGCGGAACGCGGCAGGACAGCTGGAGTCAGCGGCACCGGCGTGCTCTCTTCTCCTCCCCCCCCCCCCCCCGCGGCCCGGAAGAGGAAGTGGAGAGCATCGGGTGCCTGCGCGGGAAGAAGAGACCACACTAGCGTGGTCTCTTCTTCCCCGCAGGCACCCGATGCTCACCACTTCCTCTTCTGGGCCGCGGGGGGGAGGAGAAGAGAGCACGCCGACTGGAGTCATCCGGGTGCCTGCGCGGGAGTCATCGGGTGTCAGCCGGGTGCCAGCGCTGGAGTCATCGGGTGCCTGCGCGGGTCTTCCCGCGCAGGCACCCGATGCTCTCCACTTCCTCTTCTGGGCCGCGGGAAGAAGAGAGCACGCCGGTGCTCGCTTCTTCCCGCGGCCCGGAAGAGGAAGTGGAGAGCACCGGGTGCCTGCGCGGGAAGAAGACTGCAGCGCGGCTCGGAGGAAAATGAAAATCTTCAACCGCGGCCGATGGGACTCCGCCTTCGCCTCCGCGAGGGCTGAAAATGAAGGAGGTTAGCGTTGGGAGGTGGCTGCTGCTGCCGCGAGTTCCCGGGGGGGGGGGGGGGAGAGAGAGAGTGAATGAGCGAGCAAGCATGTGTGTTTGAGATCCTGTGTGTGTGAGTGAGAGATTGCATGTATGTGAATGATTGAGAGCCTGTATATGTGAAAGAGAGTATGTCTGTGATTGAGATCCTGCCTGTGAGAGAGAGAGCATGAATGTAAGTTTACCATTGGGAACCTGTATGTGTAAGTTTGTAATTGAAAACCTGTTTGTTTGAAAGAGTATGTGTGTATGATTGAGATCCTTTGTGTGTGAGAGAGATCATGTGTATGTATGATTAAGAGCCTGTGTGTATAAGTAAGAGAGAGATCATGTGTGTCTGTGTCTGATTGACAGCTGGTTTAGGTGATGGAGCATGTGAGTATGTGATTGAGAGCCTGTGTTTAAATGAGAGAGAGAGACCATGTGTGTCTGTGTGATTGAGAGCTGATTTAGGTGAGGGAGCATGTGAGTATGTGATTGAGAGCCTGTGTTTAAATGAGAGAGAGAGACCATGTGTGTCTGTGTGTGATTGAGAGCTGATTTAGGTGAGGGAGCATGTGAGTATGTGATTGAGAGCCTGTGTGTAAATGAGAGAAAGAGAGGACATGTTTGTAAGCATGTGAATGAGAGTCTGTGTGTGAGAGAAAAAGACAGCATGTATTTATGTGATTGAAAGCCTGTGTGTGTGTAAGCGTGAAAAGATAGACAGCATGTGTGTAAATGTGTAATTAAGAGCCTATATAAGTGAGAGAGAAAAAACATTTGTATATGTGAGTGACTGAGAGCATGTGTGTATAGGTGTGTCATTGAGAGCCAGTGTGAGAGAGAGCGCTGGTATGTGACTGAGAGAGGAGAAAGTTCCAAGCAAACCACCCCACCTCCTGCTAATTCAGAACAATCTCAGGACACCTGGATATCAAACGTTCCCAGGTATGCAGAGCAAAAAAAATTTTGTATCCTTATTATTTTTCATTACTGGATCTTTGTGTCTGCTATTTTGAAATATTTTGTTGGTATCTGGAAATGTTTTATATGAGTTTTTAATTATTGGATATTCCACTCATCAGCTGTTTCGAAATATGTTCTTTTTGTTAGTACAGTTTTACTGCTGATGATTTTATATTTCTTGATTTGTTTTATAAGGATGTGTGATGTTTCTTTTTTCCTTTGTTACACTGCATACAGAGACTCTGGCTTGTTGCAGTTTCCAATTCAGTTTTTGTCTGCATGCTTCTTGTTATGCGTTTTGGTCTCTTTATTCTATGTTAGGTGAGGGACAGCACGTGATTCAGGTGAGGTTTTCTGCTGGCGTGTAGTTTCTGTGTAGGACTCTATAGCAGCCTGACTTGGTCCGTTTTCCTAATAGGAGATGTATTGGTGTCTTAAGGCCTGGTGTAATATTTTCAGAGACTTATTGTACTTTAAAAGTGTGATCTTACATAAAATGCACACATTTACTTGTATTTAGTTTTAAACATATTGTATGGCTCTCATGGAATTACATTTTAAAATATGTGGCGTTTATGGCTCTCTCAGCCAAAAAGGTTCCTGACCCCTGCTCTGGCTGATTCATTTTTTAGGGAGCAGCTCTTGAGACCTTTCCCCTATTAGGTAGTCTTCCCTCTGACTTCCACAATGGAAAATCCTCTTTCTCCAACCTCTGAAGAAATTCCTTTCAAACAGAATAAGGAGTATTGATCTTAACTGCTCTCTTCTTAGAGACATTTTTCTTGGATCATTGGCAAATCTCAGGAATCATTTTTGGACCCTGATACAAGACCACCCTAGTTTTAGAAGCCTGAGCACCCAACCTTGGACCCTATCTTTTCAGGACAAAAGGCAGGACTAGTGCTCCTCTCCTCTTAGAGAGACCACGCACAAGTACCTCTCTCTCTTAGCCAGAAAGACCTGAAGGATGACCTCTTCCTTTAGAGGGAGAAGCCTGGAAAACCTCTCTCTCTTGAAAAGAGAAGCTTGAAGACCCCTGAAACACGAGGGCACAGGGATTTTGATAAAGTGATGATACCTCTAACCATGGAATGCCAAACCTCTTCCACCACTCCTTCTCTGCTCTGACCTCACCCTCAGGTCTGTTGAGACTCTGAGGCCTGCTAGTAGGGGAGAGTTTGGGGACCCCTTGCATTTGCAAAGGGAGGTGATGGGTTTGCGCTGCCTGAAGATCTGAGAGGCACCCCCCAGCCAGCCCCTAGTGCAGGTGGCAGCCACAAATGTAGCCTGTTTGAAACGGTTTGCCCATCTCCCCAACCCAACATAAAGATTTGCTATTGCCAACACTTTACATTTTATCCATGAGCCGTGAAATTAATGAGCTACACAACTAGAAATGAATGTAATACTCTGAAAAGCAGAATGTAGAATCTATGCCAAAAAAGATTTGTCTCTCTAACAGAGAAAGATTATCTGCTGACATTACAGGGCAAACACAAAGAAATTCCCTCTTTAGAGCAAAGCATTAACAGAACTGTAAAATTCTAACCTTGAAGCCAGTTAAAGCAAGAATACTAGCAATTTTTTATGTAATTTAGTTGGCAGTTTCACAAAATCTTTAGTTCTCCATTTCTCTCTCACCCCCCCCCCCCCATTTACAACTCCTGCCTCTGATTGTGTGTCTGCTGTTCCCCCTATAATGTTTGAAGCATTCATCCAATTTCTTTAAACAATCTGCCACAGATACTAGAGTACCCAGTGATCACTGGCTCACATTTTTCATGTATCCCCAATGTCCCTGACATTTATATTCTCTTTTAATGCATACTCTAGTTTCATATAAGGAAACAGGCCACAAGCCAATTCATTTTTGTTGACACCTCATTAGCATTCTTAAAGCTTCTCTGCCATTGGTTAATGCCTACAGTCACCAACTGCTCCAATTTTAAACTACTTTGCTTAATACGTCCATAAACAGTAATTCATGTAACAGAGATTGTCATAGCTGTAAGGATGTCACCACAGTATCTCTAAGATATTAGAGTCTTTACAGGCAGCAAATGATGAGGTCAGAGTAGGAGAAAGTAGTATTCCCTGACAATCCCTAGTGGAAGGTGTCTTCCAAAGAGTATGTTTCATAAAACTCATGAGCCAATTTTAGTTCATGTTCTTTTGCTTCATTTCCTGTCCTAGAAGTGTGCTTAGGCTCAAGGAAGAAGCACACGGGCACCCAGGATTTAGGGAGCTTTTCAGGGTCCACAAAAATCCAGAGAGTGGAAGAACCAAAAGAGGTGAAGATTGGTAAAAGGGGAGTTAGTGTCATAGTCCTTCCATTTCATGGAAGTTTTGCCTTGTGTAAGCGTGGATTTTTTGGTTGGAGTCAGAATAAGGACTGCAAGACTGGGAGATCTACTCCTAAGTTACCCCTTAGAATGAATCAGCAGGAGCTCATCTCTGTGCATTGAGGAGAATGTTCCAGCAGAGCTACTGGCCTACAATAAACCACATTGCAGATAGTAATAGAGGGAAAGCTTATGGAGGATTGCTACCAGGAAGTGGTTGCTGGTGATGAAATCTCCCTAAAGGGTTTAAAGACTTGCATGGGCTGTGATTTCTGAACTGTGTGTGCATTTCTTTTTTTATTTTCTTCACAACATAATGGTACTGGGCGCACCTGATCAGGCACCGAAATAACATCACTTCTGCATTGGCCTTAGGGCAACCAGTGCCATTTTTAAAGCATCAGAAAGCAGGCCAGGAGCATCTGGGTATCTGCATACCTGGGAACTTTTGATTTCCATTTGTAACCAGAGGTTAAATTATAGAAATAAGGGGGTAAAGAATTTTTTTTTACTGACCTGAAACCGGTGTTGTAAGAAAACATTGCTGGGATGTGGCAGATTTTTTTTCCAGTTCTCTCACTGGGTATGTTGCTGCATGGGGAAAGATGTGCAGGCAGCTGTGATAGCTTCTGTTGCCCTCCCTGTGCTGCTGAAATTATGATGACTGGGAGAGTAGTATGGCTCACATGCCTCTATCTTGGGTACTTGCAAGGAAAGAGAGCTGCTAGAAATGTGTCAAAGAGAGCTGTTATGATTCTGTCTGAATGCTATGAATTGTGCATATTCAGTGAGGCTGTCATGGTCGCTGGCGCACTTACTGAAAACACTGGAGAAAATGCTGACACTGAGACTGTTGTGGCCAGTGCAGCAAGAAAACAGTATTTGTTTTTGGTTTTTGTTTTTGCATGGTACTGTAATAAATGAGAGAGACTGAGAGATAGAAAATAAAAAGAAATAGCTACAAGAGTTTCTTATCCTATAGCTGTAGCTCAAGGACAGCCTTCAGCTGATTTGTGTTGTATAAGAAGCAGAGCAGCTGGAAGTGTTTGTGCAATAAAGTTGCAGGAAAATTATGTGCATCATCAACCTGGAAGTGAAATGGATGAGATACTTCCTGGTTTTACAGAGGTCAAAAGAACTTTTAAAAGTATATAAAAATGGATCTAAGCTACGAAAAAATATTAAAAAGGTGGTTTTAAATCCTCAATTACATGCTACCAAAATCGATCTTAAAAATGCTCAGAACTCCTTTAAAACATAAAATTCAGAAAAAAACAAAGCCTGGGGATATTTTAGGGAAGCTTCTGAGGTGAGCACAGGTGGTTTGGAGCCCCAGAATGTGTTGCGGTCTCAGCCACCGCTGCGCCGCCTGAGCCCTTACCTTCCCTCCTGGGTCCGGGGCCTTGCCGCGATCCGCGCGATTCGGGGTCGGCCAGGCCGCGTGGTAATGGCCTCCCCGCGTGTGAGACGCCGTCAGCTCCGCGGGACTCCTCCCCCTCGGGGGAACGCGCGCGCGCGAGGGCTGGCTTTTTCACGGTCCAGCACCCGGATGTGCTGGACCGCCCCCCTCAGTGACGTCAGCTACAGCGGGCTATTTAAACCGGCGTCAGTCCCCAGGAAGTTGCCTTGCAACGTGGTCACCTAGTGAGAGTTGCCGTTCCTGGATTCCCTGTTCCTGCTTGCCAGTACCAGTGTTTCTGCGTTCTTTTGCCTGCCTGTGACCCGGATTGGACCTGACCTTGCCTCTGTCTGCTGCCTGCCTGTGACCCGGATTGGACCTGACCTTGCCTCTGTCTGCTGCCTGCCTGTGACCCGGATTGGACTTGACCTTGCCTCTGTCTGCTGCCTGCCTGTGACCCGGATTGGACCTGACCTTGCCCTTGCCTGCTGCCTGCCCGGACCCCGGACTGTCTCCTCGATTGGACTCCTGCTGCCTGCCTAGACACCGGATCGACTACCCGTGACTTCCGCTCCTACTTCGACCTCGGACTGATTCTTCTAGCCAGCAGTTCACCTAAGTCCCAGCGGTCCGGGTCCCTACGGGCTCCTCCCGGGGGGACCTCGGACTTCCAGGGCGAAGACACCTAAGCCCTAGCGACCCGGGCGCCAACGGCTCCTCCGGGGGCGTTTCGGGTTTCCAGGTGAAGAACAGTCCTTGCCTGGCGGTCTGCCTCCCGACTGTCCTCAACGGTCGGCCCAAGGATCCACCCTTTAATCCTAACAGAATGAGCAAAAATATCCCAGTCAGAACAGGTATCCACAACTTCCCCCAAAGTGCCTAAGTTGGACCTGAAGATCCAGATTGTCCAGGTCAGAGATGCCTAACTAAATACATCCTGGGTTTTTGGAGGGGTTTTGTGAGGCTTCAGAGACTCTGCTCTGGAGATGAGCAGAAATGGAGAAAAGGATCTCAAAACAGTGTAAAAGGGTTAAAAGTCAGGGACAAAATGTTATCATACTCTAAAGTAGGAATTGGAAGACTCTCTACATTGTATATATATTATGGTGTTATGGAAAGTAGTTTTTACAGTAAAGAGGGAATCTGAAACACTGGAAAATTCTGTGAATCACTTAAAAATCCTTTCCAAATTATTTGGAAGAGAAAAAATTGGAGTCCAAACAAATTTTCTCAATGAAAGAGAAAAAAAATCAAACTCCATTTTGTTACTGGAATCCTGAGGAAAGTGTCTGTCTATGCAAATGAGCTGTTGACACCATTTTGTGAGCCAGTGTTGGAGGGAAGTTATGTGAATGAGCTAGTGGACTGATACATGTAAGTTTCTCACTGATAAAGAAATTTAGATTCCATCTCAGTTTCAAACAATGCCTCAAAATTCTCAAACATCCATTTCTACAACTTAATACAAAGATGGGCGATATCCATAAGTTAAAACTGGTCCTAAATGCCTCTTATAAGTCTTTTTTGCTGAGGTCATCTCAGGAGCACTGATCTTCCTGGGTGTGATAGTTGGAGATTTCAAATAGTCTGGGTTTGACTAAGTGAAAGAGCAGAAGGCATTTGCCAATTCTCTTCAGAGACTGCTCTGAAATCCCAGAAATACACAACAGTGGAGCACAGAAAGGAAGGCACCAATATGGATGTTTGAAATATGTGTGACTGTTTTAAAATGATATTTGTTTTACGAAGAAGGTAAAATCCAGGTAAAGTTCAGAGTAAAAATATAGAAACATAGAAACAGAAATGACAGCAGAAAAAGACCAAATGGCCCATCCAGTCTGCCCAGCAAGCTCCCACACTTATTTTCTCATACTTATCTGTTTCACCAACCTCCAAGTTCAGGGCCCTTGTTGGTAACTGAGTTGATTTTCCTGCCACCCCCTGCCGTTGATGCAGAGAGTAATGTTGGAGTTGCATCCAAGATGGAGCATACGGCTTAATGGTTAAGGATAGTAACCGCCGCATCAAGCAAGTTACCCCGATGCTTGTTTACCCAGACTGCACAGATCAATGCCTTGTTAGATGTTGTCTGAATGTAAATCCTCTTTTCCACATTTCCCCTTGCCATTGAAGCAAAGAGGAATGTTGGAGTTGCATTAACCGTGTGAAGGCTTATTGAGTAAGGGTAGTAATCACCAGGTAGTAGCCACCATTCCAGCAAGCCACCCCCATGGCTCTTCTCTTCATTCCCATCCTCTAGCCTTTATGGATCCACAGCATTTATTCCATACCCCTTTGAAATCCTTCACAGTTTTAGTCTTCACCACTTCCTCCGGAAGGACATTCTAGGCATCCACCACCCTCTCCATGAAATAGGAAGTTTAATCATTAATATAAATTAACCTGGCTGTATTGCAGTGAATTTTTGTCACTATTGATAGCATTATTAGAGTTGACTGGAAATTTGCCAAATGTAATGTGGATAAAGTGAGTGATTTTCCAATCACTATATCTACATATGGCTGTATAAGCCACTGTTATGGCTTACTTTTAAGAAACATATAAATAATAAGTGATCTTGGCTTTCTCTAACAAGTCTTTAAAAATGGCGCAGGCCATCCAGTGCTCCTACCATATGACAGGGGCTGGCCAATGGCACGGTACCCTGTCACATGGTAAAGGCAAAGGGCCATCAGCGCCATTTTGATTAGTGGCAGCTGACGGCCCGAGAGTGGGAGATGGCTCCCAGGACCACCAGGTAATTTTAAAAAGTTTTTGGGGGGTCGGGAGGGTGGGGGAAGCTAAAGGATATGTTTTAAAGGGTCGGGGTGGGTTTAGGGGTTGTTTTTGTGTGCCATTTTTCCCACCATCCCCCAAAACGATAAGAGAACCCCACAAACAATTTCATGGGGTTTTCTTATCAGTTTTGGGGAGCCCCCGATTTCTGACGAGTTTGAAAATATCGTACGATATTTTCAATCATCAGAAAAATGATTCACATCCCTAGCACCGAGACCCAGTCTGAAGGTGTACTGAGCTGAGCCAACTTCCGGAGAGAGAAGACATTGGAGCAATGGTCCTCAAGGAGAAGTACCGTAGAGATTCCCAGGAGCAGCGGGCACTGCGGTTGGAACTCACAAGTAGCCTGGCACAGATCCTGGCTCCAAGGAGCGGGAAGCGCTGAGAGAAAGAGTCTGGTTAGATTGCGCTGAGCCAGGATCCACGGAACGGGCAAGGTTGCACTGAGCCTGGTCCCGAGGAGTGGGAAGCGCTGCGAGAGGAATCCGGAAGGATAAGCGCAGAGGTCCGAAGACAGGAACAATCAGTCCATGGAGAAGGTATGGCACTAGAAGGAACCATGGAACTTGTTGCCAAGTCGGTTAGTGAAGGCTACAGAACCCGGAGTTCCCACCATAGGCCCTTTAAAGGCAGGGCAGATAGAGCGAGCGTGCCTAGGGAGGCCCAGGATCGGAGTGCTGGTCAGCGGTGTCCCAGCCACCACATGGAGTGCAGAGAGCCGGGATAAACGCGGCGGTGGTAACTGGCCACTGCTGCGAGAGCGCCGGATGTGGAGAGCCAGGCAAGACATGAGGTGAGTTGAGCCTGCCGTGGATGGCTGTGGCTGGTGGTCATAATACAAGGGCAATGTCTGAATTCAAAAAGACATGGAACAAGCACAGGGAATCTCTGAGGAAGTGGTAGTGATTATAGAGTTGAACATTTAGTGTGGATGGGTGGACTAGCTAGATCTTATAGTCATTTTCTGCCATCATTTTTATCTATTTCTATGTCTTTTATCAAACAATATTGTTTGTCTTTCTATAAATAAAGAATTACACTGGAATACTTATTAAAAAAGGGATTAAAAAATTTCGATACGCATACCTTTTATGGGTCTGGCGATTAAAGCAATAGGCTGAAACCCAAGGAAGAGAGGGTTCAAATCCCACTTATATCACTGAAACACATTATGATCTGGGGAAGTCACTTTATCTCCCATTGCCTAAAACACCCATTTAGATTATAAGCTCTTTAGGGAAGGAATTTATCATGCCTGAATGCTGTATAGCACTCTATATACCCAGTAACACTATATTGTGGCTATATTTGTCATTATCTCTGAGACCATTAAACCTTAGGCAATAAAATATTCTGGTGGTGCGCTTCTTCCCATCACATCCCAGCAAACAGTTGGATTTAATACATAGAGGCTTACAGTGCATCTTCTCAGAGACTCATTTCTATTAAAAGCTTTTATTCCATTGACTTCTGTGTAGTACATCCCAATTAAGACAGTCATTAGTTAGAGCAATACATAATAAATTATGTATTATAGCAAAAGTAGTCTTTTTCCAAATGAGATCCAGATGTTAAAAATAAATTTTCTGAGTAGTAATTTTTCTTCCTTGTGCTTAATGGCAGCTTTCAAAACAGCACACGATGTAAACATTGATGCTTTTATTCTCCTGACCTTCCAGTCAACTGGGAAAGCTTGATGTTTTCCTTTGTTTTCCTCTCTGAGAATTAAATTGTGCCAAAGATTACATGAAAAAAAAAAAACCAGTCACAGTTGTCAAATAATCAGTGTTTATGGATAAAAAATATTTATTTTTTTTACATCAATTGCATAAAAATAGACTAGCCCATGAAAACAAAGGTTTCTTCCATTTTTGTGTAGATTGTTTTTTTTATTAATTTAAGACACACAAAATCTCACATACTTCATCTTTTTTTATTAGCATTAGATTGTTTGTGCATTAGGGATGTGAATCATTTTTATAAGAAATTGAAATATCGTACTATATTTCTTTTCGTTATTTATCGGTTAAAACAAGAAACGAACACTTTTTCCCCCAAATTTTCATGAAAATCGTCTTTCGGCTTAGTGCGCGCTAACAAAAACCATTTATTTTTGTTATTTTTTGTTACTTTTTGTTATTTTTGTTAGCGCGCACTAAGCCGAAAAACGATTTTTTACTAAAAAAAAAAAAAAGATGATCTGCGGGAAAACAAGATTTTCCCACGGCCACATGAACCCGAAAGCTCAAACGATTGAGCACCCGATGCACATCCCTATTGTGCATTGTGGAATGGTTAAAAATAAAGGCCTTAGTTTAGGAAAGTGCAAAATATAATATGCATGGGTTAAATATTATGCACAAACGTTATGCACAAATGTTGCATATACCTTTGAGCCAGCTCAAATATGGGGTATGTTGGGAAAGGGGGAGAATCATTTGCCACATGAGAAAAATTTAACGGGGCACTGAAATAACTCCAGATATTTGGCTAAGGGCATGCAACCAAAAAATGTTTTTTTTTCCCATTTGGTTTTTATTTAGTACACACTTTCAATTTAATGTGCACTATTTTGATTTAGTGTATACTAAGGACCGGATTTTAAGATGTACGCCCGATTTTATAACATGCGTGCACAGCCACACGCATGTTATAAAATCCAGGGTCGGTGCGCGCAAGGGGGTGCACACCGAGCCCTAGGGGAGCCCCGATGGCTTTCCCCGTTCCCTCTGAGGCCGCTCTTAAATCGGAGTGGCCTCGGAGGGAACTTTCCTTCCGCCCCCCCCCCCCCAGCCCTACCTAAAAACCCCCTAACCTTTATTTTATAAGTTGCGCCTGCCTCCGTAATCCCGGGCACAGCGCCAAATGGCCGCTGTGCCTGGAGGCTCTGGCCCCGCCCCTTTTTTCAAGCCCGGGACTTACACGCGTCCCGGGGCTTTACGCGTGCCACCGGGCCTTTGAAAATAGGCCTGGCATGCCTGGCAAATCTCATCGTTGTGTGAGTTTCCACACTCTGAAAGACATCAAGTCTTCAAAAGAGTGCACTGTTCTGTTCGTACGTCTCACTCTGCATGTCAAAGTGGCCCCTAACCCCTAGACTGCTACCTAAACCTCATCTCAAGTTACTAGGTGGGCCTCCTATAGTAGCATAAATAGCTAACTACTACAAGCACGTTATAGGTAGTCTCTCTCTCTCTCTCATTAATGCACTTTTAACACACATTGTGATAAATAGGCTATTACCTTAAAGGATGCCCCTCTTCCTATCAGATATGATATTTTGATGAATCTAGGCCTTAGTTTATTGCCTTTCTGGGTGATTCCCCATGGAAGCTCTTTGATATCTAGAATAGAATCATAATGGGTTTATTTTGAGTCCTTGCTATATAGCAAAAGTTATTAATTCACATAACTCCACTAATAACTCCCATTATGAGATTGTTTCCCTTCTTGCAGCATATTATAAGATTTGTTGTGGGAGAGTCGGGGGAGACCTGGCAGTTTCTTTTTGCTCTTTCAGGCTACCAGGTCAATTTGACCAAGCCTCTTATTGGATGATGGTGCAATGAGCTTTCCTTCTGAACTACCTGGGGCCTTTTTTCCTCTCTTTTAGATTTCTACCAATCCCTCCCCCCATTTATTCCATTCACTGCAGTGACAGCCTTGGCAGGGGACCACAGACTGCGGCTACCTCTGGAACCTGGTGCATATATCTCTTTTGAGCAATAGCCATGACTCCCCTCCCCACTTCTGCAACATCCTCATCCTCAGCTAGCCCAGGAAGCAAATGCTGGGCCTGGGAATCAAGCCTGAATCTTCTGCGTGGCAGTGCACAGCACTGCTGATGAGTTCCTTGGCCAGCCCATAAGGCTATATTTTTAAAGTCATGTGATTTGTTACATTGAAGCCATTTATGTTCTGAAAGTATTCTGCTTACAAAGATGTTAAATTTATGCCGAGGGAATTTTTACAAGAGAAATCCACAGTACATAATGCTTCCAGAATTGTAGTGTTGGCACAGTACTAGATGAAAGCTAAAGACTGGTTGTTTCTGAATTAATCTGCTTGATAGAGTTGAACTGCTAGTGCTAGCTGTTCTTCATAGCCTAATGCTTTAACCATTTTCAGATGAACATTTTATGGCTTATTTCAAGCCTATCCAAACAAGCTTCAAAGTTCAAGAACACTATATTTTTTCATCTCTGGGAGATAAATATACTAATGATAACTCAATTCAATGAATGCATTACTATTCTATTCTTTTTATATAATAACCCAGCAGTTTATGACTATTGTTTTGGGCTTTCAGTTCAATGGGAAGCAGTCTCTATTGGGCTATGGTGCCATAAGCTTTCATGTGCAGCTGCTCAAAGTTTTTCTCCATTTTATATATTTCATCTAGTCCAGCCATTGCAACAACAATTCTCAGCCAGAAGCCACGGCTCCTTCCAGAACCCAGAATGTGTGCACCCCCGAGCCACTAGGTGTCACCATTGAGCAGAAGCCAGGCTTGGTAATCAAACCAGGTCTTCCACTAAAAGGTATGCACTACTTACACTAAGCCACCAAGCTGGCCCACCCTAAGCTATTCTTTAATTGCAACCTCTTGTAGCAAATATTTGGTCTCCTTGACTGCTCAATAAAGTGCATCCATTTGTTTTCAATCCAGCTGCCTGTGCTATCAATGCTGTTAGAAAACTCTAGGCCATGTCATTCCTGTGCCAGACAGAAAATTGATTTTAATATTGATTTACAAAGCTCTGAACAGCCTGTCCTGTCTGTCAGGACTCTTTTTCCAATATATTAACCTGGTCCCTTCTTAATATGCATTAGCATGGCTGGTCCAGGACTGAAGAGCATCCACTTCTGTTGTTTCACAATTGTAAAATTACCATTTATAGCTACCAAGGGAACAAACTCTCCAGAGAATTTAAACTAAGGAAAAGGTTTTTAGGGGACCCAGCCGATGATCAAACATACACACAGTCATTAAGATTTTCCATTTTTTGATTTATTTTTGAACTCCTGAACAGACATTACTATTTAAAGAGGTTTGAAAGCTCTTCCTTCCTACTTATCCCCTCCCACCATTATGTATCTAAGAAAATTAGGGCTTTCCTGTGCTGCTCCACAGCAGAACCCCATGTAGACATTCCGCTGATACGTGCACTTGTGAAATACAGCACAAGGAACTGATGAAAGGACTCAAGGAAGTAATGAACAATTTGTACCTTCCCTTCTGAAATAAAAATGAAAGGAAATAAAATATAGTACATTAGAGCAACAAGCCCCAAGAAAGAAAAGACAAGGCCACATAGAAGAAGTAGGAAGGGATACATGATCATTTGAAACAACACAGGAAATGTCAACATCATTTCCTATGAACAAAATTAAATTTCCAAACATTACTATCATTTTACACATGCTATTTTCAAACAATGTGTGCTAAAACAGTTTGGTGCACTCTATTTGCAAACTCAAAGAATGAAATGAAAAGAAAAGAAAAGGAGAAAAAAAAGGAAATGAAGCAAAATATTTTGCATGCACATCCCTAGAAATAAGAGAAGTCACGAGACCAAAGAAACAAGAGGTAGCACTTGAACAAGCCGTTATGTAGTTAGTGTACAGGAATATCATTATATAATGGGATTCTTCCTTGATTTTCATATTATTTATGCATGTTTGTAATGACTTTCCTAGAGAGTACGTTAGAATTTTTTCCGCTTACATTGTAATACTACATACTATGGAAAAAAGAAAATTCTCTGATGATAAATTAGATTTATTTACTAGACCCTTGCGTGACACCTCAGCAATTTTCTACTCTGTCTTATTAGTCCTCATCATTGAAGTAATTGGGTTTTGTTAAATTCATAGCAGACAACTACTTTCATATTAAATTAGTGGAAATCAATGCTGTGTGCTCTGTACAGTAAATAAGACAGTATGAAACTGCTGAGCTGGCATGCAGCACAATGAAGTAAATCCAATAGAATCTTTATTTGGTTGTATCCTTTGGAAGAGTAGATAGCTGCTTGGCTTTTCCGCTCTTATAAGCCGTTAGGTTTGGCTCAAGCAGCGTGGAAGAGTTGGTCAGAGGCTGGTTGGCCAAAGAGAAATAAAATTCCACCCCTATGACAAATGGAGTCTGGTTGGATACCCCCACTTCCAGCATTACAGGAGTGGACTAAGATGCAATGAGTCGGAGAGAATTCTTCAGCCTTCCATTTTTCAGCAGCCCGCTTCTTTAAAATGGCCTTTTTATATAGGCTCAAATTCTTCTCTAACTTGGGATCTTCCAAGCATCTGGAACCAGCTGTTAACCCACCACCACTTTCCCACCTTATGCAGCTGCTATTGTAATGTCTTAGAAGGGTTGGGGTGGGGGTTTTTTTTTCCATTTTCTCCATCTTTTATAATTCTTCCTCCCCCTATGATAAGTGCAAATGCCGGCAATCAATCAGCTGGAAGGAAAGCCTCTGAGAAGGATTTCCCTTTGGTATCCTCTTTCCACCAGCAGGGGAAAGTAGCAGTCATCATCCTCCTTCCACCCTGGGCATTAACTATAAGATACTAGGGATGTGAATCGTTTTAGGACGATTAAAATTATCGTCCGATAATTTTAATATCGTCTTAAACCGTTATGGAACACAATACAATACAGATTCTAACGATTTATCGTTATAAATCGTTAGAATCGTGAGCCGGCACACTAAAACCCCCTAAAACCCACCCCCGACCCTTTAAATTAAATCCCCCACCCTCCCGAACCCCCCCCAAATAACTTAAATAACCTGCGGGTCCAGCGGCGGTCCGGAACGGCAGCGGTCCGGAACGGGCTCCTGCTCCTGCATCTTGTCGTCTTCGGCCGGCGCCATTTTCCAAAATGGCGCTGAAAAATGGCGGCGGCCATAGACGAAAAAGATTGGACAGCAGGAGGTCCTTCCGGACCCCCGCTGGACTTTTGGCAAGTCTCGTGGGGGTCAGGAGGCCCCCCACAAGCTGGCCAAAAGTTCCTGGAGGTCCAGCGGGGGTCAGGGAGCGATTTCCCACCGCGAATCGTTTTCGTACGGAAAATGGCGCCGGCAGGAGATCGACTGCAGGAGGTCGTTCAGCGAGGGTTCCGGCGCCTCGCTGAACGACCTCCTGCAGTCGATCTCCTGCCGGCGCCATTTTCCGTACGAAAACGATTCGCGGCGGGAAATCGCTCCCTGACCCCCGCTGGACCTCCAGGAACTTTTGGCCAGCTTGTGGGGGGCCTCCTGACCCCCACGAGACTTGCCAAAAGTCCAGCGGGGGTCCGGAAGGACCTCCTGCCGTCCAATCTTTTTCGTCTATGGCCGCCGCCATTTTTCGGCGCCATTTTGGAAAATGGCGCCGGCCGAAGACGACAAGATGCAGGAGCAGGAGCCCGTTCCGGACCGCTGCCGTTCCGGACCGCCGCTGGACCCGCAGGTTATTTAAGTTATTTGGGGGTGGGGGATTTAATTTAAAGGGTCGGGGGTGGGTTTTAGGGGGTTTTAATGTGCCGGTTTTTCGATTTTTCGATTTTTTCGATTTTTTAACGATTTTTTCACGATTTTTCACGATATTTTACCCCCCCCAAACGGCAACAATACGATTCCCTCCCCCTCCCAGCCGAAATCGATCGTTAAGACGATCGAGGACACGATTCACATCCCTATAAGATACACACAATGGTGTCATGTTACTGTTGCTACAGGTATACCCCTGGACTGGGATTTTATGTAGGAGTCCATGGGACACACACACACACAAATTCCAGGGCCAAGTGGCCGTCCCACTTTACTCAAGTTTTTCAGCTCTGGACCTACAGGATTTTTTGTAGGAAGGGGGAGTATAACCTCCTGTACCCTGGGCATGAATTTTCTACAACTTTAATAATGCCAATAACCAAGCTGGATGCAATGCTGGTCTTCCAACCCAACTTTACTGATGATTTGAAGTAAATATATAATATTAGGGATGTGCATTCATTGTAAACAAATGCAAAAAAAATGCAATAAATAAGGCCATTTTTTCAGTTCATTCCAAAATGTTCAGACATTTTTATTTTTTAAAAACCGGGTTTCCCGCAGCCCTCCTGCTGTGCCATAATCTAACCAGGGGCGCTATGGCACAGATGGCATGTTCCTCTCTCCTTTTCTGAATGCATAGCCTTTAGTAGGGGTCCCAATGGGGACCTTATATAGATATTATAAAAAATATATACAGTATATTTAGGACACAAATACTTATAACACTATACTGCCATCAAATAAAAAAAATAATTCAAAATTATTCTTTTTTTTACTTTAGTTTGATATCTAGTGTTTGTGTTTTTGATATTTAGTTATTTACTATTTCCTGTTACTGTTAATACTTAGTATATATAATTATTGGAAAATATCACTCTTGCTGTTAGTGCATTGCCTCTTCTGGGTCCTGAAAAACTCAGCTATGTTTCATCACTCAAAACAATTCTGTGCCACTAAGAGATTGCTCTGAAGAGAGCTGCTGCCTACCATATCTATAATTAAACATATAAAATAGTCAGAAGGGCTGGCCCAGTGGCTCAGTGGTAGTTCTGTTCACTGCCATGTGGAAGGTCCCCAATTTGATCCCCGAATCAGGTCTTCTGCACCCCAAGTCAGCTAAGGCTGGGGATGCTGTGGAGGCAGCATGTGCAACCTCCAGGAAGAGGCCACAGCTCAAGAGTGACACCTAGTGGCTGGATTCAGGACCCATGATTGAAGGGTTCTAGAAAGAACCCTGCTGCATAGACGTCTAGCTAAGCTCTGGCACTGCTATGACTAGACTAGGCACATTAAAGGAGTGGTGAGGCAGAAGGCAGAGATATAAAATAGGGAAGAAAATACCCAGGTAGTTGTAAATAAAGTCCTATCATATATCACCATGAGCCAGTATTTCTGAGAACCCCTACCAGAACCATATACCCATCTCTGCCCAGTTCATAAGTGCTACTAGAAATGAGAAACAAACTACTTTTCCATGCCTTTTTATGATGATGCAAATAAACAGCACTGCGAAATATTATGTCAGTATAAAAATACCATCTACTGGACCTATAACATGCACACATAAAAATAGAACAAAGCCACAAGTATATAAACAGCCAGAGCTCCAAGTTCCAATTCTGAACTTATTAACTGTTAAAAACTCATACCTACTAGATTTCCTCACAAAATTAGTAAGGACAAAAGTATTATTTAAGCACCATAGCCCACTGCAGTTGGGATTATTGTGAAATAATTGTTAATGCTGATAGATCTAGTGATCAGGCAAGAGCATTATCTGATAATGTCCACTGGCAAAGGCCCTATAACTATCAGAACATGGTATACAAAATAATAAATAGTTTTAATGAGGTTTATATTTATTTATCAGATTACAACATTAATTAGTACCCACTCTGTTCCTATTAACAGCACATTTTTGTCAGGGTCCTTTTCTCTTATATTTCCCTCCCATCTTTTTCCTTGAGGGTTCTCTAGAAGGGACCAGGGAATTGTGCTTTTTGTTGTTTCTTTGGAGAAAGGATTATTTTACATAGTATAGCTATTTTTCTACATGGTGGCTAGTAGGCATGTATCAGTTTAATCATGTTGCCATGCAGTGGGGAATCATCTGGATGGGGGATTTCCCCAGCAGGAGCAGGACCAGACTCTTCGGCAAAGCCAGACAGGGTCTTCCACCTGACTAGCCATCTCCACCTTCGGTTGAGCCCTCAGGTTCTGGTGGCCGGCAGGGCTTTCCAGGAGTAGTGCATAGCAAATTGAGGTCTGGGCTGGCAGAGTTCAGATGAAGCCAGCATGCAAACAGGAGGCCAAGGCAGGCAGAGACCAGACAAAAGTCAGGGTCCAAGCAGAAGGTCAGAGCAGGCAGCGAACAAGCGAGGTCAAGGCCAGAGACAGTCCAAGTCAGTAACGCAATCAGTCCAAGAAATGCTGACAGGGAAAGCAAGGTGAGACAGCACAAGGGACTGGCACAGGAGACAAGAGCTGGAAGAGTAGGTAAGGCCTGAGACTGGAACAGGGACTGGAACTGAAGGCCCCAGGGAGCAGGGGCCACAGAGAGAACTGGGCAGGAGAAGACAGAAAAAAGACAAACAGGGCAGGATAAGACTAGGATTGGACAAGATCACGAGAATAGGACAAAGAATGTGCAAACACTGACTAACAGACCAATTAGAGATATTCACAAAGGCACTCTGAATTTCCCCCCAACTAAGGCCACACGCCTTTTCTCGACCAAAGACCGAGCTTTTTCAATAGCAGGTCCATCTATTTGGAATAACATCCCGTCAAGCCTCAGATTAGAACCCTGCCTCATTACGTTCAGGAAGAAACTCAAGACGTGGCTCTTTCATCAAGCCTTCTCTGATCCTCCAGACAATCACTAGTCGTCATTATGCTCACATGGACGAATGGTCTTCTATTCTTCGAACGATGGACTCAGGCACTTCCAGGTTAAAGCACCTTAAGCTGTAACCCATATTCTTTCTGTATTATGTTACAATTACTTCCTGCCTTTACCTTCTTCCAGCTATCAAGCGTCCAAGTTTTTACTCCTTGTTAAATGTAACTTTGCCTTATTCACCTCTATTGTTATCTACTTTATGTTTTGCTTCAGTTATACCCTTGTTATATGTAAACCGATCCGATATGGTTATTACTGTGAAGGTCAGTATAAAAAAGTGTTAAATAAATAAAATAAATAATGCAAAGCAAAGTACATAAGGCAAGGGAGAAACAGACAAGAAGGCTCAAGCCAAGGCAAAGCAAGACTAGTAGGTACGAAAGCCACTAGGCAGATCAAGAAGGCCATGGAGGCCACAGGAGAAGGTGAGAAGGCCAGGAAAGCCCCAGGACAAGGTAGGAAAGCCAGGGAGGCCATAAGACAAAGCAGGAAGGCCACAAGATACCATAGGATAAGGCAGGAAAGCCAAGGAGCTCAGAAGACAAAGAACAACAAGAAGGCCATGCAGAAATGAAGCAAAGCAAGGTGAACCAATGTGACTCAATGAAGTGGCACCAAGTGCAGAGAGAGGCTGGGCTAAATAGGGCTGGCCTTGATGAATCAAGGGATCAACAAAGAGGCAGCTAGAGTGGTTGTGAGTGAGGCTCAGTTGTGATCTCTGCTGGTGGGGAGCTGCCTAGCAGCCAGGATCTTGATAAATATATTTATGGCTGATTAATCAAATGGAAGGCTGGAACTGATAGACTAGCAGAGACTACCCAGTTTTTCCTCTGGAATGACTTCTCTTATTTATGAATAAGATGGTATCTAATGTTGAAATCTCAAGAAAATTCAACTTTCAGGTTCCAGTAAAGGTGATATCCAGTATATAAGAGCATCATTATGGTTGACCTTGTATTGTATGGAGATATACCATGTTTTACCACTGAAAGCACCAAATATGAATCATAATAGCCTTTTTTGGAGAAAAAATCCATCACAAGCCAACCGTGAGACATACAAGTCTCTCATGCATCGCTACCGGATATCCATCTTACAAACCAAAAGGGATTTCTACTCCCACAAAATTCACCATTTCATCTTCGATCCTAAAGCCCTATTCTCGCTCCTCTCGTCTCTCACCAAAACCTCCCCCCCATCCATCCCAGACGATCAAGCCGCCTCAAAAGCCGCTGAGCTAGCAACTTATTTCAAGAAGAAAATCACAGACCTGATCACACCTCTAAAAGCAGTTACAGGCCCCCCGATACCCCCCTTCTACCCAACACTGGTCCAGCAGAGCATAACCCTGGAAAAATTTGAACTGACCTCCTCTTTAGAGATCGAGACAATCCTTAAGAAACTCAAACCAGCATCTCATCCCATAGATGCAATTCCCCCCAATTTACTCATTGCCATCCCAAACACTGTCGCCAAACCTATTTCAGACATCATAAATTGCTCACTAATGCAAGGTTCAGTTCCAGAACCGCTGAAGCTCGCAATCCTCAAACCCCTCCTGAAAAAACCTAACCTATCCCCAGATGACCCAGCCAACTTTCGACCTATCGCAAATCTTCCTTTCATCTCGAAAATACTAGAAAAAATAGTGAACAATCAACTGACAGACTACTTAGAAGAAAACAAAATCCTAGCACCGTCACAATTCGGCTTTCGCAAAGAACGGAGCACTGAAACTCTACTTATTTCTTTAACTGACACAATTCTCCTGAATCTTGACAAAAAACAATCCTGTATACTCATACTCCTCGATCTATCAGCCGCATTCGATACGGTAAAACACTCACTACTTCTGGAACGACTAACCGACATAGGAATCAAAGACACTGCGCTAAATTGGTTTAAATCATTTCTACAAAACAGATTCTACAAAGTTAGAATCAACAACAACGAATCATTCCCCGTCGACTCATCTATGGGAGTCCCTCAGGGCTCTTCATTATCACCGACACTTTTCAACATATACCTTTTACCGTTATGCCAGCTCCTCTCCAAACTAAAATGAAAGCATTTCATCTACGCAGACGACGTACAGATTCTGATTCCGATTACAGATTCCCTTCAAAAATCAATAGAATTCTGGAACACCTGCCTTATATCTATCAACAACCTGCTCTCTAGCCTTAACCTAATCCTCAACTCCAATAAAACGGAAATACTCCTCATCTCTCCAGACGGTACCCACTCTAAGCCAATCTTAAACCCCATAAATCAGGCCTCCTTCTCCCCCATGTGAGAAACCTGGGAGTCATTATGGATGATCAATTAAACCTAAAGAGATTCGTCAACAACACTGCTAAGGAGGGTTTCTATAAATTACAAGTCCTCAAACGTCTCAGACCACTCTTACACTTCCAAGATTACCGATCAGTACTCCAAGCAATTATTTTTTCCAAAATCGATTACTGCAATTCTCTGCTACTCGGCCTTCCAGCTAACACCATTAAACCCCTTCAAATGTTGCAGAACGCCTCTGCCAGGATACTGACTAAGACCAACAAGAGAGATCATATTACCCCAATCTTAAGAAACCTACATTGGCTCCCAATCAAATACAGAGTACTTTACAAAACAATGATGATCATTCACAAAACCATCCACAAGCTCATTCCATTGGAACTCAACATCCCACTTCAACCACATCTTCCATCCATACCGACGAGAACAGCCTACAAAAACACACTCTACTAACCACACACATCAAAACCTCTCTAAGCAAACGAGCCATGTCAGTAGCAGGTCCTACCCAATGGAACTCTCTACCGCCAGAACTCCGCTCAGAACCTTGCCCTATCAACTTCAAAAAGAGACTAAAAACCTGGCTATTTGAGCAAGCATTCTAAGTACGACATCTATGACATCAACATACATCAACACCATCACACCAACTGTATAAATTTAAGACTATCCATCCATGCCACCCTTACAATTTAATAACCTTACTCGTCCGCAGCCTAACACATAGCTTTATTCCTTATATTATATTAAGTGCCTTGTAATTTTAATAGGCATTTGTTCTCCCCACTTTTAATTATGTGCCAAGTTTTCTACCCATGTAACCTGATCCAAGTTTTATGCCCTGTTCTCTGTAATTGCATTTCTCATGCCAGTTTTTCAGTTACAATGTAAACCGAGACGATATGTAACATTTTACATGAATCCCGGTATAGAAAAATGTTAAATAAATAAATAAATAAATAAATAAATAAGATGTATGCAGACCAATATACTGACAGGTCAAATCACTGTCACAGCTAAAGAAAAGAAACTTTGGCCAAATGAGAACTGTAAACCAGAACTGAAGGATATTTTTAAAAAGAGATAGAGCAGCTTCTAAACTAGAACAAAGGGGAAAGCGGACAGTTGCTCAGCAGTGCATGGTTCGGAGAGAGGGATCTTCAAATGATACTAATGATACACTAGAATTAGGGCATCCCAACAGTGAGGTTCCAATTATAAGAAAAGTAGTCCAAGTGCCTGTAACTAAAACCTCAGCTGAGCTAAAAAATTCTAACTTATCCCTATCAATTAAAAAGCAGAATGAAAATACAAACAAAAAACAAACTTTGAAATGTTTGTATGCTAATGCCAGAAGTCTAAGAAGTAAGATGGGAGAATTAGAATGTATAGCAGTGAATGATCAAAACTGAAGAAAGGGCACCAAATTATTTATGAAGGATTCCTAACAAAATGAACAAACCACAATTTTGAACCCTCCAAATCAATGTACTAAACAAATGTATAATGTTCCTGACCCAAATGTTAGGTGACACGGTTCAAACAACATATAATTAAATGTATGTGTTGAAAAAAATTTTTGGAAAAGAGAGGAACATTTCATATATCGCTGTCATAAATCCCCGCTAGGGGTAGTATGATTGTGGTTATAATCATAAACAGACCTCCCCCATCCGATGTTTTTCTAGAAAAAACTATGATAACACCAAGTGTGAACCTTACTGGTGTTTTTTTTATAATTTTTATAAAATCTTCATTATTAACAACGGTGAACAAATCACTCCATCAATCATGAAAACAATAGAAATGAATGTCCCGGTAAGATTGTAATAATCCCAAAGGTATTTGTAAGTGCTTAACTCGCTTCAGAAAGACCTCTCTGGCATAAAAAAATATGAAAAGGCTTAAATTCTAAGCTCCTTCAACATCCCGACTTATCTGATGTTATCAATGGATGACCGACGCAGCTACGTTTCAAGTCCGTCCAGGGACCTTTCATCAGGGAATTCGTCCTCCTTCAATCCTCGGTCGGTGGGTGTTGAGATGTTGCCTAATAGATTTTTTATGAGGTCTCAAACAGTGAATGATGACATAGACTTAATTGGCATCTCAGAGACATGGTGGAAGGAGGACAACCAATGGGACAGTGCTATACCGAGGTACAAATTATATGCAATGACAGAGAGGAGCACCGGGAGCTGGTGTGGCGCTTTATGTCCGGGATGGCATAAAGTCTAACAGGATAAACATCCTGCATGAGACTAAATGCACAATTGAATCTTTATGGGTAGAAATCCCTTGTGTGTCGGGGAAGACTATAGTGATAGTATACTACCGTCCACCTGGTCAAGATAGTGAGACTGATTGTGACATGCTAAGAGAAATTAGGGAAGCTAACCAAATGGGTAGTACGGTAAGAATGGGAGACTTCAATTACCCCAAAATTGACTGGGTAAATGTATCATCGGTACATGCTAGAGATATAAAGTTCCTGGATGGAATAAATGACATTTCTATGGAGCAATTGATCCAGGAACCGACAAAAGAGGGAGCAATTTTAGATCTAATTCTCAGTGGAGGACAGGATTTGCTGAGAGAGGTAACAGTGGTGGGGCTGCTTGGCAATAGTGATCTTAATATGATCAAATTTGAATTAATGACTGGAAGGGGGACAGTAAGCAAATCCATGGCTCTCATGCTAAACTTTCAAAAGGGAAACTTTGATAAAATGAGAAAAATTTTAAGAAAAAAACTGAAAGGAGCAGCTACAAAAGTAAAAAGTGTGCAAGAAGCGTGGTCATTGTTAAAAAATACCATCCTAGAAGCACAGTCCAGATATATTCCACACATTTAAAAAAGGTGGAAAGAAGGCAAAACGATTACTGGCATGGTTAAAAGGGGAGGTGAAAGAAGCTATTTTAGCCAAAAGATCTTCACTCAAAAATTGGAAGAAGGATCCAACAGAAGAAAATAGGATAATGCATAAGCGTTGGCAAGTTAAATGTAAGACATTGATAAGACAGGCTGAGAAAGAATTTGAAAAGAAGTTGGCCGTAGAGGCAAAAACTCACAATAAAAACTTTTTAAAAATATATCCGAAGCATAAAGCCTGTGAGGGAGTCAGTTGGACCATTAGATGATCGAGGGGTTAAAGGGGCACTTAGAGAAGATAAGGCCATTGCGGAAAGATTAAATGATCTCATTGCTTCAGTGTTTACTAAAGAGTATGTTGGGGAGATACCCATTCCGGAGGGTTTTCATGGGTAATGATTCAGATGGACTGAACCAAGTTGTGGTAGGCCTGATTGATAAACTGAAAAGTAGTAAATCACCTGGACTGGATGGTATACACCCCAGGGTTCTGAAGGAACTCAAAAATGAAATTTCAGACGTATTAGTAAAAATTTGTAACCTGTCATTAAAATCATCCATTGAACGTGAAGACTGGAGGATAGCTAATGTAACCCCAATATTTAAAAAGGGCTCCAGGGGTGATCCAGGAAACTACAGACTGGTTAGCCTGACTTCAGTGCCAGGAAAAATAGTGGAAAGTATTCTAAGCATCAAAATCACAGAAAATATAGAAAGACAAGGTTTAATGGAACAAAGTCATCATGGCTTTACCCAAGGCAAGTCTTGCCTCACAAATCTGCTTCACGTTTTTGAAGGAGTTAATAAACATGTGGATAAAGGTGAACTGGTAGATGTAGTGTACTTGGATTTTCAGAAGGTGTTTGATAAAGTTCCTCATGAGAGGCTTCTAGGAAAAGTAAAAAGTCATGGTTTAGATGGCAATGTCCTTTCGTGGACTACAAACTGGCTAAAAGACAGGAAACAGAGAGTAGGATTAAATGGACAATTTTTTCAGTGGAAGGGAGTGGGCAGTGGAGTGCCTCAGGGATCTGTATTGGAACCCTTACTTTTCAATATATTTATAATTGATCTAGAAAGAAATACGACTAGTGAGGTAATCAAATTTGCAGATGATACAAAATTGTTAAATCACAAGCAGATTGTGATAAATTGCAGGAAGACCTTGTGAGACTGGAAAATTGGGCATCATAATGGCAGGTGAAATTTAATGTGGATAAGTGCAAGGTGATGCAAGTTTACCCTTTTCCAAGTTCCACAACCTCGTTCTATGTAATGCCTATTGGCAAAATGTATGTTCAGTTTCAATGTAAACCGATGTGATTTGTATTTCATACAGGAACACCGGTATATAAAAATCTAAAAATAAATAAATAAATAAATAAATAGGGAAAAATAACCCATGCTATAGTTACACAATGTTACGTTCCATTTTAGGTGCTACTACCCAAGAAAGAGATCTAGGCATCATAGTGGATAACACGTTGAAATCGTCGGTTCAGTGTGCTGTGGCAGTCAAAAAAGCAAACAGAATGTTGGGAATTATTAGGAAGGGAATGGTGAATAAAACAGAAAATGTCATAATGCCTCTGTATCGCTCCATGGTGAGACCCCACCTTGAATACTGTGTACAATTCTGGTCGCTGCATCTCAAAAAAGATATAATTGTGATGAACAAGGTACAGAGAAGGGCGACCAAAATGATAAGGGGAATGGAACAGCTCCCCTATGAGGAAAGACTAAAGAGGTTAGAACTTTTCAGTTTGGAGAAGAGACGGTTGAGGGGGGATATGATAGAGGTGTTTAAAATCATGAGAGGTCTAGAATGGGTAGATGTGAATCAGTTATTTAGTCTTTTAGATAATAGAAAGACTAGGGGGCACTCCATGAAGTTAGTATGTGGCACATTTAAAACTAATTGGAGAAAGTTCTTCTTCACTCAACACACAATTAAACTCTGGAATTTGTTGCCAGAGGACGTGGTTAGTTCAGTTAGTATAGCTGTGTTTAAAAAAGGATTGGATAAGTTCTTGGAGAAGTCCATTACCTGCTATTAATTAAGTTGACTTAGAAAATAGCCACTGCTATTACTAGCAACAGTAACATGAAATAGACTTAGTTTTTGGGTACTTGCCAGGTTTTTTATGGCCTGGATTGGCCACTGTTGGAAACAGGATGCTGGGCTTGATGGACCCTTGGTCTGACCCAGTATGGCATGTTCTTATGTTCTTATGTTTATCAAGATCTACCTGTTTGTAAGAGCCTGAGTAAATAAAATCAAGGCAGAGGGACAATACAGCCACTTAAGCTCATAAGTAGGAGTCACGGAACAGCCAAGGAAACTCCAAAGATAGGAAGGACCAGCATCCTTGGATGAAGGGGTGCATTCTTAAATGGAGACAACGCTAACTCTGGCATACAGCTTGGCATATGTGGCAGGATCTCCTCGAAGAAATGGGGATGGGAGAAAAGACCTGCAATGTGGCAAAGACCTCTCAGCCACCATATGATTATGCACAAGCTGAAGCATATTTGTCAGCTGGAAAGTATAAGACAATGGGGCAAATAAGGAGAAAAGAGGTGAACCTGAAGGAAGGGAGTGAACCCGAAGCAGCCCAGCATCCCCTGCTATTGAGGAGGGAGAAGACTAGGTGTGGCCAGGAAACTGGGGAGAGGAGATGCCCTGCTTAGAGTCGGAGAGTGACATGGAGTCTGAAGTGGTGAGGAGTGGAGAGCAGTCCAGCAGCTCTGCAAGTATCAGAACCAGAAGAAAGCCTAGAGCAGCTCGGCAGTTCTACCAGCACCAGACTCAGAAGCAAGCATCCTTGCCAGACAGCCCACCAGTTCTGCCAGTACCAAACCCAAAAGCCAGCCTTCTCCCCTGCCCACATTCTCCACATCTCCAGCCAGAGCTGCTTCAGAGGTGAACAGAGGGATATCACCCGAAGTTGGGACCAGGGGTAAGTAAGTTAGCCATAAGTATTAATATATTAAGCAGGCTAAGGTTTATGGCATGTTTGAAACCAAACATGGAACAAAACTTTCTTAGAGTAAACTGGTGCTTAGAAGCCAGGATGTTAGAGACAGGAATTGTTATCTTCTAAAGGTTAAGTTCTGCCAAATCTGATATATAAAAGCTATTTCTGAGGAGAACACATCTTTTTCCTGAGCTTAGGATCAGGAAGAAAAGTGGGAGGGTAACTGGAAGTGTCCTGTAACAGACAGGTCTCTGTACCCCTAAATATACTTGCAGTATCATATCAGAATTATGAATATGCTGCTTTTATTGTAGGAAAATGGAAATGTACTGTACTTTCATAGGCAGGATATGCATTTAAAAAATGCATGTAACTGATAATGTTACAGCGGCAGCAATTTTTTTTATTCTAAGTGCTTAGACATCTTAGAATAAGTAACAAAGGAAATAAGTCATGAGAAATGCAACATGATCTTGGACAATTTGATGAATACAATTTTTTCCTCTTTTGAATGTAACATTTTCTATAATATCAGATGTGATCTAACAAAGAAAAAAATTGCATATTCTTTGCTTCTTTGGCATGGTACCTATATTATGATTAATTCACATCATTGAGATCTATCAGGAAAAACCACGCTGTGGAAATTCAAGATCCAATTTGAAATACAATGAAGCACTTCAGAGACTATGGTTCATTTTCTGATCCTAATAGCATGCGCAAGGATACTATGTTGAGCAGTCTTCAGTGAAACTTTGCCAGCAATTGGCCTCTCTCAAAATTTAAAGTGCCTGGCAGGCTGTCTCACCTGGAAAGTGGGAGAGAAACATAAAATGAGATACAGGGTAAGCGAGACTCTTGTGTTCCCTAAGCACAAGGTATGGGAAAAATTGCAGGGAGGCCTCCATTCAACTCACCCTTGCGAAAAAGGCAAGGAGAGGCCCAGGACTAGCAGAGAAGAAATACGTGGTTTTAAGGCAGGAACCTGTCCAGCAGTTATAATGTCTATTGGATGGAATAAGGAGACAGGCTGCACAATAGCTCTGAAAGAGGATGCACAGTTTTTCAGGCATGTCCTTTCTTCTGCATTTACCTGCCTCCATGGAACTGGTGCAATTCATGTCCACATCAGGCAACGTAATAATGTTTTGGGGGGGGTTTTCATTAATAGAGAAAGCAATACAGCATACAGGGGTTTCCCATAAGGGAAAATGAAGCCCTTTCATACACCTGGTCCATTGCGACATATAGCTCAAATAAGAGGAAACAAACCATATAATAAAGAATAGCTCTTTTGCTGGCAACTGTAACCACGCTTTCTGATTACAGTTTTACATAGGTATTATGGGAAATAGGCAGATTTTATAGAAATTATTTGGCCCTCAGCCTATGTCCATTTTGGTTAGCATCCTTTAACTAAACATTGTCTCTGCTGCGTTTGAATTTCCTTTCTCATTCTATACCCTCAGTGCCTTTCTTTTTTCTCTCCACCCCCTCTCTCCAAAATGCACTCATTACACATTTTGAAATATTTGCAGCAGAAATTTGTAGAGTAGATTTTATGGCTAGTAAAAAATAAAAACGTATGAATGAGGATCAAGGACTAGAACAGCTTCTCAAAGAACTGCAAATGAACAGCTTTCACCTCCATGAACACATTAGAAAACAATGAACGTAATAATAACATAGTAAATGATGGCAGAAGAAGAGCCTAAAGGTCCATTCAGTAATTGCCGCACTGAGCAGGTAATCCCTTTACAGAAATGCTACTGCTAAAGTTACCACGTTACCCCATCCTCTAGCCACTAGAGATCCTGTGTTTACCCATGCCCTGGGAGGACATTCCATGCTTCTACAACCCTTTCTGTGAAGAAATACTTCCGAACGTTGCTCCTTAGTCTACCTTTTTGAAGTTTCATATCATGATCCCTAGTTCTATAGCTTCTTTTCCATCAGAAGAGGTTAGAGTCCTGTGTATTATTAATACTTTTAGGTATTTAAAAGTCTGAATCTTATCACTTCTGCCTCTCCTCTCCTCCAAGGTATACATGTTTAGGTCTTTCACTTCCATTTCATATTGTCTTTTCTTGCAGACCCCACACCATCTTGGATGCATTTTTCTGGACCACTTCCATCCTGTCTCTATCCTTTTTGAGATATGGTCTCCAGAAAACAGTACTCCAAGGGGTAGATTTTCAAAGGTACGTGCACAGCGTACATTGTTGCGCGCTACCCGACGCGCACAAATGTATGCCCGATTTTATAAGAAGCGTGCCCAGCCACGTGCATGTTATAAAATCAGGGGTCAGCGCACGCAAGGAGGTGCACACTAGTGCACTTTGCATGCGCCGAGCCCTTAGGGAGACCAGCTGGCTTTCCCAGTTCCCCCTACCTTCCCCTCCCTTCCCCTACCTGTCCTGCCCCCCAGTCCGAAGCCCCCCCCCCCTACCTTTGTTTTGGAAGTTACGCCTGCCAGAGGCAGGTGTAACTTTGGCGAACCTTTATGGTTCACTTTTCCTAATACTTTTATTTACTTTTCTTACTTAAAGATTTGTTGCATTTGGAATAACTCCTTTTAGTTTGACCCACCGTTGTTCCACTTCACCTATCTTCTCCCATTCATCCAGCAATTCCTCAAGATACTTCCCCATTTTACCAAAGTCTGCATTTTTTTAAGTCCAGGGCTTTGAGCATCATGTGACTTGTCTCCATCTTAGCTGTTATATTAAACCATACCATCTGATGATCACTGATGTTCGTCCACTATTATTTTTGGAATAATTTGCATGGGTTAATGCCATATTGCATGTTTACAACCCTACCAGACAACTACAGTCATCAAAGTGAGGTTTGCTAGATGTCCCATTGGTACGTCAGGTCTGGTTAGCTGAGACTAGAGAGCGATTATTCTCAGTTGCTGCCCTGGTACTCTGGAATACTCTGCCACACGAGCTTTGGCTGACAATGTTTTTTAAGTTGTTATTAAAAACTTTCTTGTTCAGACAGTCTTTTTTATGAGGTGTTTTTTTCTCAGTAATCCTGCTAAATATTGTATTTTTATGTGTTCTTGCATAGAATTGCAATAATGCTTCATGTTTGCTTAAATTCTATTGTATGTGTCATCGTGAACCATTTAGGGCCTAGGGTATATAGCGGCATATAAATGCAATAAATGAATGAATGACCGAATGGTGCTCATGTGCGCACCTACCTGGACATTTGTGATATTGTCTCCATTTGTGAGTACCCAATCCACTAGGTATGTGCATTCATTTTCAACAAATGTGCAATCTGCAACACATAAGCCCCTATTCGTTGTATTCATGGGTTCGCGAAATGCATCACGATCCCCCACGAATAAAACATATCATATTAGATTCATTCTTTTGGTTCGCAGTGATTTCTTAGCGGCCGTTTGAAATAGGAGAAGGCCATGTGGGAGTATCCATAGCAAAAACCAGCCCTTTCCTGTGAGTTCTAAGTGACTTCACAGCCCTGTCATAGAGTGGGTCAGACAGATTGGCAAGGAGACGAGAATACAACCTATCAGAGCTAAGCAATTTTCTAATGCAGCCAGTCACCGCTCTCACTCAGTGCTCTGTGACGCTGTTCCTGATGAGGCTATACTATTTATACATTAAGCATGCGGCGTGCCATGCTCTTTCTTTGCGGGGGTGGTCCGGGGAGGTGGCATTACTCAGAGCTAGTCTGAGTGTCTCAAATCTGTATTCAACTGCTAGCTATTTAGATAGAATTTTCCATTGAAAAAGATATTTCTTTGTTTGTGCTGCTGTGTCAGCCAGGCTTTTTTTTAACTGTACTTTTTTTTATTGAACTCAGACTGTCTCTCCCACTAAGACAAGCTGCTAGCAGTGTCATTTTGCTGCTTATTTTACCCCCCTGGGGTAGGTTGCAAGCAGGATTTGGGTGTTGTGGGTGGGAAATATATTCAATTTCTAGCTAGTTTGATAGAATTTTCCATTGAAAAAGATATTTCTTCGTTTTTGCTGCTGTGCAAGCCAGACTTTTTTTCTAACTGCATTCTTTTTTTATTGAACTCAGACTGTCTCTCTGTGCTCTTTTAAGTCATCAAGGCAGTGCATGGGCGTCAGTGGGCAGTTATCCAGACTCACATATATTGGTACAGCAGTGCTCTTTTAAGCCAACAAGGCAGTGCACTGGGCGTCAGTGGGCAGTTTTCCAGACTTACATATATTGGTACAGCAGTGCTCTTTTAAGCCAACAAGGCAGTGCACTGGATGTCAGTGGGCAGTTTTGCAGGCTCAAATATATTGGGACAGCGGTGCTCTCTGAAGCCAAATCCCCAGTAGGCCTCTTTTGTAGTTACAAGTTTGGTGTGTGCACATACAGTGGTCCCAGTAATAGTGTACATCCAGGTACTGCCTCGTGGGCCTGTGGGCAGTTTTGCAGACTCACATATATTGGGACAGCGGTGCTCTCTGAAACCAAATCCCCAGTAGGCCTCTTTTGTAGTTACAAGTTTGGTGTGTGCACATACAGTGGTCCCAGTAGGAGTGTACATCCAGGCACTGCCTCGTGGGCCTGTGGACAGTTTTGCAGACTCACATAAGAACATAAGAAATTGCCATGCTGGGCATACCAAGGGTCCATCAAGCCCAGCATCCTGTTTCCAACAGAGGTCAAACCAGGCCACAAGAACCTGGCAATTACCCAAACACTAAGAAGATCCCATGCTACTGATGCAATTAATAGCAGTGGCTATTCCCTAAGTAAACTTGATTAATAGCAGTTAATAGACTTCTCCGAAGAACTTATCCAAACAAATTCCAGAGCTTAATTGTGCATTGAGTGAAAAAGAATTTTCTCCGATTAGTCTTAAATGTGCTACTTGCTAATTTCATAGAATGCCCCCTAGTCCTTCTATTATTTGAAAGTGTAAATTACCGATTCACATCTACTCATTCAAGACCTCTCATGATCTTAAAGACCTCTATCATATCCCCTCTCAGCCATCTCTTCTCCAAGCTGAACAGCCCTAACCTCTTCAGTCTTTCCTCATAGGGGAGTTGTTCCATCCCCTTTATCATTTTAGTTGCCCTTTTCTGTTGTGGTGGGTAATTTTTGCTGTAGACCCGGAAGTTTACCATATTAGAGCCATTGTCGGTGACAAAGAACCCTGTAATAAGACTTCTGGCTCTCTGATGCAGCTGCCAGTCCTCCAGCATTTGTCTAAAAGCTGCTAAAATATTGGCAGAGGTATGGGAACTATCCACCAAGTGACTGTGCAGCAAAGCCCACCTGTGTCCTGTTGCTCAAGCCCCTGTGGCGCTGCTGCCTGCCCCTACCTCAGCCAGGTCCCACCAGTGTGCCATCAGAGAGAGGAAGGAGTGTGCCATCAGAGAGAGGAAGGAGTGTGAGATATCCAAATATAACTTGTAAAATGCACACTGCTCTCCTGTGCCTTCGCCAGTAACACCTGCAGACAGCCATGGCAATGCTTGTACAAACTGGGGTTGACCTTTCTGCTGAAAGTGGTCCTGGAGGGAATATAGTTTGCAGCTAAGACCTGCAGCAAACACATGAAACCCATGTTCTCAATAACCTGCAGTGATCTAAAGTGATCATCTCACCAATTGTCCTAGTCACCACTTTGGATGTTGCCTGCCTCTTTCCCCATGACAGTTCCAGGGAACACCACCCCATTTCCTCCATTGTGGGTTGTCATTTCTTAGATGTAGCTGAAGTCTTGGAAGCAGCTTGAGAAACACTTATTCTCTTTTCAAATACTAGTGTCCTCTGTCTTGCAGAAGAAACCCTCTGACTAGTGCTATTACCATCAGCAGGTGCATATTGAATGGGATGCTCCTTCTTCAGGTGATGCTCCATCCCAAAATTACTTAAGTGGCACAGTTGCTTCCCTTGGCTGATGTCCTTCGTGCAATAGTTACAACACTGAAAGCTTAGGTCCTCCCTGATTTACAAATGGCGCCAGCTCACAGATTTCTTTCTTGGTCCCTTGCCTCTGTCTGCATCCTTGTGGGTAGATGATGCTGCTGGCACTGAAGTGGCAGTGGAGACAGATGGAGCCTGAAGAACTGGGGCAGAGGATTCACTCATCCTCTCTTCCTGCACTGTCAATATGGCCTGCTCTCCATCACCAACATCAGTTTCTGTATCTCTCTCCTCTGTGAAGTGGAACCAGGGGCAGATTGGCCTATAAGGGAATTGAATGAGGATTAGAAGCCAATATGTCCAAATTCCGATCTTTTATTGAAGACTTAAAATGGGCGTTGTTAAATTTTAAGTCTTCAATAAAAGATCGGAATTTGGACATATTGGCTTCTAATCCTCATTTTGTTGCCCCAACGGCTTTGTTAGATAGCCTTCCTTGTTGCTTTCTCAACCTATAAGGGAATTGGGCATCCCCTGATGAAGCTGTAGAACAAGTTTTATATATATATATATATATATATATATATATTGGGACAGCGGTGCTCTCTGAAGCCAAATCCCCAGTAGGCCTCTTTTGGAAATAATTCTGTTAAATGAAATCCCTAGTAGGCAGTGACATTAAATCTATGATGTCATGGAAAGCTAGACATGATCGAGTGAATGGGACTCGCAGAGGAGGCACTTCAAAAGGCAGTGCCAGTCCCCCATTAAAGTTAAAAAGGGACCTGTTCCAATCTAAAATCTCTGGAGGGGCAGGCAGTTCCATCCAGAAAAAAATGAAATTTAAAGATGATGCATCGCCACCACCTGTTTCTGACCCTGTAGTTTTGGAGGTGAGGGAAGGGAAGGCTGAGTCATGCAAGACAAAAGGGCGAGACCCAAAAGCAGCAGTGCGACAGCAGACTCAACTTAGCGTTGAAAATGTAGCACAGGCACAGTTTGCTTCTGATTCTGATGAAGAATCATCTTGTGTGGGATTCTCATCCTCAGAAATGGAAGAAGTAATAGCTGAAGAAAGTTTAGGAGGATTAGTTAGTTCTGTCTTAGCCTCCATTTCAGTGCTGCAGGGGAGAGAGGAAATTGATGATGAGGAGGAGGAAGAGCAGTCAGCGCAGGCACAGAGTGTGACAGATGCTCCTGGCATTGCTTCTCAGGTTGCACCCACTACTTCAGCTCCAGTGCTAGCATCCACCTTGAAGGCTATAGAGAAGTGATCATGAAAGAATCTGTGATCTGGAGCCACTTTAACATGATGGAGGACCCGTGCTTTGCTCAGTGTAATTACTGTGCCAGGGCTATTAGTAGAGGCAAGCAAATGGGACATCTAACTAATTTTGGCATGATGCATCATATGCAGAAGCAACACCCAACAGTACTGCCATCTGAGGATGGTGGTAGTACCAGTCAGGGGACCCCTTTTCCAGGCAGCATAAAGTGGTTGCAAAGGAGCAGAGTCACCCCACGCCCTCAGCCCCTTCTAGCAGTCAGGAGGCAGGCTAGCAGCCCACTGCCATGTGTCAGAAGCAACAACCCACCATGGAGGAAATGGGGTGGTGTTCAGTAACACTATCTTGGGGAAGGAGGCAGGCAGCCACAAAAGATGTAACCAGGAGCATTGAGGAAATGATAGCCCTTGACCAGCCCTTGCAGATAGTGGAGAATGTGGTTTCAAGCACTTGCTGAAGGTCATAGTTCCAAATTACAAAGTTCCCTCCAGAACCACATTTAGCAGAAAGGTCATCCCCAGCCTGTACAACCAGTGTCAAAATCGCATCCAAGCTCTGCTAGCTAAGGCACAGGGGAGTGTGCATGTCACCTGCGATATCTGGACTGCACTGAATGCTGCACACGCTTACCTCTCCCTGACAGCACACTGGTCAGACCTGACTGAGGCAGGGGCAGGCAACAGCTCTATTAGTGAACAAGTATCATGGTGGAAGTGGGCTTTACTGCACATTCACCTGATGGTCGATGCCCATACCTCAGCCAATATTCTAGCATGCATCAGACAGATGCTGGCAGGCTGGCAGCTACACCAGAGAAACAGGAATCTTCAGGCAGGGTTCTTTGTCACAGACAATGATGCAAACATGGTAAAGGCAATATGTGACGGGGGATTTCAGAACATCCGATGTTATGCACACAGTATGCACCTGGTAGTGAAGTCAGCTCTGGGGTTGGATTCCAAGCACCAAGAGAATGAATACCTGCAGGACTTAATACACAAGTGCAGGAACATAGCAGCGCAATTTCACAGAAGTGTGAAGGTGGGGCAGGTTCTCCGACAAAAGCAGACTGATTTGGAGATGCCTCACAAGCGTCTCATTCAAGACATTGCCACCCGGTGGAATTCTACCTATATGATGCTGCAGAGGTTAGTAGAGCAGCAGAAACCCCTTCTTGAACTTTCTGCGGCAATGGACATCGGTGTGCATAGTCCCCTTCGGCATCATGATTGGTTAGTCATGAGTCAGCTGGTAAAAATCTTGCAGCCCCTCAAGGATGCCACGGAGGAGCTGAGTTCCAGAAGTGCCACCTTGGCTGACATCATCCCTATAGTTAATTTTCTGGAGGAAAATTTGGAGGGCTTTAAACAGGAAGAGGGAATGACAGCAGAGATGCTGCATTGTCTGGAATTTTTTGCAGAAGCAGGTGCAAGAGAGATTAAGGCCTTTAACAGAAGATCACACGTACATGCTCGCCACAGTCTGTGATCCCTGTGTGAAAGGGAAACTCGCCCTACAGTTTGATTGTCTCCTATTGGTGAAGGACCTGCTGTTAGTAAAAGTCCGTGAACAGGAGTGCCATAGGCAGAGACAGATTAGGCATGAAGCAGAGGAGGAAACAGTAAGTACTTCAGAGAGTGGTACTAGCCCAAGCAGGAGCAGCACTCTGTCAGCGACAGCTGGTACTTCCTTCTCCACTTCAGTACGCCAAAGCCATGTTGCCCATAAAAAAATCATCTGTTCTGGAACGGGCTAGAGAGAAAGCAGCTGGCATGAGTGATTCTCAGCCCACCCAAGCAAAGGAGACACCAGCACAAATGTCAGTGACACGGTATCTCTCAGAGCCCACAGAGGACATGCAGCCAGATCCGCTGGCATATTGGGCACATAAGTCCACTGTCTGGCCACACCTAGCCAAAGTGGCTCAGCGATATCTGTCATTTCCACCAACCAGTGTGCCCAATGAACATGTATTTTCAATGACAGGGTATATTATGAGCCTTCACCACTCAAGGCTGGCACCAGAGTTGATGGAAATGCTAGTGTTTTTGAAAATAAACATGCCTTTGCTTGGGATTCCAAATTTTTCCTGTGAATGGCAAGATGAATAAAAGCAATTGAAAGCCTTGCAGCAGCTCCAACTGCCTCCTATGTTCCAGATAATATCAACACATGTACCTGACATGAAACACTGTGCCAGTCTGTCCACTGTCCAGGCCGTACATCCCTACAAGGGCCTGACCTCAAATGCTGTGCCTGTCCATCCAGGCCTTACATCCCTACAAGGGCCTGACCTGAAGCCCTGTGCCAAAACGAAAATGTCATCAGCAAACGACCTGTTTAAAAGATATTTGTCTAATATTCTAAAATATCCAGATAAAGCTTTGCCAGCTATATCTAAAATTTACTATTTGCCTCAACAATTTCCTTCAGAAGAAAGTATCTTACAACAAGCCAATCAGGCGGTAAATCTAAACCTGACAGATTTTTTTGGAGAAATCCCATGATATGGACATAAATACAAGAGATGCTGTCCTAAGATCTTAATTTAGATATCAGAAGTCAAATTTCTATGGTCCTCCTGTACAAATATTTCCGGACATTGCAAGAAGTACACAGCTACGAAGAAAAAAGTTTATTGCAATGAGCGGGGAGGTAATTGCTAGAGGGGCAAAATTCATATTGCGATTTCCGTGTAGATGTATGCTTTTTCATAATGATTCAAAATATGTATTTAATGACCCTGAACAATTGCATTCCTTTTTAGATTCACATTCTCATCCCTAATTACCTCCACTAAGGATGTTGGTTTAGATAATGTTTAGGCATTACTCAAACAGCATGGCTAGAGATATCTTTATATTACCTTGGATGTAACTGCTTAAATTTCTTATTGGTCTCCCAAATTTACCTTAGTAAATGTTCAATGTGGTATAGACCAGAAAGTGATTAGTATTTCACTTATTAACTATGTAGTGGGACTATATTGGATTTCTGTGTTCTGAACTACTACATATTGTAAAAGTATTACCTTTAATTTGTTAAAATTCAATAAAAATAAAATTAAAAAAAAAAAGCAATTGAAAGCCTTGCAGCAGCTCCAACTGCCTCCTATGCACCAGATAATATCAGCACATGTACCTGACCTGAAATGCTGTGCCAGTCTGTCCACTGTCCAGGCCATATGTCACTACAAGGGCCTGACCTCAAATGCTGTGCCTGTCTGAGTTTAGTTCTAGTATTTCTAATTTCATTTTCATGTATTAGTGCAGCACTTCTTTCCAGAATATTCTTTTTCCTGTTTTGCAACATTTGGAATGAAAGAACATAAAAAGCTTACTTAAGATGTTTGGAGCTTGCATAGTTCATAAGCTCAATAGTTTTCATGACTTTCATAATATGGGCTATTTTCCCTAAATCTTTCTTAGGTGCCAACATTAATGTTTCTAGTACTATAGAAAACTGGTGGTAGTTGCACTCTAGTTCATCCTCTGTGTTCCCATAGTTTACAGAGGCACTGTTTAAATTACAAAGTCAACATAGGTTGATATTGTAGATGTGGACTTGAGTAGCGGTTTTCTTATTTCTGAGAGCTCTTCAAGTTCCTTTGTCATCAGCTGAAGTACATAAATACAGTTAATAGCTTCTGGGTATTTACAAGGGCTTGACCTCAAATGCTGTGCCTGTCCATCCAGCCTTATATCCCTACAAGGGCCTGACCTCTAACGCTGTGCCTGTCCATCCAAGCTGTATGTCCCTACAAGGGCTTGACCTCTAATGCTGTGCCTGTCCATCCAGGCCTTATATCCCTACAAAGGCTTAACCTCTAACGCTGTGCCTGTCCATCCAGGCTGTACATCTCTACAAGGGCTTGACCTCTAATGCTGTGCCTGTCCGTCCAGGCCGTGGGTCCCTACAAGGGCTTGACCTCTAATGCCGTGCCTGTCCGTTCACTGCCCAGGCCTTACGTCCCTACAAGGGCCTGACCTCAAATTCTGTGCCTGTCTGACCAGCTTGGAGCTTGGATATTTCATATGCTCAATAGTTTTCATGACCTTCATAATATGTGCCATTTTCCCTAAATCTTTCTTAGGTGCCAACATTAATGTTTCTAGTACTATAGAAAACTGGTGGTAGTTGTACTCTAGTTCATCCTCTGTGTTCCCATAGTTTACAGAGGCACTGTGTAAACTATAAAGTCAACATAGGCTGATATTGTAGATTTGGACTTGAGTAGCAGTTTTCATATTTCTGAGAGCTCTTCAAGTTCCTTTGTCATCAGCTGAAGTACATAAGTACAGTTAATAGCTTCTCAGTATTTACTAGATGCTAATGGAACCACCACACTCTAGGGGCCAACCCATTTTAGGGAGCCCTTTCCTGTGCAAAGGGAAGGGAACTCTCCTCGGGTGTAGCCATCCTATCTCTTAGCACCCTCTGACCCATGTTGAACCAGAACCACTGTTCACATGGAAACCACCTCCACATCGACTCACCATGCTTGAAGGCTCGTGCTCCACTCTAGGGGCCAACCCATTTCAGGGAGCCCTTTCCTGCGCAAAGGAAACAGAACTCTCCCCGGGTGTATCCAGCCTGTCTCTTAGCATCCGTTGACCCATGTTGAACCGCTGTTCACATGAAAACCTCCTCCACGTCGACTTGCCACGCTTGAAGGCTTATGCTCCACTCTAGGGGCCAACCCATTTCAGGGAGCCCTTTTCTGCACAAAGGAAATGGAACTCTCCCCGGGTGTAGCCAGCCTATCTCTTAGCACCCTCTGACTCATGTTGAACTGCTGTTCACATGGAAACCTCCTCCACGTCGACTCGCCACACTTGATGGCTCGTGCTCTACTCTAGGGGCCAACAACCCATTCTAGGAAGCCCTTTCCTGCGCAAAGGAAAGGGAACTCTCCCCGGGTGTAGCCAGCCTATCTCAACACCCGCTGACCCAGAACCGCTGTTCACATGGAAACCTCCTCCACCTCGGCCTTCAAAATTTTTGTTTGTATATCTGCTACATCCACTAGATTTTAAAAGACCAGTGAGAGCTCACTAGATGCCAATGGAAACACCCCACTGTAGGGGTGAACCCATTCTAGGGAGCCCTTTCCTGTGCAAAGGAAAGAGATCTCTCCCCGGGGCCAGCCGGTCTTGCCCCTATCAAAACCACAGGGACCTGACTACCTCAGCTCTGCCAGCCTGTCTTGCCCCTATCAAAACCACAGGGACCAGACTACCTCTGCTCTGCCAACCTGTCTTACCCCTATCAACTTTCTGCCACTCTGCCTTGCTGCCATACACCAGAAGACTCACTCTACTCCTTGTGGTGTTCTTGCCACTATCATGGTTCTTCAGTGTGTTGGTGCTAGTCTTTCTGCTGCTTTGTCCCTTTATCGGCTCCTTGTGGTTTTTTCTGCCCTTTTCCTTAAGTGTGGACTATTGAGCTGATTTATTTTGTTATTTTCTCCACTCTCGGCTTCTGTCTGCCACTGTAAAACCAAATAAAGCAAAGGAGCCTAGTTCAGACCACATGCTAATAATGCAAAAGGCTCTGCTCAGGAATGCTTTTGCTATATTTGCAGTTCTTCTCATTTCCTTGGGTACCCCTATGGAATCACAAATGGTTCAAAACACTGGCCCAGAGCCTGGTGCAACAATCTGATTTGGTGCATGCAAAGCAATATTCAGGAGGATATGCAGGCCAGTAGCTCTAGCATTTGATTAAAGTTTAGAAGGAATCTGCATAACCCTGGACAAGTCAGGATGGGGGTCTGTGTACTAGCCAGTGTTAAAACCCATATGTGAGTTACCTGCCAGTTTTAATGCTGGCAATACACCAAGCTATAAAGCCCAATACAAGAAACTAATGATATACCAAATGTGGCAGTGTTATCAAGGTTATGTTAAAGACACAGAAGCCATGCAATGCTACCATGCTCTATTAGATTTCTTTGTGCTAACAGGTCAAAATGAAATGGCTAGTTATCTCAGAGAAACCTCCAAATACAAACCTCCATGCCCTAGAACAGATCGTCCAGACAATCCCTGAACCCACCCCCTCCTCCAAGGAAAAAAGATGATCCTCTGAGCCTTCCTTTGCCCCACCCCTGTAGAAGAATGATGGGCTTCCAGGCCGTCCTCAACCTGTCAATGCTGAATTAAGGGTGCCTTGGGTCTCAAGCAGTATCCCAGTCATGGATCACTACCCCCTCCCCTCAAATACACACACACACAATTATTTTGGCCTGCTCTTGCTGCATCGATTATGTAAGTACTGTTTACTCCAACTCTGTATGCACTATCATTTGCCCTCTTTAATCCATCACTGAACCCATCCCCAATGAAGAAAGATTCTGGTTCATTTCTATCCAGACCCACACTTAACAGCCTCCAAATTACTCCTGAATCTTTGCCAACAGGAGGGAGCTAATTTCTCTCCTGCTAGCCATGATGCCAAATTTCTAAAGGTAGAACTGACCTTAGAGGGGTTCAAGATCCAAGCCAAATCTTGCAGCCCCAGTTTCCTCGTACAATTGTCTCCCATCTACCCTCGTATGATCCTCGCCTCCTCCCTCCTGCTGGCAGGAAGAGAGCAGCATTTTTAACCTGCATCTACCTCCTCCTCTGCCAGCTTTGATCTGAAGTCTAAACCATGCAGCATTGTCAGGTCCCACAAGATTATGAGGCCCTGCACAGGTCAGATTTCATATTGAAACCAAGAAAGATGGAGGTAGAAGTAAATGAGAAGCACTGATCTCCTCCTACCAATGGGAGGAAGTGGAGAGAGGATTGAAGCAATGGGAACCCCTCAAATCATCTGTAAAATGGCACCACAGACACTGTGATCTGCATGATAAATATGTACAAGTCAGTGTCAGTGGTGCTATTTTGGATTTCAAACCATAGCTGGCAGGAAGAAAACTGCTTCTTGCTTGCCAGTTTAATAGGGTATCCCTAAATAAATAAATAAATAAAATAATAAAATAAAATAAAAATAAACAAATGATTACCTGGGTCCTGGGTTGCAGAGTCATGGCCTGTGAGAGAAGAATCAGTGATGGTGGTGGCCCTGGAAGAGGATGCTAGCTGGTGTAGGCCAGTGAGAGAAGGCCTGCAATAGCTTAAGAACCCTGACCCAGCTACTGAAAGAATTGTCAGAACAATAGCTTTTAAAAGAGAAATGTTAGCACCAATAAGTGACTTGTGCATCCTTTTAAGGCTTTTAGTTGCATAGTTGCATACTATACTCTATAATAGGGGCTGATGAGTAAAGATGGCCGGCGCCATCTTTAAAGATGGCGCCGGCCATGTGACAGGGGCCAGCCAATGACACGGATACCCTTTCACATGGTAAGGGCAAAGGGGCATCGGCGCCATTTTATTTTAGCGCAGCTGATGCCTGGGAACGGAAAATCGTCCCCCGAGGCCCCCCTGCACCACCAGGTAATGTTAAAAGGTTTTGGGGGGGTCGGGAGGGTGGGGGGTCGATTTAAAGGATCAGGTGGGTTTTTTTTTATCGGGCCATCGGCGCCATTTTAATTAGTGGCAGCCAAAATGGCGCCGATGGCCCGAGAGCGGGAGATCGCACCGGGACCCCCCACCCCCCCATTGGACCACCAGGTAATTTAACATTTTGGGGGGGTTCGGGAGGGTGGGGGAGGGTAAGGAATTGGTTTTAAAGGGTCGGGGTGGGTTTAGGGGTTGTTTTGGTGTGCAGGTTTTCCCGCCCTCCCCCAAATAATTCCCATGCCCTATTTAACGATTTAGGACGATTTATGACGATAAATCGGGGGCATTTGTATTGTATCGTGCACTCTGACGATTTAGGACGATTTTAAAATTATCTGACGATAATTTTAATCGTTCAAAAACGATTCACATCCCTATTATCCTTTGCTTTCTTATAGCTAGCTAAAAGTTCAACAAGCCATCAAAGACACAACACTCTAGGGAACATGTTTAGTTGTGGAAGAACTTGTTCATGCAAGGGAGTTAGTTTTCCATATTGATTTTGTAAAGAGAAAGTACAGAGTTGTGAGAGTTGAGAGGAACAATAAACACACCCAAGCAATGAACTCAAAGCATGCTAGACAAGTCCAAAAAGGAAAAAAAAAGTTGTGTGTACACCCCAACTAAAAAAAAAAAAACCCAGGCCTGTTTATTAGAGACAAGAGAGAACACATCCGAAAAGAAAGAAAAGTATAAAATATAAAAGATACTTATCCAGTAAGGCTTCCAAAGGAGGAGTACATACTCACATGTGATCTAAGGAAACATAAAAGAAAAACATAAAGAAGCAATTCATATGGTTTCATTTATGAAACAGTCATAAAAGAAACAAAAGTTACTATTGCATAGACAGTCACTTATCTGAACTCATTTCTCTATGTTCTTGGAAAAGTAGGGTCTAGAAAAAAACCCCTAAAAAGTTATAGAGTTTATTATTATATATACATTGAGGGGCAGATTTTCAAAGGGTTACGTGCGTAACATACATGTGTAACCCCTGAAAAGATGCCCCAAGCTGACCCTGCGCGCATCGAGCCTATCTTGCATAGGCTCGGCGATGAGCACAAGCCCCGGGACGCACGTATGTCCCAGGCCTTGCAAAAAGGGGCGGGGCATGGGCGGTCCAGAGTGGTCCGGGGGTGGGGCTGGAGCCTCCAGGCACAGCAGCCATTTGCTGCTGTGTCCGGGATCGCGGGCCAGCCATCAGCTGGAATGCGTAAACTACGCCTGCCGGGAGGCAGGCGCAACTTACCCGACAAAGGTAAGGGGGGGTTCTAGGTAGGGCTGGGGGGTGGGTTAGGTAGGGGAAGCAAGGGGAAGGTGGGGGGAGGTGAGGGGAGGCAGAAGGAAAGTTCCCTCCGAGGCCGCTCCGATTTCGAAGTGGCCTTGGAGGGAACGGAGGAAAGCTGCGCGGCTCGGTGCGCGCAAATTTCACAATTGTGCACCCCCTTGCGCGCGCCGACCCTGGATTTTATAACATGCGCGCGTGCGCGCGGCAGCGCACGCATGTTATAAAATCGGGCGTAGATTTGTTCGTACCGGGTTGCGCGAACAAATCTACGCCCGTGCGCACCTTTTAAAATTTGGCCCTGAATTTGATTAGAAAAAGTATAAGTTGCTAAAAACAAAGTACATGTTTACAACACCTGATTTATTTGAAAGGTTTTTTAAATAATTGACTTTAACACATTACATTTTAAACATTCACACAATATTTATATTATCATCTAATTCAGTGGTTCTCAACCTTTTTTCTGTCGGGACACACCTGACAGATGGTTCTCACATGCGTGACACACTGACCCATGATCGTCACAGGGCTAGATGTAAATGTACAGTTTGCATCCACGGGAACCCCCCTGATCTACAATAATGGATGTAAAGCAGAATTATGACATTCCCCGTTCAACTCACACTACAAAAAAGATATTCTGGTTCTGGTGTCATCTCAGTAACAGCAACTCAAACTCCTTCTACTTTCAGGCTCAATAGCCCTACTTATGAAAAGACAGCAGTTTACCACCAATGCATGTCCTCTTGAGAAAACGCAACAAATAAGACTGATAAAACACTTACATGCTAGTAAAATATCTCTGTAACAGACACAGAACCGACCTAACATACTCCCAGGATCTGTAGTAATGCACATAAACTAATCCACACACAGTTACACCTGTATTATGGAATACACTCAAACAGGAGCAACCCTATCTATGAAAAGGCAACACTACAAATATTAAATCAGGCCCAAAAACCAATACACCTCTTATTAGGAAAACAGAACTAGCAAGCAGCTATAGATCCCCACACAGAAATAATTGTAAAACTATACTAATAAGCAGAATAAATGTTTCACAACAACTATGAACAGAATAACATCCAACAATTAAAAACTCATAAAAACTATTAAAAATTCTCCAAACACCAATAAAATATTTCAAAAAAAGCAGACACATCACATAATATTAAATAATTAAAATAGCAGTCAATCAAGAAAAATAAACTTAAAAAGCCACCTTTACTTACCCCCTCCAGCAGCTTTCCTACTCCTCTTCCATGCAGGCTGTAGCACACACCAGAAGCAGCAGTAGTGGCTAAGCTCTATACTCATGGTCCTCTTCCTTAGGGCCCATGTCTCTCACACACACACACACACCATACCAGTCATGCCCCCATGACCAGTTTCTGTCTCTCACACACCAATCATCTCCCAGTCTTTGACAAACACACCAGTCACCTTCCTGAACAGTTTCTCTCATGCCATACACACACACACAGGCTTCCCACTCCCGTGTTCCACTTACATATATGGGCTTCTCACTCTCATAATCACTTTCTCTTTCTCACATACACTCACCAGTCTCTCACTCCCATGCTTGTTCTCTCCACATGCACAGGCTTCTCATTCCCATAATCACTTTCTTTCTCTCCCACATACACACACACCAGTCACCTGATCTCTCTCATGCATACACACACAGGCTTCCCTCTCCCATGTTCTCTTTCAGATATATAGGCTTCTCACTCCCATGCTGTATCTCACACACTCCCAGCTTTCTCACTCCCATGCTCACTCTTCACATGTACAGGCTTCTTATTCCCATAATCACTTTCTTTCTCTCTCTCACATACACGCAAACACACACCAGTCACCTGATCTCTCTCATGCATATACACACACACATAGGCTTCCCACTCTCATGTTCTCTTTCAGATATACAGGCTTCTCACTCCCATGCTGTGTCTCACACACACACAGGTTTCTCACTCCCATGCCCACTCTTCACCTGCACAGGCTTCTCATTCCCATAATCACTTTCTCTCTCTCTCTCTCACACACACCCGTCACCTGATCTCTCTCATGCATACACACACACACAGGCTTCCCACTTCCATGTTCTGTCTTACATACACAGGCTTCTCCCTCCCATGCTGTGTCTCACACACACCCAGGTTCTCACTCCCATGCTCACTCTCTTCACATGCACAGGCTTCTCATTCCCATAATCACTTTCTCTGTTACACACACACACACCCAGTCTCTCTCTCATTTCCATGCTCGCTCTCCACGTGCACAGGCTTCTCATTCCCTGAATCACATTCTCTCTCTCACATTCACATACACACCAGTCACACCGTCACCTTACCAACCAGTCTCTCTCATATACATGCACACACACAGGCTTCCCACTCCCATGCTCTCTCTCACATAATCAGGCTTCTCACGCCCATGCTTTCTTTCACATATACCCCCACAACACCAGGCTTCTTACTCCCATGCTTTCTCACATACCCAGATTTCTCACTTCCATGCTTTTTCTCTCTCTCTCTCTCACACACACATCCCTGACTGTCTCACACTCTCACATACACATCAGTCATCTCCTTGAGCAGTCACTTTCATTGTCTCTCACATATACACATACATCAGCTCTCTGACCAGTTTCTCTCAATCACACACATACTCTCGATCAAATACATTCTCTCACTTACACACAGGCTCTCAATCACACACATTCTCTCACTTACACACAGGCTGGCTGGCTGCTTCTCTCTCTTTCTGTCACTCACTTCCTCTCCCCCCCCCCCCCCCCCCCCGCACAAACGGTAGCTGCTCCTCCAGCCCCCGCAGGCCAAGAAGGAAGAATTCCATCGATCGTTGGAGGCTCATGCTGCTCTCTCCTTTCCCTTCCGCTTTCTCCCCCAGAGCAGGAAGATGAGCTGCCTCTCCTGCTGCCACCGGCCTCCTGCTATCTTCGGGCGTCCGAACTTCCTGTCGGGGGGGGGGGGGGTAGCGGAAGCGCAGCACACAACGTCCACTTCCTCCCTCCCCCCCCAAGCAGGAAGATCGGCGGACCATATGGCCCGACGCCCGAAGATAGCAGGAGAACGGGTGGCAGCAGGAGAGGCAGCTGATCTTCCTGCATTGGGGGGAGGAAGCGGAAGCTGCGCGCGGCGCTTCCGCTCCCACCCCGAACTGGAAGACCGGTTGGCCATACGGCCGCAGCAGCGCTTCCCCATGTGTGCCGTGATGGCGCGCGAGGCGTGGGTTCTCTTGCGGCACGGCCTTTCTTCTTCCCGCGCACCACTTCCTGTTCCGGGTCCGGGGGGGGGGGGGGGGGGAATGCAGGTGCGGGAAGAAGAAAAGGGCAGCCGCGGATGCCACAGCTTTTTTTTTTTTTTGCACCGCTGCCGTTCCCGCTGGGCTTGAACGTGCTGATAGCCCAGCGGCAACGGCAGCAGGGAAGAACGAGCAGCGGGAGGGACCGGGAGCCACGCGACGCACCGGTTGAGAACCGCTGATCTAATTCACTTCTCCTTGATCCTGCCTCCCCCCCCCCCACCCTGAGGGTCTGTTCAGGTGGATTTTAGTCCCTTTAGTTCTGGTTAGGTGCCCCGATCGGAAGGAAAGCATTCCTCTTAACTGCCCCCGTTTGTGTGTATTGAAACATCTGAAAACTTTAAATTGTCACACTCAGCCATCAAAAGTGGGAAGGTTGCTACACACAAAGGAGGGGGTTTAAACCAGCAAAGATTTGAGGACAACTTAGGCCATGACTGTGGGTTTGGAAATGGTAGGCCTGGAGGCCTGACTTTGTTCTTGAAATGGTGTAGGTAAGTTGAGGGGAAGCTTATCATTGGGTCAGGGTTAATTTTTGGTTGAGGAAATGGTTGGAGTCCCATATTTGTATCAGAGGGATGGGGTGTGGGTTATGGAGAGACCCATCTTCTTCGGGGGAGGCAGGGGGTGGTAGGTTGAGGCCTAGAGACCCCTCTTTGTGTCAGAGGGTAGAAGATGGAATTGGAAAGGGACCCAAGGCCTGTTTTTTAGTCTAGTGGCACATATTAATGCAGGGTAAGCTGTGTCAGTGTTTTTCACATTGCAAACACCTCCTGTGCCAATGTTCCCCACATTAAGACTTCAGAAAGCTCTCTGATTCTCTACTTGAGAAGCCTTTTGTTAATGTCTCCCTTGGACTTTGTCTATTGGGGGCTCCATTCTGAGACATTGTGATCCTTTATTCCCAAATACTTGTTCAACTTCTTGTGGGTTCCATTCTGACACAGTTTTTTGAAACATGGCCCGTGTCAGGGGACCATGAAGTTATTATCTTACACATGTTGGTGATGCTGACACATTTGCCCTATATACATTGAAGATGTTTTGAACTATAAAGGACATCTAGCCATTTGTTGTCCTTCCTTTTGGATATTTTCTCATTGATTACTGTTGGTTGGATTTTTTGCCCTTGTTGTTTCTTTACATATTAATGCAGGCCACCAACTATTAAGTTAACTACACCTCCACAATTGTGTTAACTTCACTGCCTTAACCATTTAAGGTATTAACATCATCCAGCATATGTATTAACATTAATATTGTGAAACCAATGGTAACGCTATCATGCTTAGTACATGGATATTAGCAATGCTGCTGATATGAGATTGAAGAAAATATATATGTAACAATTACCTAATTCATGTATAACATTCTCCTTAAGATGTATCAGACCATGGGATACACCATGTTTCTGGAGAACGTATAGCTTGATAAATAGAGTACATGAGAACAATTCTACCAGCCACCCAGGATTTCTTCCAGTGTCTGGTGAGATGGGGGTCTGCCAGCCATCTAGGGTCTCCTCCAAAGTAGTCAGTGGTTAGTTGACTGAGCTCCACAAGTTGACCCACGATATCTCCAGTTTTTGGCCCCATTGACAATTGGACCATAAGACTAGGGCTTTTTTAAGAAAATTCTTTTTCACTCAATGCACAATTAAGCTCTGGAATTTGTTGCCAAAGGATGTGGTTAGTGCAGTTAGTGTAGTTGGATTCAAAAAAGGTTTGGATAAGTTCTTGGAGGAGAAGTCCATTAACTGCAGTTAATCAAGTTTACTTAGGGAATAGCCACTGCTATTAATTGCATCAGTAGCATGGGATCTTCTTGGTGTTTGGGTAATTGCCAGGTTCTTGTGGCCTGGTTTGGCCCCTATTGGAAACAGGATGCTGGGCTTGATGGACCCTTGGTCTGACCCAGCATGGCAATTTTTTATGTTCTTATGAAAAAGGTTTATCTTATAGTTCAGTAAATGTAGTAATTCCTGACTAAAATAAAATTATTTTAACACTCTCTCAAAAATAACCATTTATATTTTCATTTGCTTCTTCAGTTTTCCTATGGATTTCTGTGGTGCTGGGGTGCATAAGTACCTTTAAACATTATTAAATTAGATAAAGTGTGGGAAGCAATTTTTATTTCTTGCCCTTACTTTGTGGTGACATCATTGTTATTAGGTACATTGACCCTTGTGCTGTGGTATGGTAGGCGCTACTGGACAAGCAAGCTCATCTGGTCCAAGCCCAAGTGGAACAAACAGGAGCTTCATCTATACCAACCATCTACCCCGCAGGTTAAGCCCTTGGGTTCTGATGGCCAGCAGGTCTTAGAAAGGTCCCGGGGCTTGTTGCAGGCATGATAGTCAGAGTCCAAGCCAAGGTCAGGGCAGGCTGAAAGTAGCAGAAATACAGAAGATAGGCCAGAGGTTGGGGTAGGCAGCAGACAGTGAAATTCCAAGAGATGGGCCAGAGGTCAGGGCAGGCAGCAGACTATCAAAGGACAGGTCTAAAGCAAGGGTCAAGGATAGTAAGCAATCAGAGAAGTCAGGGAACAGGCTGGTGTAGGAACCATGAAGTCAAACCAGGGGAGAAGGAGCAGGGCAAGGATAAGACAGGGGTAGACCAGGACACAAGGAGCAGGGCTGGGCAATGGAGAATGATCAGGGAACAGAGGCATCACAGGAGGCAGCGGCCAAGGATACAGACCCACAAGAACAGAGGAAGACAAGGCAAGAGCTAGTAACCAGCACTGAGAGATCCATCAGGAGACCTCTTGCCAAGAGGTTTCCTGCTCCTACAAAGGAGTCTTTTGTAGAGGGTGGTGCTCTGATGTCATTCAAGTGTGATGTGGCTGAGCTCCCACAGGACCTTCAAGAGATGGTGCTGTTGGGCATGCATACGCCTGGGGGAGCTTGAGAGGAGTGGTGGCTGACAGCATCTCTGGCCACACTAAGCAGCATTCACGAAGGAAGGCTGCTTGTGACAGAGCTGGCGGCAATGGGGGTGAGTGAGGTAGCTCGCGGGACAATCCTGTGAGCTGTCAAGCATAACAATGGTGGCAGCATATTTGTTTAATTTCTCGCACCTAATTCTGGATATTAATGATGTCGAGAGCAACTTTGCCTATCAAAAGAGATAATTAGAGCCATGTGTATTGTAATTAAATTGATAATATAGTAATGTGAGTGGAGTCTATTCTAAAAGGTGCATAAAGGGAATTTATATGATTTTTCCCAGATATGAAAGTTACCTGAGTCATCTTTTCCAAACAGGATATGATTGGTTTTCTCTGTAGATATTGCCAAATAACTTTTTTCTTGATATTCTTCCTATATTTGTGGGAGTTCAAAATTTAAAACCAGGGGATCCTATTTTCCCCCTTTCCCCAAGCCCAATACAACTCTCCTACTCGTTCCCCACTAACTAACATACTATTCTCTTGTAAAGGGATGAGATAAGGATTCTCCCTTGCCAGGGTAAGGTTATTTCAGTCTCCAAGCCAGTGGAGGAGAATATACACAGGCTGGGGGACTTTTACCTTCACTGATCAGCATAAAGAAGCAATCCACTAAAGGGAAGCGCTCAGTAACCCACAATCTAGTGGGAGGACTAAGAGGAGAGGATCACCTTGCTGGTTGCTGAAAGGAATCAGTAAGTTCTGCTTGGGACATTTTTTTAAAGTATTGGGGAGAAGTAAACTATTGGGGTATAATTATTTAGTGTGTTTGTGCTTTAAATAGTCAGTAAGGCAGCTAATAAGCAGAAGTTTGTTTGTATTTCCCAACCCTCTAACCCTCTCCCACCCATCCCTAGCTCATCCTTTAATTTATAGGCAGCTGCGACTTTCACATACACAAACAAAAAAAAAAAAATCAGCCTTTTAACTTTACTTCACAAATTCTCCACACCTTATTGAGAGTTTGATCATTCCCTTGTAGGCCACTACCAGATATATAGTGAATATACTAATACATTTAAAGGACCCTAAGACAAATTCCTACTCCCATGGCAACCTAAAACTTAACTGGGAACTGAACAAATTTAAGATGAAGGCAGCAGTCCAGCAGCAAGAGGGGGGCCTCCCAGTCTTTTGCATCAAGTGTCATATGTAAGATTTTTTACCCGCCAGTGAGAAGTTGTACGTGTGCATCTGATGCAAAGAGTTCTTGTCTCTCAGAGAACTAGTCTGATCTCTGGAGGCTAGAGTGGCAGACCTGGATGAGCTGAGGAAGACAGAGAGGTATACAGATGAGACCTTCAAGGACATATTAGCCAAGTCTCAACTTCAGACTGGCAGCCCTGGTGCTGCCTTGGAGAAAGAAGGTCTCATGATCTGGGAGCAACAACCTGGTGCAACAGGAAAGGATCCTGCAGCAAGGACCTGCTCTCCAGGTGGGGCATTGTCCTCTCGCACCGAGGATATGTCTCCCAGGGCTTCTGCCCAGGAGGGAAGGATTAGGTTGGCCATCATAGTTGATGATGCAATTATTAGGGAATGTAAACAGCTGGGTGGCTGCTGGGTATGAGGATCGCATGGTAAGATGCCTACCTGGTGCGAAGGTGGTGGACCTCACGCATCACCTAGATAGGATTTTAGACAGTATTGGGGAGGAGCCAGCTGTTGTGGTACATGTGGGCACCAATGACATAGGAAAATGTGGGAGGGAGGTTCTGGAAGCCAAATTTAGTCTCTTAGGTAGAAATCCAGAACTTCCAGGGTAGCATTCTTTGAAATGCTCCCTGTTTCACATGCAGGTCCCCAGAGGCATTTCAAAGTATGGATGAGACGATGGTGCAAGGAAGAGGAATTAAGTTTTGTAAGGAACTGGGGAACCTTTTGGGGAAGGGGGAGTCTTTTCTGAAGGGATGGGCTCCACCTTAACCAGGGCGGAACCAGGCTGCTGGTGCTAACCTTTAAAAAGGAGATAAAGCAGCTTTAAACTAGAACAAAGGGGAGAGTAGACAGTCGTTCAGCAGCGCATGATTCAGAGGGAGATATCTTCAAAGGATACTAATGACGCATTAGGATTAGGGCATCCCAACAATGAGGTTCCAATAATAAGAAAAGTAGTACAAGCGCCTGTAATTAAAAACTCACCTGAGCTAAAAGATAAAAATCCTGCATGAGACTAAATGTACAATCGAATCTTTATGGGTAGAAATCCCTTGTGTGTTGGGGATGAGTATAATGACAGGAGTATACTACCGTCCACCTGGTGAAGATGGTGAGATGGACAGTGAAATGATAAGAGGAATTAGGGAAGCTAATCAAATTGGTAGTGTAGTAATAATGGGAGATTTCAATTACCCCAATATTGACTGAGTAAATGTAACATCAGGACATGCTAGAGAGAGAAAGTTCTTGGATGGAATAAATGACATTTTTATGGAGCAATTGGTTCAGGAACCGATGAGAGAGGAGCACAGGATTTGGTGAGAGAGGTAACGATGGTAAGGCCACTTGGCAATAGTGATCATAATATGATCAAATTTGAATTAATGAGAGGAAGGGGGACAGTAAGTAAATCAATGGAAATCAAGGAAAACTTAGATAAAATAAGAAAAATAGTTAAAGAAAAAAACTGAAAGGAGCAGCTACAAAGATAAAAAGTGTGCAAGAGGCGTGGCGTTGTCCTTTCATGGATTACAAACTTGTTAAAAGACAGGAAACAGAGAGTAGGATTAAATGGACAATTTTCTCAGTGGAGGGGGATAGACAATGGAGTGCCTCAGGGATCTGTGCTGGGACCCGTGCTTTTCAATATATTTATAAATGATCTGGAAAGGAATACGATGAGTGAGGTAATCAAATGTGCAGATGATACAAAATTATGCTGAGTAGTTAAATCTCAAGCAGATTGTGATAAATTGCAGGAGGACCTTGTGAGACTGGAAAATTGGGCATCTAAATGGCAGATGAAATTTAATATGGACAAGTGCAAGGTGATGCATATAGGGAAAAATAACCTATGTTGTAGTTACACGATGTTAGGTTCCATATTAGGAGCTACCACCCAAGAAAGAGATCTAGGTGTCATAGTGAATAACACATTGAAATTGTCGGCTCAGTGTGCTGCAGCAGTCAAAAAAGCAAACAGAATGTTAGGAATTATTAGGAGGGAATGGTGAATAAAACGGAAAATGTCATAATGCCTCTGTATCGCTACATGATGAGACCGCATCTTGAATACTGTGTATAATTCTGGTTGCTGCATCTCAAAAAAGATATAGTTGCAATGGAGAAGGTATAGAGAAGGGCGACCAAAATGATAAAGGGGATATAACTGCTTCCCTTAGTTTTTGGGTACTTGGCAGGTACTTGTAGCCTGGATTGGCCACTGTTGGAAACAGGATGCTGGGCTTGATGGACCCTTGGTCTGACCCAGTATGGCAATTTCTTATGTAATTCGTATGTACTCATGAGCCACATTCCTTACATTTCTCATTTGTTTGCATATCATAATTTTCTTCAATTGAAATTCTCATGTGTTTTTATTTTAAATCACACCCTATTTATCATGTTAATGTCCTATTTAAATGAAGAATGTTCAGGGCCGGCACAACCCTCCATGAAAGCCGTGGACTTGCACAGCCTTTGGAGGGAGAGAGGGTGGTGTTGAGGGAGAGGAGAGAGGGGTAGGGGGATGAGAGGTGGTGGAAGGAGCCGAGGTAGGCTGCGGTCTGCCTGGTGGACCCCCTCTGTTCACCGGCCAATGGCCTGTGGAGAAGAGGCTTTGGACTGCTGACAGACCGCATCTCACCAGCAGCTCAAGTAGAATGGAGGCCACCTTATGATTCTCTCCTGATAGAGGCCAAAGTGAAGAGACAGGCCCAGAGCTGCCAGGGGAGCAATTGAAGCCCTGTGTGTGAGACAGCATGTGTGTGTGTGTGTGTGTGTGTGTGTGTGTGTATGTATGCATGTGTGGGAGAGAAGGAGTGTGTGTGTGTCTGAGAGAGGAAGCAGGAGTATGGGTCGGAGAGGGAGAGTGTATGTGCATATGTGAGAGAGAGAAGGGAGAGGGTTTGTGTGCCCTCCCTTCACCTCTAATCCCCAGGTATGGAGAGTGGGAATCTTTTTTTTTTTAAATTATTTTTGGTTTTGGTTCTTGGGTGTTTGATATGTCTACTGTTTTGAGGTAATTTGCTGGTGTTTGGGATATTAAAAAAGACAATTTGAATGAGTTTTTAAATATTGGATGTTTATTCTTCAGCTGTCCTGAAATATTTCTTATCGTTATTGGTATGATTTTACTATTATGATTGATGTTTTATATTTCTTGATTTTGTTGTTTGATGTTTTGTAGGAAATGATGATGTTTCTGTTTTTGCATTGTTGCACTGTGAACAGGGTCTGGCTTGTTGTGATGTCCAGTTCGTTTTTTTGTCTGCACATTTCTATTTCTACTTTGTGATCTCTTTGTTCTGTATTTGGTGGGGGCCTGCCATTCTTTTGCATGTGTAGCAGAGATGAAGTGTTCTGCTCGTGTGTGGCTTCTGTGTAGGGTTCTGTGACAGCCTGGCTTGTTCTATTTTCCTGGTGTGAGGTGAATTGGTATTTTGGGAGCTGGTGTATTTGCAGTGTTACTTTTTCATGGGCGGGATTGCTGTTGTTTGATCACTGGCAGTTGGTGCTGTTTTGGCATGGGTGGTTTGCTGTGTTGTAGTTGTTTGCTCATGGTTTTCTGGGGGTCAGGCCCACATTCAATATGCATTGCAGTGGGTCTGGTGGCATGTGGGTGTCTTTGCAGGGTTTTCTGGTTGGCACCACAGCAGTATATGTGAATGTAGTGTACAGATTGTTGTGGGGATATTTTTGCCTTGGAAGACTATACGCTGAATGTTATTTAAATGCAATATCTGCTATTATAGATGCATAATTTGTAAGTGTGTTTGTAGAGGGCTGGCGTGGGGGAGTAGATGCTAGGGCATTTAGTACTCTTGCATTGGCATGGGTTCCGGAGGAAAGAGGCTGGACCCGGGTGGAGAGGAATGTCAGATTTAAGGGTTTGGATTGCTGGAGGGAGATGTGAATCACGAGGGGAGGAAGGGGCAGCGCGCTACTTGTTCGCACGGGGCAGCAAAAAAGCTACACTGGCCCTGAGAATGTTGTGTAAATCCAATGTATTATTATTATAAATAAAGCAGATTATTTCATGCTATACTCAGTAACCATAGCATTCTGGATGGAATTGCTCATTTGTGAACAGTCTTAACTAGTAAGTTAAGTTTGTAGATGTCTGCACTGGTCCTTCTGTCTTTCACTGTGTTCGACTTGCTCAATTATGTCTTACCCAATTGCTTGAGCCAATGTCCATTCAAAGTTATGCGAGCTGAAACTGGGCGGCTGAAACCTTTAGGCTGGTCTCTATACTATGTTCACAAAGCCCAGCCTCTAATAAATGCACACATTAACAACACTGGACTGGTCATAGGGAAGCAGAAACTCTGACTAATACCATCAGCTAAAGCTGAAGAGATTTAAAGCATACGCGATCCAGAAACATGAAGATGAAAATGGTTTCTGTGACCTTTACCCAATGCCATGGTGTATAAGCTGGAAACATTTTACCATTTGTCACAAATGTGATTCACAGAATAAATGTTCTAAGAAAGGATTAAAAGTAACTGAATATTAAGAACAGTCCCTGCTATTTCAGAAATGCATTTCTCTTACATATCCAGCACTGGCTGAAGTGATGCTGGTGCCTCATGCCACAGATGTGCTGCTGGTGCCTCATGCAGCTGCAAAACTCCGGCTTTTCCTCATGATTAGCATTCTGCCATTAATTTAGCATAAATTCTGAAGGCAAACAGATTGCTCACTTCCAATAAAAAAAAAAAATTAACAACTTATGCAAGCGAACCCAGTGACTCAGTGACAGTGCTATGCACGTGCATGTGAAAGGACCTGGGTTCAATTGTCAGCTCAGGTTGGCTGCTCCCTGGGAGTGGAGGCAGCTTTCATAGCTCCTGGAGCAAGAGGGAGTCAAAGTCATTGTGCAAGGCTGACACCTAGTGGACAGATTTAAGGCCCATGATTGCAGAATTCCAGAAGGAACCGTGGTGCATGGCCCCTGACTGAAGAGTTCAAGGACTGCAGTAAAGTAGGTTGAGAGGAGAAATAAAATAGGGGTAAAATCCCCAGGTAGTTGTGAATGAAGGTTCACGGCTCCAGATCCCAGGCCTGGGTCCAACATTATCGAAAACTGAAAGAAGCAGAAAGAAATTATCAGGTAAAAAAAAAAAAATTGTGCAGCTGGCTGAAAAAAATAAAATGTGCAATTAACCTCTGTAATTTCAGATAGGGAATGTCCTCACACCAGGGTAAGCCATCACAGGGTGCTTTCTTCCTCCATCCTGTGTGCATGTTTACAGATTAAGAAGTACATAATGGAAATCTCATCAACCAACAGAACACACAGATGGAGTTCCACCATGCGCAGGAATGGATTAAGGGCTATGATGCTTTTAGGCACTGTCGATCCACCTCTCTCCTCCCTCATGGACATCACAATATGCCCCTCACCTCTTTTCCTCTCCTCCACAGACCTTAGATCATTCCACAGCTCATCCTTTTTATGCGTAGACTTCTGATCATTCCCATTTCCCCCGTCATGCCCAAATGCAGACCTTGGATTGTTCCCCTCCCCCCCTCCCCCAAACCACAGACCTTGGATCATTCTCCCACCTCCAAACAGATCTCCAATCCCTCCCCCTCAAACATCTGATCACTTTCACACCTCCGCATGGGCCTCTGATCCCTCCTGCTGCTACCCCCTCCTTCCCGACCTCCTGGATCTGCCTGTATCAAGACCAGATTGGGTGAGACTGAGCCAGCCTGTGCTCACAGCTCCTGTCTCCCACAGATGCTCAGGAGGATGACAAGGGAACCACTGGTACCGTGAGCACAGACTCTCTCCATCTCCACATTCACTCAACCTGCAGGTCATTCCAACTGGGTCGGATTTCCCATTAGGCAGACTTTTAGCTGCATTGAGGGGGAGTAGTTTTCAGACTGATTCATGCACATAAAATCATTTTGAAAACTGACTTCTTTAAGGTACTATTTCTGTTTTAACGGTCATTTGCAGGTGTGTGTATTTTCACAAAGTTCTTTGTTTAAAAGGCGGCTTGTGTGATTCTTATGTGGCCCCTGGGCAACACGGTGTGTCCCAGAGAGAAGAACTCTTGTGCTTTAGGGCCTCGGTGGTAGTGTTCCAGAGAGAGAGGATGTGAGCATTCCACAGGAAGAGCGCGTTCAGTCAGTTTTTATGTGTAAATGCTCTGAGAGACAGAGTGTCTGCAGGAGTACTGGCAGAGAGGAAAACGCCTGTTCCTGATGAAGCTGTAGCTCTCAGAATGTCTATGTAACGCCAATTCAGGGTGACTGCTGAATTTTGCTTGGGCCACAAAAAATCCCGGGACCAAGTCCTAATTTTACAATCAGCAGTCCTATGGCCCTAGGGTATGGGTTCTTGTCGGATGCGGGGAAGGCTATCCTTCAAGAACTAAGCTATGTAAGTGGAATCCCTTCCCTAAATGTTACTATCAGCTCTTTGGGGAAGGTACACTGAGAAGAACAGGCTGGATGTGCTGGTGAGTTCAAAATAATCAAGTTGCTTAAACAATGTGATTTCCAGTTACATCCAGACTCAAACTGTTCTCTTGGAATATAGATTTGGTGTCTTTCTTTCTCTCTCCACTGGTATCCCTCAGTGGTAGTTCTATAAACAGCAGTCATTTTTGGGTTTTTTAAGTGATGCAAAATTATGAAAATAATATTTCTTTCACTTGATAGTACTACTTGCGGTAAGACGGTACATGTTTAAAAGTTGACTTACATCACCGGAGAAACACCGGAACTACTATATAATGAGCCCCGTGAAGAAGGAATCCCGCTTTCCGAAACACGGACCGTGTCGGGCGTTTTTTGCAGCTTAACTCTGCCATCTAGCTGGGCTTGTAACATCACTCAAGTTAAGTCAAGTTACTATTACTCATAACATAGTGAATAATATTGTGGCAATTCTTTATCATGTGAAAGAAATATTATTTTCACAATTTTGCTAATTTTGCATCACTTAAAAAAACCAAAAATGACCGATGATTAAATATTGTGGCAAAAATTTTGATGTGCAAAGCACACTGAATAATGTGTACTCACAGAACACATTGTGCCCATATATGATGGTCATTCACAATTTTGTGTTAATATTTTGTGCTGACAATTAATTATGGTATGTTAGTTCCTTTTTAAAGATTTCATCTTGACTACTACCATATTGAGAATATTGTTAAGTGACACTGTTTTCTATTTGTGAAACTCTATAAACAGTACATGATTAATAATAGTAGTAGTGATGGTAAGAAGCTATTAAGTAGGTAGAACTTTAAAAAAAAAACTGCACGTTATTCTTCCTCAGAAAAGGAATATAAATAAGACTGAAAAAGAAAATGCATTTTTGTTTCTTTCAATTGTCAGCTGAATTACTGAGAAAAAAATTGCTAATATTTAACATTCAGACAGATAAGATGGACTGGGCAGGATCTTGTTCATGCTGGGGGTGAATATTATCCCTACTGCACTCTAGGGAAATTCTTCTGCCGTGTGTTCTACAGACAATAACTGGAAACATAATTTACTGTACTCACAATTAGCTTCATAAAAAGGAATGCTTGTTATCTGGCCTACTAGCACAGGTCCTAGTTGGTTACACTGTTATATTTGTTTGCATAATACAAGCTTTTGGGTAGCTATCATGCCTAGTGACCTTGAGTTTTTAGAGAGGGTTTAAATTGCTTTTCTCAATGCACTGAAAAAGGGCTGATGCTGCACTGATAGCAGCTGAGAACACAGAGGCCTTTAAGAGGACTTTGCCGAAGATGCCAAAGGCCATCCCCGTGTGCTCTATCCTGATGTAAGGGATGTTTCTCCAGAACAAAGATTAAAGGTACACTGTCTGCATAAATTGGAAAGGGCTTTAAACTTACCATGACACAATTTTTCACGGCAGATGTAATCACTTACCAAGTTTTGCTTGAGATTCTATTGATTAAAATCCAATGCACGAGCTAAAGCATTTTACTAGCTCTAAAAATATGAGTAGCTATGAAAGATATTTGCTATGTCAACTATTTTACTATAGGCATTAAGATAACACATGAGGGATGCTAATCAACAGCTTCTGAATTTCTACAGCTATTTATGCCTGATAAACTATATTTATTATCCCTCCCCCTACACTCATACTTTTTCCCCACAAACATTCTCTGAAAACTCTGAGAAGAATTTATAATTTTTTTAGATTTATTTTCCATAATTATACTTGGTTTTCTTTTTTCTTGAAAAACCTCCTATGAACTTGGTACCATTGCACATGGTAAATGATTCTTGTCAGTTATTCCTAAACACTGAAACAGCAGATTATAGTAGGGCTTAATTGGGCTGATAAGGTCTGCTGTATCAAAAATAAATTATAGCATAATGTCAATAGATCAGGCAAAGCCATAGAAACCAGTGGTGGTTGAACCTGCAAGCTTCCCCGAGTGTATTACTATTCAAATTTCAGAACTATTTGATAGTGCAGCATTCTAGGAGCCATGTTGGTCCTGAAGAAAATGAATTTCTTGGTAAGTTGTGATACCTTTTAAAGGACCAATATAATAATAATCAAAAGACATTGTAGTACATTATCTTAAACTGCAACATTGTTACGGGAGCACTAGGGAGCAATCCCGATTACGGGGAGAGTTGTGTGCCCTTGAACCACGACACGACTGCAGAGAGCTCCGTAGAAGCACCGAGGCAGGTGAGACATGTCCAAGCACAGGCGGACAGGCAGAAGACCAGGGACTCGGGCCTCTGACAAACCTGACGCATCAGTAGAGACCCAACAACGCAATGCTGGTCTCTGGGGTAGCCCTCCAGCCACTCTATAGCCCTTTCGGACCTGCCAAACAGGAATGGCAAATGCGTCAGGACGGACAGAGGTCGAAGGCAGATGATGGTACTGGAATAAGACTTGAAGACTGAAGACACAATCAGATGAGGACTCTTGAAGACATGTTCAGATGATACTAGAAGACAGGGTCAGACGATACTTGATAAGGTAGAGGCAAGGCTGAAGAGAAGGACAACAAGAACATTGATGAAGACACTTGATGAGTGGATAGGCGACAGAAGAGTTAAAACTCAGTATGAATAGGAATCTGGCCAAGACTTGAAGTGGCAACTGAGCTGGACAGAGCTTCGGTGACCAAGCGTGATCAAAGGCTTCAGATTTAACGTGGAAGATGCACCCAAAGTTGACCGAGGAAGGCAGCACACCAGGAGGTAGATCCGAAACCAGGACATCTGAGAAGAAGGCTACCCTGACGAGGGAGCCAAAGAGTCTGAAGGCTTCCTTGAAGAAGGAGCCAAAAGGGTCTGAACATTTGACAGCGAAAGATCTGAAGACATCAAAGGAATTTGAAGATGAGGATGTCTGCACAAAATGAAAAATTAAAAAAAAATTGCTAATTTTTGGATCATTTCAATTTAGAAATGATATGAAACAACATAGGCAATGTCATTGACATTGTTAAAAATGAAAGCACATCCCTGGAATTCTAAGTGTGTCAGATAGAAAGAGAAGAAAGGTAGGTAATTTCAAATATGTTTTCCTGATAGAAAGAAAAGATGGGAAATTCCTCCCAACCCTAAGCAGATTTTTTTATTTATAGACTTTTATCCCATTTAAGAGGTCAAGAGATTTTCATACCAAAAACCAATCAGGGGTTTATCTAAAACAAGATTGACTCAGTTCTTAACAATAGATTATTTTCCCCTTACAGGCCTTTCTCAAATTAACATTAAATACACCACATATATATAAAGGGCATTAGTTTACAAATCCCTAATCCCTTAGCAACCTAAATTAACTAAGAACAAAAAAATGTTTAGATGCAGACAGCAGACCAGCAGCCAAATGGGGGCCTTCCAGTCTTTTGCACCAAGTGCCACATATATTATCTACTATTTGGTGAGAGGTTGTATGTGTGTGCCCAGTGAAAAGAGATACTGGCTTTCAGAGAATAAGTCCAATCTCCATACGCTGCCCACCACACATACAACAAATGTAAAGGACATCATGGTGGAGGGGGGTCTTTGTACCAGTTGAGCCTCTGGAGGTCCCCAGAACAAGGTGGTACTATCAAATGTGCCACCCTATATTCCCGAGGCAGTAATAATGGGCTCATGTGTGCACCCTGGGGGAGGTTCGCTCTCCCATCACTGTGATACCCCTGTGGTGTAGGCACAGGACTATTCGCCATATCCTGTCTTGTAGACTGCAGGTAACCATGAAGCTGCCTCAAGGAAGGGAGGAAGTAGAGGGCTCTTTTATTATCCCATATGAGGGGCCCCACACACTATCTACTACAGCAAAGAGGAGGTGAGGTGCTTCCTGTGCTGGGATGTGGGGAATACCCACAAAGTATGCCCCAAGGCAAAGAAAGCCAATAAGTCTGCCACCCCCGAGCTGCCCTCCTTTGCTGCCCCCTCATCTGTAGCTGCTATTAACAGCTTGGCACCTGCAAAGCCCTCGACCCCAAACTCCACCTGTACCTCTGGGGGCCAAGATCCTAGCATCCCTACCATGTCTGCTTGTTGCGCTGGTCAGCCACAGTTTCCGTGGCCAACCATGCTCACCTTCCCCAGCCACTGGTCTCCAGCCCAGACCCGTCTGACACCGACTCCAGGCCTCCAGCGCCCTGCACGACCTGCTTTGCAGGTGAGAGGCCTTCTCCGGCGGCGGGAGCATTGCCGCCAAATAATCCCCTTCCCTGACGTCCCAGGGACGCATGCGCCGGCAGCAACCTCTGCCTTAAAGGGCCCAGTGCGAGAAACCCGAGCCCAGCCTCCTCGGTGACATCAATCGGACAAGGTATTTAAACCCCTGCACTGGAGCTGCTAATTGAGTTAGCAAAGACTTTGGTTTCGCTACTCTGACCACTCTAAGCTGCTGGCTTAGACACCTCTCTACTAACTAGACAACCGCTCCTCGAGGGTCTTTCTCTCTCTCTCTCTTTCTATTTCATGATCCCTGGACTATCAGGTACTCAGGTCTGTGTATCCTGCAACTTGGACCTTCGGCCCCACCATCTTCATTACTAGGAAGACGCCTACACTTTGCTCCTGTGAGTACCTCTACGATCCTGTGCTCGAACTCCACCCACCAGGCTCTGCGATACCCACACTGTGGGCTCCCACCTATCTGAACATCTGGGTGAGACTCCAACATCAGAGACTGTTGAACGTATTGGCACAGACTGCAGCAGTGGCGTAGCTACGGGTGGGCCTGGGTGGGCAGTGGCCCACCCACTTTCCATTCAGGCCCACCCAAATTTCTTTGCAAGACACTGCAGCCAATAAAAGCAGGCAGCATCAGCAGGCACCCAAGGGAGAAAAAAAAATAAAATCAGCTGGTCTGTTGCGGCTCCCGGTGTCCCACAGCCCCAGTAATACTTCCCTTTACCTTCTTCCTGCCCCCGCGGGCCAATGGGAAACCTCCTATCTTCTTCCTGCCCCCGTGAGCCAATGGGAAACCTCCTATCTTCTTCCTGCCCCCGTGGGCCAATGGGAAACCTCCTCCCTTCTTCCTGCCCCCCGTGGGCCAATGGGAAACCTCCTCCCTTCTACCTGCCCCCACGGGCCAATCGGAAGCCTTCTTCCTGCCAGTGGAAGGAGGAAGCCTCTGATTGGCTGGTGGGGCAGGAAGAAGGGGGTCATCAGGGTGGGAGGAGTGGCAGTGTTCAAGCCACGGGCTGGAAATGCAGGGCAGGGAAGTGACTGGGGTGTATGTGTGAGACAGAGACTGGGCAGGGAGGGTGACTGGGGTGTGTGTGAGACAGAGACTGGGCAGGGAGGGTGACTGGGGTATGTGTGTGAGAGACAGCTGCTGCTCCTGGTATGTGCTTTCAAGGGAAAGGAGTAGGAGAGTTGCTGGAGATGGTAAGTAAAAGTGGCATTTTAAGTTTATTTTTCTTGATTGACTGCCATTTTAATTATTGAGTATTATGTGATGTGTCTGCTGTTTTGAAATATTTTATTTATTTGGACAATGTTTAATAATTTTTATGAGTTTTGTTGGATGTTATTCTGTTCATCAGCTGTTTTGAAACATTTATTAATATAGTTTTACAGTTATTTCTGTGTGGGGCTCTATAGCAGCTTGGCTTGTTCTGTTTTCCTAATAGGAGGTGTATTAGTGTTTAGGACCTGATTTAATATTTGTAGTGTTGCCTTTTCATAGATAGGGTTGTTATATGTTCCATAATACAGGTGTAACTTTGTACAGATTAGTTTGTGTGCATTATTGCAGATCCTGGGACTGTTAGGTGCTATATTTCTCTTTCCATTTCTCCAGGTTTGCACTGCATGCAGAGTGGCTTTTTTTGGTTTTCCATTCCAGTTTCTATCTCCATATTTATAATGTGTGGTCTTTCTGTACTTTGGTGAAGGTTGGTTCTGTGTGTGTGCCTGAGGTGTGGTATTTTACTAGCATGTAGGCAATTGTATCAATCTTATTTGTGGATGCAGAGTGTATGTTTACATGATGATAGCTTAGTAAATGACAGGGCTGGATAGCCTTTTTCTCCTGTAGGGATGTGAATCGTTTTTCAACGATTAAAATTATCGTCCGATAATGTTAATATCGTCTTAAATCGTTATAGAACACGATACAATAGAAATTCTAACGATTTATCGTTAAAAATCGTTAAATCGTGTTAGTGCGCACTAACTCGATTTAGTGCGCACTAACTGAAAATGATACAAATAAACACTTTCCAGGTCACTGAAGGTCAGTTAGGAATGAATATGTGTTCCTATTGGCTGGCTGCCCTCTTATCTATTGATGTTACCAAGGTTACCACTGAGGTGATGGTTGGGGGGATGGGAAATGGAACTGGAAACTAACGAACACCAACAGAAAATGAAACAAAGTGTTCACACTTCCCAGGTCAGTAAAGGTCACTTAGGAATGAATATGTATTCCTATTGGCTGGCTGTGCTCTTATCTATTGATGTTACCAAGGCTAACACTGAGGTAATGGTTGGGGGGATGTGAAATGGAAACAGTTGGAAGCTTGACAAAAAAAGTAATGTAATGATCAGCACTCACGTGACTATTTATTTATTTATTTATTTATTTATTTAACACTTTTTTTATACCGGCATTCGTAGGACACATCATGTCGGTTTACAAGTAACTGAGAAGGGAAATTACAATGAACAAGGGAGGGGCTAACTGGGTAATATGCAAAATACAAAGGAAGAGAGTCAACAGCAGAATTACAACTTTTTGCATTCAAGTTAGGGTTAAATATGCAAAAGAACTTATAAACAAATTGAGCGAGGCATGTACACTTGAGAAATTAGCATATGAGGGCTTATATACAGTAAGAGGAGGCAAGTGCACATATGTATAGTTAAAAGCTAGTGGGGGGGGAGAAAGGAGGGAGGGAGCAGGGGGAGAGGGGCGGGTGGGGTAGAGTGAAGAAGGGTACAGTAAGGCACGAGTACTTTGAGGGAGGGGTTGCTAGGGGGTGAGAGGGAGGGGTAAAGGGGGGCTAGGAGTGCAAGGGAAGGAAACAGGAAGGGGTGGTATGAAGGCTGAGTGTGAGCTGAGGTGGTTCGTTTTTGTTTAACGACAAAATTAGGGTTGAGAGGAGTTGGGGTATGCCTGTCTAAAGAGCCATGTTTTGATTCCTTTTTTGAAGTGGCTCATGGATGGTTCTAGGCGGAGGTGGATGGGGACTTGTTTGTTTATTATTTTTGTTAGCAGGCACCTGAAATGCTAGTGCATGTTGAATTTGCCAATCACTGTGCATTTTAGAAAGGTGGTCCTGGCTGGAACTGTACACAGTTCAAATATATGTAATTGATTGTTGGTAAGTGTAGATTTTAAGTGATTTTCCTGCACACAGTGCCCTAACCCTGGCACCAGGGGTGTTGTGATCTTCCTGCACACAGTGCCCTAACCCTGATACCAGTCTGAGACAGCTCCCTCCCTGCATTACTAGTGAGAGGCTGGCTTCACAGACAGGGGGGAGCTGCCTGACCCTCACTCCTGACTTCCCCCATGTCCCAGCTAGTGAATGGTGTGTGGGTGAGGGGGGGGGAGGATGGTGAAGTCTGAGACAGCTCCCTCCCTGCATTACTAGTGAGAGGCTGGCTTCACAGACAGGGGGGAGCTGCCTGACCCTCACTCCTGACTTCCCCCATGTCCCAGCTAATGAATGGTGTGTGGGTGAGGGGGGGGGGGGAGGATGGTGAAGTCTGAGACAGCTCCCTCCCTGCATTACTAGTGAGAGGCTGGCTTCACAGACAGGGGGGAGCTGCCGGACCCTCACTCCTGACTTCCCCCATGTCCCAGCTAGTGAATGGTGTGTGGGTGAGGGGGGGGGGGGGGGGGAGGATGGTGAAGTCTGAGACAGCTCCCTCCCTGCATTACTAGTGAGAGGCTGGCTTCACAGACAGGGGGGAGCTGCCTGACCCTCACTCCTGACTTCCCCCATGTCCCAGCTAGTGAATGGTGTGTGGGTGAGGGGGGGGGGGAGGATGGTGAAGTCTGAGACAGCTCCCTCCCTGCATTACTAGTGGGAGGCTGGCTTCACAGACAGGGGGGAGCTGCCGGACCCTCACTCCTGACTTCCCCCATGTCCCAGCTAGTGAATGGTGTGTGGGTGAGGGGGGGGGGGAGGAGGATGGTGAAGTCTGAGACAGCTCCCTCTCTGCATTACTAGTGAGAGGCTGGCTTCACAGACAGGGGGGAGCTGCCTGACCCTCACTCCTGACTTCCCCCATGTCCCAGCTAGTGAATGGTGTGTGGGTGAGGGGGGGGGGAGGATGGTGAAGTCTGAGACAGCTCCCTCCCTGCATTACTAGTGAGAGGCTGGCTTCACAGACAGGGGGGAGCTGCCTGACCCTCACTCCTGACTTCCCCCATGTCCCAGCTAATGAATGGTGTGTGGGTGAGGGGGGGGGGGAGGATGGTGAAGTCTGAGACAGCTCCCTCCCTGCATTACTAGTGAGAGGCTGGCTTCACAGACAGGGGGGAGCTGCCGGACCCTCACTCCTGACTTCCCCCATGTCCCAGCTAGTGAATGGTGTGTGGGTGAGGGGGGGGGGGGGGGGGGAGGATGGTGAAGTCTGAGACAGCTCCCTCCCTGCATTACTAGTGAGAGGCTGGCTTCACAGACAGGGGGGAGCTGCCTGACCCTCACTCCTGACTTCCCCCATGTCCCAGCTAGTGAATGGTGTGTGGGTGAGGGGGGGGGGGGAGGATGGTGAAGTCTGAGACAGCTCCCTCCCTGCATTACTAGTGAGAGGCTGGCTTCACAGACAGGGGGGAGCTGCCGGACCCTCACTCCTGACTTCCCCCATGTCCCAGCTAGTGAATGGTGTGTGGGTGAGGGGGGGGGGGGAGGAGGATGGTGAAGTCTGAGACAGCTCCCTCTCTGCATTACTAGTGAGAGGCTGGCTTCACAGACAGGGGGGAGCTGCCTGACCCTCACTCCTGACTTCCCCCATGTCCCAGCTAGTGAATGGTGTGTGGGTGAGGGGGGGGGGGGAGGATGGTGAAGTCTGAGACAGCTCCCTCCCTGCATTACTAGTGAGAGGCTGGCTTCACAGACAGGGGGGAGCTGCCTGATCCTCACTCCTGACTTCCCCATGTCCCAGCTAGTGAATGGTGTGTGGGTGAGGGGGGGGGGGGAGGATGGTGAAGTCTGAGACAGCTCCCTCCCTGCATTACTAGTGAGAGGCTGGCTTCACAGACAGGGGGGAGCTGCCTGACCCTCACTCCTGACTTCCCCCATGTCCCAGCTAGTGAATGGTGTGTGGGTGAGGGGGGGGGGGGGAGGAGGATGGTGAAGTCTGAGACAGCTCCCTCCCTGCATTACTAGTGAGAGGCTGGCTTCACAGACAGGGGGGAGCTGCCTGACCCTCACTCCTGACTTCCCCCATGTCCCAGCTAGTGAATGGTGTGTGGGTGAGGGGGGGGGGAGGAGGATGGTGAAGTCTGAGACAGCTCCCTCCCTGCATTACTAGTGAGAGGCTGGCTTCACAGACAGGGGGGAGCTGCCTGACCCTCACTCCTCCGGGGTGATCTTCCTGCACACAGTGCCCTATCCCTGATACCAGGGGTGTTGTGATCTTCCTGCATGCAGTGCCCTATCCCTATTAATTCCAGGAGTGTTGTGATCTTCCTGCACGCAGTGCCCTATCCCTAATACCAGGGGTGTTGTGATCTTCCTGCATGCAGTGCCCTATCCCTGATACCGGGATGTGTGCAAGAAGATCCCAACACCCCCGGTATCAGGAATAGGGCACTGTGTGCAGGAAGATCACAATACCCCTGGTATCAGGGTTAGGGCACAAGTTCTAGTCACATTGACTGATCACATTACTTGTTTTGTCAAGCTACCAACTGTTTCCATTTCCCATCCCCCTTCACGGAGAGGGTGGTGGATGCCTGGAATGCCCTTCCGGAGGAAGTGGTGAAGACCAGAACTGTGAAAGACTTCAAAGGGGCGTGGGATAAACACTGCGGATCCATAAAGTCAAGAGGCCACCAATGAAGAGTGGGTGACTCGCCAGAATGATGGCTATTGACACAATACCCTTATTAAATAAACATACACATGCTTACTGTGACTCCTACATCGCTCTAAGCTTCAACAGCAAGAGGTAATGGAAAAAAGGATTTGCACTCATAAAGAGGGGAGTAGCTGGCTTGTTACGGCGGTTACTACCCCAAACCAAATATGCCTGATACTTCACTTTCAATGCATATACAGCATAGCTCTCTGCTTCAATGACAGGGGAGAAGAATAACTGATACTTCACACATCCAGCAGAGCTCTCTGCTACAACGGCAAAGGAGAAGAAAAAGGGTTCGCACTCAAAACGCGGGGAGTAGCTGGCTTGTTACGGCAGTTACTACCCCAAACCAAATGTGCCTGATACTTCACTTTCCATGCATATCCAGCATGGTTCTCTGCTGCATCGGCATGGGAGAAAGACTGATACATCACGCATTTCCAGCATAGCTCTCTGCTTCAACGGCAGGGGAAAAAAAAAAAACCAAAAAACAAAAAACTGATGCTTCACGCATATCCTGCATAGCTTCAACGACAGGGGTGAAGAAAAAAAAGGATTCGCAATCACAAAGCGAGGAGTAGCTGGCTTGTTACGGCGGTTACTACCCCAACCAAATGCGCCTGATACTTCACTTTCAATGCATATCCAGCATGGCTCTCTGCTTCTACAGCAGGGGAGAAGAAAAAAAAAACCAACAAGAGCTGTACAACATAGTCTAGGTAAAACAAATAAGCATGGGTGTAGCTTGCTTATCGCGGCGGTTACTGCCCCTACTACCCCTAACTAATCAAGCTAGATATTTCACTTGCATGCAGCTCCATCACTGCTCTCTACATTAATGGTGGGGGTGGAAGGGGAATAGAACAAGGAGCTAAGAGTAACAGATAAGAATGAGAGAAAAAATGTGTGAGGCTTGCTGGGCAGACTGGATGGGCCATTCGGTCTTCTTCTGCCGTCATTTCTATGTTTCTATGTTTCTATGTTTCTATATACTGTCAGTGGGAAGCTTGGTAACATGAATAAATAAGAGGGCAGCCAATAGGAATACATATTCATTCCTAAACTGACCTTAACTGACCTGAAAAGTGTCAAATTGTATCATTTTCAGTTAGTGCGCACTAACTCCCGTTAGTGCGCACTAATCGGAAAAAAACGATTTTTAACGATTTTTTAACTAAAAAATCGTGCCTAACACGATTTTCTTGCCCTGCCACACGATTTCTATCGTTAAGACGATATGGAAAACGATTCACATCCCTATTCTCCTGTCTACCCAGTTATCCTCTCCACACTGCTAAGGATACATCCCAGCTGTCAGCCAAAGGGTGTGACCACCTTCAAGACATCTCTTTATCCAGAACAGTCTTTTTTTCTGTTCTTCCTTTGTAAAGAAATGGGGACGAATGTCAGGAGCCCCTGGACTCAGCAAATGTCAGCATCAGAGGAAGACTAAAACTAAATAGTTGAGCCATAGGAAAGGAAAAGAAATCTTCAAAGATATTTATCTGTTTTATTGATACAGATTAATAAGGCATTTGCTCAATTATGGTAAATATTTTGGTACAAATTCAATGATGAAGGAACCCTCTTTCCTATTTTCTTAAACTTATCAAACGCAGTAATTCATGACCATCATAATAGGCATCATTGTGTGGTAAAGAATACCTTTGTCACTCTGCCTTATGCTTAATCATAGGTCAGTCCATATTTTTAAGTGTTTTTGTTGCTTAATTCACCCCAGTGATATACTCCAAATTTCTAGCAATAATCTTGTGTTACATCAATTCAAGGTTACTTTTGTTGAAAATTATGAACCAAACTTATCTGGATAATACAATGTTATTACTTCTTCTTAACCACCATCGACTTTGAGCTTGATGCCCTCAAATTGTCAGCAATATGAGAATTCACTATATTGCTGTTCTATGCCCGACATTGCACAATGTTTCGGACTAGCATCGAGTCCTTCTTCAAGGGCGTAATATATTCCACAGCATGGCGTATCTTGGCGTGGCATCAAGCTCAAAGTCGATGGTGGTTAAGAAGAAGTAAAAACATCGTATTATCCAGATAAGTTTGGTTCATAATTTTCAACATAAGTAACCTTGAATTGATGTAACAAGATTATTGCTAGAAATTTGGAGTATATCACTGGGGTGAATTAAGCAACAAAAACACTTAAAAATATGGACTGACCTATGATTAAGCATAAGGCAGAGTGACAAAGGTATACATTACCACACAATGATGCCTATTATGATGGTCATGAATTACTGCGTTTGATAAGTTTAAGGAAAGAGGGTTCCTTCATCATTGAATTTGTAATTAGTTTGAACCTAGTTCCATCTTAAAAGTACATTGCCTTTCTGAGCTTTTTTCAAGTAGAAATATTTTGGTACAACATTCCAGAGGGTTTTAAAACATCTCACAGAATACTGTGATAGGGATGTGAATCGTGTCCTCGATCGTCTTAACGATCGATTTCGGCTGGGAGGGGGAGGGAATTGTATTGTTGCCATTTGGGGGGGTAAAATATCGTGAAAAATCGTGAAAAATCGTGAAAAATCGTGAAAAATCTAAAAATCTAAAAATCGCAAAACCGGCACATTAAAACCCCCTAAAACCCACCCCCGACCCTTTAAATTAAATCCCCCACCCTCCCGAACCCCCCCCAAATGACTTAAATAACCTGCGGGTCCAGCGGCGGTCCGGAACGGCAGCGGTCCGGAACGGGCTCCTGCTCCTCAATCTTGTTGTCTTCAGCCGGCGCCATTTTCCAAAATGGCGGCGAAAAATGGCGGCGGCCATAGACGAACATGATTGGACGGCAGGAGGTCCTTCCGGACCCCCGCTGGACTTTTGGCAAGTCTCGTGGGGGTCAGGAGGCCCCCCACAAGCTGGCCAAAAGTTCCTGGAGGTCCAGCGGGGGTCAGGGAGCAATTTCCCGCCGCGAATCGTTTTCGTACGGAAAATGGCGCCGGCAGGAGATCGACTGCAGGAGGTCGTTCAGCGAGGCGCCGGAACCCTCGCTGAACGACCTCCTGCAGTTGATCTCCTGCCGGCGCCATTTTCCGTACGAAAACGATTCGCGGCGGGAAATCGCTCCCTGACCCCCGCTGGACCTCCAGCAGGAGATCGACTGCAGGAGGTCGTTCAGCGAGGCGCCGGAACCCTCGCTGAACGACCTCCTGCAGTCGATCTCCTGCCGGCGCCATTTTCCGTACGAAAACGATTCGCGGCGGGAAATCGCTCCCTGACCCCCGCTGGACCTCCAGGAACTTTTGGCCAGCTTGTGGGGGGCCTCCTGACCCCCACGAGACTTGCCAAAAGTCCAGCGGGGGTCCGGAAGGACCTCCTGCCGTCCAATCGTGTTCGTCTATGGCCGCCGCCATTTTTCGCTGCCATTTTGGAAAATGGCGCCGGCTGAAGACAACAAGATTGAGGAGCAGGAGCCCGTTCCGGACCGCTGCCGTTCCGGACCGCCGCTGGACCCGCAGGTTATTTAACTCATTTGGGGGGGGTTCGGGAGGGTGGGGGATTTAATTTAAAGGGTCGGGGGTGGGTTTTAGGGGGTTTTAGTGTGCCGGCTCACGATTCTAACGATTTATAACGATAAATCGTTAGAATCTCTATTGTATTGTGTTCCATAACGGTTTAAGACGATATTAAAATTATCGGACGATAATTTTAATCGTCCTAAAACGATTCACATCCCTATACTGTGATGTATGATGAGATATCTGTCTTTATAGTAGACTAGTATATGGTTCTTTGTATGAGATACTGCCACTTGAGATCTCTTTAAGTATAATTGAAATGCTTTCATAACTATATATTAGGTTTAGCATTGGTAGCTGCTTGAAGTAATTGAGTTTAAAATATTAAAAGTATAACAGCTGTAGCAGATTATTTAGAAATCTATTGTCAGGTGTGTGTGTGTGAAAGTATTTATCAATAAGAATATGAATTCCATGGCTCAGACTTTTAGTGCCCACCCATGTTAACCTTGGGCCCAGCCAAAAATTCATTTCTGGCTACGCCACTGGACTGCAGTGCCTTACCTTCCTGCTTCATACCATCTATCTACAGGAGTACAATAAAGCCTTCCATCTACTATGTGTCTGCTATCTGAGTTTAGCCTATCGCTGTGGTTCCCCACGGGGCCTCTCCCCATGGGAGGAGTCATCTCCACAATGACCAAGGGTCCACTCAATGCCAGAAACACAACAGATTGCTAACTCCATGGACTCGGCTCAGACCTCAGCACTCCAGGCCATCCCGGGCCTGGCCCAGAGAAGACAAGGACCAATAAAGCAAGAGGGTAGGCTATCTAAGGAAGCTGTTTGGGCAAAAATCTGGATTAGATGCCAAGGATAGTCCAAGTTTGAGCTTTATTTGATTGGAGACATAAATTTTGTACATGTGCCCGACTCAGGCCGTTTTGCCCCACCTGGGGCTGTCTCAGGGGCTAAAAACAATGAATAAATAATGTAAACAATACAGGACATACAAAAATAACTTAAAAATTGGGCATAAAAATATGGTAACACATAAAAAAGAAAAATCATAAATATCACTTAAACTGGAGTCAGAACAAAAGCAGGACAAAGTAAATTAAAGGACAAGAGGTACAGAAACAAATTATGATTTTACCTGTATATAAATGATCACTATGGGGTAGATTTTAAAAGAAGCGCGATCAGCCTACTTTTGCTTGCGCATCAGACTCAAGCAAAAGTACGCTGGATTTTAGTAGATACGTGCGGAGCCGCGCGTATCCACTAAAATCCTGGATCGGCGCGCGCAAGGCTATCGATTTTGTATAGCCTGCGCGCGCCGAGCCGCGCTGCCTCCCCCCGTTCCCTCCGAGGCCGCTCCGAAATCGGAGCGGCCTCGGAGGGAACTTTCCTTTGCCCTCCCCTCACCTTACCCTCCCTTCCCCTACCTAACCCACCCACCCGGCCCTGTCTACACCCCCCCTTACCTTTGTCGGGGGATTTACGCCTCCCGGAGGGAGACGTAAATCCCCGCGCGCCAGCGGGCCTGCTGCGCGCCGGGCCACGACCTGGGGGCGGGTACGGAGGGCGCGGCCACGCCCCCGGGCCGTAGCCACGCCCCCGTACCCGCCCCCAAAACGCTGCCGACACGCCCCCGCAACGCCGCACGCTCCGGCCCGCCCCCCGACACGCCTCCCGACACGCCCACTCCGAAAACCCCGGGACTTACGCGAGTCCCGGGGCTCTGCGCGCGCCGGGAGGCCTATGTAAAATAGGCTTCCCGGCGCGCAGGGCCCTGCTCGCGTAAATCCGCCCGGTTTTGGGCGGATTTACGCGAGCAGGGCTCTGAAAATCCGCCTCTATATGAGTAATCACTCTTAGGCTTAATGCACCAATAATCAAGTAGTCTGGTGGTCTGCAAATAATTAATAAAAAATGAGCAGAGGAAAGGAAAAGCTGTTGCACAAACATACAGGGGCGGATTTTCAGACTCCGCGAATAGGCCTACTTTTGTTTGCGCTCCAGGCGCAAACAAAAGTACGCTGGATTTTAGTAGATACGCGCGGAGCCGCGCGTATCTGCTAAAAACCTGGATCGGTGCGCGCAAGGCTATCGATTTTGTATAGCCGGCGCGCGCCGAGCCGCACAGCCTACCCCCATTCCCTCCAACGCCCTCCCCTCACCTTCCCCTCCCTTCCTCTACCTAACCCGCCCGGCCCTGTCTACACCCCCCCTTACCTTTCTCCGGGGATTTACGCCTCCCAGAGGGAGAAGTAAATCCCTGCGCGCGAGTGGGCCTCCTGCGCGCCGGGCCGCGACCTGGGGGTGGGTGCGGAGGGCGCGGCCACGCCCCAGACCGCCCCGGGCTGTAGCCACGCCCCCGTACCCGCCCCCAAAACGCTGCCGACACGCCCCGAATCGCCGCGACGACCGGGCCCGCCCCCGACACGCCCCCGACACGCCCCCCTCGGAGAACCCCGGGACTTACGCGAGTCCCGGGGCTCTGCGCGTGCCGGTAGGCCTATGTAAAATAGGCTCACCGGCGCGCAGGGCCCGGCTCACCTAAATCCGCCCGGTTTTGGGCGGATTTAGGCGAGCAGGGCTCTGAAAATCCGCCCCTTAGTGAGTTAAAAATGGGTTACTTAAATAAAAAAGAAAAAAGAAAAAGAAAATTGTTGTTAATATGATAAAAAAATAAAAATATAACAAAATAAAAGACAGGCACAAAATCTATATGTTAAAAAATAAATAAATAAAACAAGCTTGTGGGCTAAAATATCTAAATGAAACCCAAATAAAACCGTCAGCCAAGTTTGACAACTATAGGGGCGGATTTTAAGAGCCCTGCTCGCCTAAATCCGCTTAAAACCGGGCGGATTTAGGCGTGCAGGGCCCTGCGCGCCGGTGAGCCTATTTTACATAGGCCTACCGGCGCGCGCAGAGCCCCGGGACTCACGTAAGTCCCGGGGTTTTCGGAGGGGGGCGTGTCGGGGGCGGGGCCGAGCACCGCGCCGTTTTCGGGGCGTGTCGGCAGCGTTTTGGGGGCGGGCCCGGGGGCATGGTTACGGCCCGGGGCGGTCCGGGGGCGTGGCCGCGCCCTCCGTACCCGCCCCCAGGTCGCGTCCCGGCGCGCTAGGGGCCCGCTGGCGCGCGGGGATTTACGTCTCCCTCCGGGAGGCGTAAATCCCCCGACAAAGGTAAGGGGGGGGATTTAGACAGGGCCGGGGGGTGGGTTAGGTAGAGGAAGGGAGGGGAAGGTGAGGGGAGGGCGTTAGAGGATTCCCTCCAAGGCTGCTCCGATTTCGGAGCGGCCTTGGAGGGAACGGGGGTAGGCTGCGCGGCTCGGCGCACACGCCGGCTATACGTAATCGATAGCCTTGCGCGCGCCAATCCAGGATTTTAGCGGATACGCGCGACTACGCGCGTATCTACTAAAATCCCGCGTACTTTTGCTGGCGCCTGATGCGCCAGCAAAAGTACACGAACGCGCCGTGTTTGAAAATCTACCCCATAGCGCCCGAATCGGGGCTTACAGATCTTAAAATAACCGACCTTCTCTGAGGATCTCAGGTGGTCCCGCTTTTATTTATGCTGGGGTTGCCAAACTATGTGTATAGTTATTGCGGCTACTAATCAAATCTTTGTAAAGGATTCGGCACGTATATAGACTGATAACGAATCATGTAAATTATAGCGCCAACTATTCTAAACTATAAAAAATGGATAATTAATGATGAAAGAAAACCTAGCGTAGAGACTGAGCGTGAGTCAGGGCTATTGGCCGCATAAACTATATATAGATGAACCTGCTCTAATGAAAAAGAGCTTAATTCAACTCTTATATGCACATTTGGTTGCCTCAAACCTTAAAATGTTACTTAATTACCACTGACAGAGTTGCCGTGACTAATACATTGAATAGTAACATTGGGATGCACATCTGAAAAAACGTGGGTTGTTCAAATCTTATATACACATTAAGGTTACCACAAACCTCAAAAAATGTTAAATAATTTCGACTAACAAACATACGCGGGGTTGCCGCGGCTATTAAATGGTCTATGTACAGTCAATATATTAGAGAAGACAAGAGCAGCAAAGATTTCTCGAGGCACTATCGACGTCCATTGACCATCTAATTGCTCGAATAGATTCGCAAGCAGAAGATTTGAAGGTAATCCAGTCTATTCCTGGTCTCCTCCAGAAGGTTCAAAGTCTTCAGACCTCATTGGAGCTGGTGATGGCGGATGTTCACGACCTGACCCTTCGCCAGGATCTCCTAAAGAGGCTTGATGCATCCCCCTCACCGTCACCTGCGTCACCTATTTCTACTGGGACTGATCATGCGGTTTTCTAAATCAGTGCCATATGCACTTTACGCTTCAGCCAGTCCTGTTTCCCAATAATGTGGTCAAAACAACTTTCATCCTTTCACTTCTGGATGGAAAAGCTTTGGCTTGGGCCTCGCCACTATGGGAACACTCCGATCCTCTGTCTTCAAGCAAATGTTTGAGGAGCCTGGAAGGCTACCAGCCATGGGTTCGGACCTGCTACATATCCGACAGGGTTCTCGGCCCCTGGGAGAATATGCCATAGAATTCCGCACCTTGGCCATGGAATTAAATTGGCAAGGTAATAGTTTAAATGCCATGTTCCTGGAGGGTTTAACCCCACAGATTAAAGATGAATTAGCAGCACGAGAGCTTCCAACCTCCCTTGAGGGACTTATCGATCTCACAGGTAAAATTGACCGGAGACTTCAGGAGCGGGCTCGAGAGAACTGCACAAGGTGACGAGGGTGTTTAGCTGACCCCTTCTTTGTGCCAGAGGATTCCTCTTTTCCCCCTGAAGAGCTGATGCAACTGGGAAGGATCCATGTTTCAGCAGCCGTGACTATACCTCGCCTTCAATCAAGATCGTGTGGCAGTTCCAAACCCGGTGTCTCTCCGTTCCCAGGCCAGAAGATGACCTAATTGAGTCGAGAGATGGCAGAGGTCATAACCCTTGACATTACCTCAGGGTCACTTTGTTCCTCTTGCCTGCCTCTTTGGAATTACCGTCTACCAGTGTCGCTATGCAAGCCCTGATAGATTCAGGTGCTGGAGCGAACTTTATCCGACAAGACCTCATAGATCGATATCAACTGTTCACACTGCCAGTAAAATCCCCACTGGGGGTTTTTACTGGCGCGGGAATCCCCTTGCCGGTGAAGTAACGCAGGTCACTCAGCCTTTATCATTGCGAGTTGTAAATCATGTCGAGACTCTCTCCTTCTTAACTTCCTTAGGGACTGATGCTGGCACTGGAGGTAAATGCCAGGGGGAACCACTCATGTTTTCTATCTGTGCTGACTACTCTTGCTGAGGGTTGTTTTCATCACCATAGATATTATCATCTCTCTCCCCATCACTGAACTGGAGGCTATGGCAATATTGACTAAATTTTCCTCAGCTAGTACCTCTTCAAGTTCTGATTCAGGGAATCCAAGACAAGATTCTTTCTTAGAATCAGTAGTTGAAAATGCTGCTCTGTTGCCTGAGAAATAGTAACCAATAGTAACCAATGTAGAGCAGCATGGCTTTAGCACTTTTCTGCCTTTGTCCATGCTACTACCCTGCTACAGCCAGTCTTGGATGACTCTTCCACCTTTTCTCTCTATTCCAAAGCAAAAAGGAGAGAAACGGCAGTCGCACATGTTCTCCAAATTTCAGTTTCTTCTGGGTTGAGCTGCCTTTCTCTCTTTCCATTCTGGACCTAAAAAAATCCCTCTTCAATTTAGGTGCAGGTCTGCCTTTCTATTACTGCCTCTGCCAAAGCTGCCAACTCTTCTAAAATTCCCTCCTCTCCCTTCTCCTGACATGATGGAATTTGCTGATGTGCACTGCCTACTGAGGGTTGGGTATCACAAATGACTCTGTAATTATATACCTCCACTCACAGTTATACTCAATATGTGGAAAATTGTCACATACACACACTGTGCTATATGCCCTAGTGCTGACTGACTCTATCTATATACACAAAAAACTATTAAACAGACAAAAAAGACTGGTAACACTTTTCTCTTCAGTCTCTGAGTGTGCACTGCTTGCTTTACTGGTATCCAGATAGATAGAGATTTAAAAAAAAAATCACTTGCATTGTTGCAATTGAAATCTCCACATTGTCTAATGTCTCCTACCCTGACCCTTCCTCATTGAAGAGAAAAATCAAATCAGCAGCAATACAAGGCCTCTTTTTTCTTACATAGTGAATGTGTGAGAGCACTGTAGCACGGAAAAGAGCAGAAACACTGCTTTACCAGTGCCAACTCCCAAAGTTTGTAAGATTTTTTAAAATTCTGTGAGAGCTTCTAGTAGTATGTCCTTCTATGCAAAAAGCTAGGGAGAAAATACAGAGTTTCTTGAACATGCTAGAATTTACAATGGGAGGATGTCAGTGTTACTTGATCCATTTAGCAGCTATAGGACAGATAATAAAGATGCTTCACTCTGATTTGTCTTCTGTGTAATTTCTTTGCCAACCTATTCTGCCATGGTTCTGCAAAGTGGTGAGGTCATACAGACAAGAATTGGTTGTTATAGTTACCAGGTTTTTTCTCAGCAGTACACAGCCATAGACGTCAATGGGCCATATAAATGAATGGGAAGCATAAACAAATGGGACAAAGAAAATTATACTGTGACATATAATGGTAATGGGATGGGGTGCGGGTAAGTTTTCATTCTTGACAACATTTTACAAAGTTATTTATGGCCATAGAGGTTTCATATACTGCTAAGCAAAATTATTGTATGCTCATTTACCATTATTTACTAAGGGGAAGATTTTTTAAAAAAGCGCGATCGCGTACTTTTGTTTGCGCAGCAGGCGCAAACAAAAGTACGCTGGATTTTATAAGATACGCGCATAGCCGCGCGTATCCTCTAAAATTCTGGATCGGCGCGTGCAAGGCTGCTGATTTTACGCAGCCTGCGCGCACCGAGCCGCGCAGCCTGCCTCCGTTCCCTCCGAGGCCGCTCCGAAATCGGAGCAGCCTCGGAGGGAACTTCCTTTCGCCCTCCCCTCACCTTACCCTCCCTTCCTCTACCTAACCCACCCCCCCGGCCCTATCTAAAACCCCCCCTTACCTTTGTCCCTAGATTTACACCTGCGAGAAGCAGACGTAAATCTACGTGCGCCAGCGGAGTGCTGGTGCGCCGTCTTCCGACCCGGGGGCTGGTCCGGAGGCCTGGACCACGACCCCGGGCTGGCACCACACCCCCGGTCCCACCCCTGAAACGCCACACCCCGCCCCCGAAATGCCGCATCATCCGGTCCCGCCCCCGACACGCCCCGACACGCCTCCTTCGAAAAACCCCGGGACCTACGTGCGTCCCGGGGCTCTGCGCGCGCCGGCGGCCTATGGAAAATAGGCACGCCGGCGCGCAAGGCCCTGCTCGCGTAAATTCAGGTGGATTTAAGTGAGCAGGGCTTTTAAAATCCACCCGTAATTGTATTTTCACATATACTGTACATTGTCTTATTTTGTTAAAAAAAACAATAAAAATTATTTACAATAAAAGTAATATATTCTATGTCTAAAGATAGGATTGTTGTGCAGATAAAAGTAATCCTACATTTAAATCATTTCAAAAGAAAGCATAAAGTAGGTGCATCAGCTATACATGTTTGAAAATTAAATGTACACGTGATTTTCTCCATAAAGGCCCCTGGAATGCCTCCTTTTAAAAGCATATAAAAGAATGCATGTACTGTAAGTGGCAGAAAATCCATTTAGTCTTACCAATTATCACTTTGGGATAGAATAAACTCTCGTCTAACTTCAATCCATTAGGGACAGATTGAGTCAGCCCTTGTTTATTATTATATATTGTATTGATTGTTTTAAGTGACACACAGCAAAACATTTATGTAGGTTACTACATATAAAAGAAGCATCTCCCACTTAATCAGGGCACAGGTTCTGGGGAAGCAAGGTAGAAAGGTGGGAGTGTGCCTGGGAATGTGACAGCAATATTGCCATTGACACTCTACCTGCCACTCCTTTCCCAGGGACTGGGTTTATACACTCCCTCCCCTATCCTTTTCCCCAACCTTCCTTCCCACATAACCAACAGCATGGAACTCAGAAACTACACAGTGCTGACAGTATTGCTCTCCTCCCCTCCCCCACCCTCCTTTTACCCACACGTTTCTGCTTTGAAACAGAAAGCATGAGAATAGCGGGCCATAGGGATGTGCAGAGCAAAATTTTATGTTCATATTTCTTATGTCCGAAAGTGGGTCCCACTTGCGGCCAATATGGACATAAAAAAAATCTAATGAGTTGGGTATATGTACATATGTCGCCCATTAAAGTCAATGGGGGAAGGATTTCCAGCCTATTTTTGGCTGCAGAATTGTGGTTTTCTTATCAATTGGCCCAGGAGAGAGTTCCCTTTCCTTTGTGCAGGGAAGTACTCCCTGGAAAGGGTCCACCCCTAGAGTTGTGTGTACCCGGTGTTTACATTGGCATCCAGTGAATATCGTTGGCGTCTAGTGAATTCCGTTGGCGTCTAGTGAATTCAGACGGTACTTACGCACTTCAGCAGATGACAAAGGAATTGGAGGATCTCTCAGAAATAAGAATACGTGTGGGAATACAAGGTCTGGATGAACAGGCAGGCACAGCAATGGAGTTAAAACAGCAGTAGGAACACAAGGCCTGGATGAACAGGCACTTCATTCGAGGACAGAGGTCAATCCCAGCTAGGGACACAAGGCCTGCATGAACAGGCACAGGAACTAGGTTAAAACACTGGTAGCTCGCCAGCATCTTTCTGATGCATGCTAGAATATTGGCAGCGGTATGGGCATGGTCCGTCAGGTGGGTGTGCAGTAAAGCCCACCTCCACCCTCATGCTTGTTCAGGGAAGGACTCCCTGGAACGGGTCCACCCCTAGAGTTGTGTGTACCCGGTGTTTACATTGGCGTCCAGTGAATATCGTTGGCGTCTAGTGAATTCCGTTGGCGTCTAGTGAATTCAGACTGTACTTACGCACTTCAGCTGATGACAAAGGAATTGGAGCCTAGGATCTCTCACAAATAAGAATACGTGTGGGAACACAAGGCCTGGATGAACAGGTACATCATTCGAGGACAGAGGTCAATTCCAGCTAGGGACACAAGGCCTGCATGAACAGGCACAGCAACCAGGTTAAAACACTTGTGGGAACACAAGGCCTGGATGAACAGGCACAGCCACTGAGTTAAAACACCTGTGGGAACACAAGGCCCGGAAGAATGGGCACAGCAACTGAGTTAAAACACCTGTGGGAACACAAGGCCTGGATGAACACGGATACTCGGATAGTAATTATGTGTTTTTTTAATGTATTTATATTCTTATTCGAAAACGTTTCTAGCACGTCATACTTGATTACACTCAGGTACTGTAGGTATTTCCCTATCCCCAGAGGAACACAAGGCCTGGATGAACAGGCACCGCCACTGAGTTAAAACACCTGTGGGAACACAAGGCCTGGATGAACACGGATACTCGGATAGTAATTATGTGTTTTTTTAATGTATTTATATTCTTATTCGAAAACGTTTCTAGCACGTCAGACTTGATTACACTCAGGTACTGTAGGTATTTCCCTATCCCCAGAGGAACACAAGGCCTGGATGAACAGGCACCGCCACTGAGTTAAAACACCTGTGGGAACACAAGGCCTGGATGAACAGGCAGGCACAGCAATGGAGTTAAAACACCAGTAGGAACATGGATGAACACTGATACTCGGATAGTACAATTTTTTTTTATGGATTTATATTCTTTTTTTAAAAGTTTATAGCACTTCATTTATTTTTATATTTATTTGTCATTTTTATATACTGACATTCTTGTATTCAATGCAAATCATACTTGCTTACACTCAGTTACTGTATGTATTTCCCTATCCCCAGAGGAACACAAGGCCTGCAGGAACGGGCACAGCAACGGAGTTAAAACACTTGTGGGAACACAAGGCCGGGATGAAGAGGCGCAGCAGTCGAGCACAGAGGTCGATCCCAGCTAGGGACACAAGGCCTGGATGAAGAGGCACATCATTCGAGGACAGAGTTCAATCACAGCTAGGGACACAAGCCGCGGAGGAAAAGACACTAACCAGGATCCTCCAAGCCCTCATTTTCTCCAAATTAGACTACTGCAACTCTACATTTCTTGGACTCCCTTCCTCATACACAAAACCACTCCAAATGGTTGAAAACGCAGCAGCCCGTCTACTAACAAACACTAGGAAAAGAGACCACATTTCCCCAGTCCTAAAAGACCTCCACTGGTTACCAATTCAGTTCAGAGTCATTTACAAATCCATCACCTTGATATACAAAATCTTTCACCAACACACCATAATCGACCTACAAATTCCTCTCCGTTTATACAAATGCACAAGACCGACCAGGGAAGCCTACAGAGGATGCCTCCTTGTTCCACCCTCCAAAACCACTTATCACAGCACCTTTAGAGATTGAGCCCTTTCCACAGCAGGTCCACCGTTATGGAACTCCATCCCCCCAGATCTCAGAAATGAACCTTGCCTCCTAACCTTTCGGAAAAGACTCAAGACATGGCTTTTCAGGCAAGCCTTCCCGAACTGCACCTAACACACACCATCAATAAATTCTCAGCTCAGAAGCTGTATATATTGGACGCCATATTTGTAATGTACTCTTGTATATTTTTATATTCTACACATGTATATAATTAACCTCCTCTATCCCTCTTTATTTCTTACACTCCCAGTTCATAGCCCCAGTTAATTGTAACTGCATCTCTTCACCACGTGTATTTATGTTATAGGTTGTTTTCTTTGCACCCCTGTTTTCTGTAAAGCGACATCATGTGAACGATTTCATGAATGCCGGTATAAAAAAACCTTAAATAAAATAAATAAGTAAGTACCGCAAGGGAAAGTTGAAAACAACTTTGAAGAGGGAGTTCAAGAGGGCGTGAAATTGTAAAGAGGTAAATGGGTGGGGTCCGTGCAGTCCGCCCGCAGGATTCAACCCGGCGGGTTCGGTCGGACCGGGGTTTCGGCGGATCCCCCACCCCCACCCCTTTCGCGGGGGGTGGGGGAGGGGCGGGGAACGCCTCCCGGACGGCCCCGGGCCCCGCAGGGCGCATTTCCTCCGCGGCGGTGCGCCGCGACCGGCAACGGGTCGGCTGGGAAGGCCCAGGGGGGGCAGGTGGCCCGCTGCTCTGGCGGCGCGTGTTATAGCCCCCCCTCCCGGCGTTTCCTCCTTCCCCTTTGGCAACTGTTAGCTTGTCTTAACCTCATTCACTACATCTATGCAGACGATGTTCAGATTCTTATTCCCATAACAGAATCTATTAACAAACTTGGCTATTCTTACAAGCCTTCCCTGATCCTTCAAACTTTCACTAGATAAGTACAGCTACTCAGCTTTGAATATGGAACTTCGCCCCTCCAATATTCTCCTCATTTAGCTACCCTACTTATGCACTTCAGAAAATGACAAAGGAATTGGAAGATCTCTCAGAAATAATAATACGTGTGGGAACACAAGGTCTGGATGAACAGGCAGGCACAGCAATGGACTTAAAACACCAGTAGGAACACTAGGCCTGGATGAAGAGGCACATCATTCTAGGACAGAGGTCAATCCCACCTATGGACACAAGCCGCGGAGGAAAAGAAACTAACCAGGATTCCCTCCGTAACGGCGAGTGAAGAGGGAAGAGCCCAGCGCCGAATCCCCGCTCGTCCGGCGGGCGCGGGAAATGTGGCATACGGAAGATCGCCTCTCTGGCGCCGCTCGGGGGCCCAAGTCCTTCTCATCAAGCCTCAGCCCGCGGACGGTGTTAGGCCGGTAGCGGCCCCCGGCGCGCCGGGACCGGGTTTTCTCGTAGTCTGTTTGTTTGGGAATGCAGGCCAAAGTGGGTGGTAAACTCCATCTAAGGGTAAATACCGGCTCCGGCGCGTGTTATTGCCCCCCCCCCCCCCGGCAGCAGCTTCGCCGTTTCCCCGGCCGTTTCCTCCTTCCCCTTTGCCAACTGTTAACTAGTCTTAACCTCATTCACTACATCTATGCTGACGATGTTCAGATTCTTATTCCCATAACAGAATCTATTAACAAAGCCATCGCACTTTGGAACAACAGCTTACAAGCCATCACTAATCTCCTCAACAGTCAAAGCATGAGATCTTATTAAGAAACTGACATTATCCTCAACAAATTCTTACTCCTAGCAAAACCTCTACCAAGTAAGTACACAGGGGTCTGTATTTTCATACCCCAGTGCTTGCTGTTTGAATACCGCTCTTGCCGTACCGACCCGCAGGGACCACCTAGGGACACAAGCTGTGGAGGAAAATAAACTAACCAGGATTCCCTCAGTAACGGTGAGTGAAGAGGGAAGAGCCCAGCGCCGAATCCCCGCCTGTCCGGCGGGCGCGGGAAATGTGGCATACAGAAGACCGGCTCCCCAGCGCCGCTCGGGGGCCCAAGTCCTTCTGATGGAGGATCAGCCGGCGGACGGTGTTAGGCCGGTAGTGGCCCCCCAATAAAACCACCAAAGACTGCTTCTATAAACTGCAAGTTTAAAAAAGGATAAGACCACTCTTCCACGCCAAACACTTCAGAACCATCCTCCAAGCCCTCATTTTCTACTACTGCAACTCTACATTACTTGGACTCCCTTCCTCATACACGAAACCACTCCAAATGGTTGAAAACGCAGCAGCCCGTCTACTAACAAACACTAGGAAAGGAGGCCACATTTCCCCAGTCCTAAAAGACCTCCACTGGTTACCAATTCAGTTCAGAGTCATTTACAAATCCATCATCTTGATATAAAAAATCATTCACCAACACACCATTATCGACCTACAAATTCCTCTCCGTTTATTCAAATGCACAAGACCGACCAGGGAAGCCTACAGCGGATGCAATGCCGGTATAAATAAATAAAATAAATAAATAAAATCAATAAGTACGTAAGGGAAAGTTGAAAACAACTTTCAAGAGCGAGTTCAAAAGGGCGGGAAACCGTTAAGAGGTAAACGGGTGGGGTGCGTGCAGTCCGCCTGGAGGATTCAACCCGGCGGGTTCGGTGGGACCGGGGGTGGTTTCGGCGCATCCCCCACCCCTTTCGCGGGGGGGCGGGGAACGCCTCCTGGACGGCCCCGGCCCCGTCCAGGAATAAAAAAATAAAGTAAATATATAAAATCAATAAGTACGTAAAGGAAAGTTGAAAACAACTTTCAAGAGCAAGTTCAAAAGGGCGGGAAACCGTTAAGAGGTAAACGGGTGGGGTGCGTGCAGTCCGCCTGGAGGATTCAACCCGGCGGCGGGTTCGGTGGGACCGGGGGTGGTTTCGGCGCATCCCCCACCCCTTTCGCGGGGGGGCGGGGAACGCCTCCTGGACGGCCCCGGCCCCGTCCAGGAATAAAAAAATAAAGTAAATATATAAAATCAATAAGTACGTAAAGGAAAGTTGAAAACAACTTTCAAGAGCGAGTTCAAAAGGGCGGGAAACCGTTAAGAGGTAAACGGGTGGGGTGCGTGCAGTCCGCCTGGAGGATTCAACCCGGCGGGTTCGGTGGGACCGGGGGTGGTTTCGGCGCATCCCCCACCCCTTTCGCGGGGGGGCGGGGAACGCCTCCCGGACGGCCCCGGCCCCGTCCAGGAATAAAAAAATAAAGTAAATATATAAAATCAATAAGTACGTAAAGGAAAGTTGAAAACAACTTTCAAGAGCAAGTTCAAAAGGGCGGGAAACCGTTAAGAGGTAAACGGGTGGGGTGCGTGCAGTCCGCCTGGAGGATTCAACCCGGCGGCGGGTTCGGTGGGACCGGGGGTGGTTTCGGCGCATCCCCCACCCCTTTCGCGGGGGGGCGGGGAACGCCTCCTGGACGGCCCCGGCCCCGTCCAGGAATAAAAAAATAAAGTAAATATATAAAATCAATAAGTACGTAAAGGAAAGTTGAAAACAACTTTCAAGAGCAAGTTCAAAAGGGCGGGAAACCGTTAAGAGGTAAACGGGTGGGGTGCGTGCAGTCCGCCTGGAGGATTCAACCCGGCGGGTTCGGTGGGACCGGGGGTGGTTTCGGCGCATCCCCCACCCCTTTCGCGGGGGGGCGGGGAACGCCTCCCGGACGGCCCCGGCCCCGTCCAGGAATAAAAAAAATTAAGTAAAGCAGTAAAATCAATAAGTACGTAAGGGAAAGTTGAAAACAACTTTCAAGAGCGAGTTCAAAAGGGCGGGAAACCGTTAAGAGTTAAACGGGTGAGGTGCGTGCAGTCCGCGGCCCCGGCCCCGTCCAGGAATAAAAAAATTAAGTAAATATATAAAATCAATAAGTACGTAAGGGAAAGCTGAAAACAACTTTCAAGAGCGAGTTCAAAAGGGCGGGAAACCGTTAAGAGTTAAACGGGTGGGGTGCGTGCAGTCCACCTGGAGGATTGAACCCGGCGGGTTCGGTGGGACCGGGGGTGGTTTCGGCGCATCCCCCACCCCTTTCGCGGGGGGGCGGAGAACGCCTCCCGGACGGCCCCGGCCCCGTCCAGGAATAAAAAAAATTAAGTAAAGCAGTAAAATCAATAAGTACGTAAGGGAAAGTTGAAAACAACTTTCAAGAGCGAGTTCAAAAGGGCGGGAAACCGTTAAGAGTTAAACGGGTGAGGTGCGTGCAGTCCACCTGGAGGATTGAACCCGGCGGGTTCGGTGGGACCGGGGGTGGTTTCGGCGCATCCCCCACCCCTTTCGCGGGGGGGCGGGGAACGCCTCCCGGACGGCCCCGGCCCCGTCCAGGAATAAAAAAAATTAAGTAAAGCAGTAAAATCAATAAGTACGTAAGGGAAAGTTGAAAACAACTTTCAAGAGCGAGTTCAAAAGGGCGGGAAACCGTTAAGAGGTAAACGGGTGGGGTGCGTGCAGTCCGCCTGGAGGATTCAACCCGGCGGCGGGTTCGGTGGGACCGGGGGGGGCTTTCGGCGCATCCCCCACCCCTTTCGCGGGGGGGCGGGGAACGCCTCCCGGACGGCCGCAGGGCGCATTTCCTCCGCGGCGGAGCGCCGCAACCGGCTCCGTGTCGGCTGGGAAGGCCCAGGGGGGGCAGGTGGCCCGCCGCTCCGGCGGCGCGTGTTATAGCCCCCCCTGGCAGCAGCTTTGCCGTTACCCCCGCCGTTTCCTCCTTCCCCTTTGCCAACTGTTAAGTAGTCTTAACCTCATTCACTACATCTATGCAGACGATGTTCAGATTCTTATTCCCATAACAGAATCTATTAAGAAAGCCATCGCACTTTGGAACAACAGCTTACAAGCCGAAGCCACCACTAATCTCCTCAACAGTCTAAACCTGGTCCTCAATGCCTCTAAAACTAAACTCCTCTTCATTTCCTACAAGCAAGAAAACCTCCCATCTCAGATCCATCACAAACACCTTCTCACCCACAACCATGTGAGAGACCTGGGAGTAATTATAGACAACCGTCTTGACCTAAAGAATATGATCCAAACCACAACTGTAAGATATAATATTATATCTTAATGGGCCTCGACAAAGGAAACTCTTTCCTATTGATCTTGTTAGACCTTTCCGCAGCGTTCGACACGGTCAACCACGCCATCCTCCTAAACCAGCTTTCGTCCATAGGAATCAGCGGCACCGTCCGATCCTGGTTCAAAACGTTTCTCGATAACAGAGGTTACAAAGTTAAACTCCAAAACAAGGAATCCTCAAGATTTGACTCTGTCATAGGAGTCCCTCAAGGTTCTTGATTATCTCCGACCCTATTTAATATCTATCTTCTTCCTCTCTGCCAACTTCTTACCGACCTCAATCTAAAGTACTTCCTTTACGCAGATGATATTGAAATCATCATCCATATCAAAGACACATACTCTAAAACTCTTGACTACTGGGAAACATGCCACCAGAAAATCAAACAAGTAGTAAACAACCTACACCTCATCTTAAACTCATCCAAGACAGAAATCCTACTCATCTCTCCTGAAAACAATATCTCCAACACTACTCTTCCCAACAACCTACCTACCACACAAGTTACAGACTTAGGAGTGATAATAGACAACCGGCTAAACTTCAAGGCACATATCAACAAAACAACCAAAGACTGCTTCTATAAACTCCAGGTTTGGAAGAGGATAAGACCTCTTTTCCATGCTCAAGACTTCAGAACGATCATCCAAGCAGTCATTTTTGCGAAATTAGACTACTGCAGTTCCCTATTGCTAGGTCTGCCCTCATCCTATTCCAAACCACTACAGATGGTTCAAAATTCAGCAGCCCGATTACTAACAGGCGCAAGAAAGAGAGACCACATATCTCCCATTCTGAAAGAGTTACATTGGCTACCCGTCCACTTCCGTATCATCTATAAAGCCATATGTGTCATCTTCAAAACTATTCATCAACGCATCTTATGCACTTTAGCTGATGACAAAGGAATCGGAAAATCTCTCAGAAATAAGAATACGCGTGGGAACACAAGGTCTGGATGAACAGGCACATCATTTGAGGACAGATGTCAATCCCAGCTAGGGACACAAGCAGCGTAGGAAAAGAAACTAACCAGGATTCCCTCAGTAACGGCGAGTGAAGAGGGAAGAGCCCAGCGCCGAATCTCCGCCACTCCGGGTTCGGGGATCTGAACCCGACTCCCTTTCGATCGGCCGAGGACGACGGAGGCCATCGCCCGTCCCTTCCGAACGGCGCTCGCCTATCTGTTAGGACCGGCTGACCCATGTTGAACTGCTGTTCACATGGAACCCTTCTCCACTTCGGCCTTGAAGAAGAATGCTCAGTCTGTTTAAAAGAACAAAATTAACGGACCCACTCAAGGAATATGCTCAGTCTGTTTAAAATAAGAAAATTAACGGACCCACTCTGAAGGTCAATGCTCAGTCTGTTTAAAAGAACAAAATTAACGGACCCACTCAAGTACAGGCAGGAACAGCAACGGAGTTAAAACACTTGTGGGAACACAAGGCCTGGAGGAACAGGCACATCATTGGTGGACAGAGGTCAATCCCGGCTAGGGACACAAGGCCTGGAGGGACAGGCAGGCACAGCAATGGAGTTAAAACACCAGTAGAAACACAATGGCTGGAGGTACAGGCAGGAACAGCAACGGAGTTAAAACACTTGTGGGAACACAAGGCCTGGAGGAACAGGCACATCATTGGAGGACAGAGGTCAATCCCAGCTAGGGACACAAGTCGCATAGGAAAAGAAACTGACCAGGATTCCCTCAGTAACGGCGAGTGAAGAGGGAAGAGCCCAGCGCCGATTCTCCACCACTCCGGGTTCGTGGATCTGAACCCGACTCCCTTTCGATCGGCCGAGGACGACGGAGGCCATCGCCCGTCCCTTCCGAACGGCGCTCGCCTATCTGTTAGGACCGGCTGACCCATGTTGAACTGCTGTTCACATGGAACCCTTCTCCACTTCGGCCTTGAAGAAGAAAGCTCAGTCTGTTTAAAATAAGAAAATTAACGGATCCACTCTGAAGGTCAATGCTCAGTCTGTTTAAAATAGCAATATCAACAGACCCACTCTGAAGGTCAATGCTCAGTCTGTTTAAAATAACAAAATTAACGGACCCACTCAAGTACAGGCAGGAACAGCAACGGAGTTAAAACACTTGTGGGAACACAAGGCCTGGAGGAACAGGCACATCATTGGTGGACAGAGGTCAATCCCGGCTAGGGACACAAGGCCTGGAGGTACAGGCAGGAACAGCAACGGAGTTAAAACACTTGTGGGAACACTAGGGCTGCACAGTAGATGCCGGTCAGACACAGCGATTCATGTCAAGAACATGTGCTGCAGTGCTTACTGCTTACATTATCTTGAGCATAGGAGGCAATTGGAACTGCTGCAAGGCTCCTTTCAATAGCTTTTATTCATTTTGCCATTCACAAGGAAAATCGGGAAAGCCAAGCACTGGCAGGTTTACTTTCAAAAACACTAGCATTTCCATCAAGACCGGTGAAAGCCTTGAGCGGTGAGGGCTCATGATATCCCCTGTCATTGAAAAAACACGTTCACTGGGCACACTTGTTGGTGGACATGACAGATATCCTTCAGCCACTTTGGCTAGGTGTGGCCAGACAGTGGACTTGTGTGCCCAATATGCCAGCGGATCTGTCTGCGTATTCTCTATCGGCTCTGAGAGATACCGTTTCACTGACAGCTCTGCTGCTGTCTCCTCCTGTGCTTGGGAGGGCTGAGAGTCACTCAATCCAGTTACTTTCTCTCTCGCCTGTTGCACTACTGATGTATCTTTATGGCCAACATGCCTTGGGCGTTCTGACGTTGAGGTGGAGGCACTAGTAATAGTATCTGTCACTGACACAGTCCTTCTCCTGCCAGGGCTAGCAGCAGCACAACTCTGTGACGTGCCTGCTGTTTGCACCTGTGCTTCAAGCCTAATCTGTCTCCGCCTATGGTGCTCCTGTTCACGGACCTGTGCTAACAACAGCTCCTTCACAAATGACAGACAATTGGTCTGTAGGGCGATTTTACCTTTCACACGGGGATCACAGACAGAGGCGAGCATGTATGTGCTGTCCTCTGTTAAAGGCCTTAATCTGTCTTTCACCTGCTGCTGCAAAACGTCCACACACTGCAGCACCTCAGCAGTCATTCCCTCTTGCCGTTTAATGCCTTCCAAATGGTCATCCAGGAATTTCACTATAGGGATGATGTCAGCCAAGGTGGAACTTCTGGAACTCAGCTCCTCCGTGACGTCCTTGAAGGGCTGCAGGATTTTTACCAGCTGACTCATGACTAACCAATCGTGATGCCCTAGGGGATTCTGTACACCTATGTCTATTGTACCAGAAAGTTCATGAAGGGGTGTCTGCAGCTCCAATAACCTCTCCAGCATCATAAAGGTGGAATTCCACCGGGTGGGAACGTCTTGAATGAGACGCTTCTGGGGCATATCCAAAGCAGTCTGATTTTCTCGGAGAACCTGCCCCGCCCTGACACTTCTGTGGAAGTGTGCTGCTATGTTCCTGCACTTCTGTATTAACCTACGCAGGTATTCAGTCTCCTTGTCCTTGGACTCCAAGCCCAAACCTGACTTCACTACCAGATGCAGAGTGTGTGCAAAACATCGGATGTTCTTAAACCGCCCATCGCTTATTGCCTTAACCATGTTTGCACCGTTGTCTGTGACAAAAAAGCCTGCCCGCGTTTTACTGTCTCGCTGGTGTACTTTCCAGCTCGCCAGCATCTTTCTGATGCATGCTAGAATATTGCCAGCGGTATGGGCATGGTCCGTCAGGTGGGTGTTCAGTAAAGCCCACCTCCACCCTGATGCTTGTTCAGTAATAGAGCTGCTGGCTGCCCCTGCCTCTGCCATGTCCCACCAGTGTGCTGTCAGAGAGAGGTAAGAGTGTGCAGCATTCATGGCGGTCCAGATATCGCAGGTGAAATGCACTCTTCCGTCTGCCTTACCTAGCAGTGCTTGCACGCGACTGACACAGTGCTTGTACAGGCTGGGGATGACCTTTCTACTAAATGTGGTTCTGGAGGGGACTTTGTAATTTGGAAGTACGACCTTCAAGAAACGTTTGAAACCCACATTCTCAACTAACTGCAGGGGCTGGTCATCAAGGGCAATCATTTCCCCAATGCTCCTGGTTACTACTTTTGCGGCTGCCTGCCTCCTACCCCGGGATAGCGTTACCGCACTCCACCCCATTTCCTCCATGGTGCATTGTCGCTTCTCCCACATGTCAGTGGGTTTCTGGCCTGCCGCCTGACTGCTAGAAGGGTATGAGGGCGTGGGCTGACTCTGCTGCTTTCCTACCACTGCACCCTGGTTGGAAGGGGAAGGGGTCCCCTGACGGAAAATGCTACCATCCCCAGATGGCAGTAATCTTGTTGGGTGTTGCCTCTTAACATGATACTCCATGCCAAAATTTGACAGATGTCCCAGTTGCTTGCCTCTGCTAATATCCCTGGCACAGTAATTACACCGAGCATAACGCGGGTCTTCTGTCACTTTAAAATGTGCCCAGATCGCAGATTTCTTTTGTGATCCTCCTCTCTTTCCCGCCCTGGGGGTGGATGGTGGCACTGGAGTTGAGGTACTACTGGGTGTGGGTGGTGCACCCACTGCACCCGGCGAAGCAATGCCAGCGGGGGCAACAGTCACCCTCTGTCTCCCTTCTGACAGCTCTTCCTCCTCCTCGATATCAGTGGAATGTCTCCCCTGCCGCAGATTTCTGGAGGTGGAGGCTAAAACAGGACTAACTGACAATTCTACCGAAGATTGCTCAGGTATAACATCTTCCGTTTCTGATGAGAATCCCATCCAAGAAGATTCTTCTTCTGAATCAGAAGCTAACAGTGCCAGCGCTACCTTGTCACCGCAAAGTTTTGCAGGACACTTCTGTCCCCTGGATGCTCTTGGGTGTGTAACTTTTGTCTGGCTAGACTCTGCCTCCTCTTCACTCTCCTCCAAAACTACAGTGCCAGAAACAGGTGCTGGCGATTGCAAAGTTTCATGGTCTGATTTCTTTTTTTTTGCCATGGAACTGCCATCCCCTACAAAGACGTTTGATTGCGACAGTTGCCTTTTTACCTGTACTGGTGGTGTTGCGCTGGTGTCTTTTGCGGTGCCTCCGCTGCCATTCCCACTAAGTCGCTTGCATCTCCCTTTCCCTGACATTATGGATTTAATGTCAATGAGTACTAGTGGTAACACTGCCCACTGTCCCACAATAATAATGTTCGGTCAGTTTAAAATAACTAAATTAACAGACCCACTCAAGAAGAATGCTCAGTCTGTTTAAAATAACAAAATGAACGGACCAAGTCAAGGACAATGCGGTTAAGTCTGTTTAAAAATAGCAGATTGAACAGACTCGCTGAAGGCCAATCTTCACTCTGTTTATGCCCACTGCCTGCCTGGCAATGCACGGAATGTGTCTGTCTGTGTGTGTGCAGTGAGTGCACAGAGAACAAGCTTCCTTTTCAGTAGATATGAGGCAGGGTACTCCCAGCCCTGGAACTGCTGCCCACCCAGCACTGAACCACTCAAGGACAATGCGGTTAAGTCTGTTTAAAAATAGCAAATGTAACAGACTCGCTGAAGGGCAATGTTCACTCTGTTTACAATGCCCACTGCCTCACTGTCTGCCTGGCAATGCACGGAATGTGTCTGTCTGTGTGCACTGCAGTGCACATAGAACTAAAGTAGATATGAGGCAGGGTACTCCCAGCCCTGGAACTGCTGCCCAGTGCCCACCCAGCACTGAACCACTCAAGGAGAATGCTTTTAAGTCTGTTAAAAATAGCAAATGTAACAGACTCGCTGAAGGGCAATGTTCACTCTGTTTACAATGCCCACTGCCTCACTGCCTGCCTGGCAATGCACGGAATGTGTCTGTCTGTGTGCACTGCAGTGCACATAGAACTAAAGTAGATATGAGGCAGGGTACTCCCAGCACTGGAACTGCTGCCCACCCAGCACTGAACCACTGAAGGAGAATGTGTTCACTCTGTTTACAATGCCCACTGCCTCACTGCCTGCCTGGCAATGCACGGAATGTGTCTGTGTGTGTGCAGTGAGTGCACAGAGAACAAGCTTCCTTTTCAGTAGATATGAGGCAGGGTACTCCCAGCCCTGGAACTGCTGCCCACCCAGCACTGAACCACTCAAGGAGAATGCTTTTAAGTCTGTTTAAAAATAGCAAATGTAACAGACTCGCTGAAGGGCAATGTTCACTCTGTTTACAATGCCCACTGCCTCACTGCCTGCCTGGCAATGCACGGAATGTGTCTGTCTGTGTGCACTGCAGTGCACATAGAACTAAAGTAGATATGAGGCAGGGTACTCCCAGCACTGGAACTGCTGCCCACCCAGCACTGAACCACTGAAGGAGAATGTGTTCACTCTGTTTACAATGCCCACTGCCTCACTGCCTGCCTGGCAATGCACGGAATGTGTCTGTGTGTGTGCAGTGAGTGCACAGAGAACAAGCTTCCTTTTCAGTAGATATGAGGCAGGGTACTCCCAGCCCTGGAACTGCTGCCCATGCCCACCCAGCACTGAACCACTCAAGGAGAATGCTTTTAAGTCTGTTTAAAAATAGCAAATGTAACAGACTCGCTGAAGGGCAATGTTCACTCTGTTTACAATGCCCACTGCCTCACTGCCTGCCTGGCAATGCACGGAATGTGTCTGTCTGTGTGCACTGCAGTGCACATAGAACTAAAGTAGATATGAGGCAGGGTACTCCCAGCACTGGAACTGCTGCCCACCCAGCACTGAACCACTGAAGGAGAATGTGTTCACTCTGTTTACAATGCCCACTGCCTCACTGCCTGCCTGGCAATGCACGGAATGTGTCTGTGTGTGTGCAGTGAGTGCACAGAGAACAAGCTTCCTTTTCAGTAGATATGAGGCAGGGTACTCCCAGCCCTGGAACTGCTGCCCAGTGCCCACCCAGCACTGAACCACTCAAGGAGAATGCTTTTAAGTCTGTTTAAAAATAGCAAATGTAACAGACTCGCTGAAGGGCAATGTTCACTCTGTTTACAATGCCCACTGCCTCACTGCCTGCCTGGCAATGCACGGAATGTGTCTGTCTGTGTGCACTGCAGTGCACATAGAACTAAAGTAGATATGAGGCAGGGTACTCCCAGCACTGGAACTGCTGCCCACCCAGCACTGAACCACTGAAGGAGAATGTGTTCACTCTGTTTACAATGCCCACTGCCTCACTGCCTGCCTGGCAATGCACGGAATGTGTCTGTGTGTGTGCAGTGAGTGCACAGAGAACAAGCTTCCTTTTCAGTAGATATGAGGCAGGGTACTCCCAGCCCTGGAACTGCTGCCCAGTGCCCACCCAGCACTGAACCACTCAAGGAGAATGCTTTTAAGTCTGTTTAAAAATAGCAAATGTAACAGACTCGCTGAAGGGCAATGTTCACTCTGTTTACAATGCCCACTGCCTCACTGCCTGCCTGGCAATGCACGGAATGTGTCTGTCTGTGTGCACTGCAGTGCACATAGAACTAAAGTAGATATGAGGCAGGGTACTCCCAGCACTGGAACTGCTGCCCACCCAGCACTGAACCACTGAAGGAGAATGTGTTCACTCTGTTTACAATGCCCACTGCCTCACTGCCTGCCTGGCAATGCACGGAATGTGTCTGTGTGTGTGCAGTGAGTGCACAGAGAACAAGCTTCCTTTTCAGTAGATATGAGGCAGGGTACTCCCAGCCCTGGAACTGCTGCCCAGTGCCCACCCAGCACTGAACCACTCAAGGAGAATGCTTTTAAGTCTGTTTAAAAATAGCAAATGTAACAGACTCGCTGAAGGGCAATGTTCACTCTGTTTACAATGCCCACTGCCTCACTGCCTGCCTGGCAATGCACGGAATGTGTCTGTCTGTGTGCACTGCAGTGCACATAGAACTAAAGTAGATATGAGGCAGGGTACTCCCAGCACTGGAACTGCTGCCCACCCAGCACTGAACCACTGAAGGAGAATGTGTTCACTCTGTTTACAATGCCCACTGCCTCACTGCCTGCCTGGCAATGCACGGAATGTGTCTGTGTGTGTGCAGTGAGTGCACAGAGAACAAGCTTCCTTTTCAGTAGATATGAGGCAGGGTACTCCCAGCCCTGGAACTGCTGCCCACCCAGCACTGAACCACTCAAGGAGAATGCTTTTAAGTCTGTTTAAAAATAGCAAATGTAACAGACTCGCTGAAGGGCAATGTTCACTCTGTTTACAATGCCCACTGCCTCACTGTCTGCCTGGCAATGCACGGAATGTGTCTGTCTGTGTGCACTGCAGTGCACATAGAACTAAAGTAGATATGAGGCAGGGTACTCCCAGCCCTGGAACTGCTGCCCAGTGCCCACCCAGCACTGAACCACTCAAGGAGAATGCTTTTAAGTCTGTTTAAAAATAGCAAATGTAACAGACTCGCTGAAGGGCAATGTTCACTCTGTTTACAATGCCCACTGCCTCACTGTCTGCCTGGCAATGCACGGAATGTGTCTGTCTGTGTGCACTGCAGTGCACATAGAACTAAAGTATATATGAGGCAGGGTATTCCCAGCCCTGGAACTGCTGCCCAGTGCCCACCCAGCACTGAACCACTCAAGGAGAATGCTTTTAAGTCTGTTTAAAAATAGCAAATGTAACAGACTCGCTGAAGGGCAATGTTCACTCTGTTTACAATGCCCACTGCCTCACTGTCTGCCTGGCAATGCACGGAATGTGTCTGTCTGTGTGCACTGCAGTGCACATAGAACTAAAGTAGATATGAGGCAGAGTACTCCCAGCCCTGGAAATGCTGCCCAGTGCCCACCCAGCACTGAACCACTCAAGGAGAATGCTTTTAAGTCTGTTTAAAAATAGCAAATGTAACAGACTCGCTGAAGGGCAATGTTCACTCTGTTTACAATGCCCACTGCCTCACTGTCTGCCTGGCAATGCACGGAATGTGTCTGTCTGTGTGCACTGCAGTGCACATAGAACTAAAGTAGATATGAGGCAGAGTACTCCCAGCCCTGGAACTGCTGCCCAGCCAGCACTGAACCACTCAAGGAGAATGCTTTTAAGTCTGTTTAAAAATAGCAAATATGAGGCAGAGTACTGCCAGCCCTGCCTGGCACTGCCCAGGATAAAATGTACAGACTCACTCAATAAGAATGTTCTTTTTTTTTTTTCCCTAACAAAGAATCTGTTCTGTGTTGTCTATCAAATCTGGTTCTGTTCTGTGTTGTCTATCAAATCGGGTTCTGCTATCTTCTCTGCCTCAGCCTGCCTAAGCCCACCCAGCACGATCCCAATCCCACCTCCCCACTGAATCGCTGAAAATGTCCGTCAGTCCTCGTGCTGCTGCTGCTTTTATAGTGCTGCTGGCTCGTCAGGAAATCCTCAGAGAAGCACGGAATGACAGCGCGATTCGCTGCATTCAGTGCTTCTCTGAAAAGGTGAACGCAGATTCGCTGCGTTCCGGTATCCATGCCGACCTGTCCCACCCTTTCCTGTGAGTCACTGAGACTCACAGGACAGGGTCAGACAGGTTGGCATGGTTACCGCAGGGGCGCCGCCATTTTCAGGTAATCCGGGGCTCCGAGCTCGAGTCGCAGGTAATGGCGGCGAGAAAGCGCGCGCATGGCGATTCGCCGTATCCGACATATCTATGTTCATTTATGTCGGAAATCTGCTCGTATACGCCCCATCTTTTTTTTAAGTTAAAAAAAAAATTTGAGTTGCGTTTTCCATATGCGGTCAATCCGAATGCACATCCCTAGCGGGCCATGGCCCAAGCCGTAGCTCCTGTCTACTGGCTGTGACTCCACCTCCGTTTGTTCTCCTACTCACCCACATCCAGAGCATTTGGGAGGGCATGGCTCCTCCATGCCCTCTCCTAACTATGCCCATTAGGGATGTGAATCGTTTTAGGACGATTAAAATTATCGTCCGATAATTTTAATATCGTCTTAAACCGTTATGGAACACAATACAATAGAGATTCTAACGATTTATCGTTATAAATCATTAGAATCGTGAGCCGGCACACTAAAACCCCCTAAAACCCACCCCCGACCCTTTAAATTAAATCCCCCACCCTGAACGACCTCCTGCAGTCGATCTCCTGCCGGCGCCATTTTCCGTACGAAAACGATTCGCGGTGGGAAATCGCTCCCTGACCCCCGCTGGACCTCCAGGAACTTTTGGCCAGCTTGGGGGGGGCCTCCTGACCCCCACAAGACTTGCCAAAAGTCCAGCGGGGGTCCGGAAGGACCTCCTGCCGTCCAATCGTGTTCGTCTATGGCCGCCGCCATTTTTCGGCGCCATTTTGGAAAATGGCGCCGGCTGAAGATAACAAGATTCAGTAGCAGGAGCCCGTTCCGGACCGCTGCCGTTCCGGACCGCCACTGGACCCGCAGGTTATTTAAGTCATTTGGGGGGGGTTCGGGAGGGTGGGGGATTTAATTTAAAGGGTCGGGGGTGGGTTTTAGGGGGTTTTTAATGTGCCGGTTTTGCGATTTTACGTTTTTTCGATTTTTCACGATTTTTCACGATTTTTCACGATATTTTACCCCCCCAAACGGCAACAATACGATTCCCTCCCCCTCCCCCTCCCAGCCGAGGACACGATTCACATCTCTAATGCCCATGGCACCTGTGATGTACGGAAAATCTCATTATTTTTCTTTTGTAAAATGATGACAATGTTATCAGGTCGCATCCGATCTGTTACCTATTTTGTGATTTAAAAAAAAGGTTATTGGCATTAAGAAATTATTTAATCCATTTTTATTTCAAAACTCATATATTAAAATATTACCAAGGAGAGTGCAACTTTATACAAAATGGAAGTATCTGTTGAAAGGGCAAGGGAAGGAGCTGATGACAATAGTTTCAATAGGAAGGGACAACTAGGCAGAAATGACGGGCCAAGAGATCCTTATCTGCCAACAATTACCATGTTACTAATGTGAGACTTCACCCAGAATAATGTGTCCAATTCTAAAGGCCACTATACTTCTGAAAGAACATAGACGGGTCTGAGGCTGTCCAGAGAAGAGTTATCAAAATAATGCCATGTATGCACCATATTAGATAAGACAAGGCTCTAAATAGGTACACCCTAGAGGAGAGGAGAGATGGGAGATACAACAGATGTTGTAACTCTAGACACACAGAACATAACAGCATGCCCTAGGAGGAGTGGGGGCCAAACAGCGTGGGCGGTGTCCTGCCGCAGGAGTCATCGTCATCCTGCTGCATCGTGGTACGGGATACTGCCACGTTGGAGAGACAGCCTGGCCATGCCGAGGGACAGCAATGGAGGACCGACCTGAGAAGTAAGGATTACGGTTCTCAGATCCTACCAATGGACCGCCAAATGCAACACTTTTGAAAACCCTTCTATCAAGAAATCTTATATGTCAGCAGATATTATGAGTCCATCACCATTGTGTGACATGCAGCATTACAGACATTATACTCTGTTCATGTTTAGGTATTGTTGTATCAAGTAATGACCAGCTCAGGAGAGGAAACAGCCTACTGCAGAACAGTGCAGAAAGTGACCAAGCTATGGAATACAGCAGTAACACAATGTATGCAGAGAAACAGAAGCTACTAACAATCAAACCTTTCTTTTAGGAGAAAGAATACTCTAGAACAAGAAATCACAGTTTGAGGCTCCAAGAAGGCAGACTCAGGAGCAAAATCAGAAAAGATTTCCTCACAAAAAGGGTAGTAGATGAATGGAACAGCGTCCCAGTAGATATGAAACACAAGAAAGCCTGGGATATGCATAGAGGATACCTAGTTGCAAAGAAGTGAGAGGAAATCAACTGGGTTCTCTGGTATTGCATCAGGAATGTAATTGTCAGACTAAATGAGCTTTCCAGCCCTTAGCCGCCAGCCCAGCATATTCTATGTTTATGTTTCTATGTGTACATTTAAGACCTGGTATAGCTATAGTACTAGGCAATTTGATATCCAACATAAATTAGTCCTGAGCACCTCACAAGCAGGTTCTCTTAAGTACAGAAGTACATTGGTAACACTCTGCCTTATGATTTAAAGTAAGGAACAAGAGAAAAATTATACTGTTTTAGACTTATTTTATTTTTAAAATTTGTATGGCACATTGTCCATGTTCTTAAGTGGCTCACAATAGTACATATATAATAAAATGTTAACAGATAAAACAAGACTATAAAGCAAAATAAAACAATGTATGTTTGAACGTCCTTCTTTATAGATGGTCACCAATAATTCTGCTGTAAAGTAGCGAGAGTACGGGCTTGTCCTGGATGACCTGCTATCTTTGAATCGTGAGCCCACTTCAACAGCTTTTTCCTTAGGGTCTGGGGGACCACTGTCTTGCCTGTGGAAACTGAATGGGTAGCAGCCAGCATTACCTGTTTAGGGTCAATGATGTGGCATGGTTAAAAGGGGAGGTGAAAGAATTCTTGATAAACGTGCGATAATAGTTTGTAAAGCCAAGAAATCGGCGTAGAGATTTAATTCCGGTGGGTTGAGGCCGGTCTTGTATGCTTTTAGTTTTCTGAGGGTCCATTTGAAAACCTTTACTAGACACAATGTACCCAAGGAATGGAACAGACTCTTTATGGAAAGCACACTTCTCAAATTTGGCGTATAGATGGTTGTCCCTGAGTCTCTGTAAGACCGTGATGACATCAGCTTGATGGGTTTCTATGTCCCGGGAGAAGATAAGGATATCGTCTAAGTATACGAAAGCACACTGGTACAACAGATCTCACAAGATGTCGTTCATCATATTTTGAAAAATGGCCGGGGCGTTACACAGGCCAAAAGGCATTACCAAATATTTGGTGGCCATTGCAGGTATTAAAGGCCGTCTTCCACTCATCCCCTTTTCGAATACGGACAATGTTGTAGGTGCCTTTCAGGTCCAGTTTTGTGAAGACCTTCGCCCTCTGGAGCCGATCAAATAATTCAGAAATTAGGGGTAAGGGATACCGGTCTTTGATGGTAATTTTATTTAGACCTCTGTAGTCAATGCAAGGGCGAAGGGATCCATACTTCTTGCAGACAAAAAAGAATCCAGCGCCTGCTGGAGACATAGAGGGTCTAATAAATCCTTTCTGCAGATTTTCTTGGATATAGGCTGACATGGCCTCAGTCTCAGATACTGAGAGTGGATAAACTCTTCTTCTGGGTGGCTCAGAATTGGGTTTTAGGTCAATAGCACAGTCAAATGGCCTATGTGGTGGCAGTACATCCGCAGCTTGTTTAGAGTTGCACAAGATGGTATGGATCTGGTAGTGGTCCGCAGAGTGGGGTAACCCGAGAATCCACCCAGTGAAGGTAGAAGCAGGTGGAAAGCAGGCACTGTATTCACTCGGCACTGAAGAAGTAGATTGAAGCATAGACACTGAGAAGACCTGGAACAGAGCAGGGCCATGTCATCCAAGGAACGATGCAGGACTCACTGAAAGAGAGCAGAGGCAGTGAGAGAGGCCCTCCGAGAAGCGGATAGCCCTGAGTGTGAGCGAGGCCCCCGAGGAGCGGGTACCAAGAACACTCAGACAGGAACACCAACCAGAGTCGCAGAAAGGAGGAATAAGCAAGACTGGAATCCTTGCTAACTTGTTATACTGAAGGTCAGCTGAGCTTAAGTAGTAGAAGCAGGTAACGTCATGCGGTGGGAATGCCCCCGAGGTTCCCGCCATGACGTGCTCAAGAAGGGGCCAGGCGCGCACGTGCACGCATGCCTTAGGTTACCCCAGAAGTAAGATGGCTGCCAGGAGTGCCCACATCGTCCCGGGAATGCCATGAGGGTCGGTGTGGAGAAGCAGAGACAGCTTTCTTCCCCAGACTAGAAGCAGAGGAGAGAAAAGAGGTGAGCAGTAGAGGTCGCAGCCGCCTGCGACCGATGGGCACAACAGATGCACATGCCCAATGTCTCCAGTTTTATAGGCCAGCAGTGGGAAAGGCCTGGGGGTGCCCTTTGATGACATCACTCTTTAGGCCTCTGCAGATGCTCCTCCAGTGCCTCAGCAATAGGCCTCCCTACAGCCTGAGTGCACCCCTATACATGACTTGGACACGCATTTTGGACACATTAAAAGTGTGCCCAATGCTAAACAGGAATTAGCGCATCCATAATGCGCATGCAAACCAGTGTGTAGCAAATTCTGCCTGCTGCATTTAAATTGCATGTAAATTAGCCAATTAACTATTACTCTCCATGAGGTAATGCACGCCCAAAACAAGCGCATCCATAACGAGTTCTTTCATGAGTAAGTTTTTGTGCCATACCTAGACCTGGCATTATTGTGGCAGTGCTGTCGGTAGCAGATTCTATTGAAAGTTTTCTGTGTGATTTCTGGCATTTCAACAATGGATTATATTCATTTTCCCGCCCTCATCACTTTTGGCTTGCAAATGCAAGTGAGAATAAAGCAAAAGAAAGTGATTATTCAAGCAAACAATCCAGAGAATATAAGACAACAAGATCGCTTGGTAGCACAGGTGCAGGTAAGCAAATAAATTCAGTAAACTTGGGATAACTGTCAGTAGATGGATGGATGCCCAAGTCCTGGACATCCAGGCTGCTTGGGCATCCAAGTCCTGGGTGTCCAGGCCCAGAGCGCCAGCTCATGGACTTACAAATAATGCATGTCCTTCCATTAAATGTTTGTTTTCCTGTTAATACTATTCATATGTGGCCTACTCCTTTGTCCTTCCATTGCTTCCAGGTTTTTAGGAGTCAGTTGGAGAAAATTATATTTACATGGATTTGTGGACAGTTGCTATTACTTACTTGACCACTGTTGGACATTGGATGCTGGGCTTGATGGGCCCTTGGTCTGATCAAATATGGCATGTCTTATGTTCTTATGTTCCTTTTGTTCATTTGTTTGTAGGTACAACCCAGAGCCATCCCTTGACCCTGCTGACATCATATTATTCGGCCAAGAACAACTCTCCATGCTCTCAGGGAATGTTTGCCCTTTATGAGGACTTGTGCATTGACCTTGACCCCATCACCAGTTGCAACCATGCCATGACTGGTTTGGTGAAACTTCTCTGTGCTTTGCAGTTTTTTGCCACTGGAAGTTTCCAAAATATTGTTGGTATCGCTTCCAAAATGGATCAGTCCTCAGTTTCTCATCACTTAGGACGTCTTGAGGGCAATGATGAAGCGGTACTTCTACTATCCTGAAGAGCCAACCCAACTTCAATAATCTGATGTAGTTTCTTCAAAATAGCTGGGATGCCCAATGAGTTGGGTGCACTATACTGCACTCATATTGCATTGACCCAGAAGTGGGAACAGGAGAATGCATTCCGCAACCGCAAGCAATTCCATTCCATGAATGTACAGGTTGTCTGTGATGCACACCTTCGAATACTGAATTTAGTGTCAAGGTTTCCAGGAAGCAGCCATGATTCCTACATCCTTACCCATTCGTCAATTGGAACTCATTTCCCATGGGGAAGATACAGTGATGGTTGGCTGCTTGTTAAGTAACATTTGCTTTGGCTGGAGTTATAGGCTGGGGTTATATGTATGTTGTTGTATACTGTTTATTTAATGAAAGTATTTCTAGACCACTGAGTATTTGCCATATGGATTTGAGTCTGTGTTTGTTAATACAATATTTATTTCCCCTTTTGTATGTGATGGCAGCTATGGCTGTAAGCCGCATACAGTGGCCAAAATGCATTCTAATGAGGCACACACAGCACACAAAATGTTAGTGAACGTACATTTGGCGTGCTGAAAAGCTGATTCAGATGTTTGGACCAATCTGGTGGTGCCCTGCAGTACAGTGCAGAAAAGGTTTCAAGCATTGTTATGGCCTGCTGCATGCTCCATAACATTGCTTTGTGTTTTGAGATAGAACTGAAGGTTGCAGAACATCTGCCACCAGATTCACTTGTAGAACCAGCAGCTGAGGCGGCCAATACCTTGAGAGACTCAGAGGTTCGCCAAAGGATCATCAATTATTATTTCTCATGCAAGTTGTTAGCTTTGATACCAATATCTCCTTTCCACTTTTGAATATATTGATCTTGTAATAGCTGTAAAAAAATTGATATAGTGAATTAATTGATCAGTTTTAATAGTTAATTATTTAATTATCATTATTGGAGTCAGTCCTGTGGATTTATGTATCTGTGATCCCTTATGTACTTAACATCCATCACACACGCTAACAACAAATCCCATTGGTGGCATGCACCCCCCCCCCCCCCCCCCCCCCCCATGGCCCTGTTGCCAACTCACATTGCTAGCCAGCAAAACTCTAAATACTGTTTTTGTGTTTTATTTCAGGAACTGTAATTGGAAGCTTATGGATGGACCAGGAACCCAACATTTTGTTGATGTGTTTTTTTCTATTTTTCTGTAAGTTTACGAATAAATTCACTTGAATTTCAATAATGCCTTAATGTAGGTGTGATCGCTATGTCTGTTCCCTTACCCGCTCATAAGCATTCCTCTCCTTTCAGCATCTTACCATACATGAGAACCAGAAGTGTGGTGGGACACTTGATGAAACATGTCTCCCAGGCTATAGTACCAACTAACAAAATTTAATTAAAAAGTAATCAACTTTATTACCAAAAAAATAATCTTGGGATATAAACAATGCAGTTTAAAATAGATAGTATTATGCAAAGCTGATAAGAACATAAGAAATTGCCTTGCTGGGTCAGACCAAGGGTCCATCGAGCCCAGAATCCTGTTTCCAACAGAGGCCAAACCAGGCCACAAGAACTTGACAATTACCCAAACTCTAAGAAGATCCCATGCTACTGATGCAATTAATATCAGTAGCTATTCCCTAAATAAATTGATTAATAGCCATTAATGGACTTCTCCTCCAAGAACTTATGCAAACCTTTTTTGAACCCAGCTACACTAACTGCACTAACCACATCATCTGGCAACAAATTCCAGAGCTTTATTGTGTGTTGAGTGAAAAATAATTTTCTCTGATTAGTCTTAAATGTGCTACTTGCTAATTTCAGGGAATGCCCCCTAGTCCTTCTATTATTCGAAAGTGTAAATAACCGATTCACATCTACCCGTTCTAGACCTCTCATGATCTTAAAGACCTCTATCATATCCCCCCTCAGCCATCTCTTCTCCAAGCTGAACAGCTCCAACCTCTTCAGCCTTTCCTCATAGGGGAGTTGTTCCATCCCCTTTATCATTTTGGTTGCCCTTCTTTGTACCTTCTCCATTGCAACTATATCTTTTTTGAGATGTGGCGACCAGAATTGTACACAGTATTCAAGATACGGTCTCACCATGGAGCGATATAGAGGCATTATGACATTTCCCGTTTTATTAACCTTTACCTTCCTAATAATTCCTAACATTTTGTTTGCTTTTTTTGACTGCTGCAGCACACTGAGCCACTGATTTTAAAGTATTATCCAGTCCACTACGATGCCTAGATATTCTTCCTGGCTGGTAGCTCCTAATATGAAACCTAACATTGTGTAACTACAGCAAGGGTTATTTTTCCCTATGTGCGACACCTTACACTTGTCCACATAAAATTTCATCTGCCTTTTGGATGCCCAATCTTCCAGTCTTGCAAGGTCCTCCTGTAATGTATCACAATCCACTTGTGATTTAACTACTCTGAATAATTTTGTATCATCCGCAAATTTGATAACCTCACTCGTCGTATTACTTTCCAGATCTTTTATATATATATTGAAAAGCACCGGTCGAAGTACAGATCCCTGAGGCACTCCACTGTTTATTCCACTGTTTACCCTTTTCCACTGAGAAAATTGACCATTTAATCCTACTCTCTGTTTCCTGTCTTTTAACCAGTTTGTAATCCACGAAAGGATATCGCCTCTTATCCCATGACTTTTTACTTTTCTTACAAGCCTCTCATGAGGGACTTTGTCAAATGCTTTCTGAAAATCCAAATACACTACATCTACCGGTTCACCTTTATCCACAATATTATTAACCCCTTCAAAATGATGAAACAGATTTGTTAGGCAAGACTTCCCTTGGGTAAATCCATGTTGACTGTGTTCCATTAAACCATGTCTTTCTATATGCTCTACGATTTTGATCTTGAGAATAGTTTCCACTATTTTTCCCGGCACTGAAGTCAGGCTCACTGGTCTATACTTACCTGGATCACCCCTGGAGCCTTTTTTAAATATTGGGGTTACATTGGCCACCCTCCAGTCTCCAGGTACAATGGATGATTTTAATGATAGGTTACAAATTTTAACTAATAGATCAGAAATTTCATTTTTTAGTTCCTTCAGTACCCTAGAATACATACCATCCAGTCCAGGTGATTTGCTACTCTTTACTTTGTCAATCTGGCCTACTATATCTTCCAGGTTCACAGTGATTTCATTCAATTCGTCTGACTCATCACCCCTGAAAACCCCTGAAAACCACTGGTATCTCCCCAACATCCTCATTAGTAAACATGGAAGCAAAGAATTCATTTAGTCTTTCTTCAATGTTTCTTGATGGCCTAAAATGATATTTATGTCTGTTCAGTGTTATCCAGCTATATTTTGAATGTATTTTGAATTATCACTAAATAAAGTAATAAAAAAAATATAATAAAAATAAAAGACTTCAGGCACCTTTGCAAGACATCCAAGATTTGGGCATGGGTAGACAGGTCCGTAATGGATGCCAAAGCCCTGGGTATTGGCAAGACATGGGGCTTGGGCGACCGTTTCGCAGTTACGAGATGTGATGGCCATTTAAATCTTGTGCGCAATGCAGAAAATGGACGTCCAAATGGGTGAGGTCTTCTGTGCATGATCTAGGATATCTGTCCTCCGCAGCCACACACAGACATCCATTTTGTGCGGAGCCTACAACATGATGCCATGGGGAAGGCTGCTCGACTTCTGTGAAGGAGATGTAAGATTGCTGGCACAGCTCATTGTCGCTGATAAGCAGTGCCTATATTTTCACCCTGGGCACCAGCAGGACCAGGAAAGGGCCGATTGGGTCTGGCTGGCACTCAGAGCAGCATTTAATGCTTAGGCCAGTTTCCCAAGGGAGGTAAGTTGGGTGGGGTGATTCCTCTTGTTTTTTAATGATGTTTTATATATGAACCCTCAGATAAGCTACTATGAGAGAGGCCTGCAGATTTTCAGATGTTAGTTTGGGGTTCTTTTGGGATGATTTCTGGGTAGCTCTTGGGATGATCTTGACAGGATGACCGCTTATTTTGTTATGTTGGCATTTTTCAAATTGTGGATTGTCTCACAGTACAATGGATGGGACCTGAAGTGCCTAAAAATAGTTTTGTAGTCATGTCCAGGCAGATGAGCATCAATGACTATTTTTTGCAGTTCCCCAATTAAATAGGTGTATCCTTTACTATTTTGGGCAGTTCCTCGATTAAACAAGAGTAGCCATGTTAAAAGCGATAAATATTTGTATTTTTTATTTAGAAAAGTTTGCTGTACAATATAGTACAACATTTCTTGATGGAGCTACATCAAGAAATGTTCTACTATATTGTATTTTCTACTATATTTGTATGTTCTACTATATTGTATTTTCTACTATTTTTATTTTCAGCCATGTAGTAAAAGCTACATGGCTGAAAATAAAAATAGGAAATATTCAAAACGTTTTTTTACAATAGTGCTTGTTGGATTTCCCGGGCATAAAAACATATGAATTCCCATACTGTGTCAATCCAGCACCCTTTGTACAACAGCCGCAAGTTCAGGTACCAATATTTAGTTTCTAATTGTACCTGCCAGGTGGAAGCGTTGAAGAAGAGGGCCCGGAAGCTCAGGCATGAGGAGCAGGAGTGGCTCCAGGCCCTCCTCACTTGGCGCAGCCCACTGGAGTCATGAATACAGTGTTCAAGTAAAAAAAAAGCTTAGCCCATTCAACTAAATACTAATGCATTTGTGTTGAACACTACTTCATGCCCAATTACTAGGTGTCATTTGTGTACATTAAACAGTTTAAATTTACTGGATGCGTACGTTTCTCTGAAAAATCAACATATGTGCAGCACATTATAGAGGGATGCCAATAATGTAAAGGGCAAAGATGCAATTGTTGACCACATGTGCATGCAAGGTCTCCTTTTACTTAACTTATGTTTTTAATGTAAAGTGCAGTGTACATCAATGTTAATTGTCTATATCTATAGTGCTCAATTGATAAAGCTTGACCACTAAATCCCTAATGACCTACCTACCTTTACTACTACTGCCACTCCGTGGTATGTTTGTTATGCTTTGATATTTATCATTTCAGATACCAACAGCAGTCTACTGACAAAGAGGAGGGTGGACAGCTGGCAGGTACACCACCACCAACAACAACACTACCTTCACCTCCATTGGCACAGCCACAGCAGGAAGCACCAACACCTGCAGCATCTCAGGAGGCAAAAGGTGCTCCTTTTTCTCCTGCTCCTGCTCCCGTGTCCCTGGAGGCTGAGGATGTTATCGTCACTGATGACAATGGGCTCTCCGGAGAACCAGCACCCGCCACTCAACAGCTCTGGAATCCACACTCAGCACCCGAGGAAGGGACATGGGAAGAAGGCATGCCTTCTCCCATCATGGCATCTGGAGGCTGTGCTGGCTCTGCAGGTCTGTTTGAGCTGGAGTCTGGACTCCATGAAAGGGCTCATGATGCAGATGGCGATCAACTTGGCACACCTGAGGCATGGCCAGGAGCAAGTAATCGAGCTGCTCCAAGTAATCGCTGGAGCTCAATCGCTTGTGGCTATGGCCCAGGCCCCACCAGAACAGCCACCATCGCTCCGTCGATGATGCACCTCCTTATTCCCCAGGGATCCCTCATTCCAACCCCTCCCCCTTCTGTAAATAATTTGTACATAGATTTTTCATTTTAAAAAAATTGTATTTATATTTCGATAGTTTGTGATTGTCAGTAAATAATGAGCGTATTTGGGTGATGATGTTTCTGATGCCAGTTGGGAATGGAGATGTTGAAGGGAAGAAGAGGATGATACCAGGGGAGAGATATGATTATGATGCTGTCTAAAGAGGTAATGGGCTCTGTTGCAGGTGTGCCAGGAAACCTAAAACTTAGGCAAAGCACTGCAAAGCCAAGATGATACACCCCAGGCCCCATTTACCTGGTCCAATGTATATGTATCAGTGAAGCTTTGATCCAGAAGAGACATAATGCATAGCTCACACAAAACTAAAAACTTTTATTAATCCAACATAAGAAACTTCATTCTTTGAGAGACCGCACTACATTGGCAACATTATTTATGGCATTGATCACATCGTCCATAATCGTAAATAATGCCGTAATAATGCCTAACCGTTTTCTTTGCAGATAGTGTCAGGTACCTTGTGCCCAGACTCCCAACCTTGGGTGACAGACTGGTCATGACGCTTGATGCTTGACATCAGGCCGGTGCGGAAGTCTGTGTCCATCCCTTCCATTGAAAATACTGCCTCTCCTGGGGCATCTAGAACCATAGCTGTCTCATCAACTGGAGTTTTCAAGATAATCTGCAACAGATCAAGCGTGATTTGTTCCTCGCACTGGGTCTCCTTGACAAGCTGGCTTGGTTTGCTGGGAGATACTTCTGTTGATGTAGGAAAGGTGAAGTTCGGTGTTGGGGAAGACTCTGTCTCTCCTTCAGCCACACTGTTAACTCCTTGATCTTGGAGAAAGATAGATTAAAACAATTGTTTGCTATAATTCTCAACTGTTAACCACACAAGCACCCAATAGAAAGACATCACAGGAAAACATGGAAGCACATTAAAAATGATACCTTCACTTGGCCCAGTGTAGCACCAGTATGACACACCCACACCATCCATGACTTCTAGGTGAACTGTGCTTAGGACTATCTCCTCGATGGGGGTCAAAATGATCTTACATGATGCCCCACCACCAGTCTTCGTGCCTATGCCTCGATTTTGGCTGTCTTTTCTTTCACATCCTTTCGTGTATCACACCAGCAGTACTGGATCTGTTTCACTTCTCTGGTTTTTATGGACAAGGAGCTCACATCCACTGCTATCCTCTCCTAAATTGTTTTCTTGGTAAAAGAGGAAGCCTTTGATCAGAACAGCACTTTATAATTGTCACATAAGTCCCGGCAAAGCAGTTCCTTCTCGGAGTCCGAGAAGCGTGCATCATGTGATCGCTTCTTGGGTACTTGGCAACTGCTGGTGCCTGCTTGCTCTTCCTGACCTTTGGCATCCTTCTCCACCTGCATGAAGTGTCACTTTTCAGCCATGGTGAATTAACTCTCTGCCTGTCCAAACTGTGAACAAAGAAAAAACAATTGCATACATCAGAACACTGTCAATTCCAAGTTATTGCAATTAAAAGTAACAGGCATGAATATGTCCAGGCGGTTAATGGAAGGGCAAGAGGAGCAGGGTACATGGTGGAGCATTGAGACATAGCACAACAGGCAGTTAATGGAAGGGGAACAGGAGCAGGGCACATGGGGGAGGTACAGGCCCATCCTCACATGGACATCTAGGACTCGAACGTCCAGGTACAGGCCTGTATCCAGATGCCCGAAGCCTAGACATCCATGCAAGGAGGATGACACAAGCACTGTTAAAGGGCCTGTGCCCGGGCATCCAAGTCTTAGAGATTGTCAAATGGACATCCAGGACTTGGGCACATGGGAACATGCCTTTTACGAACACCCAGGTACAGGCCCATCCTTGCATGGACATCTGTACAGGCCTGTGCTGGGCGCCATATTAACCTGGATGTCCATGGGAGGAGCTGAACTTGGGCGCTTGTAATATACCCATCGCCCAAGTCCTGGCTGTCCATGCGAGAACCTCCAAGTCTTGGACTCCTGAGCACAGGCCCTTTACGAGCTCCCATGTCATCTTCCTCGCATGGACATCCAGGTTTCGGGCACACAGGTACAGGCCTGTCCTCGCATGGATGTCTAGGACTCGAGTGTCTGGGTACAGGCCTGTACCCGGGTGCCTGAAGCCTGGATATCCATGCAAGGAGGATGAGCCAGGCACTCGAAAAGGGCCTGTGCCCGAGCATCCAAATCTTGGAGATTCTCGCATGGATGTCCAGGACATGAGCTCCTGGGTTACATGCCTTTTATGAGTGCTCGGGTCCAGCTCTTCTCATGGAAGGTCCAGGTTTTGAACACCGGGCACAGTCCTGCCACAGATGAGGACAGGCCTGTACCCGGTTGCCTGAAGCCTGGACATTCATTCAAGAACTTGGACCTTGGACACCCAGGTCCCGCTCCTCGCCTGGGAATCCAGAAATTGGGTGTCCTTGCTGTTGCCTAAGGAAAAAAAAATTTACCTCTTGGAATTGAAAATGAGTAGATCTCCCAACAATAGGGATTCAAATATGAATCCCACGCACCAGTTCACAGTAGTGATCCTATCAAAGAACTGAGCAAAAAAGTATTATCTGATTCCTTACAGCGATTTATATACCCCCTGAAGCAGGATTTTGGCATGAAGCATGACTCACCTAGTTACATCACGTTGGGGGGAAAATGCTAAATTTCGAAATAACATAATAATAATAATACTGTTAATTTTAATTAGCATCTCTCTCATGTTCCATAAACCACATGACCTTTTGACAGATATGCCCCTTTTACAGAATTTCAGTGCACAAACGTTGCTATATGGACATCATATGCTGTAAAATAGGTAGCACTATGGATGCACTTTTTGGCCTCCCTTGCATGTTTTCGGGGCCCTTTTTATTTCTGTTTCATTTAAATACAGAATCAAGCGCCCAGGAGAGGAGTTTGTGCGCGCGTTGAAACCATGGGCGCCAAGTTCGGATACGCTGTTTTAGCGCGTCCGTATTGCATCAACCCGTTTGTGAGATGAAGAGCAGCAGTATCGTCCCTTTCCCAGGTACTCCCAGAAAATTATCTGAGCCAGGGGTGCCAGAGCTCTCACAGGAAAAAACTCCAAGAAAAACAAGTCCAAAAATTCCTGAAACAACCCCTGAAGTTAGTATCAGTAAAGCACTTGCCTTTCCCTACTCAGTTTATGGTTCTAAACCATGAGGCCTAGTATACCAGAATAGTTAGTTTAGTTTAATTGATAAGACCACCTTTCTTTCATTTAAGAATCAAGGCAATGTACAATAACTAAAAAGTATAATAAATATTAACTCAGAAAAACACTCCTTCACCTTCAACTGCAAACCAAAAATGCCACACCTAGCTATTCTACAAGCAGGGGACCAGCCATTCCAGCAGCCTCAATGGAGATGCTGTTCTGAGAATGGTCCACCCTCCCTCTACCGCCTATCTCCTTATCCTAGCTCAAAAAAAGATTTAAGAACTATGACCATATAGTGGTGATTCCCGAAGAGTCGCCATATAAAGGTCGAAAGTCTAGGCAGTGATATGGCATTCTTGCTCAAATCCGAACAAGTCTGAGAAAGCATTATTATGATCTGTCAATCCTGTACCTTTTTGGTTCACCAGTTCAACCAATATTTCCAGTTAACTGTTATAGTGAATTGATTAAAAAATATTTTGGTTCATCGTTAAATAGTATCTACTTTGAGATCCATATTCAGAGCCATTTAGCCAGATACCTCACAAGTTATCGGGCTAAATTTCAACGTTTTGAATATTGCGCCACTTATGCAGCTAAATTACAGCTGGATAAGTAATTATCCATCTATAATTTAGCTGGATAAAAAAAAGAGGCATTCTGGGGTGGCCCTAAGTTATCTGACTAACTTGGCCAATTTTCAGCTGAAACCGGCTAAGTTAGCCAGATAAATTCAGACCTGCTTTAGAGCAGATCTAAAGATATCTGCCCGTGTGTGGCCGGATAACTCTCCACTTAACTGGATAGTTAAGTGGCACTGTTAAGTGAATTTTTTAAAAGTTCGTTGCAGGCCTGCAGCCCAATTCCCACCCACCCCCCCTCCCAATATGTCATAACAGGCCTTGACGAGCTGAGCAGCTCCCACTCCCCCACCCCGAAAAATTGAAAAAAATATTGCAGGGTCGTAAATCAGCCCCTCCACCCCTTTACTCCCCATCCCATCCTTCCCCCCCCCCCCTTTTTTTTTTAAGAAGGCTCCATCCCCACCCTCTACCTTACCACAACCTCAGGAATACAAAAAAACCCCCACCCCCATACCATCTGGCCCTGAAAACCAGGAACAACTTATCTCTTAGCTGCTTCTGGTGCTTCTAGTACTGCTTTTATAGGAGAAGCCCTGGAAGTGCAAGCTACCTGCAGCTTATGCTTCCTGTACTCCTCTGACAGCAGCAGCAGCATTTGAAGCACTGGGAGCGGATAAGAGATACCTCCGTCCCAGCAGGTGTTTTCAGGGTCTGGGGAGGGGGGGGGAGGCCTTCATGTTCATGAGGTTGCAGGTGGGGAGGGGGACAGGAAGAAGCCTTATGTAAAAGAAAATGGAGAAGGGGAAGCCGATCTGTAATCCTGCATTATTTTTTTTCTAAGTCTTCGGTGGGGGTTTGAGGGGATGAGAGCTGCTTGGCACAGCAGGGCCAGTTATGATATACTTGAGGAGTTATTGACCATAGGCCCAAAGGGCACCTTTTTTTTTCAAGCTGTGCCACTTAGTCGGCTATATTCTTTTGATAAGTTAGAATCCTAATCAGAATATTCAGATATGGCTGGTTAGGCTTTTAAGTTATCCAGCCACATGGAGCTGCTGAAAAAGTGTGAAAAGTGGAATATAAAAAAAATCTAAAATAAATAAATCTAAAAATAACTTTAGGCAAGTATATTCAGCAGGACATTTATCCAACTGAATATCCAGGAAAGACTAAAGAGGTTAGGACTTTTCAGCTTGGAGAAGAGACGACTGAGGGGGGATATGATAGAGGTGTTTAAAATCATGAGAGGTCTAGAAAGGGTAGATGTGAATCGATTATTTACTCTTTCGGATAGTAGAAAGACTAGGGGACACTCCATGAAGTTAGCATGGGGCACATTTAAAACTAATCGGAGAAAGTTCTTTTTTACTCAACGCACAATTAAACTCTGGAATTTGTTGCCAGAGAATGTGGTTCGTGCAGTTAGTATAGCTGTGTTTAAAAAAGGATTGGATAAGTTCTTGGAGGAGAAGTCCATTACCTGCTATTAAGTTCACTTAGAGAATAGCCACTGCCATTAGCAATGGTTACATGGAATAGACTTAGTTTTTAGGTACTTGCCAGGTTCTTATGGCCTGGATTGGCCACTGTTGGAAACAGGATGCTGGGCTTGATGGACCCTTGGTCTGACCCAGTATGGCATTTTCTTATGTTCTTATGTTCTTACAAGTTATCCGGTTAACGTTAGCCTGTCCGCTTGTTGGCCCTTCAAGTCTAGAGGCTAATGGATTTCTCCAGATTTCAAATTTGCAGCTGGGTTCTCCTTTTAGATTATAAAACATGAGTTGCCATCAGCTTAACAAGAAATAGGAGGAAGCATTTAGCAATTCACCCTACCTCCACCATGCAGATAATCAGCAACAAAAGCTTATTGGCCACAAAGCAAAGCAACAGGACGAAGCAGGAAGACAAAAATAGTAATTCATTTAAAAAATAAACATTTAAATGAGGCAAAAAGCAGAGAAAAACATTTTTGTATGAGAAGAGGTATTCAAGGGGTTTTTTTTGTAATAATGCTGGCTGGCATTGACTTTAAATCCAATCGCCTGACAGACTTAAAACAGTATCATATTCTGGAATTATAAAAGTCAAAGATGTCTATATATATTGAATTTATTCCCTCCCTGCAAAACATGTAGCCTTCCCTGTTCATTGGACAATACATACTTGTAATTAGAAGGAAAAATAAAAATCCTGATAGAATCCAGAAGTATAGAGAAGCAGGAAGGTTTGGGTCATTTAAAAATTTCTTGTCGCTTCCACTAATTAATTTGCAAAAACAGCATTTCATTTATGAGTAAAGCTGGATTGCAGGATGCAGCAGCTCAATAAATCAGTCAAGTGTAGCTGATCTTCCCTTCCTTTAGTGTTCCCTCCCAAGAAGGAAGTGGCCTACAATTTCTTTTACTCTGAATGGGAAATTCACCACCACCTAGCACAGCTGTGGCCAGATATAAAATACTGACTGGCTCAGAAGAGGACACAAAGTACAGTCTATTGCAAAAACAGACCAAAAATGATCAACACATGTATAGAAAGTGCCAGCAAAGTATGCAATATGCTAGTTAAAAGTTTATTTTTTTATATTTTACCAAAAAAAAGAATGCAGAGAAAACTAGCAGCTACTAGCAATCAGGTTAGTGACTTACCTACTAATGAAATCAGTAAGGAGATATTGGCCTTTAGTGTTCTCTTGCTAGATTTCTCATTTTTTCCTATTATTCAATAGCCATTAAATTCTTTCACTTGTAACTTACTCTCCTGAGGCACAAAGTCACTCGGCCACAAAAAATTATGGCTTGTGCATCTTTCCACGTAAATTGTATAGGAAAATCTCCACCTCCTACTGAGCTGCCACTAATTGCTACTTGAATGGAATCTGTGCCAGTGGATTGCCTACCAGGACTTCTCCCAGGATAAAGGCAAAGTCTCTGTGTCTGCCAGCTCAGGTACTGGGTTTCTCTAAGGTCCGGTGAGTACATAGGGAGTTAGATAATATGCTGTATCTAGTTTATTTTCTTGCCCAGGCTTAATTAGCCCCTTAGTGTCTGCCTCTGTAGCTCACAGAGAGTAATCTTCAAAGTCATTTCCACAGGTAAAAGAGTGCTTTATCCATGAAAATGGTCTTTTACAAAACTGCTGGTAAACGTACATGTGGTCGTTCCCTTTAAAAACTGGTGTAAGGTCCACGGGTCAATGACTTTAAATCTATGTGGGCTGTTACAAAATTACCCCCTAAAGTGAGAAATGTGCATGAGACCCTGCTTTCTTTTTCATTTCAGCAGGAGACACATCCCTCACTGCTGTCCAGCATTCTTTGATATTTGTTTATATTAGGGTGTTTTTGTATGAGAAGAGAAGCATTTCTATTTTTCATTTGTTTAACCATCTTTTCCCAAGCTGCATTAGTGAATCCAAGTATATTTTGATAAGGCCTTATGGTGACTGAAGTGTGGGCAAGCACTGTTGACTTCTTGCCCCGAGTTCAAGCTCTCATCACAAGTGGAGTATGATCATTGTATTTCCTCAGCCCGATTCCAGATGCACAATGTCACGAAGGCAACTCTGTACATCAGGAAATACATAATGGGGCTCATGCATATTCATCGTAGAACTGATCATCTATTATATTAGTCTAAGTGGCTGATGGTTTAAAAGTATCACAGAAGCAGTTCTGAACCATAATTTTTTAAACCTAGGATGTGACTATGTTTGATTGTCAGACTCACCAAATATCTTTTATGTAGCAAATTAAAATTTCCTAAAGCCCTGAATTTGCTTTTACGTTTTACTCCATGCCATTTGCTGGATGATCTTGTCTTTGTCAAAAATCAGTGACAAGGCCTGCAGCAGGATGAAGGAATCTGACACAATGAGAGTGATCCTTTCATGGCCCCTGGAACTGGACTGAAACCACCAAGCCATTTTATATAGGCCACTTGTTCTACACATCCCTTCTGACCTGAGGTAGATTTGAATTAATGATAATGACCCTCCATCTACTGATGACAATTAAATTCCATTTTTCCCCTACTTAAGAAATGAGATTTATTTATTTATTTATTTATTTATTTATTTATTTTTAACTTTTCTATACCGACGTTCCTGTAAAAGATACAAATCACATCGGTTTACAATGTAACTCCAAAATTCGCTCAGGGGCAATATAAAGAACAGATACAAAGAGATCCATGAAATAAAGATGGGAGTGGGAGAAAAGATATGCCGCTATGTTCCTGGGGTATTTTTTATAATCCCCATACACCCATGTATTTATTATGAGCTATTACCAATACCTAGAATGGAAGCATATCAATTATGCATAAATGTAGTTTATTGTACCTTGAGATAGGCTCCTGACAAAAAAAAAAGAGCTTTTAGCCTAGAGTATATTTATTGATTAGTCATTTTCCATGAAGATTCATAAAACTGAAATGTATTTTGCTTGATTTTTCTAACAAGCACTGTCACAATACACAGTCATTGCTGCTTCCCCAAACGGAAAGGTTATAGGTTTCAAGGTCACCAGCCATTCTATAATACATTGCTTGAGAGTTCAGCACTTCCAAGCCTTGTCTCAGGAACCACAAACAGAAATATCGGTTTGACATTTCCTCCATGTTAAGCCGATGTAATAAGGTCCCTTTGGCTGTGCACACTCGATAACGTGCGGTTGTGTGGATATTTTTGTGCCCATAAATGTATTCTCGATTTAACAAGAAGTTTAACACATAAAAATATGTGCACAGATGTGAATAAAAACGTGTGTGAGTAAAAAAATGTCCTTCATTCAAATCTCATGCTAATCATGCCATTAGCTATTACTCACCAATGCAGAGAAGTGCATAGACTTAACTCATGTTTACTTAATTTTGGAAATTTAACTCCTGGTCAGAGGTGGAGTAAAGTTTCTGGAGCTAGTGTTAGTCTCTGGGGCTGAATCTAGAGTTCATGGTGCTGGGGTTCTCTACTTGAGATTTATGCGCATAAAACGTGATTGCGCGCAGTCATTCCTGCAAACCATGTTTTATGCATAGAGAACACGGTTTGTGCACAAGCTGTGCATTAATTATGGCTTATGTGCTGAAACCCGATTTCTACGCATAACATGTTTTCTTTGCAGAAAACATGGCTCATGCACATGCATCATGATTTATGTGTGCTTAGTATTTATTTCTGAGCATCAGTTCAAGTTAGCATGCTTTGTTTTAACTCCATACCATCAGCTTACCATATCAGGAGTTAACTCTTTTATTAAAGAAAATATGCACATGTTTTTTACTCGCATCTTATTACACTGGGTTCTTTGTAGCTGTCCAGAGCGTAGAAGGGCCAGTGCTGTGCACAGCAGGCAACAGAGCTCAGAGATCAACTATGGTTCCTGAAAAAAACAGGGTGAAAGTTCTATCCAATAAGTGATAACATTTTCATTTTGAACATCTATTTTTGTTTCCATGGCCACCAAAAGCCATAGGGATATCATGTTTTGTTGAATGAGAACTTGTCATCGTGGGCCTCATTCTGTGTTTGTGTTTTCAAGCGTAAACATAGCAAGATCCCTTCTAAGCGCTGAATGTGGTCATGGGAGGAATTTCAAGAAAAAGAGAAAAACGATTTACATTCCAACCAGAAAATTAAACAGAGCAGACGGCTTGCAACGTTTGCCAGGAAATGGGCAGGCATCTTCTGTGAGATCAGAGTCCATTTCCTTGTTAATATTCTAATCAAACTAACTGCGAGAAGGCTGAGCATAATTTGTTATAAAAAGTGCACAAGTATTAGTATATTCTGATCAAAATCTTAGGATGTCATATGGAGAGAGGTTAATAGCTCGGAGTCAATAACTAGTCAATATTTATGAGCAAAGACTAAGAGGGAAAATAATACAATTCATATTGCTCTACCATATTAAAAAAAATAAATGCAGGAGACACATACACGTACATGTACCCGTTGCTAATTTACTGTTATTAAGGTATCCCAAACTCTTGGAATGGTTTAATATTGGAGAAGGTGGAGAGAAAAATGAACAGAATTCAAGAAAGAATTAGGTAGGTACAAAGGATTCCTAATTGTAAAGAAATGAAATAAAGCCAGAAATAACTGGGAGTCTATAGTAATGCACCAGGAACAAAATTGAGCAGATTAAGCGGTCCAAATGTTCCTTATCTGCTGTCATATTCTATGTTTCTATTGTGGGGAGACCCCCAAACCTCGTCTCTTTTTGGATTCTAGTATGACAAGATGTTCTGGGTGGGGGAGACCTGGAATTTATCATGGTTGATATGAATGAGAAATCTGTTGAATGGTTGAACATAAAATAATATTGAATGACCACTGGATGGCATTCTGGGGAAGCAAAGTAATGATGTGTTAATACTTATGGATTAAGGGGTGGTGTGCGTCCCTTTAAAAGTTTAGGGATCTATGATTGGTGGGAGATGGTTTAGGTGGCGGAATAAAATGGGAGAAAATGGTGGGAGTTTGCCCTTTTTTTGTCTACCTTTCCCAGGAGGGAATTAGCAAAGGAAGGGACCTCCAGAATATAGCCCAAGGACTACCCTAGGCAGAGTGGGTCTCTACAGGGACTTTTCCCTTAAAGGGAGGAGGCCTGAGGCCATGGAAAGAAGAAGCCAAGTTTCCTTCTCCTAAGAGAAAACCTGTGGGAATTAGAGGTGAACACAAGGAGATTTCTACCCTAGAGGAAAATGGGCAGGAGGAAGGAATAAGGAAATATTCAGAGGAGAAGAGCACCCCAAGAAGGAACCAGGGCATGCAGGATACTGAAGATTCTGCAAGTATTTGGAAGAGAGAAGCAATGGTGTGAACTGTGAACAGTGGATTGGAAAAGTAGTTGTGAGTAAACTTTAAGGAGGTAAACCTCATTCTCTGCAGGTTGAAGACTGGCGTTAAAGAGAAATCTGGGAGTGTTGTACCTTTCCCTTGTGGGTTAGGATGGACTGAGATATGGAGATGAAGCACCTATGGGTGCCTTATGTTCCTGTAAACTAATGGAGTTTGGAGATCTAATTGATGTTGAAGGCTAAGAGACTGTTACTCTCACTAGTGTTATAGTACAGTGTCTAATCTGACTGTTTTTACCCATGAATTCTGATGTGCTCAGTATTTATATGCCTACTCTATTCTGTGCCTGTACATAGTCCCTGGTTTACATCCAGAAATAAAATTGAGAGTTTTGGTTACTCTAGAGTGGTGTGACTCTAGTGGGCTAGCACTAAGGAAGGTAGGGGCCAGAGTTCTTGGAGGGGATGAGATTGGGTTTCTCCCTGTCTAGTCAAGGAGTGGGTAAAATACCCCTTCTGCCTCCATCAGATCCTCTTTACAACCTGCATGACCCATAAATTACAACCCACTACAATTTTGGAGAAGGACCCTATCTTTCCAGGGGAAATCCTGCCATCATTTTAGGTGCCCTAGGGTAAAGTTAAATTGTGTTAAGTATTTATGTTTCTATCTCTCATATGAACTCCAATCAGAGCTGGTGCAAGGGTATTAGGAACCCTACGCGAACCTTCAACCTTGCACCCTCCTCCCCATAGGCCAACCTCCTCCCTACCAATGATTTCGATATTTAAACCCAACAATCATGATGACCCCCACCACCACCCCAATCCCCCCCCCCCCAAACAATCCTATAAAAACATATATTTGGATATAGGAAGGACAACTTTTGAAACTAATTTATGTGGGTAAATACAGGTTTACCTGGGCAAAAGGACTTTAGGAAAATGACCCATCCTAAAAGCACCTAAAAGTATGCACAGTTCAAAGGGTAAATATGCTCAATACTTTTTAAGAATTGGTGCAAAGCCCATGCACAATAGTATCTGTGGATGCTACACCAAAACATAATTTTGAAAACTGCTCCCCATATTTTTAAATATTAAACTGTTTCATGCATATATACATATGTGAGGCCCATCTGGTTGTACTATACTTTGGAATGGGGAGTATTGGGAGGTTCTTATAATGCAATGTCGCTTAAGAGTGGTTCATCGGGTGGGTGGGTAGGTCAGAGAGAGGAGGTCTATAAAAAGGGCGATTCCACAAATCAGTGAGAGAGCTTTGAGAGATGTCTTAGAGGGAGTCTGGGGAGAAGCAGCGGAAGGCTTTCCTCTGCTTTAAGGCTCCCAAGTGGTCCATAGGAGAAAGGGTGTCTGTTTTCCTGCAAGTGGCATGGGATTTGGCAGGGAGATCCAACTCTAAACGAAAAGAAGAGGATTTGTCCTGGTCACCTCAGCCATCTGTGAATAACTGTGGAAATCTGAAAAGAATTGTCTCTTAGGGAGGTCTGAAGATAAAAGACTTTAAGAGTTCTACTGAATCCAGTGTGAAATTGAAAGAGAATTAAGCCTATAGAAGTAATTTTTGGTAACTTGAAGAACTGTACTCTGAATTTTTGTACTTTGTAGGTTGTTTTTTCTTTTTCTTTTTGTACCTACAGATTTATCTTGTCTCCTTTCACGGACTCCTCATTCCCCAATTCTGCAATGAGGGGGTCAGTGCTCAGCAGGACTGAGAAGTGTACCCAGGGCGGATTGAAGGAAAACAGCCTAGAGGATTTTTTCAAAACTTGCCCATGGGGTATCGGATGCCCTCATGCACTTTCCCTGCAGCACATGTGTCAACAGCTCCCAAAAGCACGCCTAGTTGACTCTGGAACCCAGCAGACATGAGCCAAATATCTCCAAAATAAATTTCAGCTTTCCTAAATAACTAAGAAGTTGAGCATACTCTAGACCAGGGGTGAGCTAAACTGCAGTCCCCGTTCCATTCTTGCAAATTGGTTGGGCCTCCTACACATCTGCTTATATCTCTTAAAGAGATATATCCTGAATTCCCGGTCTGGCTCTTGAACCAGTTGCAAGTAATGATACTGCCAGCCAGTTTCAGACACACGCACGCTCAGTAACAGATTTTTAGATTGCAGAAATGTTATTGGTATATACACACTGACACACACAAAGACATACTCTTTCTCAGATCCAAAGACACACCCAGACACAGAGTGTGTGTCAGAAAGAAAGATACCCACGTACACACTATCTCTCACAAATAAAGTGTGTATGGGTGTGCGTGTCTCTCTCACACAGACACACAAACACTCTCTGACATGCTACTGTTGTGCTGCTGCTTATGTGCTCACACAGTGAGCGCCCCCAGTCCAGCACTGCTGCATCCTGGTGTAAAGTTCTTGCTTGCTGCCAGCCCGTCCCCATTCTGCAGCAGCAACTTCCCTTTCCCAATCTCATTCTCTAAGAGACTCACTGGTTCCAGGGCCAGCTGCTTCTCTCAGAGCTCAGTGCAGTCGTCTCAGACAGAAGCCTCCCCAGCATTGCACAGGCATTTCCTCCTGGCTTACCCCCTTCTGAACTGTGCCTGTAGCTTGCCTCCACTTCTCCGCAACCCTCTCACCAGTCTAGTGCAGTCCCATTGACTGTAGGCTACCCAGTCTGCTGCTTTTATAATTCCTCAGGCTCTGCTCTACCTACTTACTCCAGGGGAGGGGAACAGAAGTGACCCATACTGTTCCCTGGGCTTATAAAAATAGAAATTAAGCCCTGGCCAAAACTAGGTCGAGCCACTAACCCAAAGTAGCACAGCTCCAGATGGAATCCTGCTGTCTCTTGTGGAGCCAGTGCAGCCAGGGCTGGTGCCAGTGTATTAGGTATCATAGGCAAAACTTTCAGACTTGCACACACTCCTGGCCCCACCCTACCCACAAACAATTAAAAATTATGCATTTATAGTAACAGATTTTACATGAAAAAGAACATTCAATGTTCTAAGGTAAAAATATCACTTAAAACGTGTATTATTTACATGCACTATTGTAGTACCAACCATAAAGCTGTGCAAAAAAAGACACCTGCAGCCATATGATATTAGGACTATTGTAAAGTATGTCGGCTTTCAGAAAGCTTTGAATAAACTGTATTACAATCTTTTAAATCTCTCATATGAAAATCGCATTAATTGCCAAAACTGAAACAGTAACAACCCTACCTCTGAAAAGGCAACATTGCAAATATTACACCAGGCCCTGAAACACCAATACACCTGATATTAGGAAAACAGAACATGCCAAGCTTAAAATCCCTTCACAGAAACCACATGCTAGCAGAATACCTCACCTCAGTCACACATGCAGAATACACAGACCCTCAGTAAAATACAGAATAAAGAGTCAATAAAGTTTAACTAGAAACATGCAAACAAAAACTAATTTGGAAGCCATAACAAGACAGACTCCATATACAGTGCAACAATGGAAAAACAAAAACATCACTATTCCTCATTAAATCTATATAAATAAAAATGTTAAATAGTTTGGACAAAATCGCTAATCTCAGAAACCACTGAACCGATTGCTTTCAAATTTGGACACAACCTTCATTTCGCATACAGGAAGGTTCTTCCATACTTACATTACAGATATGTTTCACCTGTGACAGGTAAAATAGGTTTAAAGATTTTTTCCAGAAAACAGCGACATCTGCTGGACGTAAGCGCCATCTGTTACACCTTACACTAACACACGCTACACTAATCATTTCGCCAGTCCAGGTCCAAGTTTCACTTCCATTTTAACACATTCACGCACTTTTTTCACCGGAAGATAACTATTTCCTTTACAGATAAAATACACCCACCACCCTCCTCACACCCCCCACACACATGCCAAAATTATTTACTTCCCAGGCCCTCACAACACACACAAAACCTGACAGAAATCCAGGAGGCTCCAGCGGGGGGCCAGGACCGGTCCGGGACACATCTCCTGCACTACGGCCGTCGGCTGCCAGCAATCAACATGGTGCAGACGGCCCTTTCTCTTACTATGCCACTTGGGGACACCAATGGCGGCAGTAGCCCATGTGACATAGTAAGGGCGAGGGCCCCTCGGCGCCATTTTCAGGACTGGCAGCCGGCGGCCCTTTGCCCTTACTATGTCAGAGGACCTACCGCTGCCGTTGCTCCACCCCACTGACATAGTAAGGGCAAAGGGCCGTCTGAACCCGTTTCAGTGCTCGCAGCTGATGGACCAACGCCAATACATCGCTCCCGGACCGCTCCTGAAAGCCCGCTCCACCGACTGACATTTTTATCAGGTCTCGGGGGGTCTGGAGGGTGGGGGGTGGTAATGAATTTATTGTGAACATCTTGGGGAGGGGTCACGAAGGGGGGCAGGTTTCATTCATTCAGCAACTCTGGGGGGGCAGGGGGGTGGGCTACTGTTTTTCGCAGGGCTGGGGGAGGGGGGCAGGAGATTGTGGGGTGGTTAGTTTAAGAGAACTTTTCTCATAGGGTTGTTTTTTGGGGGAAGGGGGAGGTTCACACACAAATACATACACTAAACTTGCACGATCTCGGGAACGCACCAAAAAAGCCCTCCCCAGACTGCAAAACAAATTTGGGAGTGCAAATTTGGTTAGGCATTCCCCTATTTGGCTACATAATGCACACAGACGCCCAGGGACAGACCACATGTAGCACCAACAATTTTAATTTCCCAGGTCTTCGGGGGGGGGGGGGCAGGAGGGTGGGGGTTATTATTTGATTTAAAGGGTTGGGATTGGGGGGTTCCCACAGAAATAGAAAGACAAAAGTTTTTTGATCTGCAGGGTAGGCAGTAGGCGGGGGGAGGTGACAGTGAGGGGAGGGAGAATGAGGGGAGAGGTGAGTGTGAGTGTGAGGGGAGAGAGTTGGAGTGGGGCAGGGGAGGGAAGGGGGGGTGAGTGACCAAGGGGGAGGAGGATGAGTGACTGAGGTAAATGAGCAAGGGGAAGGGGGAGGGAGGGAAAAGAACCTGACTCTGCCACTGCAACGCGTGGCCGGGTACCGCTAGTATCAAATAAAATCAAAATATATAAGCCATTAATCATAACAGTAAAACCATACTCTTAAAAAAATAAATATTAAGCAACTGATGAAAAGAACATCCAATGATTAAAATAAATAACATTGTTTTTTTTTATTTTCCAATCAATAAAATATTTAAAAACAGCAGGGGCATGAAATAACACCCAATAATTAAAAGTAAAGTTAAAAAAAAATCCCTCCATACATGGGAACTTGGATTATTCAGAGATAAAAGGTATGCACAAACGTTCTCCTCTTTTATATATATACACACACTTTCTAATATACATGTTCATTCTTTCTTACATGCATGCTAACTGGCTCACAAACTGTGGTTCACACACATGCTCACTGATTTACATAGTCTTCTTGCTCACACACATGCTCTGGAAACCACAGCAAGCCTATTATGCTACAATGGAAAAACAGAAACAATATCATTCCTCATAAAACATTAAGAAATAAAGACAAAAGGTATAAAACATCATTCATAACATTAAAACCATACCAATTAAAATGAATAAATATGTCAAGCAGGCAACAACCAACAAACATCCAGTAATTAAAATAACTCAGTGATGACATTAACCATATCATAGAGCAGTCAAAATTTAAATGGTGTATCTATAACTTTGTTTATTAAACTCATTTACAACTAACCGCTGGACCACTATATCATAACATTTATTTCTTTAAATAACCACATTCTAACCTAATGTTATCTCACCCTACCCCATTTCAAAAAAATCTGAAAAAGAGAGAAAAGGAAGAAGAAAAGAAACCAGAAAAAGGACAAAAAAATCATAAAAGTACACAATATCACAGTACCACTTGTTACAAGAAATTAATATTGTATCATAAAACAATCATATTAGTAGAAATGTCCGATTGTAAAAAAGGTGCAATTCTGAAAGTCTCGAGCAGGAATACCCAATATCTCCGGTTTCATCAATGGCAAGGATACTTTATAAAATCCATCAGGACCCTCCAATCAATGTAAGTCAATCAACAGTTATGTCGTTAATACTGTCTGTCCACCAGAAGCCTCAGTTCATATAGTTACCCACTTATATTGAGATTAGTTCCGATCAAAACACTGGCAGCTGTTTAAATTTTGGCTAGAACTTATCTTGACTGGAATTAAAATCCACTGTGCTTGCTTGAATGCAAACCACCAAAATAAAAGCTGTTATCCTCGAGTCACGAAGACTCCAATGAGTGCTGAGGCATCTGCTCATTACCGCTATGCGCTTGTGCTGAAACTCAAGATTCCAAATGGATTTAAACCCGTCAGCACTATGACATCTGCTTGTCTCCGGTATATTACTTGTGCTTAAACCCGACGCTGCAGCGTTTCAGCTTAATAACTGCCTGCATCAGGGGAATAGTATCAGCATTCTAAAAATTAAAACATAACTCTTTTATAACCCATGTTCTATTGCAGTTTTTAACTAAGAATTGAATTTATCTACTGATTTACCTCCACAAAGCGTTTTCAGCGACCAGCTTGATGACGTCAGCACGCATTAGCTGTGCGTTACATGTCCTTTTAAACTACCCTGAACTATTCATAATACAAGTCTGAATGCACAACCCCGTCTCAAGAACAGGCAAAGACCAACCCTTTTCATAATCCCTTTACTAGGACCTTGCTCATATGCACGGCACTGTCTGAAAAGGTAGAACATATTAGAAAACCAGCAAAGACCAACCCTTTTAATAATCCCTTTACAAGGACCTTGATCATATCCACACCATTGTCGGAAAGACACATTAGAAAACCCCCCATCCGATTTCTTTGTTCAGACCTTTAGGGATAATAGTGTTCCACTTGAAAACCCATAGAAGTTATCTTTGTTCCTTCTGGAGTAAACATTTATTGAAATCACCCCCTCTTAAGCGAGGAGTTAATTTCTCTAACACTGAGAATCTTAACTCCTCAGTCCGATGTTTCCAATGGGAAACTAAAGGGGCCTCATCTCTCCTACACCTTATACAACTGATATGTTCTTGTATTCTTATCTTGATTTTGCAAACTGTTTTACTTATATAACAAAGTTTGCAAGGACACCAAATCAAATAAATAACTTCTATAGATTCACAGGAGGTACAGGAAGTTAATTTAAAGGGGCGGCATCCAGGTAAAGTCAAAGTTTCTCCATTAAAAGAAAATTGACAACTTTTTCAATGGTCACAAGGAAAATGACCTTATTGTTGTAATTTATTAGATCCTGATGCTAAAGTGGACTGAATCAATCAGTCCCTCAAATTCTGTGCACGGGTAAGAGCAAAGTTGGTCCCTCTTGGAACATTTCATGTAGTTTCAGGATATTCCAATGTGCTCTTATACTTTTCTGTACACGCCAAGTATCTGGGGTATAGAGCAATATACAAACCAGTTTAGCTCTCTCCCAAGGGGGATGAGGTTGTCAAAATAAATCTTTTTTGGCCCACTGACCCCTCTTGTATGATCTTATTAAAACATGAGTAGGATAACCCCTATCAATAAAACGCTCATGCATTTTGACCAATTTTGTGTTAAACTCATCAATAGAGCAACGCAACTTCCTCAGAAGACCGGAAGATTTTGTTTTAATGGTTTTGGATGCAACTTTTAAAATCCAACATGGTATTGCAATTTGAAAATCATCTGTGTCATACTGGATGGTAATGTCTGAAAAATGAAGTTAGGTAGGATTAATAGTAGAAGTAAATTGTAAGTTAAAGTCCTGATTATTTAGCCATACCAAAAAAATCTCCAAATCCCCATGGGTACCTGACCATAACAAAATAAGGCCATCGATGTAACGTTTCCATACAGTGATGTTATGACTAAAGGGACAATTGGACAAAAAACACTCTTCAAACCACCTCACATATAAATTAGTGATGTCAGGGGCCATTGTGGCCCCCATCATTACCCCATTGATCTGCCCCTACCGAGCCATGCAGCTACCGAGCCATGGTCCAGCATCTCAATGGACTTCATCACAGATCTCCCTCCGTCCCAGAACAATACCATAATCTGGGTCATCATCAACCGTTTTTCGAAAATGGGTCTCCCAACGGCTCCAGAACTAGCCAAGTTGTTCCTAAAGCACATTTTCCATCTCCATGGACTCCCAAAGGAAATTATATCTGACCAAGGACCACAGTTTGCCGCCAGGTACTGGCGTTCCCTATGCAAAAAGTTTAACATCACCTTCAATTTCACATCGGTCTATCACCCACAGGCCAATGGTCAAGCTGAAAGGACTAACCGGACCTTGAAAACATTCCTTCGTTCCTATGTGAATGACCAGCAGGACAACTGGTCTGATTTGCTACCCTGGGCTGAGTTGTCACATAATACCCACGTCGCTGCTGCCACCGATGTATCTCCGTGGTATTTGGATGTATCATCCGTGGTATTTGGATGACAACCACCGATGTATCTCCGTGGTATTTGGATGTATCATCCGTGGTATTTGGATGACAACCTTGGCTGCCACTTCCAGTTCCTCCGACTATTCCTTCTCCAGCTGCGCAATTCATGGCCCACACCATTTGCCAGATGTGGAATCAAGTCAAAGAACGCCTTACCCAGGCCACTGAGCGCTCCAAGCGTACTTCTGATGCCCATAGACGTTCCGCTCCACTCTTCCATCCTGGTCAGAAGGTATGGTTGAGCACCCAACACATAAGGTTGAGACTTCCTTCTCATCGCCTGGCTCCCAAGTACATCGGCCCGTTTCCAGTGCTTTGAAGAGTGGAAGCAGTGTCTTATCAGCTCCAGCTGCCTTGTGCCATGGGTATCCACAACACATTCCATGTCTCTCTGGTCCTCTCCTGGCCCTCTCGTAAAGATCCTTCACCTCCACGGATCTCTGCCGAACCAGACTCATCACTCCAGGTAAGAGAGGTCCTTGACAAACGTCGGCATTGAGGTTGATGGGAATAACGCTTAGCCTGGGAGGGTTATGGGTCCGAGAAGAACTCATGGGAACCCTCCCACAACATTCTTGACAAAGAGCTCTTCAGGACTTTCCATAGGACTTTTCCTGAAAAGCCACGGTCAAGTAGAGGGAGGCCTAGAAGGGGGGTATTTTTGCATGCCCCGTCCGCATCTGGCCTGCACACGGGCCTGCTCACCTCACTAGCTCCTCTGCAGGTCATGGGTCGGCCTCCCCAGCAGCAGCGGCGAGCTCCTCCAGGCCTCGGCGTCCCGTGGCGGCAGTAGCCAGGCCTTCTACTGTGCACCAGGCCTCACGCCGGAGTTCGGTGTCTCCAGTGGCATTGGCCACGCCCCTACGCGCCTCTTGTAGGGCCAAGGGCAGGTTCTAGCTCTGCGGCGCACCCTGATTAATCGAACGATATAAGGAAGTCCCTGCCTGAGCTTCCTTGCCTTGGCAATCGGGTCGGCACTGTAAGTGTACTAGTTTGCCTCCGCATTCATAGTCTTGTTCCAGTCTTGTTCCAGCCTTGTTCCAGTATCCTGCTGTTCCAGCGTCTTTCTGTTCCAGCGTCCTTCTGTTCCAGCGTCTGTCTGTCCTGTCTCCCCAGGTAGTACCCTTGGACTGTCTCTCTGGTACTGACCTCGGCCTGCTCCCTGACCATTCTGTCCGCTGCCTGGATCCTGACCTCTGCCTGCCTTGTGACCTCATCTGACCTCTGGAACCTGACCCCTGCCTCTTTGACTACTCCTCAGACTGATCATCGAATTCTGACCTCAGCTATCATTGACCACGTCTCCTGATTCTGGCTCTGTCCCTTGCCTTGTCATCGCCTACCGCTGTTCTGGTCTTCCTTGCTCCACCAGACCTACAGCCTAGAGTCCGACCGTGCTCCCTTGCTGTCAGTGGGCACAACTCACTACTAGCTCTCCAGGAAACCCTGCAAGGCCCACCTAAGTCCAAGTGGCCCGGGTACCTACGGGCTCCACCCGGGGGGACCGTGGGCTTCTAGTGGTGAAGCTCATCCTAGCCTCTGTCTCCTCCAGTACTCCACCCCCTGGGGGTAGGTGCTTCCTGGTCTCTACCAGGGAGCCATTCTCCACTGCTCCAGGACAAAGGTCCACCTCCAAGCGCAACATATAAATTAAAAGAAATCCATACAGTATTGGCTGAAGGTAGTCTCTGAAATGACTGACTGGTCTGCCTGGATAGGCTAAACTAAAATGTTTCCCCTTGCTACTCACCAAACATAAAATGTTCAAATTCTTTTTCACCTCAGTAACAGTGATGCAAACTCCCTCCTGTTACCTTTGTCCGGCTGTGGGACCTCGCATGACCAGCTGCACTCATCCCACCAGTCCCAGGATGCCACCATCACCCTCCTCTGTCCACACCATGCCTTCCTCACACTAGACTAGACAGGCCCTGCGGTGGGAAAACTCACAGCAGGCACTCACTATTGATGTCAGGTGGCTGGATATTTAGCCATGCTACTAGCCAGTGCCTCAGCAACAGGTTCTCTTGTTCCACAGTGCATTTTGCTATTCTTGTATTCCTGATTTGCCTTGCCTTGCCTCCAATTTTCTATCCTGTCTCCTGCTTTCAGCCCTGCCATGTCCTGGTCCTCTTCCTAGCCTTGTTCTTTCTTGCTTCTGCCCCTTGCCTACCTTCAGACTGATCTCCTGTGCTTGACCCCTTGTCTGACTTCTGACTCTGCTAAAAATGCTGCCTGCCCCAACTCATGCTTGGTATTTGCCTGAACTTTGCCTGCCCCCGAAGCCTGCCTGGAACTTAACTCTGCCTGTACATCACCAGCCCTGAATTTTGGCTTGTCCTTGGACCTACTTGCTCATTGGGACCTTGCTTCAGTACCAGAAGCCCCCAAACCCTAGGGCTCAACTTGTGGGGAAAGGGATTGATAAAGGTGAAAACCAGGACCAGTACCCAAGCATGTCTGCCTACTAATGGTGTGGGCCTAGTGGGTTTGCCTATTAGACTGAGTCAATCATGCTTCAGTCCAGAAGGCAAACTCATGACAACTCTATTACTAGGCATGTTGTAAACTAATATAAGACTCTGCAAAAAAGTCCCAAAGAACCCATACAGCGAACTTGCCCAATCAAAACATCACTAACTCCCAGAACTCAAACAGCAATAACTTATTTCTGAAAAGGCAACAATGAAAGTATTACACCATCACATTCAGGCCGATTCTGTAAAGTATGCGGGAAAATGGGCACTCAGAGTTGAGTGCCTGCCCTCCCAATGCACACCCAGCCACCTCTCCTGTGCATGCGATCCAATATTTAAATGAAGTGTTGAGCTAGAAAAGCGGTGCTAGAGGCAATAGCTTGTCCCTAGTGCCTCCTTAGCAGCGAAAGCCCAGGAGAGGTCGACTGTCAGCAGGTTCCGAAAACTGACGCTCAATTTTATGAGCATCTGTTTTCCGAACCCACTGACAGCTACAGGTTAGGAAAACAGATGCTTGTAAAATTGAGCATCTATTTTCCTAACGTGACCCACCAGCACTTTTTTTTTATCTTTTATTTTTTACCTTTTGGTTTCTCTGACTTAATATTGTTACGATATTAAGTCAGAGGATGTACAGAAAAGCAGTATTTTCTACTTTTCGGTATACTTTTTCTGGCTGCTTAAAAATTAATTCCTGCCCTTGGGATTGGCCGTACATTTTTTTTTTGGTATCCCGGGCAAATGACTAATAGCGCTCATCAACACGCATTTGCATGTGATGAGCGCTATTAGTTTCAGCAGGGGTTGGACTCACATTTTTGATACGCTGAACCCCTTATAATATAAGGGGTAGTGGACGTGCGTTAAAAACGCGCATCCAACAGCTGGTTAAACAGTGCACTCAGCTGAGTGCACTTTACAGTATCGGCCTGTTAGAATGGCATTACTATTCTTCCTAGTAGGGAAAAGAAGTGTCTTAGTGTTTAGAGCAATGAGTTCAGAACTAAGGAAACCATTTCCACTGCTGACATTCCTTATGACCTTGGGCAGGTCACTTTATTTCCCATTGCCACTGAGATTGTAAGTTCTTTGGGGCAAGGACTTATTGAACCTGAATTCTAAAAATGCTATAAGCTGCCCTGATTATTATTTGAAATGTATTAACAATACACCTTTTATTGGGAAAACAGAACAAGCTAGACTACACAAAAATTTTGTTAGCAATACCTCAGGTTGGTCATGCACACAGAAAATCTCTCCCCGAATATAAAATATGTAATCACGCATGATAAATAGAAATATGCAGACAAAAACTGAACTTTTGTCCATTCCAGTCTCACACTCTCCCCTCCTCTTTTCTGCAGAATAGTAGACAAGAAAGAAAAATTAGGAAGGGAGGGGCTAGATTACGGAACAGAGTGGCTCTTCTTTGTTCCAGTTAATGTTTATTCTGGAATGAGTAAACATTAATCAGTTGTTTACTCTCTCAGAGAGTGCAAAGGGACACAGTGAAGTTAAGTGGTACATTTAAAACTAATAAGAGAAAATATTTTTTTACTAAATGCATAATTAAGTTCTGGAATTCATTGCCAGAAGATGCGGTGAAAGCTATTAAAAATGGTTTGGACAAGTTCCTGGATGAAAAGTCCGTAAGCCATTATTAAGGTGGAGTTGCAGAAATCCATTGCTTATTCCATGTTGGAATAACCCTCATGGAATCTATCTACCCCTTGGAATCCTTCCAGGTAGGATTTTCCATTGTTGTAACAGGATACTGGGCTTGATGGACCTTTTGTCTGACCCAGTATGGCAAGTTTTATGCTATGTTTTCTACCCACTTTAGCTTTACCCCATCCGTTCCTGTTCTCTGCACACTGCCTGAGAGGGGAGGAGCTGGAGCAGGAAGGAGAGGGCTGCTGCTTAAGATTTAGGGCACAGACCAATAGAGTCTTGGAGTAGAATTATGTGTATTCATGTACTGCAAGCCCCTGGTGCCACCCACAAAATTGTTGCACTCTAGATGATCACCCAGTTTGCCTAATGGAAGAACCAACCCTGACTATTACAGCTTCAGCATATTTATAGATGCTTTCATTACATTATTTTAAATGTAATATCAGTGTTCAATAGTATATGATCTCATGGCAGTGTAATTTGGAAAAGAGGTACATGCATTCACTAGAGCACCACTAGCATTCTTTGTTGTATATGAATTTGATATCCCCAATGGGTGAAATTCTGGCTCTTTTGCAGTTAATTTTACTGCATCACAGGCTATTTTGTCACTGGAGGTTTAATCTTCCCACTATAGTAGGTTCCAAAACATTTGGGTTCCCTATTAGGGTCGAGGGACAGGATGGTAACTTTTCATGCTAGACAGGTTCTCAGTCTCATGCAACAGACCAACCCAACACCTCAACTCATTACTCAGACTTTAACTTTAGCCAAAATGCCAGAGAAGCAACATACATAAAACCACTGTCATCATCCTCAGAGGCTTGTTACAACACCTGCAGAATATCTGACTTCAAGATAAGACTTCTAAGAATACTTTTCAACAGTTGGGCTGACCAAGTGACTAAGTTGTTCATGCTGTGGACTGCCATGTGGAGGACTGGATTCTATGTCCATATCAGCTCTTCTACTCCTCAGGTCAGCTAGAACTGAGAAAGGATTCACAGCCCATGGGGGGAGGGGAGGAGAGCGAGTAGCAGCCATTGTACAACAGTGACCCCTAGTGACTGGATTTAGGGCTCACAATTGCTGGTTTCCAGAAGGAGCCCTGGTGCATGGAATCCAGCCAAGGGCTACCTCTGAACTGATTGGGGTACTTGAATTGGGAGAGGAAAGAAAATAGGGGACATTATCAAGTTAGTAGCAAACGAAGATTTACAGCACCATAGCCCACTAGAGGCTAGTTCCAATCAGGATGGAAGTCCAAAAGGGGCAGTAAGAAACTGCTGGGTCATATTTAAAAAAATTGTAGGAGGATAGAGATGGATGAAACACTCAGAATTTTCACTGGCAGAGGATAACTGATCTCTCAGTACAGAATGTATCTGAACACATGGCTAGGAATGTATAATTAATAATGAAAATAAAAAACAGGAAATAAATATTACTTATATGAGGAGGTGGTCAATTAAGTATAGCATCTCAACAGTTTAAATTCACTTTATTTATTGACTCCCCCCTTATAGGAAAAGAACATCATGTTTACCATTCACAGTAATTTTGTTCATGGAATTTTTTTAGTCAGTGACTCATGTCATTGACATAGATTCAAGTTTCAGTCATGCTTGAGGCCTAGGCCTGTCCTCTGAAGCCTGTCATTTGAAAGACTGCAATTTCTTCTGGCAAGAGCTGCAGACTTGGTAGAAGGATGGGGGTTGCTTCCTTCCAGCTCCCTCACAACACAGCAGTGACTCAGTGTGACGATTGGAAGGAACTCATAGTCTTTTTTTGGGCACATTATAACTGCCGCAAAACCCAGAGTAAAAGCCAGCTAATACACAGATCACCTAGCAGAGATTAGATTAATAACACAGACTAAATCCATTTAAAGCCACTGTCCGATGGTCATTAAATGAGGGATTATCTATTTTGAAAGGAAGAGAGTGAATTTATTACAGCAGTCTTCCGATAGTCACACTATTCATCTGTTTTGCTGGGGAAGGCTGGGGGCCAGAGAAAGGTCCCTTTTTTTCTTTCATGTTTTTCTCTTTTGCTTTCTTCCTCCTTGTGTCACCTTTGCCTTTATGTAATGGTTAACTTGAGATGCAAACCACCCAATTTGCATAAGCATTCTCTCAGCTTTGACCTGCTGACTTCTGAGATTGTGATCCAGCAGTATGTTGCTTTTAAAAATGACTGCGTTCAACTTTTTTAGTTTGCATGTGTGCATTCATTCACAATTGTTTGCTCCTAAATGACTGCCCATGGACCACATGGGGATTCAAATGTACTGTTGCTCAAGAAATCATTCAGCAAAGCAAAGCATCAAGTAACTCAAGGCTGGGGATGAGGGAACCCGCCTCTTCAAAATGAGGGGTGCAGCATTCAAAACCAGGAGCATCTCTTTTGAAACCAGCACTTTGCTTTTGTTGGCGTGAGTAGAAGCAGAAACACTGAAAGCTCTTTCTCCCATCGTTTTTGTGTGAATGAGTAACCCCAGGCGCCCTCTTCTGCCTGAAAAGCATTATAGGTTTTCATTTTAGCCCAGCACTAAGCACAGGGCCCAAAGTTCACATGAAATTAAGCACTATAAGTTGCAGCTGAAGGAGATGGGCAGATAAAACCCTACTGAATTCTTAAATTGAACTTCTAGGCAACTAAAATTAAACCATGTGTGCTAGTCTTAATTTTTTTTTTTTCCCATTAAGCACCAAAACTGGAACAAGAAGCTTTCTAAGATTCAAGCCAAGCTAGATATATATTTATTTATTTTTATATTCTGTTTTTCGGCACTTCAAAGCGGATTGCATATAGGTGCTATAGATATTTCTCTATCCCTAGAGGGCTTAAAATCTAGGGGCCTCATTTACAAAGGGGTCGATTTTCAAAGGAGCGTGTGCACGTCCATGTGTGCACAGTTCCTGGCACGCACACATGGACACGATCATTTTACAACATACGCATGTCGGCGCGCGCATGTTATAAAATGCGATATCCGCGCGCACATGTGCGCCGGATTTTAACATCCACACGCGCATGTGTGGACGGCCCGCGACTTGTGCATGCAGGGGGGGAATCTTACAACCTAGCAGGCCCATACAGTAAAAGTCGCGGGAGAGCAGGTGAACGCCCGCTCTCCTGTGCGTGCGATTCTGTATTCAAATGAGGGCCCACGGCAAAAAGAGGCTCTAGAGACACTAGCACATCCCTAGCGCCTCTTTTTGGACAGGAGCGGCGGCTGTCAGCCAGCGCTCAATTTTGCCGGCGTCGGTTCTCAAGCCTGCTGACAGCCACGGGTTCGGAAACCGGACGCCGGCAAAATTGAGCATCCGGTTTTCAACCTGCGAGCCGCAGGCCGATTTCAAATTTTTTTTTTTTTTAATTTTTTTTTAACTTTCGGGACCTCCGACTTAATATCGCCATGATATTATGTCAGAGGGAGCACAGAAAAGCAGTTTTTACTGCTTTTCTGTGCACTTTCCCGGTGCCCGGAGAAATTAATGCCTACCTTTGGGTAGGCATTAATTTCTGAAAGTAAAATGTGTGGCTTGGCTGCAAATTTTGCTTTCTGAATCGCACGGGAATACCTAATAGGGCCATCAACATGCATTTGCATGTTGCAGGCGCTATTAGGTTCAGGGGGGTTGGACGCGCCTTTTCGACGCGCTATTACCCCTTACTGAATAAGGGGTAAAGCTAGCGTATCGAAAAGGAGCGTCCAATTGCAGGTTAACATTGCGCTCCACCAGAGCGCACTGTACTGTATCGGCTTGTATGTGCAGTGACGCGATCAGCCGTTTCCCAGTTCCTTTCCAGTCCACTCCAATTAAGGAGCAGGCTGGGAGGGAACTTTCCTAACCCTAACCCTTTCCTTTCTCCTCTCCGTTCCTCTCCGACCCCTAACCTAACCCTACCTAGCTCCAAATTTTTTATTTTAATACTTACTGCTCCTCTATTTTTCCCATAGACACAGAATGGGAGCAAAGCTTTAGTAAATCGAGCCCTAAGTTTGTACCTTAGGCTACGGAGGGTAAAGTGACTTGATATTCTGTATGTGGTATTTATAAAGCAAATGGGAACAGACTGAGAGATATGAACATATATACCCTATAAGGATGTGCATTTGTTATTTTTTGTTTTCGTTTTTAGTGCACACTAACATGAATTAGTGTGCACTAATGCAATTTTAATGCACAATAAAGCAAAAAGAAAAGAAAAGAAAAAACCCAAAACAAATAATAAAAGTAAAATGAAATGAAAATAAAAATGAATATTTTTCGGCTGCACATCGGCTGCAGAGGTGGCCAACTCTGGTTCTCAAGAGCCAAAATACACCTAGTTTTCAACATATCCACAATGAAGATACATGAGAGATTTGCATGCACTGCCTATGCTATATGCAAATATTTGTTTTTTATTTTAATAACTTATTACTCATTCTATCTAAAATCTTAGATGAGTTATAAACTACATACATAAAAGTTTAAAACATACAATTCTACTAAACACAAACCATTGGTAAATCCTTTTACGAATCTCTGCTCAATACATCCTCGCTAGCTCGAACCTCCTTATTCTGGAACCTATGAATTATATTCTGCTGTTAATTCCTTGACCACCTAACTTGCAGAGTTGCAAATGTCTGGGAAAAGAGAACCATCTTTAGATTTTTTTGGAAACATTTTATGTCAGTTTTGGCTCTTACGGCCTCCAGCAAGGCATTCCACATCCTTGGACCTGCTGCTGAAAATGTTCTGTCCCATGTCACACATTCATGCATGGCCCTCAGTGAAGGCATTTCAAGTGGATTCTTTCCCTATGAACATAATCGTTGAATAGGAATGTAAAAACCAATAGTGCACTGATACTATATGGTGTTTTTGAGTTTAGAACTTTTCAAATCAACATAAGAACTTTTCATTTTGCTCTCCATTCTATCAGTAATCAATGTAATTTGTAAAGTATTGGGGAAATGTGCTCATTCTGCAAAGTCCCTTAGTAACCTTCTGGCCGCATTTTGCACCACTTGAAGAGGATGGAGAGTTGATCCAGGCAATCCAATATAAACCACATTGCAGTGATCTAAGTTGGAAATAACCAAAATCTGCAATACTGATTGAAAATACTCTGTGCTCAAAAAAGTCTTAATCTCCATTGCATCTGCTGTTTATAGAACACCCCTCTAATTACAGTATTTATCTGCAGCCTAAGAGATAATTTGGTGTTAAATACTACACCCAGGTTAGGGGCCTGGGTAGAAATAGGAATTTTGTGCTCACTTAACTAAATAAACAGAAGATCCCCCCAGTTCTGAAAATCTTGTTTAATCTTAACTTGTTTGAAAACATCAAATATTGATCATTCACTGAATGTGTCATCAGTTGTATTATTTACTAGAATGGCAATCTGAATATCAGCAGCAAAGATTTGGTAAATAAATGATACTCTATCTCATGCATGTTCATTGTGGCTATCCTGAAATTCAGGCCTGTTTGTGGCTCTTGAGGACTAGAGTTGACCACCCCGTCCTGGAGGAAAGGTATGTTAGGAGAGACATGATAGAGCAAGGGTGTCCAATGGAGTTGGCCACCCCTGAACTAGGAACTGCTGGGCTGCACTTTTGATATTCCTTAAAAACATGAGTACAATGTTTAAATCAATTTGAGCCAGCAACAGGCTGCCAATTTCTTATCAAGCGACTCTTCCTAGCTCTGCTCCAAAGGCCTGTGACACTGGCCGTTATCACAAAATAATTTAGCATTGCTCTTGCAAACTGACTGGGATTGGATTAAGTCAATCTATATACTCAGTGAAGTGTGGGCTCCTTCACCTCCCTGATCATGAGAACTGAACTATCTACTAGCTGACAAGGGATTCCCATGCTCATGCCTCTCTCTTCTACCCTTGCTGGTAGGGGAGAAAGGCATGAATTGGCCCAGAATAATGCATCCCTTGCTGACCTGGAGTGAACATGTCTCTCTATCAGCCGGTGTACATTTGCCTCTATTGTAAGATGGTCCATGGAGAGCTGGTGTAGGCATTAGGTGGACTAGGCGGTCACCTGGGGCACCATTTCTGGATGTGAGGGCAGTATTCTTTTGAACATGGAGTCAAGCAGCAGGTTTGAAATTGTAGGACTCGTGCATTGGGATGCATCGGTCAGCGAGATAAGGGAGCTCTGGCAACACGGGCACTGTGACTTGGGGGGGAGAATATGAACGAATATGATGTCATCACTGCCTAGGGTGGCTGGACACTCTTGCACCAGCACTGGGTCCACAGGAAGAATTCTCCCATACCAGTGCACATTCTTCATTCCTAATTGCAGGCTTGGGCCCATTTCTTCCTTCTGTGCGCAGACCATCCAGTGCTCCTACCATGTGATAGGGGCCAGCCAATGGCACTGATAGCCCCTGTCACATGGTAAGGGCAAAGGGCCATCAGCGCCATTTTGATTAGTGGCAGCCAACGGCCCGAGAGCTGGAGATAGCTCCTGGGACCACCGCTGGACCACCAGGTACTTTAGGAATGTTTTTGGGGGGCAGGGAGGGTGGGGGATTCTAAATAATTAGATTTAAAGGGTCAGGGTGGGGGGGGTTTTGGCTCGGGATAGCCGAAAACAAAAACCGTCCAGACCTGTGGGAAACGGAATTTCCCACGGGTCCACGATCCCGAAACCGGAACCGATTCCGGCAACCGATTCACATCTCTACTGGAGACTGGATCCAGCATGAAGAGACAAGGCTGGAACACCCGGACCTGGGAACTGAAGAATCAGGAACATCTGGACACAGGAACCAAAGAGACTGGAACATCTGGACGCAGGAACAGAATAGACTGGAACATCTTGACACAGAAACAACAGGACGCAGGATTCATCGAGAGACCAGGAACACAACAAAGGACAAAGGAGCTCCCACGAAGAAAAGAGACCTTGAAGAAGCAAAGATGGACCGCAGAAGCTTCCTGGAATAAAGAGCTGGAAACAAGGAATCCAGGAGTAGGCAGCTCCTTGCAAAGGCCTAGAGGAACTGAAGAGAAGACCTTTTATAGGGCTGAAGAGGCAACAAGGAATGACCATCAGTTGGGGGCCGTGGGGCTTTTCCCACCGCTGGTCCTTTAAATACAGGAGCGGCCACACGCCTAAGGAAAAACCTGCCAGGACAGAGTCAGCAGCAGGATCAGTGGCGTCGGCGGCACCCAGGCTGCGCAGAGAAGACTGGGAGCGACTCTCCTGCCACAAGGAGAGCAACAACGTTGGCGGCATCCAGGCCGCGAAGGAGAGAGTGGCGGTGGTGCTCCTGCCACAAGAAGGACGGCGATGGCAGTGGCCTCCGAACCACACAGGAGCAGGTGACAACAGCGGCTCCCAGCCTCAGGGAAGGACCAGTGAGGCCTCAGCAATGTCGGGCCGGCAAGAGATGAGAGGCTGCTTGTGGTTGGGGCCGCGAGCAGCATCGCAACACTACCTGAATGCAGAGACTCTGGCAGGTGCATTCAGAGTACAAGGATCAGCACACACTACCTAAGTGCAGACTCTCTGGCAGGTGTACTCAGAGTACAAGGATCAGCACACACTACCTATGTGCATAGACTCTGGCAGGTGTATTCAGAGTACAAGGATCAGCACACACTACCTATGTGCATAGACTCTGGCAGGTGTATTCAGAGTACAAGGATCAGCACACACTACCTATGTGCAGAGACTCTGGCAGGTGTACTCAGAGTACAAGGATCAGCACACACTACCTATGTGCAGAGACTCTGGCAGGTGTACTCAGAGTACAAGGATCAGCACACACTACCTATGTGCAGAGACTCTGGCAGGTGTACTCAGAGTACAAGGATCAGCACACACTACCTATGTGCATAGACTCTGGCAGGTGTATTCAGAGTACAAGGATCAGCACACACACTACCTATGTGCAGAGACTCTGGCAGGTGTACTCAGAGTACAAGGATCAGCACACACTACCTATGTGCATAGACTCTGGCAGGTGTATTCAGAGTACAAGGATCAGCACACACTACTTATGTGCAGAGACTCTGGCAGGTGTACTCAGAGTACAAGGATCAGCACACACTACCTATGTGCATAGACTCTGGCAGGTGTATTCAGAGTACAAGGATCAGCACACATTACCTATATGCAGAGACTCTGGCAGGTGTACTCAGAGTACAAGGATCAGCACACACTACCTATGTGCAGAGACTCTGGCAGGTGTATTCAGAGTACAAGGATCAGCACACACTACCTATGTGCATAGACTCTGGCAGGTGTATTCAGAGTACAAGGATCAGCACACACTACCTATGTGCAGAGACTCTGGCAGGTGTATTCAGAGTACAAGGATCAGCACACATTACCTATATGCAGAGACTCTGGCAGGTGTACTCAGAGTACAAGGATCAGCACACACTACCTATGTGCAGAGACTCTGGCAGGTGTACTCAGAGTACAAGGATCAGCACACACTACCTATGTGCATAGACTCTGGCAGGTGTATTCAGAGTACAAGGATCAGAACACTACCTATGTGCAGAGGACTCTGGCAGGTGTACTCAGAGTACAAGGATCAGCACACACTACCTATGTGCAGAGACTCTGGCAGGTGTACTCAGAGTACAAGGATCAGCACACACTACCTATGTGCATAGACTCTGGCAGGTTGTACTCAGAGTACAAGGATCAGCACACACTACCTATGTGCAGAGACTCTGGCAGGTGTATTCAGAGTACAAGGATCAGCACACACTACCTATGTGCAGAGACTCTGGCAGGTGAACTCAGAGTACAAGGATCAGCACACACTACCTATGTGCATAGACTCTGGCAGGTGTACTCAGAGTACAAGGATCAGCACACACTACCTATGTGCAGAGACTCTGGCAGGTGTACTCAGAGTACAAGGATCAGCACACACTACCTATGTGCAGAGACTCTGGCAGGTGAACTCAGAGTACAAGAATCAGCACACACTACCTATGTGCAGAGACTCTGGCAGGTGTATTCAGAGTACAAGGATCAGAACACTACCTATGTGCAGAGACTCTGGCAGGTGTACTCAGAGTACAAGGATCAGCACACACTACCTATGTGCAGAGACTCTGGCAGGTGTATTCAGAGTACAAGGATCAGCACACACTACCTATGTGCAGAGACTCTGGCAGGTGTATTCAGAGTACAAGGATCAGAACACTACCTATGTGCATAGACTCTGGCAGGTGTATTCAGAGTACAAGGATCAGCACACACTACCTATGTGCAGAGACTCTGGCAGGTGTACTCAGAGTACAAGGATCAGCACACACTACCTATGTGCAGAGACTCTGGCAGGTGTATTCAGAGTACAAGGATCAGCACACACTACCTATGTGCAGAGACTCTGGCAGGTGTACTCAGAGTACAAGGATCAGCACACACTACCTATGTGCAGAGACTCTGGCAGGTGTATTCAGAGTACAAGGATCAGAACACTACCTATGTGCATAGACTCTGGCAGGTGTACTCAGAGTACAAGGGTCAGCACACACTACCTATGTGCATAGACTCTGGCAGGTGTATTCAGAGTACAAGGATCAGAACACTACCTATGTGCAGAGACTCTGGCAGGTGTACTCAGAGTACAAGGATCAGCACACACTACCTATGTGCATAGACTCTGGCAGGTGTACTCAGAGTACAAGGATCAGCACACACTACCTATGTGCAGAGACTCTGGCAGGTGTATTCAGAGTACAAGGATCAGCACACACTACTTATGTGCAGAGACTCTGGCAGGTGTACTCAGAGTACAAGGATCAGCACACACTACCTATGTGCATAGACTCTGGCAGGTGTATTCAGAGTACAAGGATCAGCACACATTACCTATATGCAGAGACTCTGGCAGGTGTACTCAGAGTACAAGGATCAGCACACACTACCTATGTGCAGAGACTCTGGCAGGTGTATTCAGAGTACAAGGATCAGCACACACTACCTATGTGCATAGACTCTGGCAGGTGTATTCAGAGTACAAGGATCAGCACACACTACCTATGTGCAGAGACTCTGGCAGGTGTATTCAGAGTACAAGGATCAGCACACATTACCTATATGCAGAGACTCTGGCAGGTGTACTCAGAGTACAAGGATCAGCACACACTACCTATGTGCAGAGACTCTGGCAGGTGTACTCAGAGTACAAGGATCAGCACACACTACCTATGTGCATAGACTCTGGCAGGTGTATTCAGAGTACAAGGATCAGAACACTACCTATGTGCAGAGACTCTGGCAGGTGTACTCAGAGTACAAGGATCAGCACACACTACCTATGTGCAGAGACTCTGGCAGGTGTACTCAGAGTACAAGGATCAGCACACACTACCTATGTGCATAGACTCTGGCAGGTGTACTCAGAGTACAAGGATCAGCACACACTACCTATGTGCAGAGACTCTGGCAGGTGTATTCAGAGTACAAGGATCAGCACACACTACCTATGTGCAGAGACTCTGGCAGGTGAACTCAGAGTACAAGGATCAGCACACACTACCTATGTGCATAGACTCTGGCAGGTGTACTCAGAGTACAAGGATCAGCACACACTACCTATGTGCAGAGACTCTGGCAGGTGTACTCAGAGTACAAGGATCAGCACACACTACCTATGTGCAGAGACTCTGGCAGGTGAACTCAGAGTACAAGAATCAGCACACACTACCTATGTGCAGAGACTCTGGCAGGTGTATTCAGAGTACAAGGATCAGAACACTACCTATGTGCAGAGACTCTGGCAGGTGAACTCAGAGTACAAGAATCAGCACACACTACCTATGTGCAGAGACTCTGGCAGGTGTATTCAGAGTACAAGGATCAGCACACACTACCTATGTGCAGAGACTCTGGCAGGTGTATTCAGAGTACAAGGATCAGAACACTACCTATGTGCATAGACTCTGGCAGGTTTATTCAGAGTACAAGGATCAGCACACACTACCTATGTGCAGAGACTCTGGCAGGTGTACTCAGAGTACAAGGATCAGCACACACTACCTATGTGCAGAGACTCTGGCAGGTGTATTCAGAGTACAAGGATCAGCACACACTACCTATGTGCAGAGACTCTGGCAGGTGTACTCAGAGTACAAGGATCAGCACACACTACCTATGTGCAGAGACTCTGGCAGGTGTATTCAGAGTACAAGGATCAGAACACTACCTATGTGCATAGACTCTGGCAGGTGTACTCAGAGTACAAGGGTCAGCACACACTACCTATGTGCATAGACTCTGGCAGGTGTATTCAGAGTACAAGGATCAGAACACTACCTATGTGCAGAGACTCTGGCAGGTGTACTCAGAGTACAAGGATCAGCACACACTACCTATGTGCATAGACTCTGGCAGGTGTACTCAGAGTACAAGGATCAGCACACACTACCTATGTGCAGAGACTCTGGCAGGTGTACTCAGAGTACAAGGATCAGCACACACTACCTATGTGCAGAGACTCTGGCAGGTGAACTCAGAGTACAAGGATCAGCACACACTACCTATGTGCATAGACTCTGGCAGGTGTACTCAGAGTACAAGGATCAGCACACACTACCTATGTGCAGAGACTCTGGCAGGTGTACTCAGAGTACAAGGATCAGCACACACTACCTATGTGCAGAGACTCTGGCAGGTGTACTCAGAGTACAAGGATCAGCACACACTACCTATGTGCAGAGACTCTGGCAGGTGTATTCAGAGTACAAGGATCAGAACACTACCTATGTGCAGAGGCTCTGGCAGGTGAACTCAGAGTACAAGGAACTCAATTTGGACCCAAAATGTTAAATTTAAATGTAAGCTTTCAATAAATTGTTGGTGCTATAAAATTTCTTTACATCTATGGCAGTCTAGAAAATAAGTAGGAAGAGCTTTCTAAATATAGCACATGTATTTCTCACAAAGAAGAATATAAAACTCAGAAATAAGAGTATCTTAATGATTCTGTTTGATTCTAATTATAAATAGTTGATCCACCTTTTACAATTTGTAATCCTAGAGACTGGAGTTTGAGATTTATTTCATTTTTTTAATCCTGCCCTCTGATCACAATTAAGAGTATGGATTATGGACATAGCTCCTAAGGTTTTGGTAGCAGCTCTGGGGTAAATTCTGTGGCAAAGTTTTTGAAATGTTGCACATATTTGCATAAATATGAATTGCTTTGTAAATTAAATAATGCACATTTGTTTTGCATAACAAAAATACAGTTTTCCCAATTTCCTTTGTGCCTAAATAATTAAAGTTACTTCTTATAGGAGTTTTATGGATGGGCAATCTCAGGTATTGATGAAGAGAAGAGGAAGAGATCTCTGAGGTGGGGAGAGAACAGAAAGGGAGGACTGGGAATGCAATGGAGAAAACAAAATGAGGAAGGATCAGGAATTGGGAGTGGGGAAGGATAAGGAAAAGGAAAAGGCTGGAAGATCAGAGATGGGGAACAGAGAAGGAAATAGGATCAGGGACAAGGAGGGGTGAAGAGATGGAAGAGGAAAGAAGGAAGATCAGGAAGGGGGAAGAGGACATTTGAAAATTGGGGATAGGAGGAGGCCGCAGGGCCGCTGGTGGAGTCCAAACCACCGGCAGCTAAAGATGGCAGGAGGCCGCAGGGCTGCTGTGCATGGTGCGACCGAAGTGAATTAAATCAGAGATCATCTGGGAGGCCAGGAAGTGTGTGTGTGAGAGCTTGTGTGTATGTGCATGTGTATGTGTGTGTGTGTGTGTGTGTGTGTGTGTGTGTGTGTAGGGGGGACAGCATATGACAGCTTCTGTGGAGAGGGGGGAGAACATGTGACAGCTTGTTTCTTGGGGAGGAGAGCATGTGATAGCTTGTGTGTATGTGTGGGAGAGCATTGGGAGCTTGTGTTTGGGAGAGCCTGTGAGAGTGAGAGCTTGCCTAACAAATCTGCTTCATTTTTTTGAAGGGGTTAATAACATGTGGATAAAGGTGAACCGGTAGATGTAGTGTATTTGGATTTTCAGAAGGTGTTTGACAAAGTCCCTCATGAGAGGCTTCTACGAAAACTAAAAAGTCATGGGATAGGAGGCGATGTCCTTTCGTGGATTACAAACTGGTTAAAAGACAGGAAACAGAGAGTAGGATTAAATGGTCAATTTTCTCAGTGAAAAAGGGTAAACAGTGGAGTGCCTCAGGGATCTGTACTTGGACCAGTGCTTTTCAATATATATATAAATGATCTGGAAAGGAAAACGACGAGTGAGGTTATCAAATTTGCGGATCATACAAAATTATTCAGAGTAGTTAAATCACAAGCGGACTGTGATACATTACAGGACGACCTTGCAAGACTGGAAGATTGGGCATCGAAATGGCAGATGAAATTTAATGTGGACAAGTACAAGGTGTTGCATATAGGGAAACATAACCCTTGCTGTAGTTACACGATGTTAGGGTCCATATTAGGAGCTACTACCCAGGAAAAAGATTTAGGCATCATAGTGGATAATACTTTAAAATCGTCGGCTCAGTGTGCTGCAGCAGTCAAAAAAGCAAACAGAATGTTAGGAATTATTAGGAAGGGAATGGTTAATAAAATGGAAAATGTCATAATGCCTCTATATCGCTCCATGGTGAGACCGCACCTGGAATACTGTGAACAATTCTGGTTGCCGCATCTCAAAAAAGATATAGTTGCGATGGAGAAGGTACAGAGAAGGGCAACCAAAATGATAAAGGGGATGGAACAGCTCCCCTATGAGGAAAGGCTGAAGAGGTTAGGGCTGTTCAGCTTGGTGAAGAGATGGCTGAGGGGGGATATGATAGAGGTCTTTAAGATCATGAGAGGTCTGAACAAGTAGATGTGACTCGGTTATTTACACTTTCGAATAATAGAAGGACTAGGGGGCATTCCATGAAGCACATTTAAGACTAATCGGAGAAAATTCTTTTTCACTCAACGGACAATAAAGCTCTGGAATTTGTTGCCAGAGGATGTGGTTATTGCAGTTAGTATAGCTGGGTTCAAAAAAGGTTTGGATAAGTTCTTGGAGGAGAAGTCCATTAACGGCTATTAATCAATTATACTTAGGGAATAGCCACTGCTATTTATTTTTTTTTAATTTTTTATTTATGCAATTTTCATTTATACAAGACATTACATCTTAACAGAAAAATAGTAAAAGATATGAGAGTATCTCCATATTATCAAAGAATTATTTTTAACATATACCATACATACAGTACAAATTTACTCTCTATCTTTAAATTCAAGTCCTCAAAATAGAGAAGATCCATCTCTCAACCTAAAGAAAATATTTATAAGAATAGCAATAGTCACAATAACAGCCATTTATATATTGAGATAAGCAAGGATTATTATACCTAAGGATTCCCATCAGGTACAGTAGGTTGTGTTTTCCCAACCAAAAACTGGGTAAGTTGGGGGGGATCATAGAAAACATAAGATTTATTTTGATATTTAATCATGCATTTGCATGGGAACTTAAGAAAAAATAGTCCCCCAGTTTGTAGCACTTGTGTTCGCATTAACAAAAACTGTTTTCTTTTCTTCTGAGTCTGTCTGGCAACGTCTGGAAATATTTTAACCCTGTGGTGTAGGAACTGCTCGGTTCTATGACGGAAATACAATTTTAATAACCATTCTTTATCCGGTTCTAGAGTTAAGGTTACAATTAAAGTAGCGGGTACAGCCATCTCTGAATCAGAAGTCTCCAGCAGTTGCAGACACATCTAAAGTAGGCTCGCTCACTGGTATTAATGGTGTAAACACCTCATCATCGACCTGCTCTCCACGTTGGTTCTCAGGAGCCTTTTTTAACTGTGGTAAGTAATATATTTTTTAAACCGGAAGGATCACATTTTCTGGAACCTTCAATACCTCTACCAGGTACCTCTTAAACATCTCCCTGGGAGGAATTAGCGGCAATTTTGGAAAGTTTATTAATCTGAGGTTCCTGTTTCTTACAGAATTATCTAGCGCTTCTATCCTCATATTCAAATTTATATTTTCCTTTATTAATGCTGTTTGCGTCTGTTGTACAGAGTTAGATTGAACCCTCACCGAAATTAATTGTTGTTCATGTTCAGTAGTCATATTAGTTATCTCAGTCATTTTACCCTCCAGGTCCCCACATTTCAGGGTCAAAATAGAAGCTTGCTGAGTTATCAAAGCTTTCAACTCCAAAATAGCGTCCCAGATATTCTCCAAAGTGAAAACAGAAGGTCTTGTTACTGAAGTTAAAACTGAAATCCCACCAACTTGCTTGAGAACAGTACCTTTGCTGACTAGACCAGGTTCCTTAGGTCTAGCTCCTTGCTCGATATCCTGCCGTTGGCCCAGTGTGTATCCTGGGCTCTCCACCGCCAATGCCGCCGGTATGGACCCTGCTGTAAACGCCCCAACCGCCGCATGGGCCGTCGGCGTTCCCTCCACTTCACGGTTGCTCCTGGCGAGGGCAGGATTTTTGGGTGGCATTCTCTCTTCGGGGCTCAAAGATGAAATTGAGCCTGGGAGAGAGGGGAGCTCCAATTCCCCTCCCCCTCCCTCCAGCGGCTGAGGCCCCAATATCAGGCTGCTACGCAGAATGTGCGCATCCATCGGGCCAGTCAAGGTAGCAGGAGCGGGTACTGCAGGGAAGTTCCCAGCTCGAGGTTTCCTTTTCCTTCCCATTCAGGAAAAAACGATATCAGGTAATTCTTTTTAAAAATTCAGCCCGACGGTGTTCACCCTGCAGACTATGCGTCCGCCATCTTGGATCGTAACCGAGCGTATCTAGCCACTGTTATTAATTGCATCAGTAGCATGGGATCTTCTTAGTGTTTGAGTAATTGGCAAGTTCTTGTGGCCTGGTTTTGGCCTCTGTTGGAAACAGGATGCTGGGCTTGATGGACACTTGGTCTGACCCAGCATGGCAATTTCTTATGTTCTTATGTATGGGAGAACATATGAGAGTATAAGCATATGTGTATGGGAGAACATGAGCGAGGGAGCTTGCATGTGTGTATAGGAAAGCAAGTGAGAGTGAGAGCTTGAGTGTGTGTATGGGAAAGCATGTGAGAGTGAGAGCTTGCATATGTGTATGGGAAAGTGTGTGAGAGAGAAGCATATATGTATGGGAGACCATGAGAGAGTGAGCTTGCATGAGTTTATGGGAAAGCATGTGAGAGTGAGTGCTTGCATGTTTGTATGGGAAAGCATGTGAAATTGAGAGCTTGCATGTGTCTGGGAGATCATGTGAGAGCTTGTGTGTGTAAAAGACCATATGAGTGAGAGCTTGTTTATGTGAATGGGAGAACTTGTGAGAATGCAAGCTTATGGTGTAGGAAGCATGAAAGCGTGAGAGCTTGTGTGTGTGTGTGTGAGAGAGATCATATGTGAGTGAGAGCTTGTATGTGTGTATATGAGACAGCTTGTAAGAGAGAGGTGTGCGGGGGGAGGGAGGTAGAAAAGAAAGATAGTAGAATCAGAAAGAGAAGAGAGACCCTTATAAAGGAATTAGACCAACAAGGGGAAAGTGGAAAAAAAGGAGACCAGGACCAACTGATTGGAAAACTAAGATCAAACAAAGGTAAAAAAACAAAAAATGTTGAGTTTTTAGCAATTGTGATATGCCATCTTTGGGATTGTGAATTATTATATTTTTTGTATTTTGCTCTTTCTTTAAAGTTCCAGTGTTCATTTTGGTTTCTTAGGCTTTCTATTTCAGTTTTGTCTACACATTTCTGTTTCTAATTTGTAGTCCCTTATTTTTGTCTTAGATAAGGGTTAGTCTGTGTTCTGCCTGTGTGTGACTGAGGTGTAGCAGTCCTGGTTGTTCTGTTTGTCCAATAGTTGGTATATTAGTGTTCCAGGGTTGGCGTAATATGCGTATTGCCGCCTTTTCCTAAATAAGGTTGCTGCTGTTTAAATCCTGAGAATTATTGCTGTGATTGTATGGTACATCAAGGTTCTAGATATCTTTTTTTTTGCAGATGTTTGTGATACTTCACAAAATATTTGGCAGTGGAAGGAGATTGTATGCTGAGATGACACCAGAATTATTATTATTATTATTTTTTATTTTTTTTTGCATGTTCGGTTGTAATGTGAACTGTCCTAATTCTGCTGTGCACCTATTCTTATGATTATGATTATTGCTGTTTTATTGTAGTTATGATGATCTCTGCCTTTCTGGAGAGAAAGTGATTGCCTTCTTTAATTAGCTTTTTTGCTTAACCAGGAATCCATGTGTTCCTGACCTTGAGTTGTTTCCATGCATTGAATTTCCTTAGATCCCACTTTTGACACCAATTGTCATTATTTCTGCCTTTCCATGGGTTGAGAGGAAGTTGTAATATTCCCAATACAGCCAATGCTTCAGTAAACAATTCTCCTCTGCAGGATTCTTCCATGTAGCGAGGCAACCTCAAAGCATAGCCCGTGCTTTAGCAGATGGTTTATCCTTGCAGGGAGCTGAAAGACAGGGAGTAAAATACTTCTGTCTATCTTAATAATCCAGTTCCTGGCAGGCCTTCTGAAAGTAAGTCCAACCTTCTTTGCACAGGTCAAATCGCAGTTCGTGGAGAGAGCTACATGTTGATCAGTCCCTTGCTTTTTCCAGTGGATTTAACCCTATCTGTTTCAGGCACATTCTCTGGCTTCTGCCACAGGGCTTGAACCTGTCCTTTTTAAATACAGTCTCTGGCTTCTAACACAATTTCTAGCCAAGACCAGAAGAGTCTTTTCAAGAACAGCTTCTAGCGCTTATGAGCTTGGTTTGGGGAAACCAGGCCTTTACTGCCACTACCCACCGGAGCTTATAGAGGGATACTTATACACTTTGCCTTGCCCAACTACAGATATTATCATCCATGGCAGTTCCTTCTACTGGACTCTAACCTGTATGGCGTTAGCAATCCAGGTCTCCTTGAGGGGGTTTCCACCATTTCTCTCCCACATCCATTGGCTCTGGCTCTGGATTCTCCAACACCTCCTCCATCTCCCTCTCCTCCATGTTTTCCTCTGCCTCTAGTAGTGCCCCTTCTTGTTCCTGTCTGGCCCACCTCTCCCTCTCCTCCCAGTCTACCTGGGTGTCCCCTTCCCCTTGATGAGGTAAAGTCTGTGAAGTCCCTCCCTCTTTGTTCTCCAACCCTCCCCCTCCCCCAGTTCTTCTCAGTGAAAGAGATTTTATCCCGACTCTGGGATTCTTTGGTTCTGAAGGTCCCACCCAGGTTTTCTTTCTTGCTCAGATTCCCCTACTGGTTTCCTCACCCAACCCCTCCCGGGGTGTATCGTAACCATCACAATATTTAGCAGGGATATCCTAAAAATCAGCTAGCTAGGGGAGGGCCAAGTGGCAGACGAGATCAAACTGAACAAGTTATGATCTGCTGAGAGATTGAAATACTGCAATAATGAACACAAGGGGTAATTTCTGTGGGATGTCAGTGTGAACCAAAATGAGATGTAGCATCATCCATTCCTGTGATTCACAGATCTAATTTCCAGCCATCTGCCTCTTTTTAACTGATTTTAGAACATGATCTTCTAGCCTTCCTAATAAATGGGGGGTTCGGATGAAATGTTTTTAATTGCTTGCACTCAAATTCTCTTCCATGTTCTGCTTTTCACTTAGTTGTGGGAGTATTGTCATAGAAAAACATATAATGACAGTTCTAAAGGGTGCCGAGTTACAGGGGTTGAGGTACTCATAATGCTGAATTCTTTGTACCACACAAATATTACTTTAATATAGCTTTTGTTTAATATATTTTGCTTCATATTTTCAAACATTCTTTGGAAAAAATGTGGGTACTCTTTACTGTGGTTACTCCTTCCCTGAGTTCACTTTTTATTTGTTCATTCTGTGTTTTTATTCATTCTCTGCATATTGTGTTTCAGAAGGCTGCATGGGGTCTGGATCAGAGTGTGCCAGTTCATAATTGGTAGGTACATATAGTCAGCAAAATAAAATGAGCTGTCAAAATCTTTAAAAAGCAGAATGATAAAAAAAAGGGATTTTTATTTTGTTTGCTCAAACTGCCCACTGAATTATTCAAAAGCGTTTGTGCTGGTGCTGTTGCTTTAATTATCTTCCATGTATTAGAACGCAATAAGGAAAAGATTTACAGTGTCCAGAAGTACCTCAGGTTCAGGAGTTTGCTAATGGTCATCCAAGATGTTACATTAACAGTGCAGGCAATGCCTATAAAGTGCTATCATTTAAATATTTTATTAGCTAACCGTGTTAATGCATCAGTAAAAAGCAGTCATAAATAACCCAATGTGTACTTTAGCCCATGTTTGAGAATTCTAAAATTAAGGTCTATGAATATTCAATTGCCTTTCATTCTAATTAATTAATCCACAATTATTGCTTTGGAATTGACTGCTGTTCCCGTGATATATCTGGGCTTGAAACAGATGGCTGAGGCTAAAAAAAGCAAAACAAAACACACAGCTGGACTTTCCTGAGCTAAAAAAAAGGTCATTAATGCTAAAAACATTTTAAACTTGCTGATTAATTCTCCCTGGCAAGGCATATTTGTCATTCTGATCATGCAGGCTAGCCAGTGATATGTTAATGCCTCACGATATTGGAATGCTCACCACACCATTGACATTTTTAAAGCTCAGCTAGTTTGGATTCAGCCTACAAAGTAATTGTCCTTCAGCAGAGTGTCTATGTCAATATGCAAACTTACCAAAAGCACTTATTCTTGAGCAAGAGAGTATTATCCTGTTCTTCATTACTTAACATCCTGTGATCTATTTTCTTTTCTTTTTTTTTTTTTTGCCTGTCAGTTTCCTCCTTTGAGCATTCATCTCAGTCAGAATCAGCCCCTATTAGGCCTACAGCATCATGAACCTTTGTTTGCTACTACCCGTTTCTCCCATTTTAACCCCTTCCCCCTCCCACGCAAGTCCAGCCATTGCAGAGACAGTTCTTGGGCAGGGGCTACAGATCATAGCTCTCTCTGGAACACAGTAGACATGCTTCTTGAGTCTGGTCACTCATTGTGAGATACTTGTGACTTCATCCCCATAATGGGCTGTGAATGCTACCTCTGTAGCATCCCCAGTCCTGGTAGAGCCAGAGAACAGAAGGCAAGCTTGGGAATGAAGTCCAGGTTTGCTGAATGGCAATGCACAGAGACAACCATAGAGTCATTGAACTGGCCCCATATTTGTATGTCTTATCTCCAACACAGAGCATCAAAAGGAGAAATATGGATGAGGAGCAGAGCATTGGATGTCAGATGGAAGGCATCTCCCAGAGTAAAGAAACCCTTAGAGCCATTCACTAGGAGATCCTGAGACAGACAAAACTAGAGGGAGATCCTAAGAGAGTGTGCTTGTGCAGACTAATGACATGCATTAATTTCCTGAGAAATGTATTTTGTGTCTGTTATGTTTTTGTATAGATGTGAACCCTGGGACGAGATGAGAGATGTCTCCACCCACAGGGAGGAGCCCTGTGGGCCTCACCGTCAATGGGTGTGGTCTCAGCAACGTAGGACACAGCTGCATGATAGACTTTATTATGAAGGAAGGAAAAGTAACCCCACAGAGTGGAGACTGCAAATGAGTACAGTTCTGAGCAATGGGTGATACCACAGATGAGAAGATCCAGTAGTGGACCGCAGAGCGGGGTACGCCAGGAAGTCCCTTCAGCCGAGTAGATATTACCTCAGAAGTATAGATCCGGTAGTGGCCCGCAGAGCGGGGTACGCCGAGGATGACTGTACTGAAGATGATGATGAACCAGTCTGAGGTGTAGGAACCCAGAAGTGGATCTTGTAGTTGTTAAGGCAATATCCTGCAGCACAGGGTGTACTGGAACAACTTCCACTGAAGAGGAGTGGTAGTGGCCCGAGGCACAGGGTACACCACAGAAAAGCTTCAGTAAAGCTGGTATCGCTGAAGTCTGTAGAAAGGTACTCACAGTGATAGTTCCAGGAGAGTGACCCGAGAAGCGGGTCAGGTCATAGCCCAAGGCAGGAAGGCCCTCCAAGGAGCGGATAGCCGGGAACGTGGAAGGGCCCCCGAGGAGCGGGTACCCAGAGCATCCACACGCCAAGAGCAAGTCTGGAACAGGAAGTCCAAGAATGGAGCGGATTCAGCAACAAGGAAACTCCTTGCTAACTCGTAGTAGCAGAGGGCCGGGCAGCTTAAGTACAGCAGGGAGTTGACGTCATCGGGAGGGGACGCCCCCGAGGTTCCTGCCATGACGTGTACAAAGGAGGCCCTTGCACACGCACGCGTGCCTTAGAGACAAGATGGCAGTTGGCAGAGCCCAAGCTGACCCGGGAACACCGGGGAGGTCGGCGTTGGCTAGTGGAGGCCGCCATTCTTCCTAGGATTGATGGTGCAGGGAAAAAGGATGTGAGCATGAGTGGTTGCAGCCATCTGCGACCGACAGTTGTAATAGTGTCAAATTGTTAACCTGAAGAAGATGAGTTTTAAGTAAAATTTATTTTGTTGTAACACCACCTCCTTATTGAAGAGTGATTTATTGGAATGACTGATAGTTCAGTCTCCAAGGGTCCTGAAGTATAACACCCCCACCCCTCTTTTCTCGGGAATAAGTCTGGAGTTGGAATTAGTTTGTCAGATCTCATTTGACAAAGAACCCACTCCTGTATTGAAGACATTGGGGGGGGGGGGGGGGGGCAGAAAGAGGGGCTACATTTTTTTAAATGAATTTTACAATGTAAACACCTTTGGGCACCAAACTATTTCAGGCACTGTCACGTGGGTAGCCAGATGGTAAGGCTATTGGGGTTTCCATTTTAAAAGATGTTATTGAAATAGTTTGAATACCCTGAGTATTTTCATCATGAAATAAATTAAAATAGAAAACTGATGCCAAAAGCATTTCTATAATCAAATCAATGTTTTTATTTTGCTGGCAAATGGATCATTTTCCATGCTCTTCACTTCTAGAAACAAATATAGTTATTGAACAGAATACATTTTTCAATTGTTTCAATATTTTCAATGCAAAATGATTTACTTCTGATGTACAAAACAATTTTGTATATTTGATTTTCACTCTAATTTTTAACACAGTGTTTGAATAGAAACTGGTTCCTTTACAAGGATTACTTCTCACCAAGATACTATCAGACAAGTATTTCTCTTATTTAGAAATTCTTAATGAGAACAAATATTGAATTTTTAACTTTAATTCAAGAAATCTGATTCTTTGTGTTAACTTTTTATCATTAAAGACTCTTCAGGATATTTTAGGATTCTCCAGGATTCCCTTCAGGTTAAGTGTGAACAGATTTTCTCTTTGACCTTGAACGAGTAGATGTGACTCGGTTATTTACACTTTCGAATAATAGAAGGACTAGGGGGCATTCCATGAAGTTAGCAAGTAACACATTTAAGACTAATCAGAGAAAATTCTTTTTCACTCAACGCACAATAAAGCTCTGGAATTGGTTGCTAGAGAAGGTAGTGCAGTTAGTGTAGCTGGGTTCAAAAAAGGTTTGGATAAGTTCTTGGAGGAGAAGTCCATTAATGGCTATTAATCAATTATACTTAGGGAATAGCCACTGCTATTAATTGCATCAGTAGCATGAGTTCTTCTTAGTGTTTGGGTAATTGCCAGGTTCTTGTGGCCTGGTTTTTGGCCTCTGTTGGAAACAGTAGGGGTGTGCATTCGTTTTGAACTTAAATGTAAAACACAACTTATTATTTTTTTTTAACTTAAAAAAGTGATGAGGCGAAAACGATCGGATTTCCAACGTATTCAACATAGCTATGTTGAATACGTTGGAAATCGCGATTGTTGATCCTAAATAAAAATTTAAACCCCTCACCCTCCTTAATCCCCCCCCCAAGACTTACCACAACTCCCTGGTGATCCAGCGGGGAGTCAGGACGCCATTTCTGAACTCCTTTGCGAGGAGCAAGTCACGTGCTCCTCGCAAAGGAAGTCAAAGCTACACATGTGCCTTCCTCTCCTCAGGCTACTGCACTGTGAGTCTACCATCCATCTTAGCCTGACTCGAGCTCTGCACAGGTTCCTGTATTGTACCAAACTGTGAGGGTGGGTCTACCCAGCCATTGTCATCAGGCGATGTGGCTGCAGTGTCTGTCATCCATGCCAAAGTGACCCCCATGCAGCTGCTTACCCAGAGTGACTAGCCTTGTGTAGGTGAGAACTGGTTTCATGGCTGCAGCTCAGGCCTCCATTGTCTAAATGGATGTGCAGGTTGGGTCTCCCTGACCAGCAGAGTTAGGCACAGCAGCTCCAGTGCCTGTCCTCCCTGTCACAGAATCCCTATGCAGCAGGTATCCCGGGCCAGCGGTCATTGTCTAGCCAAGCATTGGCATCAGGGCTGTGGCTGCCAGCTGTGTCCCCTCTACTACAGTACCCCCATGTAACAGACACTGGGTCAGGAGGCCCCCCCAAGCTGGCCAAAAGTTCCTTTTGGGCCCAACGAGGGTCCCGGAGCGAACCCGCGGGGAATCACGTGACGCCGCGTCACTCCGACGTGGCGCTGACGTCACGTGATTCCCCGCGGGTTCGCTCCGGGACCCTTTGAGGAAAAGGTCACCAAAAGCAAGGATACAGGAAATGTTATATGGAAGATATCCACTCACATATGCCTATTACTGTTGATTCATTAGATGGAGAACCATTACAGGAAGAGATTATTGGTGTTATTCATGGTCTCAATTTAGTAGATCTGTAAACTTTAAAGGTATTTAAAGAATTTGAGCCAGTCTGATTTGTGGAAATTAAGTCAGTGGTAAAGAGGGCAAAGAAGTCGAAATGTATTTTCGATCCTTGTCCTTCTTATTTAATTGATATGTTACCTGAAGTATTGACGGGTCTATTGGAATTTAGTTAACTCCTTTTGTATCAGTACAATATATGTATCTATTGTATTTCTAAGTATAGAGAAAAAGTATGTGTTCTACGTGATATAAAGTTCACTTTTATTGCATAATATATATAAATTAGCTCGAGTACATTGTTAGAGAAAATAATTATGTTCATTCTAAAAATAATTTTATAAAACAATGTCTCTGCACCTATATGCATTTGCATAATAAATTACTTTGTAAAATTATTGGGAATTAATACGTTTATGCTCTCTTTGCTACCATCTAGTGGATGACTCTGGTCATTAAATGTGTCAAAATGAAAGCAGTTAATGTAGATCCATTCTTGTGATGGTATATATCTTAACAACGGTATAGAAAAGATTTTATATTAAATTAAATTTCTGGTGTACTTTTTCTATTATGGCAATTATGAACTGGATAAGTGAAACCTAACTAACTTGAAGATGTCTGCCAATATTTTCATTTTAAAACAAGGAGAAAACACTGCATTCCCAGGGGTTGTACAGAGGGAGTCAATGGCATTCTCTCTCAGGTCAATTTGTAGTCAATGCTAGCACAGTGCAGCCCCACTCTATAGACCCAGCCCAGCGCTGTGTGCCTCAATCTCGTCCTACCTATGCCTCTGTGATGAAGTCAAAGCTACACATGTGCCTTCCTCTCCTCAGGCTACTGCACTGTGAGTCTACCATCCATCTTAGCCTGACTCGAGCTCTGCACAGGTTCCTGTATTGTACCAAACTGTGAGGGTGGGTCTACCCAGCCATTGTCATCAGGCGATGTGGCTGCAGTGTCTGTCATCCATGCCAAAGTGACCCCCATGCAGCTGCTTACCCAGAGTGACTAGCCTTGTGTAGGTGAGAACTGGTTTCATGGCTGCAGCTCAGGCCTCCATTGTCTAAATGGATGTGCAGGTTGGGTCTCCCTGACCAGCAGAGTTAGGCACAGCAGCTCCAGTGCCTGTCCTCCCTGTCACAGAATCCCTATGCAGCAGGTATCCCGGGCCAGCGGTCATTGTCTAGCCAAGCATTGGCATCAGGGCTGTGGCTGCCAGCTGTGTCCCCTCTACTACAGTACCCCCATGTAACAGACACTGGAGCACTGCACCAAAAAGTATCAAAAATGGCCAGACAGACAGGCAGACTGGCCTTGAAGATAAGGAGAAAAGAGTGAGGCTGGCATTATAACCCTTAATGCTGATAAATTCATTCTCTCGCTCTCTCATTCATTTCTCAAAATCTTTCCCTTGTTATTTAGTGATAGTAGGATACTAAATCCTACCAATATTCTTTCCATATAATATCGTTCTCTGCTTATTAGCTTATTTAAACATTTCTGTGCAAATCACTTGAAATATCATCCAGTGGCTAATCTTTTTTTTTTTTTTTTTAAGTGGATGGCAAGTATGCACCCATCAGATGCTCAGAGCCATGTCTGTAACCCACTGGCAAACTTCACCAGCAGCACGATTTATAAAGCTTGTTCCTCTAAGCAGGTGCTGGTTACAGTTGGGTGCAATGTGATCTATTGTCTGGGTTGGGTAATACTGCAGGAATTATTTATATCTCACCTTTGCCGGGGGACGAGGGGGACAATTTTAAAATAGCCTGCTTAGATGCAGACTATGCAGGTGGGTTTATGTGGATTTGGAAAGGGAAACAAGCCATATTTCCCTCTGAAAATGAGCAGATGCAAAGTGCAGGAGCTAAAAACATTCTGCGTGCTTTACACCTGCTGTTCCTGCAAGCGGCCAAGCAGAGGCAGAACGGTGCACGCAGAGTTGAAAACTGCTGGGACGGACACTACTTTACTCCCCTGACAAACATGCCCCACTTTTTTTAATGCAACCTAGGTTTAATTATTTTTTATTTATAGTCTTCCCTTTTTGAGACTGGTTGGTCACGTAAAATGTGACTTGCTGTAGGTAATGTGTCTCCTGAACGCCAGAGGGCTTACAATTTAAATTTTGTACCTGAAACAATGGAAGGTGAAGTGACTTACCCAAGGAGCAGCAGCAGCAGCATTTGAATCCTGGCTTTGCTGGTCCCCAGCCTGCTGCACTCACCATTAGACTACTTCGCTATTCTTCTGGTAAGTGCCTTTGAAAATTGCCCTCTATAATAGCCCTAGAAAACACACACACACACACACACACACACACCCACACCACACACAGGAGTCAAAATTTAAAAAAGAGAGTAAAGGCTAGAGAATTTTGATTATAGAGCAATTAATGAGAATCAATCTCTAGCTAGTCTGAATCTCTCAATGAATCTCATAGGGCCACCTTATCCACAAGACCGGGATCCAGTTTTAAGATTGTATTTTCAAAATTCACTGGTTCTCTTTATGGGTTGCAAGGTATGAGTTTTTTCTGACTTAGGCCTCCCCAGGATTGTAGATAGAAATCCTAGCTATGTGACAAGTAGTACTTTCTTTGGGGGACAGCCTTCCTGTTACTGTTTGATCCTGTTAGCCAATGTTACATTTGTTTTCTTTGAACACTCTAGGAATTAGGGATGTGAATCGTTTTTTGACGATTTAAAATATCGTCCGATATATTTTAAATCGTCAAAAATCATGAGAGCCGCGATACAATAACAATTCCCCCGATTTATCGTCAAAAAATCGTAAATCGGGGGAAGGGGGAGGGGGGAGGGGAAGGGGGAGGGCGGGAAAACCGGCACACTAAAACAACCCTAAAACCCACCCCGACCCTTTAAAATAAATCCCCCACCCTCCCGAACCCCCCCAAAATGCCTTAAATTACCTGGGGTCCAGAGGAGAGGGTCCCGGTGTGATCTTTTACTCTCGGACCTCGGACCTCCGTGCGTTGTAGAAACAAAATGGGCGCCGGCGCTACCTTTGACCTGTCATATGACAGGCCGGCGCCATTTGTTTTTTGTCCCCCGACGTCAGGAGCATAGGAGATCGCTCCCGGACCCCCGCTGGACCCCCAGGGACTTTTGGCCAGCTTGGGGGGGCCTCCTGACCCCCACAAGACTTGCCAAAAGTCCAGCGGGGGTCCGGAACGACCTCCTGCAGTCGAATCATGTTGCCGAAATGGCCATATCGACCTCAAAGAATGATCTCAGAACAGTGAGGTCACAAGTTTATTAATCTTTATTCTTCAGTTAATCAACATTGTTTAAAACCTGATGGGTCAATTTTAAAAGCATTGCTCACGCAAAAATGGCCACATATGGGCAAATGCCGGCCTTGGGTGAGCCACGCGCATTTTAAGAAGCCGCAAAGTGCGCGCATCAAAAAAAAGGGCAGGGCCTGGGCATTCCAGGGTGGGGCCAAGATTTGCGTGCATAAATCCACATTTTATAAAAGGTGAGCATGGCGCACGTTGGCTCATTATCCACACCACTTTACTGCTGGTCCTGATGAGGAGCAGCTCTAGAGATCTTGAGATTTAGGGCCTTTAGCACAGCATTTTGGGATTAAGTAGGGTCAGGCACATTGAAGAACCAGAGGGGCCTTGAAGACTTCGATATGAACTGGGCAAACTGGTGGACTACTTGCAAAAAATGTGTTTTCCCTTGCACGAGCATGTTTTAAAATCAGTCTGCATTCGAGTGTAAAAGCCATTAAAGCCCTAGTCATTATATGCGCAGGAGGGGTACTTTAAATGATACGCTCATAATTGCAAGCACAATTTAAAATCGCAGCATCTCTCTGCTCGCGCGCTGATACGTGCATTTATGGGCGCACGCTTGTTCCTTTTAACATTGACCTGTAAGTGCTGTAAAGAATCTTCAGTCAATCTATTGACTAGTAGTAAAGGAGTTGGAAACCACATGACCTCTCAGTATGATTATTGCTGCTGTGGAGCTTATCCATACTGTTTACAGGAATTGGAAAAAGGGTCGTTTACTTCGGATACATGTAAATGGACCTTGAAGCTATGCTTCCCCCAACAGGGAGCCCTGGACCTCAAAAATGAAAAGCTATTTCTCCAATGGTTGCAGATAGGGTCTATTTTATTTCTATGTGCCACTGGGGACAGCATCAGAGTTTTAATGCACATGAGCCCATATGTGAGCGAATATTGGCTTGCACGCTTTTCTTTTAACGTTATCCTCTTAAATTTTAATAGTAATATTGTGTGCTTTTTTTAATTTTATTTTTTTTCTGCTCCAGCCTCTACTTCCCATTCCTGGGAAGACCTTTAGTTGTTTGAATGTGTTACACATACCCATTCTATATCACATGGCTGAGAGATGGAGTTATTTATACGTGGGGGGGGGGGGGGGGGCTTACATCTATATCATCTACTGTTTTAAATAATGCTTGCTACACATTGATAGAAGGTAGGCAACTCTGGTCCCTGAGTGCCACAGTCTGTGACTGTTAGTGGCACTTGGGAACCAGAGTTGCCTACTTTATAGCAATGTGTAGCAAGTATTTGTTTTTAAACAGAAGAGGATAAGAAACAAAACCTTGCACATTTATGCAGGGGTTTTTTTTTGTCTTGTGGATTGAAAATACATATATTCAAAGTAGGAGCATTGAAACATTTTAACAAAGTCTGTCCAGGAACTTGGCAGCATTAATGAATTTGCTTCCCTTTTCCCTCTTCTATCCAGAGAGTTCCTTTTTCCCCCACAGGCTTCACAGCCTTCCTGTTAACCTGTAGATGTTATTACCATTCCTTCTATTTATCCAGCTACCTTAGGCCTACTGCTACTGCTGTTCATGCATATCCAAGCAAGTGGTGTCTGAGGATCTCTCGTCACTCAGTCATTGAAGCGAACAGCCTCTCTGCTCCAGCTGGCAAGCAAAAAGATATTCTCTTCCTATCAGGAAGCCATTCCTGAACCCACAGCTGTTTCTCATGTGTAGATAGGATCTACCTGAGCATATGGCATGCCAGAAGACTCACAGGAAAACATCTGGGCCACACGCCTAATGAAAAATCCTGCAGGAACTCAACTCATTAATCACATTTTTTCTTTCTTTTACAGTTTAAAAACAGACACGACAGAGTAGGAGGCCATGAAGCAGGAGGGCTTGGTGTCAGAGATGCTCAAGATGAACCCTCAGTAATTTTGTATCCCCCACCTGTGTATTCATGGTAAAGGAAAACCTGTGGGCACAAGCAGGGGTTAAGATTCACTTCTAGGCTCTTGGATTTACACACACACACACACATTTATTTATTTTACTTCACATTTCTTATATATCACTCACTCAGATTCTGGAAGTGACCGGAGCAGTGAACAACAATACCAAATTACAAAGCAAAAAGAAAAAAGAAAAGTTTTTAATTTCATTAATCCCAATCTAAAACAATAACAACCCAGCTCAACTCCTTCTACCCTCTCTCTTTCATGCCAGGTTACCTTCTTAAATGAAGACCTCCCTTTGCATGCCACTTCATTTGGAAAAAGCCATGTTTTTACCTTCTTTCTGAAGGCCAAATATTTTGCCTCCAACCTCACCTTCAATGTGGAAGAATTCCACAGTTCTGGCCCCACTACTTCTCTGATAAATAACTATGGATCTCTCCAACTAATGGGCAGACTGTAAATTATGTTTGGGTGTGTAGTTCTGAACCAGATGCTGCAAATATTTTGCTCCCTGGCTACCCACTAACTTAAAAATTAAAATCATTAATTTGAATTGTGCCCTCCCTTTAATTGATAGCTAATGTAATTGATGCTATAAAGGTGCCACACTTAACTTTCATGGACAACCAAAACATTAACCTAGCATCCTCCCTCTGGTCCTCAATCACACATCGTTTTTGCTATGTCTAACATGTGCTGATTTTGCCCAAAAATCCCACCCAAGCCCATATCTTACTTTCCCACTCACCTTTGATATCAAAGAACCCCACCCAAACACATAAGAACCAAAGTAGAATTAAACTGTGATAATTCCCAAAGTTCTCACAAAGGGGCTTACTAAAGCCCAACTCCACTTAGTTATGCATCTTCAGCGTGCCACTACACAGCAGTGCAGCAGCCCAAATGGGCCCTACCTGGTGAGAAGGGTGGATGGAGTCAGAAGCGTCATAGCAGGGGGAGGGGCACTTGGACTGATAAATCGCTTGAGGATCTTCCAACAGTACACTTTATTCAAATAAAACTTCTTAAGTTCTGACAATTGGGCAAGCAGTACATTAATTTGGGGATGATTGTTTCTTCCATTTACAGTCAAAAGCCACTCATAAATGATCCTCATTTTTCGAATGCAGGATTTCCTAACGTCAGGTCGCGAGAGCAAACTAAACCTCCTAGGAAACCTCTTATTACTGAAATCCAGTGACCCTGCTGTGTTTCTCTGAAGTCTGACCCCTCTCTTTATCCTTAAGCTTGAGTACCATATGGATGCCAACTCCTATTCTCCCTAAATGGCATAACATCTTTTTGGCACCAGGTCACCTTGACTGGAATAGTCAAAATGGAGACTCCTTCTGCCTTGAAGCATATCTCAGCTGACTACTGTGGGGGATTACAAATCCCTTCTGGCTACCCCAAAATAGAATTTACATGAGCTTGAGCTAGGAGAAAACATCCTAAGAGTGAAAGCTATCATCACAACTGGAAAATCTCTCTCTCAGTATACAACAACATTAGGAATTCACAAAATATTTTATTTTTGCAACATTCCAATAAAGTGCTTTTACATATGGACCATACCAAAAATGGACTATACCACCAAAAACATGTCCTGTCAAAATGGGTCACATTAAATTAGTGGGGAACCTAAAGGGTCCCTATAGGTCTTTACTGAGAGAGTGGTATATGTTTGGAATAACTTACCAGTTGTGGTAGAAACCAATACTGGGACAGCATTTAAGCATGGTTGGGACAGATAAAGGGCAGTGATAAGAATGTGGTTGAGTTACTGGGTAATAGACATCGAGGATGGGGTCAGTGATGAGTAGGGATGTACATTCATTTTTAAATGAAATTAAAATCATGATAAAATACATTTCATTTCATTTGAAAACAAAACTAAAAAATAAACAGTGTGAAATTTTATGAGGGGGTTGACTTTCATTTCAGGAAGTTGGTGAAAAAAAAATCCAAACAAGAGCTGCCATAACTTTGTATACCCTGCTAGGGACACATGAAATAAAGAGTCCTGGTCAGGGACAGAATTGCAATTCCATATTTTTAGTAGAGATGTGAATCGGAACTGAAATCGGAACCGATTCTGGTTCCGATTCACATCTCTAATTTTTAGGTCTCCCAGCTACATCCCTTAAGCCCCTGCAAATGCTTCAAAATGCCACAGCCAGAATCCTCACAAACACTAGAAGAAACGAACACATCGCCCCTATTCTAAAAAACCTACACTGGCTCCCCATACACTTTAGAATATGATTCAAGAGTCTTACACTAGTTCAGAAAACACTATACAACCAAAATATAAACCAGTTCAACACCGCCTTACACTTTCAACACCCCCCCCCCCCCAAAGATCCACAAGATCTGCCAATAATGGTACTTTACCAATAACCTCCCCCAAACTCACTAACCAAACCTCGACGCGAGAACGTGCAGTTTCCCTTGCCGGTCCCACCATTTGAAACACAATGCCCTTAGACTTAAGGCTTGAACCGAACACACGTAACTTAAAAAAAAAAACTGAAAACCTGGCTCTTTAAGCAAGCTACCAATAACTCCCACTCACTCTCTCACGCACTCACACAAGCTATTCCCCCCTCAAGCACATTACAGAATCTATCCCCCCTCTTCAACATGTTAACCTCTTCAGTTTCAATTATTAGAATTAATTGTTCCTTTCTGCCTTGTCTCTTATTGTTCCTACCTCCTTTCCCCCCTGCTAACTACTTAGTTGTTCCATATTGTTTAAATCATAGTTACTCGAATTGTTAAAAGGTAATTTTCCCAGTTACTTGAATTGTTAAGATGTAATTTCCTTTCATATTTCAATTGTTATAATGTAAACCGATGGATTGTGCAAATGAATGTCGGTATATAAAAGCATTAAAATAAATAAATAAATCTAGCTTGGAGTGGGGAATCGTTGTAATACCTAGGAGTCCATCAACTATGGAGATCACTGCCCTTTTCAACCTGCGTGAGCTGGAAGACAAAGTGGGTTCTTGTCTGAGGTCATGGATGGGTCTGCTCAAGTTCCTATCCCTCAGGGAAAGGGCCTTAATGATCAACTAGCTAGTAACAAGCATGCTCTGGCAGAGGTTGATTTCTCTGAGTCTGATCCCTGAGTTCTTGGCCCAGACCCAAAGAAAATCACTAGATTTCTTCTGGGCTGGGAAGCACTGGGTCTCTATAGATGTTCTGAGTCTCCCATTGGAGAGGGCGAGCAGGGCCTGGTATATATCTAAAGCCCGGGCTGAAATTTCTACCAGAGGCTTCTTTTTACAGACCCACCTCCATAGTGATGCACACTGGCCTGTTACTATCTTACCAGTTGTACAACCTACAATATGACTGGCAGCTTTTTGGTACTCGCCTGAGTGGTTATAGCAGGAACCTCTCAAAGCTTTTAGTCTTCTAGCAAGATCTGATTAAAGCCCAGAACATGATCTCCGTGACCAGAGAATCCCCGGCAGTTGTGAATGTGGAGTTTCTAGCCTAGTCTCTGCTCTTCAACCCATGCCTGGTTGTGAACATGATCCAGTCCTCCATGGTTTGCCATTGGCTAATGCTGACCGAGATCACAAAAGTCAGAGATCTCCTGGACTATGATGGACATGAGTGAATGAGCCCAAAGACCCTGGCCCATCTCATGGGTCTTGCAACCCCTCGTATCACTCATTATCTGCTCCAGGAGATCAGAAACACCATAACACCTGACCAGTACTCCTTCCTTGAGGGGGCTCTGAAGACTGGACATCCCACCCAAATTAAAGCTCCATATGTCTAGATCTGCTTATCAGTTCCATGCCCTGTAAACTCCCTCAGCCTCCCCACCCTGACAACCATCCAGGTTGTCAAAATTAATTCCAAAACATTTCTGCAACATGTTGAGGTATAAGATCTACTTGCTCGTTGTCACACTGAGTGATAGTGAGCCCTTGGACTGCTGTTAAACTGACATAGTCTATCTTTGGGTAATTGCCAGGTTCTTGTGGCCTGGTTTGGCCTCTGTTGGAAACAGGATGCTGGGCTTGATGGACCCTTGGACTGACCCAGCATGGCAATTTCTTATGTTCTTATGTTCTTATACAAGCACAAGGTAAGCCTTAACAGGTGGTAGCTGACTTGCCACAAGACTGGGTCTTCAGCCTGACCAACCACCTCCCCCTTCAGTTGAGCCTGCAAGATCTGGTGGCTGGCAGAAGCTGGATTGAGGTCGAGGCAGGCTGAAGACGAGATAGAGTCAAGGTCCAATCTGAAGTCAAGGTCAGTTGCAAGTGAAGCAGAGTCAAGGTCCAATCCAAGGTCAGGGCACAGGGATACAAGATAGGACCAAGAAAACACAGGGTGGACTGGGGAGACAAGACAAGCCAAAGATTCCCAGACAAAGACCAAGGTTGGAGCGGAGACAAGGGAACAAGCAAGATCACCGGAACAAGCAGGAATACAAGGACACCAAGAGCACTGGAGACAGCTGGGACACAGGAAATCTGGAACACGGAGAAACACACGCTGCTGAGATGCAAGAGATCCATTGCAAGGTGAAGAAGATTGGCTGAAGTTTAAATCCCCCCTCCCATAAAGGCTGGTGTTGTCATTCAGCAATCCGGATGTGATTCCCACCACAGTGTGAGTAGTGTGCACATTCCTAAGGAGATTGCAGCCATGACGAAGAATCGGCATGTCTGGGGATGAGTGCAGCAGACCGTGGATTGGTAATTGCAACCCACCAAATATAGCACTCATGCTGCACACCGTGCACCTCTTCATCCTCGCCTCCCACCCACACAACATCTGGAAGGAAGCTCTTCTGTCATCTGAAGACAAGAATCTCCAATGGGGATTATTCTATTCATAGCACATCACAAGGCCCACTGAGGACCTGAGCTGGAGAATTATGCATGGTGCTCTCAGCATGGGCACATTTTTAACCCACATCATGGACTCCTCTACCTCCTGTCCATTCTGTGGGAGACCATTTTCCACATGTTTTTATTTTGGTGCTAGACTGCAACCCCTTTTTATTTTATTTAAAAACTTGTTTCTGCAGTTCTGGCTCCATTTCTTCCCCCCCCCCCCTCCCCCCATGTTTATTTTTGGGCACACCAGATCCAAGCTTATAGAGCAAAGGACAGCCTCATGGGCTCTTGTAATAAAGTCCATCTATAAAACCAGGAGGCAACAACTGGATGAGGAAGTACTCATGGACTGCGATGTCCTGTTCCAAGCATTGGGGCACTTCCGCCTCCTAAGCGAGCACCAAGTCAAGGTGTCTATTGGCTGTGGACACTTTCATCAGCCAGAGGGCACTAAATAGTGTGCTCTGCTTACCCTCTGTCACCCTGGATTACATTCTTCACTGTAATATTTAATTGTTTAACCCTATGCACTGTATTTCATTTTTGAGTTGCAAGCACATTATACTGGTTTACATGAATTTTAGCTTGGTCTCTTCTCTTGGTTCACTATATGGAATCCAAGTTTTTATATAATGCTCTGGTGCCACCAGCAGGTGGCAACATACTGTGGCTGATCTGGAATAGGCCTATCCCTCTGGACTCCAACTCTAGACCCCTCTGCAATCCCTTCTTAATACCTTTTTCCCTATTCATTTTGCTCTCCCCTCTGAGGTAATTAGATTTACCCAGCACTAAGGGAGGGAAGAAATATTATTCACAGTGCAGGTTTGTAAACCCAAAGGGGAAGGTGAAACAGTATCCCCAAACTCCCCAAATATCATCTTTCAGACACTCCTCAGGAATTTCCAGAGTCCCAGGTTCCTCAACCCCACAGTAATCAAATCACACTGACTACACAGTAGTAATGGTTTCTTCAACAGTTTATTTAAAAGTGGGAATGAGGAAGGAAAAGCCCACAAGAAAATAAGCAATGTGCAAAGAAACACTGGCACAATGAACAATAGTTTCAACAACTTGATACCCTAAAAAGGAATCAAACACCTGTCCTTTACACAGTTACCTTACTGCATGGAGCATAGCTGAGAGAGAAACAAATGTTAATACCTGCTTCTAAATGGACAAAAGGACAGTAGTGGGAATGCAACCCCTTAGGATTTTCATATGTAACAAACAGACCCTTTGCAAAACTGTCCGGTCTGTGTAATTGCTTCTCCAGAGGATGGATGGAATAATAGATGTCGGAGATCTCTTTAAAAAAAACTCCTCCTTGCTAGCTGCTAAATATATATCCAATTTTCATAAACCAATCAAATCTCGCCGAGATTGCGGCCAATACTCGCTGCAGCCTGGTCCTGTGCAGCCAGACTTTCCTTTAGTATGGGTCCAAACTAAAGCCAAAATTTTCAAAACTCGGCGCACGCAGAAACCGGGGGAATACGCGCATGGCCGGGCCGTGCGCGCGCCGAGCGCATTTTAAAAACGGCCCAGCCACGAGCGTATCTCCCAATACACGCCAAAGTGCCGGCCTCCTTGAAAGGGGCAGGCCGGGGGGCAGGGGCCGACCGGGGTAGCGGTCATTAGGTCCTGACCCGGAGAAGCGCGCGCTGGCACCTGGCCGGCGTGCACAAATTACTTCTGCTCAAAGGAGCAGGTAAGTTTTAAAACAAAAAAAAAAATAGAGTAGTTAAGTGGGGTTTAGCCGTCAGGGTGGAGAGGGGAAAAGGGAGGGAGGGTAGTTAGGGAGTTAGGGAACTGGGCAAAGGCCTGATCGCGTTGCCACACATACTTTAAAAAATCCCGCCCCCGCGCGCATCATGAGCTGCCCGCACATGCGAGCGCCGATATTAAAATTGGACATGCATGTGCATGCGGGTAGCATATTTTATAACATATGTATGGCGACGTGTGTATGTTATAATATTGGCATGTACGCGCTGGGAACCACACGTGCATGTTTTAAAATCTACCCCTAAGGTTCTAGCTCTGGCACCGCTTCCAGCAAGCAGTTGCAGCTCCCAGCCTCCGAGCATTTTCTGGCAGCTGAAACACATCTTGTTCTCTGCAAAGCCTCAGGCTTCTCTACTCTTTCCTGATCAGGAACTCCAGGGTCTTGCTGGGGAAAACCACAACCAGGCTTGGCCCTTACTGCAAGGAGCTGCTCTGGCTCCTTCCAAAATCCCTCTGCCTTTTTCCAAACCTTTTTCCAGGTCTAATTCTAACTGAGCTCCAACATCACCGTAGAGAGATCAAAGAGAGCAGAAAGAGCAAAAGCTGGTTGGCTTACAAACAGGCCGATACAGTAAGGACGCGGTAGAAAGAGTGCGGCAGTGCCGGGCGCACCCGCGTTTGCCGCACGCACAGTTTGGATGACATACCGCTCGATACAGTATTTAAATGGCATGCAAATGCAAGCCGCGTCCAAAGTGAGTCCAAGAAGCGTCCATGAAGCGCAATCCATTTTACTGTATAGGCACTATACAGCGCCTATACAGTATCCTGGGTGCGCTGGTACCTGTCATTTCAAATGACATTTGAAATGACAGGTACCAGGAAGTGGATACAGAAGAAGGGCTGCCTGACCCCCTCACTCCCCGGGACAAGACCAAAGTGAATTGGGCAAACTTTCCGCCAGCCCCCGCTCACCTGCCCTGGCCGCGTCCATGGGTGCCGATCTCCCCATGCTGACAGCTCCGAAGCAGCCCCAGTCCTCTCTCTCCCCTCCTCCCGGGGACAGCCGGCGGCGAGAGCGGCTTCAGCAGCCCGGGGCGGATCGGGCGCTCCTCATGGCTCCCAGGATTCCTATTCTCTAAAAGGTAATGAGCGCACGCCGTGACCTCGGACGTCCAGCCGGGCGCTCAGGTCACGGCGTGCAACGTCCAAGGTTATGGCGTGCGCTCATTACCTTTTAGAGAATAGGAATCCTGGGAGCCATGGAGAGCGCCCGATCCGCCCCGGGCTGCTGAAGCCGCTCTCGCCGCTGGCTGTCCCCGGGAGGAGGGGTGAGAGGACTGGGGCTGCTCCGGAGCTGTCAGCGCGGGAGATCGGCACCCATGGTCGCGGCCAGGGCAGGTGAGCAGGGACTGGGGAAAGTTTGCCCGTGAAAGTTTGCCCGTGAAATTTTGCGTTAGTGTGGAGCGTCAGGATACTTGCCTGACGCTCCACACTAACGCAGGGGTAAGGGTAGGCGGTAAATTAGCAGGTTAAACATGCGGCAAAACTGAGATTAAAAAAGCGATAATCAGGGCGCACGTTACTGTATGGGAGGGAATAGCTAATCCGATCATTTACATATCATGTACATGCTGCAGGCGGAAAGGGTTACCCGTTGATTTAAAGAAGCAGTAAGGATGGGTTAAAAGGGATAGTGAATCGCGGGTTGGACTTACGCAGCCAAATTGCGGGTACAAAGCGGGTTAGAAACTGGGTAATCGCAGCTGTGCTTCACTGTATCGGCCTGAAAGTGACTCAGAAAGTGTCTTACAAGCCTTATCAGTAGGGTTGCCAACTGTTCTGGATTGTACAGAGTTTTGGGGTACTGTCCTGAAAAAAGGAGGACGAAAATGTTCTGAAATGTCCTGATTTTTAGCCCTCAGGCTGCATGTTAGCGTCTGATCCTCCCCTTCAATTCTACAATATAGTTAGGGACCTTCATTTTTCGTTTTGATTTTATTTTTCCTGGGAATTTATCAGTGTTTATCTCAACAAACAAAAAATTAAGAAAATTGGGGTAAACACTGATTTTCTCCCCTTTTTTTTGTTGTAATGAACACTGATAAATTCCCACCAAAAATACAATAAAAACTGAAAACTAAGACCAATAAATATAGGGTGTGCTTTGGTAGCTATTGTATGTTCAATGTGTTGGATTTATTTATTTTGTGTCACTTATATAGACATCAGTCCATGATTTAATCAGAGGCCTAAAGAATGTTACAAAACAGTGATTTGGCCCCTGGGCTAGTAAAAGCAAATCTCTTCCAGAATAAAGAAGTTCAAGAACTAGTAGAAATGATAGGAGGCTCTGAAGGGGTAGGCTCCGGAATAACATAGGAAAATATTTTTTCACAGAAAGGATGGTGGATGCATGGAACAACCTCCCAATGCAGGTGATAGAGGCAAAAACAATAACAATTAAAGAAAGCGCGGGACAAGTACAAAGGATCATTACTTGCAAACAAGTGAGGAAAAAGCCAGAGATCCACTGGAGCAGGAAGGAACTGGGCAAACTAGATTGGTCCTTATCTGCTATCAAATTATGTTTCTGTGTGTTTGTTAATGGTGAAGAGTAGCAATAAAAGTTGCATGTGCGTAAACCCTATCAGTGAAGATCAGAGCCGGATTTAGGACAAATGGCCCCCTGGGTGAAAAGTGCCCCCCCCCCCCGCCCCCGCTCAACTGATGGCGCACCCCTCAGTCCTCTCCAGCCACGGCAGGATGGGATCTGCCGCAGCTACGTGATTTCAGTCTTTGGTCACAGCCAGGCTGGGCCTGTCTTCAGCTGTGGTGGAGTGGATCCTGCAACAGTCAGGCTGGGTGTGTCTTCGGCTGCAGGAGGATGGGATCCACCATGGCCATGCAATATTCTCCAAATGTTTGTAAATTTTACGGTTAAAAGTTGGCAACTTCAGTTAATTCTGTTTCTCTGGTTTCTCTTTGTTTTGCAACAGACACCAGTGCAGGCCAAAACCACAATGCTTGTAAACTGGTATTTTCTACATTTAATGGCATGAGATGCTGAAAATAGTTTGAAACCAGGCTCCTCTTCTGTTTTAGGTGCATGCCCCCTTCTTTTCAATTCATTAGGGCACACCAGAAGAGGTTCTTGAAAGCACAGGAGAAGATTGAAGTCCTTTCCAAAAGGGATGCATATCTTTGAATATACAGCCAGAACTGAGACTTCTCTACACAGGGCACACTCCCCCTAGAGGTTATTTCTCCACACACAGTGCCATCCTCCTGATCTACACAACCATCCATCCATGAATAGCAGGGAATTTGGGGGAAAAAAGTAAAGGATAATACTAGTGGCATAAGGACCAGAATTTAGGATTTGGGCCATAACTTTTAAATGTAAACACATTTTCACCCTGGCCTCTCCCTGCAAAAAGTAGTTTCCCCTATTCATGGAGTCATAGTAGTCCAAGTGGGGAAGGAGCTATCGTGAGTTGCATCTTCTCTGCCAGGTCTCAGTTGCAAAATGACACCAGCTAGCCCTGATGCCAGTACCATTTTGTTTTACAGCCATACAGCATGCTGCCATAAAACAAAATGGCTGCAGAGTTAGGGCCACTGAGGATGATGCAATTTTCTTGTACAGCCATACAGTATATGGATGTACAACAGTCTGGTGCCTGCCTCAGGGCCAGTCAGCACCATTTTGAAACTGGTACCTGGCAAAGCAGGAGCAACTGGGGATCACTTTTCTCCATTTGGATTTCTAAGATCCCATGGATAAGTACCTATCATCTACAGGGAGGGTACGGGGATGGGGAAGGCCACGTTTTTGTATTTTTGTGTGGTGGCGGTGGTGCTGGGAATGGGGAGTTGGCAGGAACTGTTTAGTTTTCTATTAGATTTTCTTTGTTTTATGTTTATTTCATTTCAATTAACAAACAAATGAAATAAACAAAACAAAATGAAGAAAAAAAAACCCTAAACAACATTTTTTTGTGTATACATCCCTAGTGATGAATGTTGGTTTAAGTATGCAAACTATCCAGAATGGTATAGGATCAAAGATGACGGATAACAAAAACCAATGAAGATAAGGAATGGCGGTCAAGATTATATAACTGTCATCTGGATTGTATCCTTAGCTAGAGAAGTGTTGATAGAAACAACCGGGTAGACGGGTGAGTCAACTGGCTCTTACCTGCTGACATTTACTATATTACTAGTTTGCTAGAGGTAGCTAGCAGGGGGGAACAAAATGTGGTCAGTAACCAGGGCAGCTGTGAGATAGGGGAGAAGAGAAAAAGATGGAGAATGGAATGTTTGTGAAGGTTATCAGGGGATGACGAAATGAATAAGGAAGGCAGTAGAGAAAGATTCACACTCGCTTCCTCCTTATCTGTTTACCTCTTTGTTTCTCTCTTTCTCATCTTTCATCAGAAACTGCACGGTCTTGTCCCCTGCAGCGCACCTCTCCCTCTGAATCAGATCCCCTTTCTGTCCCCAACAGGACCCCCTTCTCCCATCCATACCACTAGCTTTCTCCTCCGTTCTCCTTGTATCTCTAGCTCCTAAACTCATTTCAGCTGCTCCGTCCTCCTTCCTATAGCCTGCTGGACACTACTTCTTTCTCTTCTTCTTCTTAACTAGATGGTAATGGCTTTTTCCCAACATCTTTATCTTTATCAAAATGTCTTAATTGCCTGATATTGTACTAACCAATGTACATAATAAAACTTATTGCAGATAGAGGGATGGACTTATTTAAAATTTCTCCCTGCTTGCTCACTTTGCCCAGCTAGTCCCAAACATTCATGTGTACTCAGAAGATGTTGGGGGCATTACGGGGCTGGGGCAGTCCCCTTGATTTGCACCTTCTCTGCCTTCCCCCTTCCCTCCCAGGGATTATACCAAGCTCTGCACTATGAGGGCCCCACGGATAAGGAGTTCATTGTCTGCAAAAGATTACTGCCCCTGAGGTGGAAGCAGAGACATCCTTAGCAATGTATTGGCCTGTGCAGGAGAAATCTGACTGCTTCTGTGTAGCATTATCCCACTGAGTCATTAGGTTTGCCAACCCCAAAAGCTACCACTGGTACAGGGATCAGTAAGCACTGGACAGCAGGTTGTATATTGGGGCTAACAAGCAACTGTCATTGTTGTGGGAGATGGGTGTTATGTTAGGGCCCAAAATGCACAAACAAAAAAGACAGGGGGGAAAAAGCCTTTTAATTTTGATTTAGTGATTTGAATACATCAGCTCTGAGAATATGAAGGTGCAGCATCTCTGATATCTTTGTTATTTACACGGCACAGGAGGAAATGCATTTCTCTTTATATTTCTCCACTGTTGCACTGCATGCAGAGTCTGGTTTCTTGGGGTTTCCAGTTCAGTTTTTGTCTGCACATTTCTATTTCTAATTTGTGGTCCCTTGTTCTGTATTTGGTGAGGATCTGTCTAGGCTCTGTATGTGACCAGGGTACGGTTTTCTGCTAGGGTGTGTCTCTGTGTAGGATCTATAGCAGTCCTGCTTGTTCTGTTTTCAATAAGAGGTGTGTTGGTGTTCTAGGGACTAGTGTAATGTTTGTACTGTAATAATACCTTTTCATAGTGTCTGTAATTGTAGCGGGCAAGGCTACGATAGGGGCAGGGCCCTAGGCAGATGCCCCATTCTCCATAAGAGTGCCCCTTCACCTCAGAGCCAATGCCTTTTTTCTACGAGAAAGCACTAAGACCCAAGAGAAGTTTGAGGGTTTCTGTTATTTGTATGTAGCCTTGGCCTAATTTAGATCCTAAATCAGTGAATGGTATAATCTAGTCCCTAATACAGTGCTGGCAATAATACAATCCTATGCAACTTTCTGGGTATGCAGTAAGTGATTTCTGACAATAGAGAGCCCTGTGGGAGATCTTTCCTAGGATTGTGGAGAAAAGAGCTTAAAGAGCTTCAGTTCTGGATGGAAGTGAAAGGCGTTCACCTCAAGAGGATGAAGAGAGTGGCTTGTTGGTTTTCTTATGAATCCCCATGTGAAGAGCAGCTGGAACAGAAGAAGCAGCCGTTTGGATGGAAATTATAGAAGTCATGTATCAGTCATTTGAAGAACTTGTGAGTAAATTCAGTGTGAGTACACCTGTCCCTAAATCATTCCATAATTGCACTTATATAGGAAACAACTAGCAATGCTTGAGTTTTCCTGTGATGATTTGAAGAGGCCAGCTTGCCTGAAGTAACTGAATGGGTAGGACCCCCTTGGGAGACTTTATTTATTTTATTTATATGGTTTATATACCGGAGGTTCCTGTATAAAATACATATCACCCCAGTTTACAAGAAACAAGAACTATCGCTTCATTTAGCGGTTTACATTGAACATTGAACATATTAATTAACATTGAACATTGGACATTGAACATAAACATTGAACATATTAATTAAATTAACGAATTAGTATATATTGCTGACAGTTAATAAATAATACCTAATAAATAATACCTAATAAATAATAAATAATACCTAATAAATAAATAATACCTAATAAATAAATAAATAGACTTCCATGAAAGAGGGTAAAACTTACTTTTCCCAACGGTGTACTGTAGATCAGGGCTATCAGAAGGGCAAGCATGGCAGGCAGGCATCTGGAGGTACCAGATCAGGTGGGAGGAGGCGCAAGGCTGTCATAACATGGCCTACTTGATAACAGTGCCACTGCGTCTGAAGCAAGCCACTGTCTCATAGGGGGTTAGGCCAACCAGCTGCGATCATCAGAGGGGGACCCAAGAGCAGCGGAAGCAACTTCAAAGGGGAACAACCCCCTCCCCCCCTCAGAAGGACACAACATCACCCAGACTGCATGTCAGCCTAGCAACAGCCCTGATAGAGGACAGTCTGTCCTCTAAAACAGAGGCACAGGGTAAGAGGAGTATGAATATAATTTACTGCAACTGGCTTTAAATGGCAGATCTTCAGCACCTTTTCTTACAACTTCCACCTAAAAATCAAGCAAAGTCCTCGAGAGGAGCAAACCCAACTTCAAAAGTATCGTTTGCATGTGCTGAAAGCTGCAGCGAAAAGGTTCCCCACCACACAGCTAAAACTGAGAAGGCCTTAGAACCTTTATAAATCTCGTCTATTGAAACCCTGCTGTAATTATCATCTTTTAAGTGTGTTCCTACCATTTCAGCCGTTTGCTCTCAGTACTGGAAAAGGGCTGTGAATGTAGTGCCATGTGTGGTTTAGAAGTAGCCGTCACTTCCAGAAACCTGGGTTCAGACGCATCATGGATCTCATGGAAAGTGAATTTAGGAGTTTCATTCTTTCCCAAAACACCACACAGCAGAACAGCCCAGGAATGAAATGTAAAGTGTCCCGAGGATCTGATGTTAGAGTCACTGACATTGTGATATCTTTTCATGTGAATATGCTGACACCTTTTGGAACATGCACATTTTTAAAGAACCATCATTACCTGAGTGAGCATCCTTGCTATCGCTCATTTGAATTCTGACCTGAAGAAGAGAGTATTAGTTCTCAAAAGCTAGTCAAGAAATGTATTAAATTAGTCCAATGAAAAGGCATCACCTTATACAATATATATTGTTTTGTTTTTATTACTCTTCAGTCAGACAGGGTGACCATTGAAACAACAGTCCAATGATTTAACAGAAGAGGGCGCTACAGCAGCAGAGTTTTCTACATGCTACCTTCTGTGATCACACCGGTATATGACTTATCTCTCCCTTCTAAATAGACTATGGGATACCACAAAGTGGGTCAGAGGAAAGGCAAGCCACGGCATTATGAGATGCATCTCTGGATATGTTCAACACGTCACAAGAAACCACCGTCTCAGGATTCGGAGCTTGTAAGACAATCACCGCTAAAGCATAAAATATAAAATCATTTTGGTCAGATGTTTTGCTCGCTCTCTCTCTCTCCTTTTCAATTTCTTGAGCCCTGATGCATAGTATATCACTGTATTCTGTAGCAGTCATGTCCTCAATCATCTAGAGGGCAGGAAAAAGGGAATTGGTTTTCATTTTCTTTAGTAAATATTGTTTATCATTGCAAACTAAAAGAAATTTGTACCGCCAAGAACAGTTTTATAATAATGCGCTTGTCTTTATGTTGGAGCGAGGACGTTAACTTTAAAACGAGTGCGCATGTGCCCACATACGCACATATGGAATTTTAAATTGTCCACGCAACTACGTGAGTATGATTTAAAATATACCTAACGCCAGTATGTATGCTACTAATTTAAAGCAGTTTTGTGAGGAAATGGTCTTCACATATCTTTCCTTAGGACTTGTCAGCTTTAACATACACAAATGAGTCAATATTAAAACATACTCGAGGTTAATAAAAAAGTATTTCGAAAAAAAAAAAAAAAAACCATACTCGCCTGAAGGAAATAACCAGTTTGACCACTTAGTCCACCAGTATGCCCAGTCTATCTCTAGGTCATCAAGACTCCTCAGGTTCTTCAGCCTGCATCCCCCCCCCCCCCCCCCCAGTTTATCTAAGACCCCCTCTCCCAGTCAGTTTTTGGCTATAACAAGTTTTTTTCAGATTTATACCTGAACAAGAGCAGAAGTAAATATGTGCAGGTAACAGCCCCATGCGCGCTGTGTTCACCGGTTTTAAAATCAGGATTTACGTGCCTAAATGTTGGTCCAGTCCCAGATCATCCTTAACATGCCCCAATCCACCCCTTTTTATCATGCGTTCTCATATACGCACATAATTTGCTTTTTTTAAAATATGAGTTGCTCGTGCTCAGTCCATATACTCGCGCGTATGGGTCTTTTAACACTAGCAACTGTCTAATGTACACTACTCTGAGATACTGGCCTGTGGCAGAAGACACCGGGGTTATGAAATATATTCCATATTAGAGTTATCTGCATTCCTAAACTACTTCAATATCTCTGCAATCTCTAAGATCACATTTTCTCCTTCCGGAAGTGGAACTGCTGAGTGGGAGTGAGAAGAAGTGGGGCCGGGGTCAGTTGTGACCCCCTGGGAGGGGTTGGGGCCAGGATTGGGTGTGAACCCTCTCTCTCTCTCCTTCCCAAATATTGATTTGAATACACTCATCCTCCTCCTTACCCCAGTAATCCTCCATCCCTGGCCCCCACCGGTGCTTAACCGCCAGCCATCCTTCACCGACCAGAACTGATGTACACTATAGGCCCTGCTTTGGCTCCTAGGATAAAGGTAGCAGAGCATTATTCTAGATCATTCCACCAGAAATTAAGCCCTCAGTAAAAGACATAAAAGGGGGCTAAATTAGCTGGAATGTAGTAGCCAGGGTTGAAGCCATGATGATTAGCACAACTGCTCACAAGTTTCAAAACTGTGCTAATTCACCCTCTTTTTGTGTCTGTTCCCTGTGATGCAGTGTGTCTGCTTCAGGATCACCCATCTCCATCCTGTTCCCAGCAGAACACCAAAAGGGAAGGGCTGAATTAAGCAGCAGAGTGGCCGCTCTGTGTTCTGCTCTGTCTGATTCAGGCTCATCCCCTCTTTCCTGCAGGCTACCCAGAGGGAGGGGCTGGAGAAGGACAGCCCTGTTGCTCTGCCTTTTAAGTCTGAAAAGAAGTGGTGGAACTGTTCCAAGTAATTCCCCCACAAATTAAGCCCTGCTGCTTCCACAAACCAGCAGAGAGAGATTTCAAACTATGCACTAAAACCTGTGCTAAACATTTTTTAGCATGTAACTGAAAAGAGTCCTTAATGGGTGAGGTACTAAATATTTTTGTGCTGCTGCTATTGTAAGCATGCAAAAGTACTGTGCATGCTATCCCAAAAAGTGTAGCATACACACTAACAGGGGAGAGCAAACGTTTTGAGCCATGATCCCCCTTACATCCATGCAATTGGTTAGGACCCCCCCAAGATGGGCTACTCTCTCTATATCTATCTATCTATCTATCTATCTATATATATATATATATATATACACACACACATATATGTGAAGGGTATTCACCAGGCAATTACACTGCCAATCAGTGTCTCAAAGCCCCCATTTTGTTTCTCTTCAAGTTTCTGAAAGCTTACACATACACATATCGGTACAAAGAGGTAGAGAGACCCTGTACCCAGACAGACACAGAGAGAAATAGAAACCTCATACCCAGACACAGATACCCAATAGCCAGAACAACAGAGTGAAACAGATACCCAGACAGAAACGCCACACATAGAGAGACACAGTTACTCCATACCCAGACAAACACAGAGAAACAAAGACAGCTCACCTGCAGATACAGACACCCCACAAAGAGACACAAACTAAACATCCATATAGGAACCGAGATACAGACATATCACACCTAGACAGAAAAAACACACAGACCACCCCCAGACAGAAGACAGACACACAGATAAACACAGAGAGAGGCACAAACACAACATACCCAGACAGATACAGTGAGAGAGAGGCAGACAGAGACACACAGAAGACATAGACCACACACACCCCCACAGCCCAGAGCACATCAGACAAACACAGAGAGAGGGACAGACACAACATACCCAGACAAACACAGATAGACACATCACATCCAGACCCAGAGAGAGACAGGCAGACAGAGACATAAACCACACACATACACACACACACACACCCAGACCAAAGCACACCAAACACAGAGCCACACCCTCCACACCACACTGGTAAGGGCTGGAAATTTTTTCATAAAACATACATGCCAGCCAAATATTTTAGAAACTCAGGAAAAACTCCATTCCACCCTGCCCAACTTTTCTTTAAAAAATGTCTCATTAAATGTTCCTATTTTTCTCTCTATTTTTGTATTTTTCATAGTTTGCTCATCTTTTTTAGTTTCTTCATGTTTTGATTTGCTTATTTTACTTTTTTACATTGTTTGCCTTTATTCTCTCACACCTTCTCCATCTCTCCCCCCCCCCCCCCCCCCCACCCCCACACACACACACCCTCATTCCCTCTGGCCTCTTTTCCCATTCCCTTCCCCAACCTCCCCACTTCTTTTTCTCCAGCAAGCAGCAGCTGTGATCTCTCCCCCTGGATAAGGACCTGGCAGCAGCAGGAGCGTCCTGAAGGTGACAGTTCTTCCTGACTTCTGGACACCACAGGGGCTGTTCCCTTCCCCAGTTCTGCTATAGTAAGCAGCTCCCTCCCCACCTGCAGCAGAAGCAGCTCCCCTCCCTCGCTCACCAGAAGTATACATGGCTAGGCCATGGCATGCTTACAATGATGTCACTACATTCTGGCAGCTCCCCCGAGCTTTGCACTGCCTCCACAGCACCAAGACTCAACAGCATAGCCATTTCTTTTCTTTTCTGTTTAGGTAGCCAATGTGCCTCACTCCAGGATTGTTCAAGCTCTCCCCCCCCCCCCCCCCCCCCCCCCCCATTTGCTCACCCTGCACTATTTGCATGTCAAAATTCCCAAAGTCAAAGGGCCAGTTGGCATAGGGGATTTCTTTCCCCACCCTGACAGCAAGAAGTAAGTGACAGTGCTCATTGATCCATCCAAAGCCCCTCTTTCCCCCACCATGAAAAATGTGACTAGAGAGCCCGATGTCCTTGGCCCCCCGAAATTTGTGCCCTGATCCCCGAATCCTTCTCCCTCCCTCTCCCCTGTCTGACAAGGCCAAATGTTTGAGCTGGACATTAGAGAGCCCAACTCCATCCAGCGATACTGCACTGACTTCCAAAATGGGGCTGGATGGCTGGCTGACCTCTGACACTACTTTGCCCCACACATCTTGAGGGGACATCATGCATTTTGTCTGCTTTTATCTTTATGTTGGGGGAAGGAGAGAGTCATGGGAAGAATTAGAGGCTAATACCACTTTTCCATTGGTGTTTGGGGAGGACAATGGCACTGAGGCCACTTTTTTCTTGGTGTCAGAGGAGAAGGAAGGGAGCTGGAATAATCAGGGCATAGAGGTCATTTCCTCTGGGGCAGTGGACATCAGGATTCTAGGGCAGCTTGATCTTTGTGGAAAAGAAAAGGTTTGGAGAAAGCCCCAAGGTCAGGCTTTTTCCCCAGTGTTTAATGTAAATGTGTGAGCCCTGCGGACACACTACCATTTAATATCAACATTGAGGTGGGTGTTAATTTTTTACCTTAGTGGGTGCACATAAAAATAGTACATGGAAGAGAGCTTAGCATGTTATTTCTATTATGCCTGCTAAAGCCTAATTTGCTTCTGATGTTCTCTTGTTTCCATGTGAATACCCATTAATTTTAGCATATCTCCTTTAAAATCTCCAGGGACATGTTGAGCTTACAAGCTAGAACCTTAGTGCATAAAATGCTATTTAGCATGCACAATCAACAACCTTAATAAGCATGTTAAGTGTACATCTGCAGAGCTCTAGCAGACATAATATATGTGCATACAACTGCCACTATGGTGCCCATGAACCATATCAGAAGAAACATTGCTGGCAAGGAGATATGATAACTAGACAGAAGGGACACATGACAAAAGAGATTCATGATGTCAAAACCACTGGTGCCAGGTTGGGCTGAAACTCAAATAGAAGAGTGATAACAACCTGTTAACAGGAAAGATACTAATGTTGGGGCAACAACAATAATGGGACAGGCTGAGATGAAAAGAAAACAGAACAAACTGTCATGATGCTGAGATAAGAAGAAACTGATAAACTATATAAGCAGCTAATGTACAGGCAGGATACTGAAGGAGCTCCGGCAGTGACTGTTAGGTCATTTGTCCCTCCTTCCCGATACTCTGTATTATTTTTCATACCAATAAAATGCTTCTAACCTGACTGAGTACCGAGTCTGTTTATCTGTAAACAAGAGGATAAGCACTATAAGACTTCATAAACTTTAGTGTTTGGACCCCTCAATTTAATAATTGTTGTTGATTGGCTGTGTGCACATATCTTGCACACGGCCAAAACGAATGAAATGAATGGCCCCGCGAATGCACATCCCTAATGGTTTCTATCCAACCAATGTCTCTGTGGTGGATGAACCAGATGGAAGGGGGAGAAGCTCAAAAACCAACAAAACTCTAAAGGTTTATGCATCAAAATTCATGGAAACATGGAACATGACAGCAGATAAAGCCCACAAGGGCCATCTTATCTGCCCACTCCTGACACAATATCACAGAACTTACCCAATCTCAAACTCTACCTTTACATCTTTCAGGTAGATATTTAAAAAAAAATGGCTAAGTATGTTTATTTATTTAATTAATTTAAAGTTTTTATATGCCGCAAAATAGGACAGGAGTCTGACCGTCTAAGCGGTTTACAATAAAACATTCATAATGCAACAAGTTAGCTGAATAAAATTTATCTGACCAACTTACATGGCATATTCAGCAGTATGACTATGTTGCTGAATATCCCATATTTGGTGCTACTTAGTTGGATAAATTATATTCGGCTTAGACCTACCATAAAGCAGGTCTAACTTATCCGATTAACTTAACCGGATAAGTACAAATATTGCTAATTTTCCGGCTAAGAGGGTCATTCATCAAATTGAGTTATGGTGTTATCATGGGTGTAAGGGCCCTAACGCCTGCAATAACGTCATAACGCATGTGACAAATAACGCATTGTGAGATACGTATGCAAATTTTATAAATTTAGTCAAAAGGCCAAAGTTTATGAAAATGAGGGGTCCTTAACTTTGCATACGATAGTGTAACACATGCTTTAACATCGAAAATAACACCACCTTTTTTCCTGACATTATGTCCGAACCATGATTTGCGATATTTACAGGTGTACATATTAGTCAACTTTTTATACCACTGTAAGCGGGGCCATTCTGAACTCAGGGTAAGGTTTTGGTGGTGGCCTAGGTTTTGGGGGACAGTTTTACATGCACAGTCAGAGCTACGAACAGCACAGTAGGCATCCATGAAGATTTTATGTGATTTGGAGTGATGAAAGGTATAAAAAGATGTGATTTTTTTGTTCTTTTTGAGATATCCTTGCAGATGCGAGATAAAGAATGGGATAAATTCTTATATTTTTTATCAAATAGAACACTTGAAACAATTTGTTGAGTCCCAAATACCTAGTACAGAAACAGACTTGCCTATAGCAGACTATCTCCCACTAAACTGATACTGACATACCAAACACTGCACGTTCTTATTCTTGTTAAATTTCTATCATCTTCTTCTTCTTCTCCCAGTTAGAACCATCCTTGTTTTATTGTAACTGATTTTTCTGCGCACTTTTATAACTTGTTATAATTTGTAAATGTATAAAATGTATACTCATGTTATATTTATGCACGTTTATAATGTATTGATCACCCCTGTTTTATGTAAACCGACATGATACGAATCTCCGTGAATGCCGGTATAGAAAAACTCAAATAAATAAAATAAAAAATAGCTGAGTCCTCCCCTGTCAATGTGCCATCTAGTGGGGTATAGCAATAATCTGGACAAATATAAAAAATTCCAGCTGTCTATGTGATACGCTTATGTTATTTTAAATGATATTGTTAAAAATTTCTCCATTATTTTTTCTTATTTAGATTCTAAATAATATTCAGCCTCATTTTTCCTAAAGAATTGATTTACCAATTTTCAGTTTAAGATTTATTTCATTTCATTCTATAGGATAAGTAATAGTTTATTGCTTTTCCAATTTCATGGTGTTGAAAAACTGTAAATTAATACTCATATATTTTCATTTCATATTTATTTGAGTGGTATGACTCAAGATGATCATTTATTATATAAATGTATTAAGCAATTGTATCTTAAAATATTTTCTTCATATGTAAACTTGAAAATATCAATAAAGAATTTAAAAAAAAAAAAAAGATGTGATTTGTACAATGTACTCTCGACCAAGCTTGATGCACACTACTATCAAGCTAGATCGAGAGTACTATGTACAAATAAGTCAAATATCATCTTATCCAGCTATCTTACTTATCCAGCTAAGTAGCACATTTTAAGACTTATTGTTGCAACCGTCCCTTCCCGAGGGCTTCACTCCACCTACCTTTCTTTCTTTTCACCTCATCTCGCTATGGATGGACACCTGGCCGCCGCCGCGTCTGCCTGCCATCCTCTCCGGCGTCCCTGGACCGGCTTGGGCGCTGCCTCCCGCCATGCTCCGCTGGTACCTTAGGGCACATGCGCCGCGCGGCCCTCACTCTTATTTCCTACTTGGCATGAACCTCAGGGGCATCCCCCTGTGATGTCACGCTGCCCAGATATTTAAAGCCTACGATGTTTGTTAGCCTTTGAGTTAGCAAGGGGAATCTTACGGATGGGATTCACTCTCCGTACCCAGCTACTCTACCTCTCCAATCTTCCATTAGACTCTTAACACTAACGGGGTACCTGCTCCTCGGGGGCTTCACTTGCTTTTCAGGTCGCTATCAGGAAATCGGTACTCGCTCCTCGAGGGCCCATGTTCCCTGACTCACTGCCTGCTCCTATCTTCTCTTCTGCCTGGAGGGATTCGCTATCTTCAACACCAGTGAGTACTACCATCTTCACCTCAGAGCTGTACCCTGGAACCAGGTACTCACTCCTCGAGGGCCTGCCTCCGTTCCAGCCCTCCTACGTGGAACCACTGTGTGAGTACATTACCTTCAAGCCTCTCAGCTCTCAGGGATCAGGTACTCGCTCCTCGAGGGCCTGCTCTCCCTATCCTGGGGTTCTCCATACTGGGGCTTTGTGCATATTCCACTGTGTTCCTTATTCTCAGTTCTTTCCACTACAGCACTGCTACCGGAGAAGTCGCTGTTCCAGTGCCTGAGGGATACCAGCCCAGCAGGGCTACGTCTGCTGCTCACTACTGCCACCTCTGGTGACTTCATCACATTGTCTAATAAAAGATCAATCTCTGTGTTTATGTGTCCTAAGCTGAGCCTGACCTGTGGCCCCTCACGGGACTTCCCCCCGTGGGCGTGGTCAGCTGCCACAGTGTCCAAGGGTCCACCCAAACCTCACTAATTATAACACTTATCCAGCAAAATAAGATAGCCGAATAAGAAAAAAAAGAAAAGCACTATTTAGCCGGAGAAGTAAGATAGCCAGATAACTAGCATTTGAAGACTTATTTGGCTATCTTACTTATCCAGCTAAATAGCACATTTTATGATTTATCCAGGTAGGAGGCACACATCTATGCTATGCTATGCACAGATATTTGTGCTCCTAATTTTAATCATTTACACAAGAACAACATTTAAGTTGCGTTTATTCTTTAATGCTTGTCGGCTTTTAAACATGTAAGTCATCTGTTTTTTTAATACTTGCGCATGAAAGAAATTACCGGTTTTACTAATTAGTCTACCAGTTTGCCATGAAGACCTCAGTATGACCTCCCTTGTTCTTCAGCCTAAACGTCCCCCAGTTTACCCAGACCCCTCATCCAGTTAAAATTTTATTCTGACTTACAGCAGAAAATTGGCAGGTGTGACTATGTGCAGGTAACAGCCATACACACGTTACTTTCACTCATTATAAAATAGCAACTTATACGTGTCAGTTTTGGCTCTGGCCCAGAATGCCCCTGGCATGCTCCTTTTTTATAGGAGTAAATTTATTTGCACATCATTACTTTATAAAATAGCACTCGCACAAATATGTGCTATTTGTGTGTGCATGTGCAATTTTCTATATGCACAGCTCTTAAATTTCACCTTTATGTATGTATCTCAGACAATGCAGGGTGAAGTGACTTGCCCAAGGCCACAAGGAGCATGTGGCAGAAAGCAAGATTTGAATCCTGCTTTCCTTGTTTCTTGACTCGCTGCCCTAACCACTAGGCTTCTCTGGAAAGTTCATATACTATGACATTTTTTGTGTTGGTCCAAAAAAAGTGGGTTGAGCCCTTGGGATCTGGGGCCGATAGGACTTGTCTCCTGCTGAACATCATAGCTGGAGTCAGGCACAGGCTGAGAGGTGTGTCAGGCAGATGCTGGAAGCTGGGTCCAGGCACTGGCTGGGAGCTGGAACCAGATACTGGCTGGGAGCTGGAACCAGGTACAAACTGGACTGGATACAAGGCTGGTGGGCAAGGCCAGGACCAGAGGCAAGGGCAAGACCTAGGAAATCATACAAGAAATTGGATTGGACAGAGCAAGACAAGCGCTGGACTGGATAAAGACTGGACTAATCAAGAACAGGACTAGACAGGCAATAGGGAATAAGAAAGCTCCACAGGGTTTGGGACTGGGCAAGTTAACTAGTAGGCCTGGAGGCCACAAGGCAGGACAGAGAGGTCCAGGAGGCATGGAGCAAGGCAAGGAAGCCTGGAAGGTTACAAATTAGGACACGAAGACAAGATAGGCCACAGAGCAAGGGAAGAGACAAAAAGAAGCCACAGAGAAAGGTAAGAGGCCAAGAGAGGCCACAAGGCAATACAGGAGGCCTGGGTAGGCTTCAAGGCAAGGTAAAACACATAGATAGGCCACAAGGCAAAGCAGAATAGAGAGAAGGAGATGGCCAGGTCAAGGAGCCTAGGTAACTCAATGAAGAGGCACCAAGGGACTGGACAGGCTGAGTTAAATAGAGCTGGGGCTGAAGCATCAGGTGATCAGGGAAGTGGCAACTTGTGCAGCTGGGAGCAGTGCTTGCTGATGACCCTTGATGGAGGGGAGTCTGTGCAACAGGTGGAACCATGGCACAGGGAGGCTACATAGCAGGCAAAAACATGTCAATAATTCACTAGCTTACATGCACTAATTCTTAAAAGAAAACACTTTGGCCTGCAGAAACTCTCCTGGAAACACTAGCATAGATGATGGCAAGAAAAGATCAATAGGCCCATCCAGTCTACCCTAATGTTATTGCCCATACTGCAAGCCATAGAGCATGACAGCTTGTGAGATTTCACTCCTTATTAAAGACTGTTTTTGTTTATTTGTTCACTGGTTCTCTAGTATAAAAGATCCCATATTTAAAATAGAAACATTCTAGGCCTGGGGGCCTGGGGGCCTGGGGGCGAGATAAGAAACATGCCAAGGCTCACTCAATAAATGTATAAGTAAGAGGCTTCATGCAATGGGAGAAAGGCTGAATCAGTTCTGGTTTTGCCTCATAGCTTGCATGGAGATGCAGTTCTGATTTCTTAATTGATTTAGCTAAGGAAAAGAGGACTATGGGAGTAAAACCAGGACTGATTCAGCTTGTCCCATTAGACATCGAGCAATATGGTCATCCTGAATATAAGAGAATCAGACTGGGGTTCAATATTTGGCAATTGTGAAGCTCTAACCAAAACAAGAAACTATGCACATAAGTTCTGTCCCTGCCCCAACGTCACCCCCCCTCCCCTGAAAGCCTTTTTGCGGTGTGTGAAATAATATGCAAAATCAATTTTGCATAAACTTTACACACACAACCCTTCTGGAAAGTTTTCAAAAGACCATTATGTGCATAAAAGCGGTGTTTATGCTCTTAAATCCTTTTGATATTTTCACCTAAAGTCCAAAGTGAGTGTTAATATTCAACTGTGATTTGTCATATAACTTAAATAATGAATTCCTTTCTGAATCATTTCACATCTAAAATGTCCACATCAATGCTTATTCTCTGGGTTTCCTCATGTTTTTTTCTTATCACTGAACATTTTACGTTCCAGTTCTTGTTTAACTGAGCATTTGATGACAGCAAGGCCTTTTGGATCACTGTGCTTGCTAGATAAACTAGGTTCATCGCAACCCTGACAAATACAAAGTGTCCTTGCACTTTTTAATTAAAGAGGTCAAAAAACTAAATGGATTTTTAAAGTAATTACATAATAAACAAAGATTTATAATAGCGCTTCTCTAAAAAAATGAGATTAACTGGTTTCATATATTGTATGTTCTTAATTTTTTAAGCCTGACTTTTCATAATCAGTTATGGTTATGTGTATCCTGTTAACAATCAGGTTGAAGAAAAACTCTTTTTTTTACAAAATCAAGATGTTTTAACTAGCACCATTTTAGCACATGAAATGAAATTTCCCTGGAACGCTGTGAAGGCCGAGGCCTCATTCACCAAGAGTTCATCCCCAGTATTCAATTAAAACATGCACTGGGAGTGAGGTTATGGAGGGATCTGATGCATGAAACTGAAGACTACTACACTCACTGCTTCAAGAGTTGGATGATCCTCATTTGGCACAGTATTATTTCCCAAGGCTAGGGCTATTTTGGGTGCCATAAACAATCTGTTTTATAAGGCTTTAGGTTAATTTTACTTTGATTGCTGACTTTTTTTTTCACAGTTTATTGTGTTAGCAATGTGTTCTTTTTTCATTTCTGTCGTTCAACCTTCAAAGCAATTTTCTGAGACTTGCAAAATTGAAATTAATTGGTTTTCTTCAGATAAGATTAAATCTGTTTTGATGTCATTAATTTTATAGAGAGATGGGCTAAATAATCTTGGTGTGCAATCATCTCTCCTCTAATCTGGGGATCCACCTTATGGGTGGAGTCTATTGGATTAAACATCAATAGCAAAATGGCATAACATGGATTTAATTGTGGACAACCATTTGTAACCTATCATTAAAATCATCCATTGTACCTGAAGACTAGAGGGTGGCCAATGTAACCCCAATATTTAAAAAAGGCTCCAGAGGTGATCCAGGTAACTATAGACCAGTGAGCCTGACTTCAGTGCTGGGAAAAATAGTGGAAACTATTCTCAAGATCAGAATCGTAGAGCATATAGAAAGACATGATTTAATGGAACATAGTCAACATGGATTTACTCAAGGGAAGTCTTGCCTAACAAATCTGCTTCATTCTTTTGAAGGAGTAGTGTATTTGGATTTTCAGAAGGCATTTGACAAAGTCCCTCATGAGAGGCTTATACGAAAACTAAAAAGTCATGGGATAGGAGGCGATGTCCTTTCGTGGATTACAAACTGGTTAAAAAACAGGAAACAGAGAGTAGGATTAAGTGGTCAATTTTCTCAGTGGAAAAGGGTAAACAGTGGAGTGCCTCAGGGATCTGTACTTGGACCGGTGCTTTTCAATATATATATATAAATGATCTGGAAAGGAATACGACGAGTGAGGTTATCAAATTTGCAGATGATACAAAATTATTCAGAGTAGTTAAATCACAAGCGGACTGTGAAACATTACAGGAGGACCTTGCAAGACTGGAAGATTGGGCATCCAAATGGCAGATGAAATTTAATGTGGACAAGTACAATGTGTTGCATGTAGGGAAAAATAACCCTTGCTGTAATTACATGATGTTAGGTTCCATATTAGGAGCTACCACCCAGGAAAAAGATCTAGGCATCATAGTGGATAATACTTTAAAATCGTCGGTTCAGTGTGCTGTAGCAGTCAAAAAAGCAAACAGAATGTATTAGGAAGGGAATAGTTAATAAAACGGAAAATGACATAATGCCTCTATATCGCTCCATGGTGAAACCACACCTGGAATACTGTGTACAATTCTGGTTGCTGCATCTCAAAAAAGATATAGTTGCGATGGAGAAGGTACAGAGAAGGGCAATCAAAATGATAAAGGGGATAGAACAGCTCCCCTATCAGGAAAGTCTGCAGAGGCTAAGGCTGTTCAGCTTGGAGAAGACATGGCTGAGGGGGGATATGATAGAGGTCTTTAAGATCATGAGAGGTCTTGAATGAGTAAATATGACTCAGTTATTTACATTTTTGAATAATAGAAGGACTAGGGGGCATTCCATGAAGTTAGCAAGTAGCACATTTAAGACTAATCGGAGAAAATTCTTTTTCACTCAACGCACAATAAAGCTCTGGAATTTGTTGCCAGAGAATGTGGTTAGTGCAGTTAATATAGCTGGGTTCAAAAAAGGTTTGGATAAGTTCTTGGAGAAGAAGTCCATTAATGGCTATTAATCAAGTTTACTTAGGGAATAGCCACTGCTATTAATTGCATCAGTAGCATGGGATCTTCTTATTATTTGGGTAATTGCCAGGGTCTTGTGGCCTGGTTTGGCCTCTGTTGGAAACAGGATGCTGGTGTTACAACTGTCACTGCCCGACGTCTCCACTCCGCCCTCCTTACCTCTTTGGTGACTCCTCCCGTGGTTGATGGACATCTGGCTGCCGCGGTGTCTGCCTGCCGTCCTCTCCAGCGTCCCCAGACCGGCTTGGGTGCTGCCTCCCGCCATGTTGTTCAGCTGCCATAGGGCGCGTGCGCCATGTGGCCCTGCTTCTTATTCCTTCTTTGGCGTGAACCTCAGGGGCGTCCCCCTGTGATGACATCACGCATCCCAGATACAAAAGCGTACTCTGCTAGCTAATCAAGTTAGCAAGGGACTCCTTAAGGATGAGATTCGCTCTCCGTACCTATCTACTCTGCCTCTCCTTAATTGGACATACTCTATTGGGGTACCCATTCCTCGGGGGCCTCTCTCTTTTCTTTCAGGTCGCTGTCTGGAACCGGTACTCACTCTTCGAGGGCCCATGTTCCCGGACTCGCTGCCTGAGCTCACTTCTGATTGGAAGAAACTGCTGCCTACACCATCAGTGAGTTACCATCTATATTCTCTCAGAGCTGTTCCCTGGAACCAGGTACTCGCTCCTCGAGGGCCTGCCTCTATTCCAGCTTCTGTGTTACCTTCCGGGAGAAACCGCTGTGTGAGTAATCAACCAACGAGGCTCTATACCAGAACCCTGTGTATGCTCCACTGTACTCACTATCTCAATTTCTCTCCACTACAGCACAGCTATTGAGGGATCGCTGTTCCAGTGTCCTGAGAGACTACAAGCCCAGCCGGGCTTCATCTCTACTTACTACTGCCACCTCTGGTGGCTTCTCAATTTTGATTAATAAAAGATAATTCTGTGTTGTGTGTCCTAAAGCTGAGCCTGACCTGTGGTCCCTCAGGGATCTTCTCCCTATGGGCGTGGTCATCTGCCACAGTGTCCAAGGGTGCACCCAAAACCTTACAAATAATAACAGATTGCTAACTCCATGGATCCGGCACAGCTCAATGGCCTGCAGGCCATTCTGGGCCTGGCCGTGTGCATTTCTGAACAGCAAGACGCATTAGAGAAACTCACTTCAGCGTTTCATCAGCTGCACGCACAGAAGACCCAAGGCGCTACTTCCAGTAATAAAGGTCAGTTATCTGAAGTAACTTTAAAGACTGCTGTACCGCTGGCTGCTCCAGTTCGTTTCTCGGGAGAGATTCAGAAGACCAGGGGCTTTCTAAACCAGTGCTGCATGCATTTTGCATTACAGCCTTCTCACTTTCCCACAGCTTTTGCCAAGACTACTTACATTCTATCTTATCTTGATGGAAGGGCCTTGTCTTGGTCCTCTACACTGTGGGAATGCAAGGATCCTATTTTGCAGGATATAGATCGATTTTTGGACTTATTCAAATCTGTTTTCGATGATCCTACCCGAGTGAACCTCTGGTGGACCTCTGGCTGATTTTGCGATAGAGTTTAAGACTTTTGCTACAGAGCTCTGCTGGGACACCAAATGCCTGAAAACTCTCTTCTTCAGAGGCCTGGATACTCGCTTGAAAAACGAGCTGACCACTCGTGAAACACCTGATGAACTAGTGGCTTTGGATACTGGGATCGACCACCGGCTTCGTGACAAGGTGAAAGAACTCTGGCATAATAGAGGACCAGGTCAGAAGGAGGCTAGTGCTAAACCTGCACCTCGGATGGTTCCAGTAATTCCTGCTGCCAGTGGAGATGAACCAATGCAACTTGGTCGCAGCCATTTGACTTCCAAAGAGAGAAGACTTTGGAAGAGGCATGGTCTGTGTATGTACTGTGGACAGGCTGGTCACGATGTCCCAACATGCCCAATTCGTCCGGGAAATGGACGGGCCTAAGTCCTGCAGGAGGACTGTTCTTAGGCCTTACCACACCATCTCCTCCGCGCTCTCTCCCAGTCTTCTTGTTCTACGGACCGTCAGAGTTTCAAACTCTTGCCCTGGTGGATTCAGGGACAGGAGGCAACTTTATTCTTCAACGCCTAGTGGAACATTTGAGGATCCCCCTCGTCACTTTGAAGGTTCCACTTCTCCTATCTTCCATCCATGGAGAGCCCTTACTGGGTGATGTGACTTGCCAAACTGTACCAGTAACTCTTCGCACCGGAGCTCTCCATACCGAGTCATGCACCCTATTGTCCTGGGGTTACCCTGGTTGCAGTCGCACCAACCCCAATTTGACTGGGCATCCTTGGAACTCTCCCGCTGGGGCCCAGGTTGTCATGGAAAGTGCCTTAAGGAGATTGCTCCTGTCATCTGCATGCCTACAACTCCAGTGATGCCGGGACTGCCGCCCCAATACGTATCTTTCAGTGATGTGTTTTCCAAAGAAGCTGCTGACATTCTTCCTCCACATAGGTCCTATGACTGTGCCATAAGACTGAAACCCAATACTGAACCTGCTAAAGGACGTGTTTATCCACTCTCAGCGATTGAGAACCAGGAGATGTCCGAATATATCGAGGAGAATTTACAGAAAGGGTTTATTAGACCATCGAAGTCTCCAGTTGGCGCAGGCTTCTTCTTTGTGGGGAAGAAGGACGGTACCTTACGTCCTTATATCGATTACCGAGGTCTGAACGAGATCACGATTAAAGACCGCTACCCCCTGCCTTTAATCTCAGAGCTGTTTGACCGGCTTCAGGGGGCCAAAATATTCTCAGGATCTGCCCACTCATCTAGAAGATGTCAAGCAAGTACTATGCCAACTCCGTGAACACCGGCTCTACACCAAACTATCCAAGTGCGAATTCCATAAAGACTCCGTGCCTTTTCTTGGCTATATCGTGTCTAAAGATTGCTTCCAGATGGACCCTCAAAAGCTAGAGAGTATCAAAAATTGGTCCCAACCTACCAGCCTGAAGGCCCTGAAACGATTTCTGGCGTGATCATCAACAGATTGCTAACTCCAGTGAATCCGACTAAAAGTATTGGAGAAGAATTGGAGAGACAAAACTTCAGTGAATTCAGCTTTCAGAAAAGTATTGGAGAAGCAGTACTCCTAGGGATTCAGCTAAAGGTATTTGATGTCTGTAGCCCATGGACCCGGCTCACCTTTCTGCTTTGCAGGCTATCCCGGGCCTGGCTCAAAGCATCTCAGAATAGCAAGAAACCTTGGAGAAACTTACTGTAGCTTTTCACCAACATCACACAGCTTCAATACAAGGACAGTTACCAGAGGTATCTCTAAAGTCAGCTGTTCCACTGGCGGCGCCAATTCAATTCTCCGGAGAACTCCAAAATACTCGGGGCTTCTTGAACCAGTGCAGCTTACATTTCACCTTACAACCTCCATTGTTTCCCACAGGCCTCTCTAAGACCAGCTACATTCTGTCTTATTTGGATGGGAGAGCATTATTGTGGGCATCTACCTTGTGGGAATGCAAGGACCCTATTTGCAGGGCATAGAAGGATTTATGGACTTGTTTAAATCCGTTTTTGATGACCCTGCTCGTGTGTCTGTTGTTGGGTTTGCTTTGGTGGACCTGAAGCAAGGCAACAGATCTCTGGTGGAATTTTCCATTGAATTTAAAACTCTTGCAACGGAACTTCTCTGGGACCCCAGATGTCTGAAGACACTCTTTTGCAGAGGCCTGGACACCTGCATAAAGGATGAGCTGGCTGCTCGTCAGACACCTAACTCGCTGGAAGAATTAATAGCCTTAGTTACTTGGGTTGACTGGCGACTGAGGTAAGGTGAAGGAATTCTGGCCTAAAGTGTTACCTGGGTTGAAGCTAACCAGTGCTCCTGCACTACGAGGGGTTACAGCACCTCCTGCTGTGGAGAAGAAGGAACCGAAAGAACCTGGTCACGGTCACTTGACCTGTAAAGAGAGAAGACTTAGGAGGCAGAATGGCCTGTGGAGGAATAGCCTGGTGGTTAGAGCAGTGGGCTTTGAACCATGAGACCAGCGTTCGAGTCCTGCTGTTGCTCCTTGTAACCTTGGGCAAGTCACTTTACCCTCCATTGCTCAGGTACAAACTTAGATTGTAAGCCCTCTGTGGACAGGGAAATACCTACAATACCTGAATGTAAACCAATGTGATATCTCAGATCGAATGTCGGTTATATAAAAAAATTAATAAAATACTGTGGTCAGCCAGGCCATGATGTTTCTGCTTGCCCTATTCGTCTGGGAAACAGACAAGTCTGAGTCCTGCGGGAGGACTGTTCTTGGGCTATACAGCAATATCTCCTGTACTCTTTTGTCCAGTCTCTGTGATCCCTGAACCAGCGACAGTTCAAACCTCTGCCTTGAAGGACTCAGGGGCAGGAGGCAACTCTAATCCCAGATGTTTTGTGGAATAGCTGAGGAGTCCATTCAGCAAATTTGAAGATCCACTATTGTATCACAATTTGAAGTGGGCCTTGGATGATTCTTTTCACTGCCACTTCTTTTGAGGATCTTATCAACATCACTAGCAGTTTTTCTATTACCCGCTGTTTATCATATCGGTTGCTATGTGCGCCATAGCTAGGTGGTGCTCTACATCTTTAATGTCTTCCTGGACTACAAAGTTGAGATATCGACTATGATCAGTTTACTTGGAAGTCATGCTGAAAGACTACAGCACTGTTGATTCCGAAGAAGAAGATATCTCTAATTACCAGCCTGGTTGTCTGCTGGTGCTACCATTAGTCCCGAAGAAGAAGACATCTCTAGCTACCAGCTTTTGCAATGGGTTCACTCAGAACTCATGCCCAAAAGCCTATGGCACTGTTGATTCCAAGGAAGAAGATATCTCTATCTATCTACCCTACATTCTGTCCATTCGGAAGTAGTGCCCAAAAGCCTATGGCACTGTTGATTCCAAAGAGGAAGATATCTCTCACTATCAACTTTACGTTTGGATTATTCAGAAGTCATGCCCGGAAGCCTTTGGTACTGTTGATTCCAAAGAAGAAGATATCTCTGACTACCAACTTTATATTTGGTTTATTCAGAAGTCGTGCCCAGAAGTCTATGGCACTGTTGATTCCGAAGAAGAAGATGTCTCTGACTATCAACTTTATGTTTGGTTTACCCGGAGACCGTGCTGGAGGTTTACAGCACTGTTGATTCCGGGGATGAAGATATCTCCATCCATCAGCCTGTTTGTTTTGCTGGTATTGCCATCATCTCTCTTCCAGCATCCTGCGGAAGAGCTATTCAGAAGTGCACTTTGGACAAGTTTCTACATCACCACTTCCACTGAAACCTCAGTGACGTCCACGGCAGCCCTCTCATTGCTGCTGACTTCATTATACATTCTGCTAGATTCTTTAAATCTCAACATCCATCTGTCATCATGAATATACGAACTTGAACTCAAGAATTTACAGACCATGGATGTTTGTACAGAGGCTGAGTTTTGATTACCTGAAAGGGCTTCGGCCCCGAAATCATCTTTGGGAGCCTCAGAACTATTGGATAAGAGATGCTTCATCAGTTCCACCTCGCGCATCTTTGGTACTTAACCTGATACCCGAAGAGGAGACCGCCCTTTGAAGGGGGGTACTGTTGCGTTTGTGCCTGTTCTTGCCCTCGCTCTACCCTCTCTACTTTTGTGGCGACTCCCTTCGACTCTGACGGACAGATGCTGCCGCGGCTTCTCCTTGCCGCTTCTCCCCGAAATCCCCAGGCTGACCTGACGCTGTGGATTCGCCATGTTCCTGATGACGTAAGGGCGCGCGCGCTCCAGAGTTTGTACCGGATAGGGCATGAACCTTGGGGGTGTCCCCCCGTAGTGATGTCATCTGCTTCCAACTTAAAAGGTCTTCATTTGCTTCATCAAACACCTTCTGAAAATCCAAATGCATATATTAACCGGCTCATATTTGTCCACATGCTTATTCATATCTTCAAGAAATTCTAATAGATTAGTAAGGCATTATCTCCATTTTCTAAACCCATGCTGGCTCTTCCCCATTAAACTGTATTTATCCATATGCCTAGTAATTTTGTTCTTAACAATAGCTTCCATTATTTTATCTGGTACTGATGTCTGCAATTACTTAGGTCATCTCCAGATCCCTGTTATAAAATTGGCATTAGAGAGGCAGATTAGAATGATAAATTACAGTGGCAGGTCTGCAGTTTTTTATTTCTTTAGAATCTTGGGGTGAAATACCATCAGGTCATGGTGATTTGCTACTATTTAGTTTTCCAAGTTCCTCTAGCACCACTCTGATTTCTTTGAGTTTCTCTAAATCTTTACCTACAAAAAATGTTTTAAGTATGGGTATCTCACCAACATCTTCCTCAGTAAAGACTGAATCAAAAAATTAATTTAGTTTTTTTGCTATGGCCTTATCTTTTCCAACTATCTCTCTTACTTCTTGGTCATCCAATGGCCCAACCAACTCCCTTGCAGGTTTCCTGTTTTTTTATGTATTTGAAAAAGCTTTTATTGTTAGCTTTTGCCGCCTTGACAAGTCTCTCCTCATATCCTCACTTGGCCTGATAGGAGTCTGCTCCAGATATATAGTACAGATTAGAGTCTGTTGCATTTGATTGCTGAGACAGTGCCTCAGAAGACTATGGACCTTGAAACACCTGTAGATGTACCTGAATAATAAACACAACTGTGTTTTAGAACTTATTATGAAGTGCCACAAGGATTGTTTTAAAGTAAGACTCAACTTGATTTTTATTCATTTGGTAGCCCTCAGAGAAATTTTTAAAACAATCACACTCTATAGTCAAATTCTTTATCTAAATGTAGGCGAACTAGGCAATCGCCTAGGGTGCCAGTCATTAGGGGCAGCAAACGGCAGCCATATGGGCTGTGAACGGAGCCCCATCCCACTTACAGTTGAGAAAAGCAGAGACTTGGCAGGCCCCGAGCAGCACCATCCTGCATGTGGCCGAGAAGCAGAGTCTCGGTGGGCCACAAGTGGTACCTCTGTGTGTGTGTGTGTGTGTGTGTGTGTGTGTGCTAACTTTCCAGAAAATAATGCAGTTGTGGACTTCACAGCAAGCTGTGTTATTTTATTGTCATTTTAATGAACAGTTCATTTTAATGCCTGAATTGCGCCAGGTTTTTCGGGGGGTGGATAACATGCAGTATTTGAAATACTGTGCATTATCCTTGCATTAACACGTTTGCCATGCAGTAAAGTCTTAACGCAGCTTAGTAAATTACCCCCTAAAACTGGTATTTCACCTGGGATCCTGATTGCATTAGTGCTACCTTAAGTGCCAACTAAGATCCAATAGCAAACAATTTTTAGATGGAGGAACATGAAATTATGAAGCATTTTTTAACAAAAGAAAGCTACTTCTAAAAAGAGTTTGCAAATGTATACATTTGGAGAATCATGGATTCTACCACTACAATTTATAATTTTTAAAGTGCTACTATTTATACACAGCACTGTACAGACACATATAAGAGACAGTCCCTGCTCCATGGAGCTTAGAGTCTAGTCAAGACAAACACACGTGTAGCCCTACTCCCAGTCGACTCTTAGGCATGAGGGCACATGGGGAGGACCACGGGAATGCATGGTCTCATAACCTCCTTGGGTTTCCTCACAAGGGAGGAAAGTTTACTCTTTTCAAGGCCTTTAGGGTTTTGTACTCACAGGGGCTCTTCCTGCACACCAGTCAAGCACTCCAAAAAGCCCACTACCACACTAACTCTGTTCAAAATAAAAAATCTTTACTGATTGATGGCAGGGAAAACACAGATTCTAAAGATTCATTTCTGAATAATACTCACACTGTAACTCATTCCAAAAAAAGTCACCAAAAATAAATAGTCTTTTACCTCTTCACACTTCTGTCCTATAATAGGTCAGGGACAGGTACCCCTTTCACCCTGGGCTCTCCCACTACTTGTTTGGCAGCTATAACCTTTTGCTCCAAGGACCTTTTCTTTCTCTTTCTCTCTCTCTCTCTCTCACTCTCTCTCTCTCTCTTTCATTTTGCTTCGGAGTCTTGGGCTGATTGTAGCTGAATCAGTCTCTGACTCTGGTGAACTTTCCCAGGCAGGCTGTCCCTTCCTCTGGAGACACCCAATACATTGGTCCACAGACTCTCCAAAGACATTTTCTTCTCCTTAGGGCTCCCAACTTTACTCTGGTAGACTTTTCCAGGCAGGCTGTCCTTCCTCTGACACCTCTTATAATACTTGTCCCCAGTTTCCAGAATTCACTTCATCAACTTCAGGACCTGCAGGAACTCCGCTCCTCCTCCTCCTCCTCCTCTTCCACTTCCATACAACTTCAGTGCTTAGAATCCTTTCCTTACTGCCTCCAGCTATTTCCTGTGGAGGGATAATGCCCCTCAGATGCCCTCCACATGGAGAGACACCTGTACCCTCACCCCTAAACTGCCGCCAACCCCCCCTATTTCACATGGGCATAGGAGTTTTGTTAACACATAGAACCTTCCCAATGGGGAGTGTTATGCTGCACTACCACTCCTACAGTATACTGGCCTCACACACCTTTTGTGGCCACAATTGCCATTTCACTAAAGGGCAAACCACCCACAGAGGTATAATTTGGCATCTTGTCACACCATGACAAACAAGAGTCTGTGAGAAGTTTATTTATTGTTGTAGAGATACTCTTAGGTTTCTATGAGAAGAAATCTAAGAGTATCCACCTGAAGGATTATACAATTGGTTTGGCGATAGAACAGAAGAATAGTTAATGTGAGTTGTGACTCTCCCACGTAACGTCTGAAATGGTGAGCACTCAGAGTATATAAACCCCTGCCACCATCTTGGGATGTGGACTTTTGAGTTATCCCTTGAAGGGGTAGCATGTCACTATGCTGTTCCTGATTTGTTTATTTAACTTAGGGAAGAATCTTAGTCTGAGGCTTGGGTAAAGGAAAAGTAGTAAGGGTGCCTTTAAGATGACCCATTGGAAACTTTTTCATTTTAAAGAAGAAGTTGGTCTCCCCTTCCTTTCTCTATTTTTGGTTTACCTTTTTCTGAAGATTTTATTTTTGCAAGCTACCCGAGTCCTTTAAGATCCAAGGACTCAGGATAATAACATTCTAGAGGAGTGGTGTCTTTCAACCAGAGAGCACTGATGGACAATTAGGAATGGCTCATTCTTCATTCCTTTGAAGGAATATGTGAAAACCTGTAGCACCCATTTGGTGTGTCCATGATCATCTTATTGAGATAACCGGGGAAGAGAGGAGTAAGGAGGTACCATCAGGTACGAACAGGGAAATAAGGGCAGTGACTGAGCAACTGGATTAAAGGTATGAAAATGGGAATTTAATGAAATCTAAAGTGGAAAATGATCATTCTATCCATCAAATTCTGGAAGGAAGCTTCAAAACTAACCCACTAATTGGTTAGGATCAGGAATAAGAAGATTCAGTTGACTTCAGTAACATCATGCATTAAGTGGAAGATTTAAGTCACAAATGTATGGAAAAGAACTGATGTTGTAAATGGATTGATGAGAACAAGAACTTGCAGCTGACCATTTTTGTCAAATTTCCATCTTAGCACCGTAAAAGTTAAGTTGGAAACCACCACTTGTGGCCAGCATTTTTATTGCCGCTGCTTGTCACAATGTGATTATTAGTGCTGTATATAATGGACTTTAATGCTGAAGTAAATGTGATCAATACTCAGGGCCTAGGAGGTAAGCTTCTGCCCTCCACCCCACCCCACTCAGGGAATTTTGGACACTCAAGTGAAATGGAAACAAGGGTGTTATGCTCAGGCTTGTGAACCCTTGGCCGACAGGAGGATGGTATACCTTTCGGAGGCTCCGTAGGTTCTCTCGTCAGGTGGTGAGGCAGAGCAGAAGATGGGACCAGCTGACCCTAGGCACTGAAGACTGAGGCGACTGCGGAGGCAGATGAAGAGACGAGAAGAGGAGCTGCGTCTTCACCACTGGAAATCTGTGGTCCCCCCAGGAGGAGCCCATAGGGATCCAGACCGCTGGGACTTAGGCAGACGTTTGAGAGGTCAGGGTGTCGGTGCAAGGGCTAACTGGAGCTTCGCCCTGGAAGCCCGCGGTCCCCCCGGGAGGAGCCAGTAGGGACCCGGGCCACTGGGACTTAGGCGGGCCCTTGGAGACGGTAGTCTAGAAGGAGTCCTAGGTCGAGTGCCAGAGGGTCGTCGTTCACCAATCCGAGGTCACACACCGAAAGATCACCACTTGCCAGTCCAAAGTCACACACCAGAGAATCACTGCTTGCCAATCCGAAGTCGTACACCAGAGAATCACCGTAAGCCAAACTGAAGTCAGGAACCAGGAACACCAAGACGAAACAGGAACAGGATCCAAAGCTCAAGGAACTCACCGAAGCAAGCAGACTAGACAGCGCTGGAGGACGTTGCCAAGTCACTGAATGAGCAGAGGAAGCTTCCCTTTATACCTCCCCTGCCTAGGCTGGTCAGGAACAGGTGAAGCCAGTTAAATGGATTAGGTCCCTTTAAATCTGTAGAGGAGGCGCGGCCTCGCGCCTAAGGATGGTGGCGGCCATCTTGGATTTTCCCCCGCGGAGGAGAGAAGCCGCTGGACGCCGCGAGGGGGGAGCAGGACGGCTCCCCCTGCAGCAAGCAGCACCGGCGGCTGCACGGGAGCGGTGGCCCGAAGTAGAGCCTTCCCCCGGGGCTCCCGCGGCAAGGGAACGCCGCAGACGAGGTAGGGGGCCTCAGTCATGGAGCACCATGACCGCGGAACACAACACAAGGGAGGATATTACAAGCCTGTTTTTGAGGTATGGTTATCCGGGACTGTTAGCCCAGGGATTTCATTGTAAAGAAGTGTTTAGGCTTTTAAAGCAATTTCAAAAAGGTGAGTTTATAACTGGATTCCCTAACTCACTGGACATGGAGGATAACCACAGCTGACAGTCAAATCTGCCAAAACAATGCAGGAAAAAAAGATACATGATAGCTGCTGCCATTTGGAGTTATGACCCCCTCCACCCCCTTTTCCCAGGGAGTTTCTGTGTGAAGGCGAAGGGCTAAGTCATTTCATGGTTTTTTCTGTGTGAAGGCGAAGGGCTAAGTCATTTCATGGTTTTTCCTTCATCTGTGTAAAGGTTACTGCGGTGAACCTACAACTGAGAGCCGTCTTCAAACATGTGCCAAACGTCAGGTCCCGTGAGACATGTGAAAAGGTACCTTAAGGGCAACAAATACCCACATAAAAGTTCAACAGGAACAAGACTCACAGTTTTGAGGTAATAGGTAGGGATGTGAATCGTTTTTCAACGATTAAAATTATCGTCCGATAATGTTTATATCGTCTTAAATCGTTATAGAACACGATACAATAGAAATTCTAACGATTTATCGTTAAAAATCGTTAAATCGTGTTAGTGCGCACTAACTCGAGTTAGTGCGCACTAACTCCCCGTTAGTGCGCACTAACTCGATTTAGTGCGCACTAACTGAAAATGATACAAATAAACACTTTCCAGGTCACTGAAGGTCAGTTAGGAATGAATATGTGTTCCTATTGGCTGGCTGCCCTCTTATCTATTGATGTTACCACTGAGGTGATGGTTGGGGGGATGGGAAATGGAACTGGAAACTAACGAACACCAACAGAAAATGAAACAAAGTGTTCACACTTCCCAGGTCAGTAAAGGTCACTTAGGAATGAATATGTATGTATGTATTCCTATTGGCTGGCTGTGCTCTTATCTATTGATGTTACCAATATGGTTGGGGGGATGTGAAATGGAAACAGTTGGAAGCTTGACAAAAAAAGTAATGTAATGATCAGCACTCACCTGACTAGAACTTGTTTGTTTATTATTTTTGTTAGCAGGCACCTGAAATGCTAGTGCATGTTGAATTTGCCAATCACTGTGCATTTTAGAAAGGTGGTCCTGGCTGGAACTGTACACAGTTCAAATATATGTAATTGATTGTTGGTAAGTGTATTTTTTAAGTAGCCACACTGGCACCAGTATGTTTACTTTTCCTCCTACTTAACTCACTAGCTCAGCTTTGTAAGAAGGGCTTCTCTGCTTGTGTGTTGTTTTTGTTTGGTGTGAGGAGAGCAGAAACATCAGATCTTTATTCAATCTACTACAGTCATCTCTTACAGTGCCCTATCCCTATTAATACCAGGAGTGTTGTGATCTTCCTGCACACAGTGCCCTAACCCTGATACCAGTCTGAGACAGCTCCCTCCCTGCATTACTAGTGAGAGGCTGGCTTCACAGACAGGGGGGAGCTGCCTGACCCTCACTCCTGACTTCCCCCATGTCCCAGCTAGTGAATGGTGTGTGGGTGAGGGGGGGGGGGGGGAGGATGGTGAAGTCTGAGACAGCTCCCTCCCTGCATTACTAGTGAGAGGCTGGCTTCACAGACAGGGGGGAGCTGCCTGACCCTCACTCCTGACTTCCCCCATGTCCCAGCTAGTGAATGGTGTGTGGGTGAGGGGGGGGGAGGATGGTGAAGTCTGAGACAGCTCCCTCCCTGCATTACTAGTGAGAGGCTGGCTTCACAGACAGGGGGGAGCTGCCTGACCCTCACTCCTGACTTCCCCCATGTCCCAGCTAGTGAATGGTGTGTGGGTGAGGGGGGGGGGGGGGGGAGGATGGTGAAGTCTGAGACAGCTCCCTCCCTGCATTACTAGTGAGAGGCTGGCTTCACAGACAGGGGGGAGCTGCCTGACCCTCACTCCTGACTTCCCCCATGTCCCAGCTAGTGAATGGTGTGTGGGTGAGGGGGGGGGGGGAGGATGGTGAAGTCTGAGACAGCTCCCTCCCTGCATTACTAGTGAGAGGCTGGCTTCACAGACAGGGGGGAGCTGCCTGACCCTCACTCCTGACTTCCCCCATGTCCCAGCTAGTGAATGGTGTGTGGGTGAGGGGGGGGGGGAGGATGGTGAAGTCTGAGACAGCTCCCTCCCTGCATTACTAGTGAGAGGCTGGCTTTGCAGACAGGGGGGAGCTGCCTGACCCTCACTCCTGACTTCCCCCATGTCCCAGCTAGTGAATGGTGTGTGGGTGAGGGGGGGGGAGGATGGTGAAGTCTGAGACAGCTCCCTCCCTGCATTACTAGTGAGAGGCTGGCTTCACAGACAGGGGGGAGCTGCCTGACCCTCACTCCTGACTTCCCCCATGTCCCAGCTAGTGAATGGTGTGTGGGTGAGGGGGGGGGGGAGGATGGTGAAGTCTGAGACAGCTCCCTCCCTGCATTACTAGTGAGAGGCTGGCTTCACAGACAGGGGGGAGCTGCCTGACCCTCACTCCTGACTTCCCCCATGTCCCAGCTAGTGAATGGTGTGTGGGTGAGAGGGGGGGGGGAGGATGGTGAAGTCTGAGACAGCTCCCTCCCTGCATTACTAGTGAGAGGCTGGCTTCACAGACAGGGGGGAGCTGCCTGACCCTCACTCCTGACTTCCCCCATGTCCCAGCTAGTGAATGGTGTGTGGGTGAGGGGGGGGGGAGGATGGTGAAGTCTGAGACAGCTCCCTCCCTGCATTACTAGTGAGAGGCTGGCTTCACAGACAGGGGGGAGCTGCCTGACCCTCACTCCTGACTTCCCCCATGTCCCAGCTAGTGAATGGTGTGTGGGTGAGGGGGGGGGGGGAGGATGGTGAAGTCTGAGACAGCTCCCTCCCTGCATTACTAGTGAGAGGCTGGCTTCACAGACAGGGGGGAGCTGCCTGTCCCTCACTCCTGACTTCCCCCATGTCCCAGCTAGTGAATGGTGTGTGGGTGAGGGGGGGGGGGTGGATGGTGAAGTCTGAGACAGCTCCCTCCCTGCATTACTAGTGAGAGGCTGGCTTCACAGACAGGGGGGAGCTGCCTGACCCTCACTCCTGACTTCCCCCATGTCCCAGCTAGTGAATGGTGTGTGGGTAAGGGGGGGGGGGGGGAGGATGGTGAAGTCTGAGACAGCTCCCTCCCTGCATTACTAGTGAGAGGCTGGCTTCACAGACAGGGGGGAGCTGCCTGACCCTCACTCCTCCGGGGTATTGTGATCTTCCTGCACACAGTGCCCTATCCCTGATACCAGGGGTGTTGTGATCTTCCTGCATGCAGTGCCCTATCCCTATTAATACCAGGAGTGTTGTGATCTTCCTGCATGCAGTGCCCTATCCCTATTAATACCAGGAGTGTTGTGATCTTCCTGCATGCAGTGCCCTATCCCTGATACCGGGATGTGTGCAAGAAGATCACAACACCCCCGGTATCAGGAATAGGGCACTGTGTGCAGGAAGATCACAACACCCCCAGTATCAGGAATAGGGCACTGTGAGCAGGAAGATCACAACACCCCTGGTATTAGGGATAGGGCACTGTGTGCAGGAAGATCACAACACTCCTGGTATTAATAGGGATAGGGCACTGTGTGCAGGAAGATCACAATACCCCTGGTATCAGGGTTAGGGCACAAGTTCTAGTCACATTGACTGATCACATTACTTGTTTTGTCAAGCTACCAACTGTTTCCATTTCCCATCCCCCATATACTGTCAGTAGGAAACTTGGTAACATGAATAAATAAGAGGGCAGCCAATAGGAATACATATTCATTCCTAAACTGACCTTAACTGACCTGAAAAGTGTCAAATTGTATCATTTTCAGTTAGTGCGCACTAACTCCCAGTTAGTGCGCACTAACTCCCGTTAGTGCGCACTAACTCGAGTTAGTGCGCACTAATCGGAAAAAACGATTTTTAACGATTTTTTAACTAAAAAATCGTGCCTAAGACGATTTTCTTGCCCTGCCACACGATTTCTATCGTTAAGACGATATGGAAAACGATTCACATCCCTAGTAATAGGACATTTGTTCAGAACGGCTCCAAAAAAAAAAAAATCCCAAGAAAAAGAAAACTGCAACATGCTTTTGTTGTGCCTTTTTAAACTCATCGTGATTTGTTTCAAGGGGGTAAATTGCCAAGAAATATCCCACCCTATTAATCAGTCATTTTATTTCAATAATGAGAAATTAATCATAAGGTGGAGTTCATCCAACCAGCAGGTCAGAATGCTTTACAATCTCTGCAGCACATAGAGAGGCCCCCGATGGATGACCTGGGAACATGATTATGGTGCCCAGGCTTCATAAAAGCTTTTGATGCAGTAAGGAGGAAAACAGCGCCGGTTAGAGTTATTGTCATTCACAGTTCAATAAATTGCAGCACAGGGGAAATAAGGTGACATGCCCCAGGCTTCTTGAGCTGATGTGCCAGATGTTCTAAGTAACAAACCACACATTCTGCTGAAAGGATTCACTGGCAGCTGACCAGAGAAGATCATTGCTATCGCAAACCTCCAAAAATGTTCTTGTTGATTGTTCACTTTTTCTTGGAGCGTAGACTTCTTTTGGGATCACCAGGAGGAGTCTAATAGCTGCTGTTCTCGCTTCAAGAGAGTTCACCCACAACATAGAAAACGAGTGGAACTGACCTTTCTAACTGCCCTATAAATGGTAGCACTCTTGCCCCTACTTCCCCAAAAAAGAAAATAACAAACAAGCAAAGCAACAATGTTAATGGTGAGGAATATTAGGAATATTTCAGTAACAGCATTTTAGACTTTTCCCCGAGATGCTCTTAACAGATCTAACCACAAGTACAGATTCATGTCAGCCTGATGCTGACATCTTCTTATGAGTTTTTAAAGCATCCAAGCTTCTTACGTTTAGGAATCACCCTATATTTGTTCTGTTTTTCTAAAACACATCTGTTAAAAAGATTTGGAAAGCTCCCACCCAGTTTAGATTAGAGTAATGTTCCAGACACGCTGAGGGCCAAAATTCAGAGGGGGAAATTTACTTCAGGAAGGGAAGGTGATTGGAAAAGTAAACTAAGATCCTCCACCCAGCCTGGCTCTCAGAAAGCCAGTGCACCCTAAAAATTAATTACAATCAAATCAAGCAGCCGCTCATTCACTGAACTGAAGACAAAGATAAATGAAACATTTTTCCTCCCGGAATTCAGGGATCTTTGTTTCTATTTTACAGTGAGCCATCGGACAAATAGTACAACAGTATATTATGCTGTCTTGCACTGTAACCAGATGTTCAGTAAAATGTTCCATTTTCAAAGTAAAAAAAAAAATGAATCCAAACTTAGGAATATTCTCATATTTATCTAAGACAAAATAATAAGATCCCAGATGTAAAAGAAACCAGTTGGGAATGTGCTGGCACACGGCACAAACGAGGCAAGTTTCCAGGACCAAAGCTGAGGTCTTGGTTGCTCCCGCCCAGACCCCCACGCCTGTTGGCGTCGCTACTGCTGCGTAGCTGCTCTCACTGTGCACAACCCCATCCGCCCCTGCGCAAGTGCGTCTGGTGCATGTGCACGGACAGACAGAAGGACAAACATTGCAATGTGCATTCATTTCATTCAGTAATGTGCCTGAAATGGGAGAAAATTTGGAAGTCAAATCTTCCTACCTTCTGATTTTTGGAAGGTTTTTTTTTTAATACATATTTTTGGCACTAAGTTCCACATGAAGGCTAACTGAAGCCCTGGCTGTATTTAGAGGCTGTAGTTTTAGAAGTACTTTTCATCTTGTTCAGCATTCCCTGGATTTATTTCTGTGTGGTCCAACCATGAACTTCAGCTATTCCCAGGACAGTCTCAGCAAATCCAGAGCTGTGCTATTTCTAATTTAGAGAGTCCTCCCTCTTAGGCTCTGTCATTGGGATATACTGAAGAATGGAATAAGAAAGATCATAGAGTATAAGGATGTCCAGTTACTCTTTTCATAATGACTCAATATAAGATAACTCCATCCCCTTATATTTGAGCCAATATGGCAGCCACCACTTTCTCCTGCCCTGCTGGGCCAGGTAGGATGCCACTTCCTCAACTCCTTGCCGCATTGGGTGTGGGCAGGCAGAAACAGGAGGAAAAACATCTTTTGAGCATGGGAGTAGAATGTTTAAGAAAGAATGCTCAGCGGCCAGCTGCTATTTAGCAGCCCGGAAGGAGGATCGGGAGCTGGACGTTTGGGAAAGGAGTAGCAAGTTGGGCTTTAAACTGATTGAGCAGCAAAGCAAAAGGAGCAGCATCTTCAGCTGGAGGGTTGCTGAGCAGTTTTTGAGCAGAGAGGCATTTGGTCACAATAATAAGGCAAGATAGGTTTTTTGATAGCCACATAAAAAAAAATGTGTTCGGCCAATACAGTATTACTTACAATAAAATGTATCTTGAAGGGCCTAGAAGAAAAGTGAAATTTAATCGCTCCTTGGGTTCCCATTTCATTTTCTGACTTCTTCAAAATGAAGTTGACATCCGGAAAGAATATGGGGTAGATTTTTAAAGAAGCGCGGGCGGGGTACATTTGTGCACGCTACCTGGAGCGCACAAATGTACAGCCGGTTTTATAACATGCGCGCGCTGCCGCGCACATGTTATAAAATTCAGGACCGGCGCGCACAAGGGGCTGCACACTTGTGCACCTTGCGCGCGCCGAGCCCTAGGGGAGCCCCGATGGCTTTCCCGGTTCCCTCCGAGGCCGCTCCGAAATCGAAGCAGCCTCGGAGGGAAATTTCCTTCCACTCCCCCCCACCTTCCCCTCCCTTCCCCTCCCTTCCCCTATCTAACCCATCCCCCAGCCCTACCTAAATCCCCCCCCCCCCCCCCCCCCCACCTTTGTTTCAGGAGTTACGCCTGCATCGTAACTTGCGCGCGCCGGCCGGCTACCACCGCGCCATCCCCCGACATGGCCTCTGTGCCGGAGGCTTCGGTCCCACCCCCGGACTGCCCCCGGACCGGCGCCACACCTACGGTCCTGCCCCTTCCCGCCCCTTTTTCAAATCCCGGGACATACGCCCGTCCCGGGGCTTGCGCGCACTGCCGAGCCTATGCAAAATAGGCTCGGCGCACGCAGGAGGATTTTTAAAGGGTTACGCGCGTATATTATGCGCGTAACCCTTTGAAAATCTACCCCTATATTTTTTAACCCTTAGTTGTTCAGCCAAGTTTGGATTAACAGGCAGATAGCACTGAATAATGATTTATTCTTCTTTACCATAAAATACGAATGATATGTGTAGTGCTTTTGAAGATTATTATATATTAATAAAATACTCCATACCTCTTTCAATAGTGAACTATTACTGACAGCCTTCCGGTAGATTTATGAATGTTAAAACAAGATTCAGGGCCTGATTTCAGATGTGAAATAGGATGCACAGTACCGTCAATGTTTTATACACATACCACACTCCTCCACTCATTCTTCCAAATCCTAATATGAGAAACTGGGTGCTTTTGTCCACTACCCATTGCAAACAAAACATCCAGGACCAGTACGAAGAACAACCTATGGCATGCATTGGAGCACATTTTATTCATTGGGTCCCAAAATCTCATGCCAGGCATAAACTTATCCTCAAATTATGTCTTTTTCAATGTGTCAGCCATCATCAGCCGTGGCACGCTATGGAATGGGGTAACACCAAAAACCATATAGCACAAATAGAATATATGCTGGGGGGGCTGGGGGAGGCGGTGCTGAATTTCTGCCATATCAACAAACCAGGACCTTTTTGAATGGCAGCAAATTGCTTCTTTTTTTTCCTCACTGCAGCAGGAGTGAAAGTGGAAACTACTGCTGCTGCCGCAGTTGATCTGTTTTTCAATCTGCTACCAGGGCCACCTACGCCGCACCTAGCCCTCACCTGGTACCTTTTTTTTTTTTAAATATCACCATAGGGGAAAGGAGGGGATCTGTGTCCCTGTAAAATATGTTGAATACATTAACTGTATGAAAAAATATTCTTAACGTGGAAGACTGGTAATTGCGAGATTTTCCTAGGTTGAGGGGAGTGTAGTAAATGTGTTTTTTGTAACTGAGATATAGCACTCCTGGTGTGGAGAGTTGTGAGATTGGCTTGCAAAATATGTGCCATGTGTAGGGCCGACTAGGTCCCAATATGCTATCAAAAGTGGCTCAGATTCAGGGGGTGTAGTGGTCACTTAAAAATGGTTGGAGGTCCATCCCGTAAAGTGTGCGTCATTGTCAAAAGAGTAGTGGAGAGGTTTTGGTGAGATAACTGGCAGAGAACCAGGAATGGCAGCTGAAAGGCCGTGCTCTGCTCTGGGCTCGCTTTCTTTGGATCTGCAGGAGAATGTGTTTTCCCATAGGACTGGTGGAGAAAGAGGCTTCCAATCCAGAGACAAAGGAGAGGATGGCCTCATAACCAGTGAGTTAGAGAGTGAGAAAAGAGAAGAAGGGTGATTCTGAAAGTTTTCCCATTGGGGCTAAAAAGAATTGAGGAAAGACCCAGGATCCTAGAGTTTCTGAACTAATCACCTTTCTGTGAGTTTTGGAGAGAAAAAAAATGGTTTTCCATCTGATTTGCTCTTCTAGACTGCCTATTTTTTGTACCTGCTCTACTTTTTATTCTTTTAAGGAAAGCTATTTTATTTTCTGTTGTTAACATAGCACTTTGTGAGTGGGCTGTTTATTTATTCGTTTGCTTTTGAGTGATCCCCTTTAGGGTCCTACAGCTTTAGCTTGTTCACATCACAGAGCCCATGTTCCCACTGGAAGTGTGATCCCCCCTGTGCAAAGAGAGGTGGGGGTGTTATGCTGGTAAAGAACAATACTTTGCATGGCTCTTGTAAGGATATTGGTTTTCATTTCAGATCAGCTTCATCTGTCCTTTGGCTGGCCAGGTCTGGTGATGCTTCAGAGTCAGCACTGAAAGCCCCTGGGGTAGACAGAGTATCGGCCATCTCTGGGGTGGAGAAAGAATTAGCCATTGCTCATCCAGCTACCGGCCTGCCATAGGACCCCCATGTGCAGGGTCCTGGGAAGAGCCCTGGTGCACGGTCACTAGCTGAGGATGTTTCTGCAATGAATGGGCTAAGTGAACTGGAAGAGGGATAACTAGCAGGGAAAAATCCTCAGGAAGTTGCAAATGAAGGCTCGTGATGCCATAACCCAACAAAGATCAGTTCTGAGTGAGCTGGAAAGTGGAAACCCACAGGATCAGAAGCAAACTGCTCAGCCAAGGTACTAGTGGGCAGCTGGTGCCCATAGCAGGCCTGTAGGAAGAATGTCCCAGACAACAGAAAGCAAACTTTGATTTAACTTATTTCCCTCTGATCTGTTATAAGTGAAGAAGAGAGAGACTGGCAGCAGGTACAGAGGTAGGCAGACTTTTGGATACTCGTATTTATTTATTACACAGCACAGTAAAACTGTAGTAATAAAATGTTAATTTTGTCAAAACGAACAGCAACAGAAGAAGAAGCATCAAACATTTTGGGGGAAAGCTCTGAGAACAAAGAAATTACATGCAAAGTTGATATCAAATAACCCCAGCTCCTGGTATGACAGTAAGTGATTCCCCATGCAACATCCTGTTACCAAAAACATTGACCTTAACACTGTGAAATTCAGAGAAATGCAAAAATCATGCACAGTTGTAAACCTCTGTGGGATAGAGTCAAATATCTGTTGAGCTGCCCTGGGTTATTTTTTTAATAGCAAGAAAAAGAAGCAACTAATTTGACTGGAAATTTTGCAGAATTAAAAGTATAATCATCATCATCTTCATCACAAGAAGAAAAATCTCAGTCTGGCACAAACAGAAAGATGATTCCTTCTGCCAGAATCAAAATCACCAAGAGGAAGAGCAAGAAATATATTCACATTGGCACATACAGTATCAGAGAAAAAAAAAATCTTACTATCTAGATGCACAGTGGGAAGGAAAAAGCCAACACTTTCTTTGCAATCATGGCATTACTGCTGAGAAATATCATTCTCTTCACCTTAGTCCACTCATTCAATTCTATAACTTTCTTGAAATGTGAAAATTATCACCGTCTGTTTTTTGGTCCTGATTTATCTTATCAAAGCTTTGATCACTCAGTTCCTTTCAGTGAATGATATACATTTCAAGGGACCCCAGTGCTTGAGAAACATCTGTGCTAGCATAACCCCTGGGCGGGAAGGAAACTTTTATTTCACCCAGGGGCACATAGGAAAAAGAAAAAAAGATGGATGCTTTCTGCACAACACTCCTTCACTGTCCCTCAGCCCCAGCTTCACCCCACCGGATAGCTTTCCTTTCAGAGTCTTAGGATTCCAGTTTGGGGATGAACAATAGTTCTTATACCCTGCTCTTTGCAAACCAGCCCTTTCACCATCCTCTGTATACAGCACTGATAATTAACACTGTTTTTGCTTCCAGTGAAGACACGTGAGAAGAATGGTGGTTTTTAACTTCTTTACAGATAGTTCATTAGATTAGATGACTGAATAATAATTACAGTTTCAATTTGTTTCTTAGTTTAGGTAAATAAATAATAAGGTAGCAGAAAGATGTAATAAACACGTGACTCCACTTCTTTAGCAAAATCTCCACTTTTTTCAGGAAGCACTTTACTTACGCAGATTTCTCCTTCTCATTACTCCAATTATTAGTTCAATCCTCCTTCAACTCCATTTCCCAGCTCTTCCCACTGAAGATGATCAGAATTTAGTTCCAATGCTAAGTAACCAACCATTGAGAGAGTGGAGCCTTTCATTCTGAAAGAAATCAAGGTATGAAGGAATTCATCTGGAGGAGGGGATCCCATCAAAGGACACTAAAGGAATGAAGCTAAAGGATAAAAATTAAAGATAATAACATTATTCAGAGTAGTTAAATCACATGCAGATTGTGATAAATTGCAGGAGGACCTTGAGAGACTGGGAGATTGGCTATCAAAATGGCAGATGAAATTTAATGTGGACAAGTGCAAGGTGTTGCATATAGGGAAAAATAACCCATGCTGTAGTGACACAATGTTAGGTTCCATATTAGGAGCTACCACCCAGGAAAAAGATCTGGGCGTCATAGTGGATAATACTTTAAAATCGTCGGCTCAGTGTGCTGCAGCAGTCAAAAAAGCAAACAGAATGTTAGGAAGTATTAAGAAAGGAACGGTGAATAAAACGGAGAATGTCATAATGCCTCTGTATTGCTCCATGGTGAGACCGCACCTTGAGTACAGTGTGCAATTCTGGTTGCTGCATCTCAAAAAAGATATTGTTGCATTGGAGAAAGTACAGAGAAGGGCGACCAAAATGATAGAGGTGGAACGACTCTCCTATGAAGAAAGGCTATAGAGGTTAGAGCTGTTCAGCTTGGAAAAGAGTCGGCTGATGGGGAGATATGATTGATGTCTATAAAATCATGAGATGACTAGAACAGGTAAATGTGAATCAGCTATTCATCTTCAACTAATAGGACTAGGGGTAACTCCATGAAGTTAGCAAATAACACATTTAAAACAAATTATAGAAATGTCTTTTTCACTCAGTGCACAATTAAGCTCTAGAATTTGTTGCCAGAGGATATGATTAGGGCAGTTAGTGTAGCTTGGTTTAAAAAAGGTTTGAATAGGTTCCTGGAGAAGTCCATAATCAAGTTGACTTAGGGAATGGCCACTGCTATTACTGGCATTAGTAGTATGGGATCTATTTTATGTTTGTGTTCTTGTCAGGTACTTGTAACCTGGATTGGCCACTGTTGGAAACAGGATGCTAGGACTGATGGACCCTCAGTCTGACCCAGTATGGCAATTTCTTATGTTCTTATATTAAGCACAAAATGTTTAGTGACAATTTGTCTGCTAAAGAATATAAGTGAAACATTCACACCAAGCATATTGACAACGTTTTAAAGCTTCTGTGGACCATTCGAAAAACTGAAAAATCATGGGCCAGTCATGAACAGTCCTGAAAATGTTTAAATATCTTCATCTAATAAAAATGGCTAAATAACATCCATGAAAAAAACTCATACTGCAGTTCAAAGTCATTCACCAATCACAAGCCATCGTGAAAGACTATAAAAAATATTGACCAACTGAAATAGCTGAATAGTATGCATAGGGTAAAATCCATAATACAGAAAATCTTCAAACTATCTGGAAAAAATGTCTAATCCATAAAAAAGAACAATTTATGCAAAAAAAGAAATTATAAAAGCAGATAGCTCAAAATAAAAATAAAAGTCAACAAAAAAAATGACTTACTATTGACATTTTAGAATTCTCAGTGTGGTTTCCATTCACACTAAGGTCCCACTGAGGATGGGAGAACGAGAGAGATGTGGATCAGCAGTGGACCAATCTAAAAGGAGCAATCACCAAGGCAACTGCTCTATATGTTAGAAATGTAAAGAAAAGCAAAAGAAAACTGAAACCTATCTGGTTCTCAAAGGAGGTGGCTGACAAAATTAAAGCTAAAAGAACAGCATTCAAGAAATATAAAGGATCCCAAAGGGAGGAGCACAAAGAAGAATATTTGTATCAACTGAGGGAGACAAAGAAATTAATCAAGTTGGCAAAGAGTCAAGCAGAAGAGAGGATTGCCAAGGAGATAAAAAATGGTGACAAAACATTTTTCAGATACATCAGCGAAAAGTGAAAGGTCCAAAGTGGTATAGTGAAATTGAAAGGTGGTAATGATCAATGTGTAGAGAGAGACGAAGAAATGGCAGAAATATTAAACGAATACTTCAGCTCTGTGTTCACTAAAGAAGACCCTGGAGAAGGACCATCTCTAAACAACAAGAAACTGGAGGGAAGGGGAATAGATGAAAATCCTTTTACAGTAGAAAATGTGTGGGAAGAACTAAAGAACCTGAAAGTGGACAAAGCCATGGGGCCTGATGGGATTCATCCAAGGATATTGAGGGAGCTCAGAGATGTTCTGGCGGGTCCGCTGTGTGACCTGTTCAATAGATCCCTAGAAACGGGAGTGGTGCCGAGTGATTGGAGAAGAGCGGTGGTGGTCCCGCTTCACAAGAGTGGGAACAGGGAAGAGGCAGGCAACTACAGACCGGTTAGCCTCACTTCGGTGGTGGGAAAAGTAATGGAGTCACTGCTGAAAGAGAGAATAGTGAACTATCTACAGTCTGGAGAATTGATGGACCAGAGGCAGCATGGATTCACCAGGGGAAGATCCTGTCAGACAAATTTGATTGACTTTTTTGACTGGGTAACCAAGGAATTGGATCAAGGAAGAGCACTAGATGTCATCTACTTGGATTTCAGCAAAGCTTTTGATACGGTTCCGCACAGGAGACTGGTGAATAAAACGAGAAGCTTGGGAGTGAGTGCCGAGGTGGTGTCCTGGATTGCAAATTGGTTGACAGACAGAAAACAATGTGTGATGGTAAATGGAGCCTTCTCTGAAGAGAGAGCGGTTTTAAGTGGTGTACCGCAAGGATCGGTGTTGGGACTGGTCCTGTTCAATATCTTTGTGAGCGACATTGCGGACGGGATAGAAGGTAAGGTTTGTCTTTTTGCGGATGACACTAAGATCTGCAACAGAGTGGACACGCCGGAAGGAGTGGAGAGAATGAGACGGGATCTAAGGAAACTGGAAGAGTGGTCGAAGATATGGCAGCTGAGATTCAATGCCAAGAAGTGCAAGTCATGCATATGGGGAGTGGAAATCCGAATGAACTGTACTCGATGGGGGGGGGAAAGGCTGATGTGCACGGAGCAGGAGAGGGACCTTGGGGTGATAGTGTCAAATGATGTGAAGACAGCGAAACAATGCGACAAGGCGATAGCAAAAAGCCAGAAGAATGCTGGGCTGCATAGAGAGAGGAATATCGAGTAAGAAAAGGGAAGTGATTATTCCCTTGTACAGGTCCTTGGTGAGGCCTCACCTGGAGTACTGTGTTCAGTTCTGGAGACCGTATCTACAAAAAGACAAAGACAAGATGGAAGCGGTACAGAGAAGGGCGACCAGGAAGGTGGAGGATCTTCATCGGATGACGTACGAGGAGAGATTGAAGAATCTAAATATGTACACCCTGGAGGAAAGGAGGAGCAGAGGTGATATGATACAGACTTTCAGATACTTGAAAGGTTTTTAATGATCCAAAAACAACGACAAACCTCTTCCGTAGGAAAATAATCAGCAGAACCAGGGGTCACGATTTGAGGCTCCAGGGAGGAAGATTCAGAACCAATGTCAGGAAGTATTTCTTCACGGAGAGGGTGGTGGATGCCTGGAATGCCCTTCCGGAGGAAGTGGTGAAGACCAGAACTGTGAAAGACTTCAAAGGGGCGTGGGATAAACACTGCGGATCCATAAAGTCAAGAGGCCGCCAAAGAAGAGTGGGGTGACTCGCCAGAATGATGGCTATTGACACAATACCCTTATTAAATAAACATACACATGCTTACTGTGACTCCTACATCGCTCTAAGCTTCAACAACAAGAGGTAATGGAAAAAAGGATTTGCACTCACAAAGAGGGGAGTAGCTGGCTTGTTACGGCGGTTTACTACCCCAAACCAAATATGCCTGATACTTCACTTTCAATGCATATACAGCATATCTCTCTGCTTCAATGACAGGGGAGAAGAATAACTGACAGGGGAGAAGAATAACTGATACTTCACACATCCAGCAGAGCTCTCTGCTACAACGGCAAGGGAGAAGAAAAAGGGTTCGCACTCAAAAGCGGGGAGTAGCTGGCTTGTTACGGCGGTTACTACCCCCAAACCAAATGTGCCTGATACTTCACTTTCCATGCATATCCAGCATGGTTCTCTGCTTCATCGGCATGGGAGAAAGACTGATACATCACGCATTTCCAGCATAGCTCTCTGATTCAACGGCAGGGGAAAAAAAAACAAAAACAAAAACAAAAAACTGATGCTTCACGCATATCCTGCATAGCTTCAACGACAGGGGTGAAGAAAAAAAGGATTCGCAATCACAAAGCGAGGAGTAGCTGGCTTGTTACGGCGGTTACTACCCCAAACCAATGTGCCTGATACTTCACTTTCAATGCATATCCAGCATGGCTCTCTGCTTCAACGGCAGGGGAGAAGAAAAAAAAAAACCAACAAGGGCTGTACAACATAGTCTAGGTAAACAAATAAGCATGGGTGTAGCTTGCTTATCGCAGCAGTTACTGCCCCTACTACCCCCTAACTAATCAAGCTAGATATTTCACTTGGATGCAGCTCCATCACTGCTCTCTACATTAATGGTGGGGGTGGAAGGGGAATAGAACAAGGAGCTAAGAGAAACAGATAAGAATGAGAGAAAAAATGTGTGAGGCTTGCTGGGCAGACTGGATGGGCCATTCGGTCTTCTTCTGCCGTCATTTCTATGTTTCTATGTTTTTTCTTTCTGCTGAGATAAAGCTAAGTTAGAAGAAAAACAATAAAAAGGAAGGCCAAGAAAGAATTTGAAAAGAAGGCTGCCATAAAGGCAGAAACTAAGAAAAAGATTTTACAAGCAAGAAGCCTTTGGGGGAGTCATTTGGCACTCAGGGGTAGTCAAGGAGGGCGAGGCCATAGTGCACAGCTTCCCAAACTGTGGGTTGGGATCCCAAATGGGGTCACAAAACCTTACATAGAAACATAGAAATGACGGCAGAAAACGTCCAAACGGCCCATCCAATCTCCCCAGCAAGCTTTAACACTTATTTTTTTCTCATATTTATCTGTTACTCTTGGCCCTTATTAGTAACTTTTTGGTTCTATTTACCTTCCACACCCGCCATTGATGTAGACTAGAGAGCAGTGTTGGAGCTGCATCTAAGTGAAGTATCTAGCTTAATTGGTTAGGGGGTACTAACTGCCACAATAAGCAAGCTACTCCCATGCTTATTTGTTTACCCAGCCTGTGCAATTCAGTCCTTGTTAGTTGTTGTCTGAATATAAATCCTCTTTTCTTCATTCCCCTGCCAGTGAAGCAGTGAGCTACGCTGATATGTATTCCATGTGAAGTATCAGGCTTAATTGATTCGGGTAGTAACCGCCATAACAAGCAAGCCACACCTATGCTTATTTGTTTACCCAGACTATGTAATTCAGTCCTTGTTGGTTGTTGTCTGAATATACACCCTCTTTTCTTCATTCTCCCCTGCTGTTGAAGCAGCTATGCTGGATAAGTGCCACATGCACGGGGAATGAGTCAGCTTGTGGTCCCATGCTCACAGGCCCCCGCCTACTGCACAGAAGCCTGAAGACAGGTGGGGATACTTCAGTGCTTGTGAGCATGGGCCCCCAGACTAACTCTATCCCCATGCATGCTGCCTTGAGCACCAGAGCTCCAAGTCAATAGAGGGGTGCTCAACAGGAGGGAAAGAATATGAGGACCAGCTGGAGGGAGGAGATGGAAATTGAATCAATTGAGGGGGAAGGGAGGATATTGCAGGTCTGTGCATGATCTGTGGGTGGGAGATGAGGGTTGTGTCAAAACACAGGGAGGGTATGGTACTGCTCCAGCACTAGTACCAATAGAGCCTAGGGGCAGCAGAAATCCACATTTTTCACTGTTGATGAAATCCTTCCAATGAAGAAACAGAAAGACATATAAAAAGGGTGAACTTAGATAAAACTATAACCCCCTACCTTTGTGTAGGGCACAGTCACATTCCACCTCTTTTTTGTTCAGCACTCATTGGCACACTCAGGATAGATGGAATTCAGGGGAGGGTGGGGGACACAGTGTCATCGGTCCCCTTCCACCTCCCTCCAACCCCAGCAACATGATCTCTGTACCCCATTACCCCCTGAACTAAACAACAAAAATATCAAACTTTACCTATGACACTCAACCAGTGAAGCTGAGCAGCAAGTGAAATATCTGTACCTAAATCCAAACTGGCCTGTAGTATTCCTTCATTAATCAAGCATACTTTTGCAGCTATCAGAATCACTTTATACAATTCAGTGACACAGCTAAGATCACATATTGATAGACCACATCATGGGAGGTCCAAGTTGCATACATAATCATTGTCATAAAGTTTATCTGTTATTAGGACCAATGCAACCCACTGTGCAAGCCATATATGGTGCTCCCTCCCTCCCCCTCCCCCCCCCACACACACTGGGGCCGATGCAATACGGTGCGCTGAGCCCAGCGCACTGTATAACCTGCAATTGGATAAGGGGATTAGTTAGCACCTCTACAATGCGTGTCCAACACGGAGTGAAACTAATAGCGCTCATCACATGCAAATGCATGTGAACAACTCTATTAGCTATTCACTCCCTATGCAAAAACAAAATGTGCGTCTAGGACGCATATTTTAGCAATCTGAAATTAACGCCTGGCTAGAGCAGGCGTTAATTGCTGAACACTACTAAAACTAGTACAGAAAAGCAGAAAAAACTGCTTTTCTGTACTGCCTCCTACTTAATATCCTTGGGATATTAAATATAAATAGAAGGAACAACTTTTTAAATAATAATAATAAAAAAAAAGTTTTAAAAAAAAGCGCAGAAGGACATCCTTCTGAAAGGTGATTGGTCCTTTCACTGACATGTGACATTAAAGGGAGCAATCAGCAATTGGCCCCTACACTGTCACATGTCAGTGTAGGGGCCAATCAGTGTAGGGACCAATCAGCAATTGGCCTCTACACTGTCATGTGTCAGTGAAAGGACCAATCCCCTTTCAGGACAGCCTTCTGAAAGGAGATTGGTCCTTTCACTGACACGTGACAGTAAAGGGTCTAATCCGCAATAAGTAAAGGAGTGAATAAATTAATATTAAGTGCCCAACACTTTAATATTGATTTTATACACTCCATCTGGTGCCGGTAGTCAGGTTGGGAGAATGGGCACTGAATTTATCAGCGTCCATTTTCCTAACCCCTACATGTGCGCTGGTTAGGAAAACGGGATGCTGATAAATTCAGCGTCCATTTTCTTAACCGGCGGACAGCCACTGACAGCGGACCTCTCTCTGGCTTGCGCTGTCAAGGAGGCACTAAGGGCACACAATCGCCCCTAGCACCTCCTCAACAGTGCGAGCCTTAATTTAAATATTGCATTGCGCCCCCAGGAGAGGTGCCTGGGGGCACATTATGAAAGCGGGGGCACTGAATAACAGCGCCCCCGCTTTCAGCGCAGGTTTTTTTGCATCGGCCCCACTCTGGACTATGGATAACCCCTATGTTCAGGGTTGGGAGTACAACATGCAAAATTATATTCACCAATGTGATTTACCTTCGAGTTTGTTGCCTGCGTGGGGTTGAGACAATGTTCCTGTCCCCCCTCACACACACACCCGATACCATAATCCTGTGTCCTTCCCAAATAACCTCTTATTCATGGCACAACAGACCAGGTACAATAATCACAATAGAATAACACAATAACAAACCCTTTTTTTTTTACTTTGGAAGTAAACAGCAAATCTAGCCATAACAGTAAATGGGAAAAGAACAGAAATAAAGCATAGGATACCAACATCTGCCACAACACACAGAGAATAATACACTTGCAGTTTCTTATCTTAAAACAAGCAATACCGAAGCAACAACGGGGATGGCCCATTGGCAGGGCAACCAATATACTCGCACGGATTACTAAGAAATATAAACAGGTCTATCCTGTAAAGTGCGGCCGCGTTTACCCTGCTCCTAAGCCGCGTTTTACTCACTTTCCGGCCACGTTATCCCTTCCTGCGATCCCGAATCCACTTTAACCTACTCCTACCGCGTCCTAAAATCCCCGGCCAACCCCTTCCACACGCGGCATGGATATTGCATGCAAACGAGCGAATTAGCTATTCCCTAGCATCCCGTAACCCGCGCCCCGACTATCGCTATCTTTCCCTGCCGTTTGTCGCGCGTTTAACCTGCTAACTTACCGCCTACCCTGACCCTGCGGTAGAGGCAGGGGTAAGGGTAGGTGGCAAGCTTTCCCCCAGCCCTCGCTCACCTGCCCCGGCCGCGATCTTGGGTGCCGGTCTCCGGGGCAGCCCAGTCCTCTCCCTCCTCTCGAAGCAAAAAAAAGCGAAAAAAACCAAAAGCAAAAAGTAAGTCGCTTCGCCGCTGTCACTTCTCCCCTCCTCCCGGAGCAGGGCACGAAAAGCAGCCTTGCTCCGGGAGGAGGGGAGACTGACAGCGGCGAAGCAAAAAGAAAAAGCGAAAAAAACCAAAAGCAAAAGCAAAAAGTAAGTCGCTTGCCACTTCACGGCAAAGCATCCCCGATCAGACTTCTCCTGCCTAAACTTACTTTTTTTGCAGCCGTCCGGTCCATCTGAAGAAGGTATCTTCCCCTCCACGGGGAAGATGGATGCCAGCACGGGGGAAAGCGGCCCCTGTGCATTCAATTGGCTGCTCAAGACGTGACGTCACGACGTTTGGCGTCACGGCATATGACGTCACGTCTTGAGCGGCCAATTGCATGCACAGGGGCCGCTTTCCCCCGTGCTGGCATCCATCTTCCTCGGGAGGCAGAGGGGAGCCACGATACCTTCTTCAGATGGCCGGACGGCTGCAAAAAAAGTAAGTTTAGGCAGGAGAAGTCCGATCGGGGATGCTTCGCCGTGAAGCGGCGAAGCGACTTACTTTTTGCTTTTGCTTTTGGTTTTTTTTGCTTTTTTTTTTTTTGCTTCGCCGCTGTCAGTCTCCCCTCCTCCCGGAGCAAGGCTGCTTTTCGCGCCCAGCTTCGGGAGGAGGGAAGGGGGGATTGGCAGTCCCGACTTCCTGGTATCTGTCATTTCAAATGACATTTGAAATGACAGATACCAGCGTGGCGTGAAGCGTTAGGCCCGCGCACCCAGGATACTGTATAGGCGCTCTATCCAGTAAAATGGGTTGCGCGGGCCTAAGGCTTCACGGGCCCTTCTTAGATGCGGTTTACATTTACATAAAATTAGTGTTCAGGATCGAGCGGTAGGTGTGCTGCACTGTGCGTGCGGCAACCGCGGGTGCCACAGGCACTGTGCGTGCGGCAACCGCGGGTGCCACAGGCACTGTGCGTGCGGCAACCGCGGGTGCCACAGGCACTAACGCAGCTCTTCCTACCGCTCGGTACTGGATAGACCTGAAAGGTAGTGGGGAGAAAGGTAGTGAAGTAGATAAACTCTCAAAAAAATGTCTTTATCCCTGAGTTCTCAAATGGGGGGGAAAACAAAATCAAATCCACCCCAATGTCACCAATTTGTAAGGAGTGCACCCTGCTCCAAACACTAAATTGTATGAAGAAAAAAAAAATCAGGACAATGATGGAATCCCTATTGATAATGGAGCTGGCCAGATGACAAACCAAACAGATGAGCCCTGCAGTGTGTGAGAGGCCTCGCCCTCTCCTGGGGAACGTCTCCAAATAATTTACTTGTCACTAAACAGAAAGCTGGCCTGGTTTCAGTCTCTTAGAGAAGAGACCATGGTCCACCAGTATTTCTTTCCAGTTTCAGCCTTATCTCATGGACTCTACCCACCGGTAAGGGTTTATACATGACATCGGCTGAAAGGCTGAAGCAATCAAGATGAGATACTGGATTTGGGACAAAAGGGAAAGGAAAGAAACCCTCTCCCTCCTCTATTATAAAAAAGCCTTTTTGTAAAGTTTAGATTACTTAAATCACACTCTTAGGAGCGTGATCCAGCCATGCATCTCCTGGGCCTGGATCCCTCTGAAAAAGAAGTCTCTTGGTGTCCCAGCTTCTGGCTCTGCTAGCAGGCAAGAACAGCTGTCCATCTCTCTCTACTTCAGAGCGCAGACTCCTATCTCTCCCTCTCTTGATAATTAGATCTTCAGGAGAAAAAGATGGTTACAGAGCTGCCCTATTCCCTCCTCTCTCTCTGGCTCCTGTCTTCAACTGCTGCTTGTCCCCTCACACACAGCCAGAGAAAGAAAAAATGTGCCTTTTATACCTTATATGGTCTGGTTCCCAGCATTCCTTTTGCTTCCTCCTCTGCTGGCTATGTAAGTGCTGGTCTCTGGGCAGGCTAATCAGTTCAGCTCCTTTACAACTTAACACTGCAAGTGTTGGATGCTGGTTTTTGTAGAACTTTTATCTTTCACAGAAGAACACACAGGGGTTTTGAAGTATTTTTATATTTCTTCCACCCTGGCTGCAGCAGGTTGTAGACTAAGTCAAGTTGATACTCCCTTGTAGCAAGTCCAAAACACATCATTAAGACCCCTTCACAACTCACTTCTGAATCATTCCATATCAAGTGAACCAGCGGTCCATGCTCGACATCCTCCAAATTGAACAAAATTTTACTCGGATGTTCTCTAAGGTCTCAAAGCAAAACCGTACTAAATATTTCACCTGGATCTCAATTGGTTGGAGATCTAGAGGCAATTGAATGGAGATCACCTCGGACTAGCATGCTCCCTGCAACCTAAAATGGCCATTTTGTCCAGGTGCTAGAGCCCGACACCTCTCAGGGGCCTGAAATTTTGTGGATTAGTACAACCCCTGGTGGTAAGTCCCAGTGAAAAGTTTGGAACATATCGTGAGCTTACTTCCCTTTTTCTGGGCCAGCAAAGTAGGTGAAGAATGTCACTTTTGAATGCAAATTTTTGCCAATTTTCAGGTGCAAACATCTCTACTGTGTAGTTTTTTAATTCTTTTCTACATCATTTGAAAGAACATCTTTTTTTTTCTACAAAAGTCACCCTGTTTCATTTTGGACCCGATCTTGCTTTGGTCAGAATTAAGATTTATTTATTTTATTTACTTCAACGATATGCATCATTTGCATGCATGGGCGCACTATGTTAAAAAGAGCCATCTTTGGCGCCCTGCTGTGTAACACGCAAATGAGCTAGAGATGTGAAATTTTACATTGCAGCGAAGCTTGTTGTGTTTACTATGCTTGTAGCTTATGACACATCTTGCTTTGATATACTTTTATAAATGATGCCTCAAATTGGACATTTTATTCTGCCGTGTTTTTTATTGCATGCAAGCCTGAACATGCAAAAGTATCACCTTCACAAGCAACTATGGTAATGTCATGTTAGCAGTGTGTTGGGAACATGCATTGGCCTGTGACACCATTATGCTCTTTGTGTCCTGGCATCAATTTTTTCTTTGTCCCAAAGGAGGACATTGAAGCAATCAGACCTGCTCAAGATGAGAGGTTTAGCAAAAGTCATACAGTTGCTAGCACAAGGGAAAGACATCAATTCAAGCCCACTGATGCAACTCAAATTTGCATTAGCAAAATTTCAAGTGAAGTCACCTCATTCATTGCAAGTGTTCTAGAACATGAACTTGAATATTTTCCTGCCCTACAAGTACCCAGCTTCCAACCTGGTCAGTATTTAGGTTGCATCTATGATAAAGCCTGGTGGATTGGCCATATATGCGAAATCTCAACTGAGGAAGGTGACGTCTTGGTCAATTTTTTGCACCCCCAAAGTCCTGCCAGGACATTTTACTGGCCGCCCATAGAGACTCCTGTTGGGTTCCAGAAGAGCCCTTTCTAGGCCCCCACCCCTCCATGCTGCATTTGTACTGACCCTCCTGCTGCAGTGGCAGAGGCAGCGTTGGAACCGCAGTGAGGTTTCAGGTGGAATCAGAGGAGTCACCAATTGTAATTGCCCAGAGGGGGAAAGGATAGAAAAGGAATTCTCCTTCTTACTGGGTCTCCCAATGTTAGGAATAGGGGTCCGGAACCCACCCAGCAAATCTCCCACAGAAGGGAGAGAAGGCAGAACCCAAATAGAAAACAAGCTTGAATGTAAGCAGATAAAAAGTTTACAAATTCTGAGCTATGACTCAGATTTATTATCACAAGTTTAAAAAGTGAGAAAAAAGTAATAAAATATTATAAATGTGCTGTAAGTTTTAAACAGTTAACACAGCTTGGTTTTCTTTCAGTTCCTAGTTAACAAGTATTTTAAATGACGAGAACCATAAAACAATCAGATTAGTATGGTTTGAGTATTAATTGCTATACTTACTTTAGGGATGTGCAGAAGGAAAACATTTGTTTTGTTTCATTTTTCATTTCGCTGGGACCCAAATTCGTTTCATTAGTTTCATAGGGGGAAAACCAACTCGTTTATTAGTTTCATTCATTTTTCGTTTTCCCATTAAAATCAATGGGGGAAGTATTTGCAGCCTGATTTTGGCTTCAGAATTGGGGTTTTTTTTTATCAATTCTGATGAAACTTCTGGGGAGCAATCATCAGAACGAGAAAAGAGCTCCAAGGTACTTAGACTGTGGCAAAGTGGCACCAAAGTGGCATGAATAGCCTAAGGCACTGTAAAGGGGCAAAGGGGTACCAGGAGTGGCTTTAACAGAGGTACAAAGCAGCAGCGAGAGTGTCAAAAGAGAGCACTGATAACAGTTGCATGAACCATCGAAGGCAGCACGACAGGCAAAGTGGTAAGACAAGTGGCATCAACATCCTACAGCACAATGAAGGGGGAACATAGCAAGCAGAAAGGGTGTCAGAAAAAACCACAAGGTGCCGATAAAGGAACAAAGCAGCAGAAAGACTACCACCGAGGAACCATGATAACGGCAAAAACACCACAAGGAATAGAATTGTCTGGTGTATGGCAGCAAGGCAGAGTGGCAGAAAGTTGATAGGTGCAAGACAGGATGACAGAGTGGAGGTAGTCTGGTCCCTGTGGTTTTGATAGGGGCAAGACAGGCTGGCAGAGCTGAGGTAGTCTAGCAAACAACCTTCTCAGATAGAACCCAAGAAGAAAGTGCACTGTGTGCTATGCTTGCTTAAAGTAGAAATACAGTGGACCCTTGACTTACAAACTCAATTGATTCCAGAGGGCTGGTTGTAACTCAAGTTGGTTGTAAGTCAAGACTATTTTTCCATAGGAAATAATGGAAATACTCATAATGCGTTCAAAACCTCCCAAAAGCACCCCTTACCTAACCATCAGCTATATAATTGAGCGGTGACTGATGTGCCACAAATGCACAGTAGAGAGCAGCTCTCACCGACGTGCTGCGCTTGCGCGGATGAGACAGCTCTCGCTGACGTGCCGCGCCTGCGCCGCAAATGCGCAGAAGGGAGCAGCTCTGACTGCGCGGAAGAGAGCTCTGACCAACGTGCCGTGAACATCTCACCCGTTTTAATGGGCCCATGAGCAGCTGTGACTGCGCGGAATAGACAGTTCTGGCCGGCACACCTTGCCCATTTTAACGGGCTTAATGGCTTGTTTCTATAATAAAAAATGGTTGTATAATGTCTATAATTACCAGAAACACCAATAATTTCCTAGTGTATTCACCAAAGTTATGACATGTGCCTATCCTACCAGAAACAACAATTTCACCTCCTCCACCAGTTCCTTTACAATATAGTTTTTATTTAGATTTATAGTCCACAGCACTTCAAAGTAGATTATATTCAGGTACTGTAGGTATTTCCCTATCCCCAGAGGGCTTACAATCTAAGGGGTTCATTTATCAAAATGTGCTAAGGTGTTTTTGCATGCATTAAGGGCTTATTGCATGTGAAAAGCCCTGTTAATGCATGTGAACATGTCTTTAATGCATGCAATAACACCATATTGTATGGTGTGATGCAAATTTGAAAAAGAGGAGGAGTTAGGGGTGGGCTTGCCAGTCTGCAAAGTGCTATTGCACAGACTTAACTACACCTTTTTCAGTAGTGTTAAGCTGTGCAATAGCTTGTGTTACAGGGCAGTAAGGTTTTATTGCATTTTGTGATGTCTGAGAGAAAGAGAGGCTGGCCATAATGTTCTCTCCCTAGATAGGTATTTGTATCCCTAAGGGTGACCCACCTAGTAACTCGAGGTGAGGTTTAAGTATTAGTGTAGGGCGATAGGGGCCACTTTGACATTCAACATGATGTACGAACAGAACAGTGGTCTCTTGTGAAGATGTGATGACCTACAGAGTGAGGAAACTCACCCAAAGATGAGATTTGGGCAATGTTCTCTCCACCTAGCTTGATGTTACCCAAGTAGAGTCCATCATGCTAGGTTGAGAGAACCTTGCACAAATATCATCTCTGTTTCTCACTCTCTCTCTCTCTCTCTCTCATATTCATGGGGGATTGCTATTCATTTCACAGACCCATAAATAGGTCCACATTCATTGAAAACAAATGCACATCCCTACTTTCTATATCAAGAATTTAGTTATTAATGCTGCTATGAAGATAGTGAATCTTTGTGTCCCAATTCTGTCTTGCAGGACAAAATCAACACTCTAATTGCAGGTAAGTAGATAGCAAGTATTTTGTGTTGTTTCCTTTCAGAGTTGTTGGGCTCTATATGTCTACTTAATCCTTTTTTTCTTTCTCTGTCTCTTTACAACAAACTCTCCAGTCCCTGTGAGTTTTGAGGCTTTTGTACTGAATGTTCTTCACGTATGTCTCTGGTTATGACAGCTGCTATAGTGATTCTATACTCTCTTTGTAGTGTTGGAAAAGTTTCAGTCTAGCTAGACTTTGTGGCAAGTATACACTTAGCTGACTTTATTTAGGATGAATCTTCTTACCCTATGCCACTGCTAGGGGGTGTGGCTTGCTGCAAAGCTGCTAGGGACCTGGCTTGAGTGCCAAAGTGTCCCGAATGTTGCTCCCCAACTGTGTTCCTCATGCTGTATTGAGTATGTTGTCTCTGCAGCAGCCAGAAACCTAGGGATGTGAATCGTTTTTTGATGATTTAAAACAATCGTCAGATATATTTTAAATTGTCAAAAATCGTTAGAGCCGCGATACAATAACAATTCCCCCGATTTATCGTCAAAAATCGTAAATCGGGGGAGGGGGGAGGGCGGGAAAACTGGCACACCAAAACAACCCTAAAACTCACCCTGACCCTTTAAAAGAAATCCCCCCACCCTCCCAAACCCCCCCAAAATGTTTTAAACTACCTGGGGTCCAGTGGGGGCGTCCTGGCGCGATCTCCCACTCTCGGGCCACGGCTGCGTTAAGAGAAATGGCGCCGGTGGCCCTTTGCCCTTATCATATGACAGGGCAAAGGTAGCGCCGGCGCCATTTTGGTTCCTGTGACCTGACGTCACGAGTGCAGGAGATCACTCCCGGACCCCCGGTGGACCCCCAGGGACTTTTGACCAGCTTGGGGGGGGCCTCCTGACCCCCACAAGACTTGCCAAAAGTCCAGCGGGGGTTCGGGAGCGACCTTCTGCACTCGGGCCGATTTGCCAATATTCAAAATGGCGCCGGCGCTACCTTTGCCCTCACTATGTCGACATAGTGAGGGCAAAATGGCGCCGGCGCTACCTTTGCCCTCACGATTGCCCTCACGATTGCCCTCACGATTGCCAGTACGATACACATCTCTAGCAACCAGAACTCGACCAGCGAGGAGACCTATTGCAAAGGGAGCGGAGCCTGGGCTTAAATACTATGAATAGTTTGATGTCATCATCCGGGGCCATGGCTAGGTTCCCGCCACGGTCCCTACATATGGATCAGCGATGCGCGTGCGCCTAGGAAGGGGCGCAGCACAAGTGGTGGCATCTCTCCGCAGGCAACACAGAGAGGCCCGACGAGTAGTGGCATCAGGACCGGGAACGCTGGGGACTGCAGCTAGGCCGGAGGCACCGGGGGAGGCCCAAGGACGGAGCTGGCAGCCCACCGCCACCAGCGAGTAGGAACCAGATCCTGGAGTCCTTGTGGAAAGGTGAGAGGGCCGTGCCACGGGTGGACGGCATGCGTAACAACATGTGCATATGGCCAGGCTATTTTTTAACATGCACACATATGCACGCGGATATTATACGATGGCCACATACCTGGGTGTGGGCTGACGTACGTGTGCAAATGTGCACATGTGCGCCAGTTTGAAAGTTACTGTCCCTATGTTCACCACCCCAATATAACTCTTTAAAATCTCCTCCATGCTGGTTTGAGGAAGAAGTTGTAATCTGTGGCTACTGTTACTGCAATGGCTGACAGACATTGAAAGGATAATTTTCCACATATTTCTTCTGAGCCTCCCTACCTCAAATGCTATATCAGGATCCCTTGTGCTTGAGTTTTTCTATGGAAAATGCCACCATTATGGATTCACAGGGATTTTCCAAGATATTGATACCTTATCATTGCATACATTTTTGGTTTCTTATGGTACTTCTTCAACCATATCAACTTCTCCAACGGCATAGAGTTTAAATACACTTGTGACTTTACTATTCAGACCACAAATGTATTTAAACAGCACGGTTTCTGAGAAATTGCCACATCTCAGGAAGGACTCTTTGTATTGCTGCTGAGATTTCTGCAACAGACATTGCATGTTGGTCCAATAAAAGCAATCACATAAGCTACCGTAATTTGTTTCCCTAAAGTGAGGAAGCAAGTGAATGCTGCTTACAGCTCAAGAGTTTGTAGTTAAAAAAATAATAATAGGCTTGCTTGATGAAAGAAAAAGAGCTCTTCCTTCATTAAATGGGATTTACATAGAGATTTACACACGGGAACGCCTTAACAATTCCCCCATTTAACAATTTGTTGCCCAGTATTAAAAGTAGTAAGAAGCAAACCAAAGCATATCTGAGTCAGGAAGAGAGGCCTCGTCATACAAACTCTATAGCCAGGGTGCATTTGAAGGGCCTTCTGCTGCAACAAGCTTCAATGAATTGTAGTCCAGCTTAAACTTTACACATTGATTTGCACTAAATCTTCTTTAACTAACCTTTTCTAACCTTTAACTAACCTTTTCTAACCTCTCTCTACTGGCCATACAAATGGCATGAACGGGACCACTGATCAAAACTCCCACAATTAGGAGATGAATTAAGGATATTGGTAGATTGTTGCTCCTACATAAGCACACTATACAGTATCTATGTGTTTTGTGTCTGTTTCAAGGTTCTCATCTGTTTTTTGTATCCTGTCTCACCCTGGTGGGCACCAAGTATGTGTCTCAATATAATCCCACGGTGCTTTCTAAATTAGTGTGATTTAAAAGAGGGGGGAGGCAGGGCATGCAAATATATCTCCTGCATTTTCAGTGTAAATGTCCTGAGGATAGGTTTGGGAACCAGCAGTATACAGGTTTCCTTTTAGGGAGAGCTAATCAGAACAGCTTTACTTCACCAAACCCTTTTCCCCAAAATGGGACATTTTTTTAACAGGTTGATTGATTAAAACCAATGCTGACAAGCCACCCAGTTTCTGGAAAGTGGTTTTGGCTAATTTTTCTATCTGCACCTCAGTGCGTTGTGATATTTGCAGTCCTTCTTCTTCCATTTGGAATCAGCACTGCAGGTACCAAAATGCTTCCGGGGTCGGTGGTCAAAACACCAGGTCTGGCTTAAATTCTTCCTCTAGAAAGTGGATCACATGGCAGCTTCGTAAATCACCAGGCTGTACGAAAGCTGGAGACCCATGTTAAAATCCTATCTCCAAAAATTAATACATAAAAGTGAGTACAAAAACTACTACGTAAAAGAATCAAACTATCCTGCTAGCACAAAAAACAAAACAAAAACAAAAAAATCAAAAAATGAGCTAGTATATACAGTGTGCGAGTACGTCACTTAAGCTTTCACTGCAGAAGGCACTTGTGCTCTGGATGTAATCATGTATCAATAGATTTTGTTTTTCATAAAGTGCAGATATCCAAAGTCCATGCCACAAAAGTACTCATTCTGAAATTAATGGTTATGGAGTCCAAATTGCATTAATACTAAATATTAACTAAAATATAAATGACCCTCAGGCAATGGATTCACAAATCAACATCATCATTATACTGTCCCAACATTGGTGATGTTTCAGAACTCATGTGCCTGCTTCCAGCAGTGTTGAATGATAAAATCCACTTCTCAAGATGTTGCAGAACTCATAATCTCTCCTTGGATGGACGTCTCCTATAACCTCGTCACCTATTTTAGTTAACTCTTACCTCCTTACCAGCCCCTTTATGACTTTTAAAGAATTAATTATTTCTCCTTCCTGTGCACAGATGAAAATTGCAACAATAAGAAATGGAACTCGAAGTGGAAGCCAAAAAACAATAGTCCACAAAATGTCACCAAAAAGGAGGTGAGCCAAGAAGATCCACAGTTAAGCCATAAAAAAAAAAAAAAAGAAAGGCCACACATTTCACAGAGGTATGAACAAGGAAATCAAAATCATACATAAGCTTGGATTTTGTAGCGCTTTTCATTTTTGTGTTTAATGCAACACAGGCAGGCTGTTCTGATGACTCAGCTGGTACATACTTTGTACTACCATGCTGAAGGTCCCTGCATCAATCCTCAACTTGGGTTTTCTACTCCGCTGTTTAACTAGGGTTGATGTTGCGGCAACATTCACATCCCCTAGGGAGAGAGAGGCAAGGACAGATTGAAGGCTCGTGATTTCAAGATCCTAGAAGGAGCCTTGATGCATGGCCCCTAGCCCAGGGCAGCAATAGTTGAACTAAACATACATTGGGAGGGGCTGTAAAATAGGGGGAAATCCCCAGGTAGCTGTGAATGAAAGCTTATGATCCCAGCCCTGATTCTGATTGAGCTGGAAGCAGACATACAAGCAGGAGGAAACTGACAGATAAAAGAAAAATACAGCACAGGGAAAGAAAGGTGTCAATAAATGTGCTTTGTATGTTTCGCAACAGCCACTGACTGAGTTCTGATGAATTTCAGTAGGACACATTCCAGGACCATGTTGGCATAAAGTTTAAATCAGATCTGCCCACTTTAATTTTATTTTATTTATTTATTTAACGGTTTTTATATACTGACGAAAATTATTGTGCCTTCAGGTAGTCAGATTGAACCCTGCATAAAAAATGTTGAATAATGCTAAAAAAAAACCCCAAACCCAAATATGTAATAAGTTGTACATTACAATCTAACATTGTAACTTCTGGTGAAGCCTTTGCAGGAGGCAGCCATCTGCTAACGAGTTCTGCAGGATCTAATCTCCAATCTGCAAAACCAGCAAAACACAAAATAGAGGTCAACCCCTTAAAGTGTGCATGGGAACAAAGGGCCAGATTTTTAAAGGGTTACGTGCGATCTCTAGTGAGGAACCCTCATCGGTGTACCCCGCGCTGCGGACCACAACCAAGTCATCTCTCGTGAGGACCCCTCATCTGTGTATCCCATGCTGTGGACCACTACTGTATCATCTCTTCTAAGGACCCTTCAATGGTGTGCTCTGCTCCACGGACCACTACCATATCATCTCTACTGAGGAGACTCATTGTGTACTCCGCTCCACGGACCATTGCCGTATCTTCACCTCATAGGTATTTCCCTTGGGTATACCCCATCGCACTGACTCTGTGTCTTTCTCCTGCACTCCCCGCTTCATGGGCAGTGCCTCTCTATCTCTGCTGAAACCTCGCCTCCTGACGGTGAGGCTCACAGTGCTCCTCCCTGTGGGCGGTACCATCTCTCACCTCGGCCCAGTGCCCACATACCTACAAATCCTAACTCAAATTTGTTATTAAAAAAAAAACAGAGAAGAGTCAACACAACATTAAAGTCTTGCTGCAAAAAAAGTGAAACCACAGGAAGATAAATGGTATCAGACCCAGAGGGAAGAGAGGTGCATGCAACAGAAAGCATGGTGCAGGAAATCACAAAGTGGGTGGCAGTAGCCCTAGAACACAGGTAGCCAACTTCGGTCCTCAAGAGTCACAAACAAGCCAGGACTTCAGGATATCCATAATTAATAGGGATGAGATAGATTTGCATACAATGAAGACAATGCATGCAAATCTATGGCATGCATATCCATTATGAATATCCTGAAATCCAGGCCTATTTGTGGCTCTCATTGTTGGTCAACCCTGCCCTAGAAGATAAACTGCAAAAGTTGCAAGCATCATTTGATGTCCCTCACTGAAAATATGGAGACCATATTAAAAACTGATAGCAAAGGAGCAGAGAGCTTCTGGACATGAAGACTTAATAGAGAGAATGAACAACCAGGTGGCAGCCTTGCGAAAGAAAAATGTGGTTTTGTAGGGCTGCCATAAGTAGTAAAAGATCAGGACTTGAGAATTTTTGTGAAACTTAGCTGCCCAATCAATTGGGCCTCATGGAAAATAGGTGAAAAATCCTGATAGAGCACACAGACTAGAAATCAGGAGAAACCAAGAGGAAAGGCCAAGACTAGACAAGTAACGGTCACATTTCTGATCTACTCTGATAAAGTTAATTTGATGGCAGCATATAAGAAGAAAGAACATCTGAATTATGAAGGGGGAAACTGCTGATCTTCCCTAACTTTTCTACAAAGTGCAGGCATCGAAAGGAGGTCACACTATATTGCACTCAGTCCTTCCAAGAAGGGGTGAAATTTCCCTTACATTTCCCAGTGGAGTAAAACATTTATCACAGAGGATCGACGAAAGTGCTCAAGACGAAAGAGGGCATCAAACAAGCTGTGGAATCCTTGTAAACTCACAAGGGAAACAGTTTGACTGCTGAGCAAGGAAACCTGGAAAGAATTAGCATAAATTGTAAGCAAACCGTGAAACCTGAAGGTGACTGATGTCCTCAAGTATCTATGCAATTACTGAAAAGGCATGACCAGGGCCCCGAGTGGCACAGATAATTGTAGATTTACTCTGCCATGCAGATGACTTTTACTGTGGTGATATATGGAGTCACCAGAGAAAAAATATCTTGTAAGTGGCTTGTGATTTTCTTTTCCTAGTTTGCCCCAGGGAAGTGGACAGCAAAGGCATAGTTTTGAGTTTGTGAAAACATGTGGGAGAAGAAAGTGCAGCATAGGAAACGACAATGAAAACTTAAACAGTAGAGCGTAAACAATTGCAGAATACCGTATCATGACCGAGTCCCTGTGATCTTTCTTTCTTTCGCTTTTGCCTAACGTAGGAGATAGTCAGAGGGAAATTTACAAGTTTTTAGAAAAGTAAGACGAACTTCCATAACCTATGAATCAACTGTGAAAACTGAACGTGTCTACTCTCCTCATGCATCTATGCAATTGCTGGAGGAATCATGCACCGTCACAGCACAAAACGACCAGGGATTCATTCTGCTCTGTTTGTGGCTCTTGCTGTAGTTTGTGTGGCATCACCAGAGAAAAAAAAGATCTTGTATTTGACAATAAACCAAGACCTTTCTTTGCTCCCTAGAAAGTGTGAATAAACCAATGCCAGAGGGCAAAAGATGTCAGAATAACATGACAAGACTTAATCCTGTAATATTTTCTTTCTTTCGTATGCTCTTTGATTCTTGCAGCACTTGGGCTTGTTTTGCAGAGGTAATAATTCAGAATTATAAACGGGAATAGAATAGGGAAAGGAGAGGGGGACAGATAGTCACCAGACCTCCCGATGTCATGCAGATATACATATATGTTAGTATCTGCTTTAGTATTAGGAACAGTTTTATTCTGAAGGTAATTGCTTCAAGGCAGGACAGGATAAACATAACTTTAGTCAACTCATCCTGGAAGACAGAGGGCTGCAGGGCAAATTGCATGTAGCATTGATTTATGAATCCTCTGCAGTCTGGAGTCACCATTGAAGCGGGAAGGCGCTAGAAGTGCCAACAGGGCTTGAGGCATCGATGGATGTGGCTGTGGAGGAGGAGGAGCCGAATTATTCATAAGGGCATCAAGCCGGGCGTGAAGACGACGATCCATGGAGGAGGCCAATGCATCAAGGAACTGCGCTGTTGTATCTTGGATGCCAGGCCTGGGATGGCCTGGAGGGCACGTGGTTCCACCGAATCCATGGCCTTTGCAACCTGTTGCATCGGAGGTGGACTCTTGGGCTGAGGTGGGGTTGTGTTGCCGTACGGCCGTACGATTCGACTGCAGGAGGTCGTTCCGGACCCCCGCTGGACTTTTGGCAAGTCTTGTGGGGGTCAGGAGGCCCCCCCAAGCTGGCCAAAAGTCCCTGGGGGTCCAGCGGGGGTCCGGGAGCGATCTCCTACGCTCCTGCCGTCGGGGGACAAAAAAACAAAATGGCGCCGGCGCTACCTTTGCCCTGACAGGTCAAAGGTAGCGCCGGCGCCATTTCTACAATGCACAGGAGGTCTGAGAGTAAAAGATCACACCGGGACCCTTCCTCTGGACCCCAGGTAATTTAAGGCATTTTGGGGGGGGTTCGGGAGGGTGGGGGATTTATTTTAAAGGGTCGGGGTGGGTTTTAGGGTTGTTTTAGTGTGCCGGTTTTCCCGCCCTCCCCTTCCCCTCCCCCCCACTGGACCCCAGGTAATTTAAGGCATTTTGGGGGGGTTCGGGAGGGTGGGGGATTTATTTTAAAGGGTCGGGGTGGGTTTTAGGGATGTTTTAGTGTGCCGGTTTTCGATTTACACGATTTACACGATATTTAAAAAACCCAAACTGCAACGATCCGATTCCCTCCCCCTCCCAGCCGAAATCGATCGTTAAGACGATCGATCACATGATTCACATCTCTAGCAGAAAGTAGTGGCAATATAGTAGAATCTGTCTCTTGTTGCCACCACAACCACAGACATATACTCATTCACACATACACACACACATTCACCTGCCGCCGCCCCTGAAGCACAAAAATTATGTGCTCAATGGTAGGGCGTATTCACACACAGCCTGTTATCAAGTGTAGACACACTTGGTAGAGGTTTTGATTCTAGTGTTTCTTATTTAATGATACTTTTAGACATATCAGTAGACTTTGATACCATTAATCACCAGGTTTTGCTGAATAGGCTTTCTGAACTTGGGATAACAGGCATAGGTTTTTCATAGTTCAGCTCCTACCTAAAAAACTGGAATCAGCAAGTGAGCTAGAACACAGGAACATCTGCCTGCTACACACATGAAACTGGGGTTCTACAAAATTCCATCCTATCAGCAGTGCTTTTTAATATTTATCTTACCCCTTGTGTAAACTCCTTTCAGGTTTAGGTCTGAACTATAAAATATACATAGACAATATTCAGTTCCTTTTTCCAAAACTGTTATTATGGTCCTCTACTTTTGAGCTGGTTTGGATGTATATTATGGCTCAATAAACCAATAGCTAAAATATAATAAACTTGTGCTGAACTTCAATAAAATGGAGATAATTGTTCTTGCTTTCGATTTTAAAGGTCACATGATAGTTATTGCAGAATGGGTGAGGAACCTAGGGGTCATATTTGATCAACATCTATTTCAGATCTGTTTTGCAAATGCTGATTTCCTCATCAACAGACTACTGCAATTCTCTATACCTGCGCCTTTCAGCAAACTCATTGCGAGCCCTGCAGCTTATACAAAATACAACAACAAGATTATTGAAGGGGACCAAATGGTGGGAGCATATCACTCCTGTGCTGTGCTCCCTGTACTGCTTACCCATCCAATGGAGAATGGATTATAAAATCGCAATGACGATTTATAAATTAAGAAATCACACAGGCTTTCCTTGGACTAACACTATTCTACACATGGATGCGCCTCCGAGGGCATTAAGATCAGCATTGCAGGATTTGCTGGAGATTTGATCTACACATCACATTCATTTTGTGTGAAAAAAAATTGTGAATTTCCCTACTATTTAATTAGTGGGTGGAAAGCAAACAGCATCCTCAGTCTATCTTCTGCCCTCATGACTAAGGGAAAATGAGGAAAGATTCTGAAATGCTTCACTGGTTGCATGGAAGCTAAGTTGGCAGGATGCGCAATGGAACCTGCATTTGCATGGACGGACATTTAAAGAAAAGAAATTTAGGTGTATCTACATCCCCATTCAGTAATGAAGCATCAACTGAACATAAAAGAAAGTGAGTCAGAGTGGAGAACTAATAATACAGTCGCAGCTCTTTGCAATCAGAATTTTCAGGAGCTGGTGAACATTTTTACTCTCTACCACAATGTCCTTGTGGATGGGGGAGAAACAGTCAAACCACACCATGGTGCCAAGTAAGTTAAAGCATCATCTTTTAGGAAAACATTCATCACTCACCAACAAATAATTTTTTCAAGTGTTTGAAGGATTAAACAAGTGTTTTTGATGGCAGGCCCTATAACTGTTTCATTTTATTTTTTCATAGTCCATAGAGTAATAGCTGCACGCGGTCCTGTCAACATTTCCAAACCGCATCAAACAGCTCAGCACACCGAGACAGGCTCAAATTTTATCATGAAAAGTAATTCATCAGGGAAAGGATGTGAACCATGCAGAATTTTTGTTCATCTAGGCCTGCCTCCAACAAGAAAAGTTTGGAAAATGTATTTAATACACCCTCAGCAGGATAGGACCTCTTAGCACTAGGCTGGCGCATTGTTTTAATACCAGCTTAGAAGGCAGAATGGCCCCTAGTGAGTCCAACATGCAGTGCCTAAAAACTGACAAAGTGAACTCATCCTTGTAAGCTCATGCCTCAATAAATCAGATAAGGGGTAATTTTCAAAAGGATTTACTTGCTGAAAACTGGATTTTACGCACATAAGAACACAAGAACATAAGAAATTGCCATGCTGGGTCAGACCAAGGGTCCATCAAGCCCAGCATCCTGTTTCCAACAGAGGCCAAACCAGGCAAAAGAACCTGGCAATTACCCAAACACCAAGAAGATCCCATGCTACTGATGCAATTAATAGCAGTGGCTATTAACTAAGTAAACTTGACTAATAGCAGTTAATGGACTTTTCCTCCAAGAACTTATCCAAACCTTTTTTGAACCCAGCTACACTAACTGCAAGAGATGTGAATCGGAACCGGAATCGGTTCGGTTCCGGTTCCGATTCAAATCTTATAATTTTTATTGTCCAGCCCGATTGGTTTTTTTGTTTATCAGCTGCGTCCGATCCGATAAACAAAAAACCCACCCTGACCCTTTAAAACTGACCCCTTAGCCTCCCCCACCCTCCCGACCCCTCCCCCCAAAACGTTTTAAAATTACCTGGTGGTCCAGTGGGGGTGCGGGGAGCAATCTCCCGCTCTTGGGCCATCGGCTGCGCTAATAAAAATGGCGCCAATGGCCCTTTGCCCTTACCATGTGACAGGGTATCTGTGCCATTGGCTGGCCCCTGTCACATGGTAGGAGCACTGGATGGCCGGCACCATCTTTAAAAATGGCATGGGCATCGGTCGGTCCCTTGGCTTCCACTGGACCACCAAGTGATTTTAAAACATTTTAGGGGGGTTTGGGAGGGTGGGGGAAGGTAAGGGATTAGTGGTTGTTTTGGTGTGCCGGTTTTCCCGCCCTCCCCCCAAATAACTCCCATTAGTGGACACAAACCCGATTAACGATTTTTCACGATAAATCGGGGGAATTTCTATTGTATTGCACTCTTTAACGATTTTTGACGATTTAAAAAATATCGGACGATATTTTAAATCATCAAAAAACGATTCACATCCCTACTAACTGCACTAACCACATCCTCTGGCAACAAATTCCAGAGCTTAATTGTGCATTGAGTGAAAAAGAATTTTCTTTGAACAGTCTTAAATGTGCTACTTGCTAACTTCATGGAATGCCTCCTAGTCCTACTATTATCCAAAAGTATAAATAACTGATTCACATCTATTTGTTCAAGACCTCTCATGATCTTAAAGACCTCTATCATATCCCCCCTCAGCCATCTCTTCTCCAAGCTGAACAGCCCTAACCTCTTCAGCCTTTCCTCATAGGGGAGCTTTTCCATCCCCTTTATCATTTTGGTTGCCCTTCTCTGTACCTTCTCCATCGCAACTATATCTTTTTTGAGATGCGGCGACCAGAATTGTACACAGTATTCAAGGTGCGGTGTCACCATACAGCAATACAGAGGCATTATGACATTTTCCGCTTTATTAACCATTCCCTTCCTAATAATTCCTAACATTCTGTTTGCTTTTATGACTGCTGCAGCACACTGAGCCGATGAATTTAAAGTATTATCCACTATGATGCCTAGATCTTTTTCCTGGGTGGTAGCTCCTAAAATGGAGCCTAACATCGTGTAACTACAGCAAGGGTTATTTTTCACTATATGCAACCCCTTGCACTTGTCCACATTAAATTTCATCTGCCATTTGGATGCCCAATCTTCCAGTCTTGCAAGGTCCTCCTGTAATGTATCACAATATGCTTGTGATTTAACTACTCTGAATAATTTTGTATCATCCGCAAATTTGATAACCTCACTTGTCATATTCCTTTCCAGATCATTTATATATATATTGAAAAGCACAGGTCCAAGTACAGATCCCTGAGGCACTCCACTGTTTACCTTTTTCCACTGAGAAAACTGACCATTAATCCTACTCTCTGTTTCCTGTCTTTAACCAGTTTGTAATCCACGAAAGGACATTGCCTTCTATCCCATGACTTTTTAGTTTTCTTAGAAGCCTCTCATGAGGGACTTTGTCAAACGCCTTCTGAAAATCCAAGTACACTACATCTACCAGTTCACATGTTTATTAACCCCTTCAAAAATTTGAAGCAGATTTGTTAGGCAAGACTTCCCTTGGGTAAATCCATGGTGACTGTGTTCCATTAAACCATGTCTTTCTATATGCTCTATGATTTTGATCTTTAGAATAGTTTCCACTATTTTCCTGGGCACTGAAGTCAGGCTCACTGGTCTATAGTTACCCGGATCACCCCTGGAGCCCTTTTTAAATATTGGAGTTACATTGGCCACCCTCCAGTCTTCAGGTACAATGGATGATTTTAATGATAGGTTACAAATTTTAACTAATAGATCAGAAATTTCATTTTTTAGTTCCTTCAGTACCCTAGGATGCATACCATCTGGTCCAGGTGATTTGCTACTCTTTAGTTTGTCAATCTGGCCTAGTACATCTACCAGGTTCACAGTAATTTGGTTCAGTTCGTCTGACTCATCACCCTTGAATACCATCTCCGGAACTGGTATCTCCCCAACATCCTCATTAGTAAACACGGAAGCAAAGAATTCATTCAGTCTTTCTGCAATGGCCTTATCTTCCCTAAGAGCCCCTTTAACCCCTTGGGCATCTAATGGTCCACCCGACTCCCTTACAGGTTTCTTTCTTCAGATATATTTAAAAACGTTTTTATTATGAGGTTTTGCCTCTATGGCCTACTTCATTTCAAATTCTCTCTTCGCCTGTCTTATCAATGTTTTACACTTAACTTGGCAATGCTTATGTTTTATCCTATTTTCTTCAGATGGATCCTTCTTCCAATTTTTGAAGGATTATTTTTGGCTAAAATAGCCTCTTTCATCTCACCTTTTAACCATGACGGTAATTGTTTTGCCTTCCTTCCACCTTTCTTAATGCATGGAATACATCTGGACTGCGCCTCTAGGATTGTATTTTTAAACAATGTCCATGTTGAACACTATTAACCTTTGCAGCTGCACCTTTCAGTTTTTTTTTTATTTTCCTCATTTTATCAAAGTTTTCCTTTTGAAAGTTTAGTGTTAGAGGTGTAGATTTACTTATTGTCCCCCTTGCAGTTATTAGTTTAAATTTCATCATGTTATGATCACTATTGCCAAGTGGCCCCACCACCATAACCTCTCTCACCAAATCCTGGGCTCCAGTAAGAATTAAATCTAAAATAGCTCCCTCTCTTGTTGGTTCCTGAACCAATTGCTCCATGAAGCAGTCATTTATTACATCCAGGAATATGTCTCTAGCAAGTCCTGATGTTACATTTACCCAGTCAATATTGGGGTAATTGAAATCTCCCATTATTATTGCACTGCCAAATTGGTTAGCTTTTCTGATTTCTCTTAGCATTTCATCATCTGTCTGACCATTTTGTCCAGGTGGATGGTAGTCTACTCCTATCACTATACTCTTACCCAACACACATGGGATTTCTACCCATATAGTAGGGGTGTGCATTCGGATTGACCGCATTAGTAAAACGCAACTCATATTTTTTTTTTACTTAAAAAATTGATTCGACATAAACGATCGGATTTCCCACATATCGAACATAGATATGTTCGATATGTGGGAAATCGCGATTGTTGAGCCAAAATAAAAATATAAACCCCCTCACCCTCCTTAATCCCCCCCCCCCAGACTTACCACAACTCCCTGGTGATGGAGCGAGGAGTGAGGACGCCATTTCTGCAATCCTTGGCGAGAAGCATGTGACATCGGCGGCACGTCGAGTGACGCCGGCGTCACGTGATTCCCGGCTCGTTTGCGCCGGACGGCTCGTTCGGCCCAAAAAGAACTTTTGGCCAGCTTGGGGGGGCCTCCTGACCCCCCCAAGCTGGCCAAAAGTTCTTTTTGGGCCGAACGAGCCGTCCGGCGCGAACGAGCCGGGAATCACGTGACGCCGCGTCACTCGACGTGCCACCGACGTCACATGCTTCTCGCCAAGGATTGCAGAAATGACGTCCTCACTCCTCGCTCGATCACCAGGGAGTTGTGGTAAGTCTGGGGGGGGGGGGATTAAGGAGGGTGAGGGGGTTTAAATTTTTTTTTTGCACATATGTACATATACCCAACTCATTGGATTTTTTTTATGTCCATATTGGCCGCAAGTGGGACCCCCTTTCGGACATAAAAAATATGAACATAAAATTTTGCTCTGCACATCCCTACCATATAGATTCTACTGAGCATTTAGTCTCTTGTATGATCTTTATCATGTTGCACTCCAAACCCTGCCGGACATAAAGTGCCACACCCCCACCAAGTTGATCCTCCCTATCATTGCGATATAATTTGTACCCTGATATAGCTTTGTCCCATTGGTTTTCCTCCTTCCACCATGTCTCTGTTATGCCAATTATGTCAATCTCATCATTTACTGTTATACACTCTAACTCTCCCATCATACTTGTTAGACTTCTGGCATTGGCATACAGACATTTCAAAGTGTGTTTTTTGTTTGTATTAACAACCTGCTTTTCATTTATTAGGGATAATTTGGAAATCATTAGTTTTGGTGATTTTTTATAGGCACATGGACTACATTTGCTTTTATTGGAACCTCTCTGTTGGAATGCCCTAACTCTCCTGTTTCATTAGTATCCATCAAGAATACATTTCTCTGAACCATGCACTGCTGAGTGACTGTCGGCTTCCCCCCTTGTTCTAGTTTAAAAGCTGCTCTATCTCCTTTTTGAAAGTTAGTGCCAGCAGCTTGGTTCCACTCTGGTTAAGGTGGAGCCCATCCTTTCGGAAAAGTCTTCCCCGTCCCCAAAAGTTTCCCCAGTTCTTTACAAAACTGAATCTCTCTTCCCTGCACCAACATGTCATCCACGCATTGAAACTCTGGAGCTCTGCCTGCCTCTGGGGACCTGCACGTGGAACAGGAAGCATTTCACATCCTGGAGGTTCTGGATTTCAGCTTTCTATCTAAAATAATAAATTTGGCTTCCAGAACCTCTCTCCCACATTTTCCTATGTCGTTGATATCCACATGTACCACGACAGCTGGCTCCTCCCCAACACTGTCTATAATCCTATCTAGGTGAAGCGTGAGGTCTGCCACCTTTGCACCAGGCACGCAAGTTACCAGGCGGCCCTCATGACCACCAGCCACCCTGCTATCTACATTTCTAATAATTAAATCACCAACTATAATGGCCGGCCTAACCCTTCCCTCCTGGGCAGTAGCCCTGGGAGACTTGTCCTCAGTGCTAGAGGACAATACATCACATGGAGAGTAGGTCCTTGCTACAGGATCACTTCCTGCTACACCAGGGCAATATTCTCCTACTGGGAGACCTTTCTGATCCAAGGCAGCACTGGGGCTGCCAGACTGGATTTTGGACGTGGCTACTATGTCCCTAAAGGTCTCATCAATGTACCTCTCTGTCTGCCTCAGCTCCTCCAAGTTTATTTATTTCAAAACTTTTATATACCGGTATTAGTGGGGACATCATACCGGTTTACATTTGAACAGCAGATAGAAATTACAAGTCTGCTACTCTAGCCTCCAGAGATCGGACTCGTTCCCTGAGAGCCAGGAGCTCTTTGCACCGAGTGCACACATACAATCTCTCACCAGCGGGTAAAAAATCATACATGTAACACTCAATGCAAAAGACTGGAAAGCCCCTCTCTTGCTGTTGGACTGCTGCCTTCATCTCAATTTTATTGAGTTCCTAATTAAGTTTAGGATACTAAGGGAGTTGGAATTATAGTACTTTAAATTTACAGGAGTATTTACTAAGTAATCTGCTATTTAAGTTTAGGATACTAAGGGAGTTGGAATTAGAGTACTTTAAATTTACAGGTGAATTTACTAATTAATCAGCTAGTGTCCTACAAGGGGATGATTAAACTTTCAATAAGGGCTGGTACAATAGTATGATTTAGAGAAGACCCTGATTGATTTTTAATGAGAAAGTGTCTCTTGCCTAAAAATAAAGGGGTAGATTTTAAAAAACTGCACCTGCACGTACTTTTGTTTGCGCGACCGGCACAAACAAAAGTACACCGGATTTTAATCCTGGGTCGGCGCGCACAAGGCTGCACAAAATCGGCAGTCTGCGTGCGCCGAGCCGCGCAGCCTGCCTCCGTTCTCTCCGTTCCCTCCGAGGCCGCTCCGAAATCGGAGCGGCCTCGGAGGGAACTTTCCTTCCACCCTCCTGCACCTTCCCCTCCCTTCCCCTATCTAACCCACCCCCCCAGCCCTATCTAAACCCCCCCGACCTTTGTTGGACAAGTTACGCCTGCCTGAGGCAGGCGTAACTTGTGTGCACCGGGCTGGCTGCCGGCGTGCGATTCCCCGGCCCGGGAGCAGTTTCGGAGGCCACGCCCATGAAACACCCCTGGGCCGTAACCACACCCGCAGCCCCGCCCCCGAATGACATGCTGCCGCGACACGCCCCCAACACGCCCCCGACATGCCCCCCCAGGAAAGCCCCGGGACTTACACGTGTCCTGGGGCTTGAGTGCGCCGCCGAGCTTATTCAACATAGGCTCGGCGCGCGCAGGGGGAACTTGGGGCAGGTTTTCGGGGGGTACGCGTGTATGTTATGCTCATACCCCTTTGAAAATCTGCCCCAAAGGGTTGAGTGGGTGGGAAAGACAGACACTAGAATGAACTATCTCTGGCTTGCTTATTACCTCAGACACACACAAACTCTAAAGAATATATCCCTCTGTTTCACCTTTCACCAAACTTTTATAAGTCCATAGATTTCCTAAAGCTATACTTACCAATTCTCTTTAACCACCATTACATTGATCTTCATTCAGTTAATTGAAGGGTTTGAGATTCGGTCCTCTTCTACTACAAAGGGTGCAGAGCCTCTTGAAGCTGGGGCTGTGGAATTCAATCCCTGGATCGCTTGCGGTGACCTCTGGACTCCTTTCCCAGGGGATGTTGGGAGCAGTATGCAGATGAGCCTTCCGGTCCTCTTCTACTGCAAAGGGTGCGGGGCCTCTGGAAGCTGGGGCTGTGGAATTCATAATTGGGCATTCAAAAATTGCTGCAATATGTGCTGCTTTTACGTGTGTAAATCCTATTGAAAATTACTCCCTTAGTCTATAACAGGGGTAGGCAGTTCCTGAACTGGATTGCCGCAAATAGGTCTGGATTCCAGGATATCCATAATGATTATGCATGAGATATATTTGCATGCACTGCCTCCATAGTAAGCAAATCTGCATATTCATTTTGGATATCTAAAACACTTCCCTTGTCTGTGGCACTCCAAGACCAGAATTGCTTATCCCTGGTCCTATGCCACCAGCCTCTTTGTTGTTTATGCAGTGCCTTCTGCTCCTTGGAAGTTCCAAGTGCCAACTATTAGTTATGCCCAACCCCACTTACCTCCTTTGATATGGCAGCAAACCATAGAGTTGTTCATATGGGAAGTTAACTTAATTTCAATCTAAGACAGCAGCACTAGTTACTTTTCTTGCAAGCCAACATGGCCAGCCCGATGGCTGAATAGCAGTAATGTGCCCTGCCAAGTGGAAGATCTGGCATTGTTTCCTGGGTAGGATTTGCTGTTTCCTGGGCCAACTGAGGCTGGGGATGCTGCAGAGGTAGGCAGCATTCACACTTCTCAACTCCTGGGATGGGGAGATATTGAAGAGTAGAAAATTTATGGGATGCACACACATGCACCGGATTTTATAATCCACGCGCATATGTGCGGGTAGCGTGCGCAAGGGGGGGGGGGACACTTTTGCAATTTTCGCATAGCGACGCATTCCAGCCTTCCCCAGTTCCCTCCCAGTCCGCTCCCGAGCTGAAGTAAGTTGCGCACGCTGGCCAGCTGCCAGCATGCAAATCTTCAGGACAGTGAACAATGGTGCTGGCCTGGCTGGCTCCCCGCCCTGCCCAGAACATGCCCCCAGCCCGCCCCTTCGAAGAGGCCCGGCAGTTATTCGCGTACTAGCGTTTACTCACATTGCCGGGCCTCTTTGAAAATTCGCCCAGCGTGCTCAAGGCCCAGCCACGCACGTAAACGCCAGATTTTATGCACATAGGGCTTTGAAAACCCGCTCTTAAGCATTACATGTACGTAGTACTTCGACCAAGTTTGATGCACTCTCTACCTAGCTGCTACCAAGCTAGGTAGAGAATACATTGTACAAATCTCATCTTTGTGTACCTTTCCTCACTCTAAATCACATCAAATCTTCACTGATGTGTACTGTGCTGTTCATACCTCTGACTGTGCCTGTAACCCCCCCCCCCCCCCCCCCCCCAAACCATCTAGGTGGTACAGTAGTATAAAAAGATGACTAATATGTGTGCCTCTCTAGAGAGGCTCTCTCTCTCTCTGCTCTACTCTACCCTACCCTACCCTATTCTCCCTCTCCTGCCCAGAACAGGATTTGCACTAAATATGGCATAAAACCATGAAAAAATGTGTAGTTATTTCCGGCTTTAAAACATGCGATAAGATAGTTATGCTATCACATGCAATGTTAAGCACCCCTCATTTTCATAAACTTCTCCCTCTTGACTAAATATTCAAAATTAAGTTAAGGCCCTAACGCATTTTGATGAATGACGCTCTGTTTGGCTGAAATTAGGGACCTGACTTAGGATTCTAACAAGTTCCTTACATTTAGGAGCTTAGCTTTTTCTGAATATCAGTCTCAAATTCATTAAGACTTTTCTCCCATTCTCTGTTTATGGAAAAAAAACGATGATTGATTCAAGCCTTTAATGGTCACAACCTCTTAAAGCAGTTGACCCTGTCCTCTGTATGTCAAACACAATACCTTTGTAATCAAAGGAAGGATGTGATACAATTGCATTCAGTACAAACCTGTCGTTTTCAGGGTTTACATTGAATCTACATCCTTCATCTTGGTGAGAAAGAAAATCAAAGAATTTACTGTAGCTTAGGCATTTTATTACCACATGCGATAATTTGGGTTTTACATGGTTCTCACGAAACAGAGGGCATGTTATCTCACTCTTCATCAGCACTGCATTCGTGCCTCATGGGTTCTGCATTTTGCTGGTGCCTTGGGCATTTGCAACTCATTTTAGCTCAGTGTATTTGAGACTCTTGCAAAATTAGCAGATTGCCAGCAAAATTCCTGAAAAATCTCCAGCATAACATTCAAGTGGACTAACACAGAAACCACACTGCTTTATCCATCATAGTGCTGAAAGCATCTGAAGGAAACGGCATGGAAATATTTAACCAATCATAACAGAAATGAGGATGGGAGAAGTTTGAAAAGTGTTTGTGAATCATGGGTTTACAGAGTATTCTTTTTAGACTGGACTCAGTTCAGAGGTTGTTTTAAATGGTCTCCTCCATATCCTGTAGCAATAATAACATAATAACAGCAGTACAGAGAACATTAAGGCCCATATACCTGTCAATGGTGGGCTGAGTGCCTACAGACTGTGTGAAGCATGATTGGCTGTGGTGCACTGTGACCTGAGCAGCATACACTTGGAATGTGAAGAGGAAATGGGTGGAGGAGCAGTTACACATAATACAGTTTCAGTTTCCCCTCTCTGAATGGGAGCTGGTCCCAGCCCTCTAACTGTTCATGATGAGATCATAAAACAATAATCAAGGTCAGGAGTAAGCATTTATGATGGAGCAGTGCACTTTGACCCATGCACATTCCCTCTGAAAGAAGCCTGTTTGTAATATGATGTGTGTGTGAGGGGGGCTACAGAAGTTGCTGTACAATCTTCCATTACCATACTGGCTTCCCTTAAAAGGTTAAGTAATACATTTTACAGCTCTTATAATAATCGTTCTTGGGTTGATTCACCCCTGCAGCTCTGGGCAACCTTTTGGCTGAATAGCAGCCAAAGTGCAGGATTTTTCCAAATATCTAATTATAAAAGAGGATATTTGGCCACTAGTCGGGCATTTTTGAGACTTTGAAAAACATATCTGAAGGAGGTGGAGCCTGCCTATACTCTCCAAGGTCCATACTCAGAAAGCCGGCGAGTGGGCAAGTTCACCAGCTAAAGTTAGCCAGATAACTTGTCCTTAATATTTAGTGGGATAAACGTCTCGCGGAATAGGCTCACTTAAAGTTATCTGGCTAAATATATCAGGTAACTTGAAACCTAACTGGCCAACTTTTGAATATGGCCAGTTAGGTCTAAAGTTCTAGCTACTACTACTTCAAAAGATATCCGGTTAAGTGACACTCATTTGCTTAAAAAAAAAAAAAAAAAACTGTCTGGGGCTGAACAGTTATGCCAACAGTTATATCTCAAAATGGTGGCGCGATTTAAATACTGAGTGGGTGGGAGGGCTTTGGGGCATAAGGGAGTGTGGGAGTGGCAAGGAGACAGTATTTATTTTAGGTGTTTATCACGGAGTGAGGGGAAGGGCTGGAGGGTTGGCTCCCATTATTTCTTTAATGCTTACATTTGGAGGGGTTTTGGAGTGGGGGGTCATGGCCAGCATTGGGTTTTGACATTTGTTCTGGTGGGTTGGGAATGGGGCAAGGAGGCACACAGTGATTATTATTAATTTTTTTTTTTTTTAGCAAAGGAGTGCCGGATATCTTTTGAAGCTCCTCGCACATGCTTTCTTTTACTCTATCCCATGACATCAGAATACAAGGCAAAAACTGGCTTAAAAGTTGAATAAAGTCCCTTCTCAGTCCTGCTTCTCAATACGTTTAAAGAGACAGTCCCACTATTTTCATAGCCCAGCTCAGTCTTTGTCTCTTGCCAGCAACTTTCACTGTCTATACCTACAGCACAAGCATCATCCTACTCCCTGCAAAAGCTAACGTTTGCTCGCATTCAATCTCACAAGCACACACTATTGGGACCTACTCCTCCACACAGACCTTCACACCCAGCTTTCACACATACACACATGCATCAATAATAAGCCTAATAAAAACTGCGAAGGGCATCCAAAGTACAAAACAATGAAACATCTCCAGTTTCCAACTCCAGGGAGACTTCTTTTCTTGCCAACTGCACAGGAGAAGCAAGCAGAAGCATGTCTGAATGAGGCTGAAAAAAAAGAAAAAAGAACATTCAGTCAAAATGCTTCCCAGTCACGTTATTAAGCAGCAGGAGCAAAGCTGGAAAGAAGGCGGCCCCTCCAGTAGAGGGCATCCCTTCCGTTCCAGGGCAACCCCCGTGGAAAGCATTAATACATAGATGCCCTGTTCACATATCTCAGCTGCAACATTCTAAACCACTGGAGAAGCAGTAGCATGTTCAGAGCAGTCAGGGGAAAAGTAAAGAAACAAGTTACAATAAGAAGGAAGAATGAGGGATTCAAAATGCAAGATGCAGAGAGGACATACAGTGTAACTCAGAAAGATAAGGGCATGCACATGCCACACACAACTTAGCAAAGACAGAAACAACTAGGGATGTGCAGAGGGATGCCATACGTTGTATTCGGGATTCGTAGTCGTCGGGGGGCAGATACATTGCATTCGGCAAGGGACCCCTCGATACGTTTATATGTTAATTCTTATTCGTTTCCCAGCTAAAATTAAATGGATGGCACCGGCCATCCATTGCTCCTACATGTGACAGGGGCTGATCAATGGCACCGGTAGCCCCTGTGACATAGTAGGTCAAAGTCTATCGGTGCCATTTTGAAACCGGCAGCCGAGGGTGTGAGTGCAGGAGATGGCTCCCGGACCCCCCGCTGGACCACCAGGGAGTTTTGGTAAGTCTTGGGGGGGTCAGGAGGGTGGGGGGTTTGTTTAAATTGGCTCCTTTAGATGGCCGAATAATTCGGCGAAGATTTGTTGTATTTGTGGGGAATTGCGATACGTTTCACTTCCCCACAAATACAACGAATATGGCCCTATACGTTGCGGACTGCCAATTCGTAGGGAACGAATGCACACCCCTAGAAACAACAGAAGATGTTTCTCCATTGCAAACAACACACAGAAAGGAAAGAACACATACACACAAGCAGAACAGAGAGGGGACACCAGGAAGACGCAGGATCCTAAAAAGTGCATGGCTACAGGGGCAGAGTTAGGGCGGGGAAACAAAGTTAGGAGATGAGCACTGATTTTCAGAACTAATCATTTAATTTAGGGGCCTATATCTAGACAAATGAATATCAGGCCTAAATTTATGCCTTTAAGTTTTAGGATCAGAAATTTATGTGAATTTTCAGCTGAAAACTTAGAATCCCAAGGTGGGCTAAAAATAAGTGGTCAGCTTTATTTGAATGTCAGCCTCCCTGTAGGTGGTTGTTACTGAACTCAAATTCTCCATGAAGAGTTTCACTATTTATATCACCTGCATCAGCTGTAACCCAAGAGGGTGATCCATACCAATCTTGGCTTCCACAGACAGCTCACATAGAGGTGCTTCACTAACTTCTGAATTATCAGATAGGTGGAATTTCACCTGGTGCCTATATTCTGAACAAGCTGGTGAACAGTGCCCTGATTGCTGCCTGCGTCTCACGGAGCTGCTGCCCAAACTTCCTGCTTTGGTTAAAATGCCCCACTATATTCCTGCACCTCTCTATCAGGTTCTATAGAACACAGTGCCACTTTCCTTGCCCTCTAGCCCCCTGGCCTATCTTAACCCTAACCCTAACGTTAACCCTAACCCTAACATTAACCATAACCATAACATTAACCATAACCCTAATGTTAACCCTAATCCTAACCCTAACATTAACCCTAACCCCTAACCCCTAACCCTAACAATAACCCTAACATTAACCCTAACCCCTAACACTAACATTAACCCTAACATTAACATTAACCCTAACCCTAATATTAACCCTAACCCTAGGTGCAACAAGTGTGCAATGCATTGGATTGTCAGGTAGCTCCCTCCCATTGCCCACTGCCTTGATTATATTGCTGTCACTGTCTGTTACAAAAGACCCAGCAAGGTTATGTGCTTTTGGCCTAGCCACCGCTAAGACATGGGCCAATGTATGGCTCTTGTCTATCACCTGGGTGTGAAGCACAGCCCAACTGTACCCTGGTAGGGATGGATTAAGGCAGAACGCACCCATAGGCAATGGGTGGAGGGGAGTAGCATTGGGGACAACCCCTCCAGCTCAAATCCTTCTCCCCTCCCTCATCACCTACAAGTTGTGGAGCTTCTTTTCTCCTTTAGGCACCAGAAGATGAAGTAAAAAGTAGTATGGGGCCTTCAGCAGCCCTGGTGTGCTGACTGACCCTGGGGCGCCCCACCCCTTGCATAGGTTGCCATGGTAACAGAAAGCCCTTAGAGGAGGAGAGGCATGGTGCCACAGGGTCAGTCAGCACACCAGAGCTGCTGAAGGCCCCGTGCTGATTTATACTTTGTTTTCCAGCGCCTAGAGGAGAGAAGTAATGCCACGGCAGCAGGCATGGCAACAGTGGCAATACTCCAGTGCCCATAAATATTTGGCGCTGAAGGCAGTTGCCTATTCCTAAATCTGGGCCTGCCTTCTGGTTTTCTCGCCCAAAAAGGGGGAAGGCATGGATAGCATTCTGACTAGTTCAGATGTCACTCATAAAATGGATGCTACTCCCCTCTGCCTTGAATAGCTGTGCCTGCATTTGGGCATGGCTCCAAGTGTACAGGGTAGAGATCACCCACCTACTAACTATTGTCCTGAATGGAACTTTGTAACTTGGGGCTAAGACATAGAACAGCTGCTTAAATCCTACATTCTTAACTACCTACAGGTGCCGGTTGTCTGATGCAATCATTTCACTGATGGTTTGTGTCACCACCTTTGATACTGCCTGGCTCTTGCCCTTGTGCAGTGATGGAAAACACCACCCCATTTGCTCCATGGTGGTTTCCCGTTGATGTGGGTATGGGGGGGCTGTTGGCCTGCCACTTCACTGGGGGAAGAGAGATCAGGGGATCAGCTTGGGCGGCAGACTTCCCATTTCCTATGGACATACACTCATAGCAGACCAGTCACTTTTGTCACAAAAAAGAATAGAACAGTCCAGCAAGTGAATTGATGATGCTTGCTAAGTGACTAAGAAAATAATCAACGATAGTACAAGAGTCACACACACACACAAGAATTAGTGTACCACTCTGTCACACTCTTTTACAGACAGAAAGCAGGAGGCTGCCTCTAAGTCACTGCAGTGCACAAAGATTACAAGAGATAGTAGTAGTCCATATCTTTCCTGCAGCCCCTGGCACAATGTTGGCTGCAGTGCTAGTCCTACCTTGAGGATATACACTGTAATCTTCTTACAGAGATTACAGACTTTTTCCTGCTACTAGATAATAGGGACCAACAAACCATAGCTAACCAGAGTGTCAGTGACTCTAAAAGCACACTTTGCTTTCTCCTGTAAATTACATTTATTTTCTTTCACTCTAGGTTTGGAAGCAAAGAGCTTGAGAATTTCTGTCTTCCTGCCCTATGATCCAAAGACTAATGACTGAACAAAATGGTCTCAAAGTGCTTTTAGTTTCACTTAACAGAAATAATGAAGTCAATCCATGCAGCCGTCAGCTGGGATAGGCTAGTTGAAAAAGTGCTGAAACATGATTGATCCTGCTCCTTCCTTGTCTCATCCAACACAGGTTCCACTCTGGCTTGAAATAGAAAAAAAAATGCATTATTTGCTTCTCCCATGTAGCACATGAGATTTTTCAGAGGACCATGCCCATTCAGTTTGGAGTTAGCTGGCTAGATCCTTGAATTTGAAAATTGTCCCCAACTGACTGATATTTAGCTGCCGTTATAGAGGGGGTAAAATAAATGTATAAAATTGATGCTTCAAATATATATATGTGTAGTTTCTTCTCCATAACCGAGCTGGAAAAATAGCAGGCAAAATATGTAGGTACTTTTGTGTCCATGTAACTTGAGTCTCCTTTCCTCTAGAAACTTGGGCCAGAGTCTCTCTGGACTTTGCTTGTGACTGGACCAAAGAGTTTCCAGTTGTGTGGTTTTTTTAATTCCAAGGTAAGAGACATGAGTTAACTTCCACCTCTAACCCTGAGAAGTTAAAACTAAAGTTCATTTTAGTTTTCATGCATATTTTTTTTACTTTATTTCTGATTTCATTGCACATTTTAACTATTGTGCATGCTGCATCTCATTACCTTATAATATCAGAGGTAAAGTAAAAATTTACTGCAGTAATTAAAAACTCAGCTCTAAAAACAACTACCACTGAATTTTACTGCAGTTTTATTACATCATGTCAAAACTAAGGAAGAACAATCAACCAATTTGCTGCAGCGGCAGGGCTTTGATATGCTCTCAAATATATAAATGGGGAGATGGTGAGTTTCCTAGCACGGGCAGCAGGATAACTTGGCTATAAGGTCCAGCTAAGGATATAACGTAGTAGAAGCAATCTCTTGCAAGATATCAAGAATATACGACTGACAGCTGGGAAATATCCTTAGCTGGAACAAAGTAGTGGTCCATATTTTTCTTAAGTCCTGGCACAATTATTAAATTACATTGTGTGGGAAATGGAATACAGTATATGGCATATCTCCATTGTACTGGTTGATGATTGTAGTTAATTCTTGTTTCACCAGCTCATAAAATCTATAATATTAGAGACAAGTAACTTGTATATCACAAGCATCTGTAAGCTTTATTAGTTTAGGGGCACACTGGGATCCATACTAAAGTGTGGCCTCGTAGAAAGGCTATGAATTTAGAGAAGGCAGAGGAACATACCATCTATGCCACCGCAACCCCATGTGTAGCTACTGCTGCAATTGTTGTTTCCCATGTCTATAAAAGACAGAGACTGCTATAGGAGTGGTGTATTTTTAAGTTGAAGGGGAGAGGAGTGTTTTTTTAGTTCCCTTTTTCCTGGCAAAATCCTAGGCCCAATTCCTGCAAAAAGGCCTTAATCTTACTGCCTTTTTGCAGGAATCTCAGTTATAAATTTCCTCTAGGGTTACTTTGTTGGTGCGTTTTGTTCTTGAACAAGATAAAAATTAGATTTTAAAGATGTTCTATCATGATAAACAGAGCATGTTCTTGGGTCATAGAATAATCATGTTTCATGAAGTATCTTAGCCTACCTATGCAAGGCACAAATTAATTGTTTCTGAGTAGACAGCATGACGTGATTTTGATAGGAGCATCCTTTGTGTTTAGATTTCCTTGTAAATGTAAAATAAAATACAATTAATTTTTGTATTGTCTATATTTAAGGTTGATAAATGTGATTGTATTGTTGTGTTGGTTTTATTTTTGTTATTAAGTTTTGATAATTATGATTGTATTTTATATTATTTTGTGTTACCACTATCTATCAAGCGGGATATCAAGTTTTAATAAATGAAATGAAATGAAAAAGGTAAGAAATATGTGTTTTATGAACCCAATCAGTTAAATTTGTTTTACAGGCCAGGGCTAAGTCCAATATGGAAGTTGGACTATTTTAAATTAATAGTCTTGAAGGATTTATATTACCTTTTTTGCTTTAATTATTTGAATTTGATTTGGGTCTCTCCATTTGAGGTTTAATAATATGGGAATGAGAGGATGTTTTAAAATTTTCTGATGATAATTTCTTATTTTTTGTTTTATATTTTTTTTTCCCTCTGATACCATGCTATTTCTTACAGAAATTATTGTTTTTGTATTTGTGGACATTTAGAAATAAAGAATTTTTTAGAAAGAAAAGGCGAGGAGTGTTTTTTTTTTTTCCAGTTCCTTTTCATCATGGAGAAATCCTAGGCCCAATTCAATGGGACATGGATTTGTGGAGGTAAATTTAGCTTTTGAGGTTAGGGAAGATTATTTATGTTGAACCTTCAGGTGAAAGGAAATGTGTCCTTCCTTTCACTTTCTTGTCCGGGAAATTGCTTATCTCCCATCTGATTCACTCAGCCCTGAAGAGTCAGTGCCCATATGGCAAAAATCTTGGAGTAGGTGAGAATACTCCTCCAGTATCTAGAAGGTGGAAAAGAGGAGAGGATGTGGCACTCACAAGGTGCTTGTTCACAGCATAAACCCTGCTGATGTAAAGCAGAGGGTCAAGGAGGTATCTTGCCAGTTTAAAAGAGAGAATCTGAGGCGTGGAAGTGAAGAAAAGGATCCAGCCAGAGTTACAACATTACTCAGGGACCATTTACAATGAACTCTAAATTGGAGGGCATGCCCATTGTACAGAATCCCGACAGTCCTTAAATTCAGTTTCAAATAGCGAGCGGAGGGAGACCCAAGTAACAGAAATGAAGGAGAACACAGTTGCTGATTCAAGGATTTATTTCTGGATTGTGGTCTTCTGAAAGGTAAAGTGCATTCTGTGTCAGATCCATTTCATTGAATAAGTGCTTCAGGTCCATATTTAGCTACTGAGTGGCTCGGCAAATTAGCCAGATAAACTCAATTGGCTGCTCCAATGTATGGAGTAAGTTATAAACCAAGGAACTATAGCACTATATAATATTTAGAGGGATTTTACTGTTATAACATCCAAACGAAAAAAAATATCACCTCTTGATGAAAAATATCTTTTTAGAATCACTCGAGGACTTCAACAAAACTATTCTTGAAGGACCCTATGAATCTATTCTTGAATGACCCTATGAATCTTAAAATATTCTCTTAGTTCAGGGTTACATTTGCAAATATCATAAATGTATCAACAATATTTTTATGCAATTTGAATTGTAAACCGAGGTGATGTTTCGACTAACATCGGTATAGAAGACTTTTTAAATACATAAATAAATAAAATCTTAAACCTTTTGTTTCAAAACAAATTTTCATGAAAAATTATAATGACCAAAAAAATTTTTTTAGGATATTAGGAACGTTTCATACATTTTGTTTCTACAACACCATCCAGGTGTTTATTGAACATCTTTAAACATCAACGTTCCCTCCTCCATCCATAATATTTTTTAAGCGTGAAAAAGTGCAAGAAATGTGTAAATCATGCTTCAAAAAACATTTTTTTTTAAAAAGTACTAAATGCACTTTAAACATAATGAAACTTCTCTAATGACGTTGGTAGACTATCACTGTGTGAATGATCAACGTTTGCTTGTATGGTATTTCAAAAGTCTCGAAGAAACAATGTCTTAACTTGTCTATTAATTTTTCATTCGTAATGCAAGTGATAATCACTTATCTGTAGATGTTCAAACGTCCAAGTAAACACAGTCCTGACTTAGCTGTTGATGTTTAAATAGCCCGATGAGGCCTTGTTTCAAATCCCGAAGGGATTTTTTCTCAAGAGATGTAGAACTAATATTATCAATGGTCAGGATGTTTGTCCAATTTTAAATCACATCGATGTTAATGTAAATCGAAACTGTACAAAAATGAAAAATATCATTTTTGCGACCTTTTCTCAAACAATAGCCACCGCGTCCTATATTATCCAACCATATGTCTACTGTTTATTTTAGTAAACTAATCTTCTGATGTAACACCTTCTAAAATCGCATGAAAAAATGTACCTGAGTACTCCATCGAGTTTTCCCAATTTACTTTCCAAAAGACTAAAGTCTTGTGCCGCATTGTAATTGTAAATCTTTTGCTTTTCAAGCGAGAAACTCTCTGCTGTAGCCTTCAAACTCGCGGACCTAGATCCTGCTGCTGAACGCTACCTATTAACTGCTAGTTTTAAAGCCTTTGCTTGAATCACGCTTAAAAAATATTATGGATGGAGGAGGGAACATTGATGTTTAAAGACGTTCAATAAACACCTGGATGGTGTTGTAGAAACATAGGGGCAGATTTTAAAAGGTTGCGCGAGCGCGTACTTTTGTTCGCACAGCAGGCGCGAACAAAAGTACGCCTGATTTTATAAGATACGCGCATAGCCGTGTGTATCTTATAAAATCTGGGTTCGGCGCGCGCAAGGCTGCGGAAAATCGGCAGCCTGCGCGCGCCGAGCCACGCAGCCTGCCTCCGTTCCCTCCGAGGCCGCTCCGATTTCGGAGCGGCCTCGGAGGGAACTTTCCTTCGCCCTCCCCGCACCTTCCCCTCCCTTCCCCTACCTAACCCACCCCCCCCCCGGCCCTATCTAACCCCCCCTTACCTTTGCGTGCGTCGGTCAGCAGCCCCGCTCCGTCCTCTGGTCCCGGGGGCTGGTCCGGAGGTCTCGACCACGCCCCCGGGCTGGCACCACGCCCCCTGGCCCGCCCCCGAAACGCCACGGCCCGCCCCCGAAACGCCGCCAGTAGGCCCCGCCACCGACACGCCACCGACACGCCACCAACACGCCCCCTTACAAAAGCCCCGGGACTTACGCGCGTCCCGGGGCTTTACGCGTGCCAGCGGCCTATGCAAAATAGGCGCGCCAGTGCGCGAGGACCCTGCGCGCGTAAATACTTCCGTATTTACGCGCGCAGGCCTTTGAAAATCTGCCCCATAATGTATGAAACGTTCCTACCATCCTAAAAAAAATTTTTTGATCATTATAATTTTTCATGAAAATTTGTTTTGAAGCAAAAGGTTTGAACTGAATCTAAACAACATATAGCACTTAAAGTAAGAGAAGGTTTTGGTAAATTAATGATATTAAAACGTCTTAAACCATTATTAAGTAAAAATTTCAGAACTATTCTACAGTCCATAATTTTTGCAAGTACTGACTACTGCAATTCTGTGTTATTTGGCTTACCATCCTGTACTATTAGACCACTACAAATCTTACAGGATGCAGTGGCAAGAGTATTAAAAGGTAGCAGAAAAAAGGATCATATTACACCAATATTAGCGGAACTACATTGGCTTCCAATTGAATACCGTATACAGTATAAAATACTCAGTACACTGCACAAATTAGTATATGATGAGCATTTAGTCTGGCTCAATACAATAATTCATCTCCATACAGCCCAAAGGAATTTGAGATCAGCAAATAAAGGCCTATTACTGATACCATCGGTGAAAACAGCACATCTTACTCAGGTTAGAGACAGAGCAATTTCACTCACAGGGTCAAAAATCTGGAATGCCATGCTCCTGAAACTCAGACTACAACATGGCCTCAGGCAATTTAAGGATTAAAATATTCTCTTAGTTCAGGATTACATTTGCAAATATCATAAATGTATCAACAATATATTTATGTCATTTGAATTGTTTATGCCTGAAATGGCACAAACCCCATACTAAAATTTCATTATGAGATAGCATTCTATGGAATTTAAGAATCTGATGATTGATTGCAGCTGTGCTTGTCTCGTTTATGTTTGTATTATTTTAAGATTTTTATATCAATGTTTGCACTGTTGGCATGATTTTAGTATTTTATTCTATAATTATTGATAATATTTTATGAATATTTTCTTAGTTGTATTTGCCTTGTCTATGTTTGAATTATTTTAATAATTTTTTTTATGTTAACGCTTGCTTTGTTGGTATGATTTTAATATTTCTTATTCTTCATATTTTACGAATATTCATTTGGAAGTCACTCAGGGCTTTGGATGATATGACATCAACTTTCAAAATAAAATAAATAAATGAATGTGTTGTGTTCAGATCTGGGTCTGAGCCCCCCGAAAAGAGTAAAAGAAATGTGGCTCCAGGCCAGCTCCCCGCCATCAGTTCGATCCCTCCTCCAACCTCCCAACCTGCCATATGCCTCACATAAAGCCAGCAGCAGTACCCAAACTTACCTGCTCCTAGCTCAGTATATGAAAGTACTGTTGTCAGAGCAATTATTAGCTAGCTACTAGTAACATAGTGTCACTCTGGCAGCAATGCAACACTACGCTAGACTAACTATGGCCTAGATTTTCTAAAATTGCAGGGCTTTGGAAATCGCACGGTAACAGGGGGCGGGAGGGACGAAGTGGGGGGCAGGCCTGCGAAAGCCCGTGGTACTATTGGGCACGCTACTGGCAGTAATAAGGGGTCTTACCTTATCACCGCCAGCGAAGTTTCTGCAGCGTCCGCCCCGACGTCACCCCAACTCCTCCTCTTCCAGTGCCGACACCAACCTGACTCCGCCCCAATCTAGCTATCAGATAGGGTTAGAAAATAACCCCCTATGCTGGCTCTCTTTACTTCAATCAGCATAGCTAGCAAGCAGCGTAGCATCAGATCAACAAAAGACGCCAAGCCAGGAACAGGTAAAGAGAATTCCTGCTGCCATTGTTTGGAGTTTTGGGAGTTCTAGGGGGTTAGAGGAAGGATTGAGGATCAGAGAAGAGATAGGGTGGAGTTGGCTGATGGCCCAAAGATATGTTTCTTATGTACAGAACAGGGGGAGTGTGAGGCCGAAAACCAACAGGCAAATTGTTTGTTAGAGTAGCAGACAGGAGAGGCGGCAACATAAATGACACGAAATGAAACATGAGGACAACAACAAAAATAAAACAGCACAAACACAATAACACAAAATTTAAAAAATATTCCTGTATATCCCTAATGTTAATGCATTCAGAACCTGAGAAACAAAGTCAGTAGCTTCAATTGTTTCTAGCACTGGCAGGGGGTATGTACAGTTGATTCCTATCACTGGGAGAGTGAGGGTAAAGCCAGATCACAACTGAAACCTACAGTACTGTAGTAGGTATGAAAAATGAGCAGACTAGATGCCTTTGAAGTCTTTCTTTGCCAGGATCTTATTTGTTTGTGTAAGCTGCAATAAGTTTTTTAGTATTAAATTAATAGTACTTTTCACAGCCAACATCTTTCTTCAAGGACTGGATGTTCAGTCATGTTAGTGTCCTATGGTCATTTTTCTTTCAAGTGATCTGTATCATTAAAAAAAAAAAAAGAAGCAAAACATCACCTATAGATTTTCATCAATCAAGAATAAAGCGTGGCACACTTCAGCACAAAGTCACACAACACATCCATACCCTCTGCTTACAAGTGAAGAACCATATAGGCATGAACTCTTGTTAAATTGATTCAAATTTCTTTTTAAAAAGCATTTGCAGATGCTGTGGTTGGGAACGCTGGATGCATGCATGCTGCCTCTCTGTGCTTTTCTTTACATTCCTTTCCAAATCATTAGCTGAAGGCGAAAACGGAAAGCTCGTACTGCATTTCCACTTTGAAATAAGCGTGGAGATGATGCAGGGGGCTCCTGAGCAAGGTAAGCTGCTGGGCACTGCCCGGTCTGAAGCGTCAGCTCTAGACTAGTCGTGCACGCACTCGGCCAAACATCCTACAGCCTCTGGCTACGGCATGGAGCAGCAACATTCCCCTCTCCGAGTCTCCCCCCGTCCCAAACTCAGCCCCAACTCGCAGACCCCCCAGCGCTGTCATTAGTGACTCTGCAGCCCGCCTCGCTGAGACATTCCAGCCCAGTCCAGGCTGCAGCTGCTGGCAGGCAGGAGGGGAGGGGAGGGGAAGAGACAAAGGCAAAGCCTGCAGAGAGATACTCAGTCTGAGAGAGCATTTTCGCGGACTGCAGGCAAAGCTGCAAGACGAATGGATTAAAGTCCTCACAGATCCCCCCCTCCCCGCCCCAAGAAGAGGGGGAAAAAAAAACAAAACCCCATTGCTGGCATTCCTAAACCTCGCTAAAACAAAGCCACCGAGGGATCATCCTTGGGCAGAAAGTTAGTTGTTCAGCTGAGAAATGGTGCTGGTCATTTGGACTTTCTTGGGCATCGTCCTGCCATCTGTTGCAGGTAGATTTTCTGATGCCCTCAGGTTAGTGGCTGATTAATTAAAAATCTGCTCTTTCCAGGGCAGTACCTGACTTTGAAATACTTTAATTGCACTTGGTAGAAAAATTGTTAGGCATTCCTATGTGGCTTAAGAGCAAGGGAATGTAGTGTTTTCTGTTTTTTGAATGTGATTTTATTTGAACTGTATAATTACTATGGTGTTCCAAATATTTGCCATGAAAATATTTGTGCTGCGTTCTTTAAGTTGTTTTTGTTTTTTTTTTTGTGCTAAAATATTGCTATAGCTGTTACATGTTATTTTCCTTAGGTTTGGGGAACTAATTCCGTGGTTATGGTAAATTTCAACTATACAAGCTAATGAAGGACATATCGGTCACACTAATATTTCATATACTACAATATGTCTTTGCTTTGGCACTAATTTTGCTACCTCTGAGGCAGTAGACGTTCTTCATAGGGAATTTGGGTAGAAGCTGATACACACTGACCTGTATCGAAGAAAAGTAGGCAACTCTTATAGCACTGAGAGTGTCCACGATTTCCATCGAAAGGTTAATCTTTTCGTGGTCCATAATGATTTCCATAGCAAAGAATTCTCTGGCCGAGATCATACCCTGCACTACTGTACTGAGGCAAAAAAAAACACCCCAGCATCTGCTTCCAGCTGGGGTAACGTGATTTAAGAGCAAATGCACTGTAGTAACTGATTTCCCTCAGTATGCTCATAAGACGAATGGGCCTTTGTATTTGAGACAATTTTTAGAACTTGACTCCCCCAAACAGAGAGCTTCCTTCATCTCAAGAGATACTGCTTACAATCCCTTCCATCTCTGATTTTAGACTTGCTGAGGCAAAAAAGGATGCATTTTATTTTATAGATCCTACTACTTTTCGGAATACTATGCTATGTTGAAAGATCTGGCTGTATCAATTTATTGGGTTTTAAGATGGATGGGGTTTTTTTTTTTTTTTTTTAAATCTTGTACTTAGTATAGTCTAAATTTTGTTAGGGTTGTTTAGGTTTTAGATACACTGACTTCGGAGAGTTTGTATGTTACTTTGAATGGTTTGTCTTGTTGTACAATATCCAATAAAAATGTTCATTACAAAAAAAAAAGAATTGAGATGACATGGGATTGGAGAGTTGAAAGTTACCATTTTATGGTTTATGTTTGGAAAACATTTTGGATTTGAATTAGTGGTAATGTTGATTTTTTATTTTATTTTTGTGCCTAGGTTTGTAAAAGTAGGAGTTTATGACTTTTATATCATTTTATTTATTGTTTGTTTGTTAATTGGAATGCTTTTTGAAACTCTTGTTTGTATTAATTTTGTTGTGTTGGTCTGTCTATTTACATTGTAATTTTATTGATTATTTTATAATCTGCCTGCATCCTAACTGGTCAGGCAGAAAATAAAATGTAAATAAATAAATATATTAATATATTACCCTTAAAGGTGAATTTTAAAAGCCCAGTGTGCATACCGATTCGGGGGATGCCCACACAAGTTGGGCTGGTATGTGCCCACCAAATTTTAAAAGCCACAGAGATGTGCACGTATCTCCGGCAGCATGCACTTCTCACGCGAATTGATAAAGGTGTGGAGTCTGGGAGGGGCATGGGTGGGGAATGGTGGAGCATGGGCATTTCAGGTAAGGCCAAGAGATGTTCATGCAAATACTTACATGCCTGAGTGCATGCTCAGGTCAAGTGCCACGTAAGTTTACTTCTGCTATGGAAGAGAGGTGTAAGTGATAAAACAATAGCTATCTTTGAGGGGATTTGAGGTACCTGGGGGGAGTGTAGGCTATTAAACTAGAGGGGTTTGGAGGACCTAGCTCTAACTGGGCAACTGGAGGACAAATTGGTGAAACTGGCACTGGCATGGGTGTGTGCCCCTTTTAAAATCCCCCTACTTACGCAGTAGAAGCTGGATTTGCACACCTAGGTGCAAACATTTCAAATTGGGTGCATGCCCAGGCTATTTTATAACCTGTGTGCACATGTGTGTGCATGTTATAAAATGGCTGCGTCCCTGGCTGCGCAGGGCCACACATGTGCCAATGTGCACCTGTGCCAGTTTGAAAGTTATCATCCCTGCCTTTAAGACTCAGGGACAGAAGTTTTAAGAGGAATGAATGCCACAGACAAGAAATCTCTGACAGTGAGTGCAGGAATGCAAATCAGTTACACACTCAGGGACTATTTTCAAAAGAATTTTGCCAAAGGCACAGAATGGGATAAACCCCTTTGAACATAGGACCCCTTAATCTTCTTTCACCTTTTGAAATTTCTGTTTCATCAGGTACCTTCAATGCATAGGAACAGAGAATGAGTATCATCTTCATGATTATTGCCTTTGGGATCACTTACACCACATCGAGTAAATCGGAATTCAGTTCACTTTTGGCTGCAGGGTTTGAAGTGATGAAATACAAGTACAAAAATCTCAGGCTTGTTACTGGAGGATCCCTAGCAGCCGTGGCTTGGCTGTTTTCCATGCTGTAGCGTGCTCCTGGCTTATTGATCTGGCCTGGAAGAGGCTCCCTGAGTCCTGTCTCTTGTCAGTAGTGGTCTGGCTAGAGCAAGGCAGATTGCTGCTCCAGCACGCTCAGAGCTGTCAGTGGCAAAGGCGCAGAGGCTCCAAGCCGCTTAAAAACTATACCACAGTCACTAGCTCTTCCCCAAAGCATATTTACAGCATGAACAGGACTTGGCAGCCAGTTACTTCCATAACAGCATTTATCAGTTTTCTTGCATGTGTTTTTTTGTTTTTTTTTTATTTCCAGAGGTTTTACACACATGTCCACTTTTTTTTTATACTTTAAACATTTTTTTGGGAAAGAATAAAAATCAGTAATTGCAGTTCTCGGACTCATTCTCTGAGAGCTCCTGGCTCCTCATTTAATAAGGAAGGACCCAAAAAACAGCAGGGTAGGCGATCCAGTGAAACCGTAGGGGAGCAACAAACAGAAGGATGCCACAAGAGCGTCTTTTTCAATCTTTAATCAAGGAGACGTAAAATAAGGGCACTTGCACTTTATTTTACGTCTCCTTGATTAAAGATTGAAAAAGACGCTCTTGTGGCATCCTTCTGTTTGTTGCTCCTCATTTAATAAAACATCATTGGCTACTAATACAATGGAGAGTGAAGTTCAAGCTGATTATGGTGGTCTATAAAGAGATTAAGGGACTTGCCCCACACAGTTTCTACGCAGCATTGAAATTATACTGCCCGGCAAGGTCACTAAGATCAGCCTCACAACTACTATTGGATGTGCCCTCCATTAAAATTGTATGCTTGGACGAATCCCAAGAGCGACTTTTTTATGTACTGGGTCCAACAATATGGAATATGTTGCCACGACAGTTGAAAAGTGAAAATATCTTACAAAATTTAGAAAGATGTTGAATGCTTTTTTGTTCAAGCAAGCTTTTAACATATAATAATGGCTATCTGAAGAGCAGATTTAGAAAACTCTCTAACACAGTAAGGGGCAGATTTTCAAAGGGTTACACCCATAAATCCAGGAGGATTTACACACGTAGGGGGGGTATGTACGCCGGGACGCGTGTAAGTCCCGGGGCTTGCAAAGAGGGGCAGGGTGTGGGCAGGGTGTAGGCGAGGCGGTCCGGGGACGGGGCGGGGGCATGGCCAGAAGATGTCTAGCAGGCGTAACTTGTGAGATAACGGTAGGGGGGTTGATTTTTTCGGGTTGGGGGGGGCGGGACAGGTAGGGGAAGGGAGGGGAAGGTGGGGGGGGGGAAGGAAAGTTCCCTCCGAGGTCACTCCGATTTTGGAGCGGCTTTGGAGGGAACGGGGAAAGCCATCTGGTCTCCTCGAGGGCTCGGCACGCGCAAGGTGCATTAGTGTGCACCCCCTTGCGCGCGCCGACCCCTGGTTTTATAATATGCGTGCAGCTGCGCACATGTTATAAAATAGGACGTATATTTGTGCACGCCGGGTAGCACACACAAATGTACGCCACGTGCGTACCTTTTAAAATCTATCCCTAAGCGTTATATTTTAACCATATAAAAAGAGGAGCAGTTAAAGAAATTTAGCCCCTAATGTTGTCTTAACCATGTTTTATTTGATGTTTTATTATTTTATTATGTCTTATTTTAATATGTTATTCAATGTTTTTTTTGTTTGATTATTTGACCCATGTTTGACTATGTTTCATTGCTTGACCTATGATTTATGTTTTGTATTTTATGGAATTATGAATATTGTCTTGTAAACTGCCTAGGAATGTTGATAGGGGATTTAGCCATTTTAAATAAATAAATAAATAAATAAATAAATAAATAAAATAATATAACTAGATTAGCTTATGAGTATACTAACTCCTTGCATGCAAGCAAATTCTGTCTAATACAAAGGAAATACTACTGGTACCACTAGGCGTGTTTATTGACTGATATTACAGGTCAGGGCTCTACGGAGCTACCCTGAATTCTATTTGGGGTCAAAAGGGACAGGCTTCTGTGGCATGACCTAATTCCTGATATAATAAGCCCACTATTACTATAGCTTTGCTCTGCCATACCTAATTTTGGCAGTGCAGCTCTGGCTCCTCCAGCACCTTCAGGTATGGGCTTCACAGCCCGCTCTGGCAACTACCCACATTCTACCCCCTTGGCTTGTTCTTCTTTGGAAACTTCTGCAATTGTTTTTAAAACCCATTGATCATCTACTTTTGCATTAGGGATCTCCTCTGCATCAAGGACTCCCTCATGCCCTACTCCTGCAGTAAATATGCCATTACACACTGCTCCAGTATTGAGTACACCCTTACTGTTCTCATACCCTTTATGTGCAGGAAATCTCAATTTTTCAGACATTCCATACATTTTCCCATCATAAACATTACTTATCAAACCTTTAAAATCAGATTTCCCATGCTCTTGGAATAACCAAGCAATTTCTTAACAGATAACAAACTCATTTTCCTAAATTGGCCAAAACAGTCCCCTTTCAGAACACTACATGTGTCCTTTTCCATTGGCTCTCTCTGGGCTCTGGAACCTTCTCTCCTTGGCACTTCAGTGTATACTGTGTAGTGTAGTGTGTTCCTGGCTCCTGTGTATTGGTCCATCTATCCATCCTCAACAAGCTTGCTTCACTGTCTGTAGCACTTTCCTTCCCAATCTTCCTTCCAATCCAGTGGCCTTGGAGAGAAGGAAAAACAGGATCCAAGTGCAAACTGTCTTCAATCCAAACCTGCCACTCTCACCACAGCCTATGCACTTTGTGAAATTTTAAAAATGTAAGTACATCAGGGTTATAATCCTTCCCTTATAGCTTAACACACTCCACTGCCCCAGTTCTGCTCACTAAGCACAGAAAGATAAATGGCTTCCTCAGTTTTCTCAAACTGGTATATCTAGCCCCGGGTACACTTATCAGATTCTGGTTAAACTGGGCATCTCATGCTCTCCACGGCTCTGCCTGGTCTCCTCCTAAATATCCCTTCTCGGTTCTCTCAGCAGTCTGGTCTGGCTTATAAACCTCCTCTAGATTGTTTGTGCTTGACCATTCTGTCCTTCCTTTTTTTGTCTATTTGGACACTGCTGGGCTCTCTCATTCACCTTAGATTTGGTCTGCTCTGAATGAAGCCTTTAGTAGCAATCTCACTACTGCCACCATTTGTGGCAATCCAGTCCAGGTTTTCCCTCTTGTATACTCATTTAAGGGTAGCTTCTTTTATAACTTAAGACAGCAGTCTTCAGCTTAAACAGGTTTATTGTACATTTGTTCACTCTGTGTACTTTCAAAGGATGACAGTCCAGTTCTTACATGAACACAAAACTTAAGTTCTAATTACTGGTTTACTTTTAAATAACAGTTTTTTCTACCAGTTCTAGACACTTCTCCAGTTAATCTATCCTGTTTCAAATCCTGACTTCTCCAGAGCCAGACTTAATTCTCTGGGCTTGGGAATTTAGTTAGCTTGGGCTGGCTCCTGGATTCCTTGCCTCAGAACTCTGATGCTCACTCTTCCTGCTTTCTCTTGAACTGTTTTAAGCTGTAGAGCTTCCCCAGTGAGTAGTCAGCAGGTTCCTGTTTAAGGTAGACCTACCTAATTCTTGTAAAGGTGTCTTCCTTTACCCTTCTATCCCTTAAAGTCACCTTTGTCTGTGTGTTTTCCTTTATCTTTAACTGCCCAGTTGCTATATAACACTAATTGCACTCTGATTTTCTGATGTCACTTTCACAGTGCTCAAGAGCTACTGAATGACAGCTCAGGTATAGGAACATTCTAATAACCACATAGGAAGGGTAATTACTACCCATATAGAGCTAAAATCTGTTGGTACTTTTTACCTGTAGATTTTAGCCTGAATTTTCAAATCAGATTTATGCACTTAAGTCTGCTTTGAAAATTTGTAGGTTCACTGGGTACACACAAGGACATAAATGCACAGTTACACCTGCTTCGGATCAGCTATAAATTTGTGCATGTAGATTTATACACACACATTTGAAAATCGAAAGTATATGTGTAAATCCTTTCCCTTTCCCAACTCTACCCCCCAGAACTGCAGGTAAAAGTATATGCTAAATTCGGTTTCATAGATTCTTTTGCACACAGGTTGATTTTCAAAGCTTGATTTCCATGCATAAAATAGGGTTTTATGAACATAATGCACTTTGAAAATCAAGTCCTTGGAGGCCTGTTCATGGTATTTGCACCGTCATGCTTCTTGGCAACATTCATCAGAAACATCAAAATCAGTCAATCAGATTGGCCAAGTCAGTCAACCAGGTCAGCCAAACCAGCTGTTTCCATAAGATCTTATTGAGATAAATAGCCAACATATGGCCACACAAATAGAATGAATTGGTTTCTTAGAAAATAGATAATGGTTGCATAATAGATAAATAGTTTATTTTTAATAATTATGAGCAGGGCCAGTGCTAGCTTTTTTGCTGCCCTGTGCGAACAATTACTGTGCTGCCCCCCCCCCCCTCCCCTGTTCCCTGTTCCGGGCCCACCAATAAAAACTCCCAGCTCCCATCAGTGATACAAACTTTAAAAACTGACCCCATCTCCCCTCCCTGAACTCATAGTTGGTGCAAGGATATTAGATGCCCTAGGCGAACCTTATAGCCTTGTACAACACCCCCCCCCCCCCCCCGCTCCATTCCACACAAAATGTTATCCATTTATATTATAAATGAAAGATATCAAGTACAGTATTCTGAGGTAAAAATACCACTTACATTATATTTATATGCACTGCTTTGATGCCAACTAGAAATCCCTGGAAAAAAAGACATTTGGAATGCATACGATATTAGGTCTATTGTGATATGTGTTGGGTGTGGACTTGACCCTCTGAAATACACTTCGTATTAGAAAACTGCCTTAGGGATCCAAGATGGCCGAACCTGCTGGTTGTGTGTGAGGCTGCTCTGCGCAGGCCATTTTATTTCTTTGTTTCATTATGCCTCATTCAGCAAGAAAGCGGCGGGCTAGAGAGAGAGAAGCCTTGCCGACATCTTCTGTTTCCATTTCTGGCCCGATGGATGCCCATGTGCAGCAGAGAATAGGAGAACCGGGAGCGGTCTCGCTGGGAGGTGTTCAGGAGGAACTTTTACCCATTATCTCCCTTGAGATACATACCACTCTGTCCCAGGAAGAATGGATAGCCCTGGCGAATCCTGCAGAAGGGAGGCCTAACATCCAGTCCTGCTTGTCTACAGCACCTGATGATGATCGGACCTTGAGCGGGCAACATGAGGCAAGAACACCACAGGCGGTTTTTGAACCTTCCCTGTCAACATCGGAGGCTGGGGAACAGCCCAGAACCACTGCGTTTCAGTCGGCAGCTGAGGAGCGCTGGTATTGCCTGAATTTATAAAAACGGATCTGGTAAGACCAACAATGATTTCCTTAGATTCAATATGGGAGGTCATTCAGACTCTTAAATATCTTTAATCAAATGGCCCCAGTCTACACTTATTTGGGGAATATAGATAACCGTGTACGCAATGTGGAAAGAGAGACTTTGTCACATAAGAATACTATTGAATTATTGCAGCAGCATATAAATAATAAATCGCTATTCCAAGCTTCGTTGATTAAGGAAAACCAGCTGTTGTCTGCAAGGTTAGAAAATCTGGAAAATTCAATGAAAGGGAAAAATTTACGGTTTATAAATTTCCCCAAGGATCAGTTAATCCCTGCAAAGGATATGTGGAAGAAATATATGCTTGAAATCCTAAAAGTTCCAGAACAGACATTACCTTTAACATCAAGAGTGTATTATATTCCTCCTTTTAAGAGAGAGGATTCTAAAGATCAGAAAGGAATTCAACTTTTTACTCCAACTTTGCCTCCACAATTAAACCTTACAGAAATAGTTGAAACTACTCAAAAGGACTTGATTACTCCTGCTACTTTGTTTGTGTCGTTCCTTCTTGAAGCGGATAAGGAATGGACATTATGGGCCAGATTTTAAAAGGGTTACGTGTGCTGGGCCTATTTTAAAAAGGCCCGGCGACATGCGTAAAGCCCCAGGATGCGTGTAAGTCCTGGGGCTTTACAAAAGCGGCGGTCCAGGGGTGGGGCAGGGGCGGGGCTAGAGGCCTCCGACAGAGCGACAATTGCCGCTGTGTCGGAGGATCGCGTGCCGGCAGCCTGCCAGCACCGGCAACTTGCACCTGCCCAGAGGCAGGCGCAAAAGGTAAGACAAAGGACAGGAGGGGGTTAGAGTAGGGCTAGGGGGTGGAAGGTTAGGGGAAGGGGTGGGAAGGTCAGGCTAGGGGGAAGGGAACCGGGGAAGGCAGCACAGCTTGGCATATGCAAGGTGCACAATTGTGCACCCCCTTGCGTGCGCCAACCCCTGATTTTATAACATGCGCGCCCCTGCGCGTGCATGTTATAAAATCAGGCGTACATGTGCGCGCGCAGGGTAGCGCATGCACATGTAGGCCGTGTGCGCTTCTTTTACAATCTACCCATAGGGCCGGATTTTAAAAGGATTACGTGCAAAAATCTGGAGGATATATCGCGAAACCGGGTCTACGCGCGCCGGGCCTATTTTCAAAAGGCCTGGCGATGCCCATAAAGCCCCGGGATGCATGTAAGTCCCAGGGCTTTACTAAAGGGGCGGGAAGGGGATGAGGGTGGGCTGAGGGCGGGGCGGGGTGGTCCAGGGCGGGGTGGGGCGGGGTTAGAGGCTCCAGGCACAGCGGCCATTTGCTGCTGTGCTTGGGATCGCGCATCTGTCCAGAGGCAGGCACAAAAGGTAAATTAAAAATTTTGGGGGGTGGTAGAGTAGGGCTAGGGGGAGGAAAGATTAGGGGAAGGGGTGGGAAGGTCAGGTTAGGGGGAAGGGAACGGGGAAGGCAGCGCAGCTCGGCGCAAGCAAGGTGCACAATTGTGCACCCCCTTGCGCGCGCCGACCCCTGATTTTATAACTTGCGCATGCCTGCTCGTGCAAGTTATAAAATCGGGTGTACATGTGCGCGTGCCGGGTAGCGCATGCACATGTAGGCCGCACATGCTTCTTTTAAAATCTACCCCATATAGTATCAAGTAGATAAGTAAAATCATATTATAAAATAATTGTGATACTACAGATGACCTTATTTTATTTTGCATAAACATTTCACAGTCAGTAGCTGTTACTTTTCAAGGTAAACCTGGCAGTCTACTTCCTTGACTGAACCCATTTACACAATGTGTTATGGACAATGTGTGTGTCGGGCCACATAAAATAACACTGGATGTCTGTTTTCACTACATTCTCAATGAGTAAAATTTGGAAAGGTTATCCAGCATATGGAAAGAGGGGAATAGAGATTAGATTCCTTTTTGGATAAAGTCTGCTATAGAAATCCAATTTATCGTCAGGGTGATGATGGTTAGAATGAAAGAATTTTACAAGTTACAGACACATATGCACTTTATAACCCTAGGCCTACCTAGATTCTTGTGTCACTTCCTGCAATCTAGAAGGTTTAAATATTCACTTTTTAAATTTTAATCGTCATCATTCAACATATGTTTAATATTACTTGTTTGTGAGTTGAGGTGAATTTTCATTTGGATGCTCAATAAAAACATGAAAATGAGGAAATAACACTTGAAAGAGCATCTAACTGCAGTGGAGGAATAGCCTAGTGGTTCTTGCAGCCGGTTACCAACGAGAGAAACCAGTGTTCCAATCCCACTGCAACTCCTTGTGACCTTGAACAGATTACATTATACGTCTCCTTAGATTGTAATCCATCTGGGAATGGTGCTTACACATAATCTGCTTTGAAGTACTAAAAAGCAAAAGATAAATAATTTACAATACTATCTTGCAAATTACAATATGGAACAGCCTCTCAAAGAGGAAATTTACTTTTATTCTGTAGGAGTTCAACTTGGTGATGAGTTCATTGACTCCCTGCAACTAGGCCTGGCATGACTGGGTGTGCACACCATGCATTTGCACAAGGCAGGCACACCTGGGAGGGCAGCAGCAACAGGAGAGGCCGCTGAGCCGCAGGCAGAGCTCAACTTGCTGATGGCAGCAGCAGCAGGAGAGGCCGTGGGGTGGTGAAGAAGACCCACCGAAGCAAGGCTGCCACAGAAGCTTATCCTCGTGGCAGTGAAGACCCATCAAAACAAGGCCGTCAGGGGAGCCTGTCCCCGTGGTGGCGAAGATCCGCCAAAGCAAGGCCGCCACAGGAGCCCATCTCCATGGAGGCGAAGACCCGCCGAAGCAAGACCACCAGGTGAGCTTGTCGCCATGGCAGCGAAGAAGTCATCCTGCTGGCTGAAGCAAGGCCAACATGGGAGCCCATCTCTGTGACGGCGATGAAGCGGTTTTTGCAGTGAGTCCTGGTGTGTGCGTGTGAGAATGGAAGAATGGGATCCTGGGTGTGAGAATAGGAGCCTGGGTGTGTGTATGAGGATAGGAGCCTAGGTGTGAGTATGTGAGAATGGGAGCCTGTGTGTTTGTATGTGAGAATGGGAGCCTGGATGTGAGTATGTGAGAATGGGAGACTGGGTGTGTGTATGAGAAAGGGAGTCTGGGTGTGTGTATGAGAATGGGAACCTGGGTGTGAGTATGTGAGAATGGGAACCTGGGTGTTAGTATGTGAGAATGGGAGCCTGAATGTGTAATGAGAAAGGGAGCCTAGGTGTGTGAGTGAGAGCTTGGGTGTGTGGTAGAACATGTGAGAGTGAGAGCTTGGGTGTGCAAGGAGTCTATGAGAGAAAGCATGAGCCTTTGTGTTGTCTGTGTGTGAGAGAAAGGAAGGGAAGAAGATAGAGAAAAGAAACAGAAAGAGTGACCCCGGAGAAAGATTTAGGAAAAGACTGACAAGGGGAAAGTGGAAGAAAGAAACCTGGAGTGGACCAACTGATTAGAAAAATAAAACTAAAAGACAACAAAGGTAAAAAATATATATATTTTGAGAATTTAGCAATTGGAATATGCCATCTTTGGGTATATGCCTTTCTTATAATTTTGTATTTTGCTCTTTAGCTTTCCACTGTTCAGTCTAGTTTCTCAGGCTATTTCGGTTTTGTTTGCATGTTTCTATTTCTAAATTGTAGTTCCTTATTTCTGTATTAGGTAAGGATTAGTCTGTGTTCTGCCTGTGTGTGACTGAGGTGCAGTATTGCTGCTAGCGTGTAATTTCTCTGTAGGGATTTGTAGCAGTCTGGCCTGTTCTGTTATCCCAGTAGGTGTAGTAGTAGGGCCTGGTGTAGTATTTGCATTGCTTCTTTTTCATAAGTTGCTGTTATTTGAGTCCTGTTATGGTATGACCTTATTTTATTCTATTTTTTTTTTTCAGGGGTTTATGTGTAGGGGGCCTTTTTTTTATGAGGTGAACCTAGAATTTGAATACAACTTTTTTTCATGTTGGATTGTAATGTGAACTGTCATAGTTTTGCTCTGCACCTGTTCTTATGATTATTGCTATTTTATTGTAGTTATGGTGATCTTTGCCTTTCTGGAAAGAGGATTCAAGAAAGAACACACTGATATTTATTTTAAGACATAACTGATTGGATCTGATGTCTGTGTTCTTTTTATTTTACCTGATATTCTTGTTTATTTAATTGCAATAAATATAAAATAAATTAATACAGACTAATAAGCAATGTTTAATGTTGGTAAGTGCTGGAAATAATAGAGTTAAAATATTCTAAGAACATAAGAACATAAGAAAATGCCATACTGGGTCAGACCAAGGGTCCATCAAGCCCAGCATCCTGTTTCCAACAGTGGCCAATCCAGGCCATAAGAACCTGGCAAGTACCCAAAAACTAAGTCTATTCCATGTAACCATTGCTAATGGCAGTGGCTATTCTCTAAGTGAACTTAATAGCAGGTAATGGACTTCTCCTCCAAGAACTTATCCAATCCTTTTTTAAACACAGCTATACTAACTGCACGAACCACATTCTCTGGCAACAAATTCCAGAGTCTAATTGTGCATTGAGTAAAAAAGAACTTTCTCTGATTAGTTTTAAATGTGCCCCATGCTAACTTCATGGAGTGCCCCCTAGTCTTTCTACTATCCGAAAGAGTAAATAACCGATTCACATCTACCCGTTCTAGACCTCTCATGATTTTAAACACCTCTATCATATCCCCCCCTCAGCCGTCTCTTCTCCAAGCTGAAAAGTCCTAACCTCTTTAGTCTTTCCTCATAGGGGAGTTGTTCCATTCCCCTTATCATTTTGGTAACCCTTCTCTGTACCTTCTCCATCGCAATTCTATCTTTTTTGAGATGCGGCGACCAGAATTGTACACAGTATTCAAGGTGCGGTCTCACCATGGAGCGATACAGAGGCATTATGACATTTTCCGTTTTATTTACCATTCCCTTTCTAATAATTCCCAGCATTCTGTTTGCTTTTTTGACTGCCGCAGCACACTGAACCGACGATTTCAATGTGTTATCCACTATGACACCTAGATCTCTTTCTTGGGTTGTAGCACCTAATATGGAACCCAACATTGTGTAATAATAGCATGGGTTATTTTTCCCTATATGCATCACCTTGCACTTATCCACATTAAATTTCATCTGCCATTTGGATGCCCAATTTTCCAGTCTCACAAGGTCTTCCTGCAATTTATCACAATCTGCTTGTGATTTAACTACTCTGCACAATTTTGTGTCATCTGCAAATTTGATTATCTCACTCGTCGTATTTCTTTCCAGATCATTTATAAATATATTGAACAGTAAGGGTCCCAATACAGATCCCTGAGGCACTCAGGGATCTGTATTCTAAAAACTTGATGCATAAGGGCTGTTTTATACTACTTAGGAACCCATTGTAAGATGCATGCTAAGGCATTATTTATCAATAAGAGTACAGCTAGTAATGTTCAGACTTGCATGCTTACTGCCCACCCTTGTTAACCTTGGGGCCCCCCCAAATAACTCAGTTAAGGCTTCACCACTGGCCTGCGATGCTGTGGTGGAGCTCATCCCACCATGGCCCAAAATGAAGAGGGATGGAGGAGACCGCAGTGGAGCCCATCCCACCGATGCCTGGAGAAAGGAAGCCGCATGTGTGTGTGTGTGACTGTGTGAGCACTTGAGTGTGCGTCTGTGTCAGAGCTTGTGTGCATGTGTGTATGTTTGTGTGAGAGCTTGAGTGTATATGTGTCAGAGCTTGTTTTCATGGGTATGTGTGTGTGTCTGTATGAGAGCCTGTGTGCAAGTGCCTGGGTGCATGTGTGTGTGCCTGTGAGAGCCTAGGTATTATAGGTTCTCATATGCATTTTCACACACACACACACACACACACACACACATAGGGGTAGATTTTAAAAGATTGCGCACGTGCATCCATGTGCGCATGCTACCCAGCGCGCACACATGGACGCTCGATTTTATAACATGCGTGTGCAGGAGCATGCATGTTATAAAATCGGGATCGGCGCACGCAAGGGGGTGTACAATTGTGCAACTTGTGCGTGCCGACACCCGCGGCCTTCCCCCATTCCCTCCCAGGCTGTTTCAATTTAGGATCGGCCTGGGAGGGAACTTCCCTACCCCCTAATCTATTCTTCCCACCCCTTCCCCTAACTTACTCACCCCCTAGCCCTATCCTAACCCCCCCAAAAAAAGTTCTTACCTTTTGCGCCTGCTCAAAGCAGGCACATGTTGCGTGCGCCAGCAGCCTGCCAGCACGCAATCCCCTGGCACAGAGGCAAATGACTGCTGTGCCTGAGATCCCTAGCCTCGCCCCCTCACCGACCCTTTTCTTCGGCCCCGGGACTTACGCGCATCCCAGGGCTTTATGCGCATGGCCGGGCCTTTTTAAAATAGGCCCGATGCGCGTTAGGCGATTTACGCGTGTAGGCTTTTGAAAATCCGGCCCATAATGTGTCTGTGAGGCATAGGCATAGGCATGTATATAAGAGATGGAGCATTTGAGAAAGTGAATATGTATGTGTGTGGAGATAAAGTTTGTGTGGCCCTACCTCCCCAATCCACGACAATCTCAAGGTGACTGGAAATCAAAAGATCCCAGGTATGGAGAACAGGAGATTTTTTAATCCTTATTAGTTTTAATTATTGGGTGTAACTTGATGTTTCTACTGTTTTGAAGTATTTTATTGTTTTTTGGGGAAATATTAGAACATTTTAATTATTGGATTTTTTAATTCATCAGCTATTTTGAAATATTTTATTGTTTTTTGGGAAATTTTGGATACTCTAACTGGCTTGAAATATTTATTCTTTTTATGATTATGATTTTACTATTATGAGTGATGTTTTATATTTCTTGATTTTATTTTTTTAATGTTTTATGAAGAATTGTACTGTTTCTGGTTTTCCGTTGTTGCTTTGGTTCTAGAGGTTGGCTTGTTGTGGGTTCCAGTTCAGTTCTTCTCTGCACGTTTCTATTTATACTTTCTGGTCTCTTTATTCTGTATTTGGTCAGGGTCTGTCTGTGTTCTTTGTGTGTGACTACTGGGACCGATGCAATAATGTTTGCAGAAAGCGGGCACTGACTTTTCAGTGCCCGCTTTCTTAATACACGCATGGCGCCCGCAAGGGGGGCGCCATGCAATATGCAAATTAGGGGGTCGCGCTAGGAAGCAGGCGCTAGGGTCACTTGCGCGACCTTAGTGCCTCCTTGCTAACATGACCTGCCGCAGCTGCTGGTTATGAAGACCGACGCCGGTAAACTCGGCCTCGGTCTTCATAACCTGCCTGTCTGCCAGTAATGAAAACAGCCACCGAGTTTATCAGTGCTGAGCGCACTGTATTGCATCGGCCCCAAAGTGAGGTATTCTGCTACCATATAATATATCTGTAGTGATCTAAAGCAGTCTGATTTGGTCTGTTTTCCTAATAGGAAGTGTATCGGTGTTCTAGGGTCTGGTGTTACCTTGTCATAGATAAAATGATTACTATTTGAATAATGGCAGTTAGGGTAGTTTACTATATTGTAATGGAATTCCATTTATTCATGACTTTCTGAGGGCCAAGCCCACACCCAGCACACATTTCAAAAAATATAATTCTATAGGAGTTCCAAGTGTCTTTTTTTGCAGGATTTTCTGATTGGCACCACAATAGTGCATGTAAATATAATATGCATGTTGTAAGTGATATTTTGCCTCGGAAGACTGTACTTTTGAATGTTATTTTTTCATGCGAAAATCTATTGTAAAAGCATAATTGAATTGTGTGTGTGTATCTGTAGAGGGTGTGTGTATGTGTGTGTGTGTGTGTGTGTGCGTGTGTGTGTGTGTGTGTGTGTGTGTGTGTGTGTGCACGCGCAAAGCTGTGAGGTTTACTTAGGGTACCTAATACCCTTCCCTTGACCATGGGCTCCGTATTGGGGGGTGTCAGTTTTTAAAAATATAGATTGCTGGAGGGAGCTGTTTTATTTGATGGGTGCGGGACAGAGACTGAATGATGCGGGGGTGGCATGTTCTCACAGGACAGCAAAAAAGCTAGCACAGACCTTGCCTGCAATACTACTGCACTGTTAGCTTTAGTCAAGGAAATTTCATTTGCTGTTTAAAATGGATTTATTTTACCCAATCAGATATAATTTTTGCTATTTCCACAAATATGTATACCCTGAAGGAGATCGGGGTAGTGGTGGGGGGGGGGGGGGGGATTTGATAGAAACATTCAAATACCTCAAAGATATAAATAATACACAAGAAGCAAACCTTTTCCAAAGGAAATATGCCCTAGAACAGGAGGCGCCAAAGAAGTAGCTTTGGGAGCAATATCAGAAAATATTTCTTTATAGAAAGGGTGGTAGGTGCACGGAATGACTCCCCAGTGGAGGAGGTAGAAAGAAAACAGCAACTGGATTGAACAGAGCATGGAGAAAGCAAGAAGATTTCTCGATACAAAGAAGTAAAGAATAAGCCTGAGATCAGTAGAAGTCTATGGTTATGCACCAGGAATGAAACTGGGCAGACTGAATGGTCCTTACGGTCCTTATCTCCTGCCTTTTTCTATGCTTCTAAAACATTCACACTGCTTTCAGACTGCATACTGTACGTGGATTATACAAATAAGATGTCCTTTTTTAATATACTTTATTTCAGGGTTGTTTTTCATCAGTGCCCAGTAAAGAACATTTGTACGGTCCTCTTCTTGTTCATCCTTTGATTGTGAAAGCAAAATATTTAGTGAACATAACACGTGAGTCCTTTTCTGCCCCTCCTAACCCTGCTGTAGTGTGAATTACATAAAGTATCAATGAGAATTCTGTATTGCCAAGGAGCAATTAGAGAGTGTGAGTTCTTCTTTAGTTTGTTGTTCATATTCAATACAATGTAATGAAAGGTCAGAAATAAAACAATCAATCACACACAAAATATGTTATTAATATATTACAGGAACATGGTTTTTTCACCTTTACATGGATTGCTAGATAAATGGAGTTGTTAGGCAATTGGAAGAAGATTGGTTTCACCTTAGGAGTCACTACTCAGGAAAAGGATCTAGACGTCATCGTTGATAATATTTTGAAATCCTCTGCTCAGTATCAGACAAATCTGCTTGATTTTTTTGATTGGGTGACTAGATAATTGGATCAGGGAAGAGTGCTCGATGTGATTTACTTGGATTTTAGTAAAGCTTTTGATACAGTTCCACATAGGAGACTTGTGAACAAAATGAGAAGCTTGGGAGTGGGTGCCAAGGTAGTGGCATGGATTACAAACTGGTTGAGTAACAGGAGACAGCGTGTAATGGTAAATGGAGCCTACACTGAAACAAAAACTGTGTTAAGTGGAGTGCCACAGGGATCGGTTTTGGGACCGGTTCTGTTCAATATCTTTGTGAGCAACATTGCAGAAGGACCCAGACTTTTACGTTAATTTTTGTCTATTTGCGGATGATACTAAGATCTGCAACAGAGTGGACCCACCTGAAGGAGTAGAGAAAATGAAAAGTGATTTAAGAAAGCTTGAGGACTGGTCAAAGATTTGGCGGCTGGGATTCAACAGAGTCATGCATCTGGGGTGCAGTAATCCAAAAGATCTGTATGTGCTGGGCAGTGAAAGAGTAATGTACACAGACTGGGAGAGGGACCTTGGGGTGATAGTGTCTGATGATCTGAAAGTGGTGAAGCAATGTGACAAGGCGATGCCTACCTAAATCCAGAAGAATGCTGGGCTGCATGGAGAGAGGAATAACCAGTAAGAAAAAGGAGGTGGTGATAGCTTTGTACAGATAGCTTTGGTGAGGCCTCACCTCAAATTCTGCATTCAGTACTGGAATCCATAGCTCAAAAAGGATAGAGACAGAATGGAGGTGGTCTAAAGAAGATCAACCAAATTGGTGAGGGGTCAGCATTGGAAGACTTATGAGGAGAGGCTGAAGGATCTGAATATGTATACCCTGGAAGAGAGGAGATGCAGAGGAGATATGATACAGACCTTCAGATATCTGAAAGAATTAATGATGCACAATCGTTAAACATTTTCTGTTGGAAAGAAATCAGTAGAACTAGGGGTCACGAAGTGAAACTCCAGGGAAGACAACTGAGTACCAACATCAGGAAATATTTCTTCACGGAGAGGGTGGTGGATGCCTGCAATCTCCTTCCAGAGGAGGTAGTAAAGATGAAAACAGTGAAAGAATTCAAAGAAGCATGGGATAAACACTGTGGATGTGGATCCCAAAATGCTAGAGGATGGAAATGAAGAAAAGAGTGCATGGGGGTAACTCGCTGGTATGTTGGTTACTACTCTTAACCAATAAGATTGATACTGTTGATGCAACTCCAACATTGCTCTCTACTTCAATGGCAAGGGGTAAAGGAGAATTAGATTCAGACAGCAACCATTGAGGGCCCAGTTTTTTTCAGCCTTGGGAACACATATGCATGCCGGTAACTTTCTGATGGCTGTTACTACCCTTAACCAATAAGCCGGATACTTTTGATGCAACTCTAACATTGCTCTCTGCTTCAACAGCAAGGGGTAAAGGCAGGCAGGCGTGTCCATTAGGTGAACTTTGGCGGTCACATAGGGTGCCGAGCCATAGGGGGCGCTGAAGAGCAGCCACATGGTCCCGCTCGCAGCAAACAGAAATAGAGACTGTGTGCTTCTCAGAGCCACGAGTAGTGTTGTGCCCCCCCCCCCCACACCCACCCCCACACACACACCTGATACTACCATAAGCTTACTGGGCAGACTGGATGGATCATTTGGTCCTTTTCTGCCATCATTTCTATGTTTTTATGTTTAAGTAGAATGCTAGGAATTATTAGAAAAGAAATGGGGAATAATGCTTCTGTATTGCTCCATGATGTAATCTCATCTTGAGTATTGTATGCAATTCTGGTCACCGTATCTCAGAAAAGATATAGCAGAATTAGAAAAGGTACAGAGAAGGGTGACCACAATGATAAAAGGGATGGAATGATTCCCCTATCAGGAAAGGCTAAAAAGGTTAGGGATCTCCGACTTGTAGAAGAGACAGCTGAGGGGAGATAAACTAATGAACAGAATGGAATGGGTGAATGCAAATCAGTTGTTTACTCTTTCAGAAAGTAATAGACTAAGGGACATGCAATGAAGTTACTAAGTGGTACATTTAAAACAAATAGGATATTCTATTACTCAATGCATAATTAAGCTCTAGTATTCATTGCCAGAGGATATGGTGAAAGCTGTTAGCGTAGCTGGGTTTAAAAAAGGTTGGACAAGTATCTGGAGGAAGAGTCTTTAAACCATTATTAAGGTGGACTTGTGGAAATCTACTGGTTTTCCCTAAGCAACATGGAATTTATTTACCTGCCAGGTACTTGTGACCTGGATTGGTCACTATTGGAAATAGGATACTGAGCTTGATGGATCTTTGGTCTGACCCATTATGGCAATCTTATGTTCTAATGATGGACCTATTGTCTTCTTTCAATCTAACCAACTACGTAACTCTGCAACAATGCTTTAAAGGGTAAAATGCATTATCAATTTATGTCAGTGGCTTTTGAGGACATACACATTAAGAAGCCTGTGAACTAAAGTATACTGATAGTGGAATTTACTGTAGCTGGTAATGCGTGTGCAATACCAGTGGCAATAACACATCTGTCTTCCTGCCACCAGTAACGCATCTGTGATACCAGATGCAGTAAGGCCAGCCCTGATGAAAATTACAATCCCTCCCCCTCCCCCCTTCCACCATGACCACCGAGTCAAAATACAAAGTGGCTACATTACCCATTTCCTCCCGAATGTAGACAAACTGGCCATCCAAGCTCCTGAGCTCCCAAACCCCTTCCCTCTCACTGCCTACCCCATTTGAATATTTTCTAAAGTGAAGGCAGGGCACCGAGATAGAATTACTCTTTTACCATCTCAGTACCAGCAAAACAGGAAGCAGAAGCACTTCTTAAAGGTGAATTTTAAAATCTGGACGAACATTGAAATCAGGAGATATGCGTGCATCTGGCACTTGCGCGTGTCCATCCGATTTTATAAAGTGGGTGGATGCGCACACAAGTGCCGATGCATGAATATCTGGCACTGAAGGAAAAAGGGGTGTGGTGTAGGTGGGGCATAGGCGTTCTGGGGCGGGGCCAAGAGATATGTGTGCAAGTACCTATGTGCCTGGGTAGTGCTGCGTAACTTTACTTCTGCTATGGAAGAGGTGTAAGTTAAAAAGATAAGTTACAGGCATCTGTGAGGGATTTGAAGGTTAACTGGGAAGAGTGCAGTCTAAAAAAACCAGGGGAGTTTGGAGGACCTAGCTGTAGACTGGCCAAACTGGTGCACGAACTGGTGAAACTGATCATAGAGTGGACATGTGCCTGCTATAAAATTCCCGCACGTGTGTGGCTGAAAGCCAACATTGCATAGCTGTGCACGTACACTTGTAAAATTAGGTGCACACATACTCGCGCCAGGGCTATTTTACATCATATGTATGTATGTGTGTGCATGTTAAAAAAACGGCCGCGTACCTAGGCGCATGCTGACACATACACGTATATGTACGCGTGGGCACCCATTTGAAAGTTACTGTCCCTATTTAAATTTTAATGAAATTTGATCTACCACCAAATAACTGTAGCACTTTAGAAGGTATCCAAATAAGGTAGCTGAGAGAAAAGGCATTCCCTTAATCTACAGATGGGAGGTAGGGATAGGTGGTCACTTTGGGACTGATGCAATACTGTGCGTTAGCCACTGCATGACTGATCGTGCGTTTTGGACATGGGTCCATAACGCCTGATCCAATACAGGGATTAGCATGTCCAAAACACGCGTCCAAATCACCTTGTAGCTATTAGCGCTCATGACATGTAAATTCATGTAGATGAGGCTATTAATGAATCCCTGCGATCCAATAAATTTTACACGCGGCCCCAGTTTGCAGGGGAGCTTTGATGGTTACATTGTCTAAAGTGAGATGGGAAGGGAGAAGGGCTTGGGTGGACATTTTGTCTATGGGCAGTAGGATAAATAGGTTTTAGTGCTAGCTGTTGAGTTAACACAAACTACATTACTTCATGCAATTTGCACTATCCTAGTTTAATATTAAGAATTACTTTGCATGGATAAACTTACAACACAGCTCACTAACACTACATTGGTCCATATTTAATATTTATTTTATTTGGATTTGGCTCATATCTTATCATTTGTAGCTCAAAGTGAGTTATATTAAGGTACAATAGATATTTCCCTGTTCCCAGATGGCTTACAATCTAGGGAGCACAAAAAACAGCGTATACTGTGTGATTCACATTTATTGTGGCTATATCACACAATATTGTCAATATCATGCAATATTTTTCCCAAAAAACCGCCCCGTATTGAAATGAGTTGTTTTTCATTAATCAAATTTAAAAATGCATGCAAAACAGGTCATCCATAATTAATTTATTGCAAATAAAATAGCGCAGCCTGCTTCAAATAATACAAGCCATGTTATTTCCTGAAAAGTTAGCTACAACTTAGGAGATGTAGCTAACTTTTCCCTGGAGCATCAGGACCTTAACACACTTCCCAATGCTCCGGTTCTGTAATTTAAAGGGTCAGCAGTTGCCCGAAAGAGATCCCCCCATCCAAAATTCACCCCCAGAGGGGTCTGGTAAGATCCTCATCCCCTCCCCCTACTGGCTGTTGTGGTGGTTGGGCAAGTTAAAAAAGGTATAAAAAATAGAATTAAAAAGCCATGCAGTGACACACTGTCCTCCTTCCCAAATCCTGCCCTTGTCAATAAAATACCTCTCTATCTAATCCCCCCCCCCCATCAGTCCCTGCCTCCCAATCCAAATCTGCTTCCCATTAGAAGGGAGTCCCGCTATCCCCCCCACCCTAGCCCACCCTCCGGACCCCCTATACCTTAGAATTGATCCCTGGTAGTCTAATGCCATCCCTGGATGTCTAGTGGGACCCAGAGCGGCTCCTAGGCCCATCATTATCCAAAATGGCACTGATTGTTCTTTGCCCATCACATGATAGGAGCAAAGGCTGGTCAGCACCATTTTACAAGATGGTGGTGAGCGACCCAGAGGCCAGAGGGCACAGAAGGGGAAAATACTGTAGGAAGGTATCCCCCCACCCCTATGTGGTGTTTTACTGCAGTCATGTTATTTGTCCCCTTATGCAACAAAAAACCATAGCATAGTAAATGACTTTGGGGCAGATTTTAAAAAAGTACGCCGGATTTTAAAAGATACGCGCGTAGCCACGCGTATCTTTTAAAATCCGGGGTTGGCGCACGCAAGGCTGCGCAAAATCGGCAGCCTGCGCATGCCGAGCCATGCAGCCTGCCTCCATTCCCTCCAAGGCCGCTCCAAAATCGGAGCGGCCTCGGAGGGAACTTTTTTTTGTCCCCCCCCCCCCACCTTTCCCTCCCTTCCCCTATCTAACCCACCCCCCAGCCCTAACTAAATCCCCCTCCCTTACCTTATGCGTAATTTGCGCGCGTTGCCGGCTCCCTGCCCCGGCATAGGCCGATGTGCCGGAGCACTCGGCCCTGCCCCCGAACCGCCGTCACGCCCTGGACACGTCCTGGACACGTCCCCGGACACGCCCCGAACGCCGTGTTGCCTGACATGCCGACACCCCCCCCCCAAGCAAAGCCCCGGGACATACGCGCATCCCGGGGCTTTGCATAGGCCGGCGGCCTATGCAAAATAGGTGCGCCGGCGCGCAGGGCTTTTAAAATCTACCCCTAAGCTTTTTTCCCATAGACATAGGATGGGGAAAAAGCTTTATTAAACAAGGCCCTCATTTTGAAGTCATTCTCAAGGGAAGAGGGTGAAGTGACTTGTCCAATATCACAAGCAATAGCAGTAAGATTTAAACCCTGGCTTCCCTGGCTCAAAACATGCACTCTAACCACTAGGCTAGTCCTCCACGCTATTAATATTAGAACATTAAAGTATACTAAATAACATAAGCATTAATGAATGTTTACTTATTTACTGTCATTTCTTACCCGCCCAATTACCAGACATCTGTTCTGGGCAGCTTACAAGTTTATATATGGAGGGGGGTGGGGGTTGGGAGGATAACAATAGGGTTGCATCCAGAAGTTTCTAGAGTGTCAGCACACAAGAATCAGGCACTGGTCCAGTACTCCGATTGGTTACCTTAGATGTGCATGTAAATAGGGTTTAAGATTAATTATGTAAAATATGGTCTTGACATTGGCATATTTGTTCATTGTATACAGCACAATAAAGATATTAAAAAAAAAAGACAAACAATATATAAAAATCAATAAAAAGTACAACAACTTAAGCCAAAGCTTCATGGAAAAGGCAAGCCTTCATCTGCTTTCGAAAAATCATATAGTCCTGTAAATGTCAGATCGGCACAGTGAAGATGGAGCCACACAAGAGAAAGATTATTCCCAGTTTCCTGCAATCAGATTTTAGGGACCCCAGAAGTAGATCACAATTGAGCTCCCTCAGAACACAATGAGCAGGGTGGAAGATACCAAGTCACTTGTGTCTTCAAATACTCTTGTCCTTCCCCATATATTGCACCATGAGCCAAAGATGATACTTTAAATTTAATTATTTGGCTAACTGGAAGCCAATTCAAAGACTTCAATATTGGGGTAATATGATCCCTAAGTGGGGCCCCGGTAAGCAAGCAGGTGACTGTGTTCAGGACTAATTGCAATGTTATAAAGCAATATTGCACATTAACATTTTTAATGCATGCAAATGCTTGCACTAATGAACTTTTAGGAAATAAACCCCTAAGTATTAATGTGTAGATATTGTATTCTTTTTAGCAATTATTCTGAGGAAATCTGCTTAACTTCCATCAAATGTAAATTTAACGGGATCCAGTAGAATAATCTGAACCATGTCATTATTTTTAGGAGTGTGATATCAGGACTTTTAAGTTATCTTGCTGCATAAATTTTACCATTTGCTATCATTTTATTCACTGGCAGGATGGCTGCTTGCCAGATTTACAGTCCCTGGAGGTTCCATTTTTAATAAAATGACCGATTTCTTAAGTGACAGACATTAATGTTTTCATACAGGATAGAGTTTCACACACTGTCTTTTGGTGTTTCATATAGTACAGCTTATTGTTCGCGAAAAGGCTACAATTCCAGATTTAAAAGATACCTCCTATCACAAGATGGATTACCATTTTCTTCCTCTGAGGGCTATGGCTTTCACAATTAAGGTGTTCTTGGCTCACTTTCACATAACACTATCCAATTACTTCCCCTGTCGTTGTTGCAGTAATTATCCCCTAGCAGAGACCTCCCTTCCATGTCAGAGGGCTTAGTGCCATTAGAGAAACAGTACCCACAGCCATCTGCTCAGCCAAACCTGTGACCTGTAGTCTTGTGCTTTGAGTAAAACATGCAATTAGTTACTATATTTCAGTCTTGCACAATAAACTCTTTGTTGGAGTGCTCTTCTTATAATTTCAAAAGGTCTGTGGGATTGAGTTCTTTTCCTGTCCAACAACTATGACATCACCAGAAAAATCTACTGGGGTGAGATGCTAGAAACAGTTGCATGTTTTTCCAGGTCTCACTGAAAATTGTATATTGTAGCCACTAAACTGGGCTAGTATAATTTTCACTGATCATTCTACAGCAATGCTGCTCTCCAATTCACTTGGCCTCAAAGCATGCCTTGCTCTCAGGCTAACAAAAATATGCAAGTTGACATGTTCTTATACCAAATGCATGCAAGTCTGTCCTATGCATCTTTATTGTGATTACTCTGAAAACCTGCTCTGTTTGGGGGCCAAACAGGCTGGATTTGAGAACCATGGATTTAAGGTTAACCCCAACATCTTAGGAGCTAAAATAATGCTATTTTGAACCATATTTCCAGTTATCAATCCTTTTGATTTTTCTCCTTAACCTTTATTTATTTATTTATTTATTTCAAGGCTTTTATATACCGAAGTATAGCGGGTTGCCTTCACTCCGGTTTACAAGATAACAACTTAATACAATTTGATAACACTGGAATGACTTAATAAACTGTGAACGGAGAAAGGGATGAGGTAAAAGGGGAGCAACGATTACAAACTGAAAAGAGCACTTTACAACAAGCGGTGAAATCATTTAACGTGGGGGGACAGAGGGCAGAGCTCATAGAAAGGTGCGGGGTAACAGGGGGAAGGTTGTATAGGAGAGGAAAATATGGGGTGGGACGGGGGTATAGGAGGATCGGGGAAAGGCGGGGGAGTGCATGGTTCGGAGTGCATGGTTCGGAGAAATGTATCCTTGAAGGATACTAATGAAACAGGAGAGTTAGGGCATCCCAACAGAGAGGTTCCATCAAAAGCAAACATAGTTCATATGCCTATATGTAAAAAATCACCAAAGCTAATGATTTCTGAATTACCCCAAACAACTGAAAAGCAGGTTGTTAAAACAAGCAAAAACCACACTTTGAAATGTCTGTATGCCAATGCCAGAAGTCTAAATAGTAAGATGGGAGAGTTAGAGTGTATAGCAGCACATGATGAGATTGACATAATTGGCATCACAGAGACTTGGTGGAAGGAGGATAACCAATGGGACAGTGCTATATCAGGGTACAAATTATATCGCAATGATAGGGAGGATCAACTTGGTGGGGGTGTGGCACTTTATGTCCGGGAGGGTATAGAGTCCAACAGGATAAAGATCATACAAGAGAGTAAATGCTCAGTAGAATCTATATGGGTAGAAATCCCATGTGTGTTGGGTAAGAGTATAGTGATAGGAGTATACTACCGTCCACCTGGACAAAATGGTCAGACAGATGATGAAATGCTAAGAGAAATCAGGGAAGCAAACCAATTTGGCAGTGCAATAATAATGGGAGATTTCAATTGCCCCAATATTGACTGGGTAAATGTAACATCAGGACTTGCTAGAGACATAAAGTTCCTGGATGTAATAAATGACTGCTTCATGGAGCAATTGGTTCAGGAACCTACAAGAGAGGGAGCTATTTTAGATTTAATTCTTAGTGGAACGCAAGATTTGGTGAAAGAAGTAACGGTGGTGGGGTCACTTGGCAACAGTGATCATAACATGATCAAATTTAAACTAATAACTGGAAGGGGGACAATAAGTAAATCTGCAGCTCTAACACAAAATTTTAAAAAGGGAAACTTTGATAAAATGAGGAAAATAGAAAAAAACTGAAAGGTGCAGCTGCAAAGGTTAAAAGTGTTCAACAGGCTTGGACATTGTTTAAAAATACAATCCTAGAGGCGCAGTCCATATGTATTCCGCGCATTAAGAAAGGTGGAAGGAAGGCAAAACGATTACCGTCATGGTTAGAAGGTGAAAGAGGCTATTTTAGCCAAAAAAAACATCCTTCAAAAATTGGAAGAAGGATCCATCTGAAGAAAATAGGATAAAACATAAACATTGTCAAGGTAAGTGTAAAACATTGATAAGACAGGCGAAGAGAGAATTTGAAATGAAGTTGGCCATAGAGGCAAAAACTCATAATAAAAACCTTTTTAAATATATCCAAAGCAAGAAACCTGTGAGGGAGTCGGTTGGACCATTAGATGACAGAGGGGTTAAAGGGGCTCTAAGGGAAGATAAGGCCATTGCAGAAAGACTAAATGAATTCTTTGCCTCCGTGTTTACTAACGAGGATGTTGGGGAGATACCAATTCCGGAGATGGTTTTCAGGGGTGATGACTCAGACGAACTGAACGAAATCACTGTGAACCTGGAAGATGTAGTAGGCCAGATTGACAAACTAAAGAGTAGCAAATCACCTGGACCGGATGGTATGCATCCTAGGGTTCTGAAGGAACTAAAAAATGAAATTTCTGATCTATTAGTTAAAATTTGTAACCTATCATTAAAATCATCCATTGTACCTGAAGACTGGAGGGTGGCCAATGTAACCCCAATATTTAAAAAAGGCTCCAGGGGCGATCCGGGTAATTATAGACCAGTGAGCCTGACTTCAGTGCCGGGAAAAATAGTGGAAACTATTCTCAAGATCAAAATTGTAGAGCATATAGAAAGACATGATTTAATGGGACACAGTCAACATGGATTTACCCAAGGGAAGTCTTGCCTAACAAATCTGCTTCATTTTTTTGAAGGGGTTAATAAACATGTGGATAAAGGTGAACCGGTAGATGTAGTGTATTTGGATTTTCTGAAAGCGTTTGACAAAGTCCCTCATGAGAGGCTTTTACGAAAACTAAAAAGTCATGGAATAGGAGGCGATGTCCTTTCGTGGATTACAAACTGGTTAATAGACAGGAAACAGAGAGTAGGATTAAATGGTCAATATTCTCAGTGGAAAAGGGTAAACAGTGGAGTACCTCAGGGATATGTATTGGGACCGGTGCTTTTCAATATATATATAAATGATCTGGAAAGGAATACGACGAGTGAGGTTATCAAATTTGCGGATGATACAAAATTATTCAGAGTAGTTGAATCACAGGCAGACTGTGATACATTACAGGAGGACCTTGCAAGACTGGAAGATTGGGCATCCAAATGGCAGATGAAATTTAATGTGGACAAGTGCAAGGTGATGCACATAGGGAAAAATAACCCTTGCTGTAGTTACACGATGTTAGGTTCCATGTTAGGAGCTACCACCCAGGAAAAAGATCTAGGCATCATAGTGGATAATACTTTAAAATCGTCGGCTCAGTGTGCTGCAGCAGTCAAAAAAGCAAATAGAATGTTAGGAATTATTAGCAAGGGAATGGTTAATAGAACGGAAAATGTCATAATGCCTCTGTATCGCTCCATGGTGAGACCGCACCTTGAATACTGTGTACAATTCTGGTCGCCGCATCTCAAAAAAGATATAGTTGCGATGGAGAAGGTACAGAGAAGGGCAACCAAAATGATAAAGGGGATGGAACATTTCCCCTATGAGGAAAGGCTGAAGAGGTTAGGGCTGTTCAGCTTGGAGAAGAGACGGCTGAGGGGGGATATGATAGAGGTCTTTAAGATCATGAGAGGTCTTGAACTAGTAGATGTGACTCGGTTATTTACACTTTCGAATAATAGAAGGACTAGGGGGCATTCCATGAAGTTAGCAAGTAACACATTTAAGACTAATCGAAGAAAATTGTTTTTCACTCAACGCACAATAAAGCTCTGGAATTTGTTGCCAGAGGATGTGGTTAGTGCAGTTAGTGTAGCTGGGTTCAAAAAAGGTTTGGATAAGTTCTTGGAGGAGAAGTCCATTAATGGCTATTAATCAATTATACTTAGGGAATAGCCACTGCTATTACTGGCATCAGTAGCATGGGTGGTTCTTAGTGTTTGGGTAATTGCCAGGTTCTTGTGGCCTGGTTTTTGGCCTCTGTTGGAAACAGGATGCTGGGCTTGATGGACCCTTGGTCTGTCCCAGCATGGCAATTTCTTATGTTCTTATGAGGGGGGGGGGGACATTCGGGGGGGGGGGGTTCGAGAGAGACGTGCAAAGGGGAGGAATGAGGTGGGAAGTTGTGGACGGCTTAGCCGACTCCATCACAGAAAGTTAGGTTGAAATACCAGGTTTTGAGTTCCTTTTTAAAAGATTTAATGTCACTGAGTGAACTTAGGTATTGAAGTAGGGTGTTCCATTTGGGTCCTGTTCCTCGTGGTGGTCAGTTTGGCAATGCTGTCATTGAGGGCGGGGTTGGTTTCTTTGAAAATTGTGTTGTGGACAATTATCAGAGTTTTGAATTCAATTCTTTGTGCTATAGGTAGCCAGTGGAGACTTTTCAGAACGGGGGTGATATGATCTGATTTCTTCTTGCCAGTGAGCATTCTGGCGGCGGAGTTTTGCAACATTTGGAGTGGCTTTATGGTGGATTTTGGGAGGCTGATCATACAGTTGCAGTAGTCGAGGCTGTTAAAGATCAGGGACTGCAGCACTGTACGGAAATCTTGATGGTGGATAAGTGGTTTTAGGTGTTTCAGGATGTGGAGTTTTAGAAAGCCTTCTTTCGTTATCGCTGCGATGTTCTTTTTTAAGTTGAGTTCATTGTCAATCCAGATTCCGAGGTCTTTTGTTGTGTTTTTGAGTTGGATGCAAGTGTTGTCAATTTGTAGGAAGTGTGAGGAGGTTGTCGACCCTGGGTTGTGTTTACCTATGAGGATGCATTCGGTTTTATTCATATTGAGACATAGTTTTAGCTGGTTTAGTTTGTCTCTGATTTTATAATAGCACAAAACAAATACAATTCTAAGGAATAGCTAATTGGCAGCCTGATAACAAAAATTAATTGGTCAGACCCTTCTCGAATCTGATATTTGTACAAATTACAAATTCTGCCTCAAATTAAGTAGACATCATAAATTATTTTATCAAATTTTGATTCACATTCTGGAAAGTCATATATATACACAAACTCTAACACACACTCACATTGCCTCTTTATCATTTATATATATTTACTAAGCCCTATTCTTTCCCATATGCCCACAGTAGTTCAGTCCATTACTTTAAATGCTGTGGACTACTGTAATGTGCTACATCAGAGCTTTCCAAACTATGGGGTAGATTTTTTTAAAAAGCGCGTTCGCGTACTTTTGTTTGCGCACCAGGCGCAAACAAAAGTACGCTGGATTTTATAAGATACGCGCGTAGCCGTGCGTATCTTCTAAAATCCTGGATCGGCGCGCGCAAGGCTGCCGATTTTGGGCAGCCGGCACGCGCCGAGCCGCGCAGTCTGTCTCCGTTCCCTCCGAGGCCGCTCCAAAATCGGAGCGGCCTCGGAGGGAACTTTCTTTCGCCCTCCCCTCACCTTCCCCTCCCTTCCCCTACCTAACCCACCCCCCCGGCCCTATCTAAACCCCCCCCTACATTTATCCACGCATTTACGCTTCCCGGAGGGAGACGTAAATCCACGCGCGCCAGCAGGCTGCTGGCGCGCCGAGACTCAACCCGGGGGCGGTTCCGGAGGGTGCGGCCACACCCCCGAAACGCCCCAGGCCGAAACCACGCCCCTGGTCCCGCCCCCGAAATGCCGCACCCCACCCCCGAAACGCCGCGTCATCGGGTCCCGCCCCCGAAAATCCGCACCCCGCCCCCGAAACACCGCATCATCGGGTCCCGCCCCCGACACGCCCCCTTCCAAAAACCCCAGGACCTACGTGCGTCTCGGGGCTCTGCGCGCGCTGGCGGCCTATGGAAAATAGGCGTGTCGGCGCGCAAGGCCCTGCTCGCGTAAATCCGGGCGGATTTACGCGAGCAAGGCTTTTAAAATCCGCCCGTTTGTGTAGCGACACGTTAGTGTGTCACCTGCAGTGTGCAGGTGTGTCGCACAAGCCCCGTCCACATAGCCGCTCCCCTCCAGTGTCACGCGCATGCGACAGCACGTGACGCCGCGCCGTCAACTCCGACGTGAGTTTGGGCTTTTTTTTTTCTAGCCATTCACTTTTTTTTTTCAGTTTGTGGGTAGCTTATTATTGGCCGATTTTTGCTGTCGATCGTGGGGTTTTTTGGGCTTGGGCTTGTGCCCAGCTGTCCCTGTCATTGGCTACTGCTGCCAATGAGGCCTGGCCACGAGGAGTACTGACTGCAAGCAACAGTGTCTGGTGATCATGGAAGGTGTTATGCAGCACCGCAGGCTTGAACCCTGAAGGGAGTGAAGCACTTAACAGGCAACAATCAAAAGGAAGAGGTACATGAGTGTGGGGGCCAGACATGTGCTTGGGGGGGGGGGGGAGAGATGAATGTGTGGGGGACAGACGTGCTGGGGGAGGAGACAGATGAGTGCGAGGAGGAGACAATTTGTTTTATTATTGTTACTCATAAATTATAACAATAACATTAATCTTGGAATATTATATATTTTTAATATAAATGAAAGGTTTTCATGAGATAGGTTGTGTTGTGAAATATTTTATTTATGTATATATTTAAAGAAACATAAATTATCGAAATATGTTTCGTTCGTTTAACATTTAACCTCTGGTTTGCTAGACTGAATTACTCTGTCATGAAATTATGTTTGTCTAAAAAGTGTGTCACCAACATGAAAAGTTTGGAAAGCTCTGTGCTACATACTGGAAAACCCCATCTTCAAGCTCTTCAAATGCTGCAAAATGTAGCCGCATGGTTAATCACTAAGGGGAAGATTTTAAAAAATAGCGCGATCGCGTACTTTTGTTCGCGCACCAGGCGCAAACCTGGATTTACGCCTGCCGAAGGCAGACGTAAATCCGCGCGCGCCAAGACCCGACCCGGGGGCTGTTCCGGAGGGCGCGGCCATGCTCCCGGAACACCCCCGGGCCGAAACCACACCCCCGGGCCCGCCCCCCAAATGCCGCATCACGCCCCCGAAACGCCACGTCATTTGGCGACGCCCCCGACACGCCCCCTTAAAAAAGCCCCGGGACTTACGCGCATCCCAGGGCTTTACGCACGCCGTCGGCCTATGCAAAATAGGCCAACGGCGCGCAAGGGCCCTGCGCCCGTAAATCCGGAAGGATTTACGGGCGCAGGCCTTTTAAAATCCGCCCCTAACTGTTCAATGAGGGATCAAATTACACCACAGTTGCGAGAGTTACATTGGTTTCCTGTAGCACAAAGAGCCAATCTTAAATTGGATATACTTGTTTATAAACTGGTCAATTTTAAAAGCCTTACGCACTCCAAAACTGGGAGATACTTGCGTTTCTCAGATATGCACGTACCGCACGGATTTTAAAAGGCCTGCGACAACGCGCGTAACTCCTGTTACACGCACAGAAAAATTTTCGGAAAAAAGAGACGGGGCTTGGGTGGGCTGAGTCTGAGGTATGAATTCTGCATGTATTTACGTGCCAGGGACCCTGTACTGTGTAGCTTTACTTCTGCTATGGAAGGCGTGTAAGTAATTAAATAAAAAATAGAGGCTAGCTAGCATGGTTTAGGGGGTCTGGGCTAACAGGGTAAAAGGCAGGCAAACTAACAGGGGAGTTAGGAAGGCTGATTGGTTAACTGGGCGAACTTGGAAAATGGGCTCTAGCGTCAGCCCGCATATCTACTGAAATCCCCCCACTTACGTGGTCCAGGCAGCATTTGTGCGCACATGTGTACGTCCATATAAAATTATAAACTGGGGTGCACATGTACATGCATCCAGGCCATATTATAAAATGTCCTCAGCCATTGACACGTGCTGGCAAACACGCACACATGTGCGCCCACAGACGGCTCTTAAAATTTACCTCAAAGCTCTTATAGGGGAGGGTCCTGGCTATCTAAAAGATCTGTTTAAGTCGGTTTGTCTCACATGGGCCTTATGATCAGCTGATAAGTTATTGTGTACTCCTTCAGTCAAGGAGGTCCATTTGACTATGATTCGTCAGCGGGCCTTTTCCGTTACAGGGCCCATTTTGTGGAACTTGATTCCCCTTGAGATCCATCAGATGTTCAGGAAGCAGTTGAAGGATTTTTACTTTCTCCAGTTATTTGGGTTCTAATGATACAATAAGTCTTTTTTTTTCATATTTTATGGGTTTCATATCATGGGATTTAAATTGTTGTGTTGTTTGCAAACAGTATGTTCTGTCATGTTATCTGCTGATAAATTCTAATCTGCATCGAACTACTTGTCTGGGAGAATGTGGAATATAAAAAAAGTAAACTATATAAATAATGGGATCATATACTAAGCAGCATTAAAGCCAGAATTGTAATACAAATTACCTGCTGGGAGTTTTATTGTGTTCAATATATTTGTGCTGAATTCACAGTAATTTTTTAGATACAATTTTACCAAAACAGCATTAACTTGTCTGGAACATAGTTACTCATGCTATACTATATCATTTTACTGTCAGCAACTAACATACCAAAATCTTTTAAAACTTCTGCTGTTGAATCCTTCCAAAATAAACTGTAACAGTAAAATGACCCTAGAACAAATATTCATCCCCAAAAGCTGCGTTCAGATGACCTGTAAGAAGACTCTGTTTTGTGGCCTTTTCTTCCCACACTCTGCATTCCCAGTAGGTCTAAAAAATGAAATCTGTCATCATCTATTGGAAGCAATCCTTTAGAAAACCAATCACTTCCCATGTCTCTTCCACTCAGTCACATTCTAGTCTCACCATATCATTTATTCCAGACTTATTTCTGCGTTTTTCTTTCCCTGTCCTGTAAAAACATCCATCCTTTCATTTAATCTGATTCCCTCCTTTTAACGGCATGCTATATTATACATGAACCATTTCCCATTGCCACATCCCTGAATCAATTCCATACCATTCTCAATAACAAATACATAAAACAACTATTGCAAACTTCATATCAAGACTATCAGTTGCCAGCATTTTGGCTGGTCTCAGCATTTTACTTACTACGTGTAATTTTCCTCTATTAATATCATAGGTATTTTATGGTGTATTTCCAGGAATCTTTTAGATTAAACTTGCAGATTGCCCAGGCTCTCCTCCTCCTAATACATTTTTCCTACCCCTATAATTCAGAACATACTGCTATATACAATCCCTACCAGATCGTACATTGTTAAGCCCCCTCCTCGAAAACAAAGCTATGATCAAAAACAAAGCTCAATGCACTGCATATAAAGACAAGAAATAGGTTGACTAATAATTGCACAAACATGGTTATGCCACTTTTTTTTCTGCATTTCCCAAGAATTCTCTAAAAGCCTTCACATATCGGAAATAAACCAACCAGATCCTTTTTTCTTATTTTTACAGTTAAATTCACATATACAATAATTTTCAGTCCCTAGCCCAGATTCACCAACAGTCATGAACTGACAAACCATATCCTTGTCACATGAACACAGTGTTCAGCAGTTTTCCCTGAAGGGCCCCACTGAGATCCCTACGACGGTGTGGCCTTGTAGAAAGGCCATGCATTCAGAGAAGGAGGAGGAACATGCCATCTATGCCACGGCAATCCCATGCCAGACTGCTGTGATGGCTGTTTCTTCTGGCATCTATATAAGACAGAGATCCTAAAGGAACTGTGAATATTTCTGGCTGAAAGTTGGAGGGGGAAGAGTGTTCCTTTCAGCTTCTTTTCCCTTGGAAACTCATAGGCTACAGTCAGTGGGACAAGGAATTTTTTTTAATGTAAGAAACTTTCCTAATTGTTTTACCTCTTTGAGGTTAGAGAAGGTTCCCCTACTTGGAATTTCATTTGAAAGGAAGTTCTCTCAGCCTTGGAGGATCAGTCAGTAACTTCCAGCCTAGTCAATAACCTATGTCTATCAAAAGAGGTGGAGTACTGACTAAGCTCATGCATATTCATTGTAGATATCCTGAAAACCAGGCCTGTTTGTGGCTCTCAAGGATGGCCGTTCTCCATCTGGTCCCAAAACATATGGAGGCCAATATTCAAAAAATCAGAAAATTGAAAACATATCCAGCTAAAGCTAACTGGATAAGTTAGAGATTTTCAGCAGGATAAATAACCCACTGATCTTTTCAAATAAAGTTATCTGAATATATATTCCCAGATAATTTAACCTTAACCGGTTATATCCAAATAATCTAGCCAGGCAAGAGTTGACTCACATCCCCCAAAAAATCCCTCATCCCAGTGAAACTGTTATAGGGCTTTGTACCCAATCCCCTGCTTCCCCCCCACTCCCGAAAAAAAAGATCCTCTCGACCCAAGGAGCTGGCCTAATCCCCACTTCCCATGCTCCAAATATTGCCTCCTGTCCCCCTTCTCTCCCTCTCAAATCCCCACCCACCCAGTCACTGGGATTGTGGTACAATCATACTGCTCTTGGCAGCTACAACGACGGCAACTCTTTACGCTGCTGGGACCAGTACAATTTTATGATGATCCTAGTGGCGGGGGGGGGGGGGGTGAACTCAGAGGAGATGGGAGGGGTGGGAGGGTAATGTAGGCAGCCAGGACCACCTCTTCCCTCCGCCAACGCCCTTTACAAAATGTAACCGCTCAAACATTACAGGACAACATTTTTTGGAATCAACAAGGCCACAGCTTTATTAACAATCAGTTGTGCCCGAGCCAAAATGTACATCATTCCCCCCCCCCCCCACCCCATTGCTTTGATAGTGACCATCCACCTCGCCCCAGCAAGATGATCTTTGCTAGGTCACCTGCCTAGCCATTCCATTTGTGAACTCATTTGACCCCTGCCACCGCCCAGCAAGGAGCTGAACCTTCGGCCCCCACCACCGCCCAGCATGGAGTACCGCAGCTGTGCCCACATCCAAATGGAACTCGGCACCTGCAAAGCCATATGATCAATCAGCACGAAGCTGCCCCCCCCCCCCCCCCAAGTAGGCTCGGGCCATCCGCCACAAGGCGCAGGATTTGAAACAAACCCTGCGACCCCCCCAAAGTTGCGGCCCTCTCATCTTATAACAGGTCCTCCAAAGCCTCCTGAAATGAGTTGGCCAACAGGTCCATGCCTATAAAAGACAGATGAATGCCGTCCTGTGCAAACAGGCCCGGCTCCATTTCTCACTACCATTGATGTCGTATGTGACAACCCCCCAACCAACTGAGCCATGATCCAATCTGCTGATTGGCTTTCGCTCTGCTCCTGCGCCATATTATTTATTTTATTTATTTATTTAAAAATGTTGTATACCGTCATTCGCAAGAAACATCACAACGGTTCACATCATAGAATCATAAAATCATAAAAGCAACAATAAATTCTGGTAGTTAAAATACAATAAGATATTTAAACAAAATTATTAATAAAAGGACGGATAAAAAAAACAACTTAAGAATAATCACTTATTCGTTCTAATTCTTTCCTCTAAATGGTCTGCGTAGGCCTGCTTGAAGAGCCAAGTCTTCAGTGCTTTCTTAAACGCCTTAAACTCAGTTTCCAGACGTAGTTCAACGGGCATTGTATTCCAAATACAGGGACCAGCAATAGAGATGGATCTATCCCGTACTAGTATGAGGTGGGCTGAATTTACTGACGGGATTTGCAATAGTCCCTTATTGGCTGATCTTAATGATTTTTGTGGGGTATGAAGCCAAATTAAAAAATTCAGCCAACCTGTTTTTTGACCATGTATCGCTTTGTGTACAATGCAGCATGCCTTATACTGTATTCTCTGTAAAATTGGTAACCAGTGTAAATTAATCAGAACAGGAGTAATATGATCTCGTTTTTTACAGTTTGTTAGCACTCTCGCCGCTGAGTTTTGAAGGACCTGAAAAGGGCGCAATGTGGTTTGTGGAAGACCCAGAAGAAGCGAGTTACAATAGTCCAGTGATGAAAAAATTAGGGCCTGTAACACTAAACGAAAATCATTAACATCCAGCAATGGCTTCAATTTTCTCAGGACCAACAACTTATAATAACCTTCCCTTAATTTCACAGAAATATGTTTTTTGAAATTCAGTTGACAATCAATGGTTATTCCAAGGTCTTTAACTGAGTCCAAGAGTATTAATTTAATGTTATTTGGTAAGGTAAGGGACGCGCGTAAGTCCCGGGGCTTCGTAAAAGGGGCGGGAGGGGCGTGTCCGGGGCGTGTCCGGGGGTCAGGGGTGGTTTGGGGCGGGACTGGGGGCGTGGCGCCAGCCCGGGGGTGTGGTTGAGGCCTCCGGACCAGCCCCCGGGTCGGGTGATGGCGCGCCCGCTGGCACACGCAGATTTACGCCTGCTTCCAGCAGGCGTAAATCTGCCAACAAAGGTGGGGGGGGGTTAGATAGGGCCGGGAGGTGGGTTAGGTAGGGGAAGGGAGGGGAAGGGGAGGGAACAGGCAGCACGCGCCGGGCTCGGTGCGCACAGGTTGCACAAATGTGCACCCCCTTGCGCGCGCCGACCCCGGATTTTATAAGATACGCGTGGCTACGCGCGTATCTTATAAAATCCAGCGTACTTTTGTTCACACCTGGTGCATGAACAAAAGTACGCGCGCGCATAAATTTATAAAATCTACCCCATTATTTTTAGGTTTTCGGTCAAGAAGAATAATTTCGGTTTTTTCCATATTTAAAGCTAATTTCATATGACATAATAATTGATTAATGGCAGCAAGGTAGACAGTTATTAATTTGAAAGTTTGTTCAATTGTATCAGATACAGGGATCAAGAGCTGGATATCATCAGCATAAATATAAAAATTCAGGCCTAAGCCTGATAGAAGGTGACAAACTGGCAGTAAATAAACATTAAACAGTGTTGCCGACAAGGCCGAACCCTGTGGGACCCCAGTTTGGAGCTCAGTTTTGTCCGAGAGGGTATTACCTATTTTAACTTGAAAGGATCGTTGCTTTAAAATTGAAGAAATCCATCCAAGAGTCTTATTTATAAGACCAATCTCTTCCAATCTTGTAATCAAGATATCATGATCTATTGTGTCAAACGCTGCCAACAAATTAAGTAAAACAAGACTATATTAGTTTACCCATTTCATCAGGCCTTCCTATCATATCAGACCAACAGATTATAATGCCAGGGGCTAAAGCAGAAATTGATATCAATTCTTGTGGACCATACTGATAAATTTCCACCCTGCCACCTTCCCCCAGTCATTGCCTCCCAAATGAACAATTAAGATCCTGGGTTGACCAAAATGTTCCAAAGCCCATCAGAAGCATGGGATGAGGTCATTCCACTTCATCCCCCCACACCCTAACCAACGCACCCCCACACTCGTTTCTGCAAATTCCAAATTAACCCCTTAAGGCCGGTTGCATGCATGTCGGAAAGCTTGAGAAATGAAGGAATGCCCCAAAGTCCAAACTTCCGTTCTCGAGTGTGCAGCATCTGAAAAGAGAGCAGAATTAATATCTTTCCTGGTCACCGCCACTCCCCCGGCATATGTAACCTTTGAAGGCCTCTGAATTCCAACGACCAATTGATCGGATCATTCCCCCAGATAAACCAGATATGGCAGCAGACATAGCTTCCCCTATCCGGAAAGAATGTGTTCTGAAGCTCTTAGCGTCCAACCCTAAGCCTGTTAAACTGACTCTTAAAACTGCTGTGAATTGAAATTTTGTCAGCAGATGCAAATCCTGATGGATCAGGAAATGGTATCCTCCTGCTGGCCTAATGGAGGAATATGCTTTAGTATTCTGCACGAGACATGCAACCAAACCTCCAACTGCTCGAAACGTCACCGAATTACCTTGATTGGTAATTAGATTTAGGTATGTGCAGTATCTTGATCGGTCTTCTTGATCGGTCTTAGATTTAGGTATGCGCAGTATCATGCAGTCAGGACCCAAAGTGACATGTATCTGCAGCAATCCTGAACCTTCCACCCCTTTGGTGGCTCTAGCCACCAGTTCACTGATTCTAAAAGCCCCGAAAAAAGCTAGTACAAATGCAGCCCGGAATAGCTGACTCTCATACGAAGTTGTAGAGACACTAGGCAAGATTTGCCATAATTACATCAAAATATCATGTGTAATAGGCAAACGGCAATCATGGCTGGACTCCACACTTCTTGACCAGCCCAAGATAACCTGCTGAATCACGAACCTCCCCATTGGGTAATCCCAGCCGTGAGCTCGCAAGAAGAATGAAAACCCCACCAATTGTCTAGTGACTGCAGATTTGGACAATCCCTCAGCCCTGGCCCGTTTGATGAATTGCAAAAGCTGTACGCCTGCCACTGAACCCCAATGCCAGCTTATGGACAACAAGAACGACACCTTAGAAGCACCATTCACATAACTGGTCCATGTGGAAGGGGCTAATGATGCCCGCAGCAATTTCCATGTTTCAGGAAACCAAAGCTCCAGAAGAAAGATGGGACAACTGCTCCAACTGGATCTGCTTCCGGCACCAACTGGTGGAACAAATCCCATTTAGCACGAGAAAGGGAGTCCGCCAAATTATTAGCTTCACCAGGTATGTGTCGTGCCTGTATGGTTATATTGCAAGTCATTGCAAAATTAATTCTCGCAACAAATCAGATATAAGCATACACGCTTATTAATAACTTCTAAGACCTTTAAATTGTCACACCAGAATATTACCTTTTTATTGGCAAGTCGCTGACCCCATAGGCAAACTGCTGCCACAGTCGGGAATAACTCAAGAAAGGTGATATTCTTGGTGACACCCAGCTCAATCCATCCCTCAGGCCAAGTGCCGGCACACCAGGATCCGCATAAATATGCCCCAAAACCCACCGACCCCGCTGCGTCCATGAACAATTCAAGGTCGTGACTCGACTGACCCTTCTGCTCCCAAAAAACATGCCCATTAAAGTCTTTTAAAAATCGGTCCCACATTACCAAATCCTCTTTCATGCCTTTGTTAATCCGGATATGGTAATAATTCCACGTGACACCCCGCATGGCGAATGAAAATCTTATAAAAGCTTGCCCCATAGGGATGACCCTACAAGCAAAATTCAAAATTCCCACCAATCCCTGCATATCTTTAAGTGTCAATTTAGCCTGCCTTAACAAGCCCATCAACCAACTGCCACAATTTGTCGACCTTGTCCGGAGGTAACCGAGATACCATCATGTTAGAATTTAATTCTATGCCCAGGAAAACTATGTTCGTAACTGGTCCAACAGTCTTATTTTCAGCAAGTGGAATGCCAAAATCCTCGGCCACTGCACAGAAACATTGCAGTAATTCTATGCACTCCAGGGTACCCTGTCTTCCTACTAAAAGGAAGTCATCTAGGTAATGCACGATGGCATGGGATCGCAAACATTGCTCAACAACCCAGTGAACAAAGGAACTGAATGCTTCAAAGTATGCACATGCAATTGCGCAACCCATAGGCATACACTTATTAAAATAATAAACCCCATCAAATTGAAATCCAAACAGCCGAAAAGAGTCCGGATGAACAGGCAACAACCTAATGCGGACTCTATATTCACCGTAGCCATCAACGTACCTCTCCCGCAATCATGAACCAATCTAATGGCTGAGTCGAATGACGCATACTTTACTGTGCAAAGCTCTTTTGGAATAAAATCGTTGACAGATATGCCCTCAGGGTAAGACAGGTTATAAATTAACCTGAATTTCCCTGCTTCCTTTTTTGGCATGACTGCTAAAGGGGAAAGAATTAAATTGTTGAAAGGAGGCTCGACATAAGGGCCCGCTATTCTTCCTAAAGATATCTCCCCCATCAGTTTCTGCTTAACAGCTTGTGTCAAACAACGAACTGAAGGGTAATTCTGACCCCCCTCAAGGGAAATGGGACCCGTAAAAGGAATAAGAAAACCCTCTTGAAAACCCCTATGCAACAACAACCTGACCTTACACTCTGGGTAGCTCTGAAGCCATCTCCATAATGCCTCAACCTTAACTGGGGTTGGGGCTTGCCTGGCTAACTCATTTACCCGGACCTTTGGCAGAATGGCCACCAGGGTTCTGTCACGCTTACTACACTTGGTGACAGGGTGAGAAGCGCCACAGTGGGAACAGACATGCTTGAATTTGCAGTCTGGAAACAAACATCCTGAACGGTTGTATCGCCAACATACATCCGGGATGTTTGTTTGTTGCTGCTCTCCCCACACCTCCCAGTGTGGGACTGGCTCAAAATGGCAGGTTGACCGAGGTCGGGAATCCCCCCCCCCCCCCCCCCAAAGATACCAGACCCTTGCCTTTCATTTCTGTTAGCCATAGACCTACACCACGCTTGCCCCAAGAAACTAATTTGTTCTCCTCAATGGAATCCCTGAAACAGTCATCAATTGAGCCAGGACCATCCCTTATAACTTTTACTGGCTGCCAAAATGGTGTCTGCATATGCCAGCAATGGGCCATATTTTGTAGGATCATAATGTCCTACTACGCTTGCTAGTCTGAAGAATGATCGAGTCCAATTATGTATATTGTGGGACACTATCTGCTGGGTCCCACAAAGGTGTTTGCTATGCTTCTTTTTCCGTTTTTCGCACCTATCTCCCCGCCTGCCCGCCATCAGCTTAAATATGTCTATATATCTACGACATCTGATCTTTTTTCTCAACACTCTAGGGACATCTTCCCAAAGCTCCGTGCATGTGACTAATGCGGGAGCACCTCTATCACTGCGCTGACCCTTATTTGATGTGTGCACTGAAGCACCGGACGAGCTGGAACTCGAGCTGATGAATCAGATGATGATCCTGATCTAGCAGAGCTATTACTACTGGCCTTTTTCTTATGTCTAGACTTTGACTACTTTTTTCCTGATCTGTTCACCTTTCCTCTAACTCCCCCGCCCTCACCGGTACTAGTGTGATCTCCTGCAGTTGCTTAGCTACCCTTTCCTCTAGACTCGTCCCTTAACTGCTCCCCGTTAGAAGCTGTTACTGCCTGGACCAATGGGGGTTGCTCTCCTTGCCCCTCAGATGCAGTATTTCTACCCCTATCTGCCTCCACTGTCAGGCCATCCCCTGGTGTCAATGCATCAGCAGGTAACTCACCCTGAAGTCCGGCGACCGCCCTTTGATTCATGGCAGGTAAAGAGACTTCCACAACTGCAGCTGGAGAATTACGCCACGACTCTTGACCCAATGTACCTGGTCCATCACATGGCTCCTGAGCCGCTCTCTGAAACGGCAAACCAGAGACAGCAGCCACGGAACCTGCGCCACCTGCAACATCGCTACACCCCTGGCCCATCCTAGACCCGCTTCTTTCCTCTCCAAACCAGGGTGGGTATACACTCTGTGAGTAAGGCCCAGCCTGGAAATACCCCGGACTAGGATTCCTACCCCACTGTCCATAATTAACTCCCGTTATATCTCCAAACTCTGGCCCAAAAGGCCATCTGGGTGCAGGAAGGCCCCAGTTCGGCACCCTAGCTTGACCTCCAGGATAAACCTAACTATCCCTAGCATCTCTATAACCCATTGATGTGGATTAGGTCCTTCCCACCAAGGCTTTCCTTGAACTGCCTGTCCCATCATTCCATCTATAGAACTGGGAGGACCCCCTCTGAATCGCCCTCCCCCGTTACCTCGTGCTTCAGCGCTATACTGGCCTGAGTTCCACCACTCTGAACCCCAAAAGGTTGGCGGGGGTAAAGAAGCATTCCTTTCATCTGGGGTATTCCTTAGACTGCCTGCTGTTATCACCTACTGAAGGCGGAACTGAGTCTGCGTTTGCAGCTGCATCTTGTGGTGTAATCAGCGGAGCCCCCATTCTGCCCTCACTAACTTGCACTGCACCCTGCGGCTCTGCGTTACTCAGATTACCCCCCTGCACCCCGGCTTTCTGCCCTTTTGCCTTACCACTTTTTGCACCTACTCCTGATCCTCTCTTTGATCCTCCCCTTTCACTTTCTTTACTCTTAAGGACAGGAGCCTTCCGCGCCCACGCTTTAGATTGCTTGGATGCCAACCCCTGAGCTGCCGCCACGACGCTTACCCGGGCTGTTTGGCTACCCGGCTGCGACCCGGAGGGACCCGTCCCAGGAAGATTAGGCATCTCCCCTGATTCCTTCATCATCACTGCTGCCTCCTCAGACTCCATCTCATCTCTCCCTCGACCACTGCCGCTCTCTCTGCTTTGCCGGTCTCCTTAGGAATGCCCGCGCTGGATTTTGCCGCACCGCCAGATCCGAAGGTCACGCCACTGACTTCCCGAGCACCCGGTCAAAATCTTCTACCTGTCGCCCAAACTATCTCTTCTGTACTTTTTTTTTTTTATATATATATAGTCTGTTTACCATGGAGCACCCCTCACCCCGTCCCGATCGGGCTCTCTTTCTCTGGCCCACGCCTGATTAGGCTCTCTCTGTCTGGTCCCTTTCCTCCAACCTGTACTAACTAAGCCCGCAAAATAAGGCAACGAAGTGTTTTTTGTTTTGGTTTTTACACTCTTGCACCTCCCTACCTGCCTATGTGCCACATGTAGCCTCCGACACTAATCACTCTGCCTCCGAAAATCCCCTGCCTCGCTCAAAATTCGCCAGATAGCCCAGAAAGAACACCAACGAAGAACAGCAAAAAAAGCAGACTGAGGAGAGAGAGGGAGGGGGGAGAACCTCAAACCTGGCTCCTCCCATGCCTGCCGACGTACCCAGCCGCAGCCTAATGAGGGCTGCAATCAATGGCATTTCAAGAAAGACGTGTGCGGTTCCCATGGGAACTCGGGCAATGGACGCGCGCGACACGACGCTCTGCCCATGAACCCTTACCACCCCCCCCCTCCCCTCCTCACGACGCAGTGCTTGCTCTATAGAGGGCCTGGCACCACATTACATCGAGCATGCGTGCACGGGGCACGCCTGCTCTTCCATTCATGCTGCAGTGGCATAGGGTTGAGGAGGGCACCAGAGGCTTCTATATTTGAGAAAGTAGGAGGGGTCTGGGCTGTTTCCTTGGGCTAAGAGAGCCTAAACGTTATACTTTGTGATCCCCTCTTTGGGGGTCCTCCTGGAACGTAGGGGTACACAATAGTCTCCAGGGCCACTTCTTTGCCCAGACCTCTGCTTCTCCCTCTTTCTCTCTCCACACAACTCTCCGCTAGCTCCAGGGTGCCGAGGTCTGTTGTGGAAGGGAGAAGGATACATCTCCAAGGTCTTAGGTGCACAGGGTTGGGGCCCACTTCCAGTCTCAAAACTCTCTCACTCGTGGTACTCACTATCCATTGGCTCAGCTGGTGTGTACTCACTCTTAGAATAAAGAGGCAGAGATAAATCTAAGAAAACAGCAATCAAACTGCAGATGCACACTTAGAAAAATGTTTATTTTACTTTAGGCAAGAACTTCCTGCCCTAGCTAGCTAGTCTAGGCCAGAGCAAATGGTCCCCAGAGAAAATGGATATTGCCTGACCTTTCCATTTATCACTGTTGTACTCGTAACTAATATCATTACGATTTTTTTCTGGAAGGAAAAAGGGAGTAGGGACCCACACTGCATCAAGCCGCATGTTGAAAATCCCCCTCTTGAAAATGGCACACACCTTGACAGTTCTGCATTTTGTTAAGGCAGAAAATACCTTGGATGATGGCCTTGAACCTGGCTCTGTCTACAGTAGTTTATGGCTAGTGGAGCCCCAGGATGGTTCAAGTAGGAACAGGCGGCTAATAGCCTGGTGTATGGCTCAGCCCCTGGGGATGTGATTGGTCCTCAGGCAGTGCAAAAGGTGGGCTAGAACACCAGGTAGGCACTCCCAGCATCTGGAAAGCTAGGAGGTGAAAGACGTGTTGGATCCTACAGCAGAGCCGTAAGATCTGAATCCTACTAGGTAAAGATGTTATTAAAATGTGAAGTAGTCTGAAGTCATATCTACTGTTGTATTGTTAAAGTTTTGTCCAAGCTGTGTGTCAAGAGGAAGATTTATTGGTAACCTGATCCCAGACTAAATTAATGGACTGGATTGTATCTAGCCCCAGACAGTAAGCATTTGCATTCTAACTTTCATTATCTTCACATAGTTTCTGTCACACTGAATCAGATTCACGCGTGCTCATTTTACCTCTGACCTCTGTAAATCCCCTATAATAGCTTCTTCATCATAAACTGCCTTTCCCTCCTTCACCTTTTATTATTCCATTTCTATCTCCATTAACACTACCTCACCAGAATCCCACGGCCCGCGGGTCGGAAGACGGACTCTCAATTATGCCGGCGTCCGTTTTCCGAACCCGTGGCTGTCAAAGTGATTTGTGCAGGTAAAAAGTATTTTACCCTCATTAATCGGGCTGTCTGACGTAGCTAAAAGTCTGCACATCAAGGAAATGTACATACATTGAGAGGAGGCATTCCCGGGGGACATGTGGAGAAGTACATGCACAGATGGCATTTTCAAATCTTGGTGCGTACTCTTCCAGCAAAAAATCTACCGGCAGAAAAAAGTAGTTGCAGCTGACCGTGCATACCTTTTACCTGTAGCAAGTTTCAAAGCCAAAGTACAAGGAGACTTTCACTTTGAAAATCAGTGCAAAACTTGTGCGTAAAAAAGTACCTACTGTTTTGCCCTAGCATGCACAGTTTGAAAATTGACCCTTTATTATTCACCAAACAAAAAAAAAACTGCAGGGCCAGGTCTGAGATCCCATGCCTGCTCAGCTGACAAGTCTTTTGATTGCAGGTAGAATTTCTCATCAGCTTTAGCAGCTTTTGATTGGTTATGGGTTTGGTTTTGAGGGAGTATCATGGGAAATGTAGTGCAGAAAACTGTATTTCTTCTCATTCAGATGGTTTTCTGCATTATGCTTCCCAAGATGCCAGCTGAAACTGCAAGTTTCCTGACATCTAACAATCAGGCAGATACAGAACAGAGCGCACTGTTAGCCCAGGTTTGGATGCGCGTTTTCGATGTGCTAGCTTTACCCCTTATACAGTAAGGGGTAATAGCGAGTCAAAAACGCGCGTCCAACCCCCCCGAAACTAATAGCGCCCGCAACATGCAAATGCATGTTGCGGGCGCTATTAGTTATTCCCACGCGATACAGAAAGTAAAATGTGCAGCCAAGCCGCACATTTTACTTTCAGAAATTAACACCTGCCCAAAGGCTGAAGTTAATTTCTGCTGGCGCCGGGGAAGTATAAAGAAAAGCAGAAAAAACTGCTTTTCTGTACACCGTCCGACTTAATATCATAGTGATATTAAGTTGGAGGCCTCAAAAGAAAAAAAAGTAAAAATTAAAAATCGGCCCGCTGGTCAGAAGACAAACTCTCAATTTTGCCGGCGTCCGTTTTCCGAACCCGTGGCTGTCAGCAGGTTTGAGAACCGATGCTGGCAAAATTGAGCGTCAGCTGTCAAACCCGCTGACAGCCGCTGCTCCTGTCAAAAAGGAGGCGCTAGGGATGCGCTAGTGTCCCTAGCGCCTCCTTTTACCGTGGGCCCTAATTTGCATCGGCCAGTCTCTTGAATCGCACGCCCAGGAGAGTGGCCTGTGCGCGCGCCGGAAGAGCAGGCGCTCGCCAGCTCTCCCGCGCATTTTTCTGAATCGGCCTGAATAATTTTTTGGAATCCTGCCTCAGGCAGTCAATAATATCTTAATTTTGATTCCTTTCATCGGCAATGGCCTATCATAAATACCCACTGCATCAATAACCAGTAAACCCTGATAAGATTAAGCTGTAAACTGACAACCTTTCAAAGTTTTCTGTATGCAGCTTTTATAAGCACAATTGCAAGCCCTTTGCTTGATTAAGCAATGCAGTAATTCATACTCTACGGAAGTAGTAACAGCCCACAATACATTTTAAATAAAAAATGCGCATAAGGTACACCAATTTTCAAAGGGAAACCGCGCATTCTTTCCCTCTTTAAATTATCCCACCAAAAGTACCTGCGCATGATTACATCTGTGAATTTGTGTCCAGATTATTTTTGGGGGGGTCGGGGGGTCGGGGGATTTACATGCATTTTTTTGAAGATGCAGTCTTGTGATAAGTTATATGAATAGAGGAAGGTCGTTGATTTTAAAGGAACCACTGGCAGTTTTTTCAGCCATGTTAACAGCAGTAGTGCAAGTTCGAGTGACATCTTTGTGAAAGTTTGCATGCCTTTGAAGAAGTCAGCTTTGATGCTTTTGATGGCTCTTCTGTCCCAAAAAGAACTCGTATTCCATAAGTGGATTTTGTTATAAATACCCTCTCAATTATTAGAGGAAATTGTATATTTCTTCTCTTTTGTTTATGCCGTAAGTTTATGTTGGTTCAACATTATTTGACTTTTTTAAATGATTTTTAGGATGGTAGTGTTGGTTGCAGGTTTTTCATTTTTGTTAGGTAATTTTGGGGGTATTTTGGGGGAGGGGGAGGTATTTACATGTCTTAGTAATTAGGGTTTGGATTTGTTTAATTTTGTGTATGATTTTTTGAATAGAGATTGATGTATTACAATTAATTATCTGTGTAATCTTTAAGGTTAGCATCCTCTTAATAATGATAAAGTTTTTTTGAAAAAAATGTTTATTTTTAAGTAAAGTGTTAAAGAGAATCTATATATACACTTGCCCTTACTTTTGTTTTCTGTATATTAGTTGTGGGTTATTATTAATTTAGCCAGGTTAATATTTACCAATCTTGTTACAGGCCATTTAATCAGGTAAAGTACTATTTAACCCGCAGAAATAACTTTGAAAATGATCCTCTATGTGTAATCCCAAAGATGTATAATAAAAAGAACTATAGCGACCAAAACATATAGGGCTAGATTTTAAAAGCCCTGCACGCCGGCGCACCTATTTTGCATAGGCCGCTGGCACGTGCAAAGCCCTGGGACGCGAGTAAGTTCTGGGGCTTTGTAAAAGGGGCGGGAGAGGACGTGTCTGGGGCATGTCTGGGGTCAGGGGGCGGTCCGGGGCGGGTCCGGGGGTGTGGTGACAGCTCGGGAACGGGCCGGGAGGGCGGTCCGAGTCCCCCAGCACTGTGGCCTGTGCCGGGGGATGCCGAGGCTGTGCGCGCAAGTTACACCTGCTTGAAGCACAACAAAGGTAGGCATAACTTGCACAACAAAGGTAGGGGGATTTAGGTAGGGGGATTTAGGTAGGGCTGGGGGGGTGGGTTAGATAGGGGAAGGGAGGGGAAGGTGGGGGATGTGGAGGGAACAGAGGCAGGCTGCGCGGCTCAGCGCACGCAGGTTGCCAATTTTTCGCAGCCTTGCGTGCGCCGACCCCGGATTTTATAAGATACGCGCGTATCTTATAAAATCCGGCATACTTTTGTTTGCGCTGATTGCTTTATTCACAAAGTATGAGGTAGATCTTAAATAAGTATGCGTACTTATTTAAGATCTACCTCATACTGTGTGAATAAAATATTTTGCCTATACACTGATCTCATCTGTTTTGGTCGCTACATAGCTATATTGGATCGGCTTCTGGTTTGTTTTTTGGGACCATCTAAGAAAAAGAACTGGACACGCTTAGGGACTAATTTTGTAATGTTATGCATTAAAAAAAAGTCGGCAAATACATGAATAAGGGCCACCAATTTTCAAAGTGGATTTATGCCCAATAGTCCGCTTTGAAGATTATCCACCCAAATCTACCTCGCACAAGTTACACCCGCTAAAATGAGTGAATTCATTTTTCATAAAAACTTTCACATACAATTTTACGATCCAAAAGTATGCATGTAAGCCCAAAGCCCTCCCCAAGCCTACTCCAGGAATGCCTTCTGTTGGTCCAGGACCACTTGCACGCAAACATGATATTCTCAGCATACTGGGTGGCTGATTTTGTAAAAGGACATTTCCGCATGTAAAACACTGATTTGCCAGAAGAAGACCATTTGAAAAATTATTCTCTTGATGCATAAATGCATCCCAAAATAAAATGAGGAATGCAGGCAAGGCCACTGGCTTATATTATATGCTGTGATCTATTATAAATTGGTATGGCAACTAAAAACATGAAAAACTGCAAGTGAGCCTGATCTCCAGCTTCAACATCTGTGTGCATCCATCTGGGAGGCAGGTGGTGTCCATATCCCCAGATTTTAGAAACAGTGACGAAGGCTTCCTTTTTGGAGTCTGGGCCTGACAGGCCTTTCTCAAGGCAACCACAGAAGCTGAACACAAAATGTTATCCTAGGGAAAGCGTATGAAGTATGGCAAGTACTAGGACGATCCTGTTTTATCAGTGCCTTCGCCTTTAGGGGAACATATCAGTACAATGATGTGAGTGTTATTTGTTGCCAGTGCAGTGAATCTTTTCATTCTACTTTTATCCATAGTTCGAGAAGTCTCAAGCAACTAATACCAGCAAACCATCGTGGAGTTTGTCACTATGGTCCCAGTCTGGAATGTTGCTATGGATGGAGAAGGAACAGCAAAGGCCACTGTGAAGGTAACCACACAGCCAGTTCCAACATTTCACAGGTCATATGCTTAAGTTGTACAATGCACTGTCCTGATGGACATGACACAGGCTTGAAGAAGACAGACTGGTGGACATCACAGCAAGATAAACATTTAAGATGCTAAATTCATAGATGGTTGGTTGCTATAAGTTAGGACTTTGTTAACTTTGAAAAATAATTATAAATCAAATTCATTTTCTTCTTTTCAAATGCATACATGATACTTTACTGTTAGCAGTATCTCTAAAGAATGCTCTTTGCTGGGTGAAGAGATTCACAATAAAAAGGATCAGTGATTGTGTTGAGTAAAGTATTCCTGAGGCTAGTTACTGAGGGGAAGATGTACTGTGTAATTTTGTGGCAGAATACGGGGGCCGATGTTGTCTATGCTTATATTTTTAGTGTGCGTGGCAAATGCAGGTGACTCCATGGGATGTAACAAAAGGTGGGTATGCAAATGAGATGTGCACAGAAAGTCCACGCAAAAGTAAAACATGTATGGTCAAGGCCCTATGTAGTAAACCGAGCAGAAACCCGCATTGAAGTCCACATTAATGTGGTGACCCGCGAGTGATTCACGGGGCGAAAGCCTTCCCCTTTCTTAAAACAGTGCAAAAGCTAGTGGTCCGGGAGTGGGACTGAAGAGCAATGTCTAACCCCTTCATGTTCCATCTCCGATCACGTGACAGCTGTACCAGCAGATGCCAGTAAGCGCGGTAAATGCAGCAGAGATTTCTTCAGCCGACCTGCAAAATGTACCCTTGCATCAGCAAAAAGTGAAGGCAATCCATGATTACCCCAGAGCGGCGCAGATACACAACCATACTAATGCCAGCAATGGAATAAACTGGCCTCCAGACATGCACTTTAACTTAGCTCCTGCCCTGACCCAGCCACTAAAAAACTCATGTACAAAAACCCACACTAGCTGATGCGTGGTTCCCTGCATAGCCCGTGAATAGTTATTTCTTCCTTTCCATGCCATTTGCATGCAATCGTGCAAAAGCAGCCACAGGTTTTTAAGCGGGTTTATACACATGTTTGTTTCACGTTGGCCATGGATTTACGTACACGTGTAAGATTAGCGCAGGAAAAACAAGCACACAAATGCATGCAAATACTATACACACAAAAGCCCATTGCGGCTTTAGCACAGCTTATTACAACAGTCACATAGTCAGTATGCAAGATATTTGTTCTATGTGCTAGAAATCTTTAAGTAGATTTTCAGAACAGTTGACCGCCTATCATTATTTGCTTTAAGTGTAACATCACACAGATTGAGAACATGGATTTCATAGCTTAGTTCCCTTTTAGATATTTTTAGAGCTTTTGCAATTCACATTTATTGGATGTAATGGGTGTAATTTTGTAAATATATGCAAAAGTTACAACACCAGTTTTCAAAGTTTACTTACGTGCACAAATCCACTTTGAAAATTATCCCACCAAATCAACCCACACAAGTTACACTTGCTAAATGATCTATGCAAATTTCAGGTGAAAATGTACATGTGCAAGTCCAAACACCTACCCCACTCCACCCCCAGAAACACCTTCGCTCAGCCTGGGTAAACTTATACACGAACATGACAAACACGCATATGTTACTCACATATCGGGTGGGCAATTATGTAAAAGGTAATTTCTGTGGCAATGGAAATTTTAAAAATTAACAACTCTACCCCACGCACTCCCCTCTTGCCAGTATGTAAAATTGGCACTGGCTGGCTCTGTGGATGGCAGCATTTCGTTGTACGGAGATACATACTGTATGTATGTGGCACATAACACCATTTTTGCCCCGCCAGTGAAATAGGTTTTTCTCAAGTGTGTCTGTGTCCAGCACAGAACAGGAGATAAAGTACATTCCAGACCATCACATCCAATATAAATTTATAGCAGCATTTCAATACAGCAAGACATAATGAGGCATTCTATTTCTTTTTCTACTTCTGGCTATGTTGCGCTTTTAATACCGATGGAGTTAGCATGAGGCTGAGCAGGTTTTATGATTATGTTTATGTCTTATGTTTTTATGTCTTATGGTTTTTTGTTTTATAATTTGGGCTTTATGTTTTTATGATTTTGTTTTTAATTTTTAAGACAATTGTTTTATGCTATGAGTTTTATTGAATGTTTTACAACATATAGAATTTGATCTCTTCATTGTTTTATTCTTTTATGAATGTATTACTATTATGTAAACCGTTTAGTTTAAATAGATGGTATAGAAAACTTTAAATCAATCAATTAATTAATTAATTAATCAATAGACAACAATGAATTTTCATTTTATGTCATTTCTCCTGAGTTACAAGGAACAGACAGAAATTAATTCACAAAAAAACCCAAGACAGAAATCCTTATTGTTACTCTCCGGTCACTTACAAGATTCGACTTATCTCATAAAACAGAGTTTTCAATTAGACAAAACAATGGAAAGAACTGGTGGTGAGATGTACTCCAGACTGATCCAGAAGATTTTCCACATGCCATGAACTCAAACTCAAACCCACACTCAAAAACACACAAATGAGCTACAGAGGGTCCTTTTCTCACACCAGCATGTACTCCCACATCTTAGATGGTAAAATACACTAAAACATAAAAAATACATCATTACACTGATAAAATACTATTACAGCATTTATCCACTCAAAATGATATTCATGAGTTCTTCAGAACAAGGAATACCACTCTCCATCTTCCTTCAACCAGCCATAAAACCTGTGAAAAACAATTATCAGAATAAGCATGGATTCAGTCAAAGCATTCCATTGCATCTCCCCATAACCACTCCAGGAGAGAGGGGGTGCCAGCATGGCCATTTGGCTAGGGCCTTCAATGTTCAATGGGCCTACTTTTGTTGGGCAAAATTTTTAAAAAAGCTAAATATATCTATTTCTACAAAGAAACATAGAAACATTGAAATGATGGCAGAAAAAGACCAATCGGCCCATCTAGTTTGCCCAGCAAGCTTCCACACTTATTTTCCCATACTTATTTGTTCCATCAACCACCAACTTCAGGGCTCTTGTTGGTAACTGTTTGATTCAAATTTCCTGCCATCCTGTCATTGATGCAGAGAGCAATGTTGGAGTTGCATCAAAGGTGAACATAAGGCTTATGGTTAAGGGTTGTAACTGCCGCATCAAGCAAGTTACCCCGATGCTTGTTTACCTAGATTGCACAGATCGATGCCTTGTTGGATGATGTCTGAATGTAAATCCTGTTTTTATCACTTCCCCCTACCGTTGAAGCAGATAGCAACGCTGTATATGCTTTCAAAGTGATGTATCAGGCTTAATTGGTTTAGGGTAGTAACTGCTGTAATAAGCAAGCTACCCCCACAATTATTTGTTTACCCAGATTGTGAAGTTCAGTCCTTGTTGGTTGTTGCCTGAATGTAAATCCTCTTTTCCACATTTCCCTTTGCCATTGAAGCAGAGAGCAATGTTGGGGTTGCATTAACCATGCAAGGGATTTTTTGAGTAAGGGTAGTAATCACCAGGTGATCACCAGGTAACATTCCAGCAAGCCACCCCCATGGCTCTTCTCTTCATTCCCATCCTCTAGCCTTTATGGATCCACAATGCTTATCCCATGCCGCTTTGAAATCTTTCACAGTATAAATAAAAATTTCAATTGTAATTGAAGAATTTGCTAACAGAAAAGCTCGTAAAGCCTTCTTAAATAAATAACAATTATTTGGGAAATTTAGAAAACGATTTCTCTTATTAAGTATCACATCAGAACCTTACATAGGGGCCTACTTTTCTTAGCTGGCACGGACCTAATTCCTGCTCTCTCCGGCCCTGCCCATAACTGAAAAGAAAAATAAAGTTAAACGCAGGGTGTGGATCACTAGGTAGAGCGAGTATGACCTATATGGAAAAATGAATTTGTTTTATATTACATTCAAAGGAACATAAGAGCAAATTTTAAAAGCGTTGCTCGACTTAAAAGGCCCATATACGCGAATAACTGGGCCACGCATGAGTGACACGTATTTTAAAAACCGCTAATTAAGAGCACATAAGCCTGTGCTCATGCAAAAAAAAAAAGGGTGGTGGTGGAAAGGGGCGGGACCAACAGTTACGCGCATAGAGTAAATCCGTATTTTAAAACCGGCGGCCGCAGCGCACGGTGGCTCGTTAGCCATGTATATTTACTGCTGCTCCTGATGAGGATTAAATCTGCAAAAATCACTTTTTAGGCCTAACACAACAGGGTGAGGGGTCAGGGTCAACTGGGGGGAGTGCAAGATGAAGAACCAGATGGGTCTGGATGATCTTGAAATAGGCTGGGCAAACTGGTGGACTGCTTGGTAAAACTGGGAAAGTCCTTCACACATATTTTAAAATCCGCATACCTGCGCATTAAAGCTGACAAAATCCTAAGGAAGATACTCAAAATACATTTGCTCATGCTTTTAGATCCCAAAACTAAAATCTACTAGAAATATTCTCTATCAAAGTAGCCAGGCTGGGCATTACCCGTGAAAGGGCATTCTCAGTTGCAGGACCCATTACCTGGAATGCTGTTCCATAAAAATTACATTTAATAGCATGCAGCAAGACATTAAAAAAGGCATTAAATCTACCTATTTAAAATTGCGTTTGAAGATAGGTAAAAGTCCTCTAATCATTTTATTTTTTTTACATTGTTTTAACATCTTGTTTAATTTTATTGTTTTTATTTTCTTTTGTCTAATTGACTTAAATGTTTTAAATAATTCTCATGATTTGTACTTTAATTTATATTTTGCTATGAACTGTGGAATATGAGTTTTCAAATAAATAAATATTAGCTTAAATTTAGGTACACACACATACACATGGTAGGCGTATTTTAAATCATATATGAGCAACTGCACACATGATTTAAAATTCCATATATGGGCCCATATATGGGCACCTGCATGCTTGTTTTCAAGCTACTGTCATAGTTTTTTGGCACTTTTGAATTCTTTTTTTTTTTTCAAAACAAAAAATCAATTCACATATAATACATTGATTTCTATCATTTTAATCATGGTAAATCAATAGCAGGGCAGCAAATTTTCAAGGCCTCTTGACTAGCCAGGTCATCTAGTTGTTTGAAGATGATTCAGTTTTCTTTCATGCTCTCCTCCAAGGGGAACCAGAAACAGACATAGTGGTTCCCATCTTCTGGAACCTGTGACAATAACAAGACACACTAGAGGCAAGAGAGGAACGATAACACCTTTGGTCCTCTTTCCTTGAAGAACACAAGCAACTTGCTCATCTCAAGAATGACAAAACAGCTAAATTCACTGTTCAGGATAGGGAACAGTCCAGTTCACTACTGAAAAGGATATTCAGCTCATAAAGGGCTGGGTGAGACTTTCTTACTGAAACTCCATTCAAAAGGACATAATCTAGATGGTAAAACTTCTTTCCACTTTCAGTCAGATGATGTTTGTGTGTGTTCAAACCCATTGTCAAATTCTTCGTCTTCTTTTCTGCTTCCTTAAGATAATCTGAATGGTTCCTAATGAAAAGGGGGTCACTACCATTCTTAACCATTTTCCAGTCAACCAAGTGTCTCCTCAACAAAGTCCATCAAATGCAATGGCACATAAAGAAATTGCAGATCAAACAAGGATCTAACTTTGCTTCACACAATTCTCTCAGCCTGGGATATTCTGTCCAGTTCTGTGTTGGAAGCCACTAGGCTAGGAACTACTCATAACTAGTTTTTTACCTTTACAGGCAAGGGCTGATATATCCAGTCATTCCACTTTATGGGAATGAGTTCACTGCAGGTCATGGAGGAATCACTGGCTCCCAAAAGGGGTTTGGTTGCCTGACAATGGAGACACACTCCCTGTTGATGCTCCACAGCTGTACCCAGACTTATGAAGCTCCATGGACCTGTTGCAGTATTCTCTGTTGGTCTTGGGCCTACATACCAGCAGATTAATCACTGGGGTTACTACTTGTTCTACTTCCTTCTGCAAGACTTATGAATCCACGGCAGCAGCCCAGGCTCCTACTCTTGATATCCACTAAGAAGTGCTCCTCCAGAACCACAGGATGACACAATACTTCTGGTCGACCACTCCTCACATGAACGTCCTTTTCCTTTCCCTCGAGGGGATTTAGCAGGCCTATGAGGACTGGAGTCACTGAGATCCAAGGATTTCTCCTTAGGCCTCACATCTCCAACTGAACCTTGGGTAGATTGCCTCCATCTGGACAGTCTTCCCAAAACCAAGACAGGATCAGTCTTAGTGAGAAGAGATCTTCAGAGATCTCATGGGTCTCTCTTTTGGTAAAGTACCTGGCCTGAAATGGTGATTGCTTTTGGTCGTGGCAACTCTGGGCCCATTACTAAGATATCCCACTTGTGATGAAGAGTCAGTAGCTTTACTGTGCCCAGTGGCCTCCAATGCACTAGACAACCAGAGTAGTAAAAGAGGTTGATGGCATCATATATAATGCCAGGACCTCTTCATGAAGTTTTCCGCTACATCGGAAACAATAAGAACATAAGAAGTTGCCCAGCATCTTGTTTCCAACAATGGCCCAGTCCAGGCTACAAGTACCTGGCAAGTACCCAAACAATAACTAGATCCCATGCTACTGATGCTAGAAATGAGCAATGGCTATTCCCTAAGACTACATAATTAATAGCAGTTTATAGACTTCTCCAGGAATTTATCTAAATCTTTTTTAAACCCAGCTACACTAACTGCCTTAACCATATCCTCTGGCAATGAATTCCATAGCTTAATTGTGCAGTGAGTGAAAAAAAAAATATCTCCGATTTGTTTTAAATGTGCTAATTGCTAACTTTATGGAGTGTCCCCTAGTCCTTATATTATTGGAATGAGTAAATAACTGATTCATGATTTTATAGATCTCTATCATATCCCCCCTCAGCCCTCTCTTCTCCAAACTCAATAGCCCTAACCTCTTTAGCCTTTCTTTAAACGGGAACCATTCCTGTTGTTACTCCTTGGGAAGCGGGCTGGCTGTAGTAGCAGTGGTTGTAGCAGGAAAGGGTGAAATGGCAGACTGCCATCTCCCCCTCTGAATCAGACAGTGTCAGAAATCTTCACCTGTTAATCAATGTCTCAGACAATGATGCAAACAGTGATGTTTTTCTCTTTGATGGCTCCTTCAGTGATGCCGCAGTGTTGGTGGAATTCTCTATAAAACCAAAAATCTCACAGAACACAGCACTTTCACATAGCAGTTTCTGCCTTATGCAGACATGGACGTGCTCTGCCTGTCCTGTCATTCTATGCTCACAATTGGATGGGCTCAATGTCACTGGTATCATCAAAGACATACACAGATCACCTTTCTTTCTGAGGTTTTCACAAGATTCCTCCATCTTACCTAACCAGCAACAGGAACAGGTATTTTTTATGGTTTTTCATCAGATTTTATCATTTCTGAAAGTCCCAGATATTGATATTTTGGCATAGAATCACCCAGTTTCAGGCTTCCTGCACCTTTAGGTCCCATACTGGGCAACGTTTTATGAAACACCCCTTTCTTGGTACACCTTTAAGCTGAGTGGCACACTCAATACCAGGCCTTAGTTCCAACTGTCCTGAAATGCCCTGGCATAGATTCTGTGATGGGCGCAATAATTACCTTCAAGATCCAAGACATTTGGCTTGTTAAGTACCGAGGAAACATTTGACCCAAGGTAGTGATGTTACAAAATAAAAAGTCTTTACTAAACAGATCAAATCTGAAATTTGCATATGACAGACTTTCAGTATGAACAACCAAAAAGAAGATACTGAGAATTTACAAGGAGGTGGGGTTCTAATCCTTATTGGTGCGCCCCCCTGGAATACCCTCACTCCTTCTCCTGGAGTGTAAGGACCCCTTGGACAGATGCTGGGCTCCTGGCTCCCACGGATCTTTTTTGTACCTGACATTCCAAATACTTAAATCCTTCTCCTGCACTTGCTTCTCCTGCTGTCCTTTTTATTTTCCACACTCCTCGTTACCTTGGGACGGACACTCGACACTCACGTCTCACTCCTCCTGCAAAGATCTTTGTTCACACTTGGAACTCAGATCAGGGGTTTTCTTTCCCCCCACAGAAACAGGAAACGCAAGGTAAGAACTGAAACACTTTCCACCGCGTTGCTGGATCCCTCAGGAGCAGCTATTTATAGCGCGATATCAGAAGCACCTCCACAGGAGCTTTTCTGTGTGGACTTCTACGCTCGCCAAGGGGACTGAAGACAATGGGGCAGAAGGCAGACGTCCTCCCTTCCTGGAACTCCAAACCCCTGCAGAGAGAGGAGAGACTGGACTTAGTGACTGATATAAACGCTTTTATATTCCACAGCTTCCTAAAGTTCTCCAGTGTGGAGCACAACATAACATTCACAAAATATACATTGAACTAATGTAATCTCTAGCTTTCTTCCTCTCTCAACGCCAAATCTTCTGGCCCGAATATTCTTGGGCGTCACTGACCAACAGCCTGCCCTGTGCCACTGTGCCCATTCCCAAAGGGGAGTGCCGTAACAAATTGTTTAGTCCACTCACTACCCCGCCAATGCCAATATATCCTCCGCCGGGAGCAGAGGCCTCAGTGAAGGGGCCACAGACCCCTTTACGATAGTAGGGAACCCTTACATAAGTAAAAGGGAAAACATTGTGCAAATAGGCTGACTATATTAATGGAGGAAAAAGCCTTATTCTCTTTGCTGATGCCAGTGCTTTTTTAAGCTAGGTCAGTGGGGTTCTTAGGATCTTGTAGGTGGTGATGAATATAATTAAACTTACCTCCTTTATCTCCTCCCAAAATAATCCCAAACAAACCAAAACCAACACAAAACAAAGAAGCAGCATTTCTCTTTCAAAGACAAACTGTTAGAAGTCCTTGTGAAGCAGTTTCGGCTCCCAAAACAAGGAGCATAGGGCCTTATTTAATAATGACTTTTTCCATAGTGACACGAGTGTGGGGGAAGAGGGGAGGGAATTCCTTTTAGGTGTTCCTTACAAAGTAGAAAAGAAAGCATATACAGCTAAGGTCTGCGGGTAAGAAGTACCTGAAAGACTTTAACCCATGCGAGCTGTTTGAAAATTACTCTCCCAGTGTCTGCCTGCTTCTGACTGGCTGGCGGTCTGGTGATCTTGTATCACTGTGATCTGGTATCAGTGGGGAAACCTGTGAACCAATTTGGATATTTGATATTGAAACTGAGAAAATCAAGGTGTTTCTCTCGATCTTTTTTTTTTTTTTAAGTAAAGACCGCAAATTCTGTGTACAACTGGTGGGAGTACACATTTTCCACTTGTTGAATAAGGCCCATCATGTGAAATAAGGAGTGAGACTTTTCTTGCAGAGAACATAAATAATTCCTATCTGTCATAAATTTTGAGTCTAAGACATACAAAAGCTGCGTTACTATATTTCCTCTTCTAGTTCTTCCTCCTCCTCCCTATATGCCTACTTTCTTCTAGTTATGCTGCCAGTAAATTGTGTATTTTTTAAGTATACATAAGAAAAAGTTATCAATGATCTGACGTATATTAAATCTGTGAAATTTGTTACTACAGTCCATCATTCCTGCATGCGCATGCATGGTATTTATATAGACAAGAAAGCTATTGTTTTTAGTTATGCTTTTTCAACCTGCTTTACCAGAGGATGACTAGCTTTATAAAGGTAGATTGATAAGTCACTTTCTGAAAAATAGGCGCTCCACTATTAATGGAATATATTGTTTTCCAGCTAGCTCTTTGCACAGTCCATGAGTGAGAAGATAGAACTTAATCCTGATCTCTGGGGTTTGTTTGTTTTTTAATCTCTTGTAGCACTAGGAACTGAAGTTCTGATAGTGTCTAGCTCAAATGGGAGGGATCTATTGGTGCTTTAAGGATATCCTGTACACTTCAGCAGATTTTAACCTATACAATGTTGTCAATTCCCAGTAACCTCCGATTTTAAAATCTCTCTTTCTTCATTTCCAATCCTCAGCTGTCTGTGAGCATGGGTGCAAATATGGTGAATGTGTTGGCCCAAATAAATGCAAATGCTTCTCTGGATTTACTGGAAAAAGCTGCAACCAAGGTTTGTGAACATAAACCTTTTGCTATAAACTTCAGATTCTTGGTGTTAGTACTATGGTGTGGTTAATTGTGCTCTGATAAAGTCCTATCCTTGAAATAAGGATGTGCTCACTAATGTATTCTTTTCAAGACTGCTGCTATCATTACAATAAAACTTCCTGACAGTCTGGAACAAGCAGCTATTGTTGTTTGATCATTGGCTGGACCAAGATACCAAATTCCTGAATCTTTTTCATTACAAATATACATTTTAGTCAGATTTGGAAAGTATTGTTAATTTCTAAACCAATGTTATCAGTTAAATTATAGCAATCTAAAAATGTTTTAGTTTTATTAAACATGAAAATTAAATCACCAAAAAGTCATTAATATTTCTTGAAAGTACACAGCATATTTTCCCCAAACATGTTTTTTGAATTATTTACAGTTTTTGCTCTGTATTATAACACTTTTCACTGTTTCCACTTTCCAAATTTTCTTTCCAGGATGGATAACATGTTTAACTAGTAACTCATCTAATCTGTTTTTTTTTCTTAAACAGAATACTCTTGGTGAAAAAGACCTTCATTTTAACTTCTGCATAAAGGGTTTTATTAAATCAAATAATGTGCAAAACTGCCCTACTATATGAGGGTATAAGTAACTAACTTCCAAAATGTCTTCCTTTTCCTATAAAAACTGTATGATCTCAGAATTATTTTGACTTCCAAAATCATGAAAGCTACAGTACATGGAATTTTTTTGACTTTCAAAATGTAAAATGTAAATGAGCTTCTGTGGTTAGATTTGGTTAAAATAGAACTATCAGAATATCACATTCTTAACACCTACAAGACACCTTACAGGTGCTGAAACATTGGAGATTCTTCTCATGCGCAGAAACCATTTGGTTTTCTTGGGGGTTGCCAATTGTTTCCATTTTTCTGGACATAGTCTTTGATTTACCTTTTGTAATAATGAGTAAGTCGCTAACCCTAGATCCTCTTGCTTTTTTATATCAAATAATGAAATATCTTTTTCTTAGCTTTAAGCATTTAGAGTGAAAGGTAACCTACAGTTTCCTTACAGGAGGAATCTGCCTCTTCTTGAGCACATAGCTATAAGGTCAGAGAAGGTGTAGTAATGTTCAGATACTCCCAAATGGGTGGTACCTGAAGGTTGGAGAGATTGAGGAAAACTCGTATCGCAGAAGTTTCTGGGCTCTCTCTTCTGTAGGAGGCCCAGGATTCAAGGTCAGAGTCCTTGGGTTTCAAAGAGACAGTAATGCTTGGAGCGTGGGAATCTTGATAAGATTTGTATTGAGGGGGAAGCATGTGCCATGCTTCTAGCTCTTTTGGGAAGATCCACATCTCTGAGTTTGAAAGAGACATCCAGGAGTAGGACAGACTGCAGAGTCTCTGAATCTGCAGGCGTTTTCTGACTCGGGAGCGTAGTCAGCTGGAACTTCCTCAGAGGTGCAATATCAATGTGAATTCAGAGGAGAGCCTCAAAGGTAAAAAGGATACCATTCTTATCTAAGGTTTCCTACCCTGTACAGCTTGAAGATTTCAGGAAAGATACTGAGTCCCAAGGCTAACTCAAGCACCAGAAGAATCCCAAAGTCTAGGAAGTTCCCCAAGAGTAGCCTGAAGAAAGTGTTTGGATTCAAGGAAACCTCTGCATGCTTGAGAACTTATGTGACTGGATTTAGATGTTTCTCAAAGGAAATATATTTTCTGTCAGCTTATCACCATCAACGTTTCTTAGTAAACTCCTTTATTTTTGGAATAATACAAACTGGTGTGGAAGTGTATTTGTTTTTACACCCCAAGAGAACGTCCCTAGATCAAAAGACCTTCCCCCACCAGAGGAATTCCCAGGAGCCTATGCATGATAGCCTAGGAGAAACCAGATCAGTTCTGATTTGTAAGGGGTGGTTACAGGAGAAAGATTTAAAAATCCTGGAATCACAAACCACATTGGTAAAAGAGATTCCAGCAATACTTACAGGATAAAGCAAAGCACTAAAATAAAAGATGTAGAGATCTTACCAGTTCTCTACCAAAAGGATTGTTTCAATCAGTTGGGGAGGGAACAGAATAGTTAGTGTGGGTTTGTAGCTCAACCATGTGGAGACTAGAATAGTGTGCTCTTAAGTCAGAGCTTGCCTTGGCAACAGGTCTCCTCGCTCTTGTCTGCTTGAGTTCCAGAGTTGCTGTTCCTGTGTTCCTGTACCTGCATCCGTCTCCTGTTCCTGCTCCTGCTCTGGATTCCCAGTTCCTGTCCCTGCGCGCCAGTTCCTGCTCCATTGTCCTTCTTCCCTCGGACGGACCTTGGCTCTTGACCCAGACTGCTTCCTGACTACGCCTTCTGCTGCCTGCCTGTGACCTCTAGACTAGACCTGACCACATATTCTGCCGCCTGCCTCTGATCTCTGGACCGAACCTGACCACATCTTCTCCTGCCACAGTCTCTCAGTTCCTGGTTGCTTCCACCCTTTCTGGTCGTGTTCCCGGGATCATCCATGCAGAGGCCCACCTAAGACCAGCTGGCCCCAGCACCCAAGGGCTCAACCTACGGGGAACGTGGGCTGGTAGTGGCAAATCTTCAGCTGGCCTCTGCTTCCCATCCAGTCTCGCCACCTGACAGTGGGGCCCTGTTGGGGTTTCCCCTACAGGTGGCGCCAACAGCACCTCGGGCCAAGGGTCCATGCTCGCAACACTTTTACCTAGAATAAGGGTGGGCAACTTTCTGAAACATGCACACATCATGGTATTGTCTTTCTACACATTGCTTTCGAAATGTATCTGACCATGTACTAGGTGTAGCGAAAGGATTGCTTTTTGGCTTCTGTACTATCCCCACTCAGTCATTCATGCAGAGTATGACAGTGGAACGACTTCCCTGGGAGAGGCACCCTCATAGTATTTTTCAAGATGGGGGGAAAGAACATAAAACAACAAAGCACTATTGAGAAGGCAGAGTACAGATGGTCCATTTTTATACTTTCATCATTATGGGCTTTGGGATTTCCAAAATGGCATCTCATAGGAAATTCTTCATCCACCAATGGAAGCTTCAAAGCCATCAGCCTCTGGGACAGCACAAGATGATAGTTGGTGGACTTGTCCTTTAGCATTTAGTTAGTGTTCTGGTGGGCTAATTTAATTTGTATTTTTATATTGGGAGGGTAATTTTCAAATAGCCCACATTACTAAGTTTGCTTTGAAAATACTGGGGTGATTGGCCAAGTATGCATATATATTCCCTCACATAAAGTTACACCTCCACTTTGGAAGATGTAACATACGCACGTACTTTTTTTTTTTTTGCCAACTCCACCACAACTACGATCCCTGGAATGTATCTGCTCAGTTTGCAATAAAAGTACGGAAATAATCAGCCAAGCAATATTTTAGTACAGCCATTAACACGCAGAAAACCAGGTTTTATGCATGTAAATGGCTTCAAAAATTCTGCCGAACTTGCACAATCATCTTGCAACCTGCCGGTAAGTGCAGAAAAGCAGCTGTACCCTGCTGAAAGACATACTGCACCTATAACAGGTGCATGTGTGCTTCCCAGCGCATGTAATAAAATCTGTGGGCCACGCGCACATGCACGCCGGATTTTATCATCCGTGCGCACATGTGCAGGCGGTGCGCACAGGGGGGGGGCCTAATTTTATAAAAGTATGCGCAGCGACGAGATTGGGCCTCTCCCAGTTCCCTCCAATTAAGGAGCGGACTGGGAGGGAACTTTCCAACCCACCTAACTGACCTTCCTCCCTCTTCCCCTATCTTCCCCACCCCCTATCCCTATCCTAGCTAACCCCCAATTGCTATTTTACCTTTTGCATTCAGGAGCAGTAGCAACTTGCACGCGTCAGCAGGCTGCTGGCTTGCGTGTCCCCCGGCACAGTGGCAAATGGCTGCTGTGCCGGCCGCCTCCAGCCCCGCCCCTCCCCCTCCCCCCCCTGCTCCCTGGACCGCCCCTTTCTCTTGGCCCGGCCCTTCTGTGCGTAATGGGAGTTACGTGCGTGGCCCTTTTGAAAATGCGCACAGTGCACACAAGGCCCGGCCATGCGCATAACCCCCATTTTTTTATGCACTTGGCTATTTTAAAATTCTGCCTTACATCTCTAGAGCTCTTCCACCTTTGGATTTTTGCCCTTGAAATCATGCATATTTTGTACAGCTTGTGCATCGGTGGCACAAGCATAGTTCAGTGGAACAGCACTGATCTTAGCAAGCTCATAATTGCCACCTCCCTTGGTAATAGTACTGCACATACGGTTTACAAGCCCTCAGCTGTAGTAGGTTCCGCATGGTAACTTTCTATTCAGGCGATGCTGAGCCAGATGCTCTACCACTGAACTCTGCTTCACAAGCCATTGGCTCAGATTCTTTCCTTTGGGGAAACAGTTGTTTAAAAAAAAAAACATTTTTTTTTGAACATGTTTCAATGATATGTTTTCCGCAGATCTGAATGAATGTGGGCTGAAGCCACGTCCCTGTGAACACAGATGCATGAACACTCACGGTAGTTACAAGTGCTACTGTCTCAATGGGTACGTGCTGATGCCAGATGGCACATGTGCAAGTAAGTTACAGACATCACAAATGGTCCAAGATACAGTAAACACACCAGCCCTTTCAAAACTTTAGAGCAAGTACTGTTGTTGAGGAATTGTAATGTGGATATTGTACATAAAAAATCCCTTAATATTTTGCAGATTAAGACAGAGAATGAAATGTTATAAAAATAAGTTACTGAGGGAATATTTCTAGACATTCAGTCGTTCACCTGTCTCAGGCAGTTTGCAGACATGAGGCCAGATAGAAGGCACATGAGTGGATATTTGTGATGACAGATCTGTGAATGTTCTGAATTTTTTAAAAACAAATATTCAGTCTCCGATAGTGCCACACAATGGTGTAAAGATGCACGGAGAACTTTCCTTGTTCTTTGCTGAAAAAGCTCTAATTAATCAATACTGATCTGCTGACTTGCTAGTGTGACTGCAGCCCTGTTCTGCTGTTGGTTTTAAGATTCTAGGTCATGTGCCATGGTGAACTGTCAGTATGGCTGTGAAGAGGTCAAGGGTGAGGTCCGATGCCTATGCCCTTCATCCGGACTTCATCTGGGACCAAATGGGAGGACTTGTGTAGGTATGTTAGATCCTCATTTATTTATTTATTTATTTATTTAGATTTTTTATATACCGGCATTCGAGACAGCAGTCACATCATGCTGGTTCACATAAAACAGGGGTGCAAAGTAAACATAACAATAACAAAGTGCTGAAAAGGCAGTTACATATAACAAGGTGATAAGAACTTGGCTTAGAGGAAGAGAAAGGACAGGTTATTAATTTACACAAGTAAACGATAGGAGATAGGAGATTAATTTACACAATATTAATAATATAATAGGTTATTAATATATATATATTAATATATATATATTTATATATATATATATATATATATATATATATATTAATAATATAATAGGTTATTAATAATATAATAGGTTATTAATTTACACAAGTAAACGATAGGAGATAGGAGATAGGAGATTGATTCACCTGTGGCCCTACAACCTAATCGACATAGAATAGGAGACATTTCTCTACAGCACACTCAGTGCTGACCCAAGGAGTGTGTGTGTGGAGTCTGGCCCCGGTCCAAATTAACCACCGCCCTTCCTGGCACAATTATCATTTCTCGCCACCCCACCTCGGCACAAGCATTTCATTTCATTTAGCACTTACATGCTGCCTTTCTCCAAAAAGAACCCAGAGCAACTTAAATAATATCAAATAACATAAATGATTCACAAACAAATCAAAATAATCATTAAATATAATTACCATTAAATATAACATTTTTTATCCCTGGTAAAGCAGCTCAGGCCTTACTATGAAATGTAACGGTGTGTTGTTAAAATGAGGAACTTTCCAGAACTGGGAGGTGCTAGAGGAGTGCAGAAATGGTGGCATGACAAGGCAATGCCTTCTCCTAAAGGGGATGGTGTTTATAAAAGGTGCTTTCTCAAGCACTTGGGAGGAGATACAGAAGAGACGACCAGGGGTTGTGGTCTAAGAAAGTGACCTGGAGAGCTGAGACTCCCGCACGTCAAGAGGCCTGTGGTGCCGAGGATGAGACCTGCGGCTTTGGTAGGAGAGTGAGAAATGTTCCTATTTCTGGAGAAAAGCGGAGAGTGAAAAATTCCCAAGATGATTTTCAAAGGGGGTAAAGAAAATCCCTCAGTAGTCTAGGATTTTGCTATTCTGCCTTGGGGAGTCCACAGCTTGGGACAGAGTTGTGTCAGGAGAGGAGAATCCAGCACAGAATCAAAGGTCCTGAGGAGTAAAGGATCTTGGTGGGATTGGACTGGGGAAGCCCTGACTAGAGGACAATGTGTGAAGTAAAGAGAAATTGTGAGTGTAACAGAGTGCATGGTAGACCCTCCTTAAAAGGCTGGGATCAGACATTTAGCCTGGTCCACCTGAAGCCACAGACAGGAAGGGAGTTCTGTTCTGAGGGTGTTTTCCCTAGAAAGGGATAAAAAGTTAGGCCCAGAGAGAACAAGGGGCCCCAGGGGAAGAGATGTGAGTCAGGTAAAGGCCAATACAACGAGCTGGGAATTACATTGTTGTATTTTTTGCTTTTGAAACATGCTAAGGTAAACAGCGCTGTTGCTGTTTCTTTTTCAGCAAGTAATAAAAAGTTTATGAGCAAAGAGCCAGATTCTAGCCTGAAGCTATTCTCTGGCCAGCTACAAACTGCTCACCGTACCGCAGTGAGTAACATCTGCGCTGTGGTGGAAGGTTTGGAAGTATAAAGCTGTTTGCATTTTTGCTTCAACTTGTGCTACTGAAGTGAATTTCTCGCTGTTGTTCTGCTCTTCTTGGATTTTTTTTTTTTCCTGTGGACTTTGAATAAATTCTATCTAGCTTTTGGAATAGCAATATGGTGTGGTCCTCTGGGTTTTTTTTACTGGAATGAGTGACATTCTCGCTTTGTGCTTCCCAGCTTTTGATGGTCCCCCAACTGGTTTGAACTCTGCCTGTCTGTATCTTTTTCAGAACTGTTCTGGGGCTGAAAAGGGCAATTCACCATCTTGCAGCCACCAAAGGTGACCCCGACAAACGGGAAGATCCATCCCCATCTTCTCTCTCTCTCTCCCTATCCTCTCCCCTTGGAACAAGCATCAGCCCTTTACCCTCCCAGTGGGACAATCGTCATCTTTCCCTCATCCCCTCACTCCAGCATCATCTCTTTCCAACCCCCAGTATAATAATCATCTCTCTCTCTTACCCCACCTCCTCCCCAGCACAAACATCATTTCTCTCTCCTTTCCCACAACCCCCGCAGCCCCCCTCCCACATACACACAAATACACTCATCCCTCTCCCCTCTCCCTGACACAACCATCACCTTTCTTTCTTCTCCTCCACCCCTCATTCATCTCTCTCCCCTACCCTGGCATGATCCCCTCCGGCTGGCAGGAATCAGAGAGTAGTGCTTCTTATCTGCAGTTGCCTCCTTTTCCTCTGTCAGCTTTGATCTGTGCATGGCCAGTGGGTACTGAAAGACTATGGAGCTTTTCATTGTTCACACTTCAGATGTAAGCTAGCAGAGGATCCACAAATAAAAAGCGCTGCTCTCAAGCTCATCATTCTGGCTGGCGGGAATCTCACTGAAGGGCAGGAATTTGAATGAGCATCGCCAGAAGTTGCTGAGCCACAGGGGTGTGGAGTCCTCAAAGCGCAGGATCCTAGGAAGTTGCCCTGATTCCACACACCCCTAGCCCCAACAGCTTGAATGCAGTTTAACACACAGTCAAGCACTCCAGATGTGCTATGTCTGTAGAGAACCCTTTGGATCTCCAGTGGTTGGCCCTAGTCAAAACCTAGGTTAGAGAAACTGTAGGAGTAAGTTATAGCACCCCTGTGTGGGGGCTGCAGTGATAGGCTGCTGCCTGTTAAGTGCAGGCAGGTTCACAGATCAGTATGGCATTTTCAGATAGAACATAAGAAGTTGCCATGCTGGGTCAAACCAAGGGTCCATCAAGTCCAGCATCCTGGTCCAACAGTGGTCAATCCAGGTTACATGTACTTGGCAAGTACCCAAACATTAAATAGATCCCACGCTACTGATGCCAGTAATAAGCAGTGGCTATTACCTGTGAGCTTGATTAATAGCAGTTTATGGACTTCTCCAGAAACTTATCCAAACCTTTTTTTTAAATCCAGCTACAGTAATTTTCCAGCAACGTATTCCAGAGCTTAATTGTGCATTGAGTGAAAAAGAATTTTAACCAATTTTTTTTTGTCTATTTGCTAATTCATGGAGTGTCCACTAGTCTTTCTATTATCAAAAAGAGTAAATAATGATTCACATTTACCCATTCTAGTCTTCTGATGATTTTAAAGACCTCTATAATATCCCACCTCAGCCGTCTCTTCTCCAAGCTGAACAGCCCTAACCTCTTCAGCCTTTCCTCATAGGGGAGCTGTTCTGTAGTGTTCCGCGCCCGCGGACGGCTGCGGGCACGGCCCCCTACCTCTTCTGCCGACCAGGCCAGCGGTAGCATCGGGGCCGACTGCCCTGCTCTGAGCTCGGCACCCCCGCGTGGCGGCGCAGGCCTTCGGGCTGGCCGCCGGGATCGGAGCCGTCCCTGCTCCTCCCTCGCGGCCGCTGCTGCTCTCCTCCGCGGCCCGGATCCAAGATGGCTGCCGCCATCCTTAGGCACGAGGCCGCACCTCTTCACTAGATTTAAAGGGACCTCGTCCCTTTAATTGCCTGCAGCTGATTCCTATCTACAGGGCCAGAGGAAGTATATAAGGAGACTTCCTCTGACCATTCCTCGACTTGGCAACGTCTCCTGTGAGAGTTGAGTCTTCTTGCTTTGGTGAGTCTTCTTGCTTCGGTGAGTTCCAGCGTCTTGACTCCTTGTTCCAGTTTCGTCTTGGTATTCCTGGTTCCAGACTTTGGATCGGCTGTTTCCTGGTATTGACTTCAGATTGGCTAGCGGTGATTCCTGGTATTGACTTCGGACTGGCAAGCGGTGATTCTCTGGTGTGTTGCTTCGGACTGGCAAGTGGTGATCCCTCGGTGTGTGACCTCGGACTGGTAAGCGACGACCCTCTGGCACTTGACCTTGGACCTCTTCCTGACCATCCTTCAAGGGCCCACCTAAGTCCCAGCGGCGTGGGTCTCTACGAGCTCCTCCCGGGGGGACCGCGGGCTTCCAGGGATGAAGCTCCAGACAGCCCTTGCACCGTACATCTGTTCCTTGACCTCTCAAAGGTCCACCTAAGTCCCAGCGGTCCGGGTCCCTACGGGCTCCTCCTGGGGGGACCGCAGACTTCCAGAGGCGAAGACACACCTCCGTTCCTTGACGTCATGACTCTTCATCTGCCTTCACAGTCGCATCCGTCTCCAGTGCCGAGGGTCAGTTGGTCACCTCTTCTGTTCCTTCTTCGCCACCCGATGGGAGAACCTACGGATCTTCCTCCAAGGTATACTATCCTTCCATCGGCCCAAGGGTCCACAAGCCTGAGCATAACATGTGCCATCCACTTTATCATTTTGGTCGCCCTTCTCTGTACCTACTCAAATGCAACTATATCTTTTTTGAGATGCGGTGATCAGAATTGCACACAGTATTCAAGGTGCGGTCTCACCATGGAGCAATACAGAGCCATTATGGTATTCTTCATTTTATTCACAATTCCCTTCCTAATAATTCCTAGCATTTTTTTGCTTTTTTGACCACCACAGCACCACCACAGCCGACTATTTCAATGTATTATCTACTATGACGCCTAGAACGTTTTCCTGGGTGGTAACTCCTAATGTAGACCCTAACATCGTGTAACTACAGCAAGGGTTATTTTTCCCTATATGCATCACCTTGCACTTGTCCACATTAAATTTCATCTGCCACTTAGAAGCCCAGTCTTCCAGTTTCGCAAGGTCCTTCTGCAATTTATCACAATCTGCTTGAGATTTAATTACTCTGGAGAATTTTGTGTCAACACAAATTTGATCACCACACTTGTCGTATCCCTTTCCAGATCATTTATAAATATATTGAAAAGCATCGGTCCAAGTACAGATACCTGGGGCATTCCCCTGTTTACCTTTTACCACTGAGAAAACTGACCATATAATCCTATACTCTGTTTCCTTTTAACCATTTTGCAATCCACGAAAGAACATCGCATCGTATCCCATGAATTTACAGTTTTCTTAGATGCCTCTCATGAGGGACTTTGTCAAACACCTTCTAAAAATCGAAATACACTATATCTACTGGTTCATCTTTATCTACATGCTTATTAACCCCTTCAAAAAATGTAGCAGATTTGTGAGGCAAGAACTTCCCTTGGGTAAATCCATGCTGACTGTGTTCCATTAAACCATGTCTTTCTCTATGTTCTGTGATTTTGTTCTTTAGAATAGTTTCCACTATTTTTCTCGGCCATGAAGTTAGGATCACAGGTCTCCATTTCCCAGATTACCTCTGGAGCCCTTTTTAAATATCAGGGTTATATTGGCCACTCTCCAAGTACAATGGCCAATTGTAATAATAGGTTACAAATGTTTACTAATAGATATGAAATTTCATTTTTGAGTTATTTCAGAATCCTGGGGTATATACCACCCTGTCCAGGTAATTTGCTACCCCTTAGTTTGTCAATCTGGCATACTACATCTTCCAGGTTCACTGTGATTTTGTTCAGTTCATCTGAATCATCACCCTTGAAAACTATCTCCAGAACCGGTAACTCCCCAACATCCTCATTAGTAAACACGGAAGCAAAGAATTCATTTAGTCTTTCCATGATGTCCTTATCTTCTCTAAGAGCCCCTTTAACCCCCGATCATATGACGATCCAGTTGAATTCCTCGTAGTTTTCCTGCTTCGGATATATTTTTAAAGTTTTTATTATGGGTTTTTGCCTCTATGGCCAAATTCATTTCAAATTCTCTCTTAGCCTGACTTATCAATGTTTTACATTTAGGGGTAGATTTTAAAAAAGAGCGCGATCGCGTACTTTTGTTCGTGCAGCAGGCGCAAACAAAAGTACGCTGGATTTTATAAGATACGTAAATCTACGCGCGCCAGCGGACTGCTGGCGCACCGTCATCTGACCCGGGGGCTGGTCCGGAGGCCTCGACCACGTCCCCGGGCCAGCGCCACGCCCCCGGTCCCGCCCCGAAACGCCACGTCATTCGGCCCCACCCCCGACACGCCCCCTTAAAAAAACCCCGGGACTTACGCGCGTCCCGGGGCTCTGCGCGCGCCGGCGGCCTATGCAAAATAGGCACGCCGGCGCACGAGGGCCCTGCTCACGTAAATCTGGGCGGATTTACGCGAGCAGGGCATTTAAAATCCGCCCGTTAATTTGACAATGCTTATGCTTTTTCCTATTTTCTTCAGATGGATTCTTCTTCCAATTTTTGAAAGAATCTTTTTGGCTAAAATAGCTTCTTTTATCTCACCTTTTAATCATGCTGATAATCATTTGGCCTTACTTCCACCTTTCTTAATGCAAGGAATATATCTGGACTGCACTTCTAAGATGGTATTTTTAAACAATGTCCATACCTGTTAACAGTCTTAACCTTTGCATCTGAACCTTTCAATTTTGTTCAATTTTCTTCATTTTATCAAAGTTTATTGCCCCCCCCCCCCCTTCCAATCATTAGTTCAAATTTGATCATGTTATGATCACTATTTCCAAGAGGCTCTACCACTATTACCTCTCTCACCAAATCCTGTGTTCCACTAAGAATTAGATCTAAAATAGTTCCATCTCGTGTAGGTTCCTAAACCAATTGCTCCATGAAGCAGTCATTTATTCCATCCAGGAACTTTACCTCTTAGCATGTCCTGATGTTACATTTACCCAGTCAATATTGGGGTAATTGAAATCTCCCATTATCAGTGCACTATCTAATTGGTTAACTTCCCTGATTTCATTGTCCGTGTCACATTTTTTCCAGGGAGAGGGTAGTATACTGCTATCACTACTCTTATCCAGCACACAGGATTTCTACCCATAAAGATGCTACTGTGCATTTAGACTCTTGTATGACCTTTATCTCATTGGACTCTGTGCCCTCCTGGACATAAAGTGCGCCCCCCAAGTTGAACCTCCCTATCACTGCAATATAATTTGAACCCTGGTTTAGCACTGTCCCATTGGTTATCCTCCTTCCACTAAGTCTCTGTGATGCCAATTATGTCAATCTCATCATTCACTGGTATGCACTCTAACTCTCCCATCTTTCTTCTTTAGACTTCTCGCATTGGCATATAGACATTTCAAAGTGTGTTTTTTTGGTTTGTATTAATTTGCTTTTCAGTTGATAGGGATAATTTGGAATTCTTTAGCTCAGGTGATTCTTTACTTATAGGCACATGGACTACTTTTGCTTTTATTAAAACCTCTCTGTTGGGATGCCCTAACTCTCCTGTCTCATTAGTATCCTTCAACGATACCTCCCTCCGAACCATGCACTGCTGAGCAATTGTCGGCTTTCCCCCTTGTTCTAGTTTTAAAGCTGCTCTATCTCCTTTACCTTGAAAGCCAGATTGACAAACTGAAGAGCAGAAAATCACCTGGACCTGATGATATACACCCCAGGGTTCTGAAAGAACTAAAAAATGAAATTTCAGACCTATTTCAATTAATTTGTAACCTATCATTAAAATCATCCATTGTAACTGAAGACTAGAAGATGGCCAATATAACCCCGATATTTAAAATGTTATTCTTGCCGCCCGCAGCTGCCCCGCGACGTGGTCCTCTCACCTTCTCAGATGGATTCCAGTGCCTGGCTCCTCTTCTCTGGCGGCGATGGACCGCCAGCTCCAACCTCGGGTTCCCTCCAGTGCCTCCGGTCCTGCCACACTACCCAGTGTTGCCAGCCAATATGTCCCTGTTCGTTGGGCCTCTCTGCGTGGCCCGCAGAGAGACGCCACCATCAGCTCCGCGCCCCTTCCTAGGTGCGCGCACATCACTAGTTCTTTTAAAGAGCCCGCGGCAGGAACCTGGCCGAAGACCCGGATGCTGAAGTCAGACTCTTTAGCGTATAAAAGCTCAGGCCTCGCTCCATAGTGTTGCCTTTGTAACAGGTCTCCTCGTATTCCGAGTACTCGTTGCTGATCCTTGAATTATGTCTTCATGGTGTTCCTGTTTCTTATGGTTCCCGGTTCCTGTTCTCTGTGTTCCTGTTCGTCTGTGTGTTGGACTGACTCCTGGATTTGGCCATCACTGTGCCTGACCTCCAGCCCTGGGCCTCCGCTATGCCTGCCACTCTTCAGCTTCTCTCCAGGCCCGGACCTCCGCTACATCTGACTACTCTTCAGTTTCTCTCCAGCCCTGGACCTCCACTATGCCTGACTACTCTTCAGCTTCTCTCCAGCCCCAGACCTTTGCTATATCTGACCACGTCTGCCTTCTCCACGCCCTGATCATTGCTTTAATTGACTATGCCTGCCTTCTCCGTGTCTTGACTATTGCTTTGATTGACTACGCCTGCCTTCTCTGTGCCCTGACCATTGCTTTGAATGACTATGTTACAGACTCTCCTTTGTCCAGAGTTCTACACTGCTTGCCACAACTTCCACTTGCTGCTGGCTCTGATCCTCGCCTGTCAGTGACACCTATTCTCTGGACGTGGACTTACAAGGCTTAAGCCTTCCTTTGCTTGAGCGCCTCCAGTTACTTATCATTCCTTTGGCGCCTGAGTTCCTGTACCGAATCCTGTCCAGGATAGGACTATGCCATCTACTGGCTGCTGTCTCTGGGCTGAACAACCTTCCATCCATAACGAACTCTGAGGCCCACCTAAGTCCTGCCGGCCCCGGCACCCAAAGGCTCAACCTGAGGGGAACGAGGGCTGGTATAGGTGAAGCTCCAGCAGCCTCCAGCTTCAGCCCACTTCACCTGCTGATGGTGGCGACCCGTAGGTCCTCGCCTATGGGTTGCGTCAACACCACCTCAGCCCAAGGGTCCACCTCCGACACAACATAAAAAGGGCTCCAGGGATGATCTGGGAAACTAGGCCAGTGAGCTTGACTTCAGTGCTGAGAAAAATCATGGAAACTGTTATAAAGAATAAAATCACAAAACATTTAGATAGACATTGTTTAATGGGAGGCAGCCAGCATGGATTTACCCAAGGGAAGTCTTGCCTCACAAATCTCCTACATTTCTTTGAAGGGGTGAATAAATATGTGGACAAAGATGAACCAGTAGATGAGGTGTATTTGGATTTTCAGAAGACATTCATCAAAGTCCCTCATTAGAGGCTTCTAAGAAAACTAAAACGTCATGGGATAGGAGGCGATGTCCTTTTGTGGATTGCAAACTTTAAAAGACAGGAAACAGAGAGTAGGATTAAATGGCCTGTATTCACAATGGAAAAAGGTAAACAATGGAGTGCCTCAGGCATCTGTACTTGGACCAGTGCTTTTTAATACCTTTATAAATGATCTGGAAAGGGGTATGACAACTAGTGAGGTGATCAGATTTGAGGATAAAACAAAATTATGCAGCATAGTTAAATCTAAAGTAGATTGTGATAAATTGCAGGAGGACCTTGTGAGACTAGAAGATTGGACTTTCTAATAGCAGATGAAATTTAATGTGGAAAAGTGCAAGGTGATGCATATAGAGAAAAATAACCCTTGCTGTAGTTACACAATGTTAGATTCTATCTTAGGAGTTACCACCCAGAAAAGAGATCTAGGCATCATAGTGGATAATACATTGAAATCGTCGGCTCAGGGTGGTTGTGGTCAAAAAAGCAAACAGAATGTTAGGAATTATTAGGGAATGGAAAATAAAACAGAGGATGTCACAATGCCTCTGTATTGCTCCATGGTGAGACCACATGCTGAATACTGTGTGCAATTCTGGTTGCCGCAATTAAAAAAAGATATAGTTACACAGGAGAAAGAGTAGAGAAGGGCAACCAAAATGAAAAGGAATATGGAACAGCTCCCCTATGAGGAAAGGCTAAAGAAGTTAGGGCAGTTCAGATTAGAGAAGAGATGACTAGGGGGGATATGACACAGGTCTACAAAATCAATGCAAGGACGGGCAGGTTAATGTAAATCAGTGATTTACTCTCTCAGATAACAGAAGAGCACTCCATGAAGTTAGGAAGTAGCTCATTTAAAACAAATCAAAGAAATTTATTTTTCATTCAGCGACATAATTCATTGCCAGAGGATGTGGCTATGGCAGTTAGTGTAACTGGGTTTAAAACAGGTTTGAATAAGTTCCTAGAGGAAAAATCCATAAACTGCTATTAATTAATAAGGAATAGTAACTTGAGATCTATTTGTTTGGGTACTTGCCAGGTACTTGCAACTTGGCTTGGCCATTGTTGGAAACAGGATGCTGGGCTTGATGGACTCTTGGTCTGACCCAGTATTAGAGATGTGAATCGTTTTCCATATCGTCTTAACGATAGAAATCGTGTGGCAGGGCAAGAAAATCGTGTTAGGCACGATTTTTTAGTTAAAAAATCGTTAAAAATCGTTTTTTTCCGATTAGTGCGCACTAACTCGAGTTAGTGCGCACTAACGGGAGTTAGTGCGCACTAACTGAAAATGATACAATTTGACACTTTTCAGGTCAGTTAAGGTCAGTTTAGGAATGAATATGTATTCCTATTGGCTGCCCTCTTATTTATTCATGTTACCAAGCTTCCCACTGACAGTATATGGGGGATGGGAAATGGAAACAGTTGGTAGCTTGACAAAACAAGTAATGTGATCAATGTGACTAGAACTTGTGCCCTAACCCTGATACCAGGGGTATTGTGATCTTCCTGCACACAGTGCCCTATCCCTATTAATACCAGGAGTGTTGTGATCTTCCTGCACACAGTGCCCTAACCCTGGCACCAGGGGTGTTGTGATCTTCCTGCACACAGTGCCCTATCCCTATTAATACCAGGAGTGTTGTGATCTTCCTGCACACAGTGTCCTATCCCTATTAATACCAGGAGTGTTGTGATCTTCCTGCACACAGTGCCCTAACCCTGGCACCAGGGGTGTTGTGATCTTCCTGCACACAGTGCCCTATCCCTATTAATACCAGGAGTGTTGTGATCTTCCTGCACACAGTGCCCTATCCCTATTAATACCAGGAGTGTTGTGATCTTCCTGCACACAGTGCCCTAACCCTGGCACCAGGGGTGTTGTGATCTTCCTGCACACAGTGCCCTATCCCTATTAATACCAGGAGTGTTGTGATCTTCCTGCACACATTGCCCTAACCCTGGCACCAGGGGTGTTGTGATCTTCCTGCACACAGTGCCCTATCCCTATTAATACCAGGAGTGTTGTGATCTTCCTGCACACAGTGCCCTAACCCTGGCACCAGGGGTGTTGTGATCTTCCTGCACACAGTGCCCTATCCCTATTAATACCAAGAGTGTTGTGATCTTCCTGCACACAGTGCCCTAACCCTGGCACCAGGGTTGTTGTGATCTTCCTGCACACAGTGCCCTATCCCTATTAATACCAGGAGAGTTGTGATCTTCCTGCACACAGTGCCCTAACCCTGGCACCAGGGTTGTTGTGATCTTCCTGCACACAGTGCCCTATCCCTATTAATACCAGGAGTGTTGTGATCTTCCTGCACACAGTGCCCTAACCCTGGCACCAGGGGTGTTGTGATCTTCCTGCACACAGTGCCCTATCCCTATTAATACCAGGAGTGTTGTGATCTTCCTGCACACAGTGCCCTAACCCTGGCACCAGGGGTGTTGTGATCTTCATGTACACAGTGCCCTATCCCTATTAATACCAGGAGTGTTGTGATCTTCCTGCACACAGTGCCCTATTCCTGATACCGGGGGTGTTGGGATCTTCTTGCACACATCCCGGTATCAGGGATAGGGCACTGCATGCAGGAAGATCACAACACTCCTGGTATCAGGAATAGGGCACTGTGTGCAGGAAGATCACAACACCCTTGGTATTAGGGATAGGGCACTGCGTGCAGGAAGATCACAACACTCCTGGTATTAATAGGGATAGGGCACTGCATGCAGGAAGATCACAACACCCCTGGTATCAGGGATAGGGCACTGTGTGCAGGAAGATCACAACACCCTTGGTATTAGGGATAGGGCACTGCGTGCAGGAAGATCACAACACTCCTGGTATTAATAGGGATAGGGCACTGCATGCAGGAAGATCACAACACCCCTGGTATCAGGGATAGGGCACTGTGTGCAGGAAGATCACAATACCCCGGAGGAGTGAGGGTCAGGTAGCTCCCCCCTGTCTGTGAAGCCAGCCTCTCACTAGTAATGCAGGGAGGGAGCTGTCTCAGACTTCACCATCCTCCCCCCCCCCCCCCCTCACCCACACACCATTCACTAGCTGGGACATGGGGGAAGTCAGGAGTGAGGGTCAGGCAGCTCCCCCCTGTCTGTGAAGCCAGCCTCACACTAGTAATGCAGGGAGGGAGCTGTCTCAGACTTCACCATCCTCCCCCCCCCCCCCCACCCACACACCATTCACTAGCTGGGACATGGGGGAAGTCAGGAGGGAGGGGCAGGCAGCTCCCCCCTGTCTGTGAAGCCAGCCTCTCACTAGTAATGCAGGGAGGGAGCTGTCTCAGACTTCACCATCCTCCCCCCCCCCTCACCCACACACCATTCACTAGCTGGGACATGGGGGAAGTCAGGAGTGAGGGTCAGGCAGCTCCCCCCTGTCTGTGAAGCCAGCCTCTCACTAGTATTGCAGGGAGGGAGCTGTCTCAGACTTCACCATCCTCCCCCCCCCCCCTCACCCACACACCATTCACTAGCTGGGACATGGGGGAAGTCAGGAGTGAGGGTCAGGCAGCTCCCCCCTGTCTGTGAAGCCAGCCTCTCACTAGTAATGCAGGGAGGGAGCTGTCTCAGACTTCACCATCCTCCCCCCCCCCCCTCACCCACACACCATTCACTAGCTGGGACATGGGGGAAGTCAGGAGTGAGGGTCAGGCAGCTCCCCCCTGTCTGTGAAGCCAGCCTCACACTAGTAATGCAGGGAGGGAGCTGTCTCAGACTTCACCATCCTCCCCCCCCCCCCCTCACCCACACACCTTTCACTAGCTGGGACATGGGGGAAGTCAGGAGTGAGGGTCAGGCAGCTCCCCCCTGTCTGTGAAGCCAGCCTCTCACTAGTATTGCAGGGAGGGAGCTGTCTCAGACTTCACCATCCTCCCCCCCCCCCTCACCCACACACCATTCACTAGCTGGGACATGGGGGAAGTCAGGTGTGAGGGTCAGGCAGCTCCCCCCTGTCTGTGAAGCCAGCCTCTCACTAGTAATGCAGGGAGGGAGCTGTCTCAGACTTCACCATATTCCCCCCCCTCACCCACACACCATTCACTAGCTGGGACATGGGGGAAGTCAGGAGTGAGGGTCAGGCAGCTCCCCCCTGTCTGTGAAGCCAGCCTCTCACTAGTAATGCAGGGAGGGAGCTGTCTCAGACTGGTATCAGGGATAGGGCACTGAGTGCAGGAAGATCACAACACCCCTGGTATCAGGAATAGGGCACAGGTTCTAGTCATATTGACTGATCACATTACTTTTTTTGTCAACTACCAACAGTTTTCATTTCCCATCCCCCCAACCATCACCTCAGTTGGAACCTTGGTAACATCAATAGATAAGAGGGCAGCCAGCCAATAGGAATACATATTCATTCCTAACTGACCTTTACTGACCTGGATAGTGTCAATAATTTGTATCATTTTCTGTTAGTGTTCCTGAGTTTCCATTTCCATTTCCCATCCCCCCAACCATCACCTCAGTGGGAACCTGGTTAACATCAATAGATAAGAGGGCAGCCAGCCAATAGGAACACATATTCATTCCTAACTGACCTTTACTGACCTGGAAAGTGTCAATTTGTATCATTTTCAGTTAGTGCGCACTAACTCGAGTTAGTGCGCACTAACTCCCGTTAGTGCGCACTAACACGATTTAACGATTTTTAACGATAAATCGTTAGAATTTCTATTGTATCGTGTTCTATAACGATTTAAGACGATATTAAAATTATCGGACGATAATTTTAATCGTTAAAAAACGATTCACATCCCTACCCAGTATGGCATATCTTATGTTCTTATAAGTTAGTGACAGCAGCCCAGTTCCACTCTGGTTAAGGTGGAGCATGTCCTTTCAGAAAAGACACCCCCTTCCCCAAAAGGTTGCCCAGTTCCTTATAAAATCCCTCTTTTCCCTGCACCATCATCTCAACCACACATTGAGACTCTGGAGCTCTGCCTGCCTCTGGGTACCTGCACTTAGAACAGGGAGCATTTCAGAGAATGCTAACCTAGAGGTTCTGGATTTCAGTTTTCTACCTAAAAGCCTAAACCTCCCTTCCACATTTTCCTGTGTCGTTGGTGCCCACACATACCATGAAAGCTGGCTCCTTCCCAGCACTGTCTAAAATCCTATCTAAGTGAAGCATCAGGTCCATCACCTTCACACCAGGCAGGTAAGTTACCAGGCAGTCCTCACATTCACCAGCCACCCAACTATCTACATTTCTAATAATCAAATCATCAACTATGACAGCAAATCTAACCCGTCCCTCCTGGGCAGTAGCTCTGGGAGACTCATACTCAGTGCAAGAGGACAATGTATCACCTGGAAAACAGGTCCTTGCTACATTATCACTTCCTGCTACACCAGGGTAATGTTCTCTGACTAGACCTACCTTATCCAAGGCAGCACCAGGGCTGCCAGACTGGAGTTGGGACATGATTACTATGTTCTTGAAGGTCAAATCTATATACCTCTCTGTCTGCCTTAGCTCTTTCAGGCCTGCCACTCAAGCCTCTAGAGATTGGACTTGTTCTCTGAGAGCCAGGAGCTTTTTGCTCTGGATGAACACATACAACCTCTCACCGGTGGGTAAAAATCATACATGTGACACTTGATGATAAAGACTGGAAAGCCCCCCCCCCCCCCCCCCCCCCCCCCCCCCCAATTGTTGCTGGACTGCTTCCTTCATCTTAGTTGGAAGAAGCAGACGGTGTGTTTTATTTTGGGGTTTTCCTCCCTATTTCTGGTGCTGGTTACATAGAATAGGAAGGAGGTATATACACAACTTTTGTGGTAGGGGTTGACTCATTTTGAGTTAAGACATTTTTGGAATTCATTCTTGGAGTTTTCTTATGAATCTCTAGCCTTGGCTCAGTGGGAACAGTCTCTGCCTTGCAAAGATAGGACAAGACCTGCTGATTCCAGCCTGCATCCAGTGGATGGACAGTGGTGACTTGCTGCAGAGGAGCTTCATGTTGGTATTTTTTTGTGAAGAGTTTTGCTTTTAGTTTGGTAAGAAGTTTATGCTGCCAATCTTCCTGCCCAGAAGTGAGTAAAGAAAAAGGGTTTGCCCACCGAGTGGAGAAGTGAAGGTGTTTCTTCTGAGAGTTGTTGTCATCTGGAGAGGAGAATTATGAGTAAGAGTACAAACCCCACTGCAGTCTTCAACCTAGGATGAGTGAAGAAGAGTAGGAGTTTTGAAATTATGGAGAACTCTTGGATCGCAAGTATTTTTTGGGAAGGGATTTCACCAACATCTAGGACGCCATGTCCAACCTGAGATTTTCACTTTTCCAAGCCTTGGAAGGTGAAATAATTTCAGGAACCCATCATGCTGATGGACACATTTACAGATTCAGAGAAGTTTGGGAACTGAGTTGAGAAATGGCTGTATCAAAGAACAAGTTTGTATGATGCCAAATGATTACTTCTGAAGATCTGCAGCAGTAAAGTTTGTTGGAAACATCTCACCAGTTTCCCGTTTGCTTATTTGTCATTTACATCTATCCACACCTACATTTACAGAGACTTTCACTCACATAAGAGTTCTCCTGCTACATCCTGGGCCCTGGAAGTATATCCTCCCCATCTCTCGGAAATCCACGCTGTTGGGACCACGTGTGACCCCCTGCTTTCCCAGACAAATGCCAGAAGAGACCGCAGAAAAGAACGCAGAAAAGGAAGGCTTGCTGGGTGATGACCCAAAGGATTTATTTATTCCTGAGGATTATGTCCTCTTCTGTAGTCAGTAAACAATAACAATAGCAACAGGGGGGCCTTGCTAAGCCTGCCATCTCCCTCTCTTTCCTCTCAAGCTTCTCCACTCTTAGGTAGGCCTCACTGGGCCCTGAGAGCTTGCCAGATTCTTAGCTGCACCAGGCTTTCTCTTCTCCCAACCAGCCTCTCTACCTCTTTTCCAGGTATAACTTGCGGGCACTTTCACTGCCATCCGGCCAGTTCCCCATCCTGTTTGGTTTTCTCTCTCTCTCTGCCCCCTTTCCTCTTCAGAACTCTGGCTGGCTCTGAAGTCCAAATTCTCCCCCATTCAGAAACTCCTTCTCTAGGACACCCTTTCTTTGTTTTTCTCTTATCTAATTGTATTCATAGAATTCTCTCTCCTGTACCTGGGGTTATGCTGCAGCTTCTTATGCTGGTTGTCGTTGTCCCTCAAACTGCCTTGTTGTCCTCTTTTGTGGCATGCTCTCTGCACACAAATATAAAGAAGATACTCTGAAGTTGGAGTATGGTTTTTTTTTTTTTTTTTCATTTAACATTTATATTCTGCCATCCTCCAAAAAGGACCCGCAGTGGCTTACAAGTAACATCAAATACCATAAAAAAATACACAAGCAAAAATGTTTAGAAAAAGCACTGAGAGATTTTTGCCTGATTCCTAAATTCCACCCTTTTGGACAAAGCTACACTGTCTCCATTGCACAGGATTTTGCCTGCGTAGGGGCATTTTTGAGAATTTTTTTTGTGATCTAGAAGTTGCAGAAACTTTAATCTAGCTGAATTATCTGGATCTGCGGCTTTTTTTTTTTTTTTGGGGGGGGGGGGTTGGCTTGTACTGTTGTTTAAAACTCTTTATTAAATTCAACATACAGCAAACAAATCCCTGGAGGATATTTGGTTCTTATACACATTAAGTAACAGAATCTATATAAGAAGTCATCTGAGTAGAGTCTATCTACCACTTCCATTCCCCACCACTCTTAGAAATCCCACTTAGCAGCAGACAATATACCAGTGTACTTAAAGGGAAAAAAACAAGCTTGATTAGTATCTCCATTTCCTCCAACAATAAAAGGGGTAGAGAGAGAGAGGAACCTTCCTTTTATATTCCCCTTTCGCCCCCCCCCCCCCCCCCCCCCCCCCCCCCCCCACCCAAACTAATGATCGGATATAATAATCTCTCTCTCTTTTCCTCCCAGTTCTATGGGTATGGAATGATTCCCATGAAGTGTTTCAGCCCTCATTCAGAACGTCACTCCTTGTTCTGGGAGACAGCATCCAGATATACTCTGCCTATACCTCAAAATAAGACTGTCTTCCTTTTTGGAGATTCTCTCGTTGCCAGACACTCCCTTTGTGTAAGACCGCGCAATTCAGCCCTTCATTTCCAGAAAGAAGAGAGATTATAATTCAAAAAATAGAAAGTTTTACTGGACCCATGCTCATCTGTTTTAAAGACAGTTACCCTTGCAATTCTAATGTTGCTGACTTCCATGCTTTTCCTTCCAGATATTGATGAATGCTCTACTGGCAAAGCGATTTGCCCTTTGAACCGCCGATGTGTCAATACATTTGGGAGCTACTATTGCAAGTGTCAGATTGGTTATGAACTAAACTATGTTAATGGAAGATATGACTGTGTTGGTAAGACTTTTGCTGCATTTTTTGTTCCTCCTTAAACCTTTGCATATTATCATTTATTTAGTGCCATTTGAAAACTTTATAGTCAGATGGAGATGGTTGACATGTGGATGAGTGAATAAAGCCCAGGTCACAGCCAGCTCTCTTTTACTGTAGTTTAAGAGTATCAGCTGAATTCATGTGAATCATAAGGACGATCATTAATATTATTATTAAGCAATTACAGGTGGATGAATAATATTTGGATCCAATGTGTAACAGTACTTTATACTGGGACAATAATATGAATCAGAACCTCAGCAGGGCTTCTTCCTGCCATTTTAATAGGGTAAAATGTGATCTAGTGGTTAGAAGACTGGATGAAGAACCAGCGAAGCCAGGGTTCACATTCCCCTTCTTGGGCAAATCACTTTATTTATTTAAAAATCTTATAGCCCCCGCCTTCCAATAAATATGCCTAGAGCAGCCCAGGTAACAATCATATACTTAACGTATCACTGGAACACAAACACAGCTCATACAATCAAATGTTAGTCATTACAGGTTTATATTAAAAACGTATTTAAAAAACATCTTAACACACTTCCAAAAATCTTAATGTCACTTTGCTCTCGAACATTAACTGGAAGACCATTCCAAAGAAAAGGTGCAGCAGCGACAAAAGCCCTCGCTCGAGTTCATGGAAGCTTATGCTCTCAAGGGGAGGGAATCACTAATAAGCAAGCACAGTGGATCACAAAGATCGCACTGAATTATACCAATATATTTTTTTTTTTTAATTAAAAAAAATGCATAACCCCAATACATCAGTTTGTGGGTATCAACAAGCTGAACTCTGCTCTCCATAGAATAGGATGCCAGTGCAGATATATCAAGAGAGAAGCATGTAGTCCCAATCCACTCAATGCCTGCTGAACCAGATGTAAAACTTGCATCAGGTTTTGGGCAAACCCACCCACAAGCTGTTACAGTAATCTAGATGTCCTACCTAATACCAGGGATTGGAGTACAGTACAAGAAAGATCATTGACGAGCAAACAATTTAGTGGCCTTAATAACTTCAATTTATAGAAAGCTGCTCTTGCAATTGGCCGACTATAAGGCCTCAATGTCAGAGAAGAATCTACCACCACCCCAAGAATCTTTACCTATTGCAACAGTGGCAAATCATTGTTACAACATGCTCTGATTCAGAACCTTCTTACCAATCTCTTATTGACTCAAATACCCACAGGAACGGTAACTCTAAAACAAGCGTGCACGTCCACGTATGCTGGAATTTTAAATTGTAAGTGTATAATATTAAATGTGACTTCCGTGTGTATGTGCTCCTAATTTTAAGTGGTTACATGAGGAAACATTTGCGTATCTTTCCTTAGGACTTATCAGCTGTTAGACACGTAAGTGAGCACATTTTCAAACATGCGCGCATAAAGAAAATAACCAGTTTTCCCACTTAGTCCACCAGTTTGCCCAGACTATCTCTAGGTCATCAAGACCCTCAGGTTCTTCAGCCTGCATTCACCCTAGTTTACCCAGACCCCTCTCCCAGGCAATTTTTGGCTATAACAAGTTTTATTCTGACTTGCACCTGAAAAAGAGCAGAAGTAAATATGTGCAAGTAACAGTCCAACGCGTGCTGCATTTGCCAGTTTTAAAATTGGGATTTATGCACATAAATGTTGGCCCTGTAATGGAATGCCCCGACCCATCCCGAATCCACCCATTTTTTTTTTTGCGCAAATCTGTTGCTCACGCACATGCAGCTATGTGCATAATTTGCCCATTTTAAAATAAGAATTGCTTGCGCTCAACCCATATGCTCGCGCATATGGGCCTTTTAATGCGAGCAACTCCTAAAATTCACCTCATAAACTGTAAACGTTTTGGGGCAGAGACATGTAATACCCAAATGCTTTCCACCATTGTGCAGCACTGCATACATCCAGTACCACTATAAAAATGCAAGTTATTAATATGTTATAATCTGCATGAGGTAATATAATAGCCTGTGTCCGTGCAATAACAACGGTGCCAGCACACATGGGCTATACATCAGTTAACGTAGTAAATGACAGCAGATAAAGACCAAAATAAAAATAGCCCATCCAGTCTGCCTAGCAGATATTTAGAGTTACCCCACTGAAAGTTACTGTAGGTGAACCGGGATCTTAAGAGCCCCCATAGCCTTGTGATGGTGTTTGAGTGGGTGAAAACAAGGGAGGAAAAGGAGAATTGAATGATGTCATATATTTGCTAGATCTTTCTAGCTTAAGATGTCTAGAGAAACCCAATGCAGAAAGTGCCGAGAGTCTTTCTTAAATGTCTTGCATTCTTGCAGATACAAATGAATGTGCTGTGAACACCCACAAGTGCAGCCACCATGCCGAATGCCTCAATTCTCAAGGATCTTATAAATGCAAATGTAAATCGGGCTACAGAGGCAGTGGATTTGAATGTTCCAGTAAGTAGTAATTCATTAAAAGCACTCTGTGGCATTTACTGCACCCAGACAACCAAGTGATAGGGATCTAAGCTTCTCTAACACTGTAGGTATCTCCTCCATTACAAAAGTATTACAGTGAAAATTATAATGCTAGTAGTACAGTTTATTTTTAATCGGAGGCCAAGAAAATGGCTATAAAAATTAATATAAAAAAATGCCAACATAGAAATATGATGAGAGAAAATCCTTATAGTGCTATTGAAACATTTCATCTCGATGTTCTGTGCACAAAAAACATGAATTGCCCTAACCGGTCAATATGACCTTTTTTGGTATGAAACGTTTCTATATGGGAACATATACATGAAGTAAAAATAGTAAATAGCTCTCAGCAAATAAGAACATACAAATCAGTGACTCAGATATAAGATTCACTATGTGGATAAACACTACTAAGTCGAGTACATTCTTAGACACAAAATGGAAAGAAACCCAGGGACAGTTGTGCGGACGCACTATACACAAGTGCCTCGCTGTGTGTCCAAAAACACATGCCATTTTATAGCATGCACGCACATACACCTGTATGGTATAAAAAGCCTAGGCACGTGTATATGTGTGCATACTTTAAGCTCGGATTTGACTCACCGAAGTGAGAGAATTTTATAATAGGCGCTCATCTACGCCATGACCAGTTTGACTAGTTCATCCACCAGTTCGTCCAGTCTACAGCTCAGTCCTCCGAAAAACCCCTTCACTCACCCAGTTACCTCAGACCCTTCAGACCCCTCATAGATGCCTGTACCTGTTGATTTTTGTTTTTTACATACACCTCCTCCATAGCAGAAGTGAAGTTACCCGGCACTGGACCTGGCGCGGAAGGAGTTGCGTGCACATCTCGAACGCCCAGGCCCCGCCCACACCATGCCTCTTTATCCTCCAATATATTCACAGATCAGCACGGATCTCCCAATTTTGGCACTTGCACGCCTTTTAAAATTCACCTTTCTGTGTTTACTAACGTCATAATTATACAAAGAAATATGGACACCTACGATATGAAAATAGGTACACCAGTACAGGCTTAACTGAATATTACAGCATATACACTAGTTTAGATATACCTCTTGCCTTCCTCTTCTAATGAGAACTAAAATGCAGGTGAGCAGATCCCCATTCTTAAATGTTTCTTTGGTTTAAGATCTTTGGTAAAAGGCTTTGAGCCTCCTCTGTCTTATTTCTGTGCAATGCAGATTGCTGGAAAAGATGCTAAATTGATCTTACTAAGCATACAGAGACTGGTGGCACCTTATAAACTCATTGATGCGTACGTTTTCAAGCACAAGAGTTCTCTTTGTCACATGCAGCTTGTAAAATGAATCTCACTTTTGTGGCTAACAGCGGCAGCTGGTGGGCAAAAAACAGGTGAGGTGATGGACACAATTGTCACTGCTCTCATCCCCTCCATCTGCTACCCTTTCTCCAGACTTCTCCCTCCATTGCTCCCTATCTCTCCTCCCTCTCAACCTCTATAATCATTTCGCATCCCTGATTTCTTTATATTTTGATGGTATCATTGCACAATGACAAATAGACATCGGCCACCACCGGTAGCTAATGAGAACATTTGGAGGGGATTTAGACAAGGATGTAGGAAAGAAATCCAAGGTTGTATGTGCCCCATGCCAGTTCTCATTCTCCCTTCTGCCTCATGTGCATGTACACCCTTGGAGTTGCAAACAGACCTTTATGAGAGATCATTTCCACATGTTTTCAACTAGTCTTTGCAGAAACACAATTAACTTTCTATGAAGTTATATCTATCCACATTTATTATTCTGAAAGATTAGTCTTCCCTCAAACTATAAATTATTTTGCAGCATTTCCCTGAAGAAGAAAAAGCTTTCTTGGATGCCTATGCAAGACCTTTGATAATGCTGGAAACTGCATTTTGTTTAGCATTTCTACGTGGTGAATTTCTGATTTTCTGTGTTGAGTTCAACAGCATTCCTGAGCATATAAGGGTAGATATGTTTTAAAATACATGCGCGCACGCGCTCATGGATGTGCAATTTTATAACATGCGCGTGCATGTTATAAAATCCAGGGCGGCGCACACAAGGGGGAGCATACTAGGAAGGAACTTTCCTACCCCCCTACCTACCTTCCCTCCCTCCCTCTTCCCCTCTTCTCCCCGACCCCTTAGATGGCCCTACCTTATTTTGTTTCCTTTTTGTAGAACTCAATGCCAGCTCCTAAACTGGCGTAAGTTGCCTGCTGGACGAGATCCCCTGGCACAATGACAAATGGCCGCTGTACCAGCAGCCTCCAGCCCCGCCCCTCCCCGCCTCTTTTCTTGGGCCCAGCACATCTGCGTGTAACAGGAGTTACGCGCATGGCCGGGTCCATTTGAAGATGCGCGAGGTGCGTGCAAGGCCCAGCCTCACACATAACCCCCATTTTCCCTGCACACAGGGGATTTAAAATTTAGCCATTAGTGTCAATGGCACTAATTTCTATATATGTATTTTCTAATAAAGAAGAAAATGTTTCTGTCAAATCATCACTGTAAGCTTACTGGATATAAGTTTCCTTACAAATAAAAAAATGCTGATATGTAGTAGTTATGACCGTTGGTCGCAGACGGCTACGACTGCATCTATTCACATCCTGCACCGTCCTGCTTCCCTCTACGGGCCTGCTCGCAGCGCGAGCTAGCCTTCGCCACTGCATTCCCCATGGCTCCTCATGGCGGTCGAGACGCTGCCGCCATCCATGCTGACTCTGGATCTTCCTAGGCGTGTGCGCGCGCCACCGGGCCCTCTTTTGAAGCCTCTTCCACGGGAACCTCGGGGGCGTCCTTGATTGATGATGTCATTGGATAAGGATTCTTAAGCTCCACCTTCACCCTCAGCTAGCCGACTTGGCAACAAGTTCCACTACTTCTCTACGAGCTCCTATCTCCATGATCCTGTGGTTTCATTACCGGATGGACTCTGGACCCTGCCTGGTACCCGCTCTTCGGGGGCCAGCATGCACACTCCACAGGGACTTGGTCTCCTGGCTTACCGCGCTGCTAGGGCTGGTCCGGTGCCCTCCTGAAGTCCTATTTTGCCGGCTCCCCGCTCCTCGGGGCTGCCTCTGGGAGAGGTCGTTCAGCGAGGCGCCGGAACCCTCGCTGAACGACCTCCTGCAGTCGATCTCCTGCCGGCGCCATTTTCCGTACGAAAACGATTCGCGGCGGGAAATCGCTCCCTGACCCCCGCTGGACCTCCAGGAACTTTTGGCCAGCTTGGGGGGGGGGGCCTCCTGACCCCCACAAGACTTGCCAAAAGTCCAGCGGGGGTCCGGAAGGACCTCCTGCCGTCCAATCGTGTTCGTCTATGGCCGCCGCCATTTTTCGGCGCCATTTTGGAAAATGGCGCCGGCTGAAGACAACAAGATTCAGTAGCAGGAGCCCGTTCCGGACCGCTGCCGTTCCGGACCGCCACTGGACCCGCAGGTTATTTAAGTCATTTGGGTGGGGGATTTAATTTAAAGGGTCGGGGGTGGGTTTTAGGGGGTTTTAATGTGCCGGTTTTGCGATTTTACGTTTTTTCGATTTTTCACGATTTTTCACGATTTTTCACGATATTTTACCCCCCCAAACGGCAACAATACGATTCCCTCCCCCTCCCAGCCGAAATCGATCGTTAAGACGATCGAGGACACGATTCACATCTCTAATATGGTTTGATTTTTTTTTGTTTGTGAGTGATCTGGCAATTTCGTTGAAATTTCCTAATTCGTGACAAAGTAATGCACATCTCTATTTAAAAGCAGACTTCCCTTGTCCTACAGCACCACGCTGAGAAGGAAGCTGCTAACACATCCTGAAACGGAGCTCTTCTCACTCTCCTGGAGAGTTGAAGTGGGACGGTATCATGACACTTCCAAATGAGCCACACTTCCACGGCAGAGCTTTCCGTATCACAACTAGCAGAAGCATCAACTCTCCTCTGCAATGTAACTCAGTTCACTAGGCTCAGAGAAATTCAGGGTCTGCCAGCTCATTACTACTCAAACAGTATATTGAACTGTGCAGTCAGGCATGTTAGCGCTTTTAAGGACTCTCTCTCTCCTGCCAACTGGTGGGAGGTAGACAGAGGGACGGGGATAGGAAAATGTTGGAGAGAGAAAGGGGGAAGGAAAGTGAAAGATGGCAGAGGAGGAGAAAGGAGGAGATGCAGGCTAGGGAAGTGAGCGACATGGAGGCAGCAAGGTGGCAGGAGGAGATGGGATGGTAAGGGAGGAGATTTTAGAATATGAAAGGAGGATGGAGAGTACCCCAGCCTTTTTTTCTACTTTAATCCTGCCACAATTGCTTGGTTTCAATATACGTTTCACACAGAGAAGACCAACCTTCAGCCAAACCCCACGCGCAGCCGTTTTGTTTTTGCCGCCTTAATTCTCCATGAATCGTGTAACCGCACTCTCTTTGAAAGCCGATATTGTTCCTTCCTCTCTGTGCTGACGCGCCTGCAGTTCAGAAGGATGACTGACAGACAGAGCCTCGGCATAGAGCACTGGTTCCCAAATGCTGTCCCTAAGTACTCCCAGGATAACCCAAAATACGCAAACATATGCAAATTATCTTATAGGGCATTCACTGCAGTTATTCTGAAAGCCCGACCTGGATTGGGGAAATACCACCACTGAGCAATAGTAATTCAAGCAGCCCTCCCAACTTTTCATCAACCAAAAAAGCCGTTCTGTTCCTCCCTATTCACTTGCCTCTCATACATATCAGGACTTTCCAACTAAAACTCTGAAATTTCATTTTCTTGTATTTAAATGCAGTAAAATCACCTGCATTTGGAAAAGAATAAATTGGAAGGCTTGATTAAACCAGCATCTGAACTCAGTGGATTTGATTGAAAACATCCCCCTAGGCGTAGAATGTGAAAATACAGTATTATACCTATACAGAAGGAGAAAAGAACTGTTGAATATGGTTGGCACATCACACTGTGAAAGCTACATGCATGGCTTCTAAAGGTTTTGTGCCACCTAAATATTTTGCAGACTTAGAGACACTCCTGTGAGATAAATTCACTGAAAATTTGATTCCAGTTATGAATTGGTTCAGGCAGGCAAGATTAGCTGTGACCTTGGGAAAGATGATTTGCCATTCTCCTGTCCAAACCACCTGGCACAGATTTAAAGCAGCAGCCCTAGCTGGATCCTTCACATTATCGGCCAGCCTGCTTCCTGACTTTCTCATTTCCTCCTTTGGTCTTATTCTGATATCTGCTTTCTCTTTGGGGTGGATGTATTCTATTTCTTATATTTTCACATTTTTAGCATATGACCATTGTCCACTATTGTTTTAGAATCTCTTTCCTTGAACTGTTTGTGCAGTGTCTTCATACATTGTATGTCCACTGTGACACCTGCATGGAGTTCTGCTAAGGCTCAGCACAGCAGCGCCCTGATTTGCCTAGATTGATTATAACACTAAACTAAAGCAGCTTTACAAATGTAAACATTGAGATCACGTCAAGAATGAAACAAAAGGCATCCGCTAGCTGGCAGCCAAGTCACTAACATCCTTGCGCATCACCAATACGCGGGCTCGGACTGGGACAGCAGGTGCCTATACATTGTGGCAGCACTTTTCCTAGCCCCGTCTGGCTTCAGAAAGGAGGAGGAAGAGCAGCTGTGGGTGAACTGAGCCACGGCCGCTGCCACTGAATGAAGGGGAGCTGCTCTCTCCTACTGCTTTCTACAGCAGTAAGAGCGGGGGCCGGCAGTACGGGGACACGGTGAGCAATCGCGCCTGTCCTGCATTCATGCCCTTTCTGTTTCAGACAGGGGAGCAGGCACTCACTCTTCCTCACAGAGAAGCAAAGGAAAAGGAAAGGAAAGAGAGGGGAAGGGGAGCAACCTGATTGGGGTGGGGGGAAGAAGGTAGGAACCAGAAAGGGTTAACAGAGGGAGAGGGAGTGGGGATTGTGAAGGGAGGGGGGGAAAGAGGAACTGGGATGAAAAAGGCAGGAATTTGAAGGCAGGGTATGAGAGGGGGGAGAGAGAAAGTAGAACCTGAAAGGAGTAAGAAGAGGGGAAGGAGAAGAGAAATTTGAAGGGGTAAACCTGTGAAAGTAGAATGGAGGTATCTGCCAAGGTTAAGGAAGGCGATGGGGGAGTCAGGAATCCATGGGGCCGAGAAGAATATTAGAGAGATAAGGGGAAAGAGAGAAAGATGGAGGAGGATGCAGGGGAAGAGAACTGAACTAGAGAGGAACGAGTGAAAGGTGAACCGAGGTATAGGTGGGACAATGGAAGAGCAACATAGAAGGGAAAGATGGGACCAGAGAGATTGAAGGGCAGGTAAGAAGGGTGAGTGCTCCCAGTTTTCTTCCATCCAGCTGATACATTCAGTGAAATAGCTGTATCAAAATGTAAAATAAATGCACACACACACACACACATTCATGCATATTCGTCCACATTTCAGGGTATCTAGCTACTTAGCCTGATGGAGGGCAATTGTAAAACTGTGCACGGCCCTTTGTACCTGCAGACTTCACATCAATTTTTCAAAGGGAAAACTTTCCCTTTGAAAATTGGGCCAGGAAATGTATGCGCACAGACCTGCCGCAGCTATTTGTGTATTTTGATCCAGCAGAATTACATGTGTATGTGCGTTCAGTGCTAACACCTCCCCGACTCCACTCCCAAGAATGCCTCCTCTCTCTGCACGTAAAAACATTGCATGTACTGGCACTGCGCACGCATTTTCATATGCAGAGGTGGTGGGCAGTTTTCAAAAAGCCTATACTTCCCCTGCCCTAAATGCTGTTTTTTAACCTACAAAAATGCCTTTCAGTATTGCCCTCGAAGGGAACAACTTTCAAGCAGGCCCGAAAAGTACTCACAACTTTGCATCTGCTTAACTACTGGCACAGGCCACACAGGAAAGTACACGGGAGGACTTTCTCTGCGTGTTTTCCCTCTGGGAGCTCCCCCTTTTTTCACAGCTAAAGCTGACTGCCTATTCAAACCTGGCAGCTAGAGTTTGCTGCTAGAGGGAGAGGAGGCCCCAGCGATTCACCAGGGGTAACTTCTTAGTTACCCGGGTAAATTCCTTTTGACAACTGCACTCCATATGTGTAGCAGAGATTATTCCAGATCTTTAGAAAAGCTCATCTTGACATGTGGTAAAAACTGACATTACAGTAGGAAAACTTCAAAGCAGAAACTGGAAACAGATGTTCGAGATTTGCTGTGCTCATGGGCTTGGCTATTAAGCCTCCACCACCTATTTATTTAATGCCTGAAGTTTTATATTACTGATTATAGAAAGGAAATTCACTTGGAAAGAACTTTTCCTGTCCTTTCTTTTGCTTGCTGTGTGCTCAGGAGTGATTCGGTGAACCACATCAATCCAGTGGGAGCATCCATTCTCAGGATGGAAAGCTGGTTAAACAGCACACTAGATGTGCAAATTTCTGGCAGAGTGTCCCAAAATTATTTTCTGCAGGAAATAAAATGAATTATAATGAAATGAAACTGTATAATTCAATTTTATTTGGCTGATGTCTTTTTCCTTAAAAATGCTGCAAACCTGAAGTGCCAAGTAGGTACCAAAAAGAGACACGGCTCTGGCAGTTTAGCTTGCAAAATCCACTAAAAAGGTTAGCCCAGGCTCCTTTCCTATGAGAACACTGCCTCAAGCAGTTTGAGAGAAACTAGGACAAGTAATAGAACAAGAGAGTGTGTTGGGTGCATGTGAAAGTAATATCAAGAGTGCCTCTACATGCCTTCATTTTATTTTATTTACAAGAAATGCTAAATTTGGGGCATTAAATATCACCAGAGAATGAGCTTGTTATGTGCGTAGTAGAGCATGGGTCAGCCGTGCATGGCTGCTGAAGAGGGAGGTTAGGGAGGTGCCGTTAAAAAGTGTTTGCTATTGCAGTCAAACTAGTTCTTGTGCTTGTGTTGGAGTTGTATTCTATTCCACAACGAGTACAGCCTTCTTACCAGGCTTACTGATTCACATTATATGTTTACACCCTTCAGTTTGTCGTGTTTAGCACACAGCAAAAATAGCCTATGAAACTCTCATTGTTTCTTGTCTTCACATCAAAAGACAACAAAACAATTTCTATGCCAGTATCACAAAAAGAAAAAAAATGCAGCTTAGTCTTCATAAATGAAGTTGGGCTTTTTGGGGGAGCAGAGAGGGGAGTGGGGGGGGGGGATTCCTATAGAGCAGGATCAGATTTAAGACTTTGTCACCCATAGGCAGGACTGGAAAGTCAGGGTGGGAGAGGGCTGGATGGAGAGCCACAGTAGTGGCCCTGTGAAACAGGTTCCTCTTCATTCTACTTATTTGGTGCCTTGAAAGTTTGGCACCCTAGGCAGTTGCCTGTGCCTAAGCTTGGGGCTGCTATAAAGTATAGGGAAAGTAACTTGAATGGTCCATTAGTGTGGAAGTCAAAACAGAATATACACAATGCAAATTCAAACACTGGAGAACTACTTCAAGAAGCTAAACTCCCTTTCACCTCAAGCACAACAAAATGATTCCTTATTGCCACTCTGTGGCCTGAGATATTTTCTTTGGCAAATTAGAATTCATAATGCAGATATAGGAAATAAGGCACCTCAGTTATCTCATACATGGAAGATGTTACTTCTATCCAAGAATTTTTATACTCATTTTATATTAATTTTGGGGTCAATTTTAAAACAAGTGCGCGGGCATCCATCAGGATGCAGTTCTTGGGACAAGCATATGGACGCGGCAATTTTATAACACGCGCGCGGCGCCGTGTGCATGCTATAAAATATGGTTCCCGTGTGCACATGCGCGCCGGATTTTAATATCCATGCGCATGTATGGGTGGGTCAGGACTCATGCTTGCGGGGGGGGGGGGGGATTTTAAAAACCAACGCGCAGCAATGCAAATAGGCCTTCCCCAGTTCCCTCCCAATCTGCTCCAATTAAGGTTTTCAGGATGTCCATAATGAGATATTTGCATATATTGGAGGTCTAGGGTATGCAAAACTACCTCATGTATATTTATTGTGGCAATCCTGAAAACTGGATAGGTGTGCTCACAGGAGACGGTTGGGAAACCCTGGGCTACCACAAAATAGTATGTATGTGCTAAAATGAGCATCCCTGGTTCTCTTTTCCTTTAAGCTCCACAATTGCTTCACAACTATATAAAAGTACACCTAGCACATGGGGTTATCAATTGCGAGGGGAAACAAGGAAGAGGAGATAAAGAGAGACCCAGGAGGACAAACCATAGCAAATGCACATGCTTTGGATGCCTCAGGAAGGGGAGGAGAAGCAGAAATAGAAGACGGATCAAATTGCAGAGGAATCAGAGCCAGAGGCAGAACCAAGCACTGTAGAAGGAGTGACACAACTACAACAGTTATTTGACTTCATTCAACAAGAAAAGGCCAAAATTCTGGAGCTGATACTAAAAACTCCAATGTGCTCTTTGGGACCTACTGTACAAGAAAATCCATGGCAGCAAAGGAGGGCATGTAGCAAAGAAATGTGTTTATCAACGGAATCACCTGTAGGACCATCAAACACATCAACTATTGTTATCAAGGCATTAAAAGCAGCACCTGAGAAAAGTGCTCCAAAATCTGTGCCTGTCGGAGGAAAACGGAAGGTGGTTGAGTTCGTCCCATTTGCTTCACAGTGCTGGAGCAATGCCTTGCTGAAACTGTGGGTCTGGATGTCATTGTCATAGTCTACAGATGTAGCATCATCATTACATCAGGGGCCAGGTGGTGAGTTACCTACATTACTAAAACATCAGTCGGAACACACATTAAGAATCCATTAATATTCCCTGCAGAGTTTTCTGAAAGGTTGCCTATAGAGCATGTAGGGGATTACAGGCCTAGAGGTGGATGTGCTTTTGGCATGATTGGGGGCTTAGTGGGTGCAGGACCATTTGAGAAGGCTGGGGGCCAAACAAAGGTTAGGATCTTTGAGGAAGATTGGGGACATGATGGGCCTTGATTTGGTAATGGAATCAGAGTAACTTGGACTGGATGGTCAGCTTTAGTGGTTAACTGGTACTTTGGTCTGATCATTTGAAGAGAAATGTTGAGAATAGGAGTGGCAGAAGAAAACTGGAATGTCACCCCTGACATACAGGAAGTGGGTGGAGGAATTAACAAAAATCAGCTCAAAAGAGCAGAAAAGGTATACAGGAAGAGCAGGAAGTCAACTGAGAAAAGCTGGAAAGCTATGAGCACAAATGCTCAAAGTCTGGGCAATAAAATTCCAGATCTGCAGGCCCTAAAGGTGGAGGCAGACTTGCATATTGTTGTTATTACAGAAACATAGTTCATTGAGTCTCATGAATGGGATACAGCCTTATCGGGCTATAAATTGTACAGAAAGGACAGAGAAGACAGAAATTGGGAAGGAGTAGCTCTTTATGTCAAAAGCAACATCTGAGCAACTGAAATGCAGAGGGCACAGGGAATGAAGAAGCAATGTGGATTGTCTTAAAAAAAAAAAAAAAGATGATGACACTTCCATTTACACTGGTGTGGTCTACAGACCTTCGAATCAAAGAAAAGATCAGGATAGAGATCTGGCTGAAGACATAAAAGGTGAGAAGGAAGGAAAAAGTGATGTTCATTGGAGGTTTTAATCTGCTGGATTTGAATTGGAGCATCCCTGCTGCAGAATCTGCAAGAAGTAGAGAAATTATGGATGCCTTTCAAGGGGCTATGCTCAGACAAATGGTGCGGGAACCCACGAGTGGAGGAGTGCTACTGGATCTACTACAAATGGAATCAGTATTTCAAATGCCCATTGGGCCCTAGTGATCATCAGTTGGTATGGTTTGATATAACAGCCAAGAAAGAGGAAAGTCACATGAAAATCAAGGTTCAAGATTTCAAAAACACAGACTATTGTATGGTTTTGTCCTTTGAGAAGGCGCTAGAAGGCTGAGAGGAGATGGAACAACAGTGAGCCAAATTAAAAGGAGCTATAATAAAGGTGACAAACCTTTATGTAAAAAAAGTACATAAAAGTAAGAGAAAAAAAGAAACCGATATGGTTCTCCAAGGCAGTGGCTGAAAAAATAAAGGAAAAAAGATCAGTAATGAAAAAAGTTCAAAGGAACTCAAAAAGAAGATAGGGAAGAATACCTGGTGAAACTGAAGGAAATGAGGAAAGAAATCAGGATTGCAAAAGCTCGAGTGGAAGGAAAGATCACCAAAGACGTAAAGCGTGGTGGCAAAACATTTTTCAGGTATCAGAGAAAGGAGGAAGACCAGAGGTGGCATTGTAAGACTGAAAGGAGACAAGGAGCAAGGTATGGAGAAAAAGGAAGAAATAGCAGAAATAGTAATTAAAAACTTCAGTCTGGTTTTCACTAAGGAAGACATTGGAGAAAGACTGTTACTGGCTAGCAGGAGTACAGTTCATAGTGGGGTAGATACAATACATCCCCATTTACAGAAGAGAGTGATTGGGTTGAACTAGGAAAACTGAAAATGGACAAGGCCATAGGGCTGGATGCGCTACATCCCAGGATAGGTAGGGGGCTCCATGAAGTGTTGGTGGGTCTGTTGAAGGACCTGTTCAATAGATCTTTGTAGATGGAAATAGTGCCGCAAGACTGGAGGACGATTGTGATCCTGTTTCACAAAAATGGTAGCAAGGAGGAGGCTGGAAAGTACAGTCTGGTCAAACAAATCTGATCGATTTTTTTGATTGGGTGACTAGAAGAAGAACAAGGTGTTACGGTTAGTAGTGGAACCAAGACAAAAGACCGCTTACCTTGTCTCGTAGAGACTCTGGAGTGCTGGCATAGGCGACAATCCAGAGGCAGGCGGCAGGCAAAGAAGTCCACAGGCAGTCCGGGTCAAGGCAGGCAGCAAACAACAGGAACCAAGGCGACAATCCAGAGGCAGGCGGCAGGCAGAGAAGTCCACAGGCAGTCCGGGTCAAGGCAGGCAGCAAACAACAGGAACCAAGGCGACAATCCAGAGGCAGGCGGCAGGCAGAGAAGTCCAAAGGCAGTCCGGGTCAAGGCAGGCAGCAAAACAGGAACCAAGGCGACAATCCAGAGGCAGGCGGCAGGCAGAGAAGTCCACAGGCAGTCCGGGTCAAGGCAGGCAGCAAACAACAGGAACCAAGGCGACAATCCAGAGGTAGGCGGCAGGCAGAGAAGTCCACAGGCAGTCCGGGTCAAGGCAGGCAGCAAACAACAGGAACCAAGGCGACAATCCAGAGGCAGGCGGCAGGCAGAGAAGTCCAAAGGCAGTCTGGGTCAAGGCAGGCAACAAGCAACAAGAACCAACAAGCAGAACACTGAACACTACTTGTGGCCGAAGCAGCGCAGGAGTGAAGAACTTCCCTTTAAATAGGGCAAGCCTTCCCGCGCTGAGCAGAACTTCCGCCGGCAGCTGACGCCAAAAGGGGGCGTGGTCAAGCCCCGATTCGCGCGGTGCCGCGCTGGGTTGGAAGCTGACGTCGGGAAGGGTCGCCAGCACCATCGGACGCTCTCCTGCAGGTAACACAAGGAAGAACACTCAATGTAGTTTTCTTGGATTTCAGTAAAGCTTTCAGTACAGTCCTGCATAAGAGGCTAATAAATAAAATGAAAAGCCTAGGAGTAAGTCCCAAGGTAGTGGAATGGATATCAAATTGGCTGACAGACAGACATCAGCAAGTAGTGGTAAACTGAACCTTTTCTGAAGAAAGAAGAGTGATAAGTGGAGCTCCTCCAGGATTGGTTCTAGGACCAATTCTGTTCAACATCTTTGTGAACAATAATGCAGAGGAATTAGAAGGTAAGATTTGTCTTTTTGCAGATGACACAAAGATCTACAACAGAGTGGACACTCCTAAAGGAGTAGAGAGAATAAGAACTGATCTAGGAAAGCTCGATAAGTGGTCGCAGGTTTGGCAGTTGGGTTTCAATGCCTAACTGTGCCGAGTCATGCATTTGGGTAACGGCAATCCAATGTATTTGTATGTGTTGGGGGTCTAAAGATTGATGTGCACAAACTGGGAGAAAGACAGGGTGATAAGTGTCTGATGATCTGAAGATGGCAAAGCAATGTGACAAGGCGGTGGCTAAGGCCAGAGGGATGCTGGGCTGCATCAAAAGAGGCATAACCAGCAGAAAAAAGGTGATAATACCACTGTATGTATCCTTGGGGAACACCTCACCTGGAATACTGGTCTGGAAACCTCATCTCAAAAAAGGATAAAGACAGAATGGAAGCAGTCCAGAGAAAGGTGACCAAAACAGTGTGGGGTCTGTACAGAAAGCCGTATGAGATGAAACTGAAGGACCTAGAACATAAGAAATTGCCATACTGGGTTAGACCAAGGGTCAGGTCCATCAAGCCCAGCATCCTGTCTCCAACAGTGGCCAATCCAGGCCATAAGAACCTGGCAAGTACCCAAAAACTAAGTCTAAAATCAAACACATCCCTGGGTGGGCTTGAACCACCAACCTTTCAGTTAATAGCTAAACACACTAACTGATTGTGCCACAGAGACTGCTACTATACCTTAATATGTATACTCTGGAAGACACAGCACAGATATGATACAGAACTTCAAATACATGAAAGGAATTAATGATGTACAAAAATCAAACATTTTCTGATGGAAAGGAAGCTGTAAAACTAAGGGTCACAATATGACACTCCAAGGGGGGAACAATGCCAGGAAATATTTCTTTATGGAAAAGGTGGTAGATGCATGGAATGCCCTCATGGAAGAGGTGGTGAAGACAAGAATGGTTATGGAATTCAAAAGGGCATGGGACAGAGGATTCCTGTTGGCTAGAGAATGAAATGAAGAAATGGAATAACTTTTCTATTACATCTAAAGTTCCTAAAGTTTACATTGCTGCTTGGGGATGGACTGCATGGAATAGCAGTTGCTACTACCCAAAAAATCTTGCTGGGCAGACTAGATGGAACATTTTGGCCTTTACCTGCTTTCATTCACAATGTTACTAGGAGTTGGGTTCTTGGGGGTAGAGGGAAAGTTCATTCTGATCATTTTAGCACTTGTCTGGGTGAATTAATTTCTCCTATGGAGGAAGATGGGATGGGTTTATTCATTGAACACTGGAATAATTTATTCTATTGAGTCAGTTTTGGATTGTACTTCCTTACCAAAGTGGATTGTAAAGCATAAGCAGTTTTTGCCTTGCTTTGTGGAAGAAGTTCAGTTAGTGAAAATGGATGTACAGTGAGTAGAACACCATTGAAAAAGTTTTTGGTTGTTGACTGATAGAATTTGTTGGAGGAAATTGGGAAATAAATATAGGAGATTGTCCTTTTTTCTTCTCAATAGTCAGTCTATTGAAACAATGATAGATTAAATCTAGATAGTGCAAGTTCTGTGACTTTTTTGAGGAGAAAATAATTATTATATAGGAAGTGTTGGAAAATAGACAATTGGGTAGAGGGATGATTAGAGATGCGTTAGTAAAGAAATGGAATGCACATTCCTTAGAATTGGATAATTTTACGCATTTGACTTGTGTTGGATTGAAAATGAGGTAGTTTGTTTATCCTTGCACCCCAAAATTGATTAAATCTCTGATTGGATCGGATATATAAAATTGTGAATGCTTTGTTATTGGAAGGGTTATTGCCCGTTAGTCTTAAAAGAACATTGGTAAGGCCTAGTTTGAAAAAAAAACAAACCTTCACTTGACCTGACTAAATGTGAACATTATAGACCAGTTTTGAATCTATTTTTTTAAACCAAAATCATTGAGAAGGTTGTACTGGCCAACTTCCCATACTTTTAGATTCTGTAGGTAAGTTAGATAGAAGTCAGTCCAGTTTCCATGCTGGATCCTACATGGAATCTGTTTTGATAGCCTTAACAGATTAATCTGGATTGGGGGTTGGGAGTTCTGCTTTGATTGGTCAAATATTTTGGCCGAGTTGAATATCAGCTGCTTGTTGAGAAGTTTAAGGATCTTGAGATTAGGGGAAACGTATTGGAGTAGATTGATTTTTGAATGACTGGTCCCAGAGGATTCAAATTATTATTTCCTTTTCTTCTTAAAGAATGGTGAAATATGGGGATCCTTCAGGGCTCCAGTCTTTCGTCTTTGCTGTTTAATATTTTTATGTATCCATTGGATGGGAAACTTCATGACATGGGAGTCAAACATATTTTTTATTTTGGTCCCTATTAAAGGAGATATTGATGAAGGTATTGTCCTTTTAAATTCTTGCCTGGTAGTTATTGCTGCATGGTTACTGAATGGTAAACTGGTTTTAAGTAAGGGTAAGACTGAAATTGTTTATGTAGAAATTTTAGTGAGGTATTACAGACAATGCCTGTTTTTCCAGTAGTGGAGAGCTGTTATAGTTAGACCAATATCTTCTAAAGCTAAAAGTTTAGGCTTACATGTGGATTCTAATTTCTCCATGGTGCCACATATTGGGATGGCAGCACAGAGGTTTTATTTTCAATAAAATAGTCCATCAACTTTGTCCATGTCTAGATTGACAGGCATTGAAATTAGTGGTTTATTCCCTGGTAATTTCTATGCTGGATTACTATAATGCTTTAAATGTAGGTTTGCCCAAGAGGCTTATTAACAGGCTAAAGTTGTGGTAGCCCATTTGGTCTGTGGAAGGTCAAATAGATAGAATGACCCTACGTCACAGTTTTTATATTGGTTGCCTATGACAGAGAGGGTGAAGTTTATACTCCTCATGACAGTTCTTTTGAGTCATGAAGAGTAATGGCCCTAGATATCTGTGGGAGAGAATGGCATGGTATATTCCTGATGTACGCTTAAGGGTTGATTTTAAGAGGCACGTGCACATGGATGCGCCGATTTTATAACATGCGTGCGTCACCGCATGCATGTTATAAAATACGATATCCGCACACATGCGAGCCAGATTTTAACATCCGCATGAACATGTGCGGGTGGACCACGATTCATGCACAGGGGGGATTTTATAAAGTATGCGTGGCAACGCAAGTAGGCCTTCCCCAGTTCTCTCCCAGTCCGCTCCAATTAAGGAGGGATGGAACCCTATCCCTACCCTTTTCCCCTCTTCTCCCTGACCCCCTAACCTAACCCTATCTAGCCCCTAATTTTTTATTTTAATAATTACTGCTCTTTGGGAGCAAAGTAAACTCCACTCGCCAAAATCTCCACAAAAAAACAATCACTCCAACTAAAGTCACCACTGTCCATCCACTGGGTATGAGATGGAAGCAGCAGGTCCTCTCTCATCTCAATCCTTCTCAGAGGCAGAGGGATTTTGCCTACCTGAGCAAGGACCAGGGGATCCAGAAAACTCCAAAAAGTAAAATTCAATATCCTTGTGGACCAGATTCCTTCCTATTCTAGTTCATTAGATCATGAGGCCCAGGCCACCAGGGATAGGGCAACAAGAAAAATGCTTCTCCTTGAATGTCCAAAAAATAATGCCAACCTTAATTCCCACTCTGTCTGCCTTTGAGCAGACAGGGGCTCACCATTTCACAACCTCAGAGGGGTTGCTGTTAAGAAAATGGTATGCACCTCTCCTAACTCCTCTGCCCTAGGTTATAACCTAGGGGCATCTAGTAGAGCATAAACATCCCAACTTGTCTATAGCTTGCAGTACCTATTAGAAACATCTGGAGAAAATGTTTTGTTCCATTCCACTGGTCTGAAATGACCCAGAGATGTGATATTGTAACAAGCTTAACAGTTTGACAAGCACAGTTACTGCATGAGACCTGGCAGTTTGAGGATCAATGTTAGACTTTAACTGCTCATATAGGACTCTAATGGCCACGGAGCTGATGTGATACACAGAACACCTCTCCTCTGGAAGGCCCAGTAAAGCGGTACTGGGCCTAATGATCTATAGCCATGACTGTGTCCTTTTCTCTGCTATTGCTGGCCTCTTTTGCTTCAGAGTCTCTCTGGCCTTCTCCTCTGTATCCCTCTCTCCCTTCTTCCTCCTGCTCTTCATCCTCTTCTCATTCTCTCGCTCTCTCTGTGCCTTCTACATGGCTCCTCTGTCTCCCTCTCTCTTTTTTTATCTTGGCTCCTTATCTTTCCCATCCTCTTTCCCACTCATCCACCAACTCTCCTTGCTCCAGCAATCATCTCTTCTGTCGTGAACCCCCAATGCATGCTGTTAGCTGACTCCTTTAAAAACGGTACTATGTAAATTAAAAAGTTAACACGTAGTCTGAAATAATCATTATCAAGCGCATGCTAAATAGCATATTATACTATTTACTACATACCCACTGAAGCCTCATTTGATTATGATACACTTCATTTACATATGTGTACGCACTAATTTTAATACTTATACAGCTAAAGTCTATTCTGAGTGGTTTAGCATTCATGCTAAAATTTTAGTGCACAGCACACTATTGCATATGTATGTACACTAAACAGTCATACTGCAAATGCTAAGCTTCAGTGCATAGGCCCCTTTATACTGGAAGTAGCCCTTAAGCAAACTAATCACCTCCCTTTTCCTACCCTCATTCACTTTCCAGTCTTACTATTTCACTTATTCCAGACACATAGTTGTGCATTTTTCCTTTACTATAAACATCACTCCTTTCATTTAATTCCATTCATGCATTTTAACTAGAAGAATAGATATATAAACTACATCATATAGCCACATCCCTGGCCTATACAACTATTTTAATGCACAGACACACACACTCACTCACTCATACATACACATTTTTGCCTTTCCAATATTTAAATGCTGAAGTAAAATTAAAAGGAAAGCCTTAAATAACAGAGCTATTTAGGTAAACCTGAGGAGACCAGCTTCAAATTTTAGAATGGTCAATCATGACATGTATAAAATGACCACCAATAATAATTGGAACTGATTTGTAAAATGCTAAAAGAACTTAGCATGGGTCATGCCATATAAATTAAAATATTTTTAATATGAAGATGGAGAATAGCATTTGGGGAATGTTTTCTTAATTGGTATAAGTAAGGTACTCTTTATTCTCTGTTATTCAAACATGTGAATGACTAGGGATTATGAGGGCTAAGAAATCCTTAACTCCTTAGTACAGAGGTGCGCAATCCTGGTCCTCAAGGGCTGTAAACAGCTCTGGTTTTTAGGATATCTACAATGAATAGTCATCATGCGTGTTTGCATGAATTTGGTCCGAGAACCAGATTAATTTGCATTGCTTGGTTACTGGGAATAGGGATGTGAATCGTGTCCTCGATCGTCTTAACGATCGATTTCGGCTGGGAGGGGGAGGGAATCGTATTGTTGCCGTTTGGGGGGGTAAAATATCGTGAAAAATCGTGAAAAATCGTGAAAAAATCGAAAAAATCGAAAAAACCGGCACATTAAAACCCCCTAAAACCCACCCCCGACCCTTTAAATTAAATCCCCCACCCTCCCGAACCCCCCCCAAATGACTTAAATAACCTGCGGGTCCAGCGGCGGTCCGGAACGGCAGCGGTCCGGAACGGGCTCCTGCTCCTGAATCTTGTTGTCTTCAGCCGGCGCCATTTTCCAAAATGGCGCCGAAAAATGGCGGCGGCCATAGACGAACACGATTGGACGGCAGGAGGTCCTTCCGGACCCCCGCTGGACTTTTGGCAAGTCTCGTGGGGGTCAGGAGGCCCCCCACAAGCTGGCCAAAAGTTCCTGGAGGTCCAGCGGGGGTCAGGGAGCGATTTCCCGCCGCGAATCGTTTTCGTACGGAAAATGGCGCCGGCAGGAGATCGACTGCAGGAGGTCGTTCAGCGAGGGTTCCGGCGCCTCGCTGAACAACCTCCTGCAGTCGATCTCCTGCCGGCGCCATTTACGCGTATGGCCGGCGCCATTTTCCGTACGAAAACGATTCGTGGCGGGAAATCGCTCCCTGACCCCCGCTGGACCTCCAGGAACTTTTGGCCAGCTTGTGGGGGGCCTCCTGACCCCCACGAGACTTGCCAAAAGTCCAGCGGGGGTCCGGAAGGACCTCCTGCCGTCCAATCGTGTTCGTCTATGGCCGCCGCCATTTTCGGCGCCATTTTGGAAAATGGCGCCGGCTGAAGACAACAAGATTCAGGAGCAGGAGCCTGTTCCGGACCGCTGCCGTTCCGGACCGCCGCTGGACCCGCAGGTTATTTAAGTCATTTGGGGGGGGTTCGGGAGGGTGGGGGATTTAATTTAAAGGGTCGGGGGTGGGTTTTAGGGGGTTTTAGTGTGCCGGCTCACGATTCTAACGATTTATAACGATAAATCGTTAGAATCTCTATTGTATTGTGTTCCATAACGGTTTAAGACGATATTAAAATTATCGGACGATAATTTTAATCGTCCTAAAACGATTCACATCCCTAACTGGGAAACCATATCTGTTTGTGGCTTTTGAGGATCGTGGTTGAACATGTCTTAGTGCATATCTGAGCAGACTCATGCCATACTGTTATTTGCTCTGAATCCATGTTGACTGTATTACAGCCCCTAAAGATGTTTCAGTGCATTTCTGCAATCTTGTATGATTCTCTAGCCCAGTGTTTCCCAACCGATGTGATGCAGCACACTAGTGTGCCTGTCTGACCTGCAGGTGTGTTGCGAGAAGAGCCGGGTATGAAAAGAGGAGGCACCGGCAGTCTTCCATTTTTCTCACCTTCCTGGCCTGCAGTATGTCCTCCTGCCAGCAGAGGGCATGCAAGAGCAGCAATTATCTGCTACTGCTTCCCTCTCTGCTAGTGCTCTCTTGCCAGACCTGCTGGCTCATGCTGTTACTATTGCAGAAGCAAGCCGGTACAGGAGGAAGCAGCGGGGGGCGGGGAGGACAAGATGAATGTGGCATACGGTGTGGGGGAGAGGGAAAGTGATGATGGCAGAGAAGTAAGGGGGAAGGTAATGATGGCAGGGGGTGGGAAAGAGGAAAGATGATGATAAGTACTAGATGGGGCTGGTGGCTGGACAAGGAAGGTGATGATAGACCAGAGGGGTAGAAGGACAGGAAAGGGAAGAAGGTGATAATGCCAGGGGGATAGGGAAGATTAAGATATGATGATGCTAGAAGGGTGGAGGGAAGGGAAGAGAAGGTGGGGATGATTCTAGGGGATGGAGGGAGAAGGTAGTGATGCGAGGGGTGGAGAGAAAGAGAAGGGAAGAAGGTGATGATGCCAGGGGAAAGGCAAGAGAAGGTGGTGATGGTGCCAGAAATGTGGACAGAAAGAGAAAGGAAGAGAAAGTGGTGATGATGTCAGATTGGTGGAGGGAGATTGTGAAGATGCCAGGAGATGGAGAGAGAGAGAGTGGTTGGGGGAGAGGGAAGGTGGTAATGATGCCTGGGGAGAAGGAAGAGAAGGTGACGATGCCAAAAGAGTGGAGAGAAAGGGAAGAGAACGTAGTGATGATGTCAGGGGAGAGATAAGATTAAGAAGATGATGATAATGATGATGCCAGGGAGTGGATGGAGAAAGAAGAAATAGCAGTGATAATGCCAGCGGGTGGAGGGAGAGAATTGGGGGTGAGGGTAGGAAACAAGGTGATGTCAGGAGAAAGGGAAGAGAAGGTGGTGATGATGCCAGAAGGGTGAAGGGAAAGGGAAGAGAAGGAGGTGGTGGTGATGCCAGAAAGGTCGAGGGAGAGAGAAGAGAAAGTGATGAAGCCAGGGGACAGGATAAGAAGGTAATGATTCCAGGGTGGTGGGGAAGAGGGAAGATGATGATGATGCTAAGGGGTTGAAGGAAGAGAAGAAAAGGTGATGACACCAGGAGTGGGGGGAAAGGAAAGGGAGGGTGGTGATAGCAAGCGGTCGAGGGAGAGGGAAGGTGATAATGCCAGAGGTGGAATGACAGTGAAATGAAGATGATGACTGTTAAGGTGGTGATGTGCCACGATAAAATGAACCCTGTGCCGGATGTGCCATGACACACAAAAGATTGGGAAACACTGCTCTAGCCTGTAGTCCTCAACCCAGACCCTGGAGAATGCCCAGCCAGTCTGGGTTTCAGGATAACTACAATGAATATGCATGCAATATATTTGCATACAATGGAGGCAGTTCGTGCAAATGTATTGTATGCATTTACATTGTGGATATCCTGAAAACCAGAAAGGCCAAGTGGTCCCCAAGGACGGATTGAGAACCATTACTCTAAGGAAACTCCCTAAGCCACAAAATCAACTAGTAATTTGTGAACTCTGTTCTCTAGTCTCTCAATGAAGCCTGGCTTTCATGATATCCACAATGAGTATTCATAAGATATGTTTGCAGACATTTTATCTCATCAGAAAATTAATTTGTATATTTTGGCTATGTTAAAAGCCAGACTTGGTTGAAAGTCCTAATACAGAGTTGGGAACAGTCACTATAAGCCAACATATCCCTTAGTATCAATAGCCCCACAAATACAAAAATGCTTGAAAATCTTATCAGTTGAAGCTTTAGTACCATATCTATAATTTTAGATACAAAACAGGTTTCATTGTCAGTTTGTATATTTTCATGATGCTTATCTCTGCTTTGAAATCTGAGCCATTTAAGTGATTTTCAAAGAATCAGGGAATGATTTGCAGAAGGCAGAGTGCAGTGTATGCATCTGACACTAATGAACTGTCTCTCCACACAGTCTGCCATGGACTACTGATGTAGCAGTCTGCTGAACCAAAAACCTTATTTAATTTAAAACATGTGCTGTTTCAATTGTTGCTTTAGTTGTTCCTGATAAGTCTGTCAAAGAAACCCCCAAGATATTTGGAGCTGCCAAGGACAAGATCAAAAAACTGCTTGCGCACAAGAACAGTATTCGGAAAAATGAAGAGATAAGGAACTTCATCCCAGAGCCCACAGTGACTCAATCCCCTAAGGCTCGCTTACAGCCATTCCACTACATAGATGGGGTTTATGTTGGCAGAAACTATAATGAAGGGGTCAAAGAAGCTGAAGGTGCTAAAGGTGGTGAGGAAGGAGAAGCTGAAGAGGTCGAAGAGGAAGAGGAGAAACAAGTAGACATGCTTGAGAATCGGACTGATCAGGAGAAACGCCTAAGAGGAGATGTTTTTGGTAAGCATACATTTACTTTCTCAAATGGGTCATGTTACGAGGAAGCACAGCAGCATTCAGCTGTACACAATTCACACTGGCCTCTTTTGTGGAGCCTTTTGATTATGGGGGTCATTTTCAAAGGAGTTACGCAATTTTCAAAAGCTATTTACTCGAGTAAAGTGCACTTACTTGAGTAAATCCTATGGACAATTCAATGGCATATATTGTAGCAATTTTGAAAAGCCCACTTACTTGAGTAAAGTGTATTTACTCGAGCAAAAACCAGTTTTGCTCGAGTAAATGCTTTTTAAAATCTACCCCTAAGGTTGTGCAAAAAAAAAAAAAAAATCAAATTTTTCATTTCAACAACAGTATTGCAAATACCATGCAAAATGTTGTGTATTCCTGAAATTATTTTCCACAGACTTTAAAGGAACAATTTTCACACAAAAGGTGGGCCATGGTCAAATACACCAGTTCCACAAGCTTTCTCCAGTTAAAAAAAAAAATTATGAAGAAGAGGGTTGTGAATGCAACACAAACAGCAGATGTCACTGTTTTTCACTTGTTTTCCCAATACATGTTCCAAATAAATTCTATGGCAAAAAAAAAAACCTGATGTAGATTAGACATTAGGAGAATAATTTTGTAACTGACCACTTTGGGGTAAGGTCTGTGGGTACTTTTTACCTGCAGACTTTTCATTCATTTTCAAAGGGAAAGACCACACATACTTTTCCCTTGAAAATTATGCCAGATAAACTTTGCAGATGCATTTACATCTTCTTATGTGTGTACACAAATTTTTGGGGGGAAAAATCACAGGCCTACTTTTGAAAATGCAAAACTATGCATGGAATTCCTTCCCTGCCCCCTACATGGCCCACAAGAATGTCTCTCCAACTGCAGCCAATTGTGCATGCATTCAAGTCCCACACGCATATTTGTACCCCATATGAAGTGGAACATTTTGTAAAAGCCCATTTCCACAGTAAAGCAATATTTTATCCATGAAAACTGCTTTGAAAATGAGCCTCTAGATTTTGTTTATGACTTTTCCTACAAAGGTGAAAAGCCTAACTTTTTTTTTTTTATTATTTCTAAATATTTTACAATAATTAAACAAAGAATACACTTTGTATTAAATGCGGTTACAATAGTAACAAGAAATATTTTTAAGAAACATAAACAAGATTTCTAAGAGATACATTTATATGACCCCTCATCGCTACAGTTGAACCTTGATAAAGTAATTGAGGGGGGGGAGTATTTTCTAAACATGAAAAAAATTTAAGGAAAATATCACAGAAGGCGATCCAATACAATCTTTTTTAATACCCCATTTTCTAATCTGTGGCACTGTTCTGTCCTCTGCTAGCTAGGAATTGTTTCAAATGATCAGGGATAAAAAAGACAAAGGTGTTGTTAGACATCTTTATTATACAACGACACGGGTATCGGAGTAGAAACTTCGCCCCTATCGCTATTACATCAGGTTTTAATAGCAAAAACTCTTTTCGTCTAGTTTGAGTGGGTCTGGCTAGATCTGGAAACAGACGAACTTTTTGACCATGAAATAGAGCATTCAAATTTTTGAAATAAGCTTTCATATTGAGAGCAAAATCCTGTTCTGAATAACAAGAAAGAAACAATACGGCTCTGTCTACAACTTCCAAATCAGAATTCTCTAGATATTAGGTCAAATTAAGGAACTCTGAGTTCATCTTTCCTCTCTGTTGAGTAGAAACAACTTTCTGAGACAGAAAGTTTATCTTTTTAAAAGTTGGTATCTTTTCTTCTTGGAGTTTTAGAACCTCTTTAATAGAGATGTGAATCGTGTGCCCGATCGTTTTAACGATCAGGTTCGGATGGAAGGAGGAAAAAATCGGATCGTTAGAGATGTGAATTGGAATCGCTTCCGATTCCAATTCACATCGTTAATTTTTTTAGTGAGGCCTGAGCAGATTAAAAAAAAACCCACCCTGACCCTTTACAAATGACCCCTTTGCTCTCCCACCCTCCCGAACCCCCCCCCCCCAAAAAATGTTAAATTACCTGGTGGTCCAGTGGGGGGGGGGGTCCCGGCGTGATCGCCCGCTCTCGGGCCATCGGCGCCATTTTGGCTACCACTGATAAAAATGGCGCCGATGGCCCGATAAAAAAAAACCCACCCCGACCCTTTACAAATTACCCCTTTGCTTCTCCCACCCTCCCGACCCCCCCAAAAACCTTTTACATGTACCTGGTGGTCTAGTGGGGGGTCCGGGAGCCATCCCTTCAATCATACCCTCGGTGCCGGTGCTGGACTGGTTTCAAAATGGTGCCGATTGCCTTTGCCCTCACTATGTCACAGGGAGCGACGGTCGCTCCCTGTGACATAGTGAGGGCAAAGGCAATCGGCGCCATACTGGCAACCAACCTGGAAATCCAGACAAACCCTTTACAAGTAAATCCAGGTCAGAAGTTGAGCTTAAACAAAGTCAGCACAGGCTACTATGCAAGGACCAATAGAATCAGCAGAGCTATAAAAAGTACTAGGTAAAAACAGTGAAGTAGATGACTGCAGGGTAAAATCTTCAAAATGTATTTCAGAGCACTGAAAATAAGAATAAACATTAGAGGTCAGGCTGAGGGCTTTCTTTCCAGTTCATCCAGAAACAATATCAATTATAACTTATTTGCCAAAAGCAAGAAAATCTGGAGGTGCTAAAATCTAATGAGAATAATTAGTTGGATTCAGTGCCAAGAAGTGCAGAGTCGTGCATTTGTAGCATAGCAGTCCGATGCAGCCATATGTGTTGGGAGGCGAAAGACTAATGTGCACGGACTGGGAGAGAGATCTCGGTGAGGTAGTGTCTGATGATCTGAAGATGGCGAAGCAATCAGACAAGATAGTGGATAAGGCCAGAGGGATGCTGGGCTGCACAGAGAGAGGCATAACCAGCAAAAAAAAGGAGGTGATACCACTCTACAGATCCTTGGTGAAGCCTCATCTAGTGCACTGCATTCATTTCTGGAGACCTCATCTCAAAATAGATACGGACAGAATGGAAGCTGAACAGAGAAAAGCAAACAAAATGGAAAGCCATATGAGATGAGGCTGAAGGACCTTAATATGTATACCCTGGAGGAGAGAAGAGACAGACCTTCAAATACCTAAAAGGAATTCATGATACGCAAAAATCAAATCTTTTCCGATGGAAAGGAAGCTGTAAAATTAAACGTAACAATATGAAACTCCAAGGGGGAAGACTCAGAAACAATGTCTACCTTCATGGAAAGGGTGGTGGAGGCATGGAATGCTCTCCCGGAAGAGGTGGTGAAGACGAGAACAGTAGTGTAATTCAAAAGGGCATGAGACAAACACAGAGGATCCCTGCTGGCTTGAGAAGGGAAATGAAGAAATGGCGTAACTTTGCTATTACAAATATAGTTTACATTTAGGCTTGGGGATGGCCTGCACGGAGCAGCAGTTGCTACTATTCTAAAATTAAACTAAAAAAAGATAAATAAAAAACTGCTGGGGAGATTGGATGACCATTATGGTCTTTAACTGCCGTTATTCCCTCTGTTGTTATGTTACTATGTAAACTGAACTATGCTAAGGGCTGTATTTTGAGCAGTGTAAAACATCTGCATGTCTCTCTTCCAAAACACACGTAATTCAATAAATCGTTGAGGTAACTGCTGTCTCCATGTAAGTTCCTCTGCACCATCCAGACAGTCTCATACTTAAGCAGAATGACATTTGGCCAGTGCTCTCCGAGCCAGCGTTCATTGTACTGATGGTGGGCCCAGACATTTGAAGAATGAATAGGTTTTGCAGGATGCTACCCATCTGCATGCACTTGTTCTTAAGTACAGAAACAGACAAATGATATATAAAACAAGTTATTGCTTTCTCTGGAGTAAGTTCAACACAAGTAGATATTCTTTCTTTGCCTATGAAAACTAAAAAAAAAATAGTTATATACAGCTTTGAGTAAAGAGACATTCAGTACTGAACCACTAGCTGAGGGACAGTAAAGGCTTCCTCTGTGAAGAGTTGCCCCTTGGATATCTATATATCAGTAGTTCCGAAGCTTTTTTGTTTCAGTTCATTGCTGTATACCACCCACTTCCCCATCACTTTCTCTTCTCTTCCCTCTCCCCCTACCCTTTTGCATCATCACCTTCTCCCTTCCTTCTTCCCCCAGCATCATAATCATCATCTTCTTCCCTTCTCTATCTCCCACCCTCCTGGCATCATCATCACCACCTTCTCTCTCTCACCATCTATTCCCCCCCTCCCACGCATTATCATCACTACAGAATGTCCCTCAGAAGACCAGCCCTATAGAAATGTCTGCAATCCCTGGAAAAGAAGGACGGGTCCATTCCAGGTCCCATAAACCCGAACCTGACATCCTAAGAGCTACTCTCTACTGACGACTCAACCCATTGATTGATCAAGGGAGGGGACGCCCCCATCATGTCACTCTCAGTCCCACTTCCCTCAGACCGAGGAGATGGATCATTGCCGGCAAAATCAGAAGGAGGTAAATCTCCCTGAGCTTCAAGGTAGTGCTGACACAGGCTTAAAGAAAGCTCCAGCTGAATAGCCCTGATGTGGCATGCAGCAGAAATAGCTAAATGTTTAGGCTTCTTTGCTGCAGGTGCCACAGTTGTAAGTGTGCAGACCAGTAAAGGCTCGCACCTAGAGTACCCGTGTGTATAAGCCACGCTCAAAATGAATGCACAAAAAAATGTGCATCCAAGCACATGCACCTAGGCCAATAGTCCAACTAGACGCCCTTACTGGGTGCCCAGAACCAACACTAAGGAAAACACCTAAGCTGGACACATAAGATGTGATTCCAGAAAGAAGAAAACCCAAATGGGATGCACAGGCGAGAATGGATGCACAATGAATACGCAGGTACGTGCTGACAGCCCGCAGCAAAAAACATGCAAAATTACCTCACAGCCTACCATGCGCCAAAAAAGGACAAGCCTGGAGCAGGGCCTAGCCAAATGGCTACTCGACCTGCCATGCCTGCACTATCCCCTCATCTCACAGAACTCCCCAGAGACATGAGCGGGACAGCCGAATGCCAAGGAAACAGACATTTTCTCCTGCTTTCTTTCTTGTTTTCACTGTTTTCTTTTTCTTTTTTTTTTTTTTTAAAGTAAAAAACTTTTACCTGAGCTCAGCCTTCCATGGCTGAGAGCAAGAACAGGTCTGGCTATGGAGGAGGGGTGGGGAGAGGGCTAAAGCCTTCACCCCCAAATCTCTCTCAGCTTGAAACCGCTAATTAAAATTCAGATCCATGCCCCTCAAGGCTACCAGACTGAAGGCACTCTATAGAAGGAGAGACCGCACGGTATCACTTCAGGAGGCAAGTGGTGCTATATAGATGTCTTGTCTTTCTGATATCTCCTTTTAAACTTCTTTTTTCTTTTCTCTTTTTTTTTTTTTACTCACAGGGAATCCCCCAAAGGGAAATGCCTGTCCACCATCTGCTGTAGACAGGGAATACTGGGGGGCTGATGTCGGGGTGGGACTATATGGCCGTGATGTCAGCTTTTGCTCCATTTGATGGCAGAGGTGAATAGGTGCATAACCCAGTCTTGGGAACTGACCTGCCTGAACTCCGAGGAAACTGTGTGTGTATATATTATACACAGTGGGCCAGATTTTAAAAGCCCTACACGCATTAATCCAGAGGATTTACGTGCGTAGGGGGGGTTACGAGCGCCGGGCCGATTTTAAAAAGGCCCGGTGATGCGCATAAAGCCCCAGGACGCGCGTAAGTCCTGGGGCTTGCAAAAATGGGCAGGGAGGGCCGGGGCCAGAGGCCTCGAACACAGCGGCCATTGCTGCTGTGTCGGAGGATCACGTGCCGGCAGGCTGCTGGCAGGCGCAAAAGGTAAGACAAAAGTCGGGGGGGTCAAGTAGGGCTGGGGGGGAAGGTTGGGGGAGGGAACGGGGGAAGGCAGCGCGGCTCGGCACGCGCAAGGTACACAATTGTGCACCCCCTTGCGCGCGCCGACCCCCAATTTTATAACTTGTGCACGACTGCAGCCTGCACACGCAAGTTATAAAATCGGGCATACATGTGTGCGCAACAGGTAGCACCCATTTTAAAATGTACAAGCAATGTGTCCAAGCACATTTTAAAATGTATAAGAACATAAGAACTTAAGACTTGCCTACTGGGTCAGACCAAAGGTCCATCAAGCCCAGCATCCTGTTTCTAACAGTGGCCAATCCAGGTCACAAGTACCTGGTAGGATTCCAAGGAGTGAATAGATTCCAAGCTGCTTATCCCAAGAATAAGCAGTCGATTACTGTAACTCCATCTTATGGTTTATGGATTTTTCCTGCAGGAACTTGTCCAAACCTTTTTTAAACACAGCTACACCAATAGCTTTCACCACATCCTCTGACAACGAATTCCACAGTTAGGGGTAGATTTTATAAATTTCTGCGCGCGCGTACTTTTGTTCGTGCACCAGGCGCGAACAAAAGTACGCTGGATTTTATAAGATACACGCGTAGCTGCGCGTATCTTATAAAATCCGGGGTCGGCGCACGTAAGGGGGTGCTCATTGTGCAACCTGTGCGCGCCGAGCCCGGCGCGCGCTGCCTGTTCCCTCCGAGGCCGCTCCGAAATCGGAGCGGCCTCAAAGGGAACTTTCTTTCCACCCCACCCCCCGCACCTCCCCCCGCACCTTCCCCCCCCCCTTCCCCTACCTAACCCACCCCCCCCCCGGCCCTATCTAAACCCCCCCTACCTTTGTTGGCAGATTTATGCCTGCAGAAAGCAGACGTAAATCTGCGCGCGCCAGCAGGCTGCTGGCGAGCCATCACCCGACCCAGGGGCTGGTCCAGAGTCCTCGACCACGCCCCGGGTCGGCGCCACACCCCCGGGCCCGTCCCCGAAACGCCGCGTCACTCGCAGCACGCCCCTCCATGCAAGCCCTGGGACTTACGCGCATCCCAGGGCTTGCGTGCGCTGCCGAGCCTATGCAAAACAGGCTCGGCGCGAACAGGGGGTTTTGGGGTAGGTTTTCAGGGGGTACGCGCGTATCGTACACGCGTACCCCTTTGAATATCTACCCCTTAATGTTGCATTGAGAAAAAAATATTTTCTCTTATTAGTTTTAAATGTATTACCTAGTAATTTCATTGTATGTCCCATAGTCTTTGTACTTTTCAAAAGTACTTTTCAACTGATTAACATTTACTCCTTCCATTCCACTCATTATTTTATAGACCTCTATTATATGTCCTCTCAGCCATCTCTTCTCAAAGCTGAAGAGCTTAATCTTTTTATCCTTTCTTCATTGGGGTTACACATTAATAGTATCAAGTACTCAAACAAAAAAAAAAGTCAGAAAACCAAATATTTTTACGTTTAAAGAGGAAAATGATCTCCAAAATTTTATTTATTTATTTAAAAGTTTTTTATATACCGCACATGGGGTCACTTACGTGTCCGTCTAGGCGGTTTACAATTTACATACACAATAAAACAATTTGAACATAAGACACAATAAAACAAAATAATTCTTTCTTTACAAGTATCAAGCAGATATAGATAATTCAGAGTAAACATTTAAATGGTGGTACTGAGATTGTATGCTTCATTAAATAGAAAGGTTTTAACCATCTTTTTGAATTCATTTCAATTAGATGTCATTCGGATACTGTCTGGTATAGAGTTCCACAAGGAAGGACCAAAAACTGAGAAAGCTCTGTTTCTTGTTAGGGCTAAGCTAGTAGATCTGACTGACGGAATTTCCAGTAAACATTTGTCTGTGGAACGGAGTTGTCTTGTTGGTTTATATATGTGTAGCATAGAGCAGAGCCATATAGAATTAGGGTTATAAAGTAGGTTGTGGATAGTGGTTAAGATTTTGTATTTTATGCGGTGAGTAATGGGAAGCCAGTGTAAATGTTGGAGTACTGGGGAGATATGTTCTCTTTTAGGAAGGTTGAAAATCAGTCTAGCAGTAGCATTCTGAATAAGCTTTTAAATTGTTTTCAATCAATTTGGATGAAATTGTATATCAAGGTTTTCTGAAGGATGGTGATGCTGAATCTGAAAGCAGATGTCTAAGTTTTAAAAAATGAAGGGTACTTAAAAAATGGGTAAAGCATTGAGTTAGCTTTAAACTTAATGCTGTTATAGATAAATTAATTGATTTTTCTTAATCCCCCTCACTACCTCTAATTTTATCAAACAAAAGAAAAAAATCAGTAATAACATTGGAAATAATATAGAATGACAGATGGTATGTTAGACAACATAAGAGAGAGAAAAACAAAAAGCAGACTATGCCAATGACTTTATAAAATGGTCAAGATCTAGATCCATGGGTAAAACAGAGGTAAGCTGAGCACAAAAATAACTGGTGTATCATAGTTGCCAAACTTTATATCGAAGCTGGCACTTGATAATAGGTAATATGTTGCAGATTGATATTTCTAACTGCTTGCTAAGAGTGTGAAAATCAATTTCAGTACTCCTTTTTGTAGAAGTAAATAATTGCAAATTTCCCATCAAAAGAGAGAAGAAAATAAACTATTAGAAATGTTTAATGTTTTTGTTTTTAATAACAAAAAATATAATGATATAGTTTATATTAATGCTTTTCAACTCAGATGTCATGTGTTTCCTAGCCCTAGACTGGATTTCAGGATATCCACAATAAATATGCATGAGATACAGGCAATACGTAAGATCTCAAACCTAGAGGTGTGAATAAGATGTATTTGACTCATTAAGCAACTCATGGATTATGCATCTGATATGGCATCATATCTGGATGCAATGTTCTCCTTGGCTGTTGAGATGTCTTCACTATCCCAAGAAGAAGACATGTGTTCTGCATGGCATGGAATGCTTTTCAATTGTGGCACCATCTCTCATTTCTGATTACAAGTAGAATCCACCATAATGTGCTGGAAGTGCAGTATCAAACAGAAATGTGCAGTCGTTTGCAATGAAATAGAAAATAAAAACGATATTTCCTATTTCCTTGCATTTTGGGAAGTAAAAAAACAAAAGGAAACACATGAAATTTTGTGTAGTTTTCCTATCATTTTTTTTTGGGGGGGGGGGGGAGGGGAAGGGCACATCTAGTAAAAAAAAAACAAAAAAAAACACCCAACCCTTCAAATTTAATTAAATACAACCCCCCACCCTCCTGATCCTCCCAAGACTTGCCGAATGTCCCCGGTAGTCCAACAAGAGTGCCGTCCATTGCTCCTAAGATGTGACAGGGGCCAGCCAATGGCACCGGTTGCCCCTGTTACATGGTAAGGGCAAAGGACTGCCGGCGCCATTTTGATTACTGGCAGCCGATGGCCCAAGAGTGGGAGATTGCACCCAGGACCCCCGCTGGACCACCAGGGATTTTCAGTGAGTCTTGGGGGGATCAGGAAGTTGGGGGGGGGCATTGTATTTAATTACATTTGAAGGGGGGATTTTTTTAACAAAATTGGCAATGAAAAAAATTTCCGATCAGGAAGTGGACTGAAATGGCCCACCCTGACCTGAAAATGAAATGGGGATAAAAAAAAAATGTATGCACACCTCTGATATCCAAAAAGGAATGTTAAACACCCTGCTCCCCTTACAACCTAGACAATTTTCCACTGGTTTCAACTATTCCATTTTTAGCAAAGCTAATAGAACAAGTAGTAGCCTTACAATTAGGTAAACACAATAATGTGGTTGGTTATTTAGATCATAGACAATCCAGGTTTAGACCTAATCATAGTAGCAGAACTATTACTATAGCCTTACTGGATTGTCTTGTGATAGAGAGCCCACATCTTTGTTGATTTTACTAGACTTAACCCATACTTGTGACACCATGAACCATATTATTTTAATAGACCAGCAGAAAGCTCTTGGTCTTGATGGCAGATTTAGTATGGTTTACATTTTTCCTAGAGGTTGTTCTCAACTTACAACCTTTGAAGAGCTTGGTTCATTACCATAGTCATTGAATTGTGAAATCCCTCAAGGCTCCATTTTGTCTCCCCTTTTGTTTAATATTTATCTGAAACCTTTAGCAGATATTATTAGGAAATGTACTAACTTCTACATCTTGGCTAATGATCTCCATCCAGCTCCACATCCTTTTAGGTTCAGATAAAGAGGAGATAACACACTCTGGGGTAGATTTTTAAAGTTATGCGCGGGTGTAGATTTGCTCGCGCAACCCCGCACGAACAAATCTACGCCCAATTTTATAACATGTGCGCGCTGCCGCACGCATGTTATAAAATCCAGGGTTGGCGTGTGCAGGGGGGTGCAAAATTGTTCAACCTGCACGTGCTGAGCCGAGCAGCCTGCCTCCGTTCCCTCCGAGGCCGAAATCGGAGCGGCCTCAGAGGGAACTTTTTTCTGGCCCCCCCCCACCTTCCCCTCCCTTCCCCTACCTAACCCACCCCCCAGCCCTAACTAAATCCCCCATACCTTTGTTAAGAAAGTTACGCCTGCCCAAGGCAGGCATAACTTGTGCATGCTGGCAAGCTGCGGCTGCGCCATTCCCCAGCCTGGGGGCTGGTTTGGAGGCCTCGGCCATGCCTCGGAACACCCCTGGGCTGGCTCCACACCCACGGCCCCACCCCCAGAATGCCCCTGAATGCCGCACTGCCCCCAACATGCCCCCAAGCAAAGCCCCGGGATTTACGCATGTCCTGGGGCTTTGCACGCGCCGGCAGGCTATGCAACATAGGCACGCCGGTGGGCTATGCAACATAGGCGCGCCGGCGTGCAAGTCCCCTGCGTGCATAAATCCGGCTGGATTTACATGCGCAGGGCTTTTAAAATCTGCCCCCTAGTAAACCATGACTTGGAGGTAATTAGGATATAGATGGCCAGCAATAAACTATAGTTAAATTCTACTATGGAAGTCCTTATAGTGGGTCATGGCTCAGAAGTGCAATTGAATAATGTATTGTCTTTAGATGGAGCATCTCTCCCTATAAATAAGGGTCATTCTAGATCATTCATGGTCTCTGGAAAGTCATATTTCAAGCATCCCCAGGATTATGTGCTCCTCACTTAGTTCTATTTGTTGATTGCACCTGTATATAAATAGGATGGATACAATGGAGGCAATGAATGGAAATCTATCTCATGAATAATCATTGTTGGTATCCTGAAAATCAGATGGACTGGGGATATTTGAGGAGTGGGCTGAGAACCACCGTTGTACATTGGTAAGGATTTGAATATCTAAATCATGACTATTGCTGCTGTCCACTTTTATTTGAAAAGAAGGCAACAGTGAGATTCCCTCCCTGAAAACAAAGATAATTAAATATGTTTCAAAAGGTCTTGAAAACTGTTTTGCACACTTGCCGTTGCCAATGGGTTTCTTGAATATACCAGTGACTTTTCTTTTTAATTATTATTAAAGAAGGGACAGTTCTATACTGGCAAGAGCCATATTTAAGACAAATTTTACAAATATAGGACCTGATGCATCAAGGTATTTTTCTATAGACATAGAATAGGAGAAAAGCCTTAGTGAATGAGGCAGTTAGATTGCAACAAATGTTTTCTTTTCTTTTCTTTTCAGATGTGCTAATTGACTGCAGCTTTGACCGGGAGGCATGTGACTGGAAACAGGATACAGAAGATGATTTTGATTGGAATTCTGCTGATCGAGATAACGGTAGTTAATAGCATAAGTATTCCATTCTTTCCTGCTTTCCTCTTATACACACTTTGGTTCATATGCACATTCATTGAAAGCAGGAAACAACACATTACACTAGAAGCATGCCTTACTAATTGCCAGTGATCCTAATAAAATACATAATAAGAGTAGGTAATTGAGAATACAACCTGTCTGTTTTGACAATCTACTTAGGTAGAAACTCTCAAGCCCAAAATTTGATTTGAAAAATCAAATAAGTAACTATTTCCAGGAATTAGGGATTTGATTCTGTTTATGAATTCATAGTCAATTATCTTGAAACAGGGACAGCGGACCACCTTTTTGGTTGGGGGACCATGCAAATGCCTCCACCTCTGCCCCCTGTTTATAATTAATGTCATTCTTTCTAACATACATTCTTCACATAAACTATATAAAGCATAACTGATTATTTTTATCACAACAAGGAGGTGGGGCAGGGGGATAGAGCAAGAATGGAGAGAGAAGAGGGCTGGAAGGAGGGTAGGGGTGAGAACAAGGTGTTTGGAATGGTTGGTGAGAGGAGTGGCCTGAAGGGTGAAGGGGATGGTGATGGGGATGGGGATAGAGGTGGAGGGTTGAATGGTGGAGAGGAGAGTGTTGGGAGCAGGAGCAAGGGCCGGTGGAAGTAAGAGAGGGAGAGACTGAGGGCAGAAAGATAAAGGAGGTGATGAGGGGAGAAAAGAGCGAACCGCCTCCACAAGTCAAATGATGAAAGCTCAGTGACCCCAATATAATATGGTATTATGTTGGGGCTACTGAGCCTTTGTCCTTTTTCTTGTGGGAGGTGGGCAGTGATGGGGGAGAGAAAGAGGAGGGGGAGGGGTGGGAGCAGGAAGAAGAGAGATCAAGAGGTGGTTGAGAGCAGTGGCGGATTCACGATGTCTGACCAGCCCGGGTATTCGCTGCCCAGGCCGGCCCAGGACACATCACGTGGTCTGCTGAGCGCGGCTCTGTCACGGCCGCGCAAGGCAGACCACGTGACTGGAGCGATCGGCCCACCGAGGGATGCCCGATCCCCCGATAGGCCAATCCGCCCCTGGTTGAGAGCAAGAGAAAGAAGGAGAAAGAGGGCTAAAGAGAGAGGAGGAGGTGGGGGAAAGTGAGAGTGAAAAGGTGGAAAGAGAAGGGGGCTGAGTGGAGAGGATAAGGCAAGGGTCAAGGGCAAGAGGTGGAGGGTGAAAGACCGATGTGCAAGGACTGGGAGAGAGACCTTCGGGTGATAGGGTCTGATGATTTGAAGGTGACAAAACAATGTGATAAGGTAGTGACTGAGGGCAGAGGGATGCTGGGATGCATAGAGAGAGGCATAACCAGCAGGAAAAAGGAGGTAATAATACCACGGTACAGTTCTTTGGTGAAGCCTCACCTGGAATACTGTGTTCAGTTCTGGAGACCTCAACTCAAAAATGATAAGTTCAGAATGGAAACGGTCCAAAGAAAGGTGACCAAAATGGTGTGAACTCTGCATGGAAATCCATATGAGATGAGACTGAAGGATCGTAATATTTGTACCCTGGAAGAATGGAGAGACAGGGGAGATATGATACAGACCTTCAAATATCTGAAAGGAATTAATGATGTGCAAGAAAATAAATCTCCTCTGATGGAAAGGAAGCTGTAAAACTAGAGGTCACAATGTGAAACTCCAAGGGAGAAGACTCAGGAACAATGTCAGGAAATATTTATTCACGGAAAGAGTGCTGGATGCATGGAACGCCCTCCTGGAAGAAAGAACAGTAATTGATTTCAGAAGGACATGGTGAAGAAAAAACGGTGATGGAATTCAGAAGGACATGGGACAAACACAGAAAATCCCTGCTGTTCTCAAAATGGAAATGAAGAATTAAGGTAACTTTTACGCTACACATATACTACATATAGGTTTGACAGTGCCATGCATGGAGCAGCAGTTGCTACTACCCTCAACAGAAGGCAACATTGCTCTCCGCTTTGAGAGAAACAGATTCAGAGACAGCCAATGATTCAGAGAAACAGGATTCAGAGACAGCCAATGCTAGGCCCCAACGTTTATGGTCTAGGGTACTAACAGGCAAACATTAGGGAAAAAGCACTGGACTGCTTCTATGGCCAAGTCCAAAAGCAAAGCAGTTTCAAGCAACATTGAATTATCAGAAGACCGCTCACCCCATAATAATGTTGCTAGCAGTAATTTTGTTATGGGTTTGTTAGTTGCTTGGTTTTGAATGTAAATATTACTACCTTTAATATAAGGCATGGTGGTAACCAGCACAGACCGGCAGTTACTACCCTTAACAGAGAAAAATAGGGTGACCTGCATGGAGCAGCAGTTACTTCCATAAGAAACCTGCTGGACAGACTGGACAGATTTGGTCTTTTTCTGCCATCATTGTTATGATACTATGTTATATGGTGGGGATAGGTACAGAAATAAAAATTGGTTCTTACCTGCTAATTTTCATTCTTGTAATACCACAGATCAGTCCAGACAAGTGGGTTTTGCATCCCTACCAGCAGATGGAGGCAGAGAACAAAACTTTGAGGCACTGCTAAATATCCAAGAGTGCCACCTGCAGTCCTTCAGTATTGACCTGTACCAAAGTCAATGTGTAGACGAAATTGATCCCCTAACCAGGGCAAACAGTTAACTCAGGGTTGGAGCCCCCTTAATTGGAGCCCCGACTTCCTGTCAAGGAACTATAATCGCATAACCTGTAGGGCTCAACCTGTTTACAATTTATGGATACACTCTGAGAAACTAAACAGGAAATTCGGTCTTTCAGCAGCAAGGGGATGAGTATCTGGACTAATCTGTGGTATTATAGAATCGAAAATTAGCAGGTAAGAACCAATTTTCCTTTCCTGTTCATACCCAGGTCAGTCCAGACAAGTCTGGTGTACCTAAGCACCCCTACCCTGGTTGGGAACCCAAAAGACCTGCACGCAAGACACTTTCACCAAATGCGCCATCATCTTGCGCTTGAACATCCAAAGGGTAATGTCTGGTGAAAGTATGAAGAGAGGACCATGTCGCAGCTCTACATATCTCCTGAAGCGAAACCAATTGACACTCCTCCCAGGAGGCAGCCTGCGCATGCAGACCAGACGGTGCTTTTCAACCTCTACAAATATAAATCTAGCAAATGGTCTCTTTCAGCCACCGTGAAATTGTGGCTTTAGAAGCTTCGACTCCTTTCTTTGTCCCACTGAACACCACAAAGACATGATCCGATCACTGAGAACTGTTAGTGACTTTGAGATGCCATAACAGAACTCAGCGAACATCCAAAGGATGAAGTTCCTTAGACTGCGGCGAATCCTGAGACCACTCCGGAAAAGCCAGCAACTCAACTGTCTGATTGACATAAAAAGAGGATACCACCTTTGGCATAAATGATGGAACCGTATGCAGCATAAATCTGTGACTGGAAATCTGCAAGACAGGATCTCTGCAAGACAAAGCCTGTAGCTCCAAAATCCATCTGCCCGAACAAATGGCCACCAAAACACTGACTTCAAGGTGTGGTCCTTTAGTGAAGCTCCTCGCAAGGGCTCAAATGGAGGCCCACAGAGCACTTTCAGAACCAACTTAAGAATCCAATTAGGGCAAACTTTCTGCACTGGAGGATGTAAATGCTTAACGCCCTTCAGAAAATAAACAACATCAGGGTGCAAGGCCAAGGAGCTCCCCTGCATCTTGCTCCTAAGGCAACCCAAGGCTGACACTTGCACGCAGAGCAAGCTACAGGCCAACCCCGATAACCCTTGTTGCAAAAAGGCCAAAATGTGAGGAATGTCCATGCTCAGTGGATCCAGCCGCTGCTCCAAACACCAAGACTCAAAGACCTTCCGGATCCTGATATAAGCCAGAGAAATAGAAGGCCTTCTAGCCTGGAGTAGGATGGAAATAACTGGCTCTGAATAACTCTTTAATTGTAATCGCTGCCTCTCAAAAGCCAAGCCGTGAGACAAAAGTGATCCTCCCAATCTAAGAATATGGGCCTTTTATGAAGAACCCCTGAGAGATTGTTATTATTTGTGATAGTTGTGGGTGGATCCTTGGGCCGGTGGCAGATGATCATGCTCCCGGGATAAGATCCTGAGAGAGACCACCGGTCAGGCTCAGAGTTGGGAGACAGACACACACAAGTTTGTTTATTAAACTGCTTTTGTGAACCACCAGAGGTGGCAGTAGTGAGCTGGAAGAACCCGGCTGGCTGTAGTCCCTCAGGCACTGGAACAGCGATCCCAGGAAGGCTGAGCTGTAGAGAAACTAAGATAGTGAGTATGCAGAGTATGCAGAGTTCAGGAACAGAACCTTGATGGTAACACTCACACAGTAATCTCTTAGAACAGCCCAGGAGCTGGAATGAAGTAGGCCCTCGAGGAGCGAGTACCTGGTTCCAGGAAAAGCTCTGAGAGAGAGATGGTAACTCACTGGTGTTGTAGGCAGCGGTGACTTCCTGGTAGAAGTTATATTCAGTAGCAGGTCCGGGAACGTGGGCCCTCAAGGAGCGAGTACCGGTTCCAGACTGCGACCTGAAAAGTAAAAGAGAGAGTGAGGCCCCCGAGGAGCAGGTACCCCTGGTAAAGTCCGAGGAGGCAGAGTAGCAAGGTATGCGGAGAGCAAATCCCATCTGCAGCAATACCTGGAGGCAGCTAGGTAGGAAACCCTTTGCTAACTCGATCAGTTAGCGAAATGAAAGACCTTTAAATATCCGAAGATGATGATGTCATCTCAGGGGGTTGCCCCTGAGGTTCGCGCCACTGCTGATGCTTGAGTCGGGGCCATGCAGCGTGCGCGCCCCTAGGTCTCAGGAGAACATGGTGAAAGGCAGCGTCTAGCTGGTCCGGGGACGCCGGAGGAGGTTGGCAAGATGATGCCGTGGCAGGCAAACTTCCATCAACCAAGGAGGGAGTCACCAAAGAGGTAAGGAGGGCGGCGTGGAGACATCGGGCAGTGACGGTCACAACAGTACCCCCCTTCAAAGGGAGATCTCCTCTTCAGGTACCAGATTTGGGTTTTGAAGGATACGTGATGTGGAACTGACGAAGCATCTCTTGGTCCAAGATATTGGTCTGAGGCTCCCAAGAGTTTTCTTCGGGGCCGAAACCTTCCTATGATAGGAGGTATTCATAAGTATTGCCTCTTTTCTGAACATCCAGAATCTCTTCGACTTTGTACTCTAAGTCATCTTCTGCATTGATGACAGGTGGGTCATGAGATTTGGAAGTAAATTCGCTGAGTATGAGCGGTTTCAGAAGTGAAATGTGGAAAGCATTATGGATGTTGAGACCACGTGGTAGCTTCAAACAGTAGGTGACTTTGCCAATATGTTGAAGGACTGGAAATGGTCCCACATAGCTAGGAGCAAACCGAGAGGAGGGTAGTTTAAGTCTGAGGTGCTTGGTTGACAACCACACCTTGTCACCTGGCTTGAAGACTGGAGCTTGCGAATGGTGCACATCGTAGTACTTTTTAGCACGGTCACTCGCTTTGATTAGCATGTCCTTTGTCTGAACCCACAGATTATGGATATCATCAGCAGTGGATTGAGCTGCTGGGGACGTCACTGAAAGCTTCAGTGGACGTGGCGGTGTTGGGGAACATCCATAGACTACTTCAAAAGGTGACAATCCAGTAGATGTTGCTGGATGAGAGTTGATGGCGAATTCAGCCCATGGAAGCAATTTGGCCCAGTTATTCTGTCGGGACGTGACATAAACTCGAATAAACTGCTTCATTATTCGATTCATCCATTCCGTCTGGCCATTTAACTGCGGATGATAGGCTGAGGTGTAGTCTAGAGAGATGTCAAACAATTTGCACAAGGCCCTCCAGAATTGTGCCGTGAATTGGGACCTACGGTTGGATACGATGTGAGAAGGTAGTCCGTGGAGGCAGAATATGTGCTTTATGAAGAGCTTTGCAAGCTCCAAGGCTGAGGATATGCCAGGGAGTGCCACGAAGTGTGCCATCTTGCTAAATCGATCCACTGTCACCCAGATGGTATTCATTCCTCCGGAAGTAGGTAAATCGACTACAAAGTCAGTAGCGATGTGTGGCCAGGGTCGTTCCGGAACTGGCAGAGGTTGCATCTGACCCCAAGGTTGTCCAGAAGCGGGTTTGTTCTTAGCACAATTGGTGCAGGATGCCACGTAGGAATAGGTATCCTTTTGATGGTAGGCCACCAATACAGCTTCTGTATCTTGAGCAGGGTCCAGCATTGACTAGGATGACCAGCCAGCTTGGAATCATGCACCCAGAAGAGCACTTTCTTCCTAAGTCTTTTTGGAACAATAGCCTTACCAGCGGGTACAGACTGAGTGAATGCCAAGAGGATCTTCTTCAGGTCAATTATGTGCTGTGGCTCATCAGGCACATCCTCTGAATGAAAGGAGCACGACAGAGAGTCTGCTTTGGTATTTTTATCTCCAGGTTGGTACTTCAACACAAAATCAAAACGATTAAAAAATAAGGACAATCTGGCCTGTCTGTAATTCAGACGTTGTGCATGGAAGAGATACTCTAGATTTTTATGATCCGTGAATACGGTTATTTGATGTTGAGCGCCTTCGAGCCAAGGCCGCCATTCCTCAAATGCGAGCTTTATTGCCAAGAGCTCTTTATTGCCAATCCCATAGTTTTTCTCAGCTGGAGAAAATCTTCGTGAGAAGAAAGAGCAGGGACGTAAGGCTTTCGAGTCTTCTGTTTGGCCCAACACAGCCCCTACACCCATATCTGAAGCATCAACTTCAACGATAAAGGGCTTGTTCGGGTCTGGATGCCGCAAGCACAGTTCTGTGGAGAAGGCAGTCTTCAATTTCTCAAACGCGGAAATGGCCTCCGCTGACCATTTTGAAGCGTTGGCACCCTTGCGGGTCATCACAGTCAAGGGTACAGTTAAAGAAGAAAAGTTTTTTAGAAAGCTTCGATAATAATTGGTGAACCCCAGGAATCTCCTTAAAGCCTTTAGGCTGGTGGTTTGGGACCAATTCTTGATACTTTCAAGTTTGTGAGGATCCATTTGGAAGCCTTCTTTTGACATGATGTAGCCTAAGAAAGGCACTGACTCTTTGTGAAATTCACACTTAGAGAGTTTGGTGTACAGCCGGTGTTCGCGAAGACGGTGGAGTACTTGCTTGACATCTGCGATGTGGGTGTCCAAATCCTGGGAGAAGATTAGTATGTCGTCCAGGTGGACCACCACATTCTTGTACAGCAGGTCCCGCAAGATGTCGTTCATCATATTTTGGAAAATGGCGGGTGCAATGCACAACCCGAACAGCATTACAAGATACTCGAAGTGGCCGTCTCGCGTGTTGAAGGTCGTTTTCCATTCATCACCACTCCGAATGCGAATGAGGTTGTAGGCCCCCTTCAGGTCAAGCTTTGAAAATATCTTGGCCCCTTGCAGCCGGTCAAACAGCTCCGAGATAAATGGCAAGGGGCAACAGTCTTTGATCGTGATGTCATTAAGACCTCAGTAATCGATACATGGACGTAGGGTACCGTCCTTCTTCCCCACGAAGTAAAAGCCTGCGCCGGCTGGCGACTTTGATGGTCAGATAAAGCCCTTCTGGAGATTTTCTTCAATGTATTCTGACATTGCTTTATTCTCACTGGCTGAGAGAGGGTACACCTGTCCTTTTGGTGGCTCAGTATTGGGCTTCAGTCTTATGGCACAGTCATAGTGCCTATGTGGAGGAAGAATATCAGCTGCTTCTTTGGAAAATACGTCCGTGAAGGAAGCGTATTGGGGCAGCAGTCCTGGCATCACTGGAGTCATAGGCATGCAAATGAAGGGCGAGACTTCCTTAAGGCACCTCCCGTGACATTCTGGGCCCCAGCGGGAGAAATCCAAGGAGGCCCAGTCAAATTGGGGTTGGTGCACTTGCAACCAGTGTAACTCCAGGACGATAGGGTGCATGGCCCTTTCAAATGCAAAGAAGGAGAGCGATTCCGTATGGAGAGCTCTGGTGCGGAGAGTAACTGGTACAGTTTGGCAAGTCACGTTGCCCGGTAAGGGCTCTCCATGAATGGAGGATCTTTCAACTTGATGAGTGGAATCCTGAGGTAGGGGTGTGCATTCATTTCCTACGTATTTGTAATCTGCAACGTATAGGGCCATATTCGTTGTATTCTTGGGGAAGCGAAACGTATCGTGATTCCCCACGAATACAACAAATCTTCGGCAAATTATTCGGCCGTCTAAAGAGGCGAATTTAAACAACCCCCCATCCTCCTGATCCCCCCCCCAAGACTTACCAAAACTCCCTAGTGGTCCAGCGGAGGGTCCGGGAGCCATCTCCTGCACTCACACCCTCAGCTGCCGGTATTCAAAATGGCGCCGATAGCCTTTGACCTTCTATGTCACAGGGGCTACCGGTGCCATTGGTCAGCCCCTGTCACATGGTAGGAGCAATGGATGGCCGGCATCATCTTTAAAGATGGCCGCCGTCTTCGTAAAGATGGCCGCCGCCGTATTTAAAGATGGCCACCGCTGTCGTAAAGATGGCTGCCGCCATCTTTAAAGATGGCGCCGGCCATTTAGTGCTCCTACCATGTGACAGGAGCCGGCCAATGGCACGGATACCCTGTCATATGGTAAGGGCAAAGGGCCATCGGCGCCATCTTTATGTGTGGCAGCCGACGGCCTGAGAACAGGAGATCGCTCCCAGGACCACCACTAGATCACCAGGTATGTTTTGGGGGGATTGGGAGGGTGGGGGAAGCTAAGGGGTCATTTTTAAAGGGTCGGGTGGGGGTTTTTTTATCGGTCCATCGGCGCCATTTTTGAGTGGCAGCCAAAATGGCGCCGATGGCCCTTTGCCCTTACCGGGGGCAAAGGGCCCCCGGTAAGGGCAAAGGGCCCCCACTGGACCACCAGGTAATCGTAAAAAGTTTTGGGGGGGTTCGGGAGGGTGGGGGAAGGTAAGGGGTTAATTTTAAAGGGTCGGGCCTCACTATAAAAAAAATAACGATGTGAATCGGAACCAATTCCGATTCACATCACCCACGATCAGATTTTTTCCCCCCTCTAGCCGAACCCGATCGTTAAGACGATCAGGCACACAATTCACATCTCTATCAGATGAAGCCCGGCACAGAAAACTTCTGTCAGTTTCTGAACTTTGACTGGCACACTGAGCATGCCCAACATGCCACTATCCGCACATCCACGCAGGGTCTCTCTTCAGTGTCATAACAGAATTCACAAGCGAAAAAATAAAATAAAATAGAACCCATGGGATGGCAGCGGGTTTCCTGAGGACTAACATCCTGCTGTCCTAGGAGACTACCTGTTACAGGTAGGCAACTGTGCTTTCTCCTAGGACAAGCAGGATGGTAGTCATCACCGATGGGTGAATACCAAGCTACAGGTTGTTCCCGGCATAGAGTATGACCAACCAGCACCGAACTGGATGCCAACAGGCACAAAAACAACTGTGGTGCTGTTTGTAAGATAGCTTGTGATCAGACTACCTCCCTATGTGCTTCAGATAGGGAGAGTTGGGTTTAAGCTTGGAAGAGGTTGCGAAGGGCAGATTGGCCGAAGCTACTGTCTTGCCAATCATCCTTGTCCAAGCAGTAGTGGGCAGCGAATGTGTGTAGAGAACTTCATGTCGCAGCCCTGCAGATTTCAGCGACGGAAACCAACCATATGTGGGCCACCGACCCCGCCATAGCTCTCACAGAGTGAGCTTTAACACGGCCTCCAAGTTGAAGGCCTGCTTGTGCATAGCAGATGGAGACAGAATCCGCCAGCCAATTGGACAGTTTGCTTGCCGACTGCAACTCCCAATCTAGTCTTGTCAAAAGATATGAATAGTTGAGTGGACTGCCTGTGCCTGCTGTGTATTCGAAATTGAAAGCTAAGGCCCTCTTGCAGTCCAACGTATGTAGAGCCCATTCACCCTGGTGTGAATGGGGCCTCAGAAAAATCATGGGCAAAATGATGGACTGATTGAGGTGAAAATCAGTCACCACCTTAGGCAGAAACTTGGGAATCGTAAGCAGGACCACCCTATCATGAAAGAATTTAGTGTAGGGTGGATACGTAACCAAGGCCTGAAGCTTACTAACTCTACGAGTCAAAGTGATCGCCACCAGGAAGAGAACCTTCCAGGTGAGGAACTTCAGATCGCAGGAGAGCATAGGCTTGAAAGGATCTCGCATGAGCCACGCCAATACCACGTTGAGGTCCCAGGACACAACAGGAGGCCAGAGGGGGGCTTCATTTGAAGCAGGCCCCACATAAACCATCCTACTATGGGCTGAACAGAGATGGGCCAGCGCACCCTGATCAAGGTGATTTTCAGCCCAGCTTCAGAGAGGTGAAACAGATAGTCCAGTAACTTCAGAGTGGGACAGGTGAAGGGATCGAAGCCAAGCCCCTCGCACCAGATGGAGAACCTCCTCCATTTCAGTCGATAAGACTTCCTTGTAGCTACCAGCACCTGGGACACATCGTCAGAGAGGTCCAGGGGCTGCAAGACTAAGCGCTCAACATCCAGGCTGTCAAAGCTAGAGTCCGGAGGTTTGGATGGCGCAGTCTGCCCCGATCCTGCATTATCAGATCGGGCGAGGTCCCCAGTTGGATAGGCTCTGTGACCAACAGGTCCTGAAGGAGTGAAAACCAAACCTGTCTGGGCCAGTATGAGGCCATGAGAATCATGGTCCCCCGGTCTTACTGGAGCTTCAAGAGAGTCTTCATGACCAGCGGAAGAGGAGGATACGTGCACAGGAGACCTGTGTCCCAATGTTGAACAAAGGCATCCGAGGCTGGAAGTCCATCTGTCCTGAACAGGGAGCAAAATTTGCTCACCTTGCAGTTGCAGGAGGAAGCAAAGTGGTCCACTGGCTGAAAATCCAGGCCGCCACTGCTGGATCCAGTGACCACTCGTGTGGCTGAAATGTACGACTCAGATGGTCTGCCACCACATTCATTGCTCTGGCCAGGTACATCACTCTCAGTAGCATGCCCTGCGATAAGAGCCCAGGACCAAATCTGCACTGCCTCTTGACAGAGGAGGAATGACCCTGTGCCTCCCTGCTTGTTGATGTACCACATTGCCACTTGTCTGTCTGGATCAGGATTGCATTGTGGGACAAGCGGTCTAGAAATGCCCAAAGGGCATAACAAATCACCTGAAGTTCCAGGAAGTTGATCAGATATAGAGATTCTTGAGCCGTCCACTGACTCTGCATGTGGAGGTCGTCCACATGCGCCCCCCAATCGCAGGGGGAGACATCAGTGGTAAGCACCACCTGAGGTGGGGCAAGCTGAAAAGGGATTCCCTGCTCCAGGTTGGAGAGATTCCTGTGACCCGGGAAGATCACAATGTGGGCATTGGCATCCTTCAGGTCGAGGAAGCAGAGCCAGTCTCCTGAAGAGTGGGATCAGGGTGCCCAGAGAGACCATTTTGAACTTTTCCTTCTGAAGGAATTTCTTCAAGGTTCTGAGCTCAAGAATAGGGCGTAGGCCCCCAGTTCTCTTTGGTATTAGGAAATACCTTGAATAGAACCCTCATCCCTGCTGGTGAAAGGGAACAGGTTCTACCACTCCTGCCATTAGAAGGGCGGAGAGTTCTGTCACAAGTATTTCCTTCAAAGCAGACAAAACCCACGATGGACATGGGGGAAAGTCCGCTGGGACGTCCCTGAAATTTAACCGATACCCTTGGTGGATGATTGTGAGAACCCACCGGTCTGACGTTACGAGGGATCAGTGGTGAGCAAAGCGGAGCAGCCTGTCCCCAACTGGAGGGCAAGATGCCGGGGGTACAGCGAACTGACTCATGCTCCCTCGCTTCCAGTCAAAACCTCGTGGTGGGGCTCTGCTGGGGGGCTGGCTGAGGCCTGGGGATGCACTGCTGACGAGACCGACCCCTGGAACCAGCAGAGGGTGTGTAAGCCCATGAGGCCAAAGGGTAGTCTTTCCTCTGACGATAGAAGGATTTCCTCGTACCTTGTCGCTGTTACACCCAGTCGCAGATGGCTGCGACAACTAATGCTCACTTCTTTCTTTGCTGCCTTGTTATCTCTTGGCCGAATGGCGGTCTCCACCAACCACCGCCGACCAGCCTGGCATTCCTGGGATGGCGTGGGCACTGCCGACTGCCATCTTGTTTCAGGAATCTCCTAGGCATGCACACGGGCCACCTTTGTACACATCATGGCGGGAACCTCGGGGACGTATCCTCCAGATGACGTCATCCATCTGTTGTACTTTAGCTGGCTGGCCCTTCGGTTTGACGAGTTAGCAAGGAGTTCCCTCGTTGCTGAATTCCACTCCATCCTTGGACTTCCGGTTCCAGACTCTACACTTGGCGTGAGATGCTCTGGGTACCCTCTTCTCGGGGGCCCTTGTTCATCTCTGGCTATCCGCTCCTCGGAGGGCCTTCTTGCCTTGGACTTCCTTTTGTCCCGCTCCCCAGGACCTCTCCTGGAACTACCTTCTGTGAGTACCTTACTACTACGGACTTCTACGATACCAAGCCTCATTGTGGGATCCTCTTCGGTGTACCCCATGTCACGGGCCACTACCACATCTTCCCAGTAGAAACCACTCCAGTATACCCTGCACTGCAGGTCATTACCGCACCATCGCTACTGGACACTCTTTGGGGTTCCTGCACCTTGGACTCCCATCTCATTATCACCACTGAGACACCTCTCCGGTGTACCCCACTCCACGGACCACTACTGGATCAGCATGTCTGAGGTAATCCTACACTACTGAGAGACTTCCTGGCATACCCTGCTCTGCGGCCACTACCGGATCTTCACATCGAAGGTATCACCCTTGGGTATACCCCTCTGCTCAGAACTATACCTTTACTGCACCTCCCGCTCCGTGGGCTGCGCCTTTCGTCTCTCTTAATAAAGACTCTATTCCACAGCTGTGTCTGATACCACTGAGACCGCGCCTATTGACGGTGAGGCTCACAGGGCTCCTCCCTGTGAGCGAAGACACCGCTCACCTCAGCCCATGGTTCACATTCTTACAAGTAATAACAGTCGTGAGGACTTCCTGACAGGATGGTGGATCGGAAGCGCTAACTTACAGCTGTTGAAGGGTCTCATGGTGATCCTTCAATTGGGCTACCGCATCCCTGACCTTATCCCTGAAGAGATTTTCTCCTATGCAGGGCAGATCAGCCAGCTTTTCCTGGACTTCCAGCTGTAGGTCCAAGGCATGGAGCCAGGCCATCCTGCGGGCATCAATGCCCACTGCCACCACTGTCTCGAAAGCATCATAAGTGGACCTCACCTTCTGTTTTCCTGCCTCTAGACCCTGCTGTACTATCACCGAGAACGCATCTTGTTGCTGTTGCAGCAGACATTCCAGCAGCTCTTGTACCTGCTTCCACAGGCTCCAGTTGTACTGGGTCATATATAATTGGTAGGAGATGGTACAGGTGATGAACATAGCGCCCTGATACACCTTTCTACCTAGAGCATCCAGCGCCCTGTGATCCCGGCCTGGAGGGGCAGAGGTGTGGGAGCAGGAGCGCTTAGCTTTTTTGAGAGCGGACTCCACCACAACTGATTGGTGAGGGAGGTGGCGCCTCTTAAATCCCAAAGCCTGTTGAACCAGGTAGATGGCATCTGCTTCCTGTTAACAGGAGGAACTGACATCATGTGACACAACCAGGAGGAGAAGTTCCTTAAAGATATCATGGACTGGGACAGCCACTATCTCTTTCGGTGCAACGACGAACTGGAGGGCTTCCAGTATCTTACATCGAGCATCCTCCTCTGTGAGGAACTGAAACAGGATGGCTTCAGTCATGGCCCAGACAAAGCCTGCAAAGGAAAGATCCTCCGGGGGAGACCTTCGCCTCTTATCTGGTGGAGAAGGCTCCGAAAGGAGATCATCGGACTCCTCAGAAGAAGATGCTGAGGTATCATCTTCCCAGGGGTCAAATGGGGTCCTTGTTATGGTCCCTTGAGGGCCTATGTGGATGAGCCCTGTCCAAGCTCCTCGGTATGGGCACCGATGGCCTTGAGGGCAGCAAAAGCACCAGTGGCACCAAGGTTCCTGACAGCCCAGGAATGGGACTGGGGATCTCTGGTTGCGGCACAAGTGGACCCAAAGGTGCCAGTGGCCACAGAAAATCTTCCTCCTCAGAGGACCCAATAATGGCAATCGCTCCAGAAGAGGGCATCGGTGGCTGCTGGGGAACCAATGGTCCCCCAGGCACCGTTTGCATCAGAAGGACGCCGAGAAGGATGTCCAGGCGCTCTAGCAGGGGCACCAAAAGAGATGGTGCAGGCTCATGCACCGGTATGGGGGCCGATGCCGGGGGCAATTCAATACCCCGCAGCACCACCATCTGAACCCTGCAGTCCATCTTCTCCTGGAAGTCCGGTGAAGTTAGAACTCATGGAAGAGGAGGAGTAGGCTCGGTGCCCAGCACCGATATCTGTGGGGAATGCCTAGGACTCCTGGGTCTGATAGAGGACGATGATTCCTCCCATAGGGTCGCTTCGGTGGTGGCACAGTGGCTGCCAATGCTGCATTGGTTCCGGGGCCATGCATCAACGGCGACCAGTGACAGTGCTTGCAGCGGTGCTCAGCACAGTCTTGCCCCGGCGCCGAAGAATTTGAAGAACTCGGCATCTTGGAATGTGACGACATCAGAGACGGCCTATCTCCGGCTCCTCTCTCGCAAGAGGGGCCCGCTTGGGGAGTGGAAAGGGACAGTGTATCCAACGGTTCCCATCGGCCTCTAGGAGTCGATGCCCCCAATGCTGGAGTGGGTGGATCAGACTTTTTGGATCCAAAAAGCTTTTTCATCTAATTCAGCTGGGCACGAGGGCCCTTAGAGGTCACCTGATCTCACAGATGGAACCCGCGGATATCGTGTGACGCCCCCAGGCAGAGGATACAAATCTCGTGCGAATCAGTAATAGACATGGTCTGCGGACACTAGGGGCACCGTTGATAACCAGATGATGCCATAAAAAATAGCCGGTGAGCGGTCAATGGCTGGTGGCCACCAAGGAGCGACATGCAGAGAATCGACTGTAACGAAGGGGAAAAAAGTACTTACCATGCCACTGGACGGCACCGACCGGAGAAGAGGGACTTGGCGTAGGAAAAATGCTGGAAAAAACAACCGGGAACACTTCTTTTAGAAAAAAGGAAGAGCAGAGCTCCAGAACTGCGAGGCAACTACTTTGCGGGAAAAAAAAGAGACTGAAGAGGGACCCCGCATGGACGCGCAGATAGTGGCATGCTGGGCATGGCAGTCAAAGTTCTAGAAACTTTGGCAAAAGTTTTCTGTGCCGGGCTCCATCTGATGATGTCACCCATCTGTGAGTACTACCATCCTGCTTGTCCTAGGAGAAAACTTTACTAAAAAATTAAAATAGTCCAATAATACAAAAAAGCACTGCAGAGAGTTCTTCACAAAGGGGCGGATTTTCAGAGCCCTGCTCGCGTAAATCCGCCCAAAACCGGGCGGATTTACGCGAGCAGGGCCCTGCGCGCCGGGAAGCCTATTTTACATAGGCCTCCCGGCGCGCGCAGAGCCCCGGGACTCGCGTAAGTCCCGGGGTTCTCGGAGGGGGGCGTGTCGGGGGGCGGGCCCGGTCGTCGCGGCGTTCCGGGGGCGTGTCGGCAGCGTTTTGGGGGCGGGTACGGGGGCGTGGCTACGGCCCGGGGGTGTGGCCGCGCCCTCCGTACCCGCCCCCAGGTCGCGGCCCGGCGCGCAGCAGGCCCGCTGGCGCGCGGGGATTTACGTCTCCCTCCGGGAGGCGTAAATCCCCCGACAAAGGTAAGGGGGGGGTGTAGACAGGGCCGGGTGGGTGGGTTAGGTAGGGGAAGGGAGGGTAAGGTGAGGGGAGGGCAAAGGAAAGTTCCCTCCGAGGCCGCTCCAATTTCGGAGCGGCCTTGGAGGGAACGGGGGGAGGCAGCGCGGCTCGGCGCGCGCAGGCTATACAAAATTGATAGCCTTGCACGCGCCGATCCAGGATTTTAGTGGATACGCGCGGCTCCGCGCGTATCTACTAAAATCCAGCGTACTTTTGCTTGAGTCTGATGCGCAAGCAAAAGTAGGCTGATCGCGCTTCTTTTAAAATCTACCCCAAAGCAAACAACACATACATGACAAGCACAATTCTTCTCCAGCACAGTTTTCTAAATACAATTCTTCATGCTCCTTGAGCTTCACATACACAAGAAAGTTGCTCTTTCCTTTATTCCAAATGGTTTCCTCTCCCTCAGAAACCCTTCAGGATTCAGGAAATCCTCTTCCCAATGTACACAATCTATACCTGGTGGTGCACTCCAATCTTCCAGTAAGTCTTTTCCCTGTTGAATTTTGGGAACTCCTTTGGCTGGAACTCCTCCTGGAATCCCCTGAAAGAACATCCTCTCCAACGAAGCAGCAGACAAAGGCCACACGTCTTCTCCTATCCTGGAGCCCAAAGAACAAGCTGGGCTTCAGGATAGAAGAGGGGCTGCCTGCTGTCTCTCTCCAGCACCCTTGTCCACAAACTCTCACACCAATCCCGCCAGTGACTCACACCATCAGTCTCATCCCCTGTGGGGGATGGACCCCCCCCTGCCATTCTTAGGTGACCACTACTCCCATGGAATCTCCCATTGCTGGAATATTCCCAATAACCGCCCTGCTAACTCTGCCCCCCAATCTCATAAGTAAAGAGGACCTAGATTAAACTGTGAGAAGAAAGCCTTTCTGACAGCAAAGGGGAAATCCACACTGTAAGAATCACTGAAGCTTGCTAAGGTAAACTAAAGCTGTCGTGTGTGAAGAGTAAATCCAATCAGTTCTTTGGGGGAAAGAAGGAAGTTTCTCCAAGTTCATTAGAGGTTCATGGAACCAAGTCTCGCCATATGTCTACCAAAGTAAGGTTTTCTTTCTTAAATAGCTTTTGCAGAAACCTTCCTGGACGGTACTCACTTATGGAAGCCACAACAAAACTGTGGTTGTAAAAATATACCGTACATACGGCTGCCTGACAAAACTGAAATGATGGTTTCCGACAGATGTAGAAAGGGTGCATTGTTACAGTACCTTACACTATGTACAAAGTCCACCCAAAGTTCATCTAAGATTATGCACACTTTATATAGGCAGACCGCATTATCATCTATAAAGTAGATATAAAACAAACATATGATATACATATGTACTATGTACTATATACGATCTACATTGCAGTCCATGGAAAAGTAACCTGCCTGCGTGGCACTGGTATTGGAGGCAGGCTACTTTTCCATGAGCCACCCTGTACTAGTCTATATATCTCTTGCATGTGTTGTCACTTAAATTTTGCGTGCATAGTAGGCAAAAATGACATCCAGCATTGCTTAATGTTATAAATAACCGTGAACCAAGAAGAGATAAAGAAATGGCTAGTTAATTTTTTAAAACAGAAAAATTAGGTAAAGCAAAATTATCACTCCATGTACTTTGCTTTAGTGTTTATGTTGCTAATTGCTTATAGTTCCTTCCCTATATATAGAACTATCAGAATTAAAATAACTTGAGTCACAAATTTAAAAAAAAAAAAGGATCATATCAACAACAATGCTACAATTATAAGACCAAGAAGCAGAAAATTGTTTTAAAATAAGGAAATCTGGTTTTCCTCTGTTTTTAACCACATTTTGTTTAAATGTCACAAGTTAAGAGGCTTCTTAAGAAAAAGTACCCAGACATATTTCCGCCTTCTTTTTGTGTGGATACTTTTTTTCTGTTGTAGAAAACAATGCCCATCTTTTTGAAAATTCAAACATGCATGTGGTTTTCATCACTGACCCACCCCCAGGAACATCTCCTCCAAATATGGACACAGTCACGCATGTAGTTGCAATATGCGCATACTTTTACCCACACGGGGAACAGTGCTGTTTTACCCATGCAAATGGCTTTCAAAATTCCCCTCTGACTGTAAAGAATGCATGCAGCATCCAGTTTTGCCTTCTAAAATATCACTGTGCCTGCAATTGTAGATGAAAGAATGATTCAGAGGCCTAATTAAATCCAAGGTAGTGGGAAAATATGGTTTGGAATCACCACTGGAACCAGAGTTTCAAATGCTTGATGGGAACCAATGAAAAGAAGAATTACTTGTTTTTGTATATAATAGTAGACTAATTTAACGTGTTCCTGGGGGCACTCTTAAAGCTGCAGAGCTAGCCAAAAAATATTACATAATTCAGCTGGCAGTTGCAACTCACTCATCAGGATTCACCTTCGTTGTTCAGATTTTTTATTTCTTTTCTGAGGAGAAAATGAATGCCTTTCTTTTTTGAGGGTGCTTCTTAAGGGCTGATGTACTAAACTGTGAAAGGCTTTGCAGGAATGGTCCAGTGATGCAGGGAGAAAAACTGCATTAATGTGAAAGTCACATTCATAGTGAAAATTTGTCATAAAGTTCACACAGAATTGAGAATTTTTATTGCAAAAATCTTAAGTACACATCCGCAAGGTTTAAAGTTTTGCAAAGAAAAGTTTGGTTTAAAAAAATTCTGCACTTTAAATTTAGCTATGTAAACATAAGTAATGAGCTGCTTTGCATAATTAGGTAGCTCATTATATATTTTGTATAGCTTTTGGATTGTGCTTCTCGAAAGTTAAATTATGCATGAAAAACCACCAAAGCACAGAGCACAAATTTTCACAAACAAATTTGCACGTGTTGTTTGCTGGATGTTTGTTATGAAGATTCTTAAGATGCCTCATTTCTTGCAGCTTTACTCAATTCAACTTACCCTTTCCTTAATTTATCTCACCTGTAACCATCTACTAAATCCTCAAGCCTAACGACTACTCCGATGCTGCTTATCCATTTGGCACAAATGATACTGTTAGGTAACAACAGTGCATATCAAAAGTGATAGATGCACAGGAGGTAGTTTCCTCAGTCCTCCCAGTCAAGGATAAAGGCCCAAGCAGGGAAGGTCACATTCTAGAGATGAATGAATGGTTGGGTAGATGGTATTGATGAGAACATTTTGGCTTCTTGGACCCTGGGATGCTGTTTCAAGGAATGTTGAGAAAAGATGCAGTCCACCTGTTGAAGAAGTCGTGTAGCGTCTTCCAGACTGGCAAACTTATTGAGCAGGGCTTTGAACTAGGATCAGTGGGGACTGCTAAACAAAGCCCTAAGGTAAGTAAAAGTACTCTGGTTAGTAAATCTTTAAACACATAGAGAAATGGGGAAAAAGTGACACTTCTGGAAAGCTATGTACACTAATGCTCATAGTATGGGAAATATAGTCCTAGATCTAGAGGCTGTTATGGAAGAGACTGACTTGGATGTAGTGACTGACTCAGAGACATGGTACACGGAATAAATTGCATGATTGAGATGTGGTTATACTAGGCTACAATTTATTCACGAAGGACAAGGGAGGAAAAGTCACAATACTACTAAATAAATGAAACCAGCTAGGATCCAGCAAGTTGGTAATGCTGCACACCCTTTTTTTTTTTTTAAACTGTGAAATAATTGCATGCTACCAAAGAGATGAATGCTAGAAATGATGGCTCCTCCTCACAGGTTCAGAATAAAAAAAAAGTTATGCAAATTTCTTTCAAGAAAAAATGTCAGATATGTGCAATAGGTTTCTTGTTGAAAATTTCACATACTGAAGCTCGACCAAGAGCAATTTGAGCATGATCATTCAGACCAGAGCATCTATGAATTCCGCTGTATGTCAGTTAAATCCATGTTCAACTGTAGTAGGCTTTGAGTAACGATATTGGTGAATTTATCATCAGAATTGTTAATGCCTCACGTTGGCCTAGATTTATCAACACAGAGAGAGAGAGAGAGAGATAAATGACCCTGTTTGTGATAGACAGTTACCAACTCAGCTAAAATTTGTTTCTATGCTCCCAATATTAAAGAAACCGATACTGGATCATCAAAGCTCAGAAACAATTAATTACTTGAAAAACATGTTTAGATCATTTTCTAAGATCATAGCACTGAAACTTTGAGATTGTCCAGCCTAGGATGTGTTCAGATGTGATTTCAAAAGGAGAACAAGGTTTATACTTGTCCTTCTTGATATAGCAGCCGTGTTTGACACATTAAACATCAGATCTCGTTAGCCCGTTTAAAAATCATTGGGATAGCTGAAAAGGTTATAGGCTGATTCACATCTTATTTGGCAGACTGGTTCCAACAAGCCAAGTGTGGGTCCTCCTGTGTTTTGTGAATCCTGGTATTTGTCAAGGGTCAACCCTATCAGCAACCTTTTAAAATATTTATTTGGCTCAAATTGCAGAGTTCTTGGCAAGTTGGAGGTATGGTATAAAATATGTGCTAATGATTTATAATCCTTCATCCCAGTAACATCTGCATGGGCTGAAACTTGATCCCTGCTATGTAAATGATTGAAGGCTGTGAAGTACTGGTTATTTGAGAATAAATTCAATTTAAGAAACATTGAGCTATTAGCTATTAGCTCTAATCAGATTTCCATTTGAGGACATCCCATTTTCTGTTAAGTTTGAATACCTGTGTCAACTCTAGTTAAGAATCTAGGAGTAATACCAGAACCTGATCTTTCAGTGCACGCCCAGGTAAAATCAGTGGTGAAAGCATCATTTTTCAAGTTGTGCATGCTGTGGAAGTTAGTCATATCTGAGGCATCAGGACTTTTGTAGAGTGCTGCAGGCTCTAATGTTCACAGGCCTTGACTATTGCAATGCAGTGTATAGTATATTGGATTAGCAGCAATCTTAGGCCCCTGCAAATAGTGCAGAATGCAACAGCATATGTATCGACAGGGAAGGGCTTGAGAGATCATATTTTTCCTGATTATATGATCATTGCATTGACTCCCATTCCAATGGAGAATAAAATTTAAATTAGCCACGCATATCTACAAAACCCTTAATAGTGAGGTGGCAGCACACATCAATGTTGCCCTGAGAATTTATAATCCTTCTTGTGCTCTGTCTGGACATATCCCTCCACATGAATAGTACGTATGGACAAAACTCTTGCTAAATCGTTTGCAATAGCTGGTCCAACACTGTGAAACTCTCTCCTAGGTGAACTGTGATTGATAGAGTGCATTCAAATGCTTAGGAATCTAAAAACGGGGGGATGGGGGGGGGGGGGAGTTAGCAAGCTTTTGGGATGCAATAAGGTCCTGAATGTGTTTGACAATCAGTCTGGAAAACTGGCTAATCAGCATGCAGAATATGTGAACAATTGGGAAAAGATGCTTTCAGGTTACACAGAACTGTGGTTTGTAACATGTTATTTATGTGTTGATTATGAATGTTTATATGTACCCCACCTTGAATGTGTGAAATATAATTATGAAAATAATATTAAAGCACCAGAACTGCATGGCTTATGAGGGAAAGAGGAGGTACTGAGGGTTAATCTGGAAAGAGGGAATGGAACATCTAGATAATGTACAGACCTTGCAGGCAGAAGAAATATTTAGAGATTTAATGGAAGATTAAAAGGAGGCCTCACCTGGAGTACAGAAAACACAGTACTCCAGGTGAGCCCTTATCTCAAAAGGGATAGACAGGATGGAGGCAGTCCAGAGAAGGGTGACCAAAATGGTGTGGTGTCAGTATCAGAAAACCTATGAGGAGAGGCTGAATGATCTGAATATGTATATCCTGGAAGAGAGGAGGTGCAGGGGAGATATGATACAGCCCTTCAGATACCTAAAAGGTTTTAATGATTCAAGAACTTTGAATCTTTTCCATTGGAAAGAAAAACTAAAACTAGGGATCACAAAATGAAACTCCAGTGGGGACAACTTAGAATCAACATCAGGAAATATTTCTTCACAGATAGGGTGATGGATGCCTGGAATGCCCTCCCGGAGGAAGTGGTAAAGACAAAAACAGTCAAAGGGGCATGGGATAAACACTGTGGATCTCTAAAAGTTAGAGGACGGAAATGAGAAAAGCATGCAGGGAGGTAACTTGCTGGTATAGTGGTTACTATCCTTAGCAGAAGGCATGGAGATTACTACCCTTAATCAATATGCCTTGATGCTGTAAATGCAACTGCAATATTGCTTCCCACTTAGCTGGCAGAGGGATAATAGAAATTGGATTGAAATGACAACTGAGGGCCCCAACTTCCATGGTATGCAAAACTGATACATAGACATAAGGGGAAAAAGCACAGGACTGCTTCTACGGCCAAGTCCTAAAGGAAATGAAGAAAGCATGCATGGGGGTAGCTTGCTAGTGCAGCAGTTTCCACGCTTAGCAGAGGCATGGAAATTACTCACCTTAACTAATGTCTTGATGCTTTTAATGCAACTGCAACATTGCTCCCCATTTTGATGGCAGGGGGAAAGTGTTATGATCAGAGGCGTGGACCCTTGGTCTGGCGATGTCCGTTAGGCCACCGTCGGTAGGCGAGACCTATTCTCGGAGTTGCTGGTAGGATTGAGGAAGATCTGGATGCAGGTGCCTCCTGCAGGTCATGTTCTCCAGATAGCTGGCACCTCCAGCGGGTCGAGAAAGCAGTTGCTGACGCCTTCAGCAGGTCAAAGAGCCAGAACCAAGGATTCCTCAGTAGCCCAGCCAGGAACCAGGAGCTAGAGAGTACTGCAGACAGTCCAGGGATCAAGAACCAGAGAGTTCTGCAGCCAGTCCAGGGACCGAGAGCCAGAGAGTTCCACAGCCAGTCCAGGGGTCGAGAGCCAGAGAATTCCGTAGCCAGTCCAAGGGTCAAGAGCCAGAAAGTACCGCAGCCAATCCAGGGGTCGAGATCCAGAAGATACAGCAGCCAGTCCAGGAATCAAGCACGGAGGAAGCAAGCAGGAAGCAAGATCAGGAACAAACTCAGGAGCCAAGAAGCCAAGGCAAGGTCTGAAGGCTCAGACCTTGCTTTAAATAGGTCCCAGAAGATTGGGGCTAGCAGGAAGGAACCTTCTAATTTCCGGTCGAGGTTCCTTAACTCTAGACTTCAGCCGCCCATGCGGCCCCAGTGAACTTCAGGGGGCGGAGCTAACGCCACAGCCATATTGAAGCAGCAGCCGCAGCTACTGAAGGGAATGCCGACGCCGGCCTCAGCGTCGGCGTTCGGCCCTGGTGCTGGGGTAAGTGACCGGCCCCGGTCGCGGTTTACCGCGACCGGTGGTCATAATAGAAAGGGAAATTGGATTCAGACAACAACCAAGAGGGCCCCAACTTCTATGGTCTGGGGTACTGATAAGAGAAAAAGCACAGGACATTTTCTACAGCCAAGTCCATAAGTAAAGCACATCAAGCAGCACTGTCTGAATTTTTAAGAAAGCTCATCACCCAATAAAAAATGTTGCTAGCTCCAATTTTTGTGCATTATCATAAGGCTTAGGGATAACTGCATGGAGCGGCAGTTACTACCCTTAAGAGAAACATGGGAGTTACCGGCACAGAGTGGCAGTTACTACCTTAAGAAGCTTGCTGGGCAAACTGGATGGACCTTTTTTTTCTGCCATCATTTCTATGTTTCTATATTCAATCTGCTGTATCATCCAGAAGCAGGGAGAGCCAGGATTCTCTGCAGGAAGAACTATTCTGCCAACTGATAAAGGAACCTACATGGAAGGGGGGTGATACTGGACATGGTGATAACCAATTGGGAAGAGTGTTTCTCATGTCGCAGTGGCCAATCATCTGGGATGTAGTGATCATTGGTTGGGGTGATTCGCTATTAGAACATAAGAACATAAGAAAATGCCATACTGGGTCAGACCAAGGGTCCATCAAGCCCAGCATCCTGTTTCCAACAGTGGCCAATCCAGGCCATAAGAACCTGGCAAGTACGCTATTAGAAAGCAGGCGGTGAAGGTTCATTCAAAGGTGAGAGTAAGAATGTAAGATTCTCCATACTGGATCAGACCAAAATATTTAACAAGCCCAGTATCCCGTTTCTAACCGTGGCCATTCCAGGTCACAGGTACTTGGCAGGATCCCAAAAAATAGAATCCATGCTGCTTATCCCAGGATTAAGCAGTGAATTTTCCCAAGTCCCCTTTAATAATGGTTTATGGACTTTTCCTCCAGGAACTGGTCCAAACCTTTTTGAAAAACTCAACTACACTAACAGGAAAACTAACTTTGTTAAAATGGGGGTCATTAGCTGGATGGGAAAAATCTAGGGGAAGTGGAAGAGCAGTGGACAAAAATAAAAGAAGGTATTGTAAGGGTAACCAATCCTTTTGTTAGGAAAGTAAATAAAGATAAGAGTTAAAAAAAAATAAAAAAGATGCCGGTATGGTTTTCTATAGAAGTAGCTAAAATGTTAAGGAAAATAAAGTTAGCATTCATAAACTAAGAGATAACAGAAAAAGGAAGACAAGTGAAAATATCTGGAAAAGCTAAGAGAAGCTGGGAAAGTAGGCAGGAGAGCAAAGATAAATATAGAAGGAAAAATAGCTAATGAGTGAAATGAAGGGGGGGGCAAAAGTTTTTTGGGTTTTGTTTTTTTTTAGATATTTTAGTGATAAGAGAAAACGCAAAAGTAGCATTGTGAGACTCAGAGGTGAGAGGAGGGAAATGTAGAGGCTGAGGAGGAAAAGGCAGAATTGCTTAACAAATATTTCTGTTCGGTGTTCACGGAGGATGAGCCAGGAGTTGAATCACAGAAAACATACACAAATAGGATCAGAAGTGATTTAAATCTCAAATGATTTTCAGAAGACTGTGCTTGTCAGGAACTAGCTAAACTAAAAATGGAGAAAATGATGGAGGCTGAACAGAATACATCCAAGGGTATTAAGGGAACTTAGAGAAATTATGACAACTCCGCTGGTGATATTTTTAATGCTTCTTTAGAGTCATGAGTAGTTCCAGAGGACTGGAGACAGGCATAAGTTGTTCCTCATCACAAAAGTGGAAGTAAGGAGGAGGCTGGGAACTTCAGGCCAGTTAATCTGATCTGTGGTGTAAATGAATCGAATCACTTCTAAAACAGAGTATAGTGCAGTTTCGAGAATCCGAGGGATTGCAAGATCCTATGCAGCATGGTTTTACCGGAGGTAAGCCTTGTCAAACAAATCTGATCAATTTCTTTGACTGGGTAATCAGAAATTTGAATCATGACAGCGTGCTAGATGTAGTGTACTTGGATTTCAGAAAGACTTTTGACATGGTGACTTGTAAATAAACTGAGCATCCTTGGGATGGTCCCTAAAGTGACTGACTGGATTAGAAACTGGTTGAGTGGGAAGCAACAAAGAGTAGTAGTAAATGGAGTTCACTCTGAGGGGAGGAGCCTTTCTAGTAGTGTCCTGGTCTTTTCAACATTTCTGTAAGCAATATTGAGGAATGACTATTGGAAAAGGGTTGTCTTTTTGCAACAGGATAGACACCCAGGATGGTGTGAAAACCATGAGGAAGTATCTAGCGAATCTCAAGGAATGTTCTAGAATCTGGCAGCTAAGATTTATTGCTAAAATATGCAGAGTCATTTTGGTTGCAAAATCCCAAGGGAACAATACACTTTAGTGGTGAAATTATTTTAATTATAAAACAAAAGCGGAATCTGGGATGATTGTATCTGATGATCTTAAAGAAGCCAAATAAATGGAGAAGGTAACGGCAAAAGCCAGGAAGGATGCTTGTGTGCATAGGAAGAGGAGGTGATATTTCCCCCCATAAGCACTGGTGAAACCTAATTTGGGATACTGTGTACAGTTTTGGAGACTGCATCTTCATAAGGATATTAACTGGATAGAATCATCTAAAGCATATGAAGACAGACAAAGATCTAAACATGTATACCCTAGAGGAAAGGTGGGAGATATGATAGAGACATTCACATACCTCTGAAGTATAAATGCACAGGAGGCAGGCCTCTATCAACAGAAAGTAAGATCTGGGATGAGGATGAAAGGGGGTAAACAAGAGTAATCTAAGGAAATATTTATTTGCAGAGAGGAACCCGCTGTCAGGCCTGGACTGAGGCCCCAGCACTGGGACCCAGGTTCTGGGCCAGGCCTTGATATCGTGCCTTGGGCTGCATCTGGGCTATGGTTTTAGTGATGAGACTCTGCCTCTGGATGGGGCCAAGGTGATGAGACCCAGAGTTAAGCATAGGCCACCGTGATGGGACCCAGCTTCCAAGCCAGGCCCCAGCATTGAACCTGGATCTGAGCTGACTCGATGGGGCTCAACCCCAGCTTAAGGCCAGGGCCTCAGTAACTGTACTCGGCCCCCAAGCTAAGCCTAAGCTGAGGCCTCAACATTGGGACTAGGCTTTTGGGCCAAGCCCCAGCCTAGGCCTAGACCTCAGCATTGGGTTATGTCATCGAGGCCAAGCACCAGCATAAGGCCTGGGCATAGGCCTCAACATCAGGCCAGGTCCTGGTGATAGGACCAGGCTGTACCAACAAGACACCCCCCCCCCCCCCCCCACTGATGTGGTAATTGGGGGTTGGGGAGTTTTTCTGGCCTAGCAGTTTTTGAGGGGGTAGTGTGATGGGGCACAGGGGGGCCTGGGTAGGCCCTGTTTAATTTATTTTGTTTTGGGATTTTAATGTTTGTTTCTGCAAAAGACAGAAATAAGCTAGGTTGAGAGAATATTGCACAAATCTCATCTTTGAGTGAGTTTCCTCACTCCGAAGGTCATCAAAACTTCACAAGAGAGCACTGTTCTGTTCATATGTCTCATTTTGAATGTCAAAGTTGCCCCTAACCCCCTACACTAATATCTAGACCTCACCTCGAGTTACTAGGTGGGCCTCCCATAAGAGATATAAATACTAGGGATGTGAATCGTTTTAGGACGATTAAAATTATCGTCCGATAATTTTAATATCGTCTTAAACCGTTATGGAACACAATACAATAGAGATTCTAACGATTTATCGTTATAAATCGTTAGAATCGTGAGCCGGCACACTAAAACCCCCTAAAACCCACCCCCGACCCTTTAAATTAAATCCCCCATCTTCCCGAACCCCCCCCCCCCAAATGACTTAAATAACCTGTGGGTCCAGCGGCGGTCCGGAACGGCAGCGGTCCAGAACGGGCTCCTGCTACTGAATCTTGTTGTCTTCGGCCGGCGCCATTTTCCAAAATGGCGCCGAAAAATGGCGGCGGCCATAGACGAACACGATTGGACGGCAGGAGGTCCTTCCGGACCCCCGCTGGACTTTTGGCAAGTCTTGTGGGGGTCAGGAGGCCCCCCCCCAAGCTGGCCAAAAGTTCCTGGAGGTCCAGCGGGGGTCAGGGAGCGATTTCCCGCCGCGAATCGTTTTCGTACAGAAAATGGCGCCGGCAGGAGATCGACTGCAGGTCGTTCAGCGAGGCGCCGGAACCCTCGCTGAACGACCTCCTGCAGTCGATCTCCCGGCGCCATTTTCCGTACGAAAACGATTCGCGGCGGGAAATCGCTCCCTGACCCCCGCTGGACCTCCAGGAACTTTTGGCCAGCTTGGGGGGGGCCTCCTGACCCCCACAAGACTTGCCAAAAGTCCAGCGGGGGTCCGGAAGGACCTCCTGCCGTCCAATCGTGTTCGTCTATGGCCGCCGCCATTTTTCGGCGCCATTTTGGAAAATGGCGCCGGCCGAAGACAACAAGATTCAGTAGCAGGAGCCCGTTCCGGACCGCTGCCGTTCCGGACCGCCGCTGGACCCGCAGGTTATTTAAGTCATTTGGGGGGGGGTTCGGGAGGGTGGGGGATTTAATTTAAAGGGTCGGGGGTGGGTTTTAGGGGGTTTTAATGTGCCGGTTTTGCGATTTTACGTTTTTTCGATTTTTTACGATTTTTCACGATATTTTACCCCCCCAAACGGCAACAATACGATTCCCTCCCCCTCCCAGCCGAAATCGATCGTTAAGACGATCGAGGACACGATTCACATCTCTAATAAATACCCATCTAGGGTCAGGGCATTATGGCTAGGTTCTCTCTCTCTCTCTCCCCCCCCCCCCCCCCTTAGTGGCTCTGATAGTAAACATGGTCCCCCCAGTGGTTATATGTAGGAAATACCACAATTCTGGCACTTATCTCAAAGTGCAAAAAAGGTATTGCAATTTGCAGTAACTTTTAGCTCTTTGTATAGGTATTAGTGCAAATTGCAATAAACTGCCTATTACCATAAAACACACCCCTTTTTCTAGCACATGCGATATTTAGTGCATTTTGATAAATCCAGGCCTAAGTTTGAAACTTAGCCAAACTGTGGGTTTGAAATTCCCTGCGCCTCTGAACAGCTCTGTTTCATTTGGCTTAACAGCCAGATAAAAGTTATCCAGATAAATTGGTTCTGGAGCAGAATTAAGTTAGCCAGATAATTATCTGACTAATTCTGAAATTCAGAATTAGCCAGATAACTTATACAGCTATATCTAGTCATGCCGAATAACAGTCCTAAAGTTAGGCAGGTAAGTTTATTCGGCCAACTAGGAATTTATAAAACTATATTCAGCAGAGTGCTTAATTGGCAGCACTCCACTAAATACCTGTGACAATTTATCTGGCTAACGTTAGCCAGATAAATTGCTCATGCGCTGTGCTGCTCAATATTGACATCCAAAAGAGTGCAATGCAGTAAAATGCCAGAAAATGGATTATTTTCTTTTCAACAGGTGTTGGATATTACATGGCAGTTCCTGCATTTGTGGGACACAAGAGAAACATCGGTCGCTTAAAGCTTTCCCTGACTGACCTCAGACCAGAGAGCAACTTCTGTCTGACTTTCTCTTACCGGCTAGCTGGAGAAAGAGTGGGGAAACTCCGAGTGTTCCTGGACAAAAACACCATTCCTGTCTGGGAACATAGCAGAGGCAACAGGGAAGGATGGGAGACTGCCAAAGTCGAAGTACCAGTTTCCAGTACTAAGACAACCAAGAATGTAAGCGAATGTACCAGATCGCTTTGCAGACAGATGGCTGTGGATTGAATGACAGTGTTGGCACATTGCTGCTGTGGTGGTATATTATTGTTTAACTTGTAGCAGTGCAATATTTATCAATTTGTTTGTTCCAACAAGAAAAGGATAATAGTCTTTATAATGGCAAAATTAAGAACTGTCATAATTAACCAAGATAAAGGAGAGCCCTTACTACACTGTTCTATTTCTTCTTTATTTGCTATTCTGCCCAGCTCTCTTACACATGACATTTATGAATACTATAATGTAAGGGTTAATAAGAATAAGTTTGCTGCTACCCTATCGGGTTCTGGTGACAATTAACCTTAAGGGTGAAGTTCAAATAGGATAATACAGACGCCTCCATATCCAGAATCTTTGCTCAATTCTATACTTTATAAGTGATTTGTTGGGTCAAATGTACTAATTGCCCCATAGATACAAAATGGGAGAGCACCTTGGTAAGTCAGGTTTTGATTGTTATGTTTGAAAGAGTGTTTTCTGTCCCTCTCTTTCTTTTTCCCTTTTATCTATGCATTGTGTGATGTCTCTATTCCAGATTACTCACTGGCCTTTCCTTGCCTTCTTCTTGAGCTTAAAAATAGACAAATTTAAGTTTATTATATAAAACACAATCTGGACAGTTAACACTGGCACAGCTACATTGATGTCACTGATGTCACAACATGTATGGAAGATTTTAATACCGTAGACAGGACTATCACCACATCCCAGGCAGTCTGGGGGGATGGAGGTCAAGCAAGGGAGGGGGGCATATGTTTCTTAAGTGATACTGGAAGTGTCCAGTGACGCAACCACATAAGTGTTCAGGAAAGCTCCTGCTGCTACAGTGGCATCATGGAATACTAGTACCCTACCCCCTGATGAGGTTCAGTGGAGTGCTCCCTGGGCCTGGTGCTTCGGGCAGTCGCCTCTCAACCAGCCCCAATGGTAGGAAGGTTTTAACCATTTGGAGGTGGAATCTCCTCACGCCCATTGCCAAGTCGCAATTTGTACTGTAATCCTGCAGGAAGATTTAGGAAATCAGGAATCTTTCTGATTTACTGTAGTATCAGACATTAATGGCCTAGGTCAGATATGCGTCCTGATGCAAACAAATGGGAATCTCTGCAGTTGCCCCTGCTTCCAGCTACTGAAAAGAACTAAAAGTTCTTCTTTTTTATTTTAAATAAAATATTTACAATAGCAGCATTACCTTCCAAAAGGAGCATCTCCCAACTGGCATTAAAGTTCTCACTGTTCACTGTATTGGAGCTGGCGACTCCTGAGAGTGATAGTCCCTTTGCAAATGCTAAGACCATGAAATCATAGAGCTCTTTTTTAATAGCATTTCTCCCAGTCAGTGCCTATGAAAAAAATGATTTAGCAAATCAACCTCAAACCTCTACTCTTTCCTTGCCATATGAAATGTCAAGGCAATGACTCACTTTTTTTTTTTTTTTTGCTCCTTCAAGTGGACACCGATTTAATTTTGTTTATAGCAATAACTGCATTTGATATGCATAGCTCCCTGGTGAAAAAGAGTTTCAATAGAAATGGACAGTGCAGTAGGCTGAACTTTTTCTTTTCTAATTTTTAAAACTGCTGCAGTTCCTTGATTAAAGAAACAGGTGGCTTTCCCTAGAATAGTTCAGTGCTGCGTAACAGTGCTTCTTATTGTGAATTCATCGCCAGCCACCAATAAATGTATTACCGCCTGTGGTGTGGTGCCTAGCATTTCCTCTCCACTCCCAGCTCTGCTCTCTTCATTTCCTAACCTTTGCTTCAGGGCCACAACCAGTTTCATACAGACTAAAAAGACTAAGAGAAAGGGAGAGAACCTGAGTGGGTAATATTTGGAAACATAGGGAAAAAACATTAAGGCTTCACTGATGCCACAAATCATTTTGGGTCTTCTTAACAGCATCCAGTGAACTTGGGAGTTTGCATTCAGGTTTATTTAGGACAGACACGGGGTTGCCAGAAGAGCACTGGACTGTCCTTGCACCTCAGCTCTTTCACTGCCTCATAAATTGCATTAGTACCTTGACAGTTTTGAATTTTTCTTTATTTAGTTCAGGAACAGATTTGAAATATATACATAAAATAAATGAAACCACTTTTTTTTTTTTTATATTTTGTACGTTACTCTGAAAAAGGACAATTGTCTGAAACCTTACCAGTCAGCTGTGGATTTTGGGCAGTTGCAGTTAACTTGGGGGTCTAGAATTAGAGGGGCAAATCCAAGTTGAGCAAAAAACTTCAATCCAAACTGGATTACAGACAATTTAGAAATCTGGACAAAAATCTGAACTGAGATGAGCCCATCTGGGCCAGAATCAGAACAAAAATCGTATTCAGCTTGCTCCATCTCTAGAGGGGCTATCTCAAATGCATCCCACTAGACGGCTGATGTAGCTCCATAACAGCTAACAATGTCTTCACTCATGCCTCTTCCAATTACTCAGATTGTCAACATACTACATGTTTTCTCTTGTATCATCATATGTATTATATGAATTCTGTCATGTCTCATCAGCAGTGGAATGCTCCAACTTGCAAGCTTTTAGGTGTGAAAACTGTTTTCCTTTATTCTGTGGCAGATTGTCTTTGAAGTGGAACGTGGAAAGGGCAGAGCTGGAGAGATTGGCCTGGACAATGTTTCACTGCTTTCTGGGCCATGCCAAGAAGATCCCTTGAAAGTGGACATCTAAGACCATTTTCTTTTCTGTGATTTCCTTTGTTTACAAGTACTGTAATATTTTCTTACACTGTTGGGAAGATAAAAGGCATACCTTGAATCTAATGAAACGATGCGCACAGGAAAAAAAACACCTTAATGACATGCACAGTGCCTTGTTGGGTACAATTTGTTTTCTATAAAACATGCTAATACTAATACTGCTGTATTTTTAATTCAAAGGTGGGGTTTATAAAGTATGTAGATATTTTGTGTAGCTATTTCTATGCAGTTTTAGTTAGGTAAAATTCCCGTTTGTTAAGTTTACTGATCATCTTCTCACTTTGCAAAAGTCAAAAAAACTGAATTACCCCCAATGATTCTTATATCACGTTTTTAAAATCATTTTATTACCCAAGTGCCTTGTCTTAATTATTAAGAAAGCCAGCATAAGGGTATTTAGTGGGGGTTTTTTTTATTTTTTAAAACAGCAGACTCAAAATATTGTGACATTGATTTAATGTTGAGGATGTGAAAGTGAATAGGTGAAAGTGAATAGGTGAAAGTGAATAGGTGGCTTCATTACATACAACACATTGAAGAAACCTCCGTACTGCATCTGGACCACATCAGTTTGATTATACTATGTGTATATGAACTTTTATGTAACAGTCCCTTATAGCTAGATCAAATAATCATTTTTTAAAGTAAATTAAACTGTACTGTATAGTGAACACAAATTGTTAGAACAAAAGGTTGCTACTAAAGGAGAAAGTTTCTTTGAAAAATTCATTTTTGTCTGTTCACTGCACTTGTAAAAAAAAATCCCCACTTGATTGCAGATTAGTTGTTTTACAATCACTAATTCCACTTCTATTCCTTTTTCAGCAATTTGAGTTTAACTTAAAAATATAGATCTGTAGAAAGAGAAAGAACAAATGCATCTATAAATTAGAAAATTTGGAATATCCTAGGTGCTAATTCTCAGATTCATGTAACCTTTCTTTCCACTTTTACCTCTGATTCATGACCATAGCCTCTTTGTTTTTTTAACCTTTCTACCTTATACTCTTTCCCCATCTCCTAACCTTCCCATCCACTGCTTCATTTCCCATTAAGCATCTTTCTCCCTTCTCCCCCAGGTCTCTTACTTGCTCCCATTCTTCAGTGATCAACAGAGCCCATTCCACTGGTTGTAGCAGCAGCGGTCGCAGATAGCCCAAGTTTGCTTTGCTGACTTCAGGGAGAATGGGAAGAGGAAGGAAGGAAACAAGAATTAGACTGAGCAGTCCCCCCATGAAGAATATAATGCAAATAGCAGTTAGTGGATTTTAAAGCGTTAACAAGAAAATGTACAACTTGAAAGTTGCACTTTTTTTTAATTTAAACTGTATATATGATATATACACTAGGGATGTGAATCGTGTGCCATATCGTCTTAACGATTGAAATCGTGTGGCAGGAGAAGAAAATCGTGTTTGGCATGATTATTTCGTTGAAAAATCGTTAAAAATTGTTTTTTCCGATTAGTGCGCACTAACGGGAGTTAGTGCGCACTAACAGAAATTGATACAATTTGACACTTTTCAGGTCAGTTAAGGTCAGTTTAGGAATGAATATGTATTCCTATTGGCTGCCCTCTTATTTATTCATGTTACCAAGGTTCCCACTGACAGTATATGGGGGATGGGAAATGGAAACAGTTGGTAGCTTGACAAAAAAAGTAATGTGATCAGTCAATGTGACTAGAACTTGTGCCCTAACCCTGATACCAGGGGTGTTGTGATCCTCCTGCACACAGTGCCCTAACCCTGGCACCAGGGGTGTTGTGATCTCCATGTACACACAGTGCCCTATCCCTATTAATACCAGGAGTGTTGTGATCTTCCTGCACACAGTGCCCTAACCCTGGCACCAGGGGTGTTGTGATCTTCATGCACCCAGTGCCCTATCCCTATTAATACCAGGAGTGTTGTGATCTTCCTGCACACAGTGCCCTAACCCTGGCACCAGGGGTGTTGTGATCTCCATGTACACACAGTGCCCTATTCCTATTAATACCAGGTGTTGTGATCTTCCTGCACACAGTGCCCTAACCCTGGCACCAGGGGTGTTGTGATCTTCATGTACCCAGTGCCCTATCCCTATTAATACCAGGAGTGTTGTGATCTTCCTGCACACAGTGCCCTAACCCTGGCACCAGGGGTGTTGTGATCTCCATGTACACACAGTGCCCTATCCCTATTAATACCAGGAGTGTTGTGATCTTCCTGCACACAGTGCCCTAACCCTGGCACCAGGGGTGTTGTGATCTTCATGCACCCAGTGCCCTATCCCTATTAATACCAGGAGTGTTGTGATCTTCCTGCACACAGTGCCCTAACCCTGGCACCAGGGGTGTTGTGATCTTCCTGCACACAGTGCCCTATCCCTATTAATACCAGGAGTGTTGTGATCTTCCTGCACACAGTGCCCTAACCCTGATACCAGTGGTGTTGTGATCTTCCTGCACACAGTGCCCTAACCCTGGCACCAGGGGTGTTGTGATCTTCCTGCACACAGTACCCAATCCCTATTAATACCAGGAGTGTTGTGATCTTCCTGCACACAGTGCCCTAACCCTGATACCAGGGGTGTTGTGATCTTCCTGCACACAGTGCCCTAACCCTGATACCAGGGGTGTTGTGATCTTCCTGCACACAGTGCCCCAACCCTGTCACCAGGGGTGTTGTGATCTTCATGTACACACAGTGCCCTATCCCTATTAATACCAGGAGTGTTGTGATCTTCCTGCACACAGTGCACTAACCCTGATACCAGGGGTGTTGTGATCTTCCTGCACACAGTGCCCTATCCCTATCAATACCAGGAGTGTTGTGATCTTCCTGCACACAGTGCCCTATCCCTATTAATACCAGGAGTGTTGTGATCTCCAGACTGGCTGGGAGCAGGGATGCAGCTCTGCATGGATTACTGGGACAGGCAGCCCCAGACTGGCTGGGAGCAGGGATGCAGCTCTGCATGGATTACAGGGACAGGCAGCCCCAGACTGGCTGGGAGCAGGGCTGCAGCCCTCCATGGATGACTGGGACAGGCAGCCCCAGACTGGCTGGGAGCAGGGATGCAGCTCTGCATGGATGACTGGGACAGGCAGCCCCAGACTGGATGGGAGCAGGGAAGCAGCTCTGCATGGATTACTGGAACAGGCAGCCCCAGACTGGCTGGGAGTAGGGATGCAGCTCTGCATGGATTACAGGGACAGGCAGCCCCAGACTGGCTGGGAGCAGGGATGCAGCTCTGCATGGATTACAGGGACAGGCAGCCCCAGACTGGCTGGGAGTAGGGACGCAGCTCTGCATGGATTACAGGGACAGGCAGCCCCAGACTGGCTGGGAGCAGGGATGCAGCTCTGCATGGATTACTGGGACAGGCAGCCTCAGACTGGCTGGGAGCAGGGATGCAGCTCTGCATGGATTACAGGGACAGACAGCCCCAGACTGGCTGGGAGCAGGGATACAGCTCTGCATGGATGACAGGGACAGACAGCCCCAGACTGGCTGGGAGCAGGGATACAGCTCTGCATGGATGACTGGGACAGGCAGCCCCAGACTGGATGGGAGCAGGGAAGCAGCTCTGCATGGATTACTGGGACAGGCAGCCCCAGACTGGCTGGGAGTAGGGATGCAGCTCTGCATGGATTACAGGGACAGGCAGCCCCAGACTGGCTGGGAGCAGGGATGCAGCTCTGCATGGATTACTGGGACAGGCAGCCCCAGACTGGCTGGGAGCAGGGATGCAGCTCTGCATGGATTACAGGGACAGACAGCCCCAGACTGGCTGGGAGCAGGGATACAGCTCTGCATGGATGACTGGGACAGGCAGCCCCAAACTGGATGGGAGCAAGGAAGCAGCTCTGCATGGATTACTGGGACAGGCAGCCCCAGACTGGCTGGGAGCAGGGATGCAGCGCTGCATGGATTACAGGGACAGGCAGCCCCAGACTGGCTGGGAGCAGGGCTGCAGCCCTCCATGGATGACTGGGACAGGCAGCCCCAGACTGGCTGGGAGCAGGGATGCAGCTCTCTATGATCCGTGATCTGGTGGCCAGTGTGGCTACTTAAAAAATACACTTACCAACAATCAATTACCACATATATTTGAACTGTGTAGTTCCAGCCAGGACCACCTTTCTAAAATGCACAGTGATTGGCAAATTCAACATGCACTAGCATTTCACATGCCTGCTAACAAAAATAATAAACAAACAAGTTCTAGTACATGAGTGATGATCATCACGTTACTTTTTTTGTCAAGCTTCCAACTGTTTCCATTTCACATCCCCCCAACCATTACCTCAGTGGGAACATCAATAGAAAAGAGCACAGCCAGCCAATAGGAATACATATTCATTCCTAAGTGACCTTTACTGACCTGGGAAGTGTCAACAATTTGTATCATTTTCTGTTGGTGTTCGTGAGTTTCCAGTTCCATTTCCCATCCCCCCAACCATCACCTCAGTGTGAACCTTGGTAAAATCAATAGATAAGAGGGCAGCCAGCCAATAGGAATACATATTCATTCCTAACTGACCTTCAGTGACCTGGAAAGTGTCAATTTGTATCATTTTCAGTTAGTGCGCACTAACTCGAGTTAGTGCACTAACTCCCGTTAGTGCGCACTAACATGATTTAACGATTTTTAACGATAAATCGTTAGAATTTCTATTGTATCGTGTTCTATAACGATTTAAGACAATATTAACATTATTGGACGATAATTTTAATCGTTGAAAAACGATTCACATCCCTAATATACACTTAAAACTTTCAACAGTCACACTACCAGGTATCTAACTTAATAAAAGTATGTTCTTTCCTAGTTGTATGAGTTTTTGTCTTCCTTGTACTATTCTTCAGTTCTCCCATATTTCATGTTCTCTGTCTTTTGTTGCTGGCTCTTCATTTTCTCATTCCTTATATATGCTTCTCCTTTCTTCATCCCTTCTTCCACCTCTTTAACATACAGTATATATCTAGCTCTCCCACTTCTCTTTCTTCTACACCTGTATTTCCTGCATCATTAGCTCAATGCTCTCCATTGTCACATAGCTCTTCCAACAGTTTCCCCATTCCATCTTCCAATTGCCTTCCTCTTCCTCTCACCTCCCTTGATTTGCGTGGTTTCCTGTCACCTCTCTATCTTCCTTTTTACTCTATCTACTCTCCACCTTCACTTCTCTGGGCCCTCTGTTTCCTCACACTTTCTTCTTTCCCCATCTATTTTTCTCTCCTCTATTTAACCCACATTGCACACCCCCTGCTCATCTACCCTTTCCCAGCTCAAGATGCAGAAGGCCAGTAGTAGTAGGTCTGTTAAAGTAAAGAGTGCATTACTGTTCTGCTCCTCTTCCCTAATGGTATATGCTTTTCTTCTGAACTGACAGGCCATAGGGTAGGAGTAAAAACATGGAACAGTAAATAAGCAGATGCTCTCACAGTACCCATATTGCCAGCATGCTGTCATTGTGTCTGCTCCAGTTTCAGCCCGAGATGCAATGGAGAACCAGAGCAGTGGCTTCCCCAGCTGCATCACCAGGGCTCTTTTTTCTCATCAACTTGCTGGATGGACCATACCAACCACTCAGCAGTGAGGATCTTCTCTGGTAGGCGATGAGAAGAATTCCACTGGCTACTGAAATGTAAAAGTTATACTAAGGACACAGCAACCAACAGAAACTTGATATTCTTGCAATTAAAAGCTTTTATTTCTCTTTCTAATGTGCATAAGGAAGCCAGCTGCTGAAATTGTAGGACTGACTTGTCTACACATAGGATATGCTATACTTAAATACATTTATTTACCAAGATAAAATGTTAAGATAAGCACCTTGTGTTTGAAGATCAAAGGGTGAAGGCATCTGCATTTCTACCTACCCTGTGAAAGCTAATTTCCTGGAGAAAATCCTGAAGGAGATTACCTTTTTAATCACAAGGGAAGCAATGAAACTTTTGTCTATCCTTATCTTGTAAGAAACAATTCAAGCTGTTTCTTGTGCCTCATTTGCAACTTTAAATCATCAATATTGTCCACTTGCATTCACTATTGAGGGGATTCTTTTAATCAATTTCAATTTTAACTATTTCACTACACATTAATGGGATCTTCTTTTCAAGTCAACAGAGCTCCTCATGCACAAGTGTAAGCAAGATAAAGATATACATAGCCAGGAGGAAGCTGCTTGCTTCCCCTCTACTTCCCTCTCTGGGGGATACTGGCCGTGCTACAGAAACTTATGACTTATTACCTTATATATGATCCAAAACGTCTAGGAAAGGACACCTGTTTGTCTCAGAATCAGACTGCTTTACTTTCAGACATTTCAAACGTAGCAGTTAGAATGATAGACAACACATGCCTCTAACATCCTTAACACAGCACATGCCTATACTGAGTAAAGCTCTGCATCGTTAGTGAATTTAACATATCAGAGACCTTGACTTGCTTATGGTATATTAATAAACGTAATTAGTAGTCCTGGGGGAATTCTGCGCTACTGCCTTGCAGAATCCACCACAGCTGCATGCTTCTCCCTTCTGAATGCTCTGCCAGAAGAGGAAGCAAAAGCGGAAGCATCTCAGCACAGGCAAGGTTTGCTGCGCATGGACAGTGGAGCCATCGTGGGAGAGCGAAGTCATCACGGCACAGGCGGCGCACATGGAGAGTGGAGGCATCGCAGGACTGGCGAAGGTCCTGCATGGATAGCAGAGGCAGCACCGCACCATGCTAAAGCCAGGACCCTACAATCAGAAAGAGGGGGAGAGAGGAAAGGGAAAGATGGGAGGGGAAGGGAGGAAGGGGAAAGAGAGTGTGGAGGGGAGAGTTTCTAGTGGGGGCTCAAAGTATGAGGGGAAAGCAGGTGAATGGGGATAGGGGCAGAAGCCAAGGGGGATTCATATTTCTATTTGTTCTGGGCCAAAGGACTGCAGTCTTTGACACATGTGCCCTGGCACTGAACAGCTGAGCAGACTCTGACTTCCCCCGCAGAGGATGCATTTAACCAAACATCTCCTGCTACGTGAGACTGGCCCAGCAGTGGGAGATTTTTGGTTAAATGTGACTCCCGCGCTGCATGTGAGGCTTGGAGCTAGCTTTCTGATTCAGGTAGCGGCAGCGGTCATTGGCTGCTCAGCGATCCAGTGCCGTGGGTTGCCAGCAGATCTCATCCTGCTGGTGGCTAAAGAGACCCAGGCCCAGGCACTGAGAGTATGCGTGAGCCCTTGTGTTTGTTGAGAGCCAGTGTAGGTGTCTACCTGGGAGTCTGTATATGGTGGGGGGGGGGGGGGGGAGTGTGTGTATGTTTGAGTGAGAGTTGTATGCAGGGAGACAGAACATGTGTGTGACAGATGGCATGTGAGAGAAAGCATATGTCTGATTTCATGTAAGAGAGACAGTGAGCATGCTGGGGATTCATCCCAAGTCTCCCATACGGCAGTGCATGATGCAGCCATTGGAGAAGCCACTTCCACTGCAATCAGAGGTGGAGGTGCAATTGCATCAGAGCCCATGCAGTGAAGGGGTCCTGGTATGGACACTCAGGTGGAGGGTAGCAACAACTACAGCAGTCCCTGTCAGCTTGGCTCATCAGCCAGCAGCAGCATTTGCTGCCGCTGCTGGCAGATGAGCCAAGTTGCCAGGGACACTCAGGTGGAGGAGTGACAGCAGCTGCTGCCATTGCTGACAGACTATCCTAGTGTCACTGCGGGTGATTGGTGCTGGGCTGAGATCTTTCTCAAATGAAGATGATAAACATTCTCTGTACAGTTTGGTACTTTCTGCCAGAAGGAAATCACCAAGGGGGTCATTTTCTAGAGCTTTCGCACGCCCTTAATCCTCCACTGACAGTCTGACTGCAGGATGGATACATCTACCATTTACTGGACAGAGAATACTGGCAGACTGCAGGTGACATTGTACTAGTGTATAGTAAAGCTTTTGTTCTCTGTCTCCATCTGGTGGTAGGGGAGAAAAACACATCAATCTGGACTGGTCTGATGGACAAAAAGAAAAAGAGGAATTGGTTACATTGGCTACTGTTAATAAGTCTTAAAATATTCAAAACTATCATGAAACTAGCAATCTGAGGTAAAATAGTTCTTGCCAGGTAGGCTTCTTACTCATTTAGAACTGAAAATTGCAGGTTTATGGTTTTCATATGCAGCATAGCTCTTGAAAGCTAATCACAATAAAAAGTTAGTCCAATAAAAAGGTATCAATTACAACTTCTTTGTCGACCTTTATTTTTACATATGCAATATGAAACCGCAATGTTTTCAACACACCAAAAAAATTATATTCATTTTAAGACTGAAAACATTGCTATTTTTTTTAAATAACTCAGACCTATTATTTTGCAAAATTATCCACTCCCTGAAGATCAGAACTCAGAATGAAAACCAGCTGATCCTGAACAACAACTGTTTAAATTTTCGATATATGGAATTAGTGGTTTCAGTTTCAGCCATGCTCCTTAAAAAAGAGGAGACTAATTGTATCAAGGATCAGAATTCTTCACTCTTTATCTTGGCAGCCTCTTTTCCTTGAATCTATTTGGCATTTCGGATTCAACATTAGGAATATTAGTTATCTTTGAAATGAAAAAAAAAAACATTCCAACCAACAAGTCCAAACCTCTCTATGAACACTTTTTTAGAATCTAAACAAAGGACCAGTTTTGTTTCTAATAGCTTCAAGCTATTAGTAAGGGGCCAAGCCACTAAAGAAAATGCTAAAAAAAATCTTAAAGTACACACTATAATCAACATTAATTAATGAAATGTAGAGTGTGTACACATTAAGAGGGCTGTGGAAAAGGAACAAGAGTATTTTAACTGGTATGCTCTCTGTATCTTTAAATCCCCTGCACTAACTAGTCCAAAGTACAAGGGCCAGTTAGCATAAGAAAACCCCAACTGCCCTCCTGTTGTTTTCCCCAAACATCCAAGTTTAGTCTCTAGGGCAATCTTCTTCCACCTTGACAACCACAAATGTCCTCTAGGCACCCCCCCCCCACCCCCCGACAACCACAAATATCTTCCAGACCCGAATTTCCTTCCCCCCTCCACACACACCAAAAATGCTCTCTGGAACCCCTCCCAAAATCAAAGGACTCTGGGCACCCTTCTCATCTCTTTTGACCCCAAACTTACCCCCACCCAGAACCCAAAGTCTTCAATGGAAGGAGAGGAATCCATGCACCTCCTGCCCTCACCACTGCCGAGATTAAAGTGGCACTGACTGGTGGCGATTCACAGTATATCACTGTTACACTATCAGTTAACATCAACTCCTGAACAGGTGCTAAATTAATCTGAGACTGTTGGCCTCTGTAAATTAGTGCTCAATGGCGTATAAGGTAATAATGAGTCCATTCTAAAACAATCTGAATATTTGCATAAGTATACATGCTAAGATTCACTGTATATGTCCAGTTTAGTGCAAGTTTTCACCCGTACTAAACTGATAGTTAATTGGCTGCTGTTTAGCATACACTGATATTAAAACACTCAAGGATAGTTGTGATCTTGAAGGTGAGAGATTTTGCAACACTTGAGAACAAGAATTGGCTAATGCCAACAGGCTTATTTATTTATTTATTTATATTCTGCTTTTTCACACTTTTTTCAGCATTTCAAAGAAGATTACATTCAGGTACTGTAGGTATTTCCCTATCCCCAGAGGGCTTACAATCTAAGTTTGTACCTAAGGCAATAGAGGATAAAGTGACTTACCCAGGGTCACAAGGAGCGACAGTGGGACTTGCACTTTTGGAAAGGGAGAATGATAAACAGCCCAGAGCACAGATCCATCAAGAGTGGTAATGAATTTTAATTTAAATTATCCTTTTCAGCACATCAAAGTGGATCCTATTCAAGTACTGTAGGTATTTCCCTGTCCCCAGAGAGCTCACAATGGAGAAATTACTTACCTGATAATTTTGTTTTCCTTAATGTAGACAGATGGACTCAGGACCAGTGGGTTATACTCCTCTGCCACCAGATAGAGACAGAGCAAGCTGATGTGGCAGTATATATACTCCTGCACTGACTCCAGCCTGCTGGTATTCTCTTCAAAAGCAACTGTGGACAGACTAGCAAAAAATGTGATTAAAAACATTAGTAAAAACAAGCAGCCAAAACTGGACTCAACAAGAAACACTGAATTCACATAAAATCTAGGTACCTCAAGCTAAAGACTGGATGAACACTTACGAGTAATCCCTTGGGACCCAGAGCCCCACAGGAGCACTACTGACACACTAAAGTGGCAGCCGAGGGTGGGAAGCTGAGTCCATCTGTCTACACTAAGGAAAACAAAATTATCAGATAAGTAATTTCTCCATTTCTAGTATGTAGACAGATGGACTCAGGACCAATGGGATGCACCCAAGCTGTTCCCAAACAGGGTGGGAGGCTGCCTGGGGTCCAGTCAACACCGCATGTGCAAAGGCTGCAGCCTCCTGGGCCTGCACATCCAAACGATAAAACCTGTAAAAAGAATGAAAGCAAGACCACATTGCAGCTCGCAGATATCAACAGAAGACAACGATCTAACCTCCGCCCATGACACTGCCTGAGCCCTAGTGGAATGTGCTCAAATCTGAGTAGGCAATGGCTTCTCAGCATCCACATACATGACTGTGACTACCTCGTTAATCCAGCGAGCTATGGTATCCCGTGAAGCTGGAGCGCCTGCTTATTCCCACCATGGAAGACAAACAGGCGATCCATCTTCCAGAACATTCAGAAACCTCCAGTTACCACATGATAAGTCTCTTGACATCCAAGGAATGCAGGAGGCGATACTCCTCCACATCCCTGACCTTTTCCAGGGCGGCAAGGAGATGGATTGATTCAAATGAAAGTCCAATACCACTTTGGGCAAGAAAGATGGAACAGTATGCAGCTGTAATACCCCTAGAGTCACCCGAAGGAATGGCTCCTGGCAAGACAAGGCCTGCAGCTCAGAAACATATAGCCACCAGGAACAGTCTTCAAGGTCAACAGCTGCAAGGAAAGGCTACGCAGTGGTCAGAATGTAGGGTCCCCTAAAAAATCCAGCACCAAGATAAGACTCCACAAGGGAACTGGCAGCCTCAAGGGCGGGCTAATATGCTTCACTCCCTTCAAAAATCGGACCAAATCAGGATGAGACAAGGAACCACCATTCATTAGACCACTGAAACAGGCAAGAGCCGCAACCTGCACCTTCAAGGAATTAAGGGCCAATCCTTTATTCAACCAACCCTGCAAAAAATCCAGATTGAGCAGGATCTTAATTGAATGAGGAAGAACACCACGTTCCTCACACCAGGCCTCAAATATTTTCCTAACATGCACATAGGCTAAAAAGTGGAGAACTTTCGAGTGTGGAGTAAGGTGGAAATCACCGCAGAAGAATACACACACACTTCAACAGGCGAGCTCTCTCAAGGGCCAAACCATAAGACAGAACTGAGTTGGATCCTCGTGAAGAATCAGAGACTGCTGTAACAGATCTGCGTGCGATAGAAGCCAAAGAGGGGTCTCCATCAGGAGTCTTCACAAAACCACATACCACGGATGCCTGGGTCAGTCCAGCACCACCAAGAGTATTAGCCCCCTGTGGCCTTCGATTTTGCAAATCATCCTGCCCAGCAATGGCCATGGAGGAAAGGCGTAAAGCAATCTGTCTTCCAGCCAGACCTGTACGAGAACATCTATGCTCAGGGAGCACGGATCTCTCCTGCAACTGTAGAATCGAGGAACTTTCGCATTGCGAGAAGTAGCCAGCAGGTCTAGGAATGGAAGGCCCCAGCAATCCACAATCAGCTGGGTCCAGACTCTTGGGTCCTGGGTCCAGACTCTCTCTGCTGAGAGTCCTGGGTCCAGACTCTCTCTCCTGAGAAAGTCCGCTCTCATGTTATCTTTTCCTGCAATGTAAAAGGCTGGGAATTATTTATTTATTTAAACATTTTATATACCATCGTTCTGCCCATTCTATAAGCTGATCTATTTCCAACGACTCCTGCTAGCTCTTGGTTCCTCCCTGGTGATTAATGTAGGCTGCCATCATCATATTGTCCGACATCACATAGACCGCTTGATTCTGCAGCCTGTGACTGAACTGCAAGCGTGCCAACTGGACTGCCTGGACTTCCAGGTGATTGATGGTCTAGTGGGACTCTTCGACATTCCAACGCCCTTGGGCCGCTGCACCTGACAGTGAGCCCCCAATCCTGGAGACTCACCTTGGTTGTAAGCACCAACCAAGTCGGGGAGGACAAGGAAACTCCCTTTCTCAGATGAGCCTCCTGTAACCACCACTGGAGGCGAGAGCAGATTTCCATCAGCATGTGGAGCCGAAACAAATAGTCCTGAGAATACGGGTTCCAATGAGACAGTAGAGAGCGCTGAAGATGATGCATATGCGCCCCTGTCCACTGGGTTGCCGCCATCAAACCGAGCACCCGTAAATAGGACCACACTGTCGGGTGTAAAGCGTTCACCAACTGAAGCACCTGAGACATCAATTTCTGAATGCCAATTCTGGCAGAGAAACTCTGTCCTGCCCCATGTTGAACTGAACCCCCAGATACTCCAACAACTGGGATGGCTGAAAATTGCTCTTGGCCAGGTTCACCACCCAACCGAGCTCCTGCAATAAGGAGATCACCTTGTAGGTTACCAGGTGGCTCTCTTTCTGAGACATGGCTTGAATCAGCTAGTCGTCCAAGTATGGGTGCACCAGGATCCTGTTTCTTCTCAAGGCTGCCACTACAACCAACATAACCTTGGAAAATGTTCTGGGGGAAGTGGCTAGACCAAAGGACAGCTCCCGAAACTGACAATGGAGCCCCAACACCACAAAGCGTAGAAAACATTGTTGTTCCAAATGGATGGGAATATGAAGGTAGGCCTTGGACAGATCCAGAGAAGTCAGAAATTCCATCGACTGCACTGCTATTATTACAGAACGTAAGGTTTCCATGCAAAAATGAGTCACCTTCAAATGATGGTTGATACTTTTGAGATCCAGGATGGGACGAAAGGAACCCTCCTTCTTGGGCACAACAATATAAATTGAATATTGCCCCATACTTTCTTGAGACATGGCCATCAGAACCACAGCCCTTAGCCTGAGGAGCCTTTGAAGCGTAAACTCCACTGCCTGCTTCTTCTGCAGGGAGTGGCAAGGGGACACCATGAACACATCCCCAACAATACTGTGAAATTTCAGCACATATCCTTCTCATATCACCTCCAGCACCCACTGGTCCAACGTGATCTCAACCCACCTCTGATAAAAGAGAGAAAGAAGGCCCCCTATCTCTTGTTCCCAAAGGTGGGTCAGCAAACTTTCATTGGCAAGCTCGGGAAGGTCCAAGACCACTCCACTCTGGGGCTGTCTGGGGCGAAAGGCTTGAGACCTATCAAAAGGTTGAGTCCTCTGAAAGGATAGCCTTCTGTAGGGATGAAACTGCTCAAAACCCTGGAGACAACCCCTCATGCCAAAGGGGCATAGCAATTACTTCTTATCTTCCAGCAACCAAAGAATCGGAGATTTGCCCCACTTACTGGCCAGTTTAACCAACTCGCTCCCAAAAGAGAGCGAGCCTTTAAAAGGCATTTCTGTGAGATTAGCTTTGGAGGATGTATCAGCTGACCAGAGCTGTCTGGCTGCTACCACCGAAGTCACTCCTCTGGCCAAGGTATGGACCAAATCACAGCCTGCATCGGCTAAAAAGGCGGCAGTGGGCTCCAGAACCACTCTGGAAGTCCCTCCAGAATCATCAACTTCCTGAGAGATCGCTTCCAGATCGCTTCCTGTTGCACCCACTAGGGTGCAACAGGAAGCGATCTGTAAAGTTATTGCCACTAGAGGTGTGAATCGTGTGATTTTGGCTGGGGGGGAGGGAAATCGGATCGTCGTGTTTTGTTTTGCTTTGAAATCGTTAAAAATCGTAAATCGGGGGAGGGCGGGAAAACCGGCACACCAAAAAAAGTGAGGGCAAAGGTAGGGCCGGCGCCATTTTGAAGATTGGCAATACGGCCCGCGTGCAGGAGGTCGCTCCCGGACCCCCGCTGGACTTTTGGCAAGTCTTGTGGGGGTCAGGAGGCCCCCCCCCAAGCTGGCCAAAAGTCCCTGGGGGTCCAGCGGGGGTCTGGGAGCGATCTCCTGGACGCATGACGTCGGGAGATAGGAATCAAAATGGCGCCGGCGCTACCTTTGCCCTGTCACATGATAAGGGCAAAGGGCCACCGGCGCCATTTCTATTCACAGCAGCCGTGGGCAGAGAGCGGAACATCGCGCCGGGATCGTGCCGGGACCCTCCCACGGGACCCCAGGTCATTTAAAACATTTTGGGGGGGTTCGGGAGGGTGGGGGTTTGTTTTAAAGGTTCGGGGTGGGTGTTAGGGTTTTTTTGGTGTGGCCAGAGAGAGGGACATCGCGCCGGGATCGCGCCGGGACCCTCCCACTGGACCCCAGGTCATTTAAAACATTTTGGGGGGGTTCGGGAGGGTGGGGGTTTGTCTTAAAGGTTTGGGGTGGGTGTTAGGGTTTTTTTTGGTGTGCCGGTTTTCCCGCCCCCTATTTAACGATACAATACAAATGCCCCTGACGATAAATCGTGGGCATTTGTATTGTATCATGCACTCTAACGATTTTGGACGATTTTAAAATTATCTGACGATAATTTTAATAGTTCAAAAATGATTCACATCCCTAATTGCCACTGCCTCAAAGGCTTGCTTAAGAATAGCCTCAAACCTCCTATCATGCACATCCTTCAGAGCCGCTCCTCCCTCCACGGGGATAGTCATCCACTTAGAGAGAGCACATACTAGTGCATCTACTTTGAGAAAACGCAAACGCTCTCTCACAGCCAGATCAAGGAGGTATAGGCCTTCCAACGTCCGACTTCTTTTAAAACTTGCCTCTGGGGTGTCTCATTCAAGATCAATCAATTCCTGAATGGCGTCCATCACAGGGAAAAAACAAGAGGCTATATGCAAGAAAACCAGCATGGGATTCTTCTTCGGCTCAGACGTGGCATCCATACCATAAACACCCAGCTGTTTCAAAGTCTGGGAAATCAGGGCCGGCAGTTCATCTCTATGAAAGAACCGCAACATGGTTCTATACGGCTCCAGTCCCAGAGGAATTTCCCCATCTTCCAGGGAATCAGGATCTACCTCATCATCAGTGCCCTCCAGGTTCCTGTCAGGAATACTTCAGGGAGCTGAGGCAAGCTCCTGTATCTTAGTATAGGACTGGAAGAGGGAGGACCCATCACCTGAGGATCTGACCTGACCGGATTGGATGAAGTGGAGGACTGCACCTGAAGAAAAGTTTGTAAGCCTTGAAAAAATTCCACCCAAGAAAACAGCCGGATCCAGACCAAGCCCAGAAGGAGCTGGAGCGAGGCCCACAGAACTGCCCTCTCCTGCGGAGGAACCAGTCAAGGGAGAACCAAGGTCTGGCATCCCTCCAGCCAAAGCCGTACCATCATCATTTAGGGGGGAGGAGTAGCCTAGTGGAGACCAGGGTTCAAGTCCTGCTGTCATTCCTTGTGACCTTGGGCAAGTCACTTTACCCTCCATTGCCTCAGGTACGAACTTAGATTGTAAGCCCTCTGGGGAAAGGGAAATACCTACAGTACCTGAATGTAATTCACTTTGAAGCACTGAAAAAAGTGTGAAAAGCGGAATATAAATAAAAAATAAATAAATCATCAGAATGGGAGGAGCCAGGAATAGCAAAATCGAGGAAGACAACTCTCCCTGAACATCCAAACAGTGCTGACACATGTTAGGTCAGGCTGAGAAGTGCTAATATGACAGGCAATGCAAAGAGAAAGGTGTTTAGGCTTCTTGTTTACCGGCGCCATTGTGACAGTTAATATGCATCTGAACGGCTTGCGCTCAAAACTGTATGCGCACAAAAAATTAAGCGCCAGAGAGGCATGTGCGGCGAGGCTCACGCACAACTTGTGCGTCAAGTGAAAGCATTTATGCCAGTTCAAAATTTGTGCGCACAAAGGTGTGCCCAAACGGAGAATATGTGTGCACTGAGCCAATGCACTATGCACACCGACGGCCTGTAGAGGGCAACCAAACAAACAAAGGAGTGTGCAAAAACACCACTGTGCCCTACCCTGCGGGGTACAATCCAAAAGCCTAACTGCCGTGCTGCTCAACCCGCCAGGCTGCCCAGTTCCCCAACCCCAAAGAGAGCGGGAATGAACGTTGGGACGGTGCACCAAGCATGAAGACCTTGAGGAAGTCCTAAAACCTCTGTCTCTATTTGGGAAGAAAGTGGTTTCCTTTTCTTTTTTTTTTTTTAACCTTACCTGAGCTCAGCACTTACCGGCTGATAAAGAGACAGTCTCTGACTGCAAGGGGGAGAGGGCATCTGCCATCACCGCCGTACTTGGCCTCCTGCAGCTGCTGCCTTTCAGCTGAACTAGCAGCTAAGTCCACCCCGGGAGACCCAGCTACCAGACCAAGGCATAGCTCTGAGGGACCACGGAAATAATTCAGGAATTCTCTATTGGGGGAGGGACCTTTTGGCAGGAAAGCAGGGCTTTCTTTTCCTTAATTCAAATTTCAATTTTTTCCTTTCAAACAACACAAAGCAATCCCCATAGAGAGATGCACATCCACCATCTACTGGAGATGGAGAATACTGGCAGGCGGCGGTCACTGCAGTAGTATTACATATTGTGATGTCAGCTTGCTCCTTTTCCATCTCCTAGCAGATGTAGCAGGCCAGATTGACAAACTAAAGAGTAGCAAATCACCTGGACCGGATGGTATGCATCCTAGGGTTCTGAAGGAATTAAAAAATGAAATTTCTGATCTATTAGTTAAACTTTGTAACCTATCATTAAAATCATCCATTGTACCTGAAGACTGGAGGGTGAACAATGTAACCCCAATATTTAAAAAAGGCTCCAGGGGCGATCAGGGTAACTATAGATCAGTGAGCCTGACTTCAGTGCCGGGAAAAATAGTGGAAACTATTCTCAAGATCAAAATCGTAGAGCATATAGAAAGACATAATTTAATGGGACACAGTCAACATGGATTTACCCAAGGGAAGTCTTGCCTAACAAATCTGCTTTATTTTTTTGAAGGGGTTAATAAACATGTGGATAAAGGTGAACCGATAGATGTAGTGTATTTGGATTTTCAGAAGGCGTTTGACAAAGTCCCTCATGAGAGGCTTCTACGAAAACTAAAAAGTCATGGGATAAGAGGCGATGTCGTTTCGAGGATTACAAACTGGTTAAAAGACAGGAAACAGAGAGTAGGATTAAATGGTCAATTTTCTCAGTGGAAAAGGGTAAACAGTGGAGTGCCTCAGGGATCTGTACTTGGACCGGTGCTTTTCAATATATATATAAATGATCTGGAAAGGAATACGATGAGTGAGGTTATCAAATTTGCGGATGATATAAAAGTATTCAGAGTAGTTAAATCACAAGCAGACTGTGATACCTTACAGGAGGACCTTGCAAGACTGGAAGATTGGGCATCCAAATGGCAGATGAAATTTAATGTGGACAAGTGCAAGGTGTTGCATATAGGGAAAAATAACCCTTGCTGTAGTTACACAATGTTAGGTTCCATATTAGGAGCTACCACCCAGGAAAAATATCTAGGCATCATAGTGGATAATACTTTAAAATCGTCGGCTCAGTGTGCTGCAGCAGTCAAAAAAGCAAATAGAATGTTAGGAATTATTAGGAAGGGAATGGTTAATAGAACGGAAAATGTCATAATGCCTCTGTATCGCTCCATGGTGAGACCACACCTTGAATACTGTGTACAATTCTGGTCGCCGCATCTCAAAAAGGATATAGTTGCGATGGAGAAGGTACAGAGAAGGGCAACCAAAATGATAAAGGGGATGGAACAGCTCCCCTATGAGGAAAGGCTGAAGAGGTTAGGGCTGTTCAGCTTGGAGAAGAGACGAATGAGGGGGGATATGATAGAAGACATTAAAATCATGAGAGGTCTTGACTATTTACACTTTCAAATAATAGAAGGACTAGGGGGCATTCGATGGTTAGCAAATAGCACATTTAAGACTAATCGGAGAAAATTCTTTTTCACTCAACGCACAATAAAGCTCTGGAATTTGTTGCCAGAGGATGTGGTTAGTGCAGTTAGTATAGCTGGGTTCAAAAAAGGTTTGGATAAGTTCTTGGAGGAGAAGTCCATTAATGGCTATTAATCAATTATACTTAAGGAATAGCCACTGCTATTGCATCAGTAGAATGGATTCTTCTTAGTGTTTGGGTAATTGCCAGGTTCTTGTGGCCTGGTTTTGGCCTCTGTTGGAAACAGGATGCTGGGCTTGATGGACCCTTGGTCTGACCCAGCATGGCAATTTCTTATGTTCTTATAACCCACTGGTCCTGAGTCCATCTGTCTACTCGCTAGGAAATCTAAGTTTGCAACTAAGGCAACAGAGTAAAGTGACTTGCCCAAAGTCACAAGGAGCGGCAGTAGGATATGAATCCTAGTTTATAGCCTGCTCCTCTAACTACTAGGCTACTCCTCTACTCCTGGAACTTTTTTGGACTTCCAGCTTGGAGAAGAGACGGCTGAGGGGGGACATGATAGAGGTGTTTAAAATCATGAGAGGTCTAGAACGGGTAGATGTGAATCGGTTATTTACTCTTTCGGATAGTAGAAAGACTAGGGGGCACTCCATGAAGTTAGCATGGGGCACATTTAAAACTAATCGGAGAAAGTTCTTTTTTACTCAACGCACAATTAAACTCTGGAATTTGTTGCCAGAGGATGTGGTTAGTGCAGTTAGTATAGCTGTGTTTAAAAAAGGATTGGATAAGTTCTTGGAGGAGAAGTCCATTACCTGCTATTAAGTTCACCTAGAGAATAGCCACTGCCATTAGCAACGGTAACATGGAATAGACTTAGTTTTGGGGCACTTGCCAGGTTCTTATGGACTGGATTGGCCACTGTTGGAAACAGGATGCTGGGCTTGATGGACCCTTGGTCTGACCCAGTATGGCATATTCTTATGCTCTTATGTTCCTTGCTTTTCTCCATTGGGATAAACTGGAAGATGGAGGCTGCCACTGGCCTCAACCTGGTATCTTTTTTTTTTCTGGAGCATTACCACTGGTAGCAACAGCGACTTGTAAAGACAGGCTCCGACTCCAGTATGGAAGCCAGGAGGAAATGGGGCCTCCAGGGGACCTGGGATCAGAGGCATGCATGGCTGACTCACTCCATGGTCCATGTCTTAATTTACACCTTTGTAAAGACCTTCTGGTTCTCTAACAGTTCAATTTAAACCAATTCATGTTTGAGAGGACACAGGATAAGAGTGGGAGTGGTTAACTCCCTCATGTGGGAGATGGTGAATGGTGTCCTCTTCTGATATATAATCCTTGACCACCATTTTATCTTGTAGAGTCTTTCATTACCCTTTCTAGGGACAGCTTTCTATTGTACTCAGTAAGTTAGTTTATTTGTAAGAACGCAAGCCTCCATGGAGACCTTGCTTTTATTGGATTTGGGAGTTTTCTGTCCTTTTATTTTTGGGATCCTGCAGATTGATATGATTTTGTTTCTCTTTACTTTGAGCAGAATGGGTTCTTATTCATTAGCATTCAGCTCTTCTTTTTCCTTTTGCTTGCACTGACTTTTAAAGGGGAGGTTTCTTTTCTTTGAAAGGAACCTGGAATCATCTGTATCCTGAAGGAGGGATGACTTATGGTTGTCCGAGAAAGGAGAGGCATCAACTTGGACCCCACCAGGGTTCATAGCCATCTACATAAGGCATTGTGAGAAGAGGTGTTTAGCCTGTACCAATCAGGCACTGTGAGAAGAAAAAGGAGTTGTCAGAAAACTACTGGAGAGGTATAAGATACATGACTGAGCAATCTGGAAACATCCCAAGACTCCAACTGCATGGGAGGAAAGCTTAAACGGCTCTACACAATGGGGGAAGGGAAGAACACAACATCTAAACACTGAGAAATTAACTTTAGTACCTGAAAGATTTACAAGACTGTAAGGAGTCACAAATTTACTGAGAAATATGTGTAATGTCATCTTAATGGATAAATCAGACTTTTAAAAACACTCCATCTACTACATAATGCTTCAGTAACAAATGAGTTGGAAACCATTTCAGCCTCTAGTGTTATTGCAATAGTTGGGCTTTTGCAGTTGACAAATGAGTCATTATCGGTGCTTTTTACCAGAGTGAAGAAAGAGAATGGGGACATGAATACTTCACAGGGCCTAGATCTGTCTTCCCTCTGCTCAGTGACTCCTGGAGAGTAACATACAAGCAACCGCATGGGAAGATTTAACACCAGAGACCGGCAGTGAATGCAGGCGCGCATTCACTGCCGGTGGGGGTTGCCGGAGGCCGCTTTCGCCGCTGGCTCCCTCCGCCTGAATTAATGCGCGCCTGTGCGACCCGGCCGGGTCTCACAGGCGCGCATTAATTCAGGCGGAGGGAGCCGGGTGGTCGTGCATTCATCCAGGCAGAGGGAACCGTGGGCCGTTTTCGCCACCGGTTCCCTCTGCCTGGATGATGGCCGTGCGATTTCAGCGCTGAAGGCAGTCACATGCCGTGGTCACGGCATGTGACTGCCTTCAGCGCTGAAATCGCACGGCCATTCCTTCACTGCCGGTGGCCGTGCATTCATCCAGGCAGAGGGAACCGTGGGCCGTTTTCGCCACCGGTTCCCTCTGCCTGGATGAATGGCCGTGCGATTTCAGCGCTGAAGGCAGTCACATGCCGTGGTCACGGCATGTGACTGCCTTCAGCGCTGAAATCGCACGGCCATTCCTTCACTGCCGGTGGCCGTGCATTCATCCAGGCAGAGGGAACCGTGGGCCGTTTTCCGCCACCGGTTTCCCTCTGCCTGGATGAATGGCCGTGCGAAATCGGGAGGAAGGGAGAAGGGACTGCCGTAGCAGGCCCGAGCCTTGCTACTTTTTCGTTTTTTTTTTGCTTCGGAAGGAGGGGACCGGACGGGCTGCAGGAGACCGGACTGGGGCTACACCAGAGACCGGACGGGACCAGGGCGGGTAAGCAATGTTTTTTACACTACACTACACTACACTAACTCCTACTAGGGGGAGGCGGTAAACTAACACGTTAAGGCCGCGGCAAAACAGCGGGTTACTGAGGAGATAGTATCAGCGCCCGTTACAGTATCGGAGGGGAATAGCTAATTCCTTCATTATACAGCTTTTTCGTTCATTTACATGCTGGGTGCGGAAAGGGTTATGAGTCTATTTTAGGAAGCGCTAAGGACGCGTGAAACTGGAGACTGTATCGCTGGATCACCTTACTCGTCTGTATTGTGCGCTCCCAGCACGTTACAGACGGGCAATCTTTAACTGCACGTTACTGTATCGACCTGTGTGTTTGAGATATGGGCCTTTGCGACGGTTTACATGTGCCTACATGTAAACCGTTGCGATGGTATATAACAGCGACAGTATAGAAAAGATTTTAAATAAAAAATAAAATAAATCTATCTGGGCCTTTTCTCCCAGTGGTTACTGATGCCATGACCGCCACCAAGATCTGGCCTTAGACCACCCCATTTTAGTAAGAAAGGGTTCACAATGCAGTGGACAAGGAGGGGGGAAGTTCTGCCGGTCTGGAGGCCAGTGATGACAGAAAACAGTTGTTTACATCAGCTAGTTTAAACCTACTGGAAGCTGCCAGCTTCACCGAAAGAAAACTGGCCAAACTAACTGAATACTGGTCAACTGGCAACCCTAATAAGGACTGATATAATACAGAAAATCATATACAGGCCGATAGAGCACACTGTTAACCGGCAATTGGATGCACGTTTTCGACTCGCTAGCTTTACCCCTTAATCAGTAAGGGGTAATAGCTCGTCGAAAATGTGCGTCCAACCCCCCCGAGACTAATAGCGCCCGCAACATGCAAATGCATGTTGATGGCCCTATTAGTCATTCCTGCGCGATACAGTAAGTAAAATGTGCAGCCAAGCTGCACATTTTACTTTAAGAAATTAGCGCCTACCCAAAGGTAGGCGTTAATTTCTGCCGACGCCGGGGAAGTGCACAGAAAAGCAATAAAAACTGCTTTTCTGTGCACCCTCCAACTTAATATCATGGCGATATTAAGTTGGAGGTCCCAAAAGTTAAAAAAAGTAAAAAATCAAAAAAAAATCAAAATTTAAAAGCAGCCCGCGGCTTGAAAACCGGACGCTCAATTTTGCCGGCGTCCGGTTTCCGAACCCGTGGCTGTCAGCAGGCTCGAGAACCGACGCCGGCAAAATTGAGCGTTGGCTGTCAAACCCACTGACAGCCGCCGCTCCTGTCGAAAAAGAGGCGCTAGGGGCGCGCTAGTGTCCTAGCGCCCCTTTTTACCGCGGGCCCTAATTTAAATATTTTGGTTTACCGAATTGCATGCACAGGACACTGGCCTGGGCGCTCGCCCGCTCTCCCGTGAACTTTACTGTATTGGCCTGATACTTTGTGGCGGGAACCTGTGATATATCCTTGACAATGTTGGCAGGAAATAGTGAGTAGACTGGATGGGTCAGATGGCCTTTTTCTACTATTATCTAATTCTGTGCACCTCAACCTTATATTCAAAGGGTAGACAATGAAGAGGTCAATTGAATTTGAACTTTTAAAATTTTAATGTAAAGAAAAAAAATCTTTATATCCAAGTGTCGAAATATTCTTTAGGTTTCATAAGGGAAATCACTTAACATAATTTTTTTCTTTGAAAAGTGAGGTTATTTTAAAATGCAAAACCTTCAGAGAAACTGAAGTCCTGTTTACTTTCTACATCCTTCAATCAAATGCATACTGAAAGGAACCGGCGTTTTTCTCTCCGTTTAGAACACAATTTTTAGGCTTTCTCCCGCCGGCAAATTGACAGCTTTTCACTTGCACATCCGCCCGCGCGCTGTACCTTAGTCCCCGGCCCTCACCATACCTCCCTAGCCTTGGAGCGTTACTGAGCAACTCAGGAGGCGGCACCAACAATCTTTACCGGCTACGAAAGGCACAGCTTCTCTTCTGATTGGATAAGAGGCACATCAATCATAACAGAGGTTCAAGGTCCAAAAATAAATAACATTAAAAAAAATAACGTAGAAACTAGCGGTATTTGATTGGCTAATTTTTTTACGGAAGGCTGTCCTAGCGATGACGCCATACGAAACAAGCATGGCTGCTTCCGTGTATGTGGAGGGGACGAATGCTGGACAGGTAATACGGAGTTTTGAGTGAGTGCTAAAATGATCTTAGAGTAAGTTATTCACGGTTTTCGTTTGTGCGTGCCTGTGCTTTTTTATGCAGTTACAGGATCTCTGATACGAGCATGTTTTAAGTAATACTGTTAATGGTAACGTTACTTTTTGCTTGTGCAGTGTTTGTATTAAAGTGCTTCATGAACACTGTTTTATTTTATTATGAGTAGTCCCCAGAGAAGAAGACTCTGTTGCTTGATAATTTTCCACGATCATATTCAGCGAAATCTGTGGTACTTTTAAGTGTAGATTTCAAACTCTGTGGGCTTGATATACTAAGGGGTTTTTCTCATTTTGTGCCCGTAAGAAGAATGCAAAGTTAGTATTCATACAGCAAGTTAGCCGGGTAACATTATGTGCATAATCTTTAAATGGATATTCAGTGGGAAATATACGCATATATGATCAGGGCTGGTGCAAGGGGATTAGGCACCATAGGTACCGTCTGCCTTGCTCCCCCCACCCCTTCGGTCGCACCGCCACCCCCATTATGGGGAGCGAACCATGTGGGGCCGCAAGCAGCAAAGAGAAGTGCTAGGTTATAGCAGTGTCCTGGTTAGACTCCCGCTTACCTGTGTGCACAAATTAGGTGTGTTGGTTGTGCTCTTAAGTTTGGGACGCCTAGTCTTAGGATGTCTGAATTTTAGATGCCTACATTTTAGACATACTATAAAAAAAATATAATATGTCGCCTATAGCTAAGAAACTTAAGAGCCTTTCCCTGTGCACAGCCTGTCATATTCAAGCATCTCAGCCTGGTGTGCCCTCTAATTTGTGCCAGCACTGTTTGGAGGCTCAGGGAGAACTATCTTCCTCTGATTTTACTAAGCCTGGTTCTTCCCAGCCTAATGAGGGTCTGTGTAAAGATATGTTAGGAGGGACGCCTGATACTGGAACTCCCTTAATTGGATTGTCAGCAGGTGAAGGTAGCTCAGTGGGCCCAGCACAGGTGCCTCCTGGTTTTGGTATGGATCCTTCTTCCTTTTTCTTTGGTAGAATTTTTTTAAGGATTACAATCTTTTCTTCAAGTGCAGTCCTCAGTGCAGTCCAATCCTGCCAGGGCAGAGCCGCAGCCCGGTACTGCTGTTAAATGCTGAAGTACACCTAGATCAGCAATAGGCCTTCCCAATAAGGATCCGGATGGCACGGATGACAAGGCCAATCCTGTCTCCCTGGAGGATATGGAAATTCCTCCGGGAGTAGAACCGTATAGGACGATGTTGCTGTTCTTTTATAGAGATGAACTGCCGGTTCTGAATTCCCAGACTTTGAAAATGCTGAGAGAACCTGGGGCGGATTCCAATTCTGAGTCAAAGGAAAATCCCATTTTGGTTTCCTTGTGTAAAACCTCTAGCTCGGTTGTTCCCAACCCGGTCCTGGGGACCCCAGCCAGTCATGTTTTCAGGATAATCCACAATGAATATTCAGGAGAGAAAATTTGCATGTATTGCCTCCATAACACGCAAATTTTTTCTCATGCATATTCATTGTGGATATCCTGAAAACCCGACTGGCTAGGGGGGGGTCCCTAGGACAGGGTTGGGAACCACTGCTCTAGCTTTTTCCCTGTAATGGAGGCCATTCAAAAATTGATTGATCTTGAGTGGGTGCCCCAGAAGCTAGTTTCAAAGGGGATCGAGTTTTGGAAGGCCTTTATCCTTTGGATCCAGTATTGAGAGAGCGTCTGCGTTTTCCGAAAGTGGATATGCTGGTCTGTGCAGTCTCCAAGCGAACGATTATCCTCGTGGAGGGAAGAACGGCTTTGAAAGATGTACACAATAGAAGGATTGAGACATCCTTAAACAAGCATTTGAAGCAATGGCAATGACTTTGCAGATAGCTTCTTGTTGTTCCCTGGTGGCTCGCTCTTGTTTACCTCTCTCTCAGGAGGTTGATGAATCTAGAGTGAATTCCAGGGCAGTTATAGAACAGCAGCCGCCTTTTTGGCATCTGCAGACTGCGATTTGGTCCGCACCTCTCCAGAGGGGTAGCTTTGATAATAGCAGCCAGGCATCAGTTATGGCTGCAAAATTGGTCAACTGATGCAACCTCTAAGGCTAATCTTACGAAATTGCCTTTGGCAGGCTCGCTCTTGTTTGGAAGCGAGTTGGTGAAACTGACCAGTAAGTGGGGTGAATCACTGGTTCCTCGGTTGCCAGTGGATAAGAAGCAAACACCGTACTCCTTTAGCATGAGGGGTCATCCTAGCGGATCCAAGCGTTTTCGACCCTATAGAGGCGTGACCTTTCAGAGGACTCGGCCTTTTCCTATCGATAGCAGGGCTAAATTAGCCATGCTGTCTGGGATGTCCCTCCTTGCAGCCTTGAGGCGGAGCTTCCCCAAGCTATTACCGATCGCATGTGGAGCTTTCTTCTCAAACTCAACCTCAGTCTTTCCAAGAAGAAAAGGATACCAGCAGCACTTTTAAATGCTACCATGTGGCCGAGACTGCAGGGCTTCAAATACTGCCAGTGCAGTAAGTGTTAGTGTTTGAGAACGCAGCCTTTTCATGTGCAGTTTTGATTGGGTTGCGGGCAGCCTCCCACCCTATTTGGGAGTAGCTTGGGTACATCCCATTGGTCCTGAATCCATCTGTCTAGATACTAGGAATTGAGAACTTGCTTCTTACCTGATAATTTCCTTTTCCTTATAGACAGATGGATTCAGCTTCCCGCCCTTGGCTGCCGAATGATTGTGTTACTGGTAAGTGTTAATCCAGTCCCTAGCCTAGTGTTGATACATTTTTTGTCTGAATTAAATGTTTCCTGTTGGCTGAGTATTGAAATGGTTGTCTGTTTTTAATCAAGTTTTTGCAAATTGTCCACAGTTGCTTTTGAAAAGAATACTGGCAGGCTGATGTCATTGTGGGAGTATATATACTGTGATGTCAACTCTGCTTCATCTGCTGATAGAGGTGCATAACTCACTGGTCTTGAATTCATCTGTCTATATTAAGGAAAAGGAAATTATAGAAACATAAACATAGAAACATAGAAATGACGGCAGAAGAAGACCAAATGGCCCATCCAGTCTGCCCAGCAAGCTTCCCTCATTTCTTCTCCCATACTTATCTGTTTCTCTTAGCTCTTGGTTCTAATTCCCTTCCACCCCCGCCATTAATGTAGAGAGCGGTGGAGGAGCTGCATCCAAGTGAAATATCTAGCTTGATTAGTTAGAGGTAGTAGGAGTATTAACCGCCGCAATAAGCAAGCTACACCCATGCTTATTTGTTTTTACCCAGATTATGTTATACAGCCCTTATTGGTTGTTTATCTTCTCCCCTGCTGTTGAAGCAGAGAGCTATGCTGGATATGCATCGAAAGTGAAGTATCAGGCACATTTGGTTTGGGGTAGTAACCGCCGTGACAAGCCAGCTACTCCCCGCTTTGTGAGTGTGAATCCTTTTTTCTTCTCCCCTGCCGTTGAAGTTATGCCGGATATGCGTGAAGTATCAGTTTTTCTTTTCCCCTGCCGTTGAAGCAGAGAGCTATGCTGGAAATTCGTGATGTATCAGTCTTTCTCCGATGCCGTTGAAGTAGAGAGCCATGCTGGATATGCGTCGAGAGTGAAGTATCAGGTACATTTGGTTTGGGGTAGTAACCGCCGTAACAAGCCAGCTACTCCCCGCTTTGTGAGTGCGAACCCTTTTTTCTTCTCCCCTGCCGTTTAAGCAGAGAGCTCTGCTGGATGTGTGAAGTAACAGTTTTTCTTTTCCCCTGCTGTTGAAGCAGAGAGCTATGCTGGATATGCATTGAAAGTGAAGTATAAGAATGGAGTGATCAAGCTAGTTGAAAGGCATCAGGAATAGAGGAAGGTGGAGGTAGTAATCTGGATATTTGGTTTGGGGTAGTAACCGCCGTAACAAGCCAGCTTGAAATTATCAGGTAAGTAGTAATTCTCAATACCAAAACAGCACCATCTTCCAGCACTCAAACAATAACCAGCTTACCTAAGAAAAGGCAACACTACATCTACCGGTTCACCTTTATCCACATGTTTATTAACTCCTTCAAAAAAGTGAAGCAGATTTGTGAGGCAAGACTTGCCCTGGGTAAAGCCATGCTGACTTTGTTCTGTGATTTTTGATAGGAAGAACTCGATTCCTATTGTGCTAATAGCGTACACAGAGGAAGCATATAATGTTGAAAAGTGTTGCTGATAGGGCTAACCCTGGGGGACACCTGTGTCGATAGGGAAAGTATCAAAGATGTGGTTGCCCAGTTTGACTTGCAATGTCGTATCAGCTAGGAAGGAAGAGAACCATTTGAGAACACTTCTGTCTATTCTAATTTTTCTCATCTGATGGCAAAGCACGGTGTGGTCCATAGTGTTGAAGGCTGCTTTTAAATCTATTAGAACCAGGATATAAGATTAATCATTGTCAAACCCCTATAGTACAGAGTCCATCAAAGATATTTGTAGAGTTTCTGTTAAGCGATCTTTTCTGAATTTGAATTGGTTTGGGTATAGACAGGGGTGGTTCTATCATTAGGCAGGGTAAGGTGGCCATTTCAGGTGGCAAAATTCTGAGGTGGCAGAAAGTGCCCAACCCCCACTCACAAAAAAACACTTCTATGGCGGCTGTCTCACCCTGCATGCAGATACAAACGTTGGCGGTCCAAAATGACGAGTGCCCGTGGGCCGGGTGAAGACAGCAGCAGCGGCACGAAATTGTGATGCCCCCATAGGCAGGAAGAAGAAGACAGCGTCCCAAAATTATTAAGTGTCCCATGGATACGGGGATCCCAGGCTCGGCGAGCAGAAAAAGAAACCTTGAGCCAATGCATAATTATGATGGGAACACCGCAGGCATGAAGAAGAAGAGACTCGGTCGGTGGGATGGAAAGAGATGGAGGTGAGTGAAAGGGAATGGAATGGTATATCAAAGGAGGAGGAAGTGAATGTGTGAGAGAGAAGGGAAGCAAAGGGGGCTGAGCGCGTGAGGAGGATGAAAGAGAAAGTGGGGTGATTGAGAAAGAAAGAAGGGGTGAGAAAGGGGATGGAAAAGAGGGAAGCGTGAGAACCTTTCAGTGAGTGCGCATGTGTATGAGAAAACGTGTGTGCATATGAAACAGAGTGGGCAAAGTTTTTGTGTAGCCCCTTTCCCCCACTTATCCAGGACAATGTCACGGTGACTGGAAATCAAAATTTCCCAAGCATGGAAAGCTGGGAATTTTTTTTATCCTTAGTTGTAATTATTGGATGTTGTTTGATGTCTGCTGTTTGAAATATTTTATTTTTGGGAATGTTTTAAAAATGTTTGTATTAGAATAACATTCTATAATTAAATTATTTGTTGGGTATATTTAAATATTTATTTTTATTAATATGGTTTTACTATTATGTTTGATATTTTATATTTCCTGATTTTATTGTTTTTTTGATGAATGATGATTTCTATTTTTCCATTGTTGCACAGCATTCAGAGTCTGTCTTTTTGTAATTTCCAGTTCAGTATTTGTCTGCATGATTCTGGTTATTTTATTCTTTATTTGGTGAGGGTCTGTTTGTGCTCTGGTGTGCGACAGAAGTGAGGAATTCTGCTACTGTGTAGCTTCTGTGTAGGGTTCTGTAGCAGTCTTGTTCTGTTTTCTTAATAGAAGATGTATTGGTGTTTTAGGGCCCGGTGTATTGTTTGCTGTTTTGCATATTCATGGGTAGGGTTTTTGCTGCAGTGCATATAACTATAATATCTATGTTCTTGTAAGCAATATTTTTTATATTAGAAGACTGTACTTTGAATGTCCTTTGTCATGTAAAATCTGTTAATGCATAATTTTAATTATGTGTTGTGTGTGCGGGGACAGGTGCAGGGCTATAGTTTGTCAAGCACCTAATACCCTTGCACCGGCCCTGAGAGAGTGCGTCGTGCACAAACTCTCCCCATTCACTCATCTCCCACTTTCCCAGGTTACAAATGCGGAAGAAGGGTGGGAAGCAGATGGTAGGGTTCCCAGGAGTGTGGCAGGGTTGCCAGTTTCCTAAAAATATCACCACCAGTCTTATCTGCAATACCTCTGGGAATTCTGACCCCCTGCCTGTCAACTTCTCCAGCATTTCAAATCATTGATAGGGCAAGTAGTGATTTGACCTGTGTGGTGCCGAGGGGAGGGGAGGAGGGGAGCGTCATCTCTTCCCTTGCCTCAGGCAGCAGATTGCCTTGAGCTGCCCAGGGTACAGAATAACATTGTCTTCCAGGTGGTTTTCCAATTGATATAACACTGCCTTTTCTAGAACTTTTGTGATAAAAAGTAAGTTGGATATTGGTCTAAGATTGTCCCAATCATGAATTCTGCCTGTTTTGTTTTTTAGGATTGGTTTGATCACAGCTTGTTTCCCCCCTATAAGGGACCAGTCCTTCTGAGAGTGAGTGGTTGATTTTGGTTGCGATTGTTGGAGTGATTACGTCGTGTACTATTTTCAGGGAACTCGCCGGAATTGGGTCTAGTGGGCTGATAGCTGGCTTAATTTTGATAATGATTTGATTTATTTCCATTTTAGTAACTATGTCAAATGTGTTCCATTTAGACTGCACATGCTTTTCTTCAGGTTTTTTAGTCGGCGAGCAAGTTGAGAATTGTGTTTTTAACTTACTAACAATGAGGTGGCATATTCATTGCAGGCAGTCTTTGAGAAGTTGTAGTTACTTGAGATGGAGGAAGATGGGTCTTTGATTAGGTGTGTTTATGGTTTCGAAGAGTAATTTGGAATTAAATATTACCCCGTGAATTTGTTTTGCATAATCCTTTTTATTTTTTTTTTTTTTGCTTTATTGATTTGATCACGGTATTTTGCTTGGAGGGATTTGTATTTTCCTAGGGATTCTGTCGATGGGTGTTTTTGCCATTGTTTCTCAGTGTCTGTTTGGTTCATCATAGCTCTTTGTTGTACCACGGTTTCTTTTGTTTAGAAGGATTCTGTTCATTTTGGATCATTTTAGGCTTAGGTTATTTGCACTATCAATGATGATTTTTTTCCCAAGCGTCAAAGGCTGAGGAAGCAGTAGTTTGATTAATATCAATTAGCTTATTTTTTATTGATTCTTCCAGTACATCTGGTTTTATCTTTTTTCTGAAGGTGAAGGGTTGGTTATTATTGAAGTTGTTTGCTTTGCATTGAGGAAGGTTATGTTAACTTTTTTTAGTTTGGTGATCAGACCAGGGCAATATTTTGTGTGAGGTATTGATTAGACAGTCATTGTAGTTGGCAAATATTAGATCTAAGGTATGTCCTGCTTTGTGAGTGGGGTTGGTTACAAATTGTGATCATCCCATTGCTTCCATTGGGTCTAAAAAGATTTTGCTTGCGGTGGTTTTGGTGTTTTTTCTACATGTAGGTTAAAGTCTTCTACAATTACTGTAGTCAGGTGTTGGAAATGCTTTGGTGAATAATTTGATTAAAGGTGAGCAGTCTTTTTGAAGTATTCCAGGGGGGTAATAGACCAATCCTATGTTTAGTAGTGCTGTCTCTCATACGACCAACAGGCTCTCAATCACACACTTACATACATACTGTCTCAAACACACATGTTCATTCACTCACTCACTCTCTCTCCCCCCCCCCCCCCCCCCCCCCCCACCAAAGAACAGCTGGCTCGAGACAGGTGTGCTGTCAGCCATAGGGGCTGACATTGTTCCTCTTTTTGCTCTGGGCGATGCTGCTCGCACTCGTAAATTACCATGGTCTCTTCTTCCCATGTGCGTGGCAGCTGCACGCCACTTCCTCTTCTGGGCCGCAGGGGCAGGAGGAAGAGACCATGCTGCTAGTGCCGCTGATTCCAGCTAACCTGCCGCATTCCACTCGGGCGGAAGAAGCGTTTACATCTCGCTGGGGTACAGGGGAGCAGCTGAACCAATGGGAGACCAGGAAGTGTGGCAACACACCTGCTTGTGCTTGGTGTCACACTGGTGTTTTGTGACACACCGGTTGAGGACTTTCGCTATAATGGGTAGACTAGACTGGAGAAGGAGAAAAACCCTAGGTGTGAATGAAGATTCATAGTGCCATAATTGTAGCTGGTTCCAATTACACCAGAAATCAAAATAGAACCGTTTGAACTATGGATAACAAAGTGGTCCCATAATGGAACTGGCGCTGTATTGCTGCACACTGTGGCATGGGAGAGCCGAGGTTTGATGCCCTCTCTATCAGGCATGAGAATCCCACAGAGGTGGTGCACCAAGGCCTGGTGAGGGAAGGATGACTGCTGATGCTCCTCTGGCACTGAGGGTACCCTTGATCCACTCAGTGGCCAGTGGTTCATGGGCAATGCTGCCCAGGGATTGGAGAAATAAAAACAAACAAAAAAATCCTAAAACGTGCCCCATACAGATGACATTATTATTTAAAGTTTATAAAAGCCAAATCAGAAACCAAAATAAATGTCATCAGCTGGCAACAATTTATTACAGTATGATTTCATGAATGTTTAGCTTCCAAGTGTTCCTGATTGAGCTAACAGACAAGCCACAAGTTTGAATTAGAAATCCAGAAGCAATAGTGAGCTTTTTTTATAAAATTAAAAATTGGTGTCTGTCTCTTAACCCTTAGCTGACCAACTCAAGTCCTTGAAAGCCACAAATATCTGTTTTTCAGAATAACCATAATAAATATCCATTGAGCCATGCTTGAATAAACTGGCATTTGGTCTAAAAGCCCAGTTAATTTTCATATTTTAGTTATCTTGAAAATTAAGAACTTCTTGAACATAAGATGTGCCATGCTGGGTCAGAACAAAGGTCAATCGAGTCTAGCATCCTGTCTCAAATGATGGTCAGTCAAAATCATTAGGAAGTACCTGGCAGATCCTAAAGAGCAGATCCAATTCTTTTCTGCTCACTCCCAAGGATAAGCGATGGATTCCCCATATTTCATCTGTCTTGCAATGGTTTAAGGACATTTCCTCCAGGAACTTGTCCAAACTCTCTTTTTAACTGCAGCTATGCTAGGAGTGTTTCTCAACTCTCTCCTGGGCATGCAAATCTGCCCCATGCATATTCACTGTGGCAATCCTGAAAACCCAACTGGCTAGGTGTGCTCCCGGAGAGGCTTGGAAAACCACTAGCACTGGACATCATCCAGCAACAATTCCGCAGCTTAATTGTGTGTTGAATGAAAATATACTTTCTTCAATTTGCTTTAAATTTGTTATCCACTAATTTCCTAGTCCTGTTTGAAAGGGTAAATAACCATTGTGGCCTTCAAAGACTGGCATTAACTATGCCTATATTAGCCAAGTATCGGATGCCATTTGCAATAATTTTATCTAGAGTAGGGGCTCTCAACACAGTCCTCAGTACACACCCAGCCAGTCTGGTTTTCAGGATAGCCACCTTGAATATGAAGGCTTATTTTTTAGGGTTATTAAATTTATAATTACATCAGTGTAGCTGTTCAAGGAACTTGGCCGGTGCAGGGGATTAGGCGCCCTAGGCACCTTGTGCCCACCCCCCCTCCCCCTTTGCTCATTGCACTGCCACACACACCCCCTGGTCGTGCCTCCACCCCCATTAGGGGGCACGAGCCATGTGGGCCACGAGCGGCAGTGCCAAAGAGGAGTAGAGATTCGCAATCTCCACTCCTCTTTGCTGCTGCTCGTGGCCCCACTTCGCTTGCACCCCCTAATGGTCGGTGCCGTAGTTCGCCTAGTGCGTCCGCTGGCCCTATTAGGGTGTGTCTCACAGCAGATCTGGCTTAGAGCTGTTTCGATTTTTGTGCACAACATCTATCAAATAATTAGAAAGATTCTTGTGTTTTGTACTCTCTATGGGGGTAATTTGCAACATAGCATGTGTGTGTGCAAGTAATATTTTATAAAAGCCCCAAAATATGCTTGCAGAGTTGCACTTAAATATAAACCTAAAAAGGGGTTAATTTAGGGACGTTCTGGGACAGACTTCGGTAATTACTGCACCTTATTATTCTGTAAGTGCTGTATGGGCATACGTTACCTAACTTATACACATACTTTTACACCTGCTAATTGAATCACTGAAATGAAATCACACTTGTCTTTTGGGAACCATTGGTCTAGTTGAATTGGTGGAAGTGTTGGAAAACTGGTGATTAAAGGTATGCAGACAGGTAAGTATTTTTCAGCAGAAGAGTATACTTTATATAATAAGAAGGGGAATGGAAGAAGTAAACATTAATTGGTTGTTTACTCTTTCAAAAAGTACAAAGACCGGGGCACATACAATGAAGTTACTAGGTAATACATTTAAATTTATAAGCGAGTACATTTTTTTACTCAACACTTAATTAAGCTCTGGAATTTGTTGCCAGAAGATGTGGTGAAAGCTATTAGTGTAGCTGCGTTTAAAAACAGTTTGGACAAGTTCCTGGAGGAAAAGTCCATAAACAGAGGTCTAATGTGTAATGTAAATCATTTTTATATGAATTATCCACATTTTTTACAATCCACTTTTATTAAATCTTAATATACAGATTAGAGTATACAAAATATATATGGGGTGCATCCCACTGTGGACAGTGGGGTCTGGTTTGAATGGCGGCCATTTTGTTGAGAGTAGTGTGATTGTTCGAGTCTTTGAAGTAATGAGGTGCACTGTTTAATTTTATGGCATGGTGCTTCACTGGTATTGGTGTATTTGTAAAAGCATTGTAGAAGCAATTTGATAAAGAAAGTTTTGATGGAGTAGTTTGAATTCCGAAGCATAATAGAGAGTGGTTTGAAGCAGTTCGCTGGAATTGAAATACAAGAGAGGAAAAGAGACGGATGAATCATTTACTGATGGGATGTTTTATTTGCCGGATTTATAACGTCAGCATTTACCAGTGAAGATTTCATGAGTGAAGAGTTCAAGTTGGGAACTATTTTCTGTATTGGTGTAGATACATACAATACCCAAAGGTGAAGCATTTATGCTTTAATAATTTATGATATGAATTGTGAGTTTGAGATTAAGTGGATATATTATAAGAACATAACCTCTGAAGAAGCCCGGAAGGGGGTGAAACAAGGGATCTTGTAGGGATATGGGATATAGTAAGAAGAGGATAAACAGGTAATATATACAAAAATATTATAATAGAGATGGTTTAAATGATATGTGTTATTTATACATTATTTTAATGTGTGTATGTATGTGAGGATGTGTGGGTATGAATGAAAGTTTATGGTGCTTTTTAATGTGGTGTAACAGTATATTTCCTAGCATGTAGCCAGATGGACTCAGGACCAATGGGTATAGTGTACTCCTGAAAGCAGATGGGAGATGGTGTCAGATTTCAAAGCTGTCGACAGCCTACATATACCCGTGCAGGAAGCTCTGCTCTTCAGTATTTCTCTGTCTCCTAAAGCAGATAGGGACACATCCACACACTAAAATAGTGTTAGCAATTCTAAAACAAAGAAGAAAGAAAATTTACCTCAAGAAGATGAGTCCCGCTCTCCTGCGGTGATACCTAAGGGTCCCTCCCCAGTCGAGAATTCCTGAAGTGATTTCCAAGATCCTTCAGAGGTAAACCTCGGTCCGGTAGCCGGTTCCCGATGTGGACTTAGCCCCCAGAGTGGCTGAGAGGTAGCGGGTGCAGAATCGAGCGCGGCAGTGAAGGTAATTCCCTCTCCCCCCGCAGCCGGAGACAGCCCAGCACGAGACCGGGAAACGCTGAGACCAGGTAAGGTAGAAACCTCTTCTAAGTCTCTGGTCTCCAAGGATCGAATAGCCTCACAGATCGTCCCTTCCGGCATCTGTTAAATTGGGTTGAGCAGCTACATCCAAGCTAGACCCCGATCCGGTGCGAGGGTCCACACACGTGGAGACCCTCCGGGGGGGTCGCCATCTTGTCCGAGTGGTTGTTGGTGCCATTTCCCCCCCTTGATCGCCATGTTGCCCGCTCAACTGAGCCTTGTGCACACAGCGGCGCGCACAGCGACGCGCATATCGGTGCCGGGCACACAGCGGCCCACACAAACGGCCCGAGCGCACAAATAACACCGTGCGCACAGCGGCACGCACATCCACGCCAGACGCACAAACTAGTAACCTGCGCGTGCCTCATGCATGCACATCGTCGGCGCACCCGGAGCGCACAACTAAGCCTCCTGACGCGCATTCCAGCACGCACAAACGAGTTTTGAGTCACTCCACGCGCACAGATCATGGCACCGCCGGCCAGGAAGGCCAAGGGACAAGCCCTCTGCCCAGCCTGCCACCTGAGAGCTGCGTAATCTGAAGTGGCCTCCACCCTACGCCAGCAGTGCGAAGAGGCTCAGGGGGAACCTAAGCAAGGCACGCCACAGCCAGTAGAGGGTTCCGGATCCACTAAAGATAGTACCCCGGACCTCTGTATCTCCAACTCGGTACCTACACAGGAAGGCACCTCAGGGGCATCCACCATAAACCCGCCGGGATTTAATATGGACCCAGGGACCTTTTCCTGGGTGGAATTCTTCAAAGGGCTGCAAACCATTGTCCAAGCGCAATTGGTATCGCCAGCGACACAGTCCCAGTCTCCACCAGAAGGACAAGATCTTCCAAGCATCTCTCGGACCTCTCAAGATGTGCCTCACCTAGGCAAGAGACTCCCTACAGGGGGTACAGACACCTCGGGGGACGAGACTGACTCCCTGGAGGAAGGGGAAATCCCACCAGGGATGGAACCATACTGAACCATGCTGCGATTCTTTTCCAAGGACGAGTTACAAGCTCTTGTGTCTTTCACCCTGAAGACGCTGGCCATTCCAGGCACAGGTACCACAGCGGAGCCAAAGACGAATCCTGTCAAGCCTCATGCTATTTCCCAATGTTGCAGGCCATACAACAACTAATTGACCTGGAATTGAATGCCCCGGAGGCCATCTTCAAAGGAGGACGGGCCTTAGAAGACCTATACCTCCTGGAACCCACGGCCAAGGAACTCCTACGGTTCCCAAAAGTGGACGCCATGGTCTGCGCAATCTCTAAGCGCACAACCATCCTGGTCGAAGAAGGAGCGGCGCTCAAGGATGCCCAGGACAGACATCAGGAAGCCATCCTTAAGCAGTCCTTTGATGTAGCATTAATGACCCTGCTGCGCCGTAACACGTGCCTGCTTGCTTCTCTCCAGAGACGCAACCACGTCCGGTGAAACATTAGAACCGGCGATATCCTTCCTCACGGATGCGACCTCAGACCTAGTGCGCACCTCAGCCAGGGGCGTCTCCTCCATAGTGGCAGCCAGAAGATAACTATGGCTCCGAAATTGGTTGGTCGACGCAACCTCCAAAGCGAACCTCACGAGAATGCCTTTTAAAGGATCCCTCTTGTTCGGAAGCGAATTGGAGAAGGTAGCCAACAAATGGGGCGAATCTCCAGTACCTCGCCTACCGGAGGACAGGAACAAAAGAAACCAGCGCTCCTCCCCCTCGAAGAACCAAGGGCAGAGGAGCCCAGCGTTTTAGACCGTACAAGAACATATACTACCAAGCACCTCGCCCCGCAGGCAGGTCTCAGTCCTTTCGGAACAGACACAACAAGAGGGAAGCGGGCTCAGGTACAGGCTCCAGCCGCACCATCCACAGGAAGAAGTCATAAGGGCAGACTTACCCTCTTCTACCAAAGATGGGTCGACATAACGTCGGTCAAGTGGGTCCTAATCATCATTCGAGAGGGATACTATCTGGACTTCCACAGCATCCCTCCAGACAAATTTGTGAGATCACCGTGCCACTCCCTCTCCAAGAGAACGGCAATGGAAACCACACTGACAAAACCACTCAGCCTAAAGGCGATAACCCCGGTGCCCACGCACCAACAAAATACTGGTCACTATTCCATCTATTTTATCATGCCCAAGAAGGAAGGAATGTTCCGGCCCATCCTGAACCTCAAGACCATCAATCGTTACCTGAGGGTACCACACTTTCACATGGAACCCTACGCTCAGTCATAAGGGTAGTACAGCCAGGAGAATTCCTGACTTCACTGGATCTATCCGAAGCCTATCTCCACATCCCGGTCCATCACGACCATCGGCGCTTCCTACGCTTTGCGATACTGGACCATCATTACCAGTTCTGGGCGCTACCCTTTGGACTAGCTACCGCCCTTCGGACCTTCACCAAAATCATGGTGGTAGTGGCGGCAACACTTACCTGGATGGTTGGCTGATCAGGGCAAAATCTCCAGGGGAAAGTCACCAGGCAACCACCAGAGTCAAGAATCTGCTGCAGAATCTCGGGTGGGTCGTCAACACTGCCAAGAGCTGCCTGCATCCCTCCCAATCGCTAGAGTACCTGGGAGTCCGATTCGACATCAAGCAAGACAAGGTTGTCCTTCCCCCTCCAAGGAGAAGGAAAGTGATGGGTCAGCTGCGAAAACTGTTGAACTATGCTCGCCCCAAGGTATGGGACTACCTCCAAGTCCTCTGTCTCATGACATCAACCCTGGAAGTCGTTCCATAGGCAAGGGACTACATGCGCCCACTACAACATTCCCTACTGTCACGATGGAACCCAAATCCTAGAACTACTCCATTCACCTCCAGCTACCAGCAGAGGTTCAGACCGAGCTCCAATGGTGGCTACAGGAAGACCATCTGAGCAAGGGAGTAAAACTATCCCCACCGAACTGGATTTTGCTCACCATGGATGCGAGCCTGCGAGGGCGGGGAGCCCACTGTCAGGAACTGACAGCCCAGGGACAATGGGACAAGGAAGAGGCAGGATGGGAACATAAACCGGCTAGAAGCCCGAGCAGTAAGACTAGCCTGTCTACATTCAGACACAGCCTCCAGGGCGAGTCTGTCAGTCATGTCTGACAATGCCACTACAGTTGCCTACATCAACCGCCAGGGAGGAACCAGAAGCCAAGAGGTGTCCCTGGAGATAGACCCCCTCATGGCGTGGGCGGAAACAAATCTGCAAGGCATCTCAGCCTCACACATCGCGGGAAAAGATAATGTCTTTGCGGACTATCTCAGCAGAGAGAGTTTAGACCCAGGGGAATGGACGCTGTTGACCACAGCCTTCCAGTTGATAGTAAACCACTGGAGAACCCCAGCCATGGATCTACTGGCAACCCGGTCCAACGCCCAAGGTCCCAAGTTCTTCAGCTGCAGACGAGAACCGCAATCCCGAGGAATCGACGCCCTTGTCCAGACCTGGCCACAGGAAGACTGCTGTATGCTTTTCCTCCATGGCCACTACTGGGCAGGATCATCCGCAAAATAGAACACCACAGGAGACTAGTACTTCTAATGGCCCCAGACTGACCAAGAAGGCCATGGTATGCAGACATGCGAAGACATCTTGCGGGGAACCCTGTGTGCCTACCTCTACACAGGGACTTTCTCCGGCAAGGACCGATTCTCTCTTACGGTCTGGCCCTTGAGAGAACTCGCCTGAAGAAAAGCATACTCTAAGGCAGTGATTGACTCCTTGCTCTGAGCACGCAAGTTCTCCACATTTCTAGCTTACATACGAATATGGAGAGTATTCAGATCCTGGTGTGAAGACCGCGAGATCCTTCTGCGGACAGTCAAAATTCCCATGATCCTGGAATTTCTGCAGGACAGCTTGAAGAAGGGGCTGTCCCTCAACTCCCTCAAGGTTCAGGTGGCCGCACTGGCCTGCTTCAGAGCCAAAGTGGATGGCATCAGTCTATCAACCCATCCAGATGTTTCCCGCTTCCTGAGAGGGGTCAAACAAATCTGACCAGCATTAAGGTTGCCGGTGCCCCTATGGAATCTCAATCTAGTACTAGATTTCCTAGAGGTAACTTCCTTCAGACCAACATGCGGTCTGTTGCTACGTCTCCTGACCTTGAAGACTGCATTCCTAGTGGCAATATGTTCAGCCCGTCGCATCTCCGAGCTTCAAGCACTATCCTGTCGGGAACCGTTCCTCAGGTTCACACCCGGAGCCATATAGCTACGCACTGTCCCCTCCTTCCTACCGAAGATGGTTTCTCAATTTCATCTAAACCAAACCATCTCACTGCCATCTCCAGACGAACATAAGGACTCTAAAGACTCGCGCCTTCTTCGCCATCTAAACGTCGGCTGACTCCTAGTCCGATACCTGGAAATATCGGAATCTGTGCAAAAGACGGACCACCTATTCGTCCTTCACAGCGGGAAGAAACAGGGGGAAGCGGCCTTACGGGCAACCATTGCCCACTGGATCAAAAAAGTAATCAAGGTGGCCTACGTAGAGGCAGGGAAGCCTCCACCTCTGCAAGTCAAGGCCCATTCAACAAGGGCCCAGCAGTGTCCTGAGCGGAAACCAAGATGCTGTCGCCCGCCGAGATCTGTCGGGCGGCAACGTGGTCCTCCATACACACCTTCTCCAGGTTCTAAGGCCTGGATGTCCAGGCCTTGGAGGACACAACCTTTGCAAGGGCAGTACTAAGTGGGCCATGGGCAGCCTCCTGCCCTGTTCGGGAGTAGCTTTTGTATATCTCATTGTTCCTGAGTCCATCAGGCTACACGCTAGGAAATGGAGAAATTACTTACCTGATAATTTCGTTTTCCTTAGTGTAGACAGATGGACTCAGCACCCGCCCACGGCTGCCCCGGAATCCAGGAACCTCTGGTGACAAGCCCCGAGAACAAGACAAGCACGGGTAAGCCAGGTATTACTCCTAGTTCAAGACCCTATAGTTTCCGGGTGTCGGCATTATCCGGTTGAGTGCACTGACGGTCTCCATTTGGAAATCAGTTGAACCAGGCCTAGTTAATCAAGTTAACCAAGTTAATCAAGTTATTAAAGCACGCATATATCCACAATTGCTTTTCGAGGAGAATACTGAAGAGCAGAGCTTCCTGCACGGGTATATGTAGGCTGACGTCAGCTTTGAAATCTGACTCAGTCTCCCAACTGCTATCAAGAGTACCCTATAACCATTGGTCCTGAGTCCATCTGTCTACACTAAGGAAAATGAAATTATCAGGTAAGTAATTTCTCCATTACATATATTGTTGTATTAATTGTGGGGTGCACCTCATTTATATTTTTTTCTGATTTTGTATACCCTAATCTGTATATTAAGATTTAATAAAAGTGGATTGTAAAAAATGTTGTCATATAAAAATGATTTAGATTACACATTAGACCTGTTTATGTATTGCAGTATTTAGTCTAGGAGGGAGTTATACTTATTATATTTAAGTGGAAAAGTCCATAAACCATTATTAAGGTGGAGTTGCAGATATCTGTTATAGTTCTTTTACATGTTCTTTTACATGATTTTATTGACCTGGACTCAGTCTGTTTAGTGGCTTTCCCATCTTGCAGAATGCCTCAGCACGCATCCTTACTATCGCCAGAAAATGTGACCACATTACCCCTACCCTCATCGAACTCCACTGGTTGCCAATACAATCTCGCATCCTTTTCAAAGTTCTTTCCCTTATACATAAAAGCATCAACAATGAAAACACTGACTGGATAAACCCCCCTCTACTTCCTTGCACCTCCACCAGACCAACTCGTCCTGCCCTCCAAGGAACTCTCTGTACCCCCTCTATCAAATCCACCAAACTAATCACCACAATGAATAGAGCGTTTTCACTGGCCGGCCCCACCCTATGGAACTCCGTGCCCCCAGATTTATGCACTGAGCCCTCTACTCCTAAATTCAAAAAGAAGCTAAAACCTGGCCGTTCCTACAGGCCTACCCTTCATGCGATAACCACCCGCCTGACAACCCACAGAGCTGCGGCTATTACCTTTGCTCTGCATTACCTATTACAATATGCTACTACCTCCCCTTGTGTCAACAATTAGTTAGACTTCTCTTGCTGTCCCTCCCTCCCCCCCTTGCTAAAACTATCTCTGAAACACTCCTCTGATACCAGTTTGTTCGATCGCAAATCCTGTAACGCTCTTATGCCTACCCAGATTCTCAATCATCCTATTGACTCCTTTTCTTACCAAATAATGGACGATATACCATTGAATCCTATAAATAGTTTCTCAGTTATCCAGGTTATCTTGTTATTGTTAGTTTTTGTACGCTTTGTTCCTGTTCTATGTGAAGGCATTGCCAAATAGTTATAAGTTATTTGTAAACCGATACGATGTGCAAACGGCTGTCAGTATATAAAATTCTCTAAATAAATAAATAAATGTAAAATGGGTTTGTATATTTTTATAAAATAGGTATAGAAAGTATGAAGCTCCCTGCATTTAAAAAATAAACAGTGCACATACCACACACCTCTTCCCCACAAGTATTTTATAAACTATGTGGCTGCACAGAGCAGAGGGCACAGTTCACAACAGCATTGTGCTTCCAAGAAGACACTGGAGATAACCTGCAGAGAGCGGTGATTGCAATCCAAAACAGCAGTAGTGTAATTGCGGTGGGCCTCCAGGAAGGCTGGGAGACCTGTGTGGAGGAAGCATGAATAAACCCAGATTTTTACATGGAAGGGGTCTACTAACAGAGGTGGTGGATGCCATCACGGTAATAGATTTTGGGCATACTTGGGAGGATATGAGTGGTAGGAAAAGGGTGAGGAGATGTGGAGAGAGAAAGCTGGTGTTGGGTTGTATGTGGGAACTCAAGTGCACATCTACCCAAGAACATGAACCTCAATTGGGCAAACTAGATGGGCCGTTTTGCTCTGCCTTCAACTGTGCTGCTGTATGCTGAAGTCAGCAGGGCTACTGAAGCCAGACAGATGTTTTCTAAGCATGTGCAAAGAAGTTCTAGTGTTGGGGGAAATGGATTGCGTCTTAATTACAAGTGCAAACTTCTTTACAACCAAAAGGCTGATATTTCTTTGACCCGGATTGGCTTATATTCTTTTCAGTCTAGCCGTAGCCAAAGTGGAGATTTAGAGCAGGAGTCTCTTCTTTTTCCACTGTGCTTTTATAGTAAAAAATATCTCTATACATGACTGCAGAGGTATATTTAGTTGCAGGTTGCTAATGTTTTATTTTTCCTTTAATTCTGCATAATTTGGGATGAGATATTTTGTTTTGTATTTTTGATACATTACTTGAATAAGATACTTTTAACTTAGATGAGGTATTTTGGTTTAAATAGTGAAACTTTCTTATGATGTTTTTCTACCCTTTACCTTATGGATTGTAATATTTACTTACATTAAATGAAATTATAAAATGCTTAAAAATAATAGTGCTAAAGATGTAAATTAAATGTGCATTATGGGAGGATCACCTTTTACCAATTGGAAATGGAAGAGGGAGGGCCATGTGGGGACAAGGACTCCACATTCTTAACTAACTCTCACAGCTGTTACCTGGATACTGGCTGAAAGTGCAATTTTTGCCTATCAGTGCCTGCTCCTTTACCAAGAGAGATAGAGACAGGGAGGAGTGGAATGTATTTGATGGTAAAGAGCTTGTTAAAATAGAGAAATTTTAAATAGTATGGCTTTGCACCAAAATGTGAAAGCATCAGATGAGATACATTTTTTGGATGACAAAAAAATGGTCTGGCAGGAAGATCAGCAATAACTGCTCCCAAGCGTTTTTCCACATTGAAACAGCTGCAGAGAGAGAGAGAGAGTGTGTGTGTGTGTATATATATTGTGATCCTTGCTTTCATGCTGAGAATGGGAAAGCCACTAAACAGACTTGAGTGCAGGTCAATAAAATCATTTATAAAAAACAAAAACCGAGAAAAGCGTGCAGAGGCAGCAGAGGTACGATATCAGCAATATTTTCCAACATAATTTGTGAAAGAGGATGGGGGCATTCTTGCATTTGACCCTTCGCTTTCTTTGACAATTCACTTGAGAAATTTCATTTATAATTCAAATAATTTTCCATGTGGATTCAGTTATTGGATGAAGGAATCTTAATTGCTTAAAAAGGAGGCTTTGTGACTAGATCATTAGAACGTTATCAGAATGAAGGATGCTCCAGGGCTGAACCAAGATGGCTGTGTAATCACTAAGCTCTGAATAAGCCCTTACAGAGACCGATTCAGTAAAGATTGCGGGAGAACGGGCACTCCGTGTTGAGCGACCGCTGTCCTGACACGCGCCCAGCTACCTCTCCTGGGCGCGCAATCCTATATTTAAATGAGCGGCCGCGCTAAAAGGAGGCACCAGGGGCGATTTCATGCCCCTAGCGCATCCTTGGCCCAGGAGAGGTGGCTCTGTCAGCGGGTTCAGGAAACAGACGCTCAATTTTACGAGTGTCGGTTTTTCGAACCCGCTGACAGCAATCAGTTAGGAAATTGGAGCCGGTAAAATTGAGCGTCTGTTAGCGTTAATTTATGAATGTAAAATGTGCGGGTTGGCCACATATTTTACCTTCTGAATCCTGGGTGACTAATAGCCTCATCAACATGCATTTGCATGTGATGAGTGCTATTAGTTTTCAGAGGGCTTGGCCGTGCGTTTTCAAGGCGCTATATCCCTTACAGTATAAGGGGTAATGGATGCCCCTCCAAAAACACATGGCCAAATCCCTGTTAAACAGTGTGCATGATCCAGCGCACTTTACTGAATCAGCCCGTTAGTAACTTCAAGCCTCCACATGTGAAATTTGAATAATGATTTATACACACAACTTAGCTTGCTTGTGAATATGTCAGTCACCAAATTAAATAAGATTTAGGTGGCCTTTCAGATTCTACTGGACTTAAAAAGGTCCACATAGGATTCCCCATCTCCATTCAAGATGGCACCGCTGACAGATACACAGGAACTCCTACAGCCGATCATGAGTGAACTGCAGCGTTTCAGAGAAATGTTGAAAACATACAGAGATGATCGAGAAATCTGAATAATAACTTTTTCTGTATTGCATTTTAAATTAATTATTACTTAGATATTGAGTATATCATGTTATTTTGACAAAGAATGCAGGGTTTTGCAGTATTGTATGCAGATTTTTTTCCCTTTTTCTGAAAGTATCTATTTATTATCATTTTCAAAATTTAAGCCAAGTAATTAACTAGCAAAAAAATAAATGCAATGCATTTACAAAACCATTGTACCAAAGGTAAAGCAGAGTTGCTGACCTGTAACATGTGTTCTCCTAGGACAGCAGGATGGTAGTCCTCACGCATGGGTGATATCATCAGATGAAGCCCAGAACGGAACTTTGATCTCAAAGATTCTAGAATTTTCAGCATGCCCTACTGAGCTTGTGCAACTGTAGTCATCACCCTGCCCCTTAGGCAGAGTCCCTCAATCCATGATATAACTAATACATGGAGAAACCAACTCCCAGGGGAGGGTTTCGTGAGGACTAACTTCCTACTGACCTAGGAGAACACCTGGTACAGGTAAGCAACTCTGCTTTCTCCCAGGACAAGCAGGACGGTAGTCCTCACACATGGGTGAATACCAAGCTACAGGCTGTCTGAGCAGGACAAAGCGGTAAACTGTAGAGTGCTGGAGCACTATCTCCATCCTTTGCCTGCAAGGCAGCCGATCCACGAGACTGGAGAAGGTTGGGTTCTACAAAGAAAGTCAAGAAAAAGACTGAGACAAAATCCCCATGTGTAGCAGGGATGTCTGAAGCAGGGGAGTGATGGGAGTGATGCGAGTCCAAACAGAAGCAACTGCACATCATAGAAGTCAGTACTAGCTGGGTTTCTGACAAAAACAGTGGTTCTAGATCCTCCTGGATACTTGAAGGATCCAGAGATGTAAACAAGAGAGACTCTAGGACAAATACCGCACAGTTTCCTTCGGTGTGAAAAAAACAACCGAAAAACAAACTGGGGTCCGAGAGTCCTCCAGAAGAGACTGTCGACCATTGACAGCCAAAGGTCTGGAGAAGAGTGCTGGTAGGCCGAATGGGCAGAAAAGAAGAGTGCTGGTAGGCCGAATGGGCAGAAGAAACCCATGCCACACTTGAAAGAACAAGCAGCAAACCATGGCAGGGCCTGGGACAGACACTGCATGCTGAAGCATCAGACGTAGCTGACTGCGCAGGACAGCGTCCAGGATTTCAGGGGATGAGAGACAATCCCCGAAACTGATCTGTAGCCCAAAAACTCCTGAGCAGGGAGATGAGATAGGCCTGAAGCTCATTCAAGAATACCTGTCAGAACAGGTTTATCTATCCTGTCACAGGATCGCGAGGGGAGCAGGAAGGTCCTTTGTGCAATCTAGAGAATGAGAAAAAAGTAAGACAGTATTGACCAGAGAATGGTGAAAATAAGTGGAAAAACGTGGTGTATCCTTCCCTGCAGGTAAACAGAGATAATACCACAAGTGCCTTAGCTTTACCTCCCCTCCCCTTGACAATCCAATCAGAAGTCAGAAGGAGTGAAGAGCACATGAGGACTGCCGGGGAAGCACAAGTCGCCCGGTTGTCTATCAACCCCATGCAAACAACTCACTACTGAAACCAGCAGGGAGTAACCCACTGAGAATGGAGCATTCAGTCTTCTGGAAACAGCGGAAACTGAGAGCGATTACCCAAGGGGAGAAACTTCCCCTCCTAAGGGAGCATGTGGCCCAGCAATGGACAATGTTGCATGACCCCGGACTCCTCTGTCTGCAAACAGGGTGATTCTGAAAAAGGGAAAAACCAGTTGGTTAGTGCCTCTGTTGCGGGGTACTCAGCCCCCAACTCCCTCAGCCATGGACATGGCAAAAGGGGGAAAGGCACAATCACCCAGCTGATGGACTGAAACTCTCCTTCACAGAGGAGGATTCCGCAGCATGAATGACTGATGATAGCGATCCTTAAGAAGGGCACTCACTGAGTCCAGCAGATCCCAAAGTGACTCCTGAATAGGGGGAAACCTGGAGGGTCACCGGGGAGCAACATTGGATAGGCTGCCTCATGGATAGACCTGCTGCGTCTTAGAGTGCCCAAGGGAGAGTGGTATTCTTGACTATTCTTGGGGCTAGTGCCAGTCAGAGCAGTGCCATCCCTTATCCGGGAACAGAAAACGAGGGACACCCCTGGAAGGGGTGCATAGTCGGGTGTCGAGAGGGGAACCCAGTCAAATTTCCCCTTCCATAGGGGAGAGGGAAGCAGCGGATCAGGGTCTAGCAGCCCCCCAAAGGAGAGTTGAGGCACAATCACCGATTTTTGAGGTGCTGATGCGACCAACCTATCACAGGCAACCAGCCTCTGATAGGGGAGGTTGCCATTGCAATCCCCAGAGGGGCTCCAACTGAAGATGATCCAACAACCGCTGATGCCACTCCCCGGCCCTGTCCTCCAAGGAGTCACGCCGATTCAGAAGTTCAGGGCTCTGGATCATAGAAAAAAAATTTATCAGGGACAGAGCCCCAGGGACTGTTCCACAAGAACATGATAGGAGGGTGAAAGACATATGCCTCTGCTGAGAAAGGAGAGGATGCTGGAGCCACTCTCGCGATGTTCACTCACCTCAGAATCCGACCTGGAGTGCAATCCAAGGCCTGCCCTGTGGCTGCGGAACACAACTGTTGTGACACACGCCATCCGCTGTGAAATGTGCACTGGGTGGACTCATGCCATGGTAACCCATCCACGGATGGTGGTACACCCATAATCCTGTGCGCTGAGCTTATAGGAGAAATCCCACGCCCCAGTGAGGACCAAGAACCACGTGCCCAAGTCGGTGGCTACACGCCGCCCCACGACCAAGCACAGAGTGTGTAATGACACCTCCCACACCAGTGCTCCTCAGCACTGTGCGATGCAGAGGCTGAGACCATGCTGAAAGATGGCAGAGCTCTACTGTGGCTGAGGACTGCATAGCCAGGGAGAATGCCTACATTCTCTACATTCCAAGTTGCATTTTATCCCTGTTTTATTGTAACTGCTACCTTATTCTTCTATCACATGTTAATGTTTTAAGTTATTAAGTATTTATTCTTTTGTCACACCTTGTTATTTGTAAACCGGCATGATGCGACTCCTATCGCGAATGCCGGTATATAAGAAATTTAAATAAATAAATAAATAAATGCCGCCTGACAGCGACCGAGGCCCTTGGAACAGATGCCTAATCTGTCCCAACCACGCAAGCTGCACAACAAGGCCACAATAACTTGAGTGGAGAGGACAGTGTGACAATGGCGTCCTCAGCACCATTGGTGCTCTGGGTAAGGCATGGTGGAGGGTGGTGGTCTATGGTGTCACCCCCTTCGGTACTGGAGAACGCTCCAGGAAGAGGGCCATCGAAACTGCGGTGAAACCGGCTCACCTGCGAGTCCCACAGGGAATGAGTGCAGCGACGTCTCTGGCGAGCGCAGGTGCTTATGGAGGACTGCAGACATGCCCTGTGATCTATAAGCAGTTTGCCGGTAAATAGCACCATTCCTGGCGCCACAGGTGCCCACAGACGTCGACTGCCTGGGGGCCCCAGTGCCTGAAGGTATGGACCAAAGAAGCCATGGGCATCTGCAGGGAGAGGTCCTGCAGCCCCCCGACAGGTCATCGATATCAAAAAGAACCGATGACCGCTAATGCTGATAGTAGTTTCCCTCTTTTTTATCGATGCTGCGAGCTCGATGTCCTCACAAGCATTACGGCTGACAGTAGCTTCGCTATCGTCCATTAATATTGATGGTGTGCGCATCTTCACGGGGCCCCCAACACTGGGATCATTGGCTGAAGGGGCAGTTCTGCACTTCCCAGTGCTCTGTAGTGGACACTACTCAGGAGCCCTGAGGGCATCGGGCCACTGCGTACAGATGCACCAGGGTGTCTCGAGTAGATGGTGACCCCTGCGTTCAATCCGTAAGAGGCCAAGAACCCCTGCCCTTCGAGGGCTGCAGGGCCATGTGGGGGGCTTCAGAGTCCCGGTGGCGAAAAGGAATTAAAAGGGTGCTCAGTGGCAAATCCAGTGCCTGATTGGTGGGGCTCGACGGAGTTGAGGTGGTAATGAGAGGTATTGGTGGTCCGAAGGCCTCTCCAGTGGCCCCACACCTTGATGACCTCGAGGGTGTCAATGATATTGGGGCAGCACCACATTGCAATGGCATTGAGGTTATGCTGGCACAGAGGTCGCACACCTCGATGACCTAGTAGGGTCAACAGCATCAAGGGCTTGCCACCGCTTCGACCTCGCCAGCCCCTAGGGTGGCTATGCATGTGCCTTGATGGATCAAGGGCATCGGTGGCATCGAGGGTCACATGGGCATCGAGAGCACAGCAGCACCAATGGTACCGCAGTCACCACAGCATTGGGTGCAGCAAGGGTACTGAGGCAGCTAGAGCCCCAAGGGCACTGAGGCGTCGAGTGCACCAAGGGCAATGACTGTGGCAAGTACCCCTAGGGCACAGTGCCGAGGGGTCGAGTGCATCAAAGGCACTGTGACATCAAGAGCACCATGGCATCGAGGGCACTGAGGCCACCATGGCAAGTGCACAGAGGGCACCGTGTCATCAAGTGCACTGCATCATGGCACTGAGGGCTTCGAGGCCTCAATGGCCAAACTGGTGCAGCAAGACTCCATTTCCACCGATGCCGACGGCACCAAAGGTCACCGTGGCATCATGGGTGGTCATGCACCTCGATGCAAAGAGGGTGACCCTGGACCTTGACGGCATCAAGAGGACCATGGTACCTGAAGATGGCCTCATCCCTGATGCGATCCCAACATTGATGCATTGGGCAAACGGAGCACTGATCACAGCTGTGTATGGGCAACCATTCATGGGCAAGGCACTGGCTTCGCTTACCCTCTCTCCTAGGGAGATTGCATTGCCAAGGCTGGCAAGCAGGAGGGGAGGCAATGTCATCCAGGGCTCCTGCCTGTGGAGCCTAGTTCCTCGAGGCTTGGGGAGGATGAGCTCTCCTCCCCACAGGAACAGCATAGTCCTCGATCCTTCCACCATCTGAATCCGCCGATGTTAAGCAATCGGTGAATCGCCATGGAACTCCAACCCATGTAGAACTTGGGTGAGTACCCAGGCTCAGCGGCCTACATGGATCACTGATGGACTGCATAGCCCAGTCCTGTCAGCACTGTTGAAAAAAAAGAAAAACCAGATGGCAAAGAAAGGACACAAATACAAAAACCTGCAGGAGCAGGTTTTTTTTTTTTTTTTTGAAAAGCAGACTCTGTCAGGCTGCACAGGGGAAAACCCACCATGCGGCTGGCAGACGGTTGGAAAAAGAATAAACTACAAGAAAGAAAAACTGCATCTCTAGAAAAAATCACTTACAAAACTAAGAAGAGAGCAAAGCTGAATACCATGAAAAACAACTTTTTTTTTAATAAAACAGAGCATGAACTTCACAACTGCGAGATGACAGCTCTGTGGAAAAGAAGACTGAGGGACTACAACTGCACATGCTCAGTAGGGCATGCCGAAAGCTCTAGAATCTTTGAGAACAAAGTTCCGTGCCGGGCTCCATTCGATGATGTCACATGTCACCCATGTATGAGGACTAACATCCTGCTTGTCCTAGGAGAATATAAGTACATATACATTGAATTGTTTCCTATTTAGTCCAACAATGGGAGGAAGAGGAGGAAAGGAAACACCCAAAGAAAAATATCTTTAGTTATATAGTAAAATAAAGATGTACACCACAGATCTAACAGTTCCCAGTATACAATTAAGGCTACATTCCTCACATCAACTAAGATGTTGCTGTTTCTTCAAGAAACCTCTCAAGTTGATCTGATCATAAAAGCGAACCGACTGATACTTAACTATATGCTTAACTGGAAATGTAAGGAAAAGTCCAGCGCCCAAAGAAGCCACTTTTTTGTGCATTACCAGAAACTTCTTCCTCTTATCTTGGGTAACTCTACAAAGATCTGGAAACACTCTACCTTTTATTCAAAAAACAACCAATCTTTATTATGAACAAATAATAACGCCCTACCATGCTACCTCACCACTATCATCGAAAATAAATCATTCAAAAAAGAACTGAAAACCTGGATCTTCAGCCAGACTTTCAATGATGATTTAAGCAATCCACAATTGTGATGCCTTAAGCTTCCCATCCTTCTCCCCTCTTCTCTTCTCCGCATACCTACCCCTTCCTCCTTCCATTACCTACCCCATCTCCCCCTCTTTTCCTTCTTTTCCCATTCAGACTTTCTTGTATTCAGAGCACGAGTTTGTATATACCTTCCTCGTTTTTCGTTTCTTTTTTCATTTTCGTTATTTGAATTAAATTATTTTTAGTTATTTCCTGTTACATCCTTCTCCATATGCTAGTTGCATATACTTTTGTTTCTCAAATTGTTCTATGTATCATTGTTTCGTTCCATTGTAAACCGGGGTGTAGGCATGTGCTAAACCTCGGTATATAAAAGCTTCAAATAAATAAATAAATAAATAAATCTTGAATCCAGTCCAAGTTCTATCTGGTTCTAAGGCAAAAATGCCAAGCCTCAGCATTGACATGAAGCACCGGCACCGTCAATGCATCATTTGCCGACACATTATGTTCTGGTACTGTCAACGTATCGGGCTTTGGCATCATTGATGCACTGGGCTTTGGTGCTGCCAATGCAACTTTGCTTCAAATTATCAGTCTCAGGGAGGATGGGGGTGTGCAGGGAGATATGCTCCATTTATCTTCCCATATTACAGGGGTGATTTCCTCATCAAGACTACTTTGAATAAGATCTGCTTGTTGGTGCCATTAATTTCTAACTGCTTCCGAGGACAAATATTATAACATCCAGAAGATTTTCGAGAAGACTCCATCTTAGTTTCAGAAGAGAATATTCCATTCCCAATGCTTGGACAGAGGGCATGGCAATCCTTGGACCAAGTAGTAGTGTTGATGAAGACTTTCTTTGCCTCCCTGGCAAGTGAGAAAAAAGAAGGCACCCTTCAACCTTTCCTCTGTGGGGTATCAGATTACCTCCCTCAAGAAGGAGTCCCTTTTATTCCGACCTAAGGGCTACTCCCATCAGAATCCTCACAAAATGATTTGAGTCCTCGCCACTCTTTCACAGCGGAGTCCAGTCAGTCAGAAGACATTTAACAGGAGTACTTCCCTCTGAGGCGTCCAAGTATACCTCTGTCGCCTGCGTTATCATTGAGGTCATGGATTAGTGTCCCTTTTCCTCTCGGATCAGAGGAAGGATGGGTCAACAGGAATTCTTCCCTTGTTCCCCCCCCCCACCCCCACCTGAGCCTCCAGAACACTCTCATCTCCACCTGAGGATCTCTCTTATTCCTGATTTCTGGATAAATTGGGTAAGGCACTGGGAATCAATAACCATGAAATACAGACCAATACACAGAATTCTTCAGCCTTCGGATTCTAGACATTCCTGAGTTGGCAGCTATTCCAATTCATTTGATTCTACAAGAATGCATGATAATCCTATTTCCTGCCCTTCAGTAACCAGGTAGACTGATGTCTAGAGTCCAGAGAACCCTGGGTTTCAGAGTGGTACAGCTGCCTCAACAATCAGTCATGGTGGAGTCTGTACTAAAATGAGCAAAGAAACAAGGATATTTTCCAACACTCCATCAGGGCAAGATCCCAGACTGGACAACTTTCAGGAAAAAGGTGTCCTAGAGTTCCATGTTTAACGCTTGCATTTCTGCACACCATGTCCTCATGGTGCAGTACTTACATGACTGTGTTCAGAAACTGAAATGCTTCTTTGCCTTAAGAGAGGGTAATTCTGCATATCCACAGCCACTCCTAGATGCAGAAGCATTTGGTCATTATACGAGGCATTTGGCACGACAGCACTGTATACAGTAGTGTAACTGCCCCCTCATTTCACATCGTCCATCTCCACTGGGGCACGCCACATGGCTTAGTTCAGACCCAGCAGTTTACTATGATGATGTCCATGATGAGCTAGCGGATATTCCCTGCCTAGGAGATCATCTCTTCAGAGACAAACTTAGGGTAACAATAGCCTAGATCAAGGAGCAACATGTGGCAGTCCAGTCACTCTCAACCAGCTCGGAGCAACAGTCAACTTCAAAGTGCCCCTACTATGTTTTTAATTGTTCATACTTTCAGAGATGCCCCTTCCGGCACTTGCAGTGATACCGTGCTCTGCTTGGGAGCGAAGCTGAAAGCTCAAGCCTGTCAAAGGTGTAGACATAAAGTGAGTCAAACCACTTAAAAAAAAAAATGAACAAAGCCTAACACACCAAAATAAAACCGTGGTGAAAAACAGTACTTGGTATAGCTGTTTGTGCACATGAAAGATATGAAGACAAAGTGGTTAAAAGTGCTGATGGCTCTGTGAATTTGCGTGGCTGTCAGGACTTGTTTTGCTATAACTGTTGCTGTTCTTTACTGCCCCCCCAGAAGTTGGTGCCCTAAGCTATCACCTAGTTTGCCTCCTAGCCACCTGGCTGGATCTGGACTTTCAATATTTGATCTGCATCAAGGTATGCAATAGTGTAACTGCCCCCTCATTTCACATCTCAGGAAGGCAAGTCCTGTTTCTATGCTCATTCAGTCCTGGTCTCTGAAAGTGTCAGTTGTGATGACAATTTTAGTGATGTGGACAGCTCTGCTGTAGAATAGGACTGAGGCCACAGAACATATTTCAGGTGGTAAATGACTCTTGGCTGCTACAAAGCTGAGTTGGATTTGAATCAGCCACCCTGGAGATGAAAGATGCTCTCTCCCTGTGCCAGTCCACTGAACCATCCAGTCCCCATGCTGAACCTTGATTTACATGTGCTGAGTATATGGGAAAAAATAAATCCTTAGGATTTTTGGTGCACAGTGATGACAAAGGCTGGGCATCGGGGTGCCCCGAGGATTAAAGAGACTAGAAATTAATAGTAGAAATTGTATTATTAAATTCCTTTGTTTTAAGTATATTTATTTATTTATTTTAATTTTTTCTATACCGGCATTCGTGATAATATCACATCAAGCCGGTTTACAGTAAACAATGGGGTGATAATCGGAACAGAGAACGAAATAATATGTACTATACATAATATAGATGCAGTTACAATAAACAAGGAGTTATACAACTAGGAGCAAGAAGAAGAAAAGATAGTAACTTTAACATGGTGTATAAACCCGTAGAATGGTAGAATATATATATATATCTGAATTCAGGTGGGAATACTAGATCTCTAATTTACATTTGTAGTGTTAAATGGAACAAGATTTCACACGATAAATAGCACTATGTTAACTTTCAGTTCATCAGTGGACTATATTTTAAGGGACATAAGAATATGGGAAATGCTGGTAATCCCTGTATATATGAGTATTCCTATTTTCTGTATTAAAAGCTTCTTTTTTGGTTTAAATATTTGAAATGTGATTGAAACATTTGAAGGTGTATTCTTGGGTGTCGCACTATAAATAACATCTTGCCACAATACATCTGACTCCAGGAATGCAGTCATATAAATGCTTGCACCCACTTTCAAGGGACCTAAAATAGAATACAAAATATAACTCGTGTTAGCAGTTCTAGATATAATGGCTCCCTCTGCTGGCATAAAATTCAAATTTTGAAAGTGCCATAGTGAAATACACATTCATATTTTGAAGATAATGGTAACTGCACACGAAAGGGTTGAATTAGCACAAGTTACTCTTCATTTGCATATATAAAGTACCATAGGGCTTGATTTTAAAAAGCATTTTCATGCTTAAAATTGGGTTTTACATGTATAAACCCAATTTTACTGTCCAAAAAGGAAATGTTAGGAAATCTTCCACAAAATGCCACTCCCAAAGATTTTTTGTCAACAATTTTTTTGTTAAATCTATAACCATATCATCAAGCCTGACAGTGTGCTCCCTGTATATTCAACGCGGGGGCCGCCCGGACCTCTAATCATCTGCAGCATTCGTTTTCTATTTTTACTTTTTCTTATCATTTCTTCTATGTTATCAGATAATTTTGAAAACAATTTTTGTCTAAACAAGTTGTGAGACGATGTTCATCCAGTTAGAAGGAATTCATCTGACAGAGAAAAGTTGAATATATAAATATGGAAGAGTATCGCTATCTCATTCAACAGTTTGTTGTGAACTACAGCTCCTGATGAAGCAGTTTGTTCTGCGAAACTTTGGCCGTTTGTCGAGCTGGTTGGAGATTTACAAAAGCGATGATAATTTTTAGATATGAAAATTGTTTTCAAAATTATCTGACAAAATAGAAGAAATGATTAAAAATAGAAAACGAATGCCGCAGATGATTAGAGGTCCGGGCGGCCCCCGCTTTGAATATACAGGGAGCACGCTGTCAGGCTTGATGATGCGGTTATAGATTTAACAAAAAATTGTTGACAAAAAATCTTTGGGAGTGGCATTTTGTGGAAGATTTCCTAACAACATTTCCTTTTTGGACAGTCATTTATAGTGGTGGAAATTGAAATAGTTCTTTTTTTGGTTTGTAAACCCAATTTTATACATGAGCTCTTTCCACAGCTGGCCCTCCGCAATGGAACGCTCTCCCACCAGAGCTCCGACTAGAACGATGCCCGATTACCTTCAAAAAAAGACTCAAAACCTGGCTATTCGAACAAGCCTTCCCTTAATTTCAGAAGATCTCTCCAGCATTCTACCTCTTCTAGTAATGGACTAGCTCGCTGTTTAACCTTCCTATGTCAGATGATCAATCCAAGTTATGTACCCTATTAACTTGACACTGTGTTTAATCTCTGAGTGATATGACTCTTTGTCCCTTTTAATCTCCTGCTCTCTGGAAGAGCCTACTATTTATTGGTTCTGTTGACCCCAGCTTTTATATCCCTTGTTTGATGTAATACATTCTTACATGCTTGTTCTCATTTTACTGTAAACCAAAGTGATATGTAATTTTTTACATGAATATAGGTATATAAAAGTGCCAAATAAATAAATATAAAAGCACTATACCCATATAAGTGGGCTTTTGAAAATTGCTACAATAAATACCATTGAATTATCCATAGGATATTTTCGTATAAGTGCACTTTACGCATGTAAATGGCTTTTTTAAATTACTACAATAGTATGTTACATTTCTACGTGTAACTCCTTTTAAAATTTACCTCCATAGAGTATCAGTATGTTCAAACATAAGTGGCAAGTGGTATTCTGTTTTGATTTCCCTTCCTTCTTTCATGCCCCATGAAAACAGATGTTATCTTAGTTGTTTTTCACTGTGTAACCCCTCTCCCAAAAAACAGACAGCAAGAAAACAATGCTTTGTCAGATGACTGAGAAGTACTACTTTAAAATCTTAAAGTGGAAATTAACTTTTCTTTTTGTTACAGTCTTCAAAAACGCTTGACAAGAGACAGATCATTGCCAGAGCCTATCACATTGAGAAACTTCTTTCAGAAAACAATTATAACGGTATTGAAGTTCACCTTGCTCATCTTGGATCTGTTGATATGACTGTGGAATATTTTCAAGAGACTGAAGCTGTCAATGCTGTCTATAGAATCCTCAAAAACTGCCCTGATGTAGCTTTGAAAAAAAAAGCAAAAAGTTTATTGGCAAAGTGGAAAAAGCTGTATAAGAATTGGTGTCTTCCGTCAAAACCCAACCAAGATGGTGCTGCTGGTAATGAGAAAAAAGAGGCAATGAAAACTTCAAGTATGGTTTCTGAAGTACAAAGAGTGTCTTCTCAAGAGCTGAGTGAGCCTGAAAAGGTGGACCTTGCTGGTTTGGTTGATTCACAAGCATCAAATATTAGTGAGCGAGAGGCAAGGTGCAGCATACCGCTGCCCGAGATCAGTCCTGCGGGGCCATCAGAAGAACAGTGTGTGGACATTCAGTCCAAACCTGTCCGTAATGAATCGAGCTTAGAGCAAGTGCAAATTCAGAAGCAAGCTCTGAGGTCTAAATGTACAGAACTGCTTTGCAGAGCCTTGACAGACTGTAATACTGGATCTGAGAATCTCCAAGACTTAGCTAAGTTAATTGAGGAGCACATTTTTGCCATACACAGTGGCAGTGATAAAAAGTACAAGAATTGCATCAGAAGCAAAGTTTCAAATCTGAAGAATCCTAAAAATGTCCACTTACGCCAACACCTACGCTCGGGTGCCTTAAGTCCAAAGGCATTTGCTGAGATGACAGTTATGGAAATGGCAAATGATGAATTAAAGCAACTCAGGGCTTCATATACTGAATCATCTGTTCAGGAGCATCAGCTCCCCCAAACCACCACTGGAATACAAACAAACAAGATAAAATGTCAGCGCTGTGAGAAATTTGATTGCACTGTGACTATGATTGCTAGAGGAACTCTCTTCCTTCCTGGCTGGGTACAGAATAGAAACCCAGATGAAGAAATGATGACTTTTGTTATTTGCAATGGATGTGGGCAGAAATGGTATCACAGCAGATGGGTTTCTTTGTGATGATTCACATAACTAGCACTTTGCAGATTCTTAAAATATGCTCCAGGTTACAATGGAAGCAAGAAGTGGCTTAAAATAATTGACATTAACTTAACATGCCATAGGCCGTAGAATGATAACTTGACTGCTACAGTGATGCTTACTGCAAAATTTGAATCTCAGGAATTTGTCAGTTTAAGCTGAGCATGTTTCTTCCCCTCTCACCCCAATGAACCTCCACTCTTATTGTTAAGTCTTTTTAGGAAAACTGAAGAATGATCTTGCCTGCCGCATTGAGAAAATGCTGGATGGCTACAACATTTTCATCTCCCTTGATCCCTGGAATAATCCTAGTCCAGTCTATCAACTGCTTGCAGATCCAGTGTTTTCCTAGGCTTTTGTTAAATTTAGATAGGAAAACTATAGCTTTTTAAAAATAATTGTTATTAATATTTCCCAAGCAAAAGTACAGGATACAAAACACATATGTTCTAGGAAGGCACAGACCCCTGCAGATTTTAATACTATGCCAAAAACAACTTATTGTGTTTGAAGAATTGAATCAACATCACCAACGCACAGCAGATGGTATAAACAAACATTACTGAAATGCACGTTCTTCCTAAAACAGATACTCCCCACTGAAGGATCATGTAGGGGTATCATTTTCTATGTATTATAAATATTAAGGTCTGTCTCTGTATAGATGATCAAACTTTACAGTGATGATATTGCTGTACCCTTTAGGGGTCCAGTGGCATGCCCTTTAAAGTCTTTAAATACCTCCGTGGTAGCTTGCTTTGCCACATCAGGAAACTCATTTACAAAGTTCTTCTGATTGCCAAAGGATTCGGTCCTTGCCGTACCCTTTCATGGCAGTCATTTTGTCCATTTTTGTGATTATAGTCGTAGCAATTACTCACTGAGACAGCCAAATACGTCTGCTACCAAGCTACACACGGAAATTGAAACACAGTCTCAAAGCTCACACATCAACTGAGTCATTTGCCACTCAACACAATATAAAGAAGTGATGGATACATTCTGGGATGAGCTTAAGGCATCCAATATCAGGAAGTTCCATAGTGATGAGACCTGGATGAACAAAAACACCTTTGAGGTGAAAATGCTTGCTCAGCGGAATATGTTTCAGACCCAAGCGGTTTTTCAGCACTCTTACCTTGAGCATGAGCCTCTCACTACTGAGCATCCATGATGGGCCAGCAGCACTGTAGTGTATTGTCTGTTTCTTCCACATTTCCTATACTGATGGGACAAGCTCCTATCTTTGGCACAAAACAGATTTTCCCCACTAATAGTAGGAGCTCACACTCCGAGTAAGCATATTGGAGAATCATTTGACTAAAACTTACTCAGTTGGCAGAGTGGGCATTCTTACACATTAATAAACATCTGCATTTATAATTATACCATGGTTTGCATGATTCTTTTGTTAACTGTTCATTGGCAGGATAGATGCAAAACTCTTTGAATACTTTCACAAATAAAAAGTTATTGCCATGATGCACTCTACTGTACAGATTTTAGAGCCACATCATCCTTTGGTTCTCTCTGAACAAGTTGAAGGTAGGTGCAGAATTCATTCATATGTTCTAAATCTATAGTGAAATAATTTGATTTACATATTGTTTTTGCATCCAAACAGAATTGTCAGTCGTCGGTTGGTCATATAAGTTACACTGTCATGTCTGTCTGTGGCCACCAGGTGCATGCAGAACAGTTGAAGGTGCAATGTGCAAAGACAATATTCTCTGCAAGTATTGTAGCAAAAACACAAAGGCACTGGCACGCACATGTAGGTGGCCACACACAGAGGCACCCACAGGCACGTGCGCACACACATACAGGCTGTTATTGACAGACAACCAAGCAATGCTGGATAATGCTTCCTAATATGCTTTGTCTGCAAAGCGCTGTCTCTCATCCACACGCATAGGCATGTACAAGTACGCATGCAAGCTCGCACAGAAGTGCACACAGGCTCACACGCACACAGTTATAGACCAGACTACTCGATCAATATGGACACTTTTTACTTGTGTGTGTGTGTGTGTGTGTGTGTGTATATATATATATATATATATATATATATATATATATATATATACATACATACACACACAGTGTTTCCAGTAGTTGGTGGTTAAGTATGCTGACAGACTGCATTCTAATGTTTAAAATGGTTGTTTCTCTATGACATTCTCTTCTCTTCCTTGAGGTATCCCTCCCAGCACATCCCTAGAGAATCTTGGTCCATGTCAGGAGATTCTAGATTTTGGTGCTTACATTTTGAACATGCTGTCATCAGTAAATCTTTTATGTGTTTGAACTACTTTTGAACAGGCCTTCTTATTGCCATGCTTCATATCCTTTTGGGTAGTTAAGTAATACATTTCTGGTCCTTATTTGCATGACGGCAGCAATGCTACAGGGTAGGAATGTTGCTGCTGCTACTGCTGTTATTAGTAACCGTATTCAGTTCTATGTGAGATAGAAAGAAAGAATGTGATATGCTAGAAAGAGGTTTCCAACTCCTCTCCAAGAAGTCCATTCTGAACTGAATCCTCGGCAGACAGGCTTCCTCACAGTCCTCTCTTCAAGTATTCAGGAAGCAAAGAGAAGAGGCTTTGGAAGTGGATACTATATGAATTTTTGTAAAATTAGCTAGTTTGCATAATTTCTTTGAGGTCAGGACAATAGAAAGGATAAGCTTGAGAGGGTGTCCATTACATGCAACGTCATTCGGCTTATGTGGCTAGCTTGCAAAAATGTCCCATCAGGTTGTGTGGGTTCTGTTTTCAGATGTGCAAGTTACAGTGGCACTGGAATAGTAGGTTGCAATCTGTGAAATATAAATTCACAAAATAGTTTAAAGATCAGTCTCACTAGACATGAGCTCCTTCCACAGTAGTAAAGTAAATTGAAGTGGATATGCAGTATTATAGCAAATACAAATTGGCACGACTGCAGACTGTTGACGCTGTGCTCCTTATGTTTCTGATTAAAGCTACATCTTAAACTGAAGGATCACAAAGAGACATTTATGTTTTGTCAGCTAATTCTGACATCTGTTTGGATTGATACTACTTTTGGCTAAAAAATTTTTATTATGTTTTACAACCTATGCAGCATATCTACTTTAATTTTCTCTGGAACATGCCTGTCTGGCACTTTTTATATATGGCTCCATGCATTCAAACATCCCAATGCATCTCCAAAACACTGCCCAGATTTTTTTAATGCCTGTTTTTCCCCATCAATTTCTCCACAAGAAAAATGAAATTTTCCTGGCTCCAACTTCACTTTTTTAAATTATATCCAGGTAACCTGACTTCATTTGTTACACAAGTCCACACTCAGCAGAAATTAAATGTTTTATTTCAGCCTGTTTCTATCATACAGTGGTACCAACTTTCTCTAGAGAACAACTACTTTCTCTGCACTCAGGCAGGCCAATCTCCACATGTGGATTATGCACCTCTACCAGCAGATGGAGACGGAGTAAAAGCTGATGTCACAGATATATGGCCTTGCCCTGACAGCCCGCCAGTATTCTCCATCTCCATTTTACAGGATTGCCTTTAAAAAAAAAAAAAACAGTTTCCTAGCATGTAGATAGATGGACTCAGGACCAGTGGGTTTATGCTTCCCTGCCAGCAGATGGAAATGGAGCAAGCCGACGACACAGTATATATAACCCTGCAGTGGACCCCCCCCCCCCCCCCCAGCCTGCCAGTATTCTCCATCTCCAGCATATGGTGGATGTGCATTTCCCTATGGGGATTGCTTTCAGCTTTTTGAAAAGAGACATTTGAAATTCTAAATTCAACAAAAGAAAGCCCCGCTCTCCTGCGGTGATACCTAAAGGTCTCTCCATCAGTTGAGAATTCTTGAAGTAAGTTACATTGTCCCTCAGAGGTGTGCCTTGGGCTGCTAGCTGAGTTTTCCAGTGTGAACTTAGCTGCTAGTTCAGCTGAAAAGCAGCGGGTACAGGAAGCCAAGCATGGCAGTGATGGCAGATGCCCTCTCTCGCCGCAGGCGGAGACCATTTCTGTACTCAGCCGGTAAGCGCTGAGCTTGGGTAAGGTTTAAGAAAAAAAAAGAGAAAGTTTTACCTGAATCAGAGACAGAGGGGTTTCAGAACTTCTTCCAGTCTCCTTTCTCGGCGCACCATGCCGACATTTGTTCCTGCTCCCTTTGGGGTTAGGAACTGGGCAGCCCGGCAGGTTGAGCAGCCCCCGGTGGGCTAGGCCCCACGCTTAAGCTTTTTTCTTGCAAGCCACGTGGTAGGCTGCAGCGGCTGTTTTCGCATGCTCTTGGGTGGGTTCTGCTGCCCTCTATAGGCCGTCGGGATGCGCAGTTTGCCAGCTCTGCGCACACTTGTGCTCTGTTTTTGGGCACGCTTTTTATGCGCACAAACTTTTTTATGCACTTAACTTGGCACACAGGTTGCCGCGCTTTCTTCTAAGTGCTTATTTTTTGGGTGCATTTCATTTTTGAGCGCGAGCTGTTCAGATGCACATTTACCGCAGCGATGGTGCCGGTAAGCAAGAAGCCTAAGCGTCTTCCTATTGTGTTGCTTCTCAGCCTGACCTGGCTTCTAACCTGTGTCAGCACTGCTCAGATGCTCAGGGAGAGTGGTCTTCCTCGGATTTTGCTAAGCCTGGCTCTTCCCATTCTGATGATGGGTTGGTCATGGCCTTGACTGAGGGGATGCCAGATCTTGGTTCTCCCTTGACTGGCTCCTCCACTGTCAACAGCAGTTCTGTGGGACCAGTTCCAGTACGTTCTGGCCAGCTTTTTCTTGGGTGGAATTTTTTCATGCCTTACAACCCTTTCTTCAGGCACAGTCCTTGGTTTCCCCTATTTCTGTCCAGTCGAACCCTCAGTTGGTGGCTCCTCCATCTTCCAGTCCTATGAGCCTGGGCTCCCTGCAGGTGTTCCCGACAGGAATTCGGATGGCACTGATGATGAGGTTGATCCTGATTCCCTGGAAGATGGGGAAATTCCTCCAGGGCTGGATCTGTATCGACCCATGTTGTAGTTCTTTCATCTATTTATTTATTTATTTATTAACTTTAATATACCGATGTTCCTGTATGGAATACATATTGCACCGGTTTCATAGAGATGAACTGCCGGCTCTGATTTTCCAGACCTTGAAACTGCTGGGTGTCCCTGGTTCAGATGCTATGTCTGAGCCGAGGAAGAATCCCATTTTGGTTTCCTTACGTAAAGCCTCTTGTTTTTTTCCCTATGATGGATGCCATCCAGGAATTGATTGATCAGGAATGGGATGCCCCAGAGGCAAATTTTAAAGGGGGTTGGACATTGGAAGGTCTGTACCCCTTGGGTCTATCTGTGAAGGAGCATTTACATTTTCCCAAAGTGGATCCTCTGGTATGTGCCATGTCTAAGCGGACGACTATCCCTGTAAAGGGAGGAGCGGCCTTGAAGGATATACATGATAGAAGGATTAAGACTATTCTTAAGCAAGCCTTTGAGACAGTGGCGCTGCCTCCTGTTGCGCCCTAGTGGCAAGATCATGCCTGCTTCTCCCTGAGGAGGTTGATGTCTGGAGGGAATTCCAGAGCAGTTATGGAGCCTGCTACCGCCTTTTTAGCAGATGCAGGCTGTGATTTGGTCCAGACCTCGGCGAGAGGAGTGGCTTTGGTGATAGCAGCCAGGCGTCAACTCTGGTTGTAAAATTGGTCAGCTGACATAGCTTCCAAAGCCAATCTTACCACGATGACCTTTAAAGGTTCACTCTTGTTTGGGAGTGAGTTGGAGAAACTGACCAGTAAGTGGGGTGAATCTCCGGTGCATGGGTTGCCGGAGGATAAGAAACTGTTACAGCACCCCTTTGGTATGAGGGGTCATTTCCGGGGTTCCAGGCATTTTCATCCCTACAGAGGGATGGCCTTTCAGCGGACTTGGCCTTTCAGTAGGTCTCAGTCCTTTCTTCCCTGGCAGCCCAAGAGATGAGCAGACTTGGGTGGTGGACCTTCCTGAGCTTCCCAACGAAGGTTTGATGACCCACCTACCAGAATAGGAAATAGGGGGACGTCTCTCTCTCTCTCTCTCTCTTTTATCGGTGGTGAGTCGAGATCACATCAGACCAGTGGGTCCTGGAGGTGATATGCACCAGAAGTTTGCAGTATTCCTAGGGATGTGTTCATAGTGTCCTCTTGCCAATCTTTGTAGTAGAAGCAGGCAGTGGAGTTCACACTTCAAAGGCTTCTCAAACTGGGGACTGTGGTTCCAGGGCCCACGTCTCAGGAACATATGGGGCGATATTCCATTTATTTTGTTAAGCCCAAGAAGGACTCCTTTCATTCCATCTTGGATCTCAAGAGGGTCAACCGTCACTTGATGGTGACTAATTTTCGAATGGAAACCTTACACTCTGGAAAAATAGTGGAAAGTATTCTAAACATCAAAATCACAGAACATATAGAAAGACCTGGTTTAATGGCACAAAGTCAGCATGGCTTTACCCAAGGCAAGTCTTGCCTCACAAATCTGCTTCACTTTTTTGAAGGAGTTAATAAACATATGGATAAAGGTGAACCTGTAGATGTAGTGTACTTGGATTTTCAGAAGGCATTTGACAAAGTTACTCATGAGAGGCTTCTAGGAAAAATAAAAAGTCATGCGATAGGTGGCGATGTCCTTTCGTGGATTACAAACTGGCTAAAAGACAGGAAACAGAGAGTAGGATTAAATGGACAATTTTCTCAGTGGAAGGGTGTGGGCAGTGGAGTGCCTCAGGGATCTGTATTGGGACCCTTACTTTTCAATATATTTATAAATGATCTGGAAAGAAATACGACAAGTGAGGTAATCAAATTTGCAGATGATACAACATTGTTCAGAGTAGTTAAATCACAAGCAGATTGTGATAAATTGCAGGAAGACCTTGTGAGGCTGGAAAATTGGGCATCAAAATGGCAGATGAAATTTAATGTGGACAAGTGCAAGGTGATGCATATAGGGTAAAATAGCCCATGCTATAGATACACAATGTTAGGTTCCATATTAGGTGCTACTACCCAAGAATGAGATCTAGGAGTCATAGTGGATAACACATTGAAATCGTCGGTTCAGTGTGCTGTGGCAGTCAAAAAAGCTGGGCCACCAGATAATTTTAAAACGTTTTTTGGGGGGTCGGGAGGGTGGTGGAGGCTAAGGGAGCAGTTTTAAAGGGTCGGGTGGGTTTTTTGGTTATTCGCCGATAGCCCGAGCGTGAGAGAACGCTCCCGGGACCCCGCTGGACCACCAGGTAATTTTAAAACATTTTTGGGGGGGTCGGGAGGGTGGTGGAGGCTAAGGGAGCGGTTTTAAAGGGTCGGGTGGGTTTTTAGGTTGTGTCCTGTTAACGATTTTTTCACGATAAATCGGTGGAATTTCTATTGTATCACACTCTTTAACGATTAATGACGATTTAAAAAATATCGGACGATATTTTAAATCGTCAAAAAAACGATTCACATCCCTAGTACTCCATCATGATGTTTAAGTGGATGTGGATCAAGATGACACTGATAATGATTTGGGTTGCTCCCTTCTTGAAGAAGGGGAGATTCCCCCAGATTTAGAGCAACATAGAATTCTTCTCCATTTTTATCAAAGAGATGAGTTACTGGGTCTGATTTCTCAGACTCTAAAGATGCTTGGGGTGGCTGGAAGTGACTCTTCAGGTGAAGAAGAAGAATCCCATATTGGTCACCCTGCGCATAGCTTCATGTTTCTTTCCCCTCCTGGAGGCGATTCAAGAGTTGATTGACCTTGATTGGAGTGTACCAGAGGCGAACTTTAAAGGGAGATGCACTTTAGCAGGTTTATATCCCTTGGATCCACAGGACCAGAGAGCAGTTGTGTTTCCCAAAGGTAGATGCATTGGTGTGTTCTAACATTAAGCGAACGACCATTCCAGTAGAAGGAGGGCAGCTCTAAAGGATGCTCAGGATAGAAGGATTGAAGCTATCCTTAAGCAAGCTTTTGAGATTATGGCAGTGAATTTACAAATTGCTTCTTGTTGTTCCTTGGTGACTTGACCTACTTTGCACCTCTTTCAGGGGTCTCTGGGAACGGTTTCGGATAGCAGAGCCATATTGAAACCGGGAGCCACCTTCTTGGCTGATGCTGGCTGCGACCTTTTCCGCACCGCTGCTAAAGGAGCCACTTCCATAATAGCGGCAAGATATCAGCTGTGGCTGCTCATTTGGTTGGCAGACACTATTTCTAAGTCCAGTCTCACCAAACTACCCTTCAAGGGTTCTCTTTTGTTTGGAAGTGAGTTAGAGAATATGGCAAATAGATGGGGGGATGCCCAGGTCCTTCGTTTGCTGGAGGATAAGAAGTTGACTTCACGGCCTTTTCAGGCAAGTAGCTGCTCTCAAGATTACAGATGATTTTGTCCTTATAGGGGAGCTTCTTCTCAGAGAGCCCGACCCTTTGGTAGGTCTTAGTCCTTTCACCCTAGAAGACCTCGGAAGGATGCGGGCTCCGGGAGTGGAGCCTCTCTATCTTCACAATGAAGGTTTGCAGATTCACCTACTGGTGCAGGAGATAGCCAGTCTCGCTTTTAGCAGAGGTGGGTCCAGATCACATCAATGGCTCCTGGAAATGATTCTGGATGGCTATGCTCTGTAATTCTTTGCATTCTTCTGGATGCTTTTGATATCTCCATGGAATTCCCCTCAGGAGAGGGGAGCAGTAGAATAGAATCTACATTGAGAAGACTATTGGACTTGAAGGCCGTAGATCCTGTTCCCAAATCACAACAGCCTGCTATTCCAAGTGTTTTGTACCCAAGGTCTTTTCTTCCATCCTGGATCTCAAAGGTGTCAATCATCATTCATGGGTCACTCATTTCTGAATGGAACCTGTACGCTCTGTAATAATGGCAGTACAATCAGGGGAATGTCTCACTTCTCTGAATCTGATGAATCTGCATATTCCCATTCATCAAGAACATAAACGGTTCCTACAGTTTGTCATTCTGGGCCATCATTACCAGTTTCAGGCCTTGCTCTTTGGGCTGGCCACTGCTCTCAGGACCTTCTCCAAGGGTCATGGTGGTGGTAGCAGCGGCCATGTGCAAGGACAGAATCCTAGTTCACCCATATCTAGATGACTGGTTGATTTGAGCCAAAAGTGTAGAAGAAAATCACTGGGCTTCTCAAGGTGGTATCCTTGCTGCAGGATCTAGGCTGAGTGGTGAACTTGGCCAAGAGCAGCTTGTAGTTGTCTCAGACGCTGGAGTATCTCGGCATTCATTTCAATATAAAGCAAGGCAGAGTGATTCTGTTGGAGAGTTGTATTCAAAAGTTGATTACTCAAGTTAAAACCCTGAGAAAGGCAGACCAGTGTGATCTTATCTACAGGTCCTGGGTTTGATGGCAGCCACATTGGAGGTTATTCCCTGGGGGAGGGCACTATGCAACCTCTTCAACGTATGTTGCTTTCACGCTGGAGTCCGCAGATACAGGACTACACAGAGGCTTCTCTTAGCTTTGGTGGTGAGCGTCCAATTGCAGTGATGGTTGCAGGCAGATCATCTCAGGAAGGGTGTTTCCTTGGAGACACCAGATTGGTTAGTGCTCATGACAGATGTGAGCCTTTTGGGTTGGGGGGCTCATTGTCAAGGGTTGGTGGTGCAAGGCCACTGGAATGCCGAGGAACAGCAGTGGAGCATCAACTGATTGGAAGCATGAATGAAACAACTAGTATGCTTGCAGTTCGCTGAGCATCTAGAGGCTCTGACAGTCCAGATAATGTTGGACAATGCAACAAGGGTGGCCTACATCAATCTTCAGGGCAGAACCAGGAGTCAACAGATGTCAGAGTAGATAAATGTGCTCATGGTTTGGCAGAGCAGCATCTGCTAGACATATCCGCCTCCCACATTACCAGAAAGTACAATATAAGAGCCAAATTTTTCATCAGGAAGAGCTTGGATCCCTGAGAGAGGGAGTTAGCAGAAGAAGCTTTCCAGCTCATATTGGAGTGCTAGAACCGCCCGTATCTAGACTTGCTGGTGACTTCTGACAATGTGAAAGTTCTGCGGTTCTTTAGTCGCAGACAGGATCCAAAAGCACTGGGTATCAATGCTCTTGTTCAGGTGTGGCCATGTGGCAGGGCATTGTATGTCTTCCCCTGGCCCCTGATGGGAAGGATTGTTCGGAAGATTGAAAGTCAGACCGACACCATACTTTTGGTGGCCCCGGAGGCCATGATATGCCAATCTGCAGAGCCTGCTGGTGGGCAGTCCCCTCATCCTGTCACTTCAGAAGGATCTTTTGTAGCAGGGACCCATTCTACATGAAGATCCTGGTTACTCTGCTGCAGTGATTTTCCACTTTGCTTCGGGCCACAACATTTTCTACATCTCTGGCCTACATTAGAGTTTGGAGAGTTTTCGAGACTTGGTGTATAGAGCAAGAGTCTCTCAAAGTAGAAATCCAATTAATTTTGTAATTTTTACAAGAAGGATTTAGCCCTTAACACCTTGAAGGTTCAAGTGGCAGCTCTCACTTGTTATAGGGGGCGAGTCAGTGGTGGTCCTTTGTCTTCCCATCTGGATGTGTCCCAGTTCTTGAAGGGAGTTAAGCATCTTCGACTTCCCTTGCGTCTGCCAGTGCCTCTGTAGGATCTTAATCTGGTTCTGAATTTAAGAACATAAGAAAATGCCATACTGGGTCAGACCAAGGGTCCATCAAGCCCAGCATCTTCCAACAGTGGCCAATCCAGGCCATAAGAACCTGGCAAGTACTCAAAAACTAAGTCTATTCCATGTTACCTTTGCTAATGGCAGTGGCTATTTTCTAAGTGAACTTAATAGCAGGTAATGGACTTCTCCTCCAAGAACTTATCCAATCCTTTTTTAAACACAGCTATACTAACCACACTCTAACCACATACTAACCACATCCTCTGGCAACAAATTCCAGAGTTTAATTGTGCATTGAGTAAAAAAGAACTTTCTCCGATTAGTTTTAAATGTGCCCCATGCTAACTTCATGGAGTGCCCCCTAGTCTTTCTACTATCCGAAAGAGTAAATAACCAATTCACATCTACCTTTTCTAGACCTCTCATGATTTTAAACATCTCTATCATATCCCCCCTCAGTCGTCTCTTCTCCAAGCTGAAAAGTCCTAACCTCTTTAGTCTTTCCTCATAGGGGAGTTGTTCCATTCCCCTTATCATTTTGGTAGCCCTTCTCTGTACCTTCTCCATTGCAATTATATCTTTTTTGAGATGCGGCAACCAGAATTGTACACAGTATTCAAGGTGTGGTCTCACCATGGAGTGATAAAGTGGCATTATGACATTTTCCGTTTTATTCACCATTCCCTTTCTAATAATTCCCAACATTCTGTTTGCTTTTTTGACTGCCGCAGCACACTGAACTGACAATTTCAATGTGATATCCACTATGACACCTAGATCTCTTTCTTGGGTTGTAGTACCTAATATGGAACCCAACGTTGTGTAATTATAGCATGGGTTATTTTTCCCTATATGCATCACCTTGCACTTATCCACATTAAATTTCATCTGCCATTTGGATGACCAGTTTTCCAGTCTCACAAGGTCTTCCTGCAATTTATCACAATCTGCTTGTGATTTAACTACTCTGAACAATTTTGTGTCATCTGCAAATTTGATTATCTCACTCGTATTTCTTTCCAGATCATTTATAAATATATTGGCAGGTCCAACTTTTCAGCTGATGTGTGGCCTCGCCTTACAGCCAAAAGTGATTTTGGAGTTTCATTTAAATCAGTCTATTTCCCTGCCCATGCTGAGACAGAGATGAGAGTGAATATCTTTTTTTGCATACTTTGGATGTCAAGCGGCATCTGATGCATTACTTGGAGGTTACTAAATCGGTTCAGAAGTCTGATCACCTGTTTGTGCTCCATGGTGGCAGTAAACAAGGTGAACCAGCGACGTGGGCAACTATAGCCCATTGGGTTAAGGAAGTCATCATGGCTGCCTATGTGGATACAGATTAGACTGCATTTCACAAGGTCTCAGACGGTTTCATGGGCAAAGATTTGATTATTGTCTCCACTTGAGATTTTCTGAGTGATGACGTGGTCATCCTTACACACCTTTTCCAAGCATTGCCACTTGGATATTTGGGCTCGGGTTCGTGCGGGTGGTGTTGACTGGATTGCGGGCAGCCTCCCACCCTGTCTTGGAGTAGCTTCAGTACATTCCACTTGTGGGGATTGGCCTGCCTGAGTGCAGAGGAAGGATAAATTGCTACTTACCTGATAATTTCCTTTCCTCTAATGAAGGTAGGCCCTCCCTTAGCTGCCGATTTTTGCCTTTGGTTTGCCCTTTTAGGTGCAGACAATACAGAGTGTTGTTCCTGCTATTCATTAGAGGACTGGTAAGTGGCTTAACCAGCCCCTCAGTTTAGTGACTATTCATTGTTTTGTCTGAACTCAGTGTTCCCTATTGGTTGGAGGCATGAGTGATTGATTAATAATCATTTTCATGTATAATCTGTTCATATTTTGGCTTTTTCAGAGAATACTGGCAGGCTGATGTCCGGGCAGGGCAATATATCCATGAAGTCCACTTTTATTCCGTCTCCATCTGCTGGTAGAGGTACATAACCTACTTGTGGGGATTGGCCTGCCTTCATTAGAGGAAAGGAAATTATCAGGTAAGTAGTAATTTCTCCTTGTCATGCAAGAGGTGGTTTTTCTTTTTATGGCCATGACGACTGGGAAAATTATAGGCCCATATCAAACCTGTCCTTCCTCTCAAAAGTACTAGAAAAGTACTGTTATCTCAATTTATGAATCATTTGGATGACCACGAGATTCTGTTCCTGAATCAATTTGGATTTAAGAAACACCATTCAACTGAGACAATCCTCCTCTCATTAATGGGCTCTGTTTTACAAGGGTTTGATTCTGATGAATCTTATTTTCTTGTGTTAATCGATTTAACAGCTGCCTTTGACACGGTGGACCACAACCTGTTATGCCATCAGCTGAGCAGCATTGGAATTGAAGGTAGTGTTCTCAAATGGTTCTCTTCCTTCCTATCTAATAGGTCATTCCAAGTCAAATTGGGCAATCACACATCTGACAATTTTTCCATATTGATACAGGTGTCCCTCAAGGTTCAACCCTCTCAACAACACTATTCAATATTTATATGCTACCACTGGGCAAATTATTGATGGATTTAGGAATGTCTTCTTGTATGCTGATGACATACAATTTTACATACCATTCTCAAAATCACTTGAAAATACAGTACTGACACTATCGACATGTATGAAAGCAATACAGCAAAAACTATCTCATCTTAAACTAACATTAAACCTTAGAAAGACTGAAGTAATTTGGTTAAGTAGAAATCCTTCGATAGTTAACCCACTGGTTCTAGACTTGGGCACTTTTCAAATTACTCCCTCAAACCAAGTACAGATTTTAGGTATCCAGCTGGATGAAAAACTTACTATGATAAAGCACATCAATAAATTAATTACTCAGGTTGCACCAAGTTACATATTTTACATCGGCTGAAACCTTTATTAACCTTCGAAGACTTTTGTACAGTATTGCAAACATTTTTTTGAGTATTGACTATTGTAATTCTCTATTACTCAGTATTCCCGCAAATATCTTGAAACCATTACAATATTACAAAACGCCTCAGCTAGACTATTATTAGAAACCAAGAAATTTGATCACATTACACCATCACTGGTCTCACTGCACTGGCTGCCTATATAATCCCAAATCTATTACAAAGTATTAACATTAATATCACAATCAATAGGTGTGTAGCTGTATTTTTTTATTTTTATATTACTTTGTCTTATCATCCATCACTATAAGATAAAGTGACACTTATAAAGTTAGCATTGCTTTTAATTCCGAAAAGCAATACTGTTCGGAGTTTTTTTAATCACATTCCAATTATTTTATTTTTAAAAACTATGTACTGGACCGATATGGCACCTGTGTAAATTAATGTTTCAGCATTCTTATTTTTATGTGCCTATTGTAAACCGTTGTGACGGAAGCTACTCAATGACTGTATAAAAAAGACTTAAATAAATATTCAAAATTATTTATGCTAGTAATACTGGTATGATCGGAGTGACGTTACAACTGTACACACCTCAGAGAACACTAAGATCTCAAAATAAAGGCCTACTGACTGTTCCTACCATAAGAAGTACATATCTGACTCAAGTAAGAGATCGTATGTTTTCCATAGCAGTTCCAAAGCTTTGGAACTCCCTACTTGTTACCAGATAGAGATTTAAATGTGAGTTAAAAACTTGGCTATTCAGAAATGCATATAACCTAACCTAAAAATACAAGAATGAAATAAACCGTTGTGATCATTTTATGGAACGACAGTATATAAAATGTCTAAATAAATAAATGAGTCTTATATGCTACCAGAAATCCCAACAGATCTGTGTATATTAGTGGCAGTATTATCAATCAGTATCCCAGTGCTAGATTGTTTAAGAGATTCTGTTGCTGCACTTTTCTCTTAAATCCCTGTATCAGTTTGATTTGTATAGAGGTGATCTTTCTTTTCTTCTCTCCTCTGGTATTACCAGTGTCATGTTTAGGCTTCATGTGCTAGAAAAGTTGTGACTCTGCCAATCAGACAAGCATATATAGACTTCCATTGCGCAAGCCTCTCGTGTGTGGCTGCATAAAGATAAGAATGCAACTTTTAAGTGTGAAGTGATTTCCTGAGATCTTCACAACATATCAAGGAAACGCTTGCTGACATATTGCTCTGAGCACTGACTGTGAGATTGCAATTGCCAGGTAGGATCAGGCCTTACCAGAATTTGAGTGAGAGAACTCAATGACCAGAAGGTGGTGCTGGTAGCTCAGTAGGAGTAGTATTTCCTACTTAAGCTTATACTGAATCAATATGTCAACTGGTTGCCAGGGAGCACTGTGCTACTGAACAGGCTGTCTTTGGGAAGGATCACTAAACCAGAATCCCTACTCTGTACTTTAAAGATGCCAAACAAACAAAATTCTTCTTTAAAGGAGAGCTCCTTCAATTCTTCTTCAGGATTTAAAGAGAAAAGCAATGATTGTAACAATGTACTTAAAAAAAATATAACAAACCATTGTTTGAACAGAGGGTTACTGGTACTATGCAAAAAAGGACTAAGATATAAAAGTTATTTAATTAAACAGTTGTAAAAATTAAATATTCCGTATTAATAATTAAAATTTTTATGACATATCCTAATGATACTAGATGCATTACATCCCAATTTTTCTAAGTGCTTGTAGTTAGAGTTAATCATACAGAAATATTTCTTGAACTGTTTTTTAAATTTAAAGATTCAGAATTACAAATTATTTATAGTTTCATGTATTCCTATTATAATTTTCTATTTCAAATACTAACATATATTTAAGAGTTGATAACCCAAAACACAGAATTCTTAAATTATCATTTGGTCTGGTTTCAAAGTGGAAGTTTCTCAAATGATCTTGATAAATATTACATTTTTGTTTAACGCAAAAAAAAGATGCCAGACCCATTGTCATGGCTAAAATACAACAAATTGTACTGTCTGGCTTACAGGACTCCCCCGCTTATGTAAACCGGGGTGATATGCATACTATACAGGAACCCCGGTATATAAATTCTTTAAATAAATAAATAGGCATATTAAAAAAAAAAAACCCCAAAAAAACAACTTTGTCTAATGATATATCTCTTATTTGAAATGAAAACTAATTATTTTAATTAAACCATTAGTTTATTTTATTAAAAATAGTTTATATACCATTTTTTATACTTAATGTAATCAAAATGGTTTACAATGTAACCTACATAAAATCACAAATAAATAATGCAAAGTAAGGACTTTAAAGAAAGTAAAAAACAGTATATTTCATAATAAAGATGAACAGATTGAAAGCTATTAGAGCACAGATGCAATGAGAGCAGTAAAGCTCAACATAGTTCAAGAAGGCAATATAAGAGCGGCAAGATTAAATGGCCTCATTTATGTTAAAAGCGCATTTAAAGAGAGAAGTTTTTAAACTCTTTTTAAATTCTGTCCTGCTATCAAGGTGCCTAATATTATCTGGGATAGAATTCCAGAGCTGAGGGCCAGCTACTGAAAACGCACGTCATCTCATTATGTCTAGTTGGGCAATTTTGATTGTAGGAACTTGCAGAAAGTTATTTTGGGATGAACGTAAGTTTCTTGAGGGTCTATAGATGCGTAGTTGAGAGCTGAGCCAAGTTGAAGTGTTGTCAAGAATGTGGAAAGAATTTTGAACTGATCCTGAATTCAATAGGTAACCAATGTAGGGGAAATACTTGCAGTACCTGAATGTAATCTGCTTTGAAGTGCTGAAAAAAGTGAGAAAAGCAGAATATAAATAAAATAAAATAGAGAGCATAATACAGGTGAAATATGGTTTCTATATGACTTGCTGGTGAGGATGTGTGCTACTGAGTTCTGGATTAATTGTAGTGGCCGAACAGCATTTTGGTGGAGACCAAAAAACAGGGCATTGATCAGCGCTTCTCAACCGGTGTGTCGCCAAGCACCAGCAGGTGTGTCGCATGCCCCTGGTCTCTCCTGCTGCTCTTCCTTCCCTGCTGCTGTTGTCGCCGGGCTAACAGCACGTTCAAGCCCAATGGGAATGGTAGCATTGTTAGCGGAAGCTGTGGCACCCGCGGCTGGCCTTTTCTTCTTCCCATGCCTGCCCCAGAACAGGAAGTGATATGCAGTGCAGCGCCGCGGGAAAGAGAAAGAGCTGTGTAATGTGGAAAAGTAGCAGTGGCGGCAGCAGTATCAGCCCCCGAGCAGTAGCATGGCCCGGAGCAATCGAAGCAGCCGGCAATCGGCAAAGGAGACAGCAGTATAAGCCTCCTGCGGCCGATGGGATTTTATTTTATTTATTTTTATTTAGCGTTTTTTATATACCGAGGTATAGCAGAGTTGCCTTCACTCCGGTTTACATTATAACAACCTGTTACATTGAAATTTTGAAAAATTACATTAAACAGACTGAGAACTGACATATAAAATTAGTCCAAACAAAACAAGATATACCAAAAGTTAGGTATACTGAAAAAACAGGGTTCATAGATAATAGGAGATATCTGTAGTTAGGAAGCAGGATAAATTGTCCAATCAGAAGACTGATAGTTATGAGATCAATAGTCCAAGCTGTCAGTATGAGATTGGCTTAGTAGCCAGGATTTTAGGTCTTTTTTAAAAGATTTAGGGTTTTCTTGACCAGCGAGGTACTGAGGTAGTGAGTTCCATAACTTTGGGCCGATGATGGAAATGGCTCTATTTCTGGTGGAAGAGAGTTTGGCGTGAGGAAGAGATGGAATCACAAGTTGTAGTTTACTAGTTGTTCTTGTAGTGCGTAGGGATGATTCTTTCTTGGCCTGCAGGGGCTGGAGGAGGCTGCTGCAGCTACCATTTGTGCTCGGGGTGGGGGGGGGGGGGGGAGGAAGTGAGTGAGAGAGAGAAGACAGCCAGCCTGTGAGAGAATGTGTGTGTGATTGAGAGCATGTGTGTAAGTGATGAGAGAGAGCATGTGTGTGTGATTGAGAGAAACTGTTCAGAGAGGTGATGTGTATAAATGTGAGAGACAATAAAGTGATTGGTCAGGGAGATGACTGGAGTGAGTGTGAGAAAAAGCATGGAAGTGAGAAATCTGGGTATGTGAGAAAGGAGGGGAGTAAGAAGCCTGGTGTTGTGGGGGTGTGTGTGAAAGAAAGCATGGGACTGAGAAGCCTGTGTGTGAAAGAAAACATGGGACTGCGAAGCCTGTATATGTGAGAGAGAGCATGGGAGTGGGAAGCCTGTGTGTGTGTGTGTGTGTGCATGCATGAGAGAGAGACTGGTTGGTAAGGTGACGGTGTGTGTGAGAGAGAGACTGGGATGTGTGTATGTGAAAGAAAGTGATTAAGGGAATGAGAAGCCTGTGCATGTGGAGAGAGCGAGCATGGGAATGAGAGAGAGACTGGTGCGTGTGTGTGTAAGAGAGAGAAAATGATTATGGGAATGAGAAGCCTGTGCATGTGGAGAGAGTGAGCATGGGAGTGAGAAACCTGGGTGTGTGGGTGTGTGTGAGACACAATATGGGAGTGAGAAGCCCATATATGTAAGATAGAACATGGGAGTGGGAAGCCTGTGTGTGTGTATGGCATGAGAGAAACTGTTCAGGAAGGTGACTGGTGTGTGTGTCAAAGACTGGTTGGGAGATGATTGGTATGTGAGAGACAGAAACTGGTCATGGGGGTGTGACTGGTATGGTGTGTGTGTGTGTGAGACAGAGAGACTGGTCATGGGCCTTAAGGAAGAGGACCATCAGTATAGAGCTTAGCCACTACTGCTGCTTCTGGTGTGTGCTACGGCCTGCATGGAAGAGGACAGGAGTAGGAGAGCTGCTGGAGGGGGTAAGTAAAGGTGGCTTTTTAAGTTTATCTTTCTTGATTGACTGCCATTTTAATTATTTAATATTAATGTGATGTCTGCTTTTTTGAAATATTTTATTGGTGTTTGGAGAATTTTTAATAGTTTTTCATCGTTTTTAATTGTTGGATGTTATTCTGTTCATAGCTGTTTTGAAACATTTATTCTGCTTATTAGTATAGTTTTACTATTATTTCTGTGTGGGGGATCTATAGCTGCTTGCTAGTTCTGTTTTCCTAACAGGAGGTGTATTGGTGTTGAGGGCCTGATTTAATATTTGTAGTGTTACCTTTTCATAGATAGGGTTGTTACTGGTTGAGTGCATTCCATAATACAGGTGTAACTGTGTGTGGATTAGTTTATGTACATAACTGCAGATCCTGGGAGTATGTTAGGTCGGTTCTGTGTGTGTTACTGAGGTGAGATATTTTACTAGCATGTAAGTATTTGTATCAGACTTATTTGTTGTGTTTTCTCAAGAGGACATGCATTGAGCCTGATAGTAGAAGGAGTTTGAGTTGCTGTTACTGAGATGACACCAGAAACAGAATATCTTTTTTTGTAGGGTGAGTTGTAATGGGGAATGTTGTAATTCTGCTTTACATCCATTATTTGGGGGGGGTTCCCGTGGATGCAAACTGTACTTTTACATCTAGCCCCGTGACGATCATGGGTTCAGTGTGTCATGCATGTGAGAACCATCTGTCAGGTGTGTCCCGACAGAAAAAAGGTTGAGAACCACTGGTCTAGATTACTGAAAATTAAAGATTACAGGACTGTTCTGAAGTCTTGATGAAAAAGTAGGGGTTTGAGACGTTTCAGCATGTGTAGCTTAAAGAAAAAGTTTTTTACTGTTAGGGATATGTGGTGTGACGTGGAAAGACGAGTTGATAATGATTCCAAGATTGCGGGCTTTAGATGTGATCGGTAAAAGAATGCCATTAAGATTAAGATGAGCAGGAGGGCTACAGTCGGACATTGGAATGGAGGATGTGTACAATTTCTGTTTTTGAGGTGTTAAGTTTCAGACAATTGTGGGAGAGCCAGGATTTTATGGTGTTGATGTATAAGGAAACTAAAGATAGAGAAGTAGACCATGATTTTGAGTATGGAATGAAAAACTGGATGTTGTCTGCATATATTTTGAATTGGATATTAAGACTCTCTAAAAGATAGCATAATGGTAAGAGACAGAGGTTTAACAGAGTGGGTGAAAGTGAAGAACCTTGGGGGCTCCTGAGGGGATGGAGTATTGTGAAGATGCACACGCCCCTATGTGGATTTGATATTGATGATAAGTGAGAAAAGAATTAAACCAGCTGTAAACCGTGTCCGAGATACTAATTGAATGCAATGTAGACAGTAGTATAAATGTTGTGCCAGAGGTGGACCCTTGGGCAGAGGTGGGGTTGACGCTACCCGTAGGAAGGATCCTATAGGTCCCCACCGTCGGCAGGCAGAGTGGGCTGATGGTCGGAGGCTGGCTGGCTCTTCACCAATACCAGCCCTCATTCTCCACGGGTTGAGCCTTTGGGTACCGGGGCTGGCTTGGGCTTAGGCGGGCCTCCGTATGTCGTCGTCGATGGAAGGATAGAGAGGTCAACCCAGAGGCAGCAACAGCAAAGCTGGGAAATCTGTACTGGACGAGGCGGAGTCCCGGAGACCCGGGCGCCAATAGAACCAAAGTCAGATGGGGCGCCCGAGCAAGAACAGGCTGAAGCCTGAATAGGCCAAGTCCAGGATGTAGACTGAAGAGGCATCATAGAGCAGGCTGGGGTCAGGGCCAGAGGCAATCAAGGAATGGGTGGCAAGACTGAAGTCTGAGCGAGGAGAAGATCAATAGCATGGTCAGGCAAAGCAGAGGTCTGGGCTTGGAGAAGATCAGTAGCATGGTCAGGCAAAGCTGAGGTCTGGGCTTGGAGAAGATCAGTAACGTAGTCAGGCAAAGCAGAGGTCTGGGCTTGGAGAAGATCAGTAACGTAGTCAGGTAAAGCAGAGGTCTGGGCTTGGAGAAGATCAGTAGCGGAGTCAGGCAGAGCAGAGGTCTTGGCTTGGAGAAGATCCATAGCGTGGTCAGGCAAAGCTGAGGTCATGTTCGAGAAGTCAATCCAAAGAAGGGCAAAATCAGGAATGCAGAAACAAAGAAAAACAGGAACTGGAACTTGCAGGGATCAGGAAAGCAGGAGAATCGCCAGGAGGCAACAAAGTACACAACCAGCATGGAGACCTATTGCAAAGGCGACTATCAGGAGCCGAGCCCGGCCTTAAGTACCGGAGCTTCGGCGACATCATCATCCAGGGCCGCAGCCAAGTTCCCGCCGCGGGCCCTTTATAAGCAGTAGTGATGTGAGCGCCTAGGGAGGAGCGCGGCGCTGAATGGTGGCGTCTCTCCACGGGCCACGCGGAGAGGCCCGTCGCAGAGCACAGAGGCCTATAGCAGTAGCTGGAGCACCAGGAGTGGCCCAAGGACTGAGCCGGCGGCCCACCACTGCCAGAGTCGGAACTAGACGCTGGATTTCCCTCTTATTAACTTTTGACTTATTTTCACGATTTTCTCTCTCACTCCTATCCCCCCTCAACCTCCCTTAATTCACTATCCTGTAACTATCTTGTAAATACTCTCCTGTAAATATCCTGTAATTACCCCCCTGCCCCGTAAACAGTGATTCTCTAACCTTTAACTTCCCTCAGCCCCTTCTATCATCATAATTCTTCTTAATTCCCTCCTCTCCAATTAATTAGTAATTTGTAACTACTTTATGCAACAATAATGTTCTTTGTCCTTATGCAACTTTTAATGATCCCTGAATTTGCTATGCTTTCCCTTAGCCCACATTAACTATTCTTGTTTTAATTGTTTAATACTGTTTTAAAACCGTTCTTTGTAAAGCTATGTTAGCTGCATTACCAGTTCTGTGGAAACCGATGTGATGTTCCGAACGAATGTCGATATATAAAAAATGTTAAATTAATTTGGCAAAGGAAGGTGAGAGGGCCAGGCTGCGGGCCTGCCGCGGCCGGCACACGCAACAATAAAATGATCAAGGATGTCAAATGCTGCCGAGATGTCTAAGAGCACTAGTATATAGTCAATGTTGGAATCAAATCCTCTTAATGAAGTATCAAAGGAAGATATCAGCAAGGTTTCCGTGCTGTGACTTTTTCGGAAGCCGTGCTGATTTGGGCGTAGAAGCTCATTGTCATAGATTTATTTATTTATTTGTTTATTTGATGGGTTTTATATACTGTCATTCGGTAGAGCCATCATAACGGTTTACAAAGTGTACATTTTTCTTAGCAGTTTTGCAACAGTATAACAATGTGAACATTTACAGAAATAAACATATCAAGTCCAGAAAGCATTATTAGGTTGGATGAGGAGGGTATGCATGTTCAGGTTGGAGAGAATGTAATAAGAGGTTTATAGCTGAGAGTTCATTTGAGAGTTGGGATGATCAGACGTATGAAGGTCAGTGTAGAATTTGCGAAACATTAGTGATTTTAGGTCTTTTTTTAATGTTTTTAGGTTGTGCTGGGTTCTCAGGACTTTAGGTAGGGTGTTCCAAAGTTTGGGGGAGGCGATGGAAAAGGCTCTTTCTCTTGTTGTTGCCAGATGCGCATCTTTGATGGGGGGGGGATGTTTAGGTAACCTGAGTTATTAGAGCGTAGGTTTCTTGGAGGATTTTGAGGAATTATGTTTAGGGTGTTTAGACCTTGATGATCATTGCTTAGAATTTTGTGAATGATGGTCATTGATTTGTAAGCAATACGTACTGTAATAGGGAGCCAGTGAAGTGAGGTCAATATGGGCGTTATGTGATCACTTCTTTTTGTTCCTGTTAGGACTCTGGCAGCTGAGTTCTGCAGTATTTGGTGTGGTTGAGGGTTGAAAAAGGTATTCCAATTAGTAAGGAGTTGCAATAGTCGAAGGTGGAGAAAATAAGTAGTTGTAGGACAGTTCTGAAATCGTAAGGGTTGAGAAATGGTTTCAGATGTCTCAGGGTTAGGAGTCTGTGGTATCCTTCTTTAGTTTTATTTGCTATGTGGTTCTTGAAAGAAAGATCTTTATCAATGAAAATTCCGAGGTTCCTGGTGTGGGTGGTAGGGAGTATAGATATCATTTGTTTGTCTGGTATAATTGGTATAAAACAATGGATTCTGTTACTTTGGCCAAGGTGGAGTTGAAGCTATTGGGTGTAGATTGTTTAGGTTAGAAAAGTCTTTGTTTTTCTTTTTTTAGATAGGTAATACTGAAGTCAGTTTAAACTGGTCAGAATAGACACCAGTACAGAGTGATTGATTTATGAGGTTGATGAGAAAATCGTATATTGGTAGACTGAGTGATTTCGGATAGTGTCCGGGACAAGGATTGAAAGGGAAAAAGGAAAAGGACATTTTTGTTTTATGAAGAATGCATATGATTGTGTCCGAGTCAGTGGGTGAGAATGATGACCAAGAGCAGCCAGCTTTATGAAGGAAGTCTTTGGGATAAGGTAAATGTGTGAAGTCCAATGATATGTTGATAATTTTATCTTTAAAGTATGAAGCAATTTGGTTACAGAAATCGTTACTTAGTGCAGGGGGAGCAGGTGTTGGGAGAGAGGTTAACTGTTTTACCATATTAAATTGCACAGAAGTGTTACCATTGGCTGCTTTGATTTTTGAGGAGTAAAAGTTATTTTTTGCTAACGTGACTTATTTTCTATATTTTCTGAGACAAAGTAGTGTTTTTTTGAATTAGAGGAGTTGTGTTTTTTCCATACGCGTTCAAATTGTCATAGTTTGCTTTTTAACATTTTGAGTTCGGTTGTATATCAGGCGATGGAGGGTTTGGGTTTAATGTAAAAATGAGAAATTGGGGCTAAGGAATCTAGGACATTGGAAATGGTGTTATTCCAAAAGTCAACTGTTGAGTTAATGTCGTTTGATATGGAATCGGGTAAGTTTTCTGAGAGATTTGTTACAAAATCTTCTCGATTTTTTTTCCGTTTATAAAGTGAATGAAAGGTTGAAGGCTGAGTCGGATTTTTATTAGACCTTAAATGAGTGAATAGATAAATCAAACTGTGATCAGACCAGGGAATCTGAAATGTAACTAAAGTAGCATTAGGTAGTAGGTTTTATGAATGTAGGATTGCAAAAGATTTGGTCTAAAGTGTGACAATATTTATGGGTGGGAGTGGTAATATTATGAAGCCAACCTAGTCCTGATAGAGCGTCAAGAAAAGATGTTGTTGTAAAATGCGGATTTAAGCATCAAAATGAATATTGAAGTCTCCAGCAATGATAGTTTTGGTGAAGTCTACTGGGAGGGTGGTTATGGATTCAATAATAATAATAGTTGACAACACAAATAATAAAGTTTCTTACCAGTGGCTTCAGAAAACTGTTTAACCATAAAAAGTCATCCAGAGCTCTCTTTTGAATGTATGATAAAAGATCAGCCTTATATGGTTTGATGCTTGTGACTGATATCCCCTTCTCTGGTGATATTCTCTTGGAGAGATTAAGGAGCAGTACCTAGGCCCAGTTTTTGATGGGTCTCTGAGCACATCTGTGGAAGACAATAGTGGAAGATGGGGGAACGTAAATGGTAACCACAAATTTGTAAACTTGAGGACTCAATACTCAAGGTTACAAATTGTGGTAACCATTTATGGTCCCGTCCGTCCCCCCCCATCTTCTAGCACATCTTCATTTTTTTGTCTATTTGGACCATCTCTGACACCCTCACAATGTCTCAAGGAAGAGTCATTCCTTCATCAATGAGCATTAGAGCTTGTTCTTCCTAGAGAGTGTAGCATATGGTTCTATTCCTGCTAGCCTTCTCATCTCCAAGAATTCAAAGGGATTGAGTTATATCCTGAATTTACAATGGTTGTTCAGAGCTTTATTCTGGGAAAAATTCAATATGAACATCCCTCACTCCACCTGTACATGTTTTCAAAGCAGGGATGTGGATGACTGCTCTGAAGCCAATGGTTGCCTGAACGTTTGCCTGAACGTTTTCACCAATTGGTTGACTGAGTGGCAGCATGCTTAGGCCACCTATGATTGTGTATCTTCTCATACTTAGATGAATAACTAGTGACGGGATCTGAAGAAGTCTTTCAGTCCTCAGTACTTAAAATATATTGCTTCAGGACATGGATAGATTCAGTAAAGGAAGGTATGGTCTTTCCTTCAGATCCAGTCAAGGTTACTTGTTTTGAGCCATGTGGCAACAGCCACAGGCATGTAGTTCCTTTATGCTCTCCGTTGGAGCCTCAGTTTGGGTACTTGCCAGGTACTTGTAACCTGGATTGTCTACTGACCCAGTATGACAACTTCTTATGTTCACACTGAATTTGGTTATATTACAACTTTAACTCTTTATGTTGGTTCCTTATTGATAATGATGTCTCTTCATTAGTGGCTAAACTTGTTGGTCCTGGGAATGCTCCCCTCTTCAGATTTCTCCCTTATCTGGTGTCACTGGTTCCTTATGTTCAGGGACTAGTCTATTACAGAATGTGTTTTTTCCAGATAAACCTCTTGGAGCTGCAAGCCATTACTGTTTGCACTAGCTGTATTTTCCCATCTCATGCAAGGAATGAGATTATTGATTCAAACTGATAGACAAATGGAAGCAAGTAAGGAGGCACAGGATCTGTGATCCTCTACTGAGAATCTTGGCAGATTAGGTATGGGCTCTCTGTCATGAGGCCTCCCTTTAGGGAACAGACCCTCCCAGAGCCTCTGACTCATTAATGGATCACCTTCACAAGATCTTCCAACCTACCAAATGGGCTGAGCTTTGTGGCCCTCATCCTCAATTTTTTGCATTGAAAAGCAACAAGAAGATTGAATGATTGCTTCCATCTTATGGAGTGAATAAAGATCTGCTCCGGCCCCTTCTTAGCTAATATTGGAGGCACACCTACCATCTGCATTTCCACAACTCTGTTTAGTGCAAGAAGAATTCAGAAAATACTTTAGGAGTGGGCTACACTTTTCCTCCATGTCACAGCATGACCCATTTAGGGAGCATTTTTCTCATATCTCGTCTGGTTGTTGATCCTCCTTCCAACTTCTCCAGGAGTCGAACACTCATTCCTAGTGCAGGGGAAAGATCATCCATAGCTCATGAACCTTCCCTCATGCAACCTAATGGCAAGGATATTCAGTGCTCGGTATTTTTCTCTTTTCACTTTCCAAAGAGGTCCAGAGCATCTTCTGTTTATCAAGAAAGCCATACCCAAAAAAGAGTATGGGTTTAGATGGCAGAATTTTTCATCCTGTAGCTGGGCGAGCACTCTGGTTACCTTCACCTGTTCTCCCAAGAATGTGCATCAGTACTTACTATTTTCCCTCTCGCCATTGAGTCTCCCTACTTCAATGAGAGTGTAGTTTAATGCCATCACTGCTTGCTTCTTCCAATTAAAGAAAATTTTGTTCCATGAAACCTCTACGTAATTCTGCAACAACTTGTGAAGCCATCTTTTAAAACATTGGAATTGCCTTCTCTCAAATTTCTAACATTCAGGCCCATACAGTACAGTGTGCTCCAACGGAGCGCACTGTTAACCTGCCATTGGACGTGCGTTTTCCCTTACCCCTTATTCAGTAAGGGGCGGAAAACGCGTGTCCAACCCACCGAACCTAATACCGCCCTCAACATGCAAATGCATGTTGACGGCCCTATTAGTTATTCGCGCGTGATTCAGAAAGTAAAATATGCAGCCAAGCCACACATTTACTTTCAGAAATTAGCGCCTACCCAAAGGTAGGCGCTAATTTCTTCCAGCACCGGGAAAATGCACAGAAAAGCAGTAAAAACTGCTTTTCTGTGCATCCTCCGACTTAATATCATGGCGAGATTAAGTCAGAGGTCCCAAAGAGTAAAAAAAAGTTTAAAAAAAAGAAAAAAAAATTGGAAGTCGGCCGGCGGCTGTCGGGTCGAAAACCAGACGCTCAATTTTGCCAGCTTCCGGTTTCCGAGGACCGTAGCTGTCAGCGGGCTCGAGAACCGACGCCGGCAAAATTGAGCGTTGGCTGTCAAACCTGCTGACAGCTGCCACTCCTGTTAAAAAGGAGGCGATAGGGACGCGCTGGTGTCCCTAGCGCCTCCTTTTGCCCGTTTCTACCACCGGGCCTCATTTAAATACTGTATCGCGCGCACAGGCGAGTGGCCTGTGTGCGCACCGGGACGCCCGCTCTCCCTCGGACTTTACTGGATCGGCCTGATTGAAAATATTATCATTATTTCAATCACATCAGCAAGAAGAGTCTGAGATTCAGTCTGTGGTTCATTACTCTCCTTATGTGCAATTCTTCTACAATTGAGTGGTGCTTTGCACCCACTCCAAGTTTCTACTAAAGATGGTCTCAGCTTTCTATATTAATCAAACCAATGTGTTACTCCCTTCTTTCTGAGGCCACACACACATGAAGGTGAAAAGGCCTTTTGTTCCTTAGACTGTTAAAGTGTTGGCTTATTACAGAGAAGAACTCAGCCACATACAGGTCGATACAGTAACATTGAGTTAAAGATTCCCCGTCTGTAACGTGCTGGGAGCGCACAATACAGACGAGTAAGGCCATTCAGCGATACAGTCTCCAGTTTCACGCGTCCTTAGCGCTTCCTAAACCCTTTCCTAAACCCTTTCCGCACCCAGCATGTAAATGAACGAAAAAGCTGTATAATGAAGGAATTAGCTATTCCCCTGCGATACTGTAACGGGCACTGATATTATCTCCTCCATAACCCGCTGTTCTGCTGCGGCCTTAACCTGCTAGTTTACCGCCTCCCCCTAGTAGGAGTTAGTGTAGTGTAGTGTAGTGTAAAAACATTGCTTACCCGCCCTGGTCCCGTCCGGTCCCCTCCTCCCGAAGCAAAAAAAAAAACAAACGAAAAAGTAGCAAGGCTCGGGCCTGCTACGGTAAGTGTAAAAAGTGTAAAAAACAAAAAACCTGGGTGCGCTGGTACCTGTCATTTCAAATGACATTTGAAATGACAGGCACCAGGAAGTGTAAAAAAGTGTAAAAAACAAAAAACCTGTGTGTTATATAAAAAAAATGTTAAATACCTGTCGGAGGGCCGTGGGTCCAGGCGGCCGGCGGGCAGCAATCAGCGGCATCCGGTAGTCCCTTCTCCCGATTTCGCACGGGCGGGTCGGCAGCGGGGGGGGGGGCGGGCAGCCATCAGCGGCATCCGGTAGTCCCTTCTCCCGATTTCGCACGGGTGGGTCGGCAGCAGGGGGGGGGGGGGCGGCAGCAGGATCCGGGAGCGGCGGGTAGGCAGCAGCGGGGGTCTGGGGGCAGCGGCAGCAGGATCCAGCGTGTTCGATCGGGCAGGCAGGTAGGTGGCAAAATAAAGATGGCCGCCTGCATGGGAAAAGCGTGCAATTGGCCGCTGAAGACGTGACGTCACGACATTTGGCGTCACGGGGTGTGACGTCATGTCTTCAGCGGCCAATTGCACGCTTTTCCCGTGCAGGCGGCCATCTTTATTTTGCCACCTACCTGCCTGCCCGATCGAACACGCTGGATCCTGCCGCCGCTCCCGGATCCTGCTGCCGACCCGCCCGTGCGAAATCGGGAGAAGGGACTACCGGATGCCGCTGATGGCTGCCGGCCCCCCCCCCCCCGCTGCCGACCCGCCCGTGCGAAATCGGGAGAAGGGACTACCGGATGCCGCTGATGGCGCCCCCCCCCCGCTGCCGACTCGCCCGTGCGAAATCGGGAGAAGGGACTACCGGATGCCGCTGATGGCTGCCCGCCGCCCACCGGCCGCCTGGACCCACAGCCCTCCGACAGGTATTTAACATTTTTTTTATATAACACACAGGTTTTTTGTTTTTTACACTTTTTTACACTTCCTGGTGCCTGTCATTTCAAATGTCATTTGAAATGACAGGTACCAGCGCACCCAGGTTACTGTATAGGCGCTGTTTCAGCTGTTACAGGCATAACCCTTCCCTAACGCTTCACAGCCGCGGCATGCATTTGCATGCGATTAGAGGAGAGTATCGGGGAGTTAGTGAAGAGAACTGTGGGTGCGGGGAGGAAGGGTGTGCCTGACACTGCCGCACTGTTTTTACCGCGGCCTTACTGTATCGAGCCGATAGTCAGGTATACATCTATTCATCTCTTATGATCCTAACTGACTGAGCATAGCAGTTGCCAAATGAACATTACCAATTAACTGGCAGACTGTATTGCACATTGTTATGCTCTAGCAGGCTTCCACATTGAACTCTTATCAAGGCTCATGAAGTGAGAGCCATGATTGCATCAGTGACTTATCTGAGAGCAGTGCCTATTGACGATATATGCATAACTGCAACTTGATTGTCAGTGCACACCTTCATGCACCATAACTATTTGGACAGTTATCAGAAAGTTACCAGAAAGTTGGGCAAGCAGTTTTGCCTAGCCACTCAGTAGTCTACTCTCCACAATGGGGTCCGAGTTGCATATTCAGTAAGTGCTAATTGCAACCCTCAGCTTAGGACTCCAAACATCACAGCTAATTCAGCCCTGCCTGTTGATGGAGACTGCTTACTGTAAACAGTGTTCTTCATGCTAATAAACCTTCCTACTTCTTTGGAGATTCAACTACATAGCTAGATTTAGCTCTAAAATCAATTGAGGGGCTCATGAGGTAATGCCCATGCAGGAATTCCCGCACATACTCAATAGAGCAAAAGCTCTATGAGCTAATCCCTGCAGCTAGAGGATAGTTTCTGTGTAATGATCTGTAGCAGTTTAGCTTTTTCTCTTTTCCCAATAGGATGTGTATTGGTGTTCTAGGGTTATGTGTAAGATTTGCACTGCTGTCATTTCAGAGGCTGTGTGACCAGTTGCAGGGAATGGGATCCCCATCCCACCCCGAAGAAGGGTCCCCCTCTTTTTATTTATTTATTTATTTATTTTACAGAAAAAAAGCATTGACTGGAAGCATAGAATTGACTGGTAGAACTGATTATTGGTTGATTTTGTGAATTATCTGGAAAACAACATATTAAAACTAATGAATTATTTATTTATTTTATTTATTTAATGATTTTTATATCCCGACATTCATTGGGAATATCACATCGGTTTACATTAAACATGAACTTAGCTTAAAGCGCTTTACAGGGAACTGAATAATTACTACAAAATAGAAACTGGATAGTTAGATAACTATTTACAGTGAACATATTTTACAGACTATATTTCATATTTTACAGGTTATATAAAGGGAAAGCGGTCATTCGGACTTTGCAGGCTATGTTCGAAAGGGGGAAAGGGTGGACAGAATAGATGGGAATGGTGGGGTTTAGGGATATGCCTGTTTGAACAGCCAGGTCTTTAGTTTCTGTTTAAATTTCTTTGGGCAGAGTTCCCGGCGTAGATCAACTGGCATAGTGTTCCATAGGGCAGGTCCGGTTATAGAAAGCGCACGAGCTTTTGTAGTTCCAAGGTTAGTGAGCTTGGGGGCCGGAATATCTAGAATAGCCAGGTATTGATTTCTGGTCAGTCGTGAAGTGGTGTGGAATAGTAAGGAGTCATTGAACCATTTCATGCTGGGGTTATGTAGTGCTTTGTGGATGAAAGAAAGGGTCTTGTATAAGATACGAGATGCGATAGGGAGCCAGTATAATTCCTTGAGGACAGGGGATATATGTTCATTTCTCCGGGTGTTAGTGAGGATACGGGCCGCAGCATTTTGAAGAATTTGGCATGGATGAGTAGTGTTTTTGAGTAGACCTAGGAGGAGGGCATTACAGTAGTCAATTTTTGAAAAGATAATGGCTTGTAGAACGGTACGAAAGTCTGTGAGGTGAAGAAGGGGTTTTAGGTTGGTTTTTTTTGGGTTTTTTTTAGAGTGTGTAGTTTGAAAAAGCACTCTTTTAGAGTAGTGTTAATGAATTTTTTTAGATTAATTTGGTTGTCAAGAGTGACACCTAGGTCTCTTACATGCTGAGAGAATGAGATTGGGGGGGGGGGGGGGGGCGCGTTGTTGTGCTTCGACTCCTGAGGGAAGAGGAGTTAGCAATCTTGTTATGCTTCGACTCCTGAGGAAGGGAGGAGTTAGCAAACTGTATGATCTACTCAAGAAGGGAGGAGTTAGCAATCTGTAATGAATCTGCTCCTGTAGAAGGAGGAGTAGCAATCTGATATGCTCAGCTCCTGTAGAGGGAGTAGTAAACAATCTGTTAGGGTTTAGACTGCGGAGTAGCAATATGTTATGAGTCTGTTGCTGAAGACTCCTGATGGAGAAGGAGTAGCAATCTGTTACCAGCGGAATGCTTGGAGAGGACACTCAGCTGTAGAGGAATGTAGATAGGTGGATCCTTGGGCCGATGGCAGATGACTGCGCCCCCAGGAGGATATCCTGAGAGGGACCACCGGCTAGGCTTGAGTGCGGAGACAGACACAGATAATTCTTTTATTAGATAGGATAGTAGAACCACCAGAGGTGGCAGTAGTGAGCTGATATGCCCGGCAGGGCTGAAATCCTTCAGAACTGGAACAGCGATCCCAGGGTTGCTGAGCTGTAGAGAAACTATAGATAGAGAGTAGACAGGGTATGCTGTGTTCATAGCCAGAACTGGATGACAAAACTCACATAAGGTCTTTAGGAAGCTCAGTAGCTGGAAAGGGTTAGGCCCTCGAGGAGCGAGTACCTGGTTCCAGGGAAAGCTCTGAGAGACCAATGGTAACTCACAAATGTCTGTATCTGTGATAGTTTCCAGGCAGTAGAGAATCGAGTGTTCAGGAACATGAGCCCTCGAGGAGCAAGTACCGGTTCCTATCTGCAATCTGAAATAAAGAAAAGAGAGCGAGGCCCCCGAGGATCAGGTACCCCCTGGTAAGTCCGAGGAGGCAGAGTAGCTTGGGAGGAAAGCCGAAGCAATCCTCCTTTGCTAACTCGATTAGTTTAGCGAATACTGAGACCTTTTATATTGGAAGCGGATGACGTCATCTCAGGGGGACGCCCCCGAGGTTCGCGCCCTTGCTGGTACATCAATTGGAGCGCGCGTGCCCTACATCATCAGGAGCATGGTGGATCCGTAGCATCGAGCCGGTCCGGGGACGCCGGAGGGAGACTGCAAGAAGACGCCACCGCTGCTAACCGTCCATCAGAGTCGCCACAGAGGTGAAGAGGACGGAGTGAGGGTGTCGAACAGCGACGGACGCAACAGGCATATAGTGTAAGGGGAAAATATTAGTATGGTTTTGCGGTGAAATGAGCATAAGTTCTGTTTTTGCAGTATTGAGGGCAAGATGGATATTGGTTAGAAGATTGTTGATTGAGAGAAGGGTGGATTCCCAAGTATTGATGGCCTTGGGTAGTGTATCAGTCACTGGAATAAGAATTTGTACATCATCTGCATATACAAAGTGTAGAAGACCAAGTTCAGAGAGGAGGTGACAGAGAAGTAGTAGGTAAATGTTGAAAAGTGTAGATGACAGGGAGGAGCCTTGCGGAACATCTTGGTTAAGGGAGATTGCTTTAGATTCATTGTTTCTAATTTAGATTTTATATTGACTATTGCTAAGATAAGATTTAAACCAGTTGAGGGCAACTCCAGTTATTCCGATTTCGCTGAGGCGCTGTATGAGAATATTATGATTAATGGTATCGAAGGCCGAAGATATGTCTAGGAGGGCCAAAATGTACGATTGGCCTTTGTCAAGGCCTTTAATGAGGTAGTCTGCTCTGGACAGCAGGAGGGTTTCAGTACTGTGGTATTTACGGAAACCATATTGTGAAGGAGAGAGGAGTAGTTGTTTGTCAAGATAGTCATTTAGATGTCGGTTAACTGCTTTTTCAAGGATTTTATTTATGAAGGGTAGGTTGGAGATAGGGCAGTAGTTGGATGGGGCCGAAGGGTCAAGCTTAGGCTTTTTAATATAGGCTTGACTATTGCTTGTTTAAAGGGGTTTGGCACTGTGCCAAGAGTGATGGAGATGTTGGGCTATTATATTGGGGATGGAAAGGAGATATTTTGTAGGGATCGTGTCTGACGGGTGAGAGGATGGTCTAGTTTTCTTTAGTATAGATTCAATTTCTGATGCGGCAGTTGTTTCGAATGAATTTAGTTCTGTGGGGAGGTTTTTTGGGGGGATTCTGATGGGTGGAGAGGTTAAGGGAAAGCGTGTCATCAATTTGTTGATTTTGTCATGGAAGTATAGTGTGAGGTCTTCGCATTTTGTATTGGCTTCTTTGTCAGGTATATGGGGTAGGTGGTGACTTAGGGTTGCATTATATTGTAACTGGTGGATTTTGAGGGCATAGAAATCTCTTTAGTGTTATTTAAAATTTCACGGTAGTTATGGAGAGATGTTTTGTATTTGCGAGGAGTGTGGGGGTAGGATCTTTGCGCCAGCTCTTTTCTAGTTTTCTAAGATTGTGTTTCATATTTTTTAATTCCTGTGTGTAACAGGGTTTTATTTTTGTATTTTGCGAGGGGTTTATTTCTCTGGTTTGTAGTGGGCAGATTTTATTGCCACAACGTTGGTGAGGTGTGCCAGGATGAAAGTGCCGAGTCTGCGTCTGACAAATCTACATTGTCAAGGGTGTTAGAAAGGGTTGTGATGAGATCATCTCTTTTACAAGCTTTTCTAAAGTGTATGGTGCTTTTTGATTCGAATTCAACCAAAGTCCATTTAGAGGCTATTTTTTTACTTAATCTTCATAAATAACTATGGGACTGAGTGACTAAAGTCTGCTATGATTTAGTATGCATGCTGTAGCCTTCTAGCATGCACAGTATGTACCAGGCTAGCCACTAATGATTTAATGCAGGTGAAAATCTACACTAAATCAAGCAGGCATACTGAAAAGCAATTTATTTAAATAAAGTAGTAATGAGCTCTTGAATTCTTATTACCATAGTTTCTAAGCACCAATAAATAATACTGAGGCTAGATCCTAGTAAATGTAATACAACCTTGGGGATAACTGTTAAATGCAAGCTTGGGGGGGGGGAGGGGAGAGACAGTTTCCTCGAGGTCTCCTGCCAAATGGAAGGAACCTCTAAACCTCTGATCCAACAAGGCCTGTTTGGGGGCAGCTAACACCCCCCCTCCCCCCCAAGAACAAGGCTTCATTGTGGACCCAGGTGACCCCTCTTTGCATCCCTACTTCAACAGTAAGACCCAGGTGAACCTCCTCCCACCTTGGATGCAACAAGGCCCCTCTGGAGTTCCAGGCAAACATAAATCATCTTTTCCCATCACTCTGAAAAGGATATTTACCATTTCAGAGGTGCCCCAATCTTTGCTGGCAGAAGGAATGAAGAGCCTCTAGCTGGGCACCCTCCATTGCCACTGCATGCCAAATGATGCTGCCTAGTGGGCGTTCACAAAGTAGCAAGCGTGCCATTCAGTGACTGCCCTTCGATTTTCAAACTGATGTAAGCTTGAGTCGTTTGGGAGTAATTGGTTTTTAGTTTTTATTCACTGTGAAACCATCCCATTCCAACCGGCTGAAATAACATCAGACCATTCAGGCTCACGAAGGTCCTTAGGCATCTAGTCCCATGAAATCTCATGTGACCATACACATCACTTGCTATGCTCAATATGAAGATATTACATTTTAATAAATGTTCTATTTTGCAGTTTGATTCCCAAAAGCACACAGTGTATTGCCAAGTGGTAGCCTTTTTTAAACTTACGTTTTGCACTGGTGAATTACAGTGAGAACAAAGCAATGGATTAGGAATCTACACGGTATTGTAACATGATATTTCAGGGATCCTGCATATGATGTCCTTAAATTGTAAAAGAACAGAGTATGGTTACAAGAAAAGATGTAACTTAACTTGTAAAAAAAACACTACTTAATTAAAAAATTCTAAATCAACTTGAAATAATTTTAAACTTTTTAAAATAAGCCAGCTAGTGATATTTTATATAAACTTGAAAAAATATCAATTTAACAAATTTTCTATATTTTAAAATGACATATAATAAACCAAATATTTTTATAGCAATAAACTAAAGATAAATATTAAATTCTCAATGTATCATATTGAATTCTGAAGTATTCTGTCATGTTTGTGGTTTGAAATTATGATACATTGAGACTTTAACATTTGTTTGATCTAAAAATGTTTGATTTGTGTTTAATACATTTGTCATTTTAAAATACAAAAAATTAGTTATGTTTATATGGATATTTTTTTCAAGTTATATAAAATACCACTAGTTGGCTTATTTAAAAAAAATTAAATTCTTTAAGTTGATTTAGAATTTTTTAATTTAGTGACTAGTGCTTTGTGAGTTAAATTATATTATTATACACTATATACGTTTTAATTTTGACCATTTGAGGTATTGAGTTTACAATAAAAGGATGCACACCCAAGGCCAGATTTATTCCTGATCAGCATACCTGTGCTACTGCAGGGGCCAGGGTTAGAGTGGCAAATGCTAAATCTAACCTTAAATATGCACCTTTTATTATAACCATACTCTGTTTTCTAATTTCTTTCTCTGTCACAGGGAAAGGGGCACCTTCTACTCTGCATGGTGATCCTCTCTCTTAATCTCCCCTCTGCCTTAGCAGCAGCGTCATCAGGCCTGCCACTTAAAGATGCAAGGAAAGGCAGGGGGCAATTCTACAGTACTCTAATGCTGCTGGCCCACTCATGCACCTTTACGGGGTAGATCTGACCATACTGCTGCTAAGGTTGAGCAGCGCTTAAGACAGAGGGCCAGAAACGGGGGCAAACTGAACAAAATAGAAAACAAGAACAGAAACGGTCAGGACACCAAAGCGCCCAACCTAAGGCCAACGAGCAGGATTAAAACAATGCACAAACAGAGACCAGATAGGAGGCCACAAAATTAGAGCCAAACACGCAGGGCAAGGTAAGGCAAGAACTAGGACTGGAATACTAGTAACAAGAATCACAACACAGAGTGCAGAGACGTCCAGGCTAAGGCACAGTACTCATAGAGGAGCAAGCTTTTATGCTGAAGCAGTGCTAGGAAACATGGCTGCTTGGAGAGCTGAGCAGCAGGGAACATGACCCACTGAGGTCCCCTGCTGGCAGGAGGCAAGCACCACACACACACAGATCCTTAGAGTGAGGGAGAGAGCAAGTGTATGGGAATACTGTGAGAGGAGTCTGTGTCAGAGAAAGAGGTGAAGAACAAGAATATGGGAAGAAGCGAAAGGGGAGATTAAGGAAGAGAGGGACAAGCAAGCCGAGGGAGCAAGACTGGGGAGATAGGGGGCAGTGAAAGAGCAGATAGAGTGAAGAGCAGGGCAAGCAAGGGGAAGGATGGGGAGGAGTGCGTGGGAGAGGAGGAAGAGAAAGGGGACAGAGAAGAAGGATGGCAGGAAATGGAGGAGAGGACCCTGGGATTCAGAAGCAAGGAGAGGAAGAAATCCAAGGTGATAATGCAGGTGAAAGGAGAGGAAGAATAGGAAGAGGAGACAAAAAGGAAAAAGACATGAGAAGGACAGAAAAAGAAGGAAGAGATAGTAAAAGTATCTGCTGTGAAGGAAAGAGATAAAGAACAAAGAAATAGAATTGAAATAGTAAAAAAAAAAAAAAAAAAAAAGGATACCAGAGAGAACAAAAAAAAGGAAGAGAAAAAGGCAGAGAATGAGAAAAAACAGAAGCTGAGTCAGAAAAGCAAGCCAGAGACACCAAAGGTTAGAAACTATTATTTTATTGTGTGATAGAGAATATTAAGAAGAAATAAGTTCTTTGGGAGGGGTGTGGAGGAAGATAGAAAGTCTTTACTTTCCTCCACTGCCACTTCAGCCTCCTCAAGCAAGTGAATCACCAGCTACCTATGGAGGATGTGTCCCTTTCACAGCGATGCCACTAGACACAGGCCTATAACGCCTAGTGAGAAATCGGGGCCTGTGCACATTTTTTTTTTCACTTTTTTTTAAAGTGTAGAAGCAAGAGGATTGAGACATAAAATGAAAAGTATGCCTTGGACTTGATTACTCACCTTTCCAAATCTGAGCTCAAGCTGCATTACATTACAGGAACAGTTGGTATTTCTCTATCCCCAGAGGACTTACAATCTAAGGGTCTGATAACTAAGGATTTTATTTCCCCATTCTGTGCCTAGTAAACTGGGCCCTAAGTTTGTACTTGAGGTAATAGCAGGTGAGGTGATTTGCCAGAGGTCACCAGGAGCATCAGTGGGATTTGAACCCTGGCTTCTGCTAATCTCAGTTTGCTCCTTTATCTTTATTTAGAATTTATAAATCGCCTACATCCTAGGTGATATACAAAAGATATATAAAAAGTCAAAACATGCATAATAAAACATGACATACAAAACAGTAATAAAAACAAAACAAGCAAATAAAACAGAAAGCACTTAATATGCCAATAATAAAACCACATGTACATAAAACAGGTTAAAACAATAAAATACTATAGGCAAAACAACAAACTTAAAATCAAGGGTAAAACATTGTTAAAAAGTGACCAGGCCAGAATCATGAAAAAAATGCTAATAAAAAGCCTGTCTAAAAAGCCATGTTTTTAAAAGACTTTTAAACAACTTTAAGCCATCTGCTGCTCTAGCTACTATGCTACTCCTTCACAAGAGCCAGGAAATACCTAAAGTACCTGAATGTTACTTTGAAGTGCTGAAAAGCAGAATATACAAAATAATAAGAAATAGACAAGTTGACATTTTCAGCATCTTTGATAGTGCTGCTGCTTTAAGGAGGCAGAAGTATAATTCTTCCCTTGATGACAGTTATTACCTCAGGGATGTGTAAATAGGAGGATGGTGGGAACTTTGCCTGAAGTGGGGCATGCCAGCTCTCTGATTGAGGAATCATAAAATGGCTGTGCTGACCAGTCTTGGCTCTGCAGATACTCTGCAAGCTCAGGAGGGAAGGAGGGAACGTAGCAATCCTTATAAGCATGCCAGGTCTTAGCCACAAATCTCTTTCATTAGACCCTGGAGAAGAGTTATTTCCATTGCAGCAGACTCAGAAAGGGAGCTACTTCCTTTCAGGGCTATTGCAAGAGTATTTAGCACCCTAGGCAAACCTTCAATAATGCACCCCCTCCTTATTGGTGGCAGCTTCAGCACAGCACTCCCTTCTAGCAGTGTCAGTGGCTCCAGCACAGTGCTCCCTTTTTTTTTTTTTTTAGCAATATTAGATCTGGCACCATGCCATGATTTTGCCACCCCCGAAATTTTGGCGCCCTAGCCGACCGCCTAGTTTGCCTAATGGAAGCACCGGCCCTGCTTCCTTTATGGTAAACCCAGGCATGAGAGGAGCTGCTGTGGTATTCACAACTAGACAGAGCTGCCACTTTCAAGCCCCAGCCCAGGAGGAGTTCCTGTTGCCGCCTGGGAGAGAGATTGCAGCTGCTGCCTGCCAGGGGGAAAAGGAGAGGGAAATGGGTGAAGGGGAGAGAGGGATAGGGACCCCTCAAGACAATTACTGCCTGAGGCAAGGAATGAAATGGTGCCCCCCACCCCTCCCTCAAGGTGTGGCAGAGGTGAAATCACCTAGAGGGCTGGGGGCAATGCCCCCTTGGAATGGCCCTGTTTGGTAACTTGTAATGCTGGGGAAGCATGGCAAGGAGGGAGAGCAGAGGGCAGGGTTCCCAAAGAAGTGGCAGATGTGTTATCACTGACACACTTTCTAGGAAGTTGGCACCTTGCCACAGTCCTGGGAACCTTATCACTTGCCTCCTGGGGATGTGGGAGTCTGTCTGTGGTACACTCTCTTAGGTCTGGTGCAAGGGTATTAGATGCCATAGATGAACTTTAAAGCCTTTTGTCCCTCCTTCCCACACAATTAAAAATTAGACTTGGGGGAACCTAAAAAGGCCGCTCCTGAGCAGACATATTCTTAAGCAGCTCCCGAAGTTTTCCTCTTTTCATATAAAAATACTGCCTGAACTTCTTTCTTGATGGGGAAACGAAAGGAAGTCGTTAAAAGTACATAAGAACATAAGAAATTGCCATGCTGGGTCAGACCAAGGGTCCATCAAGCCCAGCATCCTGTTTCCAACAGAGGCCAAACCAGGCTACAAGAACCTGGCAACTACCCAAACACTAAGAAGATCCAATGCTACTGATGCAATTAATAGCAGAGGCCATTCCCTATGACTTCTCCTTCAAGAACTTATCCAAACCTTTTTTAAACCCAGCTACACTAACTGCACTAATCACATCCTCTGGCAACAAATCCCAGAGCTTAATTGTGTATTGAGTGAAAAATAAGTTTCTCTGATTAGTCTTAAATGTGCTACTTGCTAACTTCATGGAGTGCCCCCCTAGTCCTTTTATTATCTAAAAGTGTAAATAACCGATTCACATCTACTCATTCAAGACCTCTCATGATTTTAATGTCCTCTATCATATCCCCCCTCAGCCATCTCTTCTCCAAGCTGAACAGCCCTAACCTCTTCAGCCTTTCCTCATAGGGGAGCTGTTCTATCCCCTTTATCATTTTGGTTGCCCTTCTCTGTACCTTCTCCATCGCAACTATATCTTTTTTGAGATGCAGTGACCAGAACTGTACACAGTGCTCAAGGTGCGGTCTCACCATAGAGCGATACAGAGGCATTATGACATTTTCTGTTTTATTAACCATTCCCTTCCTAATATTTCCTAACATTCTGTTTGCTTTTTTGACTGCTGCAGCACACTGAGCCGACAATTTTAAAGTATTATCCACTATGATGCCTAGATCTTTTTCCTGGGTGGTAGCTCCTAATATGGAACCTAACATCATGTAACTACAGCAAGGGTTATTTTTCCCTATATGCAACACCTTGCACTTGTCCACATTAAATTTCAACTCCCATTTGGATGCCCAATCTTCCAATCTTGCAAAGTCCTCCTGTAATGTATCACAATCCACTTGTGATTTAACTACTCTGAATAATTTTGTATCATCCGCAAATTTGATAACCTCACTCGTATTCCTTTCCAGATCATTTATAAATATATTGAAAAGCACCGGTCCAAATACAGATCCTTGAGGCACTCCACGGTTTACCCTTTTCCACTGAGAAAATTGACCGTTTAATCCTTCTCTCTATTTCCTGTCTTTTAACCATTTTGTAATCCACGAAAGGACATTGTCTCCTATCCCATGACTTTTTAGTTTTCTTAGAAGCCTCTCATGAGGACTTTGTCAAATGCCTTCTGAAAATCCAAATACACTACATCTACCGGTGTTACGGTTGTGGACCCTTGGGCCAGTTGGGACAGAAGATTGTGCGCTGTGGAGGACCATGATAAGCGTCCCAACCAGGAGGTGGCTCGGAGGACTCAGGAAAGGCTTCGGCACTGGGACAAGGTGGAGTCCTATGCAACCAAGGACTCGGCAATGGCTGAGAGGACGGACGACGTTGGGCCCTGGTGGCTGAAGAGTCTTCACCCTGGAAGCTGGTACTCCCCCAGGAGGAGCCCGTAGGAGTCCAGCCGCTGGGACTTGGAGATTCACCCTGGAAGCCGGAGCCCCCCCAGGAGGTGCCCGTAGGGGCCCGGCCGCTGGGACTTAGGCGAATCTTCTGGGCCAGCGAGGACCAGGTACCAGAGGAGCAGCGAAGCCCAAGGATGGAGTCCAGGAAGGAAGCCGAGTCAGAGGAGAAACCAAGCCAGGGATGAGACAGAAGACGGAGTCGTGGACGGAGCCGGGTCGGAGCCACAGGTCAGAAGCAGATACCAGAGCCAAGGGACGAAGACGGAGAACGCGTCAGGAGTCAAGCCGGGTCGAGAACAGAGAGCAATCCAGGAGAACGCAGCAACTAGTGATCAGGGAACCTGAGGAACCTCGTTGCAAGGCACTGGAGTGATCTAGGTACAGGGTACTTATACCCTGAGGGCATCTGACGTCACCTACAGCAGGACTGAGGTTTTTCCCGTGCTGGCCCCTTTAAGTGGAGCTCCTCCCCGCACACACTCGTCGGGGGGCGGGGTCAGCCGCACCGGACAGTCGGCATCTCTCCCGAGGAGGGAGAGATGCGCTGGAGGGCCGCCCCCGAGGTAGGTGGAGGGACCGGGGCACGGCCCGGGACCGTAACAACCGGTTCACCTTTATCCAGTCCACGTGTTTATTAACTCCTTCAAAAAAAAAATGAAACAGATTTGTGAGGCAAGACTTCCCTTGGGTAAATCCATATTGACTGTGTTTCATTAAACCATGTCTTTCTATATATTGTAACAGAAACAGTAATAATGGCAGAAAAAGACCAAAATGGTCCATCCAGTCTGCCCAGCAAGCTTCCCAAGGTAGTAACTGCTGCTCCGTGCAAGTGATCTTTAGAATAGTTTCCACTATTTTTCCTGGCACTGAAGTCAGGCTCACTGGTCTTTAGTTTCCTGGATCGCCCCTGAAAACCTACCTTATAGATCTAAAATTTCATTTTTGAGTTCTTTTAGAACCCTAGGATGCATACTATCCGGTCCAGCTGATTTGCTACTCTTTAGTTTGTCAATCTGGTCTACTACATCTTCCAGGTTCACAGTGATTTGGTTCAGTTCATCTGACTCGTTTCCCTTGAAAACCATCTCCGGAACTGGTAAGCCATTGGAAATGCCAACTGCCCTTCAAGAAACAACGATACTGGAACACGCACTTAACTCCATGGTGGTTGAGGCCGGCTTGACTGGAACAGGGGATTCTAGTCTGTCGGCAGCAGAAGTTTCTCTTAGCCCCAACTGCCAATCCATTCCACGTTTGCCCAGTAGTGCTGCCATTTTCGCAGATGTTTCTTCTGAGGTTGTTGGATCTCTGGATGACTCTGCTGTGTCATCTGGCCATGTTCTTCCTTTCCAGTCGATGCAAATTTTGTGACAGAGCTCAGTTGGAGAGCTAAGAAACACTGGCTGCTGTAGAAGGGATGGCTGTACAGCCTACCATGCTGGCCAGGTCGTCTGAAGTAAGTTCATTGGCCTTATTGCCACATTCTTTGGCCTTTCCTCTGGGTGTTCAAGATTCAGCTTCTTTTGGGAAATCTGCTGTGATAACTCTGGAGAGTCTGTGGACTGTCATGATGTCCATAAATAAGTCTGTGTCATCTTTAGTTTCGCTAATCACTAACTTGCACAATAAATTTCAAACCCATGAACAGCAAATATGTAGTGTGTGAAAGAATGTGTCTGAAATGGAGTCATCTTTAGTGAAGGTTCAAGATGTGCAGGTTAACATCATTTAAGATGTATCTCTAACCTCACCAAGAATTGAAAATATTGAGAACTCTCTTAGGTCCTTAAACCTGCAAATTCTTAATTTTCCTCAGATTCCTTTAACTCCACTTGCTGACCTTTTTGCTTCCTATATGAAGGAAGTTTTCTTAATTCTAGAGACTGCATTACCTCCTGTAGAGAATATTTTCTTTTTGCCTGCTTCTAAGAGAACTGTGGACAATGTCCCCACTAATTTAACTAACTTTCTAGAGAATTCTGGAGAGGGAAATGTAGTGGGGCCGTGCTACTTTACTGGTGACTTTTGTTTTTATGCAGGATCGTAATAATATTTTCCGTTTGTATTTTCGTAATAAAATTTGGATGTTCTCAGACTTAGCCAGAGTCACACAGGAGCATAGAAAGAACTTCCTGGTTATTAAACCTAAAGTACTTTCCTTGGGGTCTGCTTGTATTATGTGTTACCATTGTAAATGTGTAATAACTTTGGATTCTTCAAATTTATGTTTTTTGACCCAGTACAGTTGAGAAAATTTATAGATGCTTAATGTGGTACTGTACCACACACTGCCTCTGCTAGTGTAGGATATTTTTGATTGGGTAGTGTTCTACTTCAAAGCTTCCATCCTTAATTTTGTTTGTAATTTGCTTCTGTGCTCTTAGCCATTCCCCATGGCTATTTGCTGTCCCCCCCCCCCCCCCTTAATTGGGGCCCAGTGGGGTCATTTATCAAAACGCGATATGGGGTTATCACATGCATTAGAGTATTATCGCATGTGATAACAGCCTAACACATGCGATAACTACTACATCGTGATGGTAAAATTTAAATGAGGGAAAGGGGAGGGTTTAGTGCGGAGTTTGGGAGGGGTTAGGGAAATATTTTTTCCAGTAATGTTATGCTCACAGGCCGCAGAGCCCTGTGACCAGCCTCACTCACCTCCCACCATATCGCTGTGGCGGAAGAAGGTCCAGGTTCCTTGGTAACGGCAGGAAGCCGCTGCCAACACAATTCTATTCCTTTGCGGTCCTCCACTCGGCTCTGAGCCGCTGCCATCCCTGCCTTTCTTCTGGCTGGAGCACCACTGCTGCTCCTCAAACTCCTAGGCGCGTGTGTGCTTGCGTGCCTCCGTGCTCAATTTAAAGGGCCTGTGGCAGGAAAAGCTCCACGAGCCTCATCGAAGACCTCATCTTCCAGGGACTATATAAAGACAGTCCCTGCCTACATCAGGTGCCTTGGCAACAGATCTCCTCACTTCCTGCGACCTTCCTGAGTTCCTTGGACTGCCCTGGCTTTGATTTCAGTTACTGACTACAAGTTTTTGCCGCCTGCCTCGACCCCTGCCTGGAATGTGACCATGAGTTTCACTGCCTGCCTTTGCCTGGAATCCAACCATGAGTTTTGGCACCTGCCTTGTCCCTCACCTGAAGCCTGCCCTCGTACTTTGCTGCCTGATCTAGTCCAGCGCCTACGTTCCAACACCTCTCCTTCTCCAGGACCTCCATCATAACAGAGACCCCACGTAAGTCCAGCTGGCCCCAGCACCCAAGGGCTCAACCATAAAGGAATGCAGGCTGGTAGTGGTGAAACACCAGAAGGATCTCTGCCTGTCTTGTCTACCGACGGTGGGGACCTATAGGGCTCCTCCCCAAAGATAGCATCATCTCCCTCTCGGTCCAAGGGTCCACCAGCACAACAGTTTGCCAAGGCCATGGACTCGGCGGAGGCTTCAGCTCTTCAGGCCATTCCTGGACTCGCTCATAAGATTCAGGAGCAGCAATGTTTTCTAGAGGCTCTGGCAACTTCCATTGAACTCCTCCATACCCATCTGGATGCTACAGCTAACCAGGCTGCGCCTTCCCTTCAGGCAGTGACTCCGCCAACCCCGGTGACACCTCCGTGTCCGTTGGTACCTTTACCGGTGCCCTCGCGGTATAGCGGAGATCCTAAACAGTGTCGAGGTTCATAAATCAGTGTTTTATGCACTTCTCTCTCCAGCCGGCTCTTTTTCCGGATGACTCCACCGAGGTTATTTTTATTCTCTCTCACCTTGATGGCAAGGCCCTGGCTTGGGCTTCTCCGCTTTAGGAACGTTCTGACCCACTCCTGCAGGACTTATCCCATTTCATCTCCTCCTTCAAAAAGATCTTCGATGACCCTGAATGACTGACGACTTCCAGTGCGGATCTCCTGCATCTCCGTCAGGGGAATCATTCTCTGACAGACTACGCCATAGAATTCCATATGCTCACCATGGAACTCAGCTAGCGGGAGCACTGTTTATGCCCAATTTTCTTGGAAGGGCTTTCAGCCCGCATCAAGGTCGATTTAGCAGCTCACAATCTCCTGGAGTCCTTAGAGGACCTCATCAACCTATCTGGGAGGATCGACCGTCACCTCCAGGAGTGTGCCTTGGAGTTCCAGGCCCTCCCGCAGATCCGCTACTACTAGACCTCGTTCTCCTACTCCCATCCCAGCTACCACCATGAGGCCTCCCTCTGCCAATCAAACTGAGGAACCTATGCAATTAGGCTGTGGCCATCTCACTCCTGAAGAGCACCTACGGAGATGATGGGCTGGCCTTTGCCTGTACTGCAGCATGCCAGGTCATAGATTCTCAGAGTGCCCCATCCGTCCCGGAAACCTCCCAGCATAGGGAGTGATGGGGGCATGTCCCTAGGCTTCTCCACTCCAGTCCCCCTGCTAACCCTTTCTGCAACCATCTTTCTGGATCAGCAAAGTTTTCCAGTCTTGGCCCTTGTGGACTCTGGGGCAGGTGGGAATTTTCTAATGAAGTCCCTCGTGGACAACCAACATAGTCCAACTGTGCCTAAGAAGTTGCCACTTGTCATAACCTCCATGCAAGGTGATCCATTGCCCGGGAGGGTTACCTTAACCACAGTATCAGTCACTGTGAGTATCGGAGCATTACATATGGAGGAGATTGAATTCCACATGATCGACACGTCCATTCATCCTATGATCTTAATAATGCCATGGCTACTACTCAATTCAACTGGGTTTCTCTTGAACTTTCGAAGTGGGGCCCTCATTGTCACCAGTCCTGCCTCAAAAGAGTTATGGCTCCCTCACAATTCATGCTGGCATCCTCTGCACTCAAGATCCCTGCTCCTTACGCAGATTTCTCAGATGTTTTCTCTAAAGTCAAAGCGGAGATTCTACCACCCCACCGAGACTTCGACTGTACCATCAAGCTGCTACCGGGTACCATGCCTCCGTGTGGTAGGGTTTACCCGCTATCCAATCCGGAAGCCAAGGCTATGTCGGACTATATATGGGAGAACCTCGAGAAAGGGTTCATCCGACCATCCACCTCTCCAGGCACAGGATTCTTCTTCATGACAAAGAAGGATGGCAACCTATGGCCCTGTATTGATTACCGTGGCCTCAACACGATCACCAGAGTTATTTATTAATTTACCACTAATCGCAGAATTATTTGACCGCCTGCAGGGAGCCAAGATCTTCACCAAACTGGATTTACGAGGGGCCTACAATCTGGTTCACATTCAACCCAATGACAAATGGAAGACCGCCTTCAACACGAAAGATGGGCACTACGAATACCTTGTTATGCCCTTCAGGTTTTGTAATGCCCCAAAGGTCTTCCAAAAAATGTTGAATGAGATCTTCTGTGATCTCCTCTATAACAGAGTTGTGGTGTATCTGGATGACATCCTTATATTATTATTTTCCAAGGACCTTCTGTCTCATCGCTGTGATGTCCGCCAAGTTCTGCAATGCCTCCAGGAGCATCACCTATATGCCAAGCTGGATAAATGCCTGTTTGCAAAAGAGAGCTTTCCCTTTGTAGGGTATATCGTTTCCAGCCATGGTTTCTTCATGGATCTGAGCAAACTAAAGAGCATCCGTGACAGGCATCAGCTAACTGGACTGTGGGCTCTTCAAAGGTTTTTTGGGTTTGCAAATTATTACCAACATTTCATCCCTAATTATTCCCTGATTGCAGTTCCCCTTACAGCCCTCACACGCAAGGGAACCGATGTCAAGAACTGGACCCCTGAGGCTATGGCAGCCCTTCATGTCCTGAAGGAAGCATTTCTACAGGAACCCTGCTTGCACCATCCAGACCCTAATCGCCCCTTCATCCTAGAAGTGGACGCATCCTCAGTAGGAGTTGGGGCCTTGTTGAGTCAGTACTTTCCTAAGGGCACCCTGTATCTGTGTTTTTTCCCGGAAGCTCTCCGCTGCTGAACACAACTACGGGATACTTCACGCATATCCAGCATAGCTCTCTGCTTCAACCGCAGGGGAGAAAGACCGATACTTCACGCATATCCAGCATAGCTCACTGCTTCAACGGCAGGGGAGAAAGACCGATACTTCACGCATATCCAGCATAGCTCTCTGCTTCAATGGCAGAGAAGGAAGACTAATACTTCACACATATCCAGCATAGCTCTCTGCTTCAACAGCAGGGGAATGAAGAAAAGTGGATCTATATACAGACAACAACCAACAAGGACTGAATTATATAGTCTGGGTAAACAAATAAGCATGGGTGTAGCTTGCTTATTGCAGCGGTTACTACCCCTAACTAATTAAGCTAGATATTTCACTTAGATGCAGTGCCAAAACTCCTCTCTACATTAATGGTGGGGGTGGAAGGGAAATAGAACCAAAAGATTACTAAGAGCCAAGAGAAACAAATAAGTATGAGAAATAAAAAAAAAAAAAAAAAAAAGTGAAAAGCTTGCTGGGCAGACTGGTCTTCTTCTGCCGTCATTTCTATGTTTCTAGAGAATTCCTCGCTATCAAGCTAGCTCTCAAGGAATGGTGCCAGTGTCTGGATGGCGCACAACATCTTTTCACGATCTACACTGATCATAAAAATCTCGAATACCTGCAACAAGCACAAAGCTTGAATGCCTGACAGGCCCACTGGTTCCTCTTCTTTACCCGCTTTAATTTTGACCTGAGGTACCGCCCAGCGGTCAAGAATGCTCGAGCTCATGCATTATCACGCTCATTTCTGCCAGAGGACCTCCCTGAACAACCACAGCACATCATAGATCCAACACGAATCCTCTTGTCCATTTCTCAGACTGTTCCTCCAGGGAAAACAGTTGTGCCCCGCAGACTCCGCAACAAGGTTTTGGAATGGTCCCATGACTCCCGTGTGGCAGGTCACTCTGGCCAGGCTCGGACTCTCGCTCTTCTTCAACGCTACTATTGGTGGCCCCAAATGCGACGCGATGTCTGAGTCTATGTGGACTCTTGTCCCACCTATGCAGAGCAGAAACCATTGGCGGGATTACTCTGGGGGCTGTTACAGCCATTGCCAGTCCCTAGGGAACCCTGGACCCACTTGTCCAATGATTTTGTGGTGCACCTCCCTCTCTCCAATGGCAACACCGTTATTTGAGTCGTGATTGACCGCTTCTTTAAAATGGCCCATTTTGTCCCATTACCAGGCCTTCCCCACAGCTCCCAGGCTCTCCCGGCTCTTCTCTCAGCATGTGTTCTGCCTTCACGGGTTGCCCCAGCATGTGGTCTCCAAAAGAGGCCCTCAGTTCACAGCCTGCATTTGGCACTCGTGTAAAAAGTTCAATCTAACACTGGACTTTACAACTGCCTATCATCCGCTGGCCAACAGTCAGGCCGAACGAACCAACTGTACCTTAAAGACCTTCCTCCAGTCTTACACCAACGATCAGCAGGATACCTGGGCCAATCTCTTACCCTGGACGGAGTTCTCACATAACTCTCATGTCTGCACCTCTATGGGATCCTCACTGTTCCAAATCGTATAAGGAAAGCAGTCCCTACCAATTCCTCTCAACGTTCTGTCTCCAGCGGCCCAATTAACAGCTTGGAACTTCAGAAGCTCTGGATTTGCACTTCTGAAGTGTTACAAAAGGCAGCCACTCAGTCCAAGAGATCGGCGGATGCCCATCGGAGACCAGCACCTCAATTTAGACCTGGAGAAAAAGTGTGGCTCAGAACATGCCACGCTCATTTGAGGCTATCTTCTATGTGCCTAGCACTGAGATACATTGGCCCGTTTCCCATCATCAAACAAATGGGGTCCGTAAACTATCAGCTACGCTTACCCAATTCTTTGGGAATTCATAACGTCTTCCACGTCTCCCTCTTCAAACTGCTGCACTCTCATGGCCCCCTCGAAAGTCACCCCAGCCACAGGAGATTTCTTTGGAGTCCGATACTACATATCAAGTATGGGAGGTCCTGGTTGTAAAAAGATGTGGCCATAGGTGGGAGTACCTCCTTGCCTAGGAAGGATATGGCCCAGAGGAGAATAATTGGGAGCCAGCCTCCAGTATTTTGGATAAAAACCAAATCAAGCAATTCCATGCTCATCCTGGAAATCCGAAACCCTCAGGAGGGGGGCTTAGGGGACGAGAGTACTGTTACGCTCGCTGGCCACGGAGCCCGGCAACCAGCTTCACTCACCTCCTGCCGTACCACCATGGTGGGAGCAGGTCTGGGTTCCTTGGCAATAGAAGCAAGCCGCTTCCAACGCAATTCACTCCCCTTTGCGGTCCTCCACACAACTCTGAGCCTCCACCAACCCTGCCTTTCTTGTGGCTGAAAAGCCACTGACGTTCTGCTGCACCTCCGACCCCTAGGCACGCGCATGTCTCCATGCCCGATTTAAAGGGCCAGTGGCAGGAAAAGCACACTTGGCCTCATCGATGACCTCATCTTCCAGGGACTATATAAAGACAGTCCCTGCCTGCATCAGGTGCCTTGGCAACAAGTCTCTTCGCTTCCTGCGACCTTCCTGAGTTCCTTGGACTGCCCTGGCTTTTTCAGACTGGTTGCTGCCTACGAGTTTTCACCGCCTGCCAGGACCCCTGCCTAGAATCTGTCCATGAGTTTCCCTGCCTGCCTGATCCCTTGCCTAGAGCCTACAGCTTTTGCAAGGAAGATTACTGATTTGCGGCACTTCCTGTGGGGGTATATGTACCCGTGCTGACGTCAGATCCGTCTCCAACTGCTAGCACGAGCACACTATACCCATTTGTTTTGAGTCCATCTGCATACACTAAGGAAAAGGAGATTATTAGGTAAGTAATCTCAACATTACAACCCTGAACATGAAGGTGAAGGGGGTAACCAGCACAGAGTGGCAGCTGAAAAACTTCCATGAATCAGCAGTTAGAACCCTGAACACCTTGCTGGTCAGACTAGATGGACCATTTGGTCTCTAATGCTGTCATTTACAGTTATTATAAAAAACAGAAAAGAAACCTGTGACTTCAGGACCCGTTTCCCCCCCCTCCCCCCAACACACACACTGCCAAAGTTTCAAAATAAAATCCCCCCCCCCCCCCCAGACTCAATGCCAACTCTTGTGGCTCACTCCCTCCTCCTGCCACCTTTCCCCATTAGTGGGTCTTCAATGGGCAGGAGCTGCAGGTATTCAAACTGGCCACTGGTTGACCCGAGGCTGGCTCTATTTTGTTTTATAGTAGAATGGCGCTAGCCTTGGATCAGCTGCCTGGCATTTTGAAAACCAGCAGTGGTGGGGCAGGCACAATGGGGGTGGAGATTGCTCCTGCCCATTGAGGACCTACATATGGGGTGTGGGGAGGGTGGGCGGGGAAAGATGGCACCAGTCTGGTGGATGGGCCTTTTTTTTTTTGGTGGGGGGGGGGCGCACAGTGGGAGGGGCCACACTTCCAATTTTGTAAACCAAACGTGAAACAAAGAGTGTTCCTGCGTCTGCATTTCCTCTATTTGTGCTGTATTCATGCTTTATGCAGATAATTGTGATGCCTGCATGGAGTTTTAGTCAGGATCAGCATAGCAGTGTCCTGATTTTCTTAAGATTCATGATGGTGAAAGTTCACAAGTCGGACGGGTTTTCAAAGACTTTAAACATTCATATCTTCTCAAGAGTGGAGTGAGGTCAACACAAAGTATGCAGTATTCAGAAGACCATTTTGTGTACTTTTTGAGGTTACAACATACATGAGACTTTCCTAACGCCTCTTAACAATTTTTTCTACATTTTTCTACATATACAAGTGGTTTTTGGCACCAGTACATAAAAAGATTTATATTTGCTTTTTCCTTTCCACCACTGAACCCCATGGACTTGTCCTGTGCAAGTATCTATGAGCACATTTGAAGGAGGCAGTCTGGAGACTGAAGTGTGGGCAAGAATGTTTGGCTTCTTGATCTGCGTTGGATCTGACATCAAAGTAGGAGCATGCTCCGTGCGCTTCCGCCATTCTTTTCCAGATGTCAGTAGCATCATGAGGGAGACTCCACACTTCACAAAAAGGATAATGAGGTCCATGCATGTTGATATGAAGCTGTTAATTTCATATGCAATTTCCAGCAGGGCCTGGTATAAATTCCTTTGTTTCATTCTGTGTGTATTTTTTTTTTTGTTTTGTTTTACTGAGATACATAGGAGCTTCCCTTTTTTTTTTTTTTTAAATATGGGATGCGATTATTTTTAATCTTCAAACTTTTCTGCTACTAATTTTGAAATTTTAACTACATTTTTTGTTTAATTGCAATTCATTCTTAAAAGAAAAACAAAAGGAACATTTTATAGAACTAGTGTGGTCATAATGAAAAGTAAATATATTATTTTAAAATGGCGATGATGGGAGACGTCAGCCTGTCAAACTAAGATCAGTTTCTTCCTTGGGAAAAGCTCCACTGTTTGATGCGTAATTTTAACCTAGAGCCTAGAGTCATTCTTCCCATGTGCAAATCCCAGCAAACATCAACTCACCTTCTGTGGCAAATGGAAAGATAAAAAGCAACTGCTGTAACTGGGTAAAAATTGTACAAACTTTTAGAAATCACTGTGGCTAGACATGTTAAGTACAAGAACACAAATATGATATGCAACTGCTCTGTGACTTTGGCTGACTCATTAATACCTGTTTAAGCTAAAAAAAATAAATAAATCAGTGAACTGACACTAGGAGAGAGTGGTTATCTTGTTGTCTGATAATTATCAGTTACAGGAGGAACTCAGCCTGACCTTGGTGGTCTTGCCATTTCCGCTCAATAACTCCATGGCAAAATTAAAAATCTGACGTTGATTACCAGTGGTGTCGTTGGTTGGCCTGTTTCGGATGTTTGGTTTCTGCTCTCAGTTTAAAAATAAATTGTTTCTCACAGGACAAGTAGGATGGTAGTCCTCCCAATATGGGTGACATCACAGGATGGAGCCCAATCACGGAACACTTTTGTCAAAGTTTCTAGAACTTTGACTGGCCCCTACTGGGCTTGCCCAGCATGGCACCAACCCTGCAGCCAGCAGGGGTCCCCCTTCTGTCTTCTTTTTTCCATGCAGCAGTAGCCACGCGATTAAGGAGCTCCACAGAGATTCCTGACAGGAATTTTCCTCACGGAATTACTAAAAAATTTCATGCCCCACAGGAGTCCCTCCTTTGAATTTTTGACTCCATGGTACTCCGGTAAGTTTTTACCCGTTTTTGGTTGATTCCCGTCGAGTTTGGCCCTCGCGGCCTACTGGCCATCGACCGTACCGTGACTCAAATTTTTCATGGCCATGGCGTCTGGGTTCCGTCGGTGCCCAGACTGCAATCGCACCATGTCCATTACAGACCCTCATAAGGTCTGTGTAATGTGTCTTGGATGTGAGCACGATGTCCTGACCTGCACCAAATGTGCCCTAATGACACCAAAAGGTCACAAGGCCAGAATGGAGAAGATGGAACTTCTCTTCCATGCTCAAACCGCGACGCCGTCAATTGCATCAACGTCGTCAGATCGACCATCGGCCAGTGACCGTCCCGGCATCGACGACTTCTCGGCCATCAACCACCTCTACTCCCCCTCAGGACCGAGGAGATCATAGAGAAAAACCGCCACAGACATCCGAAGTCTCGGACCATCGAGGGACCGAAATCATCGCCCGAGCCGCCATCGAAGAAACCCCGTCCAGAAAAGGCACCGACCTTTTCGGCAACTGGGTCACCAAGGCAACCCTCACCCGAAAGGGGATTGGGAGCCGCGACTCCGCCTTTAACAGTGGTCTCTTCGGCTATGCCTCTGCCTCCTTCTTCTGTTCCGGAGCCGAGGCTGCTTGCTCCAGGTCTCTGAGAAGAACTGGACCGGCTGGTTCAGGAGGCCATCGACAAGGCGATGCATCGACTCCAAGTTCCTCCGGCACCAACACCAGTACCGATCATGGAACCGACCTCCGATCCGATTCCGGCAGCGTTGGCACCGCTGCTCTCGAGGATGGAAGCGCTCATCGCCGCTTTTCCACCGATGGATCCCTGGTCACCGGTGGCTCCGGTGCCCTCTCCGCTTACCTTGTCATTGGGAGAAGAAACACCGTTCTGCATCCCTCCATTGGGAGTCCTACTGATGCCTCAGCCATCGATGCCGATACGTCTATCGATGCTGATGCGTCCGGCGCCTTCGATGCCTTCATTGGTGCCCCCAATTATTCCTTCGGTTCCTTCGCAGCCTAGACCAGGACCTTCAGGGATTCCACCATCCCGTCCCCCTAGAGCTCCTAGAGGGGCAGATGCCGATCCCTACGATACCTGGACAGATGATTCTTCACCAGACACTGATGACCTGCCTTCACCACCTTCTCCCACCAAAAGCAGAAAGCGTTCTCCTCCAGAGGACCTTTCCTTCATAAACTTTGTGAAGGAGATGTCTGAATTGGTTCCTTTCCAATTACAGGCCGAACACGATGACAGGCATCAAATGATGGAGCTGTTAAAATTCCTGGATGCCCCCAAGAAAATAACCTCCATCCCTATTCACCAAGTTCTTCTCGATCTCCTCAAAAAGACCTGGGAACACCCTGGGTCTGTTGCTCCAGTCAACAGGAAGGCTGACACCACTTATTTGGTACAGTCAGCCCCAGGTTTTCAAAAATCTCAATTGGATCACCACTCCATCGTTGTGGAATCTGCACAGAAGAGGGCAAAGAGAGCAAATCCTCACACTTATTTTCCACCAAGAAAGGAGCAAAAATTTCTAGATGCCATTGGTCGCTGGGTCTTCCAGGGCTCAATGCTCATTTCTCGAATCGCCTCGTATTAGCTCTTATATGACCCAATACAACAGGGTCTTATTTAAGCAGATACAAGACTTAACAGACTAACTGCCTCAACAATTTCATGATCAGCTCCAAACCCTAGTAAACAAAGGTTTTGAGGCAGGCAAGCATGAGATAAGATCATTTTACGACATCTTTGACACTGCTACCAAGGTATCTGCAGCTGCTATTTCATCGAGAAGATGGGCTTGGCTCAAGTCTTCGGACCTTCGCCCTGAAGTGCAGGACAGACTGTCCGACCTGCCCTGTGTAGGAAACAATCTGTTCGGTGAACAGATGCAATGAATGGTGGCAGAACTCAAGGACCATCATGAGACCCTGAGACAGCTCTCTCTGATGCCATCTGAGTATGCTTCTAAACAGCCATTCAGGAAGGATACTAAAAAGTCATTCTTCCGTCCAAAGAAGTCCTATCCACCACCGTCTAGAACTCATTCTACGAGAGCTTTCCAAAAGGCCCAGTCTCGTCAGATACGAAAACAGAAGCCGCATGCAGCTCCTCACCTGGGTCCTGATTCCAGTTTTTGACTCCTGCATAGAGAGCAGCAGCCAGCGTCCACTGCCCCAGATACCAGTGGGAGGTCGATTGTGCCATTTCCTCAACAAGTGGCACACAATCACCTCAGAGCAGTGGGTCCTTGCCATAATCTCTCATGGTTATCACCTGAACTTTCTCTCCATCCCACCGGACTCCCTACCTCTGCTGACGTGGGGAACATCCGACCACTCACCACTCCTGGAACAGGAGGTCTCCCTCCTCCTCCAGTCCAGAGCAATAGAACCAGTGCCCTATTCCCAACAAGGCCTAAGATTCTATTCCCGGTACTTCGAATCCCCAAAAAATCAGGCGGCGTTCGTCCAATCCTGGACCTCCGTGGCCTCAACAAGTACCTCTACCGAGAAAAGTTCAAGATGGTGACCTTGGGTTCCCTCCTTCCTCTTCTGCAAACAGGAGACTGGCTCTGCTTTCTTGATCTTCAGGATGCATACACTCATATTGCGATTACTCCATCCCATCGCAAATATCTGAGATTTCTAGTAGGCCCCAAGCACTATCTGTACCGAGTGCTTCCATTCGGCCTCGCATCTCCACCATAAGTCTTCACAAAATGTCTCATGGTAGTTGCAGCCTTCCTCAGGACCCAAGGTGTTCACGTCTACCCCTATTTAGACGATTGGTTGATCAGGGCTCCCACTCAGCAAACTGCTGTCGTCCCTACATCTTACCTTACACACTCTGATTTCATTAGGATTTCTCGTCACCTACGACAAATCCTACTTAGTCCCATCTCAAACCTTATCATTCATAGGGGCAGACTTGGACACCTTGCAGGCAAAAGCTTTTCTACTTCGACAACGAGCTCTTACTCTCGTCTCTCTCGCACAACAGCTGCAGTCTTAGCACTCCACTTTCTCATCCTACTGGGACACATGGCGTCCTCAGTTCAGGTCACCCCAATGGCCCGCCTAGCCATGAGAGTCATGCAGTGGACTCTAAGGTCACAATGGACTCAATGCATCCAGCCCCTGTTGACCATTGTCCACGTCACCGACTCTCTCCGTCAGTTTCTAGCCTGGTGGAAAAATCAGATCAATCTCCTCCAAGGCTTGCCCTTCCAGGCTCCAGACTCTCAAATAACTCTCACCACCGATGCTTCCAACCTCGGCTGGGGAGCCCATGTGGCCTATCTGCAGACACAAGGATGTTGGTCTCCAGAGGAAGCCAAACACCAAATAAATTTCCTGGAGCTTCGAGCAATCAGATATGCTCTCAGGGTATTTCAGGATCGCCTCTCCAACCAAGTCATCCTGATTCAGACGGACAACCAGGTGGCCATGTGGTACATCAACAAACAGGGAGAGACGGGCTCCTACCTACTGTGTCAGGAAGCTGCGCAGATATGGGCGGAGGCCCTCTCCCACTCAATGTACCTCAGGACCACCTACTTGCTGGGAGTGGACAATGTGTTAGCAGACAAGCTAAGTCGCACCTTTCAACCGCACGAATGGTCTCTCAATCCCTCAGTGGTGGACTCTATCTTCAACAATGGGGTTACCCTCACATAGATCTCTTCGCGACATGTCAAAACCGCAAAGTAGAGAACTTTTGCTCTCTCACTCTCAGCCCACACTCACAACCAAGAGATGTATTCTCCATCTCATGGGCGACAGTCTCCTATATGCATTCCCTCCACTTCCACTTCTCTCGAAGACTCTCGTGAAGTTACTTCAGGACAAGGGAAGCATGTTCCTGATAGCACCTCACTGGCCTCACCAAGTGTGGTTTCCAGTACTTCAGGATCTCTCCATTCGCAGGCACATTCCCTTGGGAAAGGAACCGCTTCTGATTACGCAAAACGACGGGTGCCTGCGCCACCCCAATCTTCAAGCCTTGTCTCTGACTGCATGGATGTTGAAAGGTTAATCCTTCAGCCACTTAACCTTTCTGAATCAGTTTCCCGTGTCCTGATTGCTTCACGGAAGCCTTCCACAAGAAAATCTTATTCTTACAAATGGAACAGGTTTCAGTTATGGTGCTCTTCTCAATTCCTTGACCCCTTTACCTGTCCAATCTCGAAGTTTCTGAACTATCTCTGGCACTTGTCAGAGTCAGGTCTAAAAACTTCCTCCATCAGAATGCATGTTAGTGCGGTGGCTGCCTTCCATAAAGGTGTTTGGGGTGTTCCTATATCAGTACAACCCCTTGTAACAATTTTTGAAGGGCTTGCTTCACCTCAAGCCTCCACTGCGTCCTCCGGCCCCTTCTTGGGACCTCAACCTGGTTTTGGGTCGGCTCATGAAACCACCATTCGAGCCTCTCCAGTCCTGTGAACTTTGCTATCTCACATGGAAAGTGATTTTCCTTTTGGCAATCACTTCGTCTCACAGAATTTAGTGAGTTACAGGCTCTAGTTACCTATCCGCCTTACACTAAACTTCTGCAGGACCGGGCAGTACTCCGCACTCAGTCTAAGTTCTTGCCTAAGGTAGTATCAGATTTTCATCTCAATCAATCCATTATCCTACCTACCTTCTTTCCCAGGCCTCATTCCAATCCTGGAGAGCAGGCTCTGCATAACCTTGATTACAAACGTGCTGTAGCATTCTACCTTGACCGTAAAGCTGCACACAGGAAAAGCACTCAATTGTTTGTCTCTTTGCATTCCATCAAATTGGGGCAGCCTGTGGGTAAGCAGACTCTCTCCTCCTGGTTAGCGGACTGCATATCCTTTTGCTATCAGCAAGCAGGCATTCCACTTCAAGACCGTGTTAAAGCGCACTCTGTGATGATCGGTGCCGCTTCCTGACATTTGCAGGGCTGCCACCTGGAGTTCTCTCCATACCTTTGCAGCCCACAATTGCTTGGACAAAGCCGGAAGACAAGATTCCATCTTCGGCCAATCTGTCCTACGCAACCTATTCATAACCTGATGTACCAACACCCTTCCACCTGCCCGGTAGGGTTCAGGATGCCCTCGGCCAAAATTCACCCCAGTCCTAGTGCCTTGCACACTTGGGTATATTTGGTGCACACTCGGACATTCTCAGCTCAGTACTCACCCCTATGTGAGGACTACCATCCTGCTTGTCCTATGAGAAAGCAAATGTTGCTTACCTGTAACAGGTGTTCTCACAGGACAGCAGGATGTTAGTCCTCACGAAACCTGCCTGCGCCCCGCGGTGTTGGGTTCGTTACGTTTCTTATTTTATTTTTCGGCACTTCCTGTAATGTTTTAAACAAGACTGAAGGGGGACCCCTGCTGACTGCAGGGTTGGTGCCATGCTGGGCATGCCCAGTAGGTGCCAGTCAAAGTTCTAGAAACTTTGACAAAAGTGTTCCGTGATTGGGCTCCATCCTGTGATGTCACCCATATGTGAGGATTAACATCCTGCTGTCCTGTGAGAACACCTGTTACAGGTAAGCAACATTTGCTATCTTTTAATAGCAACAACCCCCTCTAAACATGGTAAATTGCCTGCTGACACACAGCATAAAAAAGTCAGTTTCAGGGATATGCTGGAAGCTCCCATGGACACCTAATCAAATTATTTTATGATGGCAGAGAGCATCTCACCAAGTAGTGCAGAGAAAATAAGCACTCCTTTCTAAGAAATTAGTAGCAGGTCACTCATCTTAAGCTTTCAAACTAAAGACATGCATAATACCACACACACAGTGTTTCTACAGCAGCTAAATTATTCTTGGGAGTCCACGAGTATTTTTCTGCAGCACCCAGATGCTAAACACGTTCCTATTTAATACCTATATAGAAACCATCCATTAAAGTCATAAATCATGTACAATGTGAAAAACTTACTGAGTCAAGACTGCAATAGCAGAGGTGTGGCAGGTCGAGTGACAAGTGCACATGGGCCTCTGGACACCTGTTGCTGCGTCTTCTAGGAATAGGGTGGCTGGAGTCTGGGAATACTGATGATTTTAGTTGTCGGGGATGCTGTTTCCTCAGCATCTCTGTTTATAAATTTATAAACCTTGCCATATACAAGCCATAGCTGAAATAGTTATCAAATAAACAGAAGGCACATAAATCTGGAAGCACAGTTTGGTAATATGTTTTCACTTTTCTCTGAGAATCTGCTTGATTTGCTTTAAAATGTTTGCGGCTAGTGTGGTTCAAGATTTTACTTTTCTTATCTACAGAGAGCCAAGTTTCACTTCCTTCCAGTGTGTTTGATGCCTGATACTGTTCTATTTTGTCTATACTCTGAGCACAGTGACTTCCACAAGATCCTCCCTTCCTCTAGGGTAAAATGTAGCTTATGGTTTTTATTCCATAAATTAGTCCCATACTGTGCCCCTAAGAACAACAAACGGATTACTACTCTGCACTTGGTTCACAATATATTGTAAAAGCAGCTTTCAAAAGGAGGGATGAATAGTGGAGTTACTGACCAACCCTTTTCTTTCTAAATAGTGACAAGAAAAAGCATGATTAAGGGTCTTGTGACTGATGGCATTTCAAGGCAGGCGTAGTTTCCTGTTAAGCGTGCTGCATATGATTGCTATTATATTGGTGCAGCTTTTTTTTTTTTTTTTTTTACGAGTTGATTGGACTAGATAGCTGCTTTGTTGGCAAATTCTGCTTCTAGTGGATGCATTTTTTGTGTCTTTATCTTTCCTGTGGTTAAAAATAGCACTTCTTAAATGTTGTATGCTTGGCAGACTGATCAACGGTGGGGGGGGGGACCCTTATCAGTATTGAAGCCAGTTCTTCTAACTGGGACTTTTAGGTTAAAGCAGTGATTTAAATCACTACAGCTCAGGTCATTTTTATCACACTGTTATTGGAATACACTTGCTTAGCTGCCCAATTCTGCTCAATAGCTACAGATTAAGAGGGTGATGCTATGGCTAGAGATGGGGCTGTGGTAATTTTTGTGCTCTAAGAGGCCGATGCAATAAGACGCACAATAAAACGGGCGCTCCTATTGAGCACCCATTTTTCCTAACACACAGCCACATCTCCTGGGTACCCGATGCTATGTTGTAATGAGCTGCTGCATTAAAAAGGACACGCTAGGGAAGAATTATACGTCCTATCGCTCAAATGCATCGGGCGCTCAGGAGACGTGGCTGTACGCCCACAATTGCAATGGGTGCTCAATACGAGCGTCCTGTTATCCCACTTCAAATCAATTTCTGGACGCACAATAACAAGCGGCGAAATCAGCCTGGAGCAAGTCTATTGTGCAGGTACATTATGAGTCCAGAATTTTTTTTTTTCATTTAGCCGTTACATTATATTTTTATTCTTAGACACCATAAGTAGTAGTTTAAGAATAAAGGGCCTTATTCACTAAGGCTTTTTCCCATTCTGTGTCTATGGGAAAATAGCTTAGTGAATCAGGCTCAAAGGTAGGACACTATTTTTTTTAAATTTCTCCTGAGCCCTTGACACGCGGATTTATTTAGCGCCAGCTCCGGGGCTGGAGTTAAATTTTGCGTGTTAAAAAGTGCGCAATGGGCACCCAGTGACTTTCTGCATTGGGGAGTAATAGCTAATAGCCTCATCTACATGGAATTTACATGTGATGAGCGCTATCGGCTATGCATGTGTTTGGGCGTGCGTTTTGGACGCACTAATCTCCTTATTGCATTGGGTGCTGGTCTAGCGCCTCCAAAATGCACGTAAACCTATGTGCTAGTCTGAGTGCCTTTTATTGCATCGGCCTATTAAAATGTTAAAGGGACAGTAAGGTGGGGAGTCCATCTGCACATCGCATGTATAGATCGAGAGGCATCACTTCTGTTAATGGTGAAAATACTACAGAGATTATACAGTCTTCTGTTTACTTTTGGTCTGCCAGCTTTCTGAGAATGCTCAGTGCAATCAGCACCATTTCAGAGAAACTCTTTGACAGGGAAAGTTGGGCTGAATTGCTCTCTCTGTGTAACGCCCTTTCACACGGTTTTCCCTGTGTAGGCCGGGGCAGGGCTACCTTCCGGCTCTGCAGAGTCCTAAGACAACTTGCGATACAAATCAGTAAAGATCACGTTGTTGATTAAGGAGCTGAAGTAGGGAGTGCTGCTGTTAAGTAGGGATTGAGAAATCGATGCAGAGCAGCTACTGGCACCCTCCTAGCTGAGGAGACACATCATTGAGTCTGAGAACACTGCAAGTCTCTTCCCACTTTACCAGTTAGTCTAAAGCACATGTGAACATTTCCAGTAGTTTCAGCCTCTGAGAGTCTCATTAATATGTGCAGGTTTCTGGGCCAATCTGGTCAATAAATATGTTGTAGGTCATTCCTTTAAAAGGGGCTAACAGTACACTTGTGACTTATCTTTTGAGAGCTAGACCCCCTTCCACGTTCCAGGAGGAAGATATCAGGCCAGCCCTGGATTTCTGACAAGCCTTTCATGATGGGTTATGGGACTTAAAAGCTCTGATTTCAGTGGGTAGAATCAGGGACTCCACAATCCACACTGCTTCTGGGGTGTGCAGCACCAGGACTGACCAGTCTCCCTCCTGGAAATGTGTAAATTGGCAGCTCTGGACTGGTAGGAACTCTACCTGGGAGCTCCTGGCCTTTGCTCATTTTATTATTTCCCTTGGATTTTTCTGGTACATTTTGTTCCCCTCCTTTTTTCATTACTTTTGTTTTGAATAATGTTTGGTTTTTCTCCTTCCCCTTTTTAAACTTTTGTTTGGGGGTTAAATTACCACTCCCCACTTTATTTTCCTTTTAGCTTTTCCACCTTCCTACTGCTGTTGCTGCCATTCCCTGGAGAATGGGGATTTTTTTTTTTTCAGTCACTAGCCCCCGATTGGAGGTTTGGCTGCCTTGCTTCCTGGAACCCAAGGTACTGTGGTTCAGTCTGGTTTGCTTGGTGATGTGCATTGTTATGTGCACAAAATATTAGCTGTGAGCATAATAATTGTATGAAAAAAAGTTGTGCTCCTAAGCCTTAGGTGCACAAAACATGTTTTATGCACCTAAAATATGATTTATGCATAAAATAATATCTAGTACAGGACCCCCACACCACAAACTCTAGATTTAGCACCAAGGACTAAGATTAGTCTCAGAAACTTCACTCCACCACTGACCAAGAGCTGGATTTCCAGCATTAAGAAAACATTTATTTATTTTATTTATTTATATGTCTTTTATATACCGAAGTATTGGTAGAGGCCTTCACTCCGGTTTACATTTATAACAACGCATACATTGAAAAATCAGGTGAACAGTTTAAACAGAGTTAAAGTTATAATGAATATATATAATATATATATAGGCAAGTTAAAGGTCTAAATATTTCAGAATTGTTAAAAAACATAGATAACATGAGATAAGCATACCCACTTCTCTGCACCGGGGAGTAATACTTAATGCCTTGATTAATGAGTGATTTGCAAGGAGGAGCAAGCACATTTTTTATGTGGTAAACTCCTTATTAAATCAATAATAAAGCTGTACGCACAAAAATGTGCACAAAGCCAAGCACCTCTTAATACCATATCTGGAATCTTTTGAGTTCTGCTTACGCTTTGATTAACAGGAGGAGAGGGGGTGGTTGTACAGACATTTTCTCTTCCTCTACCCCTCCTTCCCCCAAGAATAATTTTATTCTTAATTTGTATTCTCTATCAGACAGTAAAATAGTTTCCAGCTTTTAGTGGTTCAGGCTTGACTTTTCTTATCCTCTGTCCTTTATCTCTATTTGCTTCTCTTTAATTTGTCAGTTTAAGAAAATAAGAACATAAGATTTGCCATACTGGCTCAGATCAAAGGTCCATTAAGCCCAGTATCCTGTTTCCATCAGTGGCTAACCCAGGTCCCAAGTACCTGGCAAGATCCCAAAGGGTAGATTCCAAACTGCTTGTGCTATGGATAAGCAGTGGATTTCTGCAACTCCACCTTAATAATTGTTTATGGACTAATGCTAAAAGGACGAAAACCTTTTTTAAATGCAACTGCACTAATCACTTTCACTTCATTCTCTGGCAATGAATTCCAGAGCTTAATTATGCATTGAGTAAAAAAACTGTTTCTTATTATTTGTAAATGTATCACCTAGTAACTTTATTATGTGTCCTCAAGTATTTGTACTCTTTGAAAGAGTAAACAACCAACTAATGTTTACTCATTCTACTCATTTTTTTAGATCTCTATCATATCCCCCCTCAGCCGTCTCTTCTCCAAGCTGAACAGCCCTAACCTCTTCAGCCTTTCCTCATAGGGGAGCTGTTCCATCCCCTTTATCATTTTGGTCGCCCTTCTCTGTACCTTTTCTAATTCTGCTATATCTTTTTTGAGATGTGGTGACCAGAAATGCACACAACATTCAAGGTGAGGTTGCACCATGGAGCGATACAGAGGCATTACAATATTCTCTGTTTTATTCTCCATTCCTTTCCTAATAATTCCTAGTATTCTATTTGCTTTCTTGGCTACTGCTGCACACTGAGCAGAAGATTTCAAAGTATCAAGGATGACAGAATGATCCTTTTCCTGAGTGGTGACTCCTAATGTGGAGCCTTGCATTTTGTAGCTATAATTTCGGTTGCTCAGCCCTAAGTGCATCACTTTGCACTTGTCCACATTAAATTTCATTTGCCATTTTCATGCCCAGTCTCCCAATTTTGCAAGGTCCTCTTGCAATTTTTCCCAATCTTCTTGTGATTTAACAACTTTGAATAATTTTGTGTCATTGGCAAATTTGATCAACTCACTCATTGTTCCCATTTCTAGGATGTTTATAAATATATTAAATAACAGTGGTCCCAGAACAGTTCCCTGGGGCACTCCACCTTTTTCCATTGGGAAAATTTACCATTTAGTCCTACTTTCAGGCCAATGAAACACTCAGTCAACTGCACGGCTTTACATGCAATTGGATACGCATTTTGGACATGCGTCCATAATCCCTGATGCAATACGGGGATTAGCGCATCCAAAATATGCATCCAAACCATTGCAAAGCTATTAGCGTTCATCACATGTAAAGTACATGTAGATGAGGCTATTAGCTAATCCCCGCAATTCAAAACATTTGCCATGCGGCCAATGTGCCCAATGCAATGCCGCAAATTTTATAAAGGTCTGCCGCACTCATTGGAAAAAACCAAAAAAATCCTGCTTTCTGCAATTTCTCCTCTTAGAACCATCGGGATACTAAGTAGGAGGAATTATAGAAAGCAAATCAAGGTAAAAAAAAAAAAATCTTGAAAAAACATTTCATGAAACTCCTATTGCGCTGCACTGCAGCCACATCTCCTGGGCTCCTGATGCCGAGGAGGCGCTAGGGACGTACAATTTTCCCTAGCACCTCCTTTTTAGCGTGACCCCTCATTTAAATATTGGATCGCGCGCCCAGGAGAGGTGGTTGGGCGCGTGTTAGGAAAGCGGGCACTCAGCTTTGAGTGCCCGTTTCCTATGTGCCCATATTTCATCGGCCTGTTTCTGTTTCTATCTTTTAACCAGTTTGCAATCCACAATAGGACACTGCCCCCTCTCCCATGACTTTAATTTCCTAAATAGTCTCTCAGGAGGGACTTTGTCAAATGCTTTCTGGAAATCCAGATATACTATATCAACTGTCTCACCTTTATCCACATGTTTTATTTATGCCCTCAAAAAAAAAAAGTAGCATTTTGGTTAGGCAAGAGTTCCTTTGGATAAGTGCATGTTGGCTTTGTCCCATTAAACTATGCCTATCTATATATTCAGCAATATTGTTCTTTATGATAGTTTCTACCATTTTGCCTGGCACATATGCCAGATTCACTGGTCTGATGTCTGTGGACTGCTCTATTACATCTTCCAAGTTCACCATAAATTGTTTCAGTTCCTCTGAATCATAGAATTCAGTTAGTCTGTCCTGCCCCCCACCCACCCATCTTTTCATCTGTCAAACATCTAATGGTGCAACAGACTCCCTCACACACTAGTGCTTTTCCTTTGATGGGTACCCCTATCTGCATTGGTCATTGCAAGTTCAAGAGGAGCCATGGAGTATGTGCAGGGTTCCTTGGGTACTCCCTCGTAGGGGGATCAGTACAATCTGGGTTCTGTGGTACAGCTTTATACCCACTGTATGAGAACTGTAATATGGACTGGTCCTAGTAGAGGGGAGTTTAGCAGAAGCCCTTCCCATTCAGGTGCAGCATAATCTCCAAGGCTCCATGGCAAAATATCCTGGCTTTGAAAAGCCAGGGTTGCAAGCTTGATCCCTACTGCCCTGTACAACAAGTAGGTCTGGCACACCATGTAAACAGAATCTGGCACAATTGAAGTGCAGTTTAGAACAAAAATTTCTTCTATAAGACTGATGTTCAAAGCATTGGTCTGCCTAGAAAATAAATAAATAAATAAATCAAGCTCAAGGTTTTCAATTCAAAGGCATTCCTGCATATTTTCTCCAAGAACTATGACCAGACATTGGTCAAACATCTGTCCTGGATCCCTCAAGGACAGCAATGAGGCTCCCTGTTTGGGTTAGCAGGAGCTCTGGATACTCAAGGGGGGGGGGGCCATGCCTCCTTGATACAGGGAGGGAAACTGGCCCCTCCTTTTAAGCAAACATTAGCTTAGTAGTGGACTGAAGGGTAGCCCTATACCAACATATGCTGTTTTTAGATAGCATCCAGTTTTATTATTTTCCCCCAGTCTTTTTTATGGGGAGGTCCTCATACTTGCCTCTAAGGGTGAACAGATCTTTACTTTCCCTCAGAGAGTTGGTCCATTGGCAAAAACCATAGAAATTGAGAGGAGAGTGGGATCAGAACCACCAGAAACTGGATAGGAGCCCTGATGGAGGACCACAGCAGCAAGGTTTAGGTAGAGGATAAAGGCCAGCTGGCTAAAATTCCAAATACTGCCTGCAGATTAGGCATTCTAAGAATCGGGAACTAGTGCCTGACTTGTAGTTGTTCGATGCAAACTTAGAAATCTAGTAACGCCCAGGGTGAACAGCAGTATCTTGCAAGTTTAGGTTAGAATGATCATACTGGAGGCCTTGATTGGGCAAAATTTCACAGAAGGAGCTGTGATCCTATGAGAGGTATATTGGGTCAACTGCATTAAGTGTTTAGACAACTTTCTTTCCTGGTGTAGCAGGAAGTGATCCTGTAGCAAGGACCTGCTCTCCAGGTGTTGTATTGTCCTCTCGCACTGAGGACAAGTCTCCCAGGGCTTCTGCCAAGGAGGGAAGGGTTAGGCCAGCCATCATACAATTAGAAATGTAGATAGCAGGGTAGCTGGTGGACATGAGGACCATCTGCCACCTTTGCATGAGGCAGACAAGTTACCAGACCTCACGTGTCACCTAGATAGGATTATAGACAGTGCTGGGGAGGAGCCAGCTGTTGTGTCCATGTGGGCACCAACAACATATATTAATGTATTTGGCTCGAAGAAAGGCTCGCCTTATACATCGTCTAGGATAACCTCTCTTCTTAAATCGGTCACTTAGGATCTTTGCTTGATTTTTGAAATCATCTTGGGAGGAGCAAAGGCGTCGGATTCTGAAAAAATCCCAGTGGGTAAATTTTCTTTTAAACTCCGAGGGTGAGCACTATTAAAATGCAAAAAGGTGTTGCTACTTACTGGTTTGCGATAAACTGAAGTTTTAAAGCCCATCAGTGTCTTTATGGTGGTAATGTCTAAGAAGGTGATCACATTTCTCTGAAAGGAGGCTGTAAAATGAAGGCTGGTATTACACGAATTTAACCAGATTAAAAATTCATCAAACATCTCTTCGGTTCCTCGCCATAGAATCAAGATGTCATCTCTATATCTTCTCCATACAAAAATATTTTGAGAATAAGGTTGGTTACCAGTGATCCATTTCTGCTCAAAAGCACTCAAAAGTTCTCCAAAATAGGCCCCGGCGCGCCTATGCAAAATAGGCGCGCCGGGGCCTATTTTGGAGAACATCCATTGGAGAACATCCATTTGGAGAACATCCATTGGACACTCTTGGAGAACATCCATTGTGACACTAGTGACTTCCATCTAGTCACTCTAGATGTTGAGTCCTTATACATATCAATTCCACAAAATGAAATGATGGAGATTGCCATGATACACTTTGAGTCCAGAAGTCGCCCACAACGTATATCTTCAGAATTTCTAGAATCTTTATTACATATTGCACTGACAAAAAATTATTTTGCGTATAAAAAAATTTTTTTTCAGCAGGTTCGTGGCACCGCAATGGGTGCCACTATGGCTCCAGATCTAGCCAATCTGTACATAGGTGCTTTTGAGCAGAAATGGATCACTGGTAACCAACCTTATTCTCAAAATATTTTTGTATGGAGAAGATATATAGATGACATCTTGATTCTATGGCGAGGAACCGAAGAGATGTTTGATGAATTTTTAATCTGGTTAAATTCGTGTAATACCAGCCTTCATTTTACAGCCTCCTTTCAGAGAAATGTGATCACCTTCTTAGACATTAAGTCCCGGGGCTTTGTAAAAGGGGCGTGTTGGGGGCATGCCCAGAGCGATGCGGCGTTTTGGGGGCGGCGACGCGGGCGTGGTTTCGGCCCGGGGGTGTTCCAGGGGCGTGGCCACGTCCTCCGGACCAGCCCCCGGGACCGGAACACGGAGCGGGGCTGCCGGCCGGCGCATGCAAAGTTAGGAGGGGGTTTAGATAGGGCCGGGGGGGTGGGTTAGGTAGGGGAAGGGAACAGGCAGCGCAGGTTGCACAAATGTGCACCCCCTTGCGCGCGCCGACCCCGGATTTTATAAGATACGCGAGGCTACGCGCGTATCTTATAAAATCCAGCGTACTTTCTGGTGCACGAACAAAAGTACACGATCGCGCAAATTTTTAAAATCTACCCCTTAATGAATAAATTTTGGAAATCGGCAATTTAATTTGAGATTTCTGATATAACATTTCCTTTTTGGTGCTAGTTTGGTGTTTGTGGAAATTGTTCCAGTTCTTTTTGTGACATGAATAGAGGTTGTACATCAGAGGAGAATAAAGTAGAGGAGTCGTCATTAAACCTATCTGAAGTAATAGAAGCTACAGTAGAAACAAAAATAGATACTAGAACAATATTGCATGTTTCATTTGTATTTGCAACTGATATAGATACCGTGTTTTGACTATTTATGAGAAATAGAACAGAAAATTTTCATGGTGGGAAGGTTTGGATTTACCCTGACCTATCCAGAATGACGCAGTTGAGGAGGAAAAAATTCCTGGATTTAAGATCTGAAGTAGAAAATAAAGGGGGTAAAATGATAGTAAAATATCCATGCAAATGTGAAATATGGAGAAATAGTCAGAAATACGTGTATGTTGAAGTTACACAATTGCAAACATTTCTTGATTCTCATCCCCATGAAAGTTAGCAATAGGTATGAGGCAATTATGGAATTAATCTAGGAGATGTTTTTATTTCAATTGTTTAGAGGGGTTTCCCTTCTTTTCCTTATAACCGCTAATCTTTCTTTTTTTTCCTTGTCCTGGGGTTATTTTTTCATTTGAATTTCTTAAAAATTACAGAAAGATGTTCAAATGTTTTAAATATGGTTGATGTTAGATATTAATAAGACATTAGATATCTGTATTTTTTCTTTTTCCTGTACAATATTGTAAAACTGCATAAATAAAAAATTAAAAAAAAAAAAGAACATAAGAAATTGCTATGCAGGGTCAGACCAAGGGTCCATCAAGCCCAGCATCCTGTTTCCAACAGAGGCCAAAACCAGGCCACAAAACCTGGAAATTACCCAAACACTAAGAAGAACCCATGCTACTGATGCAATTAATAGCAGTGGCTATTCCCCTAAGTAAACTTCATAGCCATTAATGGACTTCTCCTCCAAGAACTTCTCCAAACCTTTTTTGAACCCAGCTAAACTAACTGCACTAACCATATCCTCTGGCAACAAATTCCAGAGCTTTATTGTGCGTTGAGTGAAAAAGAATTTTCTCCGATTAGTCTTAAATGTGCTACTTGCTAACTTAATGGAATGCCCCCTAATCCTTCTATTATTCGAAAGTGTAAATAACCGAGTCACATCTACTCGTTCAAGACCTCTCATGATCTTAAAGACCTCTATCATATCCCCCCTCAGCCGTCTCTTCTCCAAGCTGAACAGCCCTAACTTCTTCAGCCTTTCCTCATAGGGGAGCTGTTCCATCCCCTTTATCATTTTGGTTGCCCTTCTCTCTACCTTCTCCATTGCAACTATACCTTTTTTGAGATGCGGCGACCAGAACTGTACACAGTATTCAAGGTGCGGCCTCACCATGGAGCGATACAGAGGCATTATGACATTTTCCATTCTATTAACCATTCCCTTCCTAATAATTCTTAACATTCTATTTGCTTTTTTGACTGCTGCAGCACACTGAGCCAACGATTTTAAAGTATTATCCACTATGATGCCTAGATCTTTTTCCTGGGTGGTAGCTCCTAATATGGAACCTAACATCGTGTAACTACAGCAAGGGTTATTTTTCCCTATATGCAACACCTTGCACTTGTCCACATTAAATTTCATCTGCCATTTGGATGCCCAACCTTCCAGCCTCTCAAGGTCCTCCTGTAATGTATCACAATCCGCTTGTGATTTAACTACTCTGAGACGATATTTCCTATTTCGTTGTGGTTCGGGGGGGCCGACAAAATGATAGGAAAACCCATCAAATTTTGTGTGGTTTTCTTATCATTTTGGAGGCGGGGAGAAAGGGCACATTAAAAAAAAACAAAAAAACCCCAAACCCACCTCAACCCTTCAAATTTAATTAATTGCAACTCCCCGACCCTCCCAACACCCCCCAGACTTGTACCCACAAGTGAAGCTAAGGGGAGTGCTTGATCCTGGGGCAAGAATGCCCAAGCCTGAGACGTGTCGAACCTGGCACTGATGAAGTCCAGCTGTGGTTCCAGACAAGCTGGGACTTCGGGTAGTTGATCAGAAACCCCAATGTCTCCAAGACAGGAATGGTGGCTTCCATTGATTGCAGTGCTCCTTGCCTGGAGGAGCTCTTGATGAGTCAGTCGCCCAGATAGGGAAAGACCTGCACACACATCTGCCTTAGGTAGGTCCCCAGTACTACCAGGCACTTGGTGAAGACACGGGGAGCGGATGCCAATCCAAAGGGTAGCACCTGTTACTAAAAATGCTTCCCGGCCCTCACAACCCTGAGGTACTTTCTCTAGATGTGGGAAATTTCTATGTGGCTGTGTGCGTCTCTTAAATCGAGGGAGAAAAGCCAATCTTCCCTTCACAGAAGAGGAATAAGGGCGCCCAGCGAGACCATCTTGAACTTTTCCCACTTGAGGAATTTGTTCAGTACTCTCAAATCCAGGATCGGGTGAAGGCCCCATGTTCTCTTTGGGATGAAGAAATACCGGGAGTAGAAGCCGCTTCCCCATTGACTGGACGGAATGGGTTAAACTGCTTTGGCCTTTAAGAGGGCGGAGAGCTCCTTGAGTAATATTTCCTGATCTGCAGATGACTCCCAAGAGGGGCATGGGAAAGAGTCTGGAGGAAACTCCTGGAAATGCAACCGGTACCCTCGCCGGATGATGGAAAGGACCCATCGGTCGGTGGTGACGGTCATGCACTGGTCCACGAAAGACCGTAGCCATTCCCTGACCAGAGAGTCCGATGTCACAAGTATGCATGTGTGGCTTATACTCCCTCCCAGCCAGTCAAAACCTAATAGCAGGGCTAGGTTGAGGTGCTAGCTGAGGCCTAGGGGTGTGCATCTGTCTTGGGCGAGACCTCTGTCCAGGCCATTGAGACCGTACCCTACTTGACTGGTAAAAAGGGCACCGAGGTCCCTACCTGGAAGACTTTTTGCCTGAGGACTGTGGGTTGGAAGTACTAGCTGAAAGTTGTTGCAGGGTTTCATGATGATCTTTCAGCTGGACTACCGTCGCCTTAATCTTATCACCGAATAGGTTCTCTTCAGTGCAAGGCAAGTCCGCGATACGGTCCTGAACCTCAGGTCGGAGGTCAGAGGCCCACAACCAGGCCATACGACAGGCACCAATGCCCACTGTAGCTACTCTGGCAGCCATCTCAAAGACGTCATATGCGGACCACATTTCATGCTTGTCGCATTCAAAACCCTACTGCACATCCTTCAGGAAATCCTCCTGCAGCTGTTGTGGAAGGCAGTCCATCAGATCCTGAATCTGCTTCCAGAGGTTTCTGGAGTACTGACTCATATACAGCTGGTAGCAGGCTATGTGAGCCACCAACATGGAGCCCTGGAAAACCTTAAGCCCCAGGGCATCCAGAGCACTGTGTTCACATCCTGTAGGAGCCGAGGCATAGGATAGGGACCTCTTAGCCTGTTTTAGGGTGGATTCCACCACCACAGACTGGTGAGGAAGCTGACGCCACTCAAAATCAGTGGTAGGCTGAACCAGATATATAGTGTCAGTCTTCTGGTTAACCGGAGGAACTGAAATAGGGTGTTTCCAGAAGCGGACAAAAATTTCATTGAAAATGTCGTGGACCAGGACTGCTACCACTTCCTTGGGAGCATCCACAAATTGAAGGACTTCCAGCATCTTATGCCTGGAGTCTTCTTCTGTCAGGAGCTGGAAGGGTACCAACTCAGCCATGACCCAGACAAAACCTGCAAAAGTCAGGTACTCTGAAGGAGAGCGGGGCCTCTCCTCCAGTGGGGATGGCTCAGAAGGAAAATCCTTGGATTCTGCTGAGGAAGATTCAGAAGGCTTCCACCTCACTCAGATCACCCGGTGACACCGGTGGAGGAGCCCGAAGCATGGTCTTGGCTCGGGGCATGGGGGCACTGAGAGCCCCTAAGGCACTGACAGCCTCGAGGGCATCGAATGACTGGAGGGCACAGACAGCACTGAGGCTTTGCCAGAACCAGGGGCATCAATGACGTTGATGGACCTAGCTGATCAGTGCATGGCGGGCGTGGAGGGGCCTGCAGAGGCTGTCCCTCGTCCGAGGAATCAGTGATGGGAATGGTTTCCTATCGTGGATGCACCGGTGTCCCCTGAAACATCAAAGGCTCTCGGGGCATTGATGCAGGTTGTGTCGGTAGTGCACCAAGGAGCAAATCCAGATGCTCCAGCAACGGCTCCAACAGCGATGGCACAGGCTCCTGTGATGGTGGTGACCCCGAGAGGGCCAGCCGCTTGAAACCTTGTAGGGTTTGTCTGACCGCCAACTTCACCCAGCGCTCTAACTCCTCCTCGAATGCTGCCAATGACAGAACAGCTTGAGGAGGAGGAGGCAGAACCTGGTCTCCCTCAGAGCCCTGAGGAAGACTGGTGCCCGGCACAGGAACTGGTGGAGACCACCTCAGGCCCTTAGCTTCGACGGATGTCAATGTCTCGTCGGTGCAGGGCCGCTTTCGGGTGTGTCTTTTACGATGCCTTCCCGAGCTTAGGGTCATGGGAGGGTGCTTCCTCACTTTCCCACGATGCTTGGCATGGTCTTTCCCTGGTGCTGAGGGCAGTGGTGATGAACCAGAACTAGCATGAGAAGAAATAGACATGGGCTGATCTCCAGCCCCTATCTCGATCTGGGGAATCAGAAAAGGAGATGGCAAGACAGGACCGGTACCTACTGGGTCCTCCTTGCCCCTAGGAGTCGATGCCCCCAATGCTGAGGTCGAGGGCTCAGACCTCTTGGGCCCAAAAAACTTCTCCATCTTATCAAGGTATGCATGGCAACCCTTGGGGGTCATCTGGGTGCAAAAAGAACAGCTGCGCACATTGAGCGATGCCCCCAGCACAACATACAGACCTTATGGGGGTCTGTGATGGACATAGTCCAGGGGCACTGGGGGCAGTGGTGGAACCCCGATAATGCCATTGAAAAAAGAGACCGATGAGCAGTAGATGGCCGACAGCCACCGGGAGATGGCATCATCGGTCAGCAACCACAGGGAACGGGAATTTACCAGGGGGGCGTGTCTGCAGTCCGGGGCGGTCCAGGGTCGTGGCCGAGTGCCCCGACACAGCAGCCTGTGTTGGGGCCTGGCCAGCCGGCAGGCATAACTGCATCAAACAAGGTAGGGGGGGATTTAGGTAGGGCGGGGAGGTGGGTTAGATAGGGGAAGGGAGGGAAAGGTGGGGGGGGGGGGGGGCAAAAAAAATTTCCCTCTGAGGCCGCTCTGATTTCGGAGCAACCTCGGAGGGAATGGAGGCAGGCTGTGCGGCTCGGCACGCGCAGGCTGCTGATTTTGCACAGCGTGCGCGCACCGACCCCGGATTTTAAAAGATACGCGTGGCTATGCGCATATCTTTTAAAATCCGGCGTACTTTTGTTCGCGCGCACACTGTTTTTTTAAAATATACCCCTAAGTGTTTTAACAGATGTGCACTGCTGAATTTCTAGAGGTAAAGAATTCCAGAAATTGGGTTCTGCTACAGAAAAACAGCATTCGTGAGTTGTGTGCAGACGAGTGACTTTTGGGGAAGGAACATCAAGGAGGCAGTATTGTGACAAGCGAAGATTGCGAACTGGTTGATAAAACTTGAGAATAGCGTTTGCCCAGGGACATGAAATATCATTGATAAGTTTGTGAATGATAAGACCAAATTTAAATTTGACTCTGTCAGGAATAGATAGCCAATGCACTTCAATAAGAGTTGGAGTGATGTGATCAAAACGTTTTGTACCTGAGATGAAACGTACAGCTGAGTCCAGTAAAATCTGGATGGGATGGATTGTGGAGAAAGGAAGACCAATACAGAGGCTGTTGCAGTAGTCTAAGAAGGGGGAGAGATGCCTGGAGGATAGTCTGAAATTCTGGAGGATGTAGCATTTTTCTTAGACCAAGTAGAATTCTTAGTCTGTAAAAGCCATGTTGAATGACTTGTTTTATTTGAGGTTTGAAAGAAAGAAAATTGTCAGTTATGACACCTAGGCTTTTTGCTTGCTTTTGTAATGTGAAAGAATGAATGTCGAGGCAGATGGAAGTTTCTTTAAGGGGCTTGAATGGGCTAGAAAGAGAAAGAAAGATGGTTTTGGACATGTTTAGTGACAGTTTGTTATATTTTAACCAAGACTTGATAGCAGTGAAACAATAATTGATGTGAATGAGAGTTTCATTCCAGGAGGGCTGTCAGCATAAAGTTTATAAGAGTCAGTAAGAGTAATAAGAAGCTTGCAAATAGGAGCTAGGTAGACATTGAACAACATAGAAGATAGGGCCGAACTCTGGGGAACTCCACGTTTGATTGAAGAAATAGAAGAAAGTTCATTTTGAAATTTGATTTGCTGAGAACAATTAGATAGAAATGATTGAAACCGTTAAAGAACAGTACCGGAAATACCACATTTTTGTAGACGGTAGAGAATATGATGATCGATAGTGTCAAAGGTGGATGAAATGTCCAAAGAAACTAGAATGAATTGAGAACAGTCATCTATGCCTCTTCTGACAGAATCTGTGCGAGAGAGAGAAGTAATTCAGTGCTAAGAGAACAACAGAAACCAAACTAATGTAGATCAAGGATGTCATGTTTTTGAAGGTAATCAGTGAGCTGAGAAAGATATGATGACTCAAGAATTTTTGTAAAAAAAATAGGAAGAGCTGAAATGGGTCTGTAATTGGTGGGGTCATTATGATCAAGATGTGTTTTGTTTTTTTAGCAATGGGCATACAATGGCTTTTTTTAAGCAGGAAGGAATGATACCTTCAGTTAAAGAAGAATTGATTAATTGGGCAAAGATAGGAGATAAAGTTTCTTTAACTGCCTTGAAAAGGGCAGAGGAACAAAAGAAGTGAGGGCAGAAAATAGTGTTGGATTTGGTAATAAGTTGGTTGACCTCAAGGGAGGAGACATAATCAAAAGTATCCCAGATTGAAATTGGAGAATTGAACCAGCCAGGAACTGTTAGGGAAGATGGAGACCTTGAGCACGGGAAAGCTCAGAGGCCTTCACAATCTGTTAGGGAGTGCTAGGAGAGCGGTCCCATTTCAGAGGAGATTGTGTGTCCTTGGACCTCGGCACAACCCCAGAGGGCTCCGAGGCAGGCGAGACGTGTCCAAGCCTGGGCTGAGACCAGGAAGCCAGGCCCCTGCCGACCTCCACAGCCTGAGTGAGACCAACCACGCAAGGTTGGTCTGAGTGGTCCTCCCGACTACTACAAGCCCTTTCGGACCTGCCGCTGGGAACGGCAAAGGAAGCAGGCCGGACAGGAGACAAGGGCGGATGAAGGCTCTGGAACATGAAGACTCAAGACAAGGAACTTGGAGACGTGAAGACACAGATGAGAAGCTTAGGACGTGAAGACTCAGATGAGAAGCTTGAGCACGAAAACTCAGGATCAAGGTTCAGGAACAAAGTCCAGTACTGGGTTGAGGCTGCAACGCAGCACGCCCTACACAGCTCACCCAGGGCGGACCCACGGGACTGGTCGCGGACCACACTAGAGTGTGAGGCAGACTCCAGACGATTATATGTAGAAGATGAAGCCGGAACATGGCGAAGATTCAGTAGACGCCTGCACCGAGACACACCCTGCACAGCTGCCCATGGCTGGTCACGGACCACGCTGGAACAGAGCAGGTTCAGACAGAGTGTTAGGCATGGACGGAGCAGCCACAAGAACATCCAAGGGCCGAGACGAGATTCAGGGTAAGGGACCAAGACGAGACTTGACTTCAGGCATGAGACAGGGGATCAAGACTTGGCTTCAGGCAAGGATGACCCTCCAGAGGCTTGCGCTGCAGACGAGAAGACAGGCTCATGCCACGAGGTGACGAAACACGACATGGCACACTAGAAGAGATAGCAATGAGGAACCATGGGTCCAGGAAGCAGAAGCAGAGACGAGGCATCAGGAAGGAACATCCAGAAGACCATGAAACATCAGGAAAACCTCAGGACAAGACGAGATGAGAGATAATCCAGAAGAGACCACAAACATGAAGAACGATGAGGGATCCCACAAAGAACAGGAAATACCAGCAGGAGTGAAGACACGAAGTCCTTGAGAGGAACTAACTCCTTGCGAAGGCAACTAAGGACTGGAAGCTGGGCCCTATATAGGGCTAAATATCAGGAAATGCCCTGAGAGGAGTCCAGGTGAGGCCCGGGGCATATCCGGCCGCAGGCCCTTTAAATCTGTGACGCAGGCGCGGCAAGTGCTTTAGGAAGACAGGAACAGGAAGTTGTGCAGGACCATGGCCAGCGGCCATGCTGCAGGAGCAGAAACCAGGCCTCTGCGCAGGCCGCAAGGAGGGAGGCGGCTTCCCTGCCACTGACGGAGACTGAAGAGTGGCTCCTGCCACAGGAGATGCCGGCGTCTGTGGCCTTCAGGCCGCGAAAATAAAGATAGCGTCGGCGGCAGTTCCAACCGTGAGAGGGTCCCGGTAACAGCGGCTCCATGCTGAGCTGAAGAACGCCGAAGTCCACAGCTCCCTGCCACGGTAAAGAAAGAAAACATCAGCAGCCTCCTGCCGTGAAGGTAAGCGCCTGCTCGCAGCTAGGCCCGCAAGCAGGAGCACAACAGGAACATTGATGAAATTTAAGCAAAGGTTTTCAGTTTTTAGATTGAAAGAGACACGAAAAACTTTGGCTGATAAGGTTTCAGAAAGGATTGACTTAGTAGATTTGGCAAAGGTTAAGCATTTGGCTATATTAAATAGTTTTGGGTGCCCATATCCTAAATCTGGCCCTCACTATTTCATATTTTTGGGTGGGTTCATGACCAGTGACCACCAGGGGCCAAATGCCACTGAAACAATGCTTGTTCTTTTTTAATTTGGTGCCTTTATGTTCTATTCTGCCTGCCCATCACTTTATGTTTTGCAGCATTGATGCTTTTGCTCCTTTTGCTTTGACTTTCTTTTGGTGCCTTGGGTTGCTATTGCTTCTGATGATTGGATGGAAAACTGCAATATTGTAACCAAAAATAAAATGCATTGCTTTCCCCCATCAACTCTAACGGAAATGACAAATGATATGAATTTTGAAACAATATGAAAGAAAATACATGAAGAAGGTAATGAAACGGTATAGTGATGCAAAACAATTTTTTGCATGCATGCAACTAGGTTTAGATTACTTATATTCTGCTCCTACAAAATGCTCTAAGTGGCTTACATCAAAAACATTCATAATAAAATGATTCATACTGTAAAGCATTCATACAAATAATATCAAAACAGTTTCCATAATCATATCTTTCATCTTGTTTCTCTCCCATTTCTTTTTTTTCTCTGTTTCTTTCATAGGTTTTCTGAGCGACAGCGTTCCTGAGCCCTCCTCGGTGATTGGGCCGTGCTCCTCCCCCTCGGTGACGCGACTGATGTCACAGAAGCATGCCGAGGATAAAAACATGCCAAGGATCCCGGAGGCGTTGCACGCCGAAGGCAGCATGTCAAAGGGGCATGCCCCTTTGTATGCCCCTTCGTACACCCCGAGAAAAAACAAACGGACAAAGACTACCTCTTTCCAAGCTACATGACCATGACAACGAACGAAAAACTAACACTTCCAATCCAAGTATGCATAGGAAATGGTAAGTATGGAAATAACACCAAGAGAAAACAATACAAAAACCATGACATTGCAAAGGAAATTAGTGATATGAATACAAATAACCTCATTCTGATAATAACTAACAGTATCAAATTAAACAGCCTACTGATGATCACTTTCCTTCTAGTTAATGCACAATCAGTGACAAAAAAATTCCCCATCATCACTGACCTGCTATATGACACAAAACCTAATTTTATAGCAATAACAGAATCATGACTAAAAAAATCAGACTTAGTACTAAAAAAACAGTTACCAAACAAAAACTATGAGGTCTTTTCGATCCCTAGACTAAATAAGAGAGGGGGTGGATTAATATTAATCATTGAAAAGAAATTTAAAACTAAATTGCTCTCAATTACGACTCCAGCAAATCATGAAATTGCCTTTTTTGACACTAACCATTTTCAAATTTGCCTGATCTTCTGCCCACCTAGTCTCCTCGAACTAAACATCTCTCCACTAATAGAATTTTTTACAACACATCTAAACCCATCCAAACCAACCATAATATTAAGTGACTTTAACCTTCACATGGACATTCAACCCCTATCAAATACCTGCCAAACGCTAATTGACACTAGGTTTCAAACTAATTACAGATAAACCAACACACAAAGCAGGCCACTCATTAGACCTGATATTCATTAACAATAACCTCCTAGAAAACAGACTACACACGGTGGATCCAAGATGGCAATCCTGTGCTAGCACCGTGAACCTGGGCTCTTACCTTGTGCTTTTTCTTCACAATATTTTCAATTGAAATGCCCCATTCGGTCAGGAAGAGGCAAGCTCGGGAAAAGGCTTTCCCTGGAGCTACTCCAGAGACGCCTAAGACTGGCCCGATAGATGCCCACGTTCTTCGAGGAGCTGTGACATCGGGAGAAGAGTCGCGGGAGCAGGAAACAGAGGGTGAGGCGGTATGTTCCCTGCTGGACTCCGAGACTATGCTGTCCCCGGTGGTGAGGGAGGCGCCGAGGAATCCTGCATTGCTGCGTACCCCGGATGGAGACCCGGAAGCTCCCGTAGCCGAAGATGAGAGTGCCGGCCAGGGAGCCTCCCTTCGGGTGGGAGCGGCATGGAAGAACGGCCCGGAGAGGGTGAAGCGTCCCTTGGCAGCCCAGACAGAGGCGATATGGATCTGAGTACTCAGGGGTTAACATCTGCCTCTACTCCACTGCAGATAAGTTTGAAATCCTCCTCCTTTTACCTACAAAAACCAGACCATATAACTCTGGAAACTTTATGGCAAGCAATGGTTGGGCTAGGTAATCTGATGATTAAACAACCTGAGCCACTCACACATAAATTAGATGACCATGAGGCACATATTAATTCTCTGGAAAATACTGTAAAGGTTATTCATACTCAAGAAAGTGAAAAGAAGATATTATTAAATTCTGTGAAAAATCAGCAGGATCTCTTGGTAAAGGACAATTTAGTATTGTTAAATAAAACTGAAAACATGGAGAACTTATTAAAAAATAGAAACCTCCGTATTATTAATTTTCCAAAAGTTCCTTATATGTTACCTAGAGACATGTTTAGTTTAGTAAATAGGGTTTTTTTGGTGTGCCGGTTTTCCCACGCCCTATTTAACGATACAATACAAATGCCCCTGACGATAAATCGGGGGCATTTGTATTGTATCGTGCACTCTAACGATTTTGGACGATTTTAAAATTATCTGATGATAATTTTAATCGTTCAAAAACGATTCACATCCCTAGTAAATATCTTCAGGAAATTTTGAAGGCGCCGACGGATCAAATACCACCACTTACTTGTGTATTCTATATCCCATTGATGGAAAATCTAAAAAAGGAAGAAGCCTCTGGTATGATTAGTGACCCCCTGAGGAAGACAGGGGAGGTTAAATCTGGTGTAACTGGTCTAAATGTTACAAAGCTTTTAGAGTTATCAGATCAAGCCCAAGCTGAGCCGGCTACTTTAATAGTTAACTTTGCATTGGAGATGGATAAAGAATGGATTTTGAAATTATATTTCAAACATCGTTTAGAATTATTTATGGGTATGCAAGTGAGGATATTTCCAGATATTTCTAAAGTTACGCAGAAAAAGAGAAAACAATTCTTGTTGTTGAGACCGCAAGTTATCCAGATGTGGGAGCAACTTTTACGTTAAGATTTCCTTGCAGGCGTCTAAGTTTAAAGATAAATCGTTTCTGTTTTTCTTATCATCGCAGTTAACTCAATTTCTTTCTGATAAGTCAGAATTGCAGTGTGTGTGAAACTTTATACTTGTTCCTGTAGCCTTAAAATGTCTCCGTTTGTTCCACCTTCCAATATATAAATATAACTCCTGCCGATGCTATGAATTTAGTTGTATATGTTAAGTTAGTTAATGACCACTTGGATCCTTGATAGTGGACTTGGAAATGTATACTTTGATTGCTTGTTCCTTTTTCTGTTTCCTTATTGTTTAAGAAATTATGATGTATACATTTGATTTATTGTCAAGAGAGTTATCTTGATATAATATTGTAAAAATTAATAAAGAATAAAGAATTAAAAAAAAACAGACTACACACAAATCCCATAATCAGACCACTTCCTCATTAAATCTCAGATCAAACACACAGGTCCAATAAAGAAACAAAGTATGGAACCAGTTGAATTCAAATACCGCCCTCCCTATAATACAGATATACTAAAAGACAAATTACACAAAGAACTAACACACTTCAATTACACAAATAGCCACACCGCAATGACAGCATGGATAAACAGAACCACGAAATTGGCAAACGAAATAAACCCCCCAAAAAAAATCTGTATAAAAGAACCAAAACAAATAAATCCATGGCATAACGAACAAATTAAAGAAGTGAAGCGGATCCTTAGAAAGAAAGAAAAAGAATGGAAAAGAAATAAATCAACCGAGAATTTAAAATACAGAAAACAACTGGCCTACTACAAAAAAGTAATTCTAGAGACCAAAAAGAAATATTTCAGCTCAAAAATAGAAAAGTTTGCAAATAATGCCAGAAGTCTATTTAACATAGTCAAAAACCTCACTAGCGACAATACAATCATCAGACTTTACAGGAGAATCAATGCAATGAAATAGCCCAGTTCTTTAAAGATAAAATTGAAAACTTAAGAACAAAAATCCCTAACACATCCAAACAAGAGATTAAGATGCCCACAAGGGACGTCAATATATGGTCAGAGTTCAAAGAGATATCAAACATTGAAGTCGAGAACATGATAAAGAAGCTGAACCCTGCTCCTCACTCAATTGACACCATACCCATAATGGAATTTAAAAAATTAGCCAACACAGTAGCTCCAACACTGACTAAAATCATTAACCTTTCACTAGAAGAAGGATCAATGCCTGATATACTGAAAGGGGCCCTAATCAAGCCAATCATTAAGAAAAAGAACCTTGACCCCCTAAATCTGAGCAACTATAGACCAGTTTCGAACTTACCTCTAATAGCCAAACTAATAGAAAAAACAGTCCAAAAACAACTAACAGATCAAAAACAGGGTCGATTCAGTAAAAGTCGTGGGAGAGGCGGGCGAGCGCCCGCTCTCCTGTGCACGCGATTCTGTATTTAAATGAGGGGCCCGCATTAAAAAGAGGCGCTAGGGACACTAGCGTGTCCCTAGCGCCTCTTTTTTGACAGGAGTGGCGGTTGTCAACAAGTTTGACAACCAGACACCGGCAAAATTGAGCGTCCAGTTTTCAACCCACGAGCTGCAGGCCGATTTTAAATTTTTTTTTACTTTGGGAACCTCCAACTTAATATCGCCATGATATTAAGTAAGAGGGTGTACAGAAAAATGTCTCATATGGGGAATATAGCCAACATTTAGGAGAACTGAGGAATTGCAACTTCCTATTTCTGACCTCGTTCTCCAGAAGTTCTGCCCTACTATGTCCTTTACAACAGCCATATTAGGAGACTGGAACAGAGAGACCTGTCCAATTGTCTGTTCATGCTTTTACAATTTTTGGCCTAAAGTTTCAAAGTTATGGGCTGTTACCTTATGTAAACGTGCATAACTGCCCCAAAACATTTGGAAAGGCTAAATCAGACTTCCTCTAATGGCTTACCGTGAAATTCACAATAGGGGATTCAGTACATGCACAGAAGGAAGGGGAAGGCATAGAGATGGGAAGTGGAATCCATGAGTAAAGATGGAAATGCCATCAAAGATGAGAACAGAATGGGTGGGGGGTAGGGAAAGGATGGTTGAAGAAGAGACATTCAGTTCCAGCAGTGAACTGAAGTGCCAGAACGGAGAAGGAGAGAAAATGCAAAGAGTGAGGGAGAGGGAGAGTAGCAAGGAATGCGGCAAAGGAGCAGAGATAGGGATAGGTTGGGGAAGGAAAGAAACTTGATTTGAGCATAGTTTCTCCCTACCACCCTCACCTAAAACTACTGCATTCAATAAGGGCACTTTTCACCCTCTCCTGAAGCCCACTCCAGCTTCATTCATTTCTTTTCTGCCTGGCCCCTGCAATCTTCTGTCGTCCTCCTGAAGCTCGGACCCCCTCACTTTGCTGTGCCTCCAGACTCCAGCACATGTCCCCTTCTTTTTCTGCCTTCATGTGTGTGGGTGGTAATGAGTTGTAGGGATGTGCAATTGTTTGTTGACGATTAGGAAATTCGTACGAAATTTCCTAAATCGCCATGGATTGGGAAACCAATAAAACAATTGCATTTTCCCTGAATTTTCATTTAAAAAATCGGTTTTCGGCTTAGTGCTCGCTAACGGGGTTAGCACACACTAACTCCCATTAGTGCGCGCTACTTTTTGTTAGCGCGCACTAAGCCGAAAAACGATTTTTCACGAAAAAAAAAAATGCTGATCCGCGGGAATACGAGATTTTCCCGCGGCCACATGAACCCAAAAGCGAAAATGATCGGGCACCCGATGCACATCTCTAATGAGTTGTTTAACTGTCAGGTCTGCAAGAGGCAGGTGCTGCTCTGATGCATGCACTCAGTGCCATAGAACATGGAGGCTACCTTGAGGCTGCTGATGGTAGTCGAAATAGGGCAGGCAATGGTTGCACTGCAGGGAGCAGCCCTTTCCTCTAATATTCTTAATGCTTCCTCACCTCACCTCTCTTCTGTTCCCCTCCCTTTTATTTTATTTTGCTGTGCTCCATCTTTCCACTGCTCCCTCTTTATTCTGCTGCTCTCCTGCTCTCTCGTGTTCTCCTTCCCCTCCCTTCTATAACTTACCCCGTTGTCCTTTTCTCTCTACTCTAAACTCCTCTCTTCCTATTTCTCCTCTTATGTTGCTCATCCTTCTTTCCTCCATTGCCCTACCACAGATGCAGCTTGTTGCATGCACGGATTTGAGGATCCCCCAGATTTTGCCCAGTTTCGTTCCTATGTTGAGGGGTTCCAGTATGAATTACTAATGAGTCAGTTTATAGGAACCAATCACACATTCATCTACCCTCCCCCCTTTTCCTCTCCTATTGTAGTATATTTCTCTATAAATAGCAATAATACTTGAAGAGAAGTAGGAGTATAGAAAGGGTGATTATATTTTGCTCTTAGCATAATATCTAAATTACAAAAGAGACATTTGTATAATACAGGTAGAAAAAGCAAATAAAGCAAAGTTAGCCTTACATGCCATACCAATAACTGCACTTAAACAACTTGCCCAGGTAATTGCACCCACCATTTCTTCTATCATTAATAAATCATTAGATGAAGGCCAATTACCCGATTCATTAAAACAAGCAATTATTAAGCCGATAAGCAAAAAAAGAATCTAGACCCCACAGTACTAAGCAACTACCGTCCAATTTCAAATTTATTTATTTATTTTTATTTATTTTTAATTTTTATATACCGAAGTTCTTGTGGGAATTACAAATCACTCCGGTTTACATAAAACGATGAACTGCCCAACAGCGGATGGGGGCTTTACATAGAACTGTAGAACATAAGGATCAATAAAACCGGATGTCAATTTAACATAGTAATAATAAATATAATATAATAAGTATATACAATTTAACTATTTAACGTAGTAGAGATGACCTGTCAAATCTACCATATAGATACAATAAGAATAATATAGTGAACTTATGGATTCAAAAATTGATTGAGCAGTTGTGGAGTCCTGATAGTAGGAATTGGTCAGGTGTCGATAATTTAGGGATACCTAGTATTTAGGAAGTCCTCCTGTCTAAGTATCATTGAGAATCTGGGAAGGCTTGTTGGAAAAGCCAGGTCTTCAGTCTTTTTTTGAACTCTTGATGACTGGGTTCTAGTCTTAGATCTGGGGGGAGAGCGTTCCACTGGTGGGGTCCAGCTGAAGATAATGCTCGTTTGCTCAATTGCTGATTTTACTTGTGGGACAAGCAGTGTTCCTTTGTATGCGCTTCTAATTGGTCTAGAAGATGTATGCGTTGAAGTTGAGTGCTTAGCATGATAGGAGCCAGATTGTATATTGCTTTGGTACTATTGTGAGTATCTTATAGAGTATCCTATGTTTGATGGGAAGCCAATGTAAGTTACGAAGGATTGGGGTGATATGGTCTTTTTTGTTAGAACTTGTGAGGATTCTAGCAGCGGAATTCTGTACCATCTGAAATGATTTGATGGTGTTGAAGGGTAGACCTAGCAGAAGGGAGTTGCAATAGTCGAGCTTTGATAGTATGATGGATTGCAGTACGAGCCTGAAGTCCGAGAAGTAGAGGAGGGGTTTAAGTTTTTTGAGGACTTGCAGTTTGTAAAAGCAGTCCTTAGTGGTAGTGTTTACGAACTTTTTTAGGTTTAGATGGTTGTCTAGCCAGGCTCCAAGGTCTCTGACGTCGGGTGAGAACTTGCTATTTGAGTTCGGAGGAGAGAGGTTTGATGAGATTGTAAGGGGATCCTGGGAGACAATGAGCATTTCGGTTTTATTGTCATTCAATATTAGGTTGAGGTTTGAGAGGATGTTTTTAATCGGCTGTAGGCATTCGTTCCAGTATGTGATGGTTTTTTGAAGGGATTCTGAAATCGGGAGAAGGATTTGTATGTCATCTGCATAGAGGTAGTGTGTAAGCTTGAGGTATGAAATGTCTAGAGGTATGTCATCTGTATAGAAGTAGTGTGTAAGCTTGAGCTATGAGAATGAAATTTATCATTCATTGCTAAGTTAATTGAAAAGGTGTTACTGAAACAACTCACTGAACACCTCAAATCTAACGACATCATATACCCCACGCAGTTTGGTTTTAGAAAGCACTTTAGTACAGAAACCCTGCTCCTCTCACTTTCAGATACAGTTATGAGAGGATTTGATAAATGGACACAAATACCTTCTTATACTACTGGATCTCTCTGCAGCATTCAACACAGTCAACCACAAAAGTCTTATCCGAATACTCGTAGAAATCGGGCTCATTGGCAAAACACTGCAATGATTCACTTCCTATCTGAGTAATAGATCATATCAGGTAAAAATGAACACCTTCACATCTGATACAACAATGCTAGACACAGGAATACTGCAGGGCTTCTCCCTCAGCTCCCAGCTCTCACTCTCTGGATTAGGTTTAACCTACTACATTTATGCTGACAATATTCAGATCATCATACCAGTTAATGACACATTAGAACAAACTTATAAAATTACCGCTATGTACCTTAATATCATTAAACAATTATTAACTCAAATGAAACTCAGCTTAAATATTGACAAAATCAAAATCATCCTCCTCGAAAGGAAAATTTCCACATCCGAGCAAAATCTCACAATGCCGTACGAAAATGTATCAATTAAGCTAGGAGACAAAGTGCGAGATCTCGGTATCTGGAATGACCCTGAGCTCAACTTCAAAAAACACATTTCAATTAAAATTAAAGAGGGATATGGTAAACTACAATGCTAAGACGTCTGAAACCACTCTTAAATTCTAATGACTTTAGAACAGTCCTATAGTCATTAATATTTATAGACATAGATTACTGCAACTCTCTTCTACTCTGCCTTCCACAATCCACGTTTCAGCCTCTGCAGATTCTACAAACCTCAGCCACCAGAATATTAACTGGTTGCAAAAAGAAGAATCATATCACCGCAATATTGAAATCGCTGCACTGGCTTACCTATCGAAAAACGCATCCAATACAAACACTTTGCAATCTACACAAAGTGATTTATGGTGAGCAAGTAGAATGGTTAAACACAGTCATTCGGCTTCAACACTCCACAGGGGAACCTTAGATCAGCCAACAAAGGATTATTGTCAATACCTACCGTCAGTCTCTTCAGCCAGATTCACCGCAGTTAGAGAGAGAGCCATATCACTGGCAGGTCCCAGATTAATATGGAACACCTTACCAGTCGATCTGAGGTTACAGGCCGATCTCAAGTTGTTCAGAAAAAATCTTAAAACCTAGTTATTCGAACAGGCATGCAAAGAAGGCATTGGTTAAAGTTATCTCTATTTTACTTTGCACAACCTTTTAAATAATTTCTTTTATGGATTGTTTTAGAGACCATGTCTCTACTCGTTATTTTATAGCTCTTAAGATTAAATTATTTACTTGAATTATTATTTGTGTAATCATAGTTTAATATTTTGCTTTGATTTTTATTACCAGTATTTTATTAGTTTTATTACTTTTCGAAGACCTGTATATTTTTCATGCTGATTCTTATGATCTTATTGCCTGCTATCATTTTATAATTTATTGATTTTTATGTTTATTATTTTAAAATGTCTGTAAACCGTTGTGATGGCTAGTTCCAAACATCGGTATATAAAAGCCTAACAAATAAATAAAAATAAATATACATATATGTACAAATCAGTGGCAGTGTACTTCCCTGAACTGACGTGTCCAGTCAGGCAAGCGAAGCGATCACTGCACAGGGGTGGAGGAATTCAGGGAAGCACTGGGAAGGCTTTCACGCCCAAGCCTGTGTTTGGGTTAGCAACTTGCTAGCTCTTCAATTTCCTGGTCTTTGTTACTGTTTTTTATGCTTACTAGGTGTGTCACCCTATCCTTATCACTGTCCCTTTCCCAACACAAAGCTCTTCCAGTTTTCCGTCCCTGCTTCTCTCCCATTCATTAGTGGTGACACACGATGATATGCCCTTCTTTCCTGTCCTCTGGCCTTTACCTTTCCCTCTGTCTTTCCTTTTCACTCCCTGGCTTCACCATTTTATTCTTTCTGGTACAGTCATTATTTGTACTATTTACTCTATTTCCAGTAATGTTTCCAATTATGAGATTGTACAAACTTCTTTTTACCCTCCTGTCTGTTTGCTTATAGTAGGAGAAAACTGTCTAAATGCAGTGCAGTACCTGTGCTGTTTACAGATGCCGTTCCTTGCCTTGCGGTTTCACAGTTACCAAACAGCAATAATTACTCTAACAGCAGGGAGCAAACAGAAAGAATTCACAGCTTTTTAACACTGAAAGGCTTTCTTTTTTTCAGTACTTGTCAGAGCAACTGCAGGGAACAACAGAAAGATCCCTCAGCTTCCCATGTCTTTGTATTAGCCATATGCAATATAAATATATGTTGTTCCTCTGTGTGCTTTATGCACCACACACAACCCTTATAGCAGATATTCCCTGCTGAACATCCCAGAAACCCAGGGCATAAATCAAGCTCCTCCACACAGTCGATGTGGTACTCCAGGCCTGCTACTTACTGCCGTGATTGGATGGTGGGCCCTGTCCCACACTACTATCTTGGGACCTCCACCACTGCTGCAGCATGACTCAGGACCTTCCCCCCTCTTGCTAACACTGCAGAACCAAAAAAAAAAAAAAACAGGCCAAGTATGCTGCTGACTCCCAGCTCTAAAAGGGCCACACACGCTTAAATGTAAGTAAAACAAAGTCAAAAAGAGGCTGAAAGGTGGGAAATGGCTGTGGGTTTAAGCACATTCAAGGCCAGGCAGGACATGGACAGCAGCAGCACCACTAGATAGAGCTAGAGGAGGGACTGTACTGTTTGCTGCTGCTTCTTCTGTCGTCCATGAGTTCATTGATTCTTCAGAGTAGAGTATGCCAATGAACTGCAGGAAAAACAATAGTGTACTAAGAAATATGGCCACTGTATTCCTGCTAGCTATCTTGTGCATTCCTAAATACCCTGCCATCAATGGGGGCCACCACAGTACACCTATCCCCCTTCTCTTGTCCTCTCCTCTCATTGCAAGCAAATAAAGGTTTAACAAGAAAAAAAAGTAATCATTATGCAAAAAAAATTATTGCTAGCAACGTTTTTACATAAAAGCTGCTCACCCTGTAAAACATTGCTAGCAATAATTTTGTAGTGGATTTGCCAGTTGCTTGGTTTGGATTGCAAATATTGCTACCCTTAACATAAAATGGTACATATTGAATGTTGTCAAGCTAATTTATTTACGATTTAAAATGTTTACTGTTCATATTCCGTTTGGCTATAATGCTAGTATAGTGTTTAGAATATTAGTGACCGGGACTCAATCGCTTATGTAATCACTTAACATTATGCCGGCAAGTAAGCATATTGTGTGATCGTTAAAGTATCGAGCCGTTCAAAAGTGCAGAGAAACCAAAAAGTGGCCACTCGCTTTGATTTAAGATAAAATGAATTAAAATGAAAGAGACTAAAGAATCCTGATCCGTGAAGTCCCAAATGAATAAGGTACATATCCCAAATTACATTATTCAAATTGGATTCATTTACCTCTAAAGCTCAAATAGTCTAAACTATATATCAAGAAGGGCATCACGGTACAGCATAGTACTTACTTCTTTTGAAGCTTTAGTTCCAAGGCTAACAATACAGGTCGCAAAGCAAGTAACTTCCAGGATGCAAATGATCACAGGCGTTCAATATTATAGTGATCCAACTGCTGAAGGGACCGCGAATATAAACGCTATGTTTGGTGCCAAAAACTCTGTCAATCAATATGCATAGGGTTGGGTCAGCAGGTCATGTATCTCCATGGGGTACAATGTAATGTAGTGCATTGAATTTTGCTCGGTTTTTAACAGAATCTGATGTTTTAGTCTGACCATTATATGCTGGAATTTAATTATTGACTTTTATCGATTAGTTTCTATTAACGTGAAGGGTAACAAACCATTTTTTAATAAATTCTAGGTCCTGCAAAATAAATATTAAAACATGACCAAATTAAAATATAAATAGAGATGTAAAAAATGTAAGACCGGTTAATCAATTGTATAAAATTGTAAAAAAGATACCTTAAAGATTTATAAACAATAACATTTAGTTTAAGAAAAAGAATTAAAAATTATCAAAGTCAATTATATAATTGATAAAAACTTTGAAGAGCTTACTATTAAAGACAAATGAATTAACATTATAATAAAGATACCACTAGATTACAGATAATATAGTTGAATTACAATATCAAGAATGACAAATTATCCTAATTAAAAAATGTATTCTTAGAATGTCATAATTGGACAAAATACTTCACATATTACGAATTTGGTTTGTGTTGTAAGTACCACTGGTGTACATGTTTTCTAAATATAACAGATTGATGTTAGTCTAAGATACTTAAAATCAATTGCTTAAAAAATTAAATACATATAGCATCTAAATATAAATAGGATAATATTAATAATTTATAAAAATATTGAGAAATCAGTTTCCTGATTTAGGCCATAAGTTGCCATTGTATTGAAATCATATATAAATTTTTGTTCGAATGTTAAAAGCAAATTATCTAAATTGTCTCCTCTCCAACTTAGTGTAGGTTATTGTAACACACAGAATTTATAATCATCAAATTTGTGGTTTGCCAAGATTGAATGCTCCACTAATGGCTTGGTATTGACTATTCTATTGACACTGCTTCTGAGTTCTATTATTCTCTTGTGTAATGGTCTAATTATTTTACCAATGTACATTTTATCGCATGGACAAATTGCTGCATAAATCACTCCTTTACTTTTACAGTTGGTGAATCTTCTTAATTTGAAAATTTTTTTAGAACCAGGAATATTTAATTGATCTGCTTTCAGGTTAACATTACAGACAGAGCAGTTACCGCATGGTCGATGGCCCAGGAGTCTTAAATCCTTTGTTTGTTTTTGTTGTAAGGCCAATGGGGAAATTAGATCTTTTATATTTTTGGCACGTTTGTTAGCAATCAGTAAATCTTTGAAAGTGGAAAGGTCTTGCATGTCAGACCAATGTTTCTTTAGTATACAAGTGATTTTATGTGACATATGTCTATAAGTGATTGCAAATACTATCTTGCCATTAGACCTTTTGTTTTTAGGTTGCAGTAAATCTTTTCTATTCTGTGTTTCTGCTCTTTTAAATCCATCTTTAACATGTCTTTCCGGATAATCCCTTTCAATAAATCTTTGTTGCATTTCGAATGATCTGTTCTGAAAAATATCATCATTTGCACACATTCTCCTTAATCTTAAAAATTGTGAATATGGCAGGTTCTTTTGTAAAGATCTATTATGACAACTATTATAATGTAACAATTTGTTGGTATCTGTTGATTCTCTATAAATGTCTGTATAAAAGCTACCATTTTCGAATGTAATTTGAATATCTAAAAACGGAATTGTCATATTGTCGTAATTCATTGTGAATTTAAAATTATTGTCTAAAGTGTTTAACCATTTAAAAAAACTTTTCAAGGTGTCTGCATTTCCTTTCCAAATCATAAAAATGGCATCAATGTATCTTTTCCATAAAACAATATTATCTGCGTATTCGTGTTCTACCAAAAACATGCGTTCAAATCTTCCCACATACAAATTGGCTATAGATGGGGCCATTGCTAACCCCATGGCAATGCCCTTAGGGGGTCATTTATCAAAGTGCTATATGGCATTTTCGCATGCGTTAACGTGTTTTCGTGTACAAAAAATGCCTTTAACACATGCGAAAACACCATTAACACATGATGGGATGCAAATGATAAAAAAAGGGGAGGATATTGGGGCAATTTTCATTATGGCACTAGCCATAATGCCCTCACACTAGATGGGTATTTATATCTCTATGGGATGCCCACCTAGTAACTCGAGGTGAGGTTTAGGTATTGGCGTAGGGGTTGGGGTTGGGGGCCACATTGACATTCAAAGTGAGACGTACAAACAGAACAGGTTGAGAGAACATTGCACAAATCTCATCTTTGGGTGAGTTTCCTCACTCCGAAGGTCATCAAATCTTCACAAGAGAGCACTGTTCTGTTCGTACATTTCACTTTGAATGTCAAAGTGGCCCCTAACCCCTACACTAAATAATACCTAAACCTCACCTCGAGTTACTAGGTGGGCCTCCCATAGAGATATAAATGCCTATCTAGTGTGAGGCTTGGCGGCTTGTTTATTCTAAGTCCCCCTTGGGATGCATTTGTGGCGGCAGTAGTCCAATAGTGTAGAAGCGTGACAAGACAAGACTTTTACTCAGATGAATAGCTTCCTCCCACTTCTTCAAAAAGTCCTCAAAGATTGTCCGTGTTCGATATAAATAATCCCAATTTTAAATATTGAACACTCACTTTGGAGGTAATTTATCAAAATGCGATAAGGCGTTTTCGCATGCGTTAAGGGCTTATCGCATGCGAAAACGTGTTTAACGCATGCGATAGCACCATATTGTATGGTGCGATGCAAATTCAGAAAATAGGAGGAGTTAGGGGCGGAGAGTGGGCTGGGTTAGCCTGTCTGCGAAGAGCTATCGCACTGCCATAATGCGGATTTTAACTACACCTCTTTGGATTGCGTTAGGCTGTGCGGTAAGGTTTCATCGCCCTTTGCGATGTCTCCCGTACGTCCTATTTCAGGTGAATTGATGGGTAGAGAGAGAGAGTATGACTGGCCATAACATCATGGCCCATAGGTATTTGTATCCCTAAGGTAGGCCCACCTAGTAACTCGAGGTGGGGTTTAGGTAAGAGTGTAGGGGATTAGGGGCCACTTTGACATTCTACGTGACACGTACGAACAGAACAGTGGTCTCATGAAGATTTGATGACCTTTTGAGTGAGGAAACTCACTCCAAGATGCCAAAGGCCATCAAATCTTCAAAAGAGACCACTGTACTGTTTGTAGGTGTCACGTAGAATCTCTACGGAGGTATCCACTCGGGGTATTCTCCCATCCACGGACTCTGTGTCTCTGGGTCTGTAAGACCTCCTTTCTGGCAGCCCCCACTCCGCAGGTTGTGTCACTCTCTCTTTAATAAAGACTTTAGACTGATACTGTGACTGACATCACTGAGACCTCGCCTCCCGACGGTGAGGCTCACGGGGCTCCTCCCTGTGGGCGGTACCATCTCTCACCTCGGCCCAGGGCCCACACACTAACTTATCTTAACACAAGGATTCAGGAGTCAGACAAAAATACTGGGTGAGAACTGCATCGCAGGGTGCCCTCCACAACCACCAATGTCTGGTCGCGAACCACGCTGAACGCGAAGCAGACTCCAGACGAGGTAATGGAAGTTGAGACTGGAACATGACGAAGATTCAGTAGAGGCCTGCACTGGGCCGCGCCCTACACAGCTGCCAGTGGCTGGTCGCGGACCATGCTGAAGCAGAGCAGGTTCTGGCAGAGTCTTAGGCATGGACGGAAGCAGGACAAGGGGACTCCATAGACTGGGACAAGATTCAAGACTCAGGATACTCAGAAGCAAGGCATTAAAAACTGAAGTCTCCCGGAGGCTTGCGCTGCAGACGAGAAGAAGGCCTTATACCATGAAGCACCCTACACAGCCTCCCCGGGGCTGGTCACGGACCACGACATGGCACGCCAGGAAAGGTGGGCACAAGGAACCTGGGAATTGGTTGCAGAGGTGAAGACAAGTGCATCAGGATCAAGACATCAGGAACAGGGAACATCTGGAACGTCAGGAACATCGGGATGCGGAATATCAGAACTTACAGGAACGGAACCACAGAATATCAGGACATCTGAATCATCAGGACATGGAATATCATGATTTTCAGGAACGGAAACATAGACTAAGACAAAGGAGCTCCAACAAGAAACATAGGATCTTGAAGAAGCGATGGACCTCAAACGCCTCCTGGATCGGTGGACTGGGACATCCAGGAGCAGACTGGCTCCTTGTGAAGGGACTGAGGGACAGATGAAGAGCTCTTTTATAGGGCTGATCCAGTGAAGACTAATGATGTCATCATTGAGGGCCACAGGGCTTTTCCCACCGCTGGCCCTTTAAAAGCAAGAGAGAGGTGTGTGCTCACACCTATACTGAAGCAGGAAGATATATCGACAGTGGCCCTGCCGCATGGGAGGCCTGGTGAACAGCGGCATCGACGGCGGCAGCCCTGCCGCAAAGAAGAGAAGCAGGCTGCAGCAGCGGCTCCGTGCTGTGAGACTCCCGGCGGCGGTGCTAAGACCGCAAGGATGCCAGGAGTGGCGTGGCTCAGCCTGCCGAGGGACGGCGTCGGCAGTGGCCCAGCTGGCCGCGTTCGAGGAAGGTGGGTGGACTGCCTGCGGCTTGCGGGCAGGACCTCAACATTCAGTTTGCTCAGTCTCCATCTGCTGGTAGAGGTGCATAACGCACTTCTTCTGGATTTATCTGACTGGACGCTAAGAAATGGAATCTATATTTGATTCAGACATTGAATCAGACCCCGGTGCTCCCAGCATCTTCAATGTCTGGGAAATCAGAGCCAGGAACTCATCTCTATGAAAGAAATGCAACATAGATCTATATGACTTCAGCCCTGGAGGATTTCCCCATCCTCCAAGGAATAAGGATCGGTTTCATCATCCATGCCAACCCGTGGCAGGCCTAGACTTACTCCAACATCTACCTGCCAACACCAGGTGCGCGGGGATCAGCAGACTGTGATCCTGAATTGCTATTAACTGGGGCCAACGACTGCGCCTGAAGAAAAGACTGCAGCCCTTGAAAACAATTTCACCCAAGAAAAGGTAGACGGATCCAGGCCAAAACCAGGAGGCTAGTACTGTGCCCAATGAACTACTTCCCCCGCTGAGGAACCAGTTCGCGGAGTCCCAAATCCAGGCAAGATCTCTGGCAACTCTTTTTCCATTCCCAAACCAAGCTGGGAAGTACCAGGCTTAACAAAATTAGACAAGACAAGTCTTCTTGAGCCTCCAAACAGTGTTGACACAAACTGAGAGAACACCAGGCTGAGATGGCAAACCACTGGGCAGAGCGCTTAGGCTTTTTTGCTATTGGTGTCATAATAAATTACGCACTCTAAACTGACTCCGAGAAGAATGCACGCCTGGCTTAAAGTTGGACGCACGAGAAATTGAGCTGGACACCCAATTTCTCGTGCGTCCAACTTTAAGGCACCCTGAATTGTACCACTGTGCATCCAACTAGCTGCCTCCAGGTGCACTATCAAGCACTCCAGGCTTCCTATGCACACAACTGTGCTTCCATATGCACCCAACTAGGTGACCAGCTAGGCACACTATTAGACACACAGCTCGGGCATCCAGCTGGGTGTTCAGCATGAACAGACATCCTGAAGAGAGGAGACTTACATGCCATGGAAAAGCACACGAACCCTGCCACAGCCTACCACATGGCCTAGTGAAAAGGACTGCTCAACCCGCCAGGCTGCCCGAGTTCCCCAACTCCCCCGGAGGCGGGAACGGACGACAGGCTGGTGCACCGAGCATGGAGACAGGAGGGAAAAGGAGTTCCTAAAATCAACTCCCCCTTTTTCACTTCCTTTTTTTTTTTCTTCTAAAAAAAAACCTCTTTACCTGAGCTCAGCTCGTCCCGGCCAAGAGTGGAGTCGGTTTCCAGCTACAGGGGGAAAGGGCATGTACCATCACCGCCACACTTGGCTTACTGCACCTGCTTACCTTTCAGCTGTTTTGTTTTGTTTTTTTACAGCTAAGTCCACGCTGGAAAACCCAGCTACCGGACAAGGCACTCCTCTGAGGGAAAATCCACCGAAATCACCTCAGGAAATCTTGACTGAGGGAGGGACCATAAGGTATCACCACAGGACAGCGGAGCAATAAACTTCTCTCTTTCTCCTTCTATTAAACTTCAACGTGATCCCCAGTAGGGAGATGTACGTCCACCAGCTGCTGGAGATGGAGAATGTCCATCTCCAGGCTGATGTCACTGCAGGGGTATATAGACGTCATGATGTCAGCTTTGCTCCATCTCCATCTGCTGGTAGAGGTGCATAACCCACTGCTTCTGGATCCACCTGTCTGAACGCTAAGAAAATATAATTTTTGTTCTTTGTTTAATAAACAAGCCTTTTTCAACAAGCCTACTTCCCCTCTACACCCTCCACCTGACGTACGAAAATCTTTTGTCAATATGACTGTTGACGTTATTGTAAATATACTGTACATTACTTTTATTAATATTGTTTAACTTGTCCATTGTAATACCTGTTACTTTACTTTACTGTTTATTTTTTAGTTTCTGTTCCATGTAAAGGCATCGTGTATTAGTTCTGAGTTAAATGTACACCGATACGATGTGCAAACGGCTGTCGGTATATAAAAAAAAAAGTTAAATAAATAAATAAATAAAATAAACACTTACAGATTCCCAGGAAAAATAAAGAAAAACTGAAAATGAACGCCCCTATTAATATATTTCTTGACTACTGTTTGAGAACTAAAACTCTCTTCTTCAGTACAGAATTCAAATGGAAAGCACACCTGAAGAGCATTTTACCTCATCAAGAAATTTATTGTTACTCCAATAAAATGGTATAGTTAACCTTTATTTTGTGCATTGTAGTTCATTAACTCAGCAACCACACTACTTTATTAACATAAAAGGCATTCTAATAATAGAGGGAAGGGAGGATATGATGGGTGAGGGGAAGGTTACAGGCACTATAATTTTATGCTGATAAGTTAAGAAATCTAGGCCTATAAGATGGTAAAATTTGTTATGATATTTATTTATTTATTTAGAGATTTTTATATACCGGGGCACGTTAGCAACATCACCTCGGTTCACAGTGTAACATAACATAGCAACAAGCTTTACAATAATGTCTAACAGAGATTAATCTAAAAGGGTAGGCAGAGTTATTATATGGGTGATATGACATGTGGCATCTGCAATCTGATTTTATGTACTAATCTATGTGACTAGCTTGAACAGCTCATATGATGTTTCTTTTTTGTACTGTTTGTAAAGACACTGCAGTATATTTAAAAAAAATAAAAAGAAATCTAGGCTTGTGCGTCCTTTGTTGTGCTTTATCATTTCAACTGCAAAAGTCTTACATTACTGGATTGTTTTAAAATTTCCTTCAATTATCCCGATCATAAGATTAATGATGCAATCCTCTAGAGCGCATCATTCCTTCCATCCACATGCAGTCTGCTCCTGGTCCAGCCAGCTTAGGGGGATTCACGTGTATCCCCACAAAACCCTGACGTGCCACATGCTTGGGGGATGGGGAAGAAAATATGTTCCTCCAGTCCAGGGTTTACCACCGGTGAATCAGCCGAAGATCTCCCTCTAGCTAGGTCCAGCAAAGGAGGATCCGAAATTCAAACTTGCTCTTCTTCCCTCGCCTCAGCCGAAACTGTGGATCCTCACTGCGCATGCCCAACTTAGCACGTTCTTCGCCATGCATCCGCATATTGGAGTCACTGCATTAGAGACGTCAGTGGCTTCTTTCCGCTGAGTTTGCGCAGTAGAGACATCTGCTGCTTCCATACGCTGAGTTTGCGCACGAGAGACAGCGGCTGATTTTTACCCTCTGAGTCTGCGCATTGGAGATAATCAGCTGCTTCCGCCCGCTGGGTCTGTTGTGCTACGATTCTGCTTGCATTGGCTCCCGTATCAGTGCCGTACCGGGCCATAGAGGGGTCTGGCCGGGGTAAGTTGCCTGGCTTGAAAAAAAAAGGCAAAGATATTGGCATTCTGCACGGCGGGCTCAACGACACGGCTGAGACCTTTGTGGGTGTCGCCAGTCTGCCAATTATTCCACGATCCTCCACAGGGATACAGACTGGCCCGAAGAGAAGACAAACGAATATATAGGGCCTCAAGCGAGTGTTGAAGGCTCCATCGGGTAGGGGTTAACCTTGTCCTTTCTGTTCTCCATTAAAAAAAAGGAAAATAACATTTTTAAGGATACTGTTTATTGGACATCAGATCTGGGGTGTCGGAGCTCACATAGAGCAGAACTGACAAGCAGCCATCATTTTGATTTATTTTATGCAACCCTGCAATATGAGCAGTTTGGGATATAGCTTTTCAGCCTTTCGGAAATTGTTGCATAGGTATTTTCCTCGTCGTGTCTTTTATTACTGGATCGCATTTATTTTGTTACTGCATTGGCTGTCTGCATGGGGGAATTCAGACTGGTGAATTCAACCCCCTCTGACTATCAGTCTGCCACGTTTGTTTGACTTCCTTTTTAACATGCAGATTAGTCAGTTCAGCATCATGTGATTTATTTTTTAATTAAATTTAATGGTATAAACAATCCTGCATTGATGATACAAACAGCCCGAGGAAACTTTGGAGGGTTGTGCATTGGTATTGATAGTTTCCCGTCTGCTGGATTGGTATATGCATAGATATAATAGTTTTACTGTTTTGCTCATGTAGGGGGATGTTGATTTTAGTTCAGCCCGCTGGCCCTGTTTTATTTAGTAATCTTATCTACAAATGCCTGAAAGCTTGTAACAATTATGCCGCATTCATAATTTAATTTAATGGTGCAATATATAATAGACTTTTGGTTGGCTATATTGAAATACAAGTCCTTTTTTCGTTTTGGAGTAATAGGGGTAAAATTGGTATGGGCCTCATGTCTGCCTTCTGGTTCAGAGATTTTTGATCCTTTGTAATAATACAGGGATAGCCAACTCCAGTCCTCCAGAGCTACAAACAGGCTAGGTTTTCAGGATAACCACAATAAATATGCATGAGAGAGACATGCATACAGAAGAGGCAATGCCTCTCATACATTGCCTCTTTTTTGTATGCAAATCTCTCTCATGCATATTTATTGTGAATATCATCAAAACGTGGCCTCTCAAAGATAGGAGTTGGCCATTCCTGCAATAGTATAAAGTGTATTTCAGCCTGTCAGGAATGCTTTTAAGTGTTCACAGCCACCAGGAGATTTAGGTTACACAGAAAGAGTTTGCATTTGGAGTGCTGCTTCTAACGTACCAGACACAGGAAGCCAGCATTGAGCAATGTTCACAGTGACATCTCGAAAGTTTTTATTTCTCCTTTCTGAAACGTCTCAGTGCTATAATTAGGAAGCTTTAAGGCAAGTATTGCTCTGACATGCCACCATATCAAATGCAACAGAGGAAACTTGGAAGAAGTATGAAATATGAATGTCCAGATAACTTTTACTAGCAGCAATGCTTCTAAAGCAGAAGTACTAGGAACAAATAGGTAATTCAGTTGGCACAAAGTAGAATCCTCTTTTTGTTGGGAAATTTTTCATTCCTGAGCAAGTAGTATTTTAATTTTTCATAGCTCATCCTACTTAGCTTTTTCCATCACTGCAAATCACATCAGAACTGCACTGATATGTACAAAGCACTAACTGTTTGAGAGTGGTCTCAGAAGACTTTTTAAAATGGGAATAGGGTCATAATAGAAGCTGCAAATATATTAGGCCAGAAAATAAAGATCTAGAAATAAGAGCACAAAAGGAACGAATAGTCAGGGAAACTCTACATAGCGAGGGTATTAAATACTTGCTACATTCGTATTCTCATTCTCTTGGTAAGTTGATATTTTGAAAGTTTGTTGGTTTATAAAGTAGAAATATGCTAATTAGAATTACCTGCAATCAATGAGATTTAGATAAGCAAAATCACATTAAAAAAAAAAAAGAGGAGGAGGACAGCCTTCAAAACTGAATAGAAATACTTGGAAAAGAGTATTTTACAGTGGGACTAGCCTTCAGTTTTATAATTGCTGGAAAACTGATTTCTTCATATAGTGCAACCCATTTGGAGGCATTTTAAAATAGTAAATCTAGCAACAAAAATATACTTGTGTGGAAATCTTTAAAATCTTAAATTGTGTTTTAAAGAATTTTTATTTTGCAGTAGTCTTTCTGTGGTCCAAAATATTGATAGATGGTCTCTTCTTTCTGTTTTATTGCACTTGTGGTCTCTTTTCTGTTTACATTATCCCTCCCCAAACTGACAATGTTCCATGGTAATGGTAACCTGTGATGCTTGTTAGTGCCCCTGGCTTCAGGCTGTATTAATGCCTAAAGATAGGTTTTCTAGTGAGCCCTTCTTTATGGAACTTGAGTGGGAAGGGGGGTTGACAATGGTGAGGAAAGACCTGGAGTTGTGATTGATTGGGGCCACATCTAGGATTATCTTATTCTTTCAAAGAAATAGTATGGTTGGGGGCTAGTCCTAGGTAAGTCTACATTATAGCTTATCACACTACTCAATGAGGATGTTTTTTAAACCAATGAAATGAGCCCTTCATTTGAACTGTGAGAAACAATTGTAATATGGTGGTAACTTCTCCCTTTCTTAATTTTTTAAAACAGGATTTAAGTTCATTTGTCTGTCTTCTAAGAGCAATGGCAGCAAAGTCATCTCTCCTGAAAGTGATCCTCTTGGGTGACGGAGGAGTCGGGAAGAGCTCACTGATGAATAGATATGTCACCAACAAGTTTGATACGCAGCTGTTCCACACAATAGGCGTGGAGTTTTTAAACAAAGACTTGGAAGTGGATAGCCATTTTGTGACAATGCAGATTTGGGACACAGCAGGCCAAGAGCGGTTCAGGAGCCTGCGGACTCCATTTTACAGAGGCTCAGACTGCTGCCTTCTGACATTCAGTGTAGACGACTTACAAAGCTTTCAAAATTTGGGCAATTGGAAGAAGGAATTCATTTACTATGCGGATGTCAAAGAGCCTGAGAGCTTTCCCTTTGTCGTTTTGGGAAACAAAGTTGACATTATTGATCGGCAGGTGTCTACAGAAGAAGCCCAGGCTTGGTGCAGGGACAACGGCAATCATCCTTATTTTGAAACAAGTGCAAAAGATGCCACTAATGTTTCTGTAGCCTTTGAAGAGGCTGTTCGAAGAGTTCTTGCAATTGAAGATAGATTGGATCACTTGATTCAGACAGATACTGTAAATCTTCACAGAAAGCCTAAACCCACCTCTTCCTGCTGTTAATTGCTAGATTTTGTGCCAAATAGGTTACTTAAGAAAAGGAGTATACTGAACAAAGAAAATCTTACTCTGTCAGGTTTAAGAAAGAGTAATTGCAATGCTGCTTTATTATGGAGGGCAAGCCTACCATTTTAATGAGTTACCTATTACAAAAACTAGTAGTATCTTACACTTTTAACAAACAAATATAAATGCTAAAATAAGAGATTAATTTAGGGCCCTCTTCAACAAGGGTTTCGTTGTTATAGGGGTGGGGGAAAAGCTTATTGACTAGAACAATTAATTTAAATGTATATTTTGTAGTGAAGAGAAATAGGTTAAATTACTTAAAACATTAAACAGAACAGTGAAAAACTTGAAAGTTCTAAAAGCACTACTTTAGATTCAATTTCTGAACTAATTCTGGGACATAATTGTGCTTGTATTATGTTTTAACAAAATTTGCATTCCAGTCTTGGTTTTCTAAAAACCCCTTTCAGAAAGCAATAATGTAGGTTAAGTCAGTTTAACATTCCTTTTGTTTTATGATTGGTACTTATCTGTTGATTATAATTTTAATCATTCTTACCCTTGCGGTGAGCAAGTTTCTTTGATTTATTTGCTAACAAAGGCTGAACTGGCTGACTTGATTTGCCCAAATAGAAAATAAGCAGCCAGCATTTTTGCCTCTCAAATCACTTAGAACTACACCACAGGTGGATGTGGATAATCTGGGTACATATGGGATGTGACTTTATATCTGGATTATAACACATTCAGATTAACCTCTCATTGCAGGCTTTAAGGCAATAACAAGCATGTTCCTGTGCACCTGTCTTCCAAACGAAATGGCCTTACATTTTTAGAGGCCACAGTATCGTTGGCTGTGCGGCTGAACTGTATGTGCTAGTCTCAAACAGACTTGACACTCATTGCTAAGCTCAAGATGCTGCATTGGCACCAAAATCTATCCGATCTATCAGAGAACAGCATGTATTGGTTTCCTGTTGATGTCTTAAATCCCAAGATTCAGGGACTTGTCTTGGGGCAAAAGGCATTCATAGTTTACGGGCTATAGAAAGAAACATCCTATTTTCTCTCTGATTTGTAGCCAAAGCACTATGTGAATGGTGGCCTCTTTGAGTCAAGCGGGGACTGACTTGCTGTTGCTATGTCAAAAGGACTCGGTCTTGAGTGACTGTGTAAGGTAAAAGCCTTATTGATGCCACAGTGTAGTGTACTGCTTTTTCTGTGCCAGTTTAGTTCTGATCAGGCTGTTTCCCCTCTATTTGTATCTTTCCTAGTTGGTACTAAAACTGAGAACTAAATAACAGTCCATCACTGCATTAAAATTCATAAGTAAGGAAATGTTTCATGTAACTTTTTTGAATATTTCTGAGGGGAAAAAAAACAAAACAGATTTAAGAATGTGGTTGGTTGTTAGAGATGGGTGGAAAAATATTTAGAAAACTTGGGAACCAGCCAATATTGTGTTTTGTTTTGTATTTTTTGTTTTTATTGGGTTTTGTTTTGTTTTTGTTTTTTAGAAGCGGGGGCAAAAATTGTTTTTTCTTGTAATCTTTTTTGCTCTTGTTTTGTTTGGGGTTTTTTTAGGACTTCTTTCCATTTTATTTTCTTTTATCTCTCATATTTTTCTCCCCATTTTTTGCTTGCTTGCATTTTTTGGTTGTTTTATAGTTTGGGGCTTGGGTTTGTTTTTTGTATTTTATTTTAAGATCATTTTAAACCCGTATGTCTGAAAAAACTTGCTCCCTCCCTGCAGCTGCATTGAAACATCCATAAATTATATATCACATATACACAGTACAATTTTACACAAAGAATAATCATATAAGAAGGTACTGAGATAAAAACTACAACAGCACCCTCATTTAACTAAACATCTAATTCCTGAAGGAAATGTCCATAAAGAGTTATTAACCAGGTAGTCTTTGGAAAGCCAGCACTTATCCCTGGGTGTGAGATACTAGAAATTGATCAGCTATTGGGGATCTGCCAGGTACTTGTGACCCGGACTGGCCATTGAGACAGGATGCTGGGCTCGATGGGCCTTAGTCTTACCCAGCAGAGCACTAAATGAAAAAAGTAGGCTTTGACTGTTCCCTGAAAACCAGATCATCTTCCAGTTGAAGATCTAGATCAGGGCTTCCCAAACCTGTCAGTTGGATTTTCATGATATTTGCAATGAATATGCATGAGATAAATTTGCATACAAGTCTCCGTGATATGCAGATTTATTTCCTGCTTATTCATTGTGGGTGTCCTGAAAACCCGACTGGCCGTGGGGTCCTCAGGTCAGGTTTGGGAAGCCCTGATCTAGAGAGAGTGTGTTCCAAAGACCGTCTGCAACTGAAAAAGTGTGGGCCCTAGTACTAGTTAAGTGAGCGTAACTAACATCTGGAACACAAAGTATCGGTTTTCCTTCTTACCAAAGATTTCTAAAAGGAGCCTAAATCTGAAGCAAAGGGGTAGATTTTAGAAAAGTACGCCGGATTTTATAAGATACGCGCGTAGCCTATAAAATCTGGCGTCGGCACGCGCAAGGGGGTGCACATTTTGTGCCCGTTCCCTCGGAGTGGCCTCGGAGGGAACTTTCCTTCGGCCTCCCCCCAGCCCTATCTACACCCCCCCCCCCCCTACCTTTATCGCGAAAGTTACGCCTGCCCACCGGTCGGCCGCCGCCACGCGATTCCCCGGCCTGGGAGCAATTTCGGAGGCCTCGGCCACACCCCCAAAATGCCCCCGGGCCGGAACCACGCCCCCTGGAACTCCCCGAACGTCGCGCCGCCCCTGACACGCCCCCCGTCACGCCCCCCCTAGCAAAGCCCCGGGACTTACGCGCATATGCAAAATAGGCTCGGCGCGCGCAGAGGAGTTTTAAAGTTATGCGCGTAACCCTTTTAAAATCTACCCCAAGTTGCACAAATATATAGGACCTATGGATTGCCTGGAAAACTATTAGTAGCTTAAACTTTTATATGCCAGGCAGTTGGTAGTAGCCAACCAAGGTTATAAAGCAGAGGTGAAATGTGCATGTGGTACGAAACACGAGGAATCATTCTAGCAGCTGCATTCTGAAAAATTAGTAAAACTTGCAGCAGAGTATTTGGGAAGACCACTGTACAAAGCGTTACAGCAGTCTAAACCTGTAAGAACCAAAACCTGTACAACAGTTCAAAGATCTCATGGCAATAAAAAAAAATGCAGTATGAGCAATTGCATGTACTTGTGTTTTCATGGTAAGACTTTGAACATCAGAGTGTAAAGGGAGAGCAACATCACTTAGATTCAGCCAATCACCAAACAACCTGCTTGCTTGAGGATTGGTCGATCACCATTGCTTCAGACTTAGCAAACTTTAACATAAGGTAGGTCCAAAACTGGTTTATAGAGAGCTAACAAACAGAAATCCCCCTTTTTGAAAGAACTGTAGCAGATGAAAATGGAAAAAGCAATTGACTGTCACCTGCGTACACTCTAAAACCCTATTTTGAGGGAGGTTAGCAGATGACAAATCGGAAGCCAAAAAAATATATTGAACAAAATTGCCAAAAGTGATCTTGAGGAACCCCTGTTTTTAAGATTTTAGGAGAAGATAGTTGAGACCTTACATGGCTCTGCTTCAGCCTATTAAAAAAACAAACAAACCACACAAAAATAATCTTTGAGCTTATTTCCAGTAGTTTAAAACACCTTGATTATAAGGCACCAGCCGATTTCCAGCTTTATTACTGTTTTTGATGAAAATACCATAGCTCTACCCTCTAGGAGCAACAGAACATCTTGCTAAAGAGGAAAATTGTGTCTGTTTATTAGTAGCATGTTGATCTGTAGAGGGGTGAGAAATGCTTGGCTTTTTGTCTTCAGTTCTGTTTGTAAGATACCGCTATTAAACCTTTTCGTTAGCTTTAAAAAATATCTTGTCTTTTGAAGAGGTCTTTCTAATGTCTAGGCAAGTCCAGATGTATCAACTAGATTTTAATTAACTGGCAAGCTTTTTCAAAAAGCTTTTTGCAATCACCATTAAAATCCTACTTGTTGCACCTATTATATGCCCTGTTAGGTCAGCTTGTGTGTGATTCTAGTAAGTGGGGCAGAGAAGCCAGCAGCTTAGCAAATATTCATGGAAATGTACTGGCAAACTTTTTTTCTTTTTAAGTAACAATCATTGAGCCATAGAAACATCAGTGATATGCTAAAAGTGCCCCTCAGTTTGAGAGATGTGAGAGTTGCCCTTTAAAATAACTGAGAGTTTGTGGCTGGCTCAGCAGCAGTGCCATGGGTACAATTTTTGGGTCAGGGCTGGGAATGTTGTAGACTCGTAGAGGCAATGTTCACAGCACCTGAAGGGGACACATAGTGGCCAAATGTAGGATCCATGTTTTGAATCAGTTACCAACAAGGAGCCCTGAACTTGGTGATCGGTGAAACAGATAAGTATGGGGAAAATAAGTGTGGGAGCTTGCTGGGCAGACTGGATGGGCCGATTGGTCTTTGTCTGCCATCATTTCTATGTTTCTATATTTATTTATTTATTTTTAATTTTTATATACCGGAATTCCTGTATACAATACAAATCAGTCCGGTTTACATGGAACGAAAAGATAGCCCTGGTCTGGGAAGTCAGATCAGGGTTTTTTTTACAAAGAACATTGAACAATAACATATAATACATTCATAATACAAAGAACATTGAACAATAACAATAAATCCTTAAATATATAGGTTATCTGTAGGTTATATGTAGGTTATCTGAGTAATGGAATGGGCCATATTTCATAGCCCATGGCTGAGGATTGGCGTCGTAACGGAGCTAAATTGGGAGGGGGATTAGAAAATGAGAAAAAACCTGGGTAGTTGCAAATAAAGGCTCATTAGGACCAGTTGAGCTGGAAGCATTTGGGAGCAGGAGGAAACAGTTGGGTCAAAAACAATGTATGAATATGGTCAATATAAAATAGTGATTTTATTCCTTACTGAGCCTGTAGATTACATTAAGTAAAACAAAAGCAGAATCTACGGTTAAGAGTGGGCAAGATTCAAAAAGTCAGTTTTTACTCCCTACAAACTGAAGTATTGTGAAATACTGTAGTTTTTTATTCAGTAAATGGAAGTAACATCAACAGTTTTAAGAGAAGTACTTTGCTGACAACAAAAAAGCCCAGATAGTTATAATTTGGTGGTATCTGTGCAACAAAGGTGCTTTTTGGAGTCACTTCCTGTTTTTGAATTACAATATTAGCTTCATTGTGTTTTCTTTCTTAATGGCTTTTGGATGAAATGAATGTCTGAAGTGTTGTGCCCAGTGCTTCTGCTTCTGACTTCTTAACTCCCCTAATTAATCTTCCTCCCTTTTACCCTATTATCCCCGACCCTTCAAACCCTGCTGACTAGCCCTGATATTTTTATTTTAAAATGTAGACATCCATAGCAGAAGTAAAGTAACGTGATAAGGGACCCTGGCGTGCGCCTAGATACGTACACATTTCAAGTCGCCCCTTCCTGGAATGCCCAGACCATGCTTTTGCGCGCCCCCCCCCCCCCCCCTTTTTAAATTTATATTTTTAAACTTTTTTTCCATTTGTGCGCATACTGGGAGATGTGCGCATACTCGTGCGCTTCTTAAAATCTGCATGGCGTGCGCCGGCCTGAGACGCACATGTATTTCCTGGCTGTAGCACACATGGCGGATTTTAAAACCCCTGCGCGTGTCGGCGTGCCTAAGTCCTGGGGCTTTCAAAACGGGGAGGGAGGGGGCATGTCCGGGGGCGTTCCCGAAACGACGCAGCGTTTCGGGGGCATGGCGCCAGCCCAGGGGCATGGTCGAGGCCTCCAGACCACGCCCCCGGGACCGGAGGACGGAGCGGGGCTGCCAGCGACGTGCGCAAAGTTACGCCTGCTTTCAGCAGGCGTAACTTTGCCGACAAAGGTAAGGGGGGTTTTAGATAGGGCCGGGGGGGTGGGTTAGGGAGGGGAAGGTGGGGGGAGGGTGAAGAAAAGTTCCCTCTGAGGCCGCTCCGAAATCGGAGCGGCCTCGGAGGGAACAGGCAGGCCGCGCTGGGCTCGGCGCGCGCAGGTTGCACAAATGTACACCCCCTTGCGCGCGCCGACCCCAGATTTTATAAGATACGCGCGTAAGATCTGGTGTACTTTTGTTCGCGCCAGTGGCGCGAACAAAAGTACCGGCGTGCATATTGTTTTAAAATCTGCCCCATAGGGTTTTTAAAATACACCTTTAAGTGAACAGAAGCTGACACAATCTCTGTATGGAACAAAGTTAAGCGCAACATCTTTCTGCAATTATTAATATAAATTTGAACATTTTCTGATTTCAATAGATTGAAAATAGTAAAACAGCGAATATGGCATGAGCAGAAGGTTAAACACCCTTTCAGTCAGTGCTTTCTATCACCTGCTTTGGCCAGAAATAATATTACTTATTTAAGAACATAAGAATTTGCCATGCTGGGACAGACCAAGGGTCCATCAAGCCCAGCATCCTGTTTCCAACAGAGGCCAAAAACCAGGCCACAAGAACCTGGCAATTACCCAAACACTAAGAAGAACCCATGCTACTGATGCAATTAATAGCAGTGGCTATTCCCTAAGTATAATTGATTAATAGCCATTAATGGACTTCTCCTCCAATAGCCATTAATGGACTTCTCCTCCAATTTAGATTCAGCTCACATCTTTTCATCGGTAGTTCAAGGCAAGTTACACTCAGGTACGGTGAGGCCGTGTCCTCAGAGGGCTTCCAAATATTTCCTGTAGCTTGTTTGTTTTTGGAATGTTTTCCCACCCTTCCTTGCAGAATTCTTCTAACTCAGAAATATTCTTAGGTCTCCTTGCATGTTTGAGATCTCCACACAGGTTTTAAATAATATTACAGTCTGGAGACTGAAGGGCATTCCAGAACCTTCCTTTTTTTCTTTCCTGTAAATACTTCTTGATTAACCTTGAGGTATGTTTTGCATCTGGGTCTTGCTGAAATATCCAGCCTCTTTTTAGCTTCAATTTTTTCTGTGGAATATTTGCTTCTAGAACATGTTGAAAAACATCAAAACACAAAATACCATCAAAAAGAAAAACCAAAAAAAAGTGACTCTAGCCTTGTAGTATACTTATCAATCGCCTCCTTCTTTTTCAACATTTTTCTTTAATTACTACTATATTACACCTTTGTTGTAGGGCATTCATATACGTATTTTGGTCTAGACCATCAGCTGCTGTGAGTCCACTCATATGTTTTGTGGTTGATCATTCATATATACAGTATTTGAATGCTCTACAACAAAGGTGTAATATAGTGATACAAGCCGTTAAGCCCGTTAAAACGGGCTACATCCCTCTGTCTCTCACCTCCCCCTCATTCTCTCTCCCCTCACTCTTCACCACCTCCTCCCCCCCTCCCTCACCCACTCCTCCCTCCCTCCCTCCCACTCAGTCTCACTCACTCCCTCCCTCTCTCTCCCTCTCTCTCGCTCAGTCCCACTCACTCCCTCTCACTCAGTCCCACTCCCTCCCTCCCTCAGTCCCCCTCTCCCTTTCACTCAGTCCCACTCTCCCTCCCCCCCTCTCACTCACTCAGTCCCACTCTCCCTCCCCCCCTCTCACTCACTCAGTCCCACTCACTCCCTCTCCCTCAGTCCCCCCTCACTCACTCCCTCCCACCCATTCTCTCTCTCCGTCCCTCCCACTCAGTCCCTCCCACCCACTCTCTCTCTCCGTCCCTCCCTCCCACTCAGTCCGTCCCTCCCTCCCTCGCTACTGGCCGCTACCGCCGCCGCCCGCTGCCGCCACCGCCGCCCGCTACCGCCACCGCCGCCGCCATTTTTTTTTTATTTTTTTACGCACGGCTCTGACCAACGTGCTGGCCCGCACATGCGCGGTAGAGCTGCTCTCTACTGCGCATTTGCGGGCCGTCGGTCAGAGCCTATTTATAAGGTAGAAGATTGAAAAATATTTTTGAAAAAGAAGGGGGGTGTTGTATAGTAATACGTACCACAAGGTTAGTGTCACTTTTTGATCCATGGTGTTTGTGTTTTAATATTTTTGCAGGTGGCCATATTGTAACCGTCTCTTTTTAGTCAGTAAGGAGGTCCAGACAACTGATCCGTAAAGATAGACTTTTATTGCCAGCAAGATGCAGCTAAGACAAAGGCTCAGTACAACTGCATGCCCCTCCCCTCCAGGAGCAGACTCTTATGCACTTTACAGTTCTTATCTTTTACACATGCGTTCTAAGCATTGCTGAGCAAGCATATTCCAGCTGAAGGGGCTACTGACCCCCTCCCTAGACACCCTGGAACTTTCGTGAAACTTCTCCCATGTTCTGCAGGAGAGGCTGCTGGGACTTGCAGTTCTGGAAAGGAATTCGCGAGTCTGCAGTAATACAGCCCATCACATAATACATCCATTGTTCTAATCTAGGTTACAGCAGTGAAAGCTTATCAGAGAATAAGAACAGCGAAGCCAAAAAAAATGAAAATGTGCAATGTGCTGACAGAGAGTTTCTCAATGTCCTAATTACAGCTGTATTGCAGACTGTAAGTAAACCCGTCATGAAGCAGGGAATTCTGGTACATGAAGTCCTTTGTCAGGTTGAAGCGTTCAGACCCCTTCAATATCATAATTTTTTTTTTAGTTTGAAGATATTTAGTTAAATCTATTCTTCTTTCCACCTGCACAATATTTCTTGTGCTACTTTTTGCCACGCAATCCCAAAGAGTAATATATCCACCTCCATGCTTAATGGTTGCCAAAGTGCTTTTTTTTTTTTCCCTCCATATATATGTAACATACTGCTGACCAAGGGATGCTGCACAACGGTTGATATCCCATACCTCAAGGTCCTGAGTCCAGCATGGTTCCTGGTGGCCTGATTGTGTGATGTACCCTGCAGCAGTCTAAGGGCCCTCACCAATTCAGTTTTATAAGCCCAGCACCCAGGACTTCCTGTGGGCATGCCCTGATGACATCAACACTAATCTCCTATAAAAGGAAGCTCAGTCCTCTGAGCTGATGCCTGAGCTAGAGTTTTTGTTTCATGTGTTCCTGTGCATTGCTGTTCTTGTTGCTGCCTTTCACCTGTGACCAGCCTGATCCCTGACTCTACCTTGTCTGCTGCTTTCCCTGATTGTTGCTTGCCTCTTGACAGTGATCAAACTCTACCTGCCCTCACCTTGGCCTGCCTCCTGACATGACATTAACTCTGCCTGCCTGTCTGATTTTGCTTCTGACTCCTGATTCTGTTCTAGTATTTTGGTCTAGACCATCAGCTGCTGTGAGTCCACTCTCTAGCCCATGACAATCTGTTTTGTGGTTAATCAATTCAATTTTTGTTTCATCAGTACAAAGCACTTTGTTCCAAAAGTTTTAGACTTATCAAGGTTTTATTCTACATACTTTAGATAACTTTTATGATGAGGTCATAGAAATGGGTTCTTTCTGACAACTCTCCCATGCAGATCATTTCTGTGTAAGCAACACTACTGGGACAACTATTCCAGTGTCAGCTAAACTTTTCAGGTCATATGCGGTGATCTGTGGGTTCTGTTTTGCAGCTCTAACCAGTTTTTAGGTAGTTCTATCAGATTTTTCTTAAGTCTTCTGGATCTTGCCTTGACATCAACAGTTTCAAGTAACTTTCATTTCTTAACAATGTTTCTGATAGTTGAAATTGCTAGCTGGAAGCATTTAGAGATTTTTTTTTACTAGCTTTCCTCTGCTTTGTAAGAGTGGAAATATGTTCATTTTTAAATACTTAGCTGCTGTAAAGTTTAGTCCATGTTTGTTAGAACGAGACAGGACAACAATCACAACTTGAGAGGTTAGAAGGGTCAGAGTATTTGTTCAACAGTGGAACGGTCTTCACCTAATTGAAGGCCTAATGAATTGATCAGGTTTGTAGGTCTTATTTGCTATATATTTTTTAAAAGGTGAAATTTACCTGGTAATTTCCCTTCCTTTAGTCCTGCCAGACCACTGTAGAATCCACTTGTCTGGACTGATCTGGCATGGGCAATAAGCAAGTTTGCTTATTTATTTATCTAAAATATTTATTACCGATCCACCATTCTGGGTCAGTTACAAAATAACATCCATAATAAATGATATAAACCATAATACTGTAACCACCACAAATGTGACTTACACACATAATAGAAAAATAATAGGCTGTAGAAAACAAAAATTGTATACTGTAGAAATCTGCCTTCATCTGATAGTGCTGAATGGACCCATCGTTCTAGCTCATAAGAACATAAGAAAATGCCATACTGGGTCAGACCAAGGGTCCATCAAGCCCAGCATCCTGTTTCCAACAGTGGCCATAAGAACCTGGCAAGTACCCAAAAACTAAGTCTATTCCATGTTACCATTGCTAATGGCAGTGGCTATTCTCTAAGGGGCGGATTTTAAAAGCCCTGCTCGCGTAAATCCGCCCGACGCGCCTATTTTGCATAGGCCGCTGGCGCGCGCAGAGCCCCGGGACGCGCATAGGTCCCGGGGGTTTTTTAAGGGGGCGTGTCGGGGGCGGGGCCAGGTGACGCGGCGTTTCGGGGGCGGGGCCAGGTGACGCGGCGTTTCGGGGGCGGGATGCGGCGTTTCAGGGACAGGACCGGGGGCGTGGTGCCGGCCTGGGGGCGTGGTCGAGGCCTCCGGACCAGCCCCCGGGACCGGAGGATGGAGCGGGGCTGCCGGTGACGCGCGCAAAGTTAAGGGGGGGGTTTAGATAGGGCTCCGAAATCGGAACGGCCTCGGAGGGAATATGCAGCTCGCGCTGGGCTCGGCGCGTGCAGGTTGCACAAATGTGCACCCCCTTGCGCGCGCCGACCCCGGATTTTATAAGATACGTGCGGCTACGCGCGTATCTTATAAAATCCAGCTTACTTTTTAAAAATCTGCCCCTAAGTGAATTTAATAGCAGGTAATGGACTTCTCCTCCAGGAACTTATCCAATCCTTTTTTAAACACAGCTATACTAACTGCACTAACCACATCCTCTAGCAACAAATTCCATAGTTTAATTGTGCGTTGAGTAAAAAAGAACTTTCTCCGATTTAGTTTTAAATGTGTCCCATGCTAACTTCATAGAGTGCCCCCTAGTCTTTCTACTATCCAAAAGAGTAAATAACCGATTCACATCTACCCGTTCTAGACCTCTCATGATTTTAAACATCTCTATCATATCCACCCCCCTCAGCCATCTCTTCTCCAAGCTGAAAAGTCCTAACCTCTTTAGTCTTTCCTCATAGGGGAGCTGTTCCATTCCCCTTATCATTTTGGTCGCCCTTCTCTGTACCTTCTCCATCGCAATTATATCTTTTTTGAGATGTGGCGACCAGAATTGTACACAGTATTCAAGGTGCGGTCTCACCATGGAGCGATACAGAGGCATTATGACATTTTCCGTTTTATTCACCATTCCCTTTCTAATAATTCCCAACATTCTGTTTGCTTTTTTGACTGCCGCAGCACATTGAACCGATGATTTCAATGTGTTATCCACTATGACGCCTAGATCTCTTTCTTGGGTTGTAGCACCTAATATGGAACCCAACATTGTGTAACTATAGCATGGGTTATTTTTCCCCTATATGCATCACCTTGCACTTATCCACATTGAATTTCATATGCCATTTGGATGCCCAATTTTCCAGTCTCACAAGGTCTTCCTGCAATTTATCACAATCTGTGATTTAACTACTCTGAACAATTTTGTGTCATCTGCAAATCTGATTATCTCACTCGTCGTATTTCTTTCCAGATCATTTATAAATATATTGAATAGTAAGGGTCCCAATACAGATCCCTGAGGCACTCCACTGTCCACTCCCTTCCACTGAGAAAATTGTCCATTTAATCCTACTCTCTGTTTCCTGTCTTTTAGCCAGTTTGCAATCCACAAAAGGACATCGCCACCTCAGCATGCTCAGCAAAGTTTATTACTGAGCATGCATGGGAGTTCCCACACACATGCTTCCTTATTAGCCCCTGATTCAATTGTAGAGCTTAGTTTTGGCTAGGTAGTTCACTCTGCAGGGAGGCAAGTGGGTATGTCCTAGCGTGTAGCCAGGTGGACTCAGGACCAGTGGGTTTATGCTCCCCTGCCAGCAGATGGAGATGGAGCAAGCTGACATCACAGTATACATAATCCTGCAATGACCCCAGCCTGTCAGTATTCTCCATCTCCAGCAAATATTGAATGTGCATCTCCCTATGGGATTGCTTTGAGCCTTTTGAAAGGAGAAATTTGAAATTCTAAATTCAGGAAAAGAAAACCCCGCTCTCCTGCGGTGATACCTAAAGGTCCCTCCCCTAGTTGAGAATTCCTGAGGCGATTTCCGTGGTCCTTCAGAGCTGTGCCTTGGTCTGGTAGCTGGGTTTCCCGGCGTGGACTTAGCTGCTAGTTATACTGAAAGGCAGCAGCTGCAGGAAGCAGAGAGTGGCGGTGACGGCAGATGCCCTTTCCCCCCGCAGCCGGAGACCATCTCTGTCCTCAACTGGAAAGTGCTGAGCTCAGGTAAGGTTCACAAAAAAAGAGGAGAGTTTTTTTTTTTTACCTGAATCAGAGACAGAGGGGTTTCAGGACTTCCTCTGGTCTCTGTTCTCGGCACACTGTGCCAACCTTCATTCCCGCTCCCGTTGGGGCAGGGGAACTGGGCAGCCTGGCGGGTTGAGCGGCTCCCAGTGGGCTAGGCCCTGCACTTAGGCTTTTTTCTTGCATGCCATGTAGTCGGTCACGGTAGATGTTTTTGCGTGCTAATGTACGTATTCTTCCGCCCTGTATAGGCCATCAGTGTGCACAGTGTGTCTGCTCTGTGCATGCGTTGTGTGCTCTGTTTTTGGGCATGCTTTTTATGTGCACAACCTTTATACGCTTAACTTGGCACACACATGCGTGCGCCTTGCAGTGCTTTCTTCTAGGTGCTTATTTTTTGGGCAAATTTCATTTTTGAGCGCGAGTCATTCCAACGCACGTTTACTGCAGCAATGGCACCGGTAAGCAAGAAGTCTAAGCGTCTTCCTATTTGTGTTGCTTCTCAGCCTGACCTGGCTTCTAACCTGTGTCAGTGCTGCTCAGAGAGAGGAGTTTTCCTCTGATTTTGCTAAGCCTGGCTCTTTCCATTCTGATGATGGGTTGGTCACAGCCTTGACTGGGGAACCAGATCTTGGTTCTTCATTGACTGACTCCTCTGCTGGCGAGGGCAGTTCTGTGGGACCAGCTCCATTTCCTTCTGGGCATGGTCTGAACCCAGCTGCTTTTTCTTGGGTGGAATTTTTTTTCAAGGCTTACAAGCCTTTCAAGCCTTTCTTAAGGTGTAGTCCTGTGCTTTCCCCCATTTCTGTCTGGTTGGACCCTCAGCCGGTGGCTCCTCACTCTTCAAGTCCTATGCTTAAGTGCTGGGGCTCACCCCGGCTTCTTGCAGGTGTTCCTGACAGGAATCTGGATGGCACTGATGATGAGGGTGATCCGGATTCCCTGGAAGATGGGGACATTCCTCCAAGGCTGGAACTGTATCAAACAATGTTGAGTTCTTTCATAGAGATGAACTGCGGGCCCTGATTTCCCAGACAAAACAGCTGGGTGTTCCTGGTTCAGATGCTATGTCAGAGCTGAAGAAGAATCCCATTTTGGTTTCCTTACATAAAGCCTCTTGTTTTTTCCCAGTGATGGATGTCATCCAGGAATTGATTGATGTGGAATGGGATGCCCCAGAGGCAAATTTTAAAGGGGGTTGGACATTGGAAGGCCTGTATCCCCTGAATCCGGCTGTGAGAGAGCAGTTGCGTTTTCCCAAAGTGGATGCTCTGGTATGTGCCGTGTCTAAATGGATGACTATCACCGTAGAGGGAGGAGAGAGGCCTTGAAGGATGTTATGATAGAAGGATTGAGTATATTCTTAAGCAAGCCTTTGAGGCAGTGGCGATGAATTTACAGATTGCCTCTTGTGGCGCCCTAGTGGTGAGATCTTGCCTGCTTCTCTCTCAGGAGATTGATGAGTCTGGAGGGAATTTCAGAGTGGATATGCAGCCCTCTGCCACCTTCTTAGCAGCTGCAGGCTGTGATTTAGTCCGGACATCGGCCAGAGGAGTGGCTTCGGTGATAGCGGTCAGGCGTCAACTTTAATTGCAAAATTGGTCTGCTGACACTGCTTCTAAAGCCAATCTTACCAAGATGCCCCATAAAGGCTCGCTTTTGTTTGGGAGCAAGTTGGAGATACTGGCCAGATGATAACAAAGGGGCGCTGTAACTGTTTCTTATGAGGGGTTGTTTCTGGGGTTACAACTTGTCCCTACAGAGGGACAACCTTTCAGTGGACTCAGCCTTTTGGTACTCTCAGTCCTTTCATCCCTGGCAGCCCAAGAGAGGAGCGGGCTCGGATGGTGAACCTTCCCGAGCTTCCCAATGAAGATTTGCCGACCTACCTTCCAGAACAGGAAATAGGGGGACCTTTCTCTCTCTCTCTTACCAGAGGAGGGTCGAGATCACATCAGACCAGTGGGTCCTGGAGGTGATACGTGAAGGATATGCACTGGAATTTCACAGTATTCCTCGGGATGTATTCTGGTGTCCCCTTGCCACTTCCCTCAGAAGAAGCAGGCAGTAGAGTTCACGCTTCAAAGGTTCCTCAGACTGAGGCCTGTGGTTTCTTCGGTGCCCATGTCTCAAGAAAGTATGGGGTGATAGTCCATTTATTTTGTTGTGCGCAAGAAGGAGAGCTCCTTTTGTCCCATCTTGCATCTCAAGAAGGTCAACCATCACTTGAAGGTGACTCATTTTTGAATGGAAACCTTACACGCTGTAATAATGGCGGTGCAATGGGGGAATTTCTGACCTCCTTGGATCTGTCAGAGGCTTACCTTCATATTCCCATCGGGTTGGAACACCAATGATTGCTACAATTTGCAGTGTTGGGACGCCATTATCAGTTTTGGGCACTGTCTTTTGGTTTTGCCACCACTTCCAGAACATTTTCCAAGATTATGTTGGTGGTAGTAGCGGCCTTGCAAAAAGAAGGAATCCTGGTGCACCTGTATTTGGATGACTGGCTGATTCAAGCCAAGTCTCAGGAACAGAGCCGCCTGGTGACACACAAGGTGATCTCCTTATTGGGTGGTGAACCTGACCACGAGCAATCTTCAACCATCCCACTCTGAGTATCTGGGGGTCCAGTTTGACACAGGACAGGACAGAGTTTTGCCATCGGAAATTCAGATCCAGAGATTGATGTCTCAAGGGCATCAGTTGATGAACACCATATGCCCAATGGTGTGGTCCTACCTACAGGAACTCAGTTTGATGGCAGCTACCATGGAAATGGTACCACTGGTAAGGGTGCATATGTGTCCTCTTCAGCTCTCTTTCTGCTATCTTGTTGGAATTCGCAGTCTCAGGATTATGCAGTTTGGATCCACTTGCCAATGGAAATCTGCTCATGCCTCCAGTAATGGTTGCAGGAGGATCATCTGACAAAGGGAGTTCCCTTGTCCTCTCTAGCCTGGTTGGTATTCACATCAGATGCGAATCTCCACGGTTGGGGGGCTCACTGTCTGGAGTTAATGGCCCAGGGGCGCTGGAATACTGAAGAGTCTCGCTGGAACATCAGTCGCTTGGAGGCCTGGGCAGTACGGCTGACATGCTTATAGTTCAGCCACAGGCTGCGGAGTCAAGCAGTTCACATGATGTTGGACAACACAATGGTGGCCTATATTAGTTGCCAGGGAGGAACCAAAGCTAGCAAGTGTTGCAGGAAATAGGCTAGCTGATGGAATGGGCGGAAGGTCAGCTGCAGATGATTTTGGTCTCTTACATTGCAGGAAAAGACAATGTAAGAGCAGTATTGAGAAGAATCCACTCCGAATCTGAGGTATTTATAGTGAGATGGATAGGTATGTAAGCATACATGTCTTTCAGATCTAGGGCCCACATCCAATCTCCTGCTTGCTGGGATGGTGTGGAGGGTGCTCATTTTGAACTGCTCCATAAAAGGCTCTTCTTGTTCAGTCTTCATAAATCCAGGATAGTTCTCAATCCCTCTGCCTGCTTGGGAATAAGGAAATAGTTGGAACAGAACCCCATGCCATGGTGTTTGGGAGGGACAGGTTCTATTGCCTGTGGACTGAGAAACGATTCTATCTCAATATGGAGCTGGGTTGAATGAGATGGATCCGATTGAAGAGACAATGCAGAGGGATGGGAGAAGTTCAAATGTTAACCAGATTCCACAATTTTGTGAACCCAATAGTTCTTGGTGATCTTCTGCCACTCTTCAAAGAGCAGGTGAATCCTTTCCCCCTATCAGAGCGGTCAAAGCCTGAGATTCGAGTCTCATCAAAAACTAGGCCCAGGTTTGGACTGGGAGTGTTGTGCTGGAAGCTGTTGCTGTGGCAGCTCAGGTGGAGCGCAATACCACTGAACTTGGCAGAAGGAGAAGTGTTTAAAAGTAAAGTAAGGATGTTTAGAGAAAGAGAGCTCTTCAGCTACCACCAACAAAAACTGAAAGGTTGTGCTCCTTAATCTGGGTCACAGACTCCCTGACTTTATCCCTGAAGTGATCGCTCTGGAACATGGGATGATGGCCAGCTTATCATGAACGTCCTTGTGCAGGCTGCTGCTGCAGATGATCTGGCCACAGTGTCAAGACTCATGAACTGACTGGATGGGGTGATGTTTTCACTCTTCCATATCCAGAAGAGTCTGCTGATAGCCCTTCTGCTCCCTGTCCAGAAACTCCACTAGAGGCTTCAGTTTGTCAATGCAGTTGTGTAAGAATTTCACCATATAAAGTTGGTGAGCTGCAGTGCAGGCACTGAGCATCAAACTCTGGGAAACTTTCTTCCTGAAATTATCAACAATCTGGGGTCCATGTCTGGTAGGGGGAAACATGTTGGAAAAAAATCTGGTCTCCTTAGTCTGTTTTTAATGCGAACTGCACTGTCACAGACTAGTGCAGCAGTTGGATTATGCCAAACTCAAGAGCTCATGGGATTCTGTATTTAAAATCTAATTTCCTGGTTAGTGGGGGGCAGGAGGCCAGTTAATCCCACGTTTTTATTTGTAAATTGCACAGGATTTGATGTACTGGGATTGTTACTGGTTCAGAAGGAATTTCCATAATCCAAACCCTTATGAAGAAAGGTTAAACAAGTTAAAGCTCTTCAGCTTGGAGAAGAGGTAACTGAAAGGGGATTTGATAGTATATCTGTTCCATCCACTCATGATTTTATATATATATATATATATATATATATATATATATATATATATATATAATATAATATGGAACGGTTATTTAGTTTTTCAAATGGTTGCATGGACTGCCTACTATTCCTTGTAGTAATTGCAAATTTAAAACAAACTGTTGAAAGCATTTTTTCACTCAATAATGCTATGGCATGTGTTGCCAGGGTATGTGGTCAAGGCACTTAGTATAACTAGATTTTAACAAGTTCCTGCAGAAAAAGTTCAGAAACAATTATTAGCTAGGTAGCCTTGGGGGAAAGCCACCACTTGAAATGGATCTGCCAGATGCTTCCTAGAGAGCCAGATGCTGGGCTTGATGGACCTTTGGTCTAACTCTCTGCATCACACTTCTTAAAAATGTGCCCTTCAACAGCACCTTACAATGCTAAAAAAAAAACACAACACTGAGAAGGCTGGATCCAAGAAGACCAATCCTACAGGCCGATACAGTAAGGGCGCGTAAGAAAAAGTGCGGCAGTGCCGGGCGCCCGCTTGTTTGCCGCGCGCACAGTTCGGATCACATACCGCTCGATACAGTATTTAAATGGCATGCAAATACAAGCCGCGTCCATGAAGCGCAATCCATTTTACTGTATAGAGCGCTATACAGCGCCTATACAGTATCCTGGGTGCGCTGGTTACCTGTCATTTCAAATGACATTTCAAATGACAGATACCAGGAAGTGGATGGTTCTCCTACGCTCGGGCATCGGGGATTGCCAGTCCTCTCTCCCCCCCTCCCGAAGCAAGGCGCAGGGTGAAAATCGACTCGACATGTTATTAAAGCACCTGTAAATAGCACGTTACAGCCTCAACTCTTGTAAATAATCTGCCTAAACTTGTATATAGTCCTCTAAATAGCTCGTTACAGTTTTAATGCTTTAATTTCTATGCCCCCTGCTCTATGTATAATCCTCCTTGTTTTCCCCTCCCTGTTGATTGTAATTTCTGCCTTTAGTTACAATGTGAACCGGTATGATGTTTGCATACTAATACCGGTATATAAAAGTTTTCAAATAAATAAATAAATTAAAGCAAATAGAAATTGTAACAAAAGTAAACTTACTGCATGCTTCCAGCAGCCCCAGTCCTCTCTCCCCTCCTCCCGAGACGCCCACCACGGCTCCCTTGCCTCCCGGGGGCAGCCCCGCCGGTGAAGGTGCATGAACGCACATCCAATTTGGGCGCTCAAGCAGCGAAGGCGCATGAGCGCACGCCGTGACCTGAGCGCCCGGATGGACGTCAGAGGTCACAGCGTGCGCTCATGCACCTTCGCTGCTTGAGCGCCCAAATTGGACGTGCGTTCATGCATCTCCCCTCCTCCCGAGGTGATTTCAAAGACTGTAATTGTAGCTGCAAGATATCCATCACTGATGGCCATAATTTATTTATTTAAATCTTTTTCTATACCGTCGTTAAGGTGGGTACCGTCAATATTAATTGTTAAATGTGATGAATCATGTCCAGGTCTCTTTATCTCAGTTTTGAGTACAAAACTAGTTTAGGGTTATGGTTAGAGTCAGAGTTGGGGGTTAGGGTTTAGTTGGGGTTAGTGTTATGTTAGGGTTACATTAGGCTTAGAGTTTAGGGTAGGGTTATATTAGGGCTAGGGTTACATTAGGGTTTGGGTTAGGTTTACATTAGGGTTAGGTTTAGGGTAGGGTTAGGATTACATTAGGTTTAGAGTTACGTTAGGGTTATTATTAGGGTTAGAGTTAAGGTTAGATTTAATGTTACATTCGGGTTAGGATGAGGGTTACTGTTATGGTTTTGAGGTGTTTGAGTGGATTCTTGGGAACTGTGGAGATGACCATGCCCACGGGGAAGAGCCCCATGAGGAACCACAGTACTAGGCTAGACTCGAGACATGCAAACACAGAGATTTGTCTTTTATTATACAGCTGAGATATACCACCAGAGGTGGCAGTAGTGAGGTGATCCAGAGGTAGTAGTCCAGGAGACCCATCTCACAGAGATAGTATAGGGAGATCTGGATGCAGGTTCCCAGTGCAGCAGAGCTGTAGATGAGACAGACTGACAATGTTAGATTACTCACTAAGTTGGTAGCTATATAGGTAGAGATCCCAGCAGGCAGAAGTAGTTGTATACAGGCACCGAGTCAGGGAGAACAGACCCTCAAGGAGCGAGTACCTGATCCCAGATAGGCACCTGAAAGAAAGCAAAGGGCCCCCAAGGAGCGGGTACCCAAAGGGCAGAGAGAGCTTCCAGTGGCAGCAAGGAAGCGGCAGAGTAGCTCAGACCGGAGGCTTTCCATCCATTCACGATCCTTGCTAACTCTAATAAAAAGAGGGAGCAAAGCATTTAAATACCTCCAGGAAGGGGGCGGAGACCTGTAGTTGTAGGATGGCTTTCCCGCGCTGACCCCTTTAAGGAAGGGGCTGGCTTTGCCGCGCACATCTAGAGGACGTCGGGGGGAGCGGGGCTTCCGCTGCGACGGCATCCCAGCTGCAGGGGTAGGCCTTTCGATGTCGCGGCAGGCACCGGGTATCTGGAGCACGTCTGACCATGGCCGGAAGGGGTAAGCTTGGTCGGCTTCCTCGGCTGATCGGCATAAGTTACATTAAGGGGGTAGGGTAATGATTTGGTTTATGGTTCCATTAGGGTTAGAGATAGGTTTAAATTAAGGTTAGGGTTTGGGATAGGGTTATGATTGGGTTAGTGTTAGGGTTAGAGTTACATTAGGGTTGTGGTTACGTTAGGGTTATGGATTGGATTACAATAGGGTTAGGGTTATGGCTAGGGTTACAGAAGGGATATGGTTAGGGTTACATGAGGGATAGGGATAGCGTTTGGGTTAATGTTAGGGTTATGTTAGGTTTAGGCTTAATGTTAGGGTTACATTAGGGTTGGGGTTAGAGTTAGGATTTTGGTTACATTAGGGTTACGGTTTTTGTTACATTAGGGTTAGAGTTACATTATGGTTAGGGATAAATTAGGGTTAGGCTTAAAGTTAGAGTTAGGGTTATGTTTGTGGTTAAGATTAGGGTTAGATTAAGGTTAGGTTTTGGTTTGGGGTGAGATTAGTATTAGAGATAGAGTTCTGGTTAGGGTTATATTAGGTTAGGGATAGGGTTACATTAGGGTTAAGCTTACATTAGGGTTATGGTTAGGGAGGCATTAGGGTTAGGGTTATATTAGGGATAGGTTTAGATTTAGGGTTAGGGTTAATGTTAGGGTTATATTATGGTTAGAGATAGGTTGTATTAGAGTCTATGGTTAGTGTTACATTAGATTTAGTTTTAGGGCTAGTCTTTACATTAGGGTTAGGGATAGGGTTTTGGTTACATGAAGGTTTGGGATAGGGTTAATGTTAGGGTTGGGTTACTGTTTGCCTTAGGTTTAGGGTTAATGTTAAGGATAGGGTTAGGGTTAATGTTAGGTTTAGGGTTGGGGTTAGGGTTAACATTAGGGTAAGGGTTAATGTTAGGGTTAGGGATAGGGTTAGGGTTAATATTATGGGTAGGGTTAGATTTAGGGTTAATGTTAGGGTTGGGGTTAGGGTTAATGTTAGGTTTAGGGTTGGGGTTAGGGTTAATGTTAGGTTTAGGAATAGGGTTAGATTTTAGGTGAGCCTTATGGTTAATGTTAGGGATAGGGTTAGGTATAGGGTTAGGGTTATTGTTAGGGTTAATTTAAGAGTTAGGGTTTTAGTTATGGTTAAGTTTAGGCTTAATGTTAGGGTTAAGGTTAGTGTTAGTGCTAAAGTTATGGTTAATGTTAGGGTTAATGAAACTGTTAATATTAGGGTTATGTTTAGGGTTTGTTATGGTTAGGTTTAGGCTTAGTGTTAATGCTAGTATTAGGGTTAGGTTAATGTTAGGGTTAGGGATAATGTTAGGGTTAGTTTTAGGGTATGGTTAATGTTAGGGTTAATAGGGTTAGGATAGGGTTAGCTTTTAGGTGAGGGTTTGGGTTAATGTTAGGGTTTAGGTTAATGGTAGGAATAGGGATAGTGTAAGGTTTAAGGTTAGGGTTAGGTTTAGGGTTAGTGTTAATTTTATGGTTAGGGTTAGAGTTAGGGATAGGGTTAAGGTTAGGGTTAATATTAGATTTAGGGTTAAAAGAGTTAGGGTTAATGATAGGGTTAGGGTTTGGGTTAGGGCTAGGCTTAATGTTAAGGTTAGGGCTAGGGTCATGGTTAGAGTTAATGAAACAGTTAATGTTAGGGTTATGTTTAGGGTTTGGGTTAATGTTATGGTTAGTTTTAGTGTTAGGGTTAATGCTAGAGTTAGGGTTGGGTTAGATTTTGTGGTAGTGTTAGTCTTAGGGTCAGGGTTAGGGTTAATGTTAGTGTTATGGTTAATGTTAGGACTAGGGTTAATGTTAGCATTACGGCTAGGGTTTTGGTTAATGTTAGGACTAGGGTTAAGGTTAGGGTTAATCTTATGGTTGGGTTAGGTTAGGGTTAATGTTAGGGTTACTATTAATGTTAAGGTTAATGCTAGGTGTAGGGTTAGGGATAATGTTAGGTTTAGGTTTAATAGGATTAGGTTAGGGTTAATGTAAGGGTTAGGGGTAATGTTAAGATTAGAGTAAGGGCTAGTATTAGAGTTATGGTTAATTTTAGGATTGGGGTTAAGTTTAGGGTTATGGTTAATGTTCCGGTTAGGGTTAATGTTAGGGTTAGTGTTAGGATTAAGGTTAATGTTTGCCTTAGAGTTAGGGTTATTGTTTGCCTTAGGGTTAGGTTTAGGGTTAATGTTAAGGTTACTATTAATATGTAGAAAACAAAAGGGAACAGCTAGTATCCAATTCTGATCATACACAAGACTAACTGTGATAACCTGTAATAAGTCACCCTGTATTATTAATCACTGTTAAAAGTTATACTTTATTGATTAATTTCAACAATATTTTGTAATTAAGAGACGAAGACCTCAGAACTGGCAAAAAGAGGTCTAAGTGACCGTTGATTTTATAGCCAGTAAGTTCAATCACTGGTCTTGTCTCCTTTTTTTTCTTTTTTTGTAAAAACATAATTTTTTCCCATTTCTTTCAGGAAATCAGTATTTTATTTGTTGCAGTAAATCCCGTCTTAGCGAAAAAGCTTAGCCGATATCACGGCAATAGATGAAAACTTAAAAATGCTGCTTTCCGGCCAGACCAATGGCATTGGTATTATATCACAACTTTCAGGCCACGGTAACTTATGTTCTCAATGTAAGCCCGTCACCTTTCTGTCTCTTTGCTTCGAGATGGAGTATGTTGACGTGTTGAAGTTTCAGAGAATATTTATAACTGAAACCTGCCCGACATCATGAAAGAATGCACTTATCTTTAAACTTGTTGCAGTTTTTTTCCTTTTTTTTCAACAAGTCTGTGCTGCACATCACTGCCAACATTAACGTTTCGCCTAACGCTTCCTCAGGGCGGATTCTGTAAAATAATGCAGTTAACATTACTATATGTTATGTCCATTTATAACGTCAGCTTTTTTGAAAACAATTTATAGTCTGTCCATACTCACGTTCCTCTCTCAGCCTTTGAATGTTCGGGCTCAATAATGCCAACAAACATGGCTATAGCTTTCAAAGCACTCCCTGACTTTGAAATGTGACCAATCAGTAATCACGTCTGGATGTAGAGGACGTTCTTATGTGAAACAACAATTAAATGGCCATTTGTCCATGAAAATTAAATAAAATTGTTAATTGGTGTATAAACCGGTGTCTTGAATTTATATCAAGAAAATGAAATAATCTGACTATGTAGATTAACTAACGGATCAGACTAGTCCACTTGATCTTACTGTTAAGACCTTTGGGCTCTTCTGAACCCAATTTATAAATCCATTCTTGTTCTCTTTGATAGAGTAATTTTTCCCCAATTACCTCCTCTAGAATCCAAACAAATGTGGTCAATTGCGAACAGTGCCGAACGATAGGGCTGCTAATCTTTTACTTTTTAAGCAGCTCTTGTGTTCGCTGATACGTGATTTTAAATTCCTTGTTGTTTGACCTACATAGGTTTTTTGACACGGGCAAATGATTATATAAATAACAAAATTGGTCTGACAAGTGGTGAATTGTTGAAACTTGTATGTAATGCCCGTTTGTTGGCAGGTATATTCCTTTATTTCCGCAGTTTGTTTGCAGATTTTGCAATGACCACATTTTGTAATGGCCCTGCAAAATTTGACCACTTTATCTCTCAAGGTAGACGGACACAAAATTTCTTTCAAATTCTTTCCTCTTGAAAATGCCGCCCTAAATTCAAGATCTTCTAACCCTGGAATCATTTGAATTAAATGCCAGTGTTTTCGCATGCTTTGTGTGATTTTCTTAGACATTGGTGAATATTTAGTAACATAGGTGACCATGTTGACATCTTCTTGTTTGGCTTGAGAAGATAGAGATGCATTACTATCATAATATAGGGCTCTCTTAAAACCACTGCTGATGCTTTTTTTAGGATAACCTCTTTTCTTTAAATCCTGAATTAGTTGTACTGATTGATGTTTGTAAATCTTGATATCTGAGCAATTTCTCTTTTATCTCAAGAATTGTGAGAAAGGTAAGCTAGTCTTCAAGGGCAATGGGTGTGCACTTTGGTAATGTAGCATGCTATTCCTATCGGTGCTTTTTTTTTTATAAACACTTGTGACTATGTCCTCACACTCAGTCTTCTCAAATAGTACATCTAAAAAAGAAATCTTGGAAAAATTGTATGTTAAGGTAAATTGAATTTTTTTTCTTCACAGGTGTTAATCCATTTTGCGAACAATGATAATTCACCTTCACTGCCGCTCCAAAGATTGAAGATGTCATCGATATATCTTTTATAAAGAAAAATTCTAGAGAATGGTGAATTATATATCCATTCTTTTTCAAATTCTGCCATAAATAAATTGGCTATCGAGGAAGCCATTGTGGCCTCCATCGCTGTTCCCGAAATTTGTTGGTAGTATTTCTGTTGGAAGATGAAAAAATGTTTTGTTAAAGCAATAGTGGCAAGTTTCAATAAAAATTCACTAGGTATCTTGTGTGGTCTCATTCTTTCATTCAATGCTTCATCTTGAGGTATAATAAGGATTTTATATCAAATGTAACTAGCCATTTATCTCTGCTGTCATCTCTCATTTCTTCAATAATTTTTAAGAATTGGCTTGTATCTTTAATGTATGATGGAATCAGTGGTACAAATTCTTTCAAGAAACAGTCCACAAACCTAGACAGTGGTTCTAACAAGGATTCATTTGAGGAAATGATGGGTCTCCCAGGAGGATTCTCTAGAGTTTTGTGTACTTTGGGAAGAATATATATATAGTTGGTACTTTTGGATGTTTGGGATTCAAAAAATTATATTCTTTCTGGGTTAAAAAATCTCTCTCTTTTGCCTGATCAGTATGATATTTTATGGTTCTCTATAATTCTTCTGTCGGATTTTTAGACAATTTATAGTAAACGGTCTTATCTTCAATTTGTCAATTTATTTCATTAATGTAATCTTCTTTGTTCATTATGACGACTGAGCCGCCTTTGTCTGCTGGTTTTATTATGTATTTAGAATTGTTAGCCATGGAGCGAAGTATGGAACGAGATCTTTGATCTAAATTGTTCATATATTTGTCAATATTGTCTTCCAATTTCTGTACCTCTTTGACACTTTTCACCGACTAGTTCTTAATCAGGGGATGAATAGGACCCGAGGGTATCCAAGTTGAAGGATTACTAATGACGCTGGTATCTCCTAAAAATGTATCATGTTGAAAAAAATTCTTCAAAATTAATTTTCTGATTAAACGTTGTAGATCAACTCTAAACTGAAATTTATTTATTGGTTTTTATATACCGACATTCATCAATGATATCACATCGGTTTACAGTTTAACAGTAACATATGCATGTAATGCGTTTGACATAGAACAGGCAAGGGTAAGTAAACATCAAACTGCAACTGGGAGAGAGAGGTGAACTATATACAGTGACTATATACATTGAACTATAGAATTATATACAATACCGATTCTATACAGATTGCAGAAGGGACAAAATGGAGTGCTTAAGCTAAGTGTTGTATACATTGCAGAAAGTATATCCATAACAAAATAGAAAAGGATAAGAAGGATTCAGCTGTGTAGGCTGGGGAAGGACTGAGATAATAATCAGGTAGAGAGCTTTTGGGGGAAGATAGGTGTGAAATAGGCAGGAGTGTAGGCTGATTGGTGCTAGGTGTAGGCTTTTGTGAACAGCCACGTCTTAAGTTTTTGTTTGAATGTTTTTTGGCAGTCCTCCTGGCACAGCTCTACTGGCATTGTATTCCAAAGGGTAGGACCGGCGACCGAGAGTGCACGTGCTCTAGTGGAGGCCAGGTTGGTGATTTTGGGGGAGGGGGTCTGAATGGTGGCGAGGTATTGGTGTCCGGTGGGTTTAGTAGCCTGGTGGAAGCTAAGAGAGTCGTTGAGCCAATTCATCTCTGGATTGTACAGTGCTTTGTGTATGAGAGAGAGGGTCTTGTATTGAATGTGGGATGCAATTGGGAGCCAATGTAGTTCCTTTAGAACGGGTGTTATGTGTTCGTTTCTGTGTGTGTTGGTGAGGATCCGGGCAGCTGTGTTTTGTAGTATTTGTAAAGGGTGGATAGAGTTTTTAGGTAAACCTAGGAGGAGAGAGTTACAGTAATCGAGTTTGGAGAATATAGTCGTTTGGAGTACTGTACAGAAATCTGGGGGGTGAAGTAAGGGTCTAAGTTTTTTTTAGTGTGTGCAATTTAAAGAAACAGTCTTTTAGTGTGTTTATGAATTTCTTAAAGTTGTGATTATCCAGGATCACCCCTAGGTCTCGTACTTGTTGGGAGAATGGGATTGGTGGGGGTTAAGGGAGAGGCAGGGGGATAGTGTTGGAGTGATTTTGAGCTGAGATAAGCATGAGTTCGGTTTTTGCAGTGTTCAGGGCAAGGTGGATAGTAGTTAGGAGTTTGTTAATTGAGAGAAGTGTGGAATTCCAGATGTTCATGGCATTCAGGAGTGTGTCTGATACGGGAATAAGTATCTGCATGTCGTCAGCATAGATGTAATGGGGAAGCTTGAGGCTGGATAGAAGATGACAGAGGGGTAAGATGTAGATGTTGAAGAGGGTGGAGGACAGGGAGGAGCCTTGTGGGACTCCCTGATCCAGAGGAAAAGCTTTGGACTCGTGGTTTCCAAGTTTGATTTTGAAGTTTTGATTGCTGAGATAGGACTTAAATCAGTTGAGGGTGACACCAGTGATTCCAATTTCGGTTAGACATTGTAGAAGGATTCTGTGGCTGATGGTGTCAAATGCTGAAGAGATGTCTAGAAAGGCTAGAATATAGGATTGCCCTTTGTCAAGGCGTTTGATAAGTTGGTCAGACAGGGAGAGGAGGAGGAGGGTCTCCGTGCTATGGAATTTCCGGAAACCATACTGTGAGGGGGCGAGGAGTTGATTGTACTCAAGGTATTCCTTGAGCTGTTTGTTTGTTTTTTCGAGAAGTTTTGAGATAAACGGAAGGTTTGAGATGGGGCGGTAGTTGGACAGGTCAGTGGGGTCAAGTTTCGGTTTCTTCAATATTGGCTTGACAATAGCTTGTTTGAGAGGGTCGGGTACATGGCCTGAATTAATGGAGGAATTTATAATGTTGGCTATGGGTTGTGCAATTAAGTTAGGGATAGATAGGAGGTGTTTTGTAGGGATCATGTCTGAGGGGTGGGTGGATAGTCTGGCTTTCTTGATAAATGATTCTATTTTGAGGGCAGTGGTGCAGTCTAGTGAGGTGAGGCCCTTGGCAAGGTTTCTGGGGGGGCTTGGTAAGCTTCTTGGTAGGCTTGCGTAGGAGGCGAGGAGGTGGGGAATCGAGTCAGCAGCTTGCTGATTTTGTCTTGAAAGAACGTAGCGAGTTCTTCACATTTGGATTTAGCTACTTCTTTGGGAATATCAGGGGGTGCTGACTTAGTGAGCGAGGCAACATACTCATAGAGGGCTCGCGGGTTGTATTGGAATTGGTGTATTCTAGAAGAGTAGTAATCTCTTTTCACATTATTTAGCCTTTCGCTGTAATGATGTAGAGAGGATTTGAATTGTGCTTGGCGAGAGGGGGACGGATCATTGCGCCAGGCCTTTTCTGTTTTCCTAAGGTGGTGTTTCAGAGTTTTTAGTTCTTGAGTATACCATGGGTTCTTTATTTTGTTATGGTACTGGTGTAGTTGCCTAGATTGTAAAGGGCATATGTTGTTGGAAACAGTGTTAGTTATGTTATGCCATGAAGCTAAGGCAGTGTCAGCGTTTGAAAGATCTAGGTCGTTTAATTTGTTAGAAAGTGCTGTGATGAGATCGTCTCTACTACAGTTTTTCCTGTAGTGTATAGTGTTGTTTGTATTGTGAAGGTTAGGGGGTTTCTTTACAGAGCAGGTGGTTCTGATGAGGTGATGGTCAGACCAGGGGATGGGAGTGCCAGATGGAGGGTCAACCTGTATCTGGGAATTGGAGAAAAGAAGATCAAGAGTATGACCCGCTTTGTGGGTTGGGAAGTTGATGGACTGTTTGAAACCTAGAGCTTCTAAGGAATCGAGGATGACGTTGCATGAGGGAGTTCGAGGAGAGCTGTCGACATGCAGGTTGAGGTCACCTAGGATGATTGCTGGCATGTCAATGGAGATGTTTTTGGCAGTGTATTCAATGAAAGATGAAGGGTTGCTGTCAAGGGTTCCGGGGGGGGGGGCGTAAATTAAACAAATTTGCAGAGAAGGGGATTTAAAAAGGCCTATTTCAAGTTTAGGCGGAGGGGCGATGGATTGATGTATCATGTTAAATTCTTTATTAACGGATAGTAGGATTCCTCCTCCTTTCTTTTTGGGTATTGGGTCTTTCTGTCGGAACAAAAGAAAGTCCCAAATTTAGAATTTTTTCTTCTTCATCCGTAAGTGGATTATTGGATAAATTAATTATCACTTTTTCTTCCCTCTGGCTGTCCCTCTGGATCTGTACCACTGATTCCATCATACATTAAAGATACAAGCCAATTCTTAAAAATTATTGAAGAAATGAGAGATGACATCAGAGATAAATGGCTAGTTACACTTGATATCAAATCCTTATATACCTCAAGATGAAGCATTGAAAATCATAAAGATCTACTTAGATGAAAGAATGAGACCACCCAAGATACCTAGTGAATTTTTATTGACACTTTCCACTATTGCTTTAACAAAACATTTTTTCACCTTCCAACAGAAATACTACCAACAAATTTCGGGAACAGCGATGGTGGCCACTATGGCTCCCTCGATAGCCAATTTATTTATGGCAGAATTTGAAAAAGAATGGATATATAATTCACCACTCTTCTCTAGAACTTTTCTTTATAAAAGATATATCTATGACATCTTCATTCTTGGAGCGGCAGTGAAGCTGAATTATCATTGTTCGCAAAATGGATTAACACCTGTGAAGAAAAAATTCAATTTACCTTAGCATACAATTTTTCCAAGATTTCTTTTTTACATGTACTATTGGAGAAGACTGAGTGTGGGGACATAGTCACAAGTGTTTATAAAAAAAAAAAAGCACTGATTGGTAATGTAGCATGGTATTCCTAAGTGCACATCCGTTGCCCTTGAAGACTAGCTTACCTTTCTCATAATTCTTGAGATATAAGAGAAATTGCTCAGATATCAAGATTTACAAACATCAATCAGTACAACTAATTCAGGATTTAAAGAAAAGAGGTTATCCTTAAAAAAAGCATCAGCAGTGGGGTTAAGAGAGCCCTATATTACGATAGAGATGCATTACTATCTTCTCAACCCATACAAGATGTCAACATGGTCACCTGTGCTACTAAATATTCACCAATGTCTAAGAAAATCACACAAAGCTTGCGAAAACACTGGCATTTAAATCAAATGGTTCCAGGGGTAGAAGATCTTGAATTTAGGGCGGCATTTTCAAGAGGAAGGAATTTGAAAGAAATTTTGTGTCAGTCTACCTTGAGAGAGATAAAGCGGTCAGTCTTAAGACTTTAGATGGCCAAATTTTGCAGGGCCATTACAAATGTGGTCAAATCTGCAATTAAACCATGGAAATAAAGGAATATACCTGCCAACAAACGGGCATTACATACAAGTTTCAACAATTCACCACTTGTCAGAACAATTTTGTTATTTATATAATCATTTGCCCGTGTCAAAAAACCTATGTAGGTCAAACAACAAGGAATTTAAGATCACGTATCAGTGAACACAAGAGCTGCTTAAAAAATAAAAAATTAGCAGCCTCTATCGTTGAGCACAGTCTTTCTAAAAATCATAAAATACAAGAATTATGATAGTTCGCAACTGACCACATTTGTTTGGATTCTAGAGGAGGTAATTGGGAAAAATTACTCTATCAAAGAGAACAAGAATGGATTTATAAATTGGGTTCAGAAGTTGGGTTCTTAACAGTAAGATCGAGTGGACCAGTCTGATCCGTTAGTTAATCTACATAGATTATTTCATTTTCTTGATATAAATTCAAGTCACCAGTTTATACACCAGTTAACAATTTTATTTAATTTTTGCGGACGAATGGTCATTTAATTGTTGTTTCACGTAAGAACGTCCTCTAAGTCCAGATGTGATTACTGATTGGTCACATTTCAAAGTCAGGGAGTGCTTTAAAAGCTGTTGGCATTATTGAGCCCGAACATTCAAAGGCTGAGAGAGGAACGTGAGTACGGACCGACTATAAATTGTTTTCAAAAAAGCTGACGTTATAAATGGACATTACTATATGTTATGTTAACTGCATTATTTTACAGAATCCGCCCTGAGGAAGCGTTAGGCGAAACGTTAACGTTGGCGGTGATGTGCAGCACAGACGTTGAAAAAAAGGAAAAAACTGCAACAAGTTTAAAGATAAGTGCATTCTTTCATGATGTCGGGCAGGTTTCAGTTATAAATATTCTCTGAAACTTCAACACGTCAACATACTCCATCTTGAAGCAAAGAGACAAAGTTAACTGGCTTACATTGAGAACATAAGTTACCGTGGCCTTAAAGCTGTGATATAATACCAATGCCATTATAATCCGGCCGGAAAGCAGCATTTTTAAGTTTTCATCTATTGCCGTGATATCGGCTAAGCTTTTTTGCTAAGACGGGATTTACTGCAACAAACAAATACTGATTTCCTGAAAGAAATGGGAAACAATTATGTTTTTACAAAAAAAGAAAAAAAGGAGACAATTAAGAACATAAGAAAATGCCATACTGGGTCAGACCAAGGGTCCATCAAGCCCAGCATCCTGTTTCCAACAGTGGCCAATCCAGGCCATAAGAACCTGGCAAGTACCCAAAAACTAAGTCTATTTCATGTAACCATTGCTAATGGCAGTGGCTATTCTCTAAGGGGTAGATTTTAAAAGAAGCGCGATCAGCCTACTTTTGCTTGCGCATCAGACTCAAGCAAAAGTACGCTGGATTTTAGTAGATACGCGCGGAGCCGCGCATATCCACTAAAATCCTGGATCGGCGCACGCAAGGCTATCGATTTTGTATAGCCTGCGCGCGCCGAGCCGCGCTGCCTCCCCCCGTTCCCTCCCCCCGTTCCCTCCAAGGCCGCTCCGAAATCGGAGCGGCCTCGGAGGGAACTTTCCTTTGCCCTCCCCTCACCTTACCCTCCCTTCCCCTACCTAACCCACCCACCCGGCCCTGTCTACACCCCCCCCCCCTTACCTTTGTCGGGGGATTTACGCCTCCCGGAGGGAGACGTAAATCCCCGCGCGCCAGCGGGCCTGCTGCGCACCGGGCCGCGACCTGGGGGCGGGTACGGAGGGCGCGGCCACGCCCCCGAAACGCCGCGACGACCGGGCCCGCCCCCGACACGCCCCCCTCCGAAAACCCCGGGACGTACGCGAGTCCCGGGGTCTGCGCGCGCCGGTAGGCCTATGTAAAATAGGCTTACCGGCGCGCAGGGCCCTGCTCGCGTAAATCCGCCCGGTTTTGGGCGGATTTACGCGAGCAGGGCTCTGAAAATCCGCCCCTAAGTGAACTTAATAGCAGGTAATGGACTTCTCCTCCAAGAACTTATCCAATCCTTTTTTAAACACAGCTATACTAACTGCACTAACCACATTCTCTGGCAACAAATTCCAGAGTTTAATTGTGTGTTGAGTAAAAAAGAACTTTCTCAGATTAGTTTTAAATGTGCCCCATGCTAACTTCATGGAGTGCCCCCTAGTCTTTCTACTATCCGAAAGAGTAAATAACCGATTCACATCTACCCATGCTAGACCTCTCATGATTTTAAACACCTCTATCATATCCCCCCCTCTGTCGTCTCTTCTCCAAGCTGAAAATTAAGACCAGTGATTGAACTTACTGGCTATAAAATCAACGGTCACTTAGACCTCTTTTTGCCAGTTCTGAGGTCTTAGTCTCTTAATTACAAAATATTGTTGAAATTAATCAATAAAGTATAACTTTTAAACAGTGATTAATAATACGGGGTGACATGACAGGTTATCACAGTTAGGGTTAATGTTAGGGTTAGAGTTAGTTAGGTTAAGGGATAGGGTTAATATTAGGGTTAGTGTTATTGTTTGCCTTAGGGTTAATGTTATGGTTACTATTAATTTTAGGATTAAGGTTAATGTTAGACTTAGGGTTAATGTTAGGGTTAATATAAGGGTTCCTATTAATGTTAGGGTTAGAGTTAGGTTAAGGAAAAGGGTTAATATTAGGGTTAGGGTTATTGTTTGCCTTATGGTTAATGTTTGGGTTACTATTAATGTTAAGATGGTTAGAGTTAAGGTTATGTTAGTTAGGTTTAGGTTTAATAGGGTTAGGTTAGGGTTAAGGTTAATGTAAGGGTTAGGTTTAGGGGTAATGTTAAGACTAGAGTAAGGGTTAGGGTTAGTGCTAGAGTTAGGGTTAATTTTAGGATTGGATTTAAGGTTAGGGTTAAGGTTAGGGTTGGGATTAATGTTAAGATTAGGGTTAATGTTTGCCTTAGGGTTAGTGTTAGGTTTAGTGGTAATGTTAGGGTAAGGGTTAGGTTTAGGGTTAGAGTTAATTTTAGGGTTAGGTTTAGTGGTAATATTATGGTTAGGGTTACTTTAGGGTTTGAGTTAGGGTTACAGATCCAGTAAGATGTACATTAGGGTTATATTTAGAGTTTGGGTTGGATTTCATGTTACACACTAGGTTTGGAGTTAGGATTATGGCTTAGGTTAGACTTAGGTTTACATTAGGGTTGGAGTTATGGTTAGGGTTAGGATTCGGGTTATGTTTATGGTTACAATAGAGTTAGGTTAGGTTTGGGTTACATTAGGGTTATAATTAGGCTTAGGTTAAGCTTTACATTAGTGTTAGGGTTAGTGCTAGGTTTAGGGTTACATTCTGGTTAGGGTAATATTACGATTAGGTTTAGGGTTAAGGATATGTAAGTGTTAAGGTTAGTATTATGGTTAGTATTATAGTTAGGGTTACATTAGGGTTAGGGTTCTCTTTAAGGTTATTGCTTTATTAGGGTTAGAATTTGGGATATGTTTAGGGTTACTTTAGGGTTTGTTTATCTTTTAGTGAAATATTATGCATAGGTTTAGGGTTAGATTTATGGTTGGGTTAAATTATAGTTCAGGGTATGGTTACATAAGGGTTAAGGTTAGGGCTGGAATTAGGATTAGAGTTACATTAGGGTTATTTTAGGGTTAGCATTATGGTTAGGCCTAGTGTAAGGCTTACAAAAGTGTTGAAGTTAGGGCTAGGGTTAGGTTTATGGTTATGTTTATATTTGGGTTAGGGTTATGCAACATTAGGATTAGAGTTACCATTCGGGTAAAATTAGGGTTAGGGTTACCCGAGTGTTAGGATTACATATGGCTTACTCTTAGGGTTACGTTTAGGGTTAGGGTTACATTAGGGTTATAATACACTAGGGTTAGGGTTACATAAGGATTAGGGTTAGGCTTAGGTTTAGCATTACATGGGTGTTAGGGCAATGAAAAGGTTGGGGTTATGGTTAGGATTAGGGTTATGGCTATGGTTACAATAGGGATAGGTTAGGGTTTGGGTTATAGTAGTGTTAAAATTAGCTTTAGGGTTAGCATTACATTATGGTTAGGATTAGGATTACATTATGGTTAGGGATATATAAGTGTTAAGGTTAGTATTGTTGTTAGTATTAGAGTTAGGGTTACATTACGGTTAGGGTTCTCTTTAGGGTTATGACTATATTGGGGTTAGGATTAGGTATATGGTTAGGGTTACTTTAGGGTTTGTTTATCTTTAATGAAACATTATGCATAGGGTTATGGTTGGGGTTAAATTATAGTTCGGGGTACCGTTACATAAGGGTTAGGGTTCTCTTTAGGGTTAGGGTTCTCTTTAGGGTTATGGTTATTTTAGGGTTTAGGATTATCTTAGGGTTAGGTTTAGTGTTAGGGTTAAATATGCATTAGGATTAGGGATAGGGTTAGTGTTAGGGTTAATTTAGGGTTTGGGTTAGGGTTACATTAGGGTTAGGGGTAGAGTTAGGGTAAGATATACATTAGGGTTAGGGTTATGGATGAGGTTAGGATTAGTGTTATGCTTATTGTTACAAAAAGGATATGTTAGGTTAGGGTTACATTAGGGTTAAAATTAGGGATAGGGTTAGCATTACATTAGGTTTAGGGTTATTGATAGGTGTAGGGTTACATTATGGTTACGGTTGGGGTTATATTATGGTTAGGGATACATAAGTGTTAAGGTTAGGGTTATGGTTATTAGAGTTAGGGTTTCATTAGTGTTATGGTAACATAGTTAGGTTATGTTAGGGTTACAATAGGGTTAGTGTTATTGTTAACATTACATTAGGATTAGGTTTTGGGTTAGAGTTACTTCAGGGTTAGGGTTAGGATGAGAGTTATGTTTAAGGTTAGTGTTATGGTTAGATATACATTAAGGTTAGGTTTAGAGTTTGGGTTGGAGTTATTGTTACACTAAGGGTTAGGGTTAAGGATAGAGTTTCATTATTATTAGGGTTAGGTTTGCTTTCGGTTTACAGTAAGGGATAGGGTTAGGGTTATGTTCATATTAGAGTTAGGATTAGGGTTAGGGTTACATTAGGGTTGGATTGGATATAGTGTTACACTAGTGTTACGGTTAAGGTTAGGGACAGGGTTTTATTACGGTTAGAGTTAGCGTTATGTTACGGTTTGGTTTGCATTCAGTTTTCAATAAGGGTTAGGGTTACAGTTAGGAGTAGGGTTAATGTTACGGTTACGGTTAAGGTTATAGTTAGATTAGGGTTAGGTTATGTTAGGGTTACATTAGGGGTAGGGTAAGGTTAGCAGTACATTAGTGTTTGGGTTTGAGTTAGTGCTAGGTTAGTGTTAAGGATAGGGTTTTATTATGGTTAGGGTTATGGTTAGGTTTGCTTTAGGTTTACAGTAAGGGATAGGGTTATGTTTACATTAGGGTTAGGGTTATGTCAACATTAGTGTTAGAGTTATCGATAGTGTAAAGTTAGGGTTACACTAGTGATATGATTACATATGGCTTAGTGTTACAGTTAGATTTAGGGTTAGGGTTACCATTAGGGTTAGGTTTACAATATGCTAGGCTTAGGGTTACATTAAGTTTTGGGTTACATTAGGGTTAGGGTGAGATTAGGTTTATGGTATCGTTAGGGTTTCTAGTTTATTAGGTTTTATATACCGTCATATCATAAGGTCCATCACAATGGTTTACAATAAAAAGAAATATAATACAATAAATCATCAATAAGAACAAATTAATAAATGATATATAGTTCTAAAATTATAAATAATTAAGAACAAGTACAACATTTAAAGCATAAAGCTAATACAAGATAAAATTAAATGCAATAAGTTGAATAAAAACAGCAAAAGTATGAACAGCTTCTTAGATAAAAACAACAAGTAAAAGGACATTTAGTTGGATTCTGCATAGGCACAGCCAAAAAGCCATGTTTTAAGATCGGACTTAAATTTTTTTATATCTGCTTGTAATCTGATCTCAGCTGGTAACGTATTCCAGAGTTTGGGACCTGCTATCGATACTGCTCGCTCTCGAACTTAACTGAGATGTGCTGATTTCACCAAGGGGATTGTTAGTAGGCCCTTATTTGCCGATCTGAGATTCCTTTGTGGAGCATGTAATCGAATGGCTGTCTTTAACCATTCAGTTTGTTCACCATACATTATTTTGTGTACAATGCAGGCTGTTTTATATTGTGAATGGTATTCGATTGGCAGACAATGCAATGATGTTAAAATTGGTGTAATGTGATCGCATTTTTTGCTTCCTGTCAAAATTCTAGCAGCTGCGTTCTGTAATACTTGTAGAGGTCGGATAGTGGAATGAGGGTTAGGGTTTGGGTTTCTTTAGGTTTAGATTTAGGGTGAATGTTAGGGTTAGGATTATATTAGGGTTATGCTTAGGGTAACTTGATTACGGTTAGGGTTAGCATTAGGGTTACAGAGATGATTAGGGTTATGGTTACATTAGGGTTAGGTATAGGGTTAGGGTTATGGTAAGCATTACATTAGAGTTAGGGTGAGGGTAATTTTTAAGGTTAGGGTTAGATATACATTAGGTTTATGGTTAGGGTATGTTTACATTACAGTTAGGCTTATTGTTAGGGTTATTCTAGGGTTAGGGTTAGGCTTATTTTAGGTTTATGGTTAGGGTTAGAGTTTGGGTTACATTAGGGTTTGGGTTAGGGCTATGGTTACCTTAGGGTAAGGGTTGGGGTTACAGTTAGGGTTATGGATTGGGTTAGGATTAGGGTTATGGCTCCATTAGGGTTTGGTTAGGGTTACATTAGGGTTAAAATTATGATTAGGGTTAGTGTTACATTAGGGCTAGGGTTAGTCCTAGGTTTAGAGTTACATTATGATTAGGGTTACATGACAGTTAGGGTTACATAAGTGTTAAGGATAGGGTTAGGGTTCGCTTTAGGGTTATGGTTACATTAGAGCAGGGGTCGGGAACCCATGGCTCGCGAGCCAGATATGGCTCTTTTGAGGGCTGCATCTGGCTCGCAGACAAGTGTCGCCATACTTCGCGGTTCCCCGCTGACCCAGCTGCTCCCCGGTCCTCCGCCGCCCGGGCTTAAAATGCTGTCAGCCCGGGCGGAACGCGGCAGGACAGCTGGAGTCAGCGGCACCGGCGTGCTCTCTTCTCCTCCCCTCCCCCTCCCCCGCGGCCCGGAAGAGGAAGTGGAGAGCATCGGGTGCCTGCGCGGGAAGAAGAGACCACACTAGCGTGGTCTCTTCTTCCGCGCAGGCACCCGATGCTCACCACTTCCTCTTCCGGGCCGCGAGGGGGAGGAGAAGAGAGCACGCCGACTGGAGTCATCCGGGTGCCTGCGCGGGAGTCATCGGGTGTCAGCCGGGTGCCAGCGCTGGAGTCATCGGGTGCCTGCGCGGGTCTTCCCGCGCAGGCACCCGATGCTCTCCACTTCCTCTTCCGGGCCGCGGGAAGAAGAGAGCACGCAAGAGACCCGCGCAGGCACGCTAGTGTCCGGGAAGAAGACTGCAGCGCGGCTCGGAGGAAAATGAAAATCTTCAACCGCGGCCGATGGGACTCCGCCTTCGCCTCCGCGAGGGCTGAAAATGAAGGAGGTTAGTGTTGGGAGGTGGCTGCTGCTGCCGCGAGTTCCCGGGGGGGGGGGGAAGGGGGAGAGAGAGAGTGAATGAATGAGCGAGCAAGCATGTGTGTTTGAGATCCTGTGTGTGTGAGTGAGAGATTGCATGTATGTGAATGATTGAGAGCCTGTATATGTGAAAGAGAGTATGTCTGTGATTGAGATCCTGCCTGTGAGAGAGAGAGCATGAATGTAAGTTTACCATTGGGAACCTGTATGTGTAAGTTTGTAATTGAAAACCTGTTTGTTTGAAAGAGTATGTGTGTATGATTGAGATCCTTTGTGTGTGAGAGAGATCATGTGTATGTATGATTAAGAGCCTGTGTGTATAAGTAAGAGAGAGATCATGTGTGTCTGACAGCTGGTTTAGGTGATGGAGCATGTGAGTATGTGATTGAGAGCCTGTGTTTAAATGAGAGAGAGAGAGACCATGTGTGTCTGTGTGATTGAGAGCTGATTTAGGTGAGGGAGCATGTGAGTATGTGATTGAGAGCCTGTGTTTAAATGAGAGAGAGAGACCATGTGTGTATGTGTGTGATTGAGAGCTGATTTAGGTGAGGGAGTATGTGATTGAGAGCCTGTGTGTAAATGAGAGAGAGAGAGACCATGTGTGTCTGTGTGATTGAGAGCTGATTTAGGTGAGGGAGCATGTGAGTATGTGATTGAGAGCCTGTGTTTAAATGAGAGAGAGAGACCATGTGTGTATGTGTGTGATTGAGAGCTGATTTAGGTGAGGGAGCATGTGAGTATGTGATTGAGAAGCCTGTGTGTAAATGAGAGAAAGAGAGGACATGTTTGTAAGCATGTGAATGAGAGTCTGTGTGTGAGAGAAAAAGACAGCATGTATTTATGTGATTGAAAGCCTGTGTGTGTGTAAGCGTGAAAAGATAGACAGCATGTGTGTAAATGTGTAATTAAGAGCCTATATAAGTGAGAGAGAAAAAACATTTGTATATGTGAGTGACTGAGAGCATGTGTGTATAGGTGTGTCATTGAGAGCCAGTGTGAGAGAGAGCGCTGGTATGTGACTGAGAGAGGAGAAAGTTCCAAGCAAACCACCCCACCTCCTGCTAATTCAGAACAATCTCAGGACACCTGGATATCAAACGTTCCCAGGTATGCAGAGCAAAAAAATTTTTGTATCCTTATTATTTTTCATTACTGGATCTTTGTGTCTGCTATTTTGAAATATTTTGTTGGTATCTGGAAATGTTTTATATGAGTTTTTAATTATTGGATATTCCACTCATCAGCTGTTTCGAAATATGTTCTTTTTGTTAGTACAGTTTTACTGCTGATGATTTTATATTTCTTGATTTGTTTTATAAGGATGTGTGATGTTTCTTTTTTCCTTTGTTACACTGCATACAGAGACTCTGGCTTGTTGCAGTTTCCAATTCAGTTTTTGTCTGCATGCTTCTTGTTATGCGTTTTGGTCTCTTTATTCTATGTTAGGTGAGGGACAGCACGTGATTCAGGTGAGGTTTTCTGCTGGCGTGTAGTTTCTGTGTAGGACTCTATAGCAGCCTGACTTGGTCCGTTTTCCTAATAGGAGATGTATTGGTGTCTTAAGGCCTGGTGTAATATTTTCAGAGACTTATTGTACTTTAAAAGTGTGATCTTACATAAAATGCACACATTTACTTGTATTTAGTTTTAAACATATTGTATGGCTCTCATGGAATTACATTTTAAAATATGTGGCGCTTATGGCTCTCTCAGCCAAAAAGGTTCCTGACCCCTGCATTAGAGGTAGGATAAGGGGTATGGTTAGAGTTATTTTAGGATTTGGTTTATCTTTAGGGTAACATTATGCTTAGGGTTATGGTTGAAGTTACATTATGGTTATGTTTGCATTGAGGTTAGGGTTACTTTAGGGTTGGATTAGTGTTAGGGATAGTGTTATACTAGGGTTAGTGTTAGGGTTACGTTTTGGTTAGGATTATTTTATGGTTAGGGTTATGTTTTGGGTTAAGGCTATATTTAGGGTTAGGGTTAATGTTCAGGATTCCTTAGGGTTAAGGTTAGTGTTATGTAGAGTTTAAAACTTTTCTGACTTTTAGATTTTCCCTCACTTTTAAATTCTTTTAGATTTTTCTAGCTTTTTTTTTAGACATTTCCTGACTTTTAGTAGTATTTGTCATTTCCTGACTTTTCGTAATTTTACACATTTTCTGACATTTCTTTAGACTTTTGCTGAATTTTTTAGACTTTTGCTGAATTATGGCTAGAATTTAAGAATTTTCCTCAATTTTGAGACATTTCATTACTTTTTTCAACTTCTCCCACTTCTGGCTATAGTATTAAACTTTTCCAGATGTTTTAGACCTTCTTAATTTTTGAATAGAGTTTTAAAGTTTTCCTGACTTTTTCTTAGACTTTCCTATCTTTTGGCTAGAGTTATAGACTTTTCCTAACTTTTGGTAGCGCTTCAGACTTGTTTTAACTTTTGGCAGAGCTTTAATCATTCTGACTTTTCCTGTCTTTTAAATAGAGCTTTAGTTTTTTCCAGACTTTTTTATAGACTGTTGAGTTTTTTTAAATGTTTCCTCTTACGTTTTAGATTTTTCCTGACTATTGTAGACTTTTTCTGAAATTTGGCTACAATTTTAAACTTTTTGTAACTTTTGGCTAGAGTTTTGGAATTTTATTTATTTATTTATTTTAAAACTTTTCTATACCGTCATTCAGTTGGGTACCATCATAACGGTTTACAATAAGGCACAAATATTACTACTAGGAATAGCTCGAAAAATCATTAAACATGTGCCAAGACTTTACGGTAACAAAGATCTTTATATATACTTCAAAGAGTGTGTTGTAACTTGCCGTATATATAGAATCGGATTTAGAGTAAAGATAATAATAAAAAATTAAAAATGGAGCAAGATACCCGGGTATAGTTGGGTATTGAGTTTGGGTGTTTTTGCCAGTCGCCATTTTACCCCTGTGTTCTACTCACCTTTCTCTTTGTTGAACGCTTGTTTGAATAACCATGTTTTTAAATGTTTTCTGAAGGTTTTGATGTCTCTTTGCAAGTGGATCTAGACAGGCATGGAGTTCCATAACATAGGGCCTGCTAAGGAAAGTGCTCTCTCTCTTACCTTGGTTAGTTTGGCTGTTTTGATTGAGGGGATGGTCAGTAAAGCTTTATTAGCTGATCTTAGGTTTCTGTTTGGGACGTGCACGTGTAGTGCACGTCCCAAACATTTTAAAAAATGTTCCTGTCTTTTGGTAGCATTTTAGACCTTTTCTGACTTTGAAATAATTTTAGGTTTTTTGAGAGTGGTTTGTTTTTTTTTTAGACTTATCCTGACTTTTAGTAATGTTTAGTCATTTCCTGACTTTTGGTAGTTTTACACTTTTTCTGACTTTTCTTTAGATTTTCCTGACTTTTTTAGACTTTTCCTGAATTTTCACAATAGTTCAACAGATTTCCTAACTTTTCCTGAATTTCGCCTGGAGTTTTAGAATTTATTACTTTTTCAACTTCTCCCACTTTTGGCTAGATTTTAACTTACAGGCTTTTTACACACTCCTAAGTTTTGACTAGAATTTTAGACTTTCCCTGCCTTTTAGACTACTCCTGACTTTTAATAGCATTTTAGCCTTTTACTGGCTTTTGTTTGACTTTTAGACTTTTCCTGACTTTTTTTAATTTTTGCTCAATTTTGGCTAGAGTTTTAAACTTCTCCAGACTTTTTAGCCATTCCTGGCTTTTGGCTAGAGTTTTACATTTTTCCTGACTTTTTAATAGAGTTTTAGACTTTTCCTGACTAAACTTTTCCTGAGTTTTAGTAGCATTTTAGTCTTTTCTGGAATTTTGATAGAGTTTTAGACTTTTCTAACCTTTCTAGGCTTTTCTTGAATTTTGGCTAGTGTTCGAGACTTTTTCTTTTTAGACTTTTTTCTTTTGGCTAGAATTTTAGACTTTTTGTTACTTTTCTTGACACTTCCCACTTTTGGCTAGAGTTCTAGACTATTCCAAACTTTTTAGACATTCCCAAGTTTTGGGTAGAATTTTAGACTTTGTTGTTTATTTTTTTTTTTTAGACCTTCCCTGACATTTACACTTTTCCTGATTTGTTTGTTTTTTTTTAGACTAAGTTTTAGTAGGGTTTTAATCTTTTTTTCTGGTTTTTGTTTTAGAATTTCCTGACATTTTAGACTTTTTTTTTTTTATTTTGGCAAGAGTTTGAGACTTTTCCAGAATTTTTAGGCATTCCTAACTTTTGGCTAGATTTTTAGACTTTTCCTGGCTTTACAATAGTTTTATACTTTTCATGATTTTCTTTTTTACCTTTACTGACTTTTGGTACCATTTTAGTCTCTTGCTGATGGTTTTTTATACTTTCCTGCCTTTTTTTTAGATTTTCCTGACTGGTAGAATTTTAGATTTTCCTGACTTTTGGCTATAGATTGACTTTTCTAGTCTTTTCTTGATGTTTGGCTACAGTGATAGACTTTTCCTGATTCTTTAGACTTTTACTTACTTTTGGCTAGAGTTTTAGAAATTCCCTGAATTTTTAAAATACTTAGTCGCATTTTAGACATGTCCTTAATTTTGGTAGTTTTAGACTTTTCCTCACTTTTGGTAGAGTTTTAGACTTTTCCTGATTTTTTTTTTTTAGACTTTTCCTTCCGGTCTTTCTCCAGCACCGTGGACGATGACGCAGATGTCTTAGAATGGGTCATCGATGACAGATGGTCACCCGCTCCACGGTCTTCTTGGCAGGGCAACTCGGAGGTAGATGGGCCTCCTCGGCTTGGTGCATCCTGTACTGGGGTCGATGGAGCAGGGCATTTTGAGGCAAACAAATGCTCCATCTTTTCCAGTCGGGTGTGCCAGCTTTTGGGGATCATCTATGCGCAACTGGGGCAGCAACAGATGTCGTGGGAAGGCCAGAGGCACAAAACACATACATTGTGCAGGTCCGTTATGGACATAGTCCTCTGACATTCGGGACACTTTCTAAACCCAGTCGCCATGTAAAAAGTGGCGCGCGGTTGGTGGCCTTCGGAAACCAAGGGGTATGCCACCGGGAACAGACCACAAAACGTGGAAAAACACTGACTGAGCGTCATCGGAGAAGAAGAGCGATGGGGGACCCCGGTGAGGGTGAAATAATGATGGACTTCAAATTTTTCCATGAGGAAATTTCTCAGAGCTCCTAAACCACAAGGCAACTGCTGCATGGAAAAAAAGACTGACAGGAAACCCCATGTGGCCAGAGGGTTAGTGGCATGCTCAATGTGCCAAAGTTCTAGAAACTTTGACAAAAGTATTCTGTGACAGGGCTCCATCTGATGTCACCCATCTGTGAAGACTACCATCCTGCTTCTCCTGGGAGAATAAGAAAAAGAAAAAAAAAAAAGGTAAGGGAAAGGGTTTAGGGGGTGGGGGAGGTTAGGATAAGGGGTAGGGAACTGGGGAAGGCTTGATACGTCGCCATGTGAAACTTGCATAATCCCCCCCCCCCCCCTTTGCACACGCATGGATTACAAAATCCGGCGAATGTTAGAAAATTGGCGCATCCATGTGGGGATGCCGGGACACGCGCATTTAATAAAATCCACCCCTAAGTCTGTCATCATTCACTGCTATACACTAATTCTCCCATCTTACTTCCTCCACTTCTAGCATTAGCATACCAACATTGCAAAGGAAAATTAGTTCTTACCTGTTAATTTTCGTTCCTGTAGTCCCACGGATCAGTCCAGACAGTGGGTTGAGCCTCCTTTCCAGCAGATGGAGACAGACTAAAACTTGAAGGATGCCCTATATCAGGACAGAGCCTATCCTCTAATCCTTCAGTATAACGTACATCAAAGCAGAAAACAACAAACCCAAGAATAGGATCAAGCAAGTAACCATAAAGCTCAAAGGAGCAACTATAGAATAATGTAGAAATATGGTGTAACTATACGCTTTTGCATAAACTTGGTATAAAAACCGACCAAGGCTTCCGGTGTAATTGCTCAGTAATCTTGCACAAAGTGAAATATGAAAATCTGCAAGAAAACAAGCTTCGAGAGGACAGAAGACAGACAGGGAAGGGCGTCTGGACTGATCCGTGGTACTACAGGAACGAAAATTAACAGCTAAGAACTAATTTTCCTTTCCTGTACGTACCCGGATCAGTCTAGACAGTGGGATGTACCAACGCTTCCCTAAACTGGGTGGGACAGAGACAGTCCCGCTCGAAGCACTTGCCGCCCAAAGGAACCGAAAACCGGAGCGTGCACATCCAGACGGTAGTGCCGAGCAAAAGTGTGCAGAGACGTCCAAGTGGCGGCCCTGCAATCTCCTGCGGAGAGACAGATTGACTCTCCGCCCACGAAGTAGCCTGAGAACGCAGAGAATGGGCCTTCAGACCCTCAGGAAGCAGATGATCTTGACAAAGATATGCCGAGGAAATGGCTTCTTTCAACCACCGCGCAATCGTGGTCTTAGAAGCCTGTTTACCCTGGTTGGGACCACTCCAAAGGACGAAGAGATGGTCTGATACGCGGAAGTCATTGGTGACCTGGAGATAGCGAAGCAAGACTCGTTTTACATCTAGCCGACGAAGGTCGCCACCCGCCGTACCTGCAATCTCCTCCGGAGAGAACGCGGATAGTTCTACCAACTGGTTAACATGAAAGGCGGAGACAACCTTAGGCAAGAAGGAAGGAACCGTCCTGAGAGAGACTCCGGAATCAGAAAAACGCAAGAAGGGCTCCCGACAGGACAGCGCCTGGAGCTCGGAAATCCGGCGAGCAGAGGAGATAGAGACCAGAAAGACAGTTTTGAGTGTTAGATCCTTGAGCGTAGCGTGGCGAAGAGGCTCAAAGGGAGCCGTACAGAGAGCACGAAGGACTAGTTTGAGACTCCACGACGGACACGTGGCAAGAGAGGGGGGACAAAGGTGCCTAACACCCCTCAGGAAACGAATCACATCCGGGTGAGCAGCTAAGGAATGACCGTCCACCCGACTCAGGAGAGAGCCGAGCGCAGAGACTTGAACGTGTAGAGAACTGAAGGAGAGAGGCCCTTAGAGACCCTTCTGAAGAAAAGAAAGGACCAGAGGAATCGAGGTGGAGCGTGCCGGAACACCAGACTCCGCACACGCGGACTCAAAAACTTTCTAGATGCACACATAGGCCAGAGAAGTCGACTGCTTCCGGGCTCGCAGCAAGGTGGAGATGACCTCCTCCTTATAACCCTTGCGCCTCAGGCGACGCCGCTCAAAAGCCAGGCCGCTAGACAGAAGTGATCGGCCTGGTCGAAAAATACAGGCCCCTGCCGGAGGAGACGAGGAAGATGACCGAGGCGCAGGGGCCCGTCCACTGCTAGATTGATGAGATCCGCGAACCACGGTCTTCGCGGCCACTCGGGAGCGACGAGAATCACCGGTCCCCGGTGGAGCTAGATTCTCCTGAGAACTCTCCCCACCAGTGGCCACGGGGGAAACACGTACAGAAGGACGTCCGCTGGCCAAAGTAGAGCCAGAGCATCCACGCCCTCTGCGCCGTGCTTTCTCCAGCGGCTGAAGAACCGATTGGCCTTGGCATTGCGCAGAGTCGCCATGAGGTCGAGGTGAGGAGGACCCCACCTGTCCACTATCAGAGCCATGGCCACGTCCGAGAGCTCCCACTCTCTCGGATCGATCGACTGCCGGCTGAGGAAGTCAGCTTGAACATTTTCCTTGCCAGCGATGTGAGAGGCCGCAAGGCACTGTAGGTGACGCTCCGCCCAAGAGAGGAGACGGCTGGCTTCTAAGGCTACCAGGGGGCTGCGAGTGCCCCCTTGGTGATTGATGTGTAGGCCACTGTGGTGGAGTTGCTGACAGGACTCGTACTGCCTTGCCGCGGATCAGGGGAAGGAACTCCTGAAGAGCCAGGCGGACCGCCAAGGTTTCCAGTCGATTGATGTGCCAGCACGACAGAGTCTGCGACCATGTTCCCTGGGTGGATTGAGAAAGGCAGACCACACCCCAGCCCAACAGGCTGGCGTCCGTGGTCACTATCATCCACTGTGGAGCTTGAAGAGGCATCCCTTGCAGAAGATGAGGAAGACACAGCCACCACTGTAATTCGTCGGCAGTAGAATCCAAGAACGGAAGGACTACGTGAAACTGCTCCAACACTGGCTGCCAACGGGATAGCAAAGCTTTCTGCAACGGACACATATGAGCAAAAGCCCAGGGGACAAGGTCGATGGTGGAAGCCATGGATCCCAGGACTTGAAGATAATCCCAGGCTGTCGGGGAGGGTAGCGCAATCAGATTCCGGACCTGATCGATTAGCTTGAGGGCACGCACCCGTGGTAAGAAAACCTTGCCTACTCGGGTGTCGAAGTGAGCTCCCAGGAATTCCAACTCCTGGGAGGGCTGAAGCTTGCTCTTGGAAAAGTTCACTATCCACCCGAGGGAGGCATGGAGCTCCAAGACGAGGTCTCCGACTTGGCCCTGATGAGCCAGTCGTCCAGATAGGGGTGGACGAGAATCCCCCCCGGCGCAGAGCCGCCGCTACCACTACCATGACCTTTGTGAAGGTGCGAGGAGCGGTCGCGAGGCTGAAGGGGAGAGCTCGAAATTGGAAGTCCTGTTTGAGGATGTGGAATCGGAGATACTTCTGGTAGTCGCGGTGGATGGGAATGTGGAAGTACGCTTCTGCGAGATCGAGAGAAGCAAAGAACTCTCCGGGGAGGACCGCCGCAATGACCACACGCAGGGTTTCCACGTGGAAGTGGGGGATCTTGAGGGCCCGATTGACCCTCTTGAGGTCCAGGATGGGGCGGAAGGACCCATCCTTTTTGGGCACGGTGAAGTAAATAGAATACTGGCTGGCGCCAATCGCCCTTTCTGGAACTGGGACCACCACCCCCAGATCCAGAAGTTTGGAGTCTGGACCACCGCGTCCCTCTTGGCCCATCCGCAAGGCGAGAAAAGAAAGAGATCCGGCAGTTCCCTGATGAGCTCGAAAGCGTACCCGTCTTTGATAATGTCGAGGACCCACTGATCCGATGTGATCTTGACCCATTCCTCGAAGAACAGGGAGAGGCGTCCGTCGAGGTAAGGAACCGAGGAATGGGTCAGCTGAACTTCATTGCATGGCAGGTTTAGAGGTAGCACGCACGGGCTGGCTCTCACGAAAGGGCCGCCTACTACGAAAGGACTGCAACCAGGACTGAGCACAAGAAGAACCCCTCGCAGAACCGCCCCGCCCCCGGGAAGCGAAGCTGGCCCCTGAAGAGAGAGCTGGAAGGCGCGAAGGACCGGGAAGACTTATGGCAGTCCTCTGGAAGCTTATGGACCTTGTTGTCAGCCAAGGAGTCCATAAGCTTCTCGAGATCCTCTCCAAAGAGCATCTTACCTTTGAAGGGCAGCGTGCCCAGCCGAGTCTTCGACGAATGATCAGCCGACCAATGGCATAGCCAAAGAAGCCTCCGGGCAACCACCGCCGAAACCATCACCTTCGCCTGCACACGGACCAGATCGTAGAGGGCATCTGATACGTAGGCGGTTACAGCCTTCAGACGTTCGGCTTGCTCTGCCTCTGCTGGCGGAAGATCCCGGGCGCAGAGTAACTGTTGAACCCACTGAAGGCCTGCCCGCAGCATGAGGCTGCTAGAGCAAGATGCTCGGACCCCGAGGGCCAAAACATCGAAGATGCGCTTCAAGTGAGCCTCTAACTTACGATCCTGTGGATCCTTCAGAGCCGTGGAACCTTCCACCGGAATCGTGGTGTGTTTGGCCACCGCAGAGACATAAGAATCCACCAAGGGATATCGCAGCAGCTCCAAACTTTCCTCCGGGAGGGGATAGAGCTTATCCATCGCACGCCCCACCCGGAGCGCACCCTCGGGGGCCTCCCATTCCTGCAGGATAAGGAGCTTGAGCATGGGGTGGAAGGGAAAGGCAGAGGCCGGAGCCCAGAGCCCCCCCAGGACCGGGTTCATATCCTTAGGGAGCGAGGCCATAATATTATCCACGGAAGGACTTTCCAGACCCAGCTCCTGCAGAACAAAGGGAAGGAGGGGCTCCAATTCTTCCTTACGAAATAGACAAAGGGCTCTGGGGTCATCCCCCTCTAGGGGGGGGAGCATCTGCCGAATCCAAGGAAGCGGCGGGGTCAGAGGACCCGGGGGGGAGGAAGGGGGGCACCCCCGGGACCACCTGCACCCGAACTGGCCCCTGGGGCTCCGCAGCCGGTCCAGCGGTCAATGGTGCCGAGCGAGGGATTTTTGGCGGGGGGGGGGGGCTTTTGTCCTGCTCATGCAAGCTAGCTAAATAAGATTTGTGCATGAGGAGGACGAAATCCGCCGAAAAAGGGACCCTGGATTTGCCGGTGGGGGGGGGGGGGGGCCAAATCAAAATCTGGCCCCCCAGCCCCAGGGAGCACTGAAATCGGCCCCGATGAAAAATCCAATATGGCTGCCGTTCCCGGGCTCTGCCGACCCGGGAAAGGCCTGGCCAGGAGAAGTGGAGCCCCGGGCTAAATTTGCTTGTCCTGCTGAGCAGGGACCTTCCCCACCCGGCAGGCAAGCAGTGCAGAGACCCTGCCGCGAAAAACGCGAAGAGGGCAGCCCACAAGAAAGGCAGGCAGGCTGCCTGCCGGGACATAGCCGAGCTGCGGCTGAAGAAAAAAAGGCAGGAAAAAAAGGTTTGATTGACAGCCTGCACAGCAGGAGAGAGCAGGAGGGAAACCTGCTGCCTCCTGCTTGTCTGGCTGCCGGTTCAAGGCCTGCTCTGACCAGAAAAAAAGAAAAAATGCTGGTCAACTGCTGCAAATAAGTTAGAGGTAGGTGAGTACCTGCAACTTATTTAAAGTTTAAAACTTTTTTTTTTTTTTTTTTTTACTGAGCGCAGCAGCAGGTTCAAAACCCTCTCGGCAGCCAGATTTTGGGGGGGGGGGGGGGGGGGGAACGAGACCCAGAGAGACTCGGTCCCCACACCGGGAAGCGTCCACGGACTCAGGCTATGCAGGGAATCTCCTCCTGCAAAAGGGGCAAAGCTCCCCTGAGCCGGGCAAGAGCTGGGAGACTGAACAGTCTCCCACACAGAAAAAGGAAAAATCACTAAAAAAAAAAAAAAAAAAAATCAACTTCCCTTTCTCTTTTTTTTTTTTTTTTTGCTTGAGCCTAGCAAAAGACAGAAGAAAAGGCTGACTAGCCTACAGCAGAGAACCGACGGGGAGATGCTACACCTGCTGGAGACAGATGAATACGGAAGGGTTAGAGGATAGGCTCTGTCCTGATATAGGGCATCCTTCAAGTTTTAGTCTGTCTCCACCTGCTGGAAAGGAGGCTCAACCCACTGTCTGGACTGATCCGGGTACGTACAGGAAAGTGAATTTTTTTGTTTGTATTTACATTCTGATTTTCAGTTGACGGATAAACTGGAATCTTTCATCTCAGGTGAGTTTTTAATTATAGACATTTGGACTACTTTTCTTAGAGTTAGGGCATCCCAATCTCTGTTTGGATGCCCTAACTCTAATAAGAACATGCCATACTGGGTCAGACAAAGGGTCCATCAAGCCCAGCATCCTGTTTCCATCTGAACCATGTGTTGCTGAGCGACATCGCAGTTGCTTACCTGTAACAGGTGTTCTCCTAGGACAGCAGAATGTTAGTCCTCATGTGTAGGTGACATCATCCGATGGAGCCCGGCCCAGAAAACATTTGTCAGTTTCTAGAAGCTTTGACCAGCAGACTGTGCATGCCCAGCCTGATACTATTCGCTCAAGGTCCGCTTTCAGTCTTGTAACAGCAAAAATACGAGCAAAAAAAACCAAAAAACACACCGTAAGGAAAACCCAACTCCATGGGAAGGTGGGCAGGATTCCTGAGGACTAATATCCTGCTATCCTAGGAGAATACCTGTTACAAGTAAGCAACTGCACTTTCTCCTAGGACAAGCAGGATGGTAGTCCTCACATGTTGGTGAATACCAAGTTCCAGATTGTCCCTGTGAATAAGAAAGACCAACAGCGACCAAACAAGGTGCCTACAGGTACAACACAACTGTGGCGCTGTAGGTCAGCAGGGGACTGTCTGGTTCTCATGGAAGCATGAAGAGTTGGGTTCAGGTCTGGAACAGGTTGGGCAGGATGGATTGACCAAAGGCACTATCTTGACGGCCATCTTTGACCATGCAGAAGTGGGCCGCAAACATATGAAGAGAGCTCCAGGTTGCGGCCTGGCAGATTTAGGTAGGGACTGCACGCAAATCTGTCACTGTCGCCATAGCCCACAGAGTGAACCTTCACTTTTCTGGCTAGCGGGAGGCCTGCCTGCACATAGCAGAAGGTGATGCAATCCACCAGCCAATTCAACAGGGTCTGCTTACACTCTGCCACTGCCAGGCTTTTGCCATCAAAAGATATGAAGAGCTGGGTGAACTGTGGCTCGCAGTGCAATCCACGTAGAAAACCAAGGCTCTTTTACAGTCCAAGCTTTGACGAGCCCATTCCCCCGGGTGACTGATTTTGGTGGAAATCAGTCACGACCTTGGGCAGAAATTTAGGATGCGTATGCAGGACCACACTATCAGGGAAGAACTTCGTATATGGTGCATACATAACCAGAGCCTGAAGCTCGCTGACCCTATGAGCCGAAGTTATCGCCACCAGAAAGATAACTTTCCAGGTGAGGAACTTCAGCTTGCAAGACTGCAGCGGCTCAAAAGGAGGTCACATGAGTAATACTTGAGGTGCCAGGATGCAACCGGAAGCCCCAGAGGGGGGTTTCAGCTGGATGAGGCCCCGCATGAAACGGCCCACTAAGGGTTAAACCGAAACAGGCATGCCAGCGACACCTTGGTGGTATGTGCTGACAGCGCTAATATGCACCCTGAGCTGGTCTGAAGCCCAGATTCGCAGATTCCACAGGTAGTCCAACAGCTGCATAAGGGGGGCATGAGAAAAGGATCCAAATCATGACCCCCACACACCAGAAAGAAAATCTTTTTCACTTCAAGCTGTAGGACTTCCTGATGGAAGGCTTTCGAGATGCTACCAGGCCCTGGGAGAGTCCGAGAGCTGCAAAGGCTGGAGGACTACACACTCAACATCCAAGCCATGAGGGCCAGCGCCGGAGGTTCGGATGGTGCCGAGAGCCCTGATTCTGCGAGATTAGGTCAGTCGCCAGCCCCAGCCGAATGGGTGCCTGCACAGACAGGGCCTACAGCAGTGGATACCATACCTGTCAGGGCCAGGCAGGCACAAGTATCATGGTCCCTCAGTCCTGAAGTTTCAGCAGGGTCCTCAGGAGCAGTAGCAGGGGGTTATGCATACAGCAGGCCTGACACCCAGTGGATGGACGAGGCATCTCAGGATGGATCACTGTCCCCCGACACTAGGGAGGAATATCTGCTCACCTTGTGGTTGCTTGGGGAGGCAAAGAGATCCACATCCAGCATGCCCCATTGGCAAAACAGCTCGAGTGCTGCCTCCGGGTTGAGGGACCAATCGTGATGGGAAGGAGCGGCTCAAGCAGTCTGCCAGCATGTTGAGGTGGCCCGGCAGGTAGGTCACCCATAACGACATTCCCTGGGAAAAGGCCTAGGACCAGATCTCTACCGCCACATGGCAGAGGTGGAATGAATCCATGCTGCCCTGTTTGTTGATATACCACATCATAACCTGGTTGTCCATCTGAATCAGGACAACCTTGGAATACAACAGGTCTCTGAATGCCCACAGAGCATAAAGAATTGCTCGAAGCTCCAGGAAGTTTATCTGAGAACGGGTTTCAGAGGCAGACCAGAGATGTTATGTGTGGATACCGTTCAGATGGGCTCCCCACCCCTGAAGGGAAGCATCGGTGGTGAGAATCATTTGAGGCGGAGGGCTGGAAGGGAAGTCCTTTCTCCAGGTGGGAGAGATCCTCCCACCAGGATAGAGACTCAGAGGGTCCGTGACTAGGACGAAGCCTCTAGATCCTGGGAAGCCGCCATGTGACCCAGCAGGTAAAGCAGACGGCGAGCTGGCACCCTCCAGCTGTTCTGGATAGGAGTAGCCAGCGAGGCAAGGGCTATCACCTGGTCTCGAGGCAAAAAAGCTTTCACCTGCACCATTCACAACCTGGTGCCTATGAAGTCCAGCTGAGGAGATGGGTAGATATTTAATTTGGGGAAGTTTATGACAAACCCCACAGTCTGGGCCAGGGCCTGCAGGGCTCTCAAGCGGGAATTGCTCCTGACCAGCCAATCACCCAGGTAAGGGACACGTGCACCGAGTGACGCCTGAGGTAGGCGGCCACCACAAATAGGCATTTGGAAAACCGCGGTGGGCCGACGCCAGCCCGAAGGGCAATTTCTACTGAAATGTGCTTTCCCCACCACGAAGCAGAGGTACTTCCAGTGGCTGGGGACAATTGTAATGTGTGAGTACACCTCCTTGAGATCAAGGGAGCAAAGCCAGTCTCTTCCTCTGAGGAGTTGGATCAGAATGCCCAAAAAAACTATCTTGAACTCTTCTCTTACGAGAAATTTGTTCAGCGCCCTGAGGTAAAAAATGGGGCATAAGCCGCCATTCCGTTTTGGAATTAAAAATTATCTTGAATAGAACCCTCGGCCTTGCTGATGGTGAGGATCCGGTTCCTCTGTGCCTTCCATGAAGAGGGCAGCGAGTTCCATCTGATGTATAACCTGGTGGGCTGATGAACCCCAGGATGGACATGGGGGAGAGGTCTCTGGGAGCAGACTAAAGTTTAGATGGTACCCCTGACAAATGATAGTAAGGACCCAGTGGTTTGACGTGATCTCTTCCCAGCAATGGGCGAAGCTCAAGAGCCTGCCTCCCACCAGGAGATCAGACATCTGGGGTATGGTCAACTGATCTTTGCTCCCTCGCTGCCAGTCAAAAGCACATGGCTGGAGCTTACGGGGGGGGGGGGGGGGGGGGGGCAGCTGGGGTCTAGGCGCTCGCTGTAGGTGAGGGTAGCCCCTGGAAGCCTTGCATGGTGTATGAGCCCGGGAGACTGGAGGATAAATCTTCCTCTACTGATAAAAGGGTGTCCAGGAGCCCGCTTTGGCCAAGAGGGTCTTTTACTGCTTTTAAAGCAGGCCCTCTGCGAAGTACTGGACCCATTTCCAGAGAATGACAAGACCTCAGGAGGAGACTGGCACAGTTTGAGAAATCTGAGGATGAGTCCATGGAGTCACCACTCCAAGGGTCATAAGGCCCTTCTTCCTCATTGGGACCAGGATGCCATGGACGAGAGCCGTGAGGAGTATCAGCCCTGGGCTCCAATGGTTTTGGAGGCCTTGAGGGTACCGAAGGTGACTGTTCCCCTGGAATCAAGGGGCCCAGAGGCCTTGGTAGGCCAGAAGGAACCGGCAAGGGCTCAGGGAACCGTGGTCTGGGAAAACAGTACCAGCCATATCTTTCTCCTCCTCGGACAAGAGAATCAAGATTGCTCCAGTGGGAGGCATCTTTGGCCGCTGGGGAACAGAGGGTCCATCGGGCAACGGTTGCATCAGAAGGGTGACCAAGAGGACATCTAGACAGTCCAGCAGGGGTGCTAGCATCAAGGGCGGAGACTCTGGCACCGGCAGCTCAAGGATCTAGAGAGCCTTGAGCATTGCAGATTGCACCCTGTGATCTAGCTCCTCCTGAAAGTCCTGGGTGGGGAGGACTGATTGAGGGGCATGAGGCATCACCGGTTCTTCCTTGGGTCTGCAAGGTGCAGTGCCTAGCACCAGTGTCTGTGGGGAATGCTGAGGAATACCAGGGGAAATCAGAGGATGGGGCTTCCGATGGCCAGTGTTGCTTTGATGGTGGCCCAGCAACCACCAGTGCTGCTCTGGAACCGGAGCTGTGAGTTGACTGCGACCAGTGGCAATGGTTGCGGGATCTGTTGCGGTGCTCAGCCTGGTCTTTCCCTGATGCCAAGGAAGCAATCCCAATGTCCAGGAGACCGAGGATCTATCAGTCTCCTTGATTGTACCGGCGAGAGGCACAGCTAGGGGAAGCGTGTCAAGAGGGTTCCCCGCGACCTCAGTGTTGACAAAACAGACAAAGCAGACTTTGGGCCCCCAAAACGTTTCTCCATTTTATCGAGGCACGCATGATGCCCTTTGGGGGTCATCTGATCACAGACGGCACCTACAGACATCGTGCGAGGCCCCCAGACAGAGGATGCAAACCTCAAGCGGATCCTTGATATTCATGGACTGTGGGCATAGACAAAAACCGGTCGATGCCATGACAAAGAACGTGGCAGTCACCTTGAGGCAAGAGTCTAGAATCGACCACAAAGTTTGGAAAAAATTGTAAAGAAAACCTATCATACAGAGGGGGAACCAACCATAAAAGGGGACCTGGCGAGAGCACAGAAACCAGAATTCTATTGAGGAAAAAATGTGGAGCTCCACGACTGCGAGGCACCTGCACCACAGAAGATACTGCAGGGGACCTCACATGGATGCGTGGATAGTAGTAGGCTGAGCATGCTCAGTTAAGCTGGTTAAACTTTCTAGAAACTTTGACAAAAGTTTTCCATGCCTGGCTCCAGCGGATGATGAAACCATCCTGCTTGTCCTGGAACATCAGCTTTCCCCTTTGCTCTAGTTTAAAAGCTGCTCTACCTCCTTTTTTAAAGGTTAGCGCCAGCAGCCTGGTTCCACCCTGATTAAAGTGAAACCCATCCCTTCAGAAAAGACCCCCCCCCCCCCTTTCCTCATAAGCTTCCCAAGTTCCTTACAAAACTGAATCCCTCTTCCCTGCACCATCATCTCATCCACGCATTGAAACTCCGGACCTTTGCCTGGAACAGGAAGCATTTCAGAGAATGCTACGCTGGAGGTTCTGGATTTCAGCTTTCTACCTAACAGCCTAAATTTGGCTTCCGGAACCCTCCTCAGTTTTTCTTTATCGTCTGTACTTACTTGTACCACGACAGCTAGCTCCTACCCAGTAGTATCCAAAATGCTATCTAGGTGACACGTGAGGTCCACCACCTTCGCACCAAGTAGGCATGTTGCCAGGTGATCCTCACACCCACCAGCCACCCAGCTGTCTACATTCCTAAATATTGAATGACCAACTATGATGGCCGACTTAACCCTTCCCTCCTTGGCAGAAGCTCTGGCAGACATCCTCTGTGCAAGAAGATAATGCACCACCTGCAGAGCAGGACCTTGGTACAGGATCATTTCCTACTGCACCAGGTTGATGCTCTCTGATCATGAGACATTCCTCCTCCAAGGCATCAGTGATGCCAGACTGAAGTTGGGACTTGGCTAATCTATATTTATTTATTTATTTAACATTTTTCTATACCGACCTTCATGGTTAAAATACCATATCAGGACGGTTTACATCAAACAGGGGTAAAATAACTAGATAAAGGAAAAAACAAAGTTACATTAAAACGAGGACTGTGAACTTGGAAGCTTAGGAAGCTAGAAGAAAAATATAAAGTTAAGTTAAAGGGAGAGAAACAAATTCCGGACTAGATGTAGTCCAGACTAGAGATAGTCCACATGTTAGAGTCGGTATAGCAAATGTTGCTTACCTGATGTTCTCACAGGACAGCAGGATGTTAGTCCTCACAAATGGGTGACATCGAGGATGGAGCCCACCACGGAAAACTTCTGTCAAAGTTTAACAGAACTTTGACTGGCCCCTACTGGGCATGCCCAGCACGGCACTGACCCTGCAGCCAGCAGGGGTCTCCCTTCAGTCTGATTTTCAAAGCTACAGGCAGTGCCTAAAAAGTAAAAATAAAACGAACCCAACACCGCGGGGTGGCGGGCGGGTTTCGTGAGGACTAACATCCTGCTGTCCTGTGAGAACACCTGTTACATCAGGTAAGCAACATTTGCTTTCTCACAGGACAAGCAGGATGGTTGTCCTCACAAATGGGTGAGTACCGAGCTGAGGATGTCCTGACTTGCACCAAAGGCACCCAACGGCGTGCAAAAGGCACAACAACTGGGGTGTAATTTGGGAAAGGGCATCCGCACCCTACCGGGCAGGTGGAAGGGTGTTGGTACATCACGTTGGAAAAAGGTTACGCAAGACAGATTGGCCGAAGATGGAGTCCTGTCTTCCAGCTTTGTCCAAACAATAGTGGGCTGCAAATGTATGTAGGGAACTCCAGGTTGCAGCCTTGCAGATGTCAGGAAGCGGCACCGATCGAAGGTGTGCTACTGAAGTCGCCATGGCCCTCACAGAGTGTGCTTTGACACGGTCTTGGAAAGGAATGCCAGCTTGCTCATAGCAAAAAGAAATGCAGTCCGCCAACCAGGAGGAAAGAGCCTGCTTACCCACAGGTTGTCCTAACTTGTTAGGATGGAAAGAGACAAATAATTGAGTGCTCTTCCTGTGAGCAACTGTACGGTCGAGATAAAAGCCAGAGCTCGTTTACAGTCTAGGGTATGCAGAGTCTGTTCCCCGGAGTTGGAGTGGGGCCTGGGAAAAAAGATAGGTAGTATGATGGATTGATTGATATGAAACTCCGAAACTACCTTAGGTAAAAATTTAGGGTGAGTGCGGAGTACTGCCCGGTCCTGCAGGAGTTTAGTGTAAGGCGGATAGGTAACTAGGGCCTGCAATTCACTAACCCTGCAGGCTGAAGTAACAGCCAAGAGGAATAACACTTTCCAAGTGAGATATTTCAAGTCACAGGAGTGCAGAGGTTCGAAAGGTGGTTTCATTAGACGACCAAGAACCAGATTAAGGTCCCAAGATGGGGCCGGAGGACGTAAGGGTGGCTTCAGATGGAGCAAGCCCTTAAGAAAGCGTGTTACCAGGGGTTGTACTGAAATAGGGACACCCTCGATACCTTTATGGAAAGCGGCTACCGCACTGACATGCATCCTTATAGAAGAGGTTTTAAGACCTGATTCCGATAGATGCCATAAATAGTCCAAGAATTTCGAGATTGGACAGGAAAGGGGATCAAGGGACTGAGAAGTGCACCATGATGTGTACCTTTTCCATTTGTATGAATAGGACCTCCTGGTGGAGGGCTTTCGTGAAGCTATCAGGACACGAGAAACTGAATCCGAAAGGTTAAAAGGCTGAAGGACTAACCTTTCAACATCCATGCCGTCAGGGACAAGGCTTGGAGGTTGGGATGGAGGAGGCATCCGTCGTTTTGAGTGAGGAGATGCGGGTCCTTTGTGCCTGCGGATGGAGAGATCCTGGAGTATGGGAAACCATACTTGGCGTGGCCAGTAAGGTGCTATCAGGATCATGGTTCCTCCGTCCTGGCGTAGCTTCACGAGAGTCCTCGACAGAAGAGGAAGTGGAGGGAATGCATAAAGCAGACCGGTTGCCCACTTGAGGGAGAAGGCATCCCTGGGCCGAGAGTGTTGGCTCCGAATGAGAGAGCAGTAATTGTCCACTTTGTGGTTCTGAGGGGACGCAAAGAGGTCTATGTAAGGATAACCCCACTTGTGAAATAGAGAGGTCGCTACCAAGGGATTGAGTGACCACTCGTGTGGTTGGAAGACACGGCTCAGTTGGTCTGCCAATACATTGTCTACTCCCGGCAGGTAGGTGGCCCTGAGGTACATGTAGCGGGAGAGGGCTTCTGCCCAAATCTGCGCAGCTTCCTGACACAGAAGGAAGGAGCCTGTGCCTCCCTGCTTGTTTATGTACCACATGGCCACCTGGTTGTTCGTTTGGATCAAGATTATCTGATTCGATAGGTGAGCTTGGAAAGTTCTGAGCGCGTAGCAGATTGCTCGCAGTTCCAAGAAATTTATCTGGTGTTCGGCTTCCTCTCGAGACCAGAGTCCTTGAGTTTGGAGATCATCCACATGGGCTCCCCAACCGATGTGGGAAGCATTGGTAGTTAGGATTATTTGGGGATCTGGTGGAAGAAAAGGTAAGCCCTGAAGGAGGTTGACTCGAGTCGTCCACCAGGTTAAAGATAGGCATAGCGCTTGTGTAATTGTGACAATGGAGGACAGGGGCTGAAGAGCTTGAATCCATTGATGTCGCAGAGTCCATTGGGTAACTCTCATGGCTAGTCGGGTCATGGGAGTGACTTGAACCGAGGATGCCATGTGTCCTAGGAGAATGAGGAATTGGCGAGCCGTGGCAGTGTTTTGAGACTGGAGCTGGCGAGCTAGGGACATGAGAGTTTGGACCCTTTGAAGCGGAAGGTAGGCCTTTGCGTGTAAGGTGTCCAAGTCTGCCCCAATGAAGGATAAGGTTTGAGATGGGACTAAGCAAGATTTCTCGTAATTGACAAGAAACCCTAAGGAAAGGAGTGTGTAAATTGTCAATTTTAGGGAGGATTGAGTAATCTGTGGGGTGGAGGCCCTGATTAGCCAATCGTCCAGGTAGGGGTAGACGTGGACACCTTCCTTCCTGAGGAATGCTGCTACCACGACGAGACATTTGGTAAAGCCTCGTGGAGCAGACGCCAGAGCGAAAGGTAGTACCCGGTATTGATAATGGTTTCGGCCCACCAGAAAACACAGATACTTGCGATGGGATTGTGTTATCGCAATGTGGGTATAAGCGTCTTTGAGGTCGAGAGAGCACAGCCAATCCCCCTCCTGCAGCAGAGGGAGAAGCGAGCCCAGGGTTACCATCTTGAACTTTTCTTTTTGAAGGTACTTGTTGAGGGCTCAAAGGTCCAAAATAGGACGTAGCCCCCCTGATTTCTTTGGTATTAGGAAGTACCTGGAGTAAATCCCTTCCCTCGTTGAGAGGGAGGGACGGGTTCTATAGCATTTGATTGCAGAAGAAGGGATACTTCTTGTTGTAACTGAGTCAAATGGCTGGTTAGACTCCATGCTTGAAGAGGCGGGGAGTCTGCCGGAAGAGTAATGAAGTTGAGGTGGTAACCCTGTGCGATAATTGCTAGTACCCACTGATCTGAGGTGATCTGTATCCAGTGTTGTAAAAAGTGGTACAGTCGACCCCCCCACAGGGATGTCTGGAAGAGGGGTTTGGCATGTGCTCCCTACAGGGAAGTCAAAGGCCCGCCGCAGGCCCAGGAGGTGGGGCTACAGTAGGTCTTTGCTTCCGAGGCTGGCGTGGCTGAGCTCTGTTAGAGGACCGTGCAGGTCGAGGCCTAGCCGATGGAGGATAATAACGACGTGGCCGAAAGAAAGACTTTTTAGAGTCCTTCTTAGGTGGTTGTTTGGAGGACACCTCAGATGGAATGGATGAGAGTTGTTTCAACGTCTCGTGGTGATCTTTTAATTCAGCTACAATTTGCTGAATTTGTTCTCCAAACAAATTGTCCCCTAAGCAGGGCAAATCAGATAGACGATCCTGGACCTCTGGGCGAAGGTTGGATGACTTTAACCAAGCCCAACGTCTGGCTGAGATGGCTGTGGCTGAAACTTTTGTGGAAGCATCGAAGATGTCATAGGCCGTTCTAATTTCGTGCTTCCCTGCCTCAAATCCTTTGTGAAGAAGGGCTTGAAGCTGTGGTTGGTATTGTTCCGGCAAGGTGTCAGCGTAGTCTTGCATCTGTTTAAGGATGGCTCTGTTATATTGAGTCATGTAAAGTTGATAAGAAGCTATGCGTGAAATCAACATAGCTCCATGATACACTTTCCGTCCCACGCTATCCAGGAATTTGTTGTCCTTGGTAGGTGGAGTGGAAGAGTGTGGCTTTAGACGCTTGGCCTTCTTTTGCGCGGACTCAACCACAACAGAGCGATGATCCAGTTGAGGCTTCTGAAATCCTGGTGCTGACTGGACAAGATATGTGGAGTCAGCTTTCTTGTTAACTGGTGAAACAGATGAAGGAGATTCCCAGTTTTTCTTTAAAAGATCCAGAAACACCTGGTGAATAGGGATGGAAGCGATGATTTTAGGAGCATCCAGAAATTGGAGCAGTTCCATCATCTGGTGTCTGTCATCGGTTTCAGATTGCAGCTGAAAGGGTACAATTTCCGACATCTCCTTCACAAAATTAATAAAAGAGAGATCCTCAGGAGGAGAACGTTTTCTACTCTCTGTAGGAGATGGTGGTGAAGGTAAATCTGTGTCAGAAGATGTATCATCACCCCAGGTATCGTAGGGATCATGTGGGGCTTGAAGCCCTGAAGGTCCTGGTTGAGGATCCGAGGGCATCGCGTGAAATCTTGATGGCATCGGTGCTGCAGGCGGAACTGGGAATGGCATAGAGGGCTTCGGCGCTGCCGATGGAATCGGTGCCGGTCTTGGAATCGATGGAGCCGAAGGATAAATCAGTGGAGAGACACGAGAAGGCACCGATGGGACCACCCCGGAAGGGGGAATCAGGAACGGTGTTTCTCCTGCCGATGAGAATCCTGTCGGAGACGGTGGTGGTGTCGGTGCTACTGGAATCACCGATGGAAGGGCCGTCATAAGCGCCTCCATGCGGCGCAGTAGCAGTGCTAGAGCTTCCACCAGAGGCTCGGTGGTCGGTTCCCTCCTCGGTGGCGGAGTCGGTGCCGAAGTCGGTGCCAGAGGCGGTGCCGGAATCGGTGCCGGAGACTGTGCCGGTGGAGGTTGGAACTTCTGCATCGCTTTCTCGATGGCCTCCTGGACCAGCCGGTCCAGTTCTGCCCGGAGACCAGGGGTAACGATACCCGGCTCGACGGGAGAGGGAGGCTGAGGCTGAGCCGGAGGGACCACCGTAACCGGTGGGATCACGGCTCCCACACCCCGAGAGGGTGAGGGTTTCCTCGGTGCCTGCGAACGAGACGTGGACGGTGCCAGGTCTGACCGAGGCTTTTTAAATCGGTGGCTCGGCCTGTACGGAGGTCGATGGCTCTGGATCCTCGACGGGCCGAGACTTGTGCCGTCGATGGCGATGTTTGTCTTTCCGATCTCCTCACCCATCCGGGGAGGGGACAGGAGTCGACGGCCGAGAAGTCATCGATGGTGGACGGTCACCGGAGGGTTGACGGTGATGGTGCAACTTCGACGGTGCCGGTTCCGATGACGTCGATGCTATCGATGGCGTTGGGGTGCGAGCATGGAAGAGGAGCCCCATCTTCTCCATCCTGGCTTTGCGACCTTTGGGTGTCATTAAGGCACATTTGGTGCAAGTCAGGACATCATGCTCACTACCTAAACACAAACCCTATGGGGGTCTGTGATTGACATAGTCCGGGTGCAATCCGGACATTGACGGAACCCCGTCGCCATGGCCTTGGGCCAAAATTTAGCCGCGGGATCGGTAATTGCCAACAGGCCTCGAGGGCCAAAATCGACGGAAGTCGATGAAAATCGGCAAAAACTTACCGGATTCCGCGAAGTTGAAAAAAATTTGTCGAAGGGAGACCCCTGAGGGGCAAATTTTCTTCGGAAAGAAAAAACCGAATTCCTGTCAGGAACGTGGTAAGTAGAGCTCCTTTCGCCGCGTGGCAACTGCTGCGCGGAAAAAAGAAGACTGAAGGGAGACCCCTGCTGGCTGCAGGGTCAGTGCCGTGCTGGGCATGCCCAGTAGGGGCCAGTCAAAGTTCTGTTAAACTTTGACAGAAGTTTTCCGTGGTGGGCTCCATCCTCGATGTCACCCATTTGTGAGGACAACCATCCTGCTTGTCCTGTGAGAACCATGCTATCCAGGTATTCAGAGGAGGGGAGGATCCATTAATCATGAGTAGATAACGCCTAATGTGTATCCCAAGGTTCTGGGAAGGCTTGGCGGAACAGCCACGTTAGCAGGCAAGGTTCCAGCCTAAGTTCTGCAGGGAGGTTGTTCCAGATGGCTGGGCCTGCTGTCGAAAATGCTCGGTCCCTAGATGCGATGAGTCGCGTGGCTTTGGTTGGAGGGGCTTGTAGCGTTCCTTTGGATATTTCTCTCATTGGCCTGTTAGAAGTATGGAGTTTTAACGGAATTTCAAGGTCGAGATAAAGGAGATTATAGATGAATTTGTGTATTAATGTTAAAGATTTGTGAAGGACTCTGTAGTTGACTGGTAACCAGTGTAGATTTCGGAGGATGGGTGTAATATGATCACTCCCGTTGGTGCTTGTCAGGATTCTAGCTGCAGCATTCTGTATCATCTGGAGTGGCCTGATGGATGAGTTGGGTAATCCTGTGAGGAGCATGCTGCAGTAGTCTATATCTGTCTGCCTCAACTCCTATCTGCCACTCTAGCCTCCAGCTATCAGACTTGTTCTCTGAGACAGGAGTTCTTTGCATTAGATGCACACACACTTCTTACCAGTGGGTAAACAAATCATACATGTGACACTTGATGCAAGAGTGGGAGGCCCCCCTCATGCTGCTGGACTGCTGCTTCATCTTCAAATGCTCAGTTCCTAGTTAAGTTTTAGGTTATGATGTGCGTAGGATTGCGTAATTAGGGTCCTTAAAATTTATTAATGTATTCACTATGTATCTGGTAGTGACCTATAAGGGAATGATCAAACTCTTGATAAGGTGCAGTGAATTTCTAAGTTAAAAAAATAAGTTAAAAATAAATCAACCTTTTAAAGTGTGAAAGTAACACCTGTCAATAAATTAAAGGCTGAGATAGGGGTGGGTGGGAGAGGGGCAGGAGGGTTGGGAAATTCAAGCACACAAGACTTCTCTTTGTTGCTTGACTTTGACTACCTATTTAAAGTAAAACACAAGAACAAACTAAATAATATACCCGAAAAATGTACTTCTCTCCAATACTTTTAAGTTTTAAAAATTTCTCCAAGCAGTACTTACTGATTCTTTCCAGTCACCAGCAAGGTGATCCTCTCCTCTGTGCTCCCACTGGATTGTGGGAGCATCAAGAGTTTTACACTTTATCACTTTTTGGTAGGGGTTTAGACTTTTCCTTACTACGCACTGGAGTTTTAGATATTTCCTGACTTTTTTTTTTTTTTAAAGACTTTTCTTGAATTATGGCTACAGTTTCCTGGTTGTAGACTTTTCCTGACTTTGGACTAGAGTTTTAGACCTTGTGGCTTTTGACTAGTTTTAGACTTTTCCTTAGATTTTCATGAATTTTGCCTTGAGTTTTAGAAGTTTCCATACTTTTTAGACTTTCATAAATTTTGGCTAGAGTTTGACTTTTCCCTACTTTTTAGACCTTCCTAATTTTCAACTAGAGTTTGACTTTTCCTGATAGTTTCTTACTTTCCTGATTTTCAGCTACTGTTTTAGACTTTTCCTGACATTCGGCTAGTTTTAGACTCTACCTTACTTATATAGACTTTTCCTGACATTTCACTAGACTTTTAGAATGTCTCCCTTTAGGCTGTTTTAGGTTTTCTGGCTTTCGGCTAGAGTTTGAGAGACTTTTGCTAACTTTTGGCTACAGTTTTACACTTTGTGACTTTTTTCAACTTTCCCTGACTTTTGGCTAGAGTTTTAGAATTTCCTGTTTTGTTTTTTTTAAAGACTTTCCAGCGGGTTTTTTTTTACACTATTCCTCTCTCTGGTAGATATTTCCCCAACTATTATACTTTTCCTGAATTTTGGTAGCATTTTAGACTTCTTTTTAATTAGTTTTAGGCTTTTCCAGGGATTTTTCTAAAAGGACTTTTCCTGACTTATTACCTTTTTACAGGCCGATACAGTAAGGACACGGTAGAAAGAGTGCGGCAGTGCCGGGCGCCCGCTTGTTTGCCGCGCGCACAGTTCGGATCACATACCGCTCGATACAGTATTTAAATGGCATGCAAATGCAAGCCACATCCAAGAAGCATCAATGAAGCTCAATCCATTTTACTGTATAGAGCGCTATACAGCGCCTATACAGTATCCTGGGTGCGCTGGTACCTGTCATTTCAAATGACATTTGAAATGACAGGTACCAGGAAGTGGATCCCAACTTTAAGCAAAAGAAAAGGATCAGAGAAGTATCAGCTGGCCATTAACAGCAAGGGTCATGATTTAGCAAGACAATTCCCCTAGTGGAAAAAAAAAAATACAATCAAATCAGACCAAAAGAAAAACGTATTAGGAAGGACCTGTTTCCAAGCATAACCTAAACTCTTGCCTGCCTAACCTAAAATCCAACGCACCGGGAAAGCCACTCTTCAGATCGCGACTAATCCCATCACTGGAAGGACGAAAGATTTTAAGCGTCCCAGTTCCTCTCTCCACTATGTCAATGCATTCTCCTTTCCACTGCAATGCGAACAGTATTCTGAAAAATAACTTTCAAACCCAGGGTGGTGGAGCATTGTTGTGCTTGATAAAACCTGCACTCAACAGGATTGGGCAAACTTTCCCCCAGCCCCTGCTCACCTGCCCTGGCTGCATCCATGGGTGCCAGTCTCCGGAGCAGCACAAGTCCTCTCTCCCCTCCTCCCAAGACTGAGAGGGAGAAGAATAACCCCTCGAGGAGCCACCCCGGCCATGTGGGGTATACCGTCTCTGACTCCGGAAGTGAGGATGAGAGGGTGTAAAGGAGCGGGATGGCCTCGGACGGTCCTCAGGGAGCTTATGGACCTTATTGTCCCCCAAGGAATCCATAAGCTTCTCGAGGTCCTCACCAAAAAGGAGCTTACCTTTGAAAGGCAACGTGCCCAGCCGGGCCTTGGAGGACGGATCGGCTGACCAATTGCACAGCCAGAGGAGTCGTCTGGCGGAGACCGCCAAGGCCATCGCCTTAGACTGAACGCGAATGAGGTCGAAGAGTGAATCAGCCCCATAAGCGACTATGGCTTCGAGACGCTCAGCCTGTTCCGTCTCTGCTGACGGGAGGTCCTGTTTGTAGAGTAACTGTTGAACCCGCATGAGACTGCTACAAAAAGCCGCACGAACCCCCAGCGCCAAGACATCAAAAATGCGCTTCATATGTGCCTCGAGCTTGCGGTCCTGGGCGTCTTTCAGGGCCGTCGATCCCTCCACAGGGATGGTGGCATGTTTGGTGACCGCAGAGACTGAGGAGTCCATGGAGGGATTTTTTAAAATTTCGAAACACTCCTCCAGGAGGGGGTAGAGCTTATCCATGGCCCGCGCCACCCTGAGGCCCGCTTTGGGAGCCTCCCATTCCCATAGGAGCAACAGCTTGTGCATGGGATGAAAAGGGAAGGCGGTAGCCAGAGCCCTGAGTCCCGCCAGGACCGGGCCCATATCTTTAGGCAAAGAGGCCGTAAGGGTGTCCGTGGGGGGGCCCCCTCCAACCCCAATTCCTGGAGGACAAAAGGGATGAGGGGTTCCAGCTTCTCCCTGCGGAACATCCGTAGGACCCTGGGGTCGTCCACCTCCGGGGAAGGAAGGGGTACCCTCTGCATCAAGGGAGGCGTCAGGATCCGGGAGTACCAGGTCCACCGGGGCACCCCCGGGACCACCCGCATCTGAATAGGCCCCGGGGGCTCCGCAGCCGGGCCAACAGTGCGAAGTGGGGAATTTTTTTGCCGTGGGGGGGGGGGGGGGCGACGACACCTTCCTCCTGCAGGCTGGCTAAATAGGATTTATGCAGCAGGAGGACAAATTCCGTTGAAAAACGGGCCCTAGATTTCCCGGGTGGGGAAAGGGGGGCGAGGGGGGGTCAGGGAATTCATCCTGAGGGTTCGCGGGGGCTCAAATCGGGGAGAGACTGAGGGGGAAAAAAAAATCGGCCCCCCCCCCACCCCACCCCCAGGCAACTCCGAAAACGGAGCAGCTGAAAATTCGGCCTGGCCTGGCCATGCTGTGGGGACTCGATCCCCGGACTAAATTTGCCTGCCCTGCCGAGGAGGGACCTTCCCCACCCAGAAGGCAAGCAGAACAGAGGCCCTCTCGCGAAAATCACGACAAGGGTTGACCACAGTAAAGGCAGGCAGCCTGCCTCGGCATAAAGAGCTGCTCTGAAGAAAAAAACTACAGAAAAAAAAAAAAGTTTGATTGGCAGCTTGCAGGCCCAGAGTGAAGCAGGGGGGGAATCCTGCCTTTCTGGCTGCCGGTTGAAGCCCTCTGAAGACCAAAATGAAAAACAAAATGGGTCTACTGCTGTAAGGTAAGTTAAAAAGCACTTTGAATACTTTTAACTGGTTTTTGTTTGTGTTTTTTTTTATACAGACTGAGCACAGCAGTGGGGAACTAAGCCCCTTCGGCAGCCAGAGGAGGGGGAGACGAGACCTGGACCACCAGACTCTGTTCCCACCTGGAAGCAGCTACGGACTCAGGCTATGCAGTGCACAAGGGGCAAAGCCCCCCTGAGTCCAGCAGGAGACAGGACCGTCTCCTGTACCAAAGAAAAACTACAACTCCCTGTCAGTTGGGTTTTTTTTTTTTTTTTTTACAGGAAGATCACACTAGATCCCTAAGGAATAAGTACTTGCTTGATCCATGAAGAAAAAAGACTGACTAGCCTAGAGCAGGAGACCGAAGGGTGAGCTGCTACACCTGCTGGAGACAGACAAATACTGAAGGATTACAGGATAGGCTCTGTCCTCATATAGGATATCCTTTCAGTTTTAGTCTGTCTCCACCTGCTGGAAAGGAGGCTCAACCCACAGTCTGGACTGATCTGGGTACATACAGGGAAAGATGAGATTTGTGCAATGTTCTCTCAACCTAGCTTGATGTTACCCAGAACCCGACCTGAAGTAACTTGCGTGCAACCGCAGCTGGCTGGCATGTGAGACTCCAGGACAGTGAGCAATGGCACTATCCCGGGCTGCCCTGGTCCTTTTTGAGGCCCTGGCACTTACACATGTCCCGGGGTTTATGCGCGTGGCTGGGCTGGTTTAAAGATTTGCTCGGCATGCGTAAACCCCAGGATTTACACGCGCTGGGGTTTTAAAATAAGGCCTTTTAGATTTTTCTTTACTTTCCCCCAACTTTCGGCTAGATTGTTAGACTTGTCCTCACTTTGGCAACCTTGTCCTCACTTTAACAGGCTGTCTTTTCATTGCCTTTCCTGTTGCTCCAATGCTGCCCCATCTGCTGGAGAAAAATAGTCTGCTGTTCTAATCCTTATAAGTATGGTTGTTTTGAAAGTTTTTCCTCTGTCTCCATCTTCTGGAGGGGAGAGGTAACCCACTGGGCTAGTAGAGAATTTGGAAGCTATTTTTTTATTCATCAAATTTACTTGGCTGAAATTCCAAAGGGTTTTCTTTTTTTTGCCTTCTATCTGAATCACTGAAAACAAGTGTTTGCCAAAATGTTTGAATTTAATGAAGGTTCAACTGAAAACTCAACTGAAGAGTAAACAGATAGATGAACTGTACAAACTGCAGAAACAGACTTCAGAACACAGCCAGTTTTGTAAAAAAAATGGTTTATCAGTTCCATTTTTGTATAAAACACATGGGAGAAACCTAGCCAATCAACACACAAATTGCTGCCACGTGACTCAAGGTACATTTTTGTCAAACTTTTTTAATCTAAAGAACATACAAATGTTTGTTTTTATTTTCTCATGTCTATGGTCAATTGTCTATGCTCTTCCATTTAACTATGTCTTTAAAAAAATTCCACATATCCCCATTTTCTTCTGCCCTAGTTACAGTACAATGACAGGGAGGAAGCAGGCTGTTCATCACACAACTCTTTTACGCAGTTTTCTGTTGCCCCTTCTTTCCAATCAGAGACTTGTGAATGTGAGGAATCACACCTGGAAAAACAGCAAACAGGAATGTTACACCAAATCCATTCTGATACTACCAACAGCATTCAATTTGGTTTTCATCACAAAGACCCTATTGAAGCTACATGGGCCAGATGACACCAAGGCACATCTTTTATACTGTTCCTGTTACAAAGCACTCGAACTTGTAGTTTTGCCTGTGCTTGTGAAATAAGAATAAAATCAAGCACTCTTCAATGAACAGTAGAACACAACCAAAAAAGATCCTGTGTCTGTTAAAGCCAACAATTAATTCAGGTCCAGTTTTACAGAACTGTAATATGCCCTCTTCTGAGGATGTGTTTGTAAAAATATAGGATTCATGACAAATTTTTTTTCAAGTGGGACAATAACCAGAGGAGCCAAACTATGTACAGTATCAAAGTAAAAAAAAAAAAAGTTGGAAATAGGTTTGAGAGAAAAAATGTATCCTATCTGAAACCTGTTTCAAATATTCTCCTTCATAAGTTCACATTTGCCTTCACATTCCCTCAGATATACAGTGAGCTAAGTGTACAAAAGCAAGCTCCCCAAAAGGCACAAAATGGGAGAAAGCGTAATGTCTGGCAACATACTCTATCCCAATGTTTCCCAACCGGTGTGCCATGGCTGGAGTGCAGGTGTGCCGCAGCTGCAGTCTCATTTCCTGTTTCCCTCCTGGGTTGCAGAATGTCCACCAGCAGGGAACATGAGCGCAGCATTTACCAGCAGCTGTTCCTGCTTTCCCCCTTTGTTGGCTCTCTCGTGCAACAGAAAGTGCACGGGGCTCTGTAGGCTTGAAAGACCTGCTGGGCCCTTGCACTGCAGAGGGAGGCTGCCAAAGGAGGAAGAAGCAGGATGACAAATTGGTAAGCCTGCTCACAGACTTTCGCTGTTCAGGAATTGGTGGTGGAGTGGGAAAAGGGACAGATGAATGTGCCATAGTGGGTGGGGGAGAGGGAAGGGAAGGTGATGGTACCAGATAGGTCAGAGAAGTTGATAATGCCAGGGTATGGAGAAGGGTGGAGGGAAGATGATAGCTGAAGGGGGTGGGGAGGAAAAGTGGAAGGCCAGTGATAATTATGCCAGGGTGTGGGAGAAACTCAAGATTGATGTCAGTGGGGGAGAAGAGTGGAGAGAGGGAAGGTGATTATGCTGGGGGTGAGGGAGAGGACAAGTGATGCCAGGGTTGAAGGGAAAAGGAACAGAAGGTGATTGGCATGGGGAGTGGAGAGGGAAGAGAAAGCAACGATACCAGGGAATGGAGAGGGGTGGAGGGAGAGGGTTGAACCAGACTGAAGGTGATAAAGGCAGAGGAAAAGTGATGATGCCAGGGGATGAGAAGAAGAGGGAGAGGGAAGGTGATGATGCAAGGGGGTGGGGAAGAACTGGTTGAAAGTGATGAGGATGCCAAGGTAGAAAGAAGGTGATGATGCCAGGGGTGAGAAGAGGTAAGGTGATTATGATGGGAGGGGGGTGGGGAAAATGATTATGATGCCATGGTGTGGGGGACAGATGGAGGGTGAGGGAAGGTAACATCAGAGGTGAGGAGGAAGGAGAGAGAAGATGCCAGGGGGTGGGGAGAGGGATAGAAGGAAAGAGAAGGTAGTGATGATGGATGTCGTCAGGGAGAAGGTGATGCCAGGTGTTGTGTCCGGTCTCAGACGGCTTCGACCCTTGTGCTGATCTTTTTCTCTGCTCTCCCCGCTAGCCTTGGGAAGATGGCTACTGCCGTGTCTGCAAGCCGCATTCTCCGGCGTCCCCGGAACAACTATGGCAAAGCCTCACGCCATGTTTCTCCTAAGGGTCTCCTAGGGTGCGCGCATGCACGCCACCTACGTCTTTATTCACGTCATGGCGGGAACCTCGGGGGCGTCCCCCTCGAGTGATGTCATGCCATCCAGGTATTTAGCCTACGCTTGTTTGCTAGCTCATTGAGTTAGCAAGGATTGGATTCATCCGGTCTAAGCTACTCTGCCGCTTCCGTGCTGCCGCTGGAAGCCCTCTCTGCCCTTCGGGGTATTCTCCGTGGGTACCTGCTCCTCGGGGGCCCTTTGCTTTCTTTCAGGTGCCTTACTGGGATCAGGTACTCGCTCCTCGAGGGCCTGCTCTCCCTGCCTGTAACCATCTACTTCTGGCTGGTGGAATCACCAACCTTACAGCTACTATCTAGTGAGTAATCTAATTCTCAGTCTGTCTCATCTACAGCTCTGCCGTGCTGGGAAACCTACACCTGGATCTCCCTATACCATCTTGGTGAGACTAGTTCCCTCTGCCGAGGGTCCCTGGACTGCTACCTCTGGATCACCTCACTATTGCCACCTCTGGTGGTATACATCAGCTGTACAATAAAAGACAAAACTCTGTGTTTGTGCATCCTGAGTCTAGCCCAGTACTGTGGTTCCTCACGGGTCTCCTCGCCGTGGGCATGGTTATCTTCCACAGTACCCAAGAATCCACTCAAACACCTCAAAACCATAACATCAGGGAGTCGGGGGAGAGGAGTACAAGGGAAGGTGGTGATGATGCCAGGAGTGAAGAGGGTGAGAGAGGTGATGATGCCAGGGAATGAGGGAGAGGGAAGAGTTGGTGGGAGAGGGAAGGTAATGCTGCTGCTAAGGGATATTTATTTAATAGCTAATTTAATAGTTAATAGCGGAGTATAAATTAAAATAGATATCTGAAGACATATTTAAAACTTAAGTCATTTAGACAAGAGGAAATAAAATAAAACAAATTTAAACAAGATGTTACACAAAATGTAAAAAAAAAAAAAAACAAAAAACCAACTACAGTATTTTACCTACCTTGAAATGCACTTTTTTTTTTTTTTTTTTTAATAAAGGAACCCCCCTTTTTACCTGTGCTCAGCCCATCCCTGCAGAGAATGGAGTCTGTCTTCGGCTGCAGGGGGGGGGAGAGTGCATGTACCTTCATCATTGTGCTCTGCTTCCTGCACCCACTTGCCTTTCACCTGTTTTTGTTTTGTTTTTTTTGGGTGGGGGGGGGGGTTATAGCTAAATCCACACCAGAAAAACCAGCTACCAGACCAAGGCACTCATCTGAGTGAGAATCCACTGAAATTACCTCATGAAATCTCATCTGATTGAGGGGACCATAAGGTAGCACCACAGGAGAGTAGGGCAATAAACTTCTAATCTTTTTTCTCCTTCTATATAACTTCAACATAATCCCTCGTAGGAAGATGTATGTCCATCATCTGCTGGAGATGGAGAATACTGCCAGGCTGTCAGTGCAGGGGCATAGATACTGTGATGTCAGCTTTGCTCTTTCTCCATCTGCTGGTAGAGGTGCATAACCCACTGATTCTGGATCCACCTGTCTGAACACTAAGAAACTTGTGATTTGGGCCTAAATTGGCTGCAGTTTCCTCTGAGGAAGACATGCTGACGGGAACTAAATGCAGCTCTGACCCTGCCAATGCAGTCCCTTCTGCCTCCTAGAATTCCCCCTCTCCATACACCTGCAGCACAGGGAACCTCCTCTTCCCCAATCTGCCTATCAGAAACGCAGCAAGAGCAGAGGACTGTATTTTTCCCCGTGTTCCTGAGGAATCAAACTGTTTGTTCCTCACTGTTCTGCCTGCTAAACAGCTGTTGACTATGAAAATCCCAGTGCTTACTCCCTGAGGCCCCAAAACAGGAACTGTTAACTTGTCTCACTGAATGAGGAGAAGCTTAAGAACTTCTCTTCCTTTTTTTTCAAATCTTTACCTGACAGACTAGAGTAGGTAAAAAAATCAGAGAGGAAACTTGACTTTTTTTTTTTTTAAATGAATAAATTCTGCAGAAAGAAGAAAGTTACCTGAAGGAGAGGTGGGGGGAAGTAATCCAAAGATACTGGAGCCCAAACCCAGTCCTTGGAAGCCCCCTGGTCTATGGCTATACTCAACTGAGGGAGCGAGCATAAAGCCTTTATTGCAAGAGCAGTCCTGAATAATCCTGACAGTCCTGAACCTTCAGCTTAACCAGGCTTTAGCAGAGAGCATGGGATATGCACTTCTACCATTTGCTGGCCACGGAGAATACTGGCAGGCTAAGCTCAGCATGGAATTCTATATACAGTGATGTTAGGTGATATTAATACTTACCTGATAATTTCCTTTACCTTAGTACAGACAGGTGAATCCAAAACCAGTGGATTATGCACCTCTATCAGTAGATGGAGATGGCGCAAAGCTGACATCACAGTATATATACACCCCTAAAATTGACATCCGCCTGCCAGTATTCTCTGCAAAAGCCAACTGTGAGCAAACAAATAAGTTTTGTTAAACAGAACCATTCCAGCATTCAGCCAACAGGAAAAAAAACTTTGTCTGACTCAGTGTAATAACATTAATCTAGGGACTGGATTGACACTTACAGTTCTCCCTGAAACACACAGCCACGCAGGAGGACTATAGCACAACCATCTGGTGGCCAAGGATGGGAAGTTGGATTCACCTATCTGTACTAAGGAATAGGAAATTATCAGGTAAATAATAATTTCACCTTTCTTAGCATACAGACAGGTGAATCCGAAATGAGAGGGACGAACCAAAACTACTCTTGAACAGGGCAGGAGGCTGCCCACAGTCCAATCAAAACTGCATGTGTGAAGGCTGCATACTCTCAGGCTTGCACATCCAGACAATAATGCCTGGAAAAAGTGTATAAGGGGACTACGTCGCAGCTTGGCAAATGACAACAGGAGACAACAATCTAACTTCTGCCTATGTCACCACCTGAGCCCTAGTGGAATAATCCCTAAACTGACTAGGCAACAGCTGCTCAGCATCCACATTTCATCCATGATTACCTCTCTAATTTAGCAGGCTATTGTAGCCCGCAATGCCGGCTCACCCTCTTTACTCCCACTATGGAGAATTAACAGCTGGTCCATTTTTCTGAGAGGTTCTGAAATATCCAAATACTGCAACACATGCCTTTTAACATCCAAAGGCCATAACAGGTGATATTCTTCCTCATATCTTGCCTTGTCCAGAGACTGCAGGGAAATGAACATATTCAAGCAAAAATTTGAGATCACGTTTTGTAAAAATGAAGGAACAGTATACAGTCGTATCACCCCTGGAGTCACTCATAGAAATGGCTCCCAGCAAGACAAGGCCTGTAAGTTTGAATACTCGACGCGCAGAACAAATTGCCACATGAAACACCATTTTTAAGATCAGAAACCTCAAGGAAAGGCTAGGCTAAGAAATCCAAAACTAGATTAAAACTTCATAAGGTTACCAGTAACTGCAAGGGAGGACGAAGATGCTTCACTCCTTTCAAGAAACGGCCTATATCTAGTTGAGCCGACAAGGGTCCACTGTTCACCTGACCTCAGAAACAGGCAAGAGCTGCCACCTGTACCTTTAATGAATTAAGGGCCAACCTCTTAATCTATCAAGCAAATATTCCAAAATGAGCAGGATCTTAACCGAACAAGAGAGAACCTCTCGATCTTCACACCAAGCCTCAAAACACTCGCCAAACCCATACATAGAATTTTCTTGCTCATAGTACAGTGGCAATCACCGCAGTAGAATATCCATGCTTCAGTAACCAAGCTCTCTCAAGGGCCATACTGTAACATAAAATAGAGTCTGATCTTCGTGAATAACAGGCCCTTGCCGTACTAGATCCCTGTGCGCTGGCAACCTGGGGGGAGGCCACCAGGAGCCTTCGCAAATCTGCATACCACAGTCTCCCGAATCATCCTGCCCAATATGGGCCACGGGGAAAAAAAGCATACAGCAGTTTGCCCTTGGCCACTCCTGCAGGAGAGCATCAATGTCCAAAAAGACTTTGGATCTCTCCTGCAACTGAAGAAGCGAGGAACCCGCACACTGCGAGAAGTCGCCAGCAGATCCAGAAATGGAAGGCCCCAGCAATCCACTATTAGCTGAAATGGCTCGTTTGACAATTCCCATTTTCCTGGATCCAGTCTCTGCAGGAAAAAAGACAACGTAAGAGCAGACCTTCCTCAGCAGACAATATGCAAAGCTAAAATCTCCAAAAGATGCGGTTCCGCCCATTCCATAACTTGGGCTATTTCCTGCGACACTTGCTGACTCTTGGTTCCACCTGCCTCTGCAATCTGTCACTGAAACACAAGCCTGCTAACCAGAGCACATGAGCTTCCAATCGATTGATGTTCCAGAGAGAGACTCTTCTGTACTCCAGCACCCTGCGCTGTCAGCTCCTGACAGTGAGCTCCCCAGTCTTGGAGGCCCACATCTATCATGAGTTCTAGCCAGTCCGGTGAACTTGGGAAAACACCTTCCTTAGATGATCCACTTTTAACTACCACTGCAGTTGAATACAAACCTCCATCGGCAGTCTGAGCCAGATCGAATAGTCTTGAGAATGTGGGCTCCAACGAGAGAGCAGATTGCACTGAAGGAGGATGCATATGCGACCTCATCCATGGCACCACTATCAATCCAAGCACCTGTAGATAGGACCACACTGTCTGGTGTATCGTATTCGTCAATAGTCGCACATGCGCCATCAGCTTCTGAACACGGCCTTCTGGCAGGAACACCCTTCCCTGTTCTGTGTCAAACAGAGCACAGAGATACTCAAGCGAATGTGATGGCTGGAGACTGCTCTTGGCCAGGTTCATGACCCAATCTAACTCCTGCAACAAGGAGATCAACTTGCACTAGACCTAGAAGCTCTCTTCCAGACTCTTGGCCCGAATCAGCCAGTCATCATCCAAGTACAGATGTACCAGGAATCCATCTTTTCTCAACTCCGCCGCCACCACTACCATAACCTTGGAAAAAGTTCTGGACACGGTGGCCAAACCAAAAAATAGCACTCAAAACTGATAACAATGCCCCAAAACCTCGAAATGAAGACATCGTTGCTACTCTAGTCTGATAAGAATATGCAGATATGCCTCTGACAAATCCAGAGTCGTCAGGAAAACCCCCCCGACTGTACTGCACAAGGCTCCCATGCGAAAATGAGACACACAAATGACTCCTTTGAAATCCTGGATAGGACTGTCATGACCTCGACTCACCTCCAATAATAAACAGAGAGCCAACCTATCTCCTGTTCCCAGAAGTGGGTCGGCACACCTTCATTGGGAGGCCCGGGCAGCTCTACTACCTGAGCCCCATCAGGGCTGCCTGGGGCGAAAGGACTGAGATCTACCCAAAGGTCGAGACCTCTGAAAAGCCACTTCTCTGTGGGGCCAAAAACATCTGAACCCACTAGTATGACCTCTCGAGCTGAAGGATCGCAGTGCTGTTTCTTATTCTCTGGTAATCGAGAAATCAGGGACTCACCCCACTTATTGGCCATTTTCTCAAACTCACTCCCAAACAAGAGCGAGCCTTTAAAGGGCAACTTTGTAAGGTTAGACTTCAAAGTTGTATTGGCCGACCAATTTTTCAGCATAGCTAACGCCTAGCCACTACTACTGAAGCTACCCCTCTGGCTGAAGTACAGACCAAATCGCAGCCCACATCTGCCAAAAAGGTGGCTGCTATTTCCATCACTGCCCTGGAATTTACACCAGATTCATCAGCCTCCTCCATTGTACCTGAAGACTGGAGGATAGCAAATGTAACCCCAATATTTAAAAAGGGCTCCAGGGGCGATCCGGGAAACTACAGACCAGTTAGCCTGACTTCAGTGCCAGGAAAAATAATGGAAAGTGTTCTAAACATTAAAATCACAGAACATATAGAAAGACAATCAGCAGAACCAGAGGTCATGAGCTGAGGCTCCAGGGAGGAAGACTAAGAACCAATGTCAGGAAGTATTTCTTCACGGAAAGGGTGGTGGATGCCTGGAATGCCCTTCCGGAGGAAGTGGTGAAGTCTAAAACTGAACGACTTCAAAGGGGCGTGGGATAAACACTGTGGATCCATCAAGTCTAGAGGGCGTGAATAAAGTGGAGGCATTCAAACACTGCACGGAGCGGCAGTAGCCACAGCGGCATTCAAACACTGCACGGAGCAGCAATAGCCACAGAGGCATTCAAACACTGCACGGAGCGGCAGTAGCCACAGAGGCATTCACGGAGCAGGATGCCAGTGGCCAGTAGTTGTTGTTCCACCTTCACGGAGCGGAAGGATGGAGGGCTGCTATTTTAAAAAAATAAATAAATAACTAAATAAAACAAAACAAAAAAATAAAAACAGGGGTGGGTAAGAGTATGGGGCAAGGGGGTGGTCTGCTTGTTACAGCAGTCGCTACCCCTAATTGAGCTGGATGTCACTTGGATGCAGATACAGAGCTCCTCTCTAAATTGGGTGGAGGGGAATTAGGGCTGGAGGGTACTGGAAGCCAATAGTAACAGGTGGGAGAGAGAAAAAGGGAAAAAAAATGGATGGAATAAATGATAGCTTTATGGAGCAATTGGTTCAGGAACAGACGAGAGAGGGAGCAATTTTAGATCTAATTCTCAGTGGAGCACAGGACTTGGTGAGAGAGGTAACGGTGGTGGGGCCGCTTGGCAATAGTGATCATAATATGATCAAATTTGATTTAATGACTGGAAGAGGAACAGTGTGCAAATCCAAGGCTCTCGTGCTAAACTTTCAAAAGGGAAACTTTGATAAAATGAGAAAAATTGTTAGAAAAAAACTGAAAGGAGCAGCTACAAAAGTAAAAAATGTCCAAGAGGCGTGGTCATTGTTAAAAAATACCATTCTAGAAGCACAGTCCAGATGTATTCCACACATTAAGAAAGGTGGAAAGAAGGCAAAACGATTACCGGCATGGTTAAAAGGAGAGGTGAAAGAAGCTATTTTAGCCAAAAGATCTTCATTCAAAAATTGGAAGAAGGATCCAACAGAAGAAAATAGGATAAAGCATAAACAATGGCAAGTTAAATGTAAGACATTGATAAGACAGGCTAAGAGAGAATTTGAAAAGAAGTTGGCTGTAGAGGCAAAAACTCACAGTAAAAACTTTTTTAAATATATCCGAAGCAGAAAGCCTGTGAGGGAGTCAGTTGGACCGTTAGATGATCGAGGGGTTAAAGGGGCACTTAGAGAAGATAAGGCCATCGCGGAAAGATTAAATGATTTCTTTGCTTCGGTGTTTACTGAAGAGGATGTTGGGGAGGTACCCGTAATGGAGAAGGTTTTCATGGGTAATGATTCAGATGGACTGAATCAAATCACGGTGAATCTAGAAGATGTAGTAGGCCTGATTGACAAACTGAAGAGTAGTAAATCACCTGGACCGGATGGTATACACCCCAGAGTTCTGAAGGAACTAAAAAATGAAATTTCAGACCTATTAGTAAAAATTTGTAACTTATCATTAAAATCATCCATTGTACCTGAAGACTGGAGGATAGCAAATGTAACCCCAATATTTAAAAAGGGCTCCAGGGGCGATCCGGGAAACTACAGACCGGTTAGCCTGACTTCAGTGCCAGGAAAAATAGTGGAAAGTGTTCTAAACATCAAAATCACAGAACATATAGAAAGACATGGTTTAATGGAACAAAGTCAGCATGGCTTTACCCAGGGCAAGTCTTGCCTCACAAATCTGCTTCACTTTTTTGAAGGAGTTAATAAACATGTGGATAAAGGTGAACCAGTAGATATAGTATACTTGGATTTTCAGAAGGCGTTTGACAAAGTTCCTCTTGAGAGGCTTCTAGGAAAAGTAAAAAGTCATGGGATAGGTGGCGATGTCTTCGTGGATTGCAAACTGGCTAAAAGACAGGAAACAGAGAGTAGGATTGAATGGGCAATTTTCTCAGTGGAAGGGAGTGGACAGTGGAGTGCCTCAGGGATCTGTATTGGGACCCTTACTGTTCAATCTACCTTATAAATGGCCTGTGACCTACGGCCCGCAAATGCGCAGTAGAGCGCAGCTCTACTGCGCATGTGCGGGCAAGGATGTCGATCAGAAAAAAAAAATGGCGGTGGGGCCGCAGGAGCGGGAGGAGAAGCAGCGGCGCCGCGCGCGCGGTGCCGCTGCTTCTCCTCCCCAGATCTGCCGGCAGATCTCGGGGGGGGGGGGGGTGTGTCACTCCCGCGCCCCCCCCCACCGAGATCTGCCAGCAGATCTCGGGGGGGGTGTCACTCCCGCGCCCACCCCCCCGAGATCTGCGGCAGGAGCGGGAGGAGAAGTAGCGGCACCGCGCGCGCGCGGTGCCGCTACTTCTCCTCCCCAGATCTGCCGGCAGATCTCGGGGGGGGTCACTGCCGCGCGCGCGGGAGTGACCCCCCCCCGAGATCTGCCGGCAGGAGCGGGAGGAGTTAATGGAGCCGGGTGAGGGTTGCGGGAAGTCGCGCTTACGGCGCCGGGAGGAAATGGAGGTGGGTGAAGGGAGGGAGGGAGGGAGAGGGGGAGTGAGTGAGTGGGAGGGAGAGGGGGACTGAGTGAGTGGGAGGGAGGGAGAGGGGGACTGAGTGAGTGGGAGGGAGGGAGAGGGGGGACTGAGTGGGAGGGAGGGAGAGGGGGACTGAGTGAGTGGGAGGGAGGGAGAGGGGGGACTGAGTGGGAGGGAGTGAGGGAGAGGGGGGACTGAGTGAGAGGAGAGGGAGGGTGGAGAGGAGTGGGTGGGGGAGGGGGGTGGTGAAGAGTGAGGGGAGAGAGAATGAGGGGGAGGTGAGAGACAGAGGGATGTAGCCCGTTTTAACGGGCTTTACGGCTTGTATATTTATAAATGATCTGGAAAGAAATACGACGAGTGAGATAATCAAATTTGCAGATGACACAAAATTGTTCAGAGTAGTTAAATCACAAGCAGATTGTGATAAATTGCAGGAAGACCTTGTGAGACTGGAAAATTGGGCATCCAAATGGCAGATGAAATTTAATGTGGATAAGTGCAAGGTGATGCATATAGGGAAAAATAACCCATGCTATAATTACACAATGTTGGGTTCCATATTAGGTGCTACAACCCAAGAAAGAGATCTAGGTGTCATAGTGGATAACACATTGAAATCGTCGGTGCAGTGTGCTGCGGCAGACAAAAAAGCAAACAGAATGTTGGGAATTATTAGAAAAGGAATGATGAATAAAACGGAAAATGTCATAATGCCTTTGTATCGCTCCATGGTGAGACCGCACCTTGAATACTGTGTACAATTCTGGTCGCCGCATCTCAAAAAAGATATAATTGCGATGTAGAAGGTACAGAGAAGGGCTACCAAAATGATAAGGGGAATGGAACAACTCCCCTATGATGAAAGACTAAAGAGGTTAGGACTTTTCAGCTTGGAGAAGAGACGACTGAGGGGGGATATGATAGAGGTGTTTAAAATCATGAGAGGTCTAGAACGGGTAGATGTGAATCGGTTATTTACTCTTTCGGATAGTAGAAAGACTAGGGGGCACTCCATGAAGTTAGTATGGGGCACATTTAAAACGAATCGGAGAAAGTTCTTTTTTACTCAACGCACAATTAAACTCTGGAATTTGTTGCCAGAGAATGTGGTTCGTGCAGTTAGTATAGCTGTGTTTAAAAAAGGATTGGATAAGTTCTTGGAGGAGAAGTCCATTACCTGCTATTAAGTTCACCTACAGAATAGCCACTGCCATTAGCAATGGTAACATGGAATAGACCAGGGGTCGGGAACCCATGGCTCGCGAGCCAGATATGGCTCTTTTGATGGCTGCATCTGGCTCGCAGACAAATCTACTAAATCAGTGTGTCGCCACACTTTCCAGTCCCCCGCTGACCCAGCTGCTCCCCGATCCTCCTCCGCCCAGGCTTAAAATACTGTCAGCCCGGGCGGAATGCAGCAGAATAGCTGGAGTCGGCGGCACCGGCATGCTCTCTTCTTCCCGCCCCCCGCGGCCCGGAAGAGGAAGTTGTGAGCCTCGGGTGCGTGCGCGGGAAGAAGAGACCACGCTAGTGTGGTCAGCGTCGGTCCGACGAAAAGAAGACTGTGCAGCGCGGCTCGGAGGAAAATAAAGAAGAGCTTCAACCGCGGCCAATGGGACTCCTCCTCCGCAAGAGCTGAAAATGAAGGAGGTTAGCGTTGGGAGGAGGCTGCTGCTGCCGCGAGTTCCCGGGGTGGGGGAGAGAGAGAGTGAATGAGTGAGCAAGCATGTGTGTTTGAGATCCTGTCTGTGTGAGTGAGAGATTGCATGTATGTGAATGATTGAGAGCCTGTATATGTGAAAGAGAGTATGTCTATGATTGAGAGCCTGCCTGTGAGAGAGACAGCATGAATGTAAGTTTACGATTGGGAACCTGTATGTGTAAGTTTGTGATTGAAAACCTGTTTGTGTGAAAAAGTATGTGTGTATGATTGAGATCCTTTGTGTGTGAGAGAAATCATGTGTATGTATGATTAAGAGGCTGTGTGTATAAGTAAGAGAGAGCATGTGTGTCTGTGATTGAGAGCTGGTTTAGGTGATGGAGCATGTGAGTGTTATTTATTTATTTAACGCTTTTTATATACCGGCATTCGTGGGCCACATCATGTCGGTTCACAAGTAACTGAGAAAGGAAATTACAATGAACGAGGATGGAGGGCTAACTGGGAAATAATTGGATAATATACAAACTGGATAACATATAAAGTACAGGAGAGAGAGTCAACGAGCAGGGATACAACATTGTTGAACGACATGGAAGTTACTTATCCATGTTGAAAATAAATGTGCATAAGCAAAGATTAAATATGCATAAGCAATGTTACGGAGGCGTATGTGTGCACTTAAAAAACTTAGTATATGAACTTATTTACAGTGTAAAGGAGGCATGTGCACTTATGTACAATTATATGCAGGGTGAAAAGGGAGGGAGAGAGGGGGGGAAAGGAGGAGGGGGAGGAGGGAACAAGGAAACAAGATGGCAAGGTACTTTCAAGCAAAGGTTGGTGGTGGAATGAAGGGCGGTGTAGAGGGGAGGGGGTACTGGGATGGTAAGAGGGAGGTCAAGGAGAGGGTATGAAAGCTGTGCGGGGGCTGAGAGTATGTGATTGAGAGCTTGTGTGTAAATGAGAGAAAGAGAGGACATGTTTGTAAGCATGTGAATGAGAGTCTGTGTGTGAGAGAAAAAGACAGCATGTATTTATGTGATTGAAAGCCTGTGTGTGGGTAAGCGTGAAAAGATAGACAGCATGTGTGTAAATGTGTAAATAAGAGCCTATATAAGTGAGAGAGAAAAAGCATGTGTATATGTGAGTGACTGAGAGCATGGGTGTATAGGTGTGTAATTGAGAGCCAGTGTGAGAGAGAGCGCTGGTATGTGACAGAGAGGAGAAAGTTCCAAGCAAACCACCCTTCCTCCTGCTAATTCAGAACAATCTCAGGACACCTGGATATCAAACATTCCCAGGTATGCAGAGCAAAAAACTTTTTGTATCCTTATTATTTTTCATTACTGGGTCTTTGTGTCTGCTATTTTGAAATATTTTGTTGGTATCTGGAAATGTTTTATATGAGTTTTTAATTATTGGATATTCCACTCATCAGCTGTTTCGAAATATGTTCTTTTTGTTAGTACAGTTTTACTGCTGATGATTTTATATTTCTTGATTTGTTTTATAAGGATGGGTGGTTTCGTTTTTCCTTTGTTACACTGCATACAGAGACTCTGGCTTGTTGCAGTTTCCAATTCAGTTTTTTCTGCATGCTTCTAGTTATGCGTTTTGGTCTCTTTATTCTATGTTAGGTGAGGGTCAGCACGTGATTCAGGTGAGGTTTTCTGCTGGCGTGTAGTTTCTGTGTAGGACTCTATAGCAGCCTGACTTGGTCCATTTTCCTAATAGGAGATGTATTGGTGTCTTAAGGCCTGGTGTAATATTTTCAGAGACATTGTACTTTAAAAGTGTGTTCTTACATAAAATGCACACATTTACTTGTATTTAGTTTTAAACATATTGTATGGCTCTCATGGAATTACATTTTAAAATATGTGGCATTCATGGCTCTCTCAGCCAAAAAGGTTCCTGACCCCTGGAATAGACTTAGTTTTTGGGGTACTTGCCAGGTTCTTATGGCCTGGATTGGCCACTGTTGGAAACAGGATGCTGGGCTTGATGGACCCTTGGTCTGACCCAGTATGGCATTTTCTTATGTTCTTATGAGAAAGCAGAAAACAAGAGCAAGCCACCAGGGAACAACAAGAAGCTATCTGCAAAGTCATTGCCATCGCTTCAAAAGCCTGCTTAAGGATAGCCTCAATTCTCCTATCCTGGGAATCCTTTAAGGACACTCCCCCTTCTATGGAAATAGTCATTTGCTTGGTAATGGACATCCACCATCGGAAAACGCAATTGTTCTCTTGTAACGGGATCCATCCAAGACTCCTCATCCTTTAAAATTAGCTTCTGGGGTACCCCATTCAAGATCAATTAATTCTTGGATGGCCTCGATAATAGGGAAGAAACATGAGGCTTTATGCAAGGAAACCAGAATGGGATTTTTCTTTGGCTCAGACATGGATTCAGCCCCAGATACTCCCAGCATCTTCAATGTCTGGAAAATGAGATCCAGTAACATCTTTATGAAAGAACTGCAACATAGTTCTAAATGGCTCCAATCCCGGAGAAATGCCCCCATCCTCCAGGGAAGTAAGGAACGGTCTTCATCATCAGTGCCATTTGGATCCCTATCAGCAAAACCAACTACTCTAGGCATACCCTGATGCTTACCAGCACCACCAGGCATGTGGGATTTCACTGCCTGTGACTGAATAAGATTGGCTGGGGACGAGGACTGCACCTGAAGAAAGGAATGCAGTCCCAGCCAAGAAAAGGCTAAAGGATCCATGCCAAAACCAGGGGCAGGTGTCCTGTGCCCACTGAACTACTTTCCCCTGCTGACAAACCAGTTAGGGGAGCTCCAAAATCAGGCAATTCTTCTGGCAGCTATTTTTCCATTCCCACACCAGGCTGGGAAGAACCAGCCTTATTAAAATCAGACGGCGGCAACATTCCCTGAGCCTCCAAACACAGCTGACACAAATTAGAAGGAACACCAGACAGATGCCCAAATATGACAAGCAACACTCAGGGCAAGGCGCTTAAGTTTCTTCGCTATAGGCACCATCAGACCCAGATAAGGGGCACAACACTGTGCCTATAAGTATCCAACCTGAGCTCTCTCGGGACACTCACAGCATGCACGCAAAATAGGTACATAGTGTGCATGCGCATAAAAAAAAGGCGTGTGCGTGCACAAATGAGGCCCTGGCATGCGCTCTTATGCACCTAACTAGGCACACAAGCAAATGTACAATGGACTGCACAGTCGGGTGCACAAGCACAACACGACGGAACTGAAGAGGGCAGTCTACAGCGCACAATAAACATATGGTGAACCAGCCAAGCCTTGGAGAGGGGCCTAGCTGCAAGGGCTGCTCAAGCAGCCAGACTGCCCCCATCCCTTGAACTCCACCGGAGGTGAGAACAGCCAACAGATCACGCACTAATTACAGGGACCTGGGGGGGGGGGGGGGGGGGAATCCCTACTTAACACCCCCGCTATTTTTTTTTTTAACCCTTTACCTGGGCTCTGTCCATCCCAGCTGAGTACAAAGACTGTCTCTGGCTGCGGTGGGAGAGGGCATAAAGCAGAGTTGCTTACCTGTAACAGGTGATCTAGGACAGCAGGATGTTAGTCCTCACATGTGGGTGACCATCAGATGGAGCCAGGCATGGAAAACTTTTGTAAAGTTTCTAGACCTTTGACTAGGCACACTTAAGCATGCCCAGCATGCCACTATCCACATGGGGTCCCTCTTCAGTCTCATAACATAGAATTACGAAAAAATAAAACAGGAGAAATTCAACTCCGCAGGGTGGTGTATGGGTTTTGTGAGGACTAACATCCTGCTGTCCTGGAGAACACCTGTTACAGGTAAGCAACTGCTTTCTCCTAGAACAAGCAGGATGATAGTCCTCAAATGTGAGTGAATCCCTAGCTACAGGCTGCTCCTGAACAAGCATGACCAACATGCATCCAAATCAGGTGCCAAGTGGCACAACAAAAATGGTACTGTTGGTAACAGAGGGAGTCAGCCTGTACCTGAACAAAGGGCCTGAGATGGAAAGAATTGGATTTCACAACAAAGATTCTGGAGGACTGACTGGCCAAAATTTCTGTCATATTGGCCATCCCTGTCCAGACGGTAGTGAGAGGCAAAAGTGTGGAGGGAACTTCAAGTCGCAGCTTTGCAGATCTCATCCGCGGTGACTGCTCGCAAGTGGGCCACCGAAGCTGCCATACTTCTAACAGAATGAGCTTGACATGACCTTAGGGGAGGCTTCACCTGAAGTAGACCCCGTTGTACCGAGATGGGTGATCCATCCATTCCTTGGTGGTAGACTCCAACAGCACTAAGATGTATCCTGACTGAGTGTAGTAGGTAGTCCAGAAACTTCGGGGTGCAGCAAGAGAACGGAATCAAAGCGTGATACTCACACCAAATGAAGAATCTCTTCCACTTTAGGCCGTTTAGACTTCCTAGTGGATGGCCTCCTGGACTCCAAGAACCGGGACACATCATCTGCGAGTTCCAGGGGCTGTAAAATCACACAACATCCCATGAGGGATGTTGGGATGATGCAGTCTGCCCTGATCCTGTGAGATGTGGTCTGAGGAGGTCCCCAGGCTGATCAGCTCCCTCATGAAGAGATCTTGCAGGAGTAGGAACCAGATCTGTCACAGCCAATAAGAAGCAATGAGATCATGGTCTCCTGGTCCTGCTGGAGTTTCAGGAGAGTCAGACACCAATGGAAGCGAAGGATACGCATACAAGTGGCCCGTGCCCCAATAGCGGGCAAAGGTATCGGATGCCGGCTTGCTGTTCTCCCTGACCAGGGAGCAGAACTGAGCTAACTTCCTGATGCAGGGGGAAGCAAGAAGATCCTGTGACTGGGGAATCCTGGACAGGAAGATCCAATCGCAACCTCCTACTTTAGGGCCCATTCATGGGGACGGAATAAACGACAGACTGTCCACCACCACATTCTCAGTCCTGGAAGGTACATGGCACAGCGTAGGATGCCCTGGGAGAGAGCCCAGGACCAGATCTGGACTGCCTCTTGGCAGAAGAAGAACAATCTCGTGCCTCCATGTTTGTTGAGGTACTACATCACCACCTGGTTGTTGGTCCGGATGAGGACCACCTTGTTAGCCAGATGATCTTGATATTTTGAAAGAGCTTATTGGATCGCCTGGAGCTCCAGGAAGTTTATCTGATGTTGCGCCTCTTGAGTAGACCATCAACCCTGAGTTTGGAGACCCTCTACAGGGGCACCCCCAACCCAGGTGGGAGGTATCCGTGGTGAGCATAACTTGAGCAGAGGAAGCCTGGAAGCGTAACCCCAGTCTCTAAGTTGAATAGGGTCTCCCACCACGACAAGGAGACCCGGAGCGGTTGAGTAACCTGGATGCGCACCCGAAGATTTTGGGTGTCCTCATGCCACTGGGACTGTAGGGTCCACTTTGCCCTGTGCATGTATAGACGAGCGAAGGGAGTGACATGGACAGGTGCCGCCATGTGTCCCAATAGCCGTAGCATACAGTGTGCTGAGACTTGGCGACGCCGAGATATTGCCCTCGCCAGGGCTACCAAGGTGAGCGCCTGATCTCATGCAAAAATGCCCAAGCTTGAGTCATGTTGAACCCGGCCCCAATAAAGTCCAGCTGTGGAGACTGAACCAGCTGAGACTTTGGGTGGTTGACCAGAAAGCCCAAGGTCTCCAATTCCTGAATGGAGTGCAGGACTGCAGCGCCTGGGTGGCACTCTTAATAAGCTAGTCGTCCAGGTAGGGAAAAATCTGCATGCGCAGTCTCCTTAAGTAGGCCCCCACCACCACCACCAGGCACCTGGTGAAGACACGGGACGCAGATGCCAGACCAAACGGCAGCTCTTCTGTACTGATAGTGGTTCTCGCCCACCACAAACTGCAGGAATTTCCTGTGAACACAGGAAATTTCGATGAGGGCATAGGTATCTTTTACATTGAGGGAGCAAAGCCAGTCACCCCCTCCGCATGAGAGGTATCAGGCTGCCGAGAGAGACCATCTTGAACTTTTCCCGTTTCAGGAATTTGTTCAAGGCCCGCAAGTCCAGAATAGAACGAAGGTCCCCTGTTCTCTTTGGAATCAGAAAATATCTGGAGTAGAAGCTGCTCTCTCGTTGCCCTGGAGGAACGGGTTTGACTGCCTTGCCATTAAATGGGCAGATAGCTCCATATTTCCTGACCCACTGAGGAGCCCCAAGAGGGGCACGGGGGAAGAGTTTCGAGGGACACCCGGAAAGTCAACCTGTATCCTGAACGATTGACAGGACCCACCAGTCCAAGGTGACGGTCAGCCAACGGTCCACAAAAAATGGTAGCAGGCCTCCGACCAGAGGGTCTGCCATCCTACATAGATACAGGTGGCTGGCTTACACTCCCTCGCGGCCAGTCAAAAATCGCATGGTAGGGCTTTGCTGGGGTGCCATCTGAGTCCTAGGGACACATGTTTGCCTGGGGCAAGTCCTAGGGCCAGCCCACTGAGCCCTCACCCTGACCGCCAAAGGGTAACACTGGGCAACAATGAAAGTGTCACTGACCTAAAAAGGTCCTACTCTGTAGTATCTTGATGTGCTGAACACGAATATGACCATGAAAAGTTTTTATTGGCTCTCGTTTTGAAGATATTTAATATAGTTCACTTTCTATGTTTAGTCATGTAAATTTATCCAGGACTGTAAATAAGCCTAGAATGATGTAATATTGCATCATATTGCATAATACCATCATGCACACATCATCCAGAGTTTATTACATCATTTTCTGATGCAATGCAGTTCTACTGCCATGCTGCTGCTGAGTAAGCTGACGTCAGCAGTGTACTATATGAAGCCCAGTCAGAAAGGGTGAGCATTTGAAATATTCATGCTGGCTGACTACTGCTGGACACTCTGCAGAGATGCTCCCGAACAGGTGTGCAAGAGACAAGCAAAGAAATCTAAGACGTAGTCTATGACTTCATTTTTCAAACGGTATTAACCGTAGGTCTCCTACTATTGGCATACAATTCAAGATGTAATTATATTATTGCATATTACAAAAAAACTAGAGCCAATTTTGCATTTTCACAGTCACATTCGTGTTTAGCACATGGAAATGTATAAGAATTGACTAATTTAATTTCCGTAACATGACTTTTGTGAAAATTTGTTGCCCAGTGTAATACTTCCTTGGACGGTAAACAGGGTATCTGGGACCCTGCCATAAGGATTTTTTGCCTGAAGCCTGTTGGTCCAAGGTGCTGGCCAAAAGATGCTGGTCTCATGATGATCCTTAAGCCGTGCCTCCTCCTCAATCTTATCCCTGAAGAGATTCTCTCCGGTACAGGACAAGTACACAAAGTGCTCCTGAACTTCTGGATGAAGGTCAGAGGCCTGGAGCCAAGCCATGCGGCAGGCACCGATGCCAGCTACAGCCACCCTTGCCGCAGTCTCAAAGACATCATAGGCAGTCATGACCTCATGCTTTCGCACACCAAACTCTGCTGGACCATCTTCAGGAAGTACTCTTGCAGTCGCTGAGGTAGGCACTCAACCAGATCATGGACCAGCTTCCAAAGGCTCCTGGAATACTGGCTCATATACAGCTGGTAGCAGGCAAAACAGGCCACCAGATTGAAGTCCTGGAAGACTTTCCTTCCCAAGGCATCCAGGGCCTTGTACTCTTGGCTCGTGGGAGCCAAAGCATGGGTATGAGAATGCTTTGCTTTTTTTGAGTGATTCCTCCACCACGGATTGGTGCAGAAGCTGACGCCTCTCAAACCCCATGGTAGGCTGAACCAGATACACTGCATCAGTCTTCCTTTTCACAGGGAGTACCATAAATGGGGTGCTCCCAGAGCCGGACAAACAAGTCCTTAATTATGTTGTGGACTGGAACAGCCACCACATCCACAAACTGGAAGATCCCCAGCATCTTGTGCCTAGAGTCCTCCTCCTCCGTCTGGAGCTGAAAGGCGACTGACTCCACCATGGTCCGCACAAAGTCCGCAAATGTCAAATCCTTGGGAGGGGATAGATTCCTCTTCTGGAGGAGACAGCTCAGAGGGCATGTCCTGGGAGTCCTCCGAAGAGGACTCAGATGCATCATCCCTCCACAGCTTCCACACTCAGGTCACCCAGGGACCCAGTGGGGGGAGACCAAACTATGCCCTTGGTCACTGAGAGCACGAGGGCTTGGGCAATGCTGGCCACAGAGTCTGCCATAGAAGAGGAGGCAACAGCCCCAACAGCCCACCTTTGTCAGAGGAATCGGCGATGGGAATGAACTCTGTCAAGAGGCGGCATCGGTCCCCCCGGGGCATCAAAGGTACCGGGGCACCGGCAGCACATGGAAGAGCAAGTCCAAGCGCTCCAGCAACTGTGCCAGCACAGACTGTGTAGGCTCCAGCATCGGTGGCAGCTCGATGCTTTGTAGGGTTCGGCCAACCGCACTATGCATTCTATCTCCTCCTCAAATGCTGCCAAAGACAGGACAGTCTGAGGAGGCGGCGGCGTAACTTTGACTCCCTTGGTGCCCCAAGGGAGGCCGATGTCCGGCAGCAGAATCGCGGGGTTCCGACTCGGGCCCTCTGCCTCAATGGAGGACAACTCCTCTGTGGCCCAGGGCCACTTTGGGGGCATTACGGGCAGCGCCGGTGTCTTCCAGAGCTTAGTCTCGTGCAAAGACGGAGACCAATGACTATTTCCTAGACTTCCCATGATGCTCGGCCTGGTCTTTCCCTGGCGCTGAGGGAGACTGTGATGATCCGGACCTGGAACGAGAAGAAATGGATGCAGGCCTGTCCTCAGCACCCAATTCGACCTGGGGACCCGGCGGTGGAGAAGACAGCATGGGACCAGTAGCCACCAGTTCCTCTTTCCCCAGAGGCATTGATGCCCCTGACGCAGAGGTCGAGGGATCAGACTTCCTGGGGCCAAACAGCTTGTCCATTTTATCCAGGTGTGCACAGCAACCCTTGGGGATCATTTGGGCACAAAATTGACACCCCCTGATGTCGTGCGATGCCACCAGGCACAAGATACATGCCTTATGGTAGTCTGTGATGGACACAGTCCAGGGGCACAGAGGGCATTGGTGAAAACCCGATGACGCCATGTCAAAAAAACTGACGAGTAGACTGTCAGCAGCCACCGGGAGATGGCACAGTCGGGGACTGACCACAAAGAAAGTATAACTCACCACGACGCCCCCTAACTAAAGCCATGAGAGGAGACTAGGGACCCAGCGCAGAAAAAAAACGAGAAGAAACTAACGTGGTAGTTTTCCTACAAAACCAGCACAAGTTCCACATCCGCGAGATGATAGCTCCACGGAAGAGACTGAAAGAGGACCCCATGTGGACAGGGGCATGCTGGGCATGCTTAGGATGCCGAGTCAAAGTTCTAGGAACTTTGACAAAAGTTTTCCGTGCCTGTTTCCATCTGTCACCCACATGTGAGGACTACCATCCTGCTTGTCCTAAGAGAAAACCTTCACCGCCACGCACTGCTTTCTGCACCTACTTGCCTTTTAGCTGTTTATTTTTATAACAGCTAAGTCCATGCCAGTTGAAAAACACACACATGAGGGACCACGAAAATCACCTCAGGAATTCTCAAATGAAGGAGGGACCATAAGATATCACCACAGGAGAGCAGGGCGAATTACATTTCATTATCTCCTTCTAAACTTTAAAGCAATACCCAGTAGGGAGATGCACGTCCATCTGCTGGCTACGGAGAATACTGGTGGGCTTATGTCACTGCAGGGGTATATATGTACTGTGATGTCAGCTTTGCTCTGTCTTCATCTGCTGGTAGAAGTGCATAACCCACTGTTTTTGGAATCACTGATCTGTACACTAAGAAATGTCTATTAATCTGTCTCGATCTGCTGGTCGGGGAACATAACCCAAACTAGACTGGTCTGGCTGACTGAAGAGGCAATACATTTTGAACCCATTTACACCAGTTGAATAAGAGAAGAGCATACATACCACCACCAGCAATGGTAGCTTTAATGAGAGAGTCCAATTCCTCATCACCACGGATAGCCAGCTGCAAGTGTCGAGGAGTGATACGCTTTACTTTCAGATCCTTGGAAGCATTGCCTGCCAGCTCCAGTACCTAAGAACAAGATGAGAAAGGAGAAGGACACTGATTAGAATTGTAGATCAGGCCTTAATCTTCCCCTAAAGTGTACCGCTAATGATTATTCCAAGTGCTGGGAACCAAACAGTAAAGATATGAGATCCACAAAAAGCACCACTTTCTACTCACTCAGCAGAAAGCAGAGTTGCTTACCTGTAACAGGTATTCTCCGAGGACAGCAGGATGTTAGCCCTCAGACATGGGTATTATCCTCGGATTGAGCCCCAGTCTGTAACTTTGATCTCAAAGATTCTAGAACTTTCAAACATGCCCTACTGAGCATATGCAGCTATAGTCAAACACCCTGCCCCCTATGTAGAGTCCCTCAGTCCATGATATAGCTAATACATGGAGAAACCAATGCCTAAGGGAGGTGGGTGGTTTTCATGAGGACTAACATCCTGCTTACTCAGAGAACATCTGTTACAAGTAAGCAACTCTGCTTTCTCATACGACAAGCAGGATGTTAGTCCTCACACATGGGTGATTCCCAAGCGATAGGCTGTCCAAGCAGGACAAAGCGGGAAACTGCCCAGTGCTGAAAAGCACCACCTCTCCCTTTTGCTAATGAGGCAGCCAACCCACAATGGGGTCTAGGTGGGAAAAGAGAATGGGTTCTACAAAGAAAACCATAGAAACAGACAAAACCCCCATGCACAGCTAGGGCACCGAAGACGGAGGAGGGATGCAAGTGCCAGCAAGAAACATACTTTACATTATGGAAAACACAGGGTTTCAGATCAGTAAAACCTGACGAAAGTAGGTCTAGAACCCTCTGGATACAGGAAAAAGTCTAGAGATGTAAACAAGAGAAGGACTCTTGTATGAAGACTGCATAGTTTCCTTCAGCATTACAAGACAACCGAAAAACCAATTAGGGCCTGAAAGTTCTCCAGAAAGAAACTGCAGTCCACGGGCAACTGAAGGACAGAATGCATCTACAGAAGAGTGCCCATGTTTGGCCAATAGGCACAATGGGCAGAAAACCCCAAACAACGCTTCGAAGAATAATCAGCAACACCACGCAGATCAGCATCAAGAGTTTCAGGGGGATGAAAGGCAATCCCTGAATGGGATCTCTAGCCCAAACCCCCAAGCAGGGAGAGAAATTAGGCCTGAAGCTCACCCACACTGCACCCTATCAACAGCAGGGCTATCCACCATGTATAATTGATATGCTGCTATTCGCGTTATCAACATGGACCCTTGAAAGACTTTATATCCCAATACATCCAATGCCTTCTGTTCGTTTCCAGAAGGAGAAGAGGAGTGTGGACAGGATCTTTTAACCTTCTTTTGGGCTGATTCCACAACCACAGAATTTTGGGGCAATTGGCTCTTCTGAAAACCTAGGGCTTGTTGGACCAGGTAAGTAGCAAGAGGTCAAGCAGAACTTCGTGCACTGGTATCGCCATTACCTCTTTTGGAGCATCTACGAATTGTAAGACTTCCAACATTTTGTGGTGAGCGTCCTCCATTATCAGTGGAAATGGTATGGGCTCAGACATCTCCTTGACAAAGCTGGCAAAAGAGAGGTCTTTTGGGGGAGAAGGCTCTGAAAGCAATTCCTCGGAATCTTGTGAGGAATGGTCAGAGGATGCCTCCTCCCATGGATCATAGGGAGTGTCTACCTCTCCCACCGGGATTCCCGAGGGAGGAAGGATGCCAGAACCTAGAGGACGAGAAGGCATTGATGGATGCGGCATCAGCTTCGAAGGAGGTGGTGCCGGTATCGAGGCGGATGAGGTGCGCTTAGGCACAGACAGTCCCGATGGACAGGCTCCGGCATCGGTGGATTCCATGCTGGGATCGGGCCGGACATCACTTCTTCCTCCGGGGAACCCGGTATGAGAATCGGGACCTGCGGAGGTCTCAATGGTCAACTGTGCCGGCGTGTCTGATGGCACGGGCTGAGTCAGCAGAGCACCAATGAGGGTATCCAGGCGCTTGAGGAGCGGTGTGAACAGAGGACGCCGGTTACAGTATGGGGGCCGACATTGGTGGCGAATGGAAACCCCGAAGGGCATTCAGCACTGCCTCTTGGACCATGCGGTCCAATTCCTCCCGAAAAGCCAGCATGGATGGCACGGCAGCTGGGGTAGGAGGCAGGCTAGGCGACACCGGAGCTTCCATGGGGGTTCGTGGAGGCTCGGTGCCCGGCACCAATATCAGTGGGTAACGCCTCTGTGTCCTGGGTTCAGTTCTGTTGGAAACAGGATGCTGGGCTTGATGGACCCTTGGTCTGTCCCAGCATGGCAATTTCTTATGTTCTTCTTATGTTCTTATGAGGAGGATGGGGGCTCCTCTTCCCATGCCCTCTTCGCAGGTGGCTTGGTGGAAGTCAATGCCGCTGCAGTATCGGTGCCAGCACTGAGCGGGGATGCACGTCGGTGCCGGTGACTATGTTTCCCTCGGTGCGAAGGACCTAAGCACAAAACACAAACACTGTGCGGGTCCATGATGGACATGGTCACTCGGGGCATTTTCTAAACCCAGTTGCCTTTGAAAAAAGAGGGCGGGCACGCGGTTGGTGACAGTCGGGCACAGAGGGGTATGCTGCTGGAAACCAACCGCAAATCACGGGAAAAAACACTTACCGAGTGTCGGAGGGAATGGAGCGCGATGGGGGACCCCGGTGAGAGTGATTTTAAGAAGATAAACTTCAAATATTTCCGTGAGGAAAGTTGTGAGAAATTTCTCACAGAGCTCCTAACCGCGAGGCAACTTGCTATGTGGGGAAAAAAAAAAAAAGAGACTGAAGGGGGACCCCTGGTAGCCACAGGGTTAGTGGCATGCTCAGTGTACCAGTCAAAGTTCTAGAAACTTTGACAAAAAATGTTCAGTGACAGGGCTCCATTTGATCACCCATATGTGAGGACTACCATCCTGCTTGTTCTGGGAGAATAACAAGTGTGGGCACCTTTTAGCCAACTATTTAAAAAAAAAAGAAGCGTATTTATGCTCTTAAGTTCTCCTCAGGAGCTCTTTTAGTATCTAATAGTGATATTATACAAGAATTCCGTAACTTATCATGAGCTATATTGTTCCAAAATATCTGCTTCTATATCCAATGCTCATCAGTTTCCTTCACAGCTGCCACATCCCACATTAACCTCAGCTTAACTATCAAGTTTAGAACGGCAGATATCCATCGCGGAAATCTCCAGTGCCATCTCTACACTGAGGACGGGGAAGACTCCAAGACCAGATGGCTTCTCAGTAGATTTCTACCAGGCCTTCAAGTCCGATTTTACTCCTCGATTGCATTAAGATTTTACTTTTTTGGTTTCTTTACTGATTCTTACCTACTTTTTAATGAAGCTTGTGTAGTGGTTCTTCCAAAGCCAGGTAGAGACTCCCAACTTACTAATTATCGGCCCATATCGCTACTTAACACTGATTATAAGATCGTCACCAAAATTTTGGCTACTTGTCTGGAAGACATAATGGGCTCCCTTCCCTCATTCACCCAGACCAATCTGGTTTTATTAAGCACTGTCTGATATCTAATAATGCATGTTTATTTTTGCACATACAGAACCTAGCGAAGTTTCAAACATACCCGGTCATTGCTATTTCTTTAGATGCTGAAAAAGCATTTGATAGAGTAGAATGGGAATATTTGTTTACAACCCTACAATGGTTTGGTTTTGGACCTAACTTTATTTCATGGGTTCAATTGCAATATCATGATCCAACCTTTTCATTTACTTAAACAATAGAATCTCTCCCCGTTTTACATTTCACCGAGGCACCAGACAGGGATGCCTGTTATCCCCCCCTACTTTTTAACTTGGCTTTGGAACCCCTATTACTTTCAATTCGACAGGCGGAAGATGTGCAAAGTATAGTGCATGGAATGGATGTACATAAATTGTCAGCTTATGCAGATGTTCTTCTCTCTATTGCAAACCCAACATCTTCTTTACTGCCACGATCCAACTCCTCCTGAAAGTCTGGGGTGGCGCTTCAGCAGCGGCCGATGCTGCCCCAGAACCGGAGCCGTGCGTCGACTGTGACTGGTGGCTATGCTTGCGGGTTCTCTTTCGGTGCTTGGCCCAATGTTTTCTCGGTGCCAAGGAAGCGGAAGATCCTGATGTCTGGGAGATTGGTGAGACCTTCGAGGATCTATCACCATCCCCTCGATCCCTGAAGGTACTGGTGAGAGGAACAGCCAGGTGAAGCGTGTCAGAACACTCCCCACGACCTTTCGGCGTCAATGGGACAGACGCAGGAGTAGAAGGAGCAGACTTTGGAGCCCCAAAAAGTTTCTCAATCTGATCGAGGTGCACCCACGCCCTTTGGGGGGGGTCATCTGATCACACAGACAGCACCCACGGACATTGTGCGAGGCCTCCAGGCAGAGGATGTAATCTCATGCGGATCCATGATAGACATGGTCTGCGGGCACCGACGAAAACCGGTCACAGTCATGAAAAATACTCGGCATGCAGCCAATGACCGGCAGTCACCGCGAGGCAAGAGTTGGGAATTGACCGCAAATTTGGGGGGGGGAAAAAAGCAAAAGAAAAACCTACCGCACCAAGAAGGCACTGACCACAAAGGGGAACCCAACGAGGAGATAAGCAGAAACCCGAAACTTGTCGAGAAAGACAAAAAAAAATGCACTGCAAAAAAGAAGAGCTTGAAGGGGGACCTCACGTGGACAGTAGCAGGCTGGGCATGCTCAGCCTGCTGGTCAATGCTTCTAGAAACAAGTTCTTTAAGACAGATTGTCCATAGGCAGAATCTGGTCGTCCCTGCTTGTCCAAGCAGTAATGAGCTGTGTGAAGAGAAGTCCATGTTGCTGCTTTACATATGTCAAGGATTGGCACTGAACGATAGTGTGCTACTGAGGTTGACATTGCTCTTACTGAATATGTGCCTTTACTCGCCCTTGGAGGGGAAGGCCTGCTTTCTCATAGCAAAACTGTATGCAATCTGCTAGCCAATTGGATAGAGTATGTTTACCCACTGCTTTACCCGGTTTGTTTGGATCGTAGGATACAAAGGGCTGTGTGGATTGTCTGTGAACTGTAGTGCGGTCTATATAAAAGGCTAGGGCACGCTTACAGTCCAAGGTATGCAAGGCTGTTTCTCCTGAATGGGAGTGAGGCCTTGGAAAGAATGTGGGTAAATTTATGGATTGATTCAAGTGGAATTCCGTAACTACTTTTGGAAGGAATTTTGGATGTGTACGGAGAACCACTTTGTCATGTAGGAACTTAGTATAGGGTGGATATGTGACAAGTGCTTGTAACTCACTAACCCTTCTAGCTGATGTAATGGCTATGAGGAAGATAGTTTTCCATGTGAGAAATTTAAGATCACAAGAATCTATGGGTTCGAACGGAGAACGCATTAGTCTTGTTAAAACCAGATTCAGATCCCATTCTGTGACAGGTGGACGAATTGGTGGTTTAAGGTAAGTTAAACCTCTCATAAATCTGCTTACGAGAGGTTGTGTGGAAATAGGTGCATCTCCCATCTTGTTATGGTAAGCAGAGATTGCACTTAAATGTACTCTTACAAATGAAGTCTGGAGACGGTCTGGAGACCAGATTCTGAAAGATGGTATAAGTATTCTAGTAGAGAAGTTGTGGGGCAGGTGAACATAAGAAATTGCCATGCTGGGTCAGACCAAGGGTCCATCAAGCCCAGCATCCTGTTTCCAACAGAGGCCAAAAGCAGGCCACAAGAACCTGGCAATTACCCAAACACTAAGAAAATCCCATGCTACTGATGCAATTAATAGCAGTGGCTATTCCCTAAGTAAAATTGATTAATAGCCATTAATGGACTTCTCCTCCAAGAACTTATCCAAACCTTTTTTGAACCCAGCTACACTAACTGCACTAGCCACATCCTCTGGCAACAAATTCCAGAGCTTTATTGTGCGCATCTTTTCGGAGCACCACAAAGTAAATCTCTTCCATTTAGAAGAATAGTTCTTTCATGTGGAAGGTTTACGTGAAGCTATAAGCACTTGAGATATATTGGATGAAAGACTGAGTGGTTGTAATATCAAGCTTTCAACATCCATGCTGTCAGGGATAGGGATTGAAGGTTGGGGTGGCACAACCGACCCTGAGTTATGAGAGTGGGAGCTACTCCCAGGCGAATGGGATCCCTGACTGAAAGGTCTAGCAGTGTGGGGAACCATACTTGTCGAGGCCAATATGGGGCTATGAGTATCATGGACCCCTTGTCCTGTTGTAGTTTCACTAGAGTTTTGGTTATAAGTGGTATCGGAAGATACGCATATAGTAGGCCTGAGTTGCAAGGGTGAGCAAAGGCGTCCTTGGCTGGCTTGTTGTTCTGTTTGTGTAGAGAACAGAATTTGTCCACTTTGTGATTCAGATGTGATGCAAAGAGATCCAGTGTTGGTTGTCCCCAACGTTGAAATATCCTGGTCGCTACTGCGGGATCCAGGGACCACTCGTGTGGTTGGAACTGATGACTGAGGCGATCTGCCACTACATTGTGTATGCCCGCTAGATAAGTGGCCCGGAGGAACATTGAATGTGTTAGGGCCCAGTCCCAAATCTGTGCAGCTTCTTGACAAAAGGAGATACGAACCTGTACCTCCCTGTTTGTTGACGTACCACATGGCTACTGTGTTCTCTGTTTGGATCAGAACAGTCGTGTGAAAGGCAGTCTTTGAACGCATGCAGCGCATAACGTATAGCTCAAAGCTCCAGGAAATTGATTTGAAACATTGCTTCGAGTTTTGTCCAAGTCCCTTGAGTTTGGAGAGTGTCTATGTGAGCTCCCCAACCCAAGGTGGATGCATCTGTAGTTAAAGTTATCTGTGGGACTGGTTGTTGAAAAGGGAGGCCTTTGCACAAGTTGTCCTTGTTTGTCCACCAACGTAGAGATGATCTTAGTTGTTGGGTCAATTGAATTGGATAGTGTAGCGGTTGAATGGCTTGGATCCATTGTGATCGTAAAGTCCATTGGGTAATCCTCATGGCAAGCCTTGCCATGGGTGTAACATGAACCGTGTAGGCCATATGACCCAGTAAGATCAGAAACTGATGAGCTGTCACTTGTGTCTGTAAGGAGATGGATTTTGCTAGTAGAATGAGTGTGTCTGCTCGATCTACAGGTAGAATGGCCTGTGCTAGATTGGTGTTCAATTCTGCTCCTATGAATTGAAGCAGGTGAGTTGGAGTGAGATGGGCTTTTTGATAATTGATGAGAAATCCCATGGAGTGAAGTAGAGTGATTGTTCGTGTTAGAGAGGTAAGAGCTCCTTGTTGAGACTGACTTTTTATGAGCCAGTCGTCTAGATATGGGAAGACATGGACACCTTCTTTGTGCAATTGTCCTGCTATTACTGCCAGTCATTTGGTGAAGACTCTGGGAGCAGATGCCAGTCCAAAAGGTAGAACTCTGTACTGGAAATGCTGATGGCCCACCATGAAGCACAGGTACTTGTGATGAGGAGGGAATATTGGTATGTGAGCGTAAGCATCTTGAAGATCCAGAGAACAAAGCCAATCTCCTGCTTGAAGAGATGGAAGCATGGTGCCTAAAGAAACCATCCTGAACTTTTCTTTCTTCAGAAATTTGTTGAGGTTTCTGATGTTCTAGGATGGGATGTAGGACTCCGGTTTTCTTTGGAATGATGGGAAATATCGGGAGTAGAATCCTCTGCCCTGCTTTGGACCAGGGGTTGGTGGTACTGGTGAAGACCAGAACTGTGAAGGACTTCAAAGGGGCGTGGGATATAAACACTGTGGATCCATAAAGTCAAGAGGCCGCAATGAAGAGTGGGTGGTGACTCGCCCAGATGAGGCTACTGCGCCTGGAGTCAATTACCCTTATTAAATAAACATACACATGCTCTACTGGACTCCAACATCGCTCTAAGCTTCTAACAGCAAGAGGAAATGTGGGAAAAAAGGATTCACACTCACAAAGAGGGAGGTAGTTAGTCGTGCGCTTGTTACGGCGGTTACTACCCCCAAATCAAATAAGTCTGGATTACTTCACTTTCAATGCAATTACAGCATAGTTCTCTGATTCAACGGCAGGGGAGAAGAAAACCGATACTTCACACATCCAGCAGAGCTCTCTGCTTCAACGGCAGGGGAGAAAATGAGGGTTCGCACTCACAAACGGGGAGTAGCTGGCTTGTACGGCGGTTACTACCCCAAACCAAATGTGCCTGATACTTCACTTTCGATGCACATCCAGCATGGCTCTCTGCTTCAACGGCATGGGAGGAAGACTGATACTTCACGCGTATCCAGCATAGCTCCCTGCTTCAACGGCAGGGGAGAAGAAAACAACCAATAAGGGCTGTATAATATAGGCTGGGTAATAAACAAATAAGCATGGGTGTAGCTTGCTTATTGCGGCAGCTAATACCCCTAATAATCAAGCTAGATATTCACTTGGATGCAGCTCCATCACTGCTCTCTACATTAAACTGGGGTGGAAGGGAAATAGAACCAAGAGTAAGAGAAACAGATAAGATGAGAGAAACAATGTTGTGAAGCTTGATGGGCAGACTGGATGGGCCCATTTGGTCTTCTTCTGCCGTCATTTCTATGTTTCTATGTATGGCCCTGGCTCTCAGAAGGGTGGATAATTCTATTTGTAACTGATGAAGTTGAGAATTTTGTTTTGGGCAGGAAGTTGGTGGAAAGTCTGGAGGAACTGAGATGAAATTTAGTTTGTAGCCCTCGAGAGAATATGGAGAGCACCCATGGTCTGATGTTTATGTTTTGCCAATTTGTGTGAAAGTGAGATACTCTTCCGCCCACTGGTAATGCGGGTTGGATTGTAAGGCTGGTTTTGTTCTCTGATCTGTGTTTCAAAAGCCTGTCGCAGAGCCTGTCTGCGGCAGGAGGTTGTGGATGAGCAGGGCCTAGATTGCCTGGCCTGGGATCGTTGTTGTGGTCTGGTAGACCTACCCCTAGAAGTGTGGGGGTAGTATCTGCGTGGCCTGTAATAAAGACGTCTGGTTTCTCTTCGCAGAGGACGACGAGAAGACTGAGTAGCAGGCTCTTGTGGGGTTTGAGACAGCTGACGTAGGGTCTCAGTGTGGTCTTTAAGCTGTTGTACAGCTTCCTGAATCTTGTCCCCGAAGAGATTGTCACCAAGACAGGGCAGATCCACAAGTTTTTCTTTGGACCTGAGTCCTGAGGTCAGATGCCTTGAGCCAGGCCCATCTACGGGCAGTGATCCCAGCTGCTGCTGTTATGGAGGCAGTCTCAAAATTGTCGTCTTAGACTGCTCTCAACCTCGTGTTTGCCCGCCTCTAGTCCTTTGTTGATCACAGCTTGTGCTGGTTCTTGGATTGTGTGGGTAGGGAGGGTAACAAATTCTTCCATTTGTTTCCAGAGTTCCTCTGGTATTGAGTGATGTACAGCTGGTAGGCAGAAATTTTGGTGTTTAACATGGAACTCTGTCTAGGAATCTATGGTCCCTACCAGGTGGGGTGGATGAGTTGCGGGCGCACACGTTTGGATTTTTTCTGTGCCGACTCCACTACCACAGACTGGTGTAGTATTGCTGTTTCTGGTAGCCTAGAGCTAGCTGGACTATGTAAGTAGTGTCCACACGCTTGTTCACTGCAGGAACAGAAGATGGATGTTCCCAAATTAGTCTTTGAAGATCCAATAGGACCTCAAGGACTGGCACTGCCAGTACTTGCTTGGGTGGGTCAAACCAACTGTAAAACCTCAAGGGTTTGTGCCCTGGTGTCTTCCTCTGCTGTCAGCTTGAATGGAATAGAATCAGCCATGCCTTGGATGAATGAGGAGAATGACAGATCCTCTGAAGGTGACTACTTTCTCTGATCTGGAGAAGAAGGGTCAGACCAACTCCTCTGAAGAAAATTGAGTGTTGCTCATCCCAAGAATCCTCAGAATCTTCTCTGTAAGGAGATTTTGATGTTGATTTAGGTGGGAAGTGAAGGCCTGAAGGGCCTGGCTGTGGATCATCGATGGAAAATGCTGCAGAAGTGTCTTGTGGCTTCGTAGATGGTAGAGTATCAATTACATCTTGATACCTTTGCAAAAGATGTCGATAGAAAGCCTCATCTTGAACTTCTGGTGGTTCAAATAAAGGTTGCCCCGATGGTATCGAAGTTGTCCTCGATGTCATCGGTGGAAGCGTAACCGAAGTCATTGACGTCGATGGAATAGGGAACGTCATCGAAGGGCCCGATGGAATATGGGCAAAAATCGATGTCGATGATGTCCACAGCCTCGGCATGGTGGTGATCAATGAAGGCACAGTCAGTCATCGGTGTACCCACCGGCATCGATGCTGGAGGCATCTGCATCGATGCTGCAGGCATCGGCATCATCGCCGGGACAGCTTGCTCTTGAAGAGCCTGGATGACCGCTTGTCTTATTAAAATTGACAATTCCGGCTGTACAACTGATTGTAGTCATCGAAGTTGTAAGCGGTGGCGGTTAAGGAGACATCCTGCGACGTAGTGTGAGGTGTGCTTGGAATCGGCGTAGACGAGGGCCCAGGTGCGGAAGGTGCGGTGTTTCTTGTTCTCGGGGACGCTTCGGCATCGATTCTTCTTGGGACATAGACGTGGAGGATGACGGACGTCGATGTCGATGCTTTGTCGATAGCACCGACGATGGCGAGGACGGGCGATCGCCGGATCCGTCCGGATGCGGCTTTTTAACTAGTGCTCGTTTGGTTGCTCCAGCCGGAGACGACCTCGATGACTTGGAAGGAGAGGGAATTAACTGGAGTTTGGAACAAATGTTTCATCTTCTCCTGTCTGGCTTTCCGTTCCTTTTACTGTCATTTCCGCACATTTGGGACATGTACTCATGTCGTGTTTTCTCCAAGGCAGAGAACACACTCCAAATGTGGATTGGTTATCGACATATTTCTATTACAAACGGGGCACTTTTTGAATCCCATCGCCATTTTGGGATCAACGGCCGTCGATGGATGTGAATTCGTGAGAGGAAATTTCTTGAAAAATGAGAAATCAAGTGAATGGTACTCACCAGCCGGTGAGAAAAACCCGTGAGAGACTTTTATGAGAGAGAATATCGAGAATTATGACTTTTAGTCACAAAAGAATTCGCGAAGAACGCAACGGCTCCAGTCCCGTGATGCGTGAGGGCAGCACGGAAAAAGCGAAAGACTGAAGAGAGACGCCTGTGGCAGAGAATATCATGGCATGCTGGGCATGCTCAGTGGCCTCTCAGGGCCAGTCAAAAGTTTCTAGGAAACTTGACAAGATTTCCCGCACGGGCTCCATCGGTGATGTCACCCCATATGTGAGGACTAGCATCCTGCTTGTTCTGGGATAAAACTTGCATTGCTACGCAGCCCGCGCTGAAGAGAGGGCCGAGCCGGAGGAAAGAATCGCGTGCTGGCCGCCCCAATGTGGGAAAAGAAATAAAAAATGGCGCACCGAACTCCGCCGATCTCTCTGAACTGCGAAATCGCGGCGAGGTGCTGACAACGGAAGGCACAGTCAAACATACTCCCCTCCTCTCTCCAGCTGCCACCCCGGGAAACCCCTGGAGCCCGAGGAAAGGCACAGCTAGGCTCCCTGAACGGGCTGCCGAACGCAGGCCACCCCTCCTGCACCAACACCTCACCTGAAGAAAGCTGGCAAACATTTTTTTTTAATTAACTTTATGTGGAGATCTTCCATCGTGCAGGGGCCAAGGGAGCAGGTGAAACAGCTACGGAGGCAAGTAGCCAGGAGACCCTGGTCTTCACCCCCCGAGCTGGCACGGTCGAAACCCAGACAGGGGTATCTAATCCCCCGGACGCCCAGCTTCGACTGAGGGATGGCCCACAAAGGTGCCTAACACCTCAGGAAGCAATCGCAGGAAAAAGGAAAACAAATTCAATCTAACATGAAGAAACTCAACTAAAAACACTAAGACTGCAGATGTATGTCTAACTGTCTGCTGGAATCAGAGAAATACGGAGGGACTGCAGGTGGCACTATAGTATATATGGCAGTGCCCAAAGTTTTGCTCTCTGACTCCATCTGCTGGTAGGGATACACAACCCACTTTTCTGGACTGATCCTGGTACGTACAGGGAATCTAATTTACTTTTTATCCTTTTGGTAAAGCTGTAGTATAAACCAATTAACAAAACCATTCAGATCTTTTTCATGGTTTTTATTTACTATTCAAATCAGTGCCTAAAGCTTCTGAAAATGTCTCCTGTTAACATGAAAAGCTATGGAGCTGATGTGGTTATACATTTTAAAACAGGAACATGAGCACGGTTAAAAAAAAATAAATAAAGTGCAAATATAGCTAAATATTTTAAGACAAAAATTAAATTATCTTAAACACCATAAGATGAAACAGCAAAAATCTATCTAAGCTGATATTTTGGATAGCCTAGCTAGTATGGCTTCTTTAAGTAGTACTGTCTACAGTGTTCAAAACTGTCCCATTCTGTGATTCAGTACTTTTAATCTTTAGTTTCCTCTGCTCTGGAATGATTCATAATTTGGCAATTAAAATTATTTTTCTCATTGTTTAAATTTCTGATTTAAGATTTTTGTAAGCTACTCCTATTTAGATTTTCCATCATTATGAATATAAATTAGGATATTAATAAAGCAGATGTTTGAAAACCATCATAGCAATGTGTTTTAGGTATGAACACAACACAAATAACTGAAAAGTAGACTCTAGGGAATTTTGAGAATACATCTTGTCCATAAGTGCACATCTCTTTCACAGGCAATAACCTGCACATTAAGAGCCTGTATGCTGAATTTCTGCACACAGTTTTAATGCACAGATTCTTTTTTTTTTTTTCCTAACTCCCAATGCAGTAAGCTAATGCTATGCTAATACACTGGAAGTTAAAATGTGTGATCAGCATAGGCAGAACACACATTTTAACTCAGGAGGAGAGGGGCTGAACAGGGAAATGCATGTTATGAGCCTATAGGAGCATCTCTTTTGTTGTTTGCCTAACTTAGGTGCATAATCTTCTTGTGCTCCTAATTAGGAGTATAACTTTTGTTGTGCTCTTAGCTGACTATCTGGCCACAGTTGGACTTAAAGTAAATAAATAAACTCACTGTCGAGCCAATGTCATGCAAATAAGATCCATGATCTAGTCTACGACGCTAAAGCCCTATTCTTCTTTGTTTCTAACCTCACTAAACCCACTACACTAGCCATCCCATTCACCCAAGTGCAATCTAAAGCAGAAGAACTGACCCAGTATTTCCATGACAAAGTCCGCAAGCTCGTATCACAACTACCCTATACCTCATCGCCTGCTTTGACCTCCTCACCAATTGCAAACAATAAAGCCACGCATCTCGATCAATTCGAACTCACATCAGCCAAAGAGATCCAATCTATCCTGAACAAAATGAGACCCTCCTCTCACCCGGCTGACCATATTCCCACCAAATCTCTCTTATCAATCCCAGAAATAATATCACAAAAGCTAGCAGACATCATTAATTGCTCTTTATCACAGGGCCTCTACCCAGATGACCTCAAGATGGCTGCCATTACACCGCTACTAAAGAAGCCAAACGCGGATCCCAATGACTTTAACAACTTCAGACCAATCGCCAATCTTCCATTCTTAGCCAAGATAATGGAAAAATTAGTCAACTCGCAAATTTCAGACTACCTCGAAGACAACAAACTCCTCTACCCCTCACAATACGGGTTTCGCAAAGCATCCAGCACAGAATCTCTCCTGGTATCCCTATCGGACCACCTGATCCTGGGCCTTGACAAAGGCCATTCATTCCTGCTGATCCTGTTGGACCTCTCTGCAGCCTTCGACACGGTCAACCACACCAGCCTCATAAAATAACTTTCATCCATTGGAATTGCTGGCACAGCCCTAACCTGGCTCACAACTTTCCTTAACAGAGGTTACAAAGTGAAAATACACAATAAGGAATCCTCCCGTTTCAATGCCCCCATAGGAGTACCACAGGGATCCTCCTTATCACCTACCTTGTTCAACATATACTTACGCCCTCTATGCCACCTTCTAGCGGATCTTAATCTCAAACACCTTATATATGCAGACGATGTGCAGATAGTGATTCCACTTAAAGAATCACTAGTCAAAACACTTGAATACTGGGAATCCTGCCAATCAAAAATTAATGACCTCCTCTCCAGCCTAAATCTCATCCTAAACACCTCAAAAACCGAACTAATTCTCATTACCCCGGAAACCATCAATCACCACACTCTCACATCAAACATCCCCCTCCCTTCTCAAGTAAGAGACCTAGGAGCCATTATCGACAACAAGTTGAACATGAAAGCTTTTATAAGCCGCACCACCAAGGACTGCTTTTATAAACTACAAGTATTGAAAAGAATTAAGCCTCTTTTCCACTTTCAAGACTTCAGAACCATACTTCAAACAATAATCTTCGCAAAATTAGATTATTGTAACGGCATACTTCTGGGCCTTCCATCCTCATACACCAAACCTCTTCAGATGGTACAAAACACCGCGGCTAGAATCCTCACAAATTCCAAAAGAAGAGACCACATCTCACCCATCTTAAAAAATCTTCACTGGCTCCCCATCCAAGCCAGAATCATCTACAAATCCATCACCATCACTTACAAGGCAATCCATCACCTTATATCCCTGGACCTTCAATATCCAATCAGCCTCCATACCTCGCAAAGACCAATCAGAGAAGTCCGAGGAGCCCTCCAGGTACCGAACACAAAATCCACCCATCACACAACGGCTAGAGATCGGGCATTCTCGACAGCCGGACCTTCACTTTGGAACTCCATCCCCACAAATCTGCGCTCAGAACCCTGCCTACCAACTTTCCGCAAAAGACTGAAGACCTGGCTTTTCAAACAAGCCTTCCCGGACAACTCATAACCGCCTCCAATTCCTTTAACAATGCTTCCATTTGGTTCTGTAAATAATCACTAAGTTATTTATCTTATCCCCATACAGTTCTTTTACTCCTCCCCGTTCTTCTTTTCTTCCTCTCCCAGTTCTTTACCCCTGTTTTTTGTAACTGCTCCCCCTCGCACCAGTTTAGTTTCTACTGTTCGATGCACCCCTTGTTTCTATGTAAACCAGCATGATGTGACCTGGTCATGAATGCCGGTATATAAAAAATCTAAATAAATAAAATAAAATAAAATAAAATAAATGTGTCCTTGCTGGCAGGGGAAAGCCCTGGTGGCACATCCAGCATTAGAAACTGTTACTGCACTTCTGACCAGGAGTAAAACTTATGTTAAGAAAATGTGTGCTCAGCCAGCGTACCTCTCTGCATTGGGAGGGAATGCTTAATGCCCTCATTTGCATGAGATTTCCATGTGAGGGCACTGAGCCGAGTGCAAGTTTTTAAACACATTTTGTGCAAGCAAAACTCCTTCCTGCATCGGGAATGTTTACCTGTACAAATGTGTGTTTAAGTGTGCGTAAAACCATGCATTCAACTGAATGCACTTTACTTCACTGGCCTGTGTGTGTGCACCAGAGTGTAAAAAATAAAAGCACACTTTTCTGCTGCCTGCAGTAGAGATCCTTCCCTTTAGTTGTGTCCTGAAGTACTTACCTCAGCAGTGAGATTACTCAAGAATCGCCTGCACTGTACACTGCTGCAGTAGCACCAACTCGACCATGGCTTGTGGTGCGAGTCTTCAAGTGTCGGTGGATACGGCCCACTGGAAACTGAAGCAGAGAAGTCAGGCTTATAGTCATGCTCCAAGATTTTCAGTACCTACTGCCTTGGTCTCTAGCAGAATACCAACAAAGCAGGCAAGCACAAGGGCACTCAATGAGGTAACAATATAGAATTAACAGCCTTACCACTTTACATTTTAAGAATAATGGGGTTGACTCATTTATCCACACTCATACCATGTCACATTTCTAATCAACTAGTTGCCACTTTTACAAGGTTGAAGTTGCCCTTTATACAGTGCTCAAATAGAAAACGGGCAGGAGATAATGTAAGTGTATTCCTTGGTCTATTTTTTGAAGAGTAGGATGACTAGTAAGATGTTAAGTGTGTGTGCTCGCCCTAATAACTTGTGTATCCTATCCATAGGAAATTTTCATGATGTCAGGAAAACAAGGATTTGGATTTAAATTGTTCGCCTTTCTAAATGAGAGCTAAGGTACATTACAAATTAAGGTATAGTTTGTAGGACCCTGCCCCAGAGGGCTTATAATGTAACAGGCTGATGCAATACCGTGCGTCAGGCTAATCTGCGATTGGTCGCACATTTTGGACATGCATCCTTAACCCCCAATCAATAAGAGGATCAGCGCGTCCAAACCAGGGTATACTAATAACACTCATCACATGTAAATGCCATGTTGATGAGGCGATTGGCTATTACCCTGATATAAAAAATAACCATGCGCCCGTCACACACATTTTAACCCTCAAAAATGACACCAGCCCCAGAGCTGGCGTTAGGTTTTGAGAAGCCCCATAAGTTGATTAGAAAAGCAGAAAACACTGCTTTTTTGTGGTTCCTTCGACTTAATATCATGGTGATATTAAATCGGAGGAATTACAGAAAGCAGCAACGTGAAAAAAAAAAAGCCTTGACGGCGGTCAGCTTAGGAAAACGGACACTCAATTTACAAACGTCCCTTTTCCTAACCCAGGCAGAGTACTTCTGGGAGCCCAATGCCAAGGAGACGCCAATTCCCTCTAGCACCTCCTTTTTAACAGAGGTTCATTTGCCTACTGCATCGCATGCCCAGGAGAGGTGAATGGGCGTGCTTTAGGAAAGCGGGCACTCAATCACGAGCGCCCATTTTTCCCATGCACATATTGCATCAGTCTGTTTGTGTAGCGAGTCATCCTGTGTCTCCACTAAAGGACGATACCAATTCATCAAGTTGGATCATGGGAGAGCACTAGTTGTAGTGTATTTGGATTTCAGTTAAGACTTGGACAGAGTTCTGCTTAGGTGACATAAATAAATTGAGTGCCCTGGAAGACTGCAACAAGTGTAGTGGTAAATGGAATTTACAATGAGAAAGGGGATGTTACTAGTAGTACTGGTTCTTTTCAACATTTTTGTGAAATAAATAGAACTGTCAGGAAAGATTTGCCGTTTTCCTCCCCAGATATAAAAATCTGCAACAGGATAGTCAGCCAGGAAGGTGTGGAAAACATGAGGAGGAATCTAGGGTCTGACAGCTAAGATTTAATTCTAAAAAAAAAACAAACCACATTTAGTTTACAAAACTCAAAGGAGAAGTACAGTATTGGAGGTGAAATAATTCTACGCATGAAAGAATAGTGATCGAATCTGATGAGCTTAAGGTGGATAAAGAAATGGCAAAGACAAGAAAGATGCTTGGCTGAACAGTGAGAGGCATGATCAACAAAAAAGGAGACATATAATACTCAATAAGAGGTATTTCTTGATGTTTGCATGTGAAAAATCAAATTGTTATACCAGTAACATTCATAGGTAACTACTGAGATGTGTATATAAAAAAAAAATTCAAAATTAGTTTAAAAAAATACAATTTAATCCATAATATCTCACTATTCAAATATATAATTATTTTATAATGACAATCACCAATGTCATTGAAAAACCCAATCACCATATTTTTCTATAAACGGAGACAGAGACCCCAAAACCGGCCAGTGTTTTAGAATACGCTTCACAGCTGTCATACGTGCTGAATATGGTAAAGTGCAAATAACATGGGATATAGGCTCTTTGTTGTTTTTAATCAATAAATTCTGTTGGCATACAATCCCCTTTTATATACTTGACTAACACAATGATGTGTATATACTCTGTTCACAAACCTCTGCATCAAATCCTGGGAACACTGCGCACATGGAAATGGAAGTGCACAAATGACTCTCTCAGAAATTGTCCACTAGGGATATTTTCCTTGATGTGATGGGGATGAAATCTTTGAAAATGCAATAATATGGTCCTATCCGTTTGTTTTCGATATACTGAAGTGCTGATGCAAGAACCCCTTTTATGTATCATAACATCCAAAAAAGGTAAGCTAGTTTCATGATGTTAAAACGAAAATTCCAAATTGGAGCCTAAAGAGTTAATCCACATTTCAAATCCATGTAATGTTTCCGTCCCATTTAACCACAAAAAGGATAAGTCGTCAATATATCGTTTCCAAAAATTAATTTGGCAGAAAAAATGAGGGGTAAATACATCTTTTGTTTCAAAAGAAGCAACAATCTACTGATGGAGCCAAAGGAGATCCCATGGGGAATTCCCTCAATTTGATGATAAAAACCAGACTTAAATGTGAAATAACTACATGACTAAATTACTATAGTAACTAATTGCATAATCATCTGGCAACAGCCAGGTAGTATTTCCAATTCATCCAACATTTGATGGATAATGCATAAAGCTCCATCTTGTGGAATACTTGTGTACAACACAATGTCCACAGTAACTAAAACGCAATTAGCATAGACTTCAACCACAGAATCTAAAGCCTGAAAAGCAGGTTTGCTCACCGTAAACAGTGTTTTCGGTAGATAGCAGATGAATTAGCCATGCTGCCTGGGATGTCTTCCATGCCACTAGGTGGCAGAGCTCTCAAAGCTAAACTGATCTTTGGCAGTGAGGTGCACCTGCTTGTATGATCCTGCGCTACCTCAAATCTCCTCAGGTCTGTTACAAAGCAAGACGATGTACCGGCCAAATGGAAAAAACTGTCCGGGGAGGCAGGAGGGTCAGCATGGCTAATTCATCTGCTATCTTTGGAAAACACAGTTTACAGTGAGCAAACCTGCTCTTTTCCCATAGATAAGCAGCATGAATTAGCCATGCTGTCTGGGAGTCCCCAGCCGAAGTATTGAGCGCACATAGCCCATATTATGTGACCATTATGAAAACGAGGAAAGCACTCGACAGAGAAAAGAGCAGACAGTTTTATGAATTGCTGTTATTGTGGGTGAGACGTGTGCTCCCGAGAGTTGTGGTTCACCTGTGTGCGACATCCGCAATCTGCCCATCCCCGTAGTAGCGGGAGGCGAATGGATGTAGCAAGGATTAAAAGGCTGCGTGGCAACAGCCAGGGCAAGAGTTTTATGGAGATGATCTAACGAAATAGCCCACAGCAAAGACCAAGTGTGCCTTGGGGGTGGCGGATAGGATTTGTGTACGCTTCTAATAGTTGGAAAAAAGAATGTAGTTCGAGATTCCGGACTAGAGCGTGCACTTGAAGATAAGTAGTGCTGTGGTATTCTAGGTTAAGGGAGACGAAGAGCTGTGAAGCTCTGTAGCAAAAAAAAAAAAAAGAGAACTTCACTGCTGAGGAGGAGTACTGGGTTGCAATCCAGCATCTGAAGCTTTGGGAAAAAAAACCCAGAGGGCGATGTAATGATCAAAGTGGAAGCCGAAAGCTCCTGTGAGAGGAAGGCTGGATGCGTACACTGCGTAATCCTGCCATGCTATGGGCTTCAGAAGGGCGGCTGGCCCACTAGGGACTGTGGCCTGCTGATACGCCCAGCGGAGGCCAGGGCGACCGAAAAAAACAAATGACTTTCAGGCAAGGAACAGGAGACGACAATCATCTAATGGTTTGATGGGTGGCAGCATGAATTTGCTCCAGCTCTTTGTTTACATACCACAGAGGTAAAGGCCCTCAGGACGGGACCAAAGATATAGGACCCTAACCTGAGCTTGGAGGTGAGCAGGGGGGCAAGGGATTGGCCCCCAGACCAAGAGGAATGTGGTTAGGCCTATGAACTGAGGCATACGGACCGGTGTTGTCCTGATGGGTCCCACAAAGAGATGTTGGAAAAAACCAGGAGACACTGCGTCGGGAAGGTGAGCGGGCTCACACCACCAGCTGAGCATTCGGATGCATGGTACATCCCACTTTGTTGGGAAATTTTTTTGAGTGGAGTTTGCCCTGGTATGAGACTAGAAGAACTTCAAGCCTAGGAGAAAAACTATGAGTTGGGATCTGAGCCATACAACAACATGCGGCGAAACCAGTGGCGTAGCCAGAATTGATTTTTTGGGTGGGCACAAGGTTAACATGGGTGGACTGTAGGCATGCAGGTCTACTAGTTGTTTTTTTACTGATAAATAATGCCAAATTATGCAGCATAGCATTCACATCTACGCCTAAGTATTGAGGTTTACTTAATGATACAACATAATTCACGGTGAATTTGTGGTACTTTAGCCTTCTTATTATTACGATTTTATACACGGCTCCTACCTGTCCATAAATTTTGAGAGAGCGGTTGTGTTGCTTATATTTAAATTGCTAACATCTCAAATATAGATATATATTTTTACCTTTGTTGTCTGATCTTTGTATTTTTCTAATCAGTTGGTCCTGGTCTCTTTTTCCCATTTTTTCCCTTATAGCTCATTTCCTAATTCCTTTTCAGTGTCTTTCTTCTATTACTGTCTTCTTCCCTTCCACACACACACACACACACACTTTCTCTCACAGACTCCCTCTCACACACTCAAGCTCTCACTCTCATATGCTCTCCCCCCCCCCCCCCCCACCACAAGCTCACATTCTCTGCAGACACACATACAAGTTCTCACTTTCTCACCCCTCCCAGGCTTATATTCTTATGCACACACAGACGCACATCCAGGCACCCATTCTCACCCACACACATAAACCCAGACTCCCATTCTCACCCACAAACCCATGCTCCCAGTCTCACCCACACATATTCAAGCTCCCATTCTCATCCATACATATACACATTTAAGGTCCTATTCTCACCCACACATACACACATTCAAGCACCCATTCTCACCCACCCACACAAACCCAGGCTCTCATTCTCACCCATATATACACACATTCAAGCTCCCATTCTCAACCCACCCACAAACCCAGGCTCCCATTCTCAACCACACATACACACATTCGAGCTCCCATTCACCCACATATTCAAGCTTCCATTCTCACCCACATACACACCCAGGCTCCAGTTTTCACCCACACACACTCCCATTCTCATCCACACATACACATTCAAGCACGTGCACAGCTTCCGCTTTCTCCCCCAGAGCAGGAAGATCAGCTGCCTCTCCTGCTGCCACCGGCCTCCTGCTATCTTCGGGCGTCGGGCCGTACTGCCCGCCGAACTTCCTGTCGGGGGGGGGGGGGGGGAGCGGAAGTGCAGCTCACAACGTCCGCTTCCTCCTCCTCCCCCCCAAGCAGGAAGATCGGCCCCGACGCCCGAAGATAGCAGGAGGCCGGTGGCAGCAGGAGAGGCAGCTGATCTTCCTGCTTTGGGGGGAGAAAGCGGAAGCTGTGCGCGGCGCTTCCGCTCCCCACCCCCAAACAGGAAGTTCGGCGGGCCATTTGGTCCGAAGATAGCAGAACGGGTGGCAGCAGGAGAGGCAGCTGATCTTCCTGCATTGGGGGGAGGAAGCGGAAGCTGTGCGCGGCGCTTCCGCTCCCCACCCCCAAACAGGAAGTTCGGCGGGCCCGAAGATAGCCGGAGAACGGGTGGCAGCAGGAGAGGCAGCTGATCTTTCTGCATTGGGTGGGAGGAAGCGGAAGCTGCGCGCGGCGCTTCCGCTCCCCCCCCCCCCCCTCAACAGGAAGACCGGTTGGCCATACGCCGCAGCAGCGCTTCCCCTTGTGTGCCGTGATGGCGCGCGAGGCGTGGGTTCTCTTGTTCGCTGTCGCGGGGATGGGATCCCGCGACAGCCTTGCAGTTCCGGTGCCAGTTGGGTGGGCCTGGGTCTAAGTTGGGTGGGCACCTGCCCACCCAGGCCCACCCGTGGCTACGCACTGGGCGAAACACAAGAGATGAGTAGAGAGGGTGGAGTAGGGGATCCTCACCTGGGTGAGGAGGTGTGGGTTGTTCCCAGAGAGATCGGTTGAGTCCCGACAACTGAATAAGGAAGAGGCGTAACATGGGTGTCGGGCTGACGGTAGAGCGGTAAAAAGTAGGTCCGTGCTGTATGCTATGCAGTGGTAGACTCCGTGGGGAAGGAAGGCTACGGGAGGCAATAGAGCTCCTTTCAGTGTATGAGAAATGTGATCAATTGGCAGGCAGTGAAGTATGGCCTGCGAAAGAAAACTTTGTATACTGTTGTGCTCGGCCACGAAGAGGTGGAATTGAGGGAAGTCCCCAAACACGAAAAAATCTTTCATTGCTAGCGCTTGACGAGAATTTGCAGTCTAGGGTATTGTATTATAATTTATATTTATTTATTTATATTGTGAAGTTTGTTTCGAGCAGGTAAGCAGGGTGAGAAGGATGGACTGGGCCGGTTGGAGACCAGGGACCCGACCGAAATATATGGGAACCATGAGGTTCTATATGCAGAGAGTGTGCCCGAATGTCCGAAGAGTGGGTCGGGGGCCCGAAGCTCCAAGTGAGTCAAGTGCTGCGTGTGTTCTGAAGTGGACAGACAGACCACAAAAACCTAGGTGGGTGAGAAAAAGGAAACACACCACCTCTTGGTCGAGCCACTTAAAGGAAAAAAGATGGGGTCTGCACTCAAAGTCTCCATGCAAGGGAGAGTGCCAGGTCTCAGGCTCCAGTGCAGATGACGCACCTGCGGCACACAATGACTATGCTCTCGGAACCAGAATTGTGAAGGATTCGTCAGGCCCAGGGCATTGGTGGCTGCCTGGGTTTGATCAGCATGTTTTGTTAGGGCAAGACTTGGGGTTTGTTTTTTTTTTTATAATTCTTTATTTTCAATTTTTGAAATATAACCAAGAAAATATTCTTATACAGAAAAACTGATGTCCAAAGTAACAATCAAGTAAAGGAAAATTAAACTTTGACATATATTTCTCACTACTTTATGGCATCATAATTATAAGATAATAAGGAGAAAAACAGAATATAGCGTTAATCAAGAAATAAAAATTTACAAATAATAGTAACATGACTGATTAACTGAACAATACTATGAACCCATTTTTATTCATTCCAAAACTGCTGTAGATACCTGAGGAGGGTGAGCAATCAAGAAGTCTTTCAATTGTACAGGTTCAAGAAATATAATTATTTCTATTATAAAATATACAAGCTTTACAAGGATATTTTAACGTAAAGCGAGCTCCTAACTTGATTACTTGTTCCCTCATCTGCAAAAATTCCTTTCGACGTTGCTGTGTCTGTTTTATTACATCAGGGTATACCCAAATTGGAAAGCCATAGAATTTAACCTGTCTGTTTCTAAAAAATAAACGCAATATATTATTTCTCTCTGATAAGAAGGCAAAGGAAATAAGCAATGGCTTTCTATGAGAAATTTCTAATTCAAAAGAGTGTTCCAATATAAGACTTGGGTTTTAGAAGGCCATGTTCTGAATGGTGTCAAAGAGCATTGATGAAACCGCGAGGCTTGAGTGCTCGCAGACGGGACTCCTCGTAGGCGATGAGTAGGCCCAGATCGATTGGGCAAAAGGGAGAATAGCTCGGAGGGTGGACTGGTTTGAGATAACCCGCAGTATTGGCCAGGCAGAAATATCTATAACTGGAGGAGGAGCCCAGTCTACCGCAGGCTCCTGGTGATTACACCTTCGGGTTAGGAAAAGTGTTACACGCCAGCTATCAGGTTGGCTATTTTAGTTCTTGTGAATTAAAAAGTACTGGGATTAAGCCCCCGGTGAAGGTGCGAAGAGGACAGCACTCAAATGTACCCCTGTGGGAGAACATGTTTAAATCTCCTGCAGTAGAGGCCAGCAGTGCGGACCGCACTGGTGCAGGCGGGCTGGGTGCCTGAAACAAAAAGGGGAGAGAAGGGAAAGCTGAGGGGTGCCCGCCTCGATAAGGGCGGCGGGGACAAGGACTCCAACACCCCTATGGCTGTGAAGGCTGCAGACAACTCTTGGAATGGCAGGAGGCCGACAAGACAGACAGCCGGCATAGATGATGCCGTAGGAATACCAAGTGAAGTAGGATATCGAAGAACCATTCGCAAAGGAGGTGGTTAGAGACATGACCTCTCACCCCCCCTCCCATTTTCGTAGCTGAATGACTGCTTCCGCCAGATTATCCGCAGGAAGCTTGTCGAGGGACAAGGATGGTCCACTAATCTGTGAACGCCCTCACGAACGGCGGTCCCCTGTAAGCAAGTCCAGGGATTAGTTGCCAAGACGGCGGCAGTGGACATCTGTGAAGTGTCCAAGGCGTCACAGATGAATGGAGGTGTGGCAAACCTTTTTTTTTTGCCTGTCTTGGAAGGCCTGCAGGGCCAAGCCTTTCGGGGGAGAGGCCCCATAGACTGGAGAGAACCGTAGAAAGACGAGGTCACATAAATGTGTTGTTGCATCGTGCATACAGCTCCTCAGATTGGAACACCCTTCACTCGAAGGTGTCGGGAAGTCCAGAACTCTGTTCTTCTAATACTACCAAGGCTTGAGGGAGCCAGATCATGGGGGGGTGAAGGTTTCTGCAGACGGAACATGAGATTCATCTATTCATCTGATGGGAAGTTGGCGGTCCCGAGCAGGGGGACACCCAAGTTTCAGTCTGCACGACGTGCAGGACAGTGGAGGAAGCCAAGCTGTTGGTTCTGCAGGGGTTCCGAATAAATGGGAAGAGGGCCCAACATATGTCGTTCGGAATACGGACTCCCAGAGTCCCTATTCCAAGGCTGTGGTCCATATTCATAAGGAATTTAATGAGACAGCTTTTTCCTGGGAAGCCCAGTCCAGACAGCATCTCGGTGGATAGGAGCGTCAGGAGGAGTCTCCTGACCTGTCAGTTCAAGCTATGATGGGCAGTCTTGAGGCTGTCGCTCTAGAAAAACGTTAGAAATAACATTTTCTGGAAGATTCTTATTTATTTTGAGGGCCATGCCGTCTGGAGGTAGAACCTGACTCTGCTTGGACTTCTGGAAATAGAATGCTCCAGGGAAATCCATGTGTGTTTTTGTTTTTTTAAAGGGAAGATGATTCCTCCTTGTAGTCTACCACCAGGGGTGCAAATGATTTGTGGGGGTCTGTGCCCAGACAAATGACCCGAGTAGTCCTTTTTTTTTTTTTGCGTGAGCTTTTTTGGCACCATGTAGTCTCAATGCCCTGTTGGGCCAGCGCTGGCATCGTACCCAGAGATCGGCTCCTCAACGCTGGGGGCCTACGTGTTGAGGTCTGCCCATGGGTGTGCAGGTGCGCTGGCGGATACGCCGGTGCTCCGGCACGCTGGTGGGCCCGTCGCCACACCGGTGGACGCGTTGGTGGTTCGGTGTGCCGGCAAACACGTCCATGTCCAGTGGATGCATCGGCGACCAGGTGAGCCGGCGGACGCATTGGTGCGGTGGTAGACATGCCGGCGGTTGGGTCAGTCGAATGCGACTGAAATTAAACTGACATCCAATTGTGGTTAAACAAATCAGAGGCTGGATGTGAACTCCTAGAGTGACACACATCAAAAACAAAGGGTATCACTGGTCAAATTTCATATACCTTAAAGTAGTGAACCACATATATCAGGCCAAAAAGAACTCTATTTGTAGGACCTATAACTCGATGAGTTTGTCTATCATTCAAACTCATACTTGGGTACACGGTCCATTTACTTTATTAGTCAAAAACCTTTTTTTTAGTTTTTTATTTTATGGGACTCAAAAAGAGTTCTTGTTCAAAGTGGTTCACTATAAGGTATATGAAATTTGACCAGTGATACCCTTTGTTTTTGATGTGTGTTTACAGTGTGAGGGTTCTGGAATACGTTTGGGCTTATTTTGTGTGATTAAACTCCTAGAGTGAGCCACCCCACAAGCCCTGAAGTAGCTCCTTGCGCCAGCGGACGCGTTGCCACTTCTGTGCGTCGGGAAACGTGTTGGTGCACAGTTGGACTCATCAGCGCGTTTCCATGTGCCGGCAAACGCATTGATGCACCAGTGGGCACATTAGTGGCTCGGTGCACCGGCAGATGTGTAGATGCGACCTTTGCAGTGAAAAAGGGGCCTCATTTGGCCCGATGGGGTCCCCAGAACATAGAAGGATTCCTCCACAGGTAGTGGATTCTATCCCCGCGATGTGGGCAGTCTGCGTCGCTGGGCCCATGAGGGGAACAAACAGCTGTAGTTAGATGGATAAGCAAATCAGGTCTTAAGCAGGGAGACACCAATTGTCTGTAATCCCGCCCCCCCCCCCCTTTTTTTTTTTTGCTGACCACATTTGCCAGCTTGGCAAGTCAACATCTGATGGACGCGGTCCGTCGAAAAAATAGTTAATACTGCTCTTTATTTCTTTTTCTTATTTCTTCACTTGGTTTTTTTTGGGGGTTTTTTTTTTAAAGAAAGTTGAGAGAGAGGGCTCCGCGTGCACTTAGTCGCGCGGAAAAAAAACGGACTGAGGAGATTTGAGGTAGCGCAGAACATACAAGCGGGCGCACCTCACTGATAAAGTTCAGTTTAGCTTTGAGAGCTCTGCCACCTAGTGGCATGGTGGACGTCCCAGACAGCATGGCTAATTCATGCTGCTTATCTATGGGAAAATGAAATCTGTATCTCTTACATATGAAGGATATTTGATAACCAAAGGTTGTAACACATCAATAAACTTAGCCACAGGTTAAAATATGGATCCTATACCTGATACTATAGGTCCTCCCGGAGGGTTCTCTAAAAATGTATGTATTTTTGGAGCTATGTAGAAGTAAGGAATAGTTGGATGAGCTTCATACAAAAAAACGATACTCTATCTCTGACGACTTTAGTTTTCAGAGCCTAGTCTAAAATTTAATTTCAGTTTGCAGATCCAAATTTGGATCATGATCTAACACTTTATAGACCTCTGAATTGCTCAACTGCTGCATAGTTTCCTGTTTATATTTATGCTCATCTAATACCACTACTGATCCACCCTTATCCACTGATCGCATAACAATGGAATTGTAAACCCCGTAATTGATAGCTAAAAATTCATTTCTGGTCAGATTAAACTTGACCCTTTTTCGGTCTCCAACATTTCCAAGACCTGTAACACCAGAGATTCAAAGGCTACAATTAGAGGATGGGGGGGGGGGGGGGTGTGTTTCTGTGGGCATCCACGCTGATGGTCTAAACAACATTTAAAATTGACCCTCTGTCCTCTAATCCAAAAAATTCATCCAATCTTACGTACCTAAAAAGGAGGCAATATTGCCCCTGTATAAGTCACTGGTGAGACTCCATTTGGAATACTGTGTATAATTCTGGAGACTGTACCTTCAAAAGGATATAAACCAGTTGGAGTCAGAGGGTGGCTATAAAATGGTCAGTGGTCTTCATGCAACAGAATATGGGGACAAACATATCTAAACATGTATACCATTAGAGAAAAGGCAGGATGTCACCTATGTGAGGACTAACATCATCGGATGGAGCCTGGCACGGAACTTTGATCTAAAAAAATCTAGAACTTTCAAACATGCCCTACCTGAGCATGTGCTGCTGTAGTCATCACCCTGCCCCCTAGACAGAGTCCATCAGTCCATGTTATAGCTAATACATGGAGAAATCAACTCCCAGGAGAGGCAAGTGGATTTCGTGAGCACTAATTCTGTTGTCCTTGGAGAACACCTGTTACAGGTAAGCAACTCTGCTTTCTCAGAGGACAAGCAGAATGGTAGTCCTCACACATGAGTGAATCCCTAGCTATAGGTTGTCTGAGCAGGACAAAGCAGGAAACCGCACAGTGCAGAAAGAACTACCTCTCTCACTTTTGCCTGTGAGGCAGCAGACATACAAGGGGGTCCAAGCTTGAGGAGAGTTGGGTTTTACAAAGAAAAAACAAATGATAGACACAAAACCCTCATGTGTAGCAAGGGTGCCCAAGGCAGAGAAGTGATGAGAGTGCAAGCAGAAGCATACTCTGCATCATGGAAAATATTACAAGCAGGGTTTAGGATCAGTAACCCTGACAATGAAGTAGGTCTATAACCTCCTGGGTACAGAAAAAAGCAAGTTTGCTTACCGTAAACGGTGTTTCCATAGATAGCAGGATGAATTAGCCATGCTGTCATGGGATCTATCAATCTGGTCCGGGAGGCGGAGCTTGTCAAAGCAGAGATTAGAGCTTTGCTCTCTGCGGCTGCGTGTGTGTTCCCGTGCAGGAAAGTAACAATCTCCTCAGTCTTTGATTAAGCTGTATTGTAGTCGAAGACTTGGTGACTGCCAGGGAGGAGGGTGGGTCAGTATGGCTAATTCATCCTGCTATCTACGGAAACACCGGTTACGGTAAGCAAACTTGCTTTTTCCCGTCGATAGCAGGGCTGAATTAGCCATGCTTTCATGGGAGTCCCAAGCTCCCGATCAGGTTGTTTCTGATATATATGTTTGTACGTGATCATTAACAGTGTGGCAGTCACCGTGGACAGGAGGATAGAGATTGAAGTATTGCTTGCCCTATCTTCGCAACAGTGGCTGCTTGTTGATCAAGGCAGTAATGAGATGTGAAGGTATGCAGCGATGACCATGTAGCTGCCTTGCAAATGTCTATGGGTTGCACATTTTTTAGGTGTGCCAATGAGGCTGCTACTGCTCTGACTTGGTGAGCTTTAGGCTTTGAATGTAGTTGTAGTTTCTGTTTATCGTAACAGAATTTGATGCACTGTGCTATCCAGCTAGAGATTGTGCTTTTAGCCACTGGCAATCCAGGTGCCTTTGGGTCAAAGGAGACAAAGAGTTGAGAAACACGGGAGTCTAGTTTGTCCTTTCTTTGCAGTATGCTAAAGCTCTTTTACAATCTCGTGTGTGCAGTAGTTTTTCCCTATCATTTGCATGAGGTTTAGGGAAAGAGGTGGGTAATTCCATGGCCTGATTGAGATGGAATTGAGAAACCACTTTTGGTAGGAAGGATGGGTGAGTTCGGAGAACTACCTTTTGGTGATGAAATTGCAAATATGGAGAATAATGGACCAAGGCCTGTAATTCACTAACTCTTCATGCCGATGTTACTGCAACCAGGAATACCACTTCCATGTGAGGTATTTAATATGTGCCGAGTCCATGGGTTCAAAAGGGAAAAGCATGAGTTGTTCCAGAACTATGTTGAGGTTCCATGGAACTGGAGGCTTAGAGATTGGAGGACGAAGGTGAGTTAGCCCCTTTATGAAACGACATAGTAAGGGGTGATTGGATATAGGAATATTGTTAACTGGTCTGTGATATGCCCCTATGGCACTGAGATGAACTTTGATGGATGATGTTGCTAGGCCAGCTGCGTATAGTGTATGAAGATAGTCTATAAGTAACTCAGGTGAGCAGTCCAACAGTGGTACACCTTTGGAAATGCACCAGGTAGAGTAACGTTTCCAGGATTCTAACAAGATGAATTGTGCCGAAGTGGAAACTCCCTGTTCTGATAGAAGGAGCCTTTCAATCTCCACGCTGACAAGTGGAGAGATGAGTGTAGTGGGTGTAGAAGCGTCCCTTGATCTTGGCAGAGAAGATCTTGGCGATTCGGTAACCGAATTGGATCCATGATGGATAGTTGGAGAAGGAAACTGTACCATGGTTGCCTCGGCCAGGCCGATGAGTATCAGTTGAGCTTTGTCTGCTATGCACTTTTGAATTGTCCTCGTTATGAGTGGTATGGGAGGAAAGGCATACAGGAGGCTTGTCGTCCACGGGATGAGGAAGGCATCTTGAGCGATCCTGAATTGGCTTGGTCTTATCGAGCAGAATTTGGGAACTTGAGCATTGATCTCCATTGCAAAGAGATCTACTGAAGGCGTCCCCCACTGCATAAATACGTCTTGGGCTATTTCTGTATTGAGTGCCCATTCGTGAGGATGAAAGATGCGGCTTAGCCTGTCCGCTCTTGTGTTTGCAACTCCTGGTAGGTAAGTTGCTTGGAGATGTATGCAGTTTCGGTGAGCATGTTCGAAGATTGTCAGGGTCTCCTTGCAAAGGGACCATGAACCGGACCCTCCTTGTTTGTTGATGTAAAACAGCGCCACTTGATTGCCCGTGTAGATCATGACCCTGCGTCCTTTCAGGTGGTCTTGGAACACTTGTAATGCATTCCGAATCGCTCTGAGTTCCAATAAATTTATTTGCAAGTTTTGTTCCGAGATTGTCCATAACCCTTGTGTTTCGTAAATCTCTAGGTGTGCACCCCAGCCTTTGCGAGACGCATCTGTGGTTAATACTGCGTTGTGAGGAGGGGAACTGAACAATGCTCCCTTGGATAGGGTGGAGTCTAGGAGCCATTTTCTATCTTCTCATTTCAGCGGTCAACGATATCGTCTGTGTCAATGGTTGCGAGTGCTGTTTCCATTGACGTTTCAAGCCCCATTTCAGGCGTCTCATGTGTAGCCTGGTGTTGGGAACCATGAAAATCGCCGCTGCCATGTGGCCCAGGACTACTAAAACCTGTCTTGCTGAAGGTGTCCGAGTATGGTGCAAGGTATGTAAAAGAGGACGGAATTGTGATATTCTGTTGCTTGGTAGGTATACCCTGTTGCACGTGGTGTCCAGGCATGCTCCTATGAACTGTAACTGTTGTGTTGGTTGTAGGTGTGATTTCTGAAAATTGATCACCAATCCTAATTCTTGCAAGTTGGAGGTGATCGAGTAAGATGTTTGGAGTTGGGGCGATTATGAGCCAATCGTCCAGATATGGAAAGATGGTTATACCTTGTTGTCTGAGATGAACCACCACCACTACCATGCATTTGGTGAAAACCCTGGGTGCAGCCGATAGTCCAAAGAGAAGAACTTTGTACTGGTAGTGTTGATGTCTGTAGCAAAAGCATAGGTAATGCCACGAGGATGGATGGATTGGAATGTGTGTTTAAGCATCCTTCAGGTCGATGGAACACATCCAATCGTTGGTTTGAATCAGAGGAAGGACTGATTTCAATGATAGCATTTTGAATTTCTCTTTGGTGAGAAATTGTTCAATCCCCTTAGGTCCAGGATGGGGCAACGGCCACCCGACTTCTTGGGTATGAGGAAGTATGGGGAATAAAATCCTAATGATTGGGTCCCTGGGTAAATTTGTCGAATTGCTTGTTGTTTGCGAAGCAAAGCAATTTCCTCCCCCAATTGTGGTTGGAAGTTGTGAATCTTGAGAGTGGAAAGATGAGATAATATGGGCTTTGTGACAAATTGGAGTTGGTAGCCGTGACGTACTATCTCCAAAACCCATTGATCAGATGTTATTCTCTCCCAGGCTGCCAGGCAGGAGTGAATCCTGCCGGGTGGTGCTTGATATTGTGGTGGTGGCTGGGTAACTAAAAAGACGAAGTCGCTTTTACTGCAGTAGCCGGCTGTTGTGCCTGCTGTCCTTGGTTACGTGGTTTACCTCTACGTTGGTTTGAGGTATTCTGTTGTGAAGCAGGACGCTGGTAAGCAGGGTAAGGTTATGTACGAAAGGACTGGTAAGATCTGTAGGGTCTCCTGGCATATGATTGCCGACGAGTGGATCCCATATAACAACGAGTGGTCGAATAGTGAGGATGTGATGTTAATGATTGTACTGCTAGAGCTTCTTCCTTCAGTTTACCTACTGTGTCCTGAAATCGTTCTCCGAACAGGTTATCCCTATACATGGGAAGTTTGTTAGCTTCCTCTTGCAAATCTTCACGTATCAAACTTGGGCGTAACCATGCTAGTCTGCGGGCTGCAATGGCTGTTGCAGATGCCCTAGACAATGTTTCATATGCTTCATAGATTGACCTCAAAAGGTGTCGAGAACACTCTTCCATGTCATGAAGAGGCGGAGGTAACTGATCTGAGATGGGAAAGCATACCTTTTATAGCTTGTATGCACTCATATAGGTATTGTACCATGTAGAACTGATGGTGCATAATTCGGGCATTCAACATTGAGTTATGATATATTTTCCTGCCAAACTCATCTAAATATTTGTTGTCTTTCCCTGGTGGGTATGAGGAATGCGACTGTTTTCTTAAATCTTTGCATCGCCGACTCTACTACAATTGAAGCGTGAGGTAATTGTGGTATAGAGTACGGTGATGTTTTCCTCATACGATATTTTATGTCCGTCTTCCTGGAAACCGCCAAGATTGCGTAAGGTGTTTCTCAGGATTTTTTAAAGACTGAATGCAGGATTTCTTGTGGTGGAAGAGATGTTGGTTCTCCTGGCGTATCGAAAATCTTGAGGAGGCCAAGAGTTTCTGATCTAGGGTCTGCTTCTTTTTGAACCTCTAGATGCAGTATTGAACCTAATTTTTCCAGAAATTTTGGATATGTAAGGTCTTCCGGAGGGGAAAACTGTTCCTGAGGTTGTTCCTGCGGATCCGATGGGAAACCCGTAGATGATGATGGGGATGTTTGCGGTGAAGGAGAATCAAAAGATATATCCTGTTTATAATTTGGTGAAGCTGGTCGGTTTGCTATGGGAGATGTTGGAGGCTCCACAGACTGCTCTCTATTAGTCTGTGTCTTATGTTCCGGAGAACTGCCAGAAGCAAGATTAGTCATTTTGAATGATGACTGCAGAGATTCATAAAATCCTGCTAAGGACTGGGACAATTGATAAAATGCCTCTTTTGTATGAGGGGGCATCATTGTACGATCAACTGGTTCTTGTGACTCACATGCTTTAGGTTGCATTGGAGTGTTGTGAGGTAAAGTACTGGATACTTTATGGTCTCTGTTTTTTGTCGCATATCATGTGCATCGAATCCTCAAGCTGTAGAAGCAACTTGTATTACCTCTGTATGGGAGAAGGTATTTGAAGCTGGTATGTGAGATGATTTAGAAGTCGAAGGGCTTACTTCCCATGTTGCACTCCTCTTTGCCGACCTTTTGGGGTGGTAGTGATGTGAGTGCTTATGATAATAGTGTGACGACGAGTCTGTATGACTTCTACGAGAAGACTGTGATCGCTTTCTGCGTTTTATTGTAAACTCTGTCGAAGTAGCTCTCGAAAAGAGGAAAGTACCAGAACGAGGTGGGGTTATCGATGGAGAGGTGGAATGAGACATTTGTGAGGGTCCACATCGTCTCTTCAACTCATGGTGTATTATGAGACGTGTGTTCCTGTGTCTTGTGTGCCGATTTGGATTTGTACGCGGATCTAGACTTGTGCGTATATCTTTCTGTGTCTGTGCACGCAAAAGTTATCGGCACCGCACGCGCAGAAGTGTTGTGCGCAGATAGTTCTTCAGGCGCAGACGTATTATGCGCCGTCAGTTTTATGCGCATAAGGCATCTTAGGCGCCGCGATTTTTGGCGCCAGTGTCTCTGGCTCTGTGGATTGTTTAAAATCCGATGGCCTTTGCAGGCTTGCCACAACCTTACCTCTAAGATTGGAGGATTGAGGATCCTACGAAGATGCCCTCTTTGAGGGGGCCGGTAAGATTGCAGGGCCAGGTGACGAATGAGCCTCAGATGGCTCCGGTGAGGCAAAAAGTTCCTGAAGCCTGTAGGCCCATTGTTTCAGGGCTCTCAGACATCCTCGAACAAAATTCACAATCTTCACGATTGTGATCTGGCCCTAGGCATCGGTAACATTGGTCATGTCCATCCGTGACTGACATTACCTTGCCACAATTACAGAGTTTAAACCCTGATTTTGACATTTTATTTAATAATGCTGAGGAGAACAGCTCCGCGTTCAATCCCGCGCGCGGAAAGAACATACTGAGGAGATTCCTTTACTTTCCTGCGCGGGAACATACATGCAGCAGCAGAGAGCAAAGCTCTAATCTCTGCTTTGACAAGCTCCGCCTCCCGGACCAGATTGACAGATCCCATGACAGCATGGCTAATTCAGCCCTGCTACTGACGGGAAAAAGTCTAAAGATGTAAACAAGAGAAGGACTCTTGGACGAAAACCACACAGTTTTCTTCAGTGTTAGAAAACAGAATATCCAACTGGGGCCCCGAGAACTCCCCAGAAAGAAAATGCGGTCCACTGACATCCACAGGACAAGATGACTCTGCAGAAGTGTGCCCATATGTGTCTGAAAGGCACAATGGGCAGAAAAGCCCAAGTAATGTTTTGATAATTTTATGGTCAGGTGTGTCTTATGGAGCAAAATATACGGTAGTTTATGCCTGCTCAACTATGGAGAATTAAAAAAATACAATAGGTAAACAAGTAAAAAGATTACGTGATAGTCCAACATTGTTACACAGGAAACTCAGGTATGCATTTAAGATCTGCAACCTCAGGCAGTCTGGGGGTCCTGAATAAGCAATGCTCAAAACCTCTGAAGGAAAGGATATTCAAAAACTGACTATACAATGAAAACTACTGATGGGGCTAATAAATTTGTATCTTGACTTTTTAGCCACTATAGCTCCAGAAGTACATGCCAAAAATATGCTCAAGTATGTTTCCTTGCCAGAGGGCAATAAAATGAGATTATGCCTCTTCGAAATGATGGCAGTCAATACTAACAGCTGGGCAACCTCATGGCCAAGAATACCACAGTTGGTGAAGCTAATCAAAGAAAGCATGTTGGAAACATGTTAAGAAGGCAGATGTTAAGATGGGAAAAAAAGTTAATGATCTAGACTGTCTAGTAGGTTAAACTAATAGCATTCTACTAATTTTGTATACCTGTCTGAATTACATCACTTCACACAGTGAATGCAATCACCAAAACTGTAGTAGATCAACAAATGGGTCATGAAAGACTTTTCAGATGAGACATTACAGAAGTCTCACCTACAAAACATACTGCAAAAGTAGGTGGTGGCACACCTGATGTGATGACCCAATTTTAAAACAAGTTATACAACCTGAACCGCCAAAAATCCCCCTGTCAGGCAGATAAATATCTTTTTGATGAATGGATAACTAGTTAAGCTTTACCCATTTCTGGATAAAACTGCTACACATTTAATAAAACCATAGAAATACAGTAGACAGTATCTATAAGGTTCATCTGATCTGCCCGATTTCCTGATACATGACAGCCTGATCTCAGGCTTTCCCTTCATAAACAGATCCACTGCTTTCTTAAATCAGTATTTTTTACTTTCTTCACCTCCCCCCTAAAAACAAACACAGGTTTCCTGTACCTACCCTTCTGTCAGAATAGGGCCAAGTTTCGCAAGTTTACCAGAAAACTTTAGTAGTGAATTTTATGCCCTAAAGTGTGTAAAATGAGAAATTATTACTTACCTGATAATTTCCTTTTCTTTAGGACTGTCAGATGAATCCAGAACAAGTGGGTTATACATTCCTACCAGCAGATTGAGACAGAGCAAACTGACATCACAGCATATATACCCCTGCAGTTACATCAGCCTGCCAGTATTCTCTTCAGAAGCAACTATGGACAGACTAGCAAAAAAAAAAAAAAAAAAAAATTTTGATTAAAAATAGACAACCATGTCAACACTCAGCCAACAGGCAACACTAAGCTCAGATAAGATGGTAATAAACAGTTAAACACTAGTCTAGGGACTGGAGTAACACTTACCAGTAATCCCAGCAACACTTGGGCACACAGGAGAAGCTATATGCAATCATTTGGCAGCCAAGGGAGGGAAGCTGGATTCATCTGACTGTCCTAAAGAAAAGGAAATTAATCAGGTCAGTAGTAATTTCTCATTTCTTAGCGTCCAGTCAGATGAATCCAGAATAAGTGGGATGTACCCAAGCTACTCCCAAATAGGGTGGGAGGCTGCCCATGATCCTGTCAAAACCGCACGTGCAAAGGCTGCATCCTCCCAGGTCTGCACATCCAGATGATAAAAACCTGGAAAAGATGTGTAAGGAGGACCACGTCGCTGCTCAACAAATGTCAAGGGGAGACAGCAACCTAACTTCCACCCATGACACCACCTGAGCCCTAGTGGAATGAGCCCTAACCTGACTAGGTAACAGCTTGCCAGCATCAACGTATGTTGCTGTAACTACCTCCTTAATCCAGTGGGCTATTGTAGCCTGTGAGGCCAGCTCTCCTTGTTTAGTACCGCCATGAAGAACAAACAGGTGATCTGTTTTCCGTAAAAGCTCAGTAACCTCCAGATACTGGTTGATATGTCTCTTGACATCCAAGGATCGCAAGAGACAATACTCCCTGACATCTCTCTCTCTGTCCAAAGAGATGGGACTGAGTCAACTGAAATTCCGTGACCACCTTAAAAAAAAAAAAAAAAAAAAAAAGAGAAAGAACAGTACGCAGCTGTATCGCCCCTGGAGGAAGGGCTCCCAGCAAGACTAGGCCTGCAGCTCGGAAACTCTCCGCACAGAACAGTGTGTCGCCAAGCATACCTGCGCAGGTGTGTCACCACACTTCCCAGTCCCCCGCTGAACCAGCTGCTTCCCCTACTCGAGCAAAATAGGTCCTCCACCCGGAACGCAGCAGGACAGCTGAAGACAGCGGCACCGGCATGCTCTCTTCTTTATGCCCCCCACCCCGGAGGAGGAAGTGGTGAGCAGTGGGTGCGTGCGTGGGAAGAAGACACCATGCTAGTGCAGGCAGCGTCAGCCCGAAGACGAGAAGAGGCGTGACCTGAGGAATGAGCAGCACGGCTCGGAGAAAAATGAAGAACAATGTCAACCCCCAGGGCTGATGGAACTACTTTCTCTGCAAGGGCTGACAGTGAAGGAGGTTGCTGCTGCCTTTAGGGCTGGAAGTGGAGGAGGCTGCTGTCGCTAGTTCGGGGGAGTGAGTGAATGAGCAAGCAGATGTGTTTGCGGTGGTGTGTGTGTGTGTGTGTGAGAGTGAGACAGCATGTATGTGAATGATTGAGGCCTGTATATGTGAGATTATGTGTGATTATGTGTGAGAGATAGCATGAATGGAAGTGTATGACTGAGAACCTGTATGTGTAAATTTGTGATTGAAAACCTGTTTGTGTGAAAGAGTATGCGTGTGTCATTGAGATCATGTGTATGTATGATTGAGAGCCTGTGTGTATTGGTAAAAAAAAGAGACCACGTGTGTGCGATTGAGAGCTGGTTTAGGTGAGGGAGCATGTGAGTATGTGATTGAGAGCCTGTGTGTAAATGAGAGAAAGACAGCGCATGCGTGTAAGCATGTGAATGAGAGCGTGTGTGAGAGAAAAAGGCAGCATGTATGTGTGTGATTGAAAGCCTGTGTGTGTGTAAGTGTGAAAAGGCAAACAGCATGTGTGTAAATGTGTAATAGCCTATATAAGTGAGAGAGAAAAAGCATGTGTATATGTGAGTGACTGAGAGCCAGTGTGAGAGACAGAGAGGAGAAAGTTGCAAGCAAACCAACCCTCCTCCTGCTAATTCAAAACAATCTCAAGGCACCTGGTATCAAATGTTCCCAGGTATGCAGAGCAAAACATTTTTTGTATCCTTATTTTTCATTATTAGGTCTTTGTGTCTGCTATTTTGAAATATTTTATTGGTATCTAGAAATTTTTATATGATTTTTGGATATTACATTCATCAGTTTTGAAATCTGTTCCTTTTGTTAGTATGGTTTTGCTGCTATTAATTTTATATTTCTTTGTTTTATAAGGACTGGTGATGTTTCTTTTTTTCCTTTGTTACACTGCATACAGAGACTCTGGCTTGTTGCAGTTTCCAATTCAGTTTTTGTCTGCATGCTTCTAGTTATGCGTTTTGGTCTCTTTATTCTTTGTTAGGTCAGAGTCTGCACACGATTATCGGTATATAAAAAACTCTAAATAAATAAATAAAATGTGACTGAGGTGAGGTATTCTGCTGGCAGGTAGTTTCTGTGTAGGGCTCTATAGTAGCCTGGCTTGTTCCGTTTTCCTAACAGGAGGTGTATTGGTCTTCTAGTCTTCGGGCCGACGCTGCCTGCACTAGCATGGTGTCTGACTTCAGTGCCAGGAAAAATAGTGGAAAGTGTTCTAAACATCAAAATCACAGAACATATAGAAAGACATGGTTTAATGGAACAAAGTCATCATGGCTTTACCCAAGGCACGTCTTGCCTCACAAATCTGCTTCACTTTTTTGAAGGAGTTAATAAACATGTGGCTAAAGGTGAACGGGTAGATGTAGTGTACTTGGATTTTCAGAAGGCGTTTGACAAAGTTCCTCATGAGAGGCTTCTAGGAAAAGTAAAAAGTCATGGAATACTTAGCCACACCCCCCCCCCCCCCTGCCTGAACCCACTCTTGCCTTAGTCTTCCCACGCTTTCCTATATTAGTCTCTCACCCTCTCTTTCCCCCCTCCTGACCCATACCCCTCTCCCTCCCTTTCCCCCCTCCTGAGCCGTACCCCTCTCCCTTGCTTGTCCCCACCCCCTCCCTCCCTCTCCCCCCTCCTCCCCTCTTCAGCCGCCTGGCAACATCTACGCCCCTTCAATTCCTCTCCACCATCCATTTACACTCCCCCTCAGACATTTCACTGGCAATTCAATTTATTAATTCTTCTTACCACACATAGATCTTAATTGCCAATGCACCCCCTATTTCCCCTAATGGTTATATTGCTACTTCTTTCTCGTGACCTCAACCTCTCATCTCTATGCTCAACTGCAGAATGTTATAATACTAAATAAAGATGCATCTCTTTTATTATTAACTCCAAGTTACAAATGTATCTCCAACATTAGAAATGTACTCCAAGTTTTAAATGTAGCTCTATTAGTCTTTTATTTTATTCCTAGTTAACGCGTTACAATGTAAAGAATAAGCAGTTCATGTCTTGTTATGTTTGATGTAAACCGATGTGATATCTCGATCGAATGTCGGTATATAAAAACAAATAAATAAACAAAATAAATGGGGGGGGGGGGGGGGGTGATGTCCTTTCGTGATTGCAAACTGGCTAAAAGACAGGAAACAGAGAGTAGGATTAAATGGACAATTTTCTCAGTGGAAGGGAGTGGACAGTGGAGTGCCTCAGGGATCTGTACTGGGACCCTTACTTTTCAATATATTTATAAATGATCTGGAAAGAAATACGACGAGTGAGATAATCAAATTTGCAGATGATACAAAATTGTTCAGAGTAGTTAAATCACAAGCAGATTGTGATAAATTGCAGGAAGACCTTGTGAGACTGGAAAATTGGGCATCGAAATGGCAGATGAAATTTAATGTGGATAAGTGCAAGGTGATGCATATAGGGAAAAATAACCCATGCTATAATTACACAATGTTGGGTTCCATATAAGAAAATTATTCCTTACCTGCTAATTTTTGTTCCTGTAGTACCAAGGATCAGTCCAGACGGTGGGTTATGTCCCCTGTCCAGCAGATGGAGTCAGAACAGACTTCGGAGGGCGTAAACATATAAGGCAGTGCACCCTCTGCAGGAGCTCAGTATAGAGAATATCAAAGCCCCAACTAGAGTCCTTAAACAATAAGCATAAGAATGGATCAAGTGTACGTAACTCTAAACAGGCATTAAGCCACAAAATTCAAACTGTAAGGCCACGGATGGCAATCAGAACAACTTGTAAAAAAGAGCTAAGACCACTAAGCTGAGATCTGAAAAGACCAACAGTTCTCAGAACTAAAAGAACAGACCGAGCAGGGAAAGCCTAGAACCCAGAGAAATCAGAGGTGGGCGTCTGGACTGATCCTTGGTACTACAGGAACGAAAATTAGCAGGTAAGGAATAATTTTCTTTTCCCTGTACGTACCAGGATCAGTCCAGACGGTGGGATGTACCCAAGCTTCCCTACTCCGGGTGGGCCCCTGAAAGCCCTGCTCGGAGAACCTGGTCGCCAAAGTGTCGGGAGGCAGACGATGCCAGGTGTAGACGATAATGTCTCGAGAACGTGTGCAGCGACTTCCAAGTTGCCGCTCGACAGATCTCACTGCCGCCCAGGAGGCTGCTTGGGAACGGAGAGAGTGAGCTATGACGCCCCATGGGTGTCTAGGTCTAGGCGCTGCAAATATGCATTATGCATAAGCAGAATAAAATCCGGTGAAAAGGTCGGCATGCCCGAGAGGGAGCCGAACTCGGATGCTGCTGAGGGGACTCGGTCCGGGAGGGGCGCCGCCGGGAACAAAATCGGGGGTGCACCGCCCCGGGAGTCCCTTTCCTCCTCTTCAGAGTCCTGAGAATCAGCATGGTGCTGATTCCAAATGGCTGCCGTTCCCGCCGGAGGCGGCGAAGTGGCCGGCCCACGCCGCGCTGAGGGGCAGAAGAAAAATGTGCGCAGGGGCTCCGAGGTGCCTTTCCCACCGAGCGCGATACCCTCAACCCCGGCTCGCCACAGGCCGCACATCGGGACGGCCGTGGCAAAAAGGCAGCCAGGGGAGGAGAAGCAGAACACCGGGGGGGGGGGGGGGGGGCCCGAGAACCAGGCCTGCACTACCCGCTCAAGCCCCGGATGGCAGCAGGGGAATCCTCCCTCCCTGCTGCAGCAGCACCGGGGAAAGAATTGTCGCGGGGCAGACGCCGACACCGAGGGGAGAGGCTGGCACCACCAGCTTCCACCCATCCCTGAGGAAAAACCAGGCGCTGGGAGATTGAAGCTAGAATGAAGAAAATCAACACAGAATAAAAAACAAAACTTACCCCCAGCGGCCCAACAAGAGAGAGGAAGGAGGAAGGAAAGCAGCTCGGCCTGCAAGCCACACCTTCCAATTAAACAAACACTTTTTTTTTTTTTTTTTTAAACTTGATCCAAACTTAACTAGAGAAGCCAAGAGGCAAAGAAGAAGAGAAAAGGGGAAGGAAAACAGTGAAAACAAGTTTGCTTACCGTAAACGTTGTTTCCATAGATAGCAGGATGAATTAGCCATGCTGTCATGGGATCTGTCCATCAGGTCCGGGAGGCGGAGCTTGATAAAGCAGAGGTTGATTTTTGTATCCTCTGCGCCTGCGTGTGTGTTCCCGCGCAGGCAGATCTACTCTCCTCAGTCTGTGATTAAGCAGTTGAAGTGTTTGAAGTACTGTGATTGCCAGGGTGGCGGGCGGGTCAGCATGGCTAATTCATCCTGCTATCTACGGAAACAACGTTTACGGTAAGCAAACTTGTTTTTTCCCGTCGATAGCAGGGCTGAATTAGCCATGCTGTCATGGGAGTCACAAGCTCCCCATTCTATGATCGGAGTGGCAATCACTTATTATGCTGTGCTGCAGATTGTAGGACTGTGCGACCTAAACTAGCATCTGCTGACGTCTGCTGATCTAGACAATAATGTGTAGTGAAGGTATGTAAGGAAGTCCAAGTAGCTGCCTTACAAATGTCTACTGGTTGAATGTTTCTGAGATGAGCCCAAGACGTCGCTAGGGCACGAACTTGGTGAGTTTTTGGCTTACATGAGAGAACCTCATTCCTTTTGTCATAGCAGAACTGAATACATTGGACTATCCAGCTGGAAATAGTTCGTTTGGAGACTGATTGTCCAGGTGCTTTAGGATCGAAAGATAGAAAGAGTTGTGATGGGCGTGTCGAAGAAGACGTCCTATTTCTGTAATAAGCAAGTGCCCTCTTACAGTCCAGGGTGTGAAGCAAAGCTTCCCTTGGCGTTGTATGTGGTTTTGGAAAAAACGTAGGAAGTTCTATACTCTGATTAAGGTGAAAGGCAGAAACAACCTTCGGTAAAAATGAAGGGTGAGTTCGAAGAACCACCTTTTGGTGAAAGAATTGTAAGTAAGGTTCATAGTGTACTAGTGCTTGCAACTCACTAACTCTTCTAGCTGATGTGACTGCTACGAGGACTACCACCTTCCAGGTAAGGAATTTTAAGTGTGCTGATTCCATAGGTTCAAACGGAGGAAGCATGAGTTGTTCCAATACTATATTAATATTCCACGGAACCAGTGGTTTGGTCGTGGGGGGGTCTGATATGTAGTAGACCTTTGAGGAAACGGGCAAGCAAAGGGTGAGTTGCTATAGAGCCTTGCTTATATGGCTTGTGATAGGCCGCGATGGCACTGAGATGGACTCTAATCGAAGTCGTGGCTAGGCCTGTTTCAAATAAGGAATGAAGGTAGTCTAGCAACCGTTGAGGCGAACAGTCCATAGGTGACACCTGTTGGACTATACACCATGTAGTATACCTTTTCCATTTATATTGGTAATTGCGTCGGGTAGAGGGTTTCCTAGATTCCATTAGGATACGCTGAGCCTGAAAGGAGACATTCTGTTCCGTTAGCACCCACCTGTCAATCTCCATGCCGTCAAGTGTAGGGACGAATGCAGTGGGTGTAACAGCGTTCCCTGGTCCTGCAATAGCAGATCTGGGCGTTGTGGTAGTCGTATCGGTGTGTCGCTGGAGAGGTGCAGTAGGTAACTGTACCAGGGCTGTCTCGGCCAGGCTGGAGCAATGAGGATCATCTGAGCCTTGTCCAGTATGCATTTTTGAATTGTTCTGGTGATCAAGGGAATGGACGGAAATGCATATAGCAGTCCCGACGTCCATGGAATGAGGAAGGCATCCTGTACCAGCCGGAACTGGCTTGGACGAATGGAACAGAACTTTGGAAGCTGGGCATTGAGTTCCGTCGCAAATAAGTCTATCTGTAGCGTGCCCCATTTGGCAAAAATGCCGAGCAGTACTTCCCTGTTGAGGGACCATTCGTGTGGGTGGAAGATTCTGCTCAATCTGTCCGCTCTCGTGTTTGCTATACCTGGCAGGTATGTGGCCTGGAGATGTATGCAGTGCTGGTGCGCAAATTGGAAGATGAGTAATGCTTCCTTGCAGAGGATCCAGGAGCCCGAGCCTCCTTGTTTGTTTATATAGAACATCGCAACCTGATTGTCTGTGTAGACCATGACTCTTCGGCCTTTCAGAAATTGCTGAAAAGCCTGAAGAGCGTTGCGAATCGCTCGAAGCTCCAGTAAATTTATCTGCATCGTTTGTTCCGTTGGTGACCAAAGACCTTGTGTCTCGTGGACCTCTAGATGTGCCCCCCAACCTTTCCGAGAGGCGTCTGTTGTTAGAACAAAATCGTGCATTGGTTGTCGGAATAGAGCTCCCTTCACTAATGTGGACGGGAGGAGCCACCAGGTTACATCCCTCTTCATTTCTGCGGTGAGGGCAATTGCCTGTGTGAGTGGTTGGGAGTGTTGACGCCATTGTCGTTTGAGTCCCCACTGTAGCCGTCTCATGCGTAACTTGGTGTTCGGCACTAAGAAATTGGCGGCTGCCATGTGGCCAAGAAGAACTAGGATTTGTCTGGCCGACGAGGCTGGTCTCAGTAAGAGGTTGCGCAGAAGCTTCTGCATTTGCACTTGGCGGTCCTGTGGCAGATATGCCCTGGATTGGGTGGTATCCAGATACGCTCCTATGAATTGTAGTTGTTGTGTCGGCGTTAGGTGAGACTTCTTGAAATTTACCACTAACCCCAGTTGATGCAAACAATGAAGTATTTGATTGAGATGGCAGAGAAGGCGGTCCTGTGATGGCGCTACTACTAGCCAGTCGTCTAGATAAGGGAAAATTGTCATAGCTCGTTGTCGGAGATGAGCCACCACCACTACCATGCACTTGGTGAACACTCTGGGTGCCGCTGATAACCCGAAGGGAAGTACCCTGTATTGGTAGTGTTGCTGCTTGTAAGTGAAGCAAAGGTACTGCCAAGAAGAAGGATGGATTGGACTGTGAGTATATGCATCCTTCAGGTCGATGGAACACATCCAATCGTTGGGTTGCAGTAAGGGTAGGATTGATTTCAGGGATACCATCTTGAATTTCTCTTTTATCAGACATTTGTTGAGGTCCCTGAGATCCAGAATGGGTCGGAGGCCCTCCGGTTTCTTGGGAATTAGGAAATATGGGGAATAGAATCCTCGATTGTAGTTGCTCGAGGGTAATCGCACTATTGCCTTCTGTTGGCAAAGGTGTAATATCTCCGTTTGGAGTTGTGGATGGTCCCGGGACGGCCTGAGGGCTAGGACGTGTGGAAGATGTGGTTTGAACTGAAATTGAAGACGATAACCTTGATTTACAATGTCCAATACCCATTGATCCGATGTTATTTGATCCCAAAGCGCAACACGGGCTTGGATTCTTCCCGGCGGCGAAGGGGTGAGTGATGGTGGCTGCAGGCTCAAAAAGACTGAGTGGCTTTAGGAGCAGCTGACTGCTGTTGCGGTTGTTGGCGCTGCGCGCGTGGCCTGCCTCTGCGGGGCAGATTAGATTGTTGCTGTTGATGCTGCTGCCTCTGATAAGGCTGATACGCCTGGTAGGTTTGAGATCGGTATCCTGAATATTGATGGAAAGGTCTTCTGCCGTAGGCGGATCTACGTTGGTAAGGATAAGCCCTTTTCAACGGCTGATAATGTGTCTGAGAGTGAAGGGATTGAACCGCCAACGCCTCATCTTTAAGTTTACCGACTGTTTCCTGTAACTTCGCTCCAAATAGGTGATCACCGGCACAGGGAAGGTTGGCTAGCTTCCCGTGCACATCCTCTCTGATGCAGCTGGATCGAAGCCATGCCGTCCTACGAGCTGCTATGGCTGTCGCGGAAGCTCTTGAGGAGGTCTCCATACCTTCGTAGACTGATCGGAGCAGGTGTCTGGAACATTCCTCCATATCATGTAGGGTTTGAGGTGTCTGAGCGCCTACAGTCGAAAGGAATCCTTTAGTTGCCTGGATGCAGTCATACAAATATTGCACCATATAAAACTGGTGGTGCATAATGCGCGTGGTAAGCATCGAGTTTTGGTATATTTTCCTTCCTACTTCATCCAGATACCTATTGTCCTTACTTGGCGGATAGGTAGTATGGATTTTTGGCTTCTTAAACCGCTGCATAGCGGACTTGACCACTACTGATTCATGTGGTAGTTGTTGCATAGTATATGGAGCTTCTTTTTTGATCCTAAACTTAATATCTGATTTCCTGGATACCGGTTATATAGTTTGAGGAGTTTCCCACGACTTCAATAGTAGTCGATGGAGTAGGTCATGAGGCGGGAGTGTGGTTGGTTCTCCCGGCACATCGAAAATTTTCAGAAGCCCCAACGTCTCAGCTCTGGGGTCAGGATCTTTTTGAATTTGCAGGTGAAGGATCTTTCCAATCTTTTCCAAAAACTTCGGATAGGAGAGATCTTCCGGAGGTAAATATGGCTCCTGTTGACCTTCTGGAGGGTCGGAGGGAAAACCTGTTGATGACGTAGGGGAATCAGAAAAAGAGTAGTCAGGCTCATGTGATACCGAAACTGCTGGAGAAATCGAGATAGCGCGTTCTGCGAGGGGAGATTGTTTGTCACTAATGTCCTCAAAAGGGTCCGAAGATCCCTGATCTTGCGTGGGGCGTGCGTTATCCTTGTCTATGATAAATGACATTTGAATGGCTTCGTAAAATCCTGACAAGGATTGTGACAGTTGCCAAAAGGCATCCTTTGTGGCCTGTGGCATCACTTTTGGTGCTTTTTGCACTTGTTGATCTTTCAGAGGACTAGATGGAGGATGTGGGCGTTCCCGTCCACCCCCCGAACCTGGAGAAGCGTGCGAGGATGAAAGATATATCGGGGAGTCGTGGTCCTTGCGTTGAGACAACCTTGAGGATCTAGACGTGGAAGGACTGATTTCCCTATGACTTCGATGCTTATGTCTATGGCCCCGGTCTGGATCTCGTTTTCTTCCCTTGCCATGATGAGAAGCTGAATCATGTGAAGAGGTATGAGTTCTCCGGGAGTCGTGTGAAGAGGAACTTGACCTCCTATGTTGAGAACTGCGTGAAGTGGAGCTGTGAGTGTCCGATCTTTTACGTTTGTGACTCCCCTTCTTCGTTACAGATAAAGAATACAACTTTGGATCTCTGTTAGTAGGTAATGACACAAACAATCCTGTCTGCTCCTTCGTCTGCTGCCGTGGTGGAAGGAGGAATGCCTCTTTAGAAGAAGCTAGTGTCTTCATTACCATTTGCGGCTCCGGCCCTTGTATCGGCGCCGCTTGGCCTTCCGATCGCAGAGGAGTCTCAGGCGCCGTATGGTGTTTCTTTTCGTTCTGGCTTTTCGGAGCCGGTTGGTCCTTAGACGCCGTGTGGCTTTTCGGCGCCGTGGTACCCTTGGGCGCCTTATGGCTTTTCGGCGCCGTGTGACCTCTCGGCTCCTTTTGGCTCTTCGGCGCCGTATGGCTCCCCGGCGTCTTGTGGCTTTTCGGCGCCGTTAGGTCGTCTGGCGCCGTGCGGCCTTCCTGCGCCATATGTTTGTCCGGTGCCGTATGTGGTTTCGGCGCCCTGCCGACTTTCGGCGCCGTAATGGTTTTCGGCGCCGACGTGATCTTCGGCGTCTTACGATCGAGCGTCTTGGAAGACGCGTCTTTCGGGCCCTTAACCTTCGGCGCCAACATGTGCCCCTGTTTTTCCGGCGCCATGGAGGCGTGTAGGGCCGGCGCCGACCCCTTTAGTGCTGTGCGGCGCCGTTCCTGCTCTTCTCGCCCCGTGTCTCCCGTAGGGCGCGGTGATCTGGGCCCTAGGCTCGGCGTCGTGTGGCGTGAACCGCCATTACGTCTATGAGGCGATCTGCCTCGCTCCCGGCCTTGACTATCGGATTTTCGGCTATGAAGGATTGCAGGGCCCTGCTCCCCTGTTACCTGGCTATCCGAAAGAGCCTTAGGTGCCGAATATTTTACCTTCTTCACCGGTCCCGGTGAAGAATGGGGCTCCGAAGCCTCAGGAGTGCTTAGGAGTTCTTGAAGTCTGTAGGCCCTTTGTCTTTTCGCCCTGGGGGACATTTTTGCACAAAACTCAGTTAGAAACATCGTGTGCGCTGCCGAGGCACCGGTAGCACCGGTCATGGCCATCGGTGACCGACATCACCCGGTTGCAGCGGCAGCGTTTAAACCCGCTCTTGGACATGAGGAAAGTCTTGCCTCCGCGTGCGATCCCGCGCGCGGAAAAAAACAGACTGAGGAGAGTAGATCTGCCTGCGCGGGAACACACACACGCAGGCGCAGAGGATAAAAAATCAACCTCTGCTTTATCAAGCTCCGCCTCCCGGACCTGATGGACAGATCCCGTGACAGCATGGCTAATTCAGCCCTGCTATCGACGGGAAAACCCTTAACCCCAGGGGGGGAGAAACGTGTCCCCCAACTCGCATCTGCTGGAGTCAGAAAGATACTGGGCTCCTGCAGAGGGTGCACTGACTTATATGTTTACACCCTCCGAGGTCTGTTCTGACTCCATCTGCTGGACGGGGGACATAACCCACCGTCTGGACTGATCCTGGTACGTACAGGGAATAGGTGCTACAACCCAAGAAAGATCTAGGCGTCATAGTGGATAACACATTGAAATCGTCGGTTCAGTGTGCTGTGGCAGTCAAAAAAGCAAACAGAACGTTGGGAATTATTAGAAAGGGAATGGTGAATAAAACGGAAAATGTCATAATGCCTCTGTATCGCTCCATGGTGAGACTGCACCTTGAATACTGTGTACAATTCTGGTTGCCGCATCTCAAAAAAGATATAATTGTGATGGAGAAGGTACAGAGAAGGGCTACCAAAATGATAAGGGGAATGGAACAGCTCCCCTATGAGGAAAGACTAAAGAGGTTAGGACTTTTCAGCTTTGAGAAGAGACGGCTGAGGGGGGATATGATAGAGATGTTTAAAATCATGAGAGGTCTAGAACAGGTAGATGTGAATCTGTTATTTACTCTTTCAGATAGTAGAAAGACTAGGGGGCACTCCATGAAGTTAGCATGGAGCACATTTAAAACTAATCGGAGAAAGTTCTTTTTTACTCAACGCACAATTAAACTCTAGAATTTGTTGCCAGAGGATGTGGTTAGTGCAGTTAGTATAGCTGTGTTTAAAAAAGAATTGGATAAGTTCTTGGAGGAGAAGTCCATTACCTGCTATTAAGTTCACTTAGAGAATAGCCACTGCCATTAGCAATGGTAACATGGAATAGACTTAGTTTTTGGGTACTTGCCAGATTCTTATGGCCTGGATTGGCCACTGTTGGAAACAGGATGCTGGGCTTGATGGACCCTTGGTCTGACCCAGTATGGCATTTTCTTATGTTCTTAAGGCCTGGTGTAATTTTCAGTGTTGCCTTTTCTTAAGTAAGGTGTTTACTGTTTGAGTACTGGAAATTGGTGCTGTTTTGTGTGGGATGTTTACTATTTATGCAATTTTTGTGCAGACAGTATATGTATCTTTCCCTTGTGTCATTCTTAACAATAAAAATAATACTGGGCCTTTATTTTTTATTTCTGCCGTGAATTGTAATGAGCAGTGTATCGCACATGTGAGCGTGGACTGTCAGGTGTGCCACGATGGGAAAAAGGTTGAGAACCACTGCTCTATAGGGTCAAACGCTTGGATCCTCTGGCAGGACCTCTCAAAGAGGGAGCACTGTGCCTGTTTCTTATCCTCCAGCAAATGAGGAACCAGAGAGTCGCCCCACTTACTGACCAGTTTCTCCAACTCGCTGCCAAACAAAAGCAAGCCATTAAAGAGCAATTTGGTGAGATTAGCCTTGAAGGTCACATCGGCCGACCAGTTTCTCAACCATAACAGATGCCTGGCTGCTACTATCGAAGCCACCCCTCTGGCTGAAGTGTGGCCCAAATCACAGCCCTCATCTGCCAAGAAGGCAGCAGCTGGTTCCATAACTGCTCTGAGATTTACTCCAGTCAACCTCCTGAGAAAGAAGCAAACAAAAGTGAGCCACCAAGGAACAACAAGAAGCAATCTGCAAAATCATCATCACAGCTTCAAATGCCTGCTTAACAATAGTCTCAACCTTTCTATCATGAGCATTCTTCGAGGCCGCTCCTCCTTCCACGGAAATAGTGGACGGCTTGGAAACTGCACACACAAGTACATCTACCTTCGGAAAACATAAGCGCTCTCTTACCACAGGATCCAAAGGGTACAGGCCTTCCAAAATCAGACCCCTATTGAAATTCTCTGGGGTACCCCACTCAAGATCAATCAATTCTTGAATGGCTTCCAGCATGGGAAAAAAAAAAAAAAAGAGGAACCTAAAATGGGATTTCTCTTTGACTCAGACACTGAGCTGTCCCAGGAACTCTAAGCATCATCAAGGCCCAGGAAATAGAGCTGGCACTTCATCTCTATGAAAGAACCACAACATAGTTCTATATGGTTCCAATCTTGGGGAGGGGGGGGAAGGAAGGGAAGGAATTTTCCCCATTCTCATGAGAGGCAAGATCATCCAGAGGATCCACTGCCATTCTAGGAGTACTCTGGAGCACAACAGAAGATCTAGGCAAGGTTCTCACCTGCGCCTCTCCTCTAGGAGCATAGGGCAGGGCCGAGGACTGTGCCTGAAGAAAGGATTGCAATTCCTGGAAAAATTCTATCCATGAAAAAGTACAAGCATCCAGATTGGGAGGTACCTGAGGAGTACTCATTGAGCTACCTTCCCCTGAGGAGGAACCAGTTAGGGGAGCTCTAAAATCAGCCACCCCACCTGAGACGTCTTTACCCAGACTCACATTCAGCTGGGAAGAACTAGGCTGAGTGAAATCAGAGGAAGACAATTCACCCTGAGCTTCCAAACAGTGCTGGCACAAATCAGCGGGTACTCCTGGTTAAGACACCCAAATATGACAAGCAGTGCACAGAGAAAGACACTTGGGCTTCTTAGGCACAGGCGATATAAACAGCAGACAATGGGCGGAGCAGCGGCCAAAGGAGTATGTCTAGCTGCCCCCTTTTTTTTTTTTTCCAAATACAGTCACCCAAAAATTATGCGCACAAAACTAAGTACACAGAAAACTTGCGTGCAGAGGCAAGCGTGCGGCCACATCACCTAACGTGGGTGCTCAGACCACAAGGCCCTACTGTGCATCCAAAACCTTGGCGCACAACCTGGATGCACATGCCGGACTGACAATCCCGTAGAAAGCAACCTCAGAAAGCATGCAAAGCGCCATTGCGGCCTACCACACAGCGTGCAGCGAAAATTCTTGGAGCGGGGCCTAGCTTAAGGAGGCTGCGCAACCCGCCAGGCTGCCATGTCTCTTGCCTCCCACAGAGCGAAATGAACATCGGACCGGCGCGTCAAGCACAGAGACCGGAGGAGGAAGCCCTACAACTAAAAACCTCCTGCTAAGTCTCTGCTTTTAAAAAAAAAAAACAAAAACACAAACACTTACCAGAGCTCAGCCTTACCCGACTGAGCACAGAGACGGTCTCCAGCTGCATGGGAAGGGTATGTGCACTCACTGCCATGCTCAGCATCCTGCACCCACTGCCTTTCAGCTGCTCAAGCAGCTAAGTCCATGCCAGCTGAAACCAGCTACTAGACCAAGGCACACATCTGAGGGACCACGAAAATCACTTCATGAATTCTCAACTGGGGGAGTGACCATTTGGTATTACCGCAGGAGAGCGGGGCAAAATTTTTCTTCCCTTTATTCTCTTCTTTAAATTAAAGATCTCCCCACTGGGGATTGCCACGTCCACCATCTGCTGGAGATGGAGAATACTGGCAGGCTGATGTAACTGCAGGATATATATGTGTGTGACGTCAGTTTGCTCCATCTCCTGGTAGGAATGCATTAACCACTTGTTATGGATTCATCTGACTGATTGCTAAGAAACATTTAATTTAGAAGCTAGAAGTGTTTTTATTAACTAACCTGTATTTTCCAAACTAGTCAAGACACATATCCAAAGAACTATAGCTAATGTGCATTAACTCCTAAAATTCTAGACAAATATAAAATGAACAGCAAAGTTTTACCTGCAGACCAGCTCTTTGTGAACGTGAAACTGCCTTTGCTTTGGCCTTTCCACTGTCCTTCCCAGCTTTGCCACCAGCCTGAAAAAGCAAATATTCACATTTTATGAATTCCACGCCTCACAATCATGGAAAATACAAATGTTGGACAGATGCTGATTGTACCACACTTGAACCTGGGTAGGGAGGGCATGTAATCACATTTCCATGTGCTTTCCTATGAAGTATCCTCAAGGCTCCTTCCTCCCACCCACAATCTAAAAATGTATATCCTGTTCGATTGCCCATTCTCGGCATGTAACAGTACAACATACATAAAGCAAGCGTGCTTACCATAAACTGTGTTCTCCATAAATATGATGCATTAGCCATATGATGTGGGCAACATCAACTGACAGCACTGAACGGACCTGTCTTTCTAAGCTCGTAGAATATTTGTTCTACTGAGCAATCAGTGGTAATTACTGGATGGGACCTGCTTCATGAGCTCCCTTAGTCAATTTTAGAGCTAATTCTAGCTAGGAGGTCCATTCTCCAGGGAGGTGGGCAGGTATTTAGCATACTTAACTCATCCTGCTGCTTACGCAGAACACTGTTTACTATAAGCAAATTTGCTTTCTCCATCAACAAGCAGGACTGAATTAGTCATGACATGTGGGGAGTCACAAGCCATAGGCTGCAGCAGAGCGTTTATTGAATAAGTAACCCGGACCCTATCATGGAGAGTAGACTAATGGGTGAACAGGCTAAGCAGAACTGCTTGCCGAAACTGTTACTCAGACTGTCCATGCAAAGGTGTCAACCATGTTGTAGCTTTGCAGATGAGCCAATGATGGCACCATGGCTCTAACTTGATGAGCTTTGATGGTGTCTATCTTATAGGCCTGCTAGCACATAGCAGTGCATATAATATAGTTTGCTAGCCAGTTGGACAAGACTGATGTGGCAGAGTTTTTCTTTTCTAATATGCCAAGGCACTTTTACAATCTAAGGCAGCGATTCTCAACCACTGTGATGCAAAAGCACAAGTTGGTGTGTCACAACCTCCACGGGTAGCATATAGCGCTCCCTGGTCCCATCTTTCCTCCCCCTCCTCTACTCCTATGGAACACAGTGATCTCCTTCTCCGCCTGGGCTGAAAGCATTTTAAGCTCAGGAAGAATGCTGGCAGTAGAGTCAATAGTAGCAATTATCTCACCTATAGAATACCATGGGGGTGGGGGGAGAATGGCTTATCTGTGCAGTCCGGAAGAGGAATTGAGGTGGGCCTGCTTAGGAAAGAGGCCATATTCCTAAGTCAGAAAAAAAAAAAAAAAAAAAAAAGGGAGCAGCATGGGCTCCGAGCCTGCATGGGGACTGATTGAAGAGGAGCAGTGCAGGCCAGAATTTCAAAGAGGATCAGCGTCAACCCCAAGAAAAAGTAAGAGTCCTGTTGGCCATGGGGGCTAGAGAACGATAGGCTGAGGTTGTTTCTGCAAACGAGAAAAAAAGACAGCCTATGTGTGCATCTGTGTAAGACTGAGCATTGGAGACTATATGGGGATATATATATGAGAAAGAAAAACAGCGAGAGAGAAAGGAGAACATTTGCGCTCAACCTCCCTTTCTCTCTGCCTGCTAATCCAATGCAATTCAATCTCTGGGCACCTGGAAATCAAAAGTTCCCAGGAATGGAGAGTTTTTCTTTATTAATCCTTATTAGTTTTAATTATTGGATGTTTGTGTCTGTTTACAAATATTTTATTGGTGTTTGGACATTGCTGTGATTTTTTTAAATCGTATGTTGTATTATTCAGATTTTATGACATATGTATTTATTACATTTGTATGATTTTATTACTAATCTATATTTTATCTTTTTATTTTGTTTGATTTTTCTGAGGAATGATTCTAATTTTCCATTATCGCACTGCATACAGAGTCCGGCTTGTGTTTCCAGTTCAGTTTTGTCTGCATATTTCTGTTTATACTTATGCTCTTTTTCTTCTATATTTAATGAGAGTCCATCTGTATTCTGCATGTATGACTGAGGTATGGTATTCTGCCAGCGAGTAGTTTCTATGTAAGGATCTATAGCAGCCTGGCTTGTTCTATTTTCATAACAGAATGTATATTAGCACTGCTGCCTTTTCATAGGTAAGGTTACTGCTGTTTGCATGCTGGCAGTTACTATTGTTTTGGTATGGAGGTTTACTATATTGTTAATATAATTCTTTTACTCATGGCTTTCTGAGGGCTAAGCCCACACTGAGCACATTACAAAAGACCTAATACCATATGAGTCAAGTTTTTGTTTCTTTTTTTCTTTATTGCAGGGTTTTCTGGTTGGCACCACAGTAGACATGTAAATATAGTATACATGTTGTAGGTGATTTATTTTTTAACCTCGCTGTGTTAGATTTTACACGAAAAATGGCATTAATGCATAATCTTTAATTGTGTGCGGGTGTGCACAAGGTCACCTTATACCCTTGCATCAGCTCTGCGAGGCAAATTTCTTCCCCCACTGAGCTCAATATGTCACAGCTTTTGTCCTCCATCCCTGCCAGAATCCAGCAAGAAATAGCGATTCTCTCTCTTCCTGGACAGTGATAACTGATTCTATCTTCCCCTGCCGGGCCCAAAAGTGACAACAGAAGAAAAAAAATCTTAGTGTCCCCATCTTGAACAAAGTTATATCATTTCTGTTCGAGAGCACTCATTTTTCCTGTGTCATTCTTAACAATAAAAGTAATAGAGGTTTTTGGTTTTTTTTCCAGTCCAGCTGTAAATTATAGTGAGTAGTGTGTGTCACACGTGAGCACCATCCATCAAGTGTGTTACAATGGGAAAAAGGTTCATAACCACTAGTCTAGGGTGTAAGGAGCTCTCTCACCTTCATGCGCATGTAGCCTCAGGAAGAACATAGTTAACACAATGTCTTGATTATATGGAAAGCAGATATTTTCAGTAGAAACTTCAGGTAGGTGCAGAGCATCACCCTAATGCAGTGGAACTGCATATAAGGAAGCTACTTAGAAGCTTCCTTATATGCAAGTTTCTAACAGCTTTCTTAGAAGCTGTTAGAAACTTGAGCAAAGTTGACTCCAGTGGTTCAAATGGCAGCTTCATCAGTTGTGCCAAAACCACATTTAGGTCCCATGAACAGGCAATGTCACAGCTGAAGGTTTAGTATGCCATCAGCCTTTCAAGAACTTGGAAACTAATGGATGAGTGGATATTAGCTTATCCTTTTTGAACATGGTAAGCTGCTATGGAACTAAGATGTACTTACTGATGAGATGCTAAGTCCTGAAGCAGAAAGAGAATGCAAACTCCTCAGCAACTGTTAGGGTCTACATATGAACTGGTACAAAGACCTTGTGAAACCATATGAAAAATCATTTCCATTTAAAACTGTAGGCTCTTAGTCGATTTCCTGGCAGACACTTATGTTCTCAACCTCCTTGGGTAAGGACAATTCAGTGATCTTTGAGCACTCGATACCAAGCCGTTGAGAGAGAGAAGGTTCAAATGAAACAGCTGTCCCTCTTCTTGAGTTAATAAAGATGGATGTGACCCGAGAGGGATCAGAGGACTATGGTACCAGGTACACAAACCAAAACAGGTGTGGAGCTTTGAGAATCAAATCTAGCCTGGTCTTTGAGCACTTTTTGTACTGTTCTAGCTAACAGTAGAATTAATGGAAGAGCATACATTAGATTTGGATTCCAGTCAAGGAGAAAAACATCCTATGCAAATTTGAGTTTGCTAGGAAGAATGCAGAAAAACCCTTTCCAGTTTTCTATTTTGTTCAAAACGCAAATAGGTTGATTGCAGGGCCAGTGCTAGCCTTTTTGCCATCCTGTGCGAACAACTGTTGTGCTGCCTCCCCTCCCCCACTCCTGCATTTTCATTTAGTCTGTGTCTTAGGCTCCACCAAAGACAACCCAGCTCCTTCCAGCAGCCTAAACTTTAAAAACTGTCACCCCCCCCCCCCCCGGGTCTTCACACCTTCCTTCCCCCAGAACCCATGACCGTCCAAGAGTATTAGGTGCCCTGGCAAACCTTATACCCTTGCATCCCACACCAACCCTCTCCACACACACAGTTAAAAATACACATTCATAACAGGTTTTACATGAAAAAATTCTCAAAGTACAGTCTTCTGAGATAAAAAAAAAATATATCACAACATGTATACTATATTTACATGCACTGCTATGGTGCCAACCAGAAAACCCTAAAAAAAAGAAAAAAAAAAAAAGAAAGTCACTTAGAATCTATATGGGCCGGATTTTAAAAGCCCTGCGCGCGTAAATCCGGCCGGATTTACGCGCGTATGTATAATATTAGCACTGCTGTTTGCATGTTGGCAGTTGCCGGCCCGGGGGCGTGGTCGAGGCCTCCGGACCAGCCCCCGGGTTGGGTGATGGTGCGCCAGCAGCCTGCTGGCGCTCACAGATTTACAGGCGTAAATCTGGCAACAAAGGTGGGGGGGGGGGTGTGTGTAAAGAAAGTTCCCTCCGAGGCCGCTCCAATTTCGGAGTGGCCTTGGAGGGAACAGGCAGCGCGCGCCGCACTCGGCGCACGCAAGTTGCACAAATGTGCACCCCCTTGCGCTCGCCGACCCCGGATTTTATAAGATACTCGCAGCTACACGCATATCTTATAAAATCCAGCGTACTTTTGCACGCACTCGTGCAAATTTATAAAATCTACCCCTTTGGCATTAGGACTACTGTAACACGTGTTAGATGTCTGCTTGACCCTCAGAAAGCTCAGAGTAAATTACAATTAAAATATACTAAAGCGTCCCGTTCCAAAACAGCTCTAACTGCCAGCACTTAAAAAGTAAGGATCCTACCCATGAGAAGGCAGCACTGCAAATTTTACACTAGATCATAAGACACCAATACACTTCCTATTAGGAAAATGAAAAAAAAAAAGCAAAAAAAAAAAGCTGCTATAGACCCCTAAATGCTAGCAGAAAACATCTCCTTGGTCACATATGCAGAACACAGGCAGACCCTCACCAAATACAGAAAAAAGAAACCATAAATTATAAACAGAAACATGCAGGCAAAAACTGAATTGGAAGCCACAAGTTTCCATGGTCAGATCACAGGCCATGGTCTGTACCAGAGATAAGTCCAAGGGAAAGCAAGGCGAGACTGAAGACAAGGAAGGCATGGCAAGACAAGACACCGAAGCAGCAACTCACACTACCTGGAGGCAGTCAACCCGCTGCTAACGCAAAGTGTGAGAGTAGAGGGAGGTCCTTTATAGGGTGAAGGCCTGATGACATTGGAAGGTACCGATAGAGATTTCCTGTCGTGGGCCCTTTAAGAAGAGCTGAATGCTGTGCTCGTGCACCTAGTGTGTTGGAGGAGGAGGATTTGGCGTGGCAGCTTCTGACCGTACAGTGACCCGTTGGCAGCATCCTACCATGTGGCCTGTTAGCATCTGACAGCTCAGAGTGGCAGTGTTCCCCAGCCCGGCAGCAAGGGATAAGTGAGCCAGCTTGCAGGGGCAGACCACAAGCCAATAAACAACACAGACTTCAACATCCATGCAGCGAGGTTCAGGGATGGCTGTAGCAGGTAAAAGAGGGAACCCTCTTCCTGGGTCAGTAGGTCTGGGTGGCCTCCCAGGGCAAGCAGAGAATGCATCGAAAACCATACGAGATAAGCATACCATGATTATCTCAGCCATGCAGGAACTTTCAAGATGATCCTGGTGTAGTCGTATGTATTCTTGAACAGTTTTGGATATTAACGGTATCTATGGAAAGGCATAGGATAGGGCTCTTTTCCCATGAGAGAAGAAAAGCATCTGAAGCCTCCTGGTGAGGGCTGGGTCGGATGGAACAGAAGTAGGTCACTTTCCTGTTCTGTGGCTAACAGGCTGATCCATAGGCAGGTCCAGTGGTGGAATGGGTCAGCTACCTATTTCAACAAGGACCATTCATGCGTGTGAAAAAATCCTGCTGAGTTTGTCCACTTCAGTGTTTGCGATACCCGATAGGTATGTGGCCTGTACAGTGGCGGCAGCTTGATCCACCCACTAGCAGATTTGCAGAGCCTCTTTGCAGATGGTCCATGATCAGGTGCCTCCTTGTTTGATGATGTAAACATGGCAACCCGACTGTCCGCATGGATCAAACTATTCTTCCCTCGAAGCATGTGTTGGAATGCTGCAAGAGCATAGTGCATTGCTCTGAGCTCCAGCAGATTTATATAAAAACACTCTCTTTCTGAAGGCCAAGAGTCGCTATGTTTTTTACTGCTGTAGATGTGTCCCAACTGTTGGTGGAGGTATTTGTTGTAAGAATCACAAGATTTTGGATTTCTGGTGAACTCTGAGAAGTGTAATCTTGTGCCAACTCAGAAGAAAATTAATTGGAGCATGGATAAATGTGCCATAAGAAAAGGTATTTCTACCATTAAACCAAGTGAATACCATGAGATTACTCATTTACAAATTAACCTCTCAGTGTTTGACAGCCAGAACATTATAATCATACCCCCCCCTTCCCTCTATTCACCCTATTCTGTGAAACATATTATACTATCTTCCATCGAGAATCCCCCATCCACCCTATACAGTGAATATTATATTATCACCCCAAGAGAAATGCCTAACCCCTCCTCAGATAGCATAAATCCTATAGTATACCATTATATAGGAATTCACCCAGTCCAACTACAATCAATATAAACATGGTTCCTCATTACACTGTTGATTTTCAAATTAAATACCACTTTATGTTTAGAACTTAATGTACAGAATTCAAATGTTTATACTGCTTTTTCTCTGACACAAATGTAAAATGTTGTTTTAACTGTAAACCGGAGTGAAGGCTTTCGCCAAACCTCGGTATATAAAAACTTACAAATAAATAAAATAAATAAATATGGCAGCAGCCATTCACATGGTCTCACTAATCCACTTAAATTTGTTACCAGTGACATTGCAGACCCCATTGCAGGCATTAACTTCACTGCTATCAACTATAGTACAGTGGTTGAACCCACTGTACAGTGGTTGAACCCATTGTAAAAATCAGCAGAACCAGAGGTCACGAGCTAAGGCTCCAGGGAGGAAGACTAAGAACCAATGTCAGGAAGTATTTCTTCACGGAAAGGGTGGTGGATGCCTGGAATGCCCTTCCGGAGGAAGTGGTGAAGTCTAAAACTGTGAAGGACTTCAAAGGGGCATGGGATAAACACTGTGGATCCATCAAGTCTAGAGGGCGTAAATAAAGAGGAGGCAGCAAAACACTGCACGGAGCGGCAGTAGCCACAGAGACATTCACGGAGCGGGATGCCAGTGGTTGGTGTTCCACCTTCACGGAGTGGAAGGATGGAGGGCTGCCATCTCCAAAAAAACAAACAAACAAACAAACAAACAAAAAAAACAGGGATGGGTAAGAGTATGGGGCAGGGGTGTGGCCTGCTTGTTACAGCGGTTGCTATCCCTAATTGAGCTGGATGTTCACTTGAATGCAGATACGGTGCTGCTCTCTACATTGGTGGTGGAGTGGAGGGGAATTAGGGCCGGAGGGTACTGGAAGCCAATAGTAACAGGTGGGGGAGAGAAAAAGGGGGAAAAAAAAAATGGTTAAAGTGCATAGCTTGCTGGGCAGACTGGATGGGTCATTTGGTCTTCTTCTGCCGTCATTTCTATGTTTCTATGTGCTTCAACATATAGCTCCACTTCACGCTCCTCCCCCCCCAATCAAGTAACCCTAGTGACAGATGCCTCCATGAAGGGATGGGATGCCTATACAGGATCCTTTCAGATCCAGGGTACGTGGACTCTTGAGGAAAACCACTTTATGATCAAACTTTTGGAACTAAGAGTAACTGGATACGCTCTGATATTCACAAATCTTCAAAGAAAGAATAGCTTCAAACAACCAACTGCCATATTTTATGACAATGAATAAGGCGGCACCGCACTACAGACTGCCAGGAATTTTTAAGAATTTGGTAGTGGGCAAAAACAAGATCTGCCTTACAAGCTACCTATGTCTCCTCCAGGGATCTCCAACATATTGACAATTTGCCCTGCATGAGTGGTCCTTGCAACAGTTGACAACTGACAAATTTGACTTATGAATAGGTCGACCCACAGCAAATCCCATGTCAGCAGAACAGAAAACTCCACCAGTTTTGCTCAGTTCTACCCAGTAATCTCGGGTTAGCTCAGGATACTTATCTTAAACGGGGGGAGCAAGCCTCATGTATGCTTTTCCACCGATTGCCAAAACAGTACAAAAGCTGCTCGAAGATTGTGCTCACTTGATTCTTATAGCTCCAGTGTGGCCCAGACAGATGTGGTTTGTGCATTTCGTACAGCTTTCCAGCAAGCGCCCCCCCCCAATTCAACTGGGAACAGACCCTGCGCCTTGCTAACTTGAAATGAAGAAATATATCATCCCTCAAACAGATGGTTTCCATCTCTCAACCTGATGGCTTGGATGTTGAATGCTCAGTCACTGGTAACTCTTTGCTCAGAGGCATTGAAGACTTAGTGGTTTTAGATAGGAAGCCCTCACCTAGAAGAAACTATCCCTTTAAATGGAAAACATATGCCAAGTGGTGCCATCAGCATATCTGGTATCAGTTTTCTTTGAACTCAGGCATTTGCTCTTCCTTTCTGACTCTGGCTTTGCTATATCCTCTATAAGTGCATCTTTATGCCACAGTGGGTTGCCATTTTACAGACGACAATAAGCCCATCTCTACATATCCACTGGTATTGAGATTTCTGAAAGGCTTGTGGTATATGAAGCCTCAGTGCAAAAGCCTCCTGTTCTAAGGGTCTTGAACGCACTCAATTGATGAGGCTACTTTTTGAACCTCTAGACCAGTGGTTCTCAACCAGTGTGCGGCGGCACACTAGTGTGTCGCGAAGCGCTGGCAGGTGGGTGGCGCACCCGCTGCCGTTCCTGCACGGGCTATCAGCACATTCAAGCCCCGAGGGGGAACGGGAGCAGTGTTTGTGGAAGCTGGCAACAAGAACATGACCTTTTCGTCTTACTGCCCCTGTGGCCCGGAAGAGGAAGTGATGTTTACTGGGCATGTGGGAAGAAGAAAAGGCCATGCATGCATGCTGCTACTGCAGAAATCACATCCCAAGGCTCCCCCCGGCCCCACTACACTCAGCAGTTTGCCTGTGCTGTGATCATCGCGGCACAGAGCAGTTAGTTGAGAATGTGGCTGTAGGGATTTCCTGCTGCGTGGCTGTTGGGGAAAGCTGTCCATCAGCTGCTCGGACTGGAAGCTAAAGATCAGTGCTGGCAGGCCACTTTGCCAGGGGCTGCAGGAGTACAGTGCCGCTGACCCCCCTTTTCTCGCCAGCGCAACACCAGCAAGAAAGCAAATGTTGCTTACCTGTAACAGGTGTTCTCACAGGACAGCAGGATTTTAGTCCTCACATATGGGTGACATCAGGATGGCGCCCAATCACGGAAAACTTCTGTCAAAGTTTCCAGAACTTTGACTGGCCCCTACTGGGCATGCCCAGCATGGCACTAACCCTGCAGCCAGCAGGGGTCCCCCTTCAGTCTTATTTGAAAGCTACAGGCAGTGCCGAAAAATAAAACAAAATGTTACGAACCCAACACTGCGGAGCGGATTTCGTGAGGACTAACATCCTGCTGTCCTGTGAGAACACATGTTACAGGTAAGCAACATTTGTTTTCTCACAGGACAAGCAGGATGGTAGTCCTCACATATGGGCGAGTACCGAGCTGAGGATGTCCTAACATGCACCAAATGTACCCAAAGGTGTGCAACAGGCACAACTGGGGTGGAATTTGGTAGAGGGCATCCTGAACCCCACCGGGCAGGCGGAAGGGTGTTGGTACGTCACGTTGTAAACAGGTTACGAAGGACAGACTGGCCGAAGATGGAATCTTGTCTTCCAGCTTTGTCCAAGCAATAGTGGGCTGCAAAGGTGTGGAGAGAACTCCAGGTAGCAGCCCTGCAAGTGTCAGGAAGCAGCACAGAGTGTAGGTGTGCTACTGAAGTCGCCATGGCCCTCACAGAGTGTGCTTTAACACGGTCATGGAATGGAATGCCTGCTTGCTGATAGCAGAAGGATATGCAGTCCGCCAACCAGGCGGAGAGAGTCTGCTTACCTACAGGCTTCCCTAACTTGTTTGGGTAGAAAGAGACAAACAATTGAGTGCTTTCCCTGTGGGCAGCTGTACGGTCTAGATAAAATGCTAGAGCCCGTTTAGTCAAGGGTATGCAGAGCCTGTTCTCCTGGGTTGGCATGGGGCCTGGGAAAAAAGGTAGGTAGTATGATGGATTGATTAAGATGAAAATCCGAAACTACCTTAGGCAAGAATTTAGGGTGAGTGTGGAGTACCGCCCAGTCCTGCAGAAGTTTAGTGTAAGGCGGATAGGTAACTAGAGCCTGCAATTCACTAACTCTGCGAGCTGAAGTGATAGCCAAAAGGAAAATCACTTTCCATGTGAGATATCAAAGGTCACAGGAGTGAAGAGGCTCGAACGGTGGTTTCATGAGCTGACCCAAAACCAGATTAAGGTCCCAAGAAGGGGCCGGAGGACGTAGTGGAAGCTTGATATGGAGCAAGCCCTTCAAAAAGCAGGTTACAAGGGATTGTACTGATATAGAGACATCCCCGACACCTTTATGGAAGGCGGCTACCGCACTGACATGCATTCTGATGGAAGAAGTCTTTAGATCTGACTCAGATGCCAGAGATAGACCAGAAACTTCGGGATTGGACAGGAAAGGGGGTCAAGGGACTGAGAAGAGCACCATGACGTGAACCTTTTCCATTTGTAAGAGTAAGATTTTCTCATGGAAGGCTTCCAAGAAGCAATCAAGACATGGGAAACTGGTTCAGAAAGGTTAAGTGGTGGGAGGATTAACCTTTCAACATCCAAGACATCAGGGATAAGGCGTGAAGATTGGGATGGCGTAGGCTCCCGTCATTCTGAGTGATCAGAAGTGGGTCTTTTTCCAAGGGAATGCGCTTGCGGATGTAGAGATCCTGAAGTATTGGAAACCACATTTGGCGTGGCCAGTGAGGTGCTATCAGGATCATGGTTCCTTTGTCCTGACGTAACTTCACGAGAGTCTTCGAGAGAAGAGGGAATGCATAGAGCAGACCAGTTGTCCACGAGAGGGAGAATGCGTCTCTGGGTCGAGAGAGTAGTAGTTTTCCCACTTTGCGGTTTTGTGGGGACGCAAAGAGGTCTATTCGAGGATATCCCCATTGTTGAAAAATGGAGTTCGCTACCGAGAGGTTGAGAGACCACTCATGCGATTGAAAGACGCAACTCAGCTTGTCTGCCAGCATATTGTCCACTCCCGGTAAGTAGGTGGCCTTGAGGTACATCGAATGGGAGAGAGCTTCCTGACACAGAAGGAAGGAGCCCATACCTCCCTGCTTGTCGATGTACCTCATGGCCACCTGGTTGTCCATCTGAATCAGGATGACCTGATTTGATAGGCGATCCTGAAAAGCCCTGAGAGCATATCTGATTGCTCGAAGCTCCAGGAAATTTATTTGGTGTTTGGCTTCCTCTGGAGACCAAGAGCCTTATGTCTGCAGATCGGCTACGTGGGCTCCCCACCCGAGGTTGGAAGCGTCGAGCCGAGCCTTCTCCACTACAAGCCCCACAGCCTGACTTAGAATTATTCCATCACTTATGTAAATAACAAATGCTAAATCACGCTTACAAGCTATCATGAGGTCGGCTCCTTGCCTCCCTCCCATGCATATAGTACTTTATCTTCGTTCTCCCTTTCTTTATTTCCTACTCCCAGTTAAGGCATCCTTGTTATAATGTAACTTTATGCTCCTTTAAATTGTCTTGTTAATTGGTTAGTTATAGTTACTGCTTAGTTCGATGTAAACCGAGTTGATTTGATTTGTATCAAGAAAGTCGGTATATAAAAGCCTTAAATAAATAAAATAAATAAAGCGTCAGTGGTGAGAATGATTTGAGGATTTGGAACCTGGAAGTGCAAACCCTGGAGGAGATTGGTCTGATTTTTCCACCAGGTGAGACAGACGGAGTGAGTCGGTGACGTGGACAATGGCCGACAGAGGCTGAATAGAGTCCATTGAGACCTCAGAGTCCAGTGCATGAGTCTCATGGCCAAGCGGGCCATTGGTGTGACATGGACTGAGGACGCCATGTGTCCCAGGAGGACGAGAAATTGGTGTGCAGTTGCAGAGTGCTGAGACTGCAGCTGGTGAGCAAGAGATACAAGAGTCAGTGCTCGTTGTCGAGGCAGGAAAGCCTTTGCCTGTAAGGTGTCTAAGTCTGCCCCAATGAACGACAAGGTTTGAGATGGGACTAAGTAGGATTTGTTGTAATTGACGAGAAATCCTAACGAAATTAGAGTATGCAAGGTTAGATTGAAGGACGACAGAGCAGTTTGCTGAGTGGGAGCCCTGATTAACCAGTCGTACAGATAGGGGTAGATGTGAACACCTTGTGTCCTGAGGAAGGCTATGACGACTATGAGGCATTTTGTAAAGACTCGTGGTGCAGACGCTAGGCCGAATGGAAGCACTCTGTATTGATAGTGCTTGGGGCCTATTAGGAACCTCAGGTACTTGCGATGAGCTGGACTTATCGCAATATGGGTGTATGTGTCCTGGAGGTCCAGAGAGCAGAGCCAGTCTCCTCTTTGTAGAAGAGGTAGAAGTGATGCCAAGGTGACCATCTTGAACTTCTCACTGGAGGTACTTGTTGAGGGCCCGTAGGTCCAGAATAGGACGGACGCCTCCCGGTTTTTGGGGGATTAGGAAGTACCAGGAATAGAACCCTAGGCCTTGCTGAGAGTATGGAACGGGTTCTATTGCTCTTGACTGGAGAAGGAGGGAAACCTCTTGATCCAGAAGAATGGAGTGTTCGGATGTTCTCCACGTCTGTAGAGGTGGGGAGTCCGGTGGCAGGGCGAGAAAGTTCAGATGGTAACCCTGAGCAATGATTGCCAGTACCCAATGGTCGGATGTGATTGAATGCCACATGTTTTGGAAGTGGCACAATCGACCTCCCACTGGTATGTGTGACAGAGGAATCTGGCTGTTGCTCTAAGTGGAAGTCAAAAACCTGAAGCAGGTTCTGGTTGAGGAGCTGCTTGTGGTTTTTGTTTACTGGCTTGATGAGACTGCGGTTTTTAATAAGGTCTCTTGGCATGGGATCTGGTTGGTGGTGGGTAAGACTTCTTCGGGCGGAAGAATGACTTTAGAGTCCTTTCTGAAGGGCTGTTTTGAGGAGACGTCAGAAGGCATCAAAGAGAGCTGTCTTAGGGTCTCATGATGGTCCTTTAGTTCTGCCACCATCCATTGAATCTGTTCGCCAAACAGATTATCTCAGACACAAGGCAGGTCAGATAACCGGTCTTGCACGTCTGGGCGAAGGTCAGAAGACTTGAGCCAGGCCCACCGTCTCGCCGAAATAGCAGCTGCATACACTCTGGTGGAAGTGTCAAAAATGTCATAAGATGTTCTAATCTCATGCTTGCCTGCCTCAAAACCCTTGTTTACTAGGGTTTGTAATTGTTCTTGAAATTGCTGAGGCAGGGAGTCTGAGAAGTCCTGTATCTGCTTAAAAATGATCCTGTTATATTGGGTCATATAAAGCTGATAGGCGGCAGTTTGGGAGATGAGCATGGCCCCTTGGAATACTCGTATCTAGGAACTTCTGTTCCTTTCCAGGAGGAACAGACGAGTGAGGCTTTGACCTCTTTGCCCTCTTTTGTGCAGACTCTACCACGACAGAGTGGTGATCAAGCTGTGATTTTTTAAAACCTGGGGGTGATTGCACCAAATAGGTAGTGTCAGCTTTCCTGTGTACTGGAGTAATTGATCCAGGATGTTCCAAGTTCTTCTTGAGGAGATAGAGAAGGACCTGATGAATGGGAATAGAGGTGATTACCTTGGGGGCATCCAGGAATTGGAGCAACTCCATCATCTGGTGCCTATCATCCTGTTCCGTCTGTAATTGAAAGGGAACCAATTCAGACATTTCCTTCACAAAGTTTATAAAGGAGAGGTCCTCTGGAGGAGAACGCTTCCTACTCTCAGTGGGTGAAGGTGGTGAAGGTAAATCATTGGTGTCTGTTGAGGTATTATCAGCCCAGGTGTCATAAGGATCAGCACCCGTCCCTCTAGGAACTAGAGGGGGACAGGGTGGTTGGATACCTGAAGGTCCCGGTCTAGGCTCCGAAGGAATCTGAGGAATTACCGGAGGCACCGATGATGGCTTCGAAGGCACTGGTGCAGGCATTGAGGGCAGGCATTGAGGGCATCGATGGATGACACTGTGGCGCCGGATGTATCAGCACCGATGGATGGGTCGGTGGCGAGGGACGTAATGGCATAGATGGCTGAGGCAGAACTCCCAATGGAGGGATGCGGAACGTGCTTCTCCTCCCGATGATGCTGTCAGTGGGGAGGGCATCGGAGCCATCGGAGACCCAGGATCCATCAGGGAAAAAGCGGCCATAAGCGCTTCCATCCTGGATAGCAGCAGTGCCAGCGCTGCCGGAATCAGGTTAACGATCGGTTCCACAGGCAGTGCCGGAGGAACCTGAAGACGTTGCATCGCCTTGTCGATGGCCTCCTGAACCACCCGGTCCAGTTCTTCTCGGAGACCTAGAGTGTATGTGCGTGCACGCTAGAGAGTGTGTATGTGCGTGCGCAATAGACGTCATGGGCCCCAAAAAAGGAAAGGAGTAGGAGGAGTTACTGGAGAGGGTAAATAAAGGTGGCTTTTTAAGTTTCTTTCCTGATTGACTGCCATTTTAATTATTGGGTATTATGTGATGTGTCTGCTTTTAGAAATATTTTATTGGTGTTTGGAGAATTTTTAATAATTTTGAAAAATGTTAAATGGAATTACATCCAATCATTAATCAGTTGTTTTGAAACATTTATTATATTCTAGTTTTAGAATGGAGAAATTACTTACCTGATAATTTTGTATTATAGAAACAGAAATGACGGCAGAAGACGACCAAATGGTCCATCCAATCTGCCCAGCAAGCTTTCACACTTTTTTTTTCCATACTTTTCTGTTACTCTTGTCCCTTTAAATAACTTTTTTGGTTTTTTTCCCTTCCACCCCCGCCATCGTAGATAGCAGTGCTGGAGCTGCATCTAAGTGAAGTATCTAGCTAATTGGTTTGGGGTAGTAACCGCTGTAATAAGCAAGCTACTCCCACGCTTATTTACCCAGCCTGTGCAACTCAGACCTTGTTGGTTGTTTGAATACAAATCCTCTTTTCTTCATACCCCCTGCCGTTGAAGCAGTGAGCTGCGCTGTATATGTATTCTAAGTGAAGTATCAGGCTTGATTTGGGGCAGTAAAAGCAAGTTTGCTTACCTTAAACGGTGTTTCCGTAGATAGCAAGATGAATTAGCCATGCTGTCATGGGAACTGTCTATCAGGCCCGGGAGGCGGAGCTTCACTAGTGATGTCAGAGCTTTGCTCTGAGGCTGCGCATGGTTTCCCGTGCTGGAAAACGACTCTCCTCAGTCTGTAATAAAGCAAGCGTGGTCGTGAAGACGGAAAGTCGACTGGACAGGGAGGTGGGTGGGTCAGCATGGCTAATTCATCCTGATATCTACGGAAACACCGTTTACGGTAAGCAAACTTGCTTTTTCCCCCATCGATAGCAGGGCTGAATTAGCCTTGCTGTCATGGGAGTCTTAAGCTCCCCATCACGCTATATTAGTATGTAAGTCTCTGAAGTGAGTGAAGTTTGATGTAATTAAGTGTCCGTCAACTTAGAAGCACCTGTGGCAAATGCCTGTAGAAGGGAACACCCAAGTTTGGCATCGTTTGTTGTTTGCTGATCTAAGCAGTAGTGAGCTGTAAATGTATGAAGGGAGGCCCAAGTGGCCGCTTTACAAATGTCCAATGGTGGAACCTGCCTGAAGTGAGCTAGAGAGGCAGCCACCGCTCGTGTTTGATGCGCCGTGGGGCGTGTCAACAACTTTTCTTGTTGCTTATCGTAGCAAAACTGTATGCATTGAGTGATCCAACTAGATATAGTTCGTTTCACTACTGGAAGACCCGGCGCATTCGGGTTAAAGGAAACAGAGTCGAGATTGTCTTGTAGGCGACTGGGTTCGCTGCTTGTAATACACTAATGCTCATTTGCAGTTCAACGTGTGCAGGAGTTTTTCCCTTTCTGTGGCATGAGGTTTTGGGTAGAACGTTGGGAGTTCGATGGATTGATTCAGGTGGAACGAAGAGACCATCTTTGGAAGAAAGGAAAGATGTGGTCGCAACAGCACTTTGTGGTGGTAGAACTGAAGATACGGGCTGTAGTGTACTAGCGCCTGTAGTTCACTGACTCGATGAGCTGACGTAATGGCAGTCAAGAAGACCAACTTCCATGTGAGGTATTTGACGTGAGCAGACTCTAGTGGCTCAAACGGTGACTGCATTAGTTGCTCCAGAACCAAGTTAAGGTTCCAAGGAACTGGAGGTTTAGAAGTTGGAGGACGAAGATGTGTAAGGCCCCGGAGGAAACGTGAAACCATCGGGTGTACGGAAATAGGTTGTCCGTCCTGTAGTCTATGGAAGGCAGCAATCGCACTCAGGTGGACCCGAACAGAGGCCGTGGCCAGTCCTCACTGGTATAAGGTATGAAGATAGTCAAGGAGACGTGTCTGAGGACATGACAGTGGGTCAAGTCGTTCGGATGCACACCAGGACGCGTAACGTTTCAATTTAACGGTGTGTAGATGGTTTTTTCGATGCCAGGATTGCTTCTTGAACTGTGAGGGAGAGTCCTGTTGTGTTCGGCAGCGAACAGGTCAATTGTCATTCGTCCCCATTTGCTGAATATGGTTTCCGCCACTTCTGGCTGAAGAGCCCACTCGTGTGGGTGGAATACACGACTCAATCTGTCCGCTTGGGTGTTGGCAATCCCTGGGATATATGTGGCCTGCAAGTGAATGGAGTGGCTGCATGCCCAGGTCCAGATGAGGGCTTCTAGGCATAGTGTCCAGGATCCCGAGCCTCCTTGTTTGTTGATGTAGAACATGGCCACCTGGTTGTCTGTGTAGACCATGACTCTGACCTTGAAGGTAGAGCAGAAAGGTGCGTAGTGCGTAATGTATCGCCCGTAACTCTAGGAGATTGATTTGGAAGCATTGCTCCTGCTGAGTCCATAGACCTTGGGTCTGAAAGTGAGAGAGATGAGCCCCCCATCCCTTGCGGGAGGCGTCTATGGCGAGGACTGCATTGTGCGGGAGGAATATGAAAGGTGCTCCTCTCAGCCACCAGTCTAGTTCTGAGGTCATGGCTTTTGTTATTTATTTATTTTAGATTTTTATATACCGGTGTTCCTGTATGAAATACAAATCACATCGGTTTAAATTGAAACTGAACATAAATTTTTGCCAATAGGCATTACATAGAACAAGGTTGTGGAACTTGGAAAAGGGTAAACTAGATCAAAATAAACATTGTAATGTAAATAAATTGGCTAACGAATCTCATAGAGCAGTATAAATAAAAACAAAAAACATAAAAGCAAAACAGTAGATGTCACTGTTTGTTAGCGAGACTTTCCAAGTGAGTGGTTGCGTATGTTGCTTCCACTGTCGTTTGAGGTTCCACGGCAGGGTTCGCATGTGTAGGTGCGTGAATGCGACTGCATGGATGGAGGCTGCCACATGCCCCAGAGCAATCAGAACTTGTAGGGTGGAAGGCGCACGGGTCGCATGTAAGCGGCGGAAGATGTGGCGCATGGTTTGTCTTCTGTCCTGTGGAAGACTGTTTCATAGTATCCAGTAGGGCTCCTATGAATTGGAGCACTTGTATGGGTTGCAGGTGAGATTTTTGGTAATTGACGATCAGACCCAGGCAATTAAGACAATGGATCGTGTCATGGAGATGTTGAAGGATAGTGGGGTTGGACGCTACCAGTAACCAATCATCCAAGTAGGGAAAAAGGGTGATACCCTGCTGTCTAAGGGATGCCACCACCACTGCCATGCACTTGGTGAACACTCTGGGTGCTGTTGACAGTCCAAAGGGAAGTACTTTGTATTGAAAGTGCCGGCCATTGACTTGAAAGGAGAGGTATTGCCAGGAGGAAGGGTGCATTGGAATATGAGTGTATGCATCCTTGAGGTCTATGGAGCACATCCATGCATTGTGTTGGATTAGGGGCAAGATGGATTTGAGGGATACCATCTTGAACTTTTCCTTGATTATAAATTTGTTGAGGTCCCGGAGGTCCAGGATTGGGCGGAGGTCCCCAGATTTCTTTGGAATTAGGAAATATGGGGAATAAAAACCCTTGTTCTGTAAGGACGATGGAAGGAGGCAGATCGCTTTTTGATGTAATAAGTCGGTCACTTCCTCATCCAGTCAGGTAGGATTGGATCAGGTTCCTCTGATTGGTAGGTGAGGGAGGGGTGGGGGGCTTTGGAACGGAATTCGGTACCCCCAGCATACCACTTCCAGGACCCATTGGTCTGATGTGATGGATTCCCATTGTTGGAGGTGGGATGTTATGCCCCCTGCAAATACCTTTGGTGATGGTGGCATAGGTAGCTCTAAAAAGACTGACTTGTTTGTTAGAGGATGGTTGCGATTTGTTTTTCGGGCACTGCGGGCAAGGTTGGCCACGCTGGTTCTGGTTTTGAGTGGGTTGTTGGCGAGGAGGCGGATGGTATGGTTGTGGATGGTAGGACGCATATGGACAGAATGCCCTCCGTTGGAAAGGTTGTCTATACGGGGCATAGAACCTACGCGAAGAAGCATAAGAATGGGGCGCAGTGAGCGATTGCACCGCCACCGACTGCTTGAGCTGAGACACCGTTTCCTGTAATTTGGAGCCAAACAAATTATCTCCCCGGCAAGGGAGATTGGTCAATTTATCATGGACACCGTCCTGTATGGAGCTGGCTCTGAGCCATGCCATTCTGCATGCCGCGATTGCACTTGCTGAAACCCTAGAGGAAGTTTCAAATCCTTCATAGATGGTACAAAGTAAATGTCTGATGGCCTCTTCCATATCCTGTAGTGGGTGGGAGTCCTGGAGAGAATGCAGATTTTCCCTGAGGCGTTGCACGCATTCAAAGAGATATTTTGCCAAATAGAATTACTGATGGTTAATACGTGCGCCAAGCATGGATGCCTGGTAGGCCCTTCTAGTGAACTCGTCCAAAGTACGAAGGTCTTTCCCCAGGGACGAAGCGGAATGCAGTTTAGTCTTCTTCACCTTCCCCATTGCAGACTCCACAACCAAGGACGCATGTGGCAGTTGAGGGTTTATATAGTATGGGGATTTTTGCATTTTATATTTCAGATCAATCTTCTGGGATACTGCTGGAAGTGTAAATGGGGTATCCCAAGATTTCTCGAGGACTGAGTCCAAATCTGCATGCGGTGGCAAGCTTGTAGGCTCGGCCGGGAGGTCGAAGATCTTTAGGAGATCCAAATTGTCCAATCTGGGGTCTGGGACTTTTTGAATGGGAAGGTTGAGGACTTTCCCGATCTTTTCCAAGAATTTTGGATATGTGAGGTCCTCTGGCGGAGAATAGGACTCTGCTGGGTTCTCCGCCAGGTCAGATGGGTATCCCATAGAGGAATCTGGGGAAGTGTCATGAAACTCCTGAAGAACAGTCCGAGGTGGGTCCCCCTTTGGAGGTGACACCGGAGTAGGATCTGGTGGCAGAGCCAGAGGTGAAGGCGACCGTGGTTGTGACGGTGATGAGTGTACAGATGGTTGTGGTGACGCTGTCCCACTGGGAGGGTTGGAGGTCGGCATCTGGAAGGACGTCTGCATAACCTCAAAAAATCCAGACAGCACCAGGGAGAGGTTAACAAAAGCATCCTTCGTCTGTGGAGGCATAGCAGGTTTTTGGCCTGTGGGTGGAGACCTTACAGGAACTGCTGCTAAGAGGATATCCGCATCTGGTCTCTTGCTCTGAGAATGAGGAGTACGGGTTTCCTCTGGTAACCGTCGTTTTTTGGATAATGGCTCTTGTAAGGGACTGGCTTCTGATCTTCGAAGAGAGGCCAGGGATAAATCTGAATAGTCTAACTGAAGAAGATGGAGCCTGGGATGAAAGTGTCTGAGCCCCTTCTCCTTCAGAAGCTGAAAAAGCCGACGTGAACAGTGGCCCCAGCGTCCTTGATGCGTGTTTTCGTTTGTGGGGGTGGGACTGCGTCTTGTCCGCAGTTCGGTGGCCTTGTGGTTGAGTAGGCCTTGAGTGTGGCACCTGTGGGGCAGAGGTCGGCTCTTGTGTTGCTTCATGGCCGATATGCACCCGCCGGAGACTTACGGGAGTAAGGACCTGTAGGTGTCTGGTCGGCTCCCTTGTTTAATTGCGTCGTGTGCCGTCGCCGCGTGCGCCGGTTGCGTCATCGCCGCGTACGCCGTCTTCGATGCATACACCCCATGGTGTTTTCTTGGTTCACCCGGCAGCTTCTTTTCCTTCGGCGCAGAGTCTTGCGTCGTCTCTGTATGAATCATGGTCATCACTTCATACCTTTACATCTCACTACTGCCTTAATCAACAGGCAGCCACTGATGCGAAGATAGAGATTGCAGGATTGCTTGCCCTATCATCCTATCCAAGGTGACCGCCACATTGTCACGGATCACATACAAATATATATATTATAAACAATATGATCGGGAGTTTGGGACTTCCATGACAGTATGGCTAATTCAGCCCTGCTATTGACGGGAAAAGGCAAGTTTGCTTACCATAAACGGTGTTTCCGTAGATAGCAGGATGAATTAGCCATGCTGACCCACCCTCCTCCCTGGCAGTCACCTAGTCTTCGACTATACTTCAGCTTAATCACAGACTGAGGAGGTTCCGTTACTTTCCTGCGCGGGAACACGCGCGCAGCCGCAGAGAGCAAAAACTCTAATCTCCGCTTTGACAAGCTCCGCCTCCCGGACCTGATTGACAGATCCCATGACAGCATGGCTAATTCAACCTGCTATCTACGGAAACACTGTTTACGGTAAGCAAACTTGCTTTTCTTCTCTTAACTCTGGCAACATGTTACTGAACTTTTTTGTTTCTGTATTATTTGCTGGGATTTGGAGGAATGGATATATGGGGGGAAAATTCTGATTGTCTCATCTGGGATGTGTCCAAATTGCTTGTGCATGTTTATTTTTTGCCAATAAAAATATTTTTTAAAAATGCTGAATGTATAAAGGGACCATATTATTCAATTTAATATGCAACCATCCCAATACTAACAGTTATGTAAATGAAATGTGCAAAATAAAGAATTTATTTTTATTGTTGTCCTTACAAGAGACACACCATACACAAATGGTTTAAAAATCCAGTACCTAAGGTAGAAAGCAATAGTGAAATAAAATTATATATTCCAATTCATAATTCAGGAATCTGGAAAAAAAAATCTATTCCAGTGCTTCTACATTAGCTTTTGTAACCTGTGATGTCATATTAAACAAGACTCCAAACATAATATCTAAACCTAAAATGAGCTCTTGATGTCATATGTCCTGTTTTCAAATTCGTTTTTGGATTATTCTTTCATTAGTCAAAAAGATATCACAGCCTACTAAAGATATCAGTGTTCCTGAAGAAAACTACTAGCGTACCCTACTATTTCAGATAAAATTAAAACCCATTTTTCCTATAGATAAGAGTCATACTAAGTGTTTCCAGTGAAGTATACAAAAGACAATAGAGAACCTAACAGGCTATTTGTTTTTAGCAATACCAACAGCGCTGCATACATCTAGTACTACTACAAAAATAATTAGCAGTAGTTAAAAGGTCAAGTTCGGACGTTTTTATGCCCTCCATTTTCTTTTTGGAGTTTCTAATGCAAAACGCTGAAAACGATTCTTTTATCATTTCAAAAGAAGCTACCACACTGGGCATAGGAGTCTTTTTTGTCAAATCGTACTAAAAATACTTCCCCACTATCAAACTACACTTATTCCCACGTGCAGATCGACAGCACTTGTAGATGTTACTTAAGAGTGAAGATACCCGCGTGCACTTTTTAATGCCACTGCATTCATTTTGCTAACTTGAAATAAGGGATGAACTGGAACGGTGTCTGCAGCCCAGGACCACTGCTGGTCCGGACTTCCTCCTGGAGCACTGATGCCTGGATGTACAGACCCTGCTGTAACTTCATCGCCGCCACCACCTCCTTAACTTCGAGGTACCCGGATGTAGTTTTGCCGCCCTCTACACGCCCCCCACCCCCCTTAACCAACTGTCATGTCCTTTAGCAACCACCCCTCCCCGGATACCTCTTCGATCTGCCACTCGACCAACTGTCATCTCCCGCCCCCGATATTTAAGAAAGAATATATTACTGGCACCAGAGACACGGATAGAGAAAACTATTTCGCAGCAACAAGCAGAAGCTTGAACCCGTTTCGGGTCTAGTTTACTTCCATCTTTAAGCAGAAACAGCGGGAAAAAGCAGGGGGGGGTGGGGGGAAGCAGCCAGTTTACAGGATATTTTATTTAAAAATAGTTTCGCCTACAATAACAGTCATGCTAGGGAAAGTTCAACAAATTAAATCATAATCACAACAAGTTGATAAAGTCATTATTAAAACAAACATAGCATGCCATTAGCTTATGATGGAAAAAAAAAGCCTCACAGAACAGAGATTACCAGCACACCTCTCCCAAATCATTTAGCATCCCCCCCCCAACTCCCAAGTCAGAGAATCAGGTCTGCGTGAAGAAAGAGTAAACTTCCTAGTTGCCAAATCACTCCGGGTGGGAGATCCTGCAGCACAAGCCTACATCCTGTCAACTAAACATAACAAGCGCAAGGGCGCACTGCCAGTCAGTAGTCTGGGACAAATATACTGCTTTATTCCTCTAGTTCACGAGTCCGAGACTAAACTTAATTTCTCCCCACAGATCACTTCCCGCCAAAGCAACCCCGGCATGGAACCGTCTCCTGACACCCCCTCCCCACTAGTATACCAGCTACAGAAACAACCACGCTTCTAAGACTTCCCCCAGATTCCGTATCACCACTCACCACCGACACGATACCACTCAGGCGGAACTACAAACCTTGACACTCACTACCACCATTAATAGAGGAACCTCTCGCCCCCACCTCCACGCGGGTGCAGGAGTCCGGGCAGCCCCACCCCCACTTCTCCCTCCAAGCGACTCCCGTCCTCGCATCCTTACCATGGTTCCGAGCACTAAAGGTTTCTTGTCACACGTAACGCTGTGACCGCTGAATACTGAGAAAAAGAGGCCAAAAAAAATTTCTAGCGCGCGCGATCCCTACACACTCACTGACGGCACACAATAAACCCCAAGCGCGAGAAACCAAGGCCTCCCACCACCAATCCCAGTCCTCCTTACTGGTTTGAAACCCTAACAGAACCAATCACCTCCTCTTTCTTTAGCGACTCACTCCTCCTCCTCCCTCTCCCCTCCACCCTTCACCCATTTTAACGGCTGTTTTTTCCTGGCCCCCTTTTTTTTTTTTTTGCACACGGCACACCACCTAGAGAGGCGGAACAACAACAACACAAAAAAGGCGAACGTCACGTTCATGTCGCCCCCCAGCAAGGATTTGGCCCAATCAAATAAAAGAGCCTAACGGGAGCGGCATAAGTAACAGTCAATCAAAGCAGGAAATACCTACAAAGCGGGTTGGACACTATGAGTGGCATTACCTTAGCCAATAGGATGAATGGCTTGGCCTGCCGTGGTGTGTTGCCTCCCGACTTGTTTGTTTTATAACATTGAAGAAAATGGCGTTTTAAGGGGTAACGATCTCGTCTAGTTACATAGATTCTCATATTTTAACTGCAGTGGGCTTCTTTTAACGGACACTGTTAGAGATAAAGGTGCTAATCGTGTTAGTTATGCTTTCAGTTGGCTGTTCTCGTGAGCCTATAGTTGGAGCAGTGGGGGCACCTAGCTGGGGGACAGTTTTCTTCCTGTGAGGGCTTCTACTTATCGGATCTACGGTATAGGAGAGGGCCTGAGGACTTGTGCCCAAAACGTGTGTGTTGAAGGGCGCGAGTATGCCACCTATTTGTTAGGTCTTTCAATCTTCCCATAACCTTTATTGCATTTATCGTACTGCTATCTCAGAGCAGATTAGGATGGCGAGGTCCGACATGTAGTCTACCTAATTTGTTTTGTTTTTGTAATATAGATCCTCGTTTTTCCGTTTTTTCCTTTACTTCTTTATGTAGAAATAAAGGTCAGCCAGACAAAATAAGGTACTTTTCTATTCACTAATTAAACATATTTCTGACTTGCTTTTGGGAACTAATACTCCATCAAAGAAAATTTATTTATTTAACAACTTTTTATACCGGTATTCGTGGGTGCATCATATCGGTTTACATGTAACTGAGAGAAAATACAAAAAACAGGGAAGGGGAGAGGGGAACAGAGGGAAAGGTAGAGAGCAAAGTACAGGGGTGAAAGGACTGATAGAACAACTAAAGGAAAACAATAACTTGCATGATGCACAAGTATAGTATGGAACAGAATTTTGCATTTATACAAAAAATAATTACGAAATAGCATGCAAAGGTATCATAATTTACTATTCAGTGAATATTATCATAGGACAGTCGGGGGATGCTGTGGGTCGAGTAAGCTAGGGCTGATTAAAAATAGTCAGAAAGTGTATAGTCGTTTGCCATACCTATCAATTCTCCCAGTTTGGCAGATCATCTCCCACTGGGATAACCTAAACTCTCTGCCAGTAGCTAAAGAAGGAGGAACGGGGGCAGCGCAGCTCCCTATAACAGTTTGAAGACAGAGAGCTGGGGATAGCAAAATAAGCATGAATGTAAACCGGTGTGATATCTCGATTGAGATCGAATGTCGGTATATAACAACTAATAAATAAATAAATGTTTGCAGGTTGGGGTTGGGCCTAGTGTGTACGAACTCTGCTGCTGGCCCCAACAGAAGCAAGTGGGTCTTGCTGCCTCCAATCCATGGAAGAATATGGTGCTGTCTGTTGTTCCCTATGCTACTGGCCAAAAAATTCCCATGGCTCTACCTAGGTATCTCAAGAGAGGCTCCAGTTGGGGAGAAACTGCACTGCAGAAACTATGTGCCTGAGTTGCTCTGGAGAGGGGTGGTTGAGAGTTGTTCCGGTGGGGATGGTTTGAAAACGCTTGAGTTGGGAATGGGTAGTGGTGTGTATACTGAAAATCTGCTTAATTTTTTTTTTTTTTTTACTCTTCTAAGCAGCCTCTGTGCTTAGCTCATTTTATCTATTCCTCAGAGGTATCCACCCTGTTACAGATCTTTGTATCTGCAGAAGCAAACATTACCTATGAACCACTCTGCAATAACGCATATTAATTTCAGCGACAAAATAAATCAACAGAGCAGATCAAAACTGACAATCCTTTTCGGGAGTATCACCTGTCCTATGGAACTTTCTCGCAGAAGGACTGCAAAATACATGACTACTCCCCATGCAGGAAGCTAATGAAAGTCTGGTTGTTCTGCCAGACTTTTAATACCAAACCCATAACTTGTTTCACCCTAGAAAGCACAAAAATGACTGATACTTTGTATGCCACCAATCTCTGAGTACCATGAACATGCTACTAGAACATTTTGTAGAGATGTTTTTAGATTGTGTACACATGATTGCAGTTAATTTATATTCTAGTTCAGACCTATTTGCACCTTCTTCTAATATGAACCTGCTCCAACCAGAGTTTAGGAATTATTTGTTTTTAAATGTAGACATTATATTAAAGTTAGCATTAGTCAGGTATATTCAATGGGTCAGCTGTGTACCTCTGAATATCCTGCCAAAGTTAACCTGGTAAGTTTAGCTGGCTAACTTTTTGCTGGCCAGACAGAAGCTGAAAATGGACCCCCGCAATGTCCAGAACAAGGAGACTAACAGTTGTGTGCACATAGGCCGATGCAATAAAATGGGTGCTCATATTGAGCTCCCGTTTTCCTAACGCATGCACATCCACATCCCCTTTGCACTCTGCAATTTTCTAATGAGAAAGAAATTGAACTGCTGTACGAAAAGGGCGCACTAGGGAGATGTACATGTTTGGCACTCAAAAGTTTATTGCATCAGGTGCATCTAAATTGTGCATTCCTAATAAAAGTACATTGTTTACATGAAGTTATGGAAATTTGCAGTGTCTGTTGCTTACCAAAAGGAAAGGAATCGCTTATGATTTTTTAAGGTGTCCTTCAGCTAATCATCATGTTCCGTGCTACTAATCCTTATGTACATGTTTACATTTTTTCTTCCAACCCCAAATAACTAAATCTTATGTTATGATGACAATATGTTGTAAAGTTAGTTTAACTAACACACTTACCAAATTCTGTAAACCGTTCTGATGGCGAAACCGAATGACAGTATACAAAACATGACAAATAAATAAATAAATAATCTCTCTAAACAACCCTACCCTAGAAGGGGCACATTTATCGCAACACAAATGACCACATTTTTTGTGTTTCTCATGATTGTAAGTAAACTTTACTCCACCTCCAGAGCTAGAGTTAATTTTCTGGCATACAAAAAATGTGTTTTGGCTGCCTAGCCTCTGGGCACTCTTTCCTGCATTGGGCAGTAATAGCTAATATCTTCATTTACATGGAATTTAAATGCAATGGGCGCTATCTGGTATGTATTTGTTAGGACCCACGATTTAGGAACGCTATTCTCCTTGCTATTATTGTGCACACGAAATGTACTCAACCACAAGTAAAACTCGTGCACTAGGCTGGATGCACCTTATTGCAGCAGCCTGTTTGTGTGCACAAACTTTACTGCTGATCCAGCAAAGACATTTATTTAAAAAAAATGAATCCTCACTGGAAATTCCATGCTAATGATGGCATTAGCTATTAACCCCCAATACAGAGAAGTGTGCTTGGCTTACCTTGTGTATTTTTTAAGCTCTGGAAACTTAACTCCAAGTCTGAAGTGGCTTAAAGTTTCCAGAACTAATCTTAGGTATGGACAGAAGCTGGAGTTTAGTGCCAAGACCTGTAATCAGTATTTTATAAGTAGAAAACATCCTTTGTGCACAAAAAGCATGTTTTCCGTGCATAAAATGATTTTATATGCAGAAAGCATTTTGCATGTGTATAAATCATATTTTATGCACAGAAAACATGATTTATGTAAATGTTTTTTGCGCATAAAATTATTTATGCACATAGATCAAGGTTTACTGTGTGCTAAGCCTTTTCTTTGTGCACATTTTCTGGTTTGTGCACATTTTTTAATTCTTGCTGCATTACACAGAAACATAGACATGATGGCAGAAAAAGACTAAATAATCCACCCAGTCTACCCAGCAAGCTTATGCCAGTATCTGCTGCACTGTGCAGGTTATCCCCATGCTTATCAGTTTCTCAGACTGCAAGGCCCTTGGATGCTGTTTGAATCCAATTTCCCTTAATCATTGCCTGTGGAAGCAGAGAGCAATGTTAAAGTTGCATTAAAAATATCAGGCTTAGTGATTAAGGGTGGTAAGTGCCATATCAGTATGTTACCCCCATGTTTGTTCCCCAAACCATAAAAGTCAGGGCCCTTGTTGGTTGTTGTCTGAATCCAATTCCCCTTTTCCCACTGCTGTTGAAGCAGAGCGCAATGATGGAGTTGCATTAACAATATCGAGGCTTGCCAGCATCAGGAGTTTGTGCACGAAGAAACTGTGCTGAATTTCAGTGCAGTTTTAATGCTCAGCTTTTTGCATCAGCCCATGAATAAAGTGTTATTGGAAACTGGTCCAGGGCTGATTAATTTTGAAGCGTAGCCTTGAGTACTCCTGAACCCTCCTTCCCACCCACCCCCCACAATCCTTTGCCAGGGAGTCCAACTCACAGAATCCTCTACAAACAGGAAGATCAAATCTTGAGTTTGGGGTTTTTTATTATCTCCCAAAAGCTAGTGAAGAAATATATTAATTCCATAGAAAAGGTATTCTCTTAAATTTATTTATTTATTGTTCTTTGTTTCCATGCATGCAAGTGGACTAACATGGCAACCACAGTACTTTAATTGATGTAAGAAAAGAAAGTTCCTGACACATTATGAAAGGCCTAGAACCTTCAACACAAAAACACATGAAAGTTAGTAGCTAATGAATTCTATCCAACAAATGTTCTTATCAGAAGGGTGAAGCTGCAGTGTATCTCAGTATTTTCCCGTAGATAAGCAGGATGAATTACTCATGCTGTCTGGGACGTCCCTCCTGTCCTGTAGGTGGCGGAGCTCTCAAAGTAAAGTCTTAAAGTCTTGCTGTAGTGTGTGCCTGCTTGGCACCTCCCCCTTCCCTGTGAAGAGTCTCCTCAGTCCGTTTTTTTTCCGCAAGCCTAACAACAGCAGAGGTCTCTGTCTCCTCGAGTGATTTCCTCACAGGAAAATTTAATTTCTTTAAAAGAGTCAAAAACAAGCCTGTTAAAGTTGTTAGGACTAACTACTTAAAGTATTTCATCGAATTCTCAAAGAAATGCCTCGTCCAGGATTTAAATTCTGCAGTTGCGGAAAGATCATGCCTGTCACAGACAGGCATTTTCTTATTACTTATGCCTGGGCCCCAGCATAACCAATTGACCTGTGCTACCTGCGGATGGATGTCCCCCAGGGCACAGCATCAAAGAGCCGCTAAAATTGAGGATTTGAGGAGGGCTGCGGCAGGGTCCTATACCCCCTGATGTATTCCGCTATCTGATAGGGAGGAGCAATCAGATAGGAGTTGGCAATCTGTAATAAATCTACTGTTAGACTGCGGAGTAGCAATCTGTTCTTATTGGCTCCTAAAGAAGGAGGAGTCAGCAATCTGATATAGTTGTGGGTGGATCCCTGGGCCAGTGGTAGATGACCACGCCCCCGGAAGGGTATCCCGAGAGGGACCACCTGCTAGGCTTGAGTATGGAGATAGACACACATTAGTTCTTTTATTAAACAGGTTTTTGAAACCACCAGAGATGGCAGTAGTGAGCTGATATGCCCGGCAGGGCTGTAGTCCCTCAGGTACAGGAACAGCGATCCAGGATGGCTGAGCTGTTGAGAAACTGTAGAAAGTGAGTAGGCAGAATTCATGAACAGAACTAGATGACAAAACTCACATAAGGTCTCAAGGAAGCTCAGATGCTGGAAAGGTTTAGGCCCTCGAGGAGTGAGTACCTGGTTCCAGGGAAAGCTCTGAGAGAGCTTTCCCTGGTAACTCACAATTGTTTGTAGCAGTGATAGCTTCCAAGCAGTAGAGAATCTTCAGAGTTTCCAGTAACATGGGCCCTCGAGCGAGTACCGGTTCCTATCTGTAATCTGAAAGTAAAGAAAAAGAGTGAGGCCCCCGAGGAGCGGGTACCTCTGGTAAGTCCGAGGAGGCAGAGTAGCTTGGGAGGTGTAGCCGAAGCAATCCCTTTCCTTGCTAACAGGCCGACACAGTACAGTGCGCTCCGCTGGAGCGCACTGTTAACCAGCAATTGGACGCGTTAGCTTTACCCCTTATTCAGTAAGGGATAATAGCGCGTCCAACCCAACCCCCCCCCCCCCCCCCCCCCCGAACCTAATAGCACCTGCAACATGCAAATGCATGTTGATGGCCCTATTAGGTATTCCCGGGCGATACAGTAAGTAAAATGTGCAGCCAAGCCGCACATTTTACTTTAAGAAATTAGCGCCTACACAAAGGTAGGCGTTAATTTCTGCCGGCGCCGGGGAAGTGCACAGAAAAGCAGTAAAAACTGCTTTTCTGTGCACCCTCCGACTTAATATCATGGCGATATTAAATCAGAGGCCCCAAAAGTTAAAAAAAGTAAAAATTAAAATTTTAAATGGGCCCGCGGCTCGCAGGTTGAAAACCAGACGCTCAATTTAGCCGGTGTCCGGTTTCCGAACCCGTGGCTGTCAACAGGCTCGAGAACCAACGCCGGCAAAATTGAGCGTCGGCTGTCAAACCCGCTGACATCCACTGCTCCTATCCAAAAAGAGGCGCTAGGGACGCGCTAGTGGACCCTAATTTAAATAAATTAATTTACTGTATCGCGTGCACAAAGCACCCGCTCTCCCGTGATTTTTACTGTATCGGCCCATAACTCAGATAATGAAATAGAGACCTTTAAATATTGGAAGCAGATGACGTCATCTCAGGGAGACGCCCCTGAGGTTCACCCTCTTGCTGGTACTTCAATCAGTGGACGTGCGCGCCCTAGGTCTTTAGGCAACATGGCGGATCTGCAACGTCGAGCCGGTCCGGGACGCACCATTTGATTTGGACAATCTGCGAAGGTTTCGAGACCTCAGCCAAGTCAACAGCAAACGCCATCGCAGCCAGGTGAATGGCATCGCTGCGAGCCAGCACAATAAGAGAGGATGTGCATGAGAAATTGGCTAACCTTCCTTGCCATCCTAACATCTTGTTTGGTGATCATTTCAAGGACACTGTTGCTCAGTTAAAAGAGCAGAAACTGGCCGTTCAGTCTCTCGCAACTCCATCACCTTTTTCCTACGGCAGAGGCTATTATTCTGGTTACAGGAAACCAGAATTTCAACGCCGCCCTTTCCGGCCTTATCCTCCCTCTAGACTTATCGTCTCGTCCCCAGACGGCTCAAGCTTCAGCTTCTAGGCAACATCAGAGAGCACAAAAGACTAGACCTCTGCAGGAGCAGAATCCACCTAAACCTGTACAAGGTTTTAGGACATCACACACCACCGCTACCAGCAACAGTCGGCGACAGGCTCCTACATTTCTTGCCTGCATGGGAAAACATCACCACCGACCTCTGGGTTTTGAAGATCATAAAGGAGGGTTATTCTTTAAACTTCACCACCTTTCCTGTTATTCCACATTTAGTGCCCAACAGGGAACATCACATCCATGCCCAACAAATGCACTTGGAAATCAACAACCTCCTAAATCAACAGTGCATACTCGAACTACCTGTGTCTCACCATCACACAGATTATTCATACTTCCTCATTCCAAAGAAATCAGGAGGGTTCCATCCTATCTTGGCTCTCCGGGAACGCAACAAACACCTTACGACGGAGAAATTCAAGATGACATCACTCAAAACCGTACTACCCTTCATACAACCCAGAGATGGGATATGCTCCATAGATCTCAAGGATGCCTATTCACACATACCAATGCACAAGGCTTCCTGGCAGTACCTTTGCTTCACAGCGATGAATCGCCACTTTCAATACAAGATACTTCCATTTGGCCTCTCCTTGGCTTCCAGAGTATTCACGAAATGTCTAGCAGTAGTGGTGGCTCACCTACGTCGCCAGAATATTCAGATTTTTCCCTATCTAGATGATTGACATCTAGTAGCACCCAGCCCCTCTATTCTCCAGACAAATCTCATCACAACTATTCAATGTTTGGACACATTGGGTCTACTAATCAATTACGAAAAATTGAATTTCCACCCCAAGCAGGCATTGCAGTTCATTGGAGCCCACATCGACACCTTAAAGGACAGAGCATTCCTTCCTGAGCCAAGAGCTACATCACTCAGAACTCTAGCTCAAACGCTAAAGCGTTTAACCACAGCTCCGACTCGTCAAGTGTTGAAACTTCTTGGGCACATAGCTGCAACGATCTTTGTGGTCCCCGACACACGACTACACATGAGGTGCCTTCAGTGGGGACTGAAAGCTCAATGGAAACAGTTCTCCGACCTTCTCTCTGCCCCTGTCTCCATTACGAACAGCATGAAGCGAGATATAGACTGGTTGCTATTGGAAACACTCCTTGCAGTAGGGGCTTCCCTAAATCCACTGCTGCATCAAATCATACCACGGATGCCTCCACGAAGGGATGGGGAGCCCACCTGTCTCATCTTCAAACTCAAGGCCTCTGGTCTACCTGGGAGAGTATGCAACAGATAAACCTCTTGGAACTCAGAGCAATTCGGAACGCTCTCCGAGCTTTTCAACTCAATTTGAGGGGAAAGATAGTCATGATCCACACAGACAACCATGTGGCAATGTTTTATATAAACAAGGAAGGAGGGTCCGGTTCTTGGATTCCATGCAAGGAAGCAGTATCCATCCTAGAATGGGCAACCAGCAATTCCATTACACTTCAAGCCACTTACCTCCCAGGCATAGACAACAACAGGGCGGACAAACTAAGCAGAATTTTTCATCTCCACGAATAGGAACTAAAACAGCTCTTCCGAACTTGGGGATGGCCTCGTATCGATCTTTTCGGCACGGAGCAGAACCGCAAACTTCAAACATTCTGCTCTCTGTTCCCATCTCCTCATCGAATAACACAAGACGTGTTTCTCATAAGCTGGTTGGAGGACCTACTATATGCCTTTCCACCAATACCTCTAATCTCACGCACAGTGCAGAAATGCATAAGAGATTCAGCAGATCTTATCCTCGTAGCTCCAGCGTGGCCAAGACAACCATGGTACGCATACCTCCTCCACCTCTCAGTGGAGGCTCCAATTCCACTAGGAAACAACCCTCGCCTCCTAACTCAGGACAAGAGCACTCTTCTGCACCCACTCCACTCCTCTCTAAACCTCACAGCGTGGAGATTGAAAGGACACTATTTCAAAACCTGAACACCTCTCCTCATCTGGAAGACATCCTGATTTCTTCTAGAAAACCTTCCACCAGGTTGAACTACAAAAGAAAATGGCTGACCTATGCAGCTTGATGCTCAACCATTAGCATAGATCCATTCACATGCCCAGCAACTAACTTGCTAATAGGGATGTGAATCGTTTTTTGACGATTTAAAATATCGTCCGATATATTTTAAATCGTCAAAAATCGTTAGGGCCACGATACAATACCAATTCCCCCGATTTATTGTCAAAAAATCGTAAATCGGGGGAAGGGGGAGGGCAGGAAAACCGGCACACTAAAACCCCCTAAAACCCACCCCGACCCTTTAAATTAAATCCCCCCACCTTCCCGAACCCCCCCCCCAAATGCATTAAATTACCTGGGAGTCCTCCGTAGCGGCGGTCCGTGGCTAAATCGGGGGAAGGGGGAGAGCACGAAAACCGGCACACTAAATCGTGAGGTCTTCAGCCGGCGCCATTTTTCAAAATGGCCGCCGCAAAATGGCGGCGGCCATAGACGAAAACGATTCGAAGCAAGAGGTCGTTCCGGACCCCCGCTGGACTTTTGGCAAGTCTTGTGGGGGTCAGGAGGCCCCCCCAAGCTGGCCAAAAGTTCCTGGGGGTCCAGCGGGGGTCAAGGAGCGATTTCTTGCCGCGAATCGTTTTCCGTACGGACAATGGCGCCGGCCATATGCGTATGGCCGGCGCCATTGTCCGTACGGAAAATGGCGCCGGCAGGAGATCGACTGCAGGAGGTCGTTCAGCGAGGTCCGGAACCCTCGCGAGAGGTCCGGACCTCGCTGAACGACCTCCTGCAGTCGATCTCCTGCCGGCGCCATTTTCCGTACGGAAAACGATTCGCGGCAAGAAATCGCTCCTTGACCCCCGCTGGACCCCAGGAACTTTTGGCCAGCTTGGGGGGGCCTCCTGACCCCCACAAGACTTGCCAAAAGTCCAGCGGGGGTCCGGAACGACCTCTTGCTTCGAATCGTTTTCGTCTATGGCCGCCGCCATTTTGCGGCGGCCATATTGAAAAATGGCGCCGGCTGAAGACCTCACGATTTAGTGTGCCGGTTTTCGTGCTCTCCCCCTTCCCCCGATTTAGCCACGGACCGCCGCTACGGAGGACTCCCAGGTAATTTAATGCATTTGGGGGGGGGGTTCGGGAGGGTGGGGGGGATTTAATTTAAAGGGTCGGGGTGGGTTTTAGGGGGTTTTAGTGTGCCGCTGGACCACCAGGTAATTTAAGGCATTGGGGGGGGGATTTAATTTAAAGGGTCGGGGGTGGGTTTTAGGGGGTTTTAGTGTGCCGGCTCACGATTTTAACGATTATCACGATACTTTACACACACAAACGGCAACAATACGATTCCCTCCCCCTCCCAGCCGAAATCGATCGTTAAGACGATCGAGGACACGATTCACATCTCTACTTGCTAACATATCTCCACAGTCTTTACCAAAGAGGGCTAGTGACAACTTCACTCAGAGTTCACCTCTGCTATCTCAGCTTATCATTCTTTACACAACGATGCACTGATCTCCACTCTGCTTATCTCCAGATTTATGAAAAGTATATTGCAACTACGCCCGCCAGTACAAAAACCACCTGTACCATGGGATTTGAACCTTGTTCTTGAACAACTCATGCTACCACCCTTTGAACCACTTGACACCTGTCACCCCAGATTCCTGGCGTGGAAGGTATTTTTTCTGGTAGCGCTGACCTCGGCTAGAAGGATCAGCGAACTACAGGCTCTAGTCCACTACCACCCCTATCTGGTTTTCTACCACGATAAAGTGGTTCTACATTCACATCCTACTTTCCTACCAAAAGTGGTTTCGGCTTTCCACCTCAATCAATGCATAACTCTACCAACCTTTCATCCTCGTCCTCATACTGATGAGGCCCAACGCAGACTACATACGTTAGATTGCAAGCGAGTGCTGGAATACTATAAACAACAAACTGCCTCTGATTCCAGACCTTCTCAACTCTTCCTCTCCTTCAATCCGAACGCACCAGGCTTACCGGTATCAAAAAGACCTTTGTCATCCTGGATCACAAATTGCATCCAATTCTTCTACCAGCAACGTTCAGAACAGCTTACAACTTCACCAAAAGCTCACCAAGTCAGAGCGGAAGCGGCCTCCATTCACCACCTATGTGATGTACCCATAATAGACATTTGCAAAGCTGTGACCTGGTTATCAATTCATACCTTCATTACTCATTACTGTTTAGACAAACTTGCTGCAACAGATGCATCCATGGGCAAACAGATTCTAACAGTGGGCACCTCCTAAATATTTCCTGTTAACAAGGACTGTCCGCACTATACCTTTTGCAACTTGAGCAGTCAAAGCATACAACACTTAACAAACAATAAAGCTCAAGTTGCTAGCTGGGGTCTCCCAGACAGGATGGCTAATTCATCCTGCTTATCTACGTGAAAAGAGCAAGTTTGCTTACTGTAAACGGTGTTTTCCCCTAGATAGCAGATGAATTAGCCATGCTGCCCCTCCCGTCTCCCCGGACAGTCTTGCACTATCTACTTGCTTTATCATGGACTGAGGAGACCCTTCACAGGGGAGGGGAGGTGCCAAGCAGGCACACACTACAGCAAAACTTACTTTGAGAGCTCCGCCACCTACAGGACGGGAGGGACGTCCCAGACAGCATGGCTAATTCATCTATCTATGGAAAACACCATTTAAGGTAAGCAAACTTGCTCTTATCTTTAAAATGATTTCCTCATCCTGCGGACCAGTCCAGACAAGTGAGTTTGACCCTCCTGCCAACAGATGGAGGTAGATGGCATGTTCTTTGTCCTGATGCTGTCCCTCTATATAACCTGGTGCATCAGGGAAGGCATCAGTAGTCCTCTGCCTCCAGCAGATGGTAGGTAGGCAGGACTAGCAGAAAGAAGTATGGAAGGGCCACAGGGACAACAGCCCTGGCTGTGGGTTAGTTTCCCCAAAGTAAGCCTGAATCAAGTCAGGGGAACTCTAGCAGGACGATGGCCAGTTTTGGACTGCTCTTCCTGTCCCCAGGGCAATTACGAGTGGGAGACTCCTCTGCGGCATGACACCTTAAAAAAAAAAAAGCTGCACTATTCAGAAGCCAGTGGAAGGTCAGCAGAAGACTTGGTCTTGTTCTCTCCCTCCACCCAAGGAGGCACTTGGTATGGTGTCTAAGGAAGTGCAGGCGGTGTGGAGCTAGGCACATGGCAACTAATGCCGACTTGTTTTGTAAAACCTGTATTGCTCCATGATGAGACGCACCTTGAGTACTGTGTACAGTACAGGTCACCACATCTCAAAAAAGATATAGTTGCACTGGAGAAGGTACAGAAAAGGGCAAGCAAAATGATAAAGGAGATTGAACAGCAACCCTGTGAGGAAAGGCTGAAGAGGTTAGGGCTATTCAGCTTGGAGAAGAGATGGCTGAGGAGGGGATATGATAGAGGTCTTTAAAATCATGAGAGGTCTTGAACAAGTAGATGTGAATCAGTTATTTACACTTTCGGATCATAGAAGAACTAGGGGGCTCTCCATGAAGTTAGCAAGTAGCACGATTAAGACTAATCAGAGAAAATTCTTTTTTCACTCAATGCACAATTAAACTCTGGAATTTGTTGCCAGAGGATGTGGTTAGTGCAGTTAGTATAGCTGTGTTTAAAAAGGGATTGGATAAGTTCTTGGAGGAGAAGTCCATCAACTGCTATTAATCAAGTTGACTTAGGGAATGGCCTCTATTACTGGCATCAGTAGCATGGGATCTTCTTAGTGTTTGGGTACTTGCCAGGTTCTTGTAGTCTGGTTTGGCTTCTGTTGGAAACAGGATGCTGGGCTTGATGGACCCTTGGTCTGACCCAGCATGGCAATTCCTTATGTTCTTAAGGGACATTGGCATAGCTGCATTACAAGGCAAACCATGCGGAGCAGTGTGGCCTCACCACCTTATCTTTTCCCTGTTCTGTAGGAGCAGGGCTCCCCAGTGGCAGAGCAGGCCTGGCACTCCTCCACAGCATCAGAATACTGTTTTCAGGTCCCAGAGAGGCTCCTGTGTTCCGAGAACCCAAGGAAGCAGAAAGCCTGGAGTTTTCAGTAGAGTTTATACATATGATGCACAAGGCATATCTGGATAAAAAGGGGCAAGGCAGGAGACCTGCCCAGGGCAACACCAAGGGGAGGAGCCCTCATCAGCAAGAGGGCCAGAATTGTGAAAGCCAGGGGGAGTTTTCCCACAGTATTACAAATCCCCTTCTCCACTGGGGGAGGAAGATGACTCCCTTGAGGACGGGGAGCTGCATTCAGATGACGTTGAGTTCAGATTTTATAGGCAGCAAGAATTAAGAGTCTTTATTTCTAAAGCTCCAAGTTGTTAAGGCTAGAGGGATCTCAGCCCAAGGAGGAAGTTTCCAAAGGGGATCCAATCCTAGCTGGCATAAAGAAATCAGAGAAGGCATTCCTAGTTCACTGTGCTATTTGAGATATGATTACAGAAGAGGGGGATGCCCCTGAGGCAGCTTTAAAGAACTGCATATATTATGACAGGACTGTACATTGTACAGTAGAAAATACCAGCATTGTTTATAAGATGCCAAAATGGATTCCGCTATTGCAGCAAGAACTAAGAAAACAATCAATGCTGTAGAAGAGGGTTCAGCATTGAAGAATCTGCAGATCTGCAAGGGGGAGACCTTGCTGAAAGACATTTGATATGGCAAGCTAGTTGCTGCAAGAAGCAACTTGTTGCGCATAGATGGCAAAAACTGTGTTACATTGGGTGCAGCAAGGCCAGGTGGCCATGGACCCAAAGGTTCTATGAAATTCAGACAAGGCATTCCTAGAATTAGGAGTAGCTTTCATAGTGTGCACACTGTACAAATGTATTGGAGTGGCTACCCTTAGTGTGGCTAAGCAAGTGGATAAGAAACTGGGCAGCAGACTCAGCCTCTAAAGCTAAGTTAAGGATCTGATAGAATCAAAGCCCCAGAAGCTGCCTTAAGATGCAGGCAAGAATACAGCCAGAGGAGGTTTTCCCAGGTCATGCCTAAAGGGTAGTAGGCAGTTTAGTCCAGGAGGATAGCCAGAAAGCTAGACTGCCAGTAAAGGCCCAGCCCTTTTGTGGCAGTAAATAGGGAGATTTAGATGGCAGTATTAGAGGATAAACATTGTCTCAATGACAATGCCAAGGGCCATTCCTCACTTCTGCTACTAGGCAGATGCCTGCAAAACTACTACGAGGAGTGGGCCCATATTACAAGAGAGCAGGGTTTTGAAACTCATCTAGTAAGGATACACCACGAAATTAAAGTAACCAATAAAGGAAATATCAGCTCCTTGTGCAATGGAGCTAAAAGGGAGGCCATTCAAAGAACAGTGGATAGACTTCTACAAATAGAAGCAATATTACCAGATCCATTGCAGGACCTAGGAACAGGCAGATATTGAATTTTATTTCATAGTTCCAAAGAAGGAAGGGACATTCAGGCCAGCACTAAACTTAAAAGGGGTAAAACAAGTCCTTGAGAATACCACATTTCCAGATGGAATTGCTAAGAACACTGATAGAAGCAGTGAGGAAGGGAGAGTTTTTGTCCTCCCTGGACCAAGCAGAAGCATATCTGCATAAGACATGAATCACTAGGGATGTGAATCGTTTTTTGACTATTTAAAATATCGTCCAATAGTTTTTAAATCATCAAAAATCGTTAAAGAGTGCGATACAATAGAAATTTCCCCGATTTATCGTGAAAAATCGTTAATCGGGTTTGTGTCCACTAACTGGAGTTATTTGGGGGGGGGGGGGGGGGCGGGCAAACCGGCACACCAAAACAACCCCTAAACCCACCCCGGCCCTTTAAAACTAATCCCTTACCTTCCCCCACCCTCCAAGCCCCGGGACCGATCGCTCGCTCTCGGGCCGTTGGCTGCCACTAATAAAAATGGCGCCGATGGCCCAATAAAAAAAACCCACCCCGACCCTTTAAAACTGACCCCTTAGCCTCCCCAACCCTCCCCCCCCCCCCCCCCCCCCCCGCAAAAAAAAAACATTTAAAAATTACCTGGTGGTCCAGTGGGGGCGCCGGGAACGATCTCCCTCTCTCGGGCTGTCGGCTGCCACTAATAAAAATGGCGCCGATGGCTCGATAAAAAAAACCCCACTCTGACCCTTTAAAACTGACCCCTTAGCCTCCCCCATCCTCCCGCCCCCCCAAAAAAAGTTTTAAAATTACCTGGTGGTCCAGTGGGGGCGCCGGGAGCGATCTCTCGCTTTCGGGCCATCGGCTGCCACTAATAAAAATGGCGGCGATGGCCCTTTGCCCTTACCATGTGACAGGGTATCCGTGCCATTGGCCGGCCCCTGTCACATGGTAGGAGCACTGGATGGCCATTTTTAAAGATGGCACCAGCCATCCAGTTGATGGAATCTCTACCTGGGTAACATCAAGCTAGGTTGAGAGAACATTGCGCAAATCTCATCTTTGGGTGAGTTTCCTCACTCCGAAGGCCAGCAAATCTTCACAAGAGACCACTGTTCTGTTCGTAGGTGTCATGTAGAATGTCAAAGTGGCCCCTAACCCCTTACACTCATACCTAATCCCCACCTCGAGTTACTAGGTGGGCCTACCATAGGGATACAAATACCTACCTATGGGGATGACATTATGGCCAGTCTCTCTCTCTCTCTCTCTCTCTCTCTCTCTCTCTCTCTCTCTCTCTCTCTCACTCACAGTCCCCTGGTGGTTGAATGACAGAAATACAACAGGTCTGGCACTTATCACAGAATCTGAAATGGTATCGCAATTTGCGCTAACTTAGCTCTTTGCACAGATAAATGCTATATTAGCATAAAACACGCCCCTTTTGCTATCGCATGCGGTACTTACCGCATTTTGATAAATCCACCCCAAAGTCAGAAAATCAATTGAAAAAAAAAAGACTTATAACTCACTTTTTTCTCCTATGTTGCTTGGTTATAATAAACATTGATAAATTAGTGGGGAAAATAAAATTTGAAAATGAAGCTCATTACTGATGTGTAATGGGGCAAGGAGTTTTCTACGAAACGTAAGTTTGTAGAGAGGGTAGAGGAATTCTCTGTGCTGCCATCATCCTCTTCTCAGTTCAAATTTCAAGTTTACCAGCATATTTTCAGGCGTGCAGTTGGCTCACAGAAGTAACAGCACAAGGTCTGGTGCGAAGGTGGCGGACCTCACGCGTCACCTAGATAGGATTTTAGACTGTGCTAGGGAGGAGCCGGCTGTCGTGGTACATGTGGGCACCAACGACATAGGAGGGAGGTTCTGGAAGCCAAATTTAGGCTCTTAGGTAGAAAGCTGAAATCCAGAACCTCCAGGGTAGCATTCTCTGAAATATTCCCTGTTCCACGCGCAGGTCACCAGAGGCAGGCAGAGCTCCGGAGTCTCAATGTGTGGATGAGAGGATGGTGCAAAGAAGAGGGATTCAGTTTTGTTAGGAACTGGGGAACCTTTTGGAGAAGGGGGAGTCTCTTCCGAAGGGATGGGCTCCACCTTAACCAGGGTGGAGCCAGAGTGCTGGCGCTAACTTTTAAAAAGGAGATAGAGTATCTTTTAAACTAGAACAAAGGGGAAAGCCGACAGTCTCTCAGCAGCGCATGGTTCAGGGAGAGGTATCTTCAAAGGATACTAATGATGCATTAGAATTAGGGCATCCTGACAGTGAGGATCCAATAAAAAGAAAAGTAGTCCAAGTGCCTGTAACTAAAAACTCACCCGAGCTAAAAAAATTCTAACTTATCCCTATTAATTAAAAAGCAGAATGAAAATACAAACAAAAAACAAACTTTGAAATGTTTGTATGCTAATGCCAGAAGTCTAAGAAGTAAGATGGGAGAATTAGAATGTATAGCAGTGAATGATGACATAGACTTAATTGGCATCTCAGAGACATGGTGGAAGGAGGACAACGAATGGGACAGTGCTATACCGGGGTATAAATTATATTGCAATGACAGAGAGGAGCACCCGGGAGGAGGTGTGGTGCTTTATGTCCAGGATGGCATAGAGTCCAACAGGATAAACATCCTGCATGAGACTAAATACAAAATTGAATCTTTATGGGTAGAAATCCCTTGCATGTCGGGGAAGACTATAGTGATAGGAGTATACTACCATCCACCTGGTCAAGATGGTGAGACGGACAGTGAAATGCTAAGAGAAATTAGGGAAGCTAATCAAATTGGTAGTACAGTAATAATGGGAGACTTCAATTAGCCCAATATTGACTGGGTAAATGTATCATCGGGACACGCTAGAGAGATAACGTTCCTGGATGGAGCAATTGGTTCAGGAACCGACGAGAGAGGGAGCAATTTTAGATCTAATTCTCAGTGGAGCACAGGACTTGGTAAGAGAGGTAATGGTGGTGGGGCCACTTGGCAATAGTGATCACAATATGATCAAATTTGAATTAATGACTGGAAGGGGGACAGTAAGCAAATCCACGGCTCCAGTGGCGTAGCTAGACAATTTGGCACCCGGGGCAAGAGACTTCTTCGGCGCCCCCTCCCTCCATCAATGATTTGCATCTTGCGTAAAAATTGACGGTAACATTGCAAGTCAAAGAGGTGCAGGGGGAGGAGAAGGGGCAGGGAGCTACGTATCAACCCTCCGGAGCCTGCCAGGTCTGAGCCGGTACCGGACATCTCACCCGGGCTTCGCTTTCGGCGCTGTTTCCAAGGGCGCGCCTCGCCGTCGAGGCCGCGCACGGGCTTTGTGTGGAGAAAGACGCAGCTGGAGTCTCACCTACCTCGTCCAGCTTTCCTCGGGCTCTCGCCTCTTCTCCTCTCCCGGCGGGAGGGCGCCGCTCCCTCACTTCTGCCCGCGCTCACGCCTGGGATAAGACTGGGAAGAATAGGGAAAGTCCTGAGAGAAAGGAAACGAGTAACGCGGCCACCACCGCAACCGCCGCCTCCCGCCTACTCTGAGCAGCCACGCTCCTCGCCGCCTCGCTCCGGCCTCTCCACACAGGCCCCGCCCCTGCCACTCATTCTCTCCGCACAGGCACCGCCCCCTATCGTCTCGCTCCAGCCCCGCCCCCTGGTGCTTCGATCCGGCCTCTCAGCAGAGGCGCCGTCCCCTTACAGCCTCACTCCTGCCGCTCGTTCTCTCCGCACAGGCACCGCCCCCTATCATCTCGCTCCAGCCCCGCCCCCTGGTGCCTCGATCCGGCCTCTCCGCACAGGTCCCACCCCCTCTCACACCTCGGCCCCACCCCCGAGCCCTGTTCCTTCCCGTGGCGCAGCAGAGGGTAGGGGTGTGAGTGGTTCTGCGGTACCGGGGGGAAAGGAAGGCTTGGCGGATCCGGGCAGGTTCCTCAGCGGGGAGGGCAAATTAGCATACACATTTTATTTTATCAGGCGTTTTGGCGCCCCCTTAGACCCGGCGCCCGGGGCGGCCGCCCACCCCGCCCACCCCTCACTACGCCACTGCACGGCTCTCGTGCTAAACTTTCAAAAGGGAAACTTTGATAAAATGAGAAAAATTTTAGAAAAAAACTGAAAGGAGCAGCTACAAAGGTAAAAAGTGTGCAAGAGGCGTGGTCATTGTTAAAAAATACCATCTTGAAAGCACAGTCCAGATGTATTCCACACATTAAAAAAGGTGAAAAGAAGGCAAAACGATTACCGGCATGGTTAAAAGGGGAGATGAAAGAAGCTATTTTAGCCAAAAGATCTTCATTCAAAATTGGAAGAAGGATCCAACAGAAGAAAATAGGATAATGCATAAATGTTGGCAAGTTAAATGTAAGACATTGATAAGACAGGCTAAGAGAAAATTTGAAAAGAAGTTGGCCGAGGAGGCAAAAACTCACAGTAAAAACATTTTTAAATATATCCGAAGCAGAAAGCCTGGGAGGGAGCCAGTTGGACCTTTAGATGATCGAGGGGTTAAAGGGGCACTTAGAGAAGAAAAGGCCATCGCAGAAAGATTAAATGATTTCTTTGCTTCGGTGTTTACTAAAGAGCATGTTGGGGAGATAAGCGTTCCAGAGAAGGTTTTCATGGGTAATGATTCAGATGGACTGAACCAAATCATGGTGAACCTAGAAGATGTGGTAGGCCTGATTGATAAACTGAAGAGTAGTAAATCACCTGGACCAAATGGTATACACAGTAAAAACATTTTTAAATATATCCGAAGCAGAAAGCCTGGGAGGGAGCCAGTTGGACCTTTAGATGATCGAGGGGTTAAAGGGGCACTTAGAGAAGAAAAGGCCATCGCAGAAAGATTAAATGATTTCTTTGCTTCGGTGTTTACTAAAGAGCATGTTGGGGAGATAAGCGTTCCAGAGAAGGTTTTCATGGGTAATGATTCAGATGGACTGAACCAAATCATGGTGAACCTAGAAGATGTGGTAGGCCTGATTGATAAACTGAAGAGTAGTAAATCACCTGGACCAAATGGTATACACCCCAGGGTTCTGAATGAACTAGAAAATGAAATTTCAGACCTATTAGTAAAAATTTGTAACCTATCATTAAAATCATCCATTGTACCTGAAGACTGGAGGATAGCTAATGTAACCCCAATATTTAAAAAGAGCTCCAGGGGCAATCCGGGAAACTACAGACCGGTTAGCCTGACTTCAGTGCCAGGAAAAATAGTGGAAAATGTTCTAAGCATCAAAATCACAGAACATATAGAAAGACATGGTTTAATAGAACAAAGTCAGCATGACTTTAGCCAAGGCAAGTCTTGCCTCACAAATCTGCTTCACTTTTTTGAAGGAGTTAATAAACATGTGGATAATGGTGAACCGGTAGATGTAGTGTACTTGGATTTTCAGAAGTCGTTTGATAAAATTCCTCATGAGAGACTTCTAGGAAAAGTAAAAAGTCATGGTATAGGTGGTGATGTCCTTTTGTGGATTACAAACTTGCTAAAAGACAGGAAACAGAAAGTAGGATTAAATGGACAATTTTCTCAGGGGAAGGGAGTGGACAGTGGAGTGCCTCAGGGATCTGTATTGGGACCCTTACTTTTCAATATATTTATAAATGATCTGGAAAGAAATACGAGTGAGGTAATCAAATTTTCAGATGATACAAAATTGTTCAGAGTAGTTAAATCACAAGCAGATGTGATAAATTGCAGGAAGACCTTGTGAGACTGGAAAATTGGGCATCAAAATGGCAGATGAAATTTAATGTGGATAAGTGCAAGGTGATGCATATAGTTACACAATGTTAAGTTCCATGTTAGGTGCTACCACCCAAGAAAGATCTAGGTGTCATAGTGGATAACACTTTGAAATCGTCGGTTCAGTGTGCTGCGGCAGTCAAAAAAGCAAACAGAATGTTGGGAATTATTAGGAAGGGAATGGTGCATAAAACGGAAAATGTCATAATGCCTCTGTATCGCTCCATGGTGAGACCCCACCTTGAATACTCTGTATAATTCTTGTTGCCGCATCTCAAAAAAGATATAATTGCGATGGAAAAGGTACAGAATAGGGCGACCAAAATGATAAAGGGAATGGAACAGCTCCCCTATGAGGAAAGACTAAAGAGGTTAGGACTTTTCAGCTTGGAGAAGAGATGGCTGAGGGGGGATATGATAGAGGTGTTTAAAATCATGAGAGATCTAGAACAGGTAAATGTGAATCAGTATTTTACTCTTTCGGATATTAGAAAGACTAGGGGGCACTCCATGAAGTTAGCATGTGGCACGTTTAAAACTAATCGGAGAAAATACTTCTTCACTCAACGCACAATTAAACTCTGGAATTTGTGGATGTGGTTAGTGCAGTTAGTATAGCTGTGTTTAAAAAAGGATTGGATAAGTTCTTGGAGAAGTCCATTACCTGCTATTAATTAAGTTGTCTTAGAAAATAGCCACTGCTATTACTGGCAACAATAGCATGGAATAGACTTAGTTTTTGGGTTCTTGCCAGGTTCTTATGGCCAGGATTGGCCACTGTTGGAATCAGGATGCTGGGCTTGATGGACCCTTGGTCTGACCCAGTATGGCATGTTCTTATGGTACTTTAGTAAAATTAGCTGGAAAGTAAGTGGGCATAGAAGTGCTCATTTCCTGCAGGCCATGCATCCATTTGTGGGTTGCTCATAATTGCTCCCTCCATATATTCCCCGTGGAAATGTCATCCTGTCATGGTGGTATGAAATTTGCCAGGAGAGCCAAGATGCTGAGCATTTAGATGCTCTCACAACTAAGTGGTTTGCAGAATTAGCCAAGTACGAGAGCCGGTACGAGAGCTGGAACCACCACTGAGGGATGGCCCCAGTGGTCCTCATCGCCGGGAGGTGGTACAGGATTAGGAGACCCAGCTGGAGCTTCACCTTTACCAACCCACGTTCCCCTCAGGTTGAGCCCTTGGGTACTGGGGCCAGTAGGACTTAGGCGCAGGTCTCCTGGCGATGAGAAGTCCAAGAGAAGAAGCAGCGTTGGGGAGTCCAAGTTGAGGCTGGTGGAGGTCAGGAGTACCGTGGACAGTCCAGAAGTCAAGGCAGGCGGCGAACAGGCAGCACGAGAAACCAGGCTGGAGGTCAGGTCAGGCAGCAGGCAAGCAGAAACAGGAAACCAACCCAAAGTCGAGACCAAGAAGACAATCCGAGGAGCAGGGAACCAGGAACAGGAGTAAGCGGAACCACGGGTAAAGGAACAGGCAGGAACTCTGGAATACAGCAACAATGCATTCTTACGAGCAGGACCCATTGCCAAGGCAAGGAACAGTGATCTGAGCTGGGCTTAAATAGCCCGAAGAGATGACATCATCTTTGGGGGCTGTGCCGAGGTTTCCCGCCGTGGCCCCTTCAAGAAGCAGTAAGTGCCCCCTGCGCGCACCTAGGGAGGCGTGCACAGGGAGGATGTCGGTGGCGTCTGAAGCCGCGTGAAGGAACGCCGTGGCCGGGGTCAGGACAGAGCTGCCCCACGCCATTGGAGGAAGAGCCCGGAGCCAGCACCTGCCAGGGCAGGTAAGGGAGCCCGGCTGCGGTGGGCCGTGGCTGGGATTCCCAACATTAGGAGAGCTTACGTTCAAAGTTCCTCTTAATTGCTGTACTGCATAGATCAAGTGAAAGCCTTTCAGATTTAAAAACTGCTCATGTTTTAACAGAAACTCTGCAATAAATGTTGGACAGAGGATGGCTCACACACCCCTTTTTTCGGTGCTCTAATCTAAAATTCAGAATTTTTTGAAAGAAGGTTTTGAACTGTATTTACTGCAGGTCTGCTAAAACATTCCTACTGGGGACCCCCTACTTAGAGCTGATGAAGCTTCACAAGGATTGAGTCATTTTTCATAGATCGCTTTCCTGATGCTTAAAGACTGCGTTCTGATGCATTGTCTTCCACAGAATGCTAAGTTTCGATTTATGGAAAAAATGCATGAAAGAGTATATGACTTATGAGTGGTTATCTTTTATGCTGGAGAAAAAGAATCTGCAGAATTATGGAAGAATGGGGTCAGCTCAGTAGCAGTCCTATGAACTGCCTTGCAGAAGGACCTGGGTTCAAATCCCGACTCAGGTTTTCCACTCTCTGACCAGCCAGTGCTGGGGATGCTGCAGAGGCAATGCTTACAGTCCCTGGGGGCAAAGGAATCAGTCCCTGCACAGCAGCAAAGTGTAGGGGTTGCTTTAGAGTCCACTGCTGCAAAGTTCCTGATGCATGGCCCTCAGCCAAGGACTGTCACTGCAATGGATGGGCTACAGCGGGTGGATATATGTGGGAAAGGAATATGAAATGGAGTGAGGGGAAATCCCCTGGAAATTGTGAATGAAGGCTTATAGCACTAGATCCCAGCCTTGGTTTTAAATGAGCTGAAAGTGCAAAGAAGCAGAAGGAAACAGTCTGGTACAAAAAAAAAAAAAATAGAAAAACTTGATACTGTGCCTAAGGAGATGCAGAATTAAACGCTGTGTGCCTATTTAATATCTCTTATACAGGTTTTGTGAAGAACTGGCTGGAGGAAGGTCTTCCTTGTACAAGTGAGTTGTTTATGTTGCTTAATTGTATGACCTGGTTCCTGAATGTTCATAGAGGAGATAAAAGTGAAAGCTGTATCATGAGACAGATTTTTTTTAAATGGCTTATTATGTCAAATACAAATAAAAAAACAAAAAAAACAACATACCCACAACAGCTTTGCCATCTGCCTCAGATCTTGAAGTCAAAAGGGGAGGCGCAGGAGGGAACCAGAGACAATGAAGATGAAGTGCAACAAGCTGGGCTCTGCTACCATGGTGGTGCAGGGAAGCTCCTGCTGTGCCCGTTTCCCCTGGGAGAGGGTGTGGTAGATGTAGGCAGAAGGAGAACTGTATCCTCCCTCCTCCTGGACAAGCGGGTCTATAAATAGAAACTGGGGTAGCAGCAGCAGCAGCTGGAGATACTGCTGACAGCAGAGCTGTCTATCAATTATTCAGTGCTGCCACTTCTGCTGTGAAGGGGGGCAGCAGCAAGCTCAAGGAGAGAGAGAAAAAGAGAGGAGCAAAAGGTGGAGGGAAAGAGAGAAAAGGGTAAAGGGTGTAGAAGAAGAGACAGAGTAGAAGAGGTTAGGAGAGAGACGGCAAGGTGCAAGAGGGAAGCAGATGGAGTTGGAAGAAAAAAACAGAGAATGGTGAAAAGAAAGGGGGAAAAGGACAAACCAGAGGAGAAAAACATGGTAGAAAAAAGGGGAATAGGAAGGGAGGTAGAGAGTGAAGATGAAGAATACTGTGAAAACTGGAGAATGACAGAGAAAGAAATGATAATAAAGATAATAAAGGAGACCAAGACCTGACAAAACTCTACAAAGCGGTCTAAGATAAATATTAAAAAGGGTTGCTGAGAGAGATGAACCCTGCGGAACGTCTGTCTTAAGAGGAAGCCACAATGAAGTTGCAGAAGATAAGAGTTTTTCAAGTAAGGCTATCAGATAGGTAGGAGGTAAACCACTGTAAATGTTTGTCACTTAACCCAATTTACTTTAATCTAGTAGACAGGATTTTATGATTAAGGGTACCAAAAGCAGACAACAGGTCCAATAAAACAAGAATGAAACTGGAACCACTGTCAATACCCCTTATTACATAATTTAAGTTGGATCTTAATAAAATCTCAGTGCTAAATTTGGCCCTAAAACCACACTGATAATTGTCAAATATAGAATTATCATCCAAATATTGCTGAAGTTGTTTAAATACTGCAGATGCTATAGCTTTTGCTAAGAATGGACATGATGAAATTGGCCTATAATTACTTAAACCCAAACTATCACCAGATGGATTTTTAATCGAAGGACGTACTGATGCTCATTTAAGAGAGGGTGGCATTGTGGCTGTCTGAAATGACTGATTGATTAGTGATACCAAAAGAACACTAATATCTTCAATCAGGAGTCTCATAACTGTAGTGCTATAGGGATATAATAGACAAGACGAGGGATTAATCTTTCTGATAATCTGGACATCAGTAGAAGTAACTGGGTCAAATTCAGACCAACAGTATGAGAGCATATCCATAGACTGCAGATCAGCAGGGGGTGGTAATAAGGAAAATGTATCATTTTAGATTAGAAATCTTTATTTTTCCTATGGTTTTTGGGTCCATGCAGCTTTGCAATGAGTACACCCAAAAGCATGGGCTCCTTGTAAAGTGCCTGCACTAAAAGTGCAGTGCCTTCTTTCGGCTCCTGCTAGAACAGCATGAACAAACAGAAGACTAACATGGAAGAAAGATACTGGGGGGCAGATTTTATAAATCTGCGCACACACGTACTTTTGTTCGCGCACCAGGCGCGAACAAGAGTATGCGGGATTTCAATAGATACGCACGTAGCCGCGCGTATCCATTAAAATCCGAGGGTCGGCGCGCGCAAGGTTGCCCAAAATTGGCAGCCTGCGCGCGCCGAGCCGCGCAGCCTGCCTCCGTTCCCTCCGAAGCCGCTCCGAAATCGGAGCGGCTTCAGAGGGAACTTTCCTTCCACCCCCCGCACCTTCCCTTCCCTTCCCCTACCTAACCTACCCCCCCGGCCCTATCTAAACCCGCCCCCCCCCCCCGTAACTTTGTGCGTGCCGTGCCGGCCGCCGGGCTCCATGTTCCGGTCCGGGGGCTGGTCCGGAGGCTGCGGCCACGCCCCCGGAACGCCCCGGGCTGAAACCACGCCCGCGGCGCCGCCCCCAAAACGCCGCATCCCTCGCAACATGCCCCCGAAACGCTGCGTCACTCCAAGCACCCCCCGACATGCCCCCCGACACGCCCCTCCATGCAAGCCCTGGGACTTACGTGCGTCCCGGGGCTTGCGCGCGCCGCCGAGCCTATGCAAAATAGGCTCGGTGCGCGCAGGGGGGGGTTTGGGGTAGGTTTTCGGGGGGTACGCGCGTATATGCGCGTACTCCTTTTAAAATCTACCCCTAAGTGTATTATATATGTTGATAGAAGCTGGATATAGAGAGAGGGAAACTGCTTTCTTGAAAATGAATGCAAAAAATTTTGTATTATTTACTTTGACTAAAATCAGTTTAGTTAATTCGTGCTCAAAGTGGTTTGAGTAATTTTATTTATGTACGGTATTTATTTTGATTGATATTCTGTCTTTCAGCCACTTCAAAGCATAATTGAACAGAATTGCCAGAAGATAAAATAGAAATCTTTCAATAGCTGAGGGACATAGCAGCACAGGTAGATTTTGCATCTAACTTTAAGGCCTATTTGCTCATATGTTAACATGCATTGTTAGTAAATAAGCCCCATTAATCTAAATGGGTCCTATTTACTAATAATGCACATTAATGCAATTTGCTATTATTATTATTTTACAACTTTTTTATACCGACATTCGTGGGTACATCATATCGGTTTATAATGAACTAAGAGAAATACAGCAAATGGGGGGTGGGGGGAGCGACAGCAAAGGGGGGATAAACAAGGCAAAGGCATAACATAAGGGAGGTTCAATGGGTGCAAATAACAAGAAATATCAATATAATATGGTGCATAGTAGAAACAGAATATAAGTTAACGCAAAGATAATATAAAATAATTGACGTAACAATGATGACATTTTGGGGAGATCGGAAGGAGGAACTGGAAGACCGATGCTGGGAATGCCTGTTCAAAAAGCCAGGTCTTGAGCTTTTTCCTAAATTTGTACTGGCAGGGCTCAGTGCGGTGTTCAGTGGGGAGAGCATTCCAATGGGAGGGTCCTGCAACAGAAAGGGCTCGCTCTCTCGTGGTGGTGAGATGAGCATTCTTGAGGGGGGGGGAGGTGTGGAGGGTAGCTAAATAGGTCCTTACATTCTGTGGAATGTAAATAAATAGGTCCTTACATTCTATTTATTTTATTTACTTTTAACTTTCATATACCAATATTCTTGTATAGAATACAAATCAAACCGGTTTACAATGAACAAAAAAACCTCGCATGTGAGCGTTACATTTTATTTACATTCTGTGGAATGTAAATAAATAGGTCCTTACATTCTGTCCTTACATTCTGTGGAAACCATATTATCGAATGGAGCCCTACTTTCAGCCAACATGCAAAGGAAAAGAATGGCTGGCTATAGATTACACCTAGAACAGATGATTTCAGCGACACTGGAAGGTAGGCAGTTCTATATTCCTTTAGATTCAAGACGGCAGCCCCTTCAACTTTAAGGCTACTGAAACCTTAACACACTATCGGGCCGATACAGTAAACCACGCGGGAGAGCGGGCGAGCGCACAGGCCACTCTCCTGTGTGCGCGATTCAGTAACTTAATTTATTTAAATTATGGCCCGCGGTAAAAAGAGGCACTAGGGACACTAGCGCATCCCTAGCGCCTCTTTTTTTGATGGAAGTGGCGGCTGTCAGCGAGTTTGACAGCCGACGTTCAATTTTGCCGGCGTCGGTTCTCAAACCCGCTGACAGCCCCGGGTTCAGAAACCGGACGCTGGCAAAATTGAGCGTCCAGTTTTTAACCCGTGAGCCGTGGGCCCATTTAAAAATTTTTTATTTTTTATTTTTAACTTTTTTTAACTTTTGGGGCCTCCGACTTAATATCGCCATGATATTAAGACGGAGGGTGCACAGAAAAACAGTTTTTACAGCTTTTCTGTGCACTTCCCCAGCGCCGGCAGAAATTAACACCTTCCTTTGGGTAGGCGCTAATTTCTTAAAGTAAAATGTGTGGCTTGGCTGCTCATTTTACTTACTGTATCGCGCGGGAATGACTAATAGGGCCATCAACATGCATTTGCATGTTGCGGGCGCTATTAGTCTCGGGGCGAGGGTTGGACGCGCGTTTTTGACGCGCTATTATCCCTTACTGAATAAGAGGTAAAGCTATCGCGTCAAACGCGCGTCCAAATGCTGGCTAACAGTGCGCTCCACCGGATCGCACTGTACTGTATCGGCCTGTATGTACTGAAGTGCCCCTTGTATAAGGGAGCAAGGGAAAAGACTGGAAATCCCTATCTTAAACACCAAAAACAACCTGAGAGAAAAAATGACTTGTCTCTTTACAAAAGATAGAAATTGTCATTTTCAAATTTACAACCTTTGCTCTCCTTGCTAAAAAAAGCAAGTTTATTCTTTGAATCCCATTTGATGTGTACATTTTAACTTTTTTTTTTTTTTTTTTAAATCTATAAACCTATATTTGTTATTTCTCTTTATCTGTTGTTCAAACTGTTGCTTGTGTACATGGTCAAGATGAAAGTCCGCACCAAAGCAATAAATCTAAACTCTGAAAGAGAGAGGGAGACAGGAAGAAAAGTATGTGATTCTATCAAAGGTATTTGGTGCCACTGGCCCTGCATTGTAGGAATGCTTTATTGAGTAAAATTTGATCTGAAAATGAATTAAAATGCCGAAAGATGCTAAAAACCCGCTTTTTAAACAAGCTTTTGAAGAAGAATAGGGGGTCAATATTCAGCAGCATTTAGCCGGATAACTCACAAATTATCCAGCTAAATGCCAACTTTTCAATATTTCCCCCACTTATCTGGCTAAAGTTTAGCCAAATAACTCATTATCCAGCTACAATGTATCTACATAAGTTATCCAACTAACTCTAGTCATGTCATAGGGAAGTACTAAAGATAGATGAACATACCTGGCTATCTTTAAGATAGCTGGCTCTATTCAATAGTGCAGCTGCACCTTTGAATATCCCTCCAAAGTTAGCCAGATAGCTTTGCAATCCAGTCAGTGGCTGAATATTACCCTACATTTAATACTGTTTTCATCTGATAAGGAGATGCTGCAATTTTCTTTTGCTATTTTAAATTTAATTTTTATGATTACATTACTTGCTCCACATTCTACTTTTTTCAGGCACTTCAAAGCAGATTATATTCAGGTATTTCTCTGTCCTCAGAAGGCTCAAAATCTAAGGGGCGAATTTTAAAAGGCCCGCGCGCGCCGGCGCGCCTATTTTGCATAGGCCGCTGGCGCGCGTAAAGCCCCGGGACGCGCGTAAGTCCCGGGGCTTTCGAAAAGGGGAGGGAGGGGGCGTGTCCGGGGGCGTTCCCGAAACGACGCTGCGTTTCGGGGGCGGGCCCGGGGGCGTGGCGCCAGCCCAGGGGCATGGTCGAGGCCTCTGGACCAGCCCCCAGGACCGGAGGACGGAGCGGGGCTGCCAGCGACGTGCGCAAAGGTAAGGGGGGAGTTAGATAGGGCCGGGGGGGGGTGGGTTAGGTAGGGGAAGGTGGGGGGAGGGCGAAGAAAAGTTCCCTCCGAGGCCGCTACGAAATCGGAGCGGCCTCGGAGGGAACAGGCAGGCCACGCTGGGCTCGGCGCGCGCAGGTTGCACAAATGTGCACCCCCTTGCGCGCGCCGACCCCGGATTTTATAAGATACGTGCGGCTACGCGCGTATCTTATAAAATCCAGCGTACTTTTTAAAAATCTGCCCCTAAGTTTCTAGCTGAGACAATGGAAGGTGAAATGACTTGCCCAAGGCCACAAGGAACAGCAGTGGCATTTGAACCCTGGTTTACCTGTTTCACAGCTCGCTGCTCTAACCACTAAGCTACTCCTCCACGTTGAATATATTTGTGAATTTTCAGAATTTAAAAGTATTAAATAAATACAAATAAAATAAACATAGCAGATGTCAGCTGATAATGACCATTTAGCCCCCTCACTCATTCAATCTAGTTGCCTCTTTTTATGGATATCTTCAAGCTCTCAGCTGTATAAGCCTGACTGTCTGTAGGATTACACTTGTTCTCATTTTGTCCTTAGCTAGAAAGTGGGCAAGTCAGCAGCTGACATTACCTGTGGGAGTTGCTGGCATGCAAACCCGGAACTTTTCCTTTCATCTGTTCCCTGCTACCCCAATGTCAAAGGGAGGAGCCGAGGGAGGCACCTATAAGACCGGCATCTCTGCGATTTCGAATTTGCAGCTGACATTACCTGTGGGAGTTGCTGGCGTGCAAACCCAGAACTTTTCCTTTCATCTGTTCCCTGCTACCCCGACGTCAAAGGGAGGAGCCGAGGGAGGCGCCTATAAGACCGGTGTCTCTGCGATTTCGAATTTGCAGCTGACATTACCTGTGGGAGTTGCTGGTGTGCAAACCCGGAACTTTTCCTTTCATCTGTTCCCTGCTACCCCGATGTCAAAGGGAGGAGCCGAGGGAGGCACCTATAAGATTGGTGTCTCTGCGGCTCACCACAGCCACCGGCGCGCCGCCAAAGTCACGCATGCCTAAGGGTTGCGCGGCTTTGCTTGGCTTAGCTTGGATTTGATTGGGTTTGAGTGGATACTGACGGTATTTTAATTCAGCTGCCATGAGATTCTTGGAGGAAGAATAAAAAGGAATTTAGTGCCAAGAACGCAAAAAGTCAACGGTAATATCTTTTTTTTCTTAAAAAATTTCTTTGTAGCTGTATTAGTCCTTCCTCTTTGCAATGCCGCATACAAAGAGGAAGGCAAAGTTGCGAGATTTATCTTCAATGCCAAATGTAATAGATAATCAGCCAACTATAGATGACTGTTTTGCAAAAACCCCTACAGTACCAGGAAGTGAGGTCTCAGAGGGATTGGTCCGGGAACAGGGGATGGTCCCTCAGACTATTGAAACATCTTTAACTCCTGGAGCACCATCAACACCTGAGCCACCTTCTGGAAAAAGAGAGGGGATATCTCTCTTAGAAGATCCCAAATTGAGAATAGACTTTTTATCATTTTCTGACCAGAGAGGAGTTCTCTCCTCGGAGAGCCCTATACAGAGCTCCAGGGAACAAAATGATATATTCTCTTCTCATTTTGATGTATCCGGAAAAGCTCCAATAGAGAGAGGAAGTGGAGTTTATCAAGTGAAATCTTTAATAGATATACTCCTAATAACACCTAAGACTTTTACTCTTGAAGAAATTGGGACTATGTTGGTCACAATGCAGAAATCTATTAATAATCTAGCTACTATAGTTCAGGATTCTTTAAACAAGAATGTGGTACTACAGTCTAAGGTAGAAAAATTAGATGGTTCAGTAAATTTAGTTGAGAATAAAATAAATGAACTAGAGAAGGTTCAGGTTAATTTAATTAAATCAGATAAGATTCATCTGGATAGGTTAGAAGTATTAGAAAACCAAATTAGAAAGAGTAACTTAAGATTATTAAATTTTCCTAAAACATATTTGGCATCCCCGTTAGATTTATTTAAAAGTTACTTGATTAATATTTTGAAGCATACAAATGGTACAATACCTGCCATCTCTAGGATATATTATATTTCTCAATATTCAGGACTAGAAAATATACAAAATCAAGGTCAGGATAATCAAATGGATAATCTGAATCTATCTGAGTTTCTGGAAAAATCTTTTGAAACAAATATTACATCACGAGCTACCCTCATAGTGCAATTTCCGTTTACATCAGAAAGAGATACTGTATTAAAAACATACTTTAGATATCAAAATGTGAAGTTTTATGGTCAAAACATAAGGATCTTTCCAGATATAGCTCATGAAACACAAGTTAGGAGAAAGAAATTTATATTGATGAGAGGAGAAGTCTTACAAAGGGGGGCTAAATTTATATTAAGATATCCGTGTCCATGTATTATTGTTAATCAGGAGGTGAGATATGTCTTTAATCAACCAGAACATTTAAGATCATATCTTGATAACCAATCCTAAAATCTCTATTGATGATGGTAATGAAGTAGAAGATGAGCGGTCTTGACACACATATGTATTAGATTTATGATGTGATAATCTGCTCCTTTATTTTATTTTTTCCACTCTTTTTTCTTATGACTTCAAAGATTAAGATAACATAGTATGTCATTTCTTGTTTTGTATTTGAATTCTCATTTGTTGAATATCTGTGGAATGTATCTTAAGATATTGAAAATTTAATAAAAAGAAAATAAAAAAAAAAGAAAGTGGGCAAGTCAGATTAGCTGCAATCCATGTTAGGAAACCTTCCATTTCCTCCCGATCCTAACTAGCAATGTACAAAAGTCCTGCTGCAAAGACCATATGAAAACATAAAAATATATTTCTTTGATTTTTGTAACATGCCATGAACACTTGATTCACAGGAAATAATGGAAATAAATAGGCAAACTAGGCACATTTCTAAAGTCAGGAAAGGGTCTGCAGACCTGTCAAGTGCCCCGCAATTGACAGGAGTCTCCTCCTCTCTCTGGGGCCGATGTAAAATGCTCGCTGAAAGTGAGTGCTAGTATTGAGCGCCTGTTGTCTTAACTTGCGTGCAGCCACATTCCCTGGGCACCAGATGCAATATTTAAATGAGATGGCGTTAAAAGGGGTGTGCTAAAGAAAAATTGTGCGTCCATAGTGCTCAATAGTTTATTGCATCAGGTGTAAAAGGTGCTCAATTTGAACATCCATTTTCATCCGGCTTGTTTTTTTGTTATAATTCACTTCAGCTACCTCAGCAAAATATTAGGCGCCCCTTGCTATAGACGTCTAAATTGTGTGGCCATAAAAAAAGTAGGTTTCTTTTAATCAAGTCAAAATATACATTTATTTTTCTCCACCTTAAGCAATAAATTAAAGTGTCACAACAATACTAACGAGGATGACACACATTGCAACACAGAGAACCCTATTTTTAAATTTTTTCATGAATCCTTGACTGTGAGTTGACTTTACACCACCTCCAAAGCTGGAATTAAATTTGCCGCATTAAAACGTGTGCATTGGGCACCCAGCACTTTCCTGCAAGGGGTGGGGTTATAGCTAATGCCCTCATGTACATGGAATTTACATCTGATAGGTGCTGTCGGGCAGCCATTTGTTAGGGCTCACATTTTGGACATGCTAATCTCATTGCATTGCGCGTTAGGCTGGGTGTACTTTATTGCATCTGCCCCTCTGCTGGTAGCCAACACATTTCTAAATTGGGAATAGACAGAGCAGCTGTGCTATGTTTCTGCAGTCCCTCCTCCTTCTGTCCCTGCAGCAACAGACAGCACATGTTGGGGCTGGGGAACGAGAGGGAAGAAGGCAGAGTTGCTTTCCTGTAAAAGGTGTTCTCCTAGGCCAGCAGAATGTTAGTCGTCATGTTACCGAGCGCGCGGAGCGCGGTCGCCTCCATAGCGGGTGGTGAGCCCTTGGGCCACGGCAAGACTCAAGGAGGAGCCCCAAGCCACACCGTGGGAGGTGAGCCGGTGCAGGCATGGTGAGCCAGGCGAGTACAGACGCAGGGGGTAAGGAGCGAAGTCTGACCCTCAGCCGGACCTGCACGCCCATGGCAACCAACACTGGGATGTTGATTGATGAATGGTCCTCTGACTGTTCCAAGCCCTTTCGGACCTACCGCTGGGTACGGCATAGGGCGGCAGGCCGGACAGAGGCGAGGGCAGACAGAGTCCTTAACATACTGAAGACATCAGACGGGGGCTGAAGCAGACATCCAAGACAGGGCTGAAACAAGACATCAAGGCAAGGGCTGAAACAAGATACGGGCACCTTCTCTCAAGGTGCCCTACACAGCCAGCACGGCTGGACAGGTCACGGACCACCCTGTCCTACAATCGCGGGAGTGGACACGTGCAGGGAAGAGGAAGCGGTGGGTTACTGCACTCCTGGCAATCGAGGCAGGGTAGGTTGCTGCACTCCTGGTAGCCTAAAGCAGGTTTTGTTGCACTCCTGGCAGCCTAAAGCGGGTTTGCTGCACTCCCGGCAGCCTAAAGCAGGAAGGAAAAACAGGAACTGGATCAGGCACTGGATCAGGAACAGACATCAGGCAACATCAGGAACAGACATCAAGGCAGAGACAGGACAAGGAGCCATCAAAGCAAGCAAGACCATGGAGGACCTGGATCGAGGAAGAGGTACAGACGGCTGTAGAACTTAATCCGGAGGCCAACTGGAACTGAAGAGGAAGTCCTTTTATACAGCTGATGTGGGCAACTCCCTGGGAGGAGTTCACCTGGACCGCCCCTCACTGGCCCTATAAGTGAGGTGGAGAGCTGCGGGCCAGCCCCTAGGGAAAAGGGCGTGGCTGAAGCAGGAAGTCCAAACGCAGCCAAGCAAGCCACAGGCAGGCCTCAGGAACAGCTAGGCCTCCCAGGCCCTGGAGCAATCCTGGATGGTACACAGGCGAGGCCCTGGCTTCCAAGCGGCCTCCAGTGGAAGGTGAGATACCACCTGTAGCGCAGCAACAGGGGGAATCGTAACACCTCACACATGGATGACATCATCGGATGGACCCCGGCACAGAAAACTTATGTCAAAGTTTCTGGAACTTTGACTAGGCACATTGAGCAAGCTCAGCATGCTCTATAAGATGTGTCCATGCAGGGCCCTTCTTCGGTCTTGTAAAATAGAATTATATATAAATGAAAATATAAGGAGAAACCCAACGCTGCAGGGTGGCGGATGGATTTCATGAGGACTAATATCCTGCTGTCCTAGGAGAATACCTGTTACAGGTAATTAACTCTGCTTTCTCCTAGGACAAGCAAGATGGTAGTCCTCACACATGGGTGAATCCCTAGCTACAGGCTGCTCCCCAACACAAAAGGGGACCAACAGATACCAACCAGGAGTCAGCGGGCACAACAACAATGCTGTTGGTAACAAAGGGGGGAGACAGCCAAACAATGGACCCTAAGCAGGGAGAGATAGGTTCTACACCTTGAAGAGATTCTTGAGGACAGACTGGCCGAACCTGGTCATGTTGGCCATCCTTGTCTAGACAGTAATGAGATGTGAATGTGTGGAGAGAACTCCACATTGCAGCCTTGCAGATCTCCCCCACGGGAACTGCTCACAAGTGGGCCACTGACATTTCCATGGCTCTGACAGAATGAGCCTTGACATGACCCCCAAGATGCAGCCCTGCCTGGGCATAACAGAAGGAGATGCAATCTGCTAGCCAATTGGATATTGTCTGTTTGGCAACAGCAACTCCCAACCTATTCCTATCAAAAGAAATAAAAAGATGGGTGGACTGTCTATGGGCTTCTGTCCTCTCCAGATAGAAGGCTAAGGCTCTCTTGCAATCCAAACTGTGCAGTGCTCATTCGCCTTGGTGAGAATGGGGCCTGGGAAAGAATATTGGCAGGATGATTGACTGGTTAAGATGGAAATCCATCAACGCCCTGGGCAGGAACTTATGGTGCCTATGCAAGACCACCCTATCATGATAGAATTTAGTATAAAGTGGATAAGTCACTAAGGCTTGGAGCTCATTCACCCTGTGCACTGAAGTGATCGCCACCAAAAATATGACCTTCTAGGTCAGGTACTTCAGGTCACAGGTGCACAGCGGCTCAAAAAGAACTTTCATCAGCTGAGCTAACACCACATTGAGGTCCCAAGACACAGCGGGAGGCCTTAGGGGAGGCTTCAACTGAAGTAGGCTGAACAGAGATGGGGATACCATCCACACCATGGTGGTATCAGTTGCACTCAGAAGAACTCTAATGGAGTTGGTTTTCAAGCCAGCTTCCGATAGGTGTAGAAGGTAATCAAGCAGTTTTTGCGTGGGGCAGGAGACCAGAGAGGACCGGAAGGCTCATCTGCATACTGCTCCCAGCATCCCCGGGAGAGGAGTCCAGAAGTCACAGCAAGCAATCCAGGGATTGAATTCCACAGCCCTAGCTTCCAGAGGCCCTGCACCCTTTGCAGTAGAAGAGGACCGGAAGCTCATGCCATTACCCTTCAATTCTTTGAATGAAGATCAATTTAATAGTGGTTAAAGAGGATTGGTAAGTATAGCTTTGGGAACTCTTTGGACATAAAAGTAAAATAGTGGGATATATTCTTTAGAGTTTGTGTGTGTCTGAGATAATAAGCAAGCCAGATATAGTTAATTATAGTTGTCTTTCCCACCCACTCAACTCTTGATTTTTAGACAAGAGACACTTTCTCATTAAAAATCAATCAGGCTCTTATCAAAATCATACTATTGTACCAGCCCTTACTGAAAGTTTACTCATTCCCTTGTAGGACACTAGCTAATTAATTAGTAAATTCACCTGTAAATTTAAAGTACTCTAATTCCAACTCCCTTAGTATCCTAAATTTAACTAGGAACTCAATAAAGTTAAGATGAAGGCAGCAGTCCAGCAGCAAGAGGGGGGCTTTCCAGTCTTTTGCATTGAGTGTCACATGTATGATTTTTTTATCCGCCAGTAAGAGATTGTATGTGTGCACTCAGTGCAAAGAGCTCCTGGCTCTCAGGGAATGAGTCTGATCTCTGGAGGCTAGAGTGGCATCCAACAGAGAGGTTCCAATAAAAGCAAACGTAGTCCATGTGCCTATATGTAAAAAATCACCTGAGTTAAAGATTTCCAAATTATCCCTATCAAATGAAAAGCAGGTTATTAATACAAACAAAAAACACACTTTGAAATGTCTGTATGCCAATGCCAGAAGTCTAAGAAGTAAGATGGGAGAGTTAGAGTGTATAGATGTAAATGATGAGATTGACATAATTGGCATCACAGAGACATGGTGGAAGGAGGATAACCAATGGGACAGAGCTATATCAGGGTACAAATTATATCGCAATGATAGGGAGGATCAACTTGGTGGGGGTGTGGCACTTTATGTCCGGGAGGGTTTAGAGTCCAACATGATAAAGATCATACAAGAGACTAAATGCTCAGTAGAATCTATATGGGTAGAAATCCCATGTGTGTTGGGTAAGAGTATAGTGATAGGAGTAAACTACCGTCCACCTGGACAAAATGGTCAGACAGATGATGAAATGCTAAGAGAAATCAGGGAAACTAACCAATTTGCCAGTGCAATAATAATGGGAGATTTCAATTATCCCAATATTGATTGGGTAAATGTAACATCAGGACTTGCTAGAGACATAAAGCTCCTAGATGTCAAAAATGACTGCTTCATGGAGCAATTGGTTCAGGAACCAACGAGAGAGGGAGCTATTTTAGATTTAATTCTTATTGGAATGCAGGATTTGGTGAGAGAGGTAATGGTGCTGGGGGCCACCATCATAACATGATCAAATTTAAACTAATAACTGGAAGGGAGACAATAAGTAAATCTACAGCTCTAACACTAAATTTTCAAAAGGGAAACTTTGATAAAATGAGGAACATAGAAAAAAACTGAAAAATGCAGCTGCAAAGGTTAAAAGTATTCAACAGGCATGGACATTGTTTAAAAATACAATCCTAGACTAGCAGTCCAGATGTATTCCACGCATTAAGAAAGGTGGAAGGAAGGCAAAACGATTACCGGCATAGTTAAAAGGTGAGGTGAAAGAGGCTATTTTAGCCAAAAAAAAATATCCTTTAAAAATTGGAAGAAGGATCCATCTGAAGAAAATAGGAAAAAGCATAAGCATTATCAAGTTAAGTGTAAAACATTGATAAGTCAGGTGAATAGAGAATTTCAAATGAAGTTGGCCGTAGAGGCAAAAACTCATAATAAAAACTTTAAAAAATATATCCGAAGCAAGAAACCTGTGAAGGAGTTGGTTGGACCATTAGATGACTGAGGGGTTAAAGGGGCTCTTAGGGAAGATCAGGCCATTGCAGGAAGACTAAATGAATTCTTTGCATCCGTGTTTACTAATGAGGATGTTGGGGAGATACCAGTTCTGGAGATGGTTTTCAAGGGTGTTGAGTCAGATGAACTGAACCAAATCACTGTGAACCTGGAAGATGTAGTAGGCCAGATTGACAAACTAAAGAGTGGCAAATGTTGCGCTGGAGGTGGACCCTTGGCCTGGTGCAGGATTGGTATGGCCCTCTGGTTGGACCCAGAGGGTGCCTGCCACCAGGAGGCGGAGCACAGGAGGAGACAGAGGCTAGCTGGAGTTTCGCCAATAGCAACCCAGGGTTTCCGCAGGTTGAGCCCTTGGGTACCCAGGCCACCTGGTCTTAGGTGGGCCTCACAGGGTCTCCCAGAGAGGAAGTTCAGGGAAGTGCCCACCACGAACAAGGGTGCGCGGTCAATATTCAAGCAAGCAGGTTCAGGAATCAAAGGAGGCCAGAAGAGAGTGTCCGAGTGGATAGCGAAGATCACGGCCAGAGTATCAGTCCAGAATGTTCAGTCAAAGCAGGGGTCAGTACCAGTTGTCAGTCCAGGTGTGGCCAGGTCAAGCAGAGGTCAAGTTCCAGGCAGCGGTCAGATGAGGTCAGAGGACAGGCAGAGGTTGATTCCAGGCAGCGATCAGACGTGGTCAGTGGACAGGCAGAGGTCGGTTCCATGCAGCGGTCAGACATGGTCAAGAGCAAGCAAAGGTCAGTAACGTGAGATCAGTCTGAAGGGTACTACCAGGAGAGATGATGGAACAGGAGACGCTGGAACAGGCCACACCAGGGATGTGAATCATTTTTGAACGATTAAAATTATCGTCAGATAATTTTAAAATCGTCCAAAATCGTTAGAGTGCACGATACACTACAAATGCCCCCGATTTATAGTCAGGGGCATTTGTATTGTATCGTTAAATAGGGCACGAGAATTATTTGGGGGAGGGCGGGAAAACCGGCACACCAAAACAACCCTAAAACCCACCCCGACCCTTTAAAACGAAACCCCCCCCCCCCCCAAAATGTTTTAAATTACCTGGGGTCCAGTGGGGGGTCCCGGCGCGATCTCCTGCTCTCTGGCCACGGCTGCGTTAAGAGAAATGGCGCCGGTGGCCCTTTGCCCTTATCATGTGACAGGGCAAAGGTAGCGCCGGCGCCATTTTGGTTCCTGGCTCCCGACGTCACGCGTGCAGGAGATCGCTCCCGGACCCCCGCTGGACCCCCAGGGACTTTTGGCCAGCTTGGGGGGGGCCTCCTGACCCCCACAAGACTTGCCAAAAGTCCAGTGGGGGTCCAGGAGCGACCTCCTGCACGCGGGCCGTATTGCCAATATTCAAAATTGCGATGGCGCTACCTTTGCCCTCACTATGTCATACGGCGGTCGCTGGAGAAGAAGTAATAATTCCCAGCATTGAGGAAGGATTGTAGCTGCTTAGGTAATCCCTGCCCTCTTTGTCTTGGTGGGACAGGTTCGACCGCTCTGACTGTCAAGAAGGCAGAGAGCTCCCTTATCAGTACCTCCTGATGCACTATTGACCCCCAAATCGGGTCTGGAGGGCAATTATGCGGGACACCCAATAGGTTTAATCGGTAGCTTTGACAGACGACAGACAGAATCCTATGATCCAAGGTTATACTGGGCCATTCGCGAAGAATCGCAGCCTGATCCAGCGTCTCGGGTATAGGTGGCTGGCTTATGCTCTCTACGATACAGTCAAAACCCTGTCCCAGGATTTGACTGGGGCGCTGGTTGAGGTTTGGAAGCTCTCTGCTGCCTGGGACCGCCATGGGGTCTCACCCACTGTGAATGGGAGCGAGGGGTCGGAGGATAGTATTTCTTCTGGTGGTAGAATGACTTCCTTTGACCCTGACTCACCGACTTCCTGACTGAGGAGGGTGGGTCAGAAGTGCTGGTGGAGAGTTGTCGGAAGGTCTTATGGTGGTCCCGTAACTGGGCCACTGCATCCCTTAACTTATCTCCGAAGAGATTCTCTCTTGCACATGGCTAGTTAGCGAGTCTTTCCTGTACCTCTGGTCAGAGATCTGAGGCTTGCAACCATTGCCATTCTGTGGGTACTGATTCCTGCTGCTGAGACTCTCGATGCCATCTTGAAAACATCATAGGTTGTTCCAACCTCGCATTTTCTGCACTCCAGGCCCTTATGCACCAGGGACATGAGGGTGTCCTGCTGCTATCGAGGCATCTGCTTGGCCACCTCCTGCACCTACTTCCAGAGGTCCTGCGAGTACTGGCTCATGCAGAGCTGGTAGGAAGTAATATGGGCAATAAGCATGGCTCCCTGGAACACTTTTTTTTCCAAGAGCATCCATCGCCTTGTGATCCTTCCCTGGAGGCACCGAGGAGTGGGTCTGAGAGCGCTTGGCCTTCTTGAGGGCAGATTCGACTACCACCAATTGGTGTGGCAGTTGATGCTTATCAAATCCGGTAGCCTATTGGATGAGTTAAACACCATCTACCTTTGTGTTCATGGAAGGTACTGTGAGGGGTTGTTCCCAGATCCTCAGCAGCAACTCCTTAAGGATCTTATGCACCAGGGCCACCATGATCTCCTTAGGAGCCTCCATGAACTGGAGGATTTCCAGCATTTTGTGCCTGGCATCCTCCTCCGTTAACAACTGAAAGGGGATGGCCTCAGCCATTGCCCACACAAAACCTGCGAAGGTTAAGTTCTCTGGAGACTTCCTTTGTTCCTCTGGAGGAGATGACTCTGAGGGGAGACCCTCCAAGTCCTTGGAGGAGGAATCTGCAGTGTCATCCCCCCAGGGGTCATAAGGAGCCTCATCCTCACTGTAGTCCATAGGGGATGGGGCCCTAGGTGCTCGGCCTTCATCCAGAGGCATAGGCACCGGCAGTAGTGGTGCGGCCCCAGCAGACCTGGATGGGGGGGCTACAGGCCTCAGCATCCCTGCCAGTCTCAATGGAGCTTCCTCCCCAGAGGAACCAGCAATAACTACCGTATCTGTCGGCGGAAGCATCAGTGCCCTGTCAGGCATCGATGGCTTCCCAGGAACTGAAGCCAGCTGGATCGGTAAAGCACTGATGAGCACATTGAGCCGCTCCAGCAGCAGTTCTAGAATGGATAGTACTGGCATTGGTACCGTTGGTGCCACAGGCCTGATGCCCTGCAGTGCTTGTTCCACCACCATCACTGCTCCAGCTCCTCCTCAAAGTTGCCAATGTCAACATTGACTGGGAAGCAGGAAGCGTGGCCAGATCTTCCTCAGATCCCCGAGGTAGATCAGCGGCTGGCACCAGGACTGGTGGAGACCATCAAGGATCCCTGACAGTAATGGAGGATCGGACTTCTTGCCTTGGGGTCGTTTCGGGGGTATCATGGCATGAGCCAGCGCATCCCTGAGCCTGGCACCGTGCATCGAAGGTGACTGGTACCAATGCTTCCTTGGCTTCCCTCGGTGCTTGGTCCGGTCCTTTCTTAGTGCTGAGGTCGATGACGATGAACCCAAAAAATAGGAGCAAGGCTGCAGGCAAGATAGTAGAGAGCACTCGGCTGCTACGCAACTCAGGAGGAGTCCTGGTAGGATGTCTGAGGGAGACCACGCGGAGGAAGCAAGCCAAGTCTGGAGGGAGTCCAAGCAGGATGAATATGGAGGAAACCCAGGATGCAGCCAGATCTAGTATGGTGGCCCCCTTGCTTGGAAGTCAAGGTGGGGAGTGGGGCACATGTCAAACGGATACAGAAAAAGTAGAATCCAACTTGAGAATGGGCTTAATTTCCGGACCATTTGATTCTCCACCAAAAAGGAGACAAAGATTTAATACAAATCAGACTTAGTTGGCTTGATGACTGAGTGGTCTAAGGCACCCAACTTCAGTGTTCTCACACATGTGCACGCTGTATGAAAGATCTGATAGGGCGACCTTGTTGGCCCGGGTGGGGCCCCTTTGCTTAGAAATCATGGAGTGGGGCTGGGCATAAGGGATTTCCTTGCTAGGAAATATGGCTGGCAGCCTGAGAGTGGACACTAGTTTGGAGTTGGAGATATGCTGGTGAATGAGCCGGTAGGGTGACCTTGTCGGCCCGGGCAGGGGCCCCTTTGCTTGGAAATCATGGTGAGGGGCCGGGCATAAGGGACTGGATTGCTAAGAAACATGGCTAGCAGCCCAGGAATGGTGCAGTATGCATCATAAGACAGTCATCTCCATAATTTAACAAGGTGGTGTTAAAGGAGCAGACAGACATCGAGTCCGCATTGTGCCCACAGGCTGATTCAGAAATTGTCATATCCGTGCGGCGACGCAGTCATAGATCTTTTACCTCAACTATTTCCTCTTCATTGACCCCCAAGAACTCCACTGCTACTCTAGAATATTTTCTACATTCCTATGACTATTGTCTACATTCCACGAACTAGCATCTGAGTTTGGAGACCACATTGCACATGACAGAACAGAAGGGCCCTGCACTTCAATCAAACTCTGGGTACCGAACTCAACTCCAACAAGACTGAACACAGATTAGCAAGGATTTCAGCGCAACATATGTGTGGGCAGGATCCCCCAACCTAAAATCCGGACCTTGGTATCCACCCAACTCATAGTTGAGTGGAGGAGTAGCCTAGTGGTTAGAGGAGCAGGAAATGAACCAGGAGATCAGGTTTCAAGTCCTGCTATTACATGCCGGTGTTTTGGTACTACACAACAATAGCCCCAAGGGGGGTACAAGCTGCCTAAAGCGCAATATCACTTTACCCTACATCTTTCCCATTCTGGTTGCACTTGTCATCCGGGGAAATAAGTTTCGGGTACTCAACACATAATAGGACAGGAGTGCCGGAGAAATGAATATTTCCTTGATTGCCAAGTTGCACACAAAATCACCAAATCAATCACATTTCTGGAACGGAACTTGACTCCAACAAGATGTAGTCCGGATTACCCAAGGAAAACTCAGCCATTCACAACAGGTCGAAGCAAGCGATGACAGACAAAAAGATGACATTGGTCTAAATGCAGTCACTGATAGGCAGCTTGAATTTCTCATGTCGCGTTATTCCAATGGAAAGCGTTTTCCTGAGGAGGTTAATCTTAAGCACGATCGGGGTTTCACGCCCAAACATCACATCAGAGTTACTCTGGCAATGAAGGATGATTTGTACTTATGGTCATCCCTCCCCAACAGTTCAACGGTACATCATTTGGCGCCATGTCCTGGACGTCCATAATAGTGTTGCTGATGCAGTATCCAGAGAGCTAAATGGAATTTGTTTCCAGCGGTAATCTGGACAATGCCACGAGTGCTAAATGGAATTTGTTTCGCAAACAAGTTGCTGGAGCCGACAAGGAAGGCACAGCGGTACTCAAGTAATGGTGGAACATTGAGACAACGCCACAAGAGACCTCCTTAAGAAATCAGTCGCCTCCTGCACATGGAGAGTGTACAGCAGGACCAGTTCAACAAGATCTAATGGTCAAATTTATTGTGAGCTCAAAAGAAAGCGGTATAGCGATGAGTCAGCGAGCCGGCTTCACCTTTTTCTCAAAGGCAAGAGGTTGGGGCAAACAACCCGTATTGGCGATATGGTGGCCGTGGCAAAAAGTATATGATTTCAGATCATCACACTATCCTAACACATCCAGATAATAATACAGAGGTCGAAATAATTAAGCCGTTAAAGGAGCCAATTTGTATTTAAGGACCATCGAGAATGTGTCCACTTGCCCCATTAAAGAATTCTTAAGACATACCTATCAGCTTGCCCAGCAGGCGGCACACGATTGCTGATTCATAACAATCATACTCCACTCACAAGATACCAGTTTGCAGCAGCTATCAGATTGACAATCCAACAAATAGGGCATAACCCTAATGAATTCGGGACCCACTCCTTCAGGATATGATAGGCACAGCCACCAACACCACGCAAAACATTTCCACAATCCAAAAAATTGACAGACTGAAGTTGAATTCTGTCTACACGCATATCAGGCCAAGTGTACTGCGACCACATAGCTTTCTTTGCTAACCCCCTTTTACAGGGACACCACAATGGCAAAGGTCTGTCTGGGTTATTGGACACTCCTTTGTTCACTGGGCAGCCAAGAGGGCGCAGTTTCGTGCTTATGGGACTCACTTGGGTATAGCACCAAAAAACGTGAGAATAATATGGAAAAGGAATGACCTGGGATAATCTACTACAGAGATTGCAACACAGTAAAGAAACTTTGGCTGAACCAGATGCCGTGGTCATTCACCTCGGCGGCAATGACCAGATATCATGCAAAAAATTAATAAAACGCATTAATTGCCACGTTTCCTAATACCTGCATGATTTGGTCAGATATTATACTGCGGGCAGAAAAAAGGTTAACCGACAGGTTGGTCGTTGGGCTGTAAGGCTGCACATACGCCACAAATGGGCAGAAGACGCATGCGAAGGTTTAAGGTTTCTACAGGTTGGATAATATACACCTATCATATATTTGCATTGATCTGTTCAATATTTCCATCCAGGAAGGCACTGAATTATTCTTAGGTTGAGAAGGCCGCAGCTGGGGGGGGGCATGAGGAAAGTGCAAAACACTATCTCATGCTGGTGGCGGGTGCACGAGTCGTGGCCGAATTTGGTAGGCTGGAGTGGGGGCCCCTTTGCTAGGATGAGCATGGCGGGGGGCCGGTGGAAGGGGCCGCCTTGCTTGGAGACAAGGCGGGTGGCACCCTGGGACTGCTGGTTAGCTACTGACATGATATGATGAGGGACTCGTGCATCTCAAGATTATTAACTACATAATAAAGTTGCAGCCTTTATTACCACATGAAAAGCGTCTGCCTCGTATGTTCTGTATTGTATATGTTAATACCGATTGCTATAGCGAACGGAGCACTGCCCCGGGCATCAGCGGTCGCGACGTTAAAAAGATATTCGGATCAGCTTGAGACATATTTACTTTTCTCCCATGGAGATTTTCTCTTGTGTTCCATTGTTACACACCTCTCAATATACATTTTATAATGTTTTCAGAACTGCCCAAAACAGTATAATTAGCTTATTTTTTTCTTTTCTTAAAGGGGAGTATCCACAGAGCCCCCTAAACTGATTTACTTGCTTGCTACATACACACTGTTCTGTTAGCTAAGTCAGATGGGCCACTCACTTTATTTGTGCTATGGCTGATTTCTCTACCCAGGCAAACTGTGCCTGTGCAGTCATATGCAGCTGTGTTCAAGTCCCAGACTCCAGCTCTCATCTCTAGCAAGCCATGGATATCCTAGCACTGAATCCTCAGCTGTCATGGAACAGAGGGGGAGAGAATGACAGAATACACCTGGCAGGCAGGAACAGAGCCTGCTTTGTTCCCTGAAATGTGGCATGGGACTTCTCCGGATCCATTAGCAAGGGCACCAACATTCCTCTGTAGGAAAACCGGCCTAACCAAATCCTCATGTTTATGTGTCTGTTTCCCCTAATAACATTTGAACAATTCATCCAATTTCATTCCAAGATGTGCCACAGATAATGGCACGTCCAGCGACTGCTGTCTCACACTTTCCTTTTGCCCTCAACACGCTGACACTTAATTTCTTATTTTTCTTTCCTGTAGGGAAAACGGCCAGTTCAGTTCAATTCAGCTGCAGTCTCAAGAATGTCAGAGCACATTGTGATGTCAGTGCATTTTTAAAGCTGCTCTACGCTGGTTAATGCCTTTGGTCACCAGCTGACTCCATTTCTTGCCTAATTGCTTATAGGGCAAAAAAAAAAATCTCTAATGTTTAATGATGTACTATTACACAGAAAGTCACACAATGACAATTATCATAGCTACGTACACATTTCTGTGCCAAAGAGGGAAACTAATTATTATGTAATGTTCACACATCTCAATGTATCATGTTAAGCAGCTCATGACGGCCCAGTGAGCTGCCACACTTAATACAGCTGCCACCAGTCCCCGCATACAACAGGCCTGCCACCACTACAGATGCCACAGAGAGTTACGCACATGAAGATGCTGCCATGAATTGGGCCCTACTACGCATGCATGCGTGGTGCACATTGAGTCTTAAAGAAGCCACAGTGGGAAAATTCTCCATGACACCCTATCCGAGGCAGCCTTCCCTATATAAGGCTGCCCCGGATGCCCCTCAAAAGCCTCAGCAAAGGGTCTCCTGCATCACAGCAGTGCGAGTTGCTTTTATGTTCCTGTTTCCTGCCTATTTCCTGTTTGTCCTTGCCTTCTTTGTCCAGCCTTGCCTCATTCAGCCTTCTTTAATCAGCCCTGCTCATCTAGTCTCGTCTCATTCACTCGTCTCCTTGCTCCAGTGTCATCTGTGTGTCTTCGTCCACCTCTGGCTTGATCCTCTGGACTTGGTCTCTAGTGTTGGACCTGGCCACATTTGCCTGCCGTCTGGACCTGACTTCTACACTTCTCTGTCACTTGCCTCAATCTTGGCCTGCCCTTGGCTCCTCCAGTCTGCTGCTTGTCCTGATCCCAGCGTGCCCTAAGACTCTTGCTCACCTGACTACCCTAGGGACCCACCTAAGCCCTGCTGGCTGTCAGAGCCCAAGGGCTCAACCTGCAGGGGCGGTGGCTGATATAGATGAAGCTTCAACCTGTCTTGCTACAGGGCATGTTCAGCTATCAGCGTAGGCCTTGTTGGTTTGCCTATGAGGCAGTGTCAACTACACCATAGCAACAAGTACTCACTCCCACACCACCTATCATACCATGCTTCTGTTTTCATGGAGTCACTGTACAGTCCATGTATATGGATGCACAGAGGACCCCTGTCAACACTCACCTGCTTGAAGCACAAGAGACAGAATTTTTACATTGACCTGTAGCAAGTGTAGACTATTAGGCTAGGTTAAGGGAGAACGCTTTGGGAAGCCTAGCTCTACCACTAACAATGGGACCCTGGTTAGCTTACTTTATTTTCCCATTCCTCGGTTCTAATCCCTGATCTGAACTGCCTGCCTTTATGTTTTGTCAAGTCCAGGGTGACCATGCATACTTGCTTTGATTTCTCCCTCAAAAATTACCCACACAGATTTGTGCCTGCTTTCTCTGTGGGTAATTCCCTTGAGTAAAAACATATGGAGTTCCATATTCAAAAGCATTTAGTCGTCTAACTCAGAAGTTAGCTGGCTTAATGAAGATTTGGGCACATAGGCTAAATTCTAGCCAGCTGATAAGATAGCTGACTAGAATTTATCCAGCTAAGAGGGCATTCCGGGTACATAACGGGGAGGAATTGAGTTAGCCAGTTAACTCTGATTATCAGAGTTAGCTGGCTCACTTAATCAGCTAAGTCTAGTTGGGGTAAAGAGCTGTCCTAAAGTTAACCAGTTATAGTTAGCCAGCTAACTTTAAGATGATGGCTATATTCAATAGTATGGCTGCACTACTGAACATAACTCCAAAGTTAGATAGGTGAGTTTAACTGCTAACTTTGCTATCCAGATTGTGTCTGAATATGGACTTCATGTAGTTTTGATTATACAAAACTATGCATATTATTCCATCCTCCATCCTTTCCCCATTTATGGGAACATCTCTTTGCAATGCAGGCATTAATCCAAACAAAGATTTCAGCATATAAAGTGGTTCCCGATGGTCATTGCATGCAATGGTCGCTTGAGATTTGAGCTCTTCTCTTGGCCTGTGTTTTCTGTGGATATCGATCTCTCACTTCTTCCAGCAACGTATGAAAGTGCCAGGATCCTAGATAGGATGACTGCAAAACGCAAGTCAGTCGACTTTAAGCAATTTTCCTATCGGAGGTGCGAGGTGGCCAAGAGCGGGGAGGACTGACATGGCACCAGCTCTGACACCCTCATGGACGCTGCAACCCCGAATGATAGTTTTAGCATCACTTCAGAAGAGCCCCCGACCTGCACTGAATTCAGAGACTGGTATTGCAGTCTCGGGAAAGACCTAAAAAGTTATAAAACTTAGATTAGAGGGATGCTCAAAGAATTCCACGAGGAGCTAGCCACTATGGGTCATAGAGTGGACGACATCGACACTTGCTTAAACGCCCAAGCTGAATCCTCCAAATAGCTTCAGGAAACCTGTGTCGATCTTCAGGAGGAAAACTCCACAATAAAGGCCAAGCTCGTGGATTTGGAAAACAGAGCGTGGCAGGGGAATATTCGGTTTAGGGGGTTCCACAAATCAACTGCAAATGCTGAATGTGTATCCATAGTTGGCTGCTTTTGTAAATTCCTCCTGGAGGCTAATAATTTGGGTGAGGGATAACCCGCTCCTGATATCAAATTCGATAGGGCACATAGAGCTTTGGGTGCCCCTAACAATAACAAGATGCGTGACATAATTGTCTGCTTCCATGACTTCTCACTAAAGGAGAAAGTGGGTGCTGCAGCGAGAAAACAGGCTATCTGGACCTGGGAAGACCAAGAAATAGCAGTATTTGTGGATCTTTCTCAAGCCACACTGCAGAATTGCCAGGACCTATGCAAAGTCACCACCTTTCTACGTAAAGAAATTGTGAAATATAGATGGATGCACCTTTTGGTCTCTCACATGAGATGGAGTTACTGCCAAGATCTCTACCATCTCTGAAGCGTCATCTGTTTTAAAGGATCGAGGCTTCACTACTTCTACTACACTTACCAACACTACCAAAGGGCTTATTACAAAATGGCAGAGAGTGGGTGCATGGAACAGCCGATTGGAGAGAAGCTCTGGAGCACATGCTGTGGTTAAAGACACCCCCATGAACTTAACTCTTCCTAACCTTTGCTTACTTGAGCTTCCGGTTTGCAGTTCTTTTTCTGCAATTTCACATTTTTTACTTTTGAAACTTTCGAACTATGCTGGTTGGCGAGGTATATATGTTTGTTGTTTTGTTTTTTTACTACATACTTAGCTCCCTATTATGGCTGCCCATCCTTTGGGGTAGCTCTATCTTATGAGGCTTGAGAAAACCTCCCTTTTGGATGTTTTCTTTTCCTCCTAGAGGGTAGGAATGTTGGATCTGCGTGGAGGTTTCTGCAGATCTGATGTATTCTATGGGGGGTTGGTCTTGGGTTTCTTTTGGGTGGGGAGATATACACATCCTTTTTTTTTCTTTGTCTCAAAGGTCTCTCCTCTATGCTTTTACTTGAGTAATATGTAGTTGTGGTTGGAGGGCGAGACTCACCCCAGGCTATTTGGTTTTTAAATGGACACAGCTCTTTTCTCTTTCTTTTTCTTTCTTTTTTTGCTCTTTCCATGTTTGGTCTGGGATATGGTTCTACTGTTCGTGGCTCCACGGCGAAGCTCAGGCTATAGCTCTCATAACAGCCATTGCTGATATTCTTTTTTCTATATGGCTTTTTTTGGGTAATTTCTCTCAATGTAAAAGTGCTTAACTCTCCTTTCACGAGGCATCTATTTTTTAGAGAGATGGGACAGTTGAGAGCAGATATCATATTTGCCCAAGAGACCCACTTGAGAGGCAGATATGAAGCCCTATTGGTCCAGCAAATACCCCAAGCAATATTTTTCCTCTTGTTGCAAAAATACCAAATACACTGGGGTGTGCATATTATTCTCAACAAATTATGCCAATTATGCATTAGGGACCCTTTGGGGAGGTATCTTTTGTTGCAAATATTGGTCAATGGGATAGATTACACTGTTGTCAATATATATGCTCCCAACAAAGACCAGGGCACGTTTTTGGAAACGCTGCATCAGCTACTACTTGCTCATGGTAAAGGGAAATTAATTATTGGGGGAAACTTTAATCTTGCTAGATCGCCCTCTCTGGATACGACTAGGGAGAGTACATCTGTGCTGCCCCCCCCCCCCCCCCCCCCCATCATCGAATCAAACTGAAGGATTTTCTGGCAGAATGGCATTTCATTGATGTATGGAGGGCACACTATCCCACATCGCGCTCCTAGACCTTTTATTCGCACTCATGATTCTCACTCTAGAATAGATTATTTCTTATTAGATAAAACAGTCTTCAACAACGTCACTCGGTCAGGCATTTCACCTGTTGACTGGACCGATCATGCTGCAGTTTGGATGGACATTACCCTTGACCACTATGCCAAAGGGATGAGGTTTTGGAAACTTAATGACTCTTTACTGTCTGACACTGATTTTAACAACTCCCTGTCAGCTAACATTTGAGACTTCCTGACCAGGAATGACACAGGAAACACTCCCCCCACATTTGTTTGTGATTGTCTGAAAGCATATCTGCGAGGCTTCTTAATATCTAGAGCCTCATACATTAAGAAGCAAAGAAAGCAAGAGAGGCAGGCCTTATGCCAGACAATCCAAAAGTTATCCCAGAAACACCAAGCTACCGGTTCAAAAAAGACATTGTCCCAGTTATCCAGAGCTAGGGAGGATTTAATGACGCTCGAATCAGCGAAGCTGGTGCATATGATGGAGATCACTAAGCAGGAATACTTCTTGGGGGTGACAAGGCAGGGAAATTCTTAGCTAACAAATTGAAAAGAACCCTTGCCCAGAATAATATTTTGAAAATCAAAGATAAAACGGGTGTCAACCTTACAAGTAATTCTGATATCTGTAAATGTTGCTTTCAATTCTTTGGAATTTTGTACGGGCAGAGAAGAATATCTCGTCTGAAATGATAGATGCATATCTTCAAGACCTCCCTACTCTAACCGAAGATATGTGAGAGGAGCTAGATAAGGAAACCTTGAGTGCAGAGATCTTACTAGCAATAAAGACACTTAAGCCTGGAAAAGCACCTGGATCTGATGGCCTAACAGCTAAATTTTATAAGCAGTTTGGCCCCTATATTGTCACCCATTTACAGAGATGGTGGGTCATTACATTGTAACTCAAATATAGCTGGAATTACCGTCATAGCTAAAGCTGGCCACGATCTAACACTATGTAGCTCTTACCGCCCTATTTCTTTAATTAATATAGACCTTAAACTTCTAAAATTCTGGCAACCATTTAAATAACTTCATTGCCCAACTTATACATCAGGACCAGGCGGGCTTTATACTTGGCAGGCTAGCTGGTGACAATGTTCGCAAATTGGTCAATCTCATGTGGTAGACCTATAGAGACAATATCAAATCCATCTTTCTATCGATGCCAAAAAGGCTTTTGATATGGTCCACTGGCCTTTTCTCTTTCATGTCTTGTTGAAAATGGGCTTCAGGAATCCCTTTTGTTCCTGGATACTTAAGCTCTACAAAAGACCAAGAGCGTGTATTAAAGTTAATGGGGGCTATTCTGATTATTTCCCTGTGGAAAGAGGCACGCGCCAAGATTTTGCAAGGGGCACATCCCTTCAGATGGGCATCTAATAAATTTAAATATTTGGGTGTTCAGTTAAGTGGACACCCGAAGGATCTGTTTGCCCTTAACTACTAGAGATGTGAATCGGAACCGGAATTGGTTCGGATTCCGGTTCCGATTCATATGTGGGGTTTTTTCCATCGGGCCCGATCGCGGTTTTGTTTATCGGCTGCGCCCAAGCCGATAAACACAAAACGCACCCGACCTTTTAAAACTAACCCCTTAGCTTCCCCCACTCTCCCGACTCCCCCAAATACTTTTTACAGGTACCTGGTGGTCCAGTAGGGGTCCCGGGAGCGATCTCCCGCTCTGGGCCGTCGGCTGCCACTAATCAAAATGGCGCTGATGGCCCTTTGCCCTTACCATGTGACAGGGTATCCGTGACATTTGCCAGACCCTGTCACATGGTAGGAGCACTGGATGGCCGGCGCCATCTTGTGCTCCTACCATGTGACAGGGGCTGACCAATGGCACCAGTAGCCCCTGTGACATAGTAAAGGCAAAGGCTATCGGCGCCATTTTGAATACTGGCAGCCGACGGTCCGAGTGCAGGAGGTCGCTCCCGGACCCCCGCTGGACTTTTGGCAAGTCTTGTGGGGGTCAGGAGGGTCCCCCAAGACTTGCCAAAAGCCCTGGTGGTCCAGCGGGGGTCCGGGAGCGATCTCCTGCACTCGGGTCATCGGCTGCCAGTAATCAAAATGGCGCCGATAGCCTTTGCCCTTACCATGTCACAGGGGCTACCGGTGCCATTGGTCAGCCTCTGTCACATGGTAGGAGCACAAGATGGCGCTGGCCATTCAGTGCTCCTACCATGTGACAGGGTCTGGCCAATGGCATGGATACCCTGTCACATGGTAAGGGCAAAGGGCCATCGGCGCCATTTTGATTAGTGGCAGCCGACGGCCCAGAGTGGGAGATCACTCCCGGGAGTGGGAGATCGCTCCAGGGATCCCCACTGGACCACCAGGTACCTGTAAAAAGTTTTTGGGGGCTTCGGGAGGGTGGGGGAAGCTAAGGGGTTAGTTTTAAAGGGTCGGGATGGGTTTAGGGGTTATTTTTGTGTGCTGTTTTTCCCGCCCTCCCCCAAAACGATAAGAGAACCCCCATGATCAATATCGTGGGGTTTTCCTATCATTTTGGGGGAGCCCCCGATTTGACGATTTTGAAAATATCGACGATATTTTCAATCGTCCGAAGCCCGATTCACATTTATTTATTTATTTTATTTGACAGTTTTATATACCGAAGTTCTAGTAACAAAGTTACTAACAATTCGGTTTACATTACAACAATAAAATTGACAGTATATAGAATAATGTCTTACAGAGAACAGGGAAGATTGAACTTGGAAATAAATAAAATAACATAACCTTTTAGGTACCAACGTTCCACAAGTGGAACATTTTTTCATATACTTTTAATTACTTGCAAATTGTTTTATACCATATTTATACCACATTTGGGTCTAGTTAACTAAGATATGTAAAAAGGGGCATCAGGAAATAATTCCTTCAACGAGCAGGATCTAAAAGGTTAATGAGAGCAATAAATAACTTCAATGGAGCAAGGAAAGTACAATTTAAATACAATATAATATAGGTGAATAAATTTTCGGAATTGAGTGTGTTGGGCCTGAGGTTGATTGTTGAAAAGTTCAGAATAGTTATTGGGATTAGGAGAATGCTCGATTAAACAACCATGTCTTGAGTCTCTTTTTAAAGGTAGGTCCCTATTAACTACCACCCTTTGCTAAATCAGATACGGCAGGATTTGGAGAAGTGGTCTCATCTTCTCTTATCGTGGTTGGGATGAGTCACCATGGTTAAGATGAATCTTCTCCCACGTTTCCTTTATCTTTTCCAAATGGTGCCCATCTCTGTCACTTACAACGTCTTGAGAGGATGGCAAAGGGAGGTCTTTAGTTTCATTTGGAAACATCGACCGCATCGGATTAGCAAATCCACCCTGTGTCAGTTTAAAGTAGAGGGGTGTCTGGGAATACCTAATATCATATGGTATTACGTGGCCATGCAGCTGAGAACCCTGATTTTCTGGCATAACGTACAAATGTCAAACATTGGGTAATAATCGAAGAATCACAGATGTTGGGTATACCTTTGCTGACGACCCCTTGGCAGGCAAGAAGCACATGGAGAGCTTGTCCCAATATGATGCCCATTTCCCGCCATACCTTAAATGTTTGGGAGATGTGGAAGTCTAAGCTGGTGGGGTGATCATATTTTTACCTCACACATCTATTTCTCAATGTTAGTTTCTTCCCATGTCGCCCCCTTCAGTCATTTAAAGTGTGGAGGGATTGTGGTATCACCCATTTTGAACATATTTGGGAGGGGAACTTCTGAATAATATTGTGCACTGTAAGATACCAAAATTACAACCTCTTATTACACAAGTGTTATGGCTATGGCTGCAGTGCAACCGCCTCACTACCAGGGGTCCCTCTAGTGCTGGCTCTCCTCACAGGCCCAGTCCATCTCCCCTGTCCACTCTATATTCTGGGCTGTCCCTTATAACCCTGCCTGACAGTTCCCTCGGTGCTTCGGCATCGAGCTCGCCTGGGCTCCCTGCTCTAGCCTTCCTTCCCTGCTTTCTGTGCGTTTGGTCCCAGGACCTTGCCTTGCGCGGCCTTCGGGCCTTATTCCTTGCCTTGCCTTGCGCGGCCTTCAGGCCTTTTTCATTCCTTGCCTTGCCTTGCGCGGCCTTCGGGCCTTATTCATTCCTTGCTTTGCCTTGCCTTGCGGCCTTCGGGCCTTCTACCTTGCCTTGCTCTGGGTGTACCTTTGGGCCTGCTACCTTGTACTGTGTGTGGCCTACGGGCCTTCTGTGTGTGTGTGGCCTACGGGCCTTCTGACCTGCCTTGCCCTGCTTACAGTGTGTGGCCTACGGGCCTTCTGTGTGTGTGTGGCCTACGGGCCTTCTGACCTGCCTTGCCCTGCTTACTGTGTGTGGCCTATGGGCCTTCTGTGTGTGTGTGGCCTACGGGCCTTCTGACCTGCCTTGCCCTGCTTACTGTGTGTGGACTACGGGCCTTCTGTGTGTGTGTGGCCTACGGGTCTTCTGACCTGCCTTGCCCTGCTTACAGTGTGTGGCCTACGGGCCTTCTGTGTGTGTGTGGCCTACAGGCCTTCTGACCTGCCTTGCCCTGACCCAGCCTGAACCCAGACACTGCTATCTGCCGCCTGCCCTGACCCAGCCTGGACCCAGACACTGCTAATTGCCGCCTGCCCTGACCCAGCCTGGACCCAGACACTGCTACTTGCCGCCTGCCCTGACCCAGCCTGGACCCAGACACTGCTAATTGCCACCTGCCCTGACCCAGCCTGGACCCAGACACTGCTACTTGCCGCCTGCCCTGACCCAGCCTGGACCCAGACACTGTTTCTAGCCATTCCTGTCTCTCTCCACCTGGAGCCACCCTTCTGGGTGGTGTTCACGACTCCTGACCGGAGCCCATTCGTAACAGTATGCCGAAGCCACCAATTTCCAGGGGAAGAGATAGGTCTTGGTACTACCGGTGAGCCAATTTTTTCTTTTTCTTTCTACTCACATTATGCCTCAGCCTCCAAGTTTTTATGTCTGTGCTTGTTGCCAGACTTTGAATTATCCCAGTTACAAGAACTGTCTTGCCTGTCAACTCTCAGACCAAGAACACTGGGTATGCGGTAGTTGTCATAAGAGGAACATCTCAGTCTATCAGGAATGTTTAAATTGTCTAAATCCTAAACCAGGGTGGTGGAAATGCTCCTGTCTTCCGTGTCTGTTACCACCAGGCAAACCCTGCCCCCGTTGTTCTGCTCTAGGATCAGCTGTTCCATTAGAAAAGACAATCAGCTCTCCTAACCGGTATTCTGCTTCTGGCTCCACTAAAACAGACATTTTAGCTGGCAGTTTGTGGATAGAAAAACCCAGGACTTACCTGGCCAAGAAGGCTTCTGTGACACCAGTGCTAGAGCCTCGGGAACAGGTTTCTCTAAAACGGAGAAAGTTGATTAACTCTAGCAGGGCTCTGCTTCCCACAGCTGCTGTTGAGACACTAACGAGCACCTTCCCTAGACGTCCTAGAACTGCCTGTGCCTTCTCTAAACTGCTCCTCCAGAAACAAAATCAGGAGCTTCAGACTTTGGCTCCAGATATCAAGCCCACGGCAGTCCAATCTGTGTCTTCCATGCGCACTACTTCTAACCCTGCTGCTCCACCCCGAGAGGGGTCCGAGTCTGCTGTTTCACCTCGAGAAGAGTCCAAGCCTGCTGTTTCACCCCGAGAGGGGTCCGAGCCTGCTGTTTCACCCCGAGAGGGGTCCAAGCCTGCTGTTTCACCCCGAGAGGGGCCCGAGCCTGCTACATTGCCCCGAGAGGGGTCCGAGCCTGCTGCACAACCCCGAGAGGGGTCCGAGCCTGCTGCATCACCCCGAGAGGGGTCCGAGCCTGCTGTTTCACCCCGAGAGGGGTCCGAGCCTGCTGTTTCACCCCGAGAGGGGCCCGAGCCTGCTGCTTCGCCCCGAGAGGGGTCCAAGCCTGCTGTTTCACCCCGAGAGGGGTCCAAACCTGCTATATCGCCCCGAGAGGGGTCCGAGCCTGCTGCATCGCCCCGAGAGGGGCCCGAGCCTGCTGCTTCGCCCCGAGAGGGGTCCAAGCCTGCTACATCGCCCCGAGAGGGGTCCAAGCCTGCTACATCGCCTCGAGAGGGGTCCGAGCCTGCTGCATTACCTCGAGAAGAGTCCAAGCCTGCTGTTTCACCCCGAGAGGGGTCCAAGCCTGCTGTTTCACCCCGAGAGGGGCCCGAGCCTGCTACATTGCCCCGAGAGGGGTCCGAGCCTGCTGCACAACCCCGAGAGGGGTCCGAGCCTGCTGTTTCACCCCGAGAGGGGTCCAAACCTGCTACATCGCCCCGAGAGGGGTCCGAGCCTGCTGCACTACCCCGAGAGGGGTCCGAGTCTGCTGCATCACCCCCGAGAGGGGCCCGAGCCTGCTGCTTCACCCCGAGAGGGGTCCGAGCCTGCTGCACTACCCCGAGAAGAACCTGAGTCTGCTGTGTCGTCCCCGGAGGGGTCTGAACCGGTCCTGCTGCCGTCCACGGAGGAGTCCGAACCGGTCCTGCTGCCGTCCCTGGAGGGGTCCGAATTGGTCCTGCTGCCGTCCCCGGAAGGGTCCAAACCGGTCCTACTGACAGCCTTTCTGACTCAACCATCTGAGTCTACTGAACCGGTCCTGCTGCCGCCCCAGGAGGGGCTCGAACCGGTCCTGCTGCCATCCTCGGAGGGGTCCGAACCGGTCCTGCTGTCATCCCTGGAGGGGTCCGAACCGGTCCTACTGATAGACTTTCTGACTCAGCCATCTGAGTCTATTGAACCGATCCTGCTGCCGCCCCCGGAGGGGCTCGAACCGGTCCTGCTGCCGTCCCCGGAGGGGTCCAAATCGGTCCTGCTGCCGTCCCCGGAGGGGTCCGAACCGGTCCTACTGACAGACTTTCTGACTCAGCCATCCGAGCCTGCTGAACCGGTCCTGCTGCCGTCCCCGGAGGGGTCCGAACCGGTCCTGCTGCAGTCCCCGGAGGGGTCCGAACCGGGCCTGCCAACAGACTTTGTTACTCCACCATCTGAGCCTGCTGTAGCGGTCCAGCTGCCGACCCAGGAGGGGTCCGTACTGGTCCTACTGTCGCCGACCCTGGAGGAGTCTGTGCCGGCCCTGATGCCGACCCTGGAGGGGTCCGGACCAGTCCTGCTGTCGTCTCAGGAGGGATTACGGACTATTTTGCTGCCCCAGGTGGGGTTTATGTTCCCCTTGTCACCCCAGGAGGGGTTATGGAAATCTGCACCGCCTCTGCTACCCCAGGAGGGGTCTAACTCTGCCGCCTTGTCCCAGGAGGGGTTATGGACTATGTTGCTGCCCCAGGTTGGGGTTGTGTCTGCCTTTTTACTCCAGGAAGGGTTATGGACTGCCTTGCTGCCTCGGGAAGGAGTTGAACCTGCTGCATCGCCCCAGGAGGGGTCGGACTTCATTATTGAGTACCCCCTGCTAAGATGGGACCCAGGAGGAGGGGGAGGCCTTGAGGAGGGGGTACTGTTACGGCTATGGCTGCAGTGCAACCGCCTCACCACCAGGGGTCCCTCTAGTGCTGGCTCTCCTCACAGGCCCAGTCCATCTCCCCTGTCCACTCTATGTTCTGGGCTGTCCCTTATAACCCTGCCTGACAGTTCCCTCGGTGCTTCGGCATCGAGCTCGCCTGGGCTCCCTGCTCTAGCCTTCCTTCCCTGCTTTCTGTGCATTTGGTCCCAGGACCTTGCCTTGCGCGGCCTTCGGGCCTTATTCCTTGCCTTGCCTTGCACGGCCTTCGGGCCTTATTCATTCCTTGCTTTGCCTTGCCTTGCGGCCTTCGGGCCTTCTACCTTGCCTTGCTCTGGGTGTACCTTTGGGCCTGCTACCTTGTACTGTGTGTGGCCTACGGGCCTTCTGTGTGTGTGTGTGGCCTACGGGCCTTCTGACCTGCCTTGCCCTGCTTACTGTGTGTGGCCTACGGGCCTTCTGTGTGTGTGTGGCCTACGGGCCTTCTGACCTGCCTTGCCCTGCTTACTGTGTGTGGCCTACGGGCCTTCTGTGTGTGTGTGTGGCCTACGGGCCTTCTGACCTGCCTTGCCCTGCTTACTGTGTGTGGCCTACAGGCCTTCTGTGTGTGTGTGGCCTACGGGTCTTCTGACCTGCCTTGCCCTGCTTACGGTGTGTGGCCTACGGGCCTTCTGTGTGTGTGTGTGTGGCCTACGGGCCTTCTGACCTGCCTTGCCCTGACCCAGCCTGAACCCAGACACTGCTATCTGCCGCCTGCCCTGACCCAGCCTGGACCCAGACACTGCTAATTGCCGCCTGCCCTGACCCAGCCTGGACCCAGACACTGCTACTTGCCGCCTGCCCTGACCCAGCCTGGACCCAGACACTGCTAATTGCCGCCTGCCCTGACCCAGCCTGGACCCAGACACTGCTACTTGCCGCCTGCCCTGACCCAGCCTGGACCCAGACACTGTTTCTAGCCATTCCTGTCTCTCTCCACCTGGAGCCACCCTTCTGGGTGGTGTTCACGACTCCTGACCGGAGCCCATTCGTAACAACAAGTATGCATTGCAACCAGGGTGGAGATTGCTAAAGTGTGGAAACAGAAGACTGCTCCAGAATTGATAATGCATGTACCATGAATAAACTAACTGCGGAAAAACACTATAGTCTTCAAAGATTTCACTCTAATAGAGACCCTTATTTAAATTGGTGAAAGTCCTATGGCTAACTAGTATGCTATTTTTTTAAAATATATAATCCCTTGCTCGCCATGTTTTCTTGCCCTATATATTAGGTTATTGTGCTTTTTGATGGTTTTTGCTGCTGGTCATTCACATTGCTATTTGGGATGAGTCTTATGTCACGCCAAACTTTTTGTTTCAACATCATGTAAATGATATAGCAGGAGGGTACGATGTGCATGGGGGGAGGGGATACTTAATGTTAAATTGTTGGTTGTTCTTCAGTATGGTTGTATTCTTAATATATGTATGTTTTTCTAGCAAAAACACCAATAAAATGCTTATTTAAAAAAAAAAAAATGGAGGCCGATAGTCAAATGTGTTCAGCGCTATATAGCCGGATAAGTGGGACTTATGTGGCTAAGTAGCAACCAGTGAATATGCGCCTATGTTCAGCAGCCGCTGCTTAACTGTGTAAGTCTCTTATATGGCTGAAAGTTACGTGCACAAAAAGTAGGTGTGTACTGGACAGATTGGGAGCAGAGTGAACTAGCCATATAACATATACGATATTTGGAATTAGCCACATAAGTATATGTGTAAAAGTGCACCATAGAGCAGGTCTAAACTTAGCCGGGTAGACTTATCTAAGTGCTTATATAAACAGATATATTAATTGGCTTCAACGTTGTTGCGTCAGTCGGTCTCAGATGGCTTCAACCTCTGTGCCTCACCTTTCTTCCTTCTCTCTCCTCAAGCCTTGGGAAGATGGCTACTGCCGAATCTTCATGCCGCTTCTCTCCGGCGTCTCCGGAACGGCAACGGCGTCATTGTACGCCATGGATTTCCTGAGGGCCTCCTAGGGTGTGCATGCTCATGCCACTCACGTCTTTATCCACGTCATGGCGGGAACCTCGGCGGCGTCCCCTCTGAGTGACGTCACGACATCCGGGTATTTAGCCTGCCCTTCGTTTGCTAACAAACTGAGTTAGCAAGGATTGGACTGCCACTGGTCTAAGCTGCTCTGCCACTTCCTAGCTGCTGCACGAAGCCTTCTCTCTGTCCTTCGGGGTAATTCATCGCTAACCTGGGTACCCGCTCCTCAGGGGCCCTTATGCTCTCTTACAGGTTCCAATCTGGGACATCGGGTACTCGCTCCTCGAGGGCCTGCTCTTCCTACTCTGGTGCCTTACTGATCTACTTCTGCCTGTCAGGATCTTCATCAATACAGCTATCTACTTCAGTGAGTAACTACCTTATCAGTCTGTCTCACCTCTAGCTTCAGCGCTCAGAGTCTGCAACCAGGACTTTCCTCTACTACCCTGCGCTGCCTACCATCTACTCGAGTGTGGGACTGGTCTCCTCTGCTGAGGACCCCTGGACTGCTTCTACTAAGTTACCTCACTGCTGCCCCTCCTGGGTAGTACCACCGAGCTGTATAATAAATACAAATTCTCTGTGTTTGCGTGTATAGAGTCTAGCCTAGTACTGTGGCTCCTCACGGAGCTCCTCCCCATGGGCGTGTCCATCACCGCAGTACCCAAGAATCCACTCCAACACCTCAAAACCATAACATACGTGCTGCTGAATATACATTCTAACTTGGCTGGATAAGTTCTAACCAGCTAAGTTACTTACATGGCCAGCTTTAAATATCTACCCATGCTATTTTATACAAAGAAAGGGCTCTCATTATTTCCCTCTTAGGGGGCCGATGCAATACAGTGTGCCCAACCTAGTGCACAGCTTGACACGCATTTTGGATGTGCTAGAATAACTCCCAATGCAATAATGGGATTAGCAGATAGCTAATAGCGCTCATCACATGTAAATGTCATATCTTAGCTTACCTCTTCGTTTCCACGAATCTTCCAGACCTATCAGATATGCTCACAAAGGCCTTCTCTACGCCCCCCCCCCCCTCCCCCAGACCGCACTAAGGAAACGTGCACTATCCACTGCTGGTCCCTCGCAATGGAACGCTCTTCCCCCAGATCTTCGGACAGAATCATGCCAATTAACCTTCAAAAAAAACTTAAAACCTGGCTTTTCAAACTAGCCTTTCCATAAATAGGTGAGCCTTCCTTAGGGCTCAGGAAAGCTTACCCCGGATTACTAAACCAAGCTGCTCACACACCTAATTGAAGAGCGATCCCCCTATCTATCAGGACATACGTTCCTTTCCGTATTCCTCTGTAATGTACTCTCCTTCTGGTCCGGTTTTGGACTGGACTGAATATTCTTTGCTGACATGCTTTTAGGCTGAATATCCACCCTTAATTTTTACCATGGTTTTTTGATTGTATTGAATTGTTCTTGCTACTTAATGTTTCCCATGGCTTTTTGATTTTGCCCCCAGTTCCATACAACCCTGTTCTTTGTATTGCTCTTTGCATTTTTTTGAGTTTCACTGTAAACCGATTTGATATGTATTCTTATATATGAAGGTCGGTATATAAAAGTTAAAAAATAATAAATAAATAAATAATATTGATGAAGCTATTAGCTAATACCCCTAATGTAAAAAATCACCTTACACTCGACTGCTTTTCTGTGGTTCCTCCAACTTATTATAGTTGCAATACCAAGTCAGAGGAACCATACAAAGCAATATGAAAAAAAAGTCTTGAGAGCGGTCAGTTTAGTAAAAATGGACACTCAATTTACCAGCATTCATTTTCCTAACCCATGGCTAAATGCGAGTTCAGAAAACGGACGCTCGTTAATTGAAGGTCCATTTTCCTAACCCGTGGCTGTGCACAACCATGTCTCCTAGGCGCCTGATGCCAAGGACGTGCTAGGGATACACAATTTCCCCAGTGCATCCTTATTAACATGGCTTTTCATTTGCATATCGCATCGCGCACCCAGGAGAGGTGGATGGGTGCATGTTAGGAATGCCCGTTTGAATGCCCATTTTTAGCTCGTGCATTTTGCATCGGCCTGTTATTTACTTCAGGATTAATGTAGAGCCAGAGCCGATGCTAACATTTTTGCTGTCCTGTGTGAAAAATTGCTGTGCTGCCAGCCTTTCCCACCAGTTTTTTTTTTACAAAGTTTTTGTTATTTTCCCCCAATAGCCAACACACTATAGAAACTGTCAGTCTCATGTTGTGTCCCAGGCCCCCTTTCCACACAAAAAAAAGCCCTGCTCCTTCTGGCAATCCATACTGTCAAAATTAACATATTCCCCTGAACCTATTTTACCCCATCCACAGGTCCAAAATTTCTAAATTATGCAGGAATGATCCCCAGGTGCTCCTTCCCCACCTACCGGTACATAAAACTGGTGCTGGCTGGGTCCTGCAGTCAACACCAGTTTGTTGTACAGAAAAACATGCATTGCTGTGGTGCCATCCAGAACACCCTGCAAAAAAAGACACTTGGAACTTATATAGTATTAAGCCTATTGTAACTTATGTTAGGTGTGGATTTGCCCTTGGACAGTCTTGAGTAAACTGAATGACAACAATATAGTACATTTCCCATACCAAAAGAGTACTAACTACCCGCACTCAAAACAGGAACAACCCTGTCTATCAAAAGGCAAATATTACACCAGACTCTAAAACACCTCCTATTAGGAAAGCAGAACAAACCAGTCTGCTAAAAATTCCTACATAGAAACTACATACCAGCATGAGTATACAGGAAGTGCTAGCATCACATGAGTAGGACCTGCAGAATGAGCTCCCTCTTCTTCAGCTGAAGTGTGAGCCTCTCTTTTCTTCTGCCGACAGTGGGATGGGGTCCATCAGCGGCGGCACAGGCCTCTCACTGCTCCCTTTGATAGGCCCTGTCTGCCGCTCTCCCAGGTGTGCCGCCCCACACAATTGCACAGTTTGCCTACCTGGTAGCACCGGGCCTGTGTGGAGCTTGCTTTTGGAACCAGCAGCAGCGATTCTAGATAACTGCACATATACTACCACAACAAAGACACATGAAAACAGTGGTTGGACTAATTATAACATTGTCATGCACTGCTCATACACTCAGACCTGCGGGCGGACCCAGATGGTGACTGAAGGCAAATTTGGAGGTGGTGGAGGACATCAAGATATTTTAAACACTGATGGCACTTCCAAGGGTTTCATTTCTCCAGAAGATATTTTTTTTTCCTATCTGCATAAAATGTGGGCAAACTCCTTTATAAATCATGTCCCAAGCAGGCCAGCCGAGCTAGCAAAAGAATGAGCTGCAGGGAGATCCGGGCTGACTTTGAGCTGAAAACAAGATTGAAGTGTATGTGCGTAAAGGTGCAGTCCAGAACTTGCTCCTGGCCAGCCCAGTGAAAGCAGGGCACCCACGGAATGCTGGGACTCCAAGGAGACACTCCAGAATGCTAGGATTTAAGAGGGAGCTAGAAGTCTGGGTGAGGAAAGTCCTTCCCCTAGCAAGAGCAGAATGTCTGGATTTGCTCTCTGCAGAAAAGACAGAGCATTAAGTCTGAATAACATGAGGGTACACCATGGCCATCATAGAAATCTAAATTCTGGGGTGGCGACACCACTGCATACAGCATCACAACAGAAGCCCAAATCCTGAAATGATACAGAGGCTAAAGTCCCTTTAGCAGCACAGGCCTGGATACCTGCTCTGATCAGGAAAATGCAATCTGAAGGTAGGTGTGGGGGAATGTGGGATAGTATTCTTAGATGTATCAGCAGGCTGAACTCCTTGAACTGATGGTTTAGTTTTATTTCACAAATGTCTAACACCCCACAGTCCGAAGTGGAATATGCATGAAAAACTCACAGTGTAACATAGATTCCTCCTGATTTTGGTAATGTAATGGTTATGAATATTTAATGCACTCCCAATGCAATCATTGTGTTAAATGTGTAAGGACCTTCTTAACCAGGGCTAAAACATTGCATAGCTTATATAGCAACTAATACGTTGCCTTGACCATTGCCCAACTCTTGTGTAATTATCGGCCCTGTATATGTGAAAAAAATGTTAAAAATATTTTTATGCATTTAAAATCTTATGCTTTATATGTTCTATATGCTTGTTTTCACTATTTGAGTACAATGTCCCAATCCAATCCATATCACCACGTTGAGTACTTATCTTAGACGTCTTGATCTGATTAATGCTACCAAATGTGAACTTTCCCAACCGCTCTTGCTTAAGTGGGGGTAATCACTTGCTGACCGTCTTTGAGCACCCTACTCGGTACGGGTTTCGGAAGACATGCTTCCTTCCTCAGGGGATCCGATTCTTGGTCAAGTAGCATCTGATGTCATCACTGTTGTTGGAATGAAGTGGCTAATGTTCAAAAACTCCTCGTGATTTCAACTGTTCTGTAACAAACTGTGACAGTGCTTGTGAGGGCCAAACAAACTTAACTTTATTCGCTGTCCAACCTAAACACACAAAATCCCATACCTCATGCAATAAGGCTGTCAGCGTATACCACTCTATTTCTGCATTCAGTACCCCTGGATGTACAATGTTTAGACAATAGCCACATTCATTGCTTGTTTTCTTAAAACTATAATATCGAGAGTGAGATCTTATGTCCAGGATGCCACTCATGTACTGTGTTTATTACAGCAAATGGAACTGGTGTTGAGTGAAATAATTTTGGTTACTATGGACATACAGTCCCTCTACACGAATATACCTCAATGTGCAGCCTTAGATATAATCTCACAGATAGTGTGACAGAGACCCATACCCCAGAGGATGCCAACTGATTTTAATATTGAAATGGCAGAACTTGTATAATAATTATTCCATGTTCAATATTCAATTTTATGTACAGATTCAGGGAATAGCCATGGGGTCTCCCATGGCCCCAAGTGTGGCTAATCTATATGTTGCAGGGTTCGAAGAAAAACATTTATATCTCTCAGTGGATGCCCCATTTGTGCAGATGCTGTTGTTACACAAGTGATGTGTTATGCATATGGAAAAGAACATTGTCCCAATTGCAACAATTTAATGCATGGATCAATTCTTTAGATCCTCATTTACAATTTACAGTGGATCATCATGCAAAAAGTATCAGCTGTTTGGACATTAATATTCAAATTGCAGTATGGTATCCTCCTGGCAAGGAATGTGATATTAAATTGAGATTTTCTACTAGTTTCATATCACAATGAGTAGTACATGCTATAATGTGACCTTGTGATCTTATTTACATTGGCCGCACTAAAGGAATGATCAAAGTAAGGTTGAATGAACACAAGAGCTGTGTTACCACTGAGAAAATTTCAGACCCCATAGTACAGCATTGTTTGAATTTCTCTCATAGCTTCATTGATTTAAAGTGGATAGTAATTGACCACATTCCGGAACATATGAGAGGTAGTAATAGGGAAATCAACGGGAGCAATTTTGTATATATTATCTAAACACTGTACATCCAGTGGTAATGAATATAGAAATAGAGTGGTATATGCTAATTTGACAGCCTTTTTGCATGAAGTATGGGATTTTGTGTGTTTAAGTTGGACAGCGAATAAAGTTGTTTGGCCCTCATGAGTACTCTCACAATTGATTACAGAATAGTTGAAATCACGAGCCGTTTTTGAACATTCCAACAACAATGATGACGTCAAATGCCACTTGACCAGGAATCGTATCCCCTGAGGAAGGAAGCATGTCTTCCAAACCCTGAACCGAGTAGGGTACTCAAAGATGTCAGCAAGTGATTAGCCCGACTTAAGCAAGAGCGGTTGGAAAAGTTCACATTTGGTAACATTCATCAGATCAAGAAGTCTAGGTTAAGTACTCAAAGTGATGATGTGGTGATGTGGATTGAATTGGGACACTGTACTCAAATAGTGAAAACAAGCATATAGAGCACATAAAGCATAACATTTTTAAATGCATACAAAATGTTTTAAAAAAATGTTTTCACATATATAGGACCAATGATTACACAAGAGATGGGCAAGGCAACATGTTAGTTGTTATATAAACTTTTCAATGTTTTAGCCCTGGTTATGAAGGTCTTTACACATTTAACAGAATTATTGCATTCGGAATGCATTAAATATTCATAATCATTACATTATCAAAATCAGGTGGAATCTGTGTTACATTGTGAGTTTTTCATTAATTTTGTTTCATACACATATCACGTGAAGGGAGAAAGAGCTGTAAGAGAAATATATTGATTATATTGATTATATATTGATATGCTGATTCCAAAATGAGGGGGATTTTGTGGTACATTTTCAGACAGGGATGAAATTTCATAGTGCAGTGCCCCTGTAACATATGTCATAAAACAGTAGGGACTAAGCAGAAGGACTGAATATGCAAATGACATATCTATCATGAGAAAGAAGGGACTTTGTAGAAAGTGTTGAAAAATTCCTGTGCTATATCTGTTATGAAACACAATCACTTTGTAGCAAGGGTGAATGTTCCTGTAACATATCTAGTAATAAAACAGAGCAGCCAACCCACACACCAAATGCTAAAGAGATCTGGATGCTCCCAGATAATATTAAACACTACTCCACATTAGCATATGATAAAGATTGTTATGAGGCTATAAGATGAAGGTCAAATCTTTGCTTAAGCTGCTTAATGTAACAATATGCTTCTCAGTGTTAAGTTATCGTATTGGAATGCTAGGGTAACCTTATTGATAAGTATGTAACATATCCAGCATGAAATAGCAGTGATTTTGTAAAAGGGATGAGCTTGTAACATATCAGTTATAAGAGAGCTGAGACTTTGTAGAAGGATTAAGCATTCTGTAATATGTTAGTTATGGAATACTACTAATTTTGCTAATAGATGGGTGCAGAGATTTTGACTTTTAACTCTTTTATTTCTGGTTCCAGGAGTTTCACATTAATAACATAAATTAAAACCAATAGCTGAATTCAGAACTTTTAGGTTCTAAAAAACTAAGGGGTAGATTTTAAGAAAGTGCGCCTTTGCGTACTTTTGTTGGCGCACCAGGCGCCAACAAAAGTACGCTTGATTTTAGTAGATACGCGCGTATCAGCTAAAATCCAGGATTGGCGCGCGCAAGGCTGCCGATGTCGTGTAGCCGGCACGCGCCGAGCCGCGCAGCCTGCTGCCGTTCCCTCCAAGGCCGCTCCGAAATCGGAGCGGCCTCGGAGGGAACTCGCTTTCGCCCTCCCCTCACCTTCCCCTCCCTTCCTCTATCTAACCCACCCCCCCGGCCCTATCTAGACCCCCCCTACCTTTGTCGGGGGATTTACGCCTCCCGGAGGGAGAAGTAAATCCCCGCGCGCCAGCGGGCCGCTAGCGCGCCGAGACGCAACCTGGGGGCGGTTCCGGAGGGTGCGGCCACGCCCCCGGACCGCCCTGGGCCGTAACCACGCCCCCGGGCCCGCCCCTGAAACGCTGCGTCCCGCCCCCAAAACGCCGCGCCGATCCGACACGCCCCCGACAAGCCCCCCTCGAAAAACCCCGGGACTTACGCGAGTCCCGGGGCTCTGCGCGCGCTGGTAGGCCTATGGAACATAGGCGCACCGGCGAGCAGGGCTTTTAAAATCCGCCCCTAAGCCATAGCTGGCTCCGTGGGGATGGAACAAGCTGCAGTTATGCTTGGCGAAACAGAAAGAGCATCACTATGTCTGAAGGTGAGACTGCAAGGTGAAAGTGACCCATTGAAAGACACGTTCAGGTGAAGAGCGAGCTGCTGGGGCAGATCAGACAGCCGTTCAACAGGAACTTGTCTTGGACCACCAGGAAAATTGATTCTGGGCTATCAGATTTCTTTCCTGGTATTTTCCTGCCCAGTTGTAAAATAAAGAAGCATAGTAATTTATTTACCTGGGATTCTCCTTTTGATGGTATTTGCTCCCCTGAAATGCAGACTGGCACCTGTTGTCAATGTTAACAAGATGTGCAGTGATAAGAGAACGCAGGCTGTGTCACTTTTGGCTCAGTATTTACGGGAAGGGAGGGCAACAGACCTAAGGTGGGGGAAATGACGTTGAGAAAAGTGAAAGAATTACAGACGAGGAGATACCTGAAATACTTATACAAATAAGACTGGGTAAAACCATGGCACCCAAAGGGGTGCAAGTCAAGATACTAAAAGTGCTCAAGAATATGCTGACTATGCTTCTTGCAGGTCTTCAATTTGTCCTTATGGAAGGGGTGGAAGGGTAGGGAAGGTTCAAAGAGTCTAGATAAAAGCAGTAGTAGTCCTGCTCTGCAAAAGCGGGGACAAAACGGAGGTGAACAACTACAGACTCGTTAGTCTGACTATTGGGCAAAACTATAGAAGCAATACCAAAGAGAAGGATAGTGCAGCATCTTGACAAGGTTATAGGACACCAGACAACATAGCTTTACAAAGGGGAGATTCTGTCAGACAAACTTGATTAACATAATAAATGGCAACAGATAAAGACCAAAATGATCTATCCCACGGGTGGCGAACTCCGGTCCTCGAGGGCCACAAACAGGCCAGGTTTTCAGGATAACCACAATGAATATGCATGAGATAGTTCTGCATACATTGGAGGCAGAGCATGCAGATCTATCTCATGTATATTCATTGTGGATATCCTGAAAACCTGATCTGTTTGTGGCCCTCGAGGACCAGAGTTTGCCACCTGTGGTCTATCCAGTCTGCCCAATAAGGTGTTTAAGGTTGTAACCGCCACTCCATGCAGATTACCCCCATGCGTTTATTTAGGGTTGCAACTACCACTCCATGCAGGTTACTGCCATGCAGAAATGTTACGCCAAACGTTACTACAGGTTATCGCATTTCTTCATTTCCATCCTCTAGCTATTGGGAACCTCTATTTATCCTATGCCTTTTTGAATTCCATTACCATTGTATTCCAGCAGCTCTTCTGCAAGTGCATTTTCTGCATCCATCACCCTTTTTATGAAAGAAATATTTCCAGACATTGTTTCTTTAATAAGGTGACAAAAATGGTGGACAATGCAGGAGCAATAGATGTTGTCTATCTGGATTTGTCAGACGGCTGGTACTGTCCCATATACAATACGCAAGGGCCCACTGGATCCTTACCAACTAAAAATGTTTCCCAAAGGGGAAAATACTGCAGGATTCAGTAATCTGTGGTACTGAGTATATTCCCTAGTGATAAGGTACCATGGGGAAAAATGCCACAGCTTAGCTGACACCCATAAAGGAAGTGCAAGGGTGGTACCACAGCCCACGGCTGCCATCTTATAAAGGGCCCAAGTGACCCATACACTCATCCCATTCCAGATGAAGTAAAATGTCTGGGATATAGTCAGACCCCATCTCCTACACCCCTTACTGCCCCTTAAGAAGGCCAAAGTTGTAAAAATGTAAAATAAAATGTTAAAACAGTGTGGCCCTGGCTGTTTCCCCAGTCCCAAACCTCTGCCCCCTGAGTTTCAAAAATACCCCCCCCCCCCCCCCGAACCTCCAACTCCCTCCCAACCCACCAAGTCCCTATGGTAGACTGCTTTTGTCCCTGGTGTTCCAGTAGGAACGATAGTACCCCTTCAGTGTGCCAGTCCAGCTTCTCCAGTTTCAAAATGATGCCGGCCAGCCAAAGGCATACTTTTGCCCCTAGTAATGCCTTCAGCTGGCCAGCAACATTTAGAAAATGGTGGAGCTGGACTGGTACACTGAGGGTGTGCTATCAGAACTGCTGGACCACCAGAGAAAAGTGTTGGAGGTCTGTGGGGTGGAGAGTTATGTTTTAAACTCAAAGAGGTAGGCTTTGGGACTGGGCAGAGCTAGGCCCTCACTATTTTAACTTTATTACATTTTTACAACTTTAGCTGTCTCACTAGACCCCAGGGGTTATACTTTACTTGGGGCGGGGGTCCAATATGTGGGCTGCTTGGGTTATTTAAGGATGCATCCCAGGAGCATCGGAACATGTATTAACATCTAAAGCTCCCAGGGAAAGTTAACTGCATCTCTTGAGGTGCAGCTAACTTTCAAGCAAATAAAATAGCTTGTGGATTTTGACCCAAGCCACGTTATTTCATTAGCCTAGAATCAACTAGTAATGACCTCATTTGCAAGGATTCACAATTAAATCAGCTCATTTTAATACCAGGGAAGAAAAACCACGTGTTATCTTTGCATTAAGGAATTTACTGTGCAGTGAAATCCGAATGCAGCTTAGTAAATTACTCCCACAGATCAGTGATAAGAGGGCAGATGCCAAAAGTCAATGTGTGCTCAAAGGTCTGAGCTGCAGGCAGACTAGCAATATATACCGTATTTGCTCTGGCAAATCATTGTCATATGACAGAGGACCCATTGTAACCAGAAGGGAAAAAGAAGCAGGTCTTCTCTGTGTAAATTCTCTCCTGGATTGCTGGCTTCTCCTAAAGCTATCAGAACTCTGGATTATTTTTGGCTGAATTTTCTTATATAACTTATATTTGGTCTTCCTGAACCTGAAATTAAAGCCACTGGCTAGCACAGCTGACTCCTGGCCATGCTCCAGCACTGCTACTCTCTGTGTTTTCTGAGGCCACTCCAAGGGTCTGGCATGGGACTAAAAGATATTGAGGCAACAGTTTTTGACCAGAAGGATAGAAGAGCAAAACTACTGAATACTACTGTTATTACTAATCATTTGGGTTTATTTAGCACTTTTCATTCAAAAAAGAACCCACATACAGCCAGTTCAGAGGTAAAAAAAAATCTGGGTAACGTTCTGCTTTTCAGAGATTCTGCCTTCTTCAGCATTCAGAACGAGGATTCTCCACCTTGCACTGGCTCCAAGCAGGGCTGGTGAAAGCCCTAGGCGGCCTAGAGTGCAAGTTTTGGGGATGACAGGACTGGACAGAACCAGCACCGATTGGGGCTCGAGCCTTGCCATAGTGATATGAGCTTGCCTATGTGCTCCCTTCCGCTTCCTCTACGTCTTTCACTCTTCTAGTTCTCTATCATGGTGGCAGCTTTCAGCAGTGCCATGAGCCAGCTTCCTTCCAGATTTATAGCCACGCTGACCAGGACCTTACCTGTGGTAGCAGGAGCTAGCAAAAATGCTCCCTGCCATTTTTTTTCAGCGCGCCCCATGTCCTGAGGCTAGGTGGCAAAAAGGAAGAGGAATGCGGCTGGGGCTGACAGAAGGGGGAAAGAGAGGAAGAGGATTACTCCAACAGCTGGGGATTATAGGGGGGTGCATGGTTGAAGTTTTGCCTAGGGTGTCTAATATCCTTGCACAAGCCCTGGCTCCAAGAATGCTGCTGTTGTGATCTGCAGGCAGGAGGAAGATTCCTTACAATGTGGCGGTTCAGAAGATAGATGCAATCCTGTGATCTCCAGGTGGGCTAACTGGAGGATTCCCTGTAATACTTCTCAGTTTTGCTCATTCCCATCATACAGGGTCTCTGTCTAATTCTTACCCATTATGTAATGCTTCTTTTGTTACTCATTCGCATCATGCTAAGCCTTTCCTTACACTCATTCCCATCATGCAAGGTCTTGTTCTATACTTATTGACATCATCCAATACATTCCCTTTTTGGATGTTTTTACATATATTTTGGAAACACAGTGCTCCCAAATGAAGGTTAGGAAAATTTCTGTGTGCCTCCCTCCCAGTCATCATTACAGGTTGGCCTATTTATTACCAGCTTAAAAGTGGAGAAGTAGCATAGTGGTTACAGCAGAAAGGGAAACCAGGATTCACATCCCTCTGTTGCTCCTTGTTGCCTTGGACAAGTCACTTTGTCCTCCTTTGCCTGAGATACAAACTTAGGACCTGATTCACTAAGACATTTCTCCCATCCTGTGTCTATAGGAAAATGTCTTGATGAATCAAGCCCTTAGATTGTAAACTCTCTGTGAATAGGGAAATACCTACAGTACCTGAGTGTACTCCACTTTGAAGTGCCAAAAAGTAGAATATAAATGAAAATATATATATATAATCAGGAAGGATAGGCCCCCTTTCCTTCCATCCCTACTAAGGAAATAATGTGAAAGAGCCAACTGTACTTCATGCCCCGAGCTCTGTGATCCACAGCTCTGGACGGAACTATTTCAGCACTTCCTATATTCCATAGCAAGACCTACTGTATTAAGCATGGTTGTCAGGCTTCAGAATATTCTCACCCTGTCTTCCTCTTTGGTTTTTCCCATTCATTACTGTGCAGTGTGAAGGAGTACTGCCATTTATCCATCCTTCCTTATCACTTAAATAAGATTGCAATCACTTTAGAATACATAATAAAACAATATACATGCCAAATCAGTAAAAATACATAAACCCCACCCCTTTGCCACCTCCCTGCTGCAAGTTAATATTTATAAGAGTAAATTCAGTGCAAACCTAGGCATCAGCCTCTGATTAGTAATCAATTAGTTGCAAAGGCTTGACTAAAATGTCATGCCTTGACTCTTTTCTGGAAACACAGATAGATATTCTCCATTCTGATCTCGTAAAGGAGCATGCTGAACATTGTGTAGTTCTTAAATGGGCTACAGAAATTGATAGGACTGTTAATAAGCTCTGCTAAGAAGAGTGTAAAAGCTCATGTTAGTACATAATGAACCAAAACGTCTGTCAAGTGTTTTGGGTACCCCACTTTTACAGATTTGTAGGCCAACATCAGCCATCTAAATTTTAGATTCTATACTCTACAGGGAGCCAGTTTAGATTAGCCAATATTAGCGAAACATGGACCCACCTTTTAGACCCAGTCAATAAAAATGAGCTGCAGTAGTTTGGAGCAACTGTACTTGCTTCACTGAAACAGATTATAGTGCTAAAGAACTGCCTATTCTTCATCCTGTAATCCCTATAACACAGGGATTTTTCCTTAGGTGGCAATTCTATGTTACAGGTTACATGATTATATTTTATTTTGAAGGAGAACTACTTTTTTCTTAGCCCATGCTAATATGTAACCTGTGAATAGTGAACATGAATTGGATTGTCTGTGTAGTTTCAAAAAACAGGACATCCCTAATTTGTATACAGACATTTCAAGGTATGTTTTTTATTTGTATCAATAACCTTATAAATTGACAGTAGTTATTTGAAATCTTTCTGCACTGTCTGCACTTTACATATAAGCTCCTGGGCTACATTAGCATTTATTGCAACCTTTCTATTGGAATGCATGCTATTAGTAAATAGCATGCACTATTTTCTAAAATGAAAAAAATAGCATGAAACTTTAATAAATGAAAATGCATTCTCAGGAAAATGACATGAAAAACTCATTTTATATACTTGATTGATTTAAATGAAAATTTTTGTTGTGCACACCCCTAATATAAATGCTAGAAGTCTAAAAAGTAAGATAGGAGAGTCAGAATGATGCATCTGGGGTGAGACAATCTAAAAGAGCTGTATGTGATGGGCAGTGAAAGACTAATGCGCACGGACTGGGAGAGGGACCTTCGTGTGATAGCGTCTGATGAGCTGAAGGTGGCAAAGCAATGTGACAAGGTGATAGCTAAAGCCAGAAGAATGCTGGGCTGCATAGAGAGAGGAATAACCAGTACGAAAAAGGAGGTGATAATGCCCTTGTACAGGTCCTTGGTGAGGCCTCACTTGGAGTATTGTGTTCAGTACTGGTGCCCATATCTCAAAAAAGGATAAAGATAGGAAGGAGGCAGTCCAAAGAGCGACCAAAATGGTGAGGGGTCAGCATTGGAAGACTTATGAGGAGAGAGTGAAGGACATGAATATGTATACCCTGGAAGAGAGGAGGTGCAGGGGAGATATAACAATCTTCATTAGGGATGTGAATCGTTTTTTGACGATTTAAAATATCGTCCTATATTTTTTAAATCATCATTAATCGTTAAAGAGTGAGATACAATAGAAATTCCACCGATTTATCGTGAAAAATCGTTAATCGGGTTAGTGCACACAAACGGGAGTTAGGACACAACCTAAAAACCCACCCCGACCCTTTAAAACCGCTCCCTTAGCCTCCACCACCCTTCCGACCCCCCTAAAAACGTTTTAAAATTACCTGGTGGTCCAGCGGGGGTCCCAGGAGCATTCTCTCGCGCTCGGGCTGTCGGCCGATAAACAAAAAACCCACCCCGACCCTTTAAAACCGCTCCCTTAGCCTCCACTACCCTCCCGACCCCCCAAAAAACGTTTTAAAATTACCTGGTGGTCCAGTGGGCCCCGGGAGCGATCTCCCGCTCTCGAGCTGTCGGCTGCCACTAATAAAAATGGCGCCGATGGCCCTTTGCCCTTACCATGTGACAGGGTAACCGTGCCATTGGCCAGCCCCTGTCACATGGTAGGAGCACTGGACGGCTGGCGCCATCTTTAAAAATGCCATTGGCCAGCCCCTGTCACATGGTAAGGGCAAAGGGCCATCGGTGCCATTTTTATTAGTGGCAGCCCATGGCCTGAGAGCGGGAGATAGCTCCCGGGGCCCATTGGACCACCAGGTAATTTTAAAACGTTTTTTTGGGGGTTGGGAGAGTGGTGGAGGCTAAGGGAGTGGTTTTAAAGGGTCAGGATGGGTTTTTTGTTTATCGGCCGACAGCCCAAGCGCAAGAGAATGCTCCTGGGACCCCCGCTGGACCACCAGGTAATTTTAAAACGTTTTTGGGGGGGTCGGGAGGGTGGTGTAGGCTAAGGGAGCGGTTTTAAAGGATCGGGGTGGGTTTTTTGTTTATCGGATCGGGCACAGCCGATAAAAAAAAAAACTGATTGGGCGGGACGAAAAAAAATGCACGATTTGAATCGGAACCGGAACCAAACCGATTCCGGTTCCGATTCACATTGCTAATCTTCATATACTTGAAAGGTTTTAATGATGCACATCAAACCTTTTCCATTGGAAAGAAATCAGTAGAATTAGGGGTCATGAAATGAAACTCCAAGGAAGACGACTCAGAACCAATGTCAGGAAATATTTAATCACGGAGAGGGTGATGAATGCCTGGAATGCCCTTCTGGAGGAGGTGGTGTAGACGAAAACAGTGAAGGAAGTCAAAGGGGCATGGGATAAACACTGGGGATCCCTAAAGGCTAGAGAAGGGAAATGAAGAAAAGAGTGCATTGAGTAACTTGCTGGTGTGGCAGTTGCTACTCTTAACAATTAAGCCTTGATACTGTTAATGCAACTCCATCATTGCGCTCTGCTTCAACAGCAGTGGGAAAAGGGAAAGTGGATTCAGACGGCAACCAACGAGGGCCCCGACTTTTATGGTTTGGGGAACAAACAAACTTGGGGGTAACTTACTGATGCGGTTTTTACTATCCTTAATCACTAATGGGCCAATACAGTAAAATCGCGGGAGAGCGGGCAAACGCCCGCTCTCCTGGCGTGCGCACAGGTCACTCTCCTGTGCGTGCGATTCAGTATGCAAATTAGACCCGGTGGTAAAAATAGGTAAAAAGAGGCGCTAGGGACACTAGCGCGTCCCTAGCGCCTCTTTTTGGACCGGAGCGGCGGCTGTCAGCGGGTTTGACAGCCGATGCTCAATTTTGCCGGCTTCGGTTCTCGAGCCTGCTGACAGCCACGGGTTCGGAAACCGGACGCTGGCAAAATTGAGCGTCCGGTTTTTGACCCGCGAGACGCAGGCCGACTTCAAATTTTTTTTTTTTAAACTTTTGGTAACTTTCGGGACCTCTGACTTAATCTCGCCATGATATTAAGTCGGAGGGTGCACAGAAAAGCAGTTTTTACTGCTTTTCTGTGCACTTTCCCGGTGCTCGAAGAAATTAGCGCCTACCTTTGGGTAGGCGCTAATTTCTGAAAGTAAAATGTGTGGCTTGGCTGCATATTTTCCTTTCTGAATCGCGCGGGAATACCTAATAGGGCCATCAACATGCATTTGCATGTTGCGGGCGCTATTAGGTTCGGGGGAGTTGGACGCGCGTTTTCGACCCCTTACTGAATAAGGGGTAAAGCTAGCGTGTCGAAAACGCGCGTCCAATCGAGGGTTAACAGTGCACTCCATTGGAGCGCACTGTTCTGTATCGGCCCGTTTGTGAGGTTATGTACGGCCCTGATTCAAAGTAAATATTCTCTTATACAGTCCTTAGTGGTGGGCTTTGATGCAGAAAAGGCATTTTGATAGGGTGGTTTGGGAATATTTGTTTTCTGTCCTATGCCGATATGGTTTTGAGGGTGATATTGTGCGCAGCATCTCTTTATTATATCAAGAACCATGTTCCATTATCTTGGCAAATGGTTGTATAGCACAGGAATTCGAGTTACAAAGGGGTATGAGGCAGGGGTGCCCTCTTTCTCCGCTATTATATATCCTTTTCTTAGAACAGTTATTATGGAAGATAGCAAAGTCCCCAGGTATTCAGGATTTCGAGGCAGATCGTGAGATTTTTAAGATAGCAGCATTTGCAGATGACGTATTAGTCTTCTTGACCAATCCGGTGCACTCACTGCAATCAGTAATGGAATTGCAGAGGCAATTTGGCCTTTTTTCAGGCCTCAAAATTAATTTGGACAAGTCAGAAGCCTTAGACGACACAGGATCTTTGAAAGCTCACTGGCCAGGCTCCTTTTCATTGTGCTGGGTAACATCAGAAATTAAATATTTAGGGGTTAAAATTCCAGTAGATATCTCTAAAATATATGACTGTAATATTCTGTGCTACTTTCTAAGACGAAGCAAAAATTGGATGAGTGGCGGACATTGCCTCTTTCCTTCTGGATGGATCCATTTGTTCAAGATAATGGAGCTACCAGGTGGCTATATGTGTTATAGATGTTGCCTATTTAGATTAAGTGCAAACTATTGTTGAATTAGATAAATCTTGCAAACATTTTTATGGGGGAATAAAAGGGTTAGGCTAGCACTGCATAAGATGCAGTTGCTTTGGGGGGAAGGGGGGTTGGACTGCCCTAGTTTACAGAATTACAATTTGGCTTGTCTACTTCACCATGTGCGGGATTGGTTATATGGTTCATATGTGTTTTCTCCTCTTAGCTTTATACAGGCATGCTGAAAGCTGTTTTCTGTAGGTATCCTGCTATATGTGCCAGGGTCTGCTCTGCTCGCTTATGTTCAGATCAACCCGATTGTCATGGCTTGTAGGCAAGCATGGAAAATACTATGTGGCAGGTTTGGAGTACATTAGGAAGTTTCACCTTTCCTTACCATTGTAGTTCATCTGAGGTTCACCCCTGGCCTGAAGAATGTATTTTTCAATTGGGCGAGCAAAGGACTGACTGCATTACACCAGTTTGTTCAGGCAGGTAATGGAGTAATCCGTTCCTTTGATGAGCTTAGACTAGAATTTGCTCTCTCTCATAAAGAGTTCTATGCTTATTTGCAAGTCAGACATTTTATTAAACTTGATCTTTACAAAAGGTCTAACACTCAAAAGTGGATGGTTTTTTTAATGTACCACCTGGGCAAAGGAAATCTTATCCCTCTCTGATAAAAGCCATAAAGGGGATTAAGGTGCAAGACAATGTGCCGTTGGAATTTGGAATTAGATGTTCCTATCTCTTATAAAACATTAAAAGCCTGTTTTGGGAATATAAATAATATCTCAGAAAATGTAATCCTTTGGGAGACGAATTTCAAATGTTTTCGCTGTATGTATCTTTCTCCTGTTTGGGCTTTTAAAACCAAGGTAGCGCTAATGGATCAATGTATAAAATGTGGAAATGCTCCAGGCACTCTGTTCCATTATTTCTGGGATTGTGAAGTTATCAGAACTTTTTCGAAAGCAATATTCCGTTATTTGGGTAAGCTGCTCAGATATACTGTATTGGTATCTTCTCACCTTTGTTTGAGTGTGTGGACAGGTTATATCTCACTATAACAAAACCACAAAGGTTGTTTTTGCTGAAAGCATTTTTATTGGCTAAAAAATTGATATTGGATCATTGGACAATGGTTGAGAAGCCTTATTTTATACATTGGAAATTGAAGCTACATAAGCTGGTCATCTTTGAACATCTTTCTGCACGTCGTTCATCCCAAGCGAAGTATGATTTCTTCATAGACACTTGGCAAGCATACATCTTGTCCCTAAATGTGAAAGCTCGAAGTGTGCCCCTGGCTTTAACCTGAAGACACTAGTTGAGAGGATTGTCGTTTAAAGTGTCTTGCTGCTTCCCACGGAGAACTGAGGATAGTAGGACTTACCCAGTATACCTTGCACCGAATGTGATATATCAGGGATGGGAATTTGTGAGCTGGGGTGGGAGTGGGGAGCATTACAGAAGTGTTTCTTAGATATACATAGTGGTTGTATCTTTTCTTTTTTTGGAAAAAGTTTAAAGAATAATACAAAAAAAATAACTTTTTTAACTTTTTGCTTTGGTCTGTACTGAGGAACATATAAGGCAGATAACCATGCCAGAAATGATATTTAAAGGTGATGATTGAGAGGAACTGAAACAAATTTTAGTGAACCTGAAAGATGTAATAGGACAAGTTGACAAACTAAAGAGTAGAAAATAATGTGGACTATATAGTATATATATCCTAGCATGCTGAAAGAACTTAAAAATGAAATTCCAGACCTACTGTTAGAAATCTGTATACTATAATTAAAATCAGTACCTGAAGATTGAAGGGTGGCCAACGTAATGCCATTTTTTTTAACCAGAGTTCCTGGTGAGATCCAGGAAATGACACACCAATGATCCTGACGTCAGCACCAGGAAAAATGGTTGAATCTATTATAAAGAACAAAATTACTGAACATATACATAGTCATAGTTTAATGGGACAAAGTCAACATGAATTTAGCCAAGGCAAGTCTTGCCTCACTAATCTGCTATATTTTCTTGAAGGCATGAATAAACACGTGAATGAAGGTGAACCAGTGTATCTGAATTTTCAGAAAGCGTTTGCAAAGTACATCATAAGAGACTCTTGAGGAAATTAAAAAGTCATGGGATAGGAGGCAATGTTCTATTGTGAATTGAGAACTGATTAAAAGAAAGAAAAAAATAGAGTAGGGCTAAATGGTCAATTTCTCAATGAAGAAAAGTGAATAGTGGTGCACCAGGGATCTGTTCTGGGACCACTGCTTTTTAAGATATTTATAAATGATCTAATGAGAACAAACAATGAGGTAATCAAAATTGCTGATGATACAAAATTATTCAAAGTTGTTAAATCACAACAGGACTATGAGAAATTGCAAGAAAACCTCATCTTGAGTATTGTGGGCAGTTCTGCTCACCACATCTCAAGAAAGATATAGCAGAATTAGAAAAGGAAAAGAAAAGGGCAACTAAAATGATAAAATGGATGGAATGATTCCCCTATAAACAGGCCGATACAGTACCGGGCATTCCGGCGGAGCGCACTGTTAACCCGCGTCTGGCCGCGCGTTTTCGATGCGCTAGCTTTACCCCTTATTCAGTAAGGGGTAATAGCGCATCGAAAACCCGCATCCAACCCCCCCCCCCCGAAACTAATAGCGCCCGCAACATGCAAAATGCATGTTGATAGCCCTACTAGTTATTCCCGCGCGATACAGAAAGTAAAATGTGCAGCCAAGCTGCACATTTTACTTTCAGAAATTAGCACCTGCCCAAAGGTTGGCGTTAATTTCTGCCGGCACCAGGAAAGTGTACAGAAAAGCAGTAAAAACTGCTTTTCTGTACACCCTCCAACTTAATATCATATCAAGTCGGAGGTCCCAAAGTAAAAAATAATTTAAAAAAAAAATAAATTTTAAATCGACCTGTGGCTCACGGGTTGAAAACCGGACACTCAATTTTGCCGGCATCCGGTTTCCGAACCTGTGGCTGTCAGCCGCCGCTCCTGTCAAAAAAGAGGCACTAGGGACGCACTAGTGTCCCTAGCGCCTCTTTTTACTGCGGGCCCTCATTTAAATACTGAATCGCGTGCACAGGAGAGTGGCCTGCGTTCACCCGCTCTCCCGTGACTTTTACTGAATCGGCCTGAGTGAAACGCTAAAGAGGTTAGGGCTCTTAAGAACATAAGAAATTGCCATACTGGGTCAGACCAAAGGTCCATCAAGCCCAGCATCCTGTTTCCAACAGTGGTCAATCCAGGCCATAAGAACCTGGCAAGTACCCATGCATTAAGAAGATCCCATGCTACTGATGCCAGTAATAGCAGTGGCTATTCCCTAAGTCAGCTTGATTAATAGCAGTTAATTGATTTCTCCTCCAAGAACTTATCCAAACCTTTTTTAAACCCAGCTACACTAACTGCACTAATCACATCCTCTGGCAACAAATTCCAGAGCTTAATTGTGCATTGAGTGAAAAAGAATTTTCTCCAAATATTTATTTATTTTAAGCATTTTATATACCGAGATACGTTGGGAACATCATCTCGGTTTACAGATAACTCAACATAGCAAAAAGCTTCACAGGGAACAGTTGTCAACAGAATTAACAAGGAACAGGAAAAGGGGGGGAAAACCGAGGGAAAGGGGCAACATGTGCAAGTATATACAGGAGATTTACAAAAATATACAATAGATTACCAATTTTCGGGGGGGGGGGGGGGGGAGGAGGCGAGGGGCTGAGGAGGATTAGACGTAGGTGTCTTTAAAGAGCCAGGTCTTCAGATGTTGTTTAAATCTTTTTGGGCAAGGCTCCAGGCGGAGTTGGGGGGGGGGCATCTTGTTCCAGAGGGAGGGACCAGCTAAGGATAGAGCGCGTTCTTTGGTAGACTTCAGCTTTGCGGTTTTAGGGGTTGGAGTATGTAGAGTTGTATAGAGTTGTGCTCTGATAGGTCTGTTAGAAGTACGGATTCGAAGATGTTCTTTGAACCAGGGCATGTCAGGGTTGTAGATAGTTTTGTGCATGATAGTGAAGAATTTGTGTATGATACGTTAGTTTTAAATGTGTTACTTGTTAACTTCATGGAGTGCCCCCTGGTCCTTCTTCAGCTTGGAGAAGAGACGGCTGAGGGAAGATATAATAAAGGTCTACAAATAATGAGTGGAGTGGAACAGATAAAAGCAAATTGCTTGTTTACTCTTTCAAAAAGTATGACGACTAGGGACACCCAACGAAGTTACTAAGTGATACATTTAACATAAGCAGGAAAAAATATTCTTGAACTCAATCCATAATTAAATTCTGGAATTTGCTGCCAGAGGATGTGGTAAAAACTGTTAGTATAGCTGGATTTAAAAAGGTTTGAACAAGTTCCTGGAAGAAAAGTCTGTAAACCATTATTAAGGTGGACTTGGAGAAATCCACTGCTTATCCCTGGGATAGCAGCTTGGAATCTATCTACCCTTTGGGATCCTGCCAGGTACTTATGACCTGGATTGGTCACTGTTGAAAGTAGCATACTTGGCTTGTTGGATCTTTGGTCTGACCCAATATAGCAAATCTTATATGCACATGTTTGCTAAACAGGATTTAACTCCTGATGCAGTAAGCTAAAGTTATGACCGTTGGCCTTGGCGGTCCGCGGCCAACCCAACTCACATGTCATGCCTGGCTGTCCACTCCTGGTGAACTCGCAGCTGCAGCCAGCCGCTACCACCGCCTTCCTCCTGGCTCTCCGTTCCCCACATGGCGGCTGGGACACCGCCAACCAACGCTCTGACTCTGGGCCTTCTTAGGCGCGTGCGCGTGCCATCTGTCCTCCCTTTAAAGGCCCAATGGCAGGAACTCCAGGGTCATCCCCGGCTGATGACATCACAAGCGTGAGATACTTAAGCATCTCCTTTGGCCTCTGCTAACCAACATGGCAACGAGTTCCCTGAGCTCCTCTGATGCTTTTTCCTGTTCTTCGGACCTGCGGTTCCTGACTTGGATCTCTGCTCTCTGATTGTGGACTCTGGCTCTGGGTACCCGCTCCTCGGGGGCCTGCTCTGCACTTCCAGTCATGGAACTCTGTCTCCGCACTTCCCCGCTCCTCGGGGTAACCTCAGCATTACTATACCAGAGATCCTGTCTCCACGTTTCCCCACTCCTCGGGGTAGTCTCAGTGTTACTACACCAGAGATCCTGTCTCCACGCTTCCCCACTCCTCGGGGTAGCCTCAGCGTTACTACACCAGAGATCCTGTCTCCACGCTTCCCCCACTCCTCGGGGTAGCCTCAGCGTTACCACCTCAGGGGTCCTGTCTCCGCACTCCCCGTTCCTCGGGGCCTGCCCTGTGCGCTTCTTCATTGGAGATCCTGCCTCTGGTATATCCTTTCTTCAGACCAGCCCGGCACTGCGATATCATTGAACTGACTCTCTCTGTTCCCGCTCCTCGGGGGACCCCGCAGTACTGCTGCTGTGCAGACGCCTGCGATCATGTGGCTGTGTAGCAGACAATTCTTCTACACCTCCTCTCTCCTGGGCCACAGCCGTGGTCCTGTTGCCTTTGTTTCCAATCAACCTCACCTCTCAGGTGTTTCCAGTCAACCTCACCTCACCTCACCCCTCAGGTGTTTCCAGTGAATCTCACCTCACCTCACCCCTCAGGTAGCGCTATCTCCCATCTCGGGCCAAGGGTCCACGAAACCTACAAAACCTAACAGCTAATAGCATGCTAAAACATTTGGGGTTTAAAAAAGCACACTAACCCAAAAATATGTGCAGAAAAAATGCTAAGCCTTCATAAAACCAGAATTTATGTACCTAAACCATTTTCTCTACACAGAAAACATGTTATGAGAATAAAACACAATTTATGCACATAAAACCTGAATACAGGGCTCCCCTGGTTCAGTCCCATAAACCAGTGATTCTCCATCCAGTTCTTGGGACACACCTAGCCAGTTTGGTTTTCAGGATATCCACAATGTATACACTGCCTCCATTGAATGGAAATCTATCTCATACATATTCATTGTGGATATCCTGAAAACCAGACTGGCTGTGTGAGTCATGAGGACTGGGTGGAGGACCACTGCTAATCCCTGATTAGGAGTTAAATTTTCAGCATTAAGAAAATATGAGTTAAAGTTATACACCTCCCTGCATCAGGCAGAAATAGCTCTGATGCCTTAACATGGGATTTGCATGGAGAAACGCTAATGTGTGTGCACGTTTTTACTCAAGATTGTGTGCATTTTTTGTGTGCTAAATTCCTTATTAATTCTGGAGTAAATTTACACACACAAAAATGTGTACACAGCCATCCATAACTTATTACATCATGGAAACATGACAGCAGAAAAAGACTGTATGGCCCATCTAGCCTGCTCATGCACCCATCCATGTGACCCATCTAGTCTGCTCATCTGTCAGGGCCTAAGTTTGCAGCCCATTACCCTTATTCATCCTACTACTCTCATTCAACTAAAGAACTACTCAGAGAACACTCCACCCCCAACCTCTCTATCCAGGAATCTTGGTTTGTGCCATACCCTGAATTATAGAGAAAAGAGATTTAATTAGAAATATTCCAGGGCCGATGCAGGAGTGTTAAGCACTCTTGGTGAACCATATAGCTTGGTGCTTCCCCTCAACCTCCACACACACATAACTAAAATAAAAAATTGCATTTATAATAACAGATTTTACATGATAAAGTATAGTCTTTTGAAGTAAAAACATTATTTACAACAACATGTATATTATAGGGCGAATTTTAAAAGTCCTACGCACGTAAACTTCCGGTGTTTACGCATGTGGCCGGGCCTTGCGCGTGCTGGGCAAATCTTCAAAGTAGCCCGGCCACGCGCATAAGTGCCGGGCCTCTTCAAAGGGGCAGGCCGGGGGGATGTATTCTGGGCAGGGAGGGGCGGGACGGGACAGCACCATTGATCGTTGTCCCGAAGACTCGGCTGCAGGTGCGCGCAACTTACTTCAGGTTGGGCCCTGAAGTAAGTAATAAACAAAAAAAAAAGAATAGATAGGGTTTAGGAGGTGGGGAAGAGAGGGGAAGGAAAGTTAAGTAGGGGAGTAGGAAACTGGGGAAGGCCGGAATGCATCACCACGTGGAAATTGCAAAAGTCCTCCCCCCCCCCCCTGCGTGTGCCGCCTGCACATATGCGCGAAGATTATAAAATCCAGTGCACATGTGCATGCAGCGCATGGATTTTCTAATGTGGATGTGGCGCACGCATGTTAGAAAATTGGTGCATCTATGTGTGCGCACCTGCACATTCGAAAATCCATCCCTATATTTACATGCATTGCTGTGGTGCCAACCAGAAAACCCTGTAAAGAAGAAATTGGAACTCATATGATATTAGGCCTATGGTAACACATGTTGAGTGTGGGCTTGGTCCTTAGAAAGCCTAGAGTAAATGGAATTACTATTATAATATAATAAACCTCCCATGTCAAAACAGCATTAACTACCAGCATTCAAACAGTAACAAGGCTACCTTTGAAAAGGCAATACTGCAAATATTACACTGGGCGCTAAATTACCAATACACCTCCTAGTAGGAAAATGGAACAAGTCAGGTGCTATAGAACCCTACACATAAACAACATGCTAGCAGAATAGCTCACCTAGATCACAATTAGAGAACAAGGACAGACCCTCACCAAATACAGAATAAAGAGATCATAAAATATAAATAGAAATGTGCAGACAAAAAAGTAAACTGGAAACTGCAAGAAGCCAGACTGTGTATACAGTGCAACAATGGAAAAACAGAAACATCACAATTCCTCATAAAATATCAAACAAAAAAAAAAATCAAGAAATATAAATAATTAATCATACTAGCAAAATCATCCTAATAAACAGAAAATTTCAAGACAGCTGATGAAGTGCCAAAAATAAAAAACTTGTAAACATTTTCCAAATACCAATAAAATATTTCAATACAGGAGACACGTCAAATAACAGCCAAAGCAATAATTAAAAATGATAAGGATAAAACTAATTATCTTCTTCTCTTCATACTTGGACCTTTTGATTTCCAGATACCCTGAGATTGTGATGGATTAGTGGTGGCTGGGGAGCTGTTGTTGCATAGAAACTTTCTCTTTTCTCGTTCTCTCACCCACAGACACATGCTTTTTTACATACATGCTTTCAATCACAAATACATACATGTGTCAGTCACACTCACACACATGCTTTCAATCACATCCATATGCAAATATACACACACACATGCTCTCTCCACATGATTTCAATCACACGCACAACTGCTCTATCACACTCACACATGCTCTCAATCACACACACATACACTTTCACTCATTCCTCCATGCACTCAGTGACACTCACACACTCCACATATGCTTTGAATCACAAACACACTTGCTCTAAAGTCACACTCATATATGCTGTCTCCACACATGCTCTCAATCACATACATATACTAATTCACTCTCTTGACTCTCCTCTTCCCCCCTCCCCTTAAGCACATGTGACAGCAGCAGCCCCCATCCGTTGCTCTCTCACTGCAGGCCTCTCCCCATCATTTTCTGCTGTGGGTGGGATGGGCTTCATAGGCAGCCTTCCCTGGTCTTCCTATCTTCGCCCAAGGGCAGGATGGGCTCTGCCTGTGGCCCTCCCAGATCTCTCTCAGCAGCGGGTGGGATGGCCTCCACCCAAGGCCCTCCCAGGCCTCTCTCCTTTCTCTCTTTGGCCAAGGACAGAATGGGCTCTGCCCAGACCTCTCTTGTTTTCTGCTAGCTGTAGGTGGGATGTGCTCCGCCCAAGGCCCTCCCAGGCCTCTCTCCTTTTTTGTCTTTTCATCTTCAGGTACAGGTGGGCTTCACCTGCAGCCCTCCCGGGCCTCACTCTTTTTCATCTTTGGGTGGAATTGGCTCCACCCGAATCCCTCCTGCTTGTCTTTGGCCATGGGTGCAATGTGCTCCACCCACAACCTTCCAGGCCTCTCTCCTGCTTGTCTTTGGTCGCTGGTGGAACAGGCTCCATGGAGGCCTCTTTTTTTCTGTCTTCCACCATGGTCTCTCTTTATCTTTGGCAGCATAGAGGTCATGCTGACAGGTTTGACGCCCCCCTAAGGGCGGGTGTTCTAGGCATCCAACTAGTTCGCCTAATGGAAACACTGGCCCTGAATATGTCCCATGCACTGAGGCTATTATAAAATTGAGATTCCCCAGGTCTATCTAGCTAAGAATTATCCATTAACAATTTTTAGACAAGTAGACTTGGGTAAAGTCACAGCTTAGCCCTGATAGTGAGCAACAGGAAATGGATGTACTCTTTTGAATCTGCCAGTTACTTGCTAGAGATCCAGTCTAACTATTGTTAGATACAGGATGCTGGACTCTATAAATCTTTGGTATGAGCCACGATGGCAATTTTTCTACTCTTATGCCAATTGGCTCCATTTTTTTTCCCAGCGGAGAGACAGTTCTGGGTTTAGGCCCAGTGCAAGACAGAAGTTATAGTCCTGTTTCTGGAACATAAATCCATGCATTTAATAGGGTAAAACCAGGACCAGATTAACCTATCCTAAAAAGCCGAGTAAATTGGCAACCCAAGGCACGTGCCTTAAAAAATGAATGGAAGGCAGGGTTAGGATTCCCTCACAACATCATTTACGTATTAACGCAGACGCAAAGCGCCAAGAGGATTGCAAGCGGAGCGAGAGCGCGCACGCTCATCCCACCCAGAGATGGGTGGGAGGACGCTGGAAAGTAGGCGTGGCGAAAGGGGCGCAAGCGCCGGAACCCAGGGAGGAAGGGGAACGAGAAGGAGAGCGCGAGCGAGAGGCGGGAAGGAAAGCAGGTGGAGGAGGGAAGAAGGAGCGCGAGCGCCTTCAGAAGCTGAGCTCGCGGCAGCGGCCGGGTGGGCGCGAGACGGCAAAAGAGCGGATCGAGGAGCCCAGCGATAACGGACGCGCGGGCGGCTGTGAGAGTGTGGGTGTGAGAAGGAGAAGATGGCGGACGGAGACAGCGGGAGCGAGCGAGGGGGCAGCAGCGGAGGGGGCGGCGGTGGTGGCAGCTTCCAGCACCTGTCCCGGGAGCAGGAGACGCAGGAGCTGGCCTCCAAGCGACTGGACATCCAGAACAAGCGTTTCTATCTGGACGTGAAGCAAAACGCCAAGGGCCGCTTCATCAAGATCGCCGAGGTGGGTGCCGGGGGCTCCAAGAGCCGCCTCACTCTCTCCATGGCAGTGGCCGCCGAGTTCCGTGACTACCTGGGGGACTTCATCGAGCACTACGCGCAGCTGGGGCCCAGCAGCCCGGAGCAGATCGCGCAGTCGTCGGGCGAGGACGGGTCGGGCCCGGCCGGCCCCCGTCGGGCGCTCAAGAGCGAATTTCTGGTGCGCGAGAACCGCAAGTACTACCTGGATTTGAAGGAGAACCAACGCGGCCGCTTCCTGCGCATCCGCCAGACCATCAACAGGGGGCCCGGCTTCAGTGGCGGCACGGGCGGAGGCGGGCCCGGCCTGCAGAGCGGCCAGACCATCGCGCTGCCCGCGCAGGGCCTCATAGAGTTCCGCGATGCCCTGGCCAAGCTCATCGACGACTACGGCGGCGACGACGACGAGCTGGGCGGTGGCGGCGGGGGAGGCCCCGGTGGGGGCCTGTACGGCGAGCTGCCCGAAGGCACCTCCATCACGGTGGACTCCAAGCGCTTCTTCTTCGACGTGGGCTGCAACAAGTACGGCGTGTTCCTGCGGGTGAGCGAGGTGAAACCCAGCTACCGTAACTCCATCACCGTGCCTCTGAAGGCCTGGGGCAAGTTCGGAGGCGCCTTCTGTCGCTATGCCGACGAGATGAAGGAGATCCAGGAGCGCCAGCGGGACAAGCTGTACGAGCGCCGCGGGCCTGGTGGCGGCGGGGGTGGAGGCGGCAGTGGGGGCGGCGATGAGTCCGAGACGGAGGACGTGGACGACGACTGAAGAACCGGGATGGAACGGGGAGAGAAACAACCCAACACCGGACGAGAATTTCAGAAGAAGATGCCGATATAAAGTTATACGTAAAAGAAAAAAAATAGTAAAAATTGTAAAACCTTACAAAAAAAAATGATGAAAAGGAGCTTTAACGTGCATGAACTTGTCAAGACGAAAAATAAGTAAATCAAGATGTTTATTTTTGTGGAGGGGGAAGCGAAAAATATGAATGGAATCAATTTAAATTAACAACTAAATGTTTCTAGTTTTGGAAGAAGAAAAGCTCGAGTGGAATTGTACTAAAACCAGTGAGTTTTATTTTAGGGGAGGAGGTTCGAATCTCCTTTACCTTCCTCTTATAGCCCCATTTCCCTCCTGTCCCCCAAGGATTGTGTTTTGTTCAGACCAGCACCTTGGGAGAATGGATTCTCAACTGATCGCTCAGAAGAGAAGTGCCATCCTCCTATGGAGGGGATGTCATAGGAACTCTAACCTGCTGTGGTGATGGACTGTGCAAAGTCTCTGGATGTTAAAGGGGTGGGTAGATGAAATCCGATATTAAGAAATTTGGGAAGCATCTTTTTATTTCTGTAGAAAAATTTGCTGGGAAACAAACTTTCCCAGACACAGATGCATTGAATTTATAATTGTAGGTTGCAAAGAGAAAAGTGTCTCAAGAAATGGACACACACAGCTCAAGGAAAATGCTATGGATTAGTGAGGCTTCATTTGAAAATCCCTCTTCTCCAAACAGAGTGGTCTGTATCAAGATGATTTCACTTAAAATAAGGGCCAGGATTCTTTTGAGTTTTAAAGTTTGACCCCCCACAAATCAGACATTTCAAAATCCAGTGCTTTCAAAAAGCTGATGGTGACACCTCATGCTTCTGTGGGAATTAACTATCCATTGGGGAGAAACACCTTAAGAAATTATGGATACAAGCTTGGTCTGTGAAAGAATGACTTGAACATGTTTGGATACAGTTCAGGTTCAGCCAGTGGACTTTTAGATAAATTTAAAGCAAAATCTCAGGTCCATGAACCCAGCATCAGTTATTGTTTAACAAAATATTTGAATGAACAATCCATTTTCTCAGTACCTCAGATTCTCACAACTGAATGAAAAGCAGAAGTTGGAAAAAAATGGATGGTTAAAAGCAACAACAAGATCATTGGGAGCCTGTAACCCCTTAACTAAAACTAGCATAAGTGAAGACAAATTAGCTTGGTGACTGAGGGGATTTAAAAAAAAATAAAAACATAAAAAAATATATACATACACATCCTGGCAGAATTTTATACTACCAAAAATCTCTACATTGACTTGCTGTGGCAAAGTTTGTCCAGTTTTATTTTGAAGAATAAAATCAGGAGATCTTTAAGGATGATCTCCTTTTGTATTTTAAATGGATTCATTCTACATAATTTGTCTACCCCTTAACAAGTATTTGAGACATGCTATACCTGTAACCTTTGAATTGAATAAGTTAGCTATATACTGTTCATTCCAAAGTGTCAGATATTATTGGTGCAACACCTAAGCAGAGGAGTCATTTACTTCCTCAGCAATCTTAAGTGTTTTCAAAACTGCATGCCTTTTTTTTGAGCTGCCTTTTTAATTTGTCTCCCATTTTATTGCTTTATTTTGATATTTCTCTGCCCATAGCTCTTATCTATTTATTGGCGACAAGACCCATACACAAAACAAGGCTTTGTATATGTACTCAATTGCTAATTTCTTTTCAAGGGGTAATGTGCAAAGCCTTTGCCTACGGGAGAAGAGTGGGTTTTACATTTATTTTAAAAATTATGAAAACTGTTTTTAGTGAAAAGCATACCGGTTTGCATTTGTCACACACACATCCATGTCCTTTTACACATTTTCAGCTTCCAACAGCCACATCAGATATTTTTAATGCAATACTTTGTTCTAGGAATATTTTTCTCCAGTGCAAAGAATGTTTCCTAAAATTTGTATGGGAGCAATAGTATTGATGTTTCAATTACATCCATATATTTGTACTGTATTTTGTACTTATAAGGCAGCTGTTTTCAATAATGTCCTGCTGTATTTACATATATTTGTTCATGTGTTTTCAGTTCTTTGCAGCGGAGAACAAGCCCCAAGTCAGCCGTTGCCCTTCTGTTTTCTATGCCTGAGAAATTGGTTCAAGGTTTGCAGAAAGCACTTCACTTAAATAAGAGAGAATTCAGAGGCAGCAATTAAAACAGCAAAATATTTTGTTGTAACCTATTTTTTCCACTTGTTTATAATGAAAAAGTATATTTAATGTAAAGGCCAAGAATTTTTGTTGCTTCTGTGTTTTGTTCATTAGCTGCTGCCAGCAACCCATATTTCTTTCCAAAGTTACAGTACCTCACCTTTTTCCAGGGGCTTTTTTAGGTGCAATAGCAGTAACTAGCCATGGTATTTTCCTGTTCTAATGTAGTACTGACAGGGTCGTATAACCTCTTGCCAGTAACTGCATGAGCTATAATTAGCTGCTGCCTAGGAAGTATTGGGAAGTGGACAAAAACATATACAGTTGTGCTCATTAAGTGTTCAAATGCCTGGTAGAATTGGTACGATATGTATCATTTTAAGAAAATGAATGAGACAAAAACATGTCTGTTTTTTAATGTTTTTTTATATTAAACTATTATGCCTCACAGAATAGCACAGTTAGTAAACAAACCATAGTAATAGGTGAAATAAAGTGGTCCTGTTCAAAAGTTTACATACCCTCAGTTCTTAATATTGTGTATTGCCCCCTTTTGCGTCAGTGACGGCTTGCACTCTTTTGTGATAGTTGTGAATGAGGCCCTTTATTTTCTCATGTGGTAAAGCCCATTCCTCTGGGCAAAAAGCTTCCAGATCCTGTAAATTCTTTGGTTGTGTAGCATGAATTGCATGTTTTGAGTTCTCCCTAAAGTGGCTCAATGTTTTTGAGATCAGGAGACTGTGATGGCCACTCCAGAACCTTCACTTTCTTCTGCTGCAGCCACTGAAGTCAACTTGGCCTTGTGTTTTGGATCGTCATGTTGGAGAGTCCAAGTGCACCCCATGCACAACTTCCTGGCTGCTGAATGAAAATCCTCCAGTATTTTCTGATGCATTCATGCTGCCATCAATTTTGACTAAATTCTCTGTGCCGCTGTAGCTCATACCTCTCAGAACAGCAGAGATCCACCTCCATGCTTCACAGTAGGTATGGTGTGTTTCTCTTCATAGCGTTTATGGTTGTGACCATAAAGTTCAATTTTGATCTCATAACTCCAAATTTTGTTCCAGAAGTTTTGAGATTTTTTTAGGTGCTCTTTGGCGAATTGTAAACGGGCTGTTTTGTGGTGCTGGTGCAGCAATGGCTTTTTTTCTGCAACTGTACCATGCAGCCCATGTTTGTTCAAGTAGCTCCTTATGCATGGTGAAACCCCCACACCATTTTCTTTTAGAGAAGCCTGTATTTCGTAGAAGTTGGTTGTGGATTTTTCTTTGTATCCCAACAAATTTTCCTGGCAGTTGTACAGTATTAACAGAACCCATAATTTTCCACTTCTTGATCAGAATTTGCACAATACTGATTGGCATTTTCAAATATTTGGATATCTTTTTATATCCTTTTCCTGATTTATAAAATTAAACTACTTTTGCTAGTAGATCATTTAACAGATCTTTTACTTTCCTCATGCCTCAGTAACCATCAAAGTCATTGTACCCCTGGATGAAATGTACAAGGGTTTCTGAAGAGCTAAGAAATTCATTAACTAGTTATACACAGACACTAGCTACAGTCAAACAAGGCACAGGTGTGAATACTTACCTTTCATTGTCATCTTAATCTGTGTGTTTACTTCAGTGTATATTATCAGCCCAAACATTCAAGAGTATATAAACGTTTGAACAGGACCATTTTATTATTTCCCTTATTGTTATGGTTTGTTTGACTGTGCTATTCTATGATGCATAATAGTTTTAATTTGAAACACATTAAAAATAAGACTTTATCTGATCATTCATGTTTCTTAAAATGCACATATTACAAATTCTGTTAGGGGTATGTAAACTTATGAGCACAACTGTATATAATCTGTTATGAACACAGCTGTATATGGCATTTGCTCTGGTCACCAGTTATATTTTTTTTGTAATCTTTAACAGGTGTAAGATCTGTGCAGTGGTTATGTCTAGAAAGAGATCTGGTGACTCCTCCCACCACACATTTAAAAAAAAATGTATGAAACAGAAGTAAAAGTTGGCCTGTCTTTAAAAAAAACAAAAAAAACAAAACTCTGAGAAAACATGGTCTTAACTTATATTGTAAAATTGTTGCAGAAAGAGAGGGTGCTTAAGAATGCCAGGTGGCTGCATGACCTCAGGGATGGGTAGAAAGCTTGATCTTGACACTCTCTACATTGAGTTTTGGGATTTGCCCCCTCATTTCTGTTAAGAAAAGCAAGGCTAAAATTCCTGAATGCAAGAGATCTAGGATTAGCCCATGGGTTCTCAACCTTGATCCTTGGACTGCTCTTCAGGATATCCACAATTAAATATCTTTCCCAGAGAAGAAGACTGTATAAATTGTATTCTGTTGGTCCAAGAAAGTATCAGATTCGCATATTGTTCTGAAAACCAGGTCTATTTGTGCCTGTCCTCAGGATTGGAGTTGAGAACCCCTGGACTAACTTATCTATGCCTGATGAATCCGGTAATTTAACTTTGCTTCCCCCTTGCGGATAATTGGTACCAAATTTTACTGGCCCATTCTGGACAGGTAATCGATTAACTGAGAAGCCACATCCTATAGTTGAGCGATGCCTACAGTTTCCAGATATGCAAATATGTCCACCAGATCAGATGTAAAAAAGAATATGTAAATCTTGTATAGTATCTATGACAAAACATTTTTGTAAATATTTAAGATGTGCAGGTATAAACCATAGTTTTGGATTTAGTTAAGTCAGTGATCCTTGTATCCATACCCAGTTCCCTACTAAGTGATTCCTATGCATTTAGAAATAGGAGCCATCTTAGCAAACTACAGTACCAGATGCAAATTGGTAACATCACACACCCCTCTGAGAAAGATTCTATCTCTTCCCCTTAAAGAAACTACACAGACCCTTGCTAATCTGTTTTAAAAATGTTCAGGGAATTGGGCACAAGAGGCTGATTAAAAGTCATCTCATATTGAGTGGTCCATTAGTGACTGCACATTTCACAGATTTTAAAGGGCTAAATTGGCCTTTTTTTAGATATTACTAAGGTGCAGAACCCTGTGGGTCTGTAACTTAGAAAATGACTTATAAAGACTACCGACTTTGCATTTTTAGTTTTGTAAAACAAACTAAATTCAAAATTGCTTATAAAAGTTTTCTGTTTTCTTATGAAACACTTATTCTGGCCCTACTGTCAGGTGCACAGTGTAATCTCTCAGCAGGTATTTCTCACAAGGCAATGGGACCTTGATTGGTGGGAGGGGGAAGATGCGGGTTCAATTACAAATGATGTTAATTTTCTTAGCACTTCTAATCAAGAAAAATCAAATGTTACTGTGGCATTTGCTGTGACATTAAGCACAGCAGGCTTCATTCTTTTTTGTTTTAAAGAGCATGTCAGAATAATTATAATTGTCAGTCGTTAAGATGCTGAGAAATGGACACTTTTTTTTTTTTTTTTTTGCTATGGTGTAAAGCATGCTGGGTCTGTGGCTTGTTACTAGTTTCTTGGCATACTTTTCATTTTGGTCTTTGTCAGCAAATGAATGGGAGCAGCATTCCATCTATTCCGGTGGGGATTCCTTGATATTTTAGTTGGCTAAAATTAGAATTTGTAGTAATTCCTTTTATGTTAATCATTGTCAAAATTGGTGTATCAGGATGCCCCTATACTTAGCTTTGAAGAGGAATGAGTGGGGGATGCTCCTGTCCCTAGGGCTTTCCTACTTGTGAAATTGTAGTTTGCTGCAGCAGTTTCCATTTGCAATGTATGGCAAGGATGAACAAATATAAAATCATACCTTTTTTATTGGATTAACCTAATGTGCTTCTGGACGTTAGGGCATTGCACTCCATCTTATCAGTGTCAACTCCCAAAACCTAGTCAAAAAATGTATGCTAGTCCAGTAAAAAGGTATTGCCTTATTTTTTTAATCTTATTTTCATGCATTTAGATAGGTTAGCATGAATATTAAACTACTTCCATCTTGCAGTGAAACCCTGTAGAAAATGGAGCAGGTAAAAGGTCAGCCAGAAAAGGTTTTTAAAAGCTGTTTCATTTATTAGCTAAAATTCCTGGGGTTGGCATATTTCAGCAGTAAAACTGCTTTTGATATTATAGGCTACATTTTTTTTTTTAATGCATGTATTTTTTTTTTCTAAAATTGAAGTGGTTAGTCTTATTGTAGAAATGCCATGCTGGGTTAGACCAAAGCCCATTGAGCCCTTCGTCCCTCTCTGTGGGAGTTAAGGAAATTGGGGGTGGTGTGAAAGAAAGTGGAAGTGCCGCTGTACTTATTTCTGGCACTTACTTGATAGGCACGGTAGTAAATATGTTGAGTGCTTTTAAACATGTCAGGTACCAAATATCTGCCTTTAATGGGTTTTGTGGAAAGCAGCACAACTTATGGGGCAGCTGGATTGTAGGTCGAAGCCTTTATCTTGCTGCATTTAGTCCCTTTCAGAGTCATGCAGTGTGTCCCCATCACTCTGATATAAACTGGTTTTATGTACTTTGGATTTGTATTTTATTTGCTGCAAGGAACAAATGAACAGGTCAGAAGAAACAAGTACTGATTTAAATGGAAACCATTTTAGTTTGTCTAAACCCTGAGTAGGTAATGTAAATACTGTCTGCGGGGAGGGGTGCTAAACGTAAATCATTTAATACTCAAGAACTGGTAAAGATCATTGAATGAAGAGCTGTGTAAATGTACTGAGAGCCAGACAGCGTGACATGGAATGAGGAGTTCTAATGTAATTCAAAGGATTACTAGATTAGGAAGTGTCCAGATTTGGAAAGGAAATGTCAAGCTTTCTTCTTGCTGGAGAAGATGATTTGCTTCTGCAGCCTCTTTAAAGAGGACAGGTATCGAACAGAGTAATATCTTTGGTTTTGGTACCTGCTGCTGCAAAGTTTTTTGAGCTTCTTTTTCATCATTGCCAGGCTTTGATTTGTGGGTAACAGTTTCTGCTCCCATTTCTTTCCACTTATGTTACATACCATTATATATATAATTGCATTTTTTCAATTCACTGCGATGAGACAGACTGGGTTATGACACCAACTTCACTGCTCAAGAACCATAAGCAGGCCTGATACTCATCAAGAAGATCCTGAAAATACATAAAGGATTTGCATACAATGGAGGCAGCGTATACAAATCTCATGTGTATTCATTGTGGATATCCTGAAGACCTGTTTGTGGCTCTTGAGGATTGGAGTTGGCCTCCTGCACTAAGTCATAGTAGTAATTGAGCAGTAGGCAATTTCTGACACAGCTGGAAAGGTTTTGGAAAATATAAAAAAATGGGTGCTCATTGGGTAGTGCTTTAAAAGAACTTGAACCTTTCATGCTTAACTTCTGCACATTTAAAGGAAAGGTGTACTAAAAGGACTGTTCCCATTTTGTGGCCCATGTATTTAATATTTCCCATAGACACAAAAATGAGAACCCCCCCCCCCTTTTAATTTCTTTTGTCTATGGGGAAAATTCTTAATACATCTGGCCATTAGGCTGTACCTTCCAATCTAGTTCTGTAATCACTTTTTTTTAAGGCTTATGTTTGCAAAATTTGTAGTTATAGCTTAGCTTCCTAGCACCTATGAAAAGAGATACTGGTATAGTATGACATCACAGAATGAAGCTGCCATTGCCTATATTGGTGATCTAAAAATAAACCTTAAAGAGGAGTACTACTCTGGAAACTAGCTTTGCAAAATACCTAGTTACCTTCTCTTTAATTATAATTTGGAAGCATATCCATGTTAGCTGTATGATGGAATACTGTTACTTCAGTGGGCCTGTAAATGGTTTCTTGTATAGTCTTCATTCATTGTCTGTGATTACCTTATCAAGCTGGTCTCCTCCTTAAAGTATACCTAAAAGGTTTTTGGGGTTTTTTCTCTAAGAAAAAAAAATCGTCATAAAAACAGATTAAAAGTGAACAGTGTAATTCTTTCTTGCCCTTTCGGTAAGTGATCAAAAGTGGGGTGACATTTGTGAGCCTGTCTGGCAGTATAGAGCAGATAGCCATTTCTGTAGAGGAGGGCAGATGTGATCTTTTGGGATACATGATCAGGTCTAACTTGTAGCATAACCTTTGGTTTCTGTTTTCCATTGCCTGTAGTCAAGTGAGAGAAGATAGATTTAATTGGGCTTAGGAAAAACATGCAGTTTGTGGAGGAAGGGCCTTATCCTAAAATTGTAAAGCTGGCAGAGAGAAATTGGATTCCTTTGGTGAGTGACATCCCTTTTGCACTCTTGTCCCATTGATGAGTGGGGTCCAGTAGTAAACAAGCTGACTCATGCAATAGTGTTCTCTGAGATTTGTTATCAGGAATTTTAGTATAAAAGCAAACTTATGGGTAACGGTAAACATTTTGTGGTTTATAAGAAATGTTGCTCTGTTCCTGCTGTCTATTCTCAGCTCATTTTAACTAGTTAAAATCTTTAAGCATATATTACAGAATGATATTCCTGGGATGTGCACTTTACTGTACAAATAGGCAGGTGTGGTGGGGATTGTCAGTAAAGAATACATCTTGAGTTTTGTTAGCTGCTTTGCTACGCAGTAACTGTAATAAAGTGATTTAGTTCAATTGAGCAAGTCTGAGGTGGAACTTGGCTGAGTCTATACATAGGTAACCTGGAGGGATCTCTTTCACTGTAGTCCTGGGTCTGAAATTTGTCAGCTCCTTCCTCCTTCACCCCCTAGAAATTAAATGTCAGATAAGTCTTGCAGAATTTCTATCATGAAATTCTGGGTCATGGTTCTAGATTTATTTCTTCTAGCATTCATATCTATTTGACTGAAGTGCCTCTTGCTGTAGGGCTCGTACTTATATGCAGCACCTCCAGGAAAGATTTATCAGGTATGTGACTTCTGGGAACACATACTGCCCTTATTTGGAAATAATTCAAATCCTATCCTGATTGTGGAGCCTGAACTCCAGTTTTGTACCTTTTAGCATTGTGAGACATACCGGTTGCCTGGGGCATCCTTCCCATTTCCATTCACAGGCAGAGCACTGCTTGCTTTCTTTTTTTTTTTGCCCTTGGGTTTTTTTTTTTTTTTAAATCTATGTAACTACCTTAACTAGAACAAGGATATCCCTTTTCTGTTCTCTAGCTCTATTAGAAAAGAAATCCCTCATTGAAACATTTGCTTTTGTTATTACTGTTTAAAGCATAAACTAATTAGTATGAATGCTTGATTAACACGAGTCTGCTGTAACCTGTAGGCTGAGTTGATTACTGGTTCAAGGGCAGCAGTAGTTAGTCATAGGTCTGCTGTCTTTAGAAAGTAGGAGTGGGAATTATGCCTAATGGGTAGGTCATTGCACGGTGCTTCAGGAGAAGTCCTGGCACGTGAGACCAAGATTCCCTCTGCTATTGTGTGTGACCCATAGCAAAATCACTCGAACTCTCCTTGCCTCCAGAACTCCCCTGAAAAAAACATGTATTTTAATCTGGCTGAAATCAGGATTTGAGTGGCTTGTGATTTCTTACTTTTACGAAAGAGAGAAATAAATAAAAACACCAACCTGCATGAATGGGTTCTGGGAGGAAGCTGCTCAACCCTAACTTTAGAATAAAGAAATATGGGCCACCAGAAGCTTTTTCCACTATAGAGCAGAATACAAAAGGTAGGGCACAATCACATCCTGAATTACTGACAAATTTTACTTTCAGAGCAGAGTTGTAGCATACTCAATTTTCTTTGAGAACACACAATTCAAATAACCTGTCCCATTTCTATTGCACTAGTTTGGAACATTCATCTACTCAAGAAAATATATAGCTGCATAAATGCTTTGATAACTTTTGGGTGCCATGAGTAAATAACCAATGTTTGCACATGACATGTACAGCAAGATGTCTATTCTCTCCCTTTGTCTGCCAATAACGGTGGTGGGGCAACTTTTGATTAATCTACAGGTTGAAGTTGGTGTGCCATCAGAAAAAAAATGCAGTTCTGCCTTTTCATAAGGGTGCTATTTTGAAGTTTTGGTAGAAGGGATTCAGCCAGAGGAGGACTTGGCATAATGAAAAGTTACTTTAGAAGTTGCTACTGTGAATTAATGTGGGTCTGTAGGACCATCAATATGAATTGGAATTTAGCTTTCAAAACTGGGTTCTTAATCCATATTAGATCCCAGTTGGAATTGACTCATTTTCTTTGTCTAGTACCACACCCAAACTATAGCAAATTGAGCCACCTGCTTTTGTGAAGAGTAAGGTAACATAGTAAATGTAGGCAGGTAAAGACCAAAATGGTCCAATAACTGCCCAACAACATTCAGGAATACCTGCTGAGAGAACAAATTAACATTTTTAGAGCCTTGTTTAATGATTAAAGAACAAGATTTAGTCCTTGTATTTAAATGCTTGTTTTCTATGCACTTTATCTAGTAGAATCACATTGTCTATCTTATAAAATAGATGGAAAAATCCTCTAGTTCAGCATCCATTGATTGGAGGTTCCCATGCCCATGTGCCCTCCTCCCCTCGAGTGCTGGAACTGAAATCTGTCCAGAAGAGGGGGTGAGCTCCCCCTCTCCCCCCTGCTTTCTTTACTGCCTGCCAGACTAAGCTGTACTACTATCTCCCCCACTTTGAGACTAGTAGGGCTGCTTTAAGAAAAAGAAAAAAGAGCAAAGTTCATGCAGCCACAAGTTAGAGACAGCTGTTGGCAAATAAAGGCAGGTCCTGGATTTACCACTAGCTAAACTACCGGGGAAAAAATACAATGTAATGTTCAGAACTCCTTATGCTAGTGAGCACTCCTTACAATAGCAGATTTTTGGAAATGGAGTTTTACAGCCTATATATTTAAAAAAAAAAAAAATGTATGTTTGTAACAAATAAAGTATGCGGAAAAGTAACCAAAATTATTGTCTTGATCGTTTTTTTTCAAATGTTCTTATATTCTCTAAAATCAAAATTTTCAATGTGGATTACAATGCATGTTCATAATAACTTGAGGCTTTTAAAGAAGACATTCATATAGTCTACAATTTAGTCTTCTATTGTAAAATGGATATTTGAATTTTAAATGAGAAGATTGGCTGATAGCACCATACTCCTCTGGTCTTCAAGGGCTACTATTGCAAGCACAATAAAAAAAAAAAAAAGGTTTTGAAAAGGTTTGGATATCTTGAGATGTTGATTCTGATTTGTTAAATATATTCTCCTCTTCAGTTATCCATGTCATTGTTGAGCTTTATGAATATCAGTATGATTAGTAACCACTCTAAGCAGAGGTTACTATCTATGTAGCACATGTGTGTAAACATTTGTGCTCATGGGGTTGAATTGCACAGGCTATCCTTTGCACAGAATCTTTCCTTAGGGCTTGATGGGGAGAAGAAAAATTTTCCTTCTGGGCCCAGAGGCACAGGGATGCCTTTAGAACTCTTCCTGGAAGAGGTATAACGCTTTCAGTGCTGTGGATGTTGTCAGTGCCAATAACACACAGACGAGTGAGTGTCCAAAACAGGTGAATCAGATCAGATAATAGCACAGTTCAAAACAGGTCCTTATCCCATAGCAGCTCTTTTTTCCCGTGTACTGTCCGCTCTGTGCAAGGATCTCTTACTACCAGGGAAAGGGAAACACACACCTGCCATGACATGCATTAAATGAGGAACCCCAAATGGATGGGGTATGCTTGTGTGAGCAGGAAAAGCCCCTCCCATTCTCTCCCCAAGGGTGAAGACTCCCAGTGGATGTTTTCAAGAGGACTCAAGTTGGTCTTACAGTTCTCCAATATCGATCTTGATCAGAGGGGATCCACATTAGAACAAAGAGCTCTTGATTGTCCTTGTTCCAGGGGAGGAAGAGGGCTGTAAAATACTTCCAAACCCTAACCAAAAGTTGGTTCCTGAAGTAAATCCAAAAAGCACCAGAAGGTCGCTGCAGTGAGTTGCCACCATTCCTCTCTCGTGGCAGAGGGGCAGTTTTCCCTATCCTTGGCCCACAGGGATTTCCAGGACCTCTCCAGGCAACACCTGGTGCTATGTTTCTTACAAAGAAAAATCTACAAGAAGCACAAAACAACCTGGAGAACCACTCAGCATTCAAGGAGTGGACTGCAAAGCAGCTTCCTCAACTGAGCCCAGGAACTGCAGACATATGTAGTACCTGAGTCCAAGGGTTGGTCCAAAATTCATCTGAGGTAAAATTCAAAGCACCTATCTTCAAAACTAAAACTGTACTGCTCACAGGAGTAAGCTGTTTTATTACCTACCATGGGACGGGCATCCCACCTCCATCAAAGGGGGAGGAGCTGTAACGAATAGTGCTTCCCCTCGATCTCGTCTTTGGCTCAAGCTAAAGGAGTTACCCACTAGGGTTCATTACACCTTTATGAGACTCTGGTTAAGATCTGTTTTTCACTGGTATTTTAGGGCCCCATTTTAAGTTTTTTGACATCCATATGCAGGACTGGAGAAAAGAGAGAGTGGGTATGTGAGGGGTAGGGGGGTGGAGGATAGAGGGCCATGGCCTTTAAAGTAAGAGCAGGATCTGCTTGGCCCATGGGTTTGAATCCTTCAACATTTAGTTCCAGATGGGCTGATACAGTAAAAATCTTGGGAGAACAGGCAATACAGTAAAAAATTATTTAAATTAGGCCCGGCAGTAAAAAGAGGCGCTAGGGCCACTAGCGCGTCCCTAGTGCCTCTTTTTTTGGACAGGAGCGGCGGCTGTCAGCGGGTTTGACAGCAGACGCTCAATTTTGCCGGCGTCGGTTCTTGAGCCCGCTGACAGCCACGGGTTTGGAAACCGGACGCCGGCAAAATTGAGCGTCCGGTTTTCAAGCTGCGGGCCTATTTCAAATTTTTTTTTTTTTTTTTTTAACTTTTTTAAACTTTCGGGACCTCTGACTTGATATTGTCATGTTATTAAGTCGGAGGGTATCTGCACTTTCCTGATACCCGGAGAAATTAGCGCCTACCTTTTGGGTGGGCGCTAATTCCTGAAAGTAAAATGTGCGGCTTAGCTGCACATTTTACTTACTGAATCGCGTGGGAATACCTAATAGGGCCATCAACATGCATTTGCATGTTGCGGGCGCTATTAGGTTCAGGGGATGTGCTATTTGCATAAAATGTAGCAATCCTAACAACCTGACTGGGTTAAGACAGATTTTGGGGAACCCCCCTGCTCTAAAGGGAGCTGTGATCTATGGTTCCCCTGTCAAGAACTGTCACTGCAATTATTGGATTATAGACAAAGGAGGGTGAAGGAACAAAAATAGGAAAAGTGACGAGTAGTGAATACAGCACCACAGCTCTAGTTAGGACAGCTGCTGCTGCTTTAGCTGTAAACTCAAAGGAACAGAAGGATGCTGCTGGGTCAAGGTAAGTGAGGTTAATTAAAAGTTATTTTGTGTAAGTACCTGTGGCTGTGCATGAATGCTGCACAACTGTTGCTAAACTAAGCGGGAAGCTACAATGGCATTGTAATAGCTGCCTACTTTTGCAACTGCTTGTGTGCATCTTAATCTGCTTCTGCAGCTCTCTGTTAGTCAGCACAGTACCCTACCAATTGCTGCAGCTGTTTCATCAGTTTCTACAGCAATCTGCATCTTTTCCTACAAAGCATTTGATATGTAGTGGCTTTAGAAAATGTACATCCCCTTCCAAAATGTTTGTTGCTTTATAACATGGAAGCAAAATGTATGAAAACATTTTGTTGCATGTATCCACACAAACCCCACAACGGCCCAGTGAATATTCCTTAGAAAATGAAGTAGAAAAAAATGAGAATAGCTTGGTTAGTTAAGTGTCCATATAATCCTAATTACTTAAGGCACTAGTATAACCAATCACCTTCAAAAGCGCACACACACACACACCAAGTGAATTGGTCCTACCTGTGTTAAAATGGACTGATTCACTTAATCATTCACAAACCACACAATGTGCACAAATGTGGCTCATAGTAAACCCAAATACATGCTGAGAGATACAAAACTAAAGTAACTTACCTCGCCTTTGATCTTATAATGAAGGGTGTCAGCAAGCCAAACCACGTGAGACCTTCGAAGGTCACCGCTGGTCTTTATGCATGCAAGAGTTATCTATTTTTTCAATTTTTAATGCAAATAAGTCCAATGTTACTAAAATTGTCAAACTTATCCAGCCAAATGCTGAAACTATGACCTTGAACTTATCAGCTGATGTTTTGTTAGCACTAACTTCTTCAGGGGCTGAAAGTGAAAGAGAATACTTAGCTTAGACTGTGTTCAAATGCAGACCCTGGCATCTCACCGAGTTGTAAGAGAAAGTGACCATCTTGTGTAGCTATCAACTTTCTGTACATGACCTTATTTGATGTCATTGGCAAAGCAAAATGACAACTTCAATTGGATACATTTAATCCAATAGTAACAAACATAAGCCATCTTGTGCAAATGCCAATTGTAAGGTCCCATATGTTTTGGCTTGCTGACACCCTTTATTTACATCATTATAAGACCGAAGGTGTGGTAAATTACTTTATTTTTGTAGCTCTCAGCATGTAGCTGGTTCACATGATGAAAAAATGAATTCAGCATTTCCTGTTGGTTCTTTCGAATGGGTAGAGCATTTCAATGCAAAGACCCAAGCATGAGCACCAAAGAGCACTGGAAAGAGCTTTGGGACAAAGCTGTGGAAAATCACAGATCTAGGGATACGGGTATAAAAGAATGGCCCTTGATTATCTTTTGGAGCACGATTTTGATTATTATTAAGACGTGGAAGGTGTATGGTACAGCCAAACCCTGCCAAGATCAGGCCACCCCTCCCAACTCAGTGACCAAGCAAGGCGGAGACTGATAAAAGAGGCAACCACGAGGCCAATGGCAACTTTGAAAGTGCTAGAGGCTTCCATGCCCAAGACTGGTCAAAGTGTGAGTGCTCCACAAATCTGGCCTGTATGGTGGGATAGCAAGAAGGAAGCCATTACTCAAGAAAGCCCACCTTGAATCCCTTTTGAATTGTACAAAGGACCACTTGGGATACTGTAACCATGTAGCAAAAAGTTTTGTTGTCTGATGAAACTAAAATAGACCTTTTTGGCCTGAAAGCAGAGCTGATGCTAACATTTTTGCTGCCTTATGCAAAAAATTATTGTGCTGGTTCAGGTTTGGGTTTTTTTTAACACAAAATTTGTGTTGTTTTTCCCAATAGTCAGCACACTATAGAGACTGTCAGTCTTATGCTTTGTATCCCAGGCCCCCTTTCACCCCCCAAAAAGCCCTGCTTCCTCCTGCAAGCCAAACTATTAAAACTGATGCATTCCCCTGAGCTTATTTTACCCCAGCCACAAGTCCAAAATGTTTTAACTGTGCAGGAATGATCCCCAGGTAGGGTTGCCAACTGGCTCCAGATTTTCAGGACAGCTTAATCCAGTTCTGCTTTTACTCACCTGCATGCAGGTACTTAAAGTCTTGCTTTTCTTAGAGAATGCAATAGGGAAATCAAAATAAATCCCAGCATGCAACGGGGATCAACCTGTCCTGAAAATCTGGAGGCAGTTGGCAACCCTCTCTACAGGTGCTTCTTCTCCCACCTACTGCCACATAAATTGGTGGTGGCCGGACCCTGAAGTCAGTATGTTTTTTATACAGAAAACATGTCTGCTGTGATGCCAGCCAGAAAACCCTGTAAAAAAAGGCTGTTATGTTTTGTGACCCACAGTACTGCCCCGGGAGCTGTCACACTCAGCCCTGCTGCTGCCCGCCTCTGCCAGAGACCTCCTGTCATGGGAAAACACCGTCATCACTACATGCTGCTGACTGCCGCTTCCCCTTAGGCACATGTGGGTGCATAATATAGGTCCTATAGCAGGAAACACTGAGCAGCACCTCCTGATGATGTCAGCCCAACTGGGCTATTTAAACAAAGGCCCCGCAGCATTACCTTGTATCAGCAATGGGTCTCCTGCCTAATAGCAGTGTGTGTTGTTCCAGCGTTCCTGATTGTCCTATATTCCTGTTTGTTCCTGAATTCCTGGTTGCTCCTATGTTCCAGCCTTGCCTTGCCCAGCCTCTCTCATCCAGCCTTGCCTTGCACTGCTGTCTCATCTAGTGTCTCTTCATCTGTCCTTGGCCTGTTCTCCTGGACCTGACCTCTTGCATTGTACCTGACTATGTTTGCCTGCTGCCTGGACTTGACCTCTTGCATTGGACCTGACTGTTTGCCTGGACTTGACCTCTTGCATTGGACCTGACTATGTTTGCCTGCTGCCTGGACCTGACCTATTGCATTGTACCCTGTCTATGCATGTCTGCTGCTTGCCCTGACCACTGACCTGTTCCTCATCTCTCCAGTCTGCTGCCTACCCTGACTCCTGCGTTCCTCTGGACCTTTGCTCACTCCACTGCCCTAGGGACCCACTTAAGTGCTGCCGACCACCAGAACCCAAGGGCTCAACTTGTGGGGGAGGCAGCTGGAATAGGCGAAGCTCCAGTCTGTCCCACATCAGGTTGCATTTGCCAGCTGTCAGTGTAGGCCTCATAGAGTCACTTATATGGCTGCATCAATTATGCCTCAGCAATACGGGTTCTCATGCCACTTATCTCAAAGACACTTGGAACCCATACAGTATTGGGCTTATTGTAATGCACGTTAGGTGTGGGTTTGGCCTTTGACAATAATATAGTAAATTTCCTATATCAAAAGAGTACTAACTGCAAGCACTCAAAACAGGAACAACTCTATCTACAAAAGGCAAATATTGGATTACACTAGGTCCTACAACACCTCCTATAAGGAAAGCAGAATAATCCAGTCTGCTATAAATTCCTACACAGAAACCACATAAAGTTAGAATACATCACCTTGCTTACACATACAGAACCCAGACAGACCCTCACCAAATATAGAATAAAGAGACCATAAAGCGTAATAGAAATGTGTAGAGAGAAAATGAACTGGAAACTGCAACAAGCCAGACTCCGTAGGCAATGCAGCAATGGAAAAACAGAAACATCACCAGTCCTCATAAATGAATCAATAAAATCAGGAAATATAAATCAATCATAATAAAGCATACTAATAAAAAGGATATTGCCAAACAGATAAATAGAATAACATCCAATAATTAAGAAGTCATATAAAAAGTTTTAAAAATTTCCAAATAGCAATAGAATATTTCAAAATAGCAGACACATCAAACATCCAATAATTAAAACAAGACTGGAAACATTCCCTGCTTCCCTTAACTGAAAACGTTTGATTTTCACTCACCCTGAGATTGTCAAGGATCAGTGGGGGTGGCATAAAAGTTTCTTACTTCCCCCACTGCCCCAGTCAGGCTCCCATTCAGACATACACATACCCCGACGCCGGCTCCCATTCACACAAACACACATCCCCAGGCAGGCTCCCATTCACACACACACATACAACCATCCCCCCCACACTGGCTCCCATTCACTGACACACACACCCATGCCCTTCAGACAGGCTGTCATTCACTCATGCACAAACCCCCCCCCCCCCCCCCAGGTAGGCTCCCATTCACACTCACACATACCCATCCCAGACAGGCTCCCATTCACACCCAACAACCCTCCCACCCCAGGCAGGATTCCATTTACTTATCCATCCCAGGCAGGCTCCCATTCACAACCAACCTACCTACCCAACCCAGGTTAGCTCTCATTCACAACCAACCCTCCCATCCATCACAGGCTGGCTCTTATTCACATGCATTCATCACAAGCAGGTTCCCATTCACATCCACTCATATCAGTCAGGCTCCTATTTGCACGCACACACACACATACACGCAACGTAGGCAGCCAGGGTCCAGGAGGTCTCTCTTCTCCGCTGCTGCCATCCAGTGCTTTGCTCCTTGGGGGAGGACAGGATTCTTTGCAGAGCTGTAGAAGGTCTTCCTGAGGCTCCTCCTCATGTGCCAGCTGGCCCCAAGGTACTCAACACTCGCAGTAGCACCCTGTATGCATGAGATGAGCATACAGGAAATGCTAACACCATGAGTCTTGAGTACCATGGGGCTGGCCGACACACGAAGAAGAGCTGCAAAGTTAGCTCCTTCTTCTTCAGCCAGAGTGTGAGCCTCTCTCTTCTTCTGTCGCCGGTGGAATGGAGTCCACAGGTGGCAGCATGGATTTCCCTCTTCTTACATAGTAACATAGTAATGACGGCAGAAAAGGACCAAATGGTCCATCCAGTCTGCCCAGCAGGTCACACCAGGGTTACTCTTAAGGGTAGTCCATGCAGTTACCCCCAATCCTTATGATAAGAGTAGTAATATTTACAATCAAAAACCAAACAGCTGTGAAACCCATAAAAAATGACTGCCTTCCTGAAAATTTCGGCAGTGCTGACTTTTTTTTGTGTCTGGACTTGGCCGTAGAAGCAGTCCTGTGCTTATTTCCTTATCCCTGCTTATCAGTAACCCCAGACTGTAAACGTCATGGACCATGTTGGTTGCCATCTGAATCCAATTCCTTCTCCCCGCCCCCCGCCCCCCCTCCACTGGTAGCATGGGATCCACTGGCAGCTTCACGGACCTCTCGTTGCTCCAAACGCTGGTGGGCTCCATCCGCTGTCCTCCCGGGTATGCTACCTCTGTGCAATTGCATAGTTTGCACACCCGGTAGTGCCAGACCTGCTTGAAAGTGTTATATTTGGCACAAACTCAATAGAGCAGATCACCCAGCAAACGCCATCCCTACTGTGAAGCACGGTGGTGGCGGCATCGTGCTGTGGGGATGCTTCTCATTGGCATGCACTGAGGTATTTGTCAGGAGAGAAGGGGCAATGAGTGGAGAAAAGTACAGAAAAGGCCTTGAGGAAATCCTGCTGCCCTCTGCAAGAAAGCTGACACTGGGGCAGAAGTCCACATTTCAGGCTACACTGAGGGGCTGAGAAAGAGAAAAGTAAATGCCCTGGACTGGCCCAGAGTCCTGACCTCAATCCAATCAAATCGTTCCTCAAATGTTTGAAGAATGGTGCCCATCAGTGCTCCCCAAGGAACTTGACAGAGCTTGAACAATTTTGTAAAGAAGACAAAATGGTCTAATATTGGCCAATGGGGTTGTGCAAAGTTATGTTACCTATCCCAACAAACTCACAACTGTAATTGCTGCCAAAGATGCTTCCATTAAGTACTGGCTTTGGGGAATGGAGATGTATCCAAATTTCTTTTGGATAAGTATATGCTTTGTCCCAGGTAAAATATTTTTGGCTGAGAAAGATGTGGAGTGTGTTGTTGAGTGGAAAAGAAACTCATTTAAGTGCATGCAAGTCTGATGCACTGACACAACAGAATGTGAAAAAAAAACCTGTATATCTCTGCTAGCTTCTGCAGCAGTCAGACAACTCCCTGGTAACTTGTGCAGATCCCTGCCAGCCTCTGCAGCTCCCTACACAACCTCCACAGCAGACTGCAGAACTCACTGACAGCAGATCCCTGCACAGCCTCCACAGCAATCTGCACAGCTCCAATTTCTGCTGCTCATTTTGTGGATCCCTGCCGGCATCTGTAGCTCTCTGAATGGCACCATACCATGCTCTGAAGCTCCCTGTACAGCTTCTTGCCAGCTTCTTCATCTCCCTGTCAGCCCTGCCCTACCCTACACAGCTCCTTGCTAGTCTCAGCATTCTGCACAGGTCTCTGACAACCTCTGCACTCAGCAATATTCACAATGCCCTGGCAGCCTCCACAACTCCCTGCTGGGCTCTGTAGGGGATTGAGGCCAACTGGGGATAGAACAGTGGTTCTCCTGTGTGCCTTATCTTGAATTATGGAGAGAATTGGCTAGGAATCATTTGACAATCACTCTAGAAAATGAAAGGAACAGCTGAACATCATAAGTAATATCCCTATATAACAGCCTCAATCAATTTTGAGAACAGTATGTTCTTGAGGAGCTAACTAAACTTAAATATGCTGATGGGTCCGGATGGGATACATCTAAGGGTACTAAGGGAACTTAGAGATACCATGGCAGTTCCGCTGGCTGAACTTTTCAATGTTTCTTTAGCGTCTGAAGTAGTTCTGGAGGATGGAAAAGGGCAGATGTGGTTCCTATTCATAAAAGTGGAGAGTAAGAAGGAGATTGGGAACTACAAGCCAGTTAGTCTGATCTCTGTGGTAAGCAAACTAATGGATCGCTGCTAAAACATAGGGTAGTGCAATTTTTGGAATCCAATGGATTGCCACGATCTGAGGCAGCATGGTTTTCCCAGAGGTAGATTTTCTCAGATGAATCTGATTACTTTCTTTGGGTGATCAGAGAGATGGATCAAGGGAGAGCACTAGATGTAGTGTACAACTGTGTCGAGGCCTTTCACATGGTTCTGCACAGAAGACTTATACATAAATTGTGTGCCCTTGGTATGGATCCTAGTGTGACTGACTGGGTTAGAAAGTGGCTGAGTGGGAGGTGACAAAGAGTAGTGGTAAATAGAGTTTTCTCTGAGGAGGGAGTTGTAACTGGCGGTGGGCCTCAGGGATTGGTCCTTGGACCGGTTCTTTTCAATATGTCTGTGAGTGACATAACAGAAGGGTTGTTGGGAAAGGTTTGTCTTTTTGCTGATGATACAAAAATCTGTAACAGGGTGGAAAAGGGTAAACAGTGGAGTGCCTCAGGGATCTGTACTTGGACCGGTGCTTTTCAATATATTTATAAATGATCTGGAAAGGAAAACGACGAGTGAGGTAATCCAATTTGCAGATGATACAAAATTATTCAGAGTAGTTAAATCACAAGCGATTGTGATAAATTGCAGGAGGACCTTGTGAGACTGGAAGATTGGGCATCCAAATGGCAGATGAAATTTAATATGGATAAGTGCAAGGTGATGCATATAGGGAAAAATAACCCTTGCTGTAGTTACACGATGTTAGGTTCCATATTAGGAGCCACCACCCAAGAAAGAGATCTAGGCATCATAGTGGATAATACATTGAAATCATCAGCTCAGAGTACTGCGGCAGTCAAAAAAGCAAACAGAATGTTAGGAATTATTAGAAAGGGAATGGTTAATAAAATGGAAAATGTCATAATGCCTCTGTATCGCTCCATGGTGAGACCACACCTTGAGTACTGTGTACAATTCTGGTCGCCACATCTCAAAAAGATATAGTTGCACTGGAGAAGGTACAGAGAAGGGTGACCAAAATGATAAAGGGAATGGAACAGCTCCCCTATGAGGAAAGACTGAAGAGGTTAGGGCTGTTCAGCTTGGAGAAGAGACGGCTGAGGTGGGATATGATAGAGGTCTTTAAGATCATGAGAGGTCTTGAACGAGTAGATGTGAATCGGTTATTTTTTACTCGTTCGGATAACAGAAGGACTAGGGGCACTCCATGAAGTTAGCAAGTAGCACATTTAAGACTAATCAGAGAAAATTCTTTTTCACTCAGTGCACAATAAAGCTCTGGAATTTGTTGCCAGAGGATGTGGTTAGTGCAGTTAGTGTAGTTGTGTTCAAAAAAGGTTTGGATAAGTTCTTGGAGGAGAAGTCCATTGACTGCTATTAATCAAGTTTACTTAGGGAATAACCACTGCTATTAATTGCATCAGTAGCATGGGATTTTCTTGGTGTTTGGGTACTTGCCAGGTTCTTGTGGCCTGGTTTGACCTCTGTTGGAAACAGGATGCTGGGCTTGATGGACCCTTGGTCTGACCCAGCATGGCAATTTCTTATTTTCTGTAAAATAAAAATATTTCAGCCAGCAAACACAGAATATGACTCTTGGAGAGATAAAGATATGCCCATAAAATAACTTTTATCTATAAAGTCTCTCCTTTTTTCTTCCCATCTTGTCCTCCTCAGGGATTTGTCACACATTCTTCTGCCCATACTCCTTCTCATCCAGCTCTTATCAAGGTGGCCATCATGTACAGTTGCTTTTATCCATCTTCTCAGCAGGGAGACCCCATGGTTTTGACTTCTTGCGTGCCCCTGTCCCAAAGCCAGGTTCAGTGTACAACTTAATAGCAGAGCTGGGCCGATGCAATACAGTGCGCTCAGCCAAGCACACTGTATAACCCACAGTTGGACGTGGGTTGTAGAGGCACTAACTAATTCCCTTATGCAATAAATTAGCGCCTCTACAATCCACTCCTTCACTTATTGCTCATTGGTCCTTTTCACTGACATTTGTCAGTGAAAGGACCAATCCCCTTTCAGGACAGCCTTCTGAAAGGTGATTGGTCCTTTCTCACTGACATGTGACAGTAAAGGGACCAATCGGCAATAAGTGAAGGAGTGAATAAATTAATATTAAGTACCCGACACTTTAATATTGATTTATACTCTCCTTCTGGTGCCGGTAGTCAGGTTGGGAGAATGGGTGCTGAATTTATTAGCATCCATTTTCCTAACCCTTGCATGGGCACTGGTTAGGAAAACGGACACTGATAAATTCTGCGTCAGTTTTCTTAACCAGGGGACAGCCGATGACTGCGGACCTCTCTCTGGCGCACGCTGTCAAGGAGGCGCTAGGGGCCCACAATCGCCTCTAGCGCCTCCTCGACAGCGCAAGCCCTAATTTGAATATTGCATCGCGCCCCCAGGAGAGGTGCCTGGGGCCGCGTTAGGAAAGCAGGTGCTGAACACTCAGCGCCCACTTTCAGCGCCACTTTTTTGCATTGGCCCCAGGGACCACGAATGTGCCACTCTGTCTCAGTGTGTCACAGTTTGCTCAGGTCACTAGGGAGAGAAAAGCCACAGTATCTTTCAGAGACTGCATAGTGCACCACAGATGGCTTATCTCAGCTTTCGGCACTGCTTTTAACAATAAATCTGTGACCACATTATAAATATTTTGGCCCACGTAGCTTCCCAATCTGGTGCGGGAGCCTCACCTAGCAGGTTTGCTTTTCATGCGTGGAATGGCAGTTACAAATCCTAAACACCTTGCTGGACCAGACAGGCTTGAATGTTTTGGACTTTATCTGCCATCATTTACTATATTAATACATTTTGTACGTATCGATCAAGGATATCCTGACAACTGTACCTGCTAGTAAGCGAGGCTCCAGTGACAGGGTGGGAATCACTGAACTAGAGAAAGTCCTGTATAATACGTGGATACATCCATCCAACGAGAAGTAGCTCCCTTTGTCCAGCAGGTGCTGCTGCCATACAGGATAAATTAGCCAGGGTCTCAGAATCTGGCAGGAAGCAGCCAGACTGACCTTACCAGAGCCTCCAAGAAACAAACTGAATTCCAGGAGAAAGCAAATATCAATCCTTCCCCAAACTTTCTCAGGGCAATGCTTTAAGCTGGAAAGTACTCAGGGAGGTTTCAGGAAAGAGAAAACAAAGCAATTGTAACATTTTGGACTGAATAAGGGAGTTGGAAGAACACTGAAGCATCCACGTCCAGCCCATGGCTGATCATCATCGTCATTTATTTATTATGCGCTCAAAGCATGTTACACTGTATCTCAGTGTCCCTGTGACCGAAAGGTCTCTGTCTCTGTGAGTTCACTGGCATCTCTCAATGGGATTATCAGGACCATCTTTACCTAAGCCCCTGCCCATACCACTAGTACCCAAACAAAAGAGAAAGCACTGGCAGTTCCCCGCCCCCGATCATAGTGGCTACGTTGAGGTATGTTGTTACCAGTTTTAGGATGACCAATAATGTTGCTAGTTATACCTCTGCAGGGCACAGCTGGCTCCCACTTCTCAGCTGAAAATGAACATAAGAAAATGTGCAAACCCAGTAAAAGGGTCTCCCCAAGACAGAGAGGGCAGGCCAGAGCAGAAATAATCACTGCTACAAATAACGAAAACAAAACAATGCATTAATATTTACATTACACATTTCTGCTTTAGGAGACTAAAACATTTTCTTACAGTAAAATAAAAATGTATTATCATAGGAGAGCTTTTTGCACATTAAAAAAAAGAAAGCCACTGAACCCCTTCCAGTTCTCAGTTCAGTGAAATTAAGTGTGACCCTGCAGCCCCCAGTGAATACTGGCCAGAAATTAGTATGTAATTTCTCAGGTTCTAGTTGCACTAGAGAAAGTACAGAGAATGGAAACCAAAATGATAAAGGATATGGAATGGCTCCTCTATGAGAAAGGCTAAAGAGGTTAGGTCTGTTCAGCTTGGAGGAGAGACGTCTGAGGCAGGATATGACAGCGATCTACAAAATCAAGAAAGGACTTGAACAGGTAAATGTGAAATGGTTATTTACTCTTTTGGATAATACAAGGACTAGGGGGCACTCCATGAAGTTAGCAAGTAGCACATTTAAAACAAACCGAAGAAATTCTTTTTCACTCAACACACAATCAAGCTCTGCAATTCGTTGCCAGAGGATGTGGTTAAGGCAACTAGTGTAGTTGGGTTTAAAAAAGGTTTGGATAAGTTTCTGGAGGAGACGTCCATAAACAGCTATTAATGAGTAGGGAATAGCCACTGCTTGTTGCCAGCATTAGTAGCTTGAGATCTATTTAATGTTTGGGTACTTGCCAGGTACTTATGACTTGGAGAGGCCACAGTTGAAGACAGGATACTGGGCCTGATGGACCCTTGGCCTGACCCAGTATGGCACATCTTATGTTCTTAGGTAGGTGCTTGCTAAAAGCTTGAGATAGATTTCTATACAGCCTTAGGTGTTAACATGGTTACTGGCAGCTTGGAGACCTGACTTCTATGCACTCCACGCTGACTAGGAAATCACCTTGACTTAGAGAGGAACAGTCGACTTTCATCAAAAATTAAAGATAAATCCTTTTTCTGTTCTGAATAAAATTGTGACAATTCTGCAGATTATTCCCTATAACCAGAGCCCCCAGTTTCCTATGGCAGAATTTTCAAAATTCTGTGGCAATTATTCCGTAAAAAGTTAAAGGCGTGGTTTATGTCTGTTGACATAAACCTTTTATTATAAAGATCTTGGTCTGAAATTTATGCCAGTTGCAGAATACCCTATCAGTAATTGACAATTAGTCTTCGTTTGCTGTGTGGGGAGGATTAATTAGTTATGGGTTGGGAACAAATATGTACTGCTATAGTTTTTTAAAATTTTTCTTATATTTTAATTTTATAATTATGTTATTTAAATATGTGAATCTTGTGTTTTGTTTTTGTTTGCTGATTTTGTTCATTACTTTGGGCGATTTCTTCAATCTATAAAGCAATTTATAAATGCAGCTAAATAAATAATGTGGCAAATTTGCAATTTAAAAATTGCTATTTTTGCTTAATAAAAATGAAGTCTTTTTCTGATATTTCTGTAACCATTTAATTTATTTGGTTCTTTATTAGAGGAAAAGGGACCTCAGTGATTAGAGCTGGAGAGGAAGGAGGTGACGAGATTTGGAATGGAAAAGAGGAGATCTCAGAAGAGGGAAAGGGGATCTCAGAGAAGGGAAATGAAGAAGGAATCTGATAGGGTGAGGTGTCCGGGTCAACTAGGAGGCGTGAAGGATGAAAAACCAGAGGGGTATGGATAAAATCGAGATTGACTGGGCAAACTGGTGGACTAATTGGAAGACTGGTAATGCCCCTTGCATGAGCTTGTTTTAAAATCCACTTACATACTCAAGTTAAAGCTGGCAAAGGCTTAAGGAAGATACACAAAGTAGGTTTGCTCGAGTAACGGCTTAAAATTAGGAGCATACTTACAGGCGGTAGGCATACTTTAAATGATACGCACACAAGTGTGTGCATGATTTAAATTTTCCAGCATATCTCACTGCTCGCTCACTCAGCCATGTGCTCGATTTTAAAATTACAAATAATCAATCTGGAGCAGCTGCTCGATCGCTGGAATATAAAGATATTGAAGACTTAAATACCGATTTATAAATTATTTGTTGGAACTAGTGTTTAACAACATTTTATGACACCTACCCTATATTCAGTGTATACTGGTATGAATAAATAATTTATATGATAATTTTAAAAAATGTTAAGGAGTGGAGGGAAAGTTTCATATAAACTCATAGGTGTCTCGGCACCACGGTTATGTGGTGGTATAATCATTAACTGACCCCCTCCTCCTGTGTGCAATTTTTTTTACTCTGAAAGGTTTTTTTCACCTATGTAAACTCTTCCGTGAAGTGAACGTAAAACTTAATTATAAAGCAATAACAGTGTTATGGCTTTATAATTAAGTTTTACGTTCACTTCACGGAAGAGTTTACATAGGTGAAAAAAACCTTTCAGAGTAAAAAATTGCACACAGGAGGAGGGGGTCAGTTAATGATTATACCACCACATAACCGTGGTGCCGAGACACCTATGAGTTTATATGAAACTTTCCCTCCACTCCTTAACATTTTTTAAAATTATCATATAAATTATTTATTCATACCAGTATACACTGAATATAGGGTAGGTGTCATAAAATGTTGTTAAACACTAGTTCCAACAAATAATTTATAAATCGGTATTTAAGTCTTCAATATCTTTATATTCCAGCGATCGAGCAGCTGCTCCAGATTGATTATTTGTAATTTCCAATCGCTGTATCAGTGGCATTGATTTGTTTAGGTTTGTCACGATTTTAAAATTAGCCTGATTGGGTGCAAAGCAGAACTAGGATATTTCTCCTTCACCATACAAAATATATACATCCCTCCACCGCCAGACACTAAGGCCTAGATTTATCAGAATGCAATAACTTTTGCATGAATAATGACTGCGATAAGGAAAAGGGGCGTAGCTATGATAATTTTAGAGTTACCGCATCAAGCGCTTTGCATAGGTAGTTTATTATGACATGCGTTAAAGTTTTTTCACCCTGTGATATTTCTACTGGCAAAGTGGCATTTCCTTACTTTAAGGAGAGAGACTTCTTATAAGGCTTTCATACTAGTCAACTATTTGGTTTTGGGACCAAGTTTACATGCTCAGTGAGACGTACGAACAGCACAGCAGACCTCAGTGAAGATTTGACTTCATTTGGAGTGAGGAAAGTCAGACTAAGATGAGATTACTTCAGTGTTCTCTCACCCTAGCTTGATAGTACCCTAGTAGAAAATCCATCATTCTAGGGTGAGAGAACATTGTAGAAATCTCATCTTTGTGTGACTTTCCTCACTCCAAATCACGTCAAATCTTCACCGAGATCTACTGTGCTGATTGTACGTCTCATTCTGCATGTAAAACTGACCCCCAAATCCTAGATCACCACCAAAATCTGACCTTGAGTTACTACCGTAGCTGGCCCTCCTCTAGCAATATAAATAGTTGACTACTATGTGTGCCACTCCAAAGGTTTTCTCTCTCTCTCTCTCTTGATAACACCGTAACACATGTTGATAAATGACCCTGAAAGTGAAGTAACACAAAAATCCTGCAAAAGAGACATTTAAAAGCCATACATCAAACCTTCTACCATAAAAGCTCTAAGTCCCAGGACCCAAACAGCAACCCTACCTATGAAAAGACAGCACTGCAAATATTACACTGGGTTCCAACAAGTCAAAAAACTACATGCAGCAGACTCCCTGCTCTTTGTCACACACACATAGAAGACCTTTACCTAATATAGAATAAGGGACCACAAACTAGAAAAAAGAAACATGCAGACCCTGAAAACCAAACTCATGCAGCACAACACTAGAGAAAGAAAAACAGAAATGTATGTTCTTCTATGCTGATGAAAATTCAAAAATATAAGACATGCACATTCCCAAAGTTGACATATGACAATCACTAAAAACCTGACTCAGCCACACATGCAGAACACAGACAGATTCTCACCAAATACAGAATAAAGAGACCATAAAATATAACAGAAATATACAGATAAAAAGTGAACTGGAAATCTCAGGAAGCCAGATTCTGAATGCAGTGCAAACATTGAATACAATCAAGAAATATTAAACATTAACAATACTAATAAAAATAATATGTTATATCAGCTGATGAATAGAACAATATCCAATAATTAAAAATATATGTTTAAAAAATTATCTATCACCAATTAAATATTTCAAAACAGCAGACACATCACCTCCAAAAATTAAAACTAATGAGGATAAAAAAAAATCCATCACTCTCCATACCTGGGAACTTTAGATTGCCTCAGACTGGAGGAGGGAACACAGACTTTCACCTCTCTTTCACATACACACATACACACAAACACACGCGCACACACAGAGGCACGCAGGCACTTTTTCTGTTTCACAAACACTCACATAGGCAGGCACTCTCTCTAACACAAACATGCAGGCAGGCACTCTGTCACTCACACACACACACACACAGACACACGCAGGCATTCTGACATACATACACTCACACCACTCACACTCACACCCACACATACACACTCACACCCACACACACTCACACCCACACACACCAGACAAGTATACACACACATGAAGGTAAGCACTCTCACACACGCAGGCAGGCACTCACATACAGACATGCAGGCACCCTCTCACACACATAAGCAGCCAGGTACTGTCTCACCACACGCAGGCAGGCACACTTACACACACACCAGTACTCTCTTATATAGTTTCTCACACATATATAAGCACTCTTTTATTCTCATACACAGTCTCACACACATAGGCAGTCTCTCACTTTCACACACAGTCTATCACACACACACACAAGTAGTTTCTCACTCTCACACACAATCTTTCACAGACACAAGCAGTCTCTTACACAAAAGCAGTCTGGACCTCTCCCTCTTCTTTGACTGCTGGTTTCAGGGGAAATGCTGGTGGCCCAGCAGGGTCTCTTCTTTGTCTGCCAGCTGCAGGGGAAATGCCACCAGTCTGCCAGGGTCTCTTCTTCTGCCATGGTTCTTCTTATCGCTGGCGGAGAGTCGGAACCTCACCAGTATGTCATTTGCTCGTATCACTGTGGGGCCTTCCTATTGCTGATGGACAGTGTGAACTCCACAAGCAGGTCTTCACTCCGCAACACTACAGGGCATTCCCATTGCTGGTGGAGAGTGGGAGCTCCCCTAGCATGTCATTTGGTAAGTTGGAGTACCACCTGCCAGGAACAATATCTGACCAAAGTTCGGCCTCCTCCTCTCAGGCTGTGTTGCCTTGTACCCATGTCGCCTGGGCTATCAGCACTGTATTGGGATTTTGCAGATGTCTTCAGTAAAAAACAGGCTGAGGTCTTACCCCTGCATCAAGCCTGTGATTGTCCAATTGACCTCATTCTGGGGGAAATGCAGCACAGCAGGGTCTATCCACTATCTGCTCCCAAGAGTGAGGCTATGATGCAATATATCCGAGACAACTTGGAGAGAGGCTTCATTTGCTTGTCTTCTTCCCCTGAGGGGGCTGGATTTTTCTTCATGGGGATAAAAGATGGCTCCCTGCGTCCTTGTATAGACTACCAAGGTCAATGTGATTATAAAGAAAAATCATTATTCATTACTTCTCATCATGGAACTCTTTGAACATTTCAGAGGAGCTCAAACTTTTACCAAGTTGGACTTGAGGGGGGAGTACAATCTGATCCAAATCCAGGAGGGTGATGAGTGGAAGACCATGTTTAACACCAGAGGTGGCCATTATGAATATTTGGTTATGCCCTTCAGATTATATAATGTCCCTGGAATTTTCAAACCCTGGTGAATGAGATATTCTGGGACTTCCTTCATTCTCACATGGTTGTTTATTTGGATAATATCCTTATATTTTCTAAAATGTTAAAATAGCATCAGTAACAAGTTAGACAGGTCCTGCAATGACTGTGAGAGCAACAACTCTATGTCAAACTGAAGAAGTGCTCCTTCAAGTAAGGGGAGTTACCCTTCCTGGGCTACATCATCTTCCAGACCGGGCTTCGCAAGGACCCTGAGAAACTAAAGGCCATCTTGGACTGGCTCCAATCAGTGGACTCAAGGCTTTGCAGTGGTTCTTAAGCTTTGCCAATGACTACCATCAGTTTGTCCATGGTTACTCCTCCCTGCATGCCCCACTCATTGCCCTTACAAAAAAGGGAGTGAACCCCTGTATCTGGAATGTGGAGGCAATGCAGGACTTGCAACGCTTGAAGCAGGTAGATGCCTCCACTCTCGGATGGGAGCTGTCCTCTTGCAACATGACCAACACGGGGTACTGCTGACCTGTGCATATGTCTGGAAGAAATTTTCTTTGGCTGAGCAAAATTACTCCATCGGGGACTAGGAGTTGTTAGCTATTAAACTAGTTCATGAGGAGTGGCACCATCTGCTGGAAGAGGCCCAACATCAGATCAAGATATATACTGATCCTTGCCCTCCCTCCAAAACCCCTTTGATTCCCTTATTCCCCAATAGCCCCTCCAGTCCTCTTACTCATATTCTATACCTTCTCCAATTTCTTCACTCCACTTGCACCCATGGTGATCCCCTCATTCACTCTCCATACCCACTCCAGTTTCATTTTCTCCCCCATTTCTATTGTGAACGTGGACCTTTGGACAGGCTAGAGTGCTAAGTGGATTCGCTGAAGGAAGGCCTACAGCGGGACTCGTAGCCGGAAGGCAGAACTGGACTAGGAGACCAGACAGGACCTTCACCTATACCAACCCTCGTTCCCCGCAGGTTGAGCCCTTGGGTACTGGGGCTGGCAGGACTTAGGCGAGGGTCTCCTGGCAATGAAGAATCTGGTGAACAGTCCGGGTCGAGGCAGGCAGAAGTTCTGGAAAGACGGAGATGGTCCAGAGGTCATGGCAGGCAGCAGGGGTGCAAGACGGAAAACCAGGCCAGAGGTCAGGCCAGGTTGAAGACTACCGAAGCTGGAGGACGAGCCAAGGGTCAGCACAGGCAGCAGACAGAGAGTACCAGAAGCCAAGCCAAAGTCAAAACCAGAGAATCAAGCCAAAGCAGGAGCAAGAGCTGGACCAGGAACTCGGAAGCAGGAGCGGAGCAGGAACAGGATCATGGAAGCAGGAGCAGTGCAGGTACAGGATCACGAAGTCAGGAACGGAGCTGGAACAGGATTATGGATTCAGGAACACAGGAACTGGAACAGGATCACGGAGTCAGGAACACAGGACTGGAACATGCAGGGACAACAACTAGTTACTCGGAGAGTCGACCTGTTGCCAAGGCAGAGATCATTGATCCAATCTGGGCTTAAATAGCCCAGGCGTCTGACGTCATCTTTGGGGGCCGGGCCAAGGTTTCCCGCCACGGCCCCTTTAAATCCTAGCCTGGTGCGCACAAGCACGCCTAAGGGGCAGAGCCTGGACCAGGAAGTCGGTGGCGTCTCCCTCATGTGGAGAACGCCGCAGGAAGGCCCTGTTGTGGCCTGGAGCCGCATGAAGCAGGCAGCGGCGAGAAGCGGAGCAGCAGGTGAGGGGGACCCGGCCTTGGCTGCCCACGGCCGGGGTTCCCAACAATTTCCTCTCTCACTTTCACAATGGCACTCTCTCCAATCCCCCTCAATCCCTCTGTCACTTTCTTCTCTCAGTTGCTCTTCCCCCTACCCTCGTTATTCCACCCAGCCCCAAGATCTCACTCACCATCTTTCATTTACTTGCTCCTATTTCCCCACATTCACTTTCTCCCCTTACTCCCTCTCCTTCCATCATGATCCCACTCACTCTTCTATCCACCCATCTCCTCATTCTCATTTACTGACCCCATCCCCTTACTCTCCCTCATTCACTGCCATTATCCATCATCATCTTACTATTCATTTTTCATTTCCCTTTCCCATCTCCTCACTGTCAATGTCCCCTCACCTGATCCACTACCCTTCCTTTCCTCATTTTTCTTTGTTCATGCCCCCTCCCCCATAGCCCCTTCACTTAACCTCATTCACTCCCCCATGATCCCCTTACTCCCCTTCCATTCCCTCTCTCCCCAACTCACTCTCATTGATTTCCACCAAGATCTTATCTCTCACTCTCCTTCTCTTTCTTCTCCCATCACTCACTCTTGTTTATTCCTCCTCCCCCCATGCTTAGGAAAAGGAGGATTTCAAAGGGTGGATATATTTGCCAACTTTGAGAATTTTCCAACATTGGAAGTTTCACTAAGGATTCAAACGTATCATGGAGTGTTTTCTATGTGCTGTTATTAGGGACCTTCTAGCAAAGGAGGTTCAGCATAAGTGTTAGGTTTTGTAGGTTTCGTGGACCCTTGGCCCGAGGTGGGAGTTGACTCTCCCTGAGGGGTTGAGCCCCACAGGGCCCCACTGTCGGGAGGCAAGGTGGAATGGAAACACAGGCAACTGGACCATGGCTGTGGCCCAGGAGAAAGGAGGCATAGATAAGTTACCTGTGTCACAGCCATGTGATCGCAGACACCTGCACTGAGGCAATACTGCGGGATGCCCCAAGGAGCGGGGTTTCAGAGAACAGTCCAAACTATTGCAATGCCGGGCAGATCAGGAGACAGGATAAACCAGAGGAAGGATCTCCAAGGCAGAGATGCACAGGGCAGGCCTGAGGTGAGGGGAAGGGTGGAGACAGGCTCTCTGGTGTAGTAACGCTGAGGCTGCCCCGAGGAGCAGTTGAGCATAGAGACAGGATCTCTGGAGTAGTAGCGCTGAGATTACCCTGAGGAGTGGGGAAGCGTAGAGACAGGATCTCTGGAGTAGTAGCGCTGGGACCACCCCGAGGAGACTGAACATCCGGTGTGGTAATGCTGAGGCTACCCTGAAGAGTGGGGAAGCATAGTGAAAGGATCTCTGGCAAAAGGATCACTGAGGTTACCCCGAGGAGCGGGGCAGCGCAAGTCAAAGTCCCGGAAGGGAAGTGCAGAGCAGGCCGCCGAGGAGCAGGTACCCAGAATCAGAGTCCAAGGTTGAAGAGCAGGGATCCAAGGGAGGCCCGGTGTGCCTAGGGAGATCCGGAGTTGGAGTGTAGGCCGGCGGCGTCCCAGCCGCCACGTGGAGTCCTGAAAGCCAAGAGGAATGCGGCAGTAGCGGCAAGCCACAGCCCCGAGCTTACCAGGAGTGGAGAGCAGGGCATGACATGACGTGTTGGGTTGGCCACGGCTGCCCGCGACCAACGGTCATAACAGTACCCCCTTCCTAAGGCCCCACCCCCCCAGGTGTTTGGGTTTCAAAGGATGTGTGGCATGGAATTGCTTGATGAGATCCTTATCAAGGATATTGGTGGCAGGCTCCCAACTGTTCTCTTCTGGCCCGAAGCCCTCCCAAGACAGGAGGTACTCCCACTTCTTTCCACATTTCCTCACATCAAGAACATCTTGGACTTGATGTCTGCTTCGGTTGAGGATCCGGTGGTTTTTTGGAGAAGTCCTGACAATACCAAGGGTTTTAATAGTGATATGTGGAAGGCATTGTGGATCTTGAGAGAGGAGGATAGCCGGAGTTTGTAGGTGACTGGACCCAAACAGCGGAGCACTGGAAAGGGACCAATATACCTGGGAGCAAAGTGAGCCGATGGCAGCTTGAGAAAGATAAACCGGGTGCTGAGCCATACCCTGTCACCCGGTTTAAACTGGGGAGCTTCACGGTGATGTGCATCAAAGAACCTTTTAGCCCTTTGCTCTGCTTTCTGTAGCAACTGCTTTGTGTTGTTCCAGAGTCGATGCAACTCCTGGGCGGTTGACTGGGCTGCTGGTGAGGGAACAGATAACGGAAGAGGTAGTGGCAGCAGAGGCTGACATCCATAGACCACTTGGAAAGGTGACGAACTGGTGGATGAGGACGGATGTGAATTCAAGGCGAACTCAGCCCAGGGAAGGAGATCGGCCCAATTATTCTGCTGGAGGTTAATGTAGGCCCGAAGAAATTGTTTAAGAGTCCTGTTAATTCTCTCTGCTTGCCCATTGGCTTGGGGGTGATAAGCAGAGGTGAAGTCTGAAGAGAAGTTGCACTTTTTGCAGAGTGTCCTCCAGAATCGGGCAGTAAACTGGACTCCACAGTCTGAGATGATATGTTTTGGGAGACCGTGGAGCTGGAACATATGGCAAATAAACAATTGCTTGAGCTGTGGTGCCGAAAGAAGGCCAGGCAGCGCAACAAAGTGGGCCATTTTGGAAAAGCGGTCAACTGTGACCCAAATGGTGTTGTTGCCCCCAGAGGGAAGAAGGTCCACAATGAAATTCATTGTGATATGGGTCCACAGCTCACTTGGAATAGGCAGCGGTTGCAAGAATCCCCACTGGCATTCCACTGGAGGCTTGTGGTGGGTGCAAGTGGGACAAGACTCCACATAGGCCTGTGCATCCTTCTTCATAGTAGGCCATCAGTAAAAATGCTGAAGAGTGGCCAGCATCCTCGACTGCCCAGGGTCTCCTGCAGTCAGGGAGTCATGAGTCCAATGGAGAACCCTCCGGCATAGTTGACGAGGGACCAACGTCTTACCAGGTGGAACCGGAAAAGTGGCACACAGGACGACCTTAACAGGGTCAATTATGTGCCGTGGAGTGTCTGGTACTTCCTCCGGAACAAAAAATCTGGAGAGGGCATCGGCTCGGCAATTTTTGTTGGCCGGTTGGTAGCGCAGCAGGAAGTTAAATCAAGTAAAAAAGAGGGCCCAACAGGACTGACGATGGTTCAAGCATGGAGCACGGCGTAAATACTCGAGGTTTATGTGGTCGGTATAGTCTGTGATCTGATGCTGGGCTCCCTCAAGCCAGGGACAGCATTCCTCAAAGGCTAGCTTAATAGCCAGCAGCCCCTTATCCCCTATCGCGTAGTTCCGCTCCACAGGGGAGAAGCGTCTGGAAAAGGAGCATGGATGTAAAGTATGGGTAGTCGAGTACTGGCTTAGGACCACCCCTACTCCCACGTCTGAGGCATCGACCTTGACAATGAATGAGCATCTGGGATCCGGATGACGGAGAAACACCTCTTACTGAGGTAGGCAGTCTTGATATCCTGGAAGGCGGTCATGGCCTCGGGTGACCAATGGGAAGGATTAGCCCCCTTGCGAGTAATGGCCGTAAGTAGTGCGGTCAGAGTGGAGTAATGATGAATGAAGGACCGGTAGTAATTGTCAAAGCCAAGGAATCTCTGTGAAGAGCGAAGGCCTGTAGGCTGAGGCCAATCGCGAATGCTTCTCAACTTCTGGGGGTCCATTCTGAATCCTTGACTGGAAACTACGTAGCCGAGGAAGGGATTGGTCTCCTGCTCGAAAGAACACTTTTCGAGCTTGGCATAGAGCTGGTTGTCTCGTAGATGCTAGAGGATGCAAGAGACATCGTGGCGGTGGCTTTGTAGGTTTTTGGAGAATACTCAGATGTCGTCGAGATACACTACACACATTGGTATAACATATCCCTAAAGACCTCATTCATCAAATTCTGGAAGACAACAGGGGCATTGCAAAGGCCAAACGGCATCACAAGGTATTCAAAGTGGCCGTCTCGAGTATTAAAAGCTGTCTTCCATTCATCACCTTTGTGGATTTGAACTAAATTATAGGCTTCCCTGAGGTCAAATATGGAGAAGATTTTCGCTCCCTGAAGCCTGTCAAAAAGTTCAGAAATCAAAGGTAGAGGGTAGCGGTCTTTTAGGGTGATCTCGTTCAGACCCTGGTAATCGATGCAGGGGCAGAGCGAGCCATCATTTTTCCTCACAAAGAAAAAACTCGCACCAGCGGGAGACAGAGGGTCGAATGAAGCCCTTGACCAGGTTCTCGCAGATGTACTCTGACATGGCCTGAGTCTCTGTGAGAAACAATGGGTAGATTCTACCCCGAGGAGGCTCCATGTTAGGTAACAAGTTGATTGCGCAATCATAGGTATGATGCGGAGGCAGAGTGTCCACGGCCTTCTTGGAAAACACATCTGCATATGATGAGTATTGCAGGGGAAGGCCAGGAGAAGAAAAGCGAAGTACTCAGGCAGGGCAGAGGCGAGACAGGCTCCAGACAGTTGGCGTGACAGGAGAAACCCCAGCGGGAAAGTTGTAAGGTATCCCAGTCAAACTGTGGGGTGTGCTGTTGTAACCACGGCAGTCCCAAGACCACAGGATGTATGGCCTTGTCCAAAATGTGGAAGGAGAAGGACTCCACGTGCAGGGACCCCATGCAGAGCAGAATAGGAGCTGTGGTGTGAGTGACCTGACCAGGTAGTGGCTCTCCGTGGATGGAAGAAAGGAGTAATGGTACTGGGGAGCGGATGGTGGGAATCCGGAGGTGTAGAGTCAATTGTTTTAAAATAAAATTCCCACCAACCCCAGAGTCCACTAGAGCCAGGGTATGAAACTCCTGATTGTCCAGCTTGATGGAGACGGGCAGTGTCAATGGAGGAGAAGGCGCAGTCAGGCCTAGGAGCAGTCCTCCTGCTGAACCTAGGCCTGGGAGTTTCCCGGACAGACAGGGCATGTAGCTAAGGTATGTCTGGATTTGCCACAGTATAGGCAGAGGCCTGATTGTTGGCAGAGGTGTCATTCCTTGGGAAAAAGCCTACTCCGGCCCATTTGCTTAGGCTCTTCCTCAGCCTTGCTTTGAGCCAAGTTCAGCCTAGGTGAAGACGAGCGTTGAATGCAGGACGAGTTAGGCGTAGAGCTTCTGGGCTCTTGGGACTTCTGCAGATGTCGGTCAATCCATCCGGCAAGATCTATCAATGAATCCAGAGATGCAGGTAATTCGCGGGCCGCCAACTCATCTTTGATTCGTGAGCTGAGTCCTTTGAGAAAAATGGATTGAAGGCAGTCAGAGTCCCAATGAAGTTCTGACGCCAGAGTCCGGAATTCTATGATGTAATCTGTCCTGTTGGAGATGTAGAAGCGAGGATCTGGAAGCAGATTTTCTGCCAGGGTCATCGAAGATGGAGCAAAATAAGGCAAGAAACCCGGATAGGTCTCGAAGAACTGAGCCCAAACGCTCCCAGAGGGGTGATGCCTAGGCCAAGGCCTTGCCTTCCAGGAGAGAAAGGATGTAGGTAGTCTGAGAAATAAGCTGGTTGCAAATAGAAGTGCATGTTGCATTGGTTCAGGAAACCTTTGCACATAAGAGGGTTCCCAGAAAAACGCAGAGGTACCGGCAACGGCATGGTCGGTCAAGGAACTGGCATAGAGGTGGAAGGGTTGAGCTTGAAAGATGTCGTGATAGTAATCACTGCGGCGTCTAAACGACCGCTCAAGTTGTCTATGGCAGCTGCTAGTGTTTCCAGGAACGTTTGTTGCTCACTGATTCTTTGTGCCAGGCCAAGGATGGCCTGTATAGCTGAGACCTCTGCCGGGTCCATGGACTTGGCAATCTGTTAGGTTTTGTAGGTTTTGGGGACCCTTGGCCCGAGGTGGGAGTTGACTCTCCCTGAGGGGTTGAGCCCCACAGGGCCCCACCGTCAGGAGGTGAGGTGGAATGGAAACACAGGCAACTGGACCATGGCTGTGGCCCAGGAGAAAGGAGGCATAGACGATTTGTCTGCATCACAGCCACACGATTGCAGATACCTGCACTGAGGCCCCGAGAAGCGGGGTTTCAGAGAACAGTCCAAAGTATTGCAATGCCGGGCATGTCAGGAGACAGGATAAACCAGAGGAAGGATCTACAAGGCAGATATGCACATGGCAGGCCCGAGAAGCAGGTAAGCGTGGAGACAGGCTCTCTAGAGTAGTAGTGCTGGGACCACCCCGAGGAGCGGCGAGGTGTATAGACTGAATGTCCAGTGTGGTAACACTGAGGCTACCCCGAGGAGCAGGGAAGCATAGAGACAGGAACTCCAGTGTGGTAACGCTGAGGCTACCCCAAAGAGCAGGGAAGCGTAGAGACAGGCTCTCTGGTGTAGTAATGCTGAGGCTGTCCCGAAGAGCGGGGGAGCGTAGAGACAGGATCTCTGGAGTAGTAGTGCTGAGATTACCCCGAGGAGCGGGGAAGCATAGAGACAGGATCTCTGGAGTAGTAGTGCTGGGACCACCCCGAGGAGCGGCGAGGTGTAGAGACTGAATGTCCAGTGTGGTAACACTGAGGCTACCCCAAGGAGCGGGGAAGCGTAGAGACAGGAACTCTGGCAAAGTAGCACTGAGGCTACCCCGAGGAGTGGGGCAGCGCAAGACAAAGTCCTGGAAGGGAAGTGCAGAGCAGGTCCCCAAGGAGCGGGTACCCAGAGCCAGAACCCAAGGTTGAAGAGCAGGGATCCAAAGCAGGAACTGCAGGTCCAGAGAATGGGTACAAGCACCACAGGAACTCAGGGAACTTGTTGCCAAGTCGGATAGCGCAGGGCAAAGGAGGTGCTTAAATATCTCACACTTGTGATGACATCAGTTAGGGATGCCCTTGGAGTTTCCGCCATAGGGTCTTTAAAGGGAGGCCCGGTGGTGTGCGAGCATGCCTAGGGAGGGCCAGTCGGAGTGTAGGCTGGCGGCATCCCAAAAGCCAGGAGGAATGCGGTGGTAGTGGCAAGCCACAGCCGCGAGTTTACCAGGAGTGGAGAGCAGGGAATGATATGATGTGAGTTGGGTCGGCTGCGGCCGCCCGCGACCGACGGTCATAACAGTAAGTTCAAGGGGTGTATATGTAATTTACTGGAGTAACAGGGAGATACTTCTCCCAAAGATGAAACAAAATTGGGAGTATAAAATATGCCTCCTATGAGATAGCAGAGGAGTTTTGAAGGAGTTTTGGCTATGTTCGGTGGTGGTCTGAAGATTTGATCTGGTATAGATTTGAACTGTGTGAAGTAAAGGAGTTAGGAGAAGGGAGGAACTACAAGAAGAGTTCCTGGTCTGCCTTTCCAGTCCTTTGGAGTGTCTGGAAAGGAAGAGAACTCTTCCTGTGGGATATTTCAGACGTGAGACCTAGAGCATCTGCCTATCAGAGGCAAGGGGAGGATATTTCTGGGTCAGCTGAATATGAGTACTGTGAGCAAGAACTAGAGAAACTGTCAGCTTTTGTGAACAATTGAGAGCCTGGGAAAGATTCTTATGACCTATAAGATCTGAATTTTGGAAAATAAGTTGGAGGAATATTGGACTGTGTACTTTTTGTGACTGGAATTTCTACTGTTTTGCTGTGGACTATTTGTTTTGCATAGAAATGACTTTTCTGTTTGGTCTGGACTCTATTATTTTTTCGAAGTAACTTATGTCCAGTTTGGCCTTGCAGGAGTTCCTGCCGCCATTCCATGTGGCCCAGTGAAAGTTTCCCCTATCCTGGTTGAGCAAATCCAGTGCTCTTCAGGGTTGGGAATGTGACCCTCGGCAAAGGGAGTGGTTACAAAATGTTTCTCAAACATGGACTGAGGCTGGGAGAGCTCTATCAATTTTTGCCAGTTTCAGCGAAAATTACATTGTTCTTGATATAGAAACAACTGAAATGTACCTTTTTTTCAATTTTTTTTAAATTGGCCACCTTTCCCATTGGTGGGCAGTGAGGAGAACCACATGGCTGAAGAGCACGCACGTCCCTGAGGAGGTGGGACCACATTCCCAGCTTCTTATGTCCTGGAGTCAATCCGGAGAGAACTGGCACAATAAAGAATGAGCAGCAGCACTGGATGCAGGAGCCATCTTTAAGGAGGTGTTGAGAGATTGGAGTGTGATTGCAGCAGCAGGAGGAGAGCTGCTAAAATCCATTGGCTATCCAGTAATTGCTCTGTTTGGCAAGAAAATGCCTTACAAACTAAAGGACTGGATTTGACTGTCTATTGAGGAAGGAGTCAAAATCGGGTGGTTCAAGTATCATGGGTACCACGAGGTTCAAGACCCATGACCAGTGATGATCCAATGTACATACTGCCTAGAGTCTATATGAATGGGAGACTTGGTCAGCCTTGGCTTCCCCAGTGAAATTCAGGGATGTTTCCAAACTGAGAATGCGCTACCGGAGGGAACTGATATAGTGCCATTGAAAGGGAATGAAGTCATGGTGGAGGCTGCGGGACCTCAAATTTGCCCACCTTCTCAGAGAACAGCAGAAGAATCAAGGAGCCTCCAAGAAGCTGGCAGGAACATGCAGCACTAGCAGTGGAGGGACAAAGTACTGGGGAGACACCAACCAATCCCCAGAAACCCTGAGGTGGCTTGGATTGAAGGGGCATTAACTGGAAGCGAGGAGAAGCCCTCTGTACTAGTGCCATTCCGAAGGGGCATGGAAGGAGCCTGGTTAAACCAGAGACTTTGCACTAGGAGGGGATCCAGGAGAAGTCACCTATGAGTGGGAAGGGTCGATGGCAGATAATGTAGCAGCTCCATGAGTAAGTATTGTGCTAAGCGTCCCTCCTTTGTCCCCAGCTACCAGCACCAGATCAATGGAGTGTGCAGGCTGCATATTGGGCAGACCGAGTTGAATCCTGGGAGGCCCAGAGCTCTATGGGGACCAAAGTCATGACAATAACCAGCAGGTGCATCAGAACCTTGAAGATCGACCCCTTGAATAGCTTGCCACAAATGGAAAGCATGATGGACTTTAGAATTCTGGATATAGGGTCCCTTGTGGAAGCATCTACCACATCTGGGATGTCCCCAGGCTGCTTGGTGTCTAGCCCTGAACTTGAGACTTGGTCCATGATGAGCAGCAGATGTTGGGCCTGGTTATGGGATCATTGGAGGAAACTTATGGGGAAGAAGAGATACATTTGGCATCTATCCCTATTACTCAATGAACTACTGATGGATTCCTGGACTGAACTGGGATGTCCCAGAAGAAAAAATACTACCTGCCTGATCAAAGGATGAGACGTTCATGAGGTGGTTGATATATGAGTTATGGTATTCTTCCTACCCCTTCATGCCTTTGTTCACAATGATCATGATCGAGGTGATAAGAGAGTTGCACCAGAAGCAAATATATAACCAGATGAAAAGGGACATGGCCTACAAACATTTTCCATGGAATCATTCACTGGTAGTCTCCACCATTAACATACAATATGGTTAGTGCAGGTTGGTTGTGTTACATTTGCCAATCGCAGCATCAGGCCATGACTGGTAGTACTCATTTCCAACAGCTGCGCGCACAGTGCTCACTCATTGTTAAAGGTCACATGGTGAGAAAGCAAGGGAGATCCCAGGAGATGATGTCAGGACTAGCTGGGGATTACCCATTGGGGTTCTCCCTGTCAAGAGCACTGCTTTATCCAGACTGAGCCTCCGATATTGCTGGCTCGGACAATCTTGCCTAATATGCAGGACCGGTCACTCTAGTGCACTCCTCTTACTGACATGTGCAAGAAGCAACAGCCTAGAACTCGGTCACTTCTTAGTTCTGGCAATCATCTGGATGCTTTGAAGTCCTTTATCTTGGGGGTAGAAGCCACTGCTGGTGAGGTAGAGGCTGTCCTCACTCAACACCATTACCCAAAGTCTCATGGGTCACGCTTTCACCTAACCAAAGTATTCATGCTAGCAGAAAAGGACCAACAGGCTAATGCCTTTCCTCATTTCTCCAAAACCAGACTCCTTTGAATCCATGTTCTACCTACTTGGTCCCCAAATGATAAAATTATTCCATTGTCATCTACCCCAAAAGCTGAAGGAAGGAGCTTGGGGAGGAGGGCTTAGAAGGGGAAGTACTGTTAACTTTTGCCGGTCGTAGCATCAGGCCACGACCAGCAGTATTCACCTCCAACAGCTGCACAGCTAGATGCCACCATGTCTCCTTCCTGGTGGGCCCCCTTGGCGCGTCATGGTACACACCTGTTGTTAAAGGCCCTGCAGCAGGAAAGCAAGGGAGATGCCGGGAGATGATGTCAGCATCAGCTGGGGATTTAACCTCAATCGCACTTCCAGCCAGTGCCTCTGCTTCGGGTCTCCTTCTTAGCAATATGTGTGTTACCCAGCCTGCCTCACCTCTCCAGCCTTTCACTGCCTGCCTTGTCTCTCTAGCCTTGCCCAGCCTGCCTTGCCTAGCCTGCCTCGCCTTGCCCAGCCTCGTACAGCCTTGCCCTGTCCCTGTCCCTGACCCTGCCTGTGTCCAGTCTCTGTTGTCTTGTTCTGTCTGCCTGGCTTGTCTCAGAGCCTTGTCTTGCCTTGTCCTGTCCATCTTGTCTGGTCTGGTCACTCTGTGTTTTGCCTTATGCTATCTTGCTTGTCTTGTCCTGTCTTATCCCTCAATGTCTTCTCTGTCTTGGCCTTTTCCTCCAGTTCTGACTCCTGCCTTGGATTTCGATTTTGCTCCTGGATCACTGCTTGTCCTGACCCTTAGCCTGGATATGGATATCATCTGCTTGCTGCCTACCTTGACTCTTGGTCATCTCTGGACTCTTTCTGGTATCGCCCTCAGGATTCTCCTGCCAGCCCCTGGAACCTAAGGGCTCAACCTGCAGGGAATGGGGCTGGTTTAGGCAAAGCTCCAACCTGTCCCAGAGCTACGCGTGTTCACTAGTTGTTGGTATGGGTCTGGTGGACTCACTCGCTAGGCAGTGTCAACCACACCACAGCACAAGAGCTCACAAGGAAGCATGCAGTGTTCACTGCAGATTCAGGTGGGAGATCCATGAATTCTGCCTAGAGGGAACAGTTGCAAATTCCAGATCCTGCCTGGTCTTCACCCTAAGTTAAGCAAGCAATGCTAAATACAAGAAACTATTGAAGTGGATTTTCCTATATCAAGGAGTAGTTGTTTGAAGAAAAGAAGCACAAAGAAGACATTGTTTTTGTATTTGTTACTCTTGTTTTTTTGTGTGTATGTGTATTTGAGCTTTATTTTGGAAAAAGTATCCAGCTTCTGTTTTGGTTGTTGGAGTTTGTTGACATAATATCAAGTACCTGAAAGTGACAACCTGCCTCAGGAAGAGAGCCAGAAGATCTGAAGACTCTGTATGGAAATGTACTTTGTTGATTTTGCTTAGGGTGCCTAAGATTAAAACTGAAGGAACATTATTTGGGCATTCTAAGTTGCTGATTAAAATGTTTTAAGTGATATAGTAATGTGAAAAGAAAAATTTTGAAAATGTGGATAAAAAGTAGAAACAAAATGAAAAAAACCCTCTATAAAAATCATAATATTTTGAAAAAATGTTCCAAACCTCTTTCTTAGTCTCCTTTTTTATTTCTATCCAGTGTTTTCCTTCTCGGAAAAAATGTACCAGTATGTTATGCTGGAGAAAATCCGGATGTGGATCCTTGAGCCGACCGGCCCGAAGGAACAGTCGGTAGGCAGAACTCCCACTGGGCAAAAGGATCTTCACCTGGAAACCCGAGACTCCTCCAGAGGAGCTGTGGGAGCCCGGGTTGCTAGGGCTTAGGAGGCTTCGCCCTGGAAGCCCGAGGTCCCCCCAGGAGAAGCCCGTAGGGACCCGGACCGCTGGGACTTAGGTGAGAACGAAGAAACCCAGGAGTGGAATCCGGACTGGAGTCTGGGCAGACAACGAGCAAGCTGAAGTCGGGATCACGGTCCGAGGTCAAGGCAGGCTGAAGACAAGCAGGTCAAATACGAACCGGAGTCAAGGCAGGTAGTAGGCAAGCGGAGTCAGGCAATCCGAGGTCAAGGCAGGTAGCAGGCAAGCGGAGTCAGGCAATCAGAGGTCAAGGCAGGTAGCAGGCAAGCGGAGTCAGGCAATCAGAGGTCAAGGCAGGTAGCAGGCAAAGCAGGAGTGCAACTTAGAACTACAGGAAGTAGAGAACCTCGTTGCAAGGCAAAGAAAGGAAGAGACTGCAGAGCTTAAATAGCCCTGCAGCGTCTGACGTCAGAGGAGGGAGGAGCCGGGTTTTCCCGCGCTGGTTGCTTTAAAAGCAGAGATCAGTCGCGCGCGCGCGCGCCTGGGGGCGGGGCTGGCCGCGAGGGCACGCCAGCGGCAGCGTGGGAGCCGGTGCATGGCGCCCGAAGACCCTGCAGGCCCGCGGAGGACCGGAACGGCTGAGGAACGCAGCGACCGGGGTCCTGAGGCCGCGGAACGCGGCAGCTCCCCGAGACCCGGGAAGAAGGTAAGGCCTCGGGCGCCAGCGTGGCGACCGAGACCGCAACAGTACCCCCCCTCTTACGCCCCCTCCGCCGAGGGCCAGGTTTCCCGGGATGGGCCAGATGAAATTGAGTGAGCAAGGATTTGTCCAAGATGTTCCGAGCTGGCTCCCAAGGGTCCTCCTCGGAGCCACACCCCTCCCAAGCCAGTAGGTATTCCCAGCGACGGGCGTGGAAGCGAACGTCCAAGACTTCTCGTACCTGATACGTAAGCTCTGAAGATGTAGGGGAGGATAGCGCATCCGTGGAGGGATGATGGTACCGGGACAGTACCACCGGTTTCAGCAAAGAGACGTGGAACACGTTGTGGATGCGAAGTGAAGACGGAAGGCGAAGTCTGTAGGAAACGGTCCCAATACGCTCTGCAATCTGAAAAGGCCCACAGTATCGAGGGGCCAACTTACGAGAACGGTTAGGTAGTTGGAGGTTCCGAGTGCTTAACCACACCTTGGTACCTGGCAGGAAAACTGGCGCTGGCCGTCGATGACGATTGGTAAACTGCTGGGACCTCTTTGCTGCGGTGGTCAGTTTGAGTTGAATCCTCCTCCAGAGATGATGTACTTGCTGCGCCGTGTTTAAGGCAGCAGGTGATGGAATGGAAATCGGAAGCGGCAAAGGAGGTCTTGGGTGACGTCCATACACAATCTGGAAAGGGGTTTGTCCAGTAGCAGCATGAGTATGGTTGTTGTAGGCGAACTCGGCCCAAGGCAGGAGAGAAGTCCAGTTATTCCCTTTTTCGGAGATAAAACTGCGGAGGAAGGCTTTGAGAGTGCGGTTCGTGCGCTCCGTCTGACCATTAGTCTGGGGGTGAAAGGCCGTGGATAAATTTAATTGGACCCCAAATTTTTTGCAAAGGGCACGCCAAAAACGAGCCGTAAACTGCGACCCACGATCCGAAACGATACTCTGTGGTAGACCGTGAGCCCGGAAGACGTGTGTAGTAAACAGGAGTGCGAGTTCAGGTGCAGAGGGCAGCTTAGGCAAGGGTACCAGGCGAATCATCTTAGAGAAACGGTCTACCGTTACCCAAATCACCGTATTGCCTTCCGAGGGAGGTAGGTCCACTACAAAGTCCGTGGCTATGTGGGACCATGGTTCCACGGGAATAGGCAGTGGCTGCAGGAGGCCCCAGGGCCGACCACAAGGCGGTTTTTGCCGGGCACATACTGGGCATGAGTCAACATATACTCGGACATCTTGTCGCAGTCGAGGCCACCAATAATAGCGGCTAAGCAAGTCGAGCGTCCTCTCCCTGCCGGCGTGACCTCCTGAAAGCGAGTCATGGGCCCAAGCTAACACCCTTCTGCGATCCTTGTGGGAAACCACCACTCGTCCTAGGGTGGAAACCGTGGTGCTAGCTAACTGGATTTTTGCAGGATCTATAATGTGTTGAGGGAGGTCTTCCTTCTCCTCCTGAAGTTCATAACGGGAGAGTGCGTCAGCCCGTACATTCTTTAATGCGGGTCGGTATTTCAGAATGAAATTAAAGCGGTTAAAGAAAAGGGACCATCGTGCTTGTCGAGGATTAAGACGTTGGGCCTGGTTAAGGAACTCCAGGTTCTTGTGGTCTGTATAAATTATAACCGGATGGAGGGAGCCCTCCAACCACTGTCTCCATTCTTCCAGCGCAAGCTTGACCGCCAGCAGCTCCTTGTCCCCAATACCATAATTGCACTCGGCAGAGGAGAACTTCCTAGAGAAATAGGAGCAGGGTAGGAGATGACCGGAGTTAGAGACTTGTGAGAGGACCGCTCCCACAGCAATGTTGGAGGCATCGACTTCGACAAAGAACGGCCGCGTTGGATCTGGGTGGCGTAAACAGGTATCCTGGAGGAACGCCTCCTTTAACAGTTCGAAAGCCTCACAAGCTCCCTCAGGCCAAAGGCGAGTGTTTGCCCCTTTCCGAGTTAGCGCGGTTAAAGGTGCCACCAAGCGGGAGTACTGAGGAATAAAGTGTCTATAGAAATTGGCAAACCCCAAAAAGCGTTGTAATGCTTTCAACCCCTCAGGTCGGGGCCACTTCTTGATGGCGGATACCTTGCTGGGGTCCATCCGGAAACCTGTAGAAGACACAATAAACCCGAGGAAGGGTAACGACTCTTGTTCAAAGAGACATTTTTCGAACTTAGCGTACAAATGGTGGTCTCGTAGAATCTGGAGTACTTGTCTCACATGTTGCTGATGGGAGGCAAGATCCGGGGAGTGTATGAGAACGTCGTCCAAATAAACGATTACGCAGGAATGCAATAAGTCACGCAGAATCTCATTCATCAAGTGCTGGAAAACAGCGGGAGCGTTGCACAGTCCAAACGGCATTACTAGATATTCATAATGGCCGTCCCGGGTGTTGAACGCCGTCTTCCATTCGTCCCCGGGACGGATTCGAACCAGATTATATGCGCCGCGGAGGTCCAATTTCGTGAAGACTTGGGCTCCTTGGAGTCTGTCCAACAACTCCAGAATGAGGGGAAGCGGGTACCGGTTCTTCTTGGTGATAGCATTGAGACCACGGTAATCAATGCAAGGCCGCAGGCCTCCATCTTTTTTGGCAACAAAAAAGAAACCTGCTCCGGCGGGAGACTTGGAAGGGCGTATGAAGCCCTTAGCCAGATTCTCGGTGACATATGCGGACATGGCCCGAGTCTCTGGCTGAGACAAAGGATAAACTCGTCCCTGGGGGGGAGTAGTACCTGGAAGCAACTCTATTGCACAGTCAAAAGGTCGGTGTTGCGGCAACAATTCCGCTTTTTCCTTGGAAAAAACATCCTGAAAATCAGCATACGGAGCCGGTAATACCGGTACGGTGTGGGCCAGCGGAATCCGTTGGAATTTTTTCGCTTGGAGGCAGGATTGGAAACACTCCGAACTCCACTGGGTAATCTGAAAATCTTTCCAGCGAATCACAGGAGAGTGTTTCTGAAGCCAGGGTAACCCGAGAACCACCGGATGTACTGCTCTTTCCAACACTAGCAAGGAGATCTCCTCTGTGTGTAACAAGCCTGTCTGCAAAATGAACAGAACGGTCTCGGTGGAGATGCAGCCTGATAAAGGAGTACCCTGAATAGAGGTTATCCGCAAGGCAGGAGTCCTAGGTCGCGTAGGGAGATTCAACTGTTGCACCAATTCCTTGGTAATGAAGTTGCCCCCAGCCCCGGAGTCAACTAGGGCTTGCGTGAGGAAGGAACCACCTGGATATTCCAAAGTTACCGGCATGGTACATTGAGGAGCGGGATTTAGGCAGCCTAGGGGGCACTCCTCCTTTACACCTAGGCGCGGGAGTTTTCCGCCCGTTCCTTACACTGGGCAAGATAGTGGCCCTTTCCCCCACAGTACAGACAAAGTCTCAAGTCCCGGCGTCGCTGCCTTTCTTCGGGTGATAGCGACGAACGACCCACTTGCATGGGCTCGTCGGAGGCAGTTGCAGATGAAGAGGTAGTTCCACGCGACCCCGAACTCGAACTCGAATTTGAGGGCCTGGGAGTCACGGACGTCGAACGCCGGAAAGGACGCCCCTCTTTCACCCTCTGCTGCAAACGTCGATCAATTCGACCCGCTAAGTCAATGAGGGAACTCAGGGTCTCCGGCAGGTCCCGAGCCGCTAGCTCGTCCTTAATACGACCGGCTAAGCCCTCCAGGAACACGCCCCAGAGAGCCCCATCCTGCCAGCCTACCTCGTGGGCGAGGGTGCGAAAATCCAATGCGTAGTCTGCTAAAGTCCGTGAGCCTTGCCGGAGCTGAAGTAACTCAGAAGTAGCGGAAGCCTGTCGGGCTGGCTCATCAAAGGCCGCTTTGAACTCCTCCACAAAGCGATTCAAGTCCCCCAATGCAGGATCATTATTCTCCCACATGGGGGAAGCCCAATTCAGGGCCCGACCGTCCAGAAGGGCAAAAATGTACGCCACCTTGGTGCCATCAGTAGGAAACTGGTTAGGCAGGAGTGCAAAACGCACATAATATTGATTTAAAAACCCTCGACATGCCTTGGGATCCCCGGCATAGCGAGAGGGCGCTGGAAGTTGCGTAGGGGTCTGGAGGGTTACCAGTGGTGCAGGAGCCGGTGCCGGTACTGGAACGGGCGCGGGTGGATCGGTATCCATGCGAGACGCCAGCCTCTCTACAGTAGCAGCCAGAGAATCCAGGACTTGCTGTTGCTGCACCAACCGCTGGGCCAACCCCGGGATGGCCTGAAGCCCGGCGAGGTCTGCCGGATCCATGGCCTTGCAAACTGTTATGCTGGAGAAAATCCGGATGTGGATCCTTGAGCCGACCGGCCCGAAGGAACAGTCGGTAGGCAGAACTCCCACTGGGCAAAAGGATCTTCACCTGGAAACCCGAGACTCCTCCAGAGGAGCTGTGGGAGCCCGGGTTGCTAGGACTTAGGAGGCTTCGCCCTGGAAGCCCGAGGTCCCCCCAGGAGAAGCCCGTAGGGACCCGGACCGCTGGGACTTAGGTGAGAACGAAGAAACCCAGGAGTGGAATCCGGACTGGAGTCTGGGCAGACAACGAGCAAGCTGAAGTCGGGATCACGGTCCGAGGTCAAGGCAGGCTGAAGACAAGCAGGTCAAATACGAACCGGAGTCAAGGCAGGTAGTAGGCAAGCGGAGTCAGGCAATCCGAGGTCAAGGCAGGTAGCAGGCAAGCGGAGTCAGGCAATCAGAGGTCAAGGCAGGTAGTAGGCAAGCGGAGTCAGGCAATCCGAGGTCAAGGCAGGTAGTAGGCAAGCGGAGTCAGGCAATCCGAGGTCAAGGCAGGTAGTAGGCAAGCGGAGTCAGGCAATCCGAGGTCAAGGCAGGTAGCAGGCAAGCGGAGTCAGGCAATCAGAGGTCAAGGCAGGTAGCAGGCAAGCGGAGTCAGGCAATCCGAGGTCAAGGCAGGTAGCAGGCAAGCGGAGTCAGGCAATCAGAGGTCAAGGCAGGTAGCAGGCAAGCGGAGTCAGGCAATCAGAGGTCAAGGCAGGTAGCAGGCAAGCGGAGTCAGGCAATCAGAGGTCAAGGCAGGTAGCAGGCAAAGCAGGAGTGCAACTTAGAACTACAGGAAGTAGAGAACCTCGTTGCAAGGCAAAGAAAGGAAGAGACTGCAGAGCTTAAATAGCCCTGCAGCGTCTGACGTCAGAGGAGGGAGGAGCCGGGTTTTCCTGCGCTGGTTGCTTTAAAAGCAGAGATCAGTCGCGCGCGCGCGCCTGGGGGCGGGGCTGGCCGCGAGGGTACGCCAGCGGCAGCGTGGGAGCCGGTGCATGGCGCCCGAAGACCCTGCAGGCCCGCGGAGGACCGGAACGGCTGAGGAACGCAGCGACCGGGGTCCTGAGGCCGCGGAACGCGGCAGCTCCCCGAGACCCGGGAAGAAGGTAAGGCCTCGGGCGCCAGCGTGGCGACCGAGACCGCAACACAGTACTCAAATGCAGGATGCATATTTTTTTTGAGTGATCACAAGGCAAATCCAACAGGTGGAGAAAAACAGCGCCAGTACTGATTAACGGCAAGTACTTCCTGAAAAAAGCCCCATTTCTATCTATGGTAATTTCTGAAATTAAAGAATTTAATTATTGGTGGTTATCTTTCAGGAGGAACGTGCTCAAAGTGGGGAAAATCTTTGCCTACTAACTTGGTTCTCATGCAGTATGCAGCCTGGAACTGGCAGAGGAGAAAAAGGAGCTGTTGTCTTCAGCCTAGGAAATGTTGTACATATGTTGTGTATTTTCTCTTTGCAGAGGATCTACATAGGCTGAGTATCAACTCTAGCCCAGAGTTCTTACCATGGTGTTCACAAAGGCCATACTAAATCGATCTGCATCTTCCCTTCACAGAGATATATACAGGAGATGTTCTAATGCTCAAGTTTATTTGATGGTCACCTGTTGTGATCATGCTCAAGTGGAAGTGTGTTATGGTTGCCAAATCCATATGAAATTGGTTGGATATTGGAAAATAGAGTTATGGGATATTGATGTATTTCTGAGGTTATTGTACTGGAAAAAATAAAAAGATTCTCTTATGAGATCTGAAAAGTATGAAGAATGGGCTGGAAAGTGCTGTATTTCTGTTGTGTGATGGCATTTTCTTGGCTAAAGAAAATACTACGTGATATTGATGTCTGTGAAATGTTGAATCTTAACCTCTTTTTGTCAGCAGGTGGCAGCAGATTTCTTGCATTTTTCCAAGTGCTGTTCTCTCTGCTGGATGCAGATGACCTAAATTGGCCACTTAGAGTCACTTGGGGGCCGATGCAATTATGTGCGCAAGGGGGGCACCATGCAATATGGAAATTAGGGGGTGGCGCTAGGAAGGAGGCGCTAGGGTTGCTTGCACGACTTTAGTGCCTCCTTCCTAACATGACCTTAGTGCCTCCTTCCTAACACTACCCACTGTGGCTGCTGGTTATGAAGACTGACTCTGGTAAACTCGGCCTCGGTTTTCATAACTTGCCTGTCTGCCAGTAATAAAAATGATCACCGGAGATGCACATTTATCTTTTTGCATTTGGAGTGAATGAGTAATGAGCTGATTCACATGTGTGTGATGAACACTATCTCATTCACTCCGCGTCGGACGCGCATTAAATAGGTGCTAATCCCTCTATTGCATTAGGGGGTGGATTAGTGTCTATTTATCCCGTGTCTGATTGCGGGCTATACAGTGCGCTCAGTTGAGTGCAGTGTATTGCATCGCCTCTTGGATCTTTCTATCTTGTGTGCTGCCTTTGTGTGTTGTTAATGTCTTAAAAGATGTTTACTGGAAAAAACTTGTCCTCTGTATGTTCACAATTTTTTTTTTTGCAGGTGGGGGAAGAGATGTGGCTCCTGCTTAGCCTTTAGAAATGTACTAGTGTGATGCTATGTCTTAAATACAGAATCTTTCAGCCTGGAGGGTTCACCAGGAGTTCAAAGTGTGGATATATTTGCTAACTTTGAGAGTCTTCCAGCACTGGAGGGTTCACTAAAAGTTCAGAAGTATCATGAAATGTTTTCTATGTGCTACAATTAGGAACCTTCTATTACGGTAGTGGACCTTTAGGTCGAGGCAAGGTTGGCACCACCTGCATGGAGGAGCCCTGCAGGTCCTCACTGTTGACAGGCGGATCTGGCTGGAGCAGAGACCCAACGGGACCTTCACCAATACCAGCCCTCGTTCCCTGCAGGTTGAGCCCTTGGGTGCTGGGGCTGGCTGGACTTAAGTGCGGGTCTCTGAATGGCGAAGAATACAAAAGAGGCTGGAGATCCACTGAGAGCAGTCAGCCCAGGCGAAAGGTCGGATAGGCGGCAGAAGAAGTCAAGAAGTACCAGAGGTTGGGGCAGATGGCAAGCAACAAGAACAAAGACAGGCTGGTGGTCGGGGCAGGTGGCAGATGGGTGAAGTCCAGAGGAGGTCCAAGGTCAGCCAAGAATCGATCCAAGAAGAGGGCCAAGAATCTGGAGCCAACGAATCAGGAGCCAACGAGGCAGGCCTATTGCTGAGGCATGCTGGAATGGCTTAGGAGCCCTTTTATAGGGCATAGCTGCTGGGATCATCAGGAAGGTCTGCAGGGATTTTCCACCATGGGCCCTTTAAATCACCAAGAGAGGCATGCGTGTGCGCCTAGAGGTGTCTGGTGAATGGAGATGTCGGCGGCATCAAAGCCACAGGAGGCAGACAGTGTCAGCACCGACCATGCAAAGTAAGCTGGTAAAAGACTTGGTGCTGCGAGGGCATGGCAGCAGGGCAGTGTTGGTGACAGGAGCATGGCAAACCCATTCGACAGGTCGGGAAATGAGCATGGTGGGCTGTGGGAATAGCCTGCAGTCCACTTGTTGTGCCGGAGGTGGACCGTTGAACCGAGGTGGGGTTGACGCTACCTGCAGAGCAAGCCCTATGGGTCCCCACCATCGATAGGTGGAGCTGGCTGATTGACGGAGGCCGGCTGGAGCTTCGCCAATACCAGCCCTCGTTCCCCGCAGGTTGAGCCCTTGGGTACCGGGGCTGGCTGGTCTTAGGAGGGCCTCCATCCGAGGTCTTTCCAGAGGCGATGAGTGAATCAGCCAGGGGTCAGCAGCGGTGACAGAGAATGGAGAACAAGTCCAGACGAGGCTGAGTCCAGGAGACCTGGGTGCCAAAGGAAACTCGGAGCAGACAGGGGGCACCCGAATAAGAACAGGCCGGAGCCTGAAAGGCCAGAGTAGATTCAGTAGAGGCGTTGTATAGAACAGTGTTCCCCAACCTTTTTTGCACCAGGGACCGGCTTCAAGCAAGACCATTTTTCCATGGCCCGGCAGGGCTGGGACTTTGGTCATATGGGGGCGGGGTTATGGATGGGGTTGGATTTTAGTACATACTTATTTAATTATGACATTTATAAATCCTGCACCTCCAGTTCTCTAACTCTGTGCATCCACTGAAATTTCCCAAAACAATGAAGCTTGGATGTTTCCCTTACAGCTCATCATACTAAAAGATATTTTCAAATGCTGGTGTCACCTCACAGTAACAGCAGCACAAACACCTTCCACTGCCAGACACATTGGGGTAGATTTTCAGAGCCCTGCTCGCCTAAATCCGCCCAAAACCGGGCGGATTTAGGCGAGCAGGGCCCTGCGCGCCGGGAAGCCTATTTTACATAGGCCTCCCGGCGCGCGCAGAGCCCCGGGACTCGCGTAAGTCCCGGGGTTCTCGGAGGGGGGCGTGTCGGGGGCGTGTCGGGGGGGCGGGCCCGGTCGTCGCGGCGTTCCGGGGGCGTGTCGGCAGCGTTTTGGGGGCGGGTACGGGGCGTGGCTACGGCCCGGGGGCGTGGCCGCGCCCTCCGTACCCGCCCCCAGGTCGCGGCCCGGCGCGCAGCAGGCCCGCTGGGGCGCGGGGATTTACGTCTCCCTCCGGGAGGCGTAAATCCCCCGACAAAGGTAAGGGGGGGTGTAGACAGGGCCGGGCGGGTGGGTTAGGTAGGGGAAGGGAGGGGAAGGTGAGGGGAGGGCAAAGGAAAGTTCCCTCCAAGGCCGCTCCGATTTCGGAGCGGCCTTGGAGGGAACGGGGGGAGGCAGCGCGGCTCGGCGCGCGCAGGCTATACAAAATCGATAGCCTTGCGCGCGCCGATCCAGGATTTTAGTGGATACGCGCGGCTCCGCGCGTATCTACTAAAATCCAGCGTACTTTTGCTTGAGTCTGATGCGCAAGCAAAAGTAGGCTGATCGCGCTTCTTTTAAAATCTACCCCATTGTGAACTAATAGAAAACCCCACAAAAAAAGACACTCAAAATCTATACTGCAATCCCATCATAACATAACAGTAATAACACCAAGGACTCAAACAACAAAAACCCTACCTGTGAATAAGCAAGGGTAAATATTATACTGGGTCCTAGAATACCAATACACCACCTACTGAGGAAACAAAACAAACCCGATTGCTATAGATCCCTATACAGACACTACATGCTAGCAGAATCTCTCATCATGGTCACACTCACAGAGCAGAGACAGACCCTCACCAAATACAGAATACAAAATAAAGGAGCACAAATTAGAAAAAACTGAAATGGAAACCCCAAGAAGCCAGACTCTGTGTATTAACAATGGAAAAACAGAGCCACCATTCCTCATAAAACAAATACAATCAAGAAACATAAAGCATCAGTTATAATAGTAAAACCATACTAATAAAAGAATACTTTAAAACTACTGATAAATAGAATTTCTATTAAAATCATATACATTTTTTACAATTTCCCAAACACCAATAAAATATTTCAAAACAGCACATATATCAAAAAGCACACAATAATTAAAACTAATAAGGATTTTAAAAAGCCCCTGCTATCCATACATGGGAGCTCTTGATTTCCAGTCACCTGATATTGTCAAGGATTAGGAGGTTATCCTCTCTCTCTCTCTCACACATACTCACATGTCCATTCTCTCTCACACATACACTGTCACATACATACACATTCATGCTCTTATACCCAACCATAACCTCTCGCTCTCACAGACACTGACACACTCTCAGGCTGTAAGATACTCTCTCCCCCTCCACACACATCCCTCCCACACACACACTTACTCCCCTGGATTTTCTCATACACACTCATGCTCCCACTCTCACTGGCTCCCTCACAACCTCAGAGCCTCTCTCATTCTTCTGCTGCCACTGTCACTGCTGCCGTGTGGCTATTGGGGAGGTGCTGATTGCTGCTACTGGCACTGAAGCCCATTCTGCTGCCTCCTCTGTGCAGGCCCCATGGGCTTTCAGTTCCTCCATGCTAATCTCATACATTGTGAGATCCTCATAGAGAAAGTGCTACTCTTGCACATTCCCAAAGATTACATGTGCCAATCAGTAAAAAGTAAATTTTTTATTTTACATCTGCTGTCTGATCTTAGTTTTCTAATCGGTTGGTCACAGGCTTTTTTTTCCCACCTTCCCTTTCTTATTTTTTTGCCAATTCCTTTTATATTGCCTTTTTATCTATTTCTTTTCTCTCCATCTGTCTTCTTCCCTCAAACACACAGTCAGGTTCTCATTCTCACATGCTTTCTCTCTCTCTCTCTCTCACACACACACGCTCTCACTCTCACATGCTCTCTCTCATACAATCATTCATACACACAGTCTCTCTGGCACATGCTGTCTGAGTCTCACATACACAGGCTCTCTCTCACTCCCACATGCTGTCTTGTTCAAGCACAGGCTCTCACTGTCACATGCTCTCTCTCATACAATCATTCATACACACAGTCTCTCACTGGCACATGCTGTCTGAGTCTCACACACAGGCTCTCTCTCACACTCCCACATGCTGTCTTGCTCAAGCACAGGCTCTCACTGTCACATGCTGTCTCTCACACACACAGAGGCTCTCACATGCTGTCTCTGCAAACATTCAGGTCTTCACTCCCAACTCATCTCATACATGCACACATACACATTCTACAAACCCTCAGCCGCTCTCTCACGTCTGGGCCTCCTCTTCACGGGCCGCTGCAGGATGGACTCTATAGCGGCCCTGGTCTTCTCGGGTCGCGCTGCTCCTCTTCTGCATGTGGCTGATGCTCCTCCTCCTTCATGCCTTTGCGGCTCCGGCAACATTTTTCTTCCGGGGCCGCATGGGCGGAAAGGAGTAGGAGCACCTGCACGTTTAGACGCGACTGTTTTCTTCGGGCCGTGGTGACGTGAGCTCCACCATGGCCCTGCTGATCTTTTTTTTGGGGGGGGGGGGGGGTCGGGAGGGTGGGAGGTGCCGGACAAGGTGGACTGCAAGAGGTGGCAGGTCTGAGCAGCTCCCAGGAACTAGGCCGAGCGTCAGACCGTGGTACGGACGTATTCGTGACAATATAGGGAAAAATAACCCTAGCTGTAGTTACACGATGTTAAGTTCCATATTTGGAGCTACCACCCAGGTAACAGATCTAGGCATCATAGTGGATAATACTTTGAAATCATCAGCTCAGTGTGCTACAGCAGTCAAATAAGCAAACAGAATATTAGGAATTATTAGGAAGGGAATGGTTAATAAAACAGAAAATGTCATAATGCCTCTGTATCGCTCCATGGTGAAACCGCACCTTGAATACTGTGTACAATTCTGGTCACCACATCTCAAAAAAGATATAGTTGCGATGAAGGTACAAAGAAGGGCAACCAAAATGATAAAGGGGATGGAACAGCTCCACTATGAGGAAAGGTTAAAGAGGTTAGGGCTATTCAGCTTGGAGAAGAGACGGCTGAGGGGGCATATGATAGAAGTCTTTAAGATAATGAGAGGTCTTGAATGAGTAGATGTGAAGCGGTTATTTACACTTTTGGATAATAGAAGGACTAGGGGGCATTCCATGAAGTTAGCAAGCAGCACATTTAAGACTAATCGGAGAAAATTATTTTTCACTCAACGCACAATTAAGCTCTGGAATTTGTTGCCAGAGAATGTGGTTAGTGCAGTTAGTGTAGCTGGGTTTAAAAAAGGTTTGTATAAGTTCTTGGAAAAGTCCATTATCTGCTATTAATCAAGTTTACTTAGGAAATAGCCACTGCTATTAATTGCATCAGTAGCATGGGATCTTCTTGGTGTTTGGGTACTTGCCAGGTTCTTGTGGCCTGGTTTGGCCTCTATTGGAAACAGGATGCTGGGCTTGATGGACCCTTGGTCTGACCCAGCACGGCAATTTCTTATGTTCTTACATCAAGCCCAGAATCCTGTCTCCAACAGTGGCCAATTCAAGTCCAGAGTAGTTAAATTTCAAGCAGACCATGATAAATTGCAGGAGGACTTTGCAAGACTGAAAGACTGGGCATCCAAATGGCAGATGAAATTTAATGTGGAAAGGGCAAGGTGATGCATATAGGGAAAAATAACCCATGCTGTAATTTAAATGATGTCAGGTTCCATATTAGGAGTACCACCCAGGAAAAAGATCTAGGCATCATAGTGGATAATACATTAAAATTGTCAGCTCAGTGTGCTGCAGCAGCCAAAAACGCAAATAGAATGTTAGGAATTATTAGGAAAGGAATGGTGGATAAAAAGTAGAATGTCATAATGCCTCTGTATTGTTCCAGAGACCACACCTTGAGTACCGTGTGCAATTCTGGTCTCTGCATCTCAAAAAAAGATATAGTTGCACTAAAGAAGGTACAGAGAAGGATGACCAAAATGATAAAGGGGATAAAATGGCTCCCCTATGAGGAAAGGCTAAAGAGGTTAGAGCTGTTCCGCTTGGAGAAGATGGCGGAGGGGAGATATGATAGAAGTCTATAAGATTATGAAAAGACTTGAATAGATAAATGTGAATCTGCTATTTACTCTTTCAGATAATACAAGGACTAGGGGGCACTCCATGAAGTTAGCAAGTAACACAATTAAAACAAATCGAAGACAATTATTTTTCACTCAATGCACAGTTAAGTTCTGGAATTCATTGTTGGAGGATGTGGTTAATGCAGTTAATATAGCTGGGTTTAAAAAAGGTTTGGATAAGTTCCTGAAGAAGAAGTCCATAAACTGCTTTTAATCAAGTTGACTTAGGGAATAACCACTGTTTATTTCAGGCTTTGGTAGCAAAGAATCTATTTAATCTATGGGTACTTGACAAGTACTTGCAACTTGGATTGGCCATTGTTGGAAACAGGATGTTGGGCTTCATGGACCCTTGGTCTGACCCAAGGGTCCATGAAGCAACTTTTTCTGTTCTTATGGAATTAGATGATATCCCCACCATAGTTCTAAAAGAACTAAAATATGAAGAGGCCAATATTCAGTAGGCTGCTTAGTGGACAAGTTATCTGGATAAAGTTAACTAGATATAAGAACATAAGAACATAAGGACATGCCATACTGGGTCAGACCAAGGGTCCATCAAGCCCAGCATTCTGTTTCCAACAGTGGCCAATCCAGGCCATAAGAACCTGGCAAGTACCCAAAAACTAAGTCTATTCCATGTTACCGTTGCTAGTAATAGCAGTGGTTATTAACTAAGTCAACTTAATTAATAGCAGGTAATAGACTTCTCCAAGAACTTATCCAATCCTTTTTTAAACACAGCTATACTAACTGCACTAACCACATCTTCCAAGTTCCTCAGTTTCATGTCTCATCATGTACCTGCCCTCAGCCTCCATCCGGCTTCATGCACTCATCGTTCCCAAGCGGTGGGTCTGGAAGGTCTAATGAGTGGCCAGAGGGCTACTCTTGAGACCAGCATTGTGTTGCTGGGTCTCACCTGTGTGTGTAAGTCCAGTGGAGGTCTGAGCCTGCCTTGTTCCAGTTCCTCTGATGTCCCACATCTTGATCTGGTCCCGCCTTGCTCCAGCCTGTGCTTGGACACTCTCACCTCCCACGGTGTGTGCCTTGGGGCTCCTCCCTGAGCTGTGCCATGGTCCAAGGGCTCACATCTCTCCAGAGCAAGCGACCGCACCCCGCATTCGCAACAGTTGCCTCTGTGAAGAGAGGCTAAACAAGTTAGGGCTCTTCAGCTTGGAAAAGAGATGATGATAGAAGTTTATAAAATCAAGAGTGGGGTGGAATACATAAATAGGGGACATTTATTTACCCTTTCAAATAATACTAAAACAAGGGAAATTCAATGAAACTAACAATCTGCAGATTTAAAACAAATAGTAGACGGGACCAAGAGGAAAGGACTGCCTAATTACCTTTTGCTGAAGAAATTCGGGGGTAAGAGCATGCTCAGTGCCCCAACAGCGTTCAGCACTGTGTCTTGACATGGAGGGTGGGACCCCAGACGTGGGCCTATAAGAACGGGCCCTTTTGAATTTTCCTTTGGGACCAAGAGGAAAGACTGCCTATTTACCTTTCACTGAAGAAATCCGGGGATAAGAGCATGCTCAGTGCCCCAACAATGTTCAGCACCATGTCTTGACATGGAGGGTGGGAACCTAGAAGTGGTCCTATAAGAACGGGCCCTTTTGAATTTTCCTTTTGGGACCGAGAGGAAAGACTGCCTTATTACCTTTCACTGAAGAAATCCGGGGGTAAGAGCATGCTCAGTGCCCTGATGGCATTCAGCACCATGTCTTGACGTGGAGGGCAGGACCCTGGAAGTGGTCCTATAAGAACGGGCCACTTGCGGCACGTAGCCAACACCGGCGCACTGCCAAAGCTGTGCACGCCCAAGGGGTGCATGCCTTTGCTGGGCTTTGCATGGATTTGCATGGATTTTGTATGGATTCTTACAGATTTGTTAACCTCTCAATCCCCAGCTGGGGAAATAAGAAGAAGGACGATTAACTCAGCTAAGCTAAGTATTGCTTTCTATTTTTTGAATTTTGTGCAAAGCATGCCTCACTCGGCCCAAAAACGGAGGGCAATGGAAAGATCTGCTAATGAAAACTGCTTAGCTAGTCTGGTGTTGGGCCCAATGGACGCCCACATCAGAAGGGGAACCTTTAGACCGGGTGAATTATCACTTGAAGGTTTGCAGGAAGGCATGGCAAATCTTCGTGATTTGGAGATCTTACTATCCTCGGATGGTAGAGCCCCTCCTGAGAATCCTGCTATTATAAGAACTGATCCGACTAAAGACATCCCACCGCCTTTTGAGAAAAGCGGTGAATCGGAAGATGGACTGGGAACAACTTCGGACTTGAGAGCAGAGCAAACTAGTTTTACTAGTAAACAAGGGGGAGGGGGGGGGGGAAGGTTACTGAAGGTTTATTGTCAACTCAGGGGTTAGATTTAAAAGGGGGGGGGGAATTGAAATAATTCCTATAGAGAGACCTTTAGTTTTTTCCTTGGAAACTATTTGGGAAACGTTAGTTGTATTAAAAAAAATGTATCACTGAAACTGAACCCAATAGTAAATAGTATGGAAAAAATGGAGTTAAAAGTTAATAAGATAATTACTGATGATGGCATGAGGGACCAGCTTATTGAAAAAAATATGGTTGAATTAAAAAAATTGAAAAATGTAAATGAGTCAATTATAAAAGAAAATCAGTATCTTTCTAGAAAAATGGAGGGTATGGAAAATCAATTGAGAAATAAAAACTTATGGTTGGTTAATTTTCCCAAAGTTCCACATCTCTCTGCTAGAGAGATGTGGAACAAATATGCTATGGAGCTGTTAAAAATCCCCCAGCAAGTGTTACCTCCTTTAACCCAAGTGTATTACATTCCCTCATGGAAAAATATATTAGATAAAGAACAACCATCTATGACACCACTAAATGTAACTGATATATCAGCATCTACCAACCTAGAATTAGCTCAACCAGCTACTATGGTGGTAATTCTTTTTTACTAACCATGGATAAAGAATGGGTCCAGAAGCTATTCTTTAGGAATATAGATGAGAAATTCTGTCAAATGACTGTAAGAATGTTTCCAGATGTTACTAAGGAAACTCAAAAGAGGAGAAAAGAATTTCTCAGTTTAAGAACGGAAGTTTTGCAATTGGGCGCTTCATATAAATTGAAGTTTCCCTGTAAAGGTTGCATAGAGTGACAAAAAATTAAATTCTGCTTTTTTCAACCCTCACATTTAAAAAGGTTTATATTAGACAAACAAAATGATTTAGCCCTGGGAAGTCCAACACCTCAGTAAGAGAATCAACGCTCTAATTATTATATATTTAGGGAAACCGACTTGGATCGTCTGATATTTCTTTTTATTTTCTAAAAAATGTATGTCTTGTTAAATTTCTTATCTCTTATATTCCCCATTATAGAGGACTTAGAAACAATGGTGCAAACAATGGTGTATAGGTGATACGTCTATGTGACTACAGAAAATGAAGATTCTTCTGTTTTATGTTTCACCATGTATCTTAATCAAGTATTTTATGCTTGCTATTGTGAAAATATGATAAATAAAAAATATAAAAAATAAAAAATAAAATAAATAAAATAAATAGTAGAAAATACGTTTTCACAATTAAGCTGTGGAATCTGTGGCCAGAGGACGTGATCAAGGTGACCAGCATAGTGGGCTTTAAAAGAGATTTGGGCAACTTCCTGGTGGAAAAGTCCATAACACATTATTAGCCGTGTAGGCTAAAGAAAGCTACTGCTATCCCTGGGAGCGAGTAACAGGAAATAGATCTGCTTTATGGGATCTGCGGGGTAGTTTCCAGACTGCCCACTGACAGAAACAGGATGCTGAGCTCGATGGACCTTGGTCTGACTCAGGATGGCATTTCATATATTCTTATGGAGAATGGAGTTCATAACCTGTTATGCGTGCCGGCCGCAGCACACCCGCGGATCATCCCCCTTACCTCTCTCAAGTGAATCCAGTGCCTGGTCCCTCGTCCCTAGCGGCAGTAGGCCGCTGGCTCCCTCCTCGGACCGCCCCTGTGCCTCTGGCTCAGCTACGGATCCTGATGCTCCATGTCAGGCCTCTCTGGGTGGCCCGCGGAGAGAAGCCACCTCTCAGCACCGTGCCCCTCCCTAGGAGTGCATGCACGTGCATCTCTAAGGCTTAAATAGGGCCCTCGGCGGGAACCGAGCCATGACCCCGGATCATGATGTCAGCAGAGCTCTGGTATTTAAGCTCGGACTCTGCTTCCTAAGATTGCCTTTGCAACAGGTCTCCTCGCTTGTCGAGTACTCGTTGCCTCCTTGTGATTCTCCGTGTTCCTGGTTCCTGATCCTTGTTGACTCCGGTTCCTGATTTCCTCATTCCTGCATTCCTGATCTTCAATCCTTCCTCAGATTGCCTTCACGGACTTTTGACTCTGCTTTGCCTGACCACGCTGTTGACTCTCTCCAAGCTGGGACCTCTGCTTTACCTGACCACGCCGTTGACTCTTTCCAAGCCCGGGCCTCTGCTTTGCCTGACTACTTCATTGCCTCTCTCCAGACCCAGACCTCTGATTTGCCTGTCTACTCCGTTGCCTCTCTCCAGATCCAGACTTCTGATTTGCCTGACTACTCCATTGCCTCTCTCCAGACCCAGACCTTTGTATTGCCTGACTTCACTCTAGGCTCTCTCCTCATCTAGACCTCAGCCTTGCTTGCCACCGCTCCCAGATTGCCGCCAGCCCTGACTCCAGCTTGCCCTACAACGCTTCTTAAGTCTATGTCCTGGACCTTGCCTATTCAGGCTTCGGCCTGTTCTTGCTCGGGCGCCCCCTGTCTGACTTTTGTTCTATTGGCACCCGGGTCTCCGGGCTCTGCCTCGTCCAGTACAGACTGTCACTCTCTCCTGTTGCTGCCTCTGGGCTGACCTCGATCCTTCCATCGATGACGACTGACGGAGGCCCACCTAAGTACAGCTGGACCCGGCACCTAAAGGCTCAACCCGCAGGGAATGAGGGCTGGTATTGGTGAAGTGCCAGCTGGCCTCTGTCCATCAGCCCTCTTCGCCTGCCGATGGTGGGGACCCTTAGGATCCCTCCAACGGGTTGTGTCCACCTCCGGTGCAACATGACCTCCAGGAAATTTCAGCTGTCAAGTCATAGCACCACCCACATGACAGCATATGTGCGCCTATATTACTGCAAGCAGATCTAAGCAAGTATTTTATAACCCACATGTATGACATATGCGTGTTTTCTGAAATATGCTTCTATCTACCCTACTTACACATATATATAGGCTTATGTGCAAATACATACAATACATTGAAAGAATGTATATCAATACATTGAACACGTGTACTTTTCATACCTAATTTAAAATTATATGCACGTATATTTTACGCGCAAAAATAAAGTAGGATTTACTCACATATATTGGGATTTATGTATGTAAGCCAGTGAATTTTAAAACATGCACGTGTCAAGGAAATTACTGGTTTTATCAATTAGTCCAGCAGTTCTTCAGCCTGAGCTCCCTCCAGTTCTCCCATACCTCCCACCTGTCCAATAGTACACATTAGGTCCAAAAAAGCAAACCGGAAACTGATCCAATATAGCAGTTGCGACCAAGACAAGAGGATCAGTGAACACCAGGAGTTCTTTATTTTGCACAAAACATCATAAAAAGCCCGACTCAGGCCAAATTTCACTCTTTGAGCTGCTTCAGGGGCTAACAGAACAAACAAATACAAACACATATAAAAACATGTAAATGTGAATTTAAACATATATACCAAACATAAATATTGAAATTATATAAAATTATATAAAATATGACAAATAAAAAATACGGACAGAAGTATTAATGTTAGACAGCACTTAATGCCAAAAATAATAGTGACATGGTCTAAAAGGACCTAATTCCTTATATAAAAAAACTCATAAAAATCATGGATGTAACTTAAAAGCAGCGAGCCAGGGTAAGATGATAATATAGTATCAACATTAAAGTAAGTCGTATTAGATTTAAGTTTCTTGCGCTATGTTTTTTAAGAATTACTTCCATCAGATTCAGTAGCACGGTGGTATGAGACTTTTATAAATTTTGTAGCCAAAGTTTAATACTTTTACACGGCAGTTTTCTTGGCGGTATTCAATTATGAGAGGCTGTATCATATACTTCATCCGGTTTATAGCCCTGAATTTAACGGCATAGTTTTTATTTTTTGTTTTCTGTGAATGTTTTTGGCTTGTGTAATTCAGCAACTATTCGTTTGTATTTAGTTATATATATATCTATAATACCAGGCACCTTACAGCATACCTATGCTGTCTCTCATCAAAGATAAGTTAAGAATTGAACCACGAGCCCTTTTTTAGCATTTTTTATTGTTCATTTAATAGATCTTAGTTTTTTACCGATTTCTGCCTTGTTCACTGTATGTTATGATCAGTCACTATTTCCTTGTTTATTGATTCACAGACCACCAGATTATTAAGTATTTGGTGCATTAATTCCAAGACAGTTTTCAGATACATACAAAGAGACCAACTATACACAGGCACTAACACTTTTTTTTGACACTATATTATCATCTTACCCTGGCTCGCTGCTTTTAAGTTACATCCATGATTTGTATGAGTTTTTTATGTGTGCTTTTGTATCTGTGTTTATTATCAGTGGTACCTTTTATATGTAAAATTTATTAAGTTTTTGTTTTATTTTAAAAGTTCTCAATTCATTTATGTCTGTCCTACTTGCTTTTATTTTTATTGATCTTATGTATTTATTGTTTCTAGCCCCTGAGGCAGCCCCAACTGGGGTGAAACTCGGCCTGAGTCGGGCATTTGTATGAATTCATGTCTCCAACCAAATAAAGCTTACACTTGGACTATTTTGGCGTCTAATCTGCATTGTTGCCCTGCCCGGTCTTCGGAGTTCCTTGGGCCTGCTTCCATCCATGCCTAAGACCTTGCCAGAACCTGCTCCGCTTCAGCGTGGTCTGTGTCCAGGCACAGGCGGCTGTGTAGGGCGTACCCCGGTGCAGGTCTCTCCTGAATCTTTGTCATTGTCTCGTCTGGAGTCTGCTTCGCTTTCAACGTGGTCCGTGACCAGCCATGGGCGGCTGAGTAGGGTGCGCTGTGATGCAGCGCTCACCCAGTACTTTCTCCTGAATCCTCGCCTGAGACCTCCTAGTAACCTGAATCCTTGTCTGAGCCTTCTGAGCAACCTGAATCCGTGTCTGAGTCCTCCGAGTATCCTGAGTATCCGAGTCTTCTGAGTATCCAAGTCTTCGTCTGAGTCTTCTTGTTCCTGCCCTCAGCCTCCGTCAGGCCTCACGCATTCGTCGTTCCCAAGTGGCAGGTCCGGAAGGGCTCTCGAGTGGCCGGAGGGCTACTCGAGAGACCAGCATTGTGTTGCTGGGTCTCATTGGTGCGTGTAGGTCCAGTGGAGGGCTGAGCCTGCCTTGTTCCCATTCCAGATATTCCTTGCCTTTTCTTCAGTCCAGCCTTGCTTCTGCTCCGCCCATGCTCGTACCTGCACACCTCTCGCGGTGCGTCTTGGGGCTCCTCCCTGAGCAGCGCCGTGATCCAACAGCTCACAGCTCCGCTTGAGATAGGACCACGCCTTCGCGCTCCTAACATAAAGCCAGCAAAATATTCCTTCCTAAGGATCTTCTAGACATTTCCCTGGGCCTACCTGCATCGATGCGTATCCAGTTTGGAAGAGAATAACTCTGTCACACCTTTCGACTGCAATTAGCTGGAATGTAACCAAACAATGGAATTTCTCTCTCAAACCAGTAACTTAAACCTGGTGTCACGGTAGCTCTTACATATGTACATGTTGTGGGAAAAATTAAGCAGCTGATTGATTTATATCCATAACTGGTGACTGTTTTTTGAAATGGGGAAAGAGAATCCTCCTTTCATAACCAAACCCAGCAGTTTTTCCATACTTTGTTAAAAATCAACATTCTTCTGCAGGACCTCAGTAAGCGCAGCACCTAGAGTTACAGTGAAAGTAGTTTCGTCAATGCAAGAAATGGACAAAATACTGGAAAACATGGTGTAACACCTATACTAATAATACCCGGTTCTCCTTTTGCAGAACAAAGCTTTGGGGATATGTTTTAAAAGAGTTTACTGTGCCTTTAAATCTTGACATCTGCGATATGTCCTGTGTGGAGGACGTGAGACCCCTAATGAGAAGGGGGGGTGGGGGGGGAAGTGTCTCAGAGAGGAGACTGTTGAGAGAAGGTTCTGGTTCAGGGAGCTGGTGAGAGAGAAGCTCAGCTGCTAAGCTGAGAGTCATGTTAGTTTCACTGCATGTGCCAGAAACATGTCTGAAAGCTCCATGGTTCTCCAGGTAGACTGTTGCATGTCTTTTAGGTTCTGATGTTACTAGTCCCATTATATGTGAGTACTGGACTGGAAACGTCCTCATTTTTTGAGTTGTGTGCCATCTGTAAATAAAGCAAAAGTCTTTTGGAGCACCAGTCAGCCTGGGAGTTCTGTTTTTGTGAGAAAGCAGACTGCCATGCTGGGTGTTGCTCCCCAATTTGCAAGAACTAAAGGTACATTTAATTTTGTGCTGAGACTCAGGTGTTACATTAGCAAGTCCTGGAGATTTAATTTTTCCATGTTGGCTGTGATTAACCAATTTAAACTTAAAGCGCATGCTAACCATTTACAGTAACGTTGATTATAAAGGGTTAATTTAAAATAACAGAGCAGAGCTGTTTTGTTGTTCCAGGTCTCTTGCAGAATGAGACAAAGGTTATGTTGCTTTACTGTTTGATATGATTTTCCCTCCCATGTTTATTGTCTTGCTAGCCTACAGCCACACTGTGCAAGCTGGGGTTATGTTTCTACAGCTGTAGCAGCAGCCGCCGACACAAGGCCATGAGGGAGGCTTTCAATCCGATATTAATCTCTCTCTCACAACATTCAGGAGGATTACAGCTCTGCCTTTCTCATTAGGCGTCTGAAGGAAGGTATTGTGGTCTCAAAAGCTCATGTGCTTTCTACAATTTGGATAAGTTTAACATGGGCCCAGTGAAAGGCATCAGCACTTACAAACAATCCAGTGGTGGAAAAATACATTCAGAACAACTGCAGAAGCAGTTGTTGGACATTGCTTTGATTCATTAAAAGGGATAGTCTTTATTGCGTGTATGCTGTGTCAGGGATATTTTTCTCCCTTCTTACTTCTCCCATTGGCATGCTGTCTGTTTAGTTGCTGATGTAACATATGTGGTGAAATGGTAATGTACATGTGTATATTTCTTCTGTATATGTTGACTTTGCTGGTTGTTGATTTAAATAAAGTTTTTTTTTTTAAGTGAATTATTTCTTGGGTGAATGGTGACTGGCTCTGCCTTTATTCACTGCCAGAATCCCATATTTTGTTATTTTAGTATTTGAGAAGGCTAGGATGAAACCTTAATATGCTGGAGGACTGGAAGTGCAGGGGGACAGTGAGAGAAGTGGGATGAATGGAAACGTTTCTCTCTCTCTTCCTGACCCCATCCGCTCACTCTCTCTTCGTTACCTTCCTTCTCTTGCCTTTTCATCCCTGTCTTATCCCCATCATCTCTTGTTCCCCTGTTCTCCACATGCACCTCGCAATGGCTCTGCTTTCTTAAGGCTTTTTTTTACTATTCTTTCTGATTATTGAGCAGTGGCCCAGATGCTCAGCTTTCTTCTCAGTGGGGCACCTCCAGCTCCCTTTTAAGTAAACAAAATCTTTCTGGAAAAAAAGACTCTGACTCCCATCGCCACACTCAGGGCTTTAGTTCCCTACATGTCCCCTCCCCTCCAAACTGTATGGTTTCGGTGCTTTCCGAAACTTCAGGAATAGTATCCTACCCCTCAACTCCAAACCATCGGGCCTACTTGTGTGCCCCCAATTCCTAATCTCGGGGAGGGGGTGGAGAAGGGGGGGTAGTGGTACCACCTTCCTTTTAGCCACTCCCCCCATGTCCTACACAGAAGGTTCCCTATTACCTTTACGTTTAAGGGTACCTATATACAGTCCATTTTTAAAAAAGTAGTGCTGGGCATTCCCGTCCTGCTGCTACTAGGGATTCATAACGCGGCCTTGAGCACTGTAAGTCCTGTGACCCTCCCCTGGTTCTTACTCTTTACACCTCAGAGAACCTTTCTCACCTTCTTCATAATATTCCCTAATGTAATGTTATCTGCATATATTGGTAGATAAGTGGAGTATAAATATTGTAAAATAAATAAAAGTCTGCCTCCTCATGCTCACAAAAGGCCAAGATTCCCTAAGCCACAGACACAGAACACTGGTGCTTGTTCTCTTTGGGGCTCTGGGCTTGCATTATGCATTCCCCCATGGCAGGGGTTCTGTTTCATTTTCATCTTCCTGAGTGGAGGCAGTGCATCTGGATAAAAAGCAGCATCTGTCCAATATACTCTGCCTTTCTCTAAATGTGATGGTGACCTTTATGAATTTCGTGTTACTGTTTGATGGGGGTTTTCACTCGGATGTTGGGTTTTTTTGACCAGTCTGAAATGAATGAGGCTGACACAGGGAAAAGCAATCTGGAGGTGCTGGAGCATCGGTCAAAACAAAAGATGTTATGGGTTGTTGGTGAAATTAATTTGTTAATTAATATATATATATAATGGTGCCCATGGTTTTTAAAAAAAATGGTGCTGAAATACATTATTGCTGCAGTTGAGTAACCCCTTCAGAAAGCAGAATGGGAGCTGGATGTGAAGTAGGGGATTTTGTATACTCATCTGCCCAAGATGACAGAGTAGAAATGAGGAAGACAACAAAAACTGTCCTGGCTAAGGAGAGATTTCTTACAAGCGGTCCCGATCTATGGCTGGCAACTAGAATATGCAGTATCCTTAGCAGTGTGGACAGAAGTAGCCGGGCAATCTGGATATGAGAGACACCTGCTGGCCAGTTTCAAGGTGCACGTGTGCCAGACTCCAGTGAGTTACAATCTATGGCCCCTGGTCAAGGAATGTCACTGTGAAGGCTGGGCTATTTATTTATTATTTTATTTACAATTATTTATAGCCCTCACTCTCTGGATAGTACAGAGTGGGTAAAAATTTCACATGCGCAATAAAATCATACCAATATAAAATCGATCAGTCATCTAGATGGGAGTCTGATTAAAATTTGAAAAGATCCCAGGATTTGTTGTGCATATAAGCTTATGTACCATGGTAAAGGCCCAATGAGCCGGAGGAAACTTCCAGCCCTCCCCCAAAAAAAGGAAAATCTGTTATGAGATTCATTTAGAACACTTGTATGTGAAAATCAGCACCAGAACAAAGGATCTGGACAAGTTGGAGGCCTCCGCTGTCAGTAAGTGGTGATGGTCCAGAGAACAGCTGGGGCCTGAAGTCTTACTCTAGCCCCTCCCATAAATGCATACCTCAGTAACTGCAGCCTGCACATCACAAGTTCTCATGTTCCAGATGTAAAGATCCCCCATGTAGATCCAGTAGTGGCCCGCGGAGTGGGGTACGTCAGGAGGTCCCTCCAGAAGCATAGCAATACCTCAGACATGTAGATCCGATAGTAGCCCGCAGAGCAGGGTATGCCGAGGATGTCAATTCACAGGTAATGATTTTGAGGAACTCTGAAGTGCAGGAACTCGAAGAGGATCCTGTAGTGGATGAGGCACCAACCTGCAGCACAGGTATACTGGAGTGACTCCTACTGAGGGAGTCACGGTAGTAGCCCGAGGCATGGGGTACACCACAGAGAATCTTCAGTAGGGAAGGTGTCGTAGAAGTTAGTAGCACTCACAGGAGGAAGTTCCAGGAGAGTATCCTGAGAAGCGGGATAGACAGTGATCCAAGGCAGGAAGGCCCTCCAAGGAGCGGATAGCCAGGAACGCGGAAGGGTCCCCAAGGAGTGGGTACCCAAAGCGTTAGAATGCCAGGTGAGGGACTGGAAGCAGAAGTCCAAGAATAGCATGGATTCAGCAACGAGAGAATTCCTTGCTAACTCGTTGAAGCATAGGGCCAGTCAGCTGCTCCTTGAAAACTGTATACAATTTTGGTCGCCACATCTCAAAAAAGATATAGTTGTGATGGAGAAGGTACAGAGAAGGGCAACCAAAATGATAAAGGGGATGGAACAGCTCCCCTATGAGGAAAGGCTGAAGAGGTTAGGGCTGTTCAGTTTGGAGAAGAGAAGGCTGAGGGGGGATATGATAGAGATGTTTAAAATCATGAGAGGTCTAGAACAGGTAGATGTGAATCGGTTATTTACCCTTTTGGATAATAGAAAGACTGGGGGACACTCCATGAAGTTAGCATGTGGCACATTTAAAACTAATCGGAGAACATTCTTTTTCACTCAACACCTTATTAAACTCTAGAATTTGTTGCCAGAGGATGTCGTTAGTGCAGTTAGTGTAGCTGCGTTTAAAAAAAGATTGGATAAGTTCTCGTCAGAGAAGTCCATTACCTGCTATTAATTAAGTTGACTTAGAAAATAGCCACTGCTATTACTAGCAACAGTAACATGGAATAGACTTAGTTTTTGGGTACTTGCTAGGTTCTTATGGCCTGGATTGGATACTGTTGGAAACAGGATGCTGGGCTTGATGGACCTTTGGTCTGACCCAGTATGGCACGTTCTAAAAAAACCAAACAGGTATCTCCCCAACATCCTCTTCAGTAAACACAGAAGCAAAGAAATTGTGTAATCTTTCTGTGATGACCTTATCTTCTCTAATTGCCCCTTTAACCCCTCAATCATCTAACGGTCCAACTGACTCCCTCGCAGGCTTTCTGCTTTGAATATATTTTAAAAAGTTTTTACTGTGAGTTTTTGCCTCTATGGCCAACTTCTTTTGAAACTCTCTCTTAGCCTGTCTTATCAATGTCATACATTTAACTTGCTAACGCTCATGCTTTATCCTGTTTTCTTCTGTTGGATCCTTCTTCCAAATTTTGAATGAAGATCTTTTGGCTAAAATAGCCTCTTTCATCTCACCTTTTAACCATGCCGATAATCATTTTGCCTTCCTTCAACCTTTCTTAATGTGTGGAATACATCTGGACTGTGCTTCTAGAATGGTATTTTTTAACAATGTCCATGCCTCTTGCACACTTTTTACCTTTGTAGCTGCTCCTTTCAGTTTTTTCTAACTATTTTTCTCATTTTATCAAAGTTTCCCTTTTGAAAGTTTAGCACTAGAGCTGTGGAATTGCTTACTGTCCCCCTTCCAATCATTAATTCAAATTTGATCACATTATGATCACTATTGCCAAGCGGCCCCAACACCATTACCTCTCTCACCAAATCCTGTGCTCCACTGAAAATTAGATCTAAAATTGCTCCCTCTTTCATCGGTTCCTGAACCAATTGTTCATAAAATTGTCATTTATTCCATCCAGGAACTTTATCTCTCTAGCATGTCCCGATGATACATTTACCCAGTCAATATTGGGGTAATTGACTGGGTAAATGTGACATCAGGACATGCTAGAGAGATAACAGATGAGATGCCGAGTCCTGCCTAAAACGGCAACAGTCTTTTTATGACAAGAGGTTTAATGTGCCCCGATGAAGTATAGTGATTGTGAAACATCGGCCGTGTTGGACTGCTTTTCTAGTTTTTCCATCAAGGGCTGTTATCATCTTATCTCTCTATGGACTGTGGGTTTACAATATTTTGAAAGATAATAATATAAAATAAAATACAAATATGGATATTTTAATAATTGGACAATTAAGAGAAGAACAATAAAGGTTTTTTGCCCCTTTTTTTCAAATATTGTATTATTGAAGGTGAATGATATAAAAGACTGGTTGGTTTCTTTGTATATACAACGTCTGGCTTGCTAACACCTTCATTTAGGCTTTACAATTTATGGATGATGTGGGGTTTTTTGTTTCCCTGTTTTTTGGTAATTGAAATCTCCCATTATTACTGCACGACCAATTTGGTTAGCTTCCTTAATTTCTCTTAGCATTTCACTGTCCATCTCATCATCTTGGCCAGGTGGACGGTAGTATACTCCTATCACTTTACTCTTCCCCAACATAGAAGGGATTTCAACCCATAAAGATTCGATTGTGCATTTAGTTTCATGCAGAATGTTTATCCTGTTGGACTCTATGCCATCCCGGACATAAAGCGCTACCCCGCCTCCCAGATGCTCTTCTCTGTCATTGCGATATAATTTGTACCCCAGTATAGAATTGTCCCATTGGTTATCCTCCTTCCTCCATGTCTCTGAGATGCCAATTAAGTCTACGTCATCATTCACTGCTATAGATTCTAATTCTTCCATCTTATTTCTTAGACTTCTGGCATTAGCATACAAACATTTCAAAGTGTGTTTTTTGTTTGTATTTTCATTCTGAATTTTAATTTATAGGGATACATTGGAATTTTTTAGCTCAGGTAAGTTCTTAATTACAGGCACTTGGACTACTTTTCTTATTATTGGAACCTCACTGTTGGGATGCCCTAATTCTAATGCATCATTAGTATCTTTGAAGATACCTCCCTCCGAACCATGCGCTGCTGAGCGACTGTCGGCTTTCTCCTTTGATCCATGTTAGGAAAGTGAGATATTCTCATGACAGGAACTGGTAGCTCCTATAAGTGGAACTAAACTGGTTCACAGCTTGTAGACTTGTTGCTTTAATATTACACATATTACTTTGACTCTTTTTATAGGCTTTGTCCAATTCTCATGATACCAGTTTCTGACAACTTCATAGATTTCTTTGGCCTTTTCTGTGAGTGTCAATCTGCTTAGGCCTTCCACTTTCCTGAATTTGCTGAGGCAGGATTCAGTCTCTGCAGTTTCTGGAGACAGGGAAGTGCTGTCTGTGAGCTTAGGAAACTTTTAGCCTCTGTGTTTTCTGGAGACGGGGTAGTTTTCTCTGTGGGTTTAGATTCTGCCATCATGCACTGCTTATGACTCTGTTGCACTGGTAACAAACTTAAAGGCAATTACCTTGCAGCAGGGATGAAAGCTGCCAAAAGTTCAGCTGGCACTGCATAGAGACCTGTAGTAGATCAGATAGATACCAAGAGAAGTCACAGAGGTCAGTAGACCAGCACGTTCGGAACCTGTGCTCCATTCTTAGATTTGACTGTATGTCTGAAGCATAGCTGTGAGGAATAGCTTGGCTGTAGACACAGCCACAGAAGTTAATTTGCTGTGGGAGCCACCGGGGTGCTGCTTCTTTACTAACCTCATGGTTTAATCCCTCATTTTATTATTATTTCTTTTTTTCTTTCTTTTATTTAAATTTGTTAATCGCACAAAATAAAATCTAGGCAATGAACAGCATAAAAACATACATAAAATAGTGGTTATACATTACATACATATATTAGAAATATACTTAGATAAAATCACAGTAGCCAGATCAGGAGATGCAAAACTGCCATAGCTTAATGAAAAGCCCACTTAAACAGCCATGTTTTTAAAAGGGATTTAAATATTTTTAAACTGTCAGCCAAAACGCAGTTCCACTGTCTCTGCTACACATTTCCTATGCACAATTTAAACAGATAGCTTAACTCAGTCTTTCATCACAGACAGAAGAGGCTGCTTCTTCAACACCAAACATTATTACTAGGTAAACAGATAAAATCTTACTGTGCATAAACCAACCAGAGCAATCTGGGCCACAGAAATAAAGACAGATAAAATGAGGATTGTTCTGCAGGGTTGGCCAGATTTAGCTGCTGAATCACACAGGCTGTTCAGAGCTGACTGAAGACAGGAGGAAAAAAACACCCAGAAACCCTTGCTTCTAAATCAAAGGTTAACCTTTTAAACTCAGCTGCACTGAATACAGCAGAAGCAGTGAACATGGAGGCTGACCAACAGATGGCAGTATAACTCTAAATGGAGAAACTCTTTACCAGTGGTTCCCAACCCTGTCCTGGAGACCCCTTCCCCCCCCCCCCCCCCCCCCAGTCAGTCAGGTTTTCAGGATATCCACAATAAATATGCATTAGAGAAAATTTGCATGTTATGGAGGCAGTGCATGCAAATTTTCTCTCATGCATATTCATTGTGGATATCCTGAAAATCCGACTGGCCGGGGGGTCCCCAGGACAGGATTGGGAACCACTGCTCTATACAGAATGAAAGCAAACAGAAAAGCTGCTGTGGAAGTAGGACACTCTGAAAGTAGGACAACGGTGAATAAACAGAAAAACACATGTGGAGGCACAACATTTAGGGCTTCTGATCCTAGGGGTTTATAAGTTGCAAATTTAGGGGGTCATTTTCTATAGTTGGGGCGGAGTCGGTACCGGAACGGGAGGAGTCAGGGCGGCACCGGGGTGGACGTAGAAAAGACCGCTGATGGCAAAAAGGTAAGGCCCCTTATGGCCGCTATAATGCGCCCAATAGCACCACCTTTCACGGTGGCGCTATTGGTTTGCGAAAGCTAGTAGCGATCGCACCGCCGTGGTGCGATCACTGCCGGCTTTCGCAGGCTCGCCCCTCGCTTCGCCCCTCCACCCCCCGGTTCCGTGCGATTCACTAAGGCCTGCGATTTTAGAAAATCCAAGCCTTAGGCTCTTATTTTTTCTGGCAATTAAGTGTATTTGGCTGGTACTAAAAAAAGCTGTTTGTTAGTGTTTTCATAGCACAATTAAAATTTTTGGCAAATTTCTAGATGGATTCAATTTATCATCCTATTTTTATATGCCTTTAATATTTAAGTTAAACTTGCAAATTACAATGCTATGTTGCGGGGTATATGTATGTGGCTAGGGTGGCAGTGTATGTGTGTTAAAAAGGATGGGGGTAGAAGTGTGTTTGGATAGGCGGAGTGGCAGGATATGTGTGGGCGTTTGTGTCTGGGAGCAGCGGAGTGTGGGTGGGCGTGGCTACCTGATTGACGGGTCTGTGTATGACTATGAAGTGGGGTTGGGCATGGTTGGCAGAGACTGGATTGTTTATGGTTGGGGTGGATGATATGTAGCTGAGTGGGTCTCTCCCCATTCCATTCCTCCCCTCACCATTGCACTTACCTTTCCTCTCCCCCTTTTACTCCCCCCTCTCCTTCCCTCCCCTTCCCTCCCCCATCACACTTCCTTTTCCCTTCTTCACTCCTGACTTCTGTTGGCTCCATCTATAGAACCTCTCTGGCTGGTGGGGCTTGGACTGCTTGCTGGCCCTCTCCTCCCACGGTGCCTCTTCTCAGGCTGGCAGGGCTTGGACTCCCCAGTGGTCCTCTCCTCCCACACAGTCTTTGAGCCGCAGGGCTTGGACTCCCTGCCAGCCTGTTCCAATAATGCCATCAGGTCATTTCTTGACTCTCTCAAGGGCAATGGCCAGATGATGTCCAACAAGTAGGAATATTTTCAGCTGTTTTTGGTTAGAACCGAAAAATCCAGTTTCCCCATTATGGTTTTCTTTTTATCAGGTTTTTTCAGTTTTAACAAAAGAATCAGAGGCCCTAATTATATTCAATGACTTGAGCTCACCTCTGGGGTGATTATAGATAATGAAATCAAGTGCATTATTCAGGCAATAAAGCCACTTACTTATGTGACAGTAGCTCTTAGAAAACAGAAATTTTAAACAGATTTTGAAAAAAATCACTTTTCATAATTACTTTTCAGTTTTCTATTGATTGATATTTCAGCTGTAAAATTCCATCAGGCTGCTATTGTCAGATTTTATCCCCTAAGGGGAATATATTAAAAAAAGCTGAGTTCCTACATTTAGGCCTCTAAATTATGTCCATAAGTTAGACCTATTTTCAGCCGAACTTAGGTGCCTAAGTTTTCAGCTGAAAATGCACATACATTTAAGGGCCTACCTTTAGGTCTGCTATTTATTTGATGAGATTTAGGGTCCTAAATTAGGTGCCTAGCTTGTGTGAATCCAGAGCTGAAAGCTCAATGTTGCAGGGCTACAGGGGAGGCAGGAAGAAAGTGCTTATATCTCTCTGCTACTGCTCCCACCTTCTATTTCTGACCAATAAACTGCAGAGGATGATAGAAAAGCAGCAGTGTAGGACAGCCTGGCTTCTTGAAGTGCAGTGGAAATGGAGAGGACTGCTGCTAGAGGACTGGGAAAGGGAAATAGGGAGAGAGGAGCTATGATGGGGGAGGGAAGACTGGCAGAACTGTTGGGAGATGGGGAGTGAATGCTGGCTAGGAAAGGAATTGTGAGGGGAAGATAGTGGAGCTGTGGGAGGCAGAAGAGTAGACAGACTATGAGGATAAGAGGAGATGGACGAGGAACTGAGAGAGATGAAAGGGGGTTGAGAGAGAGGACATGGGCTGCAAGCTGAAAGAAGGGAGAAGGAGATGTAAGCTGGGAGAGAGAACATGGGTTGTGAGTAGATGAGTTGGGATGAGCCTAGGTTAGACAAAAATAACTTGAGGGTGAGAGAGGTGGAGCTATGTGGATCAACGAGGAGGAGGTCTGACAGGGAGGTAAACCATGAAAAGGGTTGTGAGAAGAGAGGGAATCATGATGGAGAGAAGAGGCATGAAGAGGTGAGGAGTGGGTGAGACTAGTAGATGGTGAGAGAAGATAATGAGCTGTGGAGAGACAGATGGCAGACAGAAAAAAATACACAGGTGGAAGAAAAATAACAGAAATTCTAAAGAAATGAGAGGAAGAACAGAAAAGAAATGAGGAGGCAGAGAAGAAACTAAGAGAAAACCAAGAGCAAGCAGAGACAGGGGATAAATTCAAACTACATACACATGGGAGATCATTTTTAAAAGGTTTTACATATGCAAGTAGGATTTTGAAATCTGCTACTTATACATGTGTAACATTTAAAAATTCACTGCATAGGGCTGAGATTTTTAAGGTTTTTACACCTATAAGTGGACTTTAGAAAATTGCTGCGATATGTGTTATTTTTACTTTGAAAATTCACTCCAGTGGTTGAATTATTTGAAACTTGATGAAAGTTTCAGTGCTAGCTGGGATGGATCCAGGGTGTGAGACAGGAGGTATCTGCCCATTTCTTCCAGCCCTGACGTCACCGGGGTAAATACTGTATTTTACTGGAAGGGTGGGGAAGAGGAGAGAGGTTGTGATGCCATGGGCTGAAAATCTCTCTTAAACTTTGCTCTCCTTTGGCAGCTCCGATATTGCAAGGGGCTGCTGTCAAGGCTTGACAAAAATAAAAACAAATAATTCCCATGTTATATCCCAACGGATACAGCAGTTATCTCTTGGTTTTCAAACACCAAGTGGGAAGCACCACATGCAGGTATGGCCCTAAAACTGGGGAGATGCTGACCACTGAGCTGCCAGGACTGAGGATATGCAGGTACTGGAGTGTCTTATGTGGACTCTGCAGACATGGCACTGGCTCTGGCCTGGAATCTGAGTGCCAGGAGAAGTGCTGCAAGGGATGGGGAGGCAGAAACAGTTCTATAAAAGAAAAAGAAAGAGCTTTCCATGAGCACAAGAAGGGAAAAGCAAGAAAGTGAGAGGTTAGCTGAGCCTGTCAATGAAGCGAAGTCTAACCTGCCGAGGAGGGGTGAGGGATGGGAGATCAATGAAGGGATGAGTGAACTAAGTCTGCAGAGGAAGGGATCTGGCTAAGGAGGAACCCGCTGGAAGTGGAGAGATGGGAAGAGGAACTGGGAGGGGAACAGAGAAGGTTAAGTCAAGGAGAAATGGGGAACAGAGCAAGCTAAGAGGGAGTAGGTAGGTAGTGCAGGAAACAGAATGGCTAAACCCTCTGACCTCAAATGTAAGTAAAAGTATGCCCATGCAGGAGAAGGAGAATTTAAAAAGTACATAGGGAGTAAGGAGGGGAGGGGGAACAGAGGATAAAACGGGAAGAGGAGGAAGAAAAGATTAGGAGAATGTGAGATAAAGAGGGGGGATTGAGAGAGAGTGATGGGGACAGGCAAGGGTGAGGGGGTAAAAACTGTTGTGAGAATGGGCTACAGGGAGTGGGGAAGGGGAGTAGGGGAAGGAGATGGGTGTAGATGAGCTGAGGTTTGTGAGAAGAATGACCGATGGGACTTTGAGTGCCTCCTTGAGTCTTTCCCATGTCCGTATTACCTGCTCCTCTATGGACATGTAAATACAGGCTGGTCAGTCATACCAGCTGTGTTTTTTTTCTTTTTTGTTGGGGATCCTGTAATCAGTGTTGAGTTCAGAACCTCCAATGATTTTCAAAAGTTGGCGCCTATGGTTCCAAAATGCAATGGGTGGGTGGGTGGTGGTAGCGGCAGGGGGGGGGGGGGGATATGCAGAGAACCAAGCCTGGATCAGCCTGTCTAATGCCTAACTTATCTGAGATACCCTCTACGATACTTAAGCTGGTACAGGCTTCCCTCTTCCATGCCCAGTTGGGTCATCAGTAATCTGTGTGGCAATGATCTAATTAGCTGTCTTCATAACATTCTATAATTATAAGAAGAAAGTAACTCTTAATAAAAATACCAAGAAAAGGAGAACTAAGAAATCTAAAGATATTTGCCTGGATTATGGATGATCCCAGCTCACACAACTCTTGAGGTTTAATATATTGATATTCTGTTTCCTTTTTCTGCCAAACGTTCTTGCTGGACTGATGGAATGTCCAACAAATTTCGGCCAACTGATCACAGAGATCATTGAGGTTTGAAGATCTTAAGAAGTAAACTTACACATACAAGGGTGTCATTACTCAAGGCCCAATTGATTAAAGTTGCAATCTTAAATTGGATCCTCCAATATATAGGGTTGCCAACTGGCTCCAGATTTTCAGGAAAGGTTGATCCAGTCTTGATTTTACCCCATTGCATGCTGGGACTTATTCTGATTTCCCTATTGCATTCCCTAACAAAAGCAAGACTATAAGTACCTGCATGCAGGGGGAGAAAACCAGGACTGGACCAACCTGTCCTGAAAATCTTGAGCCAGTTGGCAAACCAATGCAAATTTCATAAACCAATGTAGTCCCTTGTTCCTTCATCTACTAGAACTTTCAGGAACATTTGGGATTGTTGGGATAAGTAAATAGCCATGCTCCTTTGAGTTCTTTCTTGGAGGAATATTTCAGTCTTTCAAGGCCTTTGGTTGTCTAAATGTCTTCTAGCAAAGTCCAAGTTAGAAAAAAAAGCAAAATACACAACACACCAATTTGGGGTTAATAAAAAAATAATCTTTCCACTGGTTTACTTGATTGCAGATGAAAATTCACAATAGTGAAATTGCCTTTGAACAGTACACTTTGGAATACTGCATGTCAATACAGAAAAGAAAAATCTAATAAATCACTGATACAATTAGCGGCAAATCTGCATTCCCTAGCAGAAGATATTTTTAAAAGGAGAGGCTTCCTGGGCACTTCCCTGAATGGTACCTGCAAGTTGGATACTGACTCCTTCTCAGTAGGAAAACTGGAAATTCCTCCTGATACAACTGTAAATGAGTCTCTGTTGACAATGTCCTTAAACAATAACTCTGCAAATAGACTTCCCAGTCTGGCAATCCTCACTCTGACTCCAACCAGAAATCCACTCTTCAGAACTCTCAGGTAATCTCCCACAGAGTATGGTATTAACTCTGCTCTTCCTTTAGATCATCTCATGGTCCTTTCCACTCTCAAGATCTTCCTTGGATCCCAAGAAAATCTCCCTAGGTCCTCCCTCTCAGGACAGAAGGAACAGAAGTTTGAGCCAAGTGGGCTCATGAGCTTTGTTAAACACACACTCCTTGCAATATACCTTCCACTGGCTAACTGAGTGTCATGGATGCATGTTCCTATTCTCTCTGACATCAAAGGTCCAGAAAGGTCACCATGCATATAGTAAGGTTATTGTTGAAGGACGTTGTCAACAGAGAATCATCTAAAGTTGTACACACCATGCATATAGTAAGGGACACTTGGGTGGCACCCTTACGCAATATCATCTAAACTCAGCAGATTGCCCTGGCAAGGTTGCTGTGGTCTGTCACTCTAAACGTTATCACAGCAAAACTACTGCAATAACATTAGTCAGAGATTCACTTCCACAAACAAGATAAAAGGATGGAACTTTCAGTTTTGCCTACTCACTTACATGTGCATTCATTCTGCGGCACCTCATTACCCCTCGTCTCTTGCTTCCCCCTACACCTCTCTGTTTTTCTCGTGACATGCATTCATCTGGCAAGCTGCTCTTACTGAGCACTTCTCTATCACCAGCTCTCAATTCTGTTCTGTTCACATTCTTATGCTCTTGTGCATGGAACAGCCTTCCTGAGTTGGTACACAATATGCCATCTCTTGGCCATATTCAAGTTCTGCCTAAAAACTCATCTTTTTGAGTCTGATTTTAAATCTGAAATCTCGGCTTTTCCTGATCTTAAATCTTCAAAGCATTCACCTTTTTTTTTTTATATTCTTCAGTATCACCATGATTTTACTTAAATATCTTAAGCAATGCTGGAAAAAAACATAATAAATATGAAGCAAGACTGTTCATAACACCTGTGTATCCTTTGGAATTACATCCGCTTTGAAGATACTATGGGTCGTATATAATCATAAGTCTTGCTGGATTTGCCAACCCTGGTTTTTTTTAGATTTTTATTGTTGCAAATAAAATTTTCAGTCCATGAATATCATGAGTAAGGGAGAAAATACTTCCCTCTATTGTGTCCTTTCAAAGCCGTGCAGCTATTAAATGAGCAGAAAGGAAAAAACCTGACACTATGTATTGCTAGTTGCTGCTTCAAGGGTGTCCGGCTAGAAGCTGCTACTTATGCTCAAGAAGTCATGAACAATATATTAACGAAGCGCACAGGCATTTATACAACTCTCCTTCCTATAGTCATTTGTCAAGTGATCCTACTGAAAAATACAAAATGAAGACAAACAAGTGGTAATGTCTGGTTTTGAACAGGGATTTCTAGCTGAAAAGGAGAAACATTTTTGATTAAAGAGTATCCAAGAATTCCAGATTTGTATCTGGTACCTAAAATCCATAAGTCATTGAATTCTCCCCCAGGGCGACCCATAATTTGTATGGGAACCAATGTCCATTTTTTGGATCGGATTTTGAAGCCTTATGTGTCTCAAGTAACATCTTACGTGAAGGACTCAACACACATGCTCCAAATTCTAAATCAAATAAATGTAACACCCGATGATATACTGGTTACTATGGACATCAAGTCATTATACACAGTTATACCTCGGTCTCAAGTTTTGGAATCTATTGAGTGGATACTGGAGTCTCAATCTCTCCCTCCAATAATATTTATGTCATTTATCCTGGATCTAGCAAAACTGTCATTAAACAGAAATTATTTTGCATTGCAGAATGAGTAATTTTTACACATAGAAAGTACTGCCATGGGTGCAGTCATGGCACCTGACATAGCTAAATTCTATGTTACTTTTTTCGAGGGACCATATATTTATACTAGCCAATGGTCGGTATACATTAGATGTTGGAGGAGATATATAATGATATTTTCTTATTAGGGAAAGGACTAGAGTCAGTCTTTCAAGAGTTTAATCAATGGCTGAACTGTTTGAATACCCCGTTACAGTTTACCCTGTCTTTTCATTTAATCTACATTGCCTTCTTGGACATACAGATCTACAAACAACAAGGAAGGATAGCTACATCTTGGTATACAAAACTGAATGAAAGGAATATGGTAATCTTCTTTTCTTAAGTTTTCATCCGATTCACTTAAAACAGAATTTGCCAATAGGACATTTCTTTGCCTAAGGAGACTTTGTTCAGATACAAGATTTCACATTTCAAACAAAAATCATGGTTCATTATTTTTTTGGAATACAGGTATCCCTTTTCCTGTGTAAAGCAAGCATTTCATCAAGCTCTTTAGAGCAACAGGGAGTTGCTTATGACTCTGACATCAAAGAGATCCCTTGACCGACAAGTTTGTGTTCTGAAACATTCAGTCTTTTCTTCTCGAATATGTTCCATCATTAGAAAACATTGGTCAGTGTTACAATTTAGGTGAGGGACCATTGTTGACGTTCTCAAGAGGATGTAACATTAAAGATAAAATTATTCTCTTTAGTTTACCACTTCCCTCACTGATGGAGCAAGAACCACAAGTAGTGTGTCAAGATGAATGTCAGTTTTGTTTGCAAAAATGGCCCATGAAGCATGTGGTGTCCCACACAGCTAAAAAATATTGAGGTCTTCCACAACTACCCTTGCCAATCCACCTTTGTGGTCTACTTGATTATATATCCTTGCAACTTGTGGTATGTGGGCAAGACCAAAAGAAAGATAAAAATCAGACATTGAACATAGAAGCTGTTTGAAAACAACATGTTTGAATGCTCCTATAATACCACATTGTCTAGGAAAACAGCATGTTTTTGAAGATTTGAAGTGGACTATTCTAGATCATGTACGTGTAGATTGGTGGGGAAGGGACAGGGTGAGAACTCTAGATTTTCAGCATCAATATTACTCACCCTGAAGGGCTAAATTCAGAACTAGAATGGCACTGGTTTCATTAATGAGCAGGCTAGTCAACCTATATCTAACAGCTGGATTTCTATAGACATTTGTTTTTATTCTGCACACGAGTGTCATGTGACCACATTAACATCGTAATATGTCATATTGATGTTGTGATCATCCTATAAAGAAACAATTGCTCTGAGGGAATTCCGTCCATCATTAATTAATGCTACCAGCAGACTCTTCAAATATATGCTTTGAGGTGTCTTGTATAGACAGTGAAGTGGCTTTTTGCTCAAGGAATTGGTATTCTCTCATATATACATACTTATGAGAGAGGCCGCAGAAGCCAGGGTCGTTCCCGTGGCATGGAGCCACAACCGCTTCCTCTTGGGCGTGGCCTGGAGGCCGCCGAAGCCGGGGCCTTTCCTTCAGCCTGGAGCCGCCCTCACCAGGACTCTCTCACAGCAGGGAGTGCCGCCGATGACTCGCTCCTCTTCTGCAGCCGGTGGGCCACTGCGGAGCTTTTCTTCAGCGGCAGGGAAGCCACTTCCAACGTCGGTGGCCCAGCCTCTCCTCTCAGCATCGTCAGCAGCAGGATGCCACTGTCCAGGGTCCTGCTTCCTGTTCCTGCTCCTCCTAAGGGGCAGGCCCGTGGTTCTCTTCCCTTCTTAAAGGGATAGCGCAGGTGGTGCCCTCCTGGCCCATCTGTGGACTCCTCCCTGGGCATTGTCCTTCCTGCCCTACAAAAGGGCTCTGAGCTCACTTCATCTTTGCCCTGGCAAGGAGCTAGTCATCAGGTACTAGTCCTCCCTAGGACACTGCTGCTCCTTGGACTCCATGTCTTGTCTTCATTCCAAGTGTTCCTTATGTCTTCGTTCCAAGTGTTTCTGAAGTCTCCGTTCCTTGGCTGCCCAAGTCTTCTGTTGATCCCGGCTTTTAACCTTCCTCCACTGTCCCGTCTCAGTGCTTCAGTCAGAGTACCATCTCTGGATTCCTGCCTCCGAGTCCCGTCTCCGAGCTTCCTCCTTGAACTGTGTCTGGGTCTCAGGAGCTCCTTGCACTTGCCTCCGTCTCCTTGAGGTTCAAGTTCCTTGTCTTCGTTCCAGTGTCTCCACATCCTGATGTCTTCATGTCCTGAAGTTCTTCGTCCAGGTGTCCCCTGTGGCTTCGCCATCCCGTCCCAGTGTGGTCCGCAACCAGCCCGGCTGGGTTGAGTAGGACGCGCTGTGGTCCAGTGGTCTGTGACCACCCCACTGGGGTATGTAGGGCACTGGTGGGATTCCTCCATCACACGGAGCCGAAGTTCCTCCTCATGACCACGATTCCTGGTAGTACCCCCGGACTGTTCTCACAGTACTGACCACTGCTTCTCCATTGACCACATCTCCTGGTAGTACCTCTGGACTGATCTCACAGTACTGACCACTGCTTCTCCATTGACCACGTCTCCAGGTAGTACCCCCGGACTGATCTCCCGGTACTGACCACTGTTTCTCCATTGACCACGTTTCCTGGCTGTCTCCACTCCCAGACGAGGGACGTCTCTCCGCAAGGGCACACTTATCTTGTTCCACTTTGGGGAGTGCCCTATAGCGCTCCCTCCCATCGGATTGCAACAGATTTGCCAAGGCCATGTGCCTGGTGGGACTGCCCTTGTCCCAGGTTTGTTCCTGGACTGATGCTGAACCCAGAATTTTTTTTGGGACTTCCTATGGAGGCGCCAGCCATCTGGATAATATGACCTGCAGGAAGCGCCTGCATCCAGACCTTCTTCCACAGCATTCCCAGGTTGGGGTCCCATGACCTGCAAGAGGCGCCTTCTCCCCACCTGGTTTTCTAGCACCAGCTGTTCCCACCCTGGATTCCCTCCCTGGTGTTCCTTGTTTGTTCTCTTGTTCCTTTGTTCCTTGTATTGTTTGTATTGTTCGTTATGTTGTTCTCATGCTCTTTGTGCCGTTTTCCATTTGTTCCTTGTTTTGAGCCTCCATTTCTCGTTCTGCTGTTCTTCTTGTTCCGCTGTTCTTCTTGTTCCGCTGTTCTTTCTTGTTCCGCTGTTTCTTGCTCTCCGCTGTTCCGTTCTTTGCTCCGCTGTTTGCTTTTCTTGTTTGTTTGCTTTTCTTGTTTCTTGCTCTGCTGTCTTGTTTCTTGTGCTCTGCTGTTCCGTTTGTTCCTTGTGCTCCACTGTGTCTTGTTATCTTTTTGTTTCCTTGTTCTCTTGTTTGTTCCTGTGTTTTCTTGTTCCGTTTTGCCTGTTTCCATATTCTGTTGTTCCACATTTTCCAAACGACCTGCAGGAGGCGACTGCACCATTCTTGTTCCAATTGCCTTGCTTGACCTCCCGATGGAGGGGAGGGGACCCCCTTTGAGGGGGGGGGGGGTACTGTTGCGCTTCTCCCGCGACTGGTGCCATGGGAGGCGCTTACCTTCGCGGCCTGGAGGCCGCAGAAGCCGGGGTCTTTCCCGCGGCATGAAGCCATCGCCGCTTCCTCTTGGGCACGGCCCAGAGGCCACCGAAGCCAGGGCCTTTCCTTCAGCCCAGAGCCACCCTCACTGGGACTCTCTCGCAGCAGGGAGTGCTGCCGACACCTCTCTCCTCTTCTGGGCTGGTGGGCCGCTGCAGAGCTTCTCTTTAGCGGCAGGGAGGCTGCTTCCAGCATCGGGGCCTGCCTGCAGCCCAGCCTCTCCTCTCAGCGTAGTCAGGGCAGGATGCCACTGCCCAGGGTCCTGCTTCCTGTTCCTGCTCCTCCTAAGGGGCAGGCCCGTGGCTCTCTTCCCTTCTTAAAGGGATAGCGCAGATGGGGCCCTCCTGGCCCATCTGTGGACTCCTCCCTGGGTGTTGTCCTTCCTGCCCTACAAAAGGGCTCTGAGCTCACTTCATCTTCGCCCTGGCAAGGAGCTAGTCATCAGGTACTAGTCCTCCCTAGGACACCGCCGCTCCTTGGACTCCAGGTCTTCGTTCCAAGTGTTCCTGATGTCTTCGTTCCAAATGTTCCTGAAGTCTCCGTTCCTTGGCTGCCCAAGTCTTCTGTTGATCCCGGCTTTTAACCTTCCTCCACTGAGTCCTGCCTCAGTGCTCCAGCCAGAGTTCTGTCTCTGGATTCCTGGCTCTGAGTCCTGTCACCAAGCTTCCTCCTTGAACTGTGAGTCTCAAGAGCTCCTTGCACTTGCCTCCGTCTCCTTGATGTTCAAGTTCCAAGTCCTTGTCTTCGTTCCAGAGTTTCCATGTCCTGACATCTTCATGTCCTGAAGTTCTTCGTCCAGAGGTCCCCTATGACTCCGCATCCTGACCCAGCGTGGTCTGCGATCAGCCCGGCTGGATTGAGTAGGGCGTGCTTCGGTCCAGTGGTCCGCGACCACCCCCGCTGGAGTGTGTAGGGCACTGGTGGGATTCCTCCATCACACGAGTTGAAGTTCCTCCTCATGACCATGATTCCTGGTAGTACCCCCAGACTGTTCTCACAGTATTGACCACTGCTTCTCCATTGACCATGTCTCCTGGTTGTACCCCTGGACTGTTCTCACGGTACTGACCACTGCTTCTCCATTGACCACGTCTCCTGGCCGTCTCCACTCCCAGACAAGGGACGTCTCTCTGCAAGTGCACACTTATCTTGTCCCGCATTGGGGAGCACCCCCTAGCGCTCCCTCCCATCGGATTGCAACAAGCGATACATGGTGCTGTCAGGCTTTTTCCTTTTTGCTCATTTAATAGCTGCACAGCATTGAAAAGACACAATAGAGGGAAGTATTTTTCTCTTATTCATGATATTAATGGATTGTAAAGTTTTATTTACAACAACAAAAAATCTAAAAATAAAATAGGCTTTGCAAGTCCAGAAAGACTTATGATTATATATGACCTATAGTATCTTCAAAACAAATGTAATTCCAAAAGATACACAGGTGTTATGTGCAATTTTGCTAGTCATATTTATTATGTTTTTTTCCAGGACTGCTTAAGAAATTTAAGAAAATCATGTTGCTATTGAAGAAATACAAAAATACAAGCGTGAATGCTTTGGAGATTTAATATTGTGTATGTGCATTTCACAGTATTCTGACTCTTTTTTGGGGTAATTTTCCTGATCCTAGCCATGTTTACTGCAATTAATATAGTCCTGAAGTCTCTTATTTATCTATGTGCCTTGACTAATGTGCAAGCTCCAGGTAGCAGGGATGGTCTCTTATGTCTCTGTAGAGTGCTGCATATGTCTCATAATGCTACAGGAATGATAAGCAGTAGCAGAGGAAAAGAAGAAAGAGAGAGAAAGGGAGCAGGAATGGGAGAGGAGACAGGAAAGAGGAAGTGGCAGATGAGAAAGGAAGAAGCAATAGAAAGGAAAAGGGGGAGAAATATAGAAACATACAAGAGGGAGGCACGACAGCAAGTGGTGGGAGATACATGCAGGCCCAGAAAGATGGAGAAAATAAAGAAAGAGAGAGAAAAAAGAGTGAAAGTGATAGGGGATCAAAGATGGGAAAACTGAAGGAGAAAAGGGAGGGAGAATAAGCACCAGAAAGACGTATTTATTGACAGACTTATTAGACATTATAAGGTAAATACAGTCACCGTGTACCGAGTATTGCAAGCAGGAGTGCTGCTGCCCTGAATCAGGTACACATTGCTCTCTTAAATTCTTCCTTCTACAGTTCTTTATGCCTTATCCTTCAGCTCCCGGGAGCCATCATGGTCTTGACCATGTCACAAATGTCCACATGCACATGTGACATGTAAATCAGAATGGACCATTGGGGTCTCACGCATGGGAGGTTATTTGTGACACCGCTTCACACTTGGCTGAGCGCAGGTTTTCCAGAGGGTTGAAAGGGGCTGCCACTTAAACATTGAGAAGACATTTTGTTTCCCCTGGTAGTTTTCCTTCTGCACAAATGGGACCAGCCTCTGTCATGCAATAGTGTCATAAGTTCTCACTCGGAACTGCCTGAGGATTTGCTCCCATTTTTTTTTACCTTTCTCCTGTCTAAGCCAGATATGGGCAGAGACAGTCTTTGCCCAGTGGCCACACATTGCAGCTTCATCCAGAACCCAGTATGGTGTGCATTCTGCGGCTGGCCATATCTATAGTATTTGATACATGGGGGTGCATTACATGGGAAAATTACATTTGAGGGGGCTGGCCCTGTGGCAGTGATTAGTGCAGAAGACCTGGGTTCAATTCCCAGGCGTTGCTTTCACTCCCTGGGCTGGCCGAAGCAGAATTCACAGTGCCTGAGGGAGGGAAGGAAGTCTCAGCCAGTGCAGAACAATGATATGTATAGGCCAGGCGCAGGGCGCATGCCAAAGCGAGCTCCAGTATTCACCGTGTCTTTTTATATCTGAATAGAAGGAGTGCACAATAAGTTCCTTATTAGGAGTCCGAAGACCATCCACAGAATAGTGTAGGAAGCAGAAGGCTGCAGTCAAACACCACGGCTCTGTTGAAAGCCTCGGGGTGCCAACAGTTGTGGAATAACTTGCTCCATAATCTCCAGATGTCCTGTGGTGTTTGACTGCAGCTGCTGTGACAATCTGAGCAGCCTTCAGCTTCCTATGCTGTTTTTGGATGACCTTGGGATATAAAGGCAGGAAAGTACTGCACAATCCTTTTTAGATATAAAAAGGATGCAGTGAATTTTATTTTATTTTGCCAATCATGCTAAAAATGTAAAATAATATTCTTATAGGGGTTATATGAATACAAATATAAGATCCCTCTAAAAGACAGCTATGATACCCTTAGGAAAAGTTATTTGATGAAAATAATATATACAAAGTATTTTTGTAAATTACTTATGCAGTAATCTTGTGGAGCAGGCAATGGACATTTTGAGGTGGTGCTTCCTCTAAGAACATAAGAACATGCCATACTGGGTCAGACCAAGGGTCCATCAAGCCCAGCATCCTGATTCCAACAGTGGCCAATCCAGGCCATAAGAACCTGGCAAGTACCCAAAAACTAAGTCTATTCCATGTTACCATTGCTAGTAATAGCAGTGGTCCTTATCTAAGTCAACTTAATTAATAGCAGGTAATGGACTTCTCCAAGAACTTATCCAATCCTTTTTTAAACACAGCTACTCTAACTGCACTAACCACAACTTCTGGCAACAAATTCCAGAGTTTAATTGTGCATTGAGTGAAAAAGAACTTTCTCCGATTAGTTTTAAATGTGCCCCATGCTAACTTCATGGAGTGCCCCCTAGTCTTTCTATTATCCGAAAGAGTAAAAAACCGATTCACATCTACCCGTTCTAGGCCTCTAATGATTTTAAACACCTCTATCACATCCCCCCTCAGCCGTCTCTTCTCCAAGCTGAGAAGTCCTAACCTCTTTAATCTTTCCTCATAGGGGAGCTGTTCCATTCCCCTTATCATTTTGGTAGCCCTTCTTTGTACCTTCTCCATTGCAATTATATCTTTTTAGAGATGCGGTGACCAGAATTGTACACAGTATTCAAGGTGTGGTCTCACCATGGAGCGATAGAGGCATTATGACATTTTCCGTTTTATTCATCTTTCCCTTTGTAATAATTCCCAACATTCTGTTTGCTTTTTTGACTGCCGCAGCACACTGAACCGACGATTTCAATGTGTTATCCACTATGACACCTAGATCTCTTTCTTGGGTTGTAGCACCTAATATGGAACCCAACATTGTGTAATTATAGCATGGGTTATTTTTCCCTATATGCAACACCTTGCACTTGTCCATATTAAATGTCATCTGCCATTTTGATGCCCAGTTTTCCAGCCTCACAAGGTCTTCTTGCAATTTATCACAATCTGCTTGTGATTTAACTACTCTGAACAATGTGCCGATACTTAAACTTATCCAGTTAAAATAATCAAATAAGTCAGACCTGCCTTAAAGGAAGTCTAACTTAAACGGATATGACTTACCCAGCTAAGGGGGTCATTTTTCAAAGGGATCACACGCAAAAAGTCCCTTTTTGCATGCGATCACTAAATGGGGGCGGAGTCGGGGCAGCAATTGCACCACAGAGGTTGCAGGCTTTCGCAGGCACACCCCCCGCTTCATTCCCCCCCCCGCCCCTGTACCGCGCGATTCAAAGAGCCCAGCGGTATTAGAGAATCCAGACCTAAGTGGTGCTTTCTACAGGGATATTCAACAGTATAGCCGTAAATCTTATCTGGCTAACTTACCTAAATGTTTAGGCTTAAATTTTGAAGCTTTTATGCAGAATAAAGACATGAACAACAGTACCTGCAAGAGAAATTGAAAATCTGCTGTGAAAGTAGGACATTCTGAAAGCAGGACAACAGCAAACAACCAAAAAAACACCTGTGGAGATAGGACATACTCTGCTCCATTTACATTCAAAAGCAGGGAAGTATGCACTTTGATACATAAGAGGCTGCCTTTACAGCTTTAGAATTCTAACGTAGATTGGGAGGGAGAACTTGTGAACTTGCATTGTTGTTTGGTATTCACGAGAGAAGGTGCTGGTAAAAGTTTATAGTCCCAGTTCTGAACAAAATTCCTTCTACTGGTGATTTGTGGAAACTGAACACCTGTTTGGATTTGCCAAAAGATAAATCCAATCCGGCTTGCCATCAGAGGGTCTCTGGGGCATTGACTGCAATAAGTATCTACAGTCTGGCTGATATTGGGAGGGCAAATTACCCTATGGCAGATTTCATTTTTAATCTCTGTGGTGCAATATTTATTTATTTATTTGATTTATAGTCTGCCTTTCAAGCATTTCAAAGCGGATTGCATTCAGGTACTGTAGATACAATCATACCGATTCTTTTCTTGTAATCTGATAAGTTGTTCAGTAGTATTACACAATGTGATATTTTAACATGTCAGCTTTCGCATCAGTATCCTATTATAATGACCCACTTGGAATGTTTTTCAAAGACCATTGCCTGTGGAGACTAAACTTGTCGCTGTTAGGGAGGGAGGAATTTATAAAGGTAAATTCAGACATAATAGAGGATTTTAATTTCCATCATGATATAGAGGTATGTGATCCTGAATTGAGATGAAGAACTCTTAAGGCTATCCACAGTTATGTAAGCTATGCTAAATGGGCAAATATGAGGAACAAATTAAAACTGAGAAGTTAATTGCAGAGCTTGAACTACAACATATATAGAACTGTTCCAAACTGACAGGGTCATTTTTTAATTTGTATTAGGGCCTTAACATGCACGATAAGGCCCTAACTCATGCAATAAATATCACAACGCAAATGCGTATGCAAATTCTACATTGAGTATGCAAGTGGAGGGAGAGTGGGATGAGTTAATGCAAAAGTAGAGTCTCCTCCCGCCGAATGCATTAAATTAATGCACAATAACGCTAGATTTAATGACAGAAATAACTACATCTATTTTTTTTGGAGGGTATGGGCAAAAAAGTTTTTATTGCAAGTGCATGGCCATTAGCACAGTTCGTGGCTATTATCGAACACAATAAATTGAGGCCTAATAGCAAAAACATCTATGATGTCCTCCTGGGCCATTAAAAATAACTGTTCCTATCTGGCCTGTATTCCTAGACCCATTATGTTTGTGGCAAGTGTACTTGTGAGGGGATACTGGATGCTTGAGGAGGACAGTCACAGCCAACAACAGGGAGAAGGAGAAGAACACCAACTACAACTACCAGTACAGGCAAGGAACATTTCCACCCCTCCTAGGGAAGTTCCTGCACCAGAGCCTGTGTCACTGGCCCTACAGGGAAAGCATCAGGGCCCACAACAGTGCTTGCCACACAGGCGGACAAGGAGGAGGAGATACAGGAAGCACATCTTTCCTCCATGAACATCTTTGCTGGGCATGCCAGAAGAACATGTGTTAAGAGGTATTGCCTCAGCTCTGGGGCTATCCTGGAATAATATGAGGAAATAAGAAGGGATCTGGATTTGGTCACGGAATGGTCTCACGCTATATCTGGCCTCACCAAACTATTGGCCACCCTGGCATCCGGCTCCTTCCGATGCGTGCATGTTATAAAATCTGCTACCTGTGCACGTATGCACACCTGATTTTGTATCAGCATGTGCATGTCCACGAGGATGCTGACTTGCACGCACAAGGGAGGGGAATTTTCTTACAAGCGTGCGGTGACGCGATAGGGCCTTCCCCAGTTCCCTCCCAGTCTGTTCCAATAAAGGAGTGGACTGGGAGGCAATGTTCTTATATCCCTACCTACCCTGCCTGCCTTTTCCCCTCTCCTCCCCGACCCCTAAAACCCCCTATCTATCTTTTTTTTTTTTTGTTTTCCAACTTACCTTCTCGACGGAGCAGCAGGAAGTTGCGTGCAACGGTCGGCTGCCAGCGCGTGCTTCACAGACCCCGTTTCATTCCCATCCCGGCCCACCCCTTTTGGCTGGAGTCGGGCTTCCATGCGTACCAGGAGATACACGCATGGCCGACCCGCTTTCAAAATGCATGCTGTGCATATCTTCCGTTTTGTATGTGTGCCGGTTTTTGAAAATTTCCCCGATAGCCATCATCCCACCACATAACAGGGAGCAGATCTTCTGCAACAGAAAGCTCTTTCACCCCATCAGTGTGCAAGTGATCTGTGACGCATGACTGCGCACCCTCGACATCACGGCCAGGCACCCTGGAGCCGCGCACAATTCTTTTATATTTAGGCAATTGGGCCTCTTTGATGAATTTGAGGATGGTTGGCTTGTAGGTACGACACATACTTCTTTCTCTATTTACTCTCTTGTTCTGTGTTTTCATCAACCGTCTGGGACATGGGGGGGGGGGGGGGGGGGGGGAGATTACAGCATTGCTTAAAAGACAAATGCCTGGTTCTGTTATTTGTACATGCCAGAGAGCCAGGGCCTGGCTTTCTCTCACCATGCTGGAGAGGCCTGCTAATGTTGTGTTCCCACACAACGCACTTGTCACAAAGCTTTGTGAGTGAGAAGCCACTATACATTTTCTAAGGCTCCTCTGAATATATTTGTCCTTTCCAAGTATAAACCAATTCCCGTGTGGAGACTTCTCATAGCCGAGTGGTATTCCTGTAGTCGTGGCAGCAAGTATTAGGTGTTAAGTGCACAGACATATAATTTACCATGAAATATTATACCAATAACTTTTATTTCTATCACAACATTTATCTCACTTTAAATGATTATAATAATGACAGAGCAGATGTCAAAAACTATAATATAACTCTAGTCTTTTTTCTTTTTTTACTCTTTTTCAGATATTAAATAATTGTGAATGGACTTCAATCCAGAGAATATATCACATTTCCACTTTCAACCTTAGACACTTTAGATAAGTATTTGCATATATGTATTACTATGAAATTATTTCTTTCTAACTAAAGATAGTTTGTTTTGTGAGGATTGATACTTTATATAAACTTTTATTTTCTTTAGCAATGAAGACAGTCTCTAAAGTATGGATGATGTCCTGGTAAGTATTCTTTTTCTTTGTTTTTCATTTTTTTATATATTCTTTCTTCTTTCTCTTCCTTTCTTTTACTTGAATGGTATTTATTATTTCCAAAACCTGAGCTCAGGCCTGGCTTATGTTAAAGTCTTAGTTGTGCATGTGTATGGTACCACTTATCTGCTTTTTTTTCTTTCCTTTGTCTTTCATCGCTGGCCAGGTATTTCTCCTTTCTTCCTTCTTTTCTCTGTCTTTCTTCTTCCTACTATCCTATTCTTTAAATAACTCAAAAACTGAAGAAACTGTCTTCCTGTATTGCTCTTGGATCTTCCGAAATCTATATCTGTAATGTTCGCTATAATGTGTGCCTACATCAGCTTATTGGAACTGTATATTTCCTAAGTAAAAAAATAAAAGATAATTTCTGTTCCTATTTCTAATACATAGAACAACTAATCGTTCACATTCACTACTTCAATCTCTCTTCTAAATTTATTAACTAATGTTGTGCTAAAACACGGTGCAACATTCACTTTAACTAAAGTTAGATTACCTTAAACTTAACTTAAATTGACTAAGCTGGACTCTTCTATTAGAAATTTAACAAATGCTGTGAATGAATCTAATTTAGTAATTAAAGGTAATACTGATGTAATGATTGCTCAGCAGAAACATGTTAATGATATAGAACAATGACTATCAAAGGTAGAAAAAATTCAAGTTTTTCAAATAAAAAGTGAGGGAGAGATACAAAGGAAAATTGAGAACATCGAGAATTATTCTCATATACTAAACTTACGGATTATAAATTTTCCTGTCACTAGTAAAATGAGCCCTATTGATCTGTTTAGAGCCTATCTTACACAAATTTTAAAAATTCCAGAACAGCTAATGCCTACCATAGTCAAAGCTTTTTATATTAAAGCTTCCTCTACTATTATTAACATGGATAAGCAAGAGCAAGTTCAATCTGAGATACAATCTAAAAAAATTGAAGAAAAACCAAATCAGGATCCAACAATAGATTTATCAGATTTTTTGGAAAAGTCCCAGGATGAGTTGGTCATAGAAAAAAGAGGAAATATGCTGGTAACACTAGCCTTTATTTCAGATAAAGATAATATATTAAAATATTTTTTTCGAAATAGGTTAAAAACCTTCTATGGCCATAAGATTTGGATATACCCTGACCTGATAAAAGTTACACAGCTCAGGAGAAAAAAAATTTCTTGCCTTGAGACATCTAGTAATTGAAAAGGGTGGTCAATTCTTACTTCGGTACCCTTGTAAGTGTGTTATCAAATTGAAAGGACAGACCTATCACTATACTGATCCAGACCATCTTAGAACACTATTGGGTGTAGATAATTTAGGCGGATAAATAAATAACGGGAATTAACTTACATTTTCTAGTTAGCATTATTTCATAGTATTTGCTCTAAGTTCTTGGTAAATGCTTCTCTTATTTTCTTGCAAAAGATTACAGAAATTTGGATTCTAAGGTTACATGTTAACTAAATTGTTTTCTTGTCATATATTGTTTTTTTTCATTTCTGTAATTTCTATACTGCAAGTAATTCTTGTGTTATATATGAATAATTCATAAATAAATAATTAAAAAAAATTGCAATAAAAGTCATAACCTTCAGTCATCTCAAACATATTCAATCACTCATTAGTTGTTCAATTGATAATTAACAAATTTTCTATTTTTGGTGGGCCTTTTGTGAGAAGAGCTCAGACAGCACTTCCTCTCCCTTCGATGGCCAACTGCTAACTGACTTTCTCTAGTAACTGTCTCTTACTATATAACAGCTGGGTTATCCATTCTCTTGATCATGTCAGAGCACAAAATAGTACTCAGGACTACCTATTTTCCTAGCTTAACATTGCTTATTTGATTTCTTTTTAATTTTCACTGAATCCAATAATTATTACTTAATTTTAGGTCACTTTGTTTACTTTGAATATATTACTAATTTTAAAGTCAGTCTTTGGACTTTGACCAGTTCTAATATTCTTAGGGGCGGATTTTAAAAGGATTTATGCGTGCAGGGTGCTTGCGCGCCGGCGCGCCTATTTTGCATAGGCTGCCGGCGCATGTAAAGCCCCGGGACGCGCGTAAGTCCTGGGGCTTTCAAAAAGGGATGGGAGCGGGCGTGTCTGGGGGCGTTCCCAAACGACGCGGCGTTTCGGGGGCGTGCCGTGGTGTTTTGGGGGCGGGCCCGGGGGCGTGGCGCCGGCCCGGGGGCATGGTCGAGGCCTCCAGACCAGCCCCCGGGGACTGGAGGACGGAGCGTAACTTTGCTGACAAAGGTAGTGGGGGTAGTTAGATAGGGCCGGGGGGGTGGGTTAGGTAGGGGAAGGGAGGGGAAGGTGGGGGGAGGGTGAAGGAAAGTTCCCTCCGAGGCCGCTCCAAAATCGGAGCGGCTTCGGAGGGGAACAGGCAGCGCGCGCTGGGCTCGGCGCGCACAGGTTGCACAAATGTGCACCCCCTTGCGCGCGCTGACCCCAGATTTTATAAGATACACGTGGCTACGCGGCGTACTTTTGTTCACGCCTGGTGCACGAACAAATGGAGGAGATCGCGTATTTTTTAAAGATCTACCCCTTAGTCTCTTCTCTTGCATTCAAGCAAGCCAAAGACACATGTCCCTGGATACAACATTTCTTACTAGCTTGGTTATGGGGATGACACTAAGCTATTGATGATGCGTCTGTCCATACCAAGCTTTAAGGAGGTGTGTGTTCTATGTATATCAATGGCTCTTATTAGAAAGGTTTTCTTTTATTTTTTTTTTCATAAAACTTTTTTTTTTTACTTTTAAAAATTGTCCATTTACTTCTTTAATTTTCCTTTATCAACACATTTTTATATGTACTTAGCTGTTAAATACATTTTTATATTTTTAAATTTAAATATTGTTGGTCTCAGAATTCTTATTTTTAGTTCATCATACACTTTCTATTTTTCTATACAGGTTCCTGCCTATGATATCTTCCTCAGTGTAACCCTCTTTGTGTAAAAATAACTACTGTTGTTAGGATAATGAAAACCTTTTTTTGGAGGATGTTTGCTGTAATTGTACAGGTCAACAGCCTTCTCTCACCTGCATGCTACTCTTGTTTCATTTTAATATTGTCTAATTTTCCTAAATTTTCATTAAATTGATAATCCCCCTACCCCAGGAATCGCGGGAGGTCGATAGCATCATCATTAACATTTCTATCTCTAACCTGAATTTTTTATTCTCATAGAATTCCCTGATCCTCAGTACAGTGTCCCTCAAAGAAAAAAAATGAAATAGAGCCTTGAGGAACTTACCAGTGGTGCCTTCAGCACTGGCAGTGACAACAGCAGGGGTAGGCTTTTTTCTTTATCTTCTTTTCTGTGATTCTGGAGTTGGGAGAAGGATGCTCCAGCAGCGGCAGTTTTTCTTATTACTGCTGACCGTTGCCGGTCAGCTCAATCTTCCCATTCTGTTCTTATTTTCTGCCTCAGTCAGAGCTCTAGCCTCTCCTCTTCATTTGATGATCACAGTGGTGCTCTCATATATATCACTGCCATTTGTGGTCAGGAGGCATTGTATTCACTGCAATTCCTGTCTCCGTGCGCTGCATCGGTCACCGGCATCTCTGTCCCATCGTGGCTTCTGCTTCTCCTTGCTGTGCCAACATGATCACTGCAATCCTCTCTCTCTTTCTTCTTCTTACATACCCCCTGATTAAAGAGAGAATGTTGCCCTCAACATTCCGTTACTTAGTGTATGCACACTCCATTCTATTTTCTTTTATACTTTTCCTTACAATTAAAGTCAAGTTCAAGTGGCTTTTGTTATAAATCACATTACAAAAGAAAACAGTGTTTCACTACATTTGGAACACATGTAACATTCTAAACTTCATTCTAAACATTCTAAACAATCATTCTAAATTTCATTCATCAAAACAAACTTTTTAAACAGTGGTTATCAGTTACCAGTTTAGCTCTCGCAAAGTTATACATTTTGAGATACGAAGTAACCAACTTCTGACTATAACCTTATTAATACAATATATAACTGTCTAGATATCCAGGAGTTTTTCCTTTATTATTTCTACTAGATACTCTATCAGTTTATGTGTTTTTCTCTATAATATTTGGTGGTAAACTGCATTCTGGTCATTTGTCATTTTGCTCATTTCTTGTCTCTGTACTTGTAGCTGATATTGGTTCCCAAATTGTTTCTGTTTCATGTTCTGTTTTTCTTCCATCTGTATTCTGTTCTAGTGTAGCAATGTTTTGTTCTTTAGCTTGGATTTTCTCTCTGTATTTCTCAGGTTTCTCGGATAAATTATATAATTTTTACATGTTCCTATGTACAATTTTTATTTCCCCATTTTTCACTTTTATTTTGTATGTGCTACCTTCCGTATTCAGCACTTCATATGAATGTTCTTCCCAGTAATCCAGAATTTTTTTTCTACCTCTTATTTTGAGATTTTTCAACAAAACCAAATCACCTGGTCTTATTATTTCTACTCTACATTTTTAATCATATTGGGGTAGATTTTAAAAGAAGCGCACGCAGCCTACATATGTGCGCACTACCCAGTTCACACACATGTACACCCAATTTTATAACATACGCATGCAGGCATGCGCATGTTATAAAATCCAGGGTCGGCGCACACAAGGGGGTGCACAATTGTGCACCCCCTTGTGTGCGCCAAGTCGCGCTGCCTTCCTCTGTTCCCTCCCACCTAACCTAACCTTCCCACGCCTTCCCCTAACCTTTCCCCCCCTAGCCCTACTCTAACTCCCCCCCTAGCCCTACTCTAACTCCCCCCCTGACTCTTGTCTTACCTTTTGCACCTGCCTCTGGGCAGGCGCAAGTTGCACATGCTGGCAGCCTGCCAGCATGCGATCCTCCGACACACGGGCAATGGCTGCTGTGTCGGAGGCCTCTGGCCCCACCCCCGCTCCACCCCACCCCAGACTGCCCCTTTTGTAAAGCCCTGGGACTTACATGCTTCGCCGGGCCTTTTTAAAAAAGCCCGGCGTGTGTAACCCTTTGAATATCTGGCCCATTGTTTTTTCCATATTACAAACTTTTTCTCAGCTTCTTTTCTGGCTATTTCACAAACTGTTTCTAATTTTATTCTGTGTTGTTCTATCCAGTCATCTATGTTTATATTCTCTTCTTTACTTTCAGCAGTTAGGTGGAAGTCATGCGGTAATTTTGTGTTTCTTCTAAACATTAAATAATATGGTGTATAACCAGTTGAAATATGTTAGTGATTGTTATAGGCCAGCACTAATTCTGGGAGATATTACGTCCATTTTCTTCCTTTTCCAGTGTTTCTAGCACTTTGTGCATCAATCGGTTTAATCATTCACAACATGATTATCCTCGGGATGATATAGAGTGGTTCTAGACTTTGTTATTTCAAGTAATTTACATAGTTCTTTAATTATTTCAGCTTCAAACTTTCTTCCTTGATCTGTACGTATCCTTGATGGACATCTGTAGTGTACAATCCACTGATTCAATAATGTTTTAGTAGTGGTAAATACTGTTTGATCTTTTGTCGGTACTGCTAACGTGAAAAGCGTAAACATGTGAGTCAGGACTAGTACATTTTCTATTTCATTATGGCTGGGTTCTAAGCTGGTATAATCTATTGCTAGGATCTCTAATGGGCAACTAACTTTGAAGTTATGTAATTCTGCTCTTTCTTTAGGCATTTTCTGCTTAGCGACAGCACATCTTTTGCAGTGATTATTCCAGTTCTTTATATCTCTGTTCATGCTAGGCCAAAAGTACTTTCTTCTTATGGTCCTTAATGTACTATCTTCTGAAAAATGTCCTCCTTCAGTGTGTCTTGCTTCAAATATTTTTTGGTAAGACTAACTAGTACTATAAAACTGTAATATTTATATTTTGTCTCTTGGGGCTATAGTTTCACTGTACCATAATCCTACCTTGAATATTAATTTGTCCCTCTGACTCCATAATTTCTTTTGTGCCAGGGCCCATCCAGACTATCATGTATATTTCATTCTGCTTTGACTTTTAAAATTCTGTTTAGGTCTACATCCTCTTGTAAAATTTCAAGCATCGGTCTGATATAATCTAAAGGAGCTCATGTATCTTTTTTTATTCTTTGCACAACCATCCTCATTTTTTCTTTCTTATAATAATAATTTCTTGTGGCTCTATTTTCAAGAAGTCTTTTTCAGTGTTTTCTGTTTCTGGGGGTTCTGAAAAGTGAATCTGTGACTATATTTTGCCTCTCCAGTTTATAGTTAACCTCAAATGTCAGTTCAGCTACTTGGGCCAGCCAACATTGCTCTATAGCTTGTACGTTTGCAGTGTCAAGATATCTAAGTGGGTTATGTCTGACCTAACATTAAACTTTTTATAAACTAAATAATCTTTACATTTTTCTGTGGCCACCCATTTTAGTGCCAATAATTCCAGCTTGAAGGCACTGTAGTTTACTTCATTCCTTTCAGATTTCTTTAGGCCTCTACTGGCATAGGCAATCACTTTTTCTTGCCCATCCTGAATTTGGCTAAGGTAATGCCAACACAGGCGCGCTCAAGTTATAAAATCCAGGCTCTGCGCGTGCAAGGGGGTGCACGCCGAGCCGCGCTGCCTTCCCCCCCATTCCCTTACCTCCCATCCCACCTTCCCTTCCCTTCCCCTACCTCCCCCACCTTTTCCCCCCTACCTTTTTTGACTTCTTGTTTTTGTTTCCAAACCTACTTCAGCCCTGGGGCTGATGTAAGTTGCCTGCTGGCCGACTGCCGGTGCGCGATCCCTGGCACAGCAGCAAATGTGCCTGGAGCCTCTGACCCCCACCCCACCCCACCCCTTTAGTAAAGCCCTGAGACTTACACGCTTCCCGGGTCTTTACATGCGTCGCCGGGCCTTTTTAAAATCCGGCCCTTTGGTTTTATCTGTTAATTTATGTAAAGGAGTTGAGATTTGTGTGAAGGATGGAACAAATCTTTGAAAGTAGCTGGCAAAGCCTAAGAATTTTCTAACTTCTTTAGGAGTGGTATGTATGGGCCAGTTTTTCAATGTATCTGTCTTCTTAGTATCAACTGGCACTCCTTTCTCAGACACTATATGCCCTAAATAGTTACGCTGCCTATAAAGCAGTTTACACTTCGTTAGCTTGAGCATAAGGCCACTGTCTATTAATCTTTCAAATACTTGCTCTTAATGAATTAAGCGTGTCTCAAAATCTTTGGAAAATATCAAGATGTCATCAAGGTGTAGCAATAAAATATTAAACTCATAATCATTTAAGGGTAGATTTTTAAACCTGCGTGCGTGCATTTCCCGGCACGTGCACATGGAAGCACTGATTTTATAACACGTGCGTGCCAACGCGTGCATGTTATAAAATCCAGTACCCGTGCACTCCTGCGCACCAAATTTTGTAACGGCATGTGCATATACGCGTGGGTGCCCTACTCGCACGTGCAGGGGAGGGGGATTTTTTTTAAATATGCGCAGCGATGCGATCCCGCTTTTTCCCAGTTCCCTCCCAGTCCACTCCAGTTAAGGAGCGGACTGGGAGGGAACTTTCCTATCTCCACAACTATCTTTCCTACCTTTTCCCCTCTCCTCCCTGATCCCTAACCCCTACCTACCTAGCTTTTTTTTTTTTTGTTTGTTTTTTAAACTGCTCTATTCAGCAGAAGTAAGTTACATGTGCCGGCTGGCTCCTGGTGCGCGCTTCCCCAGGATAGGGCGTAATGGCTGCTGTCATGGTCGGCCCCGCCCCTGGCCATCTCCTTTCACATAGCCCAGCACTTTGGTGCATATCCCCCAGGTTTTGCGTGCACGGGCTTTTTAAAATGTGGCCCTTTAATGTTAATTCCAATAGCCTCTGAAACATTCCCATAGCATTGCTTAGGACAAAAGGCATCCTTGTCCATTCATTTAATCCAAATGGTGTTGTAACTTGTAACTGCTGTTTTTTTCCCAGTCTTTCTTATGCATAGATACTTGAAAGCACCCTGACGTCAGATCTAGCGATGAGAACCAAGAAGCTTGACTAAGCACATTCAAAGAGTCGTCAATGTGGGGTAATGGATAGGCATCTTTAACCATAACTTGATTAATCTTACAGTAATCACAGCAGAAACATATGGTCCCATCTTTCTTTTTGACTATTACTACTGGTGAAGCCCAAGTGCTGTTACTATGATGCTACCAGGTTTTGCATGTGATGTTTAAATTCTTCATAGACATCAGGAGAGACTCTTCTATACCTTTGTTTGATAGGTGGGTGATCTTTTTTGTCTATTGAATGTTTTATCTTTTCCATATACCCTTATGTCTGTTTTACTTCTAGAAAATGCTTGTTTATATTTTGTAAGCTAATTATTTAATGCTTCTGTTTGTGTTTCAGTTAAATTCTCCCACTGCACTTTGACTGGTATCTCAGATTGTTTTGTTATTATTTCCTCAGCATTATTTGTTTCCTTTGTTATATGTTGAATAGATATTTGGGCATCTTTTTGTATAAAATTCACAGATGCTGGTACATGCAGAGCTTCTGGAAGCGATACTTCTGGTATCCTTGTTCTTGGGGGTAATCAAATTCTCCTTTGTCCTGCATTAAATAGTCTAATTAGTACCCCGCTGGACTCCCAGGAAACTTTTGGCCAGCTTGGGGGGGCCTCCTGACCCCCACAAGACTTGCCAAAAGTCCAGCGGGGGTCCGGAACGACCTCCTCCGTCGAATCATTTTTGTCTATGGCCGCCGCCATTTTGCGGCGGCCATTTTGAAAAATGGCGCCGGCTGAAGACAACACGATTCTATTGAGGGGGCCGTTCCGGACCGCCGCCGTTCTGGACCACCGCCGGATCCCCAGGTAATTTAAAGCATTTGGGGGGGGGGGGTTCGGGAGGGTGGGGGGTTTAATTTAAAGGGTCGGGGGTGGGTTTTAGGGGGTTTTAGTGTGCCGGTTTTCCTGCCCTCCCCCTTCCCCCGATTTACTATTTTTTAACGATAAATCGGGGGAATTGGTATTGTATCGTGGCCCTAACGATTTTTTGACGATTTAAAATATATCGGACGATATTTTAAATCGTCAAAAAACGATTCACATCCCTAGAATTTAGTGCTAAGCCACATCTTATATCTAGGTTGAAACTGAGGTGCTGAGAAATGGTGGTAATTGAAGGCCTTTTTTGATCTCTGGGCAGTGCGTTCGAGCAACTGTTGAGTATCACGCCACAGTTGGTGTAGTTCTTGAGCAATCGTCTGTGCTGCCAGTGAGGCCACAGAGCGGGAGTTGGCGCCCGTAAACCAACTGGAAGGGAAAATAACTGGTGGACATGGATACATGAGAGTTTAATGCAAACTCTGGCCAGGGCAGAAGGTTGGCCCAGTTGTCCTGCCGCTGATTCACGTAGGCTTGAAGGAATTGTTTCAGAGTCCTGTTGGTTCTCTCAGTTTGGCCGTTGGCTTGAGGGTGGTAGGCCGAAGTGAAGTCTAAGGAAATATCCAACTTCTTGCAAAGAGATTTCCAGAAACGTGCTGTAAATTGAACACTACGGTCAGAGAAAATATAGGAGAATCTTCAGAAAGGCTTCATAAGACCCTCCAAGTCTCCTGCCGGTGCAGGCTTCTTCTTTGTGGGGAAGAAGGACGGAACACTACATCTATGCATTGATTACAGAGGTCTAAATGAGATCACTGTGAAAGACCCGCTATCCCTTACCACTCATCTCAGAGCTATTCGATAGACTACAGGGAGCCAAGATATTCTCCAAGCTTGATCTTAAAGGAGCCTATAACCTAGTTCACATCCGCTCTGGCAATGAATGGAAGATGGCTTTTAATACCCATGATGGGCACTTTGAATACCTGGTGATGCCCTTCAGCTTGTGCAATGCCCCAGCTGTCTTCCAAAAACATGATGAACGACATTCTGCTTGATCTACTCTACAAATGTGTTGTTTCATCGATGACCCATCACCTTTGTAATGTCCCAGGTAGTTGAATAACCCAAGGCCTGGAGATGGTGTTTAATTTCAGCTGGTAGCCAATCATGGAAGATCCTCCAAATGCCAACATATTGAGATGTCACCAAGCGCTTAGCATATTTAGTGGCCAACCATTCTACCTGCATAGCCTGAGTCATTTTTCTCACCACTGGACAAAAGTGGGCACGCCCTCAGACACCCAATGAAATAAAATGCATTTGCAGGCTAATGCTATAGATAAATGCCCAAATGTAATTAAATCAGGAGCATACTTCACAGTGCCTGGACACTGGCAATTTGTATGCCAACATCTTTGAAGTTTTGTTTCCAAACTCAAAATAATTTTGTCACACTAGTTTCATCTGGTGATCAATAATTAAATCCAAAGATGGTGTTTTTAGTTTCCCCCTTTCTTGCTACAATTTCTTTAATACCTAAGTGAACCAGTTTACTTATGCTGCAAATCCAGTTGTTTAATGGAGTCCAGAAAAATGTATAGTTTGAGTCTCTCTCTCTTTCTTCTTCATAAAGGCCCACATGATCAACTTATCGTGCACTACAGCTTTCAAAGCATCCTATACCAAATTAGGGCTAACAATATCATTCACACTTAATTAAAGATACTCTTTAATATCCCTCGCTACAGCCTCCCCTATTCTCTCGTCTCTGAGCAACATGCTGTCCAACCTCTAACATTTTATCCCAGCAGGCCTAGCATAAACCCCCCGATCCAGACCATGAGCTCCAACTCAACTCGTAACAATTGGCCCATAAAAGAGGATTCCAACAAAATATAATCTATCCTGGAGTAGAAGGAATGGAGTATAGAATAATATGTAAACTCTTTATGGGAATGATTTAGAACTCGGCATCCATTACACAACCCCAATATGTATATTAACACATGGAGTTTAAGCCTATGCTTCTTATGGGAAATATCTATGTCCTGAATTATCTAACTCTAGTTTAAGTGTAATTTTAAATCTCCCCCTTATATTAATTTCCCCTTAGCAAAAGATATAAGCCCCTGTAATTATCAAATTCCCTACCATTAGTTATATTCCCTCTAGCTCAGTGTTGAGAAATATAAACATTCTCTTTTTTGTCCCTTTAAATATTAATTATCCTTGCATTCACTCACTTATTGAACAGAATTCCCACCCCCCACAGGTTTTATTTTTCAAACAATTAGATGCAAAAAAACCCCCTCTCTCTATTTCCATATGAAAAAACAGTCTCTCGCCACAATATCGCAGGTGGGTCTTCTGAACCAAAATTATATTAACCTATGTTCTTCTTCCTTCTTTAAACAACAGTTTCTGCTTCATGGGAATATTCAGACCTTGAACATTCAAAAAAAGAATATGCTTAAAAGCCATTACACCCAATAAGATCAATAATATTAACCAGATCAACAACCTTATCCCCTTCCTTTCACCACCTTACCTATCTCCCATCACCTTTCCCCTCCCCCCAATCCCCGCCCCCCCCCCCCCCCCCCAAATACCACCAGCACCTAAACAGCTTAGAAATAAAGTCCAATGTCTCTGCCAACTCCCTACTTTGCAGACATCAATTCCTAAGCACCTGATCTAGACAGCTGATGTTCAAAGATATTAGCCCGATTGTGTAGGTTGGCTTTAATAATTTAAAAAAATAGGATCCAGTGTCAATATAAGGAGAGAGAGAGAGAGACAGACTAGCCATAATGTTCTCATACTAGGTAGGTATTTACACCTCTATATGAGGCCTACCAAGTCACTCGAGGGGAGGTTTAGGTATTAGTGTAGGGGTTAGGGGCCACTTTGACATTCAAAGTGAGACGTACGAACAGAACAGTGCTCTCTTGTGAAGATTTGATGACCTTCGGAGTGGGGAAACTCACACAAAGATGAGATTTGTGCAATGTTCTCTCAACCTAGCTTGATGGACTCTCTACCTGGGTAACATGGGGGGAGAGGTCATGGGGGCAGGATTAGGAGGGAAAGGCCATGGGATATTCAGCAGCTCTGGGGGTGAGGAGGAAGAGAACTGGGAAGGGGCTATGGGACGAGGAGGGCGAGGACCCTTCAAGTCTGCATCATAGTAATTCCAAAGCAGAATGCTGAATCATAGCTTCTTTCTGAGGTTTGAGAGAGAGTATCTTGTCATTGTGCCAGATGGACAAAATCACTTTGTTTGCCAATACTATAGAAACCACTAGAAAGCATCTCCCACCCCTGGGTAAAGACAAATTGTGCACAAACAAATGCACATAAAAGATTTCTCCATCCCACGAGATCCATCTTCCCAACACTTTATCTAATATCCCCAGAACATTTGCAGTTTATGGCATTCAGTAAACATATGGCACAGCATCCCTGTAAAATAATTACATTTTAGGATTATATGTCAGAATCCCACAAGTGCATCTGAGCTCCTTTCTCCCTAGTGATTTATACTTGATGTTACAATTTAAATTGGATTTCTCTTAAATTTGCCGGTAGTATCAAGTGATAGATAGCAGTGAACGCTTGTATTAGGTCTGCTCCACTTAAAGACGCACCAAGATCCCCAGCTCAATGAAGCGCAAGCTTGCTCAAATGAGGGGCTCTAATTTGTTTTTTAAAAGACAACATCCAACTTCGGATTGCTTTAAACTTAGGCACAGTTTCAAAGAATGTTACCTCCTCATTGGAGAAGGCGATCTTGCTAACCATGCCACCACAAGCCTGTGCGCTAGAGTGCTTAATTTGCAAGTAGGCATAAAATTGTGATTTTGGTTGACCCCATTGTTCCTGTAATTGTTGAAAGGATTACAAAGAGTTCTCCTCTGAATCAATTGCCCAAGACAAAATTAATCTTTTTGCTCCCAAAAATGGAATAACAATTTTTTAAGACCCATAGGAAAATCTTTATTGTCCACAAATGATAAAAACGGTGAAACGTGTTAAGCCCTAGCAGACCTCTCTCTTCACCATGTCTATGCACTTCCAAATTCTTTAATCCAATAAGTGGTGGGAAATAAGCGAAAAACTGCAATCCTAGAAAAGTGTAACAAATTTAAGTTCCTAAGGGGCCGTTCCGGACCGCCGCCGTTCTGGACCACCGCCGGATCCCCAGGTAATTTAAAGCATTGGGGGGGGGGGGTTCGGGAGGGTGGGGGATTTAATTTAAAGGGTCGGGGGTGGGTTTTAGGGGGTTTTAGTGTGCCGGTTTTCCTGCCCTCCCCCTTCCCCCGATTTACTATTTTTTAACGATAAATCGGGGGAATTGGTATTGTATCGTGGCCCTAACGATTTTTTGACGATTTAAAATATATCGGACGATATTTTAAATCGTCAAAAAACGATTCACATCCCTAGAATTTAGTGCTAAGCCACATCTTATATCTAGGTTGAAACTGAGGTGCTGAGAAATGGTGGTAATTGAAGGCCTTTTTTGATCTCTGGGCAGTGCGTTCGAGCAACTGTTGAGTATCACGCCACAGTTGGTGTAGTTCTTGAGCAATCGTCTGTGCTGCCAGTGAGGCCACAGAGCGGGAGTTGGCGCCCGTAAACCAACTGGAAGGGAAAATAACTGGTGGACATGGATACATGAGAGTTTAATGCAAACTCTGGCCAGGGCAGAAGGTTGGCCCAGTTGTCCTGCCGCTGATTCACGTAGGCTTGAAGGAATTGTTTCAGAGTCCTGTTGGTTCTCTCAGTTTGGCCGTTGGCTTGAGGGTGGTAGGCCGAAGTGAAGTCTAAGGAAATATCCAACTTCTTGCAAAGAGATTTCCAGAAACGTGCTGTAAATTGAACACTACGGTCAGAGAAAATATAGGAGAATCTTCAGAAAGGCTTCATAAGACCCTCCAAGTCTCCTGCCGGTGCAGGCTTCTTCTTTGTGGGGAAGAAGGACGGAACACTACATCTATGCATTGATTACAGAGGTCTAAATGAGATCACTGTGAAAGACCGCTATCCCTTACCACTCATCTCAGAGCTATTCGATAGACTACAGGGAGCCAAGATATTCTCCAAGCTTGATCTTAAAGGAGCCTATAACCTAGTTCACATCCGCTCTGGCAATGAATGGAAGATGGCTTTTAATACCCATGATGGGCACTTTGAATACCTGGTGATGCCCTTCAGCTTGTGCAATGCCCCAGCTGTCTTCCAAAACATGATGAACGACATTCTGCTTGATCTACTCTACAAATGTGTTGTTTCATCGATGACCCATCACCTTTGTAATGTCCCAGGTAGTTGAATAACCCAAGGCCTGGAGATGGTGTTTAATTTCAGCTGGTAGCCAATCATGGAAGATCCTCCAAATGCCAACATATTGAGATGTCACCAAGCGCTTAGCATATTTAGTGGCCAACCATTCTACCTGCATAGCCTGAGTCATTTTTCTCACCACTGGACAAAAGTGGGCACGCCCTCAGACACCCAATGAAATAAAATGCATTTGCAGGCTAATGCTATAGATAAATGCCCAAATGTAATTAAATCAGGAGCATACTTCACAGTGCCTGGACACTGGCAATTTGTATGCCAACATCTTTGAAGTTTTGTTTCCAAACTCAAAATAATTTTGTCACACTAGTTTCATCTGGTGATCAATAATTAAATCCAAAGATGGTGTTTTTAGTTTCCCCCTTTCTTGCTACAATTTCTTTAATACCTAAGTGAACCAGTTTACTTATGCTGCAAATCCAGTTGTTTAATGGAGTCCAGAAAAATGTATAGTTTGAGTCTCTCTCTCTTTCTTCTTCATAAAGGCCCACATGATCAACTTATCGTGCACTACAGCTTTCAAAGCATCCTATACCAAATTAGGGCTAACAATATCATTCACACTTAATTAAAGATACTCTTTAATATCCCTCGCTACAGCCTCCCCTATTCTCTCGTCTCTGAGCAACATGCTGTCCAACCTCTAACATTTTATCCCAGCAGGCCTAGCATAAACCCCCGATCCAGACCATGAGCTCCAACTCAACTCGTAACAATTGGCCCATAAAAGAGGATTCCAACAAAATATAATCTATCCTGGAGTAGAAGGAATGGAGTATAGAATAATATGTAAACTCTTTATGGGAATGATTTAGAACTCGGCATCCATTACACAACCCCAATATGTATATTAACACATGGAGTTTAAGCCTATGCTTCTTATGGGAAATATCTATGTCCTGAATTATCTAACTCTAGTTTAAGTGTAATTTTAAATCTCCCCCTTATATTAATTTCCCCTTAGCAAAAGATATAAGCCCCTGTAATTATCAAATTCCCTACCATTAGTTATATTCCCTCTAGCTCAGTGTTGAGAAATATAAACATTCTCTTTTTTGTCCCTTTAAATATTAATTATCCTTGCATTCACTCACTTATTGAACAGAATTCCCACCCCCCACAGGTTTTATTTTTCAAACAATTAGATGCAAAAAAACCCCCTCTCTCTATTTCCATATGAAAAAAACAGTCTCTCGCCACAATATCGCAGGTGGGTCTTCTGAACCAAAATTATATTAACCTATGTTCTTCTTCCTTCTTTAAACAACAGTTTCTGCTTCATGGGAATATTCAGACCTTGAACATTCAAAAAAAGAATATGCTTAAAAGCCATTACACCCAATAAGATCAATAATATTAACCAGATCAACAACCTTATCCCCTTCCTTTCACCACCTTACCTATCTCCCATCACCTTTCCACTCACCCCAATCCCCGCCCCCCCCCCCCCCCCCCCAAATACCACCAGCACCTAAACAGCTTAGAAATAAAGTCCAATGTCTCTGCCAACTCCCTACTTTGCAGACATCAATTCCTAAGCACCTGATCTAGACAGCTGATGTTCAAAGATATTAGCCCGATTGTGTAGGTTGGCTTTAATAATTTAAAAAAATAGGATCCAGTGTCAATATAAGGAGAGAGAGAGAGAGACAGACTAGCCATAATGTTCTCATACTAGGTAGGTATTTACACCTCTATATGAGGCCTACCAAGTCACTCGAGGGGAGGTTTAGGTATTAGTGTAGGGGTTAGGGGCCACTTTGACATTCAAAGTGAGACGTACGAACAGAACAGTGCTCTCTTGTGAAGATTTGATGACCTTCGGAGTGGGGAAACTCACACAAAGATGAGATTTGTGCAATGTTCTCTCAACCTAGCTTGATGGACTCTCTACCTGGGTAACATGGGGGGAGAGGTCATGGGGGCAGGATTAGGAGGGAAAGGCCATGGGATATTCAGCAGCTCTGGGGGTGAGGAGGAAGAGAACTGGGAAGGGGCTATGGGACGAGGAGGGCGAGGACCCTTCAAGTCTGCATCATAGTAATTCCAAAGCAGAATGCTGAATCATAGCTTCTTTCTGAGGTTTGAGAGAGAGTATCTTGTCATTGTGCCAGATGGACAAAATCACTTTGTTTGCCAATACTATAGAAACCACTAGAAAGCATCTCCCACCCCTGGGTAAAGACAAATTGTGCACAAACAAATGCACATAAAAGATTTCTCCATCCCACGAGATCCATCTTCCCAACACTTTATCTAATATCCCCAGAACATTTGCAGTTTATGGCATTCAGTAAACATATGGCACAGCATCCCTGTAAAATAATTACATTTTAGGATTATATGTCAGAATCCCACAAGTGCATCTGAGCTCCTTTCTCCCTAGTGATTTATACTTGATGTTACAATTTAAATTGGATTTCTCTTAAATTTGCCGGTAGTATCAAGTGATAGATAGCAGTGAACGCTTGTATTAGGTCTGCTCCACTTAAAGACGCACCAAGATCCCCAGCTCAATGAAGCGCAAGCTTGCTCAAATGAGGGGCTCTAATTTGTTTTTTAAAAGACAACATCCAACTTCGGATTGCTTTAAACTTAGGCACAGTTTCAAAGAATGTTACCTCCTCATTGGAGAAGGCGATCTTGCTAACCATGCCACCACAAGCCTGTGCGCTAGAGTGCTTAATTTGCAAGTAGGCATAAAATTGTGATTTTGGTTGACCCCATTGTTCCTGTAATTGTTGAAAGGATTACAAAGAGTTCTCCTCTGAATCAATTGCCCAAGACAAAATTAATCTTTTTGCTCCCAAAAATGGAATAACAATTTTTTAAGACCCATAGGAAAATCTTTATTGTCCACAAATGATAAAAACGGTGAAACGTGTTAAGCCCTAGCAGACCTCTCTCTTCACCATGTCTATGCACTTCCAAATTCTTTAATCCAATAAGTGGTGGGAAATAAGCGAAAAACTGCAATCCTAGAAAAGTGTAACAAATTTAAGTTCCTAAGGGGCCACGTCCATTCATCCATTAAATTCGCCCCGTCAAATTTACTGTGTAGCACAGACCAGTCTTGAACATACCGCAATAAACATGCCAAATTGTAAAAATGTAAGTTGGGAACATCCAGTTCCCCCTTCCCTTTCTCATTTATCAAAATGTTGAGGCTAATCCTTGCATGCTTTTTATTCCAAATGAAAGCGGAAATCAAAGACCTAAATAGACGTATCTCCTGTCCCCTCACCCAAATTGGTAGCATATCTAAAGCATACAAAAAATTCTAGGGAGTACCATTATTTTAAATTTGGCACAACATCCCAGAACAGATAATGAGAAAGATGACCATCTCCCAAGGAGGTCCTTCACCTTAGCAAGCACATTGATAATGTTACATTTATAAATAGTCTTCTGCAAATAGGCCAGCCAAATTCCCAAGTACTTCATATCATAGCATTAACATTCTATTGTAAGGGGAAAACCCCAACCACCTCTCCGGCAAGCCGGGATCTGAAAAGCTTCAGATTTTTGATAATTAATCTTAAACCCAGAAATAGAGCCAAAAGTTGTGATGGTACCAATAATATCCAAAAGACACTCCTTAGGATTTCCAATAAATAGCAACATGTCATCAGGCGAATAAACTGAGTTTTATTTGTTTGCTTCCCACAGCTGTACCCTGTATATTAAATGTAGCTCTCAGCTTTATTGCCAATGGTTCTAGAGACAGCACATATAACAGAGAGGAGAAAGGGCATCTCTGACTTTTTTCCTGATGTAGGGAGGAAGGAGTAGAAAACGCCCCATTAACAGAAATCTGGGCCATCGGTTGCTTGTATAAAAGCTGTACCCATCTCACAAATTGCTCCCTAAAGTTAATTTATCTAGAGCCCACAATATAAATGACCACTCAACTCGATTGAAAGCCTTTTCCGCATCTAGGCTTACCAGCATCTCATCACTCTTCCTTGAATACCCAGATTGGATGGCGAGCAGTGCTTTCAGCAAGTTAGATGACAAACTTACCAGAAACAAAACCTGTCTGATATGGGGAGACAAAAGACTGAATAACCCTGTTAATCCTTGTTGCTAAAATTGCTGCCAAAATCTTGACATCTTGGTTTAGCAATGATATAGGTCTGTACGATTCTGGGTAGGCAGGATCTTTTCCCGGCTTTGGAAGCAACACAGCAGTCGCCAAATTATGGTCATCTTCCAAATATCCCAAAGCCTGTGCAGCAGTAAACATATTCGGCAAAGGACCCAAAACACAATCCCCCAGAATTTTATAAAACTCCCCACCAAATCCGTCCAGACCCAGCACTTTTCCTAATTTCAAGAATCTAATAACCTCCCTTTATTTCCCCCTCCAGTATAGGCACTTACAGGCACATTTTATCCAATTGGGATAACCTGGGAACTCCAAACCCTGGAAAAATTGCTGCCAAGCATTGACTAAAGGTGGTATACCTATACAAAGCTGCTCATTAACAGACCTAAATGCCATCAAAATTGTTGGTATATCCGTGCATTGTTGACCTCGATATAGTATATGAGTAATAAATGGTTTAGTCTTAACATTGCGTACTAGATTGGTGAACAACCTTCCCAATTTGTACCCTCACTGAAATAATTTGTATTGAAAGAAAAGAAGGTTTTGTTTGGCTTTAAAATCTAGTAATGCATTTGGGTCATGCCATACTTTGTACAGCTGCTGTTTGAGAGCTGGTGACAATTGTTGTACATAAGCAGCTTTAAGACACAGCAACTCCTTTGAAATGTTCCAGCATCCGCTTGTCTCTTTCCCTTTTTTCCCTCACTTGGTATGCAATTATTTGCCCTTGTAGGACTGCCTTAGCTGATTCAGAGGGTCATTTCCCTCTGAATCTTTGAACTCTCTGTATTCCTCCCATTGCGCCCTCAAAAAAGAGGCACATTCCAGACATTTTCCACAGAGGCGGCACTTCCCCCCCTTTCAGAGAAAAGAAATTTAGTTGGCACCAGAGAGTGATCTGAGAAGGGCACCGCCACCATTTCACAAGATTGCAGCTCATATCAAACCCAGATTCAGCAAGTAATACATAGTCTGTTCTTGAATAAACATTGTGAAGGTGAGAATGAAAGGAAAACCCTTTATCCTCCAGATGTAACATTCAAAAGGTTTCTAACAAGCATAACCCACGGCATAGAAATCCTATTCCTATTTCAGACTGATTTTTCTTAGGGGTTTTCGCTGGCTGACAGTCTACTAAAGAGTTGCTCACAATGTTCAAGTCATCCCCCATAAGAAGCTATCAGCACACTCTCAAATATTATGCTTCGAATATTGCAGCGGATGCCAGAACAGCAGTCAGGGTCCTCAGCAGGATCGATACCCTCCACACCATGCGGCAGTCCCTCAGGGTCCTGAGGGTGCAGGGGTCATCCCTCGAAAAATATGCTCCCGCCAGCAGGTAAGCTACGGTGTGGCAAAGGGCTGTGAGCCCAAAACAGCAATGACAAGTCTGGGCTAGGCAAGAAGCAGATCTTAGAAACGACACAGGGATGGACTCCTCACAGAGTTGCTGTGCCATCTAGATGGAAGAATCCGGATCATGCTGTGCTCTCCACAGAGTTGCTGGCCATCTAGATGGAAGACTCAGGATCAGTGTGTGCTCTCCACAGAGTTGCTATGCTCAACGAGACGCTTTCCTTTGGAGTTAGAGCACTATTTCTTCACAGATGCACTGTCTTCAAACCCACTTTAGTCTGTGCTGCCAGATGTGGGCTGTCCTCTCTTCTCATCCTCTGCTAGTGTGTGTTGCCTGGTGTGGGCTGTCCTCTCTTCTCATCCTCTGCTAGTGTGTGTTGCCAGGTGTGGGTTGTCCTCTCTTCTCATCCGCTGCGTGTGGGCTGCAAGCTGCGGGGTGCCATCTCTTCTCTTCAGCTCCAAGTGCTGGCTGCATGCTGCGGGGCGCCATCTCTTCTAATTGGCTCCAACTGCTTGTTGGGGTCAGACCACAGTGATAATTTGCAAACAATAGTGTGAAGGACGATTGCCCAGAAGGGAAGAGATCAATACAAGGAAGTCAGCTGGATGAAGATAAATCGAGGATATACAACAGTGGTGTACATTATTATAAAATCATGTTTTAGTGAGGTAAAAGGTAAAAATGGGCGAAAGCCAGGTATAGATTGTAAGTGGTTGTAACCACAGGGAATTTATGTGTACAATATTGCATCAGGATAATGAAAAATATTGTTGTATAGACCTTTCGTTCATGGGGTTGGCTATTGCCTTGTATTTGATGTGATGTTTTTAGAGTATGAATCAGTATGTGTGAGTGTTTGTATTTTAGGACACATTTCCTAAATCATTTAAAAATTTGAGATAATACAACTGTATGCTTTTCTCTTACAAACTGATGTGGTTATATATAGATAGAGAAAGTGGTTCTATTTCAACCAGTGTGTGCACCTGATATGGTTACCGTACACATGCTAGGGAAGCCATCTCTTCTCTTCGGCTCCAAGTGCTTGCTGCATGCTGTAGGGTGCCATTTCTTCTCATCAGCTCTAAGTGCAGCCTCCTTGCAGCTGTGTCTCGTCCTGGGCCTCCTGGCTCCATGCTGCTGTGATTTGTGCTGCTCCTTCAGTGCTGTTGCTAGACCTTGTGGTTGTTCTCCTGCTGCCTTCATGCTGCAATTTGCTGCTGTGGCCCTTAGGCTGTCCCCTTTCGGTGCACTCTTTCAACATGGACTGTCTGGGGCCTTCACTTGAACTTTGCTGCCGTGGCTCTAAGGCTGTCCCCTTTCAGTGCACTCTTTCAACATGAACTATCTGCGCCCTCGTGTGTTTTCACATTGTATACCGTTATGTAGTTATTATTTGACAGCAGTACTTGACCTTTTGGGGTGCCACTTCCTGTTTCTAGGTTCCTTGGTAATCATGCTTCTGCATTACAGATAACAGCCACTACCTGATTATGCTAATAACTGACAGCATTTATTATTGTACAGCTTCCAACATAATGTGCTTTATGGAAAACTGTCATTGTATTGTGCTATTTGTTATCTTGTACTTGCAGAATGTGATTACCTATTATTTTGACATTTATTTAAACAGTGCAGTACACAAATTTACTAATAAACACCTCACTGTTTTGAAGAATAAACCTACTGTTGCGCTAAGTTCTTTGTGTCTTTCTTCTTAATGCTCTGATAGTGGAAAGGTTTTCCATCTACATTACCTTGCATGCTCCAAATGACACATAATGTAGCAAGCAGGAGCATATGGCGTTTTGCTTTTAATGCATAGCTATGTGTATGCATGAGAAGGGGCAATGCAGAGGTTAATAAGATTCCCCTTACTGGGACCCTTGACTGCTGGCTCTGCATCCCTCTTTTATAGACCATACAGTTCGCTTTCTCCTGTTTATATGCATATGTCTATGAAGCAACTCTGTAGCTTAAAGTGCAACACATAATACAGTCAGCATCTACAGGGTGGATGTTAAGGATGTACCTGCAGTGTCAAGGAGGTTACAGTACATGTCACAGTAATAAATGTAGGAATGGCAGTGTATGTCACTACTTAGAAGTTACAGTGACAGAGTAAAATTATTTTATGGACTTTCAGAATGCTCTTGAACAAAAGACAAGGGGTGCAGAGCACTATGTAGTGAAGTATGGTCATTCTTTCACCCACTGTTTCTAGTAGCGTGTGTCAAGATCTTTACCACTGCACTGTCAAGTAATACTGCAAGTACAGGGTTTGTTTCCATTACATTTCACAAGTATGTGATGAGCCACCATGCCTAGCTAATGACATAGGTGACAAACCAATCAAATATCAAAAATACACCATCTGTACAGCGAGCTGCTAAACTAGACAAACATCATCAAGAGCAATGCTCTGTCGCTGACACTAAATAAACTTTTGAACGATATATTTATGTTTTCTAGAAAAACATAAACATAAACTTTTGAACGATATATTTATGTTTTCTAGAAAATATAAATATATCGTTCAAAAGTTTATTTAGTGTCAGCGACAGAGCATTGCTCTTGATGATGTTTGTCTAATGACATAGGTGGCCTGCAAGAATGCTCGTTCACATGTGGTCTGAAAGGGTTGCAGAGCCACACCTAGACTGGATGCCCTAGACACAGAAGAAAAAGTGTTTGTGCTGGTGTGGACATACAATATTTTCAGCACTAATGCATACACTCCATGTCCTGACAATCTAGGGATAGAATAGTGTGTTTACATGTTCAGCAGAGCAAGCTAAACACCTACCAGTAGAAGAGGACCGGAAGGCTCATCTGCATACTGCTCCTAGCATCCCCTGGGAGAGGAGTCCAGAGGTCACTGCGAGCGATCCAGGGATTCAATTCCACAGCCCCAGCTTCCAGAAGCCCCGCACCCTTTGCAGTAGAAGAGGACCAGAAGGCTCATCTGCATCCTGCTCCCAGCATCCCCTGGGAGAGGAGTCCAGAAGACTGGAAGGCTCATCTGCATACTGCTCCCAGCATCCCCCAGGAGAGGAGTCCAGAGGTCACCGCGAGTGATCCAGGGATTAAATTCCATAGCCCCAACTTCCAGAGGCCCCACACCCTTTGCAGTAGAAGAGGACCGGAAGGCTCATCTGCATTCTGCTCCCAGCATCCCCCGGGAGAGGTGTCCAGAGGTCACCACGAGCGATCCAAGGATTGAATTCCACAGCCCCAGCTTCCAGAGGCCCCACACCTTTTGCAGTAGAAGAGAACTGGAAGTGTGTGCCTAACGACGAGCAAAACTCAGATCCTTCAATAATTTGAGTGAAGATCAATTTAATGATGGTTAAAAAGGATTGTTAAGTATAGCTTTGGGAAATCTTTGTACTTATAAAAGTTTGGAGAAAGATGATATACTGGGATATATTCTTTAGAGTTTGTGTGTGTCTGAGGTAATAAGCAAGCCAGTGATAGTTAATTCTAGTGTCTGTCTTTCCCACCCACTCAACCCTTGATTTTTAGGCAAGAGACACTTTCTCATTAAAAATCAATCAAGCTCATATCTAAATCATACTATTATACCAGCCCTTATTGAAAGTTTAATCATCCCCTTGTAAGACACTAGCTGATTAATTGGTAAATTCACTTGTAAATATAAAGTACTCTAATTCCAACTCCCTTAGTATCCTAAACTTAACTAGGTTCAGAGGTCACTGCGAGCGATCCACGGATTCAATTCCACAGCCCCAGCTTCCAGAGGCCCCGCACCCTTTGCAGTAGAAGAGGACTGGAAGGCTCATCTGCATACAGCTCCCAGCATCCCCCGGGAGAGGAGTCCAGAGGTCACCACGAGCGTATTAAGGCTCCCAGCAATTAAGCTCTGGAATATGTTGCCAGAGGACACGGTTAGTGTAGTTAGTGTAGTTAGGTTCAAAAAAAGGTTTGGATAAGTTCTTGCAGGAGAAGTCCATTAACGGCTACTTATCAAGTTTACTAATGGAATAGCCACTGCTATTAATTGCATCAGTATCATGTGATCTTCTTGGTGTTTGGGTACTTGCCAGGTTCTTGTGACCTGGTTTGGCCTCTGTTGGAAACAGGATGCTGGGCTTCATGGACCCTTGGCCTGAACCAGCATGGCAATTTATTATGTTCTTATGTTCTTAATTCAATAAAATTAAGATGAAGGCAGAAGTCCAGCAGCAAGAGGGGGGCTTTCCAGTCTTTTGCATTGAGTGTCACATGAATGACTCGCACTGAGGACAAGTCTCCCAGGGCTACTGCCCAGGAGGGAAGGATTAGGCCGGCCATCATAGTTGGTGATTCAATTATTAGAAATGTAGATAGCAGGGTGGCTGGTGGATGTGAGGACCGCCTGGTAACTTGCCTGCCTAGTGCAAAGGTGGCAGACCTCACGCGTCACCTAGATAGGATTATAGACAGTGTTGGGGAGGAGACGGCTGTCGTGGTACATATGGGCACCAACGACATAGGAAAATGTGGGAGAGAGGATCTGGAAGCCAAATTTAGGATTTTAGGTAGAAAGCTGAAATCCAGAACCTCCAGGGTGGCATTCTCTGAAATGCTTCCTGTACCACGTGCAGGTCCCCAGGCAGGCAGAGCTCCACTGTTTCAATGCGTGGATTGATTCAATGCAGGGAAGAGGGATTCAGTTTTGTAAGGAACTGGGGAAACTTGTGGGGAAGAGGGAGATTTTTCCGAAAGGATGGGCTCCACCTTAACCAGAGTGGAACCAAGCTGCTGGCACTAACATTTAAAAAGGAGATAGAAAAGCGTTTAAACTAAAACAAGGGGGAAAGATGACAGTCACTCAGCAGTGCATGGTTTGGAGAAATGTATCCTTGAAGGATACCAATGAAACAGGAGAGTTAGGGCATCTCAACAGAGAGGTTTCAATAAAAGCAAACGTAGTCGATGGCGCCGGCCATCTTTACGATGGCCGGCGCCATCGTAAAGATAGCCGCCGCCATCTTTATGATGGCGGCAGCCATCTTTAAAAATGGCGCCGGCCAGCCAGTGCTCCTACCATGTGACAGGGGCCGGCCAATGGCACGGATAACCTGTCACATGGTAAGGGAAAAGGGCCATCGGCGCCATCTTTATGAGTGGCAGCCGACGGCCCGAGAACAGGAGATCGCTCCTGGGACAACCACTAGACCACCAGGTAATTTTAAAATGTTTTGGGGGGATCGGGAGGGTGGGGGAAGCTAAGGGGTCGTTTTTGAAGGGTCGGGTGGGGGTTTTTTTTATCGGGCCATCGGCGCCATTTTTGACCCCCTTCCTCGGCGGATTACTCATTTGACTGTTCCCCTGGAATGTTGCATCGAACCGAACCATTGGGAACAAATCTCCTTCTACGTCATCCAGAAGGCCATACACCCGGTGGTACTGGGCATTCCCTGGGTGCAACAACACAACTCCACAATTCAATTGGATAGCCCTACGATTGAATCATTGGGGACCCTCCTGCCACCAGACATGTGTCATCACATCCTCGGATACTTCCAGTGGCGCCTGTGCTGTGCACCCCCCCCCCCCCCCCCCCCAAGGCCTTCCCATGCAATATGCACAATACGCCGATGTTTTTTCAAAAAAGGCGGTTGACACCTTGCCCCTGCATCGGGAATTTGACTGTACAATCAACCTAGTTCCAGGCTCCTCACATCCCTGAGGCAGGGTGTAGTGTACTCTTTGTCCATTTCTGAGATGCAAGCCATGTCCGAGTACATCCTGGTGAACTTGCAAAAAGGCTTCATCCGCCGTTCCAACTTGCCAGCTGGGGCCAGCTTCTTTTTTGTGGACAAGAAAGATAGGTCCCTCCACCCGTGCATTGATTACCGGGGCCTAAACGCGATTACGGTGAAGGACTGGTATCCGCTACCCCATAACTGAGCTATTCGACCGGCTGCAGGGGGCCCAGATCTTCTCAAAATTGGACCTTCGCGGGGCATACAACCTAGTCCAGATCAGAGAGAGGGATGAGTGGAAGACGGCGTTTAACATCCAGGATGGCCATTATGAATATTTAGTCATGATGTTTGGCCTCTGCAATGCACCCGCCATCTTCCAAAATCTTATGAATGAAGTCTTCCGTGACCTTCTTTACGACTGTGTAGTCATGTACCTGGATGACATTCTGGTCTACTCTAAGACCCTGCAAGCACATCGCCGGGACGTCTGTCGAGTCCTGCAACGACTGCAGGAGCCTCAGCTATACACCAAACTCGAGAAGTGCCTCTTTGAAAAAAATTCCCTTCCTTTCCTTGGCTACATTGTATCCAACCATGGATTTAGTATGGACCCAGCCAAACTAAAAAGTATCCAGGACTGGACACGACCTACAGGATTACGTGCCCTCCAATGATTTCTTGGTTTCGCTAATTATTACAGCAGCTTTATAAAAAAAATGACTCCAAACTAGCGGCCCCTTTAACTACCTTGACACGCAAGGAGCCCCAGTGAAGGACTGGCCAGTCAATGCCCTGAATGCCTTCCAGGCCCTTAAGGAAGCCTTCCTACACCGACCCTGGCCTTCGGCACCCAGACTCCCAACTCCCCTTCTTCGTGGAAGTGTACACCTTTTCAGAGGGGGTCGGAGCTGTACTAACCCAACACAATTCCGCTGGCACCCTACATCCATGTGCCTTTTTCTCCAGGAAGTTTAATCAAGCCCAGCGAAACTATGCCATTGGCAACCAAGAACTCCTGGCCATTGAACTGGTGTTTGAAGAATGGCTCCAATACAGCCCTCATTCCCCTCAGGTTGAGCCCCGGTACCCAAGGGCTCAACCTGAGGGGAACGAGGGCTGGTATTGGTGAAGCCCTGGTGGGGTCTCAGGCCTTCTCTGCCGACAGTGGGAACCCGTAGGGCTCCTCCCCACTGGTGGTACCAACCCCCCCTTGGCCCAGGGATCCATGCCTGTAACAGTAAGAGAAAGTGGTGAGTGACTGAGAGGGAAGGAAAGGAAGTGGGAGAGAAGGAAGGTGAGTGGGAAGGTAAGGAGTGAGTGACAGAGGAAAGGGGATCAGATGAGTCAAAAAGGAGGGAATAGAAGAGGTGTGAGTGAGTAAAGGGAAGTAAAGGGGAGGTGAGTCAAAAGGGAGGTAAGACAAGAGGGGGTAAGAGTGGAGGGAAGGAAAGAGGGTGAATCAAAATGGAAGTAAGGAGAGGGGAGGCAGGTGAGTGAGAGATTGCATGTGTGTGTGCACCTATGTGAGAGAGAGCACTTGTGTGAATATGTGTGTGTGTGAGTGTATATGTTTGTGAGTGAGAGAGAGAAAGATTGCATATTTGTGTGAGCATGTATGAGAGCGAGCAAGCATTTGTGTGAGAGAGAGAATGAGCATGTGTGTATGAGCATGGTGAGAGAAAAGAAAGTTTGTGTACCCCATCCTCTTCCCACCAATTCGTAACAATCTCAGGATGACTTGAAATCAAAAGTTCCCAGATATGGAAACTAAGAAATTTGTTTTTATCCTTTGATTACTGGGTGTTACTGGATATGCCTGATGGATTGAAATATGTTATTGGATTTTGGAAAAATTTTAAACATTTTGATGAGTTTAATTATCACATATTATTCTTCCATATGTCATCTGTTTTGAAATATTCCTTTTAGTAGTATGGTTTACTATTAAGATTAATGTTTTCTATTTCTTGATTTTGTTTTAAGGATTGTTTGTTTTTGTTTTTCCATTTTGCACTGCATATACATAGTCTGGTTTGTGTTATCCTGTTCAATGTTTATCTGCACGTTTACATTTATACTTTATGGTATACCTTATTCTTTATTTGGTGAGGGTCCATCTATGTTCTGCAAATATGACTGAGGTATTCTGCTGGCATGTAGCAGCCTGACATGTTCTGTTTCCTAGTAGGAGGTGTATTTATTTATTTATTTGAACATTTTATATATCATCATTCCATATAAAGATCACAACAGTTTACATACATAATATCAATATAATGAATTAAAAAACACTCATAGACCTAAATAATAAAAATAAAATAATAAACATCAAATAAAATAGTCATCATATTACATATATCTTTAATCTCACTTCTAAAATATACATAACTTTAATTTCTCTCATCACTAATTTTTATAGTCACAGCTCTATTACAAAGTCGAAATCTCTATATCTCTCTTAAAACATGTTTGTAAGCATTTTTAAATAACATGTTTCGAGTTTGCATTTAAATCTCTTGCCATCAGTTAATACGTAACATTTCTGGCATTAAATTCCATTGCTTAGGGCCTGCTATGGAAAATGCACGGTCTCTTATTTCAGTTACGTGCACACTCCGAATTGTGGGAACAACTAAAAAACCTTTATTTTGGGATCTCAATGTTCATTGAGGAGTATAAAAATGCAATGCTGTACCAATCCATCCAGAATCATCAGAATAAAAAAATCTTAAAAATGAGTGTAAGAATTTTATATTGAATTCTGAATTGCACAGGTAAGCAGTGCAATGAAATCAGAGTGAGTGTAATATGATCAAATTTTCAGCACCCTAATAAGAATCTAGCCAAAGCATTATGCAGCAATTGAAAAGGTCTCAGCATACTAGCAGGAAGGCCAAACAGTAAAGAATTACAATAATCCAGGTTTGAAAAAATAAGGGTCTGCAATACTGATCGAAACTCTTTGAAAGTTAATAAAGCTTTTAATTGTTGTAGCAAGCGCAATTTTGCAAAGCCCAAATAGATTAACCAATTGATATGCTTCTTCATGGAGAAACTCTCATCTAATTGAATACCTAAGTTACCTACTTGATTCGATAAGATGATGTTAAAAGTACCCAGAGCAAGAACTGACAGTTTATCCATAGAAAGATTTCTGTGTAGCCAAATAATTTCAGTCTTACTAGCATTTAATGTCAATTTGAGATATGACAATACTTGCTGAATAGCCTTCATATAAACAGAAATCAAAGAAACAGTATGTTTAAGTGACTTAGTGAAGGGGATGTAAAATTGTACATCATCAGCATAGAGATAAAACGAAATTCCCAAACCAGCTACCAATTTTCATAAAGAAAACATATAAAGATTGAAAAGGGTGGCTGAGAAGGCCGAGGTCTGTGGCACACCCGTTTCACTATGGTACATATCAGAAAAATGATTACCAAGTTTGACCTGAAATGATCTACCAGAAAGAAAAGAAGAAACCCAATCCCAATCTCAATCAATCAACGAAGTAATAAATGATGATCAACGGTATCAAAAGCTGCAGTCAATTCAAGTAAGGCAAGAAAATAAGATTCTCCAGAATCAAATCCTCGTAAAACTGAATCCGCTAAGGAAAGAAGATCAGATTCAATTGAATGATGCTTCCTAAATCCAAATTGATTAGGAAAAAGAATATCCTGATCTTCTAAATGTACAATTTTCTCAAGAACTTTTGATAAAAAGGAAAGATTTGATATCGGTCTATAATTATTCCAGTCATCATTCCTCCCAGTTTTAGAGTTAAGTATGGGGTTTATCACAGCTTGCTTCAAACTACCTGGAACAAGTCCTTCTGATAGAGAGTGACTAAATTAGTGATTTTGGGAATAATAATCTGCTGCACTTCTTTCAAGGAATAAATTGGACTAGGGTCAAGAGGATGGAAGGCAGGATTAATTTTAGCTATTATTTGGCCAATCTCAAGTTCTCTTACAGATTCAAAAGAAATCCATGTAGTTAAACTATATGAATGCTCGGGTGCACTCAGAGAAGTACAAACAGTAACATTTTTTCTCAAAGAGTTAATTTTATACCAAATATATTTTGCATAATTATTACAATTAACCTTAGAAGATAAAGAATTATCTAATAAGGAAGAAGATTGGCCTTTAATTAAATATTAAACTGTGTCATAAAGTAGTTTTGGATTAAGTTTCACCCCATGAATTTTCTTAGCATAATAATCCTTTTTAGCATTATAAATTAGGGAATGATATTTACACAAAAGAGATCTATACTTTCCTAAAAATTTAGGGAAAGGAATTTTCTGCCAAAGTGTTTCAAATTTTCTAAGAGTCTGCTTACTATTTCCAGGATTTTCATTAAACCAAGCAGATTTACATTAGAAGAATTCCTCTCATTATCAATAGTTTTAGTTATCACCAGGCTAACATCATCAGCCAGAGTGCTCACAAGGTTTATTGCTATTGTAGGGCCTGGTGTTGCTTTTCCAGAGCTAGGGTTGTTACTATTTGTGCTGACAGTACTGTTTTGGCATGGGAGTTTTACTATATAATAATTTGGTTTACTCATGGTTTCCTGCGGCCAAGCCCACACCCAACGTAGTTTGCAATAGGCTTAATACCACATGGGTCCAGGTATCATTTTTGCAGGGTTTTCGGGTTGGAACCACAGCAGTGCATGTAAAATGCAATATAAATCATGCTGTGATATTATTATTTATTTTTATTTATTTATTTATTTATGGTTTTTTATATACCGGGAGTCTCAGAAGACTATACTTTGAATCTCATTTTTCATGCAGAATCTTCCTTTCTGGACCAGAGAAGTGGTTAATAAGACATTTTAAAATAAATGCATGATTTTATTTGTGTGGGGGCGGGTTTGGCTCAAATAAAATCCTGGGAAAGAAGACTGCTGGGAAGTGATAGGTTTGGGAAGGGAGGGGGGGCTGGGGAGCAAGGCAGCTGGGTTGGGGGCTGGGGGGGGGGAGGAGGATGTTTCTTGTGGCCCCACGGGTTGCACTGCTTCTTAGTGCCTAGGCGGGGAGAGGGACAAGGAGACTCAGGCTTTTTTTTTTGGTCCCATGGGCTGCACTGCTCCTCACTGCCGGGGTGGGGAGAGGGAGGAGGAGGCTGATGTTTCTTAATGCCCTGTGGGCTATGCTGCTGTTCATTGACGACACCCCTGAGGGATGGCAGCTGAGGCTGAGGCCATATTGGCTGCAGGCTAGCTATGGCTCTGGTTTTAATTCTAATGACATGAATGTTTAAGAGACCAATCTCCAGCATACCTGGATCATTCCTGACAGAAGCTGAAGGATTTGACTCGGCAGAACTTACAGGAACTGATAAAAGACAGTGCTGACAATAGTAGGCCTGGCAACACGGTGTCTTCTCCCCTGCAGAATGCAATGGGTTAACCCTGTTTAATGGGGTTGATAATGCATCCGATGTGGAGATTTATCATTGAAAGTTGGTCTTGCCTGGCCATTTCACTGTACTAATCAGTATCGCCTTTTCTCTTCTCGATCCTTATGAGAACATTTCTAAAAGCAAAAGAAAGTCAGATGCTTGTTGATTTGTATCTTACGAGTTTTCCTTGAAAATATAAATAAAATACAAAAAAAAGAGAGAAAAGTTCCTTTTTTAAATCTAGAATCCTGTGTTTACAGCTCTCAGTGTTATTAGTAGCGGATATGCACGCAGCTGCTTCCTACACAATGGACAGCTGTTTTTCTCCCCCTCAATCCCAAGAAACCTCCCTAGAGAGGACAGGGTAGACTTACTACTGTGAGTTGAGTCAGCAGCATCCCCCACCTCCTCATGTCTGTTTCTCTCTCTTCCTGTTTCACGCTGTTTCAGGCAACATCCCCCATGCCCATCTGGCGTGTGGCTTCAGACCTTCAGCTTGAGGTACCCCCATCCCTCTCCCACCATGCCAACCTTTAATCTTCTGGTTTTAGGGACCTTGTCCGATATGGAAAGGTTAGCTCTGTAGAAATAAGGATCAGCAAACAAGTTGTAGGTGATAACTTTTTATTGAATAACCCAATACATCTGTGACTAGCTTTCTAGAGCTGTGCTCCCTTATCTATTTAAAAAATGTATAACCCACTCAATAATCAACTCTTGGAGGCTAACAATAAAACATACATAAAATACAAATGATAAATACATATCTAATGAACAAAATTAGACAACTAAAAACATTCAGAATTTACAAAACAATGAACATAAATTAAATTCCACTGATGGAACTGGTGAACTTAAGCAAGAATAACAAATGCTTATACATTCCAAACACTAAGCTGAACTAGGTTACTAAGGGCTGAGTCACTAACACAGTAATTTTTAAGCAGGCGTGTGGGCGCACATGTGCATGTGTTCGTCGGCCCTCGCCAGGGGACGTGGTTGTTTTATAACGTATGCACGTATATGTGCGCATGTTATTAAATAGGCTGGCACCATAGCAAAGGGTATAGCGCTATAAAGGTTCATGGATCCAATATTAAATAGGCTGAACCACGCACATTTGCATGCAATTGGAAATAGGCGCGCACAAATGCTGCTTCTACTGCGTAAATGGGAGCATTTTAGTAGGGACGCACGCTGCTGCAATTACCAGTTTTCCCAGTTCATTCCCAGTTCACCCAGGTAAGGGATATGATTTCCACCTAGTTAAATAGCCTCCCTTATACCCTGTTAACCCTGACCTTTAATACCCTGCTCATCTCTTTACCTTTTTTTTTGTTTTCCGACATCTACATCATCCATAGCAGGAGTAAAGTTACGCAGCAGGGGACCCCAATGTGCGCTTGTGTGCGTAAGTAGTTTTTGAGAAATCCAGGATTGCCTATTCCCTGCCCACATTCCGCCCTTTTTTGATAAAACATTTTTGTGCGCATAGCGGGAGATGCGCGTATACATGGGTGCCTTTTAAAATCTGTGCGGTGCGCGCCGGCCCAACTTACTTTTGGCATGCACAGGGCTTTTAAAATTCACCTGTAAGGCTTTTCTCCCATTCTTGTATCTATGGGAAAAAAGTATAGTGAATGTGGCCCAAAGTGAGCTACAGAACCTGCAACTGATGCCCATCAAATTCCCTAAATTCAGTTTAACAAGGCCACAGACCTATTTCATAACCTCTACTGTAGTGATTGATCACGGAAAGCCATAGCAAATAAATAAGATTTTAGCTGCTCCCTAAAGCGTAGCAGTGATGATTCATTCTTAGTGTAAATCTGTTTATTCATAAAGAACAAAAAAACCCCCAGCAAAACATAAATGCATCATAGGAAATCTCACTGTAAAATTACAATATGTCTTTAAATAACAAGGACAAACACAAAGCATTCAGTCTGTACCACCTGATGCACATGAGAAGCCTACTACAAAATAACTTATACACAGGCAATTTGATTCCATTTTACCCCCCTTTCATTATATCACTGGACACAATGCCCCGAGTGCCTGGTTCTTGCCTGCTTAAGAGTCATCAGATCTAATCAAAGAAATGCATAAAATAAATGACTGAAGTAAACAGATAGATAACAGGTAATGATTCATTCTTAAGTCCTTGTGGAAGAGAGTTCCAGAAACCAGGGGTCACCACTCTGAACACTCAGTCATGTAACTCAGTGAGAAGTATTAATTTGATGATTGGAATGTCTAATTGATTCCAAAAGGATGAGCGGAGCACATAACAAGGGCGATAGATCTTTAGTACAGTATTGAAAGTTTGGAGGGCCAAGCTATTAAAGGCTTTAAAGATAAGCATAAGCACGTTAAACTTAATCCTCCATTCAATGGAGAGTCAATGCAGTTTCAAGAGTACAAGCATTATATGTTCCCTAATTGACATTCTGTTTACCAAGCAAGCAGCAGTATTCTGGATCAAATGTAATGCTCTCAATAACGCATGTGAGAGACCCAAACATAAGGCTTACAATGATCAATTGGTAAAATGATTAGAGCTTAAATAGCTGTTCTCAGATCAGTCTCTATAAGGAAAGGCTTTAAATTCCACAGAAGGCAGGTTTCCAAAATGAATTTTTTTTACTATCTGCTTAATGTGTGACCACAAAAATAGAGCTGGGTCAATGAGTATTCCCAAATTATGAGCATGATGAGAGATAGGAATGTTTGAATTCTGAAAAGAAAGTGAAGGAGTAACAAAGTAATAGGAAGACAGATCACGGAAATCATTTCAGTCTTATTCAGATTAAGAGAGTGTCTATTTGTAGCTAGTCAGTTGCGAATTACAGTGAGACAATCAGAGATCTTGGCCAGGGCAGCTTGATTGGTAGAGATGACAAGGAAATGAAACTGAATGTCATCAGTGTAAATTCTGTCCCTTACATCCAAGTTAGCAAGAACCTGACAAATGGGTAAGATATATCTATCTCTCTCTCTCTCTCTCTCTATATATATATATATGAAAGTATAGCAGAAAGATCAAATTCTTGGAGTACTCCAACTTGAAAAACATGAGGGATTGATCTAAAGGACATACACTCTAATATCAATTCTGCAAATTATAAAAAAAACCCACAAATATGTGCCACGAATGACTTACCATTAATGAGAGACACCCAAGCAAATTAGTGTGATCTAGTGTCAAATGCAGAAGAGAAATCAAGAAGTACAAGAAAAAAGCTGGTACCATATTCAGAGTTGTGGTGGAATACTTCAGAAGTGGAGATGATAATCATCAAGGAAGCTTTTGTCTTCGATAAAAGTACTGAGTGTTGCGGGTCCTTACCTTCCTTTCTGAGGCCTACCAGGCCTCTCTGCAGCGGCGTCTCCACGAGGGAGGACCTTTTAAAGGTCCAGCAACAGGAAGCTCCGGCCCTCCCCCTAGATGATGTCAGACGCCAGCAGAGTACTTAAGGCCGGCGTCTGCCCTAGGGAAGTTGCCTTGCAACGAGGTTCCTCAGTTCTCTGAGTATCGAGTTGCTGTTTCGCTGTTCCTGATCCTGCTGTGCCTGATCCTGATCCTGCTGTTCCTGATCCTGCTGTTCCTGATCCTGGTCTTGCTGTTCCTGATTCTGATCCTGCTGTTCCTGATCCCGCTCCGCTCCCGGATCCTCCTTGGTTAGTTTCTCTGGTTCCTGACTCTGGCTCCGCTTCCGATTCTCATGTCTGCCGCCTGCCTCGACTTCTGGCCTGTCTTCTCATCTTGTCTCGCTCCCGTCACCTAAGTCCCAGCGGTCCGGGTCCTCATGGGCTCCTCCCGGGGGATCTCGGGCTTCCAGGATGAAGACTTCATCTTCAAGTCTCGCTGCTGTCACCTAAGTCCCAGTGGTCCGGGTCCTCACGGGCTCCTCCCGGGGGGGATCTCGGGCTTCCAGGATGAAGACTTCATCTTCTCTTCAAGTCTCACTGCCGTCACCTAAGTCCCAGCGGTCCAGGTCCTCATGGGCTCCTCTCGGGGGAATCTCGGACTTCCAGGGTGAAGACTCCACTTCCGTTTCTGTCTTGGTTCCACCTCCCGGCCTGAGCCATCTCCGCGGAGCTCTCTCTTCCTATCAGTGCACTCCACCAGGCCGGCCCAAGGGTCCACCGATCTGTCCGCAACATTGAGTTTCTTTAATACCACCTTCTTGATAACTTTTGCTAAAAAAGGAAGAGATAATAGTTACTAAGGGCCTAAAGAGGGTTTTTTCAAAAGAGGACAGACGGATGCCACATTTAGCGACATTGGTAAATAGCTCACTGATAAGGACATATAAACCAACAGGGTCATTCATCAAATTGCGAAAGGCCGTTATCGTGTGTGTTATGGTGGTATTGCGAGTTACAGCATGCCATAACATGCACGATAACATAGTGCATGTTATGGCATGCTGTAACATAACATATATAACATAGCTATATAAGAACTTCAATTTATTTTAAACAACCAACAAGAGAATTACACAAGAACTATCCAAGTTCAGCTCTGGAACTTCTTTGAAACCCCAAAGAATACCCCAAAAATACCACAAGGAATACCAAAAGAATTCTTCTAACCAACTCCAACTCCTTGGCAGTCCAAAACCCAATACCCACCCTCTTGACAGTCCCACGCCATTGTTTAGTGCCTCTACCCACCTTTAGGCTTTGTATATAGTACTTTTTATGTTATCAACCCACATATTTATTTCCAAGTTATTTTCTTCCTGTTCCTTGTAAGACATTTACTTGTCACTGTTGTTATTGTTCAAAATGTAAACCGAATTGATCAGTAATTCTGTTACTGGAAAATCGGTATAGAAAAGTTCTAAATAAATAAATAAATAAATAAATAAATAAATAAATAACAGCCTATCGCAAATTGCGCATGCAAAATCTAAAATTTATATTCAAGTGGGAGGAGTTGGGGTGGGATAAATTTAAAGTAAGGGGTTTTAGCTCCACGTGCAATAGATATCGCATGTTAATGGCGGTACGGTCCAAAAAATGTTTATCGCTGTCAGTATCACGAACCACAGTATTATCGCGGCACATTTCATGAGCAATAAAAACTCCAAACATCACCGACACACCTATCAAGCATTCCTAGACCAATAAAAATGACTGTTTTTACCAGGGCAACCTTCCTAAAAGCATTTTGTGAGTGTCAAGTGTACTTGTACATGCATACTAAATGCCTCGCCAGGCTCACCGCAGACGACAACACATGGAAGAAGAACAACAACCTGAACTACAGCCAAGGCCATTTCTAAGATATCCGAGGGAAGTACCAGCAGCGCAGGCAGAGGTTCCACTGTCGCGGCCTGAGATCCCCGCCCAGCGGACGGCACACGGGCAGCCATGGCATGGAAGATACATGAAGCATATCTTTCCTCCATGAACATCCTTGCTGGGCATGCTTGAGGACTTTGTGGTTAGCAGGTTGTCTCAGCTCTCGGGCAATCCTGGAATTATATGAAGACATCCAAGGGGATCTGGATCCGGTCACTGCAAGGTCCTATGCCATACCTGGCCTCACCAAACTCTTGGCTGCCCTCCATTTCACGGCAAGTGGCTCCTTCCAAACACTGTAGGGGTTGTGGGAAGAATGTCCCAAACCACATTCTCATGCTGTCTGGAACAGGTCATCAAAGCAGTCACTGACCGCATTAATTGATACATTAAATTTCCTTGCGACAGGCAGGACTTGATGGACTTGAAGAGAGTTTTCTATGCCTTCGCACACTTTCCCAATGTGGTTGGAGCTATCAATTGCACTCACGTGGCCATCATTCCACCCCTTCAGAGGGAGGAGACGTACTGCAACAGAAAGCTCTTCCATTCCATCAACGTGCAAATGATCTGCGACACAGGAATGCGCATCCTGGACATGGTGGCCAAGTACTTGGGAGCTGCACTTGATTCCTTTATACTAAGGCAATCGGGCCTGTTTGACAATTTTGAGGCCAGCCTGTACGGAGATGCTTGGCTTGTAGGTAAGACACACTTTTCTATCTCAATTCCATCTCTGCCTATGGGTATGTGGCTAATGGCACCCAAATGTATGGGGATCTGTGGTGGAGGTCACAATTGGTGGCATCACAACTGCCTTGTGAGGTCATGTATGCAGGTCATTAGCCAAAGGCATGCCTTTTTCCGCCCATGTTTCCCACGCTGCACAAAGTAGTGCAGACAACGCACAAGACCTAAAGGTTGGTGAGTGAGAAGCCACTGTATACATAGCACATCTTTATAACCTAAAAGGCCATGTTCCTATCCTCTCCTCGGGAACTGTTACAATGTGTAAAGTGAATCAGAACCGTGCATTGCCCACACTGCTGGCACAGCACCATGTTGTGTGGACCATTACTGAGGCATCAGGAAGATAGTCACATACAGTTTCTGTACAGCCGCCTGGTAGCACAGGTGTGTCACCTCTAACATATGTGTTCAAGTTTGGCAGGCAGTTACACACCAATAGCCTTTGCTGGGTTGTGAGGGCCTGTCATGCAATACTTCCAATAGTTACATCAGATGCTGTAGTCATGAACAGATGAGCTCCTTTTGGAAACAGCTTGCCTGAACATATAGCAGCCAACAACAATGTTAAATGCTGTTAGGCAACGCTAATCAGGTTTGAAGACTCAGCAAAGGTACAGGCTACCTTATACAGTCCTACTGGATGATGTGGTTAGCTACTCACATCAGCAAATGAGAATACTATCATTCATGCCTTTCTTCTGTCATTACCGCAGGAGACTCAGGGTACAGTTGCATTCCCTGGCTTCTTATCCCTATATACATGCCAAACACGCTGGCAGAGATGAGATATAACGAGGCCTTATGTGCTACCCGCTGTGTCATAGAACGCACCTTCGGCCTTCTGAAAAGTTGCTTCCGCTGTTTGGACAAGACAGGTAGAGCTTTAATGTATGCCCCAAACCAAAGTTGCAAAGATTGTGTTGCTATGTGCATTTTCCATTATGTGGCTGTACGCCATGGACTACCAATGGACCTATGTCCCAATCTCTATGTCTCCCTGCATTAGCCAAGGAGACCATGCAGAGTGGCAGCCAGATTCGGCAAAACCTTATAGAAGCACACTTTGCCTGATAGGCCTCACGTACCAATTCCCCTTCCTTGGGAGGTCTGCCTGAAGCCTGTTAGCTGCTGCTGTACTCGCTATCCCTTTTCTTTCTCTCACTTCTTGGCTGTGTAGGTCACCGTGTAGCATAAAACACATATGGCTGCTCAGGATTTGTGTTGGCAATGCACCATTACAGTGTACTTGAAATAAAGTTTTCACAGTAAACATTACATGATAGACATGTGGCCATCACTAGTGACAGTAAATGAGGTATGAGTGGCCAACCCTTGATGGCCTACGTAGCATGGTGTGTCCTGCGAGCCCTCAACAGTGGACCTCATTGTCCCACTCACATGCGGATGCCATAGTGGCATAAGTGTGCTAGTGCCCCACATGGTTCTGGACCCTGGAGAGCTGCAGCTACACAAATGCTGTAAATCAGCAATAACACTGAAGGTTCAACGTGCATGGCTAAGTAAGGACACACTTAAATGTTGTACTGGGTGATACCAAATATTAGACCCTCATTTGGAATTGCTTAAAGGTGTGCAGGGTGAAGTAATACCTCTGTAATGGATGTGCTTACAGTCACAAGGGCATTCCCAGAGCAACATTACACCACTGTCTGATCACATAGTGAGGTAACAATAGGATTTATAGCAGCATACAACTTTGCAGCATATGTACATGTAGCCATTGTGTAACTGTCATGCCTGCAAGTATAGAGAGTCTTGGTGTTGCTTCCATGACATTTAGGGAGATGTCATGAAATGGCAGGATGTATATACTTCACATTCAGGACTGTTGGCCACAATACTGCACACATCACACAGCTTTGGGATCACACCTTCCATTACAGCCTGGCTGAAAGCAACAGTGCTACCTGGTGCTTTTTTTTTACTATGTGCACAGCTCCTTCAAAGGTAGCATTTTGCTTTCTCAATCCATGCACTCCTACATGCATGTACCCTACTACAGCAAGCTAGGAAATGTATCACAATTGATGTGCAAAAGGTGAGGGTTTTGGCTGTCGTGATGTCATGTAGTTCACGTCCCCTTCTTGGGAAATCTATGGGAAGAAGCACTTGGAGATGAGTGAAGGCAAGATTGTGAATCTGCTATTTCCAGCCTTCACTTGTTATTTCCTCTGATCTCTGACATGTCACCGTGACAGTATAGTTAATAACCACTCTTACTGCAGCCACATCTATACTCATAAAACGTTCACATCATACAGGCCAAGGGTTTACATGCCTTAAACTGCTGTCACACATAGGCTCACTGTCATCTGAAGATGGCAGGTTGCTGGAAGGTAACAGTGCGTGATGTGTCACAGATAGCCATTTGGTGCAGCAGTACGCAGATATGTATGTACCCTCAACATATGCACAATCTTCACCCTTAACCTACACCTACTTCCAGTAACACTACAAGTGTGATGTCACAGGCCTGTTAAAGCACCTTGGCTCAGCACTCCTATCCAAAACACTTTCGGCTAATTTTAAATCCCCTGCGTGCGGAGAAAACAGGGGTTACGCATGCGGCCTGGCCTTGTGCGCACCGTGCGTATCTTCAAAGGGGCCTAGCCATGCGCGTAACTCCCGATACGTGCAGACGTGCTGGGCCCAAGAAAAGGGGCGGGGAGGGGGCGGGGGGCAGGACTGGAGGCGGCCGGTACAGTGGCCATTTGCTGCTGTGCTGAGGGATCGTGTGCCGGCAGCCTGCCAGTGCACGCAACTTACGCCAGCTCAGGAGCTGGAGTACGTTCTAAAACAAGGGGTCGGGGAGGAGAGGGGAAGAGGGAGGGAGGGAGGGTAGGTAGGGAGGTAGGAAAGTTCCCTCCTAGTCCGCTCCTTAATTGGAGCAGACTGAGAGGGAACTGGGGGAGGCCCGATCTTGTCACCGTGCAAAAAGTGCAAATTTCTACCCTCCCCTTGCTCGCACCGCCCAAGATTTTATAACATGCGCTCCAGCACTCGCGCATGTTATAAAACCGTGCGTCCATGTGCGTGTGCTGGGTAATGCGCGCACATGGACGCGCGCATGTGTTTTGTAAAATCTACCCCTTTGCATATAGTACCGTAATCAACATCAGTGCAGACATTTCCATGCTTTCATGGTTGCTTGGCATTGCTGATGCTTTCAGCCAGGCTGTAATGGAAGGTGTGATCCCAAAGCTGTGTGATGTGTGCAGTATTGTGGCCAACAGTCCTGAATGTGAAGTATATACATCCTGCCATTTCATGACATCTCCCTAAATGTCATGGAAGCAACACCAAGACTCTCTATACTTGCAGGCATGACAGTTACACAATGGCTACATGTACATATGTGTGACCACATCTGTGAACTGATGAACAGCTACTATGCTGTAGGCTCTGTAAGTGGTGTACACACTTCTACTATTATTTGTGAGGTGGCCTGCTCCAGTCCTACACGGTCCATGTAGTCCTCTGTGGATTGCATTCTGTGTTGATCTAGGGTGGTCAGCTTCAGGTTATGAGCATACAGGCTGCATCCATAGTAACCGCCATACCATGCTCGTTGGATAGGCCTACTGCTCCCATACATGTCATGTGGTTGCCATGATCTATGATGGCCTTTTTGTGTTGCCATCTTGACAAACAGGCATTTTGTGGCACCGAAGCCCTTCAGGGGCCCTTGTCAGAATCTTGCACTAAGTAGGGGTGATATATGCCTGTCACAGAAGTGTTACCTGTGTGCAACTAGATAATATTTGTGTAAAAAGGAGTCACACAGACGCATTAGCTGTTACAGCAAGCTGGCATACACCTATTTTTTGTTTAATGACAAACATTGCTGGAACATAGGCCTTGCACATGTGTATGTGCAGGATCCGTGGCATGTAGTCCCTACTGCTAACATAAGTGAGAGTGAGAATCAGTAACTGACGTGCTGTGTGTGTGGCTTGCTCACTCGGTGTGTGAGGGTGGAATTGCTTTCGGAGGTTTCTCCCTTGGGCCTGCATTCCAGTACCTCTTAGCAGGCAGTGTGCTCCTAAATTTGGAACGCACACCTTTTGCACAGCTTTGATGGTGGTTACCCTCTGGAGAAGGTGTGCCTCTGACAGGGCAGCATATGGACAGCAGTAGGAATGGTCTTTCACCTTTAATTGCTCACTTTCACCAGCTACACTCACACTTTATATGTAGTGTTCACTGAGGGGCAGAGGTGTGCAGGTGGCCATGGTGACACATCCAGTATGCTGTACAACTTGATTGTTATACTGAACATTTGGCTGTGTTTCTTTACGTGGACTCCCCTCCAACACCGAGATTTTACCAGCAACTAATTGGAGTAGGCCAAATGCAGTATTTATGGGTTGTGCTGGCTACCCACAACTAGGCCTGGCACAGACCCTCTGGAAGTCATTGAGGGAGATTGTGCTGTTTAAGAAACCGCCAAGTGAATGTGGGAATGCTGTGATGCATGGAATAGGCACTGTAAAGGAGTATGGAATGCTATCCTATAGGGAGGATTCAGATAAGTGCTTACCATCATGCAGCTTTACACGCTGCATGTACAGAGAAACCAGGTGCATGGGTTTGTTGGGGGGGGGGGGCAGTTGTAACTGGTGCTTGCCTTGCCATGTCACACAGACATTGGGGACATCCTATTACAGAGTGCCATTTTTCTGGCACTGTTGCTTGTTAGCACCTCTCAGGATTTCATATCATGCACAGCTGACATACTGCTTGCCACACCAGCACACTCCCTCTGTGCTGTGTTGACACAGGAACGGTACGCCTACTGTCTATCTAACCATATTAACAACAATACCTTTTCTGTGCAAAGCTTGATATAGCGCGCCTATATTTGCCTACAAAGGGTGGTCTACACAGAGAGGGGCCACCGTTTCCTAAACACTGTAGAGCTTCACTTGTACAGTAACAATGTTCTGCCCCACTACACTGTGCTCTTGGTGACTCTTGCAACACTGTCAGCTGCTGTGTGACAAGTCAGGAGGAGGAGTGAGTGAGTACTGTTTGCTACAGATTTTGCAAAGGTGCCCAGCACAGGATGAGGAAGGGTACTGCTGTTGCTGTGGACCAGGCAGACCTCCGCAGACTGCTTACCATGCCTGCAGTGGGCAGCCCTTTGGATCTGGATGCTAGCTGTAAGGTCAGCCTTACCTTACACGTATTATACAGACCCCAAAGCCAGGCCAGTACAGGGGTGGGAGCCAGAGTGTGGAAGGCAGCCTGGTCCCCAGCACCAGAAGCACCCTTCTAGGGCCTTTGCTGGTTGGCCTTGGACATTGTACAGCAGATTGTACTCCCTCACTCATCATTCCTACTTGTGAGGCAGCTGCTGAGAGTATGCACCAAGACTCAGTAAATACACATTGTTTTATGTTTACAGTGTAAGCTACAAATGTATGTGGTCACATACCCTTGCACTTCTGACAGAAGTAAGGGGCCTGAAAAAAAAATGTTGGGTCATGAAGACTCCAAGTTCTCCCTTTACACCACCCAAGCTGTATATGCACACTATATAATGTCTTGACCATGAAGGTACAGAGCAGGTCACAGACAGGAACATGTAAGCAGAACTTAGCAAACAATATGGTATGTGAAGAAGGCAACAAGAGGCAACAGTGAAGGTCCACAGTTAGGAGCTTCTTCTTTACCTCTGGCTGTCTTGCTTACAAGCATACATGCAGCTTTCATTGTAATGCCATAGCATGCTCATTAAGTGCAGAATAGAAATGAGGCACATCATTGGAGCATGCAAGGTCATGCTCAGAGCAAAGCTTTATCCTTCAGTACCATAAACACAAAAAGCATACAATGAAAGGACTCCACCAGAAATTTTATATTTCCAAACAGTGAGTACTTTATTAGCAAACACATGTAGTGCACTGTGTGAAATTAAGGCAATGTCTTAGGAAATCACATTCTGCAAGGACAAGATAGCAAATAGCAAAAAGCTATGTACATTTCATGAACAACACATTAATGTAAACCTGTACATTAATAGATTTAAATAGCATCATTACATATACAGGCATTGCATGTTATCCTTAATGCACAATCATGATTACAACTAAGAACACAGAAAGAGGAAGTGGTGCCCCAAAACCTATAGTAATGCTGTAAAGATACAGCTATATGTAACACTACTATGTGTCTAAACGTATAGGCTCCAGAACATCCATGTAGAAAAAGTGCACTCAAAGGGGCCAGCCTAAGGGCCATGGCAGTAAAGTTCAAATAAAGGCACCAGACAGTCCATGTTGAAAGAGTGCACTCAAAGGGGCCAGCCTAAGGGCCATGGCAGCAAAGTTCAAGGTAAGGCAGCAGGACCAGGACAGTACAGCACAGCATGGAGGCAGGAGCCCCAGGTGAAGATGCAGCAGCATGGAGACAGGAGCCCCAGATGAAGATGCTGTAGCATGGAGACAGAAGTCCAGGATAAAGATGCTGCAGCATGAAGATAGGAGCTCCAGATGAAGACGCAGCAGCATGGAGACAGGAGCCCCGGATGAAGGTGCTGCAGCATGGAGACAGGAGCCCCAAGTGAAGATGCAGCAGCAGCATGGAGACAGGAGCATCAGTAGGAGTTGAGAGGAGAGGAGATATCAGCATCCAGAGCAGGAGATGAGACATGGGAATGAAGAGAAGAGCCATGAGGGTGGCTTACTGAAATGGAGGCTACTACATGGTGATTACTACCCTTACTCAATAAGCCTTCACATGGTTAATGCAACTCCATTGCTCTCTGCTTCAACGGCAAGGGGAAATGTGGAAAAGAGGATTTGCATTCAAATAACAATCAACAAGGACTGAACTTCACAATCTGGATAAACAAATAAGCGTGGGGGTAGCTTGCTTATTATGGTGGTTACTACCCTAAAACAATTAAGCCTGATACATCACTTTGAATGTATATACAGCATTGCTCTCTGCTTCAACGGCAGGGGGAAATGTGGAAAAGAGGATTTGCATTCGGACAACAACAACCAACAAGGACTGAACTTCACAATCTGGGTAAACAAATAAGCGTGGGGGTAGCTTGCTTATTATGGCAGTTACTACCCTAAACCAATTAAGCCTGATACATCACTTTGAATACATATACAGCTTTGCTCTCTGCTTAAACGGCAGGGATAAATGTGGAAAAGAGGATTTACATTAAGACAACATCCAACAAGGCATTGGTTTGTGCAGTCTGGATAAACAAACATCGGAGTAACTATGTTACTACCCTTAACCATTAAGTCTTATGCTTACCTTTGATGCAACTCCAACATTACTTTCTGCATCAATGGCAGGGGATGGCAGGAAATTTGAATCAAACAGTTACCAACTAGGGCCCTGAACTTTGTAGTTGGTGAAACAGATTATGGGAAAATGAATGTGGAAGCTTGCTGGGCAGACTGGATGGGCCGATTGGTCTTTTTCTGCCGTCATTTCTATGTTTCTATATGATGAAAAGAGGCAGCAGCTGCAACATCACTGGATAACGCTTTAAGGAAGATTGAATATGGGCAGAGCATGGAAGAGGTCTGTACAGTTAGTCTGTAGGACCTAAAAAAAACGCAGTTGAAACTCCATTCTGCATGCCAACACAGGAACTCTGTAGTGAGGACGGGCCCAACAGGCTTCTTCCATCTGGCCAGCACAGGAACTCTGTAGTGAGGACGGGCCCAACAGGCTTCTTCCATCTAGCCGGCACAGGAATTCTGCAGTGAGGACGGGCCCAGCAGACTTCTTCCATCTGGCCAGCACAGGAACTCTGTAGTGAGGACGGGCCCAACAGGCTTCTTCCATCTAGCCAGCACAGGAATTCTGCAGTGAGGACGGGCCCAGCAGACTTCTTCCATCTGGCCAGCACAGGAACTCTGTAGTGAGGACGGGCCCAACAGGCTTCTTCCATCTAGCCGGCATAGGAACTCTGTGCACAGCCAGGCCAGGTTTGTCCTATAAATGTGGTAGTTTTACCTTAGAGGCCAGGTGGTTATGTAGTTCACGCTACATGTTGTGGCTGGCCAGTTGGGGGGAAGAATGGTTTATGTGTATGCCCAATTCAGGCCAGAGTTTCGCCCCCCATCGGGGCTGCCTCAGGGGCCTGTGTGTGTTGATTGAACAATATGGTGAGTACCAATAATATTCACAAATGCTCAAACGGCTTTTTTAGATAGCCTACCCTCCTGCTTTTTTGGTCCAGTTGGGGGGAAGGGCATGGTTTTATGGGGCCTACCCCTTGCTCGTCTACCATCACGGGGACTGCTCTGTGGTGTCGACTCCACTGATTTCGGTGACGACTCAGATGCCGGTTCTGGCATCCTTTGTAGGATCTGCATGAGCACATTGGTAAGAGTGCTAATTGCTCCCATCAGTGTTGTTCCATTGTGGGTTTGGCTGCTGTTTGCTGTTGCAGGATCCTGGTTTGTCTATTTACAGCCCTCCTTAGCACCACTATCTCTGCCTGAATGTGTCTCTGGTGTTCAACATGCCTCCTTTGCAGCTGGAGCAGCTACTCCTGTATGGAACTGTTCAGGTGGGGGTGATGCTGATGGTGCTGGTGCTGGTGCTGGTGCTGCTAGCGGTGATTGTGTTGTTGATGGTGCTGGGCTTTGTGAATGAAAAATTGGCATTATCGGGCTGGTGGCCTCCGCCTGGCAGACTAGTGGTGGTTCCAGATGGTGCTGTGGTGTGCTGGCTCATCTTTCTGCTGATCCTGGAGGTACCCATTCCAGGCTATGCTCCTCCATTAACTGGGAGAGGTTGAGGGAGACATTTAGTTGGCTGGGTGACGCCAGTGGTTCCAGCATAACAAATGTGCCAGCAGCCTGTGGCTGCTTCTGCTGCTCTTCCTCCTCCTCCTCAGCACTGATCTGTGTTTGGACATCCATGTCAAATGGCTTTTCAATAACTGGTGGTGGCTGGCTGGTTCATGGCCCTTGCTGGCTAGTCCCTGGGGCATCCTGGCTGGTTCCTGGGGCATCCTGGCTGGGACCGGTAGCTTGGTGGGCGAGAGCTGTGGAAACGAAACATAAGACATAAATACTAATGGGAGTAAGTACCCTTTTTTCTTTTGGCATCAGAAGTGCACTTTTCTTTGCATTGTGAGCATCTGTCAAATGATGTGTATACCCATAGCTGCCACCGCTTTTAGAGGTGAGATGAACTTAGTAGCTGTGGCTCTTGTGGTGTCCAGCCGCTCATCCATTCCCTCGAATACGTCCGGTCCCAACCTTTGGATTAGTCGATTCTCCATTTCGGTGATGACTATGGGACAAGGGGCTCCTCCTTCCGTCATTCGTTGGTGTTTGTTTTGGGCTGGCACCTTGGATTTAAGCTGCACCTTAATATCTCTGTACCGGTGGGTGACCTGTTCCCTGCCACTGTGCCTACTGATGGCCTAGGCTAGGCTTCTCCAGATCTGACCCTTGGCTACCTTTGATGTTTTAGCCGCCTGGTTGCCAAACAGCGTGGCAAAGTTTTTCAGGACTCCTGCAATTACCATTTCATTCTCCATGACGCTGAACTTAATGGCATGGAGACGATTGTGTCTTGCTGCCTGGCTGCCAGATGGGGGTGCCACTTCCTCTTCTGCAGAGGTGTCCTTCCTATCCTCACTCTCCATCCCACTCAACTCTCCCCTCCCTTCCTCCCCCAACCCCCCTCCTGGCCCTGCCTTGCTAACTCCCTTCCCCTCTGCCTAACCGTAGCCTGGCTTACTCTTCCCACCATGCTTGCCTGCCTATCCCCTTTCCCCTACCCACCTCCTTCTATCACTTCCATGCTGCCTCTCTCTGCGTTTGTCTCTACATCTCCTACTCCTCCTTCCCCTTACACTCTTGCCCTCATCCTCCCACCTCCTCTCCTCCCTCTTTCCGCTCCTCTCCTCACGTCTCACCTCTCCTCTCTCCCCATGCCTCTCACGCTCCATCTTCTCCATCTCCTCCATGCCTCCACACACCACCTCCTCCACACACCACCCCTCACACACTATTTCTCCACACATGCCCTCCTCCACACACCACCTTCTCCAGTCCTTCACACACCTCCTCACTTCACTACAGAAAAAGACAAATGGACAAATTTCACAAACAAACACAAATTTTCACACACACAGAGAGACTAAAGACAAAGGTAAAGGTTAAAGAAAGGAAGCACAGAAAATCACAAGACAATGTACTCATAAATCGCAATTATGAACTATCTCCTATGACCACAACAACTACCCTTTCCTCTAAACCACACCTACACACACCCTCAAAGAGACAGCTGCAAGAAGGCTGTATACATAACCTGCAAAAATAACGTGATGCATGATGATGCAACGCACGACGCGATGATGTATCGCTGCATGCGTTGCTGTAATGCCACGTGTGTTGTGTCCGTCGGTCTCAGACGGCTTTGACCTCTGTGCCTCACCTTTCTTCCTTCTCTATCCTCAAGCCTTGGGAAGATGGCTGCTGCCGCGTCTTCATGCCGCTCTCTCCGGCGTCCCTGGAACGGCAACGGCGATGGTGTTTGCCATGATTTTCCTGAGGGCCTCCTAGGGTGCGCATGCGCACGCCACCCACGTCTTTATCCACTTCATGGCGGGAACCTCGGGGGCGTCTCCTCCGAGTGACGTCATCACATCCTGGTATTTAGCCTGCCCTTCATTTGCTAACAAACAGGTCGATCCAGTATCATCCGCTCGAGGATTGCCCGTCTGTAACGTGCTCGTAGCGCACAATTCGGGCGCGCAAGGCAATTCGGCGATACAGTCTCCAGTTTCACGCGTCCGTATCGCTTCTGAAAACAGACGCATAACCCTTTCCGCACCCGGCATGTAAATGAACGAAAAAGCTGTATAATGAAGGAATTAGCTATTCCCCTGCGATACTGTAACGGGCGCTGATATTATCTCCTCCGTAACCCGCTGTTCTGCCGCGGCCTTAACCTGCTAGTTTACCGCCTCCCCCTAGTAGGAGTTAGTGTAGTGTAGTGTAGGGTAAAAACATTGCTTACCCGCCCTGGTCCCGTCCGGTCTCCTGCAGCCCCGTCCGGACCGGACGGGGCTGCAGGAGACCGGACGGGACCAGGGCAAAAAAAAACAAACGAAAAAGTAGCAAGGCTCGGGCCTGCTATGGTAAGTTTAAAAAGTGTAAAAAACAAAAAACCTGTGTGTTATATAAAAAATAAAACAATTTTAAATACCTGTCGGAGGGCCGTGGGTCCCGGTGGGCGGCGGGCAGCCATCAGCGGCATCCGGTAGTCCCTTCTCCCTTCCTCCCTCCCTCCCCTGCCTGGATGAGCGCCAAAATCGCACGGGCGGGTCGGCAGCGGGGGGGGGGGCGGCAGCAGGATCCGGGAGCGGCGGGTAGGCGGCAGCGGGGTCCGGGGGGGCAGCGGCAGCGGGGTCCGGGGGTGGCAGCGAGATCCGGGGAGCCAGCAGTGGCAGCATGTTCGATCGGGTAGGCAGCTAGGTGGCAAAGTAAAGATGGCCGCCTGCACGGGAAAATCGTGCAATTGGCCGCTGAAGACGTGACGTCACGACGTTTGGCGTCACGGGGTGTGACGTCACGTCTTCAGCGGCCAATTGCACGATTTTCCCGTGCAGGCGGCCATCTTTACTTTGCCACCTAGCTGCCTGCCCGATCGAACATGCTGCCGCTGCTGGCTCCCCGGATCTCGCTGCCACCCCCGGACCCCGCTGCCGCTGCCCCCCCCGGACCCCGCTGCCGCCTACCCGCCGCTCCCGGATCCTGCTGCCGCCCCCCCCGCTGCCGCCCCGCCCGTGCGATTTTGGCGCTCATCCAGGCAGGGGAGGGAGGGAGGAAGGGAGAAGGGACTACCGGATGCCGCTGATGGCTGCCCGCCGCCCACCGGGACCCACGGCCCTCCGACAGGTATTTAAAATTGTTTTATTTTTTTATATAACACACAGGTTTTTTGTTTTTTACACTTTTTAAACTTTTTTACACTTCCTGGTGCCTGTCATTTCAAATGTCATTTGAAATGACAGGTACCAGCGCACCCAGGTTACTGTATAGGCGCTGTTACAGCGCCTATACAGTAAAATGGGTTGCGCGGGCATAACCCTTCCCTAACGCTTCACAGCCGCGGCATGCATTTGCATGCGATTAGAGGAGAGTATCGGGGAGTTAGTGAAGAGAACTGTGCGTGCGGGGAGGAAGGGTGCGCCTGACACTACCTCACTGTTTTTACCGCGGCCTTACTGGATCGACCTGAAACTGAGTTAGCAAGGACTGGACTGCCTCCGGTCTAAGCTGCTCTGCCGTTTCCTTGCTGCCGCAGGAAGTCCTCTCTCTGCCCTTCGGGGTAATTCATCGCTAACCTGGGTACCCGCTCCTCGGGGGCCCTTATGCTCTCTTTCAGGTGCTTATCTGGGATATCGGGTACTCGCTCCTCGAGGGCCTGCTCTCCCTACTCTGGTGCCTACTACTGAACTACATCTGCCTGCCATGATCTTCATCAATACAGCTGTCTACTTCAGTGAGTACTAACCCTGTCAGTCTGTCTCACCTTCAGCTTCAGCACTTGGAGTCTTCATCCGGGACCTTCCTCGGCTACCCTGCATTGCCTACTATCTACTCGAGTGTGGGACTGGTCTCCTGCTGAGGACCCCTGGACTACTTCTACTGGGTTACCTAATTGCTGTCCCTAGACAGTACCATCAAGCTGTACAATAAATACTATTTCTCTGTCTGTGTGTGTCTAGCCTAGTACTGCGGTTCCTCACGGCAGTACCCAAGAATCCACTCCAACACCTCAAAACCATAACAGTGTGATGAAATAATGCCGCGTGTGATCAAATTTTGCCACGTGCAATGAAATTTTGCCGTGTGCGTTATTTAACTATTCTTTCCCTCTGGCAGCACATTATCTTAACCATGCCCCTTTTCCAGCACAGGTGCTATTTTTGTTATATTTATAGCAAAATGGTGGATCTAGCTGCAAGTTAGCAATAAAATCCCTCAAATTAGAGCATAGCACTTTCATCAGCGCATTCAAAGATTCATGGAACAAAGATTATTTTTCATGCTTTGGATTACCTTTGAGATTTTGGATGAGGATGTGGGTTCAAGGTCTCCCAGCACATTTTAGATGACAGAAAGACTTTGTTCACTTGTGAGATTGAAGACAATGGGACTTGAGCAATGATTTGTGAAACCTTTTCACAGCAGAAACGTGAAAGCTGCTTATAGAATTCAGGTGCAGTTCTCATTAGGATGAGAAGTTAGAGATTTAACAATGTAAAATAGCTCACGTGGTTGGGAGGCAGCAGCCTGGATGCAAGAAGAAAAATAAACCTTTTTCGCTTTGTCAATGATCTGCTGATAATCAGCTAATAAAGCCTTATGAACTGCAAGATTATTAGGCAATTTGGTCTTACTCCATAGCCACTCAGAACATCTCTAATTGTAGGCATATACCAAGGAGCATTATGACTACATAAGCTTTTTAATGGTCTTCAAAGGGGCAAAGGTACCTAAAGCTGAATCCAAAGATTTATGTCAAAGAGATACAGCTCCTTCACAATTCCCAGCTGAGGCGGCAGACAATTTAGACAGCCAGTGGTTACGCCATTGCTCAGTCTCAACGTGAGGATGCTTCAGATGAGCATATTAGAACATTTATGTTTAGGAGATGGGACTAAGATTTTTGGTTGGAACAGAAAATGATCAATCCAAAGAACTTTTTGACATTTAAATAAAACATTAGGTCAGTTATGTAGGAAAACCAAATCCAATATGTGCCTGTGTCGGTATATGGGGGAGTTAATGAGTTGCTCCCATCCTAGAGCAGCAATAGAGTCCAGGAAGTCTTCAATACTAGATGGCAGTGGCAAACATCAACATGCACTATGCAATTGTTAGTCAATTTTAGATGTCAGCTGAGGCAAAAGAGAATGGTTAGAATTTAAGAAACCAAGAAGACTATATACTAGACCAAGGGTGGGCAACTCTAGTCCTCAAACAGGCCAAGTTTTTAGAATACCCACATACATGAGCTAGATTTGCATGCACTGCCTCTACTGTATGCAAATCTGTCTCATGCATATTAATTGTAGATATCCTGAAAACCTAGCCTGTTTGTGACTCTCGAGGACCAGAGCTTAGAGGGGGGATACAAGACTGAGCATCTCAAGATGAAGAACACTCTCCAGAAATACCTGAGAAAGTATGAGTGAGTCCTTGGCAACAGTTGTCCTTGGACAAAGCCATAGCACATAGATTAAATGAATTCCTTGCTTCGATCTTTACCGAGGAAGATGTAAGGCAGATACCCATGCCAGATGTGATATTTAAAGGTGATCTCTCAAAAAGCTGCTGTAACATCACAATTTTTTCAACCAGAATTTGTAAAATCACCTCAAGTGAGAGAAAATATTTTTGAGAGATCTATATTTCGCTGTTATCACTGCATATAATTTTTGTAGAGAGTCTTTTTGGTACATATATATTTAAAGGTGATACATTAGAGGAACTGAAATAACTCTCAGTGAACCTGGAAGACGTAATAGGGCAAATTAACAAACTAAAGAGTAGCAAATCACCTAGTGTTGCACTGGGGGTGAACCCTTGGCCTTGCGCAGGATTAGTATGGCTCTCTGAGGGTTCCCAGAGGGCACCTGCCGCCAGGAGCCGGAGTACACGAGGAGACAGAAGCTAGCTGGAGCTTCACCAATAACATTCTGGTAGCTCCGTGGGTTGAGCCCTTGGATTCCTGCACTGCCTGGACTTAGGTCTCCCGGAGAGGTAGCAGAGCGGTATGCCCTCCAAGAGCAAGGGTGCGTGGCTAGTGGAGAACAGATAAGCTAGACCAGAACGGAGTGTAATGGGGACCACTGGAAAGAGACAGGAAGGGAAGGTCCTCCGGTCAGGATAGGCAGCGCCTAGTGGTCTAGCTTGTGGAAGGCCGCGGGCAGCGTCAGAGCAGGCAGACCTGGTGGTCACAGGAGAAGCAAAGAGAGTGTCCGAGTGGAGAGCAAGGGTCAAAGCCAGAGTATCTGTCCGAGGGTGGTCAGCCAAAGCAAAGGTCAGTTCCAGGTATCAGTCCGAGCGTGGTCAGTAGCAAGCAGAGGTCAGTTCCAGGTATCAGTCCGAGCATGGTCAGTAGCAAGCAAAGGTCAGTTCCAGGTATCAGTCCGAGTGTGGTCAGTAGCAAGCTGAGGTCAGATCCAGGCAGCGGTCCAAATGTGGTCAAAGGCAAGCCGAGGTCAGTACCATGTATCAGTCTGAGAAGGTACAACCTGGGTAGCGGAACGAAGACACTGGAACACAGGAAGGACCACGGGAACACAGGAACACAGGAACATTGGAAGACACAGGAACGCAGGAACACTGGAACAAGCACTGGAACAAGGAACTCAGGAACAATGGAACAAGCACAGGAACAAGGAACACAGGAACACTGGAACAAGCACTGGAACAAGGAACTCAGGAACAATGGAACAAGCACAGGAACAAGGAACGCAGGAACACTGTAACAAGCACAGGAACAAGGAATGCAGGAACACAGGACAGCAACTAGCTTCACAAGTGTGATGACCCATTTGCCAAGGCGAGGAACTGGGGGAAGGCCCTCACCTTATATAGGATGCTTAGGTGATGTCATCGGGAGGCAACCGGCCCAAGGTTCCCGCCAAGGGCCCTTTAAAAGGGGATCGCCGGCCGCGTGCGCGCACCTGGGGCGGGGCAGAGGATACCTAGGAAGCGGAGCCCCTGCGGGATCTCCGTAGAGAGACCTGTGACGACAGAGGCATTCGGGGTAGGCACTGGGGACGCCTAGAGCTGGCTGCTGCTGCTAGGGAGGACGGAACGGAGGGGAGCCCGAGGTGAGCAGGCCCGGTCGTGGCACCAGTGCGGCCGGGACGTGCAATACCTAGACCAGAGAGTATACATCCCAGAGTTCTGAAAGAACTGAAAAATGAAATTGCAGATGTACTTTTATTAATTTGTAAACTATCATTAAAATCAGCTATGATACCTGAAGATTGGGGGTTGGCCAATGAAACCCCAGTTTTTAAAAAGGATTCCAGGGGTGATCCAGGAAATTACAAATCGGTGAACCTGATGTTAGTGCTGGGAAAAATGATAAACTATTTATAATTTTATTTTATAAACTATTTATAGTTTACTTTATAAACTATTATAAAGAACACAATTACTGCACATATAGATAGTCATAGTTTAATGAGACAAAACCAACATGGATTTAGCCAAGGGAAGTCTTGCCTTACCAATCTGCTACATTTTTTTTAAGGTGTGTATAAACATGTGGATAAAGGTGAACCAGTTGATATAGTCTATTGGAATTTTCAGAAAGCACTTGACAAAGAACCTCATGAGAGACTCTTGAGGAAATAAAAATATTCAAGGGATAGGAGGCAATGTTATATTATGGATTGAGAATGGGTTAATAGAAAACAGAAAGCAGGGCTAAATGATCAATATTCTCAGTAGAGAAAGATGAATAGTGGAATGCCCCAGGGATCTGTACTGGGACAACTGCTTCTTAACATATTTATAGATGACCTAGAGATGGGAACAGTGAATGAGTTCATCAAACTTGCTGATGATACAAAATTATTCAAAGTTGTTAACTCACAAGAGGATTGTGAGGAATTGCAGGAAGACCTTCCGAGTCTGGGAGACTAGACATCCAAATGGCAGATAACATTTAATGTGGACAAGTGTAAAATGAGGCATGTAGAGAAGAGTAATGGTTGTTTACTCTTTTGATAAATACAAAATTAGGGGACATGCAATGAAGTTACTAGGTAATACATATAAGACAAATAGGAGAAAATATTTTTTTTTACTCAATAGATAATTAAACTCTGGAATTTGTTGCCAGAGGATGTGATAAAAGCTGTTGCTGTAGCCGGGTTTAAAAAAGGTCTACAAATCATTATTAAGCTGGACTTGGGGAAATCCAATGCTTATCCCTGGGATAAGCAGCATGGAATCTATCAACCTTTTGATATCCAGCCAGGCACTTCTTGTTTTTTCTTTTAATTTTTACTTAAATAGATGTGAATATGCCAGCTACAACAAATACAGGAAATACAAGAAATATAACATCACAACAGTATGAAACAGTACAACATATAAAACATAGTCCACATCCCTTTTTCCCCAAGAAAATAACATTGAGTTTCGCAAGTGTTACCCAACATAAACACAAGACATCACATTCACACATCCTCATTCACTCCAGAGCTGAAAGCTCTAATCATCGACCCATTGTGGATTAAAACCCAAGCATTTTAAACAATCTTTCTCTGTGACTGGCAATAAATCATAAAAGAAGACCCACATTTTGGTATAGTCCTTTGAAAAACACGATGCATAAGCAGAGCATCTGGTCTCTCTGAGTGCATCCAATCAGACATCACAAGAAACCATAAAGAGGAAGGAGGAGGTTCTGATTGTATCCAAAATTTTAATAGGCCATTAACAAGGCTACATACACAAACTTCGTAAACCTTTAGCTAGTGGTAGGTTAAATTCTGAAGAGCCCAAGATGACCATCAAAAGATGGACGAACCCCTGTTACCTATTTAATGGTAAAGTTTCCCAAAATGGAAAACTTTTACGACATAAAAACAGTTTATGAAGAAATGATCCTTTCTCCATCTGGCATTTATTACAATCCTCTAAATATGCAGTACCAAACTTGTATGTCTTAACATTATCAATACAGCTGTAGTGTAAAATATTTAGAAACATTTCCTGATATTACACCATTCGCAAAAATGTGTTGAATTTGACAAGGATGTATTTCCATAGCAATAGAGCAAGGCCAATAATGGGCCAGATCAGAAAGTGTTTCTTGTTTAATCCTCAATGAGTGAAGTTTATACCAACAAGTTTATACCAAGTTTATACCCATTTGTTTCTCTTCCCTCCCACAGAACAAAGAGTTTCTGTCAAGGAGTCCAGTTGAAAAACATCCTTACATTTTTGTCAACAATTGCATAATGTAATGTCTTGCTTGTAAATAAGCAGAAAAGTGAGATCTCGGCAAGTAATATAATTCTTGCATCTGTTAAAAGGAATAAACAGTATTATTTATTGTACAATAAAAGGAGGAAATATCTAAAATGCCTCTTGTCTGCCATTCTGTAAAAATCCCCCCTCAAGCACAGGAACAAAGTGTTACATGTGCCGGCTGCGGCAGACCTGGGGCCCAGCCCCCTCACCTCTCTCAGACGAATCCACTGCCTGGTTCCTCATCCCTGGCAGCGGTAGGCCACTGGCTCCATCCTCGGGCTGCCCCTAGTGCCTCCGGCTCAGCCACAGATCCATGTGCTCCGCGTCGGGCCTCTCCGTGTGGCCCGCGGAGAGACACCGCCACTCAGTGCTGTGCCCCTTCCTAGGCGTGCGTTCACGCATTGCTATGTCTTAAGTAGGGCCCATAGCGAGAACCTAGCCACAGCCCTGGATGATAACATCAGCGGAGCTCCAGTATTTAAGGCCAGGCTCTGCTCCCTAGGCTTGCCTTTGCAACAGGTCTCCACACTGGTCATGTACTCGTTGCCTCCTTTTGATTCTTCCTGGTTCCTGGTTCCTGATCCTCGCTGACTCCTGTTCCTGGTTTCCTCATTCCTGAGTTCCTGATTCTTAACCTACCCTCAGATTGCCTCCTCAGACTTTGACTTCTGCTTTGCCTGACCACGCTGTTGACTCTCTCTAAGCCCGGACCTCTGCTTTGCCTGACCACGCCGTTGACTCTCTCCAAGCCCGGACCTCTGCTTTGCCTGACCACGCCGTTGACTGTCTCCAAGCCCGGACCTCTGCTTTGCTTGACCACGCCGTTGACGCTCTCCAAGCCCGGACCTCTGCATTGCCTGACTACTCTATTGCCTCTCTCCAAGCCCAGACCTCTGCATCGCCTGACTACTCTATTGCCTCTCCAAGTCCAGACCTCTGCATTGCCTGACTACTCTATTGCCTCTCTCCAAGCCCAGACCTCTGCATTGCCTGACTACGTTCTTGACTCTCTCCTCGTCCAGACCTCAGGCTTGCTTTCCACTGCTTCCAGATTGCCGCCGGCCCTGACTCCAGCTTGCCTTACGATGCCTCTTCAGTCTACATCCTGGACTTGGCCTATTCAGGCTTCAGCCTGTTCTTGCTCGGGTGCCCCCTGTCTGACTTTGGTTCTATTGGTGCCTGGGTCTCCGGGACTCCGCCTCATCCAGTGTGAACTTCTTCTCTCCACTGTTGCTGCCTCTGGGCTGACCTCTCGATCCTTCCATCAATGATGATATACGGAGGCCCACCTAAGTCCAGCCGGCCCCGGTACCCAAAGGCTCAACCCGTGGGGAATGATGGCTGGTATTGGTGAAGCGCCAGCCAACCTCCGTCCCTCCTACAGTTAGCGTCAACCCCACCTCAGCACAAGGGTCCACCTCCAGCGCAACCCAAATGCCATGTTACCTACCAAGGGCAAAAACCCAGAAACATTAGAAATTGAATCCCACTATTTACACAAATAATGCCAGATTAACAAATCTGGTTGAACCAAACAGTAACATAAAACAGAATCTGGTAATTCAACTCCTACAATATGCAAGGACTCTAAGGGTGACCATGGAGCTAATTCAGATACCATTAGTTCAGGTATGCAAAATGTATAAGAGGAAGTATACCATTCTCAAAAGAACCATAGTTGGCAAGCTACATTATAGAAACGAATATCTGGCAAGTTAAGACCACCATAACATCTAGGTCTCATCAACTTTTCAAAACTAATACAGGCCCCTTTGCCTCACCAAAGAAATCACACAATAATATAGTTCTAAGATATTTATTCACAATCCAACAGGGGCCATCTGCATTCTATACAGCTTTTTAGAGAAAAGTATTATTTTAAACAATGTACTTCTCCCCAACAAAGACAAAGGTAACTCCATCCAAGCTTGAAACTGAGACTGATATTTCATCAATAAAAAATACATTTAATGCATATAACAACTTTGGATCCCTAGGCACTCATATTCCAAGATATTTTCTCTTATTGTCAGCCCAACATAAAGGAACATTTCCAACCCAAATAGAATGTAAAATATCACTAAGAGGTAAAGTTTCAGATTTAGTGAAATTAATCATTAAGCCTGCAAATTGGCCAAAATGTTTAAACAAGTCTAATGTGTGAGAGATCCCTAGTTATGGATTACCCCAAAAAAGTAGTTTGCAAATAAACAAATGCAATATTCTAGTGAACCTGAACATACGCCATGAATAACCAATGATGCTCTTTTAATAGCCAAGGGCTTCACTGTAAGTAAACATAAAAGTGGGGACAGTAGACACTCCTGACGTATACCACTAAATAAAGGGAACACTGAGGATACAGAACCATTTACTCATATTCTGGCTTAAGGAAGCCGTATCCAGGAGCGGAAAGAGCCAGTGATCTCATCGCTCTCTCTAAAATCCAAAATATATAATCCCACTAGACCTTGTCAAAGGCTTTTTCCACATCCAAACTTATAACTAATGTTACGATTCCTCCTGTAGCTGTGCCACAGGAGGCCTCTCACCTTTCTCCGGAGGCCGCTCCGAAGCCAGGGCCTAGAAAGTAATGAGTGGGAGAACTGAAAGGGACACCAATCATCAAAACAGAAACAAAATCAACAGATAGGCAATCCAGGGGTAAAAGAAAACAGATAGGTGCATGATGGCATGCATGAAGGAGCACACAATGGAGCAAGCAGGAGATGAACACTGAGCAGCAGAGGTGAGGTAGTGATGACATATCTGCAAGGCAAGAAGAAAAGTCCTTAGTTTGACAGCAGTGAAAAAACAGTACAGTTACACTGGATATAAATAGTATAGTCAGTGAGGCATGAGCTGTCTACATATGTCATTACAGCTCATATATGGGGCTGGTCTTACCTCGTGCTGTGCAAAGGAGCTAAAGAGGTCTTTTCTACGTTTGGTCACAGAAAGTGAATTAAAAGGTGTTAAACTATTATAGCTAGAAAGGACATCTCTATTTCTTATGTGTGGCCTCTTATGGAGCACATAGTCAGATAGTTAGTCTTGTTTAGGGGATTTTCTTCTAAATTAGGAACAATCTAGGCTATTCAGTGAGAAACAGAATGACCTCTCCCCACCACAGGGGAATGATTTGGAGCTGTTGTATGATTTTCCTTTCAGTTTCCAAACTGTGCAAACATTCACAGCGTGATGCTTATCAAGACTAACTTAGATACTCATAGCTTTGTTGGTGCCCTTTGATTGAAGGACAATATCTTCCATTTTCCCTTTCCTATGAACGTGGACATGAGGGTGGCCAGATCCATGATCTCTGATATATAAAGGTATGAGAAAGTATGTTCCAGGACAGAACCAACTAACCCAGGAGGCTAACTTTGAAAAACTATCCTTGGGTACATGTGGATGAAATGAGATTCAGCATATATCTTATACCATTAATTAAACTGATTAAGAAATCTGAGCTCCAGTTTTTTGCCTTGCTGACAACATTCAGGTCTGACAGTGACATAGTCATGCAAAAGACAAATTACTGGCTTGCACAGATCTGGAAACTATAATAAATCCCAACTCTAAATATGTCCCCTGCCCCTTGAAGGACTTAAAATTGGCTTTGAACTCCATCTCTCTCTTAATAAAATCTGAGCATCCTCCTGGAAACCAAATATGTAAATTCAAATCACCGAACCAAAATACCACCTCTAGAGACTCAAGCAGATAAAACCAGACATGGAGAGAAACAACCTGGTCATTGTGATATATGCATTTGTCCTTTCCCTACTAGATTGCCACAATATATTTTACTTAGGTCTCCCTCATAAAACATCTACATTAATGCAGAACATTGCAGCAAGGATGTTATCTGACTGCAGCTACAGAGACCACATTAGAACCTACAATGGCTACTGATCACTTACAGGGCTTTTCAAATGCCTCTGCGTTAACTTCAAGTCATTAGAAGGTCAATTTTCTGTAAACTGGTGAGCGGAGAAGTTATTTGCACAAGGTTACCCGGATAACTCTAGCTGATTCTTCAGTGAGAACGTCTTTGGATAAGTGTTCCATTGAATATACTCACCTAAGGTTACCTGGATAAAGATCAATCCCTGTTCAGCACTCAGTGAGTGACAGGGAAGTAGCCAATCTCCATTCTGTACTGAGTTCTGAATAAGGATTTTCACAGCCTGGAGAGAAGTGAATAACTCAATATTAAATGCTGGACGCTGTCAGCTGTGCCAGCACTCAGTATGCCATTGTGTGGAAGGAAGTAAGAGCCTGTCCTTTGCCTATTCTGCTTTGGGGACACTTTGGGGAATGTGGAGGAGTGGGACTTATTCTTCATTTCATCCTGTTATTGCTTGAGAACGAGTTCTTCTGTCTGCAGAGTTGAGCGTTCTTGTGAGGGTCTCACCAGGACAGAAACAATAACTTTGCACAAGGGCTCATGTAACGTGTGCCATGAAACAGAAGTGACTGTAGATTAAGGGACTGACATTTGCTTGTTGCTATAACGTATGTGAATTTCTTGTTAGATAGACATCATAAGGCACAATGACAAAAACCATCATAACACCCGAAATGGTGGAGCAAGTACTTCAGCTTCCCCATGAAAGACGGGTCATATATAATCGTCGGTCTGCAAAACAATTATAGTCCAGATAATTTTTTTTTAATTTTATAATGCAAATAAAAACAGTCATTTCCCTTAGAGATGAGTGCTAGAGGTGCACCAAATTCAATGAGAAAACAAAACCCAGTAATTTTTTCATTTAAGTTGGCACAGCTCTCTCAATCTCTAAAGAAAGTAACTGTTTTTATTTGCATTATAAAATTTAAAAAAAATTATCTGGACTTTAGTTATTTTGCAGACCTATGATTGAATATGACCCGTCTTACATGGGGAAGCTGAAATACTTGCTTCACCATTTCGGGTCTTATCTCGGTGTTTGTCATTATACCTTATGATATCTATCTAACAAGAAATTCCCATACGTTTTTGAATGCTCAACATTGGTTTATTTTCATTAAGTGCATTCAAATTTCTGACTCCCTTCTTGTTTGTGATTGCCTTAACATAACTACCATGAAATTGCATGGACTTTGTAAGAGAACTGACTTTACCAGGGACATAGTAGAAGAACTAAGTATTTCTTTTAACATATCTGTCATGAAAAAGCAAGGATATTGTAAATGCACCGGCTGCGCCTATAAGTATTTTGAAATAAATAAATAACAACTCAGCTATGAAACAGCAGGATCAGGAAGCTTCTAGACAACACAGTGTTAGTTTAGGAAGTGGATAAGATATCACATCAAAGCACCCAGGTGCTAAAGGGTTACCACAAGTATGGAATTCAAATCTTCCTGCCTATTTTTCCTGTGATTCATATGTGGAAAAACAGCATTGCAGGGTCAGGATATGTAGCCTAATGCAAGGTTATTTCAGCTGAGTCAGCAATATCCCAAGGTCCTTCTTATCCTCTGAAAGAAATACTTATTTTTAGATGCAATTGTATTGCTACTTTCTAACATCTGTGATATAGAATGTTTCTGAATCTCTCCTATCCTCCTCCTCCTCCTCATTTCCTAATTCGGATAGCCCTTCTGGTTGCCTAGCAACCAGCTGCATCCTTGGGCCTTGAAGAAGTAGTTTAGCTGAGAACAGAGGCCTCCTGGGAGCTGGGATGCTGTGCAAAAAGCTTGAAACAATTCAGACAGGCTATCTGTAAGGATGTCTGTCTGTTACTATACCACTGTACTCTTTGATACTGCAAGACCTTATGAACGTAGCAAGGTTAGGCTTGATTTGCACATGAATGGAAGACCCCCCCCCCCAAGGAAAAGAAAATGATGCAGGAAGTGGTGATGGTGATTCAACAGAGAATGCTTTTCCCTCTGAGCCAATAAAAAGACTGTTCTCAGCATGGAGTTTGTGAGCACTTTTCTCTCTAAGCTAGTACTGACCCACTGCCCCAGCATGGTATTAGGGTCACTCTTCCTTCTGAGCCAGTACTGACCCAACGTAACATCATGGGAGGACATTGCTCCATACAGGCTAATCAGTGTTCACTACTGAAAGTGCTGGGAAAAATTTGTGCCAGAACTCAAAAAGTACAAAAACTGTAGTGTTCAGCCCTGGTGAATTGTTCACTAAAATGAAGAACGTTTCATTTCTTGCCCCTGAACTAAGGAAGTGCATTATAAATTACCATTGTAGCATAACTTTTCACAAGAATTCACAGTGATTCTGAGCCAGCCCAGTTCACTGAAGGTGGTATTTTCATTGGAGTTTCACAGATGGACGCATGACATGTCAGCCACCACTCTGAGAAACAGGCTTAACAGACGAATCCACAGGAGCCCAAGGTTAATTTTATAGTGCTGTCAATACAAATACCCATGGCTGCGGCATTTCAGATTCTTACATCTTTGTCAGGGGTATGTCTGAATAGTTAACAAAGCAGCTCATAAGTATACATCTTACAAGCAGGTTAGAGCAGTGCTGATTGGAACTAGAATTGCAAGATAAGTCATAATTTTATCTGCGTATTTTGTTCTCAATAGTAAGATTTTATTTGCAACAAAAAATATTATTTAAAAAAATATATACCTGGGACTCATGAATGGTTACTCTATCCCGGGCCAATGATTATAAATATATGGGCACTCAAGCAACCGTATGACATAAGATACCGATGCTGATAGTGCAGTACGTGTCTTGTATATGAGGTCCGTTTTCCATTTCTATACCTATATTTGCACACTTGCTGCATTGTTTATCTGAGTGAATTTTCTATCATTGCTTTCATTCTCTGTTCTATGGCATTTCACAATATAATCCCAAATGCTTCCAACTCTTACAAAGTCCAGCTGCCAGAATTCTGGTGGGGATCAAAGCAACTCACCACATAGGGCCAATCTTAAGTCGACTGCACTGGCTCCCATTTGAAAACAGGATACAATTCAAAACTCTTTATTTTGTCTTCAAGTGGCTAAACAATATGGTTGTGAGGTGCATTCATTTCTAAAGAATGCTAAGAATGCAAAAACTGAGGCTATTTTTGGTTCTTTCTGAATTGGACAAATTGAAAATTGCCTCCTTATTTGTAGTAAAAAAAAAAAAAGGCCTCTGCTGGCCCTAGCTGGGCCTTCCCAACCATAAAACTACCTGGGCTCTCTATGAGACCAAGGCCTAGGCCTAGACCCGAAGCAGGCTCAGCACAGAGGCTGAGGCCAGGGCAGGTGCCGGTGCCCTCCTTATGTATCATTGCTGGGGCTGGGAGCTCTCACCCCAGCACCCACTTACCCTGTTTCCCAGGTCTGGCTGGTAAGAGGGCAGGATCGATGCCTAGATGCTCCTGTCCGGCTTCCAGCACTTCAAAAATGCTGCCAACTGTTTAGAGGCCAGCATTGAAGTGACATCACTTTGACACCTTCCACCAGTGCAGCCAGCACTATTTTGACAGATGTATTTTTAGGGTGGGGCGAGCCAAGGCCACTGAGGTCTGTTGTTTTTATTTATTTATTTATTTATTTTCTTAAAATTGGTTCTGATTTTTACGTTTTGTTTTATGGGAGGATTTTTTTAAAGTTTTTTTTTGGTTTGGCAAGTGAACTGAATCAAAAAAATCACATTAAACCAAATAAAAATGAAAAATAATCTCGTTAAAACAAATAAACACACCAAACCAAAGATTTTGGAACTGCGCATCCCTACAAAATGGTGCTTGAGCATTTCTCCCAGCTTCTGCTCTCCTGTGCTCCCACAAGGCAACTTTCTTCTTCCCAAATGGCCCACCTTTCATCTCCTCCTCTGGCTTCCGCCAGATTAACTTGAATCAGATTTTGCGCCTCTCTTTCGTGTTTCCCTAGGCTTACTGTAAACTGAGATGCAAATGCGGCAGGAATTTAACTATAAATTTGATTATAATTTGCCTTGATTCCAGCTTGACAAAAACGAGATAGAAATAAATAAATAAATATGCTGTGACAACATCTTGTAATGGATCTGGATGGTGGATGGTGGATCCTTGACGCCGAGGAGTGGTTGACATAACCTAAAGAAAACCTGATGGGTCCACTCCATCAGCAGGCGGGTACACCCTGTGTCGGAACAGACTGAATCTTCACCTATACCAACCACTTTCCCCTCAGATTGAGCCCTTGGGTTCTGGCGGCTGGCAGGTCTTAAGTGGGTACCTAGGGCAGTGGCAAGAACAAGAATCCAAGGCCAGATGAAAGTCAGAGCAGGCAGCACCAGGAGACAAGCTGGAGGTCAGGGCAGGCAGCAGGCAAGATGAGGTCAGGTCCAAAGCAGGCGTCAGGTCTGGGAAGCAAACGAGCATGGTCAGGGTTCAGAGCCAAGGTCAGAATGCAGGAAATCAAGCTATGGAAGGACAAGACACGTGCAAGATCAAGGATGGGGCAAGGCAGGAACACAAGAACAAGGCAAAAGACAGAAACAGGAATGAACAAGGAACTCAGGAACAAGGCAACGCACACTGGTAAGCAAAGCACAACAGGAGACCTGTGGCTGAGACAGGAAGCTGTGGGTCTGGAGTCCTCAAATAGGCCAAGTGTGTGACTTCATCCCAAGGCACCGCGAGCCTTTTCCACCATGGGCCCTTTAAGTGTCTAAGAGTGTCTGTAGGAAGGCCTGGAGGAGAACGAGCAGGATGGTGGCATCAAGGAGCAGCATGCCATGCTTTTCCGCGTTCCCTCATCAGTGGCATCCATGCCAGGAAGGAAGACCCACTGGGTCTGGGTGAGGGCTATAACCCACTGGACTGCCTCGTGGGCTGCCAAAACATAACACATCTTGAGTATTGCGTGCTGTTTTGGTCATCATGTCTCAAAAAAATGGCAAAACTAGTAAAGGTTATATTATGAAATGGCTCCTCACCTCAATGTTAATAACTCAAACAAAGTACTCTAATCACTTGAGGTACACTGCAAAAATAGCAGAATGTAACATCATTTATACCCTTATCCACAAATTTATTAAAGATAACACCGACGGAGAGTGGTATCAGACTCTTATATGGTGTATCCAATCTCATGGGCTCTTGCCCTCTACAGGGCTGCAACCCCTCTCTTGTTTCAAACACCAGTTGTTCTCACCTCATTTACCAACTCTCCGAAGGTGAAATTTTCATTTTATCTTTTTTATAAGTGCAAAAAATGCCTCTCTTACTTCACCAGTGCCCTTATTAATTTTTAATAAATAAGGGCACTGGTGAAGTAAGAGAGGCATTTTTTGCACTTATAAAAAAGATAAAATGAAAATTTCACCTTCGGAGAGTTGGTAAATGAGGTGAGAACAACTGGTGTTTGAAACAAGAGAGGGGTTGCAGCCCTGTAGAGGGCAAGAGCCCATGAGATTGGATACACCATATAAGAGTCTGATACCACTCTCCGTCGGTGTTATCTTTAATAAATTTGTGGATAAGGGTATAAATGATGTTACATTCTGCTATTTTTGCAGTGTACCTCAAGTGATTAGAGTACTTTGTTTGAGTTTAAAACTAGTAAAGGTACAGATAAGGGCAAAAAACAATGATAAAGGAGCTGAAATGGCTCCCTTATGAAGAAAGACTAAACAGGTTATGGCTCTTCAGCTTGGAGAAGAGATGACCGAGAGAGTTTCTGAAATCATGAGTGGTGTGAAACAAGTTAATTGAGAATGGTTATTTACCATTTCAAATATTTCTAGAACATGGGGACACTCCCTGCAACTTAAATGGTAGCAGATTTCAAACAAATGTAAGAAAGTGTTTTTCTCAGTCAGTGCACAATTAAACTGTGGAATTTAATTTTGGAGGATGGTTGGGTTTAAAAAAGGTTTGAACCAGTTTTTTGGAGGACAGGTCATTAACACGTATTAGCAGGGCAGGCATGGGGATTACCACTTCCTTTATCTGGTAATGAGCAACAGGGAAGAGATCTTCTGGGTACTTCCAAGTGACCTAGGCTTGCCACTGTTGGAGATAAAGATTGTCAACTAGCTCTAGATTTTCAGCAGAGGCTGATTGGATCCTGGTTTTATCCCATTGAATGCAGGGCCTCGTAGTCTTGGTTTTCTAAGGGACTGCAATAGGGAAGTTAGAGCTATGTCCATGGCATGCAATGGGCTAAAACCAGGACTAGATCAACCTGTCCTGACAATTTGGAGCCAGTTGGCAACACTAAGTAGGAGACAGGATGCTGGGCTTGATGGACCATTGGTCTGACCCAGCATGGCAATTCTTATGTTCTCATGTGCCTCAGCGCTGAACAAGAGCTGTGCCACAGAAACAAATAATCATTGCCATCCTGACCAAGATTAGGATAAAAGCTGAGTCTGGGGTTTTTATCCTCTGTCTCGATTTCTGTTTCTCCTCATTCTTTTCTCTTTTTTCACTCTTCTCATTGTCCTAGTCTTCCTCTCCTTTTGTTTATTCTTTTGGTGTTATCCTCTTCCCTTTCTGCTATCTCAGTACATCTTTCAGTTCTCTTTCTTGCTGGCTGCTCCTATGGCAATATGATGTTCCAGGGGGAGAGGGAGAGAGATATTTGTGCTTTGTAGTTTAATTGAACTTTATGGAGAAATATGTGACTTTGTTGGCTGGAAAAGAGTAACATTAACTGCATGAAGCAGCAGTTACAAACTTAAACACCTTGCTGGGCAGACTGGATGGGCCAGTTTGGACATTTTATCCCAGCATTTTTTATGTTACCATGAAGCCAGTGCTGTGCCATTGGCTGGCACTCAGTGACATCCTGATGATGGGATGGGATATTAAAATCAACTCATCTTTGGGAGCCCAGCAAACAATGTTGACATTCAAATTGGTGACTGGTAAATTTTTGTCTTGCAACCAAGGACTAGTGCTGTATGGCTTGTATCACTTAGTTAAGTGATACATTACCTATTCATCCCTTTAGCCAGTAACAGACAAGGGTCAAATACCAATAAGATTCATTAACTAATCACAGCTGTCTCTATGGTAAAGAGAGATGAGCTCGTCTTTGTTTCAGAAAGGCAGAGGCAGGAGGGGAGAAAGAGAAGGAGCCATGAGGTAAGATGTTACCTGCGTCCTGCTATTGGGCTGCTGAGAACAAGTTAAAAAAAAGAAAAGATGTTTCTGTTATGTTTGCTGATCTTAGGGTCCACCCATAACTGACAGCAGTTATCCCTAAGACTGCAAATCTTCCTACTGCAGGACACCATTGCTTTCCTCCATGGCGGCAGGGGCACCGCCATGCTGCTCTTCCTGCAGGGTCTTCCCTAGGCATGCACACAGTGTGCCACCCTTTAAAAGCACCTTGATAGGAATCCAATCTGCTGGAGCCCTTGGATAATGTCACGTGGCTGGGTACATAAGCCCCAACTGCGTGCCCTAACCTTGCCACAGAAATGGGTTTTCTGCCTACTGCAGCGTGTGTTGCTCCTACGTTCATGTTTCTGTTGTCCTGTAATTGCTGTGTTCCTGCCTTAACTTACCAGCCTTGCCTTGCCCAGCCCAGCCCATCTTGTCTAGTTTCTCCTTGCTTGTCCTCATCCATTCTTCAGCCTGATCTCCCGGTATTGATCTCTGGTTCAGAATTGGACCTGACCTCGCTTGCCTGCTGCCTGGATCTGACCATTGCCTTGGACCTGACTATGCTTGCTTGCCACCTGCCCCGACCCTCGGCATGTCCCTGGTATCTCCTGTCTGCTGCCTATCCTGACCCCAGCGTTGTTCTTGGACCCTTGCTCACCCTACCGCCCCATCTAATTCCTGCCGGACACCAGAACCCAAGGGCTCAAGCTGCAGAGGAGGCGGCTGGTACAGGTGAAGCTCCAGTCTGTCCTGTAGGTTCACCTACGAGGCTGCATCAACTACGCCACAGAATTAAGGGCTCACACCCATGCCACTCATCACAGTTTATTTGAGCAGGAAGTTATTGTAGTAAATTTAACTTGTCAAGAAATTATTTATTCAGAGTAGAGATGAGTTTCTTAGTGCTAGTAACCTGAATTCAGTCGAAACTGGTTTTGACAAGAATAGTTCAGTAAATTGTAGATAACTTCTGGTTTTATTTACAGTTAGCAGAACTGTACAAGGATAGTTGCATACATTTTATTAGTAGTAGACAAACAGGATTATAGGGAATAATCAGAATTGTTGCAATTTGTTTTAGAATAGAGAAGGATTTTTGTTTCATTTTTGGGGAGAGTAGATTTTTTTTACGTGGGTCAAGGTGATTTCCTGTGAATATGGAGGGCATAGAAGTCTTCATGAGGTCTCCAGGCATCCAGCAACTGAGTCATCGCCCAAGGACTGCAGACAAATTCAGTAAAGCACTCAGCAAATATGTGAGATTGAACTGAGAAATCACATACTGGGATTGATATTGAAAGGCTAGTCAGCTAGTTAAGTCAGCCAGATAAACTTATCCTGCTAACTTAGGTGGGATATTCAGCAGTGCTGTTGGGCCACTGAATATACCCGGATAACTTTAAAGTTAGCCAGATAAGTATATACGGCTAACTTTAGGCCAGCACCATAGCAGGTTTAACCTATCCAGCGAACTCAGGGTCCTATTTACTAAACATTTTCACCAGATAAGTAGCTCCTTCCCAATATACTCCGTCCCATCCACCATGTAGCCAGCTAACTAATTAGCCACATAAGTAATTATCTGGCTACGGGATGGGCACTGAACAAGGCTGAATATTTAGATGTTGCCACTTAGCCTGAAAATCCTTACGTGTCCAGGTAAATGGTGCTGAATATCAACCTCACTGACAGGCCAATACAGTACAGTGCGCTCCGGTGGAGCGCACAACCCGCATTTGGATGCGCGTTTTCATCGCGCTAGCTTTACTCCTTATTCAATAAGGGGTAATAGCGCGTCAAAAACGCGCGTCCAACCCCCCCGAAACTAATAGCGCCCGCAATATGCAAATGCATATTGATGGCCCTATTAGTTATTCCCGCGCGATTCAGTAAGTAAAATGTGCAGCCAAGCTGCACATTTTACTTTCAGAAATTAGCGCCTACCCAAAGGTAGGCGTTAATTTCTGCCGGCACTGGGAAAGTGCACCCTCCAACTTAATATCATGGCGATATTAAGTCTGAGGTCCCAACAGTAATAATTTAAAAAAAGAAAATTTAAATCGGCCAGCAGCTCGCGGGTTGAAAATCGGACGCTCAATTTTGCTGGCGTCCAGTTTCCGAACCTGTGGCTGTCAGCGGGTTTGAGAACCGACGCCGGCAAGATTGAGCGTCGGCTGTCAAACCTGCTGACAGCCGCCACTCCTGTCAAAAAAGAGGCGCTAGGGACGCGCTAGTGTCCCTAGCGCCTCTTTCTACCGTGGGCCCTAATTTGAATAATTTTTTTTACTGAATCATGCGCACAGGAGAGCGTGCGCTCACCCGCTCTCCCGCAATTTTTACTGTATCGGCCTGTAAGGGCTTTAGGGACAGACTTTTAATTTGATTGAACTGAGAACTGAAAGAGTGAATTGTTTTATAATTTTCAAGAAGCTAACTTTTCTAAATTTCCAATGCAAATAAATTGTTCTTTTATTATAAAAATGTGTTTTTATCTCCTGTAGAGTATGAGTGTAATGTAAATGTACTGGTTTACCTCGCATTACTTATAGTAGTAGTTTGCATCTGCCGCAGCCCTTCCTCCCTGCCTGCAGGAGAACTTTGAGCTGTGTTGGCACCTTCGACCTGCCTATTCTAAATCTCACAGCTGTCCCCTGGTTGGATCACTGGCAAAGTATTCATCATGGTAAATTAGTAACCTTGCTCCTTGGTTTGGCCTTTGTGAGGGCAATGTCAGTGCTCTCCCTCTTGCATGGGCAGTACTGGTAAGGATGGAGGTTTGCACTCGTCTCCTTTCACCCTCTCCCTTACTTGTGTATCCTCTTGCAACACTCTGGGTCCTTCACATACACTCCCTCCATTCCCTTTCCCCCTATTCCTGCCTCCTAGCTCGGTTGATGGAGCGTAAGCTGCATGGCGCTGGTAATCCAAAGCTGTTCTTGTCGTGCTGAAGGATTTTAATCAGCACCGGGGTCAGAGTTCATCATGAACCATAATGGGAAGGCAGAAGGAATCTGTGGCTGGGGGATTGGGAAGGGCCACTAGGGGTTGACCTAGATGACTTGGCATCCCTAGGGTTCCCAGCTGGCTTCAGGTTTTCAGGACAGGTTGATCCAGTCTTGGTTTTACCCTATTGTAGTTGTGACTTGCCTCTTACATTTCTTTAGAAAAGCACGATTACAAGTCCCTGCACACAGGGATGCCACTGATCTATATTGTGATAATAAATGGTCTGGAGAAGAGGCTGGCGAAGTTACAAAGAGCTGATTGAACTAGGGGGGCAGGGGCAGGGTCTGCTAGTGTCTTCCCCTATGCCAGTGATTCTCCACTCACTCCTTGGACACACGGAGCCAGGCAGGTTTTCAGGATATCCACAATGAATATGCATGAGAGAGATTTGCATATAATGGAGACAGTGCGTGCAGATCTCTTTCATGCATATTCACTGAGGATATCCTGAAAATCTGACTGACTAGATATGTCTGAGGCCTGAGTTGAGAACCCCTGCCCTGTGCTATTTATTGATTATTTGGAAGAATCTGAATTTTAAGCCAGCAAGTTCCTCATCTCTAAAAGAAACTCACCATTCATCCCATACATGGATTTGTCTTCCACCCCAATTCCTTTCACAGAATACTCAGACAGCATTCTTCAAACCACAGAGTATTTTTATTTGGTAGGATAGAGCTTTGCTTTTATTTATAACTGGCCTTTAGAAAAACAAAATTCCTAGAAGTTTTCCAAAAATTCCCAAAGCTTTCGATTTGTTTTCAAAGTCTTACAGCTGTAGCAAAGTGGAGAGAAAAATACGATGCCACAAGAAAATACATTTTATAAAGTCTGTATGTACACCTGTATATATTTATACAGATTGATATCTACAGATATATTTATATTAATAATACTTTCAGGGGAGTTTATACAAATGGAGAATTGGTAACATTCATAGTAAAAATAAGATTGCCACGTGCCTGATGGCCATATTCATTCAGATCCTACTTAAAAACCCACCTTTTTTTGAGGCTGCTTTTAAATCTTGAACCCTGGCCTTGTCAATTTCAACCATATTTTCTGTAACAAATACATTTCCTAAAACCTCCTCTGAGTCTGTGAGTCTTGATGATTGTCTCTAATGTGCATCCATACAGCAGTAAGGTTTCAGCATTGGAAAATCAAGGAAATCAAGTAGAATTTAAACATTGGCATAATTAAAATAGGACAGGGTCAATTTTCAAAGAGTTTAGAGGGCCTAACTTCTGATGTTCTAGTTTCACTAGGCTTCTAAATTTGGAAGCCTAAAAAGTGTGTGGTTACAGGAATAAGCAAAATTGTCAGTACCCTGTTATAGAGTCCATCAAGCTAGGGTGAGAGAACATTGTAGAAATCTCATCTTTGGGAGACTTTCCTTACCCCAAATGATGTCAAATCTTCACCGAGGTGTACTGTGCTATTTGCATGTCTCACTCTGCAAGTCAAACTGGTCCCAAAACCCTAAACGATCACCAAACCTCACCTCAGGTTATTAGCTGACCATCCTATAGTGATGTAAATAGTTGAATACTGTGAAGGTCTCCCCAGAGGCTCTCTCTCTCTCTCTCCATACTCCACAAGACAAAAATGACCAAAATGCAATTTGCAATCTTTATCGTGAATTGCATTACAGGCATTTCGCACAGCTTAACACCAGGAAAAAATGTGTAGTTATTTTTGGCGTTAAAAGTGTGCGATAGCGTGCGTTATGCTATCACACAGTGCGAAAATGCCCTTCCCGCCCATCCCCTCCCCAGTCCCGACCCTTTGAAAAATTTGCGTTCGCACCACATGTTACCATTACTATCGCATGCGTTTTGCCGGGCATTTTGGCATTATCGTGGGTGTTAACTCCATAACGCATTTTGATGAATTACCTTGTCTGGAGCTAATTTAAGTGCCTGCATTTAGGAGCTGTGTTGACTTCTTGAGGCCTATATTCAAAAAAAGCTGAGCCTCTAAATTTAGGATTCCTAATTTAGGTCTAATTCTGAAAATTGGTGCTAAGTTCCTATCTTTCTTTCCCCTCCCTAAATCTCCCTCTGTAGCCACCCACTTTTTTAGGGTCCTGTATTTAGGGGCCTAGTTTAAATTAGGGATCTGAATTTAAGAACTCAGACCCAGTAAGTTTACAAATGAGCCAATTTAGGAGGCTAACTCTAACCGTTAGGAGCCTAAACCCTTTGAATATTGATCCCTTTGTTTTTAACTGAGATTTTAGGTAATGTTAACTTTGCCATCTCACCCAGGTCGACCCAAAAAGGCTGATCCAGTCCTGGTTTAGACCTGTGGCATGCTGGGAATTGTAGTTCTGATTTGCCTAAAAAAAAAAATAGTTGAACTATATCTCCATGGATCCTGTAGCCCATGGTTAGTTAACTGTGCTGATGGGTACTTGCCCACTGGCACTGTAAGATATAGTTAAAATGAGATCAAATCTAGCTCTTCTTGCAAAGCAGCTCTGCCAACTCTTTCACTCTCAGGTTTCTGCAGGGCTAGTAGAAGCAATAGGTGACTAGGTGGCCACCTAAAGTGCTACAGTTTTGAGGACAGCAGCAGCAGGACTGAACCAGGCTAGCATTGATCATGGCCTGAGTAGTGATGAGAGCTTCTCAGCGGGTTCTCTGCAGCTTCCTCTACTTCTCTCTCACTCTGCCAAGCTGTCTCTTGCCGGAGAGGCTGCTTTCAGGAGCACTGTGACCCAGTTTCACTGCCGGGTTCACGGCAGCACTGAAACAGCTGGCTGCATTCCCAGGACCTCACCTAAGGTGGCGGGAGCCAGCACAAATGCTCCCACCATGTTCTCCGCACACCCTGGGTCCTGGGGCTGGGGTTGATATGGAGAAAGAGAAGAATGCCCTTGGGGATAAAGGGGGAGAGAGGGGATGAGGAATGGGAATTCTGCTGGGCCTTGTGGAGTTGAGAGGAGGGGGGGGGAGGGGTGCATGACAAGAATCACTTAGAATGCCTTGCACTGGCCCTGGGTTTCTCAGGCTTAGTTGAAAAATATTTATACAAATAATTTTGAGGATCCAATTTAAACATGACCTCCAATGCATTATGCAGACCTTGCAATCTGTAACCACTTCCTTCTGTCTGTGCTATATAAACAGTAGTTCCTATTTGCTGAGGATGAGGATGGCAAAGAAGTAGAAAGAAGACCCGACATCACCGGGCCTTACTTAGCAGGGGTGAGGAAAGACATTTTGTCCGTAGGAGGCATTGAAGACTTAAGTCACGGGTCAATGTATTACATGAAGTGAGAGCCAGGGACAAGAAGGAACCCAGCAGAGAGCTACTGATGGGAGTTGGAGCTTGATTTACTGCTGATGGACCCTGGAATTCATTCCTGTGGCCATCACCTCGCAGTGGTGCCATGCCGCTCGCAGAGTACCTTGTGACAAAGAAAACTGCCTATGTCATTTTTAGTCACTCTTCTGAGGGTAAAAAAAAAAAAATCATCACTTTTCCATGTTTTAAAGCTGAATAAACTCAGCAGGGATTACTTTTAAAATTCAGTTTGCATTTTGGCAACAGTCCCAGTACACCTCATGCTACAGCCCATCTTTTGACAGGCCGAAGCCAAGCACAACACCTACTGACCTGGAAACAGCAACAGAGCTAACTTCTGTGGAAGCTACAGCCCAGATTCCTGTTCTCAGTGGGTTGCTCCCATTCTTGGTCAGCACGGGGCAAGTGAATGGTGGAATAAGATGACTGGAAGGCATCACAACAACTGGGACATTTTTGGCCTATCCTGAATTCTTTTTTAGGACCCGACCCAAAGAATTTTGGAGTACATAATTCTGCTTTCCCTACTGAAGTTTTAACACTACATATCCCAGAATGCTTCAGGATGGCTGCTATGTAAAAGGGCAGTAACTAAAAAATGTCTTGGTGTTCCTGAAATCACGTAGTTATCCTAGTGCTGGAGATACACAGAATGACACTGACAGGCATCCACCTTCCCAGCTTGTGTCTTCGTCAATCCTCCTAGAACTGCTATGGAGCAAACGTGGATAGTAACATAGGACACCAGCCAACTGGTGCTGCTGGGCGAAACTGAGGACATGGAGAACAGTTTGTGTGGGAGAAATAAATAAGCCTTAATGGGTACAATATAAGAATAAAAAATGGATTATCTGAAAGTGCACACTATATCAGAAGCCCATCATTTGTGGGGCAATAAGATGAAACTTCTCAGTTTGCTCTTATTAAAAGTCCTCATCTCCTCTGAGACATGAATCAGAAGAAGGGATTTCTTGAGTAAGAGGACACACTACAATTACCCATTGTTATTGACACTGCTGCTTTGTAATGATGAGGCCTTAGATACCTCTGTGCTAACTGTGGATAATGGAAAAGTCTCATATTTGTCCTGTTCTCCACTGCAGCGGCAGCGATAGATCAAGGCCTTCACCTCCTTCTGGAAATTATTATTGAGGAAGCCATACATGATGGGGTTAACACAAGTGGAGGCCATGGCAGTCAGGTGGCAAAGGGAGAAGATGAGGTTGTGATAGCAGACAGAAATTTTCTCATGGTCCCAATCATAGAGGGCATTGAAAACAGTCAGTGGCAGCCAACAGATGGCAAAGGCCACCACGATACTTGCCAGCATGATGTTGATCTTCTTGTGGTTAGCTTTGCGGCACCCATCTTTGGCTCTCTCTACCATGTCCTTTCGACGACGCAACCGCAGGAAGATTCGCAGGTAACAGACCAAGATGAGAAGCAGGGGCAAGCAGTACTGGAAGATGAGAAGACATGTGGTATAGGCCAGCCGGTGATTCTCTGAAGGCCAATTGTCCATGCATACAAAGTGGTTGACAAAGGGGTCAAAAGGTAAGGAGAGGTTCTGAAATGGGAGCTTGGTCAGGATGCTAACGGACAGGAAGGGTAAGGAGATGAAGCAAGCCACTATCCAAGTGATAACTACGGCCATGTATGCATGCCAAGGAATTGGCTTCCACCCAGTTGGGTTGATGATCAACTGGTGCCTCTCCAAAGCTATCAGAACTAAGGAGAGAATGGATACTGTGACAGAGATACACTGAATGAAGGGCGTCATCTTGCAGAGAGCTTCTCCCAGCATCCACCGATTCATCAAAGTGTAGATCACTGTGACTGGTAGGCAAACCAGGCACATGAGAACATCAGAGCAGGAGAGGTTGGCAATGAAGATGTTGGTGACATTCCTCATCTCTTTCTGTCGCATTATCACAAAGACTAGGCAGACATTGCCAATCAGCCCCACAGCAATCACTGCACTGTATGCCACAATCAGGAAGGTGATGTTGCTAACCGAGTCAGTGCAGAAACTGTCCTCCTCCCATGGCACGTTGAGGCGGTCAGAAATATTCATATACATCAGCTTCAGGAACTCATCCATTATCTTAAGAAAGCTCCAGAGACTGCTTCTTCGCCTCTGTCAGCAAAGCTGCAGGAAATTCTTAAATCCAGCTGTAACAGGTGTGCAATTCTTAATTCTCAAGACCTACATAGAGAAATAAAGCACTAAATATTACAAGTTCTTTCAGTGATCTAAGTTAGTATAGTAAGGTGCCCAAAGTTAGACGCCCATAATAGTTGGCAGTTTGGAGTCATGACCCTACAGTGGATGTACTGAGATAATTTACAGTATATTAGAAATCTAAACATAATATTTGACAGGTCAGTAATCCTATCCCATATATGTATGTATCTATGAGTTTCATGTAAGTGTTCATCTGATCTTCAGGTGGGTTTTATATATCTAGTTTTCAGTGCAAATAATCTTTTGGTCCTAAAATGCCTTAACTTCTTACCTCTGAAAATGTGCCCTACTACGCACAACTAAAATTCATCCACTGTTATTTGCAGTAATTTTATTCTTTTCAGATGGAAAGGAGTGGGAATAGAGGAACTCATTGTAATAGCACTGAAAGGATGCTGACAAACTCTCAGGGTGAACAGCCATATAAACTGAACAAATGCAGCACACTGCAGTGCAGTGCAGTTATACAATAAGAGCCCCATAGAGACATGTTCAGGAGAGAGAAACAGTACACACATCACACACACACACTCACACACACTCACACACATACTGTAGTGATACATTGAGATCCTCAGAGACACATTCAGGAGAAAGAGACAGCACACACACACACTGCAGTGATACACTGAGATCCTCAGAGACATATTCAGGAGAGAGAGAGCGAACACACACACACTGCAGTGATACACTGAGATCCTCAGAGACACATTCAGGAGAGAGAGACAGCACACACACACACTGCAGTGATACACTGAGATCCTCAGAGACACATTCAGGAGAGAGAGACAACATACACACACACACACACACACACACTGCAGTGATACACTGAGGTCTTCAGAGACACATTCAGGAGAGAGAGACAGCACAAACAAACACACACACACACACTACAGCGATACACTGAGATCCTCAGAGACACATTCAGGAGAGAGACACAGCACAAACTCACACACTGCAGCGATACACTGAGATCCTCAGAGACACATTCAGGAGAGAGAGACAGCACACATACACACTGCATTGATACACTGAGATCTTCAGAGACACATTCAGGAGAGAGAGACAGCACAAACACACACTGCAGTGATACACTGAGATCCTCAGAGACACATTCAGGAGAGAGAGACAACACAAACATACACTGCAGTGATACACTGAGATCCTCAGAGACATATTCAAAAACAGAAATTCTACTGATCTGCAATAAATTAAATGAAAAGGTTATATCAGAAACCAAAGCATTACATAATCCCCAAATAATTACTCAGAAAGTAAGAGATTTAGGCATCATTTTGGATCGTGAATTCAATTTTAAGAAATCTATAAGTAACATGGTAAAGGAAGGTTTTTACAAATTGCAAATTTAAAAAAAATTAAAACTACTATTACACACTAATGATTTAGAACTGTCCTTCAGGCTCTTTTGTTTTCTAAATTTGATTACTGCAATGCTCTGCTATTAGGTCTCCCTGCTACTACGATCCGCCCTTTGCAACCTTTGCAAAATGCCGCAACTCAGCTTTTAACAGGAAGTAAAAAATAAATATGATCACATCACCCCAATCCTGAAAGAACTCCACTGGCTTCCTATTTATAATACAGAACTCAGTTCAAATGTTTAACCCTAATTCACAAATCATTATATGGTGAAAAAACTGAATGGCTGAATGCCGCCCTACTCATTCATACCCCTCAATGAAACCTAAGATCCTCTAGCAAGGCATTGCTATCTATTCCATCTCCAAAATTGGCACACCTAAACACAGCCTGTAACAGAGCACTATCATTGGCAGGTCCAAAAATATGGAACTCACTACAGGTTGACATAAGACTCGAAACACACCCACATACTTTAAAAAAAACAAAAACAACTCAAGACATGGCTTTTTGAACAGGCGTTTTTGCATTGAAGTTGGTCTCTTAATTGTATAATTTTAGCCTACTGTATTATTTATCTTTTATATACTAGTTTTATGGGCAGTTAGGATTTTGTTAAATTTTATTGATTGTATTATTTAAAGGGATTTAAAATGTATTACCTATTATTTTAGATTTGTTCTACCTTTGTATCATGTTTTTTATACTTTGGTTTTAATGTTTTATGATGTAAACCGATATGGAATTTTTACGAATATCGATATATAAAAATTGAATAAATAAAAATAAATAAATTCAGGAGAGAGAGGCAGCACATACACACACACACACACACACACACACACACACACACACACACACTGCAGTGATACACTGAGATCCTCAGTGACACATTCAGGAGAGAGAAACAGCACACACACACACTGCAGTGATACACTGGGAGACCCTCAGAGACACATCCAGGAGAGAGAGACAGGACAAACATAGTGCAGTGATACACTGAGATCCTCGGACATATTTAAGAGAAAGAGACAGCAAACATACAGTGATACACGGAGACCCTCAGAGACACATCCAGGCAGTCAGCACACATTCAGTGAAGTGATACACTGAGACCACAAGAGACATATCAAAGCAGAGATAGCAGTGATAAACAGACCCTCAGAGACATTTCCAGGCAGAGAGACAGCACGCACATAGTGCAGTGATACATTGAGACTCTAAGAGACATATCCAAACAGAGAGATAGCATACAAATAGTGCAGCTGAGACCCTCAGAGACATTTCTAGGCAGAGAGACAGCACTCACTTAGTGCAGCGTTACACTGAGATCCTCAGAGACATATCCAGCAGAGAGAGTCAGCACACACCCAGTACAGTGATACACTGAGATAGAGACATGTCCAGGTAGAGATACAGCATATACTCTATAAAGTGATACATTGAGACCCTCAGAAACGTATCCAGACTGAATGAGAGCACATACATAGTGCAGTGATACACTGAGACCTTCAGAAACATATCCAGGCAGAGAGATAGCACACACACATATGCAGTGATACACTGAGATCCTCAGAGACATTTCCAGGCAGAGAGACAGCAGGCACATAGTGCAATGATACACTGAGACTCTCAGAGACATATCCAGACAGAAAGACAACACATTCATAGTGTAGTGATACACTGAGACCCTCAGAGACATATCCAGGCAGAGAGACAGCACAAATATAGTGCAGTGATACACTAAGACCCTCAGAGACACATCCAGGCAGACAGCACACATTCAGTGAAGTGATACACTGAGACCACAAGAGACATATCCAAGCAGAGAGATAGCAGTGATACACTGAGACAGAGACATATCCAGACAGAAAGACAGCACATGCATAGTGCAGTGTTACATTGAGACCCTCAGAGACATATCCAAGCAGAGAGACACCACACACATAATGCAGTGATACACTGAGATCCTCAGAGACATATCCAAGAAGAGAGACAGCACACGCATAGTGCAGTGATACACTGAGAGACATGTAGAGTCAGAGAGAGTGCACTCACATAGTGCAGTGATATTCTGAGACCCTCAGAGTCATATCCAGGCAGATAGACAGCACACACATAGTGCGGTGATACACTGAGACCCTCAGAGACACATCCAGGCAGACAGCACACATTCAGTGAAGTGATACACTGAGACCACAAGAGACATATCCAAGCAGAGAGATAGCAGTGATACACTGAGACTCTCAGAGACATATCCAGACAGAAAGACAGCACATGCATAGTGCAGTGATACATTGAGACCCTCAGAGACATATCCAAGCAGAGAGACACCACACACACATAATGCAGTGATACACTGAGATCCTCAGAGACATATCCAAGCAGAGAGACAGCACACGCATAGTGCAGTGATACATTGAGAGACATGTAGAGTCAGAGAGAGTGCACTCACATATTGCAGTGATATTCTGAGACCCTCAGAGTCATATCCAGGCAGATAGACAGCACACACATAGTGCGGTGATACACTGAGACCCTCAGAGACATATCCAGATAGATAGCGCACACACACACACACAGTGTGGTGATACACTGAGACCCTCGGAGACATATCCAGATAGAGAGCACACACATAGGGGCGGATTTTAAGAGCCCTGCTCGCCTAAATCCACCCAAAACCGGGCGGATTTAGGCGAGCAGGGCCCTGCGCGCCGGTGAGCCTATTTTACATAGGCCTACCGGCGCGCGCAGAGCCCCGGGACTCGCGTAAGTCCCGGGGTTTTCGGAGGGGGGCGTGTCGGGGGCGTGTCAGGGGCGGGGGCCGAGCGCCGCGCCGTTTTGGGGGCGTGTCGGGAGCGTTTTGGGGGCGGGCCCGGGGGCGTGGTTACGGCCCGGGGCGGTCCGGGGGCGTGGCCGCGCCCTCCGTACCCGCCCCCAGGTCGCGTCCCGGCGCGCTAGCGGCCCGCTGGCGCGCAGGGATTTACGCCTCCCAGAGGGAGGCGTAAATCCCCCGACAAAGGTAAGGATGGGGTTTAGACAGGGCCGGGCGGGTGGGTTAGGTAGGGGAAGGGAGGGGAAGGTGAGGGGAGGGCAAAAGAAAGTTCCCTCCGAGGCCGCTCCGATTTCGGAGCGGCCTTGGAGGGAACGGAGGTAGGCTGCGCGGCTCGGCGCGCGCCGGCTATACAGAATCCATAGCCTTGCGCATGCCGATCCCGGATTTTAGCGGATACGCGCGGCTCCGCGCATATCTACTAAAATCCAGCGTACTTTTGCTTGCGCCTGATGCGCCAGCAAAAGTAGGCCAAATCGCACGGTTTGAAAATCTACCCCATAGTGCAGTGATACACTGAGACCCTCAGAGACATATCCAAGCAAAGAGACAGCACTTGCATAGTGCAGTGATGCACTGAGAGACATGAAGAGGCAGAGAGAGTGCACACACAGGGGGCCGGATTTTAAAAGCCCTGCGCGCGTAAATCCGGCCGGATTTACCCGTGCAGGGCACTCGCGCGCCTATTTTGCATAGGCCACCGGTGGGCGCATAACCCCGGGACGCGCGTAAGTCCCGGGGCTTCGTAAAAGGGGCGGGGGAGGGGGCGTGTCCGGGGTCAGGGGGTGGTTCGGGGCGGGTCCGGGGTGGTGGCGCCGGCCCGGGGGCGTGGCCGAGGCCTCCGGACCAGCCCCCGGGTCGGGTGATGGCACGCCAGCAGCCTGCTGGCGCGCACAGATTTTCACCTGCTTCCGGCAGGCGTAAATCTGCCAACAAAGGTAGGAGGGGTTTAGATAGGGCCGGGGGGGATGGGTTAGGGAGGGGAAGGGAGGGGAAGGTGAGGGGAGGCGGAAGGAAAGTTCCCTCCGAGGCCACTCCGATTTCGGAGCGGCCTCAGAGGAAACAGGCAGCGCCCGCTGGGCTCGGCGCGTACCGGTTGCACAAATGTGCACCCCCTTGCACTCGCCGACCCCGGATTTTATAAGATACACGCGGCTATGCGCGTATCTTATAAAATCCAGCGTACTTTTGTTCACGCCTGGTGTGGTGATACACTGAGACCCTCAGAGACATATCCAGATAGACAGCGCACACACATAGGGGTAGATTTTCAGACGAGCGCGAACAGCCTACTTTTGTTTGCGCTCCAGGCGCAAACAAAAGTACGCTGGATTTTAGTAGATACGCGCGTAGTCGCGCTTATCGGCTAAAATCCTGGATCGGCGCGCGCAAGGCTATCGATTTCGTATAGCCTGCGCGCGCCGAGCCGCGCAGCCTACCCCCGTTCCCTCCTAGGCCGCTCCAAAATCGGAGCGGCCTAGAAGGGAACTTTCCTTTGCCCTCCCCTCACCTTCCCCTCCCTTCCCCTACCTAACCCACCCGCCCGGCCCTGTCTAAACCCCCATCCTACCTTTGTTGGGGGATTTACGCCTCCCAGAGGGAGGCGTAAATCCCCGCGCGCCAGCGGGCCTCCTGCGCGCCGGGCCGCGACCTGGGGGCGGGTACGGAGGGCGCGGCCACGCCCCCGGGCCGTAGCCACGCCCCCGTACCCGCCCCCAAAACGCTGCCGACACGCCCCCGCAACGCCGCGCGCTCCGGCCCCGCCCCCGACACGCCTCCCGACACGCCCACTCCGAAAACCCCGGGACTTACGCGAGTCCCGGGGTTCTGCGCGCGCCGGTGAGCCTATGTAAAATAGGCTCACCGGTGCGCAGGGCCCTGCTCGCGTAAATCCGCCCGGTTTTGGGCGGATTTACGCGAGCAGGGCTCTGAAAATCCGCCCCATAGTGCGGTGATGCACCCTCAGAGATATATCCATATAGAGAGTACACACATAGGGGTAGATTTTCAGAGCCCTGCTCGCCTAAATCCGCCCAAAACCGGGCGGATTTAGGCGAGCAGGGCCCTGCGCGCCGGGAAGCCTATTTTACATAGGCCTCCCGGCGCGCGCAGAACCCCGGGACTCGCGTAAGTCCCGGGGTTTTCGGAGTGGGCGTGTCGGGAGGCGTGTCGGGGGGCGGGGCCGGAGCGCGCGGCGTTGCGGGGGCGTGTCGGCAGCGTTTTGGGGGCGGGTACGGGGGCGTGGCTACGGCCCGGGGGCGTGGCCGCGCCCTTCGTACCCGCCCCCAGGTCGCGGCCCGGCGCGCAGGAGGCCCGCTGGCGCGCGGGGATTTACGCCTCCCTCCGGGAGGCGTAAATCCCCCGACACAGGTAGGATGGGGGGTTTAGACAGGGCCGGGCGGGTGGGTTAGGTAGGGGAAGGGAGGGGAAGGTGAGGGGAGGGCAAAGGAAAGTTCCCTTCTAGGCCGCTCCGATTTCGGAGCGGCCTAGGAGGGAACGGGGGTAGGCTGCGCGGCTCGGCGCGCGCAGGCTATACGAAATCGATAGCCTTGCGCGCGCCGATCCAGGATTTTAGTAGATACGCGCGACTACGCGCGTATCTACTAAAATCCAGCGTACTTTTGTTTGCGCCTGGAGCGCAAACAAAAGTAGGCTGTTCGCGCTCGTCTGAAAATCTACCCCATAGGGGTAGATTTTCAAAGGGGAACGCGCGTACCCCCCAAAACCTACCCCAAACCCCCCCTGCGCGTGCCGAGCCTATTTTGCATAGGCTCGGCGGCGCGCGCAAGCCCCGGGACCCGCGTAAGTCCCGGGGCTTGCAAAAAGGGGTGGTCGGGGGGCATAGCCAGGGGCGTGGTTAGGGATTGGGGTGTGTCCGGGGGCATGTGGGCGGTCCGGGGGCATGGCCGAGTGCCCCGACACAGCGGCCTGTGTTGGGGCCTGCCGCGCCGGCGCGCGTAAGTTACTACTGCCCGGAGGCAGTAGTAACTTCTCCGATAAAAGTAGGGGGGGTCTAGACAGGGCCGGGGGGGTGGGTTAGGTAGGGGAAGGGAAGGGAAGGTGTGGGGGGGGGGGGGGTAGAAAAAAAGTTCCCTCCAAGGCCGCTCCGATTTCGGTGCGCCCTCGGAGGGAACGGGCAGCGCGTGCAGGGCTCGGCGCGCGCAAGTTGCACAAATGTGCACCCCTTGCGCGCGCCGACCACGGATTTTATAAGATACGCGCGTATCCTATAAAATCCAGCGTACTTTTGTTCGCGCCTGGTGTGCGAACAAAAGTACGCGCGCGCGTATGTTTTTAAAATCTACCTCATAGTGCGGTGATACACTGAGACCCTGAGACATATCCATGCAAAGAGACAGCACACGTATAGTGCAGTGATACAATACACTGAGAGACATATTCAGGCAGAGAGATAGTGCATACGGTGGTAGAGATTCCATATTTTCTATGATTCGTGGTGAAATCTTTGAAATGGCTAAAGTAAATTTAAGTTTATAAAGGTTTGTATATCCAGTTTGTCTGAGATTATCAGTCCTGATAAGTACTTCTTGTGAGATTGATTTAACAAGATAAATAAGAATTGATGTCTGGGAAGAGAAGCAGGATTGGCGGGCAGAGGGTGGAGGAGGGAACAGAAACGTTTTTCTACTTGCCACTTTGACATGACTGAATGACTTACCCGAAGGCTTGCGGAAAACCTCGTTGCTAATCCTTCTGGCCTGTAGGTGGCAGTACAGAGCCATCACCAAACGGAATCCTAAACTAAAGAGCCACAAGCTGCCCAGGCCCGGAGCAGCCACAGCTTCGGGGAAATCCCGTCATTCACATATTAGTCCCCTCCCAGGCACGAGCATTAAGGTCATCCACAAAATATTAGGAGATGGGACACCTTTTTATTCAACCGACTAAATGCATTTCTTAACCAGTTTGCAGGAATTCAAAACTCCTTCCTCAGGTCCAAAGGGGCAGGGGGCGGTAACTCCAGAAAGCTGTGAAGTCAGCCCCCTAAAAAGGTTTCCCCTCACACTTTTTCGTTTGCTGAACTTCATTTCTTCCGTCTTACTGACAGGGGAGAGGAAAATGTTTCCTTCTGCTTTCCCCCAGGTGCTTAAGTCGCCGGCGCAAACAGAGCAATGGCAGACGGGTCACTGAAAGGCTCTTTCCTTAAGGGAATAATTACAGGAGTCCATGTTCAGGAGGCCCACTTTCTTCAAACATTCAGCAGAGCACGCGTGCTCTGCTGAAGTTATCCCTGGAAACCCGGTGGGGGTCACCACCCAGCTAAACGTGAGCCCTCCCCCTGAAACGCAGGGGCAATATCTCAGATGCAAAGTCCGTCCAGCTAAGCCCCGAGCTGAGCCTGCTCAGTAGGGACCTCCTACTGCTTCCCCTTTCCCCCATGAATGCATGAGCTGTAAAATCTCACCAAGGGGGAACTCTCCCAAGCAACTCCTCAAGGCCCCGATCACTGCCTCTTCCTCCTGACTGCCTCCTCTTTCAGACGATGCCTGTTCCAGGTGTTCTCTCCTGCTGGCCCAGTGGTGCCTGCCTCCTTCCTCCTATTCCTGGCCCTCTGCAAGCCAATGACCAAAAAGCCAATTGCATCGCATTTCTCTTTTACAGGCCGATACAGTACAGTGCAGTGATACACTGAGATCCTCAGAGACATATCTAAGCAGAGATGGAGCGCACTGTTAGCCGGCGTTTGGACGCGCTAGCTTTACCCCTTATTCAGTAAGGGGTAATAGTGCGTCCAACCCCCCCCCCCCCCCCCCCCCGAACCTAATAGCGCCCGCAACATGCAAATGCATGTTGTGGGCGCTATTAGGTATTCCCGCGCGATTCAGAAAGCAAAATGTGCAACCAAGCCACACATTTTGCTTTCAGAAATTAGCACCTACCCAAAGGTAGGCGCTAATTTCTCCAGGCACTGGGAAAGTGCACAGAAAAGCAGTTTTTACTGCTTTTCTGTGCACCCCCTGACTTAATATCATGGCGATATTAAGTCGGAGGTCCCGAAAGTTTAAAAAAGTAAAAAAAAAAATAATTTAAATGTGCCCACGGCTGGCGGGTCGAAAACCGGACGCTCAATTTTGCCGGCGTCCGGTTTCCGAACCCGGGACTGTCAGCGGGCTTGAGAACCGACGCCGGCAAAATTGAGCATCAGCTGTCAAACCCGCTGACAGCTGCCACTCCTGTCAAAAAAGAGGCGCTAGGGACGCGCTAGTGTCCCTAGTGCCTCTTTTTACCGCCGGCCCTAATTAAAATAAATTAAAATAATGTATCGCGCGCACTCTCCCGCGTTTTTACTGTATCGGCCCGTTAGTGAGCACATCGGAAAAGGGCTTTTTTGTTTTGACTTTTTGTGACCTTTCACCCTTTCTGTATTCTCTCCCTTTCCTCTCTGCTGTGCGTCTCTGCTTTTCTTTCTCCCCTCTCTCCATGAGTGTCCCTGCTTTCCTCTCTCCCCGTGCATCTCTGCTCTTGTCACTTTTTGCCATACTTTCACCTGCAGTTTTTGCGCACACGTTTTGCGTGCTTACTTTACTCCCAACGCAGGATGAAGTTTCGCATGCAAAGTCTGTGTGCATACAACTGTGCATATTGTGTAGTGCTCTCACATGGAAATCTGATGCTAATGAAGGCATTAGCTTTTACACTTCAATGCAGAGAGGTGCCTAGACTACACCCATGGTTTGTTAATGCTTAGGTTTTAACTCCTGATGAAAGATGGAGTAAAATCTCTGGAGCGGAACCTGGAGTTTGTGGTGCGGGGATCTTGTATTCAGGATTTAGGCACAGAAAGATTGATTTGTGCACAGATCAGGTTTTCTGTACATACAATGGGGTAGATTTTCAAAAACGGCGTGTTCGTGTACTTTTGTTGGCGCTCCAGGCGCAAACAAAAGTACGTGGGATTTTAGTAGATACGCGCGTAGTCGCGCGTATCCGCTAAAATCCTGGATCGGCGCGCGCAAGGCTGCCTATTCCGTGTAGCCGGCGCGTGCCGAGCCACGCAGCCTGCCGCCGTTCCCTCCGAGGCCGCTCCGAAATCGGAGCGGCCTCGGAGGGAATTCGCTAACGCCCTCCCCTCACCTTCCCCTCCCTTCCTCTACCTAACCCACCCCCCCGGCCCTGTCTAAACCCCCCCTACCTTTGTGGGGGATTTACGCCTCCCAGAGGGAGAAGTAAATCCCCGCGCGCCTGACTGCAGTCAGCCGGTTATGAAAAGCGACACCGACTTTATCGGCGTTTCATTACTGCAGCCGGCCGGTTATGAAAACCGACGCTGAGCATATCGGCGTCGGTCTTCAAAGCGGCCGGCAGAGGTTTTTTTTTCTTTTTTTTTAACTTTAAAAAAAAGTACAGAAAATCAGTTTTTTCTGCTTTTCTGTTCTTTTTTTCAGTACGCTCAGCTATTAATGCCTGCTCCACACATTTATTTTTTTACATTTGGAGTGAATGAGTAATAGCCTCATTCACATGCATTTGCATGTGAAGAGAGCTAACTCATTGACTCCGCATCGGACGCGCGTTAAATAGGCGCTAATCCCCCTATTACATTAGGGGGTGGATTAGCGCCTATTTAACCCACGTCCAACAATGAGTTAAACAATGTGCTCGGCTGAGCGCTCTGTATTGCATCGGCCCCTGCATCAGGAGTTAACATTTTTTTTGAGCATGCACTAACTTTTTAGTGGGATGCACAGAATATGCGCTTGGATATGAGCCCCCATGTGTGTCAGTACTTTTCTCTCTACCCTCTTCTCTGCTCTATCGTGTGTGTGTGTGTGTGTGTGTGTGTGTGTGTGTGTGTGTGTAGAGAGCATTGGAGGTGTGTGTGTGTGTGTGTGTGTGTGGAGAGAGAGCATTGGAGGTGTAGGTGTGTGTGTGTGTGTGTAGAGAGAGCATTGGAGGTGTGTGTGTGTGTGTGTGGAGAGAGAGCATTGGAGGTGTAGGTGTGTGTGTGTGTGTGTGTGTGTGTGTGTGTAAGACTGCAAGCCTGTGGTGGGGGACAAGAGAGAGCCTGTGTGAGGGTGCGTGGATGTGGGTGCCAGAAAGAAAAATAGCCTATGTGAGGAGATTGTGAAAGAGTGTGAATGTGTGTGAGATTGGGAATGTGTGTGTGTGTGTGTGTGTGTCTCAGGTTTGTCATCTGTATTCCTTCTGTCTGGGTAGGACCAGCCATCTTTTTAAAGGAGGCATCAAGTCAGGCTGGCATTCTGGCTCTCATAATGCAAGGCTTGAAGAGGGAGAAAGAGACTGAGCAGATATATTGTGGACTCTGCCCTCTGGATCTTCTTCTGGTCCACTCTTCTGCTGTGCACAAGCAGGCTCTTCGGTGCAGCTCCTTCTGTGGCTCGGCCACTTTATAATTATTGCTGAAGCAGAGGCTCTATCCTCACCCTTCTTAACAAGGGGAGCCATTTTTTTCTTACTGTAATAAGGAGAACTTTCTCCCTTCTTCCCCCTCAATTTCAGAGCTGTCCAGCTCATCGATGACAGCCAGAGGGTTGATGGTGATTAAAAAAGACAGAGGCAATGAGTGATGGCTCCCAGGTGAGAGGCAAATTGTGAGGAGAGTGGCCATATAGAATAGCTTCCCTGATGAGAGCCAAATGGAAAACAGTAAGGAAAAGATCATGCATGATGGTTCCCTGATGAGAGCAGGTCTGGAAGACGTAAGGTCAGAGGCGTGGCATAATGGCTGTCTGAGGAGAGCTGGATGAGAGCAAAAAGTAGACAGGTTAGCTGAGATGGCTCCCTAAAGAGAGCTGGACGAGAAGGAAGAAGGAGAAAGGCTGAGTGGGATGGCTTCTTGTTGACAGCTGGAAGAAAAACAGTGTTGTGTGTAAGAGGATGTGCATGATGGTGCCTGATGAGAGCTGAATGAGACGCAATAAGGACAAGGCTAGCATTCCTTTCCCCAGGCAGGCAGTGTTAATTCCATTCTGCTTGTTCAAGGCCATGAACACTCGGCTATGTTTTCTTTGCCAAAGAATTGTTTTATGGTTTTATCCATGCCATTTGCCTCCTCTTCCCCACCCCCAGAGTCCCTAGATTCCTGAAGGCTGAGGTTTGTATTATTACTGTGAGCCCCGGAGAGCATCTGAAGCATTTTTTTTTTTCCATCCATTTCTTCACTTCCTGAAGAGTCAGAGCTGGGGTTGCCAGCTCTGCTTGGACCTCTTCCTGGACATGTCATGTTTTGATGTAAGTGCTCCAAGGACTGAGTATATAGAAAGGCATATTCTGAAGAGAGTGGCTTGCACGTGGTCTGGCTCCTCAGAAAATGTAACAGCGGTGCGTGCCTCTCAGATTTTTCACAGGCATGCAAAGGCCAAGGACTTTTACATAACCAAAACAATATTGCAAACTTACTGCTAATGCAGTGCTCCCTGTAAGCTGTGCACATGGGCGCGGGCGCGCGCACACACAGGTTGTGAAACAAGCGCACCCAGGAAAACATGGCGTGCACAAGACAAGGAAAACAGAAGGCCGTTTCAAAGAACACTGCGCGCAGAGTTTGCATTGCATACGAGAACTGCTTTGCGCATGCAGCCCACAAAAAAAATGAGAGGGAACATTGGCCTTGACTGTTATTAGGGATCTACTTTACTTTTTAAATGCCTGCGTGATTGGTCTGTCTCTGCATGTAGTGTGTGTGCATGTGGGTTAATTCCTTTCAGTTCTTTAAAAATAAACAGCACTTGAATTGTATACAGTCAGGGACTGATGTGACACACTGGCCAAAAGAATTACATAAATGCCGTTTCATTTACAGTACAAAAGTTGGATCTCCTGTAATTGTCCATGTTTGTAGTCTTGGTTTGCTAGAACAGAGGAAGGTATCCATGTGCATGTGTCCCATCCTTATACTGTTGGAACGACTGGACTTAGATGCACCAGAATTTGTGTAGGGAGGTAGGTCCTTGGGTGGGCATCTGTTTTACTTTCCAAAGTTGGTCAGTGCTTTAGAATTAGTTTAGTTTACTTATCTTAGCAAACTGCCTTTTACTCGGTAAATCAAAACAAGTCATGGAAGGGAGACAATGTTGGCAGTCTTGCATAAGAAATGCATGCAGCTTATGTGTTTCTATGTGTGCCTCCTCCCTCCCCACACACACATACTTATATACTCCTGGGGGAATTCTGTGCAAAACATTGAAGATTCTGCACACACAATTTTAAAATTCTGCTTAAATATCTGTACCCAAAAATTCTGCAAAATTCTCATACTTCATATTGGTCAAAATAATACAATATACATGACAAACTTTAAGTAATTAATTTAAAATGTAATAGAGAAAAAAGGTTTTTGCTTAAAGATGCAGAGTTTTAAATATTTTGAGCAGAATTTCCGGAGAAATACATTGTAAGAATGTCCCTTCCATGCTCTCTCCCTGCTCCCCTGGCCAGTCTCCTTTCACTTTGCCTTCTCAGGCCCCCCCCCCCCCAACTCCTCCAACCTCCACTATCTTTCCCCTTCCCCTCCAGGCTCAATCCCTTCCACTCTATCTTCACTCTGAGTTTGACCCCTCTTTCAGTACTGCCCCTCAAACAGGCTCCCTCTGTCTCTCTCAGACACACACAAATCCCCTCATACAGGCTTCCTCTCTCTCTCTCTTTCGATCCACACACCTGCTCACATAGGCTCCCTTTCTCTCTCATGCATACACCCTCACACAGGCTACCTATCCCTCTCTCTCTCACACACACACCCCTGCCTATTGGCTCCCTCTTTTACACACACACACATCCCCTTCACACAGGCTCCTTCTCTCTCACACACATACACATATCCCTTCGCACATCCCTCTCACAAACAAGCGTTCTCACTCTCTCACATATACGCACTCCTTTATCATGCACACCAGCTCCCAATCTCATGCATAAACACATTCCTTCACAATCTCCTCACATAGACTCCCTCTTTCTGGCATACACTCATTCCCTCACTCAGGCTCTCTCACATACACACACACACACACCCCTGCACACAGGCTCACAATCTTATCCACACACCTCCACACACAGCCTCGCAGTCTCTCACGCAACCTCTGCATAAGGACTCACTCTCACTGGGGCCTGCTCCATCTTCACCACGAGCGAGATGGGCTCCACGTGCAGCAGTGCCAGAACCTTCTCCCTCTTCACCGTGATGCGGCACACCGGGGCCTTCTCCCTCTGTACTGCGAGTGGGATGGGCTTCGCTCACAGCACGCTAGGGTCTGCTTCACCTTTGCTGCAGCGGGATGGGATCCACTTGCGGCCCACCAGGGCCTGCTTCAAATTCTGCACAGAAAATGGAAATTCTGCACAAATTCTGCGCTCCGCAGTAGCACAGAATTGCCCCAGGTATAACTTACAGCCTTGAAACAGACAGGCCTAGCTCTTTGTGTAGAGGCACGTTCCTGAGGGACATTAGACTTTGCCACTTTTCAAAGTTGGTGAATGATTTCGAGGGAGAACGGGAGGGAGCCTTAGGAAAGGGGTGCATAATTGGCAGCTTTCTAAATGAAATGCAAATGTTGCACTTTCTATTTGTCTTCCTCGTTGAAAACTGACCAGAGTTGGAATACTTTCTCGAACTAGCACAGATAGCCTAGCCTTAACTGGGCACTCTTTCTACCAGTTTTCCTGCCCCCCCCCCCCCCCCCCCCACTACTCCCACTCTCCCCCTGCCTTTCCTCTTTAGGACTTCCCTTGCCACTGCTCCTCCAAACACAGACACACACCCTCACCCCAAATCTCTGTTGGCCCCCATCTCTCACCATTAGACGCCTCCACTGTCCTATCTCAGCTCCAGTGGTGTCTGTCTCCTGGACCAGCTCCAGTCAGGATGGTGTTTTCTGCTCACAACAGACTCAGCTCTGTGTCCCCCCCCCGTGCAGGGTCCTTGGCTCAGAGTGGGCCGGACAGGGACACTACCAGCACTACCACCACCCCCCCTTGCTCCCCATATCTTAACCCTTCTACAGCTGTTATCATCTGCAGGGGATAAGAAATAGACCTTTCCACTGGATGAGAACAGGAGGAGTCTGGGTCTCCATCTCCTTCTTAATAGATTAAAAGAATACCTTTGGGCACTTATGAATTTGCAAGTGCTTCATGGAATGCCTGGGCAACCTCTCTTATGGCAAAGAAAAGTCATCTCCTATTGGTTGGGCAGCCAAAGGAAATCAGCTGTGCATTCCCTCTGAAATGCTTTCTCTTATACTGTCAATATCTTTGGCAGCAAATATTAGTTTCTATTAAATTACATTAAAGCCGCTCCTGTGCCTATAAGAGAGACTTCACTCATAACAGTAAGACAGCCCCACTTTATCAATCTCCTCTTTCTCAGTTGCGTGGCTGTGTGACAGGAGACCACTGTTAGTCTCTTGTCTGTCAGGGACTTTCAGGGGCCGGGATGAATCACAGAGGATGTGCCTGGAGGAGGGAGGATGACTGTGGCTGCTAGAGCAGTGTTGCCCTGTTTGAAGTGTGAAATTACCGTATTGGAACCTCCACATTATGGTCTTTTATTATTTAAATATTAGCTAGGGCCATGATGGCAGTGAGTAGAGCCAGCCGGGGGAGGTTTGTTTTATTTTGAATGGTCTGTTGGTCAGCGGCTCAGGTCTGCGCACTCACCCATCAGCTCCTGCTCATTCACTGACAACGGGCGAGTGCACCAATTTTGTTTATAAGGGCCTGACAGGCATGCATGGCTCAGTGTAACCCCCTCCTAGGCAGCTGACTAAAGCCATTCGCTGCCCTGCCACTGCCCTCCACAGCGACCGCCACCATTGGTCAAAGGCCAACCCTTGAGACAGGGAGCATTTGGCCTGCTATTCCCATTTCCCCAGCTCGAATTGGCTGAGGCTTCCTCTCACGCTTGTGGCTCTCTAATAGGGGTCTGCTGCCCAATTTTGTCATCGATCATACATTGTACAAGGGTAAAAAAATAATTGTACAAATATAACAATTATCCTATATCTGGCAACTTTTCTGCAGAGCAATGGTAGGGGGAGGAGTTAGTCTGAAAGGAAATTTCCCTGCCAACCCTCAGCTACTAAAAGGAGGACAGGACCACTCAAGGTTATCGGCTTTGGAATGGAAGGGCAGAAAACAAAGCAGGACAAACCCACCAAAACCCAACCTCGTAGCCCAGTGACCCCAGCAGAATGGTTACCTTCCAGCGACAGTCGCCCTGTTATAACGATGGGGGGGGTCTCTCCGGGGTCAGATTTAAGATGTCATTGCTGTGGCGGCACTCCTTTGAAGCTGTGCTGGCACACAGCACTAAAGCAAGCAGAGGCAGGCTTCTCCTTGCTGTGTGGTGGCTTCCAAATCTGGCGCTCTAGGTAGCTGACCTATGCCTAAATCCAGGTCTGAGTCTCTCTGTTTTAAAGGTGGAGTCTCCCTGTGACAGGGACTGAGTGACTCATTAGCACAACTTTTAATTGCTTACACAAAAATTGTGTCTCTGGTTACACTACAGAAAATGTAACTGCACTTTATGGAAGCAAGCAGACGCTCGGTACTATATATATATGTCAGTGCTGTATACCTGCCTATATGTCAGTGCCGAGCAAAATGATAGAAGCTATTTTAAAAACAAAATCACTGGCCATATAACTAGACATTGCTTAATAGGGAAAAGTCAACATGGTTTTGGCAAAGGGGAGTCTTTATCAATCTTTTAGATTTTTTTGAAGGTGTATATAAACATGTAGATAAAGATCAGGTGGTTGGTACAGTGTATTTGGATTTTCAAAAAGCATTTGACAAAGTCCCGCATGAGAGACTCCTCAAGAGATTAAAAAGTCATGGGATAGAAAGCAGCATGCTATTGTGGAATGGTAATTCATTAAAAGACAGGAAACAGAGAGTAGAACTAAATGGTCAGTTTTTCAAATGGAGAAATGTTATTTGTGGCGTTCCACAGAGATCGGTAGTGGGACCTGTGCTGTTTAACATATTAAAAAATGACCTGGAACAGGGAACAACGAGTGACTACACAGCAACCACACTGCTTTACACTTGACAGTCGTAGAACCATAAAAATATACATGTGATGCAGCCACCGGGCACACTGCAGGATAAATTCTGCACAAGTAAAGGGGAAAGTGATAATATCTGTATTAATATTACTCAATTATGGATATGCACCCCTGTTCCCTCTGCCACGTCAAAACTACAGGGAGTCTCAAGAGTCCCTTCCTCACTGCCCCTTAAGGTAGCCAAAGAATTTTAAAAAATGCTAAAAGACGAGAGTGGCAAACTTGACCCCTCCTTCCCAAACAAAGACACCTACTCTCTCAAGTGACACAAGCACAAAATGCCTTCTCTGTATTAGATAATGAAGAAGCTCTAGCGATGGAGACTGAAGTGGTATCTGAAAGGAAAGAAGGAACCCAGTACATTCAGAAATTCCATAATACAACCAATAACCATAAGAAAAAGCTCGTGCTGGGTGACTCGGTCATAAGAGGCACTAATTTGGGAACTCTTTGAGGGAAATACTATAGTTAAAAGCCTTCCAGGATCAGCAGCTGGTAGGAATGCTATTCAGATAATCAATGCAATCAAAGAAGAAAGTAAGGACTCTGAAGTTGATATTATCATCCATCTGGGAAGGACCTTGCTAGAACCAACATCCAAGTGGTTCAGAGAGATTTCCAGCCTCTGGCAAAGCAGATTAGTGACATGGCAAAGACAATTGCCCTTTCAGAAGTGTTACCTGCTCATGGAAAGGGGAAGGAGAAGCTAAGCCATATAGATAACTTTAATGCATGGCTCAAAACCTGGTGTAACGAAGAAAGTTTTGGATATATTGGGGGCTGGGGCCATGTATGGAACAGTAAAAGGCTCTCTGTCAAAGATGGCTTACATCTATCTGTGCAGGAAAAAAGATCATAAGTAATAAATTCAAATCTTATGCCATAAAGCATTTAAATTAGCGGGCGGGAGTGGCAGAAGGAAATTGGAATGTTGCCCCCCCAAATCTCAAAGAAATGGGTGAAGGGGATAACAGAAGTCAGCTGAATAAGGCACAAAAGAAGTCCAAGAAGAGCAGTAACCTGAAGGAGAGATGCTGGAAAGCTATGAGCACTAGGGATGTGAATCGTTTTAGGACGATTAAAATTATCGTCTGATAATTTTAATATCGTCTTAAACCGTTATGGAACACAATACAATAGAGATTCTAACGATTTATCGTTATAAATCGTTAGAATCGTGAGCCGGCACACTAAAACCCCCTAAAACCCACCCCGACCCTTTAAATCCCCCACCCTCCTTGTCATCTTTCAATTTCACTATACCACTTCGGGCTTTCCTTCTTTCTCTTATATATCTGAAAAATGTTTTGTTACCTCTTTATCTCTTGGGCAATCCTTTATTCAGCTTGATATTTTGCTTTTCTGATTTCTTTCTTCATCTCCCTCATTTTCACCAGGTATTTTTTCCTGTGTTCCTCTTTTTGGGATCCTGAATGCTGATCTTTTTGCTTTTATTTTTGCAGCCATCTTTTGAGAACCAAATTGGTTTCTTTTTCCTTGAACTTTTGTTTACTTTTTTAACATATAGATTTGTTGCCTTTGTAATAGCTCCTTTTAATTTAGCCCACTGTTGTTCCATCTCGCCCATTTTCTCCCAGTCTTCTACTTCTTCCTCCAGGTACATCCCCATTTTATTAAAGTCCGAATATTTGAAATTCAAAACTCAAGTCTTTGTATGACTTCTTTGTATCTTATTCACAATATCAAACCATACGGTCTGATGATCACTTGTACTCAGGTGGGCACCTGTCCGGACATTAGAAACATTATCCCCATTTGTGAGCACTAGGTCAAGTATCACATCCTCCCTCATGGGTTCCATTACCATTTGTTTGAGCATAGCCCCTTGGAAGGCATCCACTATCTCTCTATTTCTCGTAGATTCCACAGAAGGGATTAGTCTACATCCAGCAGATTAAAATCTCCAATGAGCAACCCTTCTTTCCCATCTTTTCGAGTCTAAGATCAGATCTCTGTCCAGCTCTTCTGTCTGAATTGGAGGCCTATAGACCACACTGATGTAAATAGAAGCATCATAATCTTTTTTTTAGGCTAGCCCACAATGCTTCTTCCCTACCCCACGTCACTTGCATTTCAATTGCTTGGATATTGCTTCTGACATAAAGTGCTACTCTTCCTCCTTTCCTGTCCTCTCTGTCCTTCCTTAATAGGTTATAGACAGGGATGGCTATATCCCAGTCATGTGACTCTGTAAACCATGTTTCTGTAACAGCAACGATTTTCAGATCCGCTTCCACCATTAGAGCCTGCAGGTCTGGGATTCTATTGCCCAGACTATGAGCATTTGTGCTCATTAGAGATGTGAATCGTGTCCTCGATCGTCTTAACGATCGATTTCGGCTGGGAGGGGGAGGGAATCGTATTGTTGCCGTTTGGGGGGGTAAAATATCGTGAAAAATCGTGAAAAATCGTGAAAAATCGAAAAAACGTAAAATCGCAAAACCGGCACATTAAAACCCCCTAAAACCCACCCCCGACCCTTTAAATTAAATCCCCCACCCTCCCGAACCCCCCCCCAAATGACTTAAATAACCTGCGGGTCCAGCGGCGGTCCGGAACGGCAGCGGTCCGGAACGGGCTCCTGCTACTGAATATTGTTGTCTTCAGCCGGCGCCATTTTCCAAAATGGCGCCGAAAAATGGCGGCGGCCATAGACGAACACGATTGGACGGCAGGAGATCCTTCCGGACCCCCGCTGGACTTTTGGCAAGTCTTGTGGGGGTCAGGAGGCCCCCCCCAAGCTGGCCAAAAGTTCCTGGAGGTCCAGCGGGGGTCAGGGAGCGATTTCCCGCCGCGAATCGTTTTCGTACGGAAAATGGCGCCGGCAGGAGATCGACTGCAGGAGGTCGTTCAGCGAGGGTTCCGGCGCCTCGCTGAACGACCTCCTGCAGTCGATCGCCTGCCGGCGCCATTTTCCGTACGAAAACGATTCGCGGCGGGAAATCGCTCCCTGACCCCCGCTGGACCTCCAGGAACTTTTGGCCAGCTTGGGGGGGGGCCTCCTGACCCCCACAAGACTTGCCAAAAGTCCAGCGGGGGTCCAGAAGGACCTCCTGCCGTCCAATCGTGTTCGTCTATGGCCGCCGCCATTTTTCGGCGCCATTTTGGAAAATGGCGCCGGCTGAAGACAACAAGATTCAGTAGCAGGAGCCCGTTCCGGACCGCTGCCGTTCCGGACCGCCGCTGGACCCGCAGGTTATTTAAGTCATTTGGGGGGGGGGTTCGGGAGGGTGGGGGATTTAATTTAAAGGGTCGGGGGTGGGTTTTAGGGGGTTTTAATGTGCCGGTTTTGCGATTTTACGTTTTTTCGATTTTTCACGATTTTTCACGATTTTTCACGATATTTTACCCCCCCAAACGGCAACAATACGATTCCCTCCCCCTCCCAGCCGAAATCGATCGTTAAGACGATCGAGGACACGATTCACATCTCTAATGAGCACAAATGCTCATAGTCTGGGCAATAGAATCCCAGACCTGCAGGCTCTAATGGTGGAAGCGGATCTGAAAATCGTTGCTGTTACAGAAACATGGTTTACAGAGTCACATGACTGGGATATAGCCATCCCTGTCTATAACCTATTAAGGAAGGACAGAGAGGACAGGAAAGGAGGAAGAGTAGCACTTTATGTCAGAAGCAATATCCAAGCAATTGAAATGCAAGTGACGTGGGGTAGGGAAGAAGCATTGTGGGCTAGCCTAAAAAAAAGATTATGATGCTTCTATTTACATCAGTGTGGTCTATAGGCCTCCAATTCAGACAGAAGAGCTGGACAGAGATCTGATCTTAGACTCGAAAAGATGGGAAAGAAGGGTTGCTCATTGGAGATTTTAATCTGCTGGATGTAGACTAATCCCTTCTGTGGAATCTACGAGAAATAGAGAGATAGTGGATGCCTTCCAAGGGGCTATGCTCAAACAAATGGTAATGGAACCCATGAGGGAGGATGTGATACTTGACCTAGTGCTCACAAATGGGGATAATGTTTCTAATGTCCGGACAGGTGCCCACCTGAGTACAAGTGATCATCAGACCGTATGGTTTGATATTGTGAATAAGATACAAAGAAGTCATACAAAGACTTGAGTTTTGAATTTCAAATATTCGGACTTTAATAAAATGGGGATGTACCTGGAGGAAGAAGTAGAAGACTGGGAGAAAATGGGCGAGATGGAACAACAGTGGGCTAAATTAAAAGGAGCTATTACAAAGGCAACAAATCTATATGTTAAAAAAGTAAACAAAAGTTCAAGGAAAAAGAAACCAATTTGGTTCTCAAAAGATGGCTGCAAAAATAAAAGCAAAAAGATCAGCATTCAGGATCCCAAAAAGAGGAACACAGGAAAAAATACCTGGTGAAAATGAGGGAGATGAAGAAAGAAATCAGAAAAGCAAAATATCAAGCTGAATAAAGGATTGCCCAAGAGATAAAGAGGTAACAAAACATTTTTCAGATATATAAGAGAAAGAAGGAAAGCCCGAAGTGGTATAGTGAAATTGAAAGATGACAAGGAGCAATGTGCTGAGACAAACAAGGAATGGCGGGAATATTAAACAAATACTTCAGTTCTGTGTTCACTAAAGAAGACCCTGAAGAAAGGACTGTTGCTGGTTGACAAGACCGTAGAAAGGAATGGGCTAGACACAACTCCTTTTACAGAAGAGTATATATGGAAGAGCTAGGAAAACATGAATGTGGACAAGTCAAGGGGCTGGATGAGGTACATCCCAGGATACTACGAGAACTCAGAGATGTCCTGGCGGGTCCGCTAAATGACCTGTTCAATAAATCCCTGGAAATGAGAGTGGTTCTGCGAGATTGGAGAAGAGCGGTTGTGATCCCGCTTCATAAGAGTGGTAGCAGAGAGGAGGCTGGAAACTACAGGCCGGTTAGCCTCACTTCAGTGGTGGGAAAATTAATGGAGACACTGCTGAAAGAAAGGATACTGAACTATCTACAATCCGATAACTTGCTGGACCCAAGGCAGCATGGATTCACCAGAGGAAGGTCCTGTCAGACAAATCTGATTGATTTTTTTTGATTGGGTGACTAGAGAAATGGATCGAGGAAGAGCACTTGATGTCATCTATTTGGATTTCAGCAAAGCTTTTGATACTGTTCCACATAGGAGGCTTGTGAACAAAATGAGAAGCTTGGAGTGAGCGCCAAACTGGTTGACTGATAGGAGATAGCGTGTAATGGTAAATGGAACCTACTCTGAAGAGAGAACTGTGTTAAGTGGAGTGCCACAGGGATCGGTATTGGGACCGGTTCTGTTCAGTACCTTTAAGAGCGACATTGCGGAAGGGATAGAAGGTAAGGTTTGTCTGTTTGTGAATGATACCAAGATATGCAACAGAGTGGACATGCCTGAAGGAGTAAGAAGAACGAAAAGTGATTTATGAAGGCTTGAAGAGAGGTAAAAAGATTTAGCAGCCGGGATTCAATGCCAAGAAGTGCAGAGTCGTACATCTGGGATGTGGTAATCCAAAAGAGCTGTATGAGATGGGGGGAGGGGAAGGCTAATGTGCACAGACCAAGAACGGGATCTTGGGGGGATAGTTTCTGGCGATCTTAAGATGGCGATGCAATGTGACAAGGCAATACTAAAGCCAGAAGAATGCTGGGCTGCATAGAGAGAGGAATAACCAGTAAGAAAATGGAGGTGGTGATGCCCTTGTTCAGGCCCTTGGTGAGGTCTCACTTGGAGTATTATGTTCAGTTCTGGAGCCCCTATCTCAAAAGGAATAGAGACAGGATGGAGGCAGGATGGAGGCAGTCCAGAGAAGGGCTACCAAAATAGTGTGGGGTCAGTATCAGAAAACCTATGAGGAGAGACTAAAGGACATGAATATGTATATCCTGGAAGAGAGGAGATGCAGGGGAGATATGATACAGACCTTCAGATACCTGAAAGGTTTTAATGATGTACAAACGTCAAACCTTTTCCATTGGAAAGAAATGAGTAGAACTAGGAGTCACGAAATGAAACTCCAAGGAGGGCACCTCAGAACCAACATCAGAAAATATTTCTTCATGGATGGTGGTGGATGCCTGGAATGCCCTTCCAGAGGAGGTGGTGAAAACCAAAACAGTGAAAGAATTCAAAGGGGCATGGGATAAATACTGTGGATCCCTAAAGGCTAGAGGATGGAAATGAAGAAAAGAGTGCATGGGGGTAACTTGATGGTGTAGTGGTTATTACCCTTAACCAATAAGCTTTGATACTGTTGATTCAACTCCATCATTGCTCTCTGCGTCAATGGCAGCGGGAAAAGGGGAATTGGATTCATTCAGCAACTGAGGGCCCTGACTTTTACGTCTGAGGAAATAAGTATGGGGGTAACTTGCTGCTGAGGCGGTTACCACCCTAAACCGACAAGACTGATACTTTGATGCAACTCAAACATTGCTCTCTGCTTCAACAGCAAGACATAACAGGGGATTGGATTCCACAGCAATCAACAAGGGCCCTGACTCTGACTGTCTGGGAAACTGATAGGCATGGGGTAACCTACATGGCACAGCAAATACTACCATAAGCTTACTGGGCAGACTGGATGGATCATTTGGTCGTTTTGTGCCATCATTTCCATGTTTCTAGTAATCAAACCTTCCCTCCACCTTTTTTTTTTTTTAATCTTGATAGCCCTGGTGGTGGTGGAACCTGGAGCACACAAACATAGTCTCTTTTGTCCCCCTCATATGATACAAAGTGACTCCTGTGGCTTAGTAAATATACCACAAAGCAATGGATGGTGAAAGGATTTGCCCAAGATTACAAGCAGTCGGTGGGATTTAAGCCCCTGCCTTCCTTGGTTTCCAACCCACTGCTCTAACCACTAGACTACTCCTCTCACAGGCAACCTAATGAAGTCAATCCACCCTATAATAGAGGGCAATATTTCCAGGAAACACGCTTAGGATGGGACACACGATTCCCAGAGTCTGTAGGATGGGTCCCACGATTCCCTGAGAGAATTATCACAGGTGTCAATTCACCCCAATTGCTCTTGGGTCTCTAGACTTGGGTGAATAGTGAAAAAAAAGTTGACTGACAAGTGTAAAGGAGATAAAGCTGTTTGGCAGAAAAGAAAATATTTGTCATAGCCCAAAAAAAAGACTTTCACAGTGCGTAGGAGAAGCTACTAATGCCTTTCACACAGCCCAAAGACCTGCCCAGAAACCTCCATTCATCCAAATACAGACGGGCCTTTTATTCACCATTGGCACCCTTCAGACCCAAATATGATAACTCCTGCTTGGGGCTGGTGTGACCTTCACCAGGAGCGCTGCTGTGCCTTCTCACAGGAATGATTTCCCACTGTAAAAACTCTTTCACACTTAGAGGAAAGACATTCTTCTTTGTTTCTATTAGATAACACCCCTAAAAAAAATTGAACAACCTTCCCCTATTTTTAAACCCTAGCTAAAGTTTCCCATGCAAAAGTCTCTTGTAGAGAACTTCTGCTACTTTCCTTGCTGTGGATGGTGTGTTTGCCTTTTAAAAATCACTTTGGTCTACTTTAATTTTAGAATCTCATTTGCAATGTGCACACTCTCTCTCTCTTATTCTATTTCTTTTATTTCACAACTTTACACTCTTTCAGCACTCATTCAGTCACACCTCATATGTTCACACTTACACTCTGCACAGTTTATATAAGAATCCCCATCCTTTTGTGACCTATTAAAGTTTCATCTACTGGTACTAGCCAGCACACATCCATAGCACAATATATCCACAGGATTTTATGATATCACAGGGATAGGCAGCTCTGGTCTTAGAAGGCTGCAAGATATCCAGACTGAATATTCATGAGATGCATTTGTATGCATAGTTTCCATTGCATCCAAATTTATCTCATGCATATTCATTGTGGATATTCTGAAAACCTGACCGGCTTGCAGAACTCGAGGACTGGAGTTGCCTACACCTGGGATATCACAATGGCAATTCATAGCACTAGGTCGGACTAGGATGGAGGTTTTCAGGATATTCATAATGAAATATATTTGCATACAATGGAGACAGTGCATGCAAATCCTACCTCATGCATATTCATTGCAGAGATCCTGAAAGCCTGTTTATGGCTCTTGAGGACCGGAATTGGATACCCTGCACTAGGACATGAAATTATTGCTCTGGCACACAAGTTATCATACACATAAATCATTCACATTCTTTCTTCATATCATATACACACAATTCCACAACTAATGCTTCAACACTCCTATAATAAACTTGTCCTTAGAGACTCCCAATCAGGTTTTGAGGAATCCATAATAAATATAGATGAGATATATTTGCATGTATTACTTCTATTGCATATTCATTGTGACTATCTTAAAAAACCTAACTTACTGCAAGTACCTGAGGACAGATTTGGGGATCATTGCTCCAAGGTAAAATATTATTCCTACAGTAACTAAGATGGGACACATCTCTGTAGAAGAAATCCCATCCAAAGAAGAGGCTTCTGTGGTATCATAAGCTCATGCACTATAAAATCTTTTGATTATTATTTCACTCCAATGAAAGGGGTCACAACTTAAGATTCCAGAATTCTCTCTAGGATAGGACACACTATACCCAAACGCCTTCTAGGATGGGGCACTCTGTTCCCAGAAATCTCTAGGATGGGACATATGATTCTCAGAGAGTCCTCTTAGGATGGAACCCACTATTCCCAAATAATCCTTTAAAGGTGAGACTGGAGGTAATGTCCTATTGTGGATTGGTAACCGGCTAAAGGATAGGAAACAGAAAGTAGGACTGAATGGTCATTTCTTTCAATGGAAAAAGGTAAATAATGGAGTGACCCACGGATCTGTCCTCAGACCAGTGCCTTTCAATATATTTGTAAATGAGCTGGAAAATGGAGTAATGGATGAGGTGATCAAATGCACAGATGACACAAAATTGTTCAAAATTATCAGATCACTAGCCAATTGTGAGAAATTGCAAGAGGATCTTGCAAGACTAGGGGATCTGGTGTCTAAATGGCAGACGAAATTTAATGTGAACAAGTGCAAAATGATGCTTGCATGGAAGATTAATCCAAACTATAGGTACATGATGCTGGGTTCCATATTAGGATCACCAACTATAAAAAGCATCTTGAAATCATTGTGGACACTGCTTTGAAATCCTCGGCCCACTGTGCAGAAGCAGTTGAAAAAGCAAACTGAATGTTATTATTAGCAAAATAATGAAAATGAGAATATCATACTGCCTTTGTATCGATTCGTGGTGTGACTGCACCTTGAGTGTGCATTTCTGCTTGCCCCATCTCAAAAAAGATATAGGGAACTAGAAAAGATACAGAAAAGGATAACCAGAATGCAAGAGGGATGGAACAACTTCCCTATAAAGAAAGGCTAAACAGGTTAGGGCTCTTCAGCTGGAAAAGAGGAGATGAGATGTGATAGAGGTTTGTAAAATCATAATTGGTGTGGAACTGGTAAACTAGGAATGGTTATTTACCCTTTCAAACAGTACTAGGAGTAGTGGTCACTCCATGAAGCTAATGGGTAGCACATTTAAAACAAATCAGAGAAAGTGTGTTTTCACTCAGCATGCACTTAAACTGTGGAATTGGTTGTCAGAGTTGTTGGTGAAAGTGGTTAGCATATATCTAGGTTTGAAAAGGGTTTGGACACGTTCCTAAAAGAAAAGCCAATAAACCATTATCAGCCATGTAGACTTGGGAAAGCCACTACTTATCCCTGGTTAGTGGTTACAAGCAAGACGGTCTGAATCTATTCTTTGAGAGCCTCTCAGGTACTTGTGACCTGGACTGGCCACTGTCTGGAACAGGATGCTGGGCGTGGTCTGACCCTGCATGGCATTTATGTTCTTATACTATCCTGAATCCTTCTAGGAGAGGACGAGGTATTCCCAGAGTCTCTTTAGGATGGAGCACACTATTTTCAGAGTCTTTCTAGAATGGGATGCAGCATTCTGAGAGAGCCCTCAGGTTGTGACACAGCGCCCTGAGCCCCTCTGGGATGATGCACACTATTCCCAGTCTCTCTAGGACGGGATGCACCATTCTCAGAGAATCCTCTTAGGTTGTGACACAGTATCCCGAGTCCCTCTGGGGTCTGCAGAATTTAATTTCATTTTCTTTTGCTTTTGCACTATTGACTTCCCATCTTTGCAGTGCCCTGTGTCGAGTCTGCATGGAGCAGCTGAGCTCTCCACTGCTTTTACCGCTGACGGGGACAACGCTGACTGAATACACCAGGCTTCATATCATCTTGCTGCCCCCACACAGTCTCTCAACACCCCCACTGCAACACCTTCATGCAAACAGAACATCTCCCTGCACCTCTCCATCCAGTGATAATAAATCACAACCAAACCTCTATTTGTTAAATAAAGAAAATATTTTAAAAACCCGACTCGCTCGTATTCCGAGTTATCCCTACTGCTTATGAACATAAATCACCAACTCCCTCCACACAAACACATGAGCACTCATATACAGCTGTGAGCACATTCACATACATGAGACCGTGTACACTACACGCGAAGATGTCTACAGAGGAGGATGCACAAAATCATATGAAAGCACCTGTAGACACAAGACATGCATACATACAAGAACAGACACACAGACGAGAACATATTCCCAATCACACAAGAATATGTGTATAGGCAAGCATAGTTATAAGAAAACCATGTTTATATACATGCAATCACATACATAAACATGAGCACACACATGTGCACATGAAATCACATAAATAGATAAGCGTACATATACAGTAGGCAACCCACGTGGAAAAAGTACATGCTCACAGAAGCATGTCCATACATGCATGCTCCAATATATACCTAGAAATATTTGCATCCTAAATAAATAGTTGGTTCAGAGTGAATAAAGAGCAGGGGTGCATAGAGTGCATCCGTCTGCTTGCCTGACTCTCCAGGGTGAAGGGCTCCCTGCACTGCTCCATGAGTTTGTGCGAACAGACAGCGAATAAAATGCTGCCTGCCTCCCTCTTTCCCTGATCGCATCTAGCCCGGGTTAGAATTTCTGGAGCCGAGTTCCCCAGCATCTCTTCAGCCGCCTCCCTCCCCGCCTCTCTGTGGAGCCCGTCAGGTGCCCGCACACTCACCTCGGAGCCCTTCGCTGGCACATAGCGCGCGGATGCCGTACACCTGCCCCAGGCCCCCCGCAGCTGCGTTCTCCAGCCAGCGCTCAGCGGCTCTGCCTTCCTCCCTTTCCACTCTCCCTCTCCTCCTGGCCGCTGCTTCTCTGAAAAGGAGGAGGAGGAGGGCGCTGCTCTGACAGCAGAAGGGATGTCTTAAGAAGGAAGGGGGTGGGGGGAGGGAGAGGGAAAGAAGGGGGGAACTGAGAGGCGAGGGAGAAACAGGGAGCAGATGGAAAGAGGAGGGGAGGGAGAAGGACGAAGAGACAGAAGAGGGAGGGAGAGGAAGGTACCGAAATAAGAAAAGAAGAGAGATGGAAAAACAAGAAGAGAAAGGAGAGGGAGGCTGAGAGGAGCAGAGGGAAAAGAAGTGGAAAGGAGGGAGGGAGAGAGAAAGTGAGAGAGGCTGCAGGGAGGGAGAGGAAGGGGAAAAGAGACAAAATATCTACCTTCGAAGCAAAGCAGATTTAATAGGCAGAGACAGGCTCAGCCTGTCTTAGGAGGGAGGTGGGAGTGGGGTAAGGGAGAGGGTCAGCATATCTGGGGTGGGAGTGGGGAGTGGAGCAAAGAGAAGCCCTGCTTCTGTTATAGGTGGAGGTGGGGGAAGAGATGCTCAGCCAATCTTGGGTAAGAGAGAGGCTCAGTCTATTATGTGGAGGGTCAGAGGAGGGGGTGGAGAGTTGAGTAAGAGGGAGGCTTAGCCTGTCTTAGGAGGGGGTAGGGGGAGGGTGGTTAAGAGAGGTTTAGCCTATCTTGGTGGGGAGGTGGGGGGGACAGAGAATCAGCCTGTATTGAGAAGGGACTGAGAGAAGCTCGGCCTGTCTTAGGAGGGGGTTGGGGTGGCATAAGAGAGGCTCACCTTTTCTTAGGAGGAAGGGTGGGCTAAGAGAGAGACTCAAACTATCTTGGGAGGAGGGGGCAGTGAGGCTCAGCCTGTCGGGGAGGAGAAGTGAAAATGGAGAAAGAGAGGCTCAGCCTGTCTTTAGGAGGTTGTGGGAGTGGGGTAAGAGAGAGAGGCTCAGTCTGCCTGAGGAGGAGGAGCAGGGCCAGATTTAGGGCAAATTCCCCCTCCCTCCCCCCCAACTGATGAGGCCCCTCCCTAGTCCTCTCTTCGGCCGCGGCAGAATGGGATCCACCGTGGCCGGGCTGGGCCCCTCTTCCCTTGCCGTGGTACTCGGGGCACCCACCAGTTGTCAGTGTCACAGACGATAGTCGAGGGGCGGGGTGGAGAGGTTGAGAGAGAAGCGCAGCCTGTCCTGGTGGCGGGTGGAATAAGAGAGGCAGGGGCATAGAGAGACTCAACCTGTCTTAGGTGGGGGTGAGGGGGATACGAGAAAGACTCAGCCTGTCTTGGGAGGGGGGTGGGGAGAGGCAGAGAGAGGCTCAAGGTTTAATCCATCTTGGGGTGACAAGGGGAGGCTCATCCTGCCTCATGGGGACAGCCTGTCTTAGGGGAGGGGGCGCACAGGGAATGCTTCTTCCTGTCTTGAAAAGGGGTGGGGGGGGGGTGCAGGAGGAGAGGTGGGGGCCAGAGAGAGGCCTTCTTTCTCATGGGGTGGGAGAGGTTCAGCTGTGGTGGGGGGTGTGGGTAGAAAGAGACAGAGACTTGATAGGGTTAGGACAGAGAGAGGCTCAGTCTGTGTTAGGGGAGGTGGTGAAAGGGAGAGGCTCAGCCTGCACTCGCAGCTTCCCTGTGCATTCTGCTTTTCAAGTAATGGTTCACCCTATGGAGTAAACTAAGAAGTGAAACATTCTTATCAAGAAAGAACTTCATATCAGTATACAGAAACAAAAGCTCCTGCAGAAGAGGAGTCAGAATTCAGAGGACGAGGAGGAGAAAAGAGGCCAGGGTTGCTAAGAAACTGGTTTTCTTCCACCTTTCATTCTCTGTCTAGATTACGTTTTAGTTTTCTGGAATTTTTTAAATCAGCAAATAGAAAAAAATAAAGCCAGGTACAGTGCAGGCAAGAGCTGGGACCCTATCAAGACACACACACACACACTTCTGCTAATCCAGTACTGATACCCACATTCAGATGTGCCAATGCACCTCAATCCTGCCCCACAGCACCCCCCTGCTATTTCAGTACTGACACACACACACACCCAGCTCTGCCAAGGCACCTCAATCCTGATCTGCAGCACACCCCCTGCTATTTCAGTAGACACACACAAACACACCCAGCTCTGCCAATGCACCTCAATCCTGCCCCACAGCATCCCCTACTAGTCCAGTACTGACACACACACACACCCAGCTCTGCCAATGCACCTCAATCCTGCCCCGTAGCACCCCCTGCTATCCTAGTATTGACACACGAACGCACACACCCCCAGTTCTGCCAATGCACCTCAATCCTGCCCTGTAGCATGCCCTGCTATTCCAGTACTGACACACGAACGCACACACACCCAGCTCTGCCAATGCACCTCAATCCTGTCCTGTAGCATGCCCTGTTATTCCAGTACTGACACAGAAACGCACACACACACCCAGCTCTGCCAATGCACCTCAGTTGAGGTCACACATGGAGCTTGGGTTAGAGTGGAGACTCAGAGGGGTTCTCACTGTCACATAAGAATCTGGATGGCATTCTCAGGAGGTATTACTAGCCCTCTCCTTTATTAACTGGTAAATGTTATGATCGGCAGCCCACAGGTTGCCCCAGGGACTGCTGCTCCTACCTCCAGGCCCAGTTCCAGAGCATGCAGCAGGAGGCCGCCAGCGATTCCGCCTAAGTTGGCCACTCTCCAACGCAGCGAGACTCCACCAATGCGCAGCAGAAGCTGCCACTCCTGCACTTCTTCTTAGGTGTGCGCATGACGCACTTTAATTTAAAGGGCCCGCGGCGCCCCTGGATGACTTCGGACATGCTGGCCTTTAAAAGGTCTTGCTAGCCTTGCCTCGATGCCTCGGCAACCGGACTCCCTACCGTCCTTCTAGTGTGAGTTGCCTCAGGAGCTCCTGATCCTCGTCTTCAGTTCCTGGTTTTCTTCTTTGTCCTCCCTTTCAGGGCCCCTTGTCTCTGTCTCTAGTTCCTGTGGTCAGTTTCCAGGTCTCCGTCGCTTCATCTGCCCACCTGTTCTGCTCCTTGCCTTCCTGCCTGCCTACATGTCCCTCCTGCCCTATGGACAGATACACGTTATTTGCCTGACTTGTCGCCTGTCTCTGACAACTGCCTGACTCTTCGACATCTCTGCCACTGATCCTGGCCCATCTCAGTATACGCCTGTTCCCAGTCCACGCTGACCCTGCTACGTCGAAGAATCCTTGCCGTCCGCAGAGGCCCCCTCCTAGGACCTGCCGGTCCCGGCACCCAAAGGCTGACCCTGAGGGGAACGAGGGCTGGTAAAGCTCTAGTTGGGCCTCTGCCTCGTCTGAGTCCACCCGCCAATGGTAGGGACCTGCAGATTGTGTCAACCTCATCTCGGCCTTAGGGTCCACGCCCGCAATAGTAAATCCACAAATTTAAAATACAGGAACCAGCAGAGCAATGTTTTTTTTCCATTTCCAGTGTTTCCCTAAAGCCTGGGGTATGGCTGACCTCATGACTTGGTGCCAAAGCTTTGCTTCAGATCTTCGGCTCTGTGGCTTGCTGGTGGTTTTTCCAGTGGAAATCTGTGGCTTCATGGCCTATTGATTGCTTTCAGGTCGAGAATTCATGTCCTGTGGCTCGCTGGCATCCTTTATGTCAAGTCCTGTGATGCCCTGCCCCTCCCCCACCCGGGGGGCACTGGCTGCTCTCCGGGTGACTTTAGGACACATTGGTAGGCAGTGAGGGATAGAGACTAAACATTGGCCCTGGTATTTGCAGCTCGTCGGCCCAAATCCAGGCTGTAAGCTCTTTATCAATGACGCTTCCCTCATGTTTTCAGTTAACGAGACACTTCTCATAGAAAACGTGCGAAAGCCAACTCTTGAATGCATATTTAACAACTTTAAACTAATAAATATTCAAACCCGATGCTATGTCTTTCTGAGAATGAACAAATGCAGGACATTAGAGAATAACTTTATATGCTGCCTTGTTTATATCCTTTAAAACAAACATTCGATTCCCTGTTCTTTAAATCATTTCCTTCACTGCCTCTGCTTACATCTATAAAAATAAGTAACACCGAAACAGCCTAGCAAACCTCGAGGAGCCCTTTAAACTAGGATAATAGAGGGAATGGGTGGACAAGGCCCTCAGATAAGTACAAATATCAGGTATGAAAATCCTTAAAGACTTAATACAGAGAAATGTGAGGAAGGACCACATCCAGAAAGCTATTTGCACTAAGACTCATAGCTTGGAAAATATTTAACACAGTGATCTGGAGGCCGTCATGGAAGAGGCTGACTTGAATATAGTGGCAGTCAGAGAGACAGGATACACAGAGAAACCCAACTGGAATACAGTTATACCAGGCTGTAGTCTATTCAGGAAGGACAGAGGAAGAAGAAAGGGAGGCGAGGCACTTTATGTAAAAAATAATATTAAAGCAACACATCTGCAGGCTTCAAAGGTACAGAGTAGACACTGGGGAGTTATTCTGGAAAGAGGAAATGGAGTATCCACCAATGCTGGTGAGATGCACAGTTCCCCTTCACAGACAGACGTCATGGATAGAGATTTAGTTGAAAACATGCCCAAAATTGCCATGAAAGGGGAAGGTGCTATAGCTAAGGTGGTTTCAGTCTACTGGATGTTTCTTTATTAAACGTTTTTATATAGCGCTTATAATAGAAAAACCATGCTAAGCGGTTTACATATCAGCAATAAACATGTTGATTGGGACAACCCAGCTGCAGTGTCATCTAGAAGCAGGGAGATCCTGGACTGACTGCAGGAAGAGCTATTTTGGCAGTTGGTAAGTGGAGCAACATGGAAGGGGAGCGAGACTGGATCTGGTGCTTACAAATAGGGAGAGTGTTTCTGATGTTATAGTGGGGGATCACCTGGGATTCAGGGATCACTGGATGGTGTGATTCACTGTTAGAACATAAGAATAAGAAGTTGCCATACTGGGTCAGATCAAGGGTCCATCAAGCCCAGTATCCTGTTTCCAACAGTGGCCAATCCAGACCATAAGTACCTGGCAGGATCCCCAGGGGTAGAGAGATTCTATGCTGCTTATCCCAAGAATAAGCAGTGGATTTCTGCAAATCCACCTTAATAATTGTTAATGGACTTTTCCTCCAAGAACATGTCCAAACCTTTTTTAAATGCAGCTACACTAATAGCTTTCACCACATCCTCTGGCAATGAATTCCAGAGCTTAATTATGCGTTGAGTAAAAAAATATTTTCTCTTGTTAGCTTTAAATGTATTACCCAGTAACTTCATTGTATGTCCCCTGGTCTTTGTACTTTTTGAAAGAATAAACAACTGATTAATGTTTACTCATTCAATTCCACTCATTATTTTATAGACCTCTATCATATCTCCCATCAGCCATTTCTTCTCCAATAGCAGATCTGCAATTTCATGGTTATGATTCTGCCCGCAGCCGGAGCTACGGGCAACCTCTCACCCCTCCTTACCTCCTTTTTCGGCTTCTTCTGCAGCCCGGAGGCCGCTGACGTTCCCTGCATGGCCGGGGCCGCTGCCTGTCCCCATGCGGCTCGGAGGCCACTGACGTTCTGCAGAGCATGGGAGGGAACCGCTGCCATGATTACCTTGCAGCTGGAGCCGCCCGGATCTTGTCCTTGCTACCAGGAAGCTGCCGTCAGCGTTCCTGCATGGCCTGGAGGCCGTTGACGCTGAGCCCCGCATGGCGGGGTGCCGTTCCAGCTCCTCTTCAGCCCAGTGGCCGCTGACACCTTCCCTGCATTAGCAGGGCTGCCGTAGGTTCTTTGGGTGCCTGGAACCTGCTCAGTGGCTGGAGCCACCCTCAGTCCCCTCCTCCGCGGCAGAGTGCCGCCTCCGACCTCGGGGTCTGTTCTGCGGCGTAGTTCCTGCTTCAGCTCTCCTCCTGCACTGTGCAGTGGCGGGGGCGCCGCTCTCCAGGGTCCTGTCATCCATCTCCTTAGGCGCAGGGCCGCACCTCCTCTCTATTCTTAAAGGGCCAGCGTGGGAGTGGTCCTCCTATGATGTCATCGTGGGAGCCTCCTCTTCAGCCCTATAAAAAGGGCCTGTCTTCATTGCTTTGTTGCCTTCGCAAGAAGCCAGTCCTCCTTAGGACTTCTCTGCATCCAGCTTCTCCTAGGCACTCCGTTCCATGTTGGAATTCCATGTCTTCGTGTTGGTCTCTTGTCTAATCCTGCATCTTTGTCTTGTCAAATTCCAGATGTCCTGATGTTCCAGTTGTTCTTTCTTCTAGATCCCCTGAAGTCCCAGATGTCTTGTTCTCCTGATGTCCTTGGGTCCAGATGATCTTGTATCCAGATGTCCTTCTCATCAGCAGAGCAAGCCTCCGGAAGACCCTTGCTTTTAAAGTTCAGAGTTCCAAGTCCTGAGTCTTGTATCCTGAGCCTTGTATCCTGAATCCTGTCCGGGTCTTCGGAGCCCCTTGCGTTTGCCTCAGTCATGTGAATGAACTCTGCATAAACCTGTTCCGTACCAGCGTGGTCTGCGCCTGGCCTTGATTGGCGGTGGAGGGCACGCCTCGGTGCGGGCCTCGCCGGAGTCTTCGTCGTTGAACCATCCAAGCAACCTGAGTGGGTAACCACCAACATGGTCTGTTACCTGCCTTGACTGGCTGTATAGGGTGCTTGGTGTGGCAGTACCAATTCAGAACTCTTGATTTGTGACTCTTTCGGAGTCCTTCTTCAACCAATCTGAGTTCCGTCTCAGACCTTCTTCAACCAATCTGAGTTCCGTCTCAGTCCTTCAAGTCTTTGTGTCAATTCTCCAAGTATCCTGAGTCTCGTCTCACTCCAAGTATCCTGAGTCTTTGTCTCACTCCAAGTATCCTGAGTCTTTGTCTGAACCTATTTGTTACAGCCCTCAGCCTCTGTCCATCCTGTCGCATCTGCCATTCCCGTACCACAGGTCCAAAAGGGCTATCGAGTGGCCGGAGGGCTACTCCAGAGAGCAACATTGCGTTGCTGGGTGTCTTCTATGCGATCAGGTTCAGCAGAGGTCAAGGTTCTGCATTTCTAGCCTGTGCTTGGACACTCCTCGCCTGCCTCGGCGCTTTCCGGAGCTCCTCTGCAGTTGTGTCATGGCCTCCAGCATTCCCATAATATTCATTTCTCAGTTCTTTCAGCAATCTGGGATGTATACCATCTGATCCAGGTGATGTGCTACTCTTTAGTTTATCAATTTGCCCTAGTACATCTTCCAGGTTCACTGAGATTTGTTTCAGTACATCTGAATCATCACCTTTGAATATCATTTCTGGCATGGGTATATCTCTTACATCTTCCTCAGTGAATACAGAAGCAAAGAATTCATTTAGTCTCTCTGCTATGGCCTTGTCAGCCCTAAGTGCTCCTTTTACCCCTTGATCATCTAATGGTCCATTTGAGTTCCTCACAGGCTTTTTACCTCTAATGTACCTGAAAATGTTTTATTATGAGTTTTTGCTTCCACGGCAAGCTTCATTTATTTATTTATTTGTTTTTCTATACCGATGTTCAGCGGACATATCACACCGGTTTACAGTGTAACAGAGGAGTCTAATAATGTAGACTTCTTGTTTTACATTGAAACATTGTAACATTTTAGCTTGAACTTTGTAACATTTTACATTTCAGATTCTCTTTGCCTTCCTTATCATTGCTTTGCTCCTGACTTGCCAGTCCTTATGCTGTTTCCTGTTTCCTTCATGTGGATCCATTTTCCATTTCTTGAAAGTTGTTCTTTTAGATATTATAGCCTCTCTCACCTCAACTTTCAACCATGCCGGTTCTCATTTAGCCTTCTTTCCACCTTTTCTAATCTTTGGAATATATCTGTTCTGGGTTTCCAAGATGGTATTTTTAAACAACATGATCAGCTGCGCCGTTCACAGGACAGTCCTTTGAGTGGCCTTACCCCGATGCTGCTGGACCCATGCTGCCACCTCCCGTGGCATGGATCCCACTGGTTATCCATGTGGCTGTACGCCACCGACATTCCTTCGTCACGCTGTCCTCTAGGTGCACAGGCGCATATCTCTGCCTTTCTTAAAGGGCCTGTGGCAGAAAAGCCCACAGCGCCCTTGGATAATGTCATCTCATGTTGCCCTATAAAAGGGCTTTTCAGTCTCTACATCAGGACCTTTGCAAGTCTCTTGTCTCTTGGTATCTTGTCCTGGTCTTCTATGGTTGTCAGTTCTTGTCTCCTGTGGTCTTCTGAAGTCCTTGATCTGTTCCAGGTCTCCTGTGGTCTTGTCTGTCCTGGGTCCACCTTCGTTAGAGTAAGTTTTTGGAGTCCTCTTAGTTTTAGAGTCTTGTTCCAAGTTCCAGAGTTCTGAGTTCCTTGTTCCTGAGTCCTGTTCCTGGTCTTCGAAGCACTTGCTCCAGCCTGTGGTCCATCCTGGTCTTCAGTGTCCACTTGGTCCTTATCTTCAGTCTTCGCCTGGCACTCGCCTTTGTTTGGATCCCTGTCTTCAGTCTTTCTTTGCCTGTTTCCTCATCATTGTATGGACCTTGTCTTCAGTCTTTGTCTGGTTCCTCGTCTTCGCCTGGACCTCTATTTTCTGCCTGCTGTGGTCTTCAGCCTTGATCCTGGTTCTGAATCTCCAGCTTGGCTCCACTTCAGTCTTCAGTTCCAGCTTGGTGCTGCTGCAGTCTTGGTTCTGGTCTTAGTGGATCCTTGTCATTGCCTAGTCCATGCCTGGATACGCTTACCCGCCAGTGATGTGGACCATGGCCAGCCCTGGGCTTGTGTCTGTCGCATTGTGGCTCACGCATACCTGTGATCCAAAAGGGTCTTCGGAGTGGCAGAGGGCTATCCCCAGAGACCAGCTCTGGTTGCTGGTTCTGTGACAAACATCCGTGCCTGAGCTAAACTCTTAACCTATGCAGTTGTTCCTTTCAGTTTTTTCCTAACTATTTTCCTCACTTTATCATAGTCACCTTTATGAAAGTTAAATGCTGTCATAATTGATTTCTTTTTTTGTGCTTCCTCCAGTTATTAAGTCAAATTTGATAATGTTGTGTTCACTGTTGCCAAGTGGCTCTAACATGGTTACAGCTCCCACCAAATCCTGTGTTCCACTAAGGACGAGGTCTAAAATAGTTTCCCCTCTTGTTGGTTCTTATATCAGCTGCTCCTTGAAGCAGTCATTTATTTCATCTAGGAACTTTACTTCTCTAGCATGCCCTTGATGTAACATTCACTCAGCTAATACTGAGGTAATTAACATCACCCACAGTGGTGGTTCATTCAAAGGCAAGCATGCTGGACTTCAAGAGAGTTAACTGTCAAGATGGGGGGAGTACCTCAAGGAGTCATTAAGTGGATTGGATAAGCTAGGGGAAGTAGAAGAGCAGTGGGCAAGACTAAAATGGGCTGAAAAAGTAAGGGAGAGAAGGTTAGCATTCATAAACTACAGGAGACTGCAGAAAGAGGAAGACGGGGGCTGCAATATCTGGAAAAGCTCAGGCAATCTGGGAAAGTAGTCAAGAAAGCAAAGGTGCAAATTGAAGAAACAGTCAAGACTTCTTCTTAGATATGTTAATGACAGGAGGAAGTTCAAATATGGAACTGTAAAACTAAAAGGTGAAGGGGGAGTACAGTATGTAGAGACTGATGAGGAGAAAGTGGGATTGCTTAAGAAATATTTCTGTTTGCTGTTCACTGACTTGGAGTGGGATCACAAAAGACTTCCACAAATAGGATTGGAAGCCAGGTAAACCTCAAACAATTTTCAGACGACTGTGTTTGCGAGGAGCTAGCAAAACTGAAAGTAGATAAAGCAATAGGGTTGGACGGGATACATCCAAGGGTTCTTAGGAAACTTCTGGCAGCGCCACTGTCTGATATAAATAACACTTCTTTAGAGTCAGGAGTGATTCTAAAGGTCAGGAGACAGGCAGAGGTATTTCTTCAAAAGTGGAAGTAAGAAACAGAAAACTGGTGAGCAAACTAATAGAATCACTGCTAAAACAGAAGATAGTACTATAGCTGGAATCCATGGATTTCAGGATCCGAGGCAGCATTTACCACTACGTTTTGTCACTGATCAACCAGTTTCTAACCCAGTTTCTAACCAGTTTCTAACCCAGTTTATGTCATCTTACCGAAATCTAAGTATACTAAATCTAGTGCTCTCCAATCCAACCCTCTGGTTACCCAGTCAAAACAATTGTATCAGATTTCTCTGACAAGATCTGCCTTGGATCCTGTAATCCATGAGATTCCAGAAACTGCACTATCCTCTGTTTGGGCAGAGATTCTCCATTCATTTACTCATCTCTGGGGTCAGACTAATTGGCCTGTAGGTCCCAGCCACCTCCTTACTTCCACTTCTGTCATGAGGAACCACATCTGCCTAACTCCAGTGCTCCGGAACTGCTCCTGACTCTAAGGAAGCATTGAAAAGGTCGGTCAAACAGAACTGCCACAACCTTCAGAGGTCTCCTGTCTGACCCCATCGCTTTACCCACTTTCAGTTGGGTTAGCTCCTCGTGAACACAGTCTTCTGAAAATTATTTGAAGCTTACCTCACTTTCATCCCCTATTTGTGCCCTTTTTCTGTGGTCCTACTCTCCTGGTCCCTCCTTTATGAACACGGAACAGAAATATTTGTTAAGTAATTCTGCTTTTTTTGCACCAGCCTGTACATAACAAATAATTACATATTCCTTCCCATCACCTCTTGAGTTTCACAATGCCATTTTTGCACTTCTTCTGTCACTAAGATATCTAAAAATAATCTTGTCGTTTCCCCTCCCCCCCATTTTTACTGTACTAGCTATTTTTACTTCCATTTGTATCTTCACCTGACTGCTTTCTCAATTTCTCTTCCTCTTTCTGCAAACTCTTGTAAATTATGAATTCTAACCTTTTCTCCTTAATTTTCAAGCTACTTCTGAAGAAAACTTTAGTGCGCTCTTTTTCCTGTTACCTTCATTTATTTTCCCTAACAAAATAGGCCCTTACAATATCTCCTTTTAGTTTTGCCCAATGCATTTCTACATTCCCTAGATTTTCCCATCTTGAGATACTCCCCATTTTAACTTTCAGGCCCACAGGCCTTCCCTGAGATTCTGATAATTAAACTCAACAATTGCCTCTATTTCGGGCAAATTTTTAATCGTCGGTATGCGCAAAAACCGGGAGATAATGCGCTTGGCTGGGCCACGCACACCGCGCGTATTTTCCAAGCACATATCTCCCGGTACTTGCGGAAGAGTCAGGTTTCTAAAAAGGGGCGAGACAGGGGAGTGCCAGGGGCAGGGGCCAGCTGGGACAGTGCTGCCAGCGCATGGAACTTACTTCTGCTCAGAAGAGCAGGTAAGTGTTGTGCTTGCTGGCCGCGGGGCTCATCCCGCAAGCAGCATCACTCACCTCCGGGCCTGATGCCAGCCCTGCTGCTTGTCCGCGGCTGTGGCCGCTGTTATCGGCCATTGTTATCGGCCGCTTCTGTGTGGCCTGGATGCTGCCGATGTTCGTCGCCACTGTCTGCAGCGGTGAGGCCGCCACTGATCCCTCTTTCTCGTGGCACAAATCCGCTGCTGGGATGTTCATCTTGCAGCAGAGGTGCCACTGCCAACGCCATGCTCCGTGGCAGGGAGGGCTGCCACAGACTCCACTCTTCACAGCATGGAGCCGCTGATGAGACGCTCCTCTTCGCAGCCCTCTGCCGCCGTCGCTGTGCTTCACTTCTTCGCAGCAGGAACGCCGCCGACGCTGCTGCTCCGCTCCTGCCTGTCTCTGGGCCCTACTTAGGCGCGTGCCTCTTCTGGATATTTAAAGGGCCAGCGGTGGGAAAAGCCCCGCGGCCTCAACGGATGATGCCATCACGTGCCTTCACATGAATCCTCATGGTCATCTGTGCTTCCTTCATCATGCAAGGTTCTCCGTGGTCTTCGCCTCTCTTGATGGTTTTCATGTTAGATGTTCCTGGTCTGCTGTGAATTCTCCTGGTCGTGTTCTTCATTGGAGCTCCTTTGTCGTCTGTCCAGTGTCCCTGACATTCCATGTTCCTGATGTTCCAGTCTGGGTCCTGATGTACCAGCATCTGGTTCTTTGTCCTGCTTCTAAGTTTCCTTCTTGGTGTGCCTTCGTCATGGTCCATGACCAGCCCATGCGGGGCTGTGTAGGGCGCTTCGTGCACAAGGCCTGTCTTCACATCTGCAGCGCAAGTCTCCAGAAGGCCCTTGCTTTTACACTGAGGTCTGTTTCTGAATCCTGAGTCTTGAATCCTGAGTCTTGAAGTCTTGAATCCTTGAATCCTGTTCCTGGTCTTCGGAGTCCCTTATTCCTGCTTCCGTCCATGTCCTAAACTCAAGCCAGAGCCTGCTCCATTCCAGCATGGTCAGTGACCAGCCACAGGCGGCTGTGTAGGGTGTGCCTCAGTGCAGGCCTCTCCTGGATCTTCATCATGTTTCCAGCTTCAATTCTTCATCTTCTCGTCTGGAGTCTGCTTCGCTTCCCACGTGGTCTGTGACTAACCACGGATGGCTGCGTAGGGCGCACTGCAGTGCAGTACTCACCCAATACTAGTGCCTGAATCCTGAATCTGAGTCTTCCAAGTTCCTCAGTTCCATGTCTCATCATGTACCTGCTCTCATCCTCCGTCTGGCCTCACACACTCGTCGTTCCCAAGTGGCGGGTCTGGAAGGGCTATTGAGTGGCCAGAGGGCTACTCTTGAGACCAGCATTTTGTTGCTGGGTCTCACCTGTGCGTGTAGGTTCAGCGGAGGTCTGAGCCTGCCTTGTTCCAGCTCCAGCCTGTGCTTGGACACTTTCACCTCCCACAGTGTGTGCCTTGGGACTCCTCTCTGAGCCGCACCATGGTCCAAGGGCTCACACCCCTCCAGAGCAAGCAACCGCACCCCCGCATTCGCAACAGTAAGTTCCAAAATAAAAAAAAATTAGGTTAGGTAAGGTTTAGGGGTCGGGGCGGAGAGGGGAAAAGGGAGACAGGGTAGGTACAGGGTTAAGGAAGTTCCTTCCCAGTCCGCTTCTTTATTGGAGCGGACTGGGAGAGAACTGGGGAAGGCCCGATTGCATCGCCGCACACTTCTAATTAAATCTCTCCCCTCCCTTGCGCACATGAATCGGCACCCGCGTGCATATGCACACGCCGATATAAAATTGGGCGTGCATGTGCGCCTGGGTATCGGATTTTATCGGAAACTGCTTTGCGGAGGTGGACCCTTGGCCCGAAGTGGACCCACGGGTCCCCACTGTCGGGAGGCAGAGCTGAACGAGAAGCGGAGGCCAACTGGAGCTTCACCAATACCAGGCCTTGTTCCCCGCAGGTTGAGTCCTTGGATACTGGGACCGGCTGGTCTTAGGCAGGCCTCTGCTTGGTGATCCCGGAGAGGAGAGTGTCCAAGGCAAGGTGCCAGGAAGCAGCGGAGATGCAGAGTCCAACGGAGCTTGGTTGAAGACAAGGCCTTGTTCCAGAAGCCTGGACAGACAGAAGCAGGCTAGCAGTTAGGAACACGTTAAGTCCGGGCTTGCAAGTAGGCAAGAGCCTAAGAAAGGCCAAGTCCAAAGCAGTCAGCTGGAGGCAGGGTAAGATTCAAGCTGCAGTCAGGGCAGGCGGCTGGAGACAAGGTCAGGTTCAAGCTGAAGTCAGGGCAGGTGGCTGGAGACAAGGTCAGGTTCAAGCTGAAGTCAGGGCAGGCGGCTGGAGACAAGGTCAGGTTCAAGCAAGGGTCAAAGCCAAGGAATCTGTCCAAAGCATGGTCAGGAACAAGCGAGGGTCAAAGCCAAGAAATCCATCCAAAGCATGGTCAGGAACAAGCGAGGGTCAAAGCCAAGAAATCCATCCAAAGCATGGTCAGGAACAAGCGAGGGTCAAAGCCAAGGAATCCATCCAAAGCATGGTCAGGAACAAGCGAGGATCGAAACCAAGGAATCCGTCCAACGGGTAGTCAGGAATCAGGAATCTGGAACTGGAACACAAGGACTGGAACAGGAACATGAGGATTGGAATTAGGTCGGATACAGGAACAGGAACACGAACGAGCAGCAACTAAGCACATGACAGAAAGTGTGGAGACCTGTTGCCAAGGCGAAGACCGAGTGGCGGAGCCTGCCTTAAATAGTAAGGCTTGGAGACGTCATCATCCAGGGCTGCAGGAAGGTTTCCGATCTGCTCCTTTAAAGTCAGTGAAGGTGAGCGTGCGGGTGCCTAAGGCGGACAAACTTGAACTAGGTGGTGGCAGCGTCTCCCCTCGACACACCTGGCATCCAGTGATCACCGGATGGTGTGATTCACTGTTAGAACATAAGAACATTAGAAATTGCCATGCTGGGTCAGACCAAGGGTCCATCAAGCCCAGCATCATGTTTCCAACAGAGGCCAAACCAGGCCACAGGAACCTGGCAATTACCAAAGAATAAGAAGTTGCCATACTGGGTCAGACCAAGGGTCCATCAAGCCCAGTATCCTGTTTCCAACAGTGACCATCCAGGTCACAAGTACCTGGCAGGGTCCCAAAGGGTAGATTAGATTCCAAGCTGTTTATCCAGGGATAAGAAGTGGATTTCTGCAATTTCACCTTAATAATGGTTTATGGACTTTCCCTTCAGGAACTTGTCCAAACCTTTTTAAATGCAGCAAACTAATAGCTTTCACCACATCCTCTGGCAATGAATTCCAAAGCTTAATTATGTGTTGAATAAAAAATATTTTCTCTTATTAATTTTAAGCGTATTATCTAGTAACTTCATTGTGTGTACCCTGACCTTTCTACTTTTTGAAAGAGTAAACAACCAATTAACATTTACTGGTTTCACTCCATTCATTATTTTACAGACCTCTAACATATCTCCCCTCAGCCTTCTCTTTTCCAAACTGAAGAATCCTAACCTCTTTAGCTTTTCTTTATAAGGAAAGGCTAAATAAACACATTTAAAAACATTAGTCTCTAGTTTCTTTCTAAAAAAGCAATATTTCTCCTCTTCTCTTAGGCAAATATCCAATGCATTCCACATGGAAGGCCCTACAACAGAGAGAGCTTTATTGCGTGTTTCTTTCATATGAAAATTTTTACAACTAGGCACATTCATTAAGTTCTATCCAGCATAGCGTATTGGAACAAATTAGATAAGGGATGGTTATCCACATAAATAGTCTTATGAAGCAATGTCAACATCTTAAAATTAATTCTCTCAGCTACAGGTCATTTCAAGAGCCGGTGTGTAATATGATCATGATAACCTGCCCCAGTCAAAACTCATGCCACGCAATTCTGCACCAACTGTAAAACACATAGAAGTGTCTTAGACAGTCCCACATAAAGTGCATTTCAGTAGTCAAGTTTACTTAGTACAAGAGCTTGAACTACAATGCGGAAGTCTGATCTTGAGAGTAAAGGCTTCAGCTGTCACAACATGCTCAAATTTATAAATGCTGCCTTAGCTTCTGAGGCTGTTTGTGATTTTAATGTTAGCCTTGTGACATGGAGTATATCTAAAGTTTGCACAATCCGGATAACCTGATCCTTAAATGAACTCCCACCCTTGTCTGACCCTAAATCTTGCCTACTCAAACAACTGTTTTGTCTATATTTAAAATCATTTTCACCTAACACAACCAATTCTGCACTTCCTCCATGCATATTTGAAATTAGTGCGCAGGTAAAGTGCCATCATCAGTCATATACCAAATTGCATAAATTTGATATACCATGCCTAAAGATCAAAATAACTGGGCTGTCATCTGTAAATAAATATTATAAAGAAGTAGAGAAGAAGGAGGATCCTTGAGGAACACCAGAAATAAGTGGTCATCATGTGAAACATTCTCCTCCCAGTGCTTCCTTTCCGGTTAAGAAAGAAGCAAACCATGTTAAAACTGTGAAGGAGATACCAACAGATTGCAAATGGGACAAATACTGTAGTCAATTGAGTCAAACCCTTATCCATTTCACGGCGCCAGTGGTTCATAAGAGACACTAACGGAGTCTCAGTTCCACAATGTTTATACCTCACCACCTCCTATACAATAGTTTGGTGTGGTTTATACTTAAAAGGCTCATAATAGATCACATACACTTATTAATAAACCATAAAATCCTCACAATAGAAACAGCAATAGAAACCTTCACATTATCAGGCATAAGATTTTTGAAACAGGACTGTTTTTAGTCCTTTTAAAATCTGTTTCCTGTCTCAATTCTTTGGGAAGAGCATTCCATAGCGAGGGGGCTACGTGCGTTATTGCTCTTCTTCGGATTATGTTTGAGCTATTATCTCGACTCACAGGTAGAGTCAATAACCCTAAACCCTCACAGGTAGATTTTAAAAGCCTTACATGTGCCAAAGGCAGGAAGATACTTAAGTGTTTTCGGGCCAGCGCGGATTTTAAGAGGTGTTCGTAAGCGAGTATCTCCCGGTATGTTCACAAATCAGAAAGTCAGAAAAGGGGCGGGGTGTAGGCGGAGGGTCTGGAGGCATGGGCAGGACATGGGCATTCTGGTCTGTAATCTGCAGTATGTGCATAAGTATTATGTGCACAAGCACATGCCGGGGTCTTCTACCATGAAACTTTACTTCTGCTATGGATGGCGTGTAAGTTTTAAAATAAAAAAAATCAGGGCTAGTCCCTAGGGTTTGAAGGTTTGTGGCTAATAGGTTAAAAGGGAGGCAATCTAGCTAGGGGGGTTAGGAAATCCTATCCTTTACTAGGTCGATGGGAACAAACTGGGGAATCAGGTATTTGCAAAGAAGCTCGTGCCTAGCAAACTGCCCCCAATTATGCAATAGAGGTGGCATTTGCGTGCACCTGCACACATCCATATAAAATTGCTCACGCGTGGACAGCTCATTTTATATCAAACACGCATACGGTATAAAATGGCCACGTCCATTCGCGCAAGCCGGCGCGCATACATGTACGCTTGTATGGCTGTTTAAAAGTTACCATCCCCAAGTGTAGATTACGTGGTGGTTCATACCTATGGAACTTGTTTGCAACTGTACATCCGTTTCCCGAGTAAAGCAGCCTATGCAACAAAGTAAGTAATTTAAATTGAGAACAGCTCTTTACCGGTAGCCAATGCAACTCTCTCAGAACTGGAGTTATGTGGTTATATGATCTCTTAACACTAACCAATCTAGCAGCGGTAGGCTGTACTTGTTGAAGCGTCCTTAACAATTTATCCGTTAGTCCCACCCATAAACTACTGCAATAATCCAACTGGCCTATCACAAGGGCCTGGAGGACAGATCGAAACAGCAATGAAGGCAAAACTACCCTTAAGGGTTTCGTGGTGATGATGTTCTGTTCCTGATGTCTTCGTCTCAGCAACCAATTCCCAGATTCCTTGCGTCCACCTTTCCTGGCGTGCCATTATCATGGTCCGTGATGAGAGCTGGATGAGAGGAAGAAGGAGACAGACTGGTCATGATGGTTCCCTGATGAGGAACAGAGCCCATCCTTGCAATCAGAGCCAGGCACATTTCAGCATGGGATTGGCAGTGTCTGTCTAACCCTCTTCACTCGTCCTCAACCTCACTTCCAAGATGTGGCTGATTCCAAACTTTCTGCTTCCTGCAGCTTGGAGACTCTGGTGCCATGCCAGGTCCAATGTCGTATGCACATGTTTACCAGAAAAAAGGGAGCTGGGCTCCATACAGCTTGAGCCCAGCTGTATGGCACAGATCCAGGGTAATTGTCACCTGCAACTTTGTCCAGGAACCTGTTTTAGGAACTTCACCTGCATTCCTCAGCTCAAGACAGGGAATGGAATTTCCTTCCATTCAAAATGGAATGGAAGGAAATTCCATTCCCTGTCTTGAGCTGAGGAATGCAGGTGAAGTTCCTAAAACAGGTTCCTGGACAAAGTTGCAGGTGACAATTACCCTGGATCTGTGCATACAGCTGGGCTCCAGCCTCTCATTACTATGCTGCTGATTTCACTGTATACGCAAACAGATAAGAGAATCTTCAAGTGCTAAAATAAAAAAAAATGAGTGAGACTCCATTTCAGTGTGTGTGAGGTCAGTGATGGGGAAATGAGTGAGACTCCATCGCAGTGTGTGAGTTCAGTGATGGGGGAATGAGTGAGACTCCATCGCAATGCGTGAGGTCAGTGATGGGGAAATGAGTGAGACTCCATTCCAGTGAGTGAGATCAGTGATGGCAGAATAAATGAGACTCCGTTGCAGTGTGTGAGGTCAGTGATGAGGAAATGAGTGAGACTCCATTACAGTGAGTGAGATCAGTGATGAGGAAATGAATGAGACTCCATTACAGTGAGTGAGATCAGTGATGAGGAAATGAGCGAGACTCCATCGCAATGTGTGAGGTCAGTGATGGGGAAATAAATGAGACTCCATCGCAGTGAGTGAGGTCAGTGATGGGGGAATGAGTGAGACTCCACTGCAATGTGTGAGATCAGTGATGGGGAAATGAATGAGACTCCACTGCAATGTGTGAGGTCAGTGATGGGAGGAATAAGTGAGACTCCATTGCAATGTGTGAGGTCAGTGATGGGGGAATGAGTGAGACTCCATCACAGTGTGTGGGATCAATGATGGAAGGGATGAGTGAGACTCATTGCAATGTGTGAGTTCAGTGATGGGGAAATGAGTGATTCTCCATTGCAGTGAGATCAGTGATGGGGGAATGAATGATTCTCCATCACAGTGTGTGAGATCAATGATGGAAGGGATGAGCGAGACTCCTTTGTGCAGTCAATCCCTATTTAGTGCTCTGTCAGTGAGCAGATCTTATTATTGCTGTTGTGTTTACAGTTGAGTTGCTGGTGCTGGTTCTCCACTGGTAATTCATAGCACAGGCTATCTCTGCCAGTTCACTAAACAGTTCTCTCTTTTCTCCTTCCTCTGCCTCACTGAGGCCAGAATATTGGTTTACAAGTCATTGGGAAAATACTGTCTTCCTGTAATTTTTTTAAATCTGTTAGATATTTGAATTTTCCTATCAAATCCCCTTTTCCCTTGTTTCCTCCTCTTACACAATTTCCTGGGATCCTTCCTGTCTTTTCTCCACCAGATCCATAGCTTAACTAACACCAGGAGACTTGTTTTGCTGTCACTTCCAGATGAACTCCAGTTGCTGGTTCCTCCTCGCTGGCAGTGGTGGGCCGCCAGCTCCGACCTCGGGTTCCCCTCCGGTGCCTCCAGCCCTGCCACGCTACCCAGTGTTGCCAGCCAAGATGTTCCCGTTTGTCGGGCCTCTCCGCGTGGCCCGCAGAGAGATGCCGTCATCAGCGCTGCACGCATCACTGATTCTTTTAAAGGGCCCACAGTGGGAACCTGGCCACAGACCCAGATGCTGACGTCAGACTCTTCAGCATATAAAAGCTCAGGCCTCGCTCCATAGGGTTGCCTTTGCAACAGGTCTCCTCGTACTCCGGGTACTCATTGCTATTCCTGAATTTGTTTCATCTTTGTGTTCCTGACTTCCTGGTTCCTGTTCTCCTAGTTCCTGTTAGTCTATGTGTTGGATTGACTCTCTGGACTTGACCATCGCTACACCTGACTACTCTTCAGCTCCTCTTCAGCCCTGGACCTCCGCTATGCCTGACTACTCTTCAGCTTCTCTCCAGCCCCAGACCTCTGTATGCCTGACCACGCCTGCCTTCTCCGTGCCCTGACCATTGCCTGGTTTGACTACGCTTGCCTTCTCCGTACTTCGACTATTGCCTGGATTGACTATGCCTGTCTTCTCCGTGCCCAGACCCTTGCTTTGCACGACTACGCTATAGACTTTCCTGAGTCCATAGTTCTACGTTGCTTGCCACAACTTCCACTCACCGCCGGCTCTGGACCTAACCTGTCAGTGACGCCTCTCCTCACCTATCTCTGGATGTGGACTTCCAAGGCTTAGGCCTTCCTTTGCTTGGGTGCCTCCAGTTCCCCATTGTTCCTTTGGCACCCGAGCCTCCGTACCGAATCCAGTCCAGGATAGAACTGCGCCATCTGCAGACTGCTGTCTCTGGGCTGAAGTACTATTCTCCTCCAGCTAACCTGGAGGCCCACCTAAGTCCTGCCAGCCCCGGCATCCAAAGGCTCATCCCGAGGGGAACGAGGGCTGGTATAGGTGAAGCTCCAGTGGCCTCTGTCTATCAGCCCTCTCCACCTGCCGACGGTGGGGACCCTTAGGTCCTCGCTTACGGGTTGCGTCAACCCCACCTCAGCCCAAGGGTCCACCTCCAACGCAACACGGCCCGCCCATGCTCCGCCCCTTTTTTGAACTTTTTGATTTGTGCGCACACCAAGAAATATGTGTGTACTCGCGCGGTTTTTAAAATCCGCATAGCGTGCGCTGGGCCGAGTCATGCGTGTGTCCCCTAGCTCTGGCGCACATAGCACTCTTAAACATTCACTAGTAAATATCTAGCTAGACTGAACAAGAAAGCAATAGATATAGAGACACCCACGGTAAAAGCAAATGAGAGTGAGGAGACAAAGCAGGAGAGTTAAAGGACTCAGACAAACTTGAGAAACACCAAAAAAGAAAGGAACATATACAAAAGACATTCTGCTGCAGGTAAATACACAGGAACACCTGGGAAGTGCAGTATAAGAAAAGAATCTGCTTTACTTTCACATTATTTCAATTGGAACAAACTTTACGACTCAAAGATATAGAGATATATACATAAACTTATCTGATGAGCGTTCTGTTATCGCAGGTACTGGTACCAGACAGGGAAATAAGAATCCTAGGGAGAAAAAGCTTCTTTAATGATATTGTGAAAATTTACTTCCTGCTTTGAATGTTATTTTCAAATGTTCTTAAGACTGAATTGCTGATTTATCCTACTTGCTTGGTGAATAATATTGTTAAACTGTTTACGCTGGATTTATCTGAGCATTATACTTTAAAGACCCTGCCTTCCCTTCCCTGGGAGACTCGTTGGGTGGGTTGCAGTCCCCTTGGTTTCTTTTGTTTGGAAGACACAACTAGAAGGAAGGCAAGTTTTCTCTCTTGTCCCCTCTTTTGTGGCTATAGTGACTCCCGAAGTAACATACGAAACCCCAGGACTTGTGCCCAGGTCTTCCGCAAGGTGGTGCACAGCACTGCCACTGAGACAGCCCATCCCTAATCAGTATTTACATAATTTAGTTGACAAAAATTAAAAATAAAAATCCTCATGTTCCCTTTTTTTCATTTTGATTTATATTTTGATCCTGAAAAGATATTAGTATTTAAACTTTTGGAAAGTTGTTAGGATTAAAGGTCAACCAAGAAGTTATAGTTGAGTCCTTTTTTATTGGACTAACAACACATTTGTGACAAACTTTTGAGAACCCTGGTGGTAAAAAGGTCTCTTTTTTACAGGCCCATGCAGCACCTTTGTACAGTGCTGCATCTGCCTAATAGTGCTATAAAAATGTTGAGTAGTAGTAGTAGGCTTTTGAAAGCTACTCACAGATATATATTTGTTTATTGACCTTTAACTTCTGTGTTCCCAAGTCTATCTACATGTCAGCTGCACTCCTTGGCCACTCCCAGAGCAATGAATCTAAGGGAATGTGGGAAGGGGAGTGCTGCTGTGCTGATTGTCATCAGATACTTAATCAGTTATCACAGAGATGCATGCTAATGTCTGAATACAGCTCAGGCAGCTGAAGAATGGCGTTGAAGAAGGAGCTTTTTCTCACCTAGGGTTTGTAGTTTTAACAAAATATGCACATCTTTCTTTTGTCCAATTTATGCATTGAGTTTCTTTTAGCTTTCCGGTTCTTTCTGGATTTTTCTCAACAAAAGCATGAATGATTTAGATGCAGCAGGTGCTTTATGACCATTGTTCCACAGCAGACAGTAAACAGTAATAGGTTTAGCAGGAACGAATAAATTTGCTTTTCCATTTTTTTTTTATAGCTGCTGCACCATGGTTATAAAATAAACATTAGACTTGACAAGAATCAAATTCCCATTTTACCAATCCTCCTGTAATGTGCAAAATATAAATAGAAGAGATGTACAGTTCTGCATATTTCTCCATAGCTGACAGGGAAAATAAAAGACTTTCCAGAAAAGAAATGAGCAGGAAAAAATGCCATAAAACCCTGGAGGAGGAAACGAGAGAAGCAGCAGCTACAGTACCAAAATATGTGGTATGTTGCCACTAGGCCAGAAATGTGCTCTGACCAGGAACAATATGCACAGCACCAGAACCTGACAATTGTCTCTTTTACTGTTGCTTCTGTACTTTCCTTTTATCAATTAATACTTTGGCAACACATAAAAACTGTCATGACAATAAAGTTTTCTTGAGTTGAAGTCTGATTTTACTAGCTTTCTCTTACAGAAGTCGGGGCATACATCATGCATTGGGTATGTGGCAAGGATTAGCAGGAGCATTCAGCATGGATTCCAGGAGCTCTCTGGGACCTTGCTGAGAATGTGCTCATTATTATTACTGACTGTAGGAAAACAAAACATTAAGGGGCAAGGAATGGGTGCAGGAGTTTAAGAGCCTTCTTCAGTGAAGGTTTCATTACCTTCTATGCCTTGGAAAAACCTTCAGAGTAGAATTACCACATAACCTCAGGTCACAAGACAAACTGAAAATATTCAGCAAAATGATAGTGATAACTGAGTGAAATTGTTCAGAGAAAGAAAAGTGTGGCTCCTGAAAGTGTCTGAGGTGGTAGAAACATGGTCACATCCTGAATTTTTTCCTCATCATTCTTAGACCTGGCGCCTGCAATAAAAAAAAAGAGGCATGGTTAAGCTAATTTTCCTGATACTGCATCACATAGGTATTTACCGCAAAGCAAGATACCATTATCGCACTGCATGTTACTTTCACATCGTACACTGAGTGATCTACCGTAGCCGCGTTACCAGCCGAAAAGGGTTTTATCGCAAATGTTGGTTTGGGCTGCTGGCGATACAGAGAGAGAAACAGATTTCATCAAGCTAGGTAGAGAGACCAGGGTTCAAATCTACTCTTCTTTCACATTTCATCACACCAAATCACATTACATCTTCACTGATGGTAACTGTGCTGTTCATAGGGATGTGCAGACAAAAAGTTTATGTTCATAAGTCCATAAGTCGAAAGGGGGGGGTCAATTTCGGTCAATATGGACATATGTAGAATTCCATAAGTTGAGTCTATGTCCATACGTGCCCTCGACAGGAGGCCCCCCCCAAGCTGGCCAAAAGTTCCGGTTGAGTCCAACGAGGGTCCCAGAGCGAACGCGTGGGGAATCACGTGACGTCCGCGTCACTCCGACGTGACGCCGACGTCACTTGCTCCTCGCAAAGGAATACAGAAATGGCGTCCTGACTCTCCGCTGGGACCACCAGGGAGTTTTGATAAGTCTTGGGGGGGGGGATTGAGGAGGGTGAGGGGTTTTTAAATTTTTATTTAGGATCAACAATCGTGATTTCCAACGATTCAACATAGCTATGTTGAATAAGTTGAAATCCGATGTTTTCGCCTCATCACTTTTTTAAGTTAAAAAAATATTACGTTGCGTTTTACATATGCGTTCAAAACGAATGCACACCCCTAACTGTTCATGTGTATAAACTGTGCATGCAAAACTGCACCCCAAGTTCATAATTGCCCCCTTTTACAGTGGTATAAAAGTTCAAATATAAGTGAGCCTCCACCAAAGGCTCTCTCTCTCTCGACAGCAGCTTGAACCATGGCAAAAAAAAATGTTTCTGCTGGTAATGCAGGCATTCAATCCTGCAATAGTGTGAGTTAATGTTATTCCATGTAGTGTTAACTAGCCTTCATTCCATTTACTCTGCCCAAAACTCCTCCCACTCAAATACTAATTTTAAATTACATACACATTTCGCGGATGCGGGTATTTATCGTGTGCGTTCCATTAGGGCTCTAATGTGTGTGATAAACACCCTAACGCATTTTGATAAATGACCCTGTTGGTTTGCTTTTGTTAAAGTTCTTTTGAAGTATAACTTGATGGCATTCCATCTTGTTATTAGCTCAGTATTGGATACTGACCTTTGCCTGTGAAAGGATCCTGCTTTTTATTCATGGATGGAGGGCTGTCCTGTTATTGGTGGGAACATACAGACCCAAGGAGCTAAATGAATCACTTCCTATGTATTCTGGCTGGTATTTTTGTTAATGTTACCAACTGGCTCCATGGCATTTGGGCAAGCAGATATATCCTGATTTTTACCCCAATGTATCTATGAACCTTTAGGTCCAGTTTTTCTAAGAACAAGGTAAACCTATAATTCCATGCCAAGAGATCAAGCTGAGCCATGTCTGGATTTACTCCACTGCCTGCAGAGAGCTGTAGTTTTGCAGGGCATGCTTATGGGCCCCAAAAGGAAACCTGAACTACATCTCCCTGCATGCAATGGGGCTAAACCAGGACTCCCTCAGTCTGAATAGATGACATAGAGCCAGTTGGTTGCCCAAGTCTTCTGGTCTGGTAGAATAGTGTTCTTCTTGTTCATCATAGCTGAATCTGGACTGTTGCCTACAGGTAAGAGACAGGGATACAATAAATATGATGGTTGATAAAGATGAAAAGGCACAGCTATCCTGTCCATTTTTTTTTTACCTACTGTGATTCTGAATGTTAATTTCTGTTGACGGACCCAGTTTTTCAGTTTTTGGCAGCTAAAATATTAACAGCCTTGAACAGTTAATTTAACTGGGAAGGCATCATATAAACTAATAAATTAAATGAAACAGATGAAATGGATGAGCCCACCTCATTAAGTGGCATACATCCTCTCAGTCATTTTATAATGGGAAGCAGAGTAATTGGGGCCAGAGTATGCTCAGGGGAAAATTATTTCATAAGTCAGACCTTTGGATTCTAAATGTGAAATATTCTCCCCCAGGACTTTAGACTATTTAAAACATGCTGGTTCCCAGCTTCCAGCAGTCTGGTTAAAAGATCCTACTAAACTCAGCCACACTACCCAGCATGGTCAATTGCTCTCAAAAAAGCTGCAGTCTTAATACAGTTTTCTCATGTAATGGGGGAAGGTCTGCCCTAGAAAAGGAAGCAGGAGTTGAAGAGCAACAGATGCAGCAGGGATCTCCTAGTTAAGAGTGTACCTGGATGAATAAATTCTAATCCCTTCTCTTCCAGTGACTCTGACATCTGAGGAAGGGACCAACATTTTTATCAATCTAATATTTGCAAAGATGTGCTTCTAATTTGTGTTTCTGTCACTAGCACAAGGGCCAGGGCAATTTTCAAAGGCATTTACTTGGGTATGCTTTTGTGCTGCCCACTGTAAGAATAAGACACTGAAGATTAGCAGCAAAGAGAATTATTTTTATTAGTATGATATCTTACGGAGCTATGCAGAGTAAGATAAATGCATAGCTTGTAATATGTCACCTCCCCCAACTAGTACACCAATGCGTTAGTTTATTCTTTTAAGCATAACAATTTTTTCAAGTAGTTAATATTATCTTATCTCATATTTGCTAATAATACTGCGTTCTTATAAATCATATAATTTCTTATAAGTTGAGTCCAGAAGGCAGAAGCAAAACTTAATGCTGATGTATTTTAGCATTCCTTGGCTATTTCTACAAGTCTGATCAGTTCAGTCTTATTATGCTGCTGTTATCTTTCTGCTGCTTCACCACCACCAACTGGACTATCTCCACAGAGATACCCTCGAACCACCCTTACAGGCAGCCCTGGATTAGTGTTGCCGTTCAGCAAGGCTCCAGCAGGCTCCTGCAGTATGCAGCTGGACTGCATTGCTCGGTGTGGCACTGCACGACTAGTGGCTTTGCTCGGTGTGGCACTGCATGACTAGTGGCTTGACTCCGTCCCCTTTTGTCATCAGCAGCCCGGCCAGATGTTCCTGCAGTAGTGCGGGAAAAAACTATTTAAAGGGAGCTCTCCAGCACAGCATTCCTCGGCGACAGGCTTGCTTGTGCTGGAGCTTCGGTGGATTTCCTGCCTGGATTCTGGTCTGTTGCTTGTCCTGACCTGGATTGCTTCTGGACCTGTTTTTGCCTTGCTGCCTGCCTTTCGGATATTAGTTTGCCTTGGAACTGTCTGCTGCCTGCCCTGACCCGGACTGCCTCTCGGACAACCTTGATCATCTCACAGAACAAGGTAAGGCAGTCCTCTACCTTGGTTCCACTATCAAATCTGTAACAGTTAGCCAAGGCCATGGAACCCGTAGATTCTGACTGCCTTACAAGCCATTCATGGATTAGCCTCCCGAATTCAGCAACAACAAGGAGTACTTGATCAGGTAACAGAGATCTGGAATGGCTAGCCACTTGCATGGATGCTTTGGCACTGGCTCCATCTGGGACTCCACTTGCCGCCACACCGCTATCTGCCGTCTTATGCCTTCCACCTCCACCTCGCTTTAATGGAGCTCCTCCTCAGTGTCGGGGCTTCATAAATCAGTGCCACATGCACTTTTCACTCCAAACCTCACTATTTCCCTCAGACAAGACTAAAGTCACCATTATTTTGCCCTTACTGGAGGTCTAGCCTTAGCTTGGGCATCACCATTATGGGAGAGAGATGATCCCATTTTGAATAATCTGGACCAATTTTTGTAAGAATTTCGCCTTTTTGATGAGCCAGGACATTCAACTTTGGCAGCCACCAACCTACTTCAGATCCGGCAGGGTTCCCGTTTGGTTGGGGATTATGCCATTCAATTCTGGATCTTGGCGGCCAAACTTTGTTGGGGAGAGGATAGTCTTACTGCTATCTTTCACCAGGGTTTGTTTGAGCCTGTAAAGGAAGAGTTTAGCAGCCTGTGAACCCACCTGAATCATTGGAGGAACTGATACATTTGGCAATTCGCTTGGACTTATGATTCCAGGAAAGGGTGCAAGAACACGCAACTGCTTCGACAACCCTTTCGCTTGGCACCCACATTTCAACAACCACTTGAGACATCCAAGTCCGTGGAACCTCAACCCCTACACTTGAGGAACCCTTGCCAATTGACCAGTGTCGACCTTGCTTGAGGAACGACAACATAGAAGAATAAAATAATCTCTGCCTATTGTGATGGCTCACCGTCCGTGAGGCCTCGAGCGCCGCTCTTCTGTCTCCAGTCCTGAGTCGCCACCAGTTGCCCCGGTCCCTGGAGTTCGCTGTGTTCACGTAACTCCCTGAGTCCGTGCCTCTGCTGGCCCTGGTTTTGCTGGGCTTCTGAGTTCCCTTCAGGCAGGGTTGGGGTAAGCAGTTCCCCCAATCCCCAAAGACAACACAGAGAGAGGAATAGTTCCTTCAAAGCAGTTTAATAAGTAACAACTGGCTGCACTACATGGGGTTTGTCCCCTCCCCCTCCAGCCCTCTGGTTCCCTTACAAGCAGTGCTAGTTCAGAGCCATCTGAACTAGCACTGCTAGTTCAGAGCCATCTGAACTAGCACTTACCTCCTCTGCTCAGCACTCATTACCAGCCCCCACCACCACAGGCCTTTTTTAGAGTAAAGATTATACTTCCCCCTCCACCTGGATTATTCCGTATCCATGCATAAACTGGAGGACTCCTCTATCCCTGAACCTACCTCCATCTCCTCCTCCTCTGACTCCGAAGAGCTGGCTTTTTGTGGCCAGTTCCACCAAGGGGGCACGCCCTCTTCCTCCACCTCCATGGACTCATCGGTGTCTGCCTCATTAACCTCTATGCCTGCCACCTGTTCGCCTTCAGGCTTTCCTTCCCTGTCTGGTGGTGTTTCAGGGAAGCTGGGATTCGTAGTTCTTCTCTTCCCCTGCGCCCCCTGCTGTCTGGCTCTGGTACTCTTGTTGCACTTATGGTAGCTTGTCAGCTCCTGCCTGCGGCCGGGCTGCGCTACATCATACTATACTGCACCAGAACAGGACATTTTGTGAACAAATGCCCTAGCAAGTCGGGAAACTCTCGGACCTAGGCCGGGTAGGAGAGGCCTCCCTGGGTCCCACCGTTCCCTCTCCACAAATATTAATTCTGGTTACCATCTTCCTGGGAGAAGGGCCTGTTCATCTCCAGGCCTTCATAGATTCAGGGGCAGCCGGCAATTTCATAGAGGAAAACCTAGTCCAGCTTCATCACATTCCCACCGAACCATTAAAGATTCCATTCTCCATTTCATCAGTCTCAAGACAACCCTTGGGGATCTGAATCTCCTGCATCATGAAACCAGTTAAAATTAATTCAGGAGGGCTACACCAGGAATCCATTCAGTTTTATGTACTCCCTCTGTTAATCAAGTGATCCTAGGCCTGCCTTGGCTAAGGTTACATTCAACCCCGTTTGGACTTGGGCATCCCTACAGTTAGCTAGTTGGAGCCCGTACTGTCATCAAAATTGTTTAATACAAGTTAAACCTTGCCAGATCAATTCTGTGATTAAGTGCTCAGGCATACCACATCAGTACACGGAGTTCGCAGACATCTAAGCAGAAACATTACCACCTCACCAGCCCTATGATTGTGGTATAGATCTAATCCCCGGTCAGTCTTCTCCTAGAGGGAGAGTCTAACTCTTTCAGAGCCTGAGTCTGAAGCCATGACTTGGTATATCCAGGAAAATTTGGCTCGGGGATTCATCAGACCATCCTCCTCTCCAACTGGAGTCGGGTTCTTTTTCGTCAAAAAAAAAACAATGGGTCTCTGCAACCATGCATGATTATAGAGGGTTAAATAACATTACCAAGAAGAACCGGTACCCGATTCCACTTATTTCTGAACTATTTGATCAAATTGTTGCGACCGTCGCTGCCCAATGTCTCCACTCCACCCTCCTTACCTCTTTGGCGACTCCCTCTTTGGTTGATGGAAGTTTGGCTGCCGCGGCGTCATCTTGTCGACCTCCTCTGGTGTCCCTGGACCAGCTAGATGCTGCTTTCCACCATGTTCTCCTGAAGCCTAAGGGTGCGTGCGCGGCGTGGCCCCAACTGAAGTACCAGCTGTGGCGCGAACCTCAGGGGCGTCCCCCTGAGATGACGTCATCTTCACCGGTTACTTAAGGTCTTCATTTTTGCTAGCTATTCGAGTTAGCAAGGGGAAGATTCCTCCAGGTATTGCTGCGGATGGGATTCGCTCTCTGAATATCTTGCTACTCTGCCTCCTCGGACTTTACCAGGGGTACCCGCTCCTCGGGGGCTCGCTTTCTTTTTTGCTTTTCAGGTCGCAGTCTAGAATCGGTACTCACTCCTCGAGGGCCCACGTTCCCAGACCTGCTACTGAATACTACTTCTGCCAGGAAGTCACTGCTGCCTACAACACCAGTGAGTTACCATCTCTCTCTCAGAGCTTTCCCTGAAACCAGGTATTTGCTCCTCGAGGGCCTACTTCATTCCAGCCTCTGGGCTGCCTCAAGAGACTATCGTGTGAGTGTTACCATCCAGGTTCTGTTCCTGAACTCTGCATACTCTGCCTACTCACTATATTTCAGTTTCTCTACAGCTCAGTCATCCTGGGATCGCTGTTCCAGTGCCTGAGGGACTACAGCCCAGCCGGGCTCTTCCAGCTCACTACTGCCACCTCTGGTGGTCCACTTACAGTTTGATAAAAGAACTAGTGTGTGTCTGTTTCCCAACTCTGAGCCTGACCGGTGGCCCCTCTTGGGATCTTCCCCCATGGGCGTGGTCATCTGCCACCGGCCCAAGGATACACCCACAAATATCATAAATAATAACACGAATTAAAGGGACTCAGATAGTTACTAAACTTGATTTAAGGGGGACCTACAGCTTAATCCAAATTCGGGAGGGGGGACGAATGGAAAACAGCTTTTAATACACTTGATGGACATTATGAGTATATAGTAATGCCATTCAGGCTTTGCAATGCTCCAGCTGTATTTCAAGTCATGATTAACGATATCTTCTGAGATCTCCTTTATTCCCATGTACTTGTTTATCTGGACGATATACTAATTTTTTCAAAATCGGAGGAACAACACCAGGACCATGTGCGGCAAGTACTCCAACGTCTCCGAGAGAATAAATTATATGCCAAATTAGAGAAATGCTTATTTCATAAAGAACAGTTACCATTCTTAGAATACATTATCTCCAGAAGAGGCCTATCTATGGATCCAGAGAAACTGAAAACTATCCTGGAATGGCCTCAACCAGTGGGGCTCAAAGCATTACAAAGATTTTTAGACTTCTCCAATTAATATCGACAATTTATTCCAGCATTTTCTACCCTGGTGGCTCCACTTACTGCCCTGACCAAGAAAGGAGCTCCTATTCACAATTGGCCGTCTGAGGCCATCCATGCTTTCCAACGCTTTAAAGAAGGAATTTATAAAAGACACCCCGACCCAACCAAACCCTTCATCTTGGAAGTTGATGCTTCAGCTTTGGGAGTAGGAGCCATTCTTCTACAACCATCAGATTCTGGAAATTTACTTACTTGTGCATTCTTTTCCAAAAAATTTTCTCTGGCGGAGAAAAATGACAGTATTGGAGATCGGGAACTCCTGGCGATAAAATCTGCTCTTGAAGAATGGTGACACCTTTTAGAAGGAGTCAAACATACTATTACTATTTACACTGACCATAAAAATTTAGCATACCTGTCACAGGCTCAGCATTTGAATCCTCGGCAGGCTCGCTGGGCACTTTTTTTCAGCAGATTTAATTTCAACCTCTACTTCCGACCTGCACAGAAGAATCTTCGGGCAGATGCCCTCTCTAGAAGCCTGATGATGCTCCCGATCTATCTCAACATATTGATCCAGCCCAAATAATGCTCGCCACCACCTTCACGGTACCCATAGGTAAGACGGTGGTACCCAAACGTCTGAGGCAGAAGGTCCTCCGATGGGCCCATGATTCTCACCTAGCTATGCACCTCGGAGTACCACGAACCAGAGATCTGGTCTCACGACATTATTGGTGGCCCCAATGGAGAATGGATGTTAAAAGATACGTGGAATCTTGTTACATCTGCATAGCTCAGAAAACTCCCCGGCAGCAAGTCTCGGGGTTATTACAGCCTCTGCCTATTCCTAAAGAACCATGGACTCACATAGCCCACCGATTTTATCAATGACCTCCCTCCTTCAGAAAAGAACATGGTCACTTGGGTTGTAGTAGACCAATTCTCCAGAATGGCCCACTTTATTCCTCTTCCTGGACTACCTACCTTCCACTTCAGAATTAGCCCAGTTATTCCTATGACAGATAGAGGAGTTCAATTCATGGCCCGATTCTGGAGAGAACTCTAAGAAATTAAAAATTGAACTTGATTTTTCTTTAGCCTACCACCCCCAATCTAACGGTGTCACCAAACGGATTAATTAATCCCTTAAGACCTTCCTTTGATCTTATGCTAATCAATGCCAAGACAATTGGGCATCTTTATTGTTATGGGTAGAGATGTGTCACAACAATCATGTGGCTCAGGCCACTGCGAAATGCCCTTTTTTTGTGGTATTTGGAAGAGTCCCTGGAGTTCCACTACCCATCACTACTCCATCAACATGTCCTGCAGTTACCCAAACCATCCATTCTATGGCTAAGCTTTAGGAGGAGACACGATGCCTTTTACAAAAGACTGTTCTGAGAATGAAGATGCAAGCTGATAAGAAGAGGAGAGCGACTCCTCAACTTCAATCTGGAGATCTGGTTTAGTTAAGCACCCGGAATCTCTGGTTGTGTAAAACATCTTTGAAATTCGCACCTAGATTTGTTGGTCCTTTTCCTATTGAGAAGCAAATCAACGAAGTTACATTTAAGCTTCATCTGCCGTCCTCTCTACGCATTTCCATATTTCACTTCTCAAACCAACAATTCTGTCATGGCCCTCTAGAAAGAATAGACCAAATACCTTGATTGTAGAGAATGATATACAATTCGAGGTCGAGAAAATTTTGGATTCCAGAAGAAATAGAGGAACTCTACAGTATCTGGTCTCCAGGAAATACTTTGGGCCGGAGGAAAACACTTGGGAGCCATCTGCTCAAAGAATTCCATCAACACTTCCCCCTTAAGCCCAGACCTAAGAAAAGAGAAGGGGGGAAGTGGGGGAGACACTGTTAACATTCAGCAAGACTGCAGCAGGCTCCCGCGGTGTGCAGCTCGACTGCATCGCGCAGTGCCGTTCAACTCCGCCCCCTTTTGTCCACAGTAGCCTGGCCAGAAGTTCCCGCGATAGCGCAAGAAAAACAAGTATTTAAAGGGAGCTCTCCAGCACAGCATTGCCTTGGCTACAGGCTTGCTTGTGCTGGAGCTTCGGTGGATTTCCTGCCTGGATTCTGGTCTGCTGCTTGTCCTGACCCGGATTGCCTCTTGGACCTGTTTACCTTGCTGCCTGCCTTTCGGATTCGTTTGCCTTGGAACATCTGTCTGCGGCCTGCCCCGACCCGGACTGCCTCTCAGACAACCCTGATCATCTCACAGAATAAGGTAACAATTTGTTAATAGGCACCCATTATGCCTGTGGCCTAGGGCAGCAAACATTTATGTGCAGGAGGCAGGCCAAGATTTGCTGCCTTCAAGCTCTGAGAACAGCCCTCTGCTGCCCTGAAACAGACTCTTACAGGGTTTGGGGAGGTGAAAGCACAATAAATTCATGGGAATAAATCTGTTCCTACTTTCAGGTAAAAAGCCAGCCATCTGCAAATTGCCCTCCCTCAGTGTAGCCAAGGATATGGGCACACTTTTTAACGGCATTTAGATGAGACATTCCTGGGGGTGGGGGGAGGGGAGGAGTTTGAGGGAGGAAAATAATGTCTGTAGATTGCATTTTTAACTGTACACATGTTACTTTCCTTGGGAAAAAATACAAACACAAAAGACGGTGCAAAAGTAAATGCATACTTTTGCTTTGAAACTTGGCGTAAAGTCTGGGGGGTAAAATGTATAGTACATAGTTGGATAATCTGCCCCCCCCCCCCCCCCATATGACCATGATTTTGGAGTTTGGTATCAATAATAGGCTTTCCCAGGTGAGTGAGGGCTATGAACTAGCATGGTCTGGGCACCAGGTGCAGAGCCTTCGGTGTGGTAGATTCATTGCAGATTTATTGTGGGTTTCTATGCTGCTTCTCCTATTGTTTGGAATCTTATCTTTGTAAATTTTTTGTAATGTTTAATTTCTTTGTGTTCTGTACCAGTGGCGTAGCTACAGGTGGGCCTGGATGGGCTGTGGCCCACCCATTTTGAGCTCAGGCCCACCCACTTACTGTGGCCCCGGCTTGGCAACTTGAAAAGAGAGGTCCTGTCGCACGGCCCCCGTGAACAGGCCCGGTGCTACCAGCTGTGCACACCCAGTGAAGCAGTGGCCAAAGAGGGAAGGCGACCCAGGAGGCTGCCAGTGGATGAGGTATATTTGGATTTTCAGAAGGCGTTCAACAAGGTCCCTCTATGAGAGGCTTCTAAGAAAACTAAAAAGTCATGGGATAGGAGGTGATGTCCTTTTGTGGATTACAAACTGGTTAAAAGACAGGAAACAGAGAGTAGGATTAAATGGTCAATTTTCTCAGTGGAAAAGGGTAAACAGTGGAGTGCCTCAGGGATCTGTACTTGGATCGGTTGCTTTCATATATATATATAAATGATCTGGGAAGGAATACAAAGAGTGAGGTTATCAAATTTGCAGATGATACAAAATTATTCAGAGTAGTTTAAATCACAAGCGGATTGTGATACATTTACAGGAGGACCTTGCGAGACTGGAAGATTGGGCATTCCAAATGGCAGATGAAATTTAATGTGGACAAGTGCAAGGTGATGCATATAGGGAAAAATAACCCTTGCTACAGTTACACAATGTTAGGTTTCATTTATTTATTTATTTATTTATTTAACATTTTTTCTATACCGACCTTCTGACAAGCTTCATATCAGGCCGGTTTACATTCAAACTGGGGGTTAACTTAACAAAAAAACCATATAACAAGAAGGCCGAAGCGCAGATACAAATAACGGGGAATGAACTTGGAGGCTAGAGTAGCCAGGAAATAAAGGACAGAAAAAACTGGAGAATGAACATGAATGGATATGCAATTCCTGGGTTGGACATTTAGTCTATTGAGCTAACTGAAAGCTCTGTTGCGATGTTATGTTTGAGGGAAGGCTTGGACAAAAAGCCAAGTCTTGAGTTTTTTTCCGGAAGGTAGTCAGGCAGGGTTCCAGTCTTAGCTCCGTCGGCAGGTTGTTCCAGATGATGGGGCCAGCTGTGGGAAAGTGCCCGTTCTCTCGTGGAGGTTAGTCCGAGTGGATTTAGTTGGGGGGAACTTGAAGGGTTCCTTTGTGGAGCCTCTCTGATGGGTCTTGCAGATGTGTATGGTTTGATTGGTAACTGAAGGTCTAAAGGAAGTTGGTTGTGTATGGATTTGTGGATGATGGTGAGAGCTTTGTGCCAAATTCTGTATTTAATAGGTAACCAGTGTAGGTTTCTAAGTATCGGGGTGATGTGAGTTCTCCGGTTAGTGTTGGTTAACATCCTGGCTGCTGAGTTCTGGAGCATCTGTAGAGGTCTGGTGGCAGAGATCGGAAGTCCTAAAAGGAGAGTATTGCAGTAGTCGATTTTGGAAGAAAATCGTTGACTGTAGTACTGTTCTGAAGTCCTGGAGGTGAGGAGGGGTTTGAGTCTTTCATAACTTGTAGCTTAAAGAAACAGTCCTTCGTAATATTGTTGATTGATTTTTTTAGGTTTAATTGGTTATCAATGGTGACTCCTAAATCTCTAACTTGAGTAGTCTGAGGAATAGAGGTTGTCTGATTGTGGCTGGTAGAATGGTCGTGGGAGATGAGAAGAATTTCTGTTTTGGCTGCATTAGGACCAGGTTCAGGCTGGTGAGTAGGTGGTTGGACTTGAGGCAGTTTTCCCAGAAGGATAGCGTTTTTGGAAGGGATTCTTTTATAGGGATCAAGTTACCACCCAGTTACCACCCAGTTACCACCCAGGAAAGAGTTCTAAGGGTCATACATTGAAATCATCAGCTCAGTGTGCTGTGGCGTTCAAAAAAACAATGTTAGGAATTATTAGGAAGGGAATGGTGAATAAAATGGTGGATGTTATATGCCTCTCTATCGCTCCCTGGTGAGACTGTGTACAATTCTGGTCGCTGCATCTCAAAAAAGATATAGTTGCACTGGAGAAAGTACAGCGAAGGGCAACCAAAATAATAAAGAGGATAGAATGGCTCCCTATCAGGAAAGGCTAAAGAGGTTAGGGTTGTTGAGCTTGGAGAAGAGACAACTGAGGGGGGATATTATAGAGGTATACAAAATTATGAAAGTACTTGAATGAATGAATGAATGTAAATCGTTTATTTACTCTTTCAGATAATATAAGGACTAGGGGGCACACCATGAAGTTAGCAAGTAGCTCATTTAAAACAAATCAGAGAAAATTCTTTCACTCATTGCATAATTAAGCTCTGGAATTCATTGCCAGAGGCTGTGGTTATGGCAGTTAGTGTAGCTGGGTTTAAAGAAGGTTTGGATAAAGCTGGGTTTAAAGAAGGTTTGGATAAGTTCCTAGAGCAGAAGTCCATAAACTACTTTTAATCAATACGATTAGTAGCTGGGATCTATTCATTTAATGTTTGGGTATTTGCCAGGTATTTGTGACTTGGTCGGCCACTGGACACAGGATACTGGGCTTGATGGACACTTGGTCTGACCTAGTTTGGCATATCTTATGTTAGTCTTCTTATGTTCCTATGTCTCACCTGCAACCGAAGAAAAGTGGCCTGTGAGGCCACCAGTGGCTCCCACCCCACCAGTCGGGCACGAAAAATAGAATGAGGCCTATAAGGCCGCCGGCAGACCCCATCCCCAGTAGCCAAGAAGGAGAAACCCAACCGAGAGCACCCATTCACCTGCTCCTTCTTGTGTGTCAGCCCTACTGAATTCAAAACGCTTGTGGCTATCACATGCTCAGCATAGAGGAAGTACTAGCCGCAAGTGTTTTGAATAGTGCAGAGGCCGGCACAAGAGAAGGAGGAAGCAGCAGCAGCAGCCACAGAACAGGCTCTCTCTTCTGCTCCTGATCAGGAGACTGCATGGGTTTTGTGTTTGAGTGAAGGGAGCCTGCCTTGGTGTGTATGTGTGATTGGGAGCCTGCATGGGGGGTATTGATGTATAGGGAGCCTGCCTGTGAAAGGGTATTGGTGTGAATGGGAGTGTTGGTGTGAATAAGAGCCTGCCTGGGGGCGAAGAGGTACTGGTGTGAATGGGAGCCTGCCTGGAGAGGGGGTGTTGGTGTGAATGGTAGCCTGCCTGGGGGGCATTGGTGTGAATGGGTGCTTGCCTGGGGGAGGGGGGTTTGGGTGTGAATGGGATCCTGCCTGGGGGAGGCGGTTTTGGTGTGAATGGGAGCCTGCCTGGGGTGGGTATTGATGTGAATGCAAGCCTGCCTGGGGTGGGGGGTATTGGTGTTAATAGGAGCCTGCCTGGGGGGGGGGGGGGTGCTGGTGTGAATGGGAGCCTTCCTGGGAGAGGGAGTTGTGTTTGTGTGAATGGGAGCCTGCCTAGGTGTGTGTGTGTGAATGGGAGCCTGCCATGGGATGGGGATGTGACTGTGAGGCTGCCTGGGGGGGTGAATAGGACCCTGCCAGGGAGTGTGTGTATGTGAGAGAACATGTGGGAATAGAGAAGTTCTGTGTATGTGTGTGTGGGAGAGAGAGAGAGCATGTGGGAGTGAGACCCTGTGTGAGTGTGTGAGGGGGCATATGTGCATGGAAGTGGGAGACTGCATGTAAGAGAGAATATGAGAATGGGAGTCTCTTTGTGTGTGTGGCAGTGGCAGCCTGTTTGTGAGAGTGAGAGCCTGTGTGTGTGTGTGTATGAGCCTGCATGTGAGAGCCTGCGTGTTTGTGTGGGAATATGAACCTGAGTGTGAGATAATGTAAAAGTGAAAGCTTGTGTGTGTCTGTGAGGGGGCAATGGGAGCCTGCATGTGAGAGCTAGACCCTGTGTGTGTGTGTGGGGGGGGGAGAATGGGAACCTGTGTGTGAGAGCCTGCATGTGAGAGAGAGCGTGTGAGGGTGAGAACCTGCATGTGAGAGTCAGCATATGAAACTGGGAGCCTAAGTGGGAGCCTGTGTGTATAGAGAGGGAGCATACAAGAGTGGGCACCTGTGTGTGAGAAAGCATGTATTTGAGAGAGTGCATATGAGAGAGAATCTGTGTGTGTGTGTGTGTGTGTGTGTGTATGAAGGAGGAAAGAAAGAAGACATGAGGAGAGAGAAGAAACAGAAAGATTAAAAGATATCCTGAAAAAAGAATTAGGAAAAGACAAGGGGAATAAAGAGACTGGAACCAACCAATTAGAAAAATAAGATCAAATAATAAAGTTAAAATAAAATTATTTTGCCTTTCAGCAATTGGAATAGGGCATCTTTGGGAATGTGCATTTCTTAGATATTTGTATTTTTCTTTTTCTTCAGTATTCCAGGGTTGGTTTCTCAGGCTTTCCATTTCAGTTTTGTCTACATTTGATTCTAATTTGTAATCCCTTATTCTGTATTAGGTAAGGGTCTGTCTGTGTTGTGCATGTGCGACAGAGATGCAGTATTTTGGCTAGTGTCTAGTTTCTCTGTAGGGATTTGTAGCAGGGATTTGTAGCAGTACAACTTTTTCGGTATGCCTGTTATGTAATGTAATAGTATTCTAGGGCTTGGTATAATGCTTGACTTTGCTGTCTTTTTGTAGATAAGGTTGCTGCTTTTTGAGTCCTGAGAGTTACTGCTGTTATGGTATGGCATGGGAAGGTTCTAGGTGTTATTTTATTTTATTTTTTTGTAGGGATTTGTCTTACTTCACAAAGTGTTTGGCATTGGAGGGAGTTTGTTTTGCTGTCACTGAGGTAGCACCAGCATTTTAATATATATATATATATTTTTTGCATGTTCTAGTTCTGTTCTGCACCTGTTGCAAATCTTAAGTTCTTATGATGGTCATGATTATTGCTGTTTTATTGTAGTTATGATATTCCCTGCATTTTTTTAAAGCAGATTCATAAAAGAAAACATTTATATTTGTTTTATTACGAAATTGGATCTGAAGTTTCTGTTAAACTTCTCTTACTTTTTACATGATGTTTATTTATAAAATGCAATAAATATAAAATAAATTAATATAGATTAATAAGGTATTTTTAATGCTAGCAAGTGCTTGAAATACAATTAAAATATTTTAAAGCATCACTTATGATGAAACTACTTAGAAATCTATTGTCAGATTCACTCTAAGGCATTATTGTTACGCGCCCCGCCTGCGGCCATCCCGCGCATGGGACCGCTCACCTGCATAGTTCCTCAGCGGCTCCTGGGACGACCTCCCTCGCGGTAGTTGCTAGTCCAGCTAGGCCCCGGCGGTCCGCGGCCACAGTTGCCGGGCCTTCCACTGCATGCCAGGCCTCACACCGAGGTTCGGCGTCTTCCTCCATGCTAGCCACGCCCATACGCGCGCAGCCTGCCCCGAGACTTGTAGGGCCGAGGGCAGGTACGGGTTCGGTGGTGCGCCTTGATTGAGCTACGATATAAGGAAGTTCCTGACTTCACTTCCTTGCCTTGACAATTGGGTCGGCTTGTATGCTAGATTGTTTTCGCGCTTGTTCCTGCTTATTCCTAGTCTCGTTCCGGGATCCTTCTGTTCCAGTTCCGTTCCTGACTTGTTCCTGTATCCTCGTTCCTGAGTCCTGCCTGCTCCTGTGTTCGTCTATCTGCCTTCCCTGGTAGTACCCTCGGACCGACTTCTGGTACTGACCTTGGCTTGTTCCTAACCTGTCTGCCTGACTGCTGCCTGTCTACGACCCTCGCTAGTTCCTGACTCATCTGCCTGTCTGCTGCCTGCCTAAGACCCAGCCTGTTCCTGATCTTCTCGTCTGTCTGCCACCTGCCTCTAGGACCTCAGCCTGTTCCAGATCTACTCGCCTGTCTGCCGCCTGCCTCTAGACCTCTGCTTGCCTCTGACTACATCTGACCTCCAGTATCTGACCCTTGCTTCGGTGACCTCGGACTGATCTATGGGACATTGACCTTTCGCCTGGCCTGACCACGCCTCCAGATTCTGGCTTTGTTCCTCGCCTTGTCGTCACCAACTCTGTTCTGGTTCTCCCTGCTCCAGCTTGAACCTGTCCGCACTCCTTCTGTGTCTGTCGGCATGCCGGACTCTCATTCTCCCAGGAGACCCTGTGAGACCCACCTAAGTCCAAGCGACCCGGGTCCCTACAGGCTCCTCCCGGGGAGACCGTGGGCTTCCAGTGGTGAAACTCTACCTAGCCTCTGACTCCTTCAGTGCTCCGCCCCCTGGGGCCAGTTACCTCCTGTTCCCTTTCAGGAGCCATTCCACCCTTGCCCCAGGCCAAGGGTCCACCCCCGAGCGCAACAATTATTTATTGATAAGAGTACAAATAGTAGGGCATAGGCTTGTATGTCAACTGCCACCCATATTAACCTTGGGCCCCCCCAAATAAAAATTTATTTCAGGCTACGCCATTGTGCTGTGCTTTTAGATATTTTGTTGATTGTATTTTGCTGATTTTATTATGTGTATTTGTTTATTATTTTCCGCTAAGATTTTCTAGAAGCACAGTCCAGATGTATTCCACACATTAAGAAAGGTGGAAAGAAGGCAAAACGATTACCGGCATGGTTAAAAGGGGAGGTGAAAGAAGCTATTTTAGCCAAAAGATCCTCATTCAAAAATTGGAAGAAGGATCCAACAGAAGAAAATAGGATAAAGCATAAACATTGGCAAGTTAAATGTAAGACATTGATAAGACAGGCTAAGAGAGAATTTGAAAAGAAGTTGGCTGTAGAGGCAAAAACTCACAGTAAAACTTTTTTAAATATATCCGAAGCAGAAAGCCTGTGAGGGAGTCAGTTGGACCGTTAGATGATCGAGGGGTTAAAGGGGCACTTAGAGAAGATAAGGCCATCGCGGAAAGATTAAATGATTTCTTTGCTTCGGTGTTTACTGAAGAGGATGTTGGGGAGGTACCCGTAATGGAGAAGGTTTTCATGGGTAATGATTCAGATGGACTGAATCAAATCACGGTGAACCTAGAAGATGTGGTAGGCCTGATTGACAAACTGAAGAGTAGTAAATCACCTGGACCGGATGGAATACACCCCAGAGTTCTGAAGGAACTAAAAAATGAAATTTCAGACCTATTAGTAAAAATTTGTAACTTATCATTAAAATCATCCGTTGTACCTGAAGACTGGAGGATAGCAAATGTAACCCCAATATTTAAAAAGGGCTCCAGGGGCGATCCGGGAAACTACAGACCGGTTAGCCTGACTTCAGTGCCAGGAAAAATAGTGGAAAGTGTTCTAAACATCAAAATCACAGAACATATAGAAAGACATGGTTTAATGGAACAAAGTCAGCATGGCTTTACCCAGGGCAAGTCTTGCCTCACAAATCTGCTTCACTTTTTTGAAGGAGTTAATAAACGTGGATAAAGGTGAACCGGTAGATATAGTATACTTGGATTTTCAGAAGGCGTTTGACAAAGTTCCTCATGAGAGGCTTCTAGGAAAAGTAAAAGTCATGGGATAGGTGGCGATGTCCTTTCGTGGATTGCAAACTGGCTAAAAGACAGGAAACAGAGAGTAGGATTGAATGGGCAATTTTCTCAGTGGAAGGGAGTGGACAGTGGAGTGCCTCAGGGATCTGTATTGGGACCCTTACTGTTCAATATATTTATAAATGATCTGGAAAGAAATACGACGAGTGAGATAATCAAATTTGCAGATGACACAAAATTGTTCAGAGTAGTTAAATCACAAGCAGATTGTGATAAATTGCAGGAAGACCTTGTGAGGCTGGAAAATTGGGCATCCAAATGGCAGATGAAATTTAATGTGGATAAGTGCAAGGTGATGCATATAGTCAAAAATAACCCATGCTATAATTACACAATGTTGGGTTCCATATTAGGTGCTACAACCCAAGAAAGAGATCTAGGTGTCATAGTGGATAACACATTGAAATCGTCGGTGCAGTGTGCTGTGGCAGTCAAAAAAGCAAACAGAATGTTGGGAATTATTAGAAAAGGAATGATGAATAAAACGGAAAATGTCATAATGCCTCTGTATCGCTCCATGGTGAGACCACACCTTGAATACTCTGTACAATTCTGGTCGCCGCATCTCAAAAAAGATATAATTGCGATGGAGAAGGTACAGAGAAGGGCTACCAAAATGATAAGGGAAATGGAACAACTCCCCTATGAGGAAAGACTAAAGAGGTTAGGACTTTTCAGCTTGGAGAAGAGACGACTGAGGGGGGATATGATAGAGGTGTTTAAAATCATGAGAGGTCTAGAACGGGTAGATGTGAATCGGTTATTTACTCTTTCGGATAGTAGAAAGAGTAGGGGGCACTCCATGAAGTTAGCATGGGGCACATTTAAAACTAATTGGAGAAAGTTCTTTTTTACTCAACGCACAATTAAACTCTGGAATTTGTTGCCAGAGAATGTGGTTAGTGCAGTTAGTATATCTGTGTTTAAAAAAGGATTGGATACGTTCTTGGAGGAGAAGTCTATTACCTGCTATTAAGTTCACTTAGAGAATAGCCACTGCCATTAGCAATGGTTACATGGAATAAACTTAGTTTTTGGGTAGTTGCCAGGTTCTTATGGCCTGGATTGGCCACTGTTGGAAACAGGATGCTGGGCTTGATGGACCCTTGGTCTGACCCAGTATGGCATTTTCTTATGTTTCTTATATTTCAGATTAGCAGACTGGAATTTTTTTTTTTTTTTTTAAATAAAATAAATAAATATTTTATTTATATTCCATTTTACTACTAGGAGTAGTCTAGTGGTTAGAGCAGCAAGCTCAGAAACAGGGAACCCAGGGTTTACATCCCATTCCTTGTGAAAGTCATTTCATCTACATTGCCTCAGGTCCAATTTAGATTGGGTTAGGTAAATATCTACAGTACCTAAATTGTCATTTGTCTTAATCTTGGATTTGGAAAAGACAAGTCATTCACTCTAAATCCTAAATCCCTTTTTATATCCTCAGTGATCTTTGCTGCCCCCACTCCTACCTATTGGTCCTTCCTGAGAAGCTTAAGTATCTCTCATTGGCTTCCTCCAAGTGCATTCTCAGTATCAGTGGTTGGCTGGTAGGGGTCACCGCTGTAATGACAACTGTCTTCCTTCCCTCCCAGCTATGCCTGCATTATCTCCGTGGTACATCCAGACCTGACCAGCCTTGTTACAGGGGATCCAAATCTTCCAATGTGTTGCGTCCGGTCTCAGACGGCTTCGACCTCTGTGTCTCGCCTTTCTTTCTTCTCTCTCCTCAAGCCTTGGGAGGATGGCTGCTGCCGCGTCTTCATGCCGCTCTCTCCGGCATCCCCAGATCAGCAACGGCGACGGTGTTTGCCATGATTTTCCTGAGGGCCTCCTAGGGTGCGCGCACGCCACCCACGTCTATATCCACGTCATGGCGGGAAACGGGGGCGTCCCCTCCAAGTGACGTCATCACATCCTGGTGTTTAGCCTGCCCTTCGTTTGCTAACAAACTGAGGGGGTCATTTATCAAAATGCGCTAAGGCGTTTTTGCATGCATTAAGGGCTTGTCGCATGCGAAAAGCCCCGTTAATGCATGTGATAGCGCCATAACGTATGGTGCGATGCAAATCCGAAAAAGAGGAGGAGTTAGGGGTGGGAGTGGGCTGGGTTTACCAAGTCCTATCGCATGGACTTAATGCCGATTTTAGCTACAACTTTTTCAGTAGTTTTAAGCTGTGTTATAGCTTGCATTATGGGGTGGTAAGGTGTTAGTGCATTTCACGATGTCTCCTGAAAGGCCTGTTTTAGTAGGTTTGAAGCTCCCAGAGCACCAGCCTACCCATCTGTGGGGGGGGGGGGGGGGGGGGGGGGTGGAGAGAGAGAGAGAGAGAGCTGGAGCAGGATACCCCTGCTGCTCTGCCCCTTAAGTCTGAAAACAAGTGGCAGAACTCGGTTCCAGGCTGCTCCCCCACAAATAAAGCCCTGCTTACGCCAGATAATTAGCAGGTGCACAAATATATGAGTAAGTTGGCAAATGTTTGTGCGTGTCTTTTAAATTATGAACCTTACGCGCGTAACTGTTGGCCCCACCCGGAATGCCCATAGACCGCAACTTCCGTAGGTATATATGCTAATGAAAGTGAATGTACATATATATTTTTTACTTTTATAAAATACAGAATATGCAAGCAGAGGTTACTTATGCATGTATAAGCTAATTTTTATATGGGTAAATTTCTGAAAATTCACCTCTAAGAATTTACCTAGCCTTCTCTGTTAAATCTAACCCACACTAACAAGCCAATACAATATAGTGCGCGCAGCTGAGCGCACGGCTTTACAAGTGCTTGGACGTGCGTTTTGGATGCACATCCAAAACCCCTCTTGCAATAAGGGGATTAGCACATCCAAAACGTGCATCCAAACCAATGGGTAGCTAATAGCGCTCATCACGTGTAAATTCATGTTGATGAGGCTATTAGCTATTACCCCCGATGCAAAAAATTGCCACGTGGCCAAGGAGCCCATTTTAACTGCAAATTTAATGCCTGCCCAGGAGCAGGCGTTAAAACATGCGTGCTCAAGGGCTGACAAAAAACAAAATATTGCTTTCTGTGGGTCCTCATAGGGGGAACCACAGAAAGCAGCACTCCCAAGGTCTGGCACAATTGAAACTCCTATTGGCAGTGGGTGAGGGCGTGAATACATGAATATTAGAGATGTGCATCGTTTTTTGTGTTCGTGTCGTTCTTTGTTTTTCGGCCGCCATGGAAATTGTCGTTTTTTTTCGGTTCGGGTCTTTTTTTTCGCGAAAAATCGATTTTTAGTTAGTGCGCGCTAACTCCCCGTTAGCGCGCGCTAACTCCTGTCAGTGCGCACTAACAAAAACCGTTAGATTTTGTTATTTTTTGTTACTTTTTGTTAGTTTTTGTTAGTGCGCACTAACGGGAGTTAGTGCGCGCTAACGGGGAGTTAGCGCGCACTGACTCCCGTTAGTGCGCACTAATCGGAAAAAACGAATTTTTGCGAAAAAAACAGGAAAATCCTGATTTTTTTCAGGCTCCCTGAAACATGCCAAATTGGACAATTTTGTTGCAATTTTCCAATTCGGCAAAAACGAATGCACATCTCTAATGAATATTGTGTCGGGCACTTGATATTAATTTATTCACTCCTTCACTTCCTGCCAATTGGTCCATTCACTGTCACATGTCAGTGAAAGGACCAATCCCCTTTTAGAAGGCTGTCCTGAAAGGGGACTGGTTCTTTCACTGACAAGTGTCAGTGAAAAGGACCAATCAGGAACAGCACTGCCAGTGATGGGGAGGAAGCTCTGGTCAGGCTGTTCTAGATGCACAGCCACTTCTCCTGTGTGCCATATGCAGAGCACTAGGGATGCACAAATTATCCATTGTGCATCCCTTTTAGTGCAGCAGCTCATTTGCCTATTGCATCGAGAGCCCAGGAGAAGTGGATATGTGTGCGTTCAAAACACGTGCGCAAAGTTTGGACGCACGTTTTTATGCTCTGATATTGCATCGACCTGTAAGAATTTACTTAGCTTTCTCTTTTAAATCAGCACACAGGATATCAATTTTCCCCACAATATCTTTTCTGCCCCAAGCTTTAAATCACTCAATTTCCCAGCAAAGCAATACTTACAAATCCTCTGCATTCACCAGCAGTCACCTTCTGCTCTCAGTACTCCCTCAGCACGCTCATCATTTATCTCACTCCCAGAGCTAAGTAACTGGAGAAACTTCTGTTGAGGATAAGCTGTTCTGGATTTTGCCAGAAGATGAAATCTAAGAGTGAGGAGAGAGAATTCCTGCTATGACTGTGCTGTGACTTGATGTAAACATTTTCACCATGGAGCTCATGCCAGACTTTGTTCAAGAAACCCTCAATTTTTGTTGTATCTCAATAAATTGGAAAAATGGAAGCACTACTACCTTCCATGGACAGAGCCTATTTCCAGGGTTTGGGTTTGAGTGAGGTTAAGACTCTGAACATTGAGATATTTGTCTGAAGGGGGCCAGCTATTTCCACAGGGAAACCTTTTGAAGACTGGAACAAATGGTTTGGATAGGGTACAGTCTGGGTATTCCAGCTGACTTTCTATACCGATTGGATTTAGTAAGCTCCTTGGTTTAGTTATGCTTACACTTTTGCAAATGTTGCATTTTGGGAGAGAAGAAAGACAAGGATAAAAAAAAAAAATCATTCCAACAAAGGAAAATGTGAAGTCTGCTTTGTCATTAAGTGTATATATTTTATGTTACTGTTGACTATTGTATTTATGGAGATCAATAAAAATGTCAACCTCCCCCCCCCCCCATGAGTCATGGTGAGTGTAGTACACACTGTATAGCAATGAGACATGCAGAGAATAGGACACATCCTGTAGCAACAAGACATGGTAAAAACAACATATAGCTTGTATCAATAAGACAGAATTAGAATAGCGTGCATCTGATAACAATAAGAAATGATGAAAGTATCGTGCAGTCTGTAACAAGGAAACATGATGAGACTGCCACACATCCCATATTCATGAGCAGGCCCGGCACCACTAGGTGTGCAAACCGTGCAATTGCACGGGGCGGCACACCTGGTGGGGCTGCATCAGGAGTAGGGAGAGGCCTGTGTTGCCACCGGTGGACCTGATCCCACCAGCGGCGGAAGAATTTTGCTTTTTCTGCCACCGGTGGATCGGGTCTATCGGTGGCAGAAAAAGCTGGAAGCAGTTTCGTGCCGAGGGGGAGGGGGTGGGGGAGCATGTTACTTTGATGCTGTGTGCCAGCCACGCACAGCAGGAAGATCGGTGGGGCCATGATGCAGCTCATCCATCCACGGCCCAAAGAAAAATCCACGTCTAGGTGCCCCTCCTCCTTCCTGCCTGCACGGCCTCAGAAGAAAAACGTTGCTGGAGCCATGCACACAGGAAGGAGGAGGAACATCGGATATGTGCAGAGGAGCAGCAGAGTTTTAGCAGGGCCACCACGGATCCTACCTCGCAGTGGCCCGAGAAGAGGAGGCCCGGTAGCAGGGCCACTGCGGATCCCACCTCACAGTCGCCTGAGAAGATCAGGGCCACTGCAGAGCCCATCCCGTGTCAACCCGCAAAGAGGAGGCCAAGAGGTGATAGAGAGGCTGAGGCCCTGTACAGTGAGTGTGTGTATGAAAGCGAGTTGAGAGACTGTGTGTGGGAGTGAGAGCCTATATGATTGGAGAGATATTATGTGAGAGTGAGAGTCTGTGTGTTTGTGTGAGACAGCATGTGAGAGAGACAGCATGTGTGTATGTGAGAGAGACAGCATGTGAAAGTGTGTACGTATGAGAGAGAGCATTTGAGAGTGAGAGCTGGGTGTGTGAGACAGCATGTGAGTGTGAGACCCTATGCCTGTGTATTCATGTGTGTGAGAGAGAGACGGCATTTGAGAATGAGAGCCTGAGTGTGTGTGTGAGAGAGAGACAGCATGTGAGTGAGAACTTGAGTTTGTGTTTGAGGGAAGAAAAAAAGACAGGTAGAGAGAGAAGAAACAGAAAAAAAAAAAAAGAACTGGCAAAAGACCAAGAAAGGGAAAGTGGAAAAAAAAAAAGCCTGTGACCAACCAATTAGAAAACTAAGATCAGACAGCCAAACTAAAAAAAAAAAAAAAATTGAATTTTTAGTGATTGGCACATGTTATCTTTGGGAATGTGCAAGAGTAGCACTTTCTCTATGCCGACCTCACGATGTACGAGATCAGCAGGGAGGAACTGGAAGCCCTGCAAAGTTTTAATATCGTGGGGCCTGCACAGAGGAGGCAACAGAATGGGCTTCAGTGTCAGTAGCAGCGATTGGCGCCTCCCCACTGGCCACACGGCAGAAGTGACAGCAGTACACCCTCTAACAGTCTTGGGCAGTAGGTGATGGCATGGCATACTGGCACATCTCTTCACCCCACTTTAGCACTATCAATGAGGAGGAGGGCAAGAAGCAGCAGAGAGACTTGTATACGAGCTGAGGCGTGGCATGAGAGGCAAGGGCAGGCGGCAGGCTACAGAGAGAATGGGGGATTCTGCCTGAGGCACAGAAGGAGCAAAAGGAAAGGACACCAAATGAGAAATGGGGAAATAATGGAAGATAAAAGGTTAAAAAGAGACAAAGAATAACTTGGAACCAGAGATAGGTAAAAGAAGTTATTTTATTTTCTGAAAATTAGTAGTGTCAGTGTTTACATTTAAATGTTTTGACAATGTAATTTTAGAAATGTCATACATCCAAATTCTATTTTAAAAGATTTTCAAAAGTCTGTTCTCCGGACCCCACAATAAACTTTTTTTTTCTTTCTTGACTATTAATAACTACAGGTTTCCTACTGCAGTAATGATAAACCTTTCCCTATGCCCCTAGTCCTCACCTACCTATTGTTGTAACTCCCGCCTCGTTCTATATTTGTCACAGTTCTGCCTGTTACTCAGCCTCCCCGGCAGCAGAGGTCACCAGTGAGCCTCCCTTACAGCCACTCCAGCCGCCTTATTGCTGATTCCAGCCATACTTAACCCAACCTGTACATTCCCTCCTTGCCTTTTCATCAAGTCACTTTTGCTCCTTGACCTGGCCATCCTTGCCCTCCTTTTCTGCCTTGCCTTTTGGTCTCCCTTGGCCTTCTGTCTTGCTCTGTGGCCTCTTGGGCCTCCCTGTCCTGCCTTGTGCCCTATTTGGGCCTTCTTGTTTATTATTGCCTGCCTAGTCTTGTCTTTGTCCAGACCTGCCCAGTCTAGTTCAGGTCCTTGACTTTCCAGGCCTTGCCCTCTTCTTCTGGTCCAAGCCTGCCCCTGATCCCAGCCCTTGTCTCTAGCCCTGCCTCTATCCAGCTCCCAGCTTGTGACGTGTTTCAGCACCATCCATGCTTCCAGTTACATTCTGCCAGCCACCAGAGCCCAAGGGCTCAACCTGTGGGGGAAGTGGCTGGTATAGGCTGACACTAAGATCTGACACTAAGATCTGACACTAAGATCTGCAACAGAGTGGACACGCCGGAAGGAGTGGAGAGAATGAGACGGGATCTAAGGAAACTGGAAGAGTGGTCGAAGATATGGCAGCTGAGATTCAATGCCAAGAAGTGCAAAGTCATGCATATGGGGAGCGGAAATCCGAATGAACTGTATTCGATGGGGGGGGAAAGGCTGACGTGCACGGAGCAGGAGAGGGACCTTGGGGTGATAGTGTCTAATGATATGAAGTCTGCGAAACAATGCGACAAGGCGATAGCAAAAGCCAGAAGAATGCTGGGCTGCATAGAGAGAGGAATATCGAGTAAGAAAAGGGAAGTGATTATTCCCTTGTACAGGTCCTTGGTGAGGCCTCACCTGGAGTACTGTGTTCAGTTCTGGAGACCGTATCTACAAAAAGACAAAGACACGATGGAAGCGGTACAGAGAAGGGCGACCAGGAAGGTGGAGGATCTTCATCGCATGACGTACGAGGAGAGATTGAAGAATCTAAATATGTACACCCTGGAGGAAAGGAGGAGCAGAGGTGATATGATACAGACTTTCAGATACTTGAAAGGTTTTAATGATCCAAAGGCAACGACAAACCTTTACCATAAGAAAAAAATCAGCAGAACCAGGGGTCACGATTTGAAGCTCCAGGGAGGAAGATTCAGAACCAATGTCAGGAAGTATTTCTTCACGGAGAGGGTGGTGGATGCCTGGAATGCCCTTCCGGAGGAAGTGGTGAAGACCAGAACTGTGAAGGACTTCAAAGGGGCGTGGGATAAACACTGTGGATCCATAAAGTCAAGAGGCCGCCAATGAAGAGTGGGTGACTCGCCAGAATGATGGCTACTGCCTGGAGACAATACCCTTAGTCAATAAACATACACATGGTTACTGTGACTCCAACATCACTCTAAGATTCAACAGCATGAGGAAATGTGGAAAAAAGGATTTGCACTCACAATGACGGGAGTAGCTGGCTTGTTACGGCGGTTACTACCCCAAACCAAATATCCAGATTACTACCTCCACCTTCCTCTATTCCTGATGCCTTTCAACTAGCTTGATCACTCCATTCTTATACTTCACTTTCAATGCATATCCAGCATAGTTCTCTGCTTCAACAGCAGGGGAAAAGAAAAACTGTTACTTCACACATCCAGCAGAGCTCTCTGCTTAAACGGCAGGGGAGAAGAAAAAAGGGTTCGCACTCACAAAGCGGGGAGTAGCTGGCTTGTTACGGCGGTTACTACCCCAAACCAAATGTACCTGATACTTCACTCTCGACACATATCCAGCATGGCTCTCTACTTCAACGGCATGGGAGAAAGACTGATACATCACGAATTTCCAGCATAGCTCTCTGCTTCAACGGCAGGGGAAAAGAAAAACTGATACTTCACGCATATCCAGCATAACTTCAACGGCAGGGGAGAAGAAAAAAGGATTCACACTCACAAAGCGGGGAGTAGCTGGCTTGTCACGGCGGTTACTACCCCAAACCAAATGTGCCTGATACTTCACTTTCGATGCATATCCAGCATAGCTCTCTGCTTCAACAGCAGGGGAGAAGATAAACAACCAATAAGGGCTGTATAACATAATCTGGGTAAAAACAAATAAGCATGGGTGTAGCTTGCTTATTGCGGCGGTTACTACTCCTACTACCTCTAACTAATCAAGCTAGATATTTCACTTGGATGCAGCTCCTCCACCGCTCTCTACATTAATGGCGGGGGTGGAAGGGAATTAGAACCAAGAGCTAAGAGAAACAGATAAGTATGGGAGAAGAAATGAGGGAAGCTTGCTGGGCAGACTGGATGGGCCATTTGGTCTTCTTCTGCCGTCATTTCTATGTTTCTATGTTTCTATGTTTCTAAGACCATCTTCCCTGCAGCCCTGATCCCTGATTCCAGCCTGCCATATCATGACAATATTACTAACCCCCTCTAAATACAAAATAGTGGTGCTAGGTCTGATAGGAGGAAGGAGAGATGGAGCGAGGGAAGTTGAGAAGAGCAGACAGGGCCATCTATAGGCAGGTAGGAAGGGTGCAACCATACAAGGCCCCACAGTTGAAGGGAGGTCCTCAGCAGTCACACCACATGGTCCAAATGGCAGATTTCAAGGGGGTATGAGAACAGCCCTCCGCTGTACCCCTCCCTTCTTGCTGCTCCCTCCATCTCCTCACTACCACCCTCTTTTTCTTACTGCTGTGCTGGGTAATCATGGATCAGACTGTAGGCAGCAGCATATTCACAGTCTCTGAAATGCAACAGCCCTACCTCCTCCTCCTCATCCTGAGGAAACTTCAAAAGTAAGAGAAAAAGGCAGAGCCATATGTCGGCTCACTGTCCCTGCATTGAGACACCTGGCAATTGCCCAGTGTACATTTGAGGAGGGGGGCATCATCAAAAATGATGTTGGTGGGGGGACATCACATTCTGAAGTTGCACAGAGCAGAACGTTTGCACCAAGCCCCGCAGTCAGGCCTGGATTTAGGCATAGGCAATTGCTTAGGGTGTCAAACTTTTAAGGCACCAAATTCCCATGCCAAAGAAGAGTGCAACTGTGCCAAGGCAGAGCCCTCTCTAGTTGTCCACTTTAAAGTGGCACCGCTATGGCACTCTTCACCCACTATCTGATCTCCATGGTCTCCCATCCCCCTCTCTCCAATCCTGCCTATGGACACCTGAATCCTAAACCCGACCATGCCTGCAAGTCTAAAGATGCCTTGTTGTGGATGTTGGTGACAGGAGGAGGCAAGGTTGCCAACTCAGCCCAGGTTCACAGAACAGGATGATCTAGTCCTGGTTTTGCAGGGAGTTTCAGTACTGACTTTTTAAGGAAGCTCACTGGGAAATCAGAGCTATACCTCCATGCATACAACAGGGCAAAATTGCATGCAGGACTGGATCATCCCCTCTTCCACTGATACAGGCTCAAGTGGTAATCCTAGAGGAGAGAGTCAGGTCTGATCTCTACCAAAAAAGGGGGAGTTGCTGAGGCCATTTGTAGACCTGGCTAATAGGCAAGTTGGGAGCCTATGAAAAGCCCTGCATTTCATTACAGCATTAGGCCCCACTCCAAGCTAAAGATGGTCCTCTTAGCAAGATAATGAAGGATCATAAGGAAGAGGGGGGGGGGGTCAGAAAGATTGCGAGATCCTAAAGGAGGAAGAGTACCCCCACGTTTTCCCCACTTCATCCTCTCTCCGAAAATCCCAAATCTAGGGCTGCTACTTGCCAAAGTCAATCTGAGCAAGCAGATCCACTCCTGGTTGCGCCCTGTCACATGCATGGATTTGCAATTCTGATTTTCTTAATGATGTCAAAGAGAAAATCAGAAGGACATCCACCTGCATCCAAGTGGACTAAACCAGGGCTGGATCAGTCTCTTCTGGTTGACCTGGATGAGCTGGCAACCCTACTGGAGTCAGGGGGTCTGGTAACCCGATCTCTCTGACGGATGGACTGGGAAGTGCAATGCTGTCAGCACTGATCTGCAGAGAAGTCATTAAAGAAAGCAGACGTGGCCCTGATTAAATTCTACAGTTTTAGCATTGATCTGCAGTGAGAGATCCCAGAACGTGGCTGAATTTTGCAATCATTAGCCCAAGACTAAAAAGGAAATAGCAAAAGAACAGACTACTTGGTGTTTTATACAGTGAATGTTGGAAGAACTCTGACCCCCCTCCTTAACAAGAAATCTTTAAAAGGTTCTCTCTGCCATTCAGAGGCCCCCATTTTTCCTCCCATGGAAGGAGTTTCACACAGGTCAAATGTGTTTTAAACTCCTTTTTTCATGTTTGCTTTTGTATTTTTAAGCCAAGTAACTAGGACAACCAACTGGCTTCATAGTTGCATTTTTTTTTCCATGACAGGCTAATCCAGGCCTGGTTTTATCCCACTGCATGCTGGGACTTTTAGTTCTTTTTTTCTCCTATAGAAATGCAGAACTACAGTTTTGTACATATCATGGGAGAAAACAAGGGCTGGATCAGAAAAGTAGCCAGGGAGTAATCTCAGAGGAGTGCCCAAAACTGAATATGGTACTCTGAATGTGGTCGACAAATGTCTTACACAAGGATAGGGTGGTCTCCTCATTCCTTATTTCCACCTCCACCCTGCTTAATGCCGCTCTTATATGTGCCCGGCTTTGCCTGCTGAAGCTTCCTTGCCTCATGTACTCATTCCAAGTTTGTTGGATAATTTACCTAGATCTTTTGCTTGGTTAGTGTTAGAAAGCACTGCTCTATTCAAAGTATATTGTACCTGTCTCCGCGCCCCCCCCCCCCCCCCCCCCCCCCCGAAGTGCACTACCCTACACTTATCCACATGAAATCTTACCTACTTTTCTTTTGCCCATTTGCCTGGAGACAGAAACTAAACTGGAAGCCCTGAGAAGCCAGACTCTGCACTGGAGAAATAGAAACAGAAATATATTTCCTCGTGTGCTAGGCAAAATAGAAAGAGATCAGAGATGCACATTTCCCTAAGCTGACAGATAGACTTCCTACAAAAGAATGGGCAAGAAAAACTTTATTATCCTGGGGGAAGGAGCAGAAACAGCAGCTATAGCAGCAAAATATGCGGAGGTCAATATTCAAAAGCCATTTACATGGATAACTTAAAAGTTATCCATGTAAATGGCAAAAACAGCACGTTTAGCCGGAAACGTGGGGAGCGTTACAGGGAGAAGCTACATGAGCTGGATAACATCTGACTACATCTGGTTGGGCCATGGTCCTGTCCTAAAGATGGCCGAATAAACTTTAAGATAGCAGTAGATATCCAGCAGTGTGAGCGTGCTGCTGAATATACCCTGCTAGTTAAGCCAGATAAAGTTATCCAGCTAGCTAGCCAAGCCGCACAGCAGCTGAAAATGAATCTCACAGTATCCTGCCACCAGGCCAGAAATGAAACCTGACCAGGGATTACACAGACCAGCACCAAAATCTGAGACATGTCCCTGGATGCTGTACTTTTGGTAACCTGTACCTTTACCTATTACCATTTTGTAAGTTTTTCCCTTCTCTTCCTACTCTTTTATTTTAATCATTCTGTATATTACTTTGGCAACACATGTGTAACTGGCATGCCAATAAAGTTATCTGAATCTGTTAAATCAGCGAGTCCTGCGTATTAACAATGTGACACAGTTTCATTTGCAAACATGGCAGCAGCATTTTTTCCTTCTAGATCAGTGATGGTGGCCTCTAGTCTTCGTGTGCCATAAATAGATTTGATTTTCAGGATTTCTGCAGCATATGAGATATATTTGCATACATTTGATCCAAGAATAAATTAATTTGCACAGTTTGACTGTTTTGAAACACAGAGCCTTTTGTGGCATTCAAGGACTGGAGTTTGTCACCACTGTACTTAATCACTGATAAAAATATTAATTAACTGTGGTCCCAGCATGGACTGCTGTGAGACTCCAATTGTCACCTTATTTCAACCTGCTGGTGCCTGCCCTTCAGTCAGACTCTTGCATACTCATCCATGTGATCCCAAAATCTAGCCTTGCTCAATCTGAGAATCTGCCTTTCAGGTGACACTAAATCAGAAAGCATTAGCAAAATCAGGAGAAACTCGGCATGTTATATTTTTAATATCAAGTTTTCTTTTGATTCTTGAAAAAATACTCCTAACTAAGGATCTGCAAATGTTTCAAACAGAATAAAGAAGGGTCACTGCGCTAATAAAGGGGATATAGGGGTTTATACTTACTGAAAGACTGGCCAGAAGAGGGCTGTATTCTTTAGGAAAAATACATGAGTGAATGAGATTTTAATTACACCTCATACCTATATTGTTTATCCCATTGCATCGACAAACTTCTAGTTCCTGCTTTTCTTTATTTTTTTCAAATTGACCATTTTTATTAACATCTATTTTATATGACTTATTAATACTTTTATAACTGACTAAACATAACAATGAAACTATCATCTATCAAATTACAACAGAAACAATTGCTTCCTACTTTCTCAGTTCTACAGATATCACAAAATGTTTTAATAATTTCATAAATTTCTGCATCAAATAATAAACCAAGAAACACATAATACTCCTGTTTTAATAAACGATAATAGAAATAAAGAAAAAGGTTGTACTGAGCTTCTGTTATTTTCAGCATGTCTCTGTGTTAAACTCTTTGTAGAGGACATTTCTCAGACAGCCCAGGTAGTTACAAAATTGTGTATAATCATCATGGTTTTATTACTCTTTGATGCAGGAAGCGTCTAAACCAGCAATTCTCAATAAGTGTGTGTGTTGCCAAACACCGGCAGGTGTGTCGCATCTCCCAGTGTCCCACTGCCCCAGTTGTGCTTTCCCATTCCCTGCCCCCCGCAGGCCAATGGCAAGCCTCCTCCATTCTTCCTGCCCCCGTGCAGGCCAATCAGAAGCCTCCTCCCTTCTTCCTGCCATTGGGAGTAGGAAGAAGCGAGGAAGACTCTGATTGGCTGGCGAGGAAGGAAGGAAGAAGGGGCATCACATAGCCCGAGGATGGAATGATTTGAGGGGGGCTGGGAGGAATGGCAGTGTCGAAGCAAGGCTGCCATGGGAGCTTATTCCCATGGTGGTGAAGAGGACCCCGACTCCAATGAATCAAGGCCACCATGGGAGCCCATCCCTATGGCGGCGAAGAGAAAACCCGATCCCGACGAATCAAGGCCACCACGGGAGCTTATCCCCATGGCGGCAAAGAGGAAACCCGACCCTGGCCAAGCAAGGCCACCATGGGAGCCCAACCCTGTGGCGGCAAAAAAGAAATCCTGCTGGAGTAAAGCCACGGCAGAACTGGAGCTCATCCCTGCAGCGAAGGAAGAAGAGGTTTGGCGGCGAGGCCCGGTGCATACATGTGAGAATGGGAGCCTGGGTGTGGGTGTGTATGGGTGCCTGGGTGAGAGCTGGTGGGTGTGGGTGTGAATGGGAGCCGGGGTGAGAGCTGGTGTGTGTGGGTGTGAAAGGGAGCCGGGGTGAGAGCTGGTGTGTGTGGGTGTGAAAGGGAGCCGGGGTGAGAGCTGGAGGGTATGGGTGTGAATGGGAGCCAGGGTGAGTGCTGGTGGGTGTGGGTGTGAATAGGAGCCTGGGTGAGTGCTGGTCGGTGTGAGTGTGAATGGTAGCCGGGGTGTGGGTGTAGATCGGAGCCTGGGTGAGAGCTGGTGGGTGTGGGTGTGAATGGAAGCCTGGGTGAGTACTGGTGTGTGTGGGTGTGAATGGGAGCCTGGGTGAGTACTGGTGGGTGTGGGTGTGAATGGGAGCCGGGTTGCGTGCTGGTGTGTGTGGGTGGGAATGGGATCCAGGGTGAGAACTGGTGAGTTGAGTGAGAATGGTAGCCAGGGTGAGTGGGTGTGGGTGTGAATGGGTGTCTGGGTGAGAGCTGGTGGGAGGCGAGGGTGTGAATGGGTGCCTGGGTGAGAGCTGGTGTTCATAGGTGTGAATGGGTGCCTGGGTGAGTGCTGGTGGGTGTGGGTGTGAATGGGAGTCTGGGTGAGTGCTGGTGGGTGTGGGTGTGAATAGGAGCTGGGGTGTGGGTGCAAATGGGAGCCTGGGTGAGAGCTGCTGTGAATGGGAGCTGGGGTGAGTGCTGGTGTGTGTGGGTGTGAATGGGAGCTGGGGTGTGTGTGCTGGTAGGCATGGGTATGAATAGGAGCCAGGGAGAGAGCTGGTGGGTGTGGATGTGAATGGGTGCCTGGGTGAGGGCTGGTGGTCATGGGTGTGAATAAGAGCCGGGGTGAGTGCTGGTGAGTGTGGGTGTGAATGGGTGCCAGGGTGAGAGCTGGAGGGTGTGGGTGTGAATGGGAGTCCGGATGAGTGCTGGTGGGTGTGGGTGTGAATGGGAGCCGGGGTGTGGGTGTAGATCGGAGCCTGGGTGAGAGCTGGTGGGTGTGGGTGTGAATGGGAGCCTGGGTGAGTGCTGGTGGGTGTGGGTGTGAATAGAAGCCTGGGTGAGTGCTGGTGGGTGTGGGTGTGAATGGGAGCCTAAGTGAGTGCTGTTGGATGTGAGTGTGAATGAGAGCTGGGGTGTGGGTGCGAGCTGCTGTGAATGGGAGCTGGGGTGAGTGCTGGTGTGTGTGTGGGTGTGAAAGGGAGCCGGGGTGAGAGCTGGTGGGTGTGGGTGTTGGTGTGAAAGGGAGCTGGGGTGTGTGCTGGTAGGCATGGGTATGAATAGGAGCCAGGGTGAGAGCTGGTGGGTGCAGTGTGAATGGGAGCCTGGGTGAGAGCTGGTGGTCGGGGGTGTGAATGGGAGCCTGGGTGAGTGCTGGTGGGTGTGGGTGTGAATAGAATCCTGGGTGAGTGCTGGTGGGTATGGGTGTGAATGGGAGCCTGGGTGAGTGCTGGTGGTGTGGGTGTGAATGGGTGCGAGAGCATTTGTGTGAGATTTTGAGCTTGTATATAAGAGAAAGCATGTGTTTGATTGAGAGAGACTGGTCAGGGAGGTGATGTGTATCTGTGTGAGAGAGAGACTGTCAGGAAGATAACATGTGTGTGTGTGTGAGAGACCAAGACTGGTCATGGGGTTTAATTGGAGAGGGGAGGGTGACTGGTTGTCAGGGCCGCCATCAGGGCAGTATTCTTGGGCCTGCAGTATGGGGCCCCAGGATCTACTGCCACATATGGGGGCCCGCAGCCGCCAGGCGGCAGGTGCGCTTGGGGGATGTATTAGTTCATGGCAAAGAGGCCCACTGAGGCTCTCTCCAACAGTCTGTCACCCAGGGGCCTACTGAAACCTGGAGCCGGCCCTGGGTGCGGGCCCCAGAGAAGGGAGAGAATCAATGCTATGCGTGTCTTTTAGACACGCATAGCATTGATTTACAGAGCACCGCAGACAGAGACTCGTCCGCGCGCTCTGTCCTGCCAGCGTTCACTGTCTGACGCGGCTGTGACGTCACCGCCGCGTCAGACAGTATGCGCCGGCAAAGCGCGCGGGCCGTCACTGTCTGCTTGCTAGCTGGAGGCCGAGGAGCCGCGGAGTCCCCGGAGCGCAAAGGGTAAGTAACAAGTTTGTTTTGCCGGTGCATTATCTATTTATTACTGGGGGGACGTCTGGTGCATTATCTATTTATTACTGGGGGGAGCTGGTGCATTATCTATTTATTACTGGGGGGACGTCTGGTGTATTATCTATTTATTACTGGGGGGCTGGTGCATTATCTATTTATTAGTGTGAACTAGGCCTAACAAGTCAACCGCTGAATGAATGGCCACATGAGGGAGGGTTTACATTGAATTTTCGGCTTCCGTAATCAAGCACATAATGTGTATGATCGGGAAGGCCCAAAGCATAGTAAGACAGTTTTTTATGTGCGAGAAGCACTTTTTTTCTCTTTTCTTGATTAAATGCATTTTTTTATTATAAGCAGCAGCTACTAAAATGATTTTGCAACAGACTTTCTTTGTTATATAGAACACAGTTGGAACACGGCCTTATACATAGTAAGCAGTTTATCATAGACCTTGATTACTAGCAAATGTTCATTATTTGTCTCTAGTAAATTCTGATAACCCCAAAGAATGTACCATCACAAATCTGGCTCTCAAAAACGGAAGCAGAAAAGAGAGCGTAAAGAAGAAGAGGAAAAGTTGAAGAAAAAAAACCTCATACAACAGTACTTTCAAAAGCCACAAAGTGACAGGGGAGATGAAGTTCAGGAAATGCAAACAGAAGCTTCTCATGAAACAGTTGAGCCGACTACTTCATCCTGTCAGGTAGCTGCACCTGTGAGCATTTCTTCAGTGATAGAAGAAGAGGCTGAAACATTGTGTAGTATGCCACCATGTGCAGTATCAGAAGACGATGTAGACACACGGTCCTGCACCTCGTCACCGAAAAGACCTGTCATTATAGATGAAGATTCGTCTTCAGACCAAATTGTGACATCCCGTGTTTGTACAGAGGTGGAAGAAGAAACACCTTCCTGCACAAATGCAAGTTCCTACCCTGAGAATGACGATGTTGCCCTAAACACAACTTCAATAGAACAGTCACACGAGGAAGAAATTGACTGGAAAGACCCAGCACTATGGCCAGATGTCCTCAAAGACAAAGAAAGAGAGAAGATTGTCCTTTCTGGACTTTTCAATGTCGAGCAATTAAAGAATATGGCACAATCACTACCTAAAGATGCTGACACTCGTTCTTTCAGTGATTTTCTTCTATATGCCAAGTCATCAAATGGACGTGAGAAGATTTTAAGAGATTGGCTGAGATGGAGTCCAAGCAATAAAGTACTGTATTGTGTAACTTGCATGGCATTTACTAATGACTCTATATGTAAAACAGGAAGCATGCTTAGTAGGAAGGATGGTTTTGATCCATCGAAGCACAAGTGGCATCGGTTGTACATAAAGTTGCCAGAGCATGAACACTCTTCACAGCACAGAAGGAACTACTGGAGGTGGAGAACACTTCAAAATTCTATAGGTGGTCATGGTATTGACTATGAGATTCAAAGAAATTTGTCGAAGGAAGCCGATAAGTTTATAGCTCTTTTAGAAAGACTTCTGGATGTCACATTGCATCTGGCTTCAAGAAACATGGCGTTCAGAGGAAGTTCTCAAAGAATTGGAGAAATCCATAATGGCAATTTTTTGGGAACTTTGGAAATCTTGGCAAGATATGATAATTTACTGAGAGAGCATTTGGAAAAAGTCAAAGCTAGTCAGGAAAAGGGAAAGAAACTTTCAGCTCATTATCTGTCTTGGGCCACACAAAACGAATTCATTAATATTTGTGGAAAACATGTCCTGAATTCTATATTGTCAGAAAGGAAAGAAGCAATATACTTTTCAATAATATGTGATTCTACACCTGATTCTTCACATACGGAACAGAATGCAATCGTTTTACGATACGTTTACAGAAAGCCCCAAGACGGAAAATGGAACATTCGGGAAAGATTCATTGAATTTTTTGATTTTTTTCAGAAGACTGGAAAAGAAATTGCAGACATGATCATGTTTAGGTTGAATGAACATGCCATTGACCTTAAAGACTGCAGAGGACAGGGATATGACAATGGTGCCAACATGTCTGGCAGAATTAAAGGTGTAAGAGCCAAAATCCAGGAGACATACCTAACAGCTATTTTTTGTCCCTGTGCTGCACATTCTTTAAACCTTGTGGGAGTGCATGCAGCCGCAAGCTGCCCTGAAATGAAGACCTTTTTTGGAAGTGTTAACAGGTTATGGGGTAGATTTTAAAAGAAGCGCGATCAGCCTACTTTTGCTTGCGCATCAGACTCAAGCAAAAGTACGCTGGATTTTAGTAGATACGCGCGGAGCCGCGCGTATCCACTAAAATCCTGGATCGGCGCGCGCAAGGCTATCGATTTTGTATAGCCTGCGCGCGCCGAGCCGCGCTGCCTCCCCCCGTTCCCTCCAAGGCCGCTCCGAAATCGGAGCGACCTCGGAGGGAACTTTCCTTTGCCCTCCCCTCACCTTACCCTCCCTTCCCCTACCTAACCCACCCACCCGGCCCTGTCTACACCCCCCCCCTTACCTTTGTCGGGGGATTTACGCCTCCCGGAGGGAGACGTAAATCCCCGCGCGCCAGCGGGCCTGCTGCGCGCCGGGCCGCGACCTGGGGGCGGGTACGGAGGGCGCGGCCACGCCCCCGGGCCGTAGCCACGCCCCGTACCCGCCCCCAAAACGCTGCCGACACGCCCCCGCAACGCCGCGCGCTCCGGCCCCGCCCCCGACACGCCCCCCTCCGAGAACCCCGGGACGTACGCGAGTCCCGGGGCTCTGCGCGCGCCGGGAGGCCTATGTAAAATAGGCTTCCCGGCGCGCAGGGCCCTGCTCGCGTAAATCCGCCCGGTTTTGGGCGGATTTACGCGAGCAGGGCTCTGAAAATCCGCCCCTATATGTTCTGTTCAGTAGCAGCCCTGCAAGATGGAACACATTGATTGAAGAAGTTGGAAGGTCCCTGCATGGTTTAAGTGACACTCGGTGGAGTTCAAGAATAGAGGCTGTACGTCCAATTGCGCAGAATCTGCCAAGCATTTTAAAGGCTCTGGAAAAAGTTCTTGCATCCAGAAAACTCACAAATGATGCGCATTCAGATGCCCAAGGTCTATATGACTATTTTTTATCCTTTCGGGCAGTGGTTTTAGCAACATTCTGGGTAAAAGTGCTTACCAGCTTCGAGGAGAGAAACAAAATACTTCAATCAAGGTCTATTTCTATGGAAATTGGTGTCGCTAACATTAAAGCTCTCTCTGAAGAGATGAAACTGCTTCGAGAAAAGTGGCCTGTTTTACTTTCTGAAGCTAAAGCTGTGGCAGATTGCATGGAGATTCCCAAGGAACTACTGAACCCTCAACAATTGCGGCAAATAAAGTCAAGGCATCATGATGCAATAGATCCTGAAGATCATTTTAAAGCTAATGTCTTCCTTGTGGCAATGGACACAATAATTTCTGACCTTCATCAACGCTTCCAGTCTATGGAGGAAGTCTGCAAGCTATTTTCTCCAATCTTAAAAGTGAGAACAATGAGTGAAGAAGATCTGATGGCATCGACTGAGGAATTGATCTCAGCATACCCTGAAGATTTTACATCATCTTTACTCAGTGAGCTGCAACATCTTCGGAAAGTGTAAGAAGCTACATTTCCAGAAGACATGGGTCCCTTAGATTTGCTTAACTCAATCTACAAACTAGAGCTTCAAGGAATATTCGGAGAGGTGTGTATTGCTCTTCGGATTTTCACCACCCTCCCACTTTCAGTGGCGGAAGGAGAGAGGGCATTTAGCAAACTTTCATCAATCAAGAACTATCTGCGTTCTACAATGAGTGGCAATTCTACAATGAGTGGCAATTCTCTCTATTGAGCATGAGCTTGCCAGACAACTCAGTTACAAAGACTTAATTAAAGATTTTGCAAATCAGAAAGTAAGAAGACTGATTGCTTCATAAACCTGAATTTGCTGTTATTTCCACTATGAGTCGAGATGGACACAATTCAGTACTCACACTGAACTGCTTTATTGGATAGAACCCACTGGATTTCTCAGATACTGTGCATTTATCTAAGTGATTTGAGTTTGTTGACTTGTTTTTATTTTTTTACACCTATGGTGGAGTTTACACATAGGTATAAACATTGTTGCATATACTTTATCCACTGAATGCTTGTGGCCCAGACATTTTGGCTGTATGGGGCCTCAAAATTCCTGATGGCGGCCCTGCTGGTTTTGGGCCCTAAGAAGAGGACTGTGAGGACAGAGATTCAGCAGCCACTGCTGCTTCTGGTGTTTGCTTTTGGCCTGCATGGGAAAGAAGCAGAAGAGTTGCTGGAGAGTGAAAGTAAAGGCATCTTTTTAAGTTTATTTTTCTTGATTGACTGCCATTTGAATTATTGGGTATTATGTAATGTGTGTTTTAAAATATTTAATTGGTATTTGGACACTTTTTAAATAATATTTATAAGTTTTTAATTGTTGGGTGTTATTCTGTTCATCAGCTGTTTTGTAACATTTATTAGTATAGTTTTACAATTATTTCTGTGTGGGGATCTATAGCAGCTTGGCTTATTCTGTTTTGCTAATAGGAAATATATTGGTGTTTAGGGCCTGGTTTAATATTTGTAGTGTTGCTTTTTCATAGATAGGGTTTCCATAATACAGGTGTAACTTTGTGTGGATTAGTTTGTGTGCATTATTACAGATCCTAGGACTATATGTTAGGTGCTATATTTTCCATTTCTCAAGGTTTGCACTGCATGCAGAGTGGCTTTTTTGGTTTTCAATTCCAGTTTCTTTCCATATTTATAATTTGTGGTCTTTCTGTCCTTGGTTTTATGTGTGTGACCAAGGTGAGGCATCTTACTAGCATGTAGGCATTTGTATCAATCTTATTTGTTGTGTTTTCTCAATAGGACATGCATTAGTGGTAAATTACTGTCTTTTCATAAGGAGGGCTATTGTGCCTGCCAGTAAAGAGAGTTTGTTTTGCTTTTACTGAGATGTCATCAGAACCAGAATATCTTTTTTGTACGGTGAGTTGTACGGGTAATGGCCTAGTTCTTCTCTGCACCCATTGTTGGGGGTCGAGGGGGTTCCTGTGGATGCAGAGTGTATGGTTACTTTTAGTCTCGTGAGGGTCACATGTTCAGTGCGTCACGCATGTGAGAACCAATGTTTCCTAACTGTTTCAAGCCCAAGGCACACCTGTTTTAATAAAGTTGTGGTGTAGCACACCAACCTTCATGGAGCAAGTAATACAGACATGGACAATTGGACAGGACTCACAAGGCCAAAAGAAGAGCTCACCAGCAGGGATGGGCATTCAGGAGAAATGAAATAGGAAATGAGATGACATTTCCTATTTTGTTTCAGATCATTTTCAAAACGGAACAAGTTAAATTCAGATGAAATTTCATTGGAATCTCGTTTCATTTTGAAAATCTATTAAAAAAAAAAAAAAAGTCGCCAGTCAGGGCTCACTCACTTTTTGCATCAGTATCTGACAAGGCTTACCTTAACAATAAAAATACACCTCAGCGCCAGGTAAAAGTAATACAGGATTTATTATTAGCTTATATTAATAATTTACAAATAACACTAAATGGTTGAATGCAGACAAAATTATTATGCAGAACACCCAAATATATATATATAGATGGTCTAATCATTTCCAGTTTTGCCTGCTTTCATACTGTGTATGAGAAATCCTAACACTATCAGATGCATAAGATGGGAATAAGCAAGCACATCAGACCTTTGTTCATGGGCACAGTTCAAATCAATAGCATCTGCATATGTGAGAGATGCCCATACCTGGGAACCTTTGAATCCTGCTCACCCTGAGATTTCTCAAAATTAGCAGGGGGGGGGGGGGAGTGGCCATTTATCACCATCATTAATTATCATTAATAATCATTGTTTTAATCACCAACTCAGGCAGACCAATGAAACCCTGCCCGACCCAGCAACCCTGAGTTGCAAATGTGCTCTGTATATATAGTCATCGTGTTTGCCTTTATTAGTGTTCTCTTTCTCTCGCTGTGGATTTTATCATCCTCCTGGAGACCCAGAAATTTGTCAATTTCTGGAGTCTCCGGGCTAAATCCAGAGAGTTCCCAGGTATGGAGATGCCTCCCTTCTGCTCTAGACTTTAGCAAGTAGGCCTGTTAAACTCTGCACCAATTATTTGTGGGATGTGCAAATAGAAAGTAATTATGCAAGCAGTGGGGTATATGTAAACAATATCTGGACCAGTTCTATGTGCCTGCACATGTGTAACTTAAGTTTACAAGTTCTGAATTGGCCAGACCCAGAATCAGTTTTCTATATATATTCTGTCTGAGTGTAGCTCCAAATTCATCAGTAGTGATATTCAGGCAAAATAATCCCATAACAGGCCTCATCTAGGGAGTATGCCAAAACCCAAACCAGGGGTCCCGTCCTATGTCCAAGTGTGACTCCAGAGCCTTAGCCTAGGCCTATGCCTGAAACCTGGGCCTTGCCTAGGTAGCGACCCAATGAAGGGGCCATGTCCTACACCCAAGTGAGAGGCTAGTCTCGGCCTAGGCCCTGACCTGATGCTGGGGCCTAGGCCAAGACATGAGCAAAGGACCAAGCCCAGGAAATTTCCCGATGACCTTCCCCATACTTACCAAATCCGAACCTCGGCCCAGACCCAGGCCTGGCATTGTGACCTGGCCAGGAGACCATGTCCCGAGGCCGGGGCCTTGGTCCGGATCCCAAAACTGATGGAGCCCCTCTTCAGTGTCTTCTTTCTTCGGCTCTTCTTTGCCAACTGATGCCATCCATTGGAGTTGTTGCACCGGAGATAATTAACTCCAGCATCACAATCCCAATGGGCAGCATCAATTCATGAAAAAGAAACGAAGAAAGAAGACACCGAATGGGAGCTCTGAGGCCTGAGCTCTAGCCTGGGCCTGACCCTGGGCTGAGACCCAGGCATCGGGACACAGCATCAGGATCCTGCCTCCATGCTGGGTCTCAGTGTCAGGCCTGGGTCTGGGCCCTGACTTAAGCCGAGGCCCCAGCATTGGGACCTGGCCACCGAGCCGAGCCACGGTTTTATCCCTGGCTCTGGGCCCTGGCCTAGACTGTGTTCAGACCAGGACTAGGGCCTGGGCCCTGGCATCAAGCCTGGGTCTTGCATAGGACCTAAGCTGAGATCGTGGTGACCTACCGCAGCCTATGTCTACACAAGGTTGAGGCTTTTGGACTAGCTAGCCCCGATGCCTAGGCCCAGGTTGAAGCCTTGTCTTTGCATAAGCTTAGACTGTGTTAGGAGCTGCAACCTTGGCTTAGGCGTCATGCAAGGCCCCGGCTTGGGCCAGGGCCTAAGCCTCATCTGTGGATCCCTCCCGGACCGGATAAGGGAGCCAGGGAGGATCCTGGCCCTGGCATTTTTCTAGGTGGAAGGGATGGGTGGGGGCACGGGAGACCCCGGGAAGCCCTGTTTCTTTTTTTTTTTCCCCCATTTTTGGGGTTTTTTTCAATGTTTATTTTGTTGTTTTTTTTATCTAAAGAAATTAAATAAACATTACACAAAATGAAATTCTTGGGGATAAAGCCCCCCAAAAATTAAACAAAAAACGAAACAAAATTATCCACCCCTACTCACCAATCTTTCTTCTAAATTTGAAAACAAAGGGAGAATGGGGGCACTCATGAAACTGTCACAGAGGACCATCTCCCTCCAGCGGCGGATTCCCGATGAAGATCGGCCCGGGGATTCGCCACCCAGGCCGGCCCAGAAGGTACCACGTGGTCTGCCAAGTGCGGCTCTGTCACGGCCGCGCTCGGCAGACCATGTGACTAGCACAACCGGCCCACCGGGGGATGCCCGATCTTCTGATAGGCCAATCTGCCCCTGTCTCCCTCTTTATATAGCTTCAAAAGGGAAAAGTTTGTGTTGTACAAGCAGCTGGCTTGGTTAGTTACCATGACTGCATGTGTGGAAGCCAGATCTAGTCCACTGCTGCACATAGCTGTGGGTTAAACTTTGCGCTCTGTTGAATGCACTTTACTACATCAGCCTGGGGATAAGCCAGAGACTCAAAGGACTCAAAGGAGGAAGATCACTAAAGGGGAAGATGAGGAGGTGCTGGGTGCAATATGTGTGCTGCACAAAACAGGGCCCAGCTATTCATACTCTGCATGCTGCCTCTTACTAAACTCCCGAGCTCTTGCTGTAGCTAAGCCTATTTGCAGCCCGCCTTCAAGGCGGGGCTACCAAAAGCAGGCCCTCCCACATAGATCTTCAGCATCTGGAAACTTCAGCTCCCTTTCCTGTGGGAACTAAGGAGCAGCTGGAAGAAAAGGCATGTTCTCAAAAAGGAGCTCGTACATGTGCGGATTCCTACTAAAAGAAACCTGCCGAACCTCTGCCCTATAAAGTTGAACATATATGGTAGTATTAGTGTGGATTTTAGCTCCCCCATGTGGGAGTCTGAGATGGTGATCCCTAACTTATATAAAACCCTGCCACCATCTTAAGGTATGGAATGTTTAGTGGACACTCCTAAGGCAGCATGTCCCTTTGCTGCTCCATTTTGGTTTATTTGTCTAGGGAAGAACCCTGGGGGGGTCTGGGTTTGAGACCTGGGTAAGGTGAAGAAGACAGGGTGCGTTTCCCTATTTTTGCCATTGTTGCTGGGACCCTTTCTCTAGTGAGGAGGAAGTTTTTCGACTCTTCCTGCCTCCTGTTTGGTTTTCCCATTTTCTTACCTTCTGAATTATACCTGAATACCCTGAGGCCCAGGGACTCAGTTGTCAACCATCTTGAGGATGTGGTGTCTCTCACTAAGAGGGAACCTCAGAACCATTTGTGTCCTCATGGAGTAATGACTCTATATTTATTCATAGGGAGAAGGTGTAAGGGAAATGAGGAGAAGACCAATGGCACCATTCATGTATGACCACAACCATCTCAATGAGATCATCAAGGGAGGAGAGGAGAGTAAAGGTACCCTCAGGTATGAATCAAAGGAAGAAGGAGATCATGGAGTGACTGCAGGAAAGGTATGACAAATGGGAATTGAAAATTACACAACTAAACTGGGCTAACATCCTGTGGACCATCTAAAAGCTATCCCAGTGCTAGAAAGGATAAGGAATAAATTACATAATTGAAACTGGGTTTAACTGCAAGATAAACTGATTGGAAGACTAAGGTCACAAATGTATTGGAGATCTAAAGCTGTAAAAAGAACTCTGTAAATATCGAGAACTGTAAAGCATCTATTACATTTTTCATCCTTAATCAGTAAAAGCTTGTTGGAGACCACATCAGCTTCCAGTATGATTATTAATGCTGTTCACAACTGAATTTACTGTTTTATTGAAACCTTAAAAAATGCACAGGGCCTAGAAAAGTAATCTTCCCCCTATCAGGGAATTCTGGACACTTAGAGGGGATTAACATCAGGAGAGCACTTAAACAGCTAGAACTGGGTTTGTGTGGTCCTTGGGGTTCTGAGGGAATACCAGCCGAAGGGTTACACACATTGAAGAGCTCCCACAGGTGTCCATTGTTGCCGAGAAGTGCTGAGAGCAAAGCCCAGGTTCTCATCTAGATCTGAGTATCAGACAGTGGTGACTTTTCTGAGGCACATCTGACCAGATCTGAAAGCACATCAGAATACCATTGCACACAGGCTGGGAAACACCGATCCAAGCTGCACATATGCATATGCATCGGTTCTGGATAAATTAACATTATTCTCATTTCCTCAAAATTAAGCACCTTCTTCTAGTTATAATGTAACACTCCCATCCTGCCCTTTTCCCCACTCTTCTAACTAATAGGCCGATGCAATATCTGTGCGGGAAAATCGGGCAATCATAATTGAGCGCCTGCTTTCCTAACATGCGCCCATCCACCTCTCCTGTGCGAGCAATGCAGTAGGCTATGAGCCCCTGCGTTAAAAAGGAGGCGCTAAGGGAAAATTGTATGTCCTTTAGCACCTCCTCGGCATCGGGCACCCAGGAGAAGTGGCTGTACACAAGTTAGGAAAATGGACGCTCGTAAAATTGAGCATCCGTTTTCCAAACATGATCACCAGCAAGACATTTATTTTTTTTATTTTACATTTTTTTCACATTGCTACTTTCTGTGGCTCCTCCGACTTAATATCGCCACCATATTAAGTCAGAGAAGCCACTGAAAAGAAGTATTTTCTGCTTTTCTGTTAAACTTTTGGTGCTCCTCAAGACTTAATGTCAGCTCTGGGGCTGGCATTAATTTGAGGGTTAAAATGTGCGCATCAAGTGCATATTTATTTTTTACATAAGGGGTATGTTGCGGGAACGCTTGGGAGCGGTCCCAGGTTTGGGAGAGAGAGTGTGCCCTTGGGCCATGGCACAGTCCCAGAGGAGGACTCTGGAGAAGTGCCGAGGCAGACGAGATATATACGAGCACGGGCGGACAGGCTGAAGACTCAGGGCCCTGACCTCTGCCGAACCCAAACGCACCAGAGGAGACCCAGCAACGCAATGCTGGTTTCTGTGGTAGCCCTCCAGCCACTCAATAGCCCTTTTGGACCCACTGCCTGGAAATGGAAGGTGCAACAGGATGGACAGAGGTTGAGGACAGGCGATGACTGTGGAACTAGGACGAGACATAAGCACTTGGAGGCTTGGACGAGACGAGGCACTTGGGCACTTAGGCAGGCACTTCCCCTCAGGGCACCCTACACAGCCCCCCATGGGCTGTCCCACTGCATGCCCTACACAACCTGAAGAGGCTGGTTGCGGACCACGTGGAGAGTGGGACATGCACAGGACTGAAGCTCAGGACAAAGGAGGAATCCAAGCAGAATATGAAGACAGATCTAACCGGAACAAGGCTCCAATGACCGGAACAGGACTCAGGCACAGATTCAGACACGAATTCAGGTAAACTCAGGATGGTCATCTGGAGGAGGAATCTGGTGGTGAGAAAGGCTGGAATACCCGGAGCCAAGAACTGGAGGAACCGGGACAACTGGACACAGGAACTGAAGTACTGGGACAACTGGAGACAAGAACCAAAGACAGGAACATCTGGAGACAGGAACCAGAGAACTGGAATGACAAGGCACAGGACAGACCAGGAAGCAGATCCGACGAGAGACCAGGAACCATGGATGAAGAGAAGGGCGCTCCCACAAAGAACATGGACCTTGAAGGAGAGACGATGGACCCTGGAGCATCCTGGATGAAGAACTGGAACGTAGCATCCAGGAGCAAGCTAGCTCCTTGCAAAGGTACTGGTGAGGAGCCCTTTTATAGGGCTGAAGATAAGATGCCGGGATGACATCATCAGGCAGGGCTGTGGGGCTTTTCCCTCCGTGATCCCTTTAAATATCGAGAAGAGGTGCAGCCGCGTGCCTAGAGAGAGCTGGGGCTGGAAAACAGCTGTGGCGGCGTCCTTGCTACAAAGAGAGAAGCTGAAGGCGGCATTCCTACCGTAGGACCAACAAGAACATCGGCAGCACAGCCTTCTTTCTGCAGCTTGGAAGGGTCTAAGGTATAACATCCGTACCATCAGGGGGAGATCGAGGGTTCAAGAACTGAAGCTGGAATTCCTTGGTGAGGGACTGAAGCAATGAAGTGTACAAGGCTGAAGACATGGAACAGAGGTAGTCAAAGATTCAGATGAGGACATATACAAAATATCACTGAAGGCATAGATTATACATCTTACTGGGTTGCAGGACAGCTGGACTGCATCTTAGGTGCTTACTTGGATAAAGGCAGTCAAGGTCATAGGAAGAGTATTGTTCATATACCGTCTTGGAAATAGTAGGGAGGTTAGTTGATGGAAATCTGTACTTCAGTTTTCCCAAGGCTGAAGCTGGTGAATGATAAAGAACAGAGCCACATGGTTAAAGTTGGATTGAAGAATCCTAGGAAGGCTGAATTCTGAAGATTATACTGCAGCTGAGGCAGTAGACGAGGAATCTGAGCAGCGAACTGGGCAATACCGGTAAACTTGATATTTCTTGAAATCTGAAAACATTCCAATGGTTATCCAAGCCCTGGTTGAGCATGAGGAGACATATGTAGCATTTTGCGCTGGATAGTGGTTCAAGAGCAGGACAAATTTCAATGGCAAGGTGACAGGCATGAAACTCTTTGCTTGCGGTATTCCAATAGTCATAGACTGAGTAAGAAGGCTACCAGGTGGTCGCAGAGTGGAGTTTACTTTTTGGCAATGGACTGAACATGGAAGTCCTCTTGCTGGTATTCTAACATAGACGCTGATAAACTCACTGTTGCTAGAGGTAATCCCATGATGATGAAAGGTTACTTAGAGGTAGAACAAGAAGCGGTGGGGCACAGGCCTTCTTGCTGTTGCCTTGGAGGCCGAACCCTTAAGAAAGGCTAGGACTCCAGATCTTCTGGTTTTAAAGATGAAACTGACTCTTGAGTAGTCTTGATAAACGGTGGAACTTGCCAGGTGGCATTTAGCAGGTCAGAGTCTTGGTAAGAAAGGACCATCTAATTATGGCCTATGGAAGAGTAGGTAGCAAGGTGTCCTCTGAAGCATTTGGGAATCATGCTGAAGATAGTTATGCAGAAGGGACAAAGATGGATGGGTGTCTTCAGTAGACTGATGAAGCAAGCTCAAGGCTCTCCTGAAACCAGACAGCAACCAACGATAGCTTTTCCAAACGATTACCGACAGCTCCCTACTCGAGCGTGGCACGAAGACATGTTGAAACGCAAGGATCGCAGAGAGATGGCGCTGGTTTTTGGAGCGAGAGGAAGCGTGATGTCTTTGCAGGACTTTAGATAGGTGGGCTCTCAATTACGCCTTCATGAAGAACAGGAGTTCCCTTAAGCAGGGAGCATCCAAGAGAAATGCCAGCAAGATCTTTGCTCGGATGACAAGGCACAGTGACTGAATTGAGCGTTTGCACAACACTGGAAGGTAGTGAGGTAGAACTGAAGCATGGAAGCTGATTGAAACTTGGAAATGCCGTGAGTAACAAGTGGAGATTAATTGGTGGTTCAACATAAGAGTGGAAGTGAAGTTATCCAGACCCCAATTGGACGATTGCAAGAAGATGGGGTGCAGACGCCTCCTGCAGGTCGTCTGGAACAAGGAGCCCAGAAAGGCTGTAGATATTGGAAACCGTGGAATGCAGATGCCCCTTGCAGGGGGATGATGCCTGTAGGCAGAAGGCATGAAGTTTTCAGCTGCATCATGATAACATACTGGGTGCAGGCACCTCCTGCAGGTCATAAAAAATGAATCCAGGGGAGAAAATGCAGACATCTTGGTGAGCCGGAAAACAAGGATGAAGAAACCAAAAAGCTCAGACAGCTGTGGAAGCCATTAAACCTGGGTGCAGGTGTCTCCTGCAGGTCATTGAAAAAATATACCCAGGCCATACAGATGCCTTCTGGAGAAAAAGTTGTTAGGGATCAAGCAGATGCAGGCGCCTCCTGTGGGTTGTAGGAAAAATAAAATCCGCAAAAATGGCTGGTGCCTCCAGCAGGTTGAGGGATTCACGGAAAACTAGGACAAAAAATCTTGAATCAAAAATTCTTGGAAGTCCAAAATATGGGCCCGTCATAAGAACATGCTCATGGGACACATGGCCTTCGCAATCTGTTGTGGGAGTGCTGGGGAGCAGTCCCGGTTCAGGAGAGAGTGTGCCCTTGAGCCATGGCACAGCCCCAGAGGAGGACTCCGGAGAAGCACCGAGGCAGGCAAGACATATCCGAGCATGGTGGGACAGGCTGAAGACTCGGGGCCCTGACCTCTGCCAAACCTGAACGCACCAGAGGAGACCCAGCAACACAAAGCTGGTTTCTGGGTTAGCCCTTGGACCCACCGCCTGGGTACAGCAGGTGTGTCAGGACAGACAGAGGTCAAGGACAGATGATGACTGTGGAACAAGGATTAGACATAGGCACTTCGAGACTTGGACAAGACGAGGCACTTGGAGACTGGGACGAGAAGAGGCACCCTGTCCCATTGTGCACCCTACACAACCTGAAGAGGCTGGTTGCAGACCACGCGGAGAGTGGGACAAGCGGAGACTGGGACGAGAAGAGGCACCCTGTCCCATTGTGCACCCTACACAATCTGAAGAGGCTGGTTGCTGACCACGCAGAGAGTGGGACAAGCGCAGGACTGAAGCTCAGGACGAAGGAGGAATCTGGGCAGCACTTGAAGACAGATCCGACCGGAACAAGACTCCAATGACCGGAACAGGACTCTGCTCAGATTCAGATTCAGACACGGATTCAGGCAAACTCAGGATGGTCATCTGGGGGAGGAATCTGGTAGTGAGACAAGGCTGGAATACCTGGAGTGAGGAACTGGAGGAATCAGGACAACTGGAGACAAGAACCAAAGACAGGAACAACTGGAGACAGGAACCAGAGAACTGGAACAACAAGTCACAGGACAGACTAGGACACAGGATCTGACAAGAGACCAGGAACCATGGATGAAGACAAGGGAGCTCCCACAAAGAACATGGACCTTGAAGGAGAGACAATGGACCTCGGAGCCTCCTGGATGAAGAACTGGAATGGAGCATCCAGGAGCAGGCTAGGTCCTTGCAAAGGCGATGAGGGACTGGCGAGGAACCCTTTCATAGGGCTGAAGAACAGATGCTGGGATGACATCATCAGGCAGGGCCGCGGGGCTTTTCCCACCGTGGGCCCTTTAAATATCTAGAAGAGACGCGGCCGCGCACTTAGAGAGAGCTGGGGCCAGGAAACAGCAGTGGCGGCATCCTTGCTGCGAAGAGAGAAGCTGAAGGTGGCATTCCTGCTGCGGGAACAGCAAGAACGTCGGCGGCACATGGGCCATGGGAGAGCAGCAATGTCAGTGGCCTCTGGGCCACAAAGGAAAGATCAGCAGACAGCAGCGGCATCCAGTTTTTGAGGGAGGAGAGCAGCAACGGCACTCCTGCCGCACGGAGGCAGTGGTGTCGGCGGCCTCCAGGCTGCAATGGAGGAACAGTCGGCAGCATTTGAGCCATGAGAGACAGCGGCATCGAGCTGCAGGCCCGACAGAGGTGAGAGGCTGCTCGCTGCTGGGGCCCGCAAGCAGCTTCGTAACAGGGTAATTAAGATTCATCAACATGGAATTTACATGTGATGAGCACTATTGGCTACACGCTGGTTTGGATAGGTGTTTTGGACACGCTGATCCCCTTATTGCATAGGGGTTATGGACGCTCATCCAAAGAGTGTGTCCATCCGCGGGTTAACCTGTGCTCTAGCCTGAACGCATGGGATTGCATCGGCCTGTATATGCACAGGAAGGAGAGAATAATGCTTGCCCTTAACACAGTGGCCTGCTAAAGAACGTAGTTTTTATTTTTTTAAGTTACCAATATTTGACAGTGATCCACAGCGAGACACGTCTACTCTCACGTGAGTTATTAAGACAGACCGATGGTTGGTGCTGATGCAGAAAAAGGTTGTCTTTAGAGGTAGGGATGAGAAGTTGTCAAACATATATTGTTAATCTAACTAATGCAGGTAAAAACAGTGCATTTACTCTGTGTCTGTTCACTTTCATATTACACATTTAACAGCCTTTATACTCTAGACGAGACAAGGACATGTTTTCTGACAGCACGTTTTCTTTCAGCAGCTACAAATCAATATCAGGTAATTATTAATTTACCCTAGACACTTGGCAGCATGTGATCATGCACAACGACTTTTCTACGAAAACCTATAAAAACAACAAATAAATACAGTTATAATACTGCAGTGGGGTAAAAGATGCCCACAGTGACGCACTTACAGGGCAGGTGCAGTCCAGCCCAGGGCTTGGCCCGCTCCTGCTATTCAGGAGAAAAGGCATCAGGTGCCTGCAGGCCCTAAGTAGGAAAGCCTGAAACGCTGGCAGAAAAAAGAAGTCAGGTTTGCTGGTCAGAGCCAGGCCTCTGTACCTAAGAGCAGGAGACTCTGGAAACTAACGGACTTCCACTGGAAGTGAGTGCTTTGTTTATTTCTCTGCTGCTGTTTATGGCCAAGAACTATTTCTTTTGATGTGTCATCTTGTTGAAGAGAAGCTGTGCTTTGTGTGGGGTTCTTCTATACGTGGGATAGAGTTCTGTTTGCCAAGGAAGGCTGGGGAACCAGAAACTGAATGGTGGTTTGATTTTAAATAAAACCCTTATTAACGGTCCTTGTGGCAAGAGTTTGACCGCCCTACATCCAACCCCAATCTCACTCTCCTACAAATACCCGCAATGCTTATGTAGAGACAGGTGTCACTGAAGAACACTTTAGAAAAGGTAAATATTTAGTGAGCTCTAAAAATTGACCTAACCCTTTTTAAATTAGCAGTTCAAATGAACAAGTGTGTAAAATTCTGGCCAGAATCGTGTATGTGATTTTTCAGTTTGGGCTCAGATGAATCTCATGCAGTGCTCAGAAAGATGGGAACACTAGGGGCGCACAATTTCCACTAGCTCCTCCTTTTAAATGCACCTTGACATTGAAGAGGCAAGTCTAACATGCTGGGTTAGAGTTTACATTTTGAGGGATTTATTTTATGGAAAAAAAGTGTTAGGATTAGTAGGTATGTGGACCCTGGGCCGAGGTAAGGGATGGTACCGCCCACAGGGAGGAGCCCTGTGAGCCTCATGTCAGCAGACGTCAGACACAGCTGTGGAACAGAGTCTTTATTAGAGAGTAGAGAGGCAGGGCCCGTGAAGCGGGGAGTGTAGGAGAAAATCACAGAGTCTGTGCGGTGGGGTATACCCAAGGGGAATACCTCTGTAGAAGATATGGCAATGGTCCGCAGAGCGGGGTACACTGGTCAGGCTCCTCTGTAGAGATGTCACGGTAGTGGTCCGCAGCGTGGGGTACACCGCTGAGGATCCTCTGTAGAGATGTCACGGCAGTGGTCCGCAGCGCGGGATACACCGGTGAGGCTCCTCGGTAGAGATGTCACGGCAGTGGTCTGCAGCGTGGGGTACACTGGTGAGGCTCCTCGGTAGAGATGTCACGGCAGTGGTCCGCAGCGCGGGGTACACTGGTGAGGGTTCCACACAAGGATGGTATGGTAGTGGTCCATAGAGCAGAGGTACTCACAGTAGTAGAGGTTCCAGGGGAGTCCCGGGAGACGAACTAAAGATAGTCCAAGGCAATAGGCCCTCCAAGGAGCGGATAGCCAGAGACGAGGAAGGGCCCCCCGAGGAACAGGTACCCAGAGCGTCTCACGCCAAAGGAGCAAGAACTGGAACGGGAGGTCCATAGCAGCCAAAGTGGATTCAGCAATGAGGGAACTCATTGCCAAGTCGTCGGTAGGCAGGGCCAGCCGGTTTAAATATCCTGGAAACCTGACATCATCCGGAGGTTCCCGCCATGACGTGCTTAATACTGGCCTGTGCGCGCGCGCACCTAGGGGATTCCGAGGGCAAGATGGAGGTCGGCAGCGTCCGTGGTGTCCAGGGAGGCCCGGGAACGGTGGGCAGGCCGGTGATAGCTGGTGGAGGCCGCAAGTCTTCCCCACGGAGAAGACGCTGCAAAAAAGGAGGTGAACAACAGAGGTCGCAGCCATCTGCGACCGAAGGGCGTAACAAAAAGGACATTAATGATAGTTAAAAAGTATCCTCTGAGACAGGATTACAATCATTTTAAGAATTAAAAACAGAATTTAAATTGCATAATTGGCATTTTTTTCAATTTGCAATTTAGACTTGCTTTGTTATAGGAAAATGCAAGAGGAAGCAGATCGCTTTAGTTTATAGGTAATGCTAAAAGTGAAAGAGGAGGCACTCGTGAGGAAGGGTGAGGACTGTGATACACAAATTGATCTAAAGTAACAACATTAACTAAAAGTCTATTAGTGCAAATTTGAGGTTAATACAATTTAAATTCATGCACAGAGGGTGTTTTCTCCCAGACTGGTTGTTTAAAATGTGCTTACTATCGTCTTATGTACGTGGGAATGTGAGAAAGAAGCTGGAACACTTATCCATGTCATATGGCAGTGTGAATATATTCAAATGTTTTGGAAGGATATTTTTTAATTAGTAAAATCTTGAGTATTCCATGCCTGCCTTCTCCAGAAGAACATCTATTATACAGTTTAACTTCATTACATTTTTCAAAGACCAATATGATATTTTTAAGATCTGTAATAATGGTTTCTAGAAAGTGCATTGCATTAAACTGCAAGTTGAAAACTCTGCCTTCAAAAGAAGAGCAGATTAAAGAAGCTTCTGTTATTGTACCATTAGAAAAAGCTGTATATGTCAGAAGAGAAAGATAAGAGACATTTCGCAAAATATGGAACCACTGATTGATATTTTTGGGTTTAAGTTAACAATTTGGAGTAAATTTTCAAAGAAGTTTGCTCATAAAAATAGCAGCATGTGTTCACAGATATGCTATGTTGAAGACATTGGGGTGAATTTTAAAAGAGCTGCTCACTTTGTGCAAGCAACTCATAGTTTAAAACCGTCAAATTATGCGCGTCTGTACACACACACAAGAGAATACACAATAAAAAGGGGTGGATTAGGGGAGGGACAGGGGCATTCCAGGGTGGGGCCAACATTTACACCCGAAATTCCCTTTTTAAAACCAGCGAACACAGCATGCTTTGGGCTGTTACCAGCACATATTTACTTCTGCTCTATTTCAGATGTAAGTCAGAATAAAACTCGTTGTAGCCACAAACTGACTGGGTGAGGGGTCTGGATAAACTGGGGGGCATGCAGGCTGAAGAACCAGAGGGGTCTTGATAACCTAGAGATAGGCTGGGCAAACTGGTGGACTAAGTGTTCAAGCTGGTTATTTCCTTCATGCGCGCATGTTTGAAAATGTGCTCACTTGTGCATGTAAAAGCCGACAAGTCCTAAGGAAAAATACCCAAATAATGTTTCCTCGCGTAACCGCTTAAAATTAGGAGTACACATATTTGCACTAGGTGTATATTAAATTATGTGTGTGCATTTGCTTGGGTGATTTACAATTCCAGGGTATGTATGCTCGTGCCCATATATGCATGCATGTGAGTGTGCGCACTCTCATTTTAAAGTTATTATCATAATGAGTACGCACATATTTTCTATTTTGCATGTACATTTTACCAGTGGAAAACATGGGCGGGATTCAGAAGTATATGTGCATGCATTACCAAATTTATTCATGCACTTTTAATCTGCTAATCAACTGGCTCGAGTGAAATTGAACTATTTTCTATATTTCTTTAAATTTATAGCTTGCATGCATCCAGTGTTGGTGGCGGGGTACATCGTAAAACACGCATAAAAAAAACAGATATAAAATTAACAAACTTAACATACAGACATATATAACAATCTTATACTTTCATAATACAAAATACAATGCTGCATGAGAATGTTACAGCTAGTCCTAAAGGTTTGTTGCTGGTTAAGAGTCTACATCAAATGCCTGCTTGAACAAATAGGTTTTGAAATGCTTTTTAATAGGCTTTTGTAGAAGTTAGTGTTCATGCGTACCTCAGCAGAGTTTCAGGATAATGGGCCTGCATCTGAGAAGGCTCAGTTGCAGGTTTCATCAAAATGGACCAGCCATGGAGAAGAAACCTCTGGTAAGCTTTGGTGAGCAGATCTCATGGGATATGGCAGGTAATAACTGTGTACTAATCCATGGCACAGAAACATTATTAAGAAGCGTATGGATAAATATAGCAAGCTTAAATTAAATTCTCCACTGGATGGGGGGAGTGAGTGGAGTGAAAAAAGTAAAGGTATAACAGGTTCACACATCCTAGACTTGGTTAATATCTGGACTGCTGCGTTTTCTACCATCTGTAAAACTCTGAGAGTAGTAGCTGGAAGACCACAGTGCAATCTCGGCCTTTTTGGCTAAGATCAAGGGTGTAAACAATGCTTGAAAAGACAAGGATTTGAAGAGTGGCGCAGAAATCTCGGGGATTCAAAAGAGTTTTCAATCTACAAAGCATGTGTAATTTAAAAAAGACGTTTTTAACCACAGATTTAATCTAGGCATGCAAGAACACTAAGCTTCTGCGCTTGAGATAATATTTGTAATTTATAACCTTCAAAATGGAAAACAGAAGGGGCATCGGGCAGTGGAAATCTACTTAGGATTATCGCTTCTGTCTTGTCTACATTAAGTATGAGTTTATTGTGTAGCAACCAGCATTTGACAGCTTTCAAACAGATGGACATAAATTCAAATCTTTCAGGCCAAGTAGGCCAGGTGGGTAGAAGAAACTGGATATCATTGGCATGGATTTTATAATTTATGCCCAAACCAGCCAGAATTTTGCAGAGAGGATGTAGGTAGATGTTAAAGAGGGGGGCCAATAGTGCCAAACCCTGAGGCCCTCCTGCATTAATAGCGTGCCAACTTGGCATTGAAGAGGCAAGTCTAACATGCTGGGTTAGACAGGTTGTTTGTTGGCTGTCTGGATGACCTGGTGAGGGTTCAGGGTGAACTGGAGATGGACTGGGTGAACTGACGGAGGCATTGGTAAACTGTGATGATTTCAAGTATGTATGCAAGTAATTATTTTCAAATTCACCTTTCAGAGTATTCAGAACCTTCAGCTAATTCAAAATATTACTGCAAGGTCAGTTTCTGGAAGCCCTTGCTGTGTGAGTGCTGATCCCTTACTTCATAAACTACATGGGCTCTTGATTTTAATTAGGGCAAGATATAAACTTCTGATGCTAATTTTTCATGCTGAGGTCTTCATACCTGCTGATAAATTGACATGGTATCTTCCTGGATGGGAGCTGCATTCAAATCAGAATGCACTATTAAGGATATCTTTAGTGCAGGAAATGTGCCTAGTTTAGCATAGTGCCAGGCTGCTTTTAGTGGCAGCACCAAGTTTGTGGAATAGTATGCCCCTGGATCTCCACATGACATTGGATTACTTGACCTAGCTGGAAAAAGGCATGGCTTTTTCCAGAAAGTTAAGATTTGTTTATGTAAAGTATTTTACAGTTATTCTCTGACTTGATGGCTCAGATATAGAATGGGGAGGCAAGAACTATTTTATTATGAATTTTGATGTAGTTTGGTTTTCTATATTTTTTATTTATTATGTTTTGGTTTTATTTAGGTAATATGTAATTTTGATTTTGTTTTTTTGTTAATTTTAAATAGTTGGTTAATGTTTGATGTACATATTAATACAAGATTTTCCATACTGGGACAGACCTAAGGTCCATCAAGCCCAGTAACCTGTTTCTAACAGTGACTAATCCAGGTCACTAGCACCTGGCAGGATCCCAAAAGGTAAATAGATTCTATACTGCTTATCCCAGGGATAAGCAGTGAATTTCCCCAAGTCCACCTCAATAATGGTTTATGGACTTTTCCTTCAGGAACTTGTCCAAACCATTTTTTAAACTCAGCTACACTAACATCTTTCACCACATCCTCTGGCAACACATTCCAGTGCATAATTATGCGTTGGGATTAGAGAGAAGTACAGCAGCCTAGCCCTGAGAACACAAGGCCATATATGATGACAGAAATGCAAGACTGCAAGTAAGGCAATTCAGAGAATACGACATCTAGCCAGCCCTAGCTTTTGATCTTACATCCCTTGGTCCTGCCTTTTCCAGTGGCAATCAACACTATAGGTACCAAAATGCATCCAGAGATAGTAAGAAATTCAGAACTGGTCCAAAATGTCTCTGCAGGAATAGGGTCACTTGACAATGCCTGGAGGTCTGCAGATGAAAAGGCAGGCGCAAGCCTGAAGCACAGGTACCTGCTCAGTGGGTACATGAGTACCCCTAATATCAGATCTGCCTCCCATATCACCACTTCAGTCTCGCTTCCCAGCTGCCATGGGTCCAGGACATAGAAATGCTGATGTGAAAGGCAGATCCGATATTTGGTGGAGAGGGTTGGGTTCCTGAAACACCCATGGAGTTGGCACCTATGGCCTGAAGCACCCCTAAAACCGGGTATTCCAGGTTCTGTGTTTGCTCAGGCTGAGGAGGCAGCTGATCACCCTTTATAAATATGTCAAAGATTCAGAAACAAAACGTTTGAACAAAGAAAGCATGACAGTGGGCCAGCCTGGGAGCTCAGTGGCAGAACTGCGCACTGTCATGCAGAAGGCCCACAGTGTGATCCCTGAGGTGGGTGATCAGCAACTCGCATCGGCTAGGGGCGAGAATGCTGGGAAAAATCCCCGAGTAATTGTGAATGAAGGCTCATGACATCAGGATCCCAGCCCGATTGAGGAAGCTGCCAGGTCAAACAACAGTGTCCTGGACAGACAGAGAGACATTTGTAAATTATGTCAATAGTCTGGGTTAAGCTCTTCTACTGGAAAATAACTTCTGCTGATTGTTTCTTTGCGGATTGCAAGAGTGCACACTTCCAAGTGAAAGGTGGGGAATAGCTGAGCTTGAAACATGTCCCAATGTATGTGCAATACAGCGCTGAAGTACGCTAGACAACCAGATCCTCCCCTGTCTGAGCCTCCACCCCCTGCTCAATCAGCAAACAATATGTAAAGACAGTTACCTGCTCACTGGGATACCCAAATTCCACTTACCCCTCCCTCTATCTCCTTCCCATCATCGCCTGGGAAAACATCTGTAACATCTGTTTCTGCATTGGGCTTAGGGGTGTATTTTTAAGTCAAGTTGTACTTTCACACAAAATTGCTTGTCCCCATTGGGAAGGGGAAAGTTATTTACTGTTTCCATGATGTACAGAACCAAGGAGAGAGGCGTCAGTGGTGGGGGAGGGGGGCGCTGGGCGTGGGATGGAATTGAGAAGAGAGTTCAGTTAGAGGTTGTCCAGAAAAAGCTTCCCCATTCCAGCCCTGGCCTTTGAAAGGCAGGCTGATGTGAAGGAAGTGCTCTCATTATATGCCGCTACGCGATATTTTAAAGTGCATTCATGAAGTCGGTCAAAAGGCAAATATTTCCAGCTGAACTCCTTATTTTTAGAACTGTTAGCATTTTCCTGGTGATTCCCTTGCACTGCTGGGAGCAGCCATATTGCAATAATGCAGCACACATCACACATACACCCACACCAATATCACACATAACATGACATCGCACAGACGTACACACATCACTTGCACACACATTCTGCATCCAGTAGGTTGGTATTAGAAATACTCCAGATGGGTTTCATAGAAAGCATGAATCATTTACATTCAAAAAGTCTTTGATGTCTGGAGAATTTGTAATATGACTGTTCTTAAACTCCTAGCACTTAATAGATACGCAGCAAATGCCAGGTGTCCTTGTTACAGGAGGTGTGCTGGTAGGGGAAGCAACCCACAGACACAAAACAGGAAAGCTCTCAGCAACATAAAAATGTAAAAGAAATCGCAGATAGAATGAGGTTTAAACAAGAGGCTTCTGGGACTTGTAGTTTATAATGGAGTTAGGACTCCAAACAGCTGGGACTCCCTGCGGGATGCAGGGCACAGTTACTTTGTCTCTTTCGGTGGGAGAGCGGGCTGGTGCCCCTCTCCCGGGCACTTTCGTACGGTCTGAAATAGGCCAAACAGCTGGGAGCAGACCAGAGATGATGTGCAGTTAGCCTACCAGGGAAGCAGAAGGTGCTGCAAAGAGGAGAATGAAATGGAGAGAGGAAGTGATGTTGCTATAGTTGGGATGCTGTTGGATGAAGTAGTTCTAAGGGGACAGGAGCTGTGGAGACAGATGTGACCAATTAGGGTGTGGTTTTAGAAAAGTCCATTGGAAAGGCTGGGAAAGCTGATGGTCAAGGAGCTGCCACATGGAACCTGTAAGGGGCAGGAACTGGTCAGGGAAGCAGAACAGTCAGAGGAGCAGGGCCCGCCCAGAGGGAGGTTATGATAAGGCTAGCGCTACCATTTCAAGGGAGGCCTCCAAGAAGCCTCTAAGAATCCTGAAATGTGAGAGGTAGATTTCAGGTTTAAAGGGAACTTTAGATTTTTGCAAAGAGTTTATATCAGCCTTTATATAAACGCCTGCTGAACAGGAATGGAACTCCATTGTCTCAAGGAAGGATCTGCGTGATTATCTGTAAAGTAACAGAGTTAAGAAAAGAAATTAAAAAACCACCGTTTCTGCGAGTTTGCCTAGTTGCTTGGTTGTATTAGTTCATTTGGCAGCATCTAAAATTTACACATATAGATCCTTTAAAAACAAATCCCCCCATTCCCTGTGGCATTGAGCTCACCCCCTCTTCCACCCCTGAGCCCCAATGTATGTAATATCCTCCCATCCCAAGATCAACATCCTACATGTTCTTCAATCCAGGCTGTGGCACCCCTACCCCCCAACCAGATCAGGAATGGTAAGACCCCCAAACCTTCCCACACTCTCCTGGTAGAAATCCCTGGTATCTAGTAGATCCTCCATGCCTCAGAATCCATATCTTAGCCTTCACAGGTCTCTGATGAAAGGCTGGCGACTGCAGGAATAATATGTCCCTTCCATCCAGGCTGACCTAATCTAATCGGACATTATTTATAGTCAGCTTTTAGCCAGAATATTCAAGATCAAGGCGGATTACAATAAATAAAACCAAAAAAATCCAAACATTATAATATTACAATGTCACTGCAATAAAACAAGAAAAGCCAAACCAATATTGCACAAACAATATACATCCATAAAAAATCCTAATACAATACAAAATAGATTTATCCAAAGTACAGTAAAAATATAATCAGCTTCAAAACATAATAAAACAGGAAAAAGGGAGGATATCCCTCCCAAAATAAAATATCAAATTCCAAAAAATCAGATAACATCTGCTGCTGAACATGCCCCTGCACAACGTCATCAAGGGCGCCGAGGGGGTCATAAACGCGAGTGCCGGGCCAAAGAAAAGACTGTTCTGCTGCCTGCTGCCTCGAACTACAAGAGGCCCTCTCCTCTGCTACTAACAGCCTTACCTGCCTGCTCTGCCAGTCTCAACTGCTGCCTCTCGGCTCCGGAGTCTTTGCCGCGCCGCTTCCCCCCCTCGGCTGCTGGACACACCCCTGCACATCATCATCAAGGGAGCCGAGGGGGGTCATAAGTGCGAGCGCCGCGCGACAAAGGGGCTCCCCCTTTGTGCACCCCTTAGTGCAAACCTCAGTGTTGCAATTTATAACTCTAATTTTTGTTTCAGGAATTACAACCATGGAGAACAAACACATACCAGTCTGTTTAGGACACGGAATCTACAAAAAAGAACAAGACCCCAAAAAGTACTGTAACCCCGCTCGACTCAGACCGAAACAAAAATCGGGAACGCTTCCTTTTCAATATCCCTCGCAATACTGCTAACCTCTACACTAATTGCGTCCTCCTAACTTTCTTTCTATTTAACGCGCAATCAATTGTTTAAAAAATGCCAATTTTTCGGATTTACTTGAGGACCACAAACCTGACTTTATTGCTATCACAGAAACCTGGATAAAGACTACAGAATCAGTACTAGTCAACCAGATCAACAATCTGACCTATAGAACTTTTTCTATACCCAGAACAAGGAAGAAAGGAGGAGGGTTAATGTTGATTGCGAAAAAACAACTGCAACTGAAATTGTCATCTTATATCTTTCCTCCCTATGAAATTGCATTCTTTGCCTATACTAACTTGCAAATTTGTCTGTTATTTTGCCCCCCAGGTCTGCTAGACCTCAACTGCTCTCCCTTAATAGAATTTTGTATAGCCGATCTGTCACTAAACAAACCAATGATAGTCCTAGGTGATTTTAACATCCATATAAACATCACACCCCTCTCTCATTTACCTGTGAAACAGTTATTGATTCCCTTTTAACTTTAGGACTCAAACAAATTATTAAAGGCCCAATGCATAAGGCATATCATACCCTAGATCTTGTCTTTATTAATAAGAATATCTGGACAATCCTAGACTTAAAATAGACTCAAGTACCATGGTCAGATAATTTTCTGATTCACTCCTTCCTGAAATACATTTATTTATTTATTTATTTTTAGTTTTTTTATACCGATTTTCCTGCATAAAATGTATATCAAACCGGTTTACAATGAAACAGAATAAGCAGGAAGTAAAATTCCTTAGTCTAATACATTTAAATGTCAATAATGAAATAATTTTAAACAAAACAAAAAGCTAAATAACATTAATAAAAGTTAAATTATTAACATAAACATAAATATAATTATATTAGAAGGAGCACAAAGGTTACCATGAAGGGGAGCACAAAGGGGAAAACCCCTTCGTTGCGCGACGCCTGGTGTAATCGCGCCGTTAATCGGGTCGCCGCTGGCTGGTCGTCATGACGTCGGGGGGGCGGGTCTTCACATCGCTGATTTTCTCTTTTAACATCTCGGTTCATTTTTACTATTTTTTTGTGTCTTTTTCTCACAAGATGTAGTTTTCTTTAATACATAAATAGTTTGATGCTAAAACTTGATGACCCCCTTGAAAATCATGTTCCGACCTCCATACAAACTTGATATTCTTAAAGAAGAATTAGAATCTAAATTAGCAACTTTAGATGTCTCAAATAGTGATAATGCTACAAAGCCATGGTTTGACATTAACAATTCTATCGCAGACACAATTAACCCCATGATCTCAAAAATCATAAAAGGTTTCCATCACTATGATGGAAACCTGACATTAGAAAGGCCAAACGTGACCTCAGAAAAAAGAAAAAAAGTGGCGATCACACAAAACCATATCCAACCTAGCGACGTACAGAATACAATTAACCCACTATAAAAAAAAACAACTAATTAATGAGGCAAAAAAAAGAATTATACTCAAAGAAAATTCAAAAATTCCAACACAACCCTAGGACCCTATTCTCCATTGTACAGAAATTAACCAAATCCACCACTGATCAAAATATTTCATTACCAGAAATCAAATGCAATGAAATTGCACATTTTTTTAGTGACAAAGTCACTAATTTAATCTCCAATAACTTCAATAGCAAACCCCAACCCATTAATATGGGGGGAAAAAAAAGATATCCCCCCAATGGACCAATTTTGAATCAATTTCCTCTTGAAATTCAAACCATAATCAGCAACATGAACCCCACGAGCCATCCTCTAGATACCATTCCTATACACACCTTAAAGTCACTAAAAATCACAATTAACCTGTCCCTGTCAGAAGGTACGGTAATTACCCTGACAAGCTAAAATCGGCCGTAATAAACCCTATTTTAAAGAAAAACAATCTCGACCCAGACATTCTAAACAACTACCGTCCTATCTCCAACTTACCATTCCTCGCTAAAATCATAGAAAAAGTTCACTCACTACTCATCGAACATCTGGAAAAAAAAACAATATTTTGTTCTCCTCACAATTCGGTTTCTGAAAGCATCTCAGTACTGAAACTCTCCTTCTCTCCCTTAATGATACAGTTCTGAGAGGCTTTGACAATGGCCAAAGTTACATATTGGTTTTGCTTGACTTATCAGCCGCCTTCGACACCGTAAACCATGACATTCTTATGGATTGTTTAGAAATTGGGCTCACAGAAAAAACACACCAATGGTTTTCAATTTCATCCTACTTAGCAAATAGGAACTATCAAGTAAAAATAAACAACTCCCTTTCCGACAAAATTCTCCTCAAAACCAGTAGCCCTCAGGGTTCATCTCTATCCGCCACATTATTTTTCATCTATTTTCTCCCCCTTTTTCACTTACTTGCTGGTCTCGGTTTAACCCATTTTCTTTATGCTGATGACATACAAATACTAATACCAATTCAAAATACCATAGATTCAACTGACAAGAAAACCTCTATGTACCTGTCTATAATCAAACAGCTATTAAATCATATGAGAACATTGAAAAAACAATAATCACACCACTTCAGAGAAAAACCAACTTAACAGTCCTTCCCCCATTGAAACTAGAAGACCAGTGACACATACACGTGACCTGGGTATTATTATTGATAGTGAACTGAACTTCAAAATGCACATCACAACAAAAACAAAAGACGGATTTCACAAATTATTATCACTCCGATGCCTTAAACCATTCTTAAATTTAACTGAATTCAAGACGGTACTACAGCTACTCATATTCGCCAATATTGATGATTGTAATTCCCTCCTTCTCGGCTTACCTCTTTCCACTATCCACCCTCTTTAAATACTCCAGAACACTGCAGCAAGGATTCTGGCACCAAAAAAACAAACCTATCACACCTATTCTAATATCACTACATTGGTTGACAATAAAATCATGAACAGAACACAAGATTCTTACTTAAGAAGAACAGACGGACTGGTTGGATGCAATTAAACTACACACTCCACAAATAAATCTCTGCTCAGTGAACAAAAGTTTATTAACAATCCCCTCTGTTCGCTTGGCCCAACTCTCACAAGTGCGCGAGCGTGCAATATCACTAGCAAGCCCCAAACTTTGGAACGCACTCCCATCCGATCTACCATTACAAACGTATCTCAAAATTTTCAAAAAGGACCTCTTCACAACAGCATATCAAGATCCCTGACTTACTACTCTCCCTATTTTAATAGGCCCCAGACCCTCTGTAACCCTAATTCTTAATCCCGCCTTGAACTGATATTTCTTACTCCTGTAATGATACTGTTAAGGTGCTCTTACTATAAATAGCATTTGCATTTGAATTTTAAGATTTTATTGTATTTATATTCCAATGTGCAATATATTTTTAATAATTTATATACTCCATATATAATAATTTATATACTCCATATTTTTATTTGAATTACGTAATTAATGAATGTATATTGATTGATGCACTGTTCTGTTAACCGCTGTGATGGCGATGCCGAATGACGGTATATAAAACCTATAAAATAAATAAATAACAGTAATAGTATCCCATAGTCCAATTACCTTTTCATAAGGGAACTGAAGTGAACTAAAATTTATTAAAGCTGGCTAAAAAGCCAGATATTAAGAATCTTGCAAAAATAAAGATAATTAATTTTGTCTAAGTTCAATGGCAAACCATTCCAGAGCTGAGGTGCCTTACCAGACAACATTCTCTCCCAGAGCTGACCAGCTTCAATTTTTGAATGCTTGGAACAGCCAATCAGCATTCTTGACTAGAACCAATAGGTTGAGAAGAGGAGGAATTCACTACCTGTCGAACTAAGGCTCCAAGGTAACTTAAAAGAGTTCAAGAAAGCTCTGAAAACCTGGTTATACGTACAAGCTTTTCAAGTAGTAGCTAGTTAGAAGCTTTATTTTACTTTAGCTGTTTTTATAATTTTAGTTTTAGATTTGAGCATTTTATGATTTATTTTTACATATGTATTAGCATTTTTATGTTTGCTTTTCTTGTTTTTTTATGAAATTTAATGTATATTTTATTTCTTTTTATGTATTTTATGTTATTATTTTAAGAAATATTGTTAACCGGTGTGAAGGTATATACCAACACCGGTATAGGAAAAACTAAATAAATAAATAAACTTGGCATATGACCTCTCAGTATACTGAAAACAATGGTTAGAGTCTTGAAATGGAGTGGCCCTGTCCCATCTTTTCTTTCTCAGGATAATCTTAGCTGAAGTGTTTTGAATCAATTGCACTCTGGCCAGCTGTTTCCCTAGAAACCCCGTGTAAATGATAATACAGTAGTCAAGATGTGACAACACTGCTTGCATAATATTTCTGAGACTGTCAATGTTGGGAGCGAGCTCCTCTGGAGGGAGGAGCTAGCAAGCTGGTTGTGAATGACACCTCAAGAGGGAGGAGTTAGCAACTGTTATGGATCTGATGCCGGTTATTCGGAGACATCAGATAGGAGTTAGCATTCTAGTAATGTGCGAGCTCCCCTGGAGGGAGGAGCTAGCACTCTGTTATGGTTAAACTCCTATGAAGGGGAGAGTTAGCAATCTTGTAGGAAAGCTCTGTGTTAGAGCTAGGAGTAGCAATCTGTTGTATACTAGCTCCAGAAGGAGGTGGAGTTAGCAAGCTGTTATGAATCTGTTGCTGAAGACCCCTGGTAGGAAAGGAGTAGCTATCTGTTACCAGCGGAGTGCTTGGAGAGGACACTCAGCTGTAGAGGAATATAGATAGGTGAATCCTTGGGCCGATGGCAGATGACTGCATCCCCAGGAGGATATCCTGAGAGGGACCACCGGCTAGGCTTGAGTATGGAGACAGACACAGAATTCTTTTATTAGACAGGTAGTAGAACCACCAGATGTGGCAGTAGTGAGCTGCTACTATCCCAGGGTAGTTGAGCTGTAGAGAAACTATAGATAGTGAGTAGACAGGAATACTGTGTTCATAGCCAGAACTAGATGACATCTCACATAAGGTCTTTAGAAGGCTCAGTGGCTGGAAAGGGTTAGGCCCTCGAGGAGCGAGTACCTAGTTCCAGGGAAAGCTCTGAGAGAGTGATGGTAACTCACAATTGTCTGTATCTGTGATAGCTTCCAGGCAGTAGAGAATCTTCAGTGTTCAGGAACATGGGCTCTTGAGGAGTGAGTACTGGTTCCTATCGGCAATCTGAAATAGAGAAAAGAGAGCGAGGCCCCCGAGGAGCGGGTACCCCTGGTAAGTCCGAGGAGGCAGAGTAGCATAGGTAGCGAAACCCTTTGCTAACTCAATCCGTTAGCAATTTCTGAGACCTTTTATATTGGAAGCGGATGACGTCAGTTCAGGGGGACGCCCCCGAGGTTCGCGCCCTTGCTGGTACATCATTCGGAGCGTGCGCGCATGCCCTACGTCATCAGGAACATGGCGGATCCACAGCATCGTGCTGCTCCAGGGACGCCGGAGGAAGATGGCAAGAAGACACAGCAGCAGCAAGCAGTCCATCAGGCCCAGAGGGAGTTGCCACAGTGGTAAGGAGGGCGGAGTGAGGGCGTCAAGCAGTGACGGACACAACAGTCATCTCAAGTGCATATTAAGGTATACTTTCTTAACTACTAAGTTAACAATCAATCATCATTAATGAAGAATCCAAATCTACTCCAAGACTACGTATCTTAAGGCAAGGGACTATATAAACTCTACCTAATTTCAAGACTGCCTAAATGAAAGAGGGTCAGATCTAGTCCAAAGTAGTTCTGCTTTATCTGCTAACTTGCAACCACCTATTGATTACTACAATAGTGTCACTTATCGTCTGATAGGTAAACTCAGAGTTAAAGGAAAAAAGATTTGCTTACCATCAGCATAGCTATAATTAGCATTGCTAAATCTTGAATAATGGCACCCAGTTATTGTAAAAACATATGGGCCGATTCAGAAAAATGCGCGGGAGAGCCGGCGCTCGGAGGCAAGCACCCGCTCTCCCGACACGCTCCCAGGCCACTCTCCTGGGCGCGCAATTCTGTATGCAAATGAGGGCCCGTGGTAAAAAGGAGGCGCTAGGGACACGCTAGTGTCCCTAGCACCTCCTTATTGGCAGAAGCGGTGGCTGTCAGCGGGTTTGACAGCTGACGCTTAATTTTATCAGTGTCAGTTGTTGAACCCGCTGACAGCCACGGGTTTGGAAAACGACAACTGGTAAAATTGAGCGTCCGTTTTCCAACCCGACTTAATATCGCTATGATATTAAGTCGGAGGGTGTACAGAAAAGCAGTTTTTTCTGCTTTTCTGTACACTTTCCCGGTGCTGGCCGAAATTAATGCCTGCCTTTGGGCAGGCGTTAATTTCTGAGAGTAAAATGTGCAGCTTCGCTGCATATTTTACTTTCTGTATTGCGTTGGACTAACTAATAGGCTCATCAACATGCATTTGCATGTTAAGGGTGCTATTAGTTTCAGGTGGGTTGGACGCACGTTTTCCACGTGCTATTACCTCTTACTGTATAAGGGGTAATAACAGCACGTGGAAAACGCATGTCCAAATGGGGGCTAATGGTGCGCTCAGTCTGAGTACACCGTACTGAATTGGCCTGACATTAAATAAAATAGAATTCTCATAAAAGACATTGGACACTCTGGTGGGGTGTTGCAACAAAAATTTACTGCAACCAAAAATATCTTCAATCAATTTGTTGCATTTGGCGGTCCATGGGACAGGACCGCAGACCACTGCACTTACCTCCAGCCCCGAGCCCAGTGGAAACAGCAGGGAAGACCCAAAAAGCTTGCGTGGCAGACCGCTGCATCCAACATGCTCTCCAACATCGTCCCTTATGCACAGCACCGGCCCTAGACACGCATGTCACTTCAGAGAATTTAAAGGGACCATGACGGGAAGGTCTCCACGGCCCCTCTGATGAAGTAATTAAGACTGCCCTATTTAAGGGTAGCTCCCCTGCAGTAGGATGCCTCGGCGTTAGGTCGACTATCCTTGGTAGAGCTAGTTGTCTCAGTGTGTTCCTGGTCTTCGTTCCTGAGTTTTTGGTCTTTGTTCCTGAGTTCCTGGTCTTCATTCCTGAATTCTTCATCTTTGTCCTGTGGTCCATCGTCAGTTTTTTGGGGTGTCTTTTCCTGTCTGCCTGTGCTGTTCATCGCCTCTCTGCCTGCCTATCCGTTCCACCTTCCTTCAGATTGATCTCTGGTTCTGACCTTGGACTGCCTCATTCTCAAACACGGTAGAACTCCGCCTGTCTCTGACCACTGCCCGACTCTGGACCATGCCTAAATGCCACTTGTCCTGACCACTGCCTGTTTCTAACTACACCTGTACTCAGCCTGCCCCGCACCCTGGCCTATGACTCGACCATCTCTACGGATCTCCACCTCATCACCAGAGGCCCATGATTATGTTCTGCCAGCCCCAGCATCTGAGGGCCCATCCTAAGCGGAATGGGGGCTGGAATAGGTGAAGCTCCAGTTGGGCCTCTGACAGCCAGCTCGGCCAGCAAATGGTGGGGACCTGCAGGGCTCCTCCCTGCAGGTTGCGCCAAGTACACCTCAGTCCAAGGTTCCACGCCCGCAACACAATTAGCACAAAATCTTCAATCAGTAATCAAATCAAACAGTATTTATGGTCTCAGCCAGCTGAGCCAATATCCAGTTGGTGGAAAGTGGGCCCCTAGTGTGGGCTGGGATCTCCTGATCTTTCACTCTCTCTCTCTGATGTTTCTCTGGACCTCAGAGTTAGAGATGTTTTTCTCCTTCTTACGGGACAAAACTTGTGGCAAAAATTACTCCTAGTGATCCTGCCAAATACTTCTGATCTGGATTAGCCACTGTTGGAAACCAGGTACTGGGCTTGATAGACCTTTGGTCTTTCCCAGTCTGCAAATCTTATGTTTTTATAGGAGAGGAGGCAGTGTTCTGTCGTGGAATGGTAACTGGTTAAAAGAAACAGAGAGCAGGACTAAACAGTCACTTTTCCAATTGGAGAAAGGTCATTCGAGAAGTACCACAGGGATCGGTACTGGAACCTGTGCTGTTTAACATATTCATAAATAATCTAGAAAAGGGAACTTCGAGTGAAGTGATCAGATTTGCAGATGACACAAAATTATTCAAATTTGTTAAAACAGCAGCAGATTGCAAGGAATTGCAAAAAGAGCTTGGGAGGCTAGACGGTTGAGCAACTGAATTTAATGTGGAAAAGTGCAAAGTAATATACATAGTGAAACATAATCCCAACTACAGGTACACAGGCACTATCCAGAAAAAGGAGCTTGGAGGCCTTGTGGACAATACATCAAAATTTTCCACTCAGTGTGGTCAAAAAGCAAATAGCATGTTAGGAGTGATCCAAAACGTAATGAAGAATAAAATGGGAATCATCATGTTGCCTCTGCATCGAACCAAGCTGCAACTTTGAGTATTGTGTGCAGTTCTGGTCGTTCCATCTCAAGAAAGACATAGTAGAATTAGAAAAGGTGCAGAGGAGGGCGACAACAATAATAAAGGGGGTGGAACATCTCACCAAGAGCACTGTCAGGTTCACATCTCTTGAAAAATGCTCTATCCTAGAAGTACATTGGTACCTCTGTTCTCTCGTGTACTAAACAGCCATACTAGATGTACTGGGGGATTGTGGGCAACTATGGCATCCAAAAGGAGAATGCACATCTGTATAGATATATGCCATGTGTTTTGGTGCGTGACGCTTTTGATATCTGAGAAAAGGATGTGACTGCATGAAAAGCAGGGCTTCCCAAATCTGTCCTGGGGACTCCACAGCCAGTTGGGATTTCAGGCTAACCATAATGAATATGTATGAAATACATACAGTCGCATATACTGAGTCTGCAACATATGCAGACTTACCTCATGCAAATTCATTGTGGATAGTTTTAAAATCCAATTGACTGTGTGGTCTCCAGGACAGGTTTGGGAAGCCCTGACATAGAGAACGTGTGCAGTGCACATGTGAGCATGTGAGGTATGACTGAGTGTGGGAGAGCAGGACTGTGAATGTGTAATGGATTTGTAATGCATTTTAATGGATTTCTAAGAAGCCATTTTAAGCTGTAAGTTTCCAAATGCTGATTTTGTGAAAAGCAATGAGCCATCTGCAATGAGGTGCTAATTGTAAACTAAGATGTAGCAATGCCAGCTCTCTGCAGCCAGCTAAGCAGTTCCAGACAACCAGTAAAAAGTCTGCACTAGGAAGAGAGGATGAATGAGGAAAGCTGAAAGACTGCAGCTAGGGCGCACACACACGTTATGAAATGCAAAATGGAAAAGCAAAAAAGACAGCTTTCACCCCTATCACCAACCCACCTTCTAGTAACTTTGGAGCTTACAGAAAAAGCACACAGTATTACTTCTGGTTATTTGAATGATCAAGAGGGAGCAGTTCTGTGGTTAAGAACAAATGAAGTGCACATAAATATGAACTCTTTGTGAAGCAAAGGAATTCCTGAGCGCTACAGATGACAGCAAGCAATGTGCTCAGCGCTAACAAATAATAATCTGAAATCACAGAAGAATCCTCAGCTTAAAGCTTTCTTTTTTTTTCTAAATATTCCTTATAGGATGAAATAGACATTGATTAGGATAGGGGAGATAAGTGTTGTGTAGGCTAATGCAGACATGAGAATGTACCAAAGCGGTTATTATATGGCAAACAGCACAGTCCCCAGCAAGAAATATAGCACTATCCTTTTTGGCAAAATAATTTTTATTAACATGGATAGAGAGAAGGAGGTACAGAAACATAAACAGCTAATCACAAAAGGTCCAAGAAGCAAGCAATGTGCTCAGAGGCTTGCTTCTTGGACCTTTTGAGATGATTCTAGGAAAAGTAAAGTCATGGGATAGGTGGCAATGTCCTTTCATGGATTACAAACTGGCTAAAAGACAGGGAACAGAGAGTAGGATTAAATGGACAATTTTCTCAGTGGAGGGGATGAGCAGTGTAGTGCCTCAAAGATCTGTACTGGGACCCGTGCTTTTCAATATATTTATAAATGATCTGGAAAGAAATATGAGTGAGGTAATCAAATTTGCAGATGATACAATATTGTTCAGAGTAGTTAAATCACAAGCAGACTGTGATAAATTGCAGGAAGACCTTGTAAGACTGGAAAATTGGACATCCAAATGGCAGATGAAATTTAATGTGGATAAGTGCAAGGTGATGAATATAAGGAAAAATAACCCATGCTACAGTTACACAATGTTAGGTTCCATATTAGGTGCTACAACCCAAGAAAGATATCTAGGCATCATAGTGGATAACACATTGAAATCAGTTCAGTGTGCTGTGGCAGTCAAAAAAGCAAACAGAATGTTGGGAATTATTAGAACGGGAATGGTGAATAAAACGGAAAATGTCATAATGCCTCTGTATTGCTCCATGGTGAAACCGCACCTTGAATACTGTGTACAATTCTGGTTGCCAAATCTCAAAAAAGATATAATTGCGATGGAGAAAGTACAGAGAAGGGCTACCAAAATGATAAGGGGAATGGAACAGCTCCCCTATGAGGAAAGACTAAAGAGGTTAGGACTTTTCAGCTTGGAGAAGAGATGGCTGAGGGGGAATATGATAGAGGTGTTTAAAATCATGAGAGGTCTAGAACGGGTAGATGTGAATCGGTTATTTACTCTTTTGGATAATAGAAAGACTAGGGGGCACTCCATGAAGTTAGCATGTGGCACATTTAAAACTAATTGGAGAAAGTTTTTTTTCACTCAACGCACAATTAAACTCTGGAATTTGTTGCCAGAGGTTGTCGTTAGTGCAGTTAGTATAGCTGTGTTTAGAAAAGGATTGGATAAGTTCTTGGAGGAGAAGTCCATTACCTGCTATTAAGTTCACTTAGAGAATAGCCACTGCCATTAGCAATGGTAACATGGAATAGACTTAGTTTTTGGGTACTTGCCAGGTTCTTATGGCCTGGATTGGCCACTGTTGGAAACAGGATGCTGGGCTTGATGGACCCTTGGTTTGACCCAGTATGTCATGTTCTTATGTTCTTAAAAGAACAATACAAAAGTAAAAAGTACAGCATACCATCAAAATACAAAACTAAATTCTTAGCATCAGAACCTCAGGCCATAAACGTAAGCCATACAGAGTACATCTCCTTCCCTCTACCCTTTTGGGGTCCCACCGCAGTAGGGCTACAAACAAATGAGCATATAGGAACACACTCACACCGCATTCACAACCATACATACTGTTGTGCTGGGACGAGTGGAGTGTGCCCTTGAACCTCGGTGAACTGGGAGAGGAGCTCTGAGGAAGCGTCGTTGGAGGTCAGACAGAGCCTCGTCCGGGCGGAAACCGGAAGCCCAGGCCCCTGCCGACCTGCACGGCCTCCTGGAGGCCAACCATGCAAGGTTGGTCTCTGAGTAGTCCTCCGACCACTCCAAACCCTTTTGGACCTGCCGCTGGGTAATGGCAGAGGCGGCAGGCCGGACAGGAGGCGAAGGTGGAAGAGGAAACCTGGCAAAGGTGGACACTGGAGACAGCGGTACTGGAGAAGACGAAGACTCCGGATACTGGCGAAGATGACAGAAGAGTTAAAACTCGGAGAAGGTATCTGGCCATGACTCATAGCAGCATCCATCCTGGACGGAGCTTCAGGGACACGGCGTGATCAATGCACCTAACAGGTCATTCGAAGGAAGATGGAACTTCCGACCCGGCATGGAAAACGAATCTGAAGGTCAACCAAAGTTGGACAGAGGACAGGTCACTAGGAGATAAAATCCAGAACCAGGACATCCAAGGATGACAGAAGACAAGGACATCTGGACAGGCTAAAATGTCAGGCCTCCACGGCGAAGGCTCAGAACATCTTCTTCGGACTTCCAGGACACTCAATGAAGGGCAGTGAGGAAGAGTGAGGCAAGGACATCAAGCGGACTCCGGACCGTGGACGTGGACAGATGAAGGACATGGAAGATCCTTGGCCCCGACGGAAGGAGTTATCCCACCGAGCGCCCTACACACCCCAGCCGAGATGGTCGCAGACCACTTGGACCACTGTGCACCCTACACAACCCAGCCGGGCTGGTCATGGACCACGCAGGGACGGGACAGTGCAGAGCTTTGGCAGACACAAGACAAAGCAGACATCAGAACCTCATAGAAGAGACATCAGGATTTCAGAAGCATGGACATCAGGACATCAGAGACGGAGAATGTCAGGACAAGGAGAATATCGAACATCAGAGACGGAGAATGTCAGGACAAGGGGAACATCAATGAGGACACATCAGGAACAAAAGAGACATCAGCAGAGACCAGGAACATGGACAACGAGGGATCCCATGAAGACAAGAGAGATGCCGGGCAGGAGCAGGAAGCGAGGAGTCCGAAGGAAGACTAGCTCCTTTCCAAGGCAAGGGAGAAGTGACAAAGAAGCCCTGTTATAGGGCTTTACTGGAAATGCCCAGGGAGAAGTCCAAAGGTGGGGCCCAGGGCATATCCAGCCAGAGGTCCTTTAAATAGGGGAGAGAGGCGCAACCTCGCCCCTAGGGGTGGAGCCAGAGGCGGAGCGATGGCGGCATCCATGCCGCTGCGGAGCAGGCCTCCGGGCCTGCTGGGAGACAGTGATGCCGGCGGCCCTTGCCACTGAGGGGGACCGAAGTCCGCGGCTCCCTGCCACGAAGATGAGCAAAATGCGGCCCTCTGCCGTGAAGGACGACGGCGGCCTCCAGGCTGCAAGGTAAGCTCCTGCTCGTGGTTCAGCCTGCTCACAGGAGCTCAACACGTACGTCCCAAACCAAGATAGCAAATATTGAAACTCATTCCCACCCTCCCAATAAAGGATAGAATTACCGAGCAGGGAAAGGCACTGGAATGAGCAAGAACTAGTCCAAGCAGAACAAAAACAAAACAAAATGGTCTGCAAACACAAAGAACAAATGAAAACAAATGAGCTACCCAAGACAGCAGTTGGTGCTTAATGCAACCTTAGGCCCTTGAGTTCCTCCTGTCATGAGGAGGGCTCCCTCAGCAGGGCCAGGCCACTTTGTTTCATAGTCCATATGTCGCAGCTCAGATTGAATATCTACGGGGAGGAGCTCATAAAAAATCTCCCACAGTGTACAATAACATTCATCAGGCTTGTGTCTACCCAGTTTAGAGTCAAACCACTCCATTTGCATAAGCAGAGCCATTTTCTGAAACCAAGAAGTTGGGGTGGGTGGCTCTTCTTCTATCCACACCGCCAAAATACATTTACAGGCAATCAGGAGAGCCAACCGTATGAATTTCACCTTGGCTGTGGACTGACCTGAGGTCACCACTTCCACGCCCAGTAAGAGAGTAGAACCACTCCTTGCAATCGTAAGGCCAGTACACTGGCACAGAGTATTTAACTCTATGGACCAGAAACCATCTGAGTGAGAACAGGAAATGAATTGATGAATAATAGATCCCGTCTCCATTCCACATTTGATACTCAAAGCAGAGGAAACCAAACCCATATGTTGTCTCCTCACATCATCAATATAAGCATGATGTAACAACTTGTATTGTAATTCTCACAAGCTGGAATCAGGAGTGAAGTGATGTAGAGATGTAAACAATATGCCAGTGATTCCTTAGAAATGTTTTCTCCCAAGGCCGATCACCAATAGGTGGCAAGGGAGTCAAGATGGGAAGGCTGCAATCGTTTTTTACACAATCTACGCCAACCTGCAATAGAGTTTTTCAAATGGGACACATCTTGAAGCTCCTGAGAAAAATAACTTCCTGGGAAAAAGCTTCAGCAACCCAAGGAAAAGTACCCAAATAATGTCATGTCTGGAGATATGCAAAAAACTGCTTAGAGGGGACTTGAAAAACCCGATCTAACTCAGCAAAACAGAGAACAGGTGCACTAGAATCATATCAATGCAGAATAAACCAAATGCCTGCCTTAGCCCAGCTATGAAAAAAGGCTGCATAATCTCTCCCAGGCAAAAAACACGCATTGCCCAGCAGAGGAAGCAGCAAAGAGTGGCAACCAAGTAAACCCCATTTAGCCCTCAGCCTGTATACAAGGGTAAAGCAGAATTTTAGGAAAAGGCTGGCGTCAAACGTCTTCAGGCCGGGCTTGGATTAAATATAAAGGAGACCAGGGAGCAACTATGTTATCGAGTAATCTAGCTTCACAAACCTTGTACGTACCAGCAAGCCACTTACCCACAAACCTCAATTAGCATGTTGCATTATAAAGTCTCAGGTCGGGAAGGACCAGGCCTCCTGCTTCCTTGGAACATTCAAGTTTAGCTTGGCTTATTCGCGTGCCCTTACCATTCCAAACAAAAGTGAGAAAAGTGGAATGTAATTTATGAAGGTCATGCATGGCAAGCCAGCAGGGAAGCATATGTAGTTTGTATAAACTCTTAGGTGTAAGTACCATTTTTAGAAGCGCACATCTGCCAAACAGAGATAAAGGGAGAGACTGCCAAGCTCGCAGCTGAGACTGTATCTGCGTGATGGGATCGGTAATGTTCAGCCCATATAGTGAGCCTAAATCCCTAGGTATCCACACTCCCAGATATTAATTTTATGCGAAGCCCAAGCAGGAGGAAACTAACCCTCCCAAGTTTCCTCCAGTCTCGGGTCCAATGCCAAAGCCTCAGACTTAGAGAAGTTTATTTTAAGACCCGCTATCTGATTAAACTGAGAAAATATGCATATAAAGCAAGGTATACTCTGCCTGGGGCAGTCTACAAACAAGAGGATATCATCAGCTAACATAGCAATTTTTAGTAGAAGATCGCCAACTAAGATACCTTGAAACTGTGCCTCCTGTCTCAATTTAGACGCCAAGGGTTCTATTGCTAAAATAAACAATAAAGGCAAGAAGAGACAACCTTGGTGAACTCCACATTTCAGAGCAAAAGAATCAGACAGGACTCCATTGATAAAAATGCAGGCACTAGGGTTACTATATAAAAAGCTTTCAACCACTCCACTAATCTACAAGAGAACCTGTAGTGAGACAGGGCCCAAAACATAAAGTCCCACTATAGTCAAATGTTTTTTCTGCTTCAAGGCTGAGAATAACAACTGACTCAGCCGTAGTAGTGAAATTCAAAGCAGCAATCAGCCTGCGCACATTTTTAACCCCCTGTCACCCTTTCATGAAAACCATTTGGTCGGTATTTATTATTCGGGGGAGGACAGTGTTTAGTCTATTTGCCAAAATAGCAGCCAGGATTTTCAAGTCAACATTGATCAAAAAAATAGGGCAATAGGAATCCACTTCCAAGGGATTCTTACCCTTCTTAGGCAATACAACTATTACCGACTGGTTCATATTGGGAGAAAGGGAACCCTTTTCCACCAAAGCATTATAAAACTGCAATAACACAGAAAGCACCGGGAATCTTTTGTAAAATTCCTTGCCCAGTCCATCCAGCCCCTTCAGGCCCTGGATCACAGAAAAGAATTCGCCATCTCAGATCGGGGCGCTGAATTCCTCCGCCTCTTCCAATAAGTCAGAAGGCCACGGAAGGTCTCAAAAAAAGGAATCACGAACCTCCACATTCATACTTTTAGCACTATAAAGAGCACTATAATACTCCAAAAATATCTTAGTAATATCTGAAATGGAATGCCAGGGGCCCCTGAACTGTCCCGAATCCCCACAATGCACGATTTCTGTCTCCGTACCCGCACAAGGTTTGTTCCCAAACTTATACATCTGATATTGGAAATATCGTAGGGACTTGGAGGCTCACTGATGCAGCAAGTGATTCAAGGCCGCCCGAGCTTGACCTACAGTAAATGTAGAAGAGGGAAAAGGATCAACCATATGCTGAGATTGCGTGGTTTTTCAATGCTTTGGTTAAAGCCAGAATCTCTGCATTTCGCTTTCAGTTAGTTTTAGCCACATACGCAATTATATGACCCTGCAGGACCACTTTGTCTGCTTCCCATAGCAACGAAGGTGCAATATCAGATGTATTGTTAAAAAACAAGTAGTCCTCTGAAGATAACCAACCTCAAACCCTCTCTCACTAATTCCTGCTGAATATTTATCATACTATTACCATTCACAACTGTCATATTTATTCATTTGATTACCTATGTACCGTTTCATAGTCTTATTTTTTCACTTGCTATTCTAATGTATCAATAGGCTGAAATGTAAATATTGTGTTGTTCAATTTCTCCCCTTCCATCCCAAGTTTATTTTCCTTGTTTTTTGTAACTTTCCCTCTCCCTTTTTCTGATTCACTGTATTTAAAGTTCAAGGTTCTTATTGAAAATATTGTTTTTTACGTTACGTTATGCTTTACACTCCTTGTTATTTGTAAACCGGGTTGATGTGATGCCTATCATGAAACTCGGTATAACAAAAACAATAAATAAATAAATAAATAAGATAAACATGGAACCCTTTATCCAAGTAGAGCTCAGGACTCATCTGCCAGGAAAAACAGGGGCGTGGAGACCACCCAAGCTCCACTCCCACAGACACCGAGGCGCGATCAGAAATAGAAATAGTGCCAATAGTAGCATTCCTTACCCCTGAAAAAAGACCATTGGAAATGAACAAATAATCCAAGCTGGAGTAGGATTATGCAGATTAGAATAAAAGGTGAAATCCTGCTCCCTGGATGTAGGACCCGCCAAACATCAAGTAGCCCCAACTCCTTGCAAAGGAAAATTCACACCCAATCCCTCCGAGTACTTATTGGCAGCCTCTGCAGGTTGACAATCAATTGTCCTGTCTGCTACAACTCTGAAATCACCCCCAACCACTATTTTGTAGTCAGAGAAAATAAGGTGGCCCACTATCAAAAGAAAAAATGTGTGAGAATAAGTGTTAGGGGCATAAATATTACAGAAAACAATCTTCTGGTGGTGGTGTGCCTGCTACAATAACGAAACAGCCTTCCGTATCCTGTAACTGGAGCTCAACCTGAAAAGGTAAATGTTTATGGAAAAGTAGTGCACCCCCTCCTCCTGGTAGTATAAGAAGAGTAAACACCTTACCCCATCCATTCACACTTTAACATTTTATCTTCTAAATCTGACAGATTGGTCTCTTACAAAAACACTACTTTCAGAGGTATTCACTGGAAAACTGACATCATTAAAGAATCTTAGACTTTATAAGTGTTGACAAAGGAGTTGATTTGTACAATGCAGCTAGCAGAGATTGCAGTGTACAAATCAACTCCTCTTATTAGAATTTTCATCGCTTATAAGGTCTAAAATTCTTTAATGATGTCAATTATACAATGAATACCCTCTGAATGTGACTGTAACACCCCTCAACCCCAACCCACCTCCCGAAAACTCACCCCGAATCAAAGGGCCCCCTTACAATGGTCCATATATTGAGTGTCAGCCTAAGGCTTATAAAGAGGTTCTCTCCATCTCACTCTCACCTACTGAGAAGCTGTAGCAAAGTTATGTGCATGACATACATTCTGGGCACATGTACTTTAATGTACATACAGTTTTTTAAAATTCACAGAGCTCCCACACAGCCCACATATGTGGCTGTTTTTGTGCACGCAAGGCTTTTAAAAATCTACCTCTTTTGTTTTACTCTTGTTTCCTTCTCAGCTCAGCTCATAAGCCGTCAGGCAAAGCCCCTCTTTTTACTCCTTCCACTCTGGTTTGTTTCTGTCAGTCATCCTCCATAGTTTCTCCTTATTCTTTACGGAAGACAAAAGTACAATAAATGAAGCCCCATATATACAGCCGGTGGGTTTCGTTATGCACTGCTACAGGGCTCTTATCAGGAAAAGCAAGAAGAAAGCACCTTTTTCACTGCAGACTGTGTCAGCAGGTGGACAGTGACTTCTGATGGCCTTTCCTGGGGTGAGCACCACTTGGTTGTGCACCTTCTGCTGCTGGGTCCTTCACCCTAGTCTTCTTCAATTGCTCCTCCCGCCTGGCTGCGTCTTCTGTGTTGCCTCCCTTCTCCTGTGGCCTGCCAGTGCCGTGACCAGGAATCTCCCGGCTGTGTTCGCTGGCTGCACCCAGAATGTTTCCGTCTGGCTTCCTGCCACTTCCAGCTGGCTCTTCCTGACCGTCCGTGGCAGAAATCAGCACAGTGCTTTACTGGAGCTTCTCCTACTCGACTCCTATTTTTTTTTTTTTTCTTATTTGGCCTTGAGAATATTTGTTAGTCATATTATGTTTGTTTGTCACTTCTGTTTGATGTGAGTGCAAGATGTTGCGGTCTGGCCGGAGCCGGGGGGGAGCAGCTGGGAATGGGGAAGAAGTGGATGATTTGTTTGAACAGCCCACACTATGTGTTTTATGCTGTGCACATCTTGAAGCAAATTTTCAAAGGGAAACTACCTTCTCTTAAAAACTGCTTACAAAGGGCATGTGCACAACGCAGCTGCGTACAGCTACAGACAAAAGGGATAAAACAAGCCTGCAAAGTTATGGAAATCTGTTTCCCCTCCCCCCCAACCTAAACACCCACCCAGAAATGCCTCTTTTAGTCCGGCTAAACACAGGCGCACTATGGAAGGCCGCACAAACCTTTACTCTCCATGAGAGGGCCAATTTTCAGCCCAGACAATCTGCTCGGGCAAACACCCTTTACAATAGTCCTTAACAGGTTCACATTTTCTAGTATGGAAGTGAGTGCATTGCAACAATAAAAGAATATATAATGCAATATGATATTAAACAAGAACGGATTTGTGGTTAGGGCGATCCAGTTATGGAATTGTCTTCCTACTGAGGCTGTATGTATGCCATCAATAGACATGGCTGAGAGAAAAGTGGATCATTTAATGAGCGTAAGAAACATTATTGAGTGTGACATAGCACATCCTGGAGCAGGATCAGTTGCAGTAGATGAACAGCAGATGGCTAAACCCAACATGTGTTACAATAGGCCTAATGCCATATGTGTTCCAAATTTCTCCAAATTTCTCGCTTTATTTGCAAGATTTTCTGGTTGGTATCGCAGCAGTGCATGAAATTGTTATTGCAAGTGATATTTTTACCTCAGAAGACTCTACTTTTTTTTATGTAAAATCTTATTATAAATGAATAATTTTTAATTGTGCATGGGGAGGGCAGAGCAAGTGGGGTGCAAGGCTGTAAGGTTCGCCTAGAGCAGAGGTTCCCAACCCTGTCCTGAAGCACCTCCATCCAGTCAGGTTTTCAGGATATGCACAATGAATACGCATGAGATAAAATGTGGTTGCTAAGAAGGCAGTGCATGCAAATGTATCTCATGCGTATACATTGGCTGGGGGTCCTCCAGGACAGGTTTGGGAACCACTGGCATAGAGCGGCTAATACCCTTCTCGGCTATTCCTGCTCCACACCTGTCTCTTGGATTCCTGATCCCGACTCTGTTCCTGTGTTGCAGTTGCATGCGGAGACACCTCCCAAGCTAGGTCTAATTTTACTGGCCTTGGCTCAGTTTTTATTTGGCCATCCAGCTTCTTCAGGTACACCCCCTCCCTAATATATCATTCTCTAGCAACTGAACGTACCCTGACAGCCAGGGATACTCTTCTGCATAAGGACTCATGGAACGGTGGCCATAAAAGAGAGTCAGGGTGCCAAACCTTGCAAGGTCATTGAGAGTGGATGGTGTTGGGTGCCCCTCCCGGGTTTGTTGAACTAAATCCTATTCCAGTGTATTCTGGGATTTGTTGCCATGTCTTCCTAAGGAGAAAAGGACTACAGGTTCCATCATTCAACTTTGGGAGCTCAGAAGCAGGAGGCATTTCAGCTGTTCCCACTGTGACCAAGAGACATCTAAACCTAACTGAGCTAAAGGGTAAATTGCTTGAAGTCAGACAATGGTTCCTGCCACTTCTGTTGCCATCTTGGTAACAAAAGGAACATTTTGCTCTGCTGCCCCTCTCGGATTTTGGCCTTTCTGCCGACTCTGCCAGCTGTAGTTCCCCTTGTTTGCCTTCCAAGTCTGTGGTCACTGGAAACTACATGGCAAGCTCCAATTTATATAATGTGAGGCCAAAGTCAGATGATAACACTTGGTTGCTACTGACCTAAACCACATTTGAAGCAAATTGCCAATAATTTTGCCCACTTCAAGCAATAAATAATTTGGGAAGAAAAACCACACAACCAAACCTGCTGTCCACCTGGGTGGTGCTGAGTTTTAGCAGCCAGTCTTCATCCTGCAGAAACCTGGATTCAGGGCCAGTATCAACAACGCCTGCAAAGAATTCTCGTGCAAGATTAACGACCACTCCCATGATGCTTCAGGATGCTGGGCAGGTTCTGGTTCTGTAGCATCTGTCCCCATTGATTCTGCTTACTCTGGATGCCAGAGCCTGGAATTTCTCAGGATGCGAGATAAAATGGTGCTGCTGGACTGTGATCGCATGATAGGTTGGACTTGCATTGCTATATCTGCACCCATTTGACACCAGGATGCTTTTTGGTTCTTAATCGCCAAACCCGTTGCTTTGCCATTTCTGGTCTGAATAAACATCAGCATTCACGCGAGCTTCAACTTCAAGGAGCAGAGTGATGCGCAGGCAGCAGACCACTTACGCTGTGGAGCTTGCTCGGCTCTGCCTTTAACGAGTCTGCTGGGGAGCACTAATTATAGACAGCTGTAATCTCGCAGCTAAACTTGGAGCAAAATCTGTGCTTCTGTTACTTGTGAGCTGCCCTCTCCATCTCCTCAAAGATCTTTAACCCCTCTTGCTGTCTCTGAAGCACACCCCTCCCTTCATATCTTGTTATCTTGCTTTTATAAAGCACCTTCCTTTAAAATTTGCAGTAATTGCTGAATTGTTGCTAAATAACACGTATCTGTGCTGTAGTGCTGAAGGCTCCTCTTACTTTATGGACCTGCCAAGATGTAGCGTTTGACGCCATTACCCCCAAAATTCTTTTATTTAGACTCAAGGAATGAGGTCCGTCAGGTGCGGTCCTCGCTTAGTTTGAATCATTTCTCTTTTTTTTTTTTTACTTTTTATTTGTAACTTCCAAATTATGCAAGCGTACACTTGATCACAGTAATAGAAGACAAAATGCAAAAAAGAAAACACAAAGAAAGAGAAATATGCAAACAAGAAGAAAAGAAATAAACCTTTTTAAAACATATGTTTTCAATTGCCCACTACCAGCTAGGGCCAAGAATGAAAAGCCATTAAGGGTCTGGTAATTACTTGTAGAGTAGAACAAGGATAAATTTAGATCTGAAGCCAACAAAAAAATAACCTGTTTCTTTACTTAAAGCCACCTGTAACAGCAATTACTTGATACCCATACTCCCTCCACAGCTAACTGCTTAGAATGAAGAAAGAAACGTAGCTGTGAGAGCTCCGCAAAGGTATAAGCAGCTTGTTGGGATTTGACAAGTTACAATGCTTTGAATCATTTCTATGTGAACGCCCCCAACAGATTAGAATTGCAAAACATTCTTCTCAATGGTCTACTTTGAAGATGGGAGCACCACCGGGTTCGGCATTGTCCTCTTCACTTTTAACCATCTACAAGGCCTCCCCCAGCTGTAAAATCTTGGCAGGCCTTTGCGAAGGTTATAAGGTTTATGCAAACGATATACAGTTTGTTGTCTGTGTCTGGCCGTTCTGCATTAAATATGGCAAAACCACATTTTGTTTTAGTTCAAAAATCGCCTGCTAAACCAAAATATGCCTCAATCACTAATGATGGTACTAGCTTTCCAATACATTCAAGTATAAAAAACGTAGGTGTCTGAGTTGACTCACATTTAACCTTTCACCGTCATATTAACATGATGATCAGATCTGTTTTGTTTTGTTTTTAACTAAGACTAATGTGCAGTCTGAAACATATGTTAGAGAATGTGGATTTCCAAACAGTTGCCCAGGTGTCAATATTACCTTTGATTGACTATTGGGTCATTCAATATCAAGTGGTCCATGCTCAGCCTCCTCCAAATCAAACAAAATTTTACTCGGATGTTCTCTAGGGTCTCAAACAAAACCATAGTAAATTTTTCACCTGGATCTCCATTGGTTGGAGATCTAGAGGCAGTTGAATGGAGGTCACCTCTGAGTACCATACTCTGTGCAACCTAAAATGGCCATTTTGTCCAGATGCTGCAGCCCGACACCTCTCAGGGGCCTGAAATTTTGTGGATTAGTACAACCTCTGGTGGTAAGTTCCAGTGCAAAGTTTGAAACATAACGTGAGCTTGGCTCCCTTTTTATGGGCCAGCAAGGTATGTGAAAAATGTTACAAAAGAAATCTAAGGCCTACTTTGACTCCTCACTGCTCCTGACCTATACTTTGATTCAAGCCCTGACCTGACCAGTAGTCATGGTCCATGGCATATACGTAGAAGATTTGCACTTAGAGGCTTTACAATAAAGACATGATGATGCTTTTTAATGCAAATTTTTGCCAATTTTCAGATGCTAATATCATTACTGTAGATTTTTAAAATTCTTTTCTTTTTTATGTCATTTGAAAGAGCATCTTTTTTTCTACAAAAGTCACTGTTTCATTTTGGAACCAATCTTGCTTTGGTCAAAAATTAAGGCCCCAACGATATGCATCATTTGCATATGTGGATGCGGTATGTTAAAAGGCATCTTTGGCGCCCTGCTGTGTAACATGCAAATGAGCTAGAGATGTGAAATCTTACAGTGCAGCGAAGCTTGTTGAGCCTACTCTGCTTGTAGTTTATGACACATCTTGCTTCGATATACTTCTATAAATGAACCCCTCAAAATGGACATTTTATTCTGCCGTGTTTTTTATTGCATGCAAGCCTGAACATGCAAAAGTATCACCTTCACAAGGAACTATGGTAATGTCATGTTAGCAGTGTGTTGGGAACATGCATTGGCCTGTGACACCATTATGCTCTTTGAGTCCCTGGTATCAAATTTTTCTTAATGCAAAAGGAGGACATTGAAGCAATCAGACCTGTTCAGGATGAAAGATTTAGCAAAAGTCATACAATTGCTGGCACAAGGGAAAATCAATTCAAGCCAACTGATGCAACTAAAATTAGCATTAGCAAAATTTTGAATGACGTCACCTCATTCATTGCAAGTGTTCTAGAACATGAATGTGAATATTTTCATGCCCTTCAAGAATCCAGCTTCCAACCTGGTCAGTATTTAGCTTGCGTCTATGATAAAGCCTGGTGGATTGGCCATATATGCAAAGTCTCAAGTGAAGAACATGCTATTGCTGTCTTGGTCAAGTAGCCTAGTAGTTAGAGTAGTGGGCTATGAACCAAGAGACCAGCATTTGAGTCCCACTGTCACTCCTTGTGACCCTGGACAAGTCACTTAATCCTCCATTACCTCAGGTATAAACTTAGGAGATCATTTTCTAAGCCTATCGCAAGTGAAAAGTCCCTTTTCGCGTGCGATAGCTTGCTGGGGGCGGGGAGGAGTCGAGGAGGAGGATGTGGCGGTATCTTCGCTGGCAGCGATAAGGTAAGTTGCGTTATCATTGCCAGTAGTGCCCAATAGCGCCACCTTTCACGGTGGCGCTATTGGGTGCAAAAGCCGGCAGCGATAACACCACAGTGGTGCGATTGCTGCCGGCTTTCGCAGGCCCGCCCCCCCGTTACAGCTGGATTCACCCTTCTCTGCGAGAATGGAAAATCCAGGCCTTAGATTGCAAGCCCTTTGGGGATAGGGAAATACCTATAGTACCTGAATGTGATCCACTTTGAAGTGCTGAAAAAAGTGGTACATAAAATAAAAAAAATGTTTGCTCCCCCAAGGTCCTGACAGGTCATTTTACTGGCCATCCCGTAGAAACACCTGTTGGGTTCCAGAAGAACACATTATTGCTACCCTTAATATACTCATCAGGCAGGCAGTACATTTATTCACAAGCCATTTTGTCACGCATTGATGAGACATGTGCAAGGCAGGAAAAACACTGGAAAAAACACTGAATTTTTGTGAAATCTGCAATTTAAATAATTCTCGAATGAGGTGTCTTGCCTTTTCTTATTTTGTGCCTAAATAAAAGTTTGGAAACCTGTGGCTGGTAACTTGTCTGGCTATCTGGAGTGGCCCCTAGGTGATGGGGTTGTCAGTTTTGCTGAATTGGCAGTGGCTCAGCCACCACTGACCAAAGCAAGGTAAACTAATCAGCATATAACGTTTTGCACTGAGTTTGATGACTAATTTATGAAAATATGTCTAAACAGATATGCATCAAAAGCTAAAAGTGTGGAAAGCACAGTAAACTGAGTTGCATTGTAAAATTTCACATCTCTAGCTCATTTGCATGTTTCACAGTTGGGTGCCAAAGATGGCTCTTTTTAACATAGTGCATTCACACATGCAAATGATGATTGTCTTTGGGACTATAATTCTGACCAAAGCAAGGCTGGGTCCAAGACAAAACAGGGTGACTTTTGTAGCAAAAAAGGTGCTCTTTCAAATGACATTAGAAAGAAACAAATTAAAAACTACATGGTAAAGATATTTGCATTCACAAAATGGTGAAAATTTGCATAAAAAGGTGACATCATGTCTTTATGTAACTATATCTTTGCTTCCTGTTAGTTGCGAAGCCTCCTGGTGAAAATCCCAGATGTACATCATGGGCCATGACTATGATCCAGTTATGGCCTGAATCGAAGTATATATCAGGAGCAATGAGGAGTCAAATTAGGCCTTAAATTTCTTTTGTAAAATTGTTCACGTAATTTGCTGGCCCATAAAAAGGGTGGCAAGCTCATGTTAGGTTTCAAACTTTGCATAGGAACTTACTACCAGAGGTTGTAATAATCCACAAAATTTCGGGCCCCTAGCAGGGGTTGTTTGGCTGCAATGCCCGGACAAAATGGCCGTTTTAATATTGCGCGGAGCACCTTCATTCAGCTACCTCTAGCGCTTGAACCAATAGAGATCCAGCCGAAAAATTTTGCATAGTTTTATTTGAGGCCCTAGCGAATATCCACACAAAATTGTATTCAGTTTGAAGGAGGTCAAGCAAGGATGATTTTCTAAACTGGTCCACTTGACATTTAATATCTCTGTTGTAATGTTGTTTACCTGGGTCTTCCAGTTTTGACATTGAGACCTATTCAGTAGGGATGTGAATCGTTTTTCAACGATTAAAATTATCGTCCGATAATGTTTATATCGTCTTAAATCGTTATAGAACACGATACAATAGAAATTCTAACGATTTATCGTTAAAAATCGTTAAATCGTGTTAGTGCGCACTAACTCCGAGTTAGTGCGCACTAACTCCCCGTTAGTGCGCACTAACTCGATTTAGTGCGCACTAACTGAAAATGATACAAATAAACACTTTCCAGGTCACTGAAGGTCAGTTAGGAATGAATATGTGTTCCTATTGGCTGGCTGCCCTCTTATCTATTGATGTTACCAAGGTTACCACTGAGGTGATGGTTGGGGGGATGGGAAATGGAACTGGAAACTAACGAACACCAACAGAAAATGAAACAAAGTGTTCACACTTCCCAGGTCAGTAAAGGTCACTTAGGAATGAATATGTATGTATGTATTCCTATTGGCTGGCTGTGCTCTTATCTATTGATGTTACCAATATGGTTGGGGGGATGTGAAATGGAAACAGTTGGAAGCTTGACAAAAAAAGTAATGTAATGATCAGCACTCACGTGACTAGAACTTGTTTGTTTATTATTTTTGTTAGCAGGCACCTGAAATGCTAGTGCATGTTGAATTTGCCAATCACTGTGCATTTTAGAAAGGTGGTCCTGGCTGGAACTGTACACAGTTCAAATATATGTAATTGATTGTTGGTAAGTGTATTTTTTAAGTAGCCACACTGGCACAAGTATGTTTACTTTTCCTCCTACTTAACTCACTAGCTCAGCTTTGTAAGAAGGGCTTCTCTGCTTGTGTGTTGTTTTTGTTTGGTGTGAGGAGAGCAGAAACATCAGATCTTTATTCAATCTACTACAGTCATCTCTTACAGTGCCCTATCCCTATTAATACCAGGAGTGTTGTGATCTTCCTGCACACAGTGCCCTAACCCTGATACCAGTCTGAGACAGCTCCCTCCCTGCATTACTAGTGAGAGGCTGGCTTCACAGACAGGGGGGAGCTGCCTGACCCTTACTCCTGACTTCCCCCATGTCCCAGCTAGTGAATGGTGTGTGGGTGAGGGGGGGGGGGGAGGATGGTGAAGCCTGAGACAGCTCCCTCCCTGCATTACTAGTGAGAGGCTGGCTTCACAGACAGGGGGGAGCTGCCTGACCCTCACTCCTGACTTCCCCCATGTCCCAGCTAGTGAATGGTGTGTGGGTGAGGGGGGGGGGGAGGATGGTGAAGTCTGAGACAGCTCCCTCCCTGTATTACTAGTGAGAGGCTGGCTTCACAGACAGGGGGGAGCTGCCTGACCCTCACTCCTGACTTCCCCCATGTCCCAGCTAGTAAATGGTGTGTGGGTGAGGGGGGGGGGGGAGGATGGTGAAGTCTGAGACAGCTCCCTCCCTGCATTACTAGTGAGAGGCTGGCTTCACAGACAGGGGGGAGCTGCCTGTGCCTCACTCCTGACTTCCCCCATGTCCCAGCTAGTGAATGGTGTGTGGGTGAGGGGGGGGGGGGTCGATGGTGAAGTCTGAGACAGCTCCCTCCCTGCATTACTAGTGAGAGGCTGGCTTCACAGACAGGGGGGAGCTGCCTGACCCTCACTCCTGACTTCCCCCATGTCCCAGCTAGTGAATGGTGTGTGGGTGAGGGGGGGAGAGGATGGTGAAGTCTGAGACAGCTCCCTCCCTGCATTACTAGTGAGAGGCTGGCTTCACAGACAGGGGGGAGCTGCCTGTCCCTCACTCCTGACTTCCCCCATGTCCCAGCTAGTGAATGGTGTGTGGGTGAGGGGGGGGGGAGGATGGTGAAGTCTGAGACAGCTCCCTCCCTGCATTACTAGTGAGAGGCTGGCTTCACAGACAGGGGGGAGCTGCCTGACCCTCACTCCTGACTTCCCCCATGTCCCAGCTAGTGAATGGTGTGTGGGTGAGGGGGGGGGGGTGGATGGTGAAGTCTGAGACAGCTCCCTCCCTGCATTACTAGTGAGAGGCTGGCTTCACAGACAGGGGGGAGCTGCCTGACCCTCACTCCTGACTTCCCCCATGTCCCAGCTAGTGAATGGTGTGTGGGTGAGGGGGGGGGGGGAGGATGGTGAAGTCTGAGACAGCTCCCTCCCTGCATTACTAGTGAGAGGCTGGCTTCGCAGACAGGGGGGAGCTGCCTGTCCCTCACTCCTGACTTCCCCCATGTCCCAGCTAGTGAATGGTGTGTGGGTGAGGGGGGGGGGAGGATGGTGAAGTCTGAGACAGCTCCCTCCCTGCATTACTAGTGAGAGGCTGGCTTCACAGACAGGGGGGAGCTGCCTGACCCTCACTCCTGACTTCCCCCATGTCCCAGCTAGTGAATGGTGTGTGGGTGAGGGGGGGGGAGGATGGTGAAGTCTGAGACAGCGCCCTCCCTGCATTACTAGTGAGAGGCTGGCTTCACAGACAGGGGGGAGCTGCCTGACCCTCACTCCTGACTTCCCCCATGTCCCAGCTAGTGAATGGTGTGTGGGTGAGGGGGGGGGGGGAGGATGGTGAAGTCTGAGACAGCTCCCTCCCTGCATTACTAGTGAGAGGCTGGCTTCGCAGACAGGGGGGAGCTGCCTGACCCTCACTCCTGACTTCCCCCATGTCCCAGCTAGTGAATGGTGTGTGGGTGAGGGGGGGGGGGGGGAGGATGGTGAAGTCTGAGACAGCTCCCTCCCTGCATTACTAGTGAGAGGCTGGCTTCACAGACAGGGGGGAGCTGCCTGACCCTCACTCCTGACTTCCCCCATGTCCCAGCTAGTGAATGGTGTGTGGGGGAGGGGGGGGGGGAGGATGGTGAAGTCTGAGACAGCTCCCTCCCTGCATTACTAGTGAGAGACTGGCTTCACAGACAGGGGGGAGCTGCCTGACCCTCACTCCTGACTTCCCCCATGTCCCAGCTAGTGAATGGTGTGTGGGTGAGGGGGGGGGGGGGGATGGAGAAGTCTGAGACAGCTCCCTCCCTGCATTACTAGTGAGAGGCTGGCTTCACAGACAGGGGGGAGCTGCCTGTCCCTCACTCCTGACTTCCCCCATGTCCCAGCTAGTGAATGGTGTGTGGGTGAGGGGGGGGGGGGTGGATGGTGAAGTCTGAGACAGCTCCCTCCCTGCATTACTAGTGAGAGGCTGGCTTCACAGACAGGGGGGAGCTGCCTGACCCTCACTCCTGACTTCCCCATGTCCCAGCTAGTGAATGGTGTGTGGGTAAGGGGGGGGGGGGAGGATGGTGAAGTCTGAGACAGCTCCCTCCCTGCATTACTAGTGAGAGGCTGGCTTCACAGACAGGGGGGAGCTGCCTGACCCTCACTCCTCCGGGGTATTGTGATCTTCCTGCACACAGTGCCCTATCCCTGATACCAGGGGTGTTGTGATCTTCCTGCATGCAGTGCCCTATCCCTATTAATACCAGGAGTGTTGTGATCTTCCTGCATGCAGTGCCCTATCCCTATTAATACCAGGAGTGTTGTGATCTTCCTGCATGCAGTGCCCTATCCCTGATATCGGGATGTGTGCAAGAAGATCACAACACCCCCGGTATCAGGAATAGGGCACTGTGTGCAGGAAGATCACAACACCCCCAGTATCAGGAATAGGGCACTGTGTGCAGGAAGATCACAACACCCCTGGTATTAGGGATAGGGCACTGTGTGCAGGAAGATCACAACACTCCTGGTATTAATAGGGATAGGGCACTGTGTGCAGGAAGATCACAATACCCCTGGTATCAGGGTTAGGGCACAAGTTCTAGTCACATTGACTGATCACATTACTTGTTTTGTCAAGCTACCAACTGTTTCCATTTCCCATCCCCCATATACTGTCAGTAGGAAACTTGGTAACATGAATAAATAAGAGGGCAGCCAATAGGAATACATATTCATTCCTAAACTGACCTTAACTGACCTGAAAAGTGTCAAATTGTATCATTTTCAGTTAGTGCGCACTAACTCCCAGTTAGTGCGCACTAACTCCCGTTAGTGCGCACTAACTCGAGTTAGTGCGCACTAATCGGAAAAAACGATTTTTAACGATTTTTTAACTAAAAAATCGTGCCTAAGACGATTTTCTTGCCCTGCCACACGATTTCTATCGTTAAGACGATATGGAAAACGATTCACATCCCTACTATTCAGCTATTGCTAAATTCTGCTGCTCGACTCATAGCAGGCAAGACATGCAAAGACCATATCTCGCTCGTGTTGCTTCCTGTCGTTCAACGAGTCCAGTACAAAACTATTATAACTTTTAAGCTAATCAGTTCTGATAAGGCTCCGTGGGCTAATGCGCTTCTACATCTGTATTGCCCAACTTGTGCATTGAGATCCTAGCAGAGAGGCCTTTTAGACATCCCGCTCACTTGACTGTGACATATGACTGCACCTCTTCCGTCGCTGCTCCCAGTTTTTGGAATCCATTACCCGAAGAAATTAGGCAACTGGATTGCCTGAAAATGTTTAAAACCGAGCTGAAGGCTTTTCTCTTTAAGCAAACATTTCTACTAGTTGCCATCAGCACCATTGCTCTCTTTAAGATATCATATGCAGGGACGCTCTATTGATAGTATCATGGCAGGGGTCGTTCATATTGTTTGTTTTAGATGTCAGTGTCTTTGTTTTATTTTGTTTTATTTGAATTATGAATGTTTTAATGTTGTACATCACCTAGTGCCTGGTGCATAGGCGATGAGGAAACTTTTCATAAAGATAAAGGATTTGAAGGGCAGTTTTCAGGAGAGATTTACCTACCCCCCTTACCCGGCTACACGTATGTGTGGGGATCAACAGCACATGCACTTTTAGCTGCAGTAGGAGTAGATGTTCCTAGGGTGGATTTATCTCAGGGGGAGGGAAATAATACATGTAGATTACATTTTCACATCTGTGCAGAGTGAGGTCCATATCAAAGGCATGTAGCCAGATCCCACGGTGAATTAGCTGACTAAAAATGCCTGCTTTTGAATATCGAGGGCACTTATCTGGCTAAACTTTTGCCGAATAAAAAGAAGACATTCCGGAGTTGCTCCAAGACACTAACTCTAATAGTAAGCAGTATTTGGCTAAGTTAGCCAGATAACCTTAAACCTCTCAGAGCAGGTAACTTTACACTTAATCAGCTACATTCAAAAGAATGTTAGCTGGTTCAATGACACAGTGGAAAACAAAAATAAGAAGTGCAGTCCTGTGACTCGATTCCCATACCCCCACTCAGGGTATTAAAAAAGTCCCCCTTACTCCCCAAACTCCTCTAGGTAGAATTTAAAAATAAAAGTGACATGAATTTGAGATGAAGGCAGCAGTCCAGCAGCAAGAGGGGGGCTTCCCAGTCTTTTGCATCGAGTGTCACATGTATGATTTTTTACCCACCGGATCCAATCTCAGGAGGCTAGAGTGGCAGACCTGGAGGAGCTAAGGCAGACAAAGAGGTATATAGATGAGACCTTCAGGGACATAGTAGCCAAGACCCAACTTCAGACTGGCAACTCTGGTGCTGCCTTGGAGGAAGAAGGTCTCATGATCAGAGAGCATCAACCTGGTGCAGCAGGAAAGGATCCTGTAGCAAGGACCTGCTTTCCAGGTGGTGCATTGTCCTTTCGCACCAAGGATGTGTCTCCAAGGCCTACTGCCCAGGAGGGAAGGGTTAGGTCAATCGTCATAGCTGGTGATTCAATTATTAGGCATGTAGATAGCTGGGTGGCTGGTGGGCATGAGGATCGCCTGGTAACATGCCTACCTGGTGCGAAGGTGGCGGACCTCACGCGTCACCTAGATAGGATTTTAGACAGTGCTAGGGAGGAGCAGGTTGTCGTGGTACATGTGGGCACCAACGACTTAGGAAAATGTGGGAAGGAGGTTCTGGAAGCCAAATTTAGGCTCTTAGGTAGAAAGCTTAAATCCAGAACCTCCAGGGTAGCATTCTCTGAAATGCTCCCTGTTCCACGCGCAGGTTCCCAGAGGCAGGCAGAGCTCCGGAGTCTCAATGCGTGGATGAGACGATGGTGCAAGGAAGAGGGATTCAGTTTTGTAAGGAACTGGGGAACCTTTTGGGGAAGGGGGAGTCTCTTCCAAAGGGATGGGCTCCACCTTAACCAGGGGGAACCAGACTGCTGGCGCTAACCTTTAAAAAGGAGATAGAGCAGCTTTTAAACTAGAACAAAGGGGAAAGCCGACAGTCGCTCAGCAGCGCATGGTTCGGAGAGAGGTATCTTCAAAGGATACTAATGATGCATTAGAATTAGGGCATCCCAACAGTGAGGTTCCAATAATTAGAAAAGTAGTCCAAGTGCCTGTAACTAAAAACTCTCCTGAGCTAAAAAATTCTAACCTATCCCTATCAATTAAAAAGCAGAATTAAAATACAAACAAAAAACAAGCTTTGAAATGTTTGTAAGCTAATGCCAGAAATCTAAGACGTAAGATGGGAGAATTAGAATGTATAGCAGTGAATGATGACACAGACTTAATGGGCATCTCAGAGACATGGTGGAAGGAGGACAACCAATGGGACAGTGCTATACCGAGGTACAAATTATATCGCAATGACAGAGAGGAGCACCCGGGAGGAGGTGTGGTGCTTTATGTCCGGGATGGCATAGAGTTCAATAGGATAAATATCCTGCATGAGACTAAATGCACAATCGAATCTTTATGGGTAGAAATCCCTTCTGTGTTGGGGAAGACTATAGTGAGGGTTATTACTGTTTGAGTGCTGGCAGTTAGTGCTGTTTTCATATAGGAGATTAATATATTGCAATTCAGTTTACTTAAAGCTTTCTGAAGGCCAAGCCCACATCCAACACCTATTACAATAAACTGCAATACCTTACGGCTGCAGGTGCCTTTTCTGCAGAGTTTTCTGGTTGGTACCATAGTAGTGAATGTAAATAATATACATGTTGTACGTGATATTTTTACTTTAGAAGGCTGTACTCTGAATGTTCTTTTTCATGTAAAATCTGTTATTATAAATTACCCTTGCACTAGCCCTGGCTGCACTGGCTCCAGAAGAGAAAGCAGGATTCCCATCTGGAGCTGGGTTAGTGGCTCTCCCTCGTCTTGGCCAGAGCTTAAGGTTTCTTTTTATAAGCCCAGGGAAAAGTATGCATCACTTCTGGGCCCCTGTCCCCTGGAGTATGCAGGCAAAGCCTGAGGAATCATAAAAGGAGCAGTCCGTATAGCGTGCAGTCAATGGGAATGCACTGGATTGGTGGGAGGGTGGCGGAGAAATGGATGCATGCTACAGGCACAGGAAGGGAGAGAGTGAGCCAGGAGGAAGTACCTGTGCAATGTTGGAGAGCCTTAAGAACATAAGAACATAAGAAATTGCCGTGCTGGGTCAGACCAAGGGTCCATCAAGCCCAGCATCCTGTTTCCAACAGAGGCCAAACCCGGCCACAAGAACCTGGCAATTACCCAAACACTAAGAAGATCCCATGCTACTGATGCAATTAATAGCAGTGGCTATTCCCTAAGTAAACTTGATTAATAGCCGTTAATGGACTTCTCCAAGAACTTATCCAAACCTTTTTTTAACCCAGCTACACTAACTGCACTAACCACATCCTCTGGCAACAAATTCCAGAGTTTTATTGTGCGTTGAATGAAAAAGAATTTTCTCCGATTAGTCTTAAATGTGTTACTTGCTAACTTCATGGAATGCCCCCTAGTCCTTCTGTTATTCGAAAGTGTAAATAACTGATTCACATCTACTCGTTCAAGACTTCTCATGATCTTAAAGACCTCTATCATATCCCCCTCAGCCGTCTCTTCTCCAAGCTGAACAGCCCTAACCTCTTCAGCCTTTCCTCATAGGGGAGCTGTTCTATCCCCTTTATCATTTTGGTTGCCCTTCTCTGTACCTTCTCCATTGCAACTATATCTTTTTTGAGATGCGGCGACCAGAATTGTGCACAGTAATCAAGGTGCGGTCTCACCATGGAGCGATATAGAGGCATTATGACATTTTCCATTTTATTAACCATTCCCTTCCTAATAATTCCTAACATTCTGTTTGCTTTTTTGACTGCTGCAGCACACTGAGCTGACGATTTTAAAGTTTTATCCACTATGATGCCTAGATCTTTTTCCTGGGTGGTAGTTCCTAATATGGAACCTAACATCATGTAACTACAGCAAGGGTTATTTTTTCCTATATGCAACACCTTGCACTTGTCCACATTAAATTTCATCTGCCATTTGGATGCCCAATCTTCCAGTCTTGCAAGGTCCTCCTGTAATGTATCACAATCCGCTTGTGATTTAACTACTCTGAATAGTTTTGTATCATCCGCAAATTTGATAACCTCACTCGTATTCCTTTCCAGATCATTTATATATATATTGAAAAGCACCGGTCCAAGTACAGATCCCTGAGGCACTCCACTGTTTACCCTTTTCCATGAGAAAATTGACCATTTAATCCTATTCTCTGTTTCCTGTCTTTTAACCAGTTTGTAATCCACGAAAGGACGTCGCCTCCTATTCCATGACTTTTTAGTTTTCTTAGTATCCTCTCATGAAGGACTTTGTCAAACACCTTCTGAAAATCCAAATACACTACATGTACTGGTTCACCTTTATCCATATGTTTATTAACCCCCTTCAAAAAAATGAAGCAGATTTGTTAGGCAAGACTTCCCTTGGGTAAATCCATGTTGACTGTGTTCCATTAAACCATGACTTTCTATATGCTCTACGATTTTGATCTTGAGAATAGTTTCTACTATTTTTCCTGGCACTGAAGTCAGACTCACTGGTCTATAGTTACCCGGATCGCACCTGGTGCCTTTTTTAAATATTGGGGTTACATTGGCCACCCTCCAGTCTTCAGGTACAATGGATGATTTTAATGATAGGTTACAAATTTTAACTAATAGATCAGAAATTTCATTTTTGAGTTCCTTCAGTACCCTAGGATGCATACCATCTGGTCCAGGTGATTTGCCACTTTTCAGTTTGTCAATCTGGCCTACTACATCTTCCAGGTTCACATTGATTTCATTCAGTTCATCTGCCTCATCACCCCTGAAAACCATCTCAGGAACTGGTATCTCCCCAACATCCTCATTAGTAAACACGGAAGCAAAGAATTCATTTAGTCTTTCTGCAATGGCCTTATCATCCCTAAGAGCCCCTTTAACCCCTTGGTCATCTAATGGTCCAACCGACTCCCTCACAGGTTTCTTGCTGAGGTGACTGGACTGAACTGAGAGAGGAGCAGTTAGCTATGGAACCAGCAAGTCTCAGAGTGGGATTGGAAAAGGAAGCTCCTGCAGAGTGAGGAAGGGCTGCAGCAAGCAAGAACTTTACACTATGATGCAGTAGTGCTGGGGTGGGGGTACTCTCTGTAGGGTGAATTTTTAAACTCACGCGCGGGCGTCCATGTGCACGTGGTTCCTAGTGCATGCACAAGGATGCGCCAATTTTATAACATACACTTGTCGATGCACACGTTATAAAATCCACTACCTACATGTACATGTGCGCCTGATTTTATATCAGTGCACACATGTGCATGCAAGTGCTGGCTCGTGCATGCAAGGAGGGGTGGAATTTTAGTACATGTGCGCGACGATGGACTAGGCCTTTCCCCAGTTCCCTCTCAGGAGCGGACTGGGAGAGAATTTCCTAAGCTTACTAGCTAACCTGCCTCCTTTTTCTCCTATGCTCCCCGATCCCTAAAATCCCTCTATCATTTTTTTTTATTTTTATACTTACCTGCTCTCTGGAGCAGTAGTAGGTTGCACGGGCCGGCAGGCTGCTGGCGCGAGCTTCAGTGGGACAGTCCTAATGGCACTGTTGCAGACCACCCACGCCCTGCCCTGCCCCTGCCCACCTCGTTTTCAGCACGCCGGTCTTCGGCCTGTACCGGGAGATATGCAAGTGGTTGCGGGCCTTTGAAAAAGCCCGCGACATGCATGCAGCCCGGCCTCGCGTGTATCTCCTGCTTTTTTACACGCGCCGGCCATTTAAAATTAACCCGTATATGAGCACATAAGCAGCAGCACAACAGCAGCGTGGTAGAGAGAGTGTGTGTCTGTGTCACATAGAAAGCGACTTATACCTATTCATACACTTTGTGTCAGAGGGAAAGTGTAGGTGTCTCTTTCTGATACACACACACACACACTCGCTCTCAGTGTGTGGGTTTGTCTGTGTGTCTATGAGAAAGTGTCTGAGAAAGAGTGTGTATCAGTGTATATGTGCCAATAAAGTTTCTGCAATCTATAAATCTGTTTGTGTGACTGAGCATGTGTTTGTGCCTGACACTGGCTGGCAGGGTAGTTGTCTCATTACTTTCACTGATTCAAGAGCTGCTTGGTTGGGCAGACCAGGATATGTGTGTGCGTGTGTTAACCGATTTGAATGGATAGAGCAGGGTCTACAGCTATGTTTACTCACTGCTGGTCTTAGTTATTAGTTATTTAGCAAAAATGTGAAATTTATTTTGGAGGCATTTGGGCTTAATTCTGCCAGGTTCCAGAGGCGACTTGGCGTGCTGCAGAGAAAATGCAGTCAGGTACCCTGTGGGCCGGTTTTGAAAACTTCCCTGGGCTGCTATTTTCCTGCAATCCGCCCCTGCTCTTCTCTCTCCCAGTGCTACAAGCTCCCGCACACAGGCCAGATTGTTAGCGATCTGCCTGCCTTTTACAGTGCATGACTGTTCTGGGCAGATGAGGACTGGGGCCATTGTACATAAGCAGTGCAACAGAAGCTTGGCTAATATTTTGTAGTCACTGTTCAACAAGGAAATGGGCCTTCAGCTGGTCAAGTGTTCCCCTTCTTATACAGCAGGATCAGAAGCGATTTCTGCAGAGAGTCTGGCAGAGATCCTTCCTTCGAAAAGAGGTTCTACATGCTGGCCAGGTCCGTAGCTGGTGTCTTTATCATCAGTGGGTGGCTGGGAGAGGGCTTTAAGATACAGTCAGGCAAGTATCTTGTTATATGTCTTCTTTATAGATTTACTAAGGGCAGTCCGAATGCATAAGGCCATCCCAGCGATCCCTGTTCACCCAGGAGGGACGACATCTGCAGGTAACAGTAAGGTGATAGCATGTGCAGATAACGTTGTGCGCTTTAATGCCAGGTCTGAGAGCGCCCTGTGGGAGACAGTAGAAAAGTTTGAAAGGGGTGTCAAACTCTAAAGTGAACATAGCAACATCTAATGCCATGTGGGTAGGCCCTGATGAGGCTAGAGTCCCACTTAATGGGGGGGGGGGGGGGGGGGGGGACTTAGGTATCACCAGAAATCTTGGTGTTAGAGGTCTCCTTTGGTGAGGTGGACCCGGCCCGCAGAAACTGGGAAGCAAAGATTCAAAGATGGAATAATATGAAACAAGCACTGTGCATTAAAGTCTGCATTATTAAGACTTTCCTTTTATCTTTGTTTGTGTATTTAAGTTTTATGTTTCCACTACCTCAGAACTTGGTGGTCAGACTTACTGGCCCGTTCTATGAAATGCTTTGGAGGTGCAAAATCCAAAGGGTGCGGAGGAATATAGTTTGCCAAAAAAACGAGGGGGCTTAAGCATGATAAACCCTGTACTGTTTTGTGCTATTACATGGGGGTTTTTTCCAACTTGAATCAATGTCTGAGTTTTGGGCTCTGTCAATGGCAGTGCATCCTATCTGGATGGGTCATGCCCTTAATTCCAGCATGGATAGAAGGCTAAAGGATAGCGTCCATTAGAGTCCAAGGCGGCTGCCCACCCCATGTTCAAGCTCGCATAAGATACATAACATCCTGGCACAAATGAAGTGATTTCACTCTCCAGGAGAGAGCTGTGTGGCCTCATACTCAGGAGGTCATTCTATGATGACCTTGCCTTGTGAAGTGCCCTCAAGGGTATTACACTGATGTCCTTTGTAAGTTGAGAGACTGCAGGATACCAGCGTCCATGTGGGACTTCCTATGGCTCTCACCACTAGGGTGACTCACTCCCCGTGCTAACATGAGGCTGAGGGTTAATGTGGGCAACAACTGCCCCATCCTACCTGTACCACACAGAAGGAAACAGTGGGGCACCTGGTTGTGACTACCCCTTTCAGTAATGCAGTGTGGGCAGAAGCCACAAAACAACTGGGTATCCCCTCATGTACCGGGTGTCTGGACGGGATCTATGGCATTGGGATACCATCCGGTAAATCTCGAAGGGCTCGCACTTGGTGGCTGATCACCACAGTAATAAAGCACAAGATATGGCTGGCTCGGTGCGTCTTAGTATTAAGGAAAATTCACACCCCGATTAATGAAACGATGTCCTCAATTATGAGCATAATCTGGGAAATCTGGCCCCCCCCCCCCCCCCCCCAAATCTGGAGAGCATTCTGTGGTAACCTGAGAGCATTACCTGGATGGTAAAGGAACACGTCATGTGATAATAATCTCAGAATGCTCTATACCTCTTCTTGTAAGTATTGTATATTTTGTTATTTATAAATAAATGAGAATTCCCCTGCTATTCCAGGGGAATAGCAGGGGAAACTGAAACCCACAAACAGTTCTGCCAGTGCACCTCAGTCCTTCCTCACACACAGCTCTTTCAATTGTAATTTTTATTAATCAGCATTATAATAAATATCATTATTGTACGGCAGAAGAGCTTGCTCGTCCCTTCCTCAACCCAATATCTAGAGAGGGCAGGAGACATTAGTCAGCACTGCCCAGATCTTTTCAGTAATGTTAATTGTATTCTCTGGAGCCAGGGGAGCGTGCCAGGAAATCCTGCTGCTTTCAGCCCTGAGAGGAAATGGCTCTGTTTCATTCATTTAAGCAGGCGGTAATATTATATAATAGCAACCTGATTGGCCAGGGCCCGTGTGCTTGTGTCTGCCAAGCTCAATGAGAAATTAATTTACCGCCAACATCCTGGCATGTGCCAAGCCTGCTATGGAGGGCACATCACCTGGAATACAGAGTCTTCACCATACAGGAAGGGGTTGAGAAAAGCAGACGGATGGAGGGATTAACCTGGACATAATCACATGAACAGGCCGAACGTTACATAGGGCTATACTATCCAGCTTCTTTTTAACAATCAGAGTTTTCAGGGGTGAAAAAGGTCCTGGCCTGGCTTCCGCTTGGTTTGGCCATTTTATTACTTTTAACTCGCCTTCCTCTTGCATCCTTGTCACAAAGCAGATGATTTCCTGGAAGCTCTGCACAAGCTCTTTCCATTGCTGCTGCCGTGTTCTTGGAACAGGTCTCCTCAAGGAGCTGTCAAATAAATGAGTGCTCCGCGGTCTACACATTGTCACGCCAGTCTGCTACATTGATGAACAGGCTACATGCCATCCTGTCTCTGGCTCCCTCTGGTGGTATTCCTGGAACACTGCTGACGCTGTGGAAATCATGCCCACAATCCAGTGTAAGCTGCAGTCCGGTAGCACCAGAGAGAGACGGAGAGGGAGGGGCTGGCTGAAGAGAAGGCATGTCTGCTCCTCACATGCCACTAGCTTTCTGTGGTTTTACCCTTCCCACCTTCCTGTTCCCTGATCTGACTTGGCCTGGAAGCCTTTTGCCGCCCAGAGGTCAGCGGCACTCACTCATAGAGCAAAGCATTGTGATTTTTGGCTCTAGAAATATGGTAACCTGAGTCATACAAAAAAAAAAAAAAAAAAAAAAAAAATATATATATATATATATACATTTCCTACCGGAACAACTGAACAAGTGTGAATGAGAATGGAGTGAGGGTGATTTCATTCTCTCTAGGGGAAGGACTTTTTACACAGAGAGTGGTAAAGCTGTGCAATGTGCTTACAAAGGATGTTGTCCTACACATATCTATGAAACTAGTATAATATTTAGAAGAGAGGGGAAAATTTAAAAAATGAAACAGTTTATACTATAAAGAACAAAATTATTAGATGCACTATTAAATTAGTAGAATACACTACAACATAACCCCCCCAAACACACATACATGCTCATTGTTAATTCCTGGTGTGCTTGTACTGTTGTGCTGGGTACACTCTATGTACCTAAGCACGTATTTAAGAGGAGGACAGATGACTTCCTGCAGGACAGAAATGCCAGTGAGCAAAATGCTCTACTTATATTTTGGCACCGTTTGTGGGAAATGCCGTGTTTGTAACCATAAAGGGAAACTGACTAAGACTGTTTTTTGCCTTCATCTGCTCTGGATAGTCCCTGAGAAGCTGTCGGAGTTGCCTGACGTAAAGCTAAAATACGTACCTTTAGCCTTCCTTCACAGTAACACATTACTATGTGTAATTTGGGCATTTGGGTGCCAGGGATCTCCTCACGATCCCAGTGTATCTCGCTGTGCTACACTGAGCCCATTCTCATAAGAGAGTCATTGCATACTATTTCCTCCCACTGAGGAGTGAAATGTAACAGGAGGTGGCAGGGTTTCCTGGCAGGCCCTCTTGGCTTTGGATGCTGGCATTAGGGTCACTGTATAAAGCTGAGCAGTGTTCTGGAATATTCTCTTCCCCTGTGTGTGCTGGGGGCAGGAGGCTTGTGAGGGGAGGTTAGGGGCTGAAATGATTTTATTTTTGTTCTAGGGTTACAAAAATATGGGAGATAGAGGTAAGCACTTCTATAACTCTGTTTACTGTTGCATTACAGCTCATAAGAGACTGCTGGTACATGAGGAAAGAGAGGGGAGAGACATCTTCACAGTGTGTCCCGAGAATCAGAGAAAGCAGGAGCTGCACCTCAAATACACTCCAGAAGAAAATAGTCCAATGAGGGCCTTCTGCTCTCAGAGGTTGCACCAGAGGCCCACTTCAGCTCCTTTTAGTAAGGGCTGTGTGGAAAAAATAGACATGCAGCGAGGAAGCTGAACATTGACATCAGCACAGCATGCATAGAGGTTATTGACATTGTATATTATTCAGAGCTGATACAACTCAAGGACCTGACCAAGACATTTCCTCCAATCACCGTCTTAAGATCTGGAAGAGGTTTACTTCTGGTGCAGTTGAAGGTCCACAGGTCTTATTTGTTTTCTTCGGGATCATCACAAATAATTACTCAATCAGTAAGGCTTATAGTACGTGAAGCTTCGCAACTAACCCCCTCTCCTGAGACCAACCTTACACTCCCCCAGGACCTCTAAACCAATCCTTCATCAGTTCCTTCTCCTGGCTCCTATGGACTGGAACATGCCAAGGAGGGAGAGTTCTTCACTCAGGTACCAGGGCCATCCTAGCATAGCAATAAGGAGTCTGAAGAAATGGAAGACAGTCCAGCAGGAAGGGCCTGGTGATGATTGCATGAAGGAATCCCAACATATCAGTTCATCATTAATAGTGTTTCTATTTCCCAGGATCACCAGTGCACCACTAGTGATGTTTCCCCGTATTACATCATTGGTAATGTATCCTAGTATTATACATTCACCATTGCTAAGGTAACTGGATTCTAACTTTAAGAATTGGACAAGCATGCCACAGTGCTGCTTGCAGACATCTTTACTTTTCCAGTTTTACTGTGGCTATTTTTCCCCTCCTGAAGTTGCATGAACTGTAATCCTTAGGCAAAAGATTATGTTCTGGCAGTATTGTGCAAACAAATTATCATGCAGTTATTTTGCCTGTTTTTTTCTCAGTACTTAAATCTAACTCCAAGGCGCTACAGAATCCAATCACCAGTTAAAGTAGAGTCAACTCTCTCTCTCTCTCTCTCACACACACACACACACACACACACACACACACACACACACACACACACAAACACGTCCCCCTTCCCCCACCTGACCCACTCTCATTCCTCAGCCTCTCTTCTCACCCCCAATGATCCTCATTCAGCCCCTCCTAATCTCCCCCAAATGATCCCCCTTTGCTCTCTGTGCTCCAGGCTCACCCCCTCCCATTTTGTTCCCTGCCTGCTGCCTGGGCAGGGAGGGGCTGGATCAGGAAGCAGAGGGCTGAGTGAGATTCAGCAGGGCTGGAAGGCAGTAAATCTTCAGTCAGCCTGCTGTCGTCCCCCCCGAATTTTGCCACCTAGGCACAGGTCTAGTGTGCCCATCGACAAATCCAGGCCTGCTGCTTCTCTGACATCACAGCTTGAATGTCTCGCCACCTACTTAAACTTAATGTGGCCAAAACAGAATTTCCCCTCTTCCTTCCTTTTCTGTCTCTGTGGATAGCGCTCTCATCCTCCCAGTTCCCTTGGCCTCATCTTTGATGCTTCCCTCTCTTTCTCTACACAAATCCACAACACTGCTGCTAAAATGTATCAGATCTTCCTCTAAGAAATTGCTAAAATGCATCCCTTCCTTTCTGAGGATGCTACCAAAACACTCATTCACTCTCTTATTACCTCTCACTTAAGGCTCCTGCAACTTGCTCTTTGTGGACCTCCCTCTGAACCATCTTTCTCCACTACAACCTATTCAGAATTCGGCTGCACAATATATCTTCCTTCAGTTTCACTCTTCTAAGGGTTGCTTTGTCCCCTACAAATAATTTATATCTTTATTGATTTTACACAATTTGCATTACAGAAATTATAATAATAAGTTCTCAAAGTAATTCACTAAAACAATTAATTAATTCAACATCTTTCTCCTCCTCATATTTCATCATCAATAGAAATATTTACCCAACATCTAAATTCAAACAGAGGCACAGATATGGGAGCTAATTTAAGGAAATTAAATCATACTTCTATTAATCATATTCACAGCTAGCACTTGAGTATATATTTTATCTATACACTAGACAGTGGGGAAGATGTAACTATTCTTTTTTGCTCGATAAAATTCTTTAATTGCTCAGGTAGGAAGAATACAAACACATCTTGCTCTTTCTTTAGCATACATTTGCAGGGGAATTTCAGGACATAGGAAAAACCCATACTAATCACCTCCTGCCGGTAGTTCAAAAACTCTTTTCTTTTTTGCTGTGTAGCATAAGATATATCTGGGAAAATTTTTACCACATTTTCAAAAAAGGATATAGGGTAAGCAGAGAAATATTTTCTCATTACTTTATTTAAGTCTAGAAAATTTTGGAAGGTTACTAATAATACCCCCCTATCTATTACCCTTTCGGAATTCTCCAAAAAGTTCGAGAGGTTGCCTTGAAAAGGTAACTCCAAAGTGTTTGCAACAGGGTTTCTTTTTGGTAAAAAGTAACATGCACTAATTACAGGTAATTCCTCTAATGACAAAACTTCCTGGAAGAATTGATGTAAAGTTTCCATGGGAACCTGTCCAACCACCCTGGGAAAATTTAGCAATCTAAGATTTAATCGTTTGGAGTTATTTTCAGAGGTTTCCAATCTTCTAAACAGATATTCCCTATCTTTAGCTACTATAGCTTGGAACTCCTGGTTCTTTTTCTCTGAATCTTCTAACTTTTGAATTCTACCGGCAGATTTCTTAACTTCCTCTTTTATCTCTATCACTTCCTGAGAATTCCTCCCTGCCATACTATCTATCTTTTTCTCCAAACCTTGCATATTCCCATTCATTTTTGTCATTAACTCCCACAACAGTTCTAGCGTTACCACTTGAGGAGGCGTTATGATCTCAATTGCCTCTCCACCAGTTACAGCGTTCCCCCCTACAGTCTCATCTGATTGAGCTGAGAGAGGCATCAGAAATTCTGTTGTCTCAGTACCTGCCCCCTCCGTGGCTGCAGGGTTCTCAGCAGAATCGGCCAAGTTTACCTTAGTCCCGATGGATATTTTCTGCTCCACGCTGCTCCCAGGAGAGGCCTCACTTCCTCTCTGCATAGGTGGTAGCCTTTGATTTGGGCTCAGTGAAGCCTCGTCTAGTAGCCCAGTGCTTTCTCCCAAATTCACTGAGTCCGCAGAGTCCTTGGTCACTGGAGTTTTCAAGGCGGCGTTGGTCATATAGCGCACAATCTCCTGCTGTATAGGAGATGGGAGGGGTGCCGGGGGATAAACCCTTATCCTCCCTTTACGTTTAGGAGGCATAAATATTTTAAAGACAGTCAAAGCAGGAGGCGCTTATGATCCAGTCAGCTGTGATTTATATGTGCCTCTGTGGCAGCTGAGTTGTTCGACAGGTGTCCACCTAATCCGACCTACTCCGGACTAAGCCGGACAAAGCCGCGCGTGCCCCTTAGGCGCGCGCGGCTTTGGCGGCGCGCCGGCGGCTGCGGTGCGCCGTAGGGCGCCTGCTTTTGTAGGCGCTGGGTCCCCTCGGATGGCGTCAGAAGGGGCGGGAAATTCAAGCTCTTACTCTCCGGATAGGTTTTCACCTTCGCCCAGGCTCAGCTGCAGCCTCAGCGTCTCACAGCGCCGCTTTTGTAGGAGCTGGGTCCCCTCGGATGGCATCAGAAGGGGCGGGAAATTCAAGCTCTTACTCTCCGGATAGGTTTTCACCTTCGCCCAGGCTCAGCTGCAGCCTCAGCGTCTCACAGCGCCGCTTTTGTAGGCGCTGGGTCCCCTCGGATGGCGTCAGAAGGGGCGGGAAATTCAAGCTCTTACTCTCCGGATAGGTTTTCACCTTCGCCCAGGCTCAGCTGCCTGTCCCCTACAAATAGACCTGCCGTTGACCAGCTCTAGAGAAAGGGTTTTTGCTTTTCCAAGGCCATCCTTGAGACTTTTCCCCACCCAGGGTGCTGGGATTGGTCACGCTGCCCCAGTTTAAGCCTAGGTTGAGCATGCTCAAGGATATAGTTTGGTTTTTGAGAAGGAGAGGAGTGTTTTTGGTGACTCCCCAAATCTAAGCCTGTTCCAGAGGGGGAGGTCTTTGCTTTGCTTGCCGGTGCTTTCACAGTCCTGGAAGAAGGACTGTCCAGTTTCAGGAGATTTAAGAAGAAGGATTTGGAGCTTTTTAAGAGAGCTGGTTTTCTTTTTGACCTGCTCCCAGCTGAGGAGCAGCTCTTGTCTGAGGAGAAAAGGATTAGGCTTCTGTGCTCTGCGACCAGTGCTCTGCGACCAGTTAAAGTAGAGTCAAGTCGGGTACTACTTTGCCCTGTATCTAGCCAAACTGGGGACTGTGTTTTCTAAGTCATGAGAATGGTATTTTAGAAAATATTTTGCTTAGAGGTTTTTTTCCTACCACCACCTCCCTACCATTTTTTGGAGAGGAGATTTTCCTATTTTCCCCATCACTGGGAAGGGACAGTGACTCAGAAGCTGAAGATAAAGAAAGCATTTGCATCCGCATGATGTTTGCTATTTTAGCTTGGATCCTATTTTTTTTAAGTTAAAGTAACTTTTTAGTTGAACACCACTTCAGGTTATGGTTTTGGCTACATCTCTTGGCTGCTCCTTTCTGCCATTAGAGGAGACTGCTTTTGGGACCTTCAGAAGGGAGCACTATTGAGAGAGAGACTGCTGAGGAGTAGATTCCCATTTGTGCTCCTAGGGCCCCGGAGGTTTGTCCTTCTCCTGTAAGGGCCCATCCTCAGTGCTGTTCTCTAGCCAGCGGGGGCCCTCAGTGGGCCATGGCCCTGGCTGCTTAGTCTTCCAAGCCATGCTTGGAAGTCCTGCTGGTGGCCATGTTCTTAGCACGGCCTCTGCATTTAAGCTTTCCCCACCCTTAGCTCTTTGCCTCATCTGTGATCCTTGTTGTTGTCCTCCATTGTTCTGCCTTGTTATTCCTGTCTCTGTTCTGTAGTAATTGGCCCCATTATTGAGGCCCTGTGATCTGTGCTTTCTTCTGCTCTGTTTTGGCTCTTTGTTCTGTTTTTGGGTCCTAGTATTGTGTCCCTCTTGTTCTGTCTGTTTGTTCTATCTTGTTCTGTTTGTCCTGTGCTTGGACCCAGTTTAGTGGCCTTCTGGTTTTGAAGGTTCTCGGTCTGTCCTGTTTTGGCTTTGTTCAGTCTTGTTTTGTGGTATCCAGCCTGCCTTGTGTTTGTTCATGGGCACCCTTGTGTCCCCATGCTTATTTTTTGGATGGCCTGCCCTGTGCTAGTGGGTGTCCTCCTGTATCCCTACCTTCCTGTTAAGTCCTGCCAGCCACCAAAACCTGAGGGCTCAACCCGAGGGGGAGGTGGCCAGTCCAGGCAGAAGATTTGACCTCTAGCTAGTTCTGTCCTGCTCTGAAGAAGCCAACTGCTCCTGGGTCCAGCCTGATCCTGCTCTGGTGGTTACCCCTTACTGGCATCCATACCCCTACACCTCCTCCCCAGTGGGTAACAATGTGTGAAAGGAGAAAAGAGAAAGGTGCAGGCAGTTAGATTAGCCCTGGGGACTATATATATATATATATATATATATATATATATATATATATGGCCCCTTTATTCTGGCTCCAAACCAAAAAGGGGCTTACACTATTTATTTACTTATTTTAATATTTTTTTATACCGACATTCATGATACAGATCATATCATACCATGCAACCCCTCTTCTCAAGTCACTACATTGGCTTCCCATCTGCTTCCAAATAAAGACTTGCCTACAAATACATTCATTCTGAAAATCTTCATTATCATCATTATCTATCTTCCCTTTTCTCTCCATACACCCTTCCTTGTGAACTCCATTCATAGGACACATTACTCTTATATGTGCCCTTCTCATCCATTGCTGGGCTGAGCATTGATACTGATAATGTACATTTCCAGCCTTATTACTGCATTAAGACCGGAACCACCCAGGATCACAGTATTCTGTGTAAAGCCCCCTTGATCGCTTTCCTCGCAGGGCATTCCTGGGTCCAGGACCGATCCTGCAGGAGCCCCCCCTAGGGCAGACTCCGTTGGTCCTTGCGTTCATGAAGCTTGGTGTCTCCACCTGGAGAAGAAAGTGTTAATGGGTGGGATTTCCCTCCCTTCACCCCAGGAAAACAAATGGGACTGTGAACAAGGCTGGCAGTATGTACAAATATATACAGGTTTATTAGATTATACAAGTATGTACAGGGAGATTCACTCATAAGAGGCCCCAAATATTCTGTTGTAACTTCCGTTAGCATGAAGCAATCTGAACCAAAAAAATATGCTACATACCTTGATGTATGTGTAATCTTTTGCATTACATGCAATGCTGGAAATGATCACTGTTTTCCGCCAGACACATTTCGATGCTGTGCTCCATGTTCCTGAACATGTGTGTGAGCATATCGGGGGGAATAGCAGCAATTTCACATTGGATGTTTTCCTTCAAATCTTCCACAGTGTGAGGCTTGTTCCGATAGACTTTTCCTTTGAGAATACCCCAAAGGAAGAAGTCTGGTGGTATCAGATCCAGCAACCGTGGTGGCCAAAGCCCCTTTGAAATTACCTTGTTGCCGAAAAAGGACTCAATTTCTACTATGCTCTTTGCTGATGTGTGACACGTTGCTCCATCTTCCTGGAAGTAACCTTCCGTTAACTTACGATCATCCAGTTGATTCATGAACTGTTCAAAAATGTCCAGGCACACATCAGTGACCCAATAGGTATGCACCATGAAGATGCACTATCCTGATGAGACCACTATCCTGATGAGAAGTCAAATGACTGAGTGAAGGGGTACGGGGGTTTGCACCCGGAAGTCTCAAACGGAGGTTAAACATCACGATGGCTGTCTGGCGCCTACATCATTGCTCCGATGTGGGGCATCCCAGCTTGTTCGAAGCTCCATATACTGAGGAGCAAATTGCATGTTGTTTCGTTCAGATTGCTTTGTTCTAGTGAGAGTTATTACAGAATATTTGGGGCTTCTTTTGAGGTACATTGCTAATATAATGTTAAACAGCACACTTATCTACTCGTGGTTAATAGACTCAGGCCATGTAACTATATACATTTCTACAAGGTAGCAAGAACATTTAATATTTGGTAATTTGGGGTCCTTGGCCCCCACAGTATACCACCATATAGAATAAGAGGGACCTCTTGAGTTTGTTGCCAGAGGATGTGGTTAGTGCAGTTAGTGTAGCTGGGTTCAAAAAAAGTTTGGATAAGTTCTTGGAGGAGAAGTCCATTAATGGCTATTAATCAAGTTTACTTAGGGAATAGCCATTGCTATTAATTGTATCAGTAGCATGGGATCTTCTTGGTGTTTGGGTACTTGCCGGGTTCTTATGGCCTGGATTGGCCACTGTTGGAAACAGGATGCTGGGCTTGATGGACCCTTGGTCTCACCCAGCATGGCATTTTCTTATGTTCCTATCAGGTTTGCCATTAGTGCAAGTTTTCTTTAAAGGAAGTGCTTTTGTGGCATTTTATTGGACAGTCTGCCATTTTGTTATTCTTCCAGCCTAAAATGGCAAGCTTAGAGATATATTTTGTGTTTTGTGATCTGTGTCTGGGAATTCACTGTTTTTAAATTGTTTTTATCTTTATATTTCCTTCATAGAATTGTGTGGAATCAACCCCTGATGAAGGCAATGTTGTTGCCGAAACATGGACTTTGTTGGGTCGTCTTTGGTCACTGTGATATGAGAGTATGTTCCAATTGAATTTTAAGGATTCATTATAGATAAGTTCATGTATTTAGTTTCTGGGAAATGTTTAAATTAGAATAAGAAGGGATATTGTGCTTTTTGGTGATACTGTTTGCAGCCCATAATGGGCAAGAGGTGGTGGATTATAATAACAAGCACTGTACTGCTTTGATACCGAATATCCTATTTTTGGTAAAAAGTTTACCTTTCAGTCTCTTTTTGAATTTTAATGTTTCACCTCGTTCTCTTTTTCTTCAGTTGATTAATTGGAGGTGTTTTGCTCTTTTTGTTTGATGAGATATACTCTCTAGTGGTGAGCATTTTCTAAATAACTTTTTACCATTTGTATCTATGGGAGGAAAAAGTCAGTCCATCTGGTATATTTATGTACTACTTTGTCAACAAATTGTCATGTCAATAAAGTTACTTGAATCTAATTGTGCAGCACCCTGGACAGCTCCTGAGCTGAAGGCTGGTGGAGAAGGTCAGACAATGGAAGGAGAGGCAGAGGTAGGACTCCTCTAAACCCTTCCCCCTATCTTGCCCTCCATTCTCACATTGCTTCTTTGACATCACTTTTTCTACACAAACCTCAGCTGGTAAGACAAAAAGCATCATTTGCCCAGAGTATTTAATCACTTCCTTTAATTCAGACATTAAATAAACACCAGGAAATCTCCTTAGGCAAGCTTAAGAAGGTCTCATATAACAGTCAACATAGACCAATCAAATCCATTGCATGTGAGGCCATCTGTGTCACTATTCTGAACACAGCTATTGCCAGGGGCTCAGAGGAATTCCAGGACTGTAGCTTAAATATTTTCAGTTATGACAATTTAATAGAAAACTTTTCATCTGCTGGAGCAATGGTTCCTAATCCAGTCCCTGGGACACACCGACCTAGACAGGTTTTCAGAATATGCACAATGAATAGGTATGAGATAGATTTCCATGCACTACATCCATTGTATGCAAATCTATCTCATGCTTATTCATTGTAGATATCCTTAGAACCAGACTGTCTGGGAGTGTCCTGAGGACGGGGTTGAAAACCATTGTGCTAGAGAGTAGTTATTAATTATCATTTATGTGCTCTCATAAAATAAAGCTACATTTTAAAATGCACATGTGGTTCCCGGCGCACGCACAAGGACGTGTCGATTTTATAACATGAGCATGTCTCCATGCGCATGTTATAAAATACGATATCCGCACGTATATGTATGCTCGGTTTTGTGTCGGCACACGCGGGTGTGGGGGGGGGGTGATTTAAAAAAATACGCGCGGCAACACGATCAGCCCATTTCCAGTTCTCTTCCAGTCCGCTCCAATTAAGGAGCGGACTGGGAGGGAACTTCCCTATCACCCTACCTACTCTGCCTCCCTTTTCCCCTCTCATCCCTGACCCCTAAACTTACCTTACTTATCATTTCTTTTGTTGCAGTACTTACTTCTTCGGATGAGAAATAAGTTCCGGCACGTGCTTCCCCGGGACAGTGTCCAATGGCTCTGTCCTGGCCGACCCCACGGGATTTGCACGTGCTGGCGATTAAATATTTACCCGATATTGCACAATACATATTGATATCGATTTTCAAAGGGTTTTTTCAGCACTAGCTGGTTGTTACCCAGTTAACCCTGACAGAAAAATAGCAGGACTAAATTTTGTCGGGCATATTTTGTCTGGCTAGATATTTCAGCCTAAATTGGTTAGGTTTGGCTGAAAATCTGGCTAAAGTTAACTGGGAGAAATTACTTGGTTATCCTTCCTGCTCAGCAGCGTTTTGAAAATGGATCCGTTTGGGTACAATTTTCTGTTAAGCACCTCGGTTACACATGAGTATCCATTCCAAACAATTAAGAAAATACACAAATGCATTTCACTGGATCTCGCGGGCTTTTTTTTTTTTTTTTCATTTTTTGTATTGTATCTCTGTTAAGGGAGGAAAAAAACAGGTATTGAGGGGTTTTTATTCCTTGCGCTGACTTCTGGGTTGAGACGTAGCAGTCGAGCAGATGGTAGAGTGGCCTGGCTCAGAGGGATCAGAGGATCTTTCCCTAGTAGACAGGGACAACCCTTTCCCCTCTGTGGCTTGAACAGACATGCCCTTCCTGGTCTGGAGATGGCGGCCCCTATAGACCTGCCACAGCTCACAGGCATCTTCCAGCTCGGACATCCCAGCCCTGCATTCAGCACATTCTCTGAATTGGTGGTTTTGATAATGCCTAATGCATTAAACAAAAAAAAAGCAGGGGTGTCCAAAACGTTCCACACGCTTCCACAGTAGAAAATTCAAACAGCTAATAACAAAATACTACACTTTAGCAGCATTCATTCTGAAAAAATATCCAGCACAATCAGTCTCTTATCCATTCCGGAAGCTGAGATAAACGACGAGACTTCCAATGCAGGAGGCTTTCTGTTGCGCCGGCTGGCTGCTACGCTCCGCAGCCAGCCCTACTCACCCCTTGCCAAGGCCATGTACCTCGCCCGGCGGACGCAGCCCGAGGAGGCCGCCGCCGCTGCCCTGCTATGCAGCAATCTGACGCCAAGGTCTGCGCACCTTCTCCTATGGGATCCCTTAGGTGCGCGGGCGCGGCTGACCCCGACCTTTAAAGGGGCCGCAGCGGGAAACTCACTCGTGGCCCCATCTGATGACATCAGCAGAAGACCCTATATAAGAGCAGCTCAGCCCTCCCAGAATCGCCTCAGCCGTGGCTCAGCTCCACGTGGGTAGTGTGTTGCTCCTGCTTCAGTTCCTGATCCAGCTCCCGCTTCAGTTCCTGATCCCGCTCCCGCTTCAGTTCTTGATCCAGCCCTGCTCCAGCTCCCCTTCTGCTTCTCGGACTGCTCCTCTGGCTTGACTTCGGCTTTGTCTCCTGGATTCCCCCTGCTTGCTGCCGGCCCCGACCTCTGCTTTGTCTCTTGGATTCCCCCTGCTTGCTGCCAGCCCCGACCTCGTCTAGTCTCCTGGAGTCCTCTGCTCGCTGCCTGCCCTGACTCTGGCCCGTTCAATTCTGCGTTTGCCCAATGTTTACCTGGAACCTTCGCACGGAGACTCCTGCCTAAGTCCATCTGGCCCTGGCACCCAAGGGCTCAACCTGCGGGGAACGAGGGCTGGTAGCGGTGAAGGTCCCGTAGGGTCTTCGTATCACCCCGGGCCACCTGCCAATGGCGGGGACCTACAGCGGGCTCCGCATCCTGTAGGTAGCGTCAACCCCGCCTTGGCCCAGCACTTTCTTTGTGGTTGTCCCCATAAGTCCTCCTGGTGACTGTTCCAAAAGAAGTTAGGCCTTAGGACTAGGAGAAGTATATAAAAGCTTTTTTCTCCATGGAAATAATGTACCTCCCCCTGGGATTCTGCAACAGGGAGCACAAAACACAAGAAATATTGACCAAAGATGCTGAGTCAGAAAAGAAATACCTGTCCCCCAAACCTCACCCTTTATACCTGTAGATGTCACTCTATGACATCATGCAGGCTTAAAGGCACAAGCTACCATTTTACACCATCTACCACTGCATCCCATTACCTCCTCTGGCTAGAGATTATGTACAGGTTATGTAAAGGTGAAAAGGTGAAAATATGGCTGGGGACAAGAACCAGGACCCGGATCACAATATTAATCCCTGGATTTTCCTGATGACCCTATAGAGCAGTAGCTGGAGTCTGCAAGAGTTCTCTGCTTCTTTTTACCTCTCTGCCAGAAAAGAAGCTGAGATGAAAATCCATCAGGAGGCTGAGCATAGCCCTGGAGATGATGCTGCGATGAGGTAGGACGAGAGATCCTGAGCAGAGGCAAGCCTTATGCTCCTGTGCCACAGTCTTACTACGTCACTGATTGACCAACATTCCCATGAACAAAATCGTCTCCAACATTAGGAAAAGTCCATTTATTTCAGTCACTTATTCTGTAGTTGGGATGTCATTCATTTTGGGTTCCCTGTGGCATTCTGTCCAGGGCACCTTACAATATGACTAAATAATACATAGGTCAATAAAGAAATAAGCCAAAATAAATTAATAAAATTCATATAAATAAGCAAAGAACAAATGTAAAATAAACTAACCACAAGCCAGAATATCTAGGGAAAATAGAAGGGTAGCTCTTTATTTATATATTTCATGGCATTTCTATTCTGCACATTGTAAACGAGGGGTGAGCTATTGATGGGCATCATACAGGAGAAGGACCTCAGGGTGATCATATCTGATGCCCTCAAGCTCGCAAAACAGTGTGAGAAGACAGTGGCTAGAGTCAGAAGGTGCATAGGAGAGGCATAATCAGCAGAAAAAAAGGAGGCATTAAAACCTCAGTGCATGTTGTTGGTAAGACCTCATCTGAACTATTGTGTCCAGTTCTGAAGACTGTATTACCTATAGGATATATAAACAGATAGAGGCAGTCTAGAGAAGGGCTATCAAAGTGGTGCAAGATCTGCAGCAAAAGCAGTAGAGAGAGATAGAACTGTCCATTCTGAAACAGCTTCCTGTATGACACAGCTCCAGCATCCTGGGGTAGTGACTCTGCCACTATTACATGAGTGAAAACTAGGATGGCTGGGCGCCCTGCTTTATACAGGAATCGTCCTGTTCTTTCAGAAATTGCCCTCTCTCCTCCTTAAGCAACAGCAGAATGCACAGTTGTCCTGTTTTTTTAATCTGACCATACACAAAGAAATAAATGTGATTGAATTTCATGCGATACGCCCGGTCAGATCTAGGGAGGGGGTTCAGACGGTACGATGCATCATCTCCCTCTACGTCTTTACTAAAGTGTTCAGGGGGACAGGGTTGGGATTGGGAATTGCATGCATACTCTTGCATATGTACAAAGATGCACCTGATCAAGAGCAAGTGTAACGGGGGATTCTGCACACACCCACACATTTTCCAAGCAGATTTATGTGACTGGAAGATTTTTGTACTTTTGGAGTTGAACCAGTTCCTTTGCTCACGGTCAACAGCAAGGGTGAAGAGTATGAAGATGTTTGAGAACTGGGGCATTTCTGAAAGAGGCTTTTGGAGCTATTTGTTTGGAAGGTTAGTGTTTTTTTCAGCAAGGGGGTTCCTCACCTTTTCTCCAGCCTTCGTATGCTGGATTTACAGAGACTTATCTTATCCTCCTAGGGGAAAGAGATCATGGAAGTGGATGCTGGTGCAGCGGCAGGAAGAACATCTAGGAGGAGGATCGTGAACAAGGAGACAATGGTTTTCCTAACGTTGATTCTTTTCTGATGCTGTTTTTCATTTTTCTCTATTTGGGCATGGATTTTGATTTTCAAACTCAAGTAGACTTTTCGTTGAACACCAATACTGGACTCTGTGATTTGTTTTCTTCAGTGAACAGTAGGACAGTGAGCGACAAGGCTAAGATTATTTTCTTTTTTTTTTTGTCTCCTTTTCCCTCTTGAAAGATGCTCCTGCCTAGTGACTGTGGGATTGGGACTTCATGAGGACTGCTACCAACATAACCAAATCAAGGGCCCAGGAGGTTAAGCCTCCCCTCCACCAGATAGACCCCCAGAATTGTAGCTCCTCTGTTACAGCCAGAACGGGGGTCCCGCTACATCCACATTGAACATTTTGGCCACAGTCTGTGGGTAAAAAGTAGTGGTAGACTTGATCCTCTGCGGGCAGTTTGAACATCACCCTCAAAGTCTTTAGAATAGGGCCACTTCTCCTGGTAGAGAGGAACCATTTTTATGGTGACAAATTTTGGGAGTGAGCCATTTCCCTGTTAATTTGTGTTTGAAGCATGATGTACGCACAGAATGCAGAACAGACTCAGGTATTTATAGCACTGCTGCTATTCTCTTATCATGTAATTAGGAAGGCTCTTCTCTGCATGTATAATTAGACTGTAGAAGAAAGCAGATATGAAAGCTTCTGTAAAAAAAATGATGCATTGGTTAAACTAATCTGTGCTCGTTAGTGATTTCCATTTTTCATTTATCTGCATTTGTGTATCGCCACTCCAAACACAGCTTGAAGTGATTTATAGCATATAAAATCACCACAATGTGCTAATTACCATATGCACCCCCTATTCTCCTGCACTTCTGCAGCCACGAGAAGGGCTGCAAAATCCGGCTCCTGCCACAAAATTCCCTGTTCACCCGTGGAATGGCTGTGGGAGACGGGGTCAGAGCCAGTAGCGGTGGTAATGATGGCCCTCCTGTTTCTCTCCCACCCCCAGCTGATCTTAGCTTATTACTGAGAACAGCAGCAGTGAGGTGCCTCAGATCTTTAGGGTCCCACGTTGCTCTCACTGCACTAACAATCTCCCGCGTGGTTCAAAGCGCTGCAGCAGCGCTGGGCAGCAGAGGGGGGGGGAGGGGACACAGCTTGAGGAGCTGCACCGCTGCTGTCCTCCTCCTAGCCCCAGGCTGGAATGGGAAGGTAAATGAAGGGCTGGGGGTGTGAGTGAGGCGATCAGAGAGGATTCTGTGGAAACAGCAAGGGGACCGGTGTTGAGAGGAGGGGTATGAATGAATTATCGTTCCCTCTCCTGATCCAATTTCTCTGATTCAATATCCCTTCTTACATCACCCCTGATCCTCTCCCCTCTGCTCCCTATCCCTCCCTCCCCCTGCATCTTCACCCTCTATTCCTCCTCCCCTTCTGCTTGAGATTCCCTCTCTCTTCCTATCCCTATCCCCTTTTCTCTGTCCCCCTCTTTCCTTCTCAGCACCATCAATAAGATCCCTTCCTCCAAAAAAAGAACCATGTAAATTAAATGGACACAGCAATGCCAAAAAATAATGTTATTTTTATAAAGGGAAATAAGCATTTAGTTTAATATGCAAATATATGTACATTCATGCAAATGTGCCTCATAATTGCTGCAGAATGTCAGAAACTTTTGAAAGAATTTTTCAACTCTTGCTACAGAGTCTGCTCTTGACCTACCACAAGAAACCGTGGGCTCAGGCCTTAACACACAATAATAATATAACCCTCCTAGCCTACTGTTACCCTCCCCTTCAGTATCAATGTGATAAAATACAGCCACAATCCTAAAACACTGTTAATTAAACCAGACCTTCAGCACCATATGCTGCAGCTCAAACCATGGCCACAATTCCAAACAACCACTCCAGCCCCATAAGGGATAGAAGTGGCTAAAAAGGCTATCAAGTATATGCCTACCATGCCTTTGTTTCATTGGTCTTTTTATAGCTGAGGTACAGGTGGCCAATTGTTCCATAGTACCAGAGCTACTACTAAAAAAATATTGTTTCTAGTTCTCTGTAAACAAATGTCTTTAATTTCTGGAACACACAAACACTTCTTCTGATCGAGTACAAGCTCATCCTTAGAGTGCAGGCATTCAAACATTTTGCCAGATATTCTGGAAACTGCTCGCCATTCACTGCTTTAAAAGCCAGCATTGGAACCTTTCATTTACAGCAAAATTCCATTGCCAGCCAAAGGAGAAACGTGATCTCTGAAACCAAGATCTCCAAGCATTCTGCACTAACTGAAGTCTCATTCAAACAGATTGAGACAGCCCCACGTATAGGGCATTGCAGTAAGCCAGTGAGATAGATCAACTCCTGGGGATCTGAGCTAGATTCAGGGCGGCTCTATCATGAGGCAGGGTGAGGCGGCAGCTTCAGGTGACAGAATTTTGAAGCAGCAAAAAGTGCCCCTCCAAAACACCTCTACCGCAGCCGCTGCCTCATCCTGCCTCCAGAGTCAAACATCGGATTAGGCAGGGATAAACCAAACCCCTGCCCGATCTGCTCAGTGGCAACAGAAGTCCCTAACTCCGGGTAGCAGGAGTCACATTTATCCTGATGTCATCTCCTGTTGCTGCCGGGCCAGTCTCACAGCTTTTACCATGAGTCTGGCCTCGCAGCAGCAGGAGATGAGGGGATAAACACGACTCCTGCTGCCACCCACCACATAACTGGCGACCTAAGAGAGGAGGAGGAAGCGGATGAAAAAAAGGCCTAGGCCCTATGGGTGTGTGTGGGTGACTGCCTGTGTGTGTGTGCAGGTGGGTGACTGCCTGCCAGGGTAGATGGGTTACTGCTTCTGTGTGTGTTGGGGGGGGGGGGGGGGGGTGAGAGCCTGTGTGTATATGAGAGGGTGGGTGGATAAGGGTGTGGGTATGTATGGGTGGATGGGTGAGGGGGTGTGTGAGGTTGAGGGGGGTGTATGAGAGGGTGGTGGTGTGTGTGTGTGTGTGTGTGTATATATATATATGTGAGAGAGTGTTTGTGTGTGTATGTATGTGTGTGTGTATATGAGAGGGTGGTGGGGTGTGTATATGTATATATATGAAAGGGTTTTTTGTGTGTATATGTGATGTGTGTGTGTGTGTGTGTGTGTGTGTCTATGAGGGAGAGTGCCTGCGCACTGTGGGTGCGTGTGTGAGAGAACCTGTATATATGTGTGTGTGAGAGAGGTTAAGGTTTGTGCACCCTCTTCAATCTATGACAATCTTAGGAAGACTGGAAATCTAAAGTTCCCAAGTATGGAGAGTGGGAGATTTCTTTTTATCCTTGTTAGTTTTAATTATTGGATGTGATGTATCTGCTGTTTTGAAATATTTTATTAGTGTTTGGTAATATTTTAAACATTTTTATATGTGTTTTTAATTGGCTGAATTTATCAGCAGATTTCACATTCTTTTTATTGGTATGTTAAATGTTTTATATTTTTTGAATGTGTTTGCATTGCCTACATAGTTTGGCTTCTTGTGATTTCCAGTTCAGTTTTTGTCTGCACGTTTCAATTTATATTTTATGATCTCTTTATTCTGTATTTGGTGAGTGTTTATCTGTGTTCTGCTTGTGTGACTGAGGCTTTAGGTATTCTGCTTGCATGTAGTTTCTGTGTAGGGATTTACAACAACCTGGCTTTAATCTGTTTTCCTAACAGGAGGTGTATTGGTGTTTAGGGCCTGATGTAATATTTGCAGTATGGCTTTTCATAGGTTGAGTGCTTGCAATTATGATATGAAAGGTTTATGATATGGAAGCTTACTATATTGGAATTGTAGTTCAGTTTTTTTCCTGGCTTTTTGTGAGCCAAGTCACACCCAGTGCCCTTTACCATAAGCCTAATACCATATGAGATCCAGTAAACTGCCTTGATTATTATGAGAAAGATAGTTTACTAATTCTATTAAACTATTATTATTTAAAGTGTGTTTTTCTGCAGTGTATGCCTATATAATATATATGTTGTAAGTGATATTTTTACTTCAGAAGATTGTACTTTGAATGTCTATTTTCCATATGCAATCTGCCTTTTTAGGTTGGGGAAGTTAATACATTTTAAAATGGAAAATAATGCATAAGTTTTAATTATACGGGGAGGGGAGGGGAGGGACGGGGGAATGAAAGGCTGCAAGGTTTGTCTAGGACATCTAATACCCTTGTATCAGCTCTAAGAGAGAGAGAGTGTGTCACACACACACATAGATTCCCACCATTCACCAATCTCTCACACCCCCAGGGGGTAGATCCTGGAGAGGGGTGGGAATAGGGAATGGAGGAGACCTATTTCTAGATGGGGCGGGGCAGCCAAAGGCTGCCCCGCCCCATCAAACATTTCTCTGGCGCCCCCCTAGTGCAGACACCGAAGACTGAAAACAAAAACATAACAGGCCCAAAAACTGAGTGGTTAGAGCAGTGGACTGCAAACAAGGGAAGCCAGGGTTCAAATCCTATTGCCATTGCTTGTGACCTTGGGCAAGTCTCTTCATCCTCCATTACCTTCCCCCTGCCTTTGCCCTCGGTGATTTCACCTGCACCGGGCCATGGGGGAGGGGGGCCATTTCATCCTTCACCTCAGGCAGCAGATTGCCTTGAGCCGCCCTGGCTGGACTGGTCACTATCAGAGACAGAATGTTGGGCTCCATGGACCTTGGTCTGACCCACCATAGCACTTGTTATGTTCTTAATATCGGTGTCTGCCTCACTTGGAGCCAAATGTTTCGGCCTCAGATATGCCGTCATCTTGTGAATCCTACACAGATAACCAAATGATAATTTACCCAGCTCAGAAACCGGTGTTTGCAATGACAGTGCATGTCGAACCAAACACCAAGACTGCGCACCGACAGCTGAAATGGAATAACTTGGACCAGCCGTTGTTGAATTTAGTTTATTAAAATGCATTAATCGCTTTAATAAGCCAAAGCGCTACGTGATTTACAAAATTACTCACATAGTATGAAATGTACAAGGTTGAGAGGCCGGCCCCATTGTGATGTACAGACTGCCAGCCTCAGGTCAGTCAGCGCCATTTTAATGTGGTGCACGAGAGAGGGGAAAGCTCCTGCCCATCTGGACACCATCGTTATGAGTAAGCTGGGAAGGGGGCCTGCAGGGAGTCAGGGGAGGGCCGGGGAAGTCGGTGGGGGGGGGGGGGGCGTAAGCCAGGTAGGTTTGTTTGGAAATTGCATGGACGCGGGGTTAAAATTTAAATTGGCAAGTGGGGCAGGGGATGAGTTGTGTACATGGATTAAAACCAAAGCCAAAACACCCCAATGAACAGGCCAGAGCAGGATGGCGCTCCAAATAGAAAAGGTTTACTTAGAAAATTAACCCGTTCAACACAAAAACAAAGCTCAAAAGCCCATAGCGAAACAGGTAGAAACAGTAGGAAAAACAGTTCAGATACAATGTTTTACGGTCAAAAACGCCTCCACTTAGTTTCCAAATTTCATATCTTGTACACTATAAATTGCTGCCAGAGTTTGCCCCTGCTCATTTGTTCCAGGCCTTCTGTGGCCCCAGAAACGAGTCGTAGAGTCCCTCCTGAAAAGTCCCAGATGTCTTGCAACATTTGCAGAAAATGGCCAAAGAAAGTTTCTTCCCCTTTCTTCAGGGAGTCCCTGAACTGGAGATCCAGGACAGGACCACAGCCTCTTGCTGTGCTTCTGGCCTCCGACATAGCTCCTGCTCACTTGCTTCAAATCCCCAAACTTCTTCCAAACTCCATGAAAGCACAGCTCCAGCTCAGCATCTCCAAAGAACGCCAACACTCCCCACCACCTCTCAAGCAACTACCAATCAGACTCTGCTCTGTACCTCATGGGAGACGGATTCATGCCCCAGTTTGTTCCATCCCCTTGGGGGGGAAAGGACCATCCTGTCACTCAGATAGCTTTCACATACACCCCTTGACCTTCCTCTGAACTTTCATAGCTAGAAGGTTCCCCACTTCCGAGCTGGAAGATTCTACATTTCAGCACATAAATCACACGAGTGCACTCAAGTGGCCAAGCAGAAGCCACATATGCAAGAGTTAGGTGGGCTTTGCTGTTGTTTGGTGGTGGTGGTGGCTGAAGGCTGGAGGCTGGATGCTTTATCTCTTCCCACAGTGAATTCTACTCGTGTGTGTGTTGCGCTGTGTGCATCACAGGAGACCGAGGGAGCAAAGGAAGAGGAAAAACTCTTTAGAAAGGCTTTAGAGATGCACAATCAGGTTTCAGCGCTATTGGAGAAGCAGGTCTTCATTAGATAATCAACTTGTCAAATTAATTCCTGGCAGAGTTGTAAAATAGTTTCGATATGAAGAATCCAACCCAGAGAAGCACTCCTTACTTGTGGATTTAAGTCAATTCAGATGTAGCCTTGCTAGCCACAGGCGGCTTCCAGGCCACCCTGGGGGACACCACAGGGACTAGGCAAGCAGCCACTTCTCACTGTATTTATTTTAGTTCAATTTATAAAACTGTCTTTCAAAAAAGTTGTGACAGGAGGAATACCAGTCATGAAGCATAACACTACAATATTAGCGTATGCTAATAAATCAAAACATTCAGCACAGGACTCAACAGTCAAGATACAGCACAGAGAAAATGCATAAGAACAGTAAAAGTCGATAAAAAGTGAATTTAGGTTCACAATTAATTTTCCTCTACAGGTGCAAGAATTTCTATCTTAAAAGCAATAAAAACTAAAAAGAATGCAAAACCTTCTAAAACCAGATTACTTAAACAAAAGTCGGAGGCAAACAGCCAAGTCTTCACATGTTTTCTAAAGCTCAGATAATCCCCTATCAAATGAATTTCTCGCATTCCAGACTTTTAGCACAACTCCCAAGAATTCTTTATTTCGAGTTCTCTGCATTTTTACTTCACTAAGAGATGGATTTTGAAGAAAAGCCTCTTGAGCTGATCTAAGGAGGTCTTTCGCGTGTGTAAGGCACCAGTCTTTCAAAGACAATGGCCCAAAGTTACGTAGCACCCTAGCCTTCGTTAGTACCTCAAATTGTACCCCAAAGGGGACTGGCAGTCGGTGCTGCTGCTCTAGAATGAGGATAACATGACGTCTAAACTGAAGCTTTTGGGTCGTTTTGCAGGTAGTTAGGATCGATGTTTAAGATCTGCAAAGAAAACCTTTTTGTTTACCCCCTGACTGAGAGGAATTGCTTAATCAAACTGGGAAGGAGAATGTGACTTCAGTTGTGTCCCAAGTTTGGACTCTCCTCCCAGGTGCAGACCATGGTGAGAAGGGGTGCCAGGGTCCTCATCACAGTTTCCTCCTAGGGAATGGGGGAAAAAAAAGAGCAGAAAAGCTGTCTACAAAGAAAGTGGCTCTAGATTATTAGGACCGCAGGTAGAAATTACCTTTCTGGTGTGGACTAGGGAGGTGCTGTTATAATTAGTGAGGTTTGGGTGGACGCTTGGACACTGTGGCAGCTGACCATGCCCACGGGGGGGGGGGGGAAAGTCCCGTGAGGGGCCACAGGTCAGGCTCAGCTCCGGACACACAAACACAGAGATTGATCTTTTATTAGACAATGTGATGAAGCCACCAGAGGTGGCAGTGGTGAACAGCAGAAGTAGCCCGGCTGGGCTGGTATCCCTCAGGCGCTGGAACAGCGACTCCTCCGGTAGCAGTGCTGTAGTGGAGAGAACTGAGAATAATGAGTACAATAGAACACTCACAGAGTCTCAAGTATGGAGAAGCCCCGAGATAGGGAGAGCTGGCCCTCGAGGAGCGAGTACCAGATCCCTGGGAGAAGAGAGACTTGTTGGCAAAGTACTCACACAGCAGTTCCACATAGGAGATGGCACTGGTGCTGGAACGGGGGCAGGCACTCGAGGAGCGAGTACCTGGTTCCAGGGAGACAGCTCTGTGGAGTAGATGATAGTAGTACTCACTGATGGTGTCTGTAGCGAATTCTTCCAAGTAGAAGAGGAGATAGATGCAGGCAGCGGGTCAGGGAACATGGGCCCTCGAGGAGCGAGTACCGGTTTCCTGATAGTGACCTGAAAGAAGCAAAACAGGCCCCCAAGGAGCGGGTACCCCGTTAGCAGAAAGAGTCCAATGGAAGTTGGAAAGGCAGAGTAGCTGGATACGGAGAGTGAATCCCATCCGTAAGAATCCCCTTGCTATCTCAATGGCTAGCAATAAACAGTAGGCTTAAATATCCGGGCAGCATGACGTCATCACAGGGGGACGCCCCTGAGGAACGCGCCAATGAGGAAATAAGAATAGGGGCCGCGCGGCGCGCGCGCCCTAAGGTACCTGAGGAACATGGCGGGAGGCAGCGCCCAAGCCGGTCCGGGGATGCCGGAGAGGACGGCAGGCGGACTCCGCAGCAGCCAGGCATCCGTGAAGAGCAGGAGAAGCCGCAAAAAAGGAAAGGTAGGCGGAGTGAAGCCGTCGGGAAGTGACAGTCGCAACAGGTGGAGCCTGATAGCCATGCTGGGGGCAGGAAGAGCCATTGAATAGTGTGACAGAACATCCGACGTGGCAGAACAACTGCCCTTGGGTGGAGGCAGGAGTCTATCACAGAGCAGAGGACAGATTTGGATAGGATGGGTGAGTAGGAAAGCATGGAAATAGAATTACAAGATGTTTCTTTCGAGGTGGAGGCAGAGGACATGGCGTGCACTGAGAGACTGGCAGCTCTGCAGTATTGAAAAAGAGAGAACTGTTTTTCCATGCAGCTCTGAACCAAGGTAGCCGTGCATAAACATCGCGTGGGAGGTTGTTAGCCAGCAAGTCTGTTGAGGCTACTAAGGATGGAGGTGTTCAACACAGTGTCTACTTTAAAAGCTGCGGAAAGCTGAGCAATAGACACTTATTAGTAGAATAAATTAAAGCATGTTTTTTTCTGGATAAAGCATTGCAAATGCAGCATGACTATTTTGTGGATTTTGCTGTGAAATGTCTACAAAATGTTTTCTCTTGTTCAATCACCAGTGAGGAAACCTTTCAGCTGGAAACTTTATTTGAGAAATTGTTTGAATCTTGCTAGTGAGCGAAAACTATAATTTGTAGGTGTTCAGTTATTCTTTTTACCTTGGCTACTGCATGGTAAAATTACCTGTAGAAGTAAAAGCTGTGTTAGACAACATTTAATTCTTCAGAAAGAAGAAAGACATTGAAGACCCTGCCCTAAGAAGAGCTGGTTATTTTAATGTCTGTAATGCTTACTAGGGGTTGATTTTCTAGAAGAAAATGGAACAGAATTGGGGAGGGGGGTATTAGGGAGGGAAGATGATGTGGGACAGGCTGCATCAGACTTCTCGTCAACCTAGCTATCTATTCACCTTCAGTGTGGCAGGTAAGCAGCTTTCTTCTTCCTCGGCCTCCTCCAGGGCCTGGCCAATGAGGGACACCTCTGTGCCTTTAGATCACGTAGGCCGCTGACCCTGCTTCCTTCTCCCTTGGCCTGCACAGGCTGCTGATGCCACCAACATCACATCATTTCCTTTAGTCACCTGGGACACCAGTTCCACATCCTCCTTCAGCCTACATGGCCTGGCAAACGTCGCTTTCTCTTCTCTTAATCTGTGCAGGCTACTGATGCTGCCTACTTCCCTTCAGCTTGCTAGAGCACCGACCTGGAACGCTTTGAGTCCTTAACCAGGTCGGTGCCCTTCTATGACATGGGCATACAATCACATACTACATTTACTTGGCTGTATTTATGGCTTCTGATCCTAGGAGTTTACGAATTGCAGATTTAGGGGCTTATTTTACAGGCAATTAGGTGTATTTGGTGGATACTAAAAATAGGTGTTTATCGGGCTTTACCGTGTGCCAGTTAAAATCTTTGGCATATTTTTAGGTGGCTTCAATTTAATAAGGTGTATATCAATTTAATCTTTAAATATTTATGTACTGTGTTGCATGCTGTGTATATATGGCTGAGGGGAATGGGGTAAGAACATGAGGGTAGGGGGTGGCAAGCTGACTGTGTATGGCTTTAAGGATGGGGGCAGGCTGTGTATTCCCTCACACACGTACACTCACATACCCAGCTTTCTCTCTCACACACACATATGCACAAAGGCTCTCTCACACATAATCTCTCAAACACTCATACAGATATACCCGCTCATGCACACATGTGCACACACACAGACACGCACATGGGCTCTCATGCATGCCCACACACACACACTTCTGGCCTCAGTGGGATGGGGTCTGCCACTACCCTGTTGGGCCTCCTTGCAGGCCATGCCCGGATGGGTACCATCATGGTCCCGCTGGGTCTCTCTTCAGGCTGCATTAGGATGGGATCTGCTGCTACCCCACCAGGCTTTTCTTTGGGCCGCACGAAGCCTCTCTTTGAGCCCATTCCAATGATGTCATCTGGCCGCTGCAGGATTCCGCCTCTTGATTGCAGCAGCCAGATGATGACATCAGAGCACCTCTATGGTAGGCCTAGTTTTTGGGAGGTTTTCTGGTTAAAACCAAACCCTCCAGTTTCCCATTGCAGTGTTTTATCGAGGTTTTTCACTTTTAGCCTGAAATCAGAAGCTCTAGATATGTTCTATGCTTTTATCGGTAGGTTTGTTTTCTTGTAATATTTATCTAGTTATTCTCCAGGCTTAGTATGGTTCAAGTTTATATAGAATCTTTTAGGCTAGGTAATTAAAATGTTTGCATTTTATGTTTGTAAGCCCTGGGCTGAAATCCTTCAAAGGCATATGGTAAATCCTGGAGCTCTAACCACATTCACTTCCACTGAATTCAGTGAGCCCCCAGGTACTCCAGGATTCACCGTAGGTGGGGGGAGAACACTCTCCTGGGCCATGGGTGTTCTCCTTTCACAGTCTCTACAGCAGATAGCAATAATCACGCTGGACTCAATAATAAGGTTCCAACATAACTTTACTAATAGGTGATTTTAAAGTTGAATATAGCTCTGTGTACAAGTCCATTCTTTCTACAGTCCATAATACAACTTACTGAGGGTAAATCTGTGACTCTTCAATCTCTTGCGCAATGTAGGTTCCCAACCAGACTCCCTCCCAGCTTAGGAGGCAGTTTTAAAGTGTTCTCCATGGGGATCTCTATCCCAGTGGGATGATGGATCAAATTTAATTCCAAATTTACAATACCTCTGATCAGATGTCTTGGTAGTTAAGCCTCCTGCTTCTCTGGTTCCTGTCACTCTTTGTTGTACCTGAAGAGAACCATTCCAGCTCCTCCTTTGGATATCTTAAGCGGAGCTACACCAGTGGAGGTGACACTCTTCTTCTTTATTTCGCATCCTTTTCTCCTCCTAGGCATTGGATAGCTGCCCAAGCCTCCTTCCAGACCTCTGGTGGGAACTGAGTCCCTCAGAGAGAAGTTCAGAACAGTCCAATGGTCCAAGATCGATCAATCAAAACCAAAATAGAAGGAAGGGAGGGTAGAGAACCTCCTTCACTGAGCCCAAACATGGAAAGTAACTTCCTCTCAACAAAATCAGAAGGAAAAGAAATACTTTTGCTTCTTCCAAAACCAAATGAAGAATCCATACACTCACTAGGCGTCTCTGCCTTTTATAGAGGCAGGCAGCAACCACTGCAGCAGCCCACACGGGGCAGCTGAAAAGTATGTAATAAGCTTCCCCCTACCTATTCTAATGGAATAGTCTTCCTAGTAGTGGTTTATAAACAACGCACTATTGATTATTTTATTTTTAATTTTGATATATGTTTTATGGATTATTTTTATGTTAAACATTGGGTTTTTAGCAATTCAAACTTTATGTTGCTTTACTAATCATGTTTTTAGTTAGGTTTTTATCAATGTTCTGTTTTATCTTGTGTGTTTGTTCTTGGGTTGTATTCTTGGATATGTGTCTGTTTTACATTTTATTTGGCCTCTGTTATGCAACTATTGTTATGACAACGTTTGTGTTTCTGTATGGGTGATGCTAGTTTGCTGTTATAACCTGCTTTGGACAATTTACTATTAAAGCAGGATATAAACTGTAAAATAAAATGAAATCTAAATTGAAAAGAATGCACTCTTAAACTCCCTGTTTTTCTATCTGCCACTGTATAACTAGGTAGCTGTTAAAGCAGGCAAAGATTCTATTCTGGTCAGGAAAACTTCTGCCATGTGCTCAGTGGGCCCTTTCAAGTTGCATCTCTGCATCACTCGTCCCTGGCAGCACAGCATGATATATATTTTTCACCAGCTGTACTGTGTCCTCTGTCTTTTAACATCTGCCTTACATTGTTTCTCCCCCTTTTTCTCTTCACTATCATCCAGATTTTTGCTTAAACCTTTCATCTTCTCGCTTGCTATGTTATTTGCTCTGTTTGTGTGTTGGTCACTTTGACATTCACTCTCCAAAAACCATATTTGTGCTGACCTTTCAGGACATTTTCTTGATTGATTTTGTTTTCTTATGGTGTGCTCTTGGTGTCCCACCAAAAATGGTCCCATAAGAAGTTTAACTGAACACTAAGTACAGCAGCAATGATTTGCTGGTGGGAGCCATGTAAAACGGTCTTTGGAATACTGCGCGGTCTCTGAGCGTTTAAAAACGTGCGCCCTGGGCGGCTGCATGCATTAAAGCGTGCGCAGCGGGGAACAGCACGCACGACTTTGTCCACAGCAGGAGCATGTTTGTCCGCTAGGGAATGCGCATGTGTTTCCAATTGCTGAGACAAGGGGCGTTTCTGGAGGCCAGGAGATGTAAGCGGGAGTGAATGCATGCATGGGAATTGATTTGTTTCCCCTTGTCATTTTTCACAGGCCCTTTTCTTACAGAATTCCACCATCAAATCCACCTGCTCCCAGTATTTATTTCATTCTCTGATGTTCATTCCTTCAGATCCCTTTTTAAGATCCATTGAAAGCACATAAATGTCCAAGTGGCTCTTTGTTTGGCTTTAGCAAGTCCTCTTAAGTTGGGTTTCATAAGTGACATGCTGCTTTGGACTCAGTATGTTCACCGTCTCCTCAGGCTCAGGTCCTGCCAATTCAGCGTTGCTTCTACTAAGAGTTTATTTTATTATTTTTATATACCAACATTCAATCTGAGATAGCACATCGGTTTACATTCAGGTACTGTAGGTATTTCCCTATCCCCAGAGGGCTTACAATCTAAGTTTTTGTACCTGAGGCAATGGAGGGTAAAGTGACTTGCCCAAGGTCACAAGGAGTGACAGCAGGACTCGAACGCTGGTCTCCTGCTTCTTAGCCCACTGCTCTATCCACTAGGCTATTCCTTCTCAAGTGCTGCCTTGTAGCTTCTATTTTGGTCATCTATTTTCCCTTGTTCAGTGTCTGCTACTTATTTTCTGAAAACGAGTTGCTTTTTTCTTACTTTTCAGTTGAATTTTTTGTTTTTTTTTGCAGGTGAGAGAGAGGTTTGTAAGTAGCCATATTATTTGGCAAATCAACATTTTCTCCTGCTCTTACTCTACATAGAATTACAGTCCCTGTCCTTATTATACAGACAGGTGCTTGGTTCAGAAGGACCGTGGCAAATGACAGCAGAAAATGACCAACTGTCCCATCTGGTTTGCCGAGTTATTCCTGTCCACACTGTATCCCATTTGTAAGCCGAGTGTTACCACGTGTTCATTCCCAGCATCCATCCCTTCCAGGGTCTAACCACAAGGCTCATTATGCAATAACAATTGTACAGCAGAACCCTAGTCTCTGCCCTTGCTATATGGCAATGCATTTTTATACAGTGCAGATCTACTCTAAGGGGTAGATTTTCAAAGGGTTACGCGCGTAACCCCCTAAAACCTACCCCAAACTCCCCCCTGCGCGCGCTGAGCCTATCTTGCATAGGCTCAGCGCGCGCAAAACCCGGGATGCGCGTAAGTCCCCGGGCTTTCCTAGGGGGCGTGTCGCGGCCGGCGCGTCATCAGGGGCATTCCGGGGGCATGGCCGCGGCCTCCGGACCAGCCCCTGGACCTGACCATGACGCGCCGGCGGCCGGCCCAGCACGCGCAAGTTACGCCTGCCTCGGGCAGGCGTAACTTGTGCAACAAAGGTGGGGGGGGTTTTAGATAGGGTTGGGGGGGTGGGTTAGGGAGGGGAAGGGAGGGGAAGGGAGGGGAAGGTTCCCTCCGAGGGGAAGGTTCCCTCCGAGGCCGCTCCGAAATCGGAGCGGCCTCGGAGGGAACGGAGGCAGGCTGTGCGGCTCGGCGCATGCAGGCTGCCGATTTTGGGCAGCCTTGCGTGCGCCGACCCCAGATTTTAATGGATACTGGCGACTACACGCGTATCTATTAAAATCCCGCGTACTCTTGTTTGCACCTGGTGCGCGAACAAAAGTTCGTACGGGCGCAGATTTATAAAATCTACCCCTAAATGGGGTTGAAGTGGAAGAAAAAATGGATTCTGTTCTTTTGTGTCTACCAATCTTTCTTCCCTCACCTCTGTCTACCCCTTCTACTTTTCCATCCATATCTCCATCTTGTGCTCTTTTATTTCTGCTCCCCCATCACCTGTTCAATCTCCCCTCTCTCCCGCTTCAGGTTCCTCTCCCTTTGCTCCCCATACTTCACATTTCTAATTCCCTTCCCTCCCTTTTCAGATTCCTCTCTGTCATGGGGTGGTCATCTGGCCTAGGTCAACCTAAAGAGGCTGATCGAGTACTGGCTTTGCATGCATGGAGATTTCTCAGAGAAATCATAATTACTACTTAGCAGCCACAATGGGGCTAAACCAGGACTGGATCAGTAGAATCGGGTTGGCCTGGGTGAGCTGGCAATCCTACTCTGCCCCTGCCTTTCAGAAAGTTTGGAGTTTCTCTCTCCCGCCTCAGCGTAACAGCAGGCCACTATGAAAGCATGCTCCTGGCCTGGCAGCTGCCCCTTCTCCCATGAGGGATGGAGAGGAGGAGCTGGGGGGCAGTGGGAGCACATTCTCACGCTGTGTTCCCCTGTGCTGCTGAGCTCCCTGGGAAAGATGATGAATATTTTATTGGGTTGGGGTTGGGAGGGGGAGGAAGAGTTAGGGGAGTTTAGTAGTGGGTAGGATGGGGCTCTAGTGGGCTGCAATCGCTCCTCTCTCAGGGGCAGAGAGAAGAGCTGGTTCAAGGTACTGACGCAGACTGACCCATTCTAGGTACTGTCTCTGACACACATTCACAGCTTCTTCTCTGAAGAGGACCCTAGTAACTGTAACTCACGTACCCACAGAGTGATCTCAGCAGTGACACTGTAAATATTGTGAACAATGTGCATTGCGTCCCTGCATGCAAAGGGTGAGACTAACTATTGCTCCTGCTGTGCGAGTCTCCCCCACCCTCCTGTGCTCTGTGTGGGTGTGAAAGGGAAGGAGACCTTGAAAGCAGTATGTGCTGACATCAACCACCTCAGGCTGGGGCTTACTGTGCCAGCTGCAGCAAAGATGCAGAAAACAAGCTCCCGTTCTGTGCCGTCTTTCCGCCATCCTCCTGCGTGGCAGTGACTGAGGGGGGGGGGGGAGGCGGCCATTCAGAGACGTGGAATTCTCCACCAAGGTAAAATTATTTCTAGCAGATCACTGTCAAAATCTAGCCTGGAGCTGGAAGCCTGCAGTTAGCATGCTCAAGAGACAGAAAGCAGCTAAAGGTTTCTGTCTTTAAACTGAGGTACTCATTACATCACTCACTACCATAAGGCCGTCCAAGTGAATTTGAAGGCTGCATTCACCATTCCAGGGAATAGAGTCCACAGGCCGTTACCAAGAAAAAGGTAATAGATCCCCCTTACTGCTAGTGTTCTCACAATGCTGGGGGGTTTTTTGTATTCTAACCTCTTGTGCTACCCATTTCCCAGGTCGAAATCTTGACCTTGTCCAGAAATGTCTCTCTCTTGTTCCTAAAGCACGTGCTATTTATATTGTCATGCTCCATGCAGGACGTTATTGTAAGTTCTCTTTGTTACTTTGTGTTATTTCTATGCCAAACATAAAAGTTCATAAATAAAGAGTATTAAAAAAAAAAAAAAAAAAAAGCTTGGCCTTGTCATTAGCAGCTTTTCATCCCCGCTTTTCTTTTCTGTCCAGGACTTTGCTTTTTTTGACCAGTCCTTAATCTTCACTCATCCTCAACTGATCTTCCAGAAAATGACTCGTAATCATCTGGATCTTTTTCAGCTAGGGATGTGCTGTCCTATGAAAAGGACATGGGAAACGACAAAGAAGTTTCCTATTTCAATTTGTGACTCTCTCATCCGAAATGGCACAAAATCTTAACAAAATTTTGTTTGTGGTTTTATCAGTTTACAGATTCTTACTTTGCATACAGCAAGCAGGAAAACATTTTAGTGAGCTCCGCTCCACCATTTGCCCATTTAGCAAAAACCCAGTCCCCCACCTCCCTCCAAGCAGCCCCATCCAAAGAAAAAGATATCGGCACGTTGCAACCCCCGCTCTCACATCTACGTCCCATCCCGGCAGCCCCATGAAGGAAAAAGACCCTACAAATAACCCCTCCTCTGCCTCCCAGGCCCAGACCAGAAGATCCCCTACTCAGCCAGCAGGAGGCGATGTGCACCCTACCTCCTTCCTTTCCTCAATCTTGCATTTCTACGGCTGCGGGAGGAGGGGCCAGCCTAGGGCTACTTGTTCAGGTATTAGCCATTTACCCCAGAAAATGGGAGCCTTTGACATTTCCCGCCCTTTGAGCAGGTAAACATTCTGCAAATCTGTTTTATTTATTTGTAAAATGTGTTACTCATTGCAATACACAAAAGTAGGGGAGGTGCAATGTAATAAATATGAGGTCCGTATTCAGCCGCAGGGCTACCTGGCTACGAAAGCCAGATAAATATATTTGGCTAACTTATACAGGATACTCAGCAGCATGGCTGCACTGTTGAATATACCCAGCAATCTGAAAATTAGCCAGATAGGTTTATCCGACTAACTTTAGGACTGCTTTTAGGGAGTGATAAAGTTAGCCAGAGAGTATAACTGGACAATGTTGACTATGAACCTCTGTATAATTCAGCATTCCCCAACCCCGACACACTGGTGCAATGCTTCTCAGCCCAGTCCTGGGGGCACACCGAGCCACAAGAGCAATGGAGATTAGCTACACGCCCTATAATATATATCAGCAAAGAAAGCAGAGCATGGGGAGATTAAATACTCCTTACGAATTGTTAGCAAAAGTCTTCTTAGTCTTTATCATTGCCTAGAAACTCCACAATCTTCAGTAAAAATGGTCAGCTTATGCGAGCTGCGGGCTCCCCTGTAGTTCCAGTTGCAGAGGGACGATGACCAGGTATGTGCTGCTCAGATTCCTCCGGTTCCAGGACATCGGAGAGAGAAGGTACAGCTGAATGTACCAAGGGGATGTGGCGGGAGCAAATGCTAAATGTGCCATGAGGTGTTGGAAGGGAAGATGATGCCAGGGAGCTAGAGGGAAAGGAAAGGAAAAGTGAAGGATGCAGAGGGGGGAAGGAAGGGAAGGGGCGGAGGAGAGGGAAGGTGGTGAGGATGGAGGGAAAGGGAAGGAAAAGTGAGGATGGAGGGGGGGGGAAAGAAGGGAAGGGCGGGGGAGAGGGAAGGTGGTGAGGATGGAGGGAAAGGAAAGGAAAAGTGAGGATGGAGGGGGGGAAGGAAGGGAAGGGGCGGGGGAGAGGGAAGGTGGTGATGATGATGCCAGAGGGTAGGGGAGAGGAAAAGGAAGAGACAAGAAGGTGATAATGCCAGAGGAGAGGGAAGATGATTCCAGAGAGTGGAGGGAGAGTGAAAGAAAGAGAAGGTGGTGAGGCCAGAGTGTTGATTGATTGCATTTGTCAAAGTTCGGTTCTGTTTAATAAATTTTATTTATTTATTTATTTAAATGATTTATATACCGGAGGTTCCTGTATAATATACATATCACCCCGGTTCACAAGGAACAGTAACTGTCGCTACATTTAACGGTTTACATAGAACAGAATAAGAATAAAACAGGAGTTTTTACATTGAACAAATTAAGTAAACAAGTTTTAACATTGCAAAAATTAATCTAAGTAGGTTACTTTTCTTCGTGTTCTTGGCTCTAGGGGAAAGCTTGTTTGAACAGCCAAGTCTTAAGGTTCTTTTTAAATGTAGAGTGGCATGGTTCCAGACGAAGGTCTGGAGGGAGCGAGTTCCAAAGTGAAGGGCCCGCTGTGGATAATGCACGTTTCCTCAGAACGGATTTCGCCGGTTGTGTGATTAGTCTGTTCTGATAGGCGCTTCTGGTTGGTTTCACGGATGTGTGTAGTTGAATTGGAAATGTTAGGTTGAGAGGTGCGATGTTGTGTAAGGCCTTATGTATCATCATTAAAGACTTAAACTGGATCCTGAATTTAATCGGAAGCCAGTGGAGATGGTGGAGGATTGGGGTGATATGATCTCTTTTTTTGGCATTTGATAGAATTCTTGCAGAGGCGTTCAGGACCATCTGGAGTGGTTTGATGGTGCATGCTGGTAGGCCTAGGAGGAGAGAGTTACAGTAATCCAGCTTAGTGAGAATGATGGCTTGTAGAACCATGCGGAAGTCTCTGTAAAGGAGGAGTGGTTTGAGTTTCTTTAAAGTTTGAAGTTTAAAGAAACATTCTTTTGTTGTGTTGTTGACGAATTTGTTGAGATTGAGTCTGCTGTCTATGATGACTCCCAGGTCTCTAACTTGTTGCGTGGTGGGGAGTCCTGCAGTGTCCGGAAGTTGGTTAGTATTAGAATGTGAGGAGGGGGTATAGTTTTCCGGTGCTATAATGAGGATTTCAGTTTTGTTTTTGTTTAGAACCAAGTTGATGCTGGTGAGTAGATTGTTAATAGCTGACAGACATTTATTCCAGTATGAAATAGCTTTGTGTAGGGAATCTTCTATAGGGATGAGGATTTGAATATCATCCGCGTATAGGTAATGTCTTAGCTTAAGGTTGGTGAGAAGTTGACAGAGCGGGAGCAGATAAATGTTGAAAAGAGTCGGGGATAGGGATGATCCTTGTGGTACCCCCCTCTTGGATTCGATGGTATGGTACTTATCGTACTTATGTATCGTACTTATAAGCAGTCCTAGTGCTTTCATCTTACTGTTGCCATCTTGACATGATGTGTGAGATCATTTGTGCTGTGTATACTTCCATACTGCGTAATGACGTTTCTATACCTCAGTCCCGGAGTTAAATCTTTTTGTGAGTTTTCTTACTAAGCGAGAGTATTAATATGTAATTTAGTTTTGTATATAATTCTCTCAAAAGGAAGACCAGCCCTGGACCCTGATGTCATTCAGCCATTTGCCTCCATGAATCATGTTGGTGGCCTTCCCTTTAATACATTTCTTTTCTTGGCTAACATTTCTATCTTCTTCTGTTGGTATGGATTACGGATGTGCAGGCAAAGCATTTTAAGTGCAGTTTGTTTCATTTGTGTTTGGCCCTTTTTTCAACCAAATTTCATTTCAAGCTTTTTTTTAATAAGAATGTTTCAGATTTTTTGTTTTGGCAAGCACTGCCTGCTATTTGCCACAACAAAATTTGGGTTTTTCAGAGGCACCGGCCATTTGCTTTTTTTTTTTTCAAACAAAGTGAACCCAAAATGCGCTTTTTCTCAATTCTGATTCCCTATTCGTTTCAAATTAATGCACACCCTTAGTAGAGATAGGAATATGATTCTGGTAGAATTTCCAGTATGCATATTTTTGGCTCTTATTCAATATCTGGTCCTTAAAAGATTTCCTCCACCTCCCACCCCACCAGCTCCTTCACTGCGATTGCTATGCTGAAACACCTCTAATGCTATGTGATGCTGATTACTCTGCTGTAACTTCTTCCAAATTGGAGAATTAGCACCAGCACCATTTACCTCAAAGTAAGTAGTGCCATGCTCCACCTGAGGAGTTTCACAGTGGCAACGGTAAGTGTGAGGGATAGGTGTCATCTGGGGGCAAAGTATTGTGAGAAGTGGAGGAGAGAGGCCAATGTCTGCAGGATTGAGAGGGGGAGGCTGATGTTTGCCTGATGGGAGGGGGAGGACAGTCAGTGTTTATAGGGTGGGAGAGATAATAGGATGTCAATATCTATAGGCAGGGGGGAGAGGAGACAGCTAGCATTTATGTAATCTATGGTTATTAACTGCATTGGTACATTCCAGCACAGCCATGCTGAGATTTTAATAATGGTTCAGGATATTTGGAAGAGGAAGTCTTCCCTCTAGAGGGTTCTCTGGGATGTGCTGCCTGAGCTCTGTTAACACCATGCAGTCTAATGGTGTCTGTTGAGAGTATGTGAGCTCCAGAGAGGTTATATCAGCTAATTCAACTTGATTCCTCCTCGAGTGGGGGCTACACTCAAACCATCTGCAGTGAGTAATATGGTTGTGCACTGAACTGTTAATGATGAACCTCAGCAAGTGAGAACAGAATGCCTGGGTGCCGCAGAGATCAAATATCAGGGTTAAGTGACATCTGACCAATGCAAAAGCTAGATGGAATTTCGCAATTGTTTGTGTAATATCTAAGTCTCCCTGTTGTCAAAGTATTGTGTTGTTGTGTTGCATTTCCATAATAAACAATGAAGATGTCTCAAGTGGTTTACTGGAATGCATACACACATGTGAGGCACCTTACAGATAAGGAAATGCGAATCACCCGAGGCTCACCCTTCAGAAGATAGAAGGAATATAGGTTACGCTTACAAAGTTGGGGAACAAGAGGAAGAGGCCAGTGACTGATGTAGGGTAGAGGTTCACAGTCCTCATATAGAGAGAGGGATGCTGCTGCTGCTAGTGCCAGGCACTGAGAGCAGCAGGACCTGGGACTACTCTACTACTTTGGAAGATTAACGTGACGGCAGAGGGCAGATTGTGGTGAAATGGGTGGAGAATATAGAATATTTTGATGCCATCTAGAATGTATGATTGGATGATTTTGAATAACAATAATATTTTGCAAGAAGAAAGAGTGAGGCCTAGCTCCACAGAAACTATAGGAGAGACAGGAGGACAAGAAAGTCCTAGAATCACAGGAGCCAGAAGAGAAGAAAAATGAGGTCCAGGAGACCACGTGACCTGATGAGCCGGTAAGCTGCGTGCAGACCGTGCTCCTGGCTCCCCCGCCGCCCCGCTGCGATTTTGGGCATCAAATTGAGGAACAAAGTGGCGTCCCCACCAGATCTGGGCACGCAGAAGACAATTCCAGCGTTTTTTGGTACCGGTGAGATCGCCATGTCAGCGAAACCGCAACGGAAAGACAAGCTCCCCACTCGACAGAGTGAAGCCAAAATGGCCGCCGGACCCCCGAGCCCTGGAGCCTCGCAAGGAACGGCAGATATTGTGGGTGAGGTAACCGGGGCAGTGGTCAAGGCATTGGAACCGAGGTTTAGTGACTTGGTGCAAAAAATTAATTTTGGTAATGAAACTCTTTTAGAGATAAAACAGCAAGTGGTTGATACTCAGCAACATATTGCTGATGTAGAAGCAGAGACACAGAGTTTATTGCAGTCGCAAAGCACCTTGACTAAGAAACTCTCCGATTTAGAAGATAAAGTTGAAGATCTAGAAAACAGATCAAGGAGGAATAATTTGAGATTTGTGGGGTTTCCTGACTCTGTGGCGGATAGGGACCTTGCGCACGTGGTGGAATCATGGCTGCCAGAAGCTCTTAACTTGCCTCTCCTTGTCGGCAAACTGATTGTTGAAAGGGCACACAGATTGGGGATAAAAAAACCGGATGCCCCCAAACCCAGAGTGGTCATCGCACGTTTGTTGAATTTCAGTCAGAAGTCAGATATCCTTCAAGCCTTTCGCAAATGTGACTCCCTGCTGTTTGAGAATCATAAAATCTTGATCTTTCAAGACTACTCTGCGGCTTTGTCTGCTAAGCGCAGAGAATTTTCACCTATTTGTGCGGACTTATTCAAAAGGAAGCTAAAATTTAATTTGCAATATCCGGCTAAGCTTCGTCTGGAACATAATGGAATCTGGCATAGTTTTGCTTCTGTGGAGGAGGTGAAGAAATTTATGCATGAAACCCTGGACCTCAGATGAAACGCTCTGCTGTGGTGCAGCTATAATGCAGCAGTATAGCAGTGCTGGTAATGGGCCAGCTTAAAGTCTATTCTACTTTAATAAGTTCTGGCTGGGGAATGTTATGTTCTGTTCTGTTTTTAGCACCCATGTGACGGGCACTGTTGGTTTGTTTCTCTATCACAGTTTTCTCATGTTCATGGTTAAGACACAGCATAATTCTTCTGTTATGCTTGGATGGTGGGGGTGGGGGAGCTGGAGAAAGGTAGATCAAGTGGTCTCGCGCCTCCTTTAATGGAGGTTCAGAATTTGGTTTCTAAGAAGGGGGGGGAAACTGGGGGGGGGAGGGTGGGGTGGGAATGTTCGCCATGGACCTTAAGGTCTCTAAACTGGTACCACATGCAGGGGCATAGATATCATGGTGTCTGGAATATGTATGCGGAGACTCTCTGGACTGGGGGGCTTGCTCAGGAGTCATCTCTAGGCTGGGAGAGATGGCCCCATAGGTGTATACGGGATTATCTAACCACATGGGATACTCGATTTCTCGCTAAAGAGTATGGCTGAAGCGATACACTGCGTTTCTTGGAATGTAGATGGTCTTGGGTCCCCCATAAAACGGGCTAAGGTGCTGCAATCCCTGAGACGCCATAAGGCGCACATTGCATTATTGCAAGAAACTCACCTGACAGACGGTGAAAGTCGGAAACTAACTCGAGACTGGGTGGCGCAGGCATTTTATTCTCCTGCTGCGGGGCGCAAGGGTGGTGTCGCAATTCTTATTGGTAAAAATGTGGTGTTTGAAGAGGCCCAGAGCTATTCGGATACGGAGGGCCGATATGTATTAGTCACAGGGAAACTATTTGGTACGGTTGTCACCTTGTGCAGTGTCTATGGCCCTAATGTTTACAGGCATGATTTTTTTCAGAACCTGATACACTTCATTTCGATGCATCAAAAAGGTTTACTTTTCATAGCAGGGGACTTTAATCAGGTGTTAGATGGCTCCTTAGATAGGTCCCCTATAAGCACTGGGCCACGGCAGCGACAGGATAGAGGGTTGCCATACTTGTGCCAACAGTTGCAGCTGGTAGACCCCTGGAGGCTGTTACATCCGGATCTGCGCAACTATACCCACATAGCACGTGCGCATTCTACGATGTCTAGGCTAGACTATATATTGGTGTCTCCCCAATGCTTTAATGCGCTCAGGAAGGCTGAAATTGGCCCGGAGGAATGCTCTGACCATACCATGATTTGGGTGGAGGTCCAGCTTGGGGGCCCTAAGCCCGACCAGCCGAGGTGGCGTTTCCCGGCCTACTTGTCGGAGGATGTGGGCTTTCGCTCTTTCCTTCAGGAAAAATGGCGGGAGTATGCTGTTCACAATACGCAACACAGGGAAAACCCGGCTCTATTCTGGGAAGCGGGGAAGGCGACTATCAGGGGTGAGATTATAGCTTATGTCATAAGACAGAGGCGGCTCGCCAATAAACAACTTATAGACTTGGGTAATGAGGTTGCCAGGGCTAGAAGGCACCTTACTAATCGTCCTACTCCTCAAGCTAAACGTGATTATCGGGACCTTCTTTACACATTAAACTGTTATATCCATCAGAGGACACAAAGAGATTTATTACATCAGTCGCATAAGCTATACAGGTTTGGGAATAAAATGGGGAAGCTATTGGCAAATCAAGTTAGAGCCCAACGGGGAATGACCTTTATACCCCGGTTAAAAGATACCTCAGGCGCCAGCCATACAGCAGGTCCAAAAATTTGTGCAATTCTTAGGGCTTTTTACGAGGGATTGTATACTAATGACACACCTTCGCAGGTGCCTATGGCTGAAGCCAATTTCTTCCAGGGCTTAACGCTCCCCAAAATTAGCACAGCGCAATTGGAGGCTATCAATACCCCCATTACCAAACAGGAAATTTGGGACAACATAGGGAACAGCAAAGCACATAAAGCTCCGGGCCCGGATGGGCTCAATGCTGATTTTTACAAATTGTTAAAGGGGGAAGTGGGGGACCCTTTACAAGCTTATTTTACGGGTATACCCAAGGCTGGTTTCTCTAAGGAGGCGACAATGGCGTATATAACGGTCCTTCCCAAGGGTGGTAAAGATCCCCTTAATCCGGCCTCATACCGGCCAATTTCCCTGTTAAATTTTGATGTCAAACTATTTGCCCGAATATTGGCCAACAGGATTAACAGTGTGTTACCGGAGTTGATTTCCCTTGGCCAGGTGGGATTTGTGAAGGGGCGGAAAGCCAGTAGACATCTTCTCAGCCTGTGGATGGCAATGACGCACTGCTTAAAGCATCGCATTCCAGCCTTAGCGGTGGGATTTGACGCTGAAAAGGCGTTTGATTGGGTGGCGTGGGAATATCTATTTTCTGTCTTACAGAAATATGGTTTTCAGGGAAATATTCTTAGCAGCATTGCAGCTCTTTATAGACACCCCCAGTCCATGATCGTGGCTAATGGCCTATTGTCCTCTCCGTTTGAATTGTGCCGCGGAGTACGACAGGGATGCCCCCTCTCCCCTTTATTGTACATCTTATCTCTGGACCCCTTATTGAGGACGATCCAAGGTGATTTAGGGGTGGAGGGATTGCGATTAAGGGGGTCCCAATTTAAGATTGCTGCATTCGCAGATGATGTCCTGATATTTGTTGTCAACCCAGTTGCTTCACTCCCCAGAGTCCTGGATCTTCAAGCGCAATTTGGGGTTTTTTCAGGATTAAAAATTAACAGAGATAAATCTGAGGCTATAGACGTCTTGGGCTCAGTGAAGGGACTCTGGCCTGGAGTTTTCCCACTACGCTGGGTAACCTCCGAGATGAAATATCTGGGTATCCGAATACCAGTTAATGTTCATAATTTATATGATGCGAATATTAAGCCATTGTTGACCAATACGAAACAGAAACTGTCGGACTGGATGAACCTGCCTTTGTCCATCTCGGGGCGGATACAGTTGTTTAAAATGATAGAGTTGCCCAAATGGCTGTATATTATGCAAATGCTACCGGTGTGGATCCGAAAGCGTCATATCCAGGAACTGAATGCTTCCCTTCGGAATTTTATTTGGCACAATAAAAAGGCCAGAATTGGTTTGCCTACGCTTATGCGCCCTCAGCGGGAAGGGGGTCTTGCATGCCCCAATATTCAGATGTACAATATGGCCATATTGCTATGTCACCTACAGGATTGGCTAAGGGGCACTAGTCTTTTTATTCCTAGGGATATACTCCGCGACTGGTGTCACCCACTCGATATCTGCAATCTTCTAATTGCCCCCAATTCAGCGCTACCAGAACAAGTGCGGGACTTCCCTTACATTGGGGCTTGTAGGATGGCCTGGAAAAAGTTATGCGCTCAGCTTTCTCTCCCCTGGAGGACGTTGTGTCTGGTTTCCATATTGGGGGTCTTCCTCAGTTTCCTTCCAGCTGGGACCCATCGATTCTTCAGCAGTGGACTGAGTTAGGTCTGACTCATATTGCACAGCTCTCAAATCCCGTCGGTTCTGGATTGCTGCCTTTTGCTGAATTACAGGCGCTTTATGGGATTCCAAAGAACCACTTTTATGCGTACCTACAGATCAGACACTTTATCGTCACCTGGGACAGGGAAACGAATACAGGGGCTTTGGGGTCTTCGGGGTCTTCGGAAGAGCGTTTGGAGATGTTTTTCCCAGTCAATCCGCATCGGCCGTCTTGTGCGACTATGATCCAGAAGATGGCCACCTTGAACGCAGCTACACACTTGCGAAAACTGACGGACAGTTGGAATGGGGATTTGCAAAGTCAGATCTCTCCGACACAACTGGAAGATTGTTTTCGCACCATTGGTTTATATACTGACAATGTCCACTTACGAGAGGTCCAATTCAAATTGCTCCACAGAATTTATATTACGCCGGATAAAGCCTGCCGTTGGAAGATGTCTACTTCGGCTGCGTGTTTCAAATGTGGATATGTTGGGGCAAATCTCTGGCATAATTTTTGGGACTGCAGGTTTATCAGCTCTTTCTGGAGGAAGGTGTTAGCATATATGGGGAGACTACGAGACTGTGTTATTCCACAAGACCCCCAACTTTGCCTACTCCATATTGCACCTGACCCCAAGTTAGGTACCAAAACTAGTGCCCTGGGCCGTTTCCTGCGCAAGGGCTTTCTGTTAGCTAAGCAGACCATCTTGTCGCATTGGATGGATAAAGACCCGCCCACTCTTACCCAATGGCGTATTAAACTGCATCAGATGGTGATTTATGAACAGATGACAGCGAAGGCCGTGTTGTCGGCTAACAAACAAGATCAGTTTCTGGACATCTGGACTCCATACCTCAACACATTGAATCAACGGGCACGGAGTAAGATATTGGACTTTTCCCATTGAGGGGTTGCTGGGAGACATGTTTTGTAATATCTGCTGTTTTTTAGCATTTTTGACTTCTTTTCATTTTTGCGATATGCTCTTTGTACTCATTGGGCAGTCGGGCATATTTTGTGGTTATAATATCTACCATATTGTTTTCTGTTGTCCATTATCTAGAGGAAATGGAGTTCCATGGTATGAAAATATGTACACTTATCGGCTGATTGCCTATGCATGAAGTGACTAAACTGGTCGAGGAGGCCATGGCGGGGGGGGGGGGGGGTAAGCGGGGGGGGTGGGAGGGGGGGGGGATGGAGGGGGTTTAAGCATCATGTACCTCTACCATATGTTCTGCTCATCGGTTGTATTGCGAAAACTTTATAAATAAAGGTTACAAAAAAAAAAAAAAAATGAGGTCCAGCATTGCAGAACCTGCCAAAGAAAAAGAACGTGGAGCCCAGTACTGCAGGAACTACTGGAGGGAGAAACTGCTAGGCCCAATGCCACAGAATTCACAGAAGCAAGAAAGGGAGGCCCAGTATTGTGGAAACTGCTGCAGGAAAGGGAGGCCCAGACCCACAGGATATGCTAGAGGTAGAAAGATGACTCTGGCACTGTGCAACCCTCTAGAAGAGAGAGTAAGATTCAGTATTGTTGGACTGGGTGGAAGGAGAGGCTGTGACACCCAGTACTGTGGAACTCACCAATTTCTATGTCTCCCTGCCTCAGGGTAACAGTTACATATCCCCCTCAAAGTACCCCCTCAAAATACCTCTGCTCTGCTCCAGATTTACATATAACTTCACGTCAATGTAGCTATTCCTATCCTCTGTATATAAGTTTCCTACCCATGTCATATTGACTATAATTGATTGTGATTATTGTTGCAGAGTATTATAGTATAGTTACTGTTGTTGGTTTGAACCTCTTATTCCCCCAATTCCTCCCTCTCCTCCCTCCATTGCCTTAAGCTACACTGCTCAAGTCATTGTTCCTCATAAAGCCCATTGCGACTTTATGTGCTTATGTAAAGTGATGGGATGCTCCCTTCCTTCCCTCCCATTCCTCCATTGCCTTAAGCTACAGTTCTCAAGTTATTGTTCATTGTAAAGCCTATTGCTATATTATGTTCATATGTAAACCGATGGGATGTTCCCAACGACTGTCGGTATATAGAAATCCTAAATAAAATAAATAAATAAAATAAAAGGAAAGCCAGCACTGAAGGCTGAAGCAGCAGAAGAGAAAAGGAGGCCCATCACTGAATGAACCACCAGAGAATACACACAAGAAGAGACGGGGAGATCCAGCACTCTGGGACTCACTAGAGAAAGAGAAAAGGAGCCCTAGTGTAACCTAGTGGCCTCTCAGGCAATGAGGAACAGCCCCAAGTCCTGTCATGTATCCGAGGTGGCCTTCAGAAAAACATGGGATTGTGGCTCTTCTCACCTGAGGAGTGACAAGGCAGAGGCGAAAAGGCTTATGCCCTTTCCCACAATCCCACCTTTCTGCTAGGTAACCTGGACAAGGGCTAATCCTGCCTGACCACAGTTTAGCAGGAATAAGAAGCTGGGACGGATACAAAAAAAAATAAAACCTTTATTTACAGTTTCTAGAAATGTAACTCCCTCTTGGTCTGAGGTCCCACATTCCCAGGCCCACACCCAGTGTCCCGCACCTCACACTTCTCTGCAGTAGATAGCACTTGGGGAGCCAGGGTACAACCGGTGGGGAATAGGTCAAGCCTCTGCGGCCCTAGGCTTTTGCGGGTGGGTACCTTGTTACAGTCTCTTTCGCCTCGCAGCAAATCTTCCAAAAGTACTCACAATTGTAGATCTCAACAGTTTTTTTTTTTTCAGTAGTCTGGTTCTCAGGTTGAAAGAAAACGGGCAGAGACTTGGAGTGGTGTTCCAATAAAAATAGTTTACTGTTACTTAAAAAAATAGAATCCAGTCAAGAATGGCCAAAAATCACCATAAGGAAAAGCAAAATGTTAAGTCCAAGTGCTACAGTCTCTCTAGCCATATTCAGCCTCTGAATCAGAGTTCAAAGTCCAAAAATCTCTTCCCAGTAATGGGGAAAGAAAACCTTTCCCACAAAGTAGGCAGGGAGATGGTGGTGGAAAAATATCTTCCACCTCAGAGGAAAAAGAAAAAGAAAAACCCTCTCTCTTCAGTACTTATTCTTGGGACGCCACACATTGCACTGTCACTGGACAGAGGACAATTCAGTACCCTGAATCCTGATTACTCTGCATGAGCTGGGCACAGAGAATAGGAACCAAAATCCAGTCCCCTCGGACAGGAGGGTTTGCCCACTGAGCTGGGAGCCAGTCAGAAAAACAGTTACCTCTCTTTAAAGTCCTAAAATCGTTTTTGCCTCAAGACATAACCCTCTAGGTCTGTGAAGGCTTTAGCTACGCTTCTGTGCTTGAAAAATCCCATTGTTGCAGGCTGTGGGGCCTACGGAGATCCACCAGAAAAACGAAACCTTCCACCTCAACCAAAGCCTACGTCTAAGCACACTTTGAGTATCCCCGGTTTATAAAGGGGATACTGACCAATACAAAAACAGGAGCGAATGGCCAACACCTAAGGAAGATATAAAAATGCAAAATCCTCCCAGCAGATGAAAACAGAGAAAAATACTTAGGCTGCAAAGCCATCCTTACAGAAACAAAACAATTCAATTACATTTAGAAAAGAATCAGCAATCACAAATAAAAGATTTCAGTGCCAATTGTTATGTTGTCTTCTTAGTGAAATAGCTTGTTGATCTGAAAGGTATTTGGATACGCTTCTTTACTTGTCTGAGAATGCTTCTGTACCAATTCAATGTTGTGGTGCAACTTTTATCCCCGAAACACTTTTCGTAGTTCTGACTCAGCGTAGAGATTTCTTTTACAGTACCTTACAGAGATATCTGCACTACTCTTGGCAGTGTGTTAAGTTACACCTTACTACCAGAGCTCTGCAATGCAACAGTCCAATAAAATATGGAAAATGATTCATCCCCCATGTAGGTATGAATGCACATGGTGAGCTCATGATTTCTTGGGGCCCTTCAGATGGGGTGCGGCAGCACAGACGATTACTGACTCCTCTGAACACAGACATGGTTCCCTCACTGTAGCTCTTCTCGAGCCTATATCCCTGACTTAACACAACTAAAAGGAAGAAAACCTCTAACTACTCTCTATTTCAAAGAATTTGTTTTACTTAACTTTGTGTAAGAAATCTCTCACTCCAACTAGAACCTTCAAGAACTGTGGGAAGCTAGCTGTGAAGAAAATAAACATTCAGTGTCCCTACCTAAATGTGGCAAGTAAGAGAAAATTACAGCTCACAGTCCCTCTTTTACATTGAGGCATCTCAGGGTCTTTCTTCTTGAATTTCTTCAGCTCTGGCTGGACTCACTGCCAGGCAGCTAGGCTCTCCCTCTTCCTGATGCCTTTAGATCTTGTCTCATCTTTAGATCTCGTCTGGTGGAGGTCTCTCTCTGGAGCAGAGCTGCTCTTACTGGCTCTGGTCCTCTCAGTGCAGCTTGAATTTCAGCTCCCTCAGCAGCTTCAGGCAGCCTCCCCTGGACTAGGCCCACTTCTCCCCAAGCTCTACCATTCCTCACAGCTTCTTGCTGCCTCTTCCCTCAGCTGCTCCTCTGTGTCTACACATGAGCTGCCTTTTTTCTTCACAGCAGGTGTCTGTTTTTCTCTACAGCAAGCACTGGGCTCCGAGTATTTTCTAATATCCTTCGTTCCTCCTTATTTGGACTCAGGTCGCTCTGCTACGCTTCCTGTGGTGAGGGCGGGGATGGTTGGAACTTGCTCTTTCATCACCCCCTCTCGCAGCTAGGTAGCTCAGCTCAGCTTGCGCAAGGGGAGCTCTTTAATTTGTTTCTACTATTTACACTAGCAGTGCAGGAACCACAAAAGGAAGAGAGAGGGAAGAAACACTATTACATGAACCAACAGAGGAAGAGGGAAGGAGGCCCAATAGTGCAGAACCGATCAGCAGAATTAAAAAGGAGGTTCAGCATCTCAGAACCTGCTGGGACTGAACAGAGAGAGAGAGAGGTTCTACTGGAACAGAAAAGGAAAGAGTGACACATAGCTGCAGAAATCTTTGGATCAACAGGGTAAGGGGAGTCAGGAAGGGTTCGTTTTGAGGGCTCAGAGACTTACAATTTAGTCCTAGGGAGGACCACCAACAAACCTTTAAGATGTCAAATCAAGAGCTAGCCCTGTGGCTTAGCGGTAATGCTGCGTGCTGCCACATCGGAGAGCTTGGCTTGATTTCTGGCCCAGGCGTCTGCTCCCAGGACTGGCTGGGGCTGGAGATACTGAGAAAACAGTGTCCACAGCTCCTAGGGGAAGAGAGTCTTAGTTATCGCTCAACAGATTGTCATGTGAGTCCTGAAAGGAACTGCAGTTTGTGGTCCCTAGCCAAGGATTGTTGCTACAATGACTAAGCTGAGTTGGGAGGGAGGATGTAAAATAAAGCAAAGAGCCCCCAGGTAGTTGTGAATGAAGGTTCATGGTGTTGTAGCCCAAATGGAGGCCAGTTCTGCTTGACATACTTGGCAACTCTCTGGATTTGATCCACATAGTCCAGAGTTCCAAAAGGAATTGATAGTTCTCTGGGCAAACATTGGACAACTCTGGGTGCTAGCCTGATAAGCCTGCTGTTGAAGTGACCTGTGTGGACCTTGGAAGAGGAAGTCACCTGGGCCCATGCAAGTGGGCAGAAGGAGAAGCACCAACATGCAGCAGAAGGAGAAGAGAGAATCCCACTGGCCCACAGCAAGAAGCAGGAGCAACAGTAGCATCAGCCCATGCAGCAGACAGAAGGAGCATGGACAGCATCTACCCCCAGCTGGCAGAAAAGGAGGAGCTCTGTCGGCCATGTTTGCCTGAAGCAGGAGGATGCTGCAGCTGATGGATTCAGGACTGGGAGAGGGAGAGAAATATAGAAACCCAGAAACATGATGGCAGAAAAAGACTATATGATCTATTTAGTCTGCCCATCCACACCAACTATTCAGCTTTTCGATCCCTATCAGTCCCTCAGAGATCCCCTGTGCTTCTCCCAAGCTTTCCTGAATTCAGATATTGTCCTTGTCTCTACCACCACCATCGGGAGGCTGCTCCATGCATCAACTATCTTCTCTGTGAAGAAATATTTCCTTAGATTACTCCTGAGAATCATTGAGCCTATGTAGGAGATGGAGAGAAGTGAGTGTGAATGAGCAGCTGTGTATGAGAGGGCATGAGTGAGAGTGAGTGGGCATGTGTGTACGCGAGAGACCGTAAGTGTGCATGAGTATGAGAATGTGGAAGAGGGAAAGAAGTGAGAGTGATCATGTGTAAGAGTATGTGTATGTGGGAAAATGAGAAGAGTGAGGGCTTACACATGGGTGCATGCGAGAGGAGAAAGTCTGTGTGCATATGACCCCCCCCGCCCCCCCTCCCCCAAATCCTGACAATCTACAACAAGCTGAGGGTGTCTGGAAATTAAATTTAAAAATTCCCAGGTGCACTGATAGAGCTAGAAGCCCAGTGGAGTAAGAGGAAGTTACTGGGCCAGAAAAAAAAAGATGTCTATCAAACAAACTTCGTCATTTTTCTCAAGAAGAGCAAAACTGAGAGTGACAGATGTGGCACTGGTTCTGACCCTACAGAATCTATGCCCCAATATGACAACCCAGTTGCCAAATCTCTGCACTTAGTACCTGTTTACAGCAAATGTCAAAACTGAGGTGTGCAATGTTGCCAGGCTACAACCAAGCTCAAATTTGAGGATAAAGTGTGCGTGGGAGTTATCGTGGCGACAAGTGAACTGCACCATCTTCATCTGAATATAGATTCATTTTGGTGCAATGACTCTAAAATGGCAGAACAAGGTCAAGTCACTTGTTGGAGGTTGAAAAAATTTGAGTGACTGGAGGAGAACAAATCCATGTGTCCAGTTTGCTTAGTTTTCCACAAAGTATTGACTCATCTACAAACGCGTTTTTAGCTGTAAAGTACCATTTCATGGGCAAATGCTAAAAAAACATGACGGCAGTAGAAGTTACTGTTGCGCTGATGGTGGACCCTTGGCCCGAGGTGGGGTAGGCGCTACCGTCCCACCGTCAGGTGGTGGAGCAGGCTAGGAGACGGAGGCCAACTGGAGCTTCGCCAATACCAGCCCACATTCCCCTTGGGTTGAGCCCTCAGGTGCCAGGGCCGGCTGGACTTAGGCGAGCCTCCGTGAGATGACACCCAGTTGATGTAGACAAGGGTACACCAGAAACCAGCAGAGGTATTGGAAGGCTGAGGACAGTCCAGACAAGGCAGGTTTCCAAAGACCCAGACGCCAACAGGAACAAAGGAGAACAAGGGGTGTCCAGGTAAAGATAGGCCGAAGCCTGAGAGGCCAGGTCCATAGGAGACAAGGAAAGTCCAAGGCAAGCTGGAGTCAAGGCAGGAGGCAGGAAAGCACAGTACCAGGAGCGGAGCAGAGGCCAGAACCAGGAGATGGCGGAGGTCAATACCAGAGAATCAGTCCAAGCGTAGTCCAGGTGATGCAGGGATCAATACCAGAGAATCAGTTCAAGCGTAATCCAAGAGATGCAGGGGTCAATACCAGAGAATCAGTCCAAGCGTAGTCCAGGCGATGCAGGGGTCAATACAAGAGAATCAGTCCAAGCGTAGTCCAAGAGATGCAGGGGTCAATACCAGAGAATCAGTCCAAGCGTAGTCCAAGAGATGCAGGGGTCAATACCAGAGAATCAGTCCAAGCGTAATCCAAGAGATGCAGGGGTCAATACCAGAGAATCAGTCCAAGCGTAGTCCAGGCGATGCAGGGGTCAATACCAGAGAATCAGTCCAAGCGTAGTCCAAGAGATGCAGGGGTCAATACCAGAGAATCAGTCCAAGCGTAATCCAAGAGATGCAGGGGTCAATACAAGAGAATCAGTCTGAGGAATGAGGAGCAGACAAGGGAACACGCAGGGACAGGAATGAAGACAGGAACAGGAACCAGGAACAAGCAACTAGTACACGAGCAATCATGGAGACCTGTTGCCAAAGCAAGTGGTTGGGCCCTGCCTTTTATACAAAGGCCCAGTGATGTCATCATCTGGGGCCACGGACTACTTTCCCACCGCGGCCCCTTTAAAAGAATGCAAGTTGCAAGCGCGCGCACCTAAGCCGGAGCCCGGAGGAAGGAGGGCGGCGGCATCACTCCACGGCCCGTACGGGGAGTCCCACCAGGTGCCAGGAGGAACCGCGCAGGAATCAGAAGCAGAAGAAGTGGCTGCAGGCACTCGGGGATGGAGGAGGCTGCCCACCGCTGTGAGCGAAGGTGAACCAGAGCTAGCAGCTAAGCTTCCAGGGTGAGTAGGCCCGGGCGTGGGCCTTGCACGGCCGGGACACGTGACAGTTATGATATGTGTAAGGAAGCCCTTACGTTTAAGCTGTCACCTCCTCTGCTTCTCTCACCAGGTTTCAGCTGAGCAGACAAAACACGTGTGTGCTCTTTAATGTTGCACGCTACATCGGTTATAACTCAGGCAGTCTACTGGACTTGGACAAGAAGACAGAGTTACTTAACAAGCAGATGTACCTGGGAATAGGAGGCGGTTAAATAGCTGAAGCTTCTACATTCACTGGCTCTATTGCTGATTACATTCAACAAGAATTCACAAAAGTTATTTTAAGGCCTTTCTGTGTTGTGTATCAATAGACAGTTCCACCAACGCTTCAAACCGATTGTGTGCTGTGTTATATACAAGATACAAATGAAAAACAAGCAAACCCTCTCTGACATGCATAAATCATTCTTATGCCTGAAACCTCTTGCAAATGAAAGCATTTTTGGTTATCTGGAAAGTATCAAAGTGGATTTCTCTGTATTAGAGTCCCCTGTGTAAGTCGGGTTGAGTGGTGGGGACGAGGCAGCTAACACAGCTGGCAGGAGATGAGGTCTTTTGGGAAAAACGATGCAAATGATTCCTTGTTTGGTAAGTGCTCACCGAGTCACTCAGCTGCCGTCAGCAGTCGCTGATGAATGCGCTGGAATTTCATGCAGAGAACACTGGAACCAGGTTCAAGTTTTTCTGTTTATCTCTTAAAAGACCAAGCTTTGGTGCTAGAGGCTAAACTTGGAATGCTGCTGATCAGCTGTGTTCCAGTGACAATACATCTCAAAAATACTTCAAGTAATGTCAATGGTCAGAAAATGAAATGCTTACTAAACTTTTTACCAAGATCCTGAGTTTTGATTTTTTTTTTTTTTTTTATAATTTGTATATTATTAAACTTTTCTACAACCAAGTACAAATTAGCCATCCATGACTTGGCCGCATATATTGCCATAAAAACAATGTGTAAGAATACAACAGCGGCAAACGTGCACAAAGTGTAATTCCCAAGTCAGTGTTCTCCCATGTATTATATTAAATATAAACAAATAATAATACCACAAATCGTGAACAGAGCCTGTCTAGTACATACATAATGCCCTCACTTCCCATTCCCTCCTCTCCCTCCACTCAGCCCCGGAACTTGCGGGTTCCCATAGGTGCAAGGTCCTTAGTATGGTACGAGTACACACAGAAATAGAAGTATACCAGTCGCCGCCAACAATCCCAACTAATTCAATTTCCACTGCACCATTGGAGCCCACACATGCTCATACTTCCTCAGCCTGTCCTGTCTAATAGCAGTAAATCTTTCCATAAAACAGATTTTTTCAATTCGGGAACAAAGCCAGGTTTCCTGAAGTAACACAGTTTTTCTCCACCAGCTGGCCAGCTCACACTGAGCAGCAATAATAATGTATCCAATCAGAGAAAGTAAATAGGAGTCCACCTCTTCCTCAGTAACATTTAACAATATTATCTTAGGATCCTTGTGAACTCAAATCCGCGTAATCTGCTATATTAACTTCAACACTATATTCCACAATGAGATGGCCAGTGGACACACCCACCTGGCCACACCCCTCCAGCAGCTCTTATTTACAGTTGGGTAGATCTTCTGTAGTCAGTCAGTCAGGTGTTAAGTACCACCTATATAATACCTTGTAACCATTCTCAACAATAGCAAACAGAACTGAGCTCTTTCCTGTACACAAGAAGCAAATATCCCACACTTCCTCTTCTAGTTGCTCACGCGAATTATTTTCCTATGACACAATGTGAGATGGCATCTGTGGTAATTCCCTATTCCAAATAGCATATATCTGAGATATAACCCTGGATAATTTATCCGCCTGATCATAGTACCCCTCAAATAATTTTTTTCCATTGGCCAATTCACCCTGTTTATCTCTTTACGTGTATGAAATGGGCTAGCTGCGAATAAGCATAAATATGGCTTGATTGTAATGGAAAACCTTGCCGCAAGTCCACAAAAGCAAGTATCTCCTTGCCATCTCACACTGTTGCGGTGGCTGGCTGCTGGGTTCCGCGGCCAGCCCCACTTACCTCTCACCAAGCCCCTCAACCTCGGCCCACGGACGCGGCCTGAGGAAGCCGTCATCGCCGCCCTCCTCCAGAACAACCAAACGCCAATGCTGGCACGTGCTTCCCTGTGGGTTCCCATAGGTGCGCGCGGGCGGTTCGGCCCAAGACTTAAAGGGACTGTTGCGGGAAATGTACCTGTGGCCCCAGTTGATGACGTCAATAGGAGGAAATATTTAAAGGCAGCTCTGCATCTCCAGAGCTGCCTCAGCAATGGCTCAGCTCCTCATGGGTAGTGTGTTGCTCCAGTTCCTGCTCCAGTCCCCCGATTGCTCTTCTGGCCTTGGCCCTGGTAATTCCCTGGATTCATCTGCTCACTGCCTGCCCCGACCTCGGCTTGTCTTCTGGATTCGTCTGCTCGCTGCCTGCCCCAGCTCTGGACTGCCTGACTCCGTCTTCAACTGCTATCTACCTGGAACCGTTGCACAGAGATCAGCGCCTAAGTCCAGCCAGCCCCGGCACCCAAGGGCTCAACCTGTGGGGAACGAGGGCTGGTAGTGATGAAGGTCCAGTTGGGTCTCCGCACCACTCCGTACCGCCTGCCGACGGCGGGGACCTACAGTGGAGCTTGCCTCCTGCAGGTAGCGTCAACCCCACTTCAGCCCAAGGGTCCACATTGCAACAGCTTGCTGAGGCCATGGACCTGGCAGACCTCTCGGGACTCCAGGCCATACCGGGCCTGTCACAGAAGCTCCAGCAGCAGCAGCAATTCCTGGAGAAGGTGACCCGTCTCTAGACTGAATCAACACCCGCCTCAATGCCTCCGCCGCTCCTGCGGTGCCACCGCCTACTCCAGTGGTCTCTCCTCCTTCTTCAATTCATCTACTGGCTCCTCCCCGATACCCTAGGGACCTCAAGCTCTGCTGAGGATTCCTTAATCAGTGCTTTATGCACTTCTTGTTACAGCCCTCACAGTTCTCCACAGATGTGATTAAGAATACATTCATCCTGTCCCTCCTCAGCAGCAAGGCCTTGGCTTGGGCCTCCCCGCTATGGGAGCATGGAGACCCACTCTTACAGGACCTGCAACTCTTCGTCCAGGCCTTTAAACAGACCTTCGATGACCCCGGTTGATTGGCCGCAACCGGATCTGATATTCTACACCTTCGCCAAGGCGCAAGGCCACTCGTAGATTATGTGATAGAGTTCCATACTATGGCCACTAAACTTAACTGGAGGGAGGATTTCCTCAAGAGTATCTTCATGGAGGGACTCTTGCCTCGCATTAAGGATGAGCTGGCAGCCAGAGACCTCCTGGAATACCTCAATGACTTGATTGACCTAGGGGGAAGAGTGGACCACCACCTCCAGCAGAGCTGCGGCCACTGCACCAGCCTGTCATCCTGGCACCTTCTTTCTCTCGCCCCCTCTCTGCCACTGCCACAGCTCCTACTTGCCCCGATGAGCCTATGCAGCTTGGGCGGAGAGACAATGGCAGTGGGCGTTGGGCTTCTGCCTATATTGTGCCAGCAAGGGGCACTTCTTGCACAATGCCTTGAGAGGCCTGGAAATCCCCGTGCTTAGGGTCTATTGGAGAGGCGGCCCTAGGCTTTAGTAACCCCGCTCCCCAACTTGTACTTCCTGTAACTCTTCTTGCAGGCAATCAGGAGGTCCAGACCTTGGCTCTTGTGGACTCTGGAGCAGGAGGGAACTTTATTATGGAGAGCCTGTCACCCGGCAGGCGCCTCTGGTAATCTCCTCCATCTTGGGGGATACCCTCCTCAGACAGGTCACCAACACGACACCTCCCATATGCATAAGAACCGGGCTATTACACCGGGAGGAGGCTACCTTCCATATGATAGAGAAAGCAATATATCCCATCATTCTCGGGTTTCCATGGCTGCAGCTTGCTAAGTGGGGGTCCCACTGCCATCAAAATTGTCTCTCGCCATCCAACATTCTTCCCTGGTACTCCTGACTACTACCATTCCGGGACTGCCGCTGCAATATGCAGATTTCTCAGATGTCTTCTCTAAGGAAATGGCAGAGGTTCTCCCCAAACACCACCTTTATGACTGCGCCATCAACCTTATTCCCGGGGCAACCCCTCCTCGGGGAAGGGCGTATCCGCTATTCCTCCCAGAGATACCCCCCGGTCTGGAGGTGAGCTGACATGGTAGTATGTGGAGGCGAAAGATATTGGTGGTAAACAGCTTGGCCAACTCTGGGGTGGATGGAAGAGCTGGAAGTGCGATGAAGTGAGCCATCTTGGAGAAACGGTCTATGATGACCTAAATAATATGATTGCCACTAGAGAGAGGGAGATCTATGATGAAATCCATAGATAGGTGGGTCCAGGGTTCCTTGGGGGCCGACAGTGGCTGTAACAGCCCCCAAAGTCGCCCCACCATGGGCTTTTGGAGAGCACATGTAGGGCAAGAATCCACATAGGCCTTTATATCCCGGTCCATCTAAGGTCACCAATAGTATTGCTTGTGCAGGGAGAGTGTACGGGTGCAGCCCGGATTACCTGCCACTCGAGAGTTGTGCGACCATTCTAGAACTTGCTGGCAAAGCCTAGAAGGTACCACAGTTTTCCTGGTGGGAACAGTGTGCTACTCAGCCAATAAGATTCGGGCAGGGTCAATCACGTATCCAGGGGAATCCGGCTCCTCATCCTCTTCGAAGGCCCGTGAGAGGGCGTCGGCTCTGAGATTCTTCACTGCTTTACCACGAAATTGAAACGATTGAAGAACAGGGACCAGTGTGCCTGGCGGGTGTTCAATCACTGAGCCTGACGAAGATGTTCTGTTCTTAGGTTCTATATAGACCATGCTGGTGTGTTGTGCTCCTTCTAACTACTGGCGCCATTGCTCGAAGGCCAACTTGATGGCGAGGAGTTCCTTGTCCTCGGTCCCATAATTCCTCTGTGCAGGAGAGAACTTCCTGGAGAAATAGGAACAGGGAAACAAAGTCCCCTTCGGGGAGAGCTGGCTTAGAACATCCCTCACTGCAATGGTGGAGGCTTCGACCTCCAGGATGAATGGGCAAGTGGGGTCTGGTAGTGAAGGCACAACCCCTGTAGAAAGGCCTGTTTCAGTTGGAGGAATGTGGTGACTGTGTTGGCAGGCCATTTTTTGGGATTGGCGCCCTTCTAGGTAAGGGCCATCAGAGATGTGCCCAACTGGGAGAAGTTAAGGATAAAATGCCTGATTACAGGAATCATTGTAATGCTCGGAATCCAGAAGGCTGGGGCCAGTCTCGGATGCAAGCCACCTTCTCAGGGTCTGAGAAATCTGGAACTGAGAGTGATATACCCAAGGAAGGGAAGTGATTCCTTCTCAAACACACATTTTTCGAGCTTTGCATACAGCTTGTTGGTATGTAGCCATTGGAGTACCTGCCACACATCCTGTCAGTGGGACTGAAGGTCCTTGGAGAAAAATCAGAACATTGTCTAAGTATACCATCACGATGCGGTAGAGGAGGTCCCTGAAGATGTCGTTCATCAAATGCTGAAAAACAGCAGGTGCATTGCACAACCCGAAGGGCATGACCAGATACTCATAGTGGCCATCGCTCATGTTAAACACAGTCTTCCACTCATCTTTGGATCTAATGCATACTAGTGTCAGAAAGCTCTGTTGTTAAAGCTGGTATTTAGCATTCTGTAGTTATTTAGAATAGTTGTGGGTGGATCCTTGGACCAGTGGCAGGTGACCATTCCCTCGGGGGAAATCCCGAGAGGGACCACTGGTCAGGCTTAGTGTAGGAGACAGACACACACTAGTTCTTTTATTAGACAATATAGTAAACCACCAAAGGTGGTAGTCCCTCGGAACAGCGATCCCAGGGTGGCTGAGCTGTAGAGAAACTAAGACAGTGAGTAGGCAGTATATGCAGTTCTGGAACAAGTCCTTGATGGTAACACTCACACAATAGTCTCTTAAGGCAGCCCAGGAGATGGTATACATTAGGCCCTCGAGGAGTGAGTACCTGGACCCCGGGAAGGCTCTGAGAGATAGATGGAAACTCACAATGTTGTAAGCAGCGATGACTTCTTAGCAGAAGTGGTATCCAGGAGCAAGTCCGGGACATGGGCCCTCGAGGAGCGAGTACCGGTTCCGGACTGCGACCTGCAACGAAAAAGAGAAAGCGACGCCCCCGAAGAGTGGGTACCTCTAGTGAAGTCTGAGGAGGCAGAGTAGCAAGGTATGCAGAGAGCGAATCCCACCCACAGCGATACCTGGAGGAATCTTCCTCTTCCCATCCGCAGCAACCAGGAAAAAGCGAAACCTTGCTAACTCATCTTGTTAGCGAAAACTGAAACCTTAAATATCTGGAGCTGGTGACGTCATCTCAGGGGGACGCCCCTGAGGTTCGCGCCAACGCTGGTACATCAGTCGGGCCGTGCACACGCGCGTGCCCTTAGGCATCTGGTCAACATGGCGGCTGGCAAAGTCGAGCCGGTCTGGGAACGCCGGAGGAGGATGGCCTGGAGACGCCGCAGCAGCTAGCCTTCCATCAACCCCGAAGCGAGTCGCCAACGAGGAAAGGTGGGCAGAGTAGAGAAGTCGGACAGCGACGGACACAACAACTAGGTTGTAAGAACCTTGAAAGTCAAGTTTGTAAAAGATCTTTGCTCCCTGCAGATGATCCAAGAGCTCAGTAATGAGGGGCAGCGGATACCAGTCCCTCTTCGTGATTGCATTGAAGCCCCAGTACTTGATGCAGGACCGAAGTGAACCATCCTTACTGGTAACAAAAAAGAACCCCGCCCCCTCAAGTGACGAAGAGGGACGAATAAATCCCCTGTACAGATTCTCCCGGATGTACAGGGACATAGCTTTATTGTGCATTGAGTGAAAAAGAATTTTCTCCAATTAGTCTTAAATGTCCTACTTGCTAACTTCATGGAATGCCCCCTAGTCCTTCTATTATCCAAAAGTGTAAATAACTAATTCACATCTCATGATTTTAAAGACCTCTATCATATCCCCCCTCAGCCGTCGCTTCTCAAAGCTGAACAGCCCTAACCTCTTCAGCCTTTCCTCATAGGGGAGCTGTTCCATTCCCTTTATCATTTTGGTTGTCCTTCTCTGTTATGTAATGGCGAAGGTAGGTATGCATAATGATCGAGGATGGTACTGGATATTGTTGGGAGCTTGATTCTCAAGTGACTATTCAGATGATAATGTTGCAGCTTCTCCCAGAGTTTTTTTAATTTTGATGCTCTTTTCTTAGACTAATTGGATATCAAAAAACCTGCATGTAAAACATATCTTCTAATTCTTGTTTGCTAGTTGTCCACACCCCTTCCCCGTTCAATGTATTTTCCTCCTGCTGTTATAATTTAAACCGATATGATGTGTATTTTAATATCGGTATGAAAAAGCTGTTAAATAAAAAAATAATAATATCTTCTGGTTTTTTACCTGGAAGTTTTCTCCTGCTCATTTGGGCTTCCAATTCAATTGGATGAAAGGCTGCGATCTGAATTATTTGTAACTACCTTGGGATTGTTTGCCTATTTTATACCACCACCCCTCAATATACATAGCCTAGTCATTGCAGCAATGATCCTCAGCCTGGGCCCTGAATCCAGCCATTAGGTGTCATTGTTAGGGTTGCTAACAATGACACATAATGCATGCTGGGATTTATTATGATTTCCCTATTGCATTACCTAAGAAAAGCAAGACTATAAATACCTTATGCAGGTGAGTAAAAGCAGGACTGGATCAATCTTTCCAGAAAAGCTGGATCCAGTTGGCAATCCCAATCACTGTTGCAATATGACCATGACTCCCGCCTCTGTAGCATCCCAGCTCTAGCCGAGCCAAGGAGTAGAGGACCTGATCCAGAGATCAAACCGGCCCTATCTGAAACATTTCGGAAAGAAAAGAGATTGATAACCCAAACATAAATTATTAAGGCTGGACAAACATGAGTTGTTCTGCAAGCCTGATAGAGGCAGAATTTAATGCTAACATAAATGCCAAAATGACATCCTGGCCACATGTAAAAAAGGTGGTTGACGTTGTCTACGAAGAATAAATTCCTAATTGCATACCACCAAGAATGTCTACTCAAGTTTGAGAGTAAAGCACTTGTTGATTGTAAATCTGAGGTGAAACAAATGTCCAGGCACCTTTTACATTTTTCCATAGAACTTGAAAGACTCACTCCAGCAGATTTAAAATTATAAGCAAGTTAAATTGCCTCTGTTCCTTACTGACCTATTTCAACTTCAAGCTATGAGTGAAGATTTAGAGCTATAAAATAGAATTACGATAATCCATTTCTCAAGACTGACAGTTACCATGACAAATATTTTGATGACAGTATCTGTAAATGTCATGGATTTTAACCCAGTATCCAACCATTAACAAGTGATTTGTGACTGCCACTAGATGGATATGCCTTCAATTCCGGCCACTTCTATTTGGCCCTAACAGATTTTGGTAAGTGTACAGATTCTTTGAAGGGTTTCAAAGATTTGAAATGTTATTTGCATGCCTGTGGCAACAAGGAAAGAAACACATGCAGCTACTCAGTCCATCTTTTTGTTTGTTCTTAAGTATTATATTCTTGATGACAACTCGGAATGGATTTAGAGTCTCGTACACTAAAAGAAACTAGTCATTTCCATGTATTTGTGGCTTTAAGCAACCAGAAAATGGGAATCACTTATGATTATCTGAAAATTACTTAACTCATAATAAGTCTGACATTTTACCAAAAAATATCTTTTTGGATATAGATCAAGTTCTCGGAAGTCATGGATTATCAGACACTACCATTGGTGTTTCACCTTTAACATTATTCAACTGGCCAAAGCAACCAGAAATGGGAGAGTGGATAAAACACAGCCAACACTGATGAACTTGCAGTTAATAATGACATTTTAAAACAACCAGTGACACAAAGCATGAGGCCATTTTCAGTTCATGAACTGAAACATTCAGATTGAATGAACTGAAAAATTTGGGGGTATTTATTTTGTGCCCACCCCCCCAAAAAATGGCCTCCTCAAGGTCTTCCACCCGTCTACCACCTTAAACAAAGGCTCGGGCCCTGGCCAAATCCAGCCAGGATCCTCTAACTCCCCTCTCCTATCCTGCAAATTCAGGATTAAGACCTAGCCCTCCCCGGTTCTTCTGAGAGTCCTTGAAGTATGTGCCAGGGCCAGGGACCTCCCTGGCCCTCACTTACTCCTCCCATGGGGGCGCATCTCCACGAAAGGGGCAGAAGTGATGCCCATTCACTCCTACCCCAACTGAATCCTTTTAAAAATTGTGCCAGCTGCCTGGAGGATGTCACTGACTGTATCTGAGACAGGCACCAATGTGTCAGAACATGACCCCAACGGGGGCTTCAACCAGAATTGGCTCTGAAGTTCAGGGCCAGAGTCTTAAGCTTCAAACCAGCTGGGCAAGCAGAAGCAGTAGGAGAAAAGTTTGGCTCAGAAAACCCAGGCAGCCACAGACCTCTGGGCAACAAGGGATTGGCTAGAGCTCAGCTAAAAGGGGTTCTAGGAAGCAGGAAGCTATTCTCAGTAGCCCAAAGGCTGACCTGTCTCTTGCTACAGAACCTACAATTTTTAAAAAATGAACCTTACTCTTGATTCCAGTTCCTGGCCTGCAAGATAACTTGTGTCATCGAGAATTTCTTCTTAACTCCAGCTCCTGGTTTTGTAAGTCCAACTTCCTGTTCAAGTCTGCTCCATTACATAAGAACATAAGAAATTGCCATGCTGGGCCAGGCCAAGGGTTTATCAAGCCCAGCATCCTGTTTCCAACAGAGGCCAAACCAGGCCACAAGAACTTGGCAATTACCCAAACACTAAGAAGATCCCATGCTACTGATGCAATTAATAGCAGTGACTATTCCCTAAGTTAACTTGATTAATAGCAGTTAATGGACTTCTCCTCCAAGAACGTATCCAAACCTTTTTTGAACCCAGCTACACTAACTGCACTAACCACATCCTCTGGCAACAAATTCCAGAGTTTTATTGTGCGTTGAGTGAAAAAGAATTTTCTCCGATTAGTCTTAAATGTGCTTCTCGCTAACTTCATGGAATGCCCCCTAGTCCTTCTATTATTCGAAAGTGTAAATAACTAATTCACATCTCACATCTACTCATTCAAGACCTCTCATGATCTTAAAGACCTCTATCATATCCCCCTCAACCGGCTCTTCTCCAAGCTGAACAGCCCTAACCTCTTCATCCTTTCCTCATAGGGGAGCTTTTCCATTCCCTTTATCATTTTGGTTGCCTTTCTCTGTACCTTCTCCATCACAACTATATAGTTTTTTTGAGATGCGGCGACCAGAATTGTACACAGTATTCAAGGTGTAGTTTCACCATAGAGCGATACAGAGGCATTATGACATTTTCTGTTTTATTAACCATTCCCTTCCTAATAATTCCTAACATTCTGTTTGCTTTTTTGACTGCTGCAGCACACTGAGCTGACAATTTTAAAGTATTATCCACTATGATGCCTAGATCTTTTTCCTGGGTGGTAGTTCCTAATATGGAACCTAACATCATGTAACTACAGCAAGGGTTATTTTTTCCTATATGCAACACCTTGCACTTGTCCACATTAAATTTCATCTGCCATTTGGTTGCCCAATCTTCCTGTCTTGCAAGGTCCTCCTGTAATGTATCACAATCTGCTTGTGATTTAACTACTCTGAATAATTTTGTATCATCCGCAAATTTGATAACCTCGCTCCTCGTATTCCTTTCCAGATCATTTATAAATATATTGAAAAGTAAGGGTCCCAAGTATAGATCCCTGAGGCACTCCACTGTTTATCCTTTCCCATTGAGAAAATTGACCATTTAATCCTACTCTCTGTTTCCTGTCTTTTAACCAGTTTGTAATCCACGAAAGGACATCGCCTCCTATCCCATGACTTTTTAGTTTTCTTAGAAGCCTCTCATGAGAGACTTTGTCAAACGCCTTCTGAAAATCCAAATATACTACATCTATTTGTTCACCTTTATCCACATGTTTATTAACCCCTTCAAAAAAATGAAGCAGATTTGTTAGGCAAGACTTCCCTTGGGTAAATCCATGTTGACTGTGTTCCATTAAATCATGTCTTTCTATATGCTCTACGATTTTGATCTTGAGAATAGTTTCCACTATTTTTCCCGGCACTGAAGTCAGGCTCACTGGTCTATATTTACCCGGATCGCCCCTGGAGCCTTTTGTAAATATTGGGGTTACATTGGCCACTCTCCAGTCTTCAGGTACAATGGATGATTTTAATGATAGGTTACAAATTTTAACTAATAGATCAGAAATTTCATTTTTGAGTTCCTTCAGTACCCTAAGATGCATACCATCCAGTCCAGGTGATTTGCTACTCTTTAGTTGTGACACTGTTTCAGACTCCAGCTTCTGGCCTGTAAATATAGTTCCCAAATTAAACCTGCTCTGTGTGAACTCTGGCTCGCAATCGCAGCTTGCTACTCAAGCTTGCTATTATTCCTGTACGCATCCTGTCGGAATCCTGATTGCATCCAGCCTGTTCTAGGCCCAGTCCGAGCACTCCTGTGAGTATAAAGAGGGTGGGAACCTGACACAAAGTGGTGTCATTTTGGAATCTACCAGCCAGCTGGCACCATTTTTGTAAAGAACTCAATAGAGGCAGGAACGAATGGGCACTCCACACCCCAACAGAAAGAGTAAGTGGGGCAGGGGATGTCCCTGGCCCTGGCATATACTTCATGAACCCCTCTAATAGCCCATGGAGGCCCCAGCTGAGCATAGCCCAGCCCTGAGCCTGGATTGCATGGTGGGATGGGGGGGGGGATGTCAGAGTGGGCCAGGCAGGCCCCAGCTGGACTCAGCCCAGTCCCTGAGTCTTTCTTGGGTGGAAAGGGTGTGGAAGGCCTCATCAGGCCCATTTCAATTTGATTTTTGTTTTGGGGAGTTTTAATATTTTGCTTTTTTTTCCAGTTCGGGAAACAAACCAAACCGAAAGAGAATTAAACAAAACAAAAAAAGTGAACCAAAATCAAATTATTGGGCTTGTATAGCCCTAGTGTACATTTAGCATTGTATCAATGCTACTGAGAAGAGAAAGAAATATACATAATCATTTCAACATTTCCAAACTGTGGTTCACAAAATCAATCACAGGGAGTTTGCCTGTAGGGAATGAAACATGTAGAGCCATCAAGAAAAAGACTGGGCTGGTCACTGAAGCCTAAGGAGCTCTGATGTGCCACTGTTGCTTAGGCCTCTTTTACCTGCAGCTGCTGCATGCCTAGAAGAGGAGAATGGGGTCCATCATGAGCCCTGCTTGAACCATTGCTGCTGTAGATTTATGGAGGAATATAGGCAAAGAATGGACTGATTGTAGCCCCTGCTTGAACAGCCCTGCCCCCACGGGAGAAGAAGGAGGAGGAGAGCAGGGCTGGTCATAGCTCCCAGGAGCTTTAACTGCCCCTACTGCATGTGCCTGCAGGAAGAGGAGAGCACACTGTCAAACCGTGAGGAACTCACATTGCTGCACATGCTCTGCATCTGCCCGTGCTGGCCTGACAGAGAGGAAGGAGAGCTGCACCAAGAAAGCAAATGCTATGGATGAGAAAAAGAAGGGAGGGAGAAGAACTGGGTTAAAATGCAGGAGGGTATAGCAAACTACTATAAACCAGGTTCCTGCCCCACAAGCTTATCATCATTGGAGCCTTACAATGTGGACCAAATTGTGTTTGTATCTGAGTGATGTGTTTTAGGCTTGCCAAAAAGGGTTTTTCAACCCTTCGGAGTCTGCAAGCCACTATAGCCAAGATGAAGAAATAGAAAAATACATCAAAATCCCTGTGTGCTCTCCTGTGAATGACAAGTGTTCTGCAAGCACTCACAGTGTTAACAAGTTTGGAAAAGGGCTATACTATTTAGCCTGCCCAGAGAACAACACTACCTAACCAGCAGGACAGGAAGCCAAAGTAATGCTGGGAGACCATTTAAGGTAGAAAAGGCGCAATTTAGCTGGCTCTGTCTGTGTGTGCATGGTGGGGACAGCCAGGAAGAGAGAAGTGCATCTGGCAGCTCTGCTATTAGTTCTTCTCCTGAAGAGCTAATTATCAAGTGGGAGAGACAGAAGTCTGCGCTCTGAGGAAATACAGAAACAGACAGCTGTTCTTGCTTCATAGCCAAGCTACATGTAAAATCCCAACAAGGGACAGAGAAGCCAGGAGCTGAGATTGAGAGTCTTCCTTTTCCAGATATCTGGGACCAGGAGCACATGGCTAAATCACCCTCCTGATTTAAGTAATCTAAACTTTGCACAGAGCGTGTCTTAGCAGAGGAGGGAGAAGGTTTATTTGCTTGCCTTTTGTCATAAATTCAGTATCTCATCTTAATTTTTTCAGCCTTTCAGCCAAAGTTAAGCATCAACCCTTGCAGGAAAAGAGAAACTGGTGGATCATGGTCTTTCTGTAAGAGACTAAAATAAGGCCCGCTTTCAGTTTAGTACCAGAAGAGAAAGACTTTACACGCACTGCAGTGCTCATCTATTTGGTTTATAATCTAGCCAGCTTCACCATCAAGAGGGATTTCTTCATTGTTTATTTTTTCCACACAGTTTTGTGTTTGGGACAGGTTGCAATCTTTACAAACTGCTGACATTGGGGTGGATCTGTCCCACCCCCCATTTTGAGTACTCAGGGGTAAAGACAATTTTTGAAAGATGTATGCTTCACTGCTTTTCCTCCCAACCTTTCTCTATTAGCGTTCCTTACTTTATATTTTTTGTTTTACTATCCTATGAGTATGTTGGTTGCCCTGACTAACAGGCCATACCCAGTGTTATTTTTGCATTGCTTGATTTAAAATAAGAAAATTGCAAGTTTATATTATACTTCACTACTGTACTTTTCCCATTTAATGTTCTGGTTGGATTTACTGTCTACTTACACAATATTAGTAAAAGGGTTAATTACTGTTTTATTCTGGTGTGATGATTTTATCTGCTCTGTGGTGCCACAAGTGAGAGGCTGTTTGGGAAGGGCACAGAATTGTGGTATTGGGGTGACCGGGACCCTGTCTCATCCCCCTCTCAAACTATGAAGCTGAAGATAAATCAAATTAATGAATATAATTTCTCATGTGATACTCCCCAACCCAAGCACAGGGATAATTCATAGTCTGGACCAAAGGAGGGTCATAAGGGGAAAGATGGAGGGGAGAAAAAATGAGAAGGGAAGAAGGAAGAGGATGGAGAGGTAGGAATGAAAAAAAAGGATAAAGAGAGACACGGGACTGTGATTGATTTTGAATGAGAAGGAGAGGGCACCAGAAGGGAAGGGGAGAGGGCTGCTGAGGATCAGAAGGGTGAGAGAGAGAGCACTGCTGGGATTCACCATATGGTAAATGAAAATGAGAAGCTATGCCATATAGATAATTTCAATTCCTGGTTCAAAACCTGGTGTACAGAAAGTGGTTTTGGATACATTGGAGGCTGGGGTCGTATATGGAGCAGTAAAAGGCTATATGGTAAGGATGGCCTACATTTGTCTGTAGCAGGAAGAAGGATGCTAAGTGAGAAATTCAGATCATACATTATCAGGCATTTAAACTAAAGAATGGGGGTGGCAGGAGATGGCCAATGAAATTGATATATCACCTCCAATCAATACAGAAAGTAGGAGAGGAAAATAAAATTAATCAGCTCATAAAAGCAGAAAAGGTATCTAGGAAGTGCAACAAATCAAGGGAGAAAAATTGGAAAGCTATGACTACAAATGCAGCAAAATCCCAGATCTGCAGGCCTTAATGGACTTGGACATTTTTGCTGTTACAGAGACATGATTCACAGATTCACATGATTGGGATATGGCCATACCAGGCTATAACTTGTTAAGGAAGGACAGAGAGGACAGAAAAGGGGAGGAGTAGCTCTTTATGTCAAAAACAATATCCAAACAACTGAACTACAAGGAATGTGGGTTAGCGAAGCAGCATTATGGGCCATCCTAAAAAAAGATGACGGTGTATCCATTTTTACTGGAGTGGTTTACAGGCCTCCAACTCAAATGGAAGAACTAGACAGAGATCTGGCGAAAGACATCCAAAAGCTGGGAAAGAAGGGAGAAGTGTTGATTATAGGAGATTTTATTCTGCCGGATGTAGAGTGGAGAATACCTTCTGCAGAATCTATCAGAAGTAGAAAGATAGTGGATGCCCTGCAAGAGGTTCTGTTGAAACAAATGGTAATGGAACCCATGAAGGATGAAGTTATACTTGACCTAGTGCTCACTAACATGGATAATGTCTCTAATGTCTGGGTGGGTGCCCACCTTAGCACCAGTGATCATCAAACAGTATGGTTTGATATCGCAAATAGGATTCAGAGAAGTCACACGAAGACCTGAATTTTGCATTTAAAAAATACAGACTTTGTCAAAATGGGGACATACCTGGAGGTAGAACTAGAAGACTGGGAGAAAATGAAAGAGGTGAAACATCAGTGGGCCAAACTAAAAGGATCAATTACAAAGACAAAAATCTATATGTTAGAAAAGTATACAAAAGTAATAGAAATAAGGAACTGATCTGGTTCTCAAAGGAGGTGGCTAAGAAAATAAAAGCAAAAAGAACAGAATTCACGAAATATAAAGGATCCCAAAAAGAGGAACACAGGGAAGAATATCTGGTGAAACTAAGAGAGATGAAGAAAGAAATCAAGAAAGCAAAACGTCAGGCAGAAGAAAGGATTGCTATAGAGGTAAAGCTAGGTTACAAAACATTTTTCAGATATATCAGAGAAAGGAGAAAGGTCCGAAGTGGTATAGTGAAATTGAAAGGTGACAAAGATCAATGTGTGATGAGAGACAAAGAAATGGCTGAAATATTAAACAAATACTTCAGTTTGGTGTTTACTAAAGAAGACCCTGGAGAAAGACCATCGCTAGTTAACAAGACAGTGGATGGGAGTGGAGTAGATGAAGCTTTGTTTACAGAAAAGAATGTTTGGGAAGAGCTAGGAAAACTGAAAGTGCACAAGGCCATGGGGCCGGATGAGGTACATCCCAGGATACTGAGGGAGTTCAGAGTTGTGCAGGCAGATCTGCTGAAGGACCTCTTCAATAAATCCCTGGAAACTGGAGTGGTGCCGCAAGATTGGAGAAGAGCTGTGGTGGTCCCACTTCACAAGAGTGGGAGCAGAGAGGAGGCTGGAAACTACAGACCGGTTAGCCTCAACTTAGTGGTAGGAAAATTAATGGAGACTCTGCTGAAGGAAAGGATAGTGAACTATCTACAATACAGTGGGTTGCTAGACCTGAGGTAGCATGGATTCACCAGGGGAAGGTCCTGTGAAACAAGTTTGATTGAAATTTTTGATTGGGTGACTAGAGAATTGGATCAGGGAAGAACACTGGATGTGATTTACTTGGATTTTAGTAAATCTTTAGATACAGTCCCACGTAGAAAACTCATGAACAAAATGAGAAGCTTGGAAGTGGTTGCCAAGGTAGTTACATGGATTGCAAACTGGTTGACTGGCAGGAGACAGCGTGTAATGGTATATGAGACCTACTGAAGAAAGAATAGTGTTAAATGGAGTGCCACAGGGATCGGTTTTGGGACCAGTTCTGTTCAATATCTTTGTGAGTGACCTGGTGGAAGGGATAGAAAGTAAAGTTTGTCTGTTTGCGGATGATACTAAGAGCTGCTACAGAGTGGTCATGTCTGAAGGAGTAGAGAATGAAAATTGATTTAAGAAAACTTGAAGAGTGGTCAAAGATTTGGCAGCTGGGATTCATTGCCAAGAAGTGCAGAGTCATACATCTGGGGTGCAGCAATCCAAACGAGCTTTATATGATGGGCGGTGAAAGGCTAATGTTCACGAACTGGGAGAGGGACCTTGGTGTGGTAGTGTCTGGTGATCTGAAGATGTGACAAGGTGATAGCTAAAGCCAGAAGAATCCTGAGCTGCATAGAGAGAGGAATAACCAGTAGAAAAGAGGTGATAATGCCCTTGTATAGGTCCTTGGTGAGGCCTCACCTGGAGTACTGCATTCAATCCTGGTGCCCATATCTCAAAAAGGATAAAGTCAGGATAGAAGCGGTCCAAAAAAGAGCAACCAAAATGGTGAGGGGTAAGCATTGGTAGACTTATGAGGAGAGGCTGAAGGATCTGAATATGTATACCCTGGAAGAAAGGAGGTGCAGGGGAGATATGGTACAGACCTTCAGATACCTGAAGAGTTTTAATGATGCACAATCGTCAAACCTTTTCTGTTGGAAAGAAATCAATAGAACTAGGGGTCATGAAACTCCAGGGAGGACGACTCAGAACCAATGGCAGGAAATATTTCTTCACAGAGAGGATGGTGAATGCCTGGAATGCCATTCCGGAAGAGGAGGTAAAGATGAAAATGGGAGTAATTAGCTGATGCGGAATTTACTACTCTTAATCACTAAGCCTGATTCTTTTGATGCAACTCCAACATTGCTCCCTGCTTTCACGGCAATGGTTAAGGGAAATTAGATTCATATAGCATCTGGTCTGGTAAACTGATAAGCACGAGGGTAACCTGCACAGTGCAGCAGATACTGGCATAAACTTGCTGGGCAGACTGGGTGGATCATTTGGTCCTTTTCTGCTGTTGTTTCTATGTTTCTATGGTAAAGCCCTAATGCAGCTTAATCAATGGCCCCCTTAGATTGTAAACCTTCTGCGGGTGGGACCTGCCTACTACAGCTGAATTGTAACTTACCTTGAAAATGGCTTTGGAAAAGAAAGTAATTACATCGCAATCCAAATCTGTGGTATGGTAGCTGAGGATCAACACTGACTATAGTAGCCAACCTTTCAAAATGTTTGGGGGTACTAAACTCAACAGAAATTACCCATTCCTAGAAATAGTGAAGGAATTTGTTCAGTATTGGGGGTGCTCAAACTACACCCTCAGTGGTGGCACCCATGGCTGTGACATAAAAGCAAAGTTCTTGTCAGATTATGAAAGCGGCTCAAAAGAGAGAAACACTAAGGACAATGCTCTCTGATAGACTAAGACAATGCATTGCTGCAAATTTCTGTGAAAAAAAGGAACACCAGAACCTTGTCATTAGAGACTATTTTTTTGAGATTCTTGGATATCCTCAATATGACAGATACCATCCATCACTATTTGATGACTTAAGGCATAAGTCATCAAATAGTGATGGAACTGAAGGTCAGTTTGGTATTCTTGAAGTATTTGTGACTGATATTTGGCCTCAGTTTATTAGAAAGATGCTCCTGCAGTTTGTGTCAGAATACGACATCAGACATGTCATGGCACTTTCCCCAGGTCAGTGGCCAAGCAGAGTCAGCAGTCCTGCTGGCCGGATATCTCACAACGGACAGAGCTGCTTCTAGCCCTTATCAACTCTTTTTTCAGCACTGAGCTGATGGGATTGACAAATTAGAATGCCTCTGCCCACTTTGATGAAGAATCTTCTCCCAAAATGGCCAGAATTGAAAAAAAGTATAAAACTAAACAAGTCTGTGCTTGTTTCTTCCCATAGGCATCACAATGCTCATCGTTTACCCCAACTAACACTTGGAGACAAACATTTTGTTAAAGCTGAATGGAGAGAAACAATGGTGTACATTAGTGACCATGATTAAAAAACCTTTGACACCAAGATTTTACTTGGTGCACATGGAACAGTGAATCACAGCACTGAGGTACAGATGCCTCATCTAATTGCTTCCCAACAGTGCCTCAGCTATTTCATCTGACCTGACAGATCATGCACCACAGCATGGAAGTCTTGCAATGAATTGGAACCCTCCCAGTGATGTGCAGGTGGAATCTGGATTCTCCTCATGATACAGTGGTGAATGGCAATTGTACTGCTTCAACGGGTCCTGCACCAAGTCACCCTGTCAGGCCTGTACAGAGACTTAATCTATAGAAATTATTAGAGAAAAGTGTTAGAGCAAGAAAAATGTCATATTAAGTGCTGTTGCAAGATCTATTGCAGGGCTTCCCAAACCTGTCCTGGGATCTCCACAGCCAGGAGGATCGTCAGGATATCCATAATGATCATGCATAAGAGAAATTTGCATACATTGATATCCCAGTATATACTAATTTTATCTTGTACATTTTCTTTGTAGCTATCCTGGCAACCCGATTAGTTGTGGTATCCTCAGGACCAGTTTTGGAAGCCCTGACTTATTGTTTAACTAGTGCTATAAAGTTCTCAAAAAGGAGAAGCTGTCATGATAGTTAACTTCTAAAAGGTTACTGTGCTATATCGAGGATCACCACTAGGTGCTGCTGTAGGGAATGAACCTGGATGTAAGGAAGGGAATTTAGTCAGGGCAAAATATAGAGCCAGGTTCTTGTTGTGAATACTGATATTAACAGTAAAAGTTTCTGTTTTACAGATCTGCCTCCAGTCTCTTTAGTGATTGAATAGCCAATGCCCATGACAGATTAGGGGAAGATTGAGTGGGGACTGAGCACTTGTGGAGGGGGCAAATATGATTGTCTGCCCCAGGCATTAAAATGCCTAGTAGCAGCAATGCTCCTAAAAATGTCTTGATATGTGTTAAGAGATTCTTACATAATATAATGAATAACAGTGTGGATTTGGGGGAAAGATCAGGATTCTAGGTGGTGACTTTTTTAAACAAGTGCTACCCTGTAATTTCACATGGCTCAAGAATTGGACTGTTGAAAGTTGTGTTAAAAATTGACCAGTCTGGGCTCCAATTTAAGCAGGAAAGCTCACTCAGAACATGAGGGTATTGACATCAGCGATCACGGCTCGCAGATTTTTTGTTTCAGGTAACTCATGGCACACTGCCTTCATCACTCGGTGATAACATTGCCAGCATCTGGCAGTGTCAGTAACAATAGAAGAGAAACAACATATGGCAGTGAATTCTCTGCAGAAACATGTGTGAAACATTCAGCATGCACAATTTTGGCTCCACAAAAAGGGCATTGTGATCACATAAACAATAAAAGTATTTATAGCTTTCAAGCATATGTAGAGACGGATAAAAGTGTAGGCAGCGTCATCTCTAAAAACATTCATGAGAAAAAAAAAAGTAACATAGTAACAAAGTAGGTGACAGCAGATCAGGAGCAATGCGCTCCCCCAGTTGTCTCCCTCTCTGGTTCTCTACTACTTTGGAAAGATAAGCATATACATTCCACATATCTTAACCAACACCAGCTCCCCCATGTCTTTTACCCAACCTCTCAATCCTGTTCTATCCTACAGACCTGCTGCTAGCCTTTGTCCCAAGTATGTTTACATTCTCCTACACTACTGGTAAACTGTTCCAGCCTTGTTACCTTTTTCTTTTGCTTGTTACTTTTGTAACACCCCCTCCCCCTTACCATAGGAAAGGGGAGTTTGGGGATGGTTCTTGCCTGATGGGGGGAAGATATGTTTCAGGGACCCTACTGGTATCTATCTATCAAGTAGCACATTACACCCATAGGCGTGTGGGATGTTCCCTGGAACTTCCTAGTAGGAATAAAACAAATTTCCATACAAGCTGATATTGTCTAAAAACAAAAAAAAAAATGCTTTTGCTGGGGTATCTGTTGTAGATGAATGATTTGGCACTTGCGTCCGGTGCAATGCATGCAGAAATGAAAAGAAAATCAGCACACAGTTCATAGTCAACACATTTTGCACCAGCCATGATATTCACTCCCAGCCCTCGAGGGCTGCCAACAGGTCGGGTTTTCAGGATATCCCTCGTGAATTTGCATGAGAAAGATTTGCATGCACACTGCCTCCATTCTTTTCAAATCTATATCACACATTTTCATGAGGGATATCCCGAATTTTTTTTTCCAAAGATATGTTTAGCGGCTCTGTTTTGAACAAGTTGTAATCTTTGGATGGAACATGATAATGAGGAATGATACAAAGAATTGCAGTATTCTGATCAGTTGCGAACTAGGGAATGAACTAAAGATCTGAAGTCTGGTGTTTAGAAAAAGGTCTAATTCAATGAATTAGCCATAGGAAGAAATGCATTTTTTGGATCAATTTGGATATCTGAGGTTCAAAACTGAGATTAGAATCAAACAGGATACCTAAAGAGGAGATTACATTTTTGGTAGGTATTCTAATCGATAATTTGCAGACCTCTGTAATCTAGTAGATGAAATTGGGGTAATCTTCTTAAACAGGTACAGATGAGCTCCTGGTGATTCTGCTCAAACAGCAACTCAGAAGTAGTTTTCCAAGTCTAGCAGTTGATTCTCTGACTCCAATCAGGTTCTATCTGCATAAGTTGCTTTGAAAATGGCCCCCAAAAGGCTAGTTCCTTGGGCAGGTCACTTTAATGTCCTGATTGTTTCTCTGAATAGTTTCTCTGAATTTGAAGTAATATAATTGAAAATCATGATCCCAAAGCACCAAAGGAAATCTAAAATGTTGTGATTCAGAAGGTGGACCCCTGTTCCGAGGTAGAGTGAATCCTACCGAAGAGTCAACCCTCTAAGGTAACCACCGTCAGAGGGCGAGGCCAGGTGAATCAGCAGCTGGATGAAGACTTCGCCCTGGAAGCTCATGAAACCCCCAGGAGGAGCCTGAGGAGATCCAGCCACTGGGACTTAGGAGACTCACTGAAGACTGAAGATAGTCTGACCTGCAGGCGCCTCCTGCAGGTCGTGGATTCCAGACAGTTGGCGCCTCCATCAGGTCGTAGCCAGTCCAGGAGTAGAGCTGAAGAATGGTCCGCAGCCGGTCCGATGGTCGATTCCAGAAGGGGGTTGAAAGCCAGTGCAGGAGCAAGTCAGGAGAATGGTCCGAAGCCAGTCCAGGAGTAAGCCAGGAGAAGTGTTGGAAGCCGGTCCAAGGATCATAATCCAAGAGTCGGTCCAATGAGGGAGAAGAGCAGGAGCGGGATGAAAACTAGGACCGAAACCAGGGACGAAGACACTGGAACCACCAAGCCGGAAGCCTCAATACCAAGGCAAGGTCTGAGGAGTAGACCTTGCCTTAAATACCCGAGGCAAGGGAGGAGTCCCAGGAAGGAGCCACGACAACTTCCTGTCGTGGCCCCTTTAGATCTTATCTTCAGCTGCGTGCGGGGCTCTAAGACAGCCAGGAGGGGGAGGAGGAATCCCAGCCGTACAGGGCCCTGCGGCCGGCCTCAGCAGCGGCCATGGTCGTGTAGAGAATGCCGAAGGAGGCTGCCTACTCCTGCAGGAGCCTCGAAGCCAACCTGACGCCGCGGGTGAATGCTTGGTCCTGGCCGCGGACCACCGCAGCCAGCAGCCATGACAGTCAGCCCCGGTCGCGGCCCGCCACAGCCGACAGCCATAACCATACCCCCTCCTTTAGGCCTCCCTCTAGATGGCTTGGGTTTACCTGGATGTTTATTGTGAAAGTTCTTGAGAAGAGTCTTATCCAGGATGTTCTTAGCAGGCTCCAAAGAATTCTCCTCAGGTCCGAATCCTTCCCATGCTAGGAAGTATTCCCATATGTTGCCTCGTTTCTGGACATCTAGTACTTCACGCACTTGATATATAGTCTCCTCTTCTGCCCTGGGTTGGGGAACATCGGGGACTTTCCGAGTAGCCAAGTGAGGATCAACGGCTTCAGAAGTGACATGTGGAAGGAGTTATGGATACGCAATGTGGCTGGTAAATGAAGCTGGTAAGTCACAGGACCAAGCTGTCGCAGCAGCGAAAAGGGCCCAATATAATGTGGGGCCAAGCGCATGGAAGGAACTCTCAACTGGATGTGCCTGGTGCTAAGTCATACTTTTTCTCCTGGATGAAACTGTGGTGCTGGCCGCCGATGTTTGTCAGCAAACTCTTGGCGGTGTGAGCCACTTTACGGAGCATGTGTTGAGTATGAACCCAGAGCCGCCGCAACTGTACAGCAGTAAATTGGGCTGCGGGTGATGGCACCGGCAAGGGCAAAGGCAATGGCGGCCTGGGTTGTTGGCCGAATACAATCTGGAACGGGGAGGCCCCCGTAGAGGTACAGGCATGTGAGTTGTGCGAAAACTCAGCCCATGAGAGGAATGTCGCCCAATCGTCCTGACGGGAGTTGACATACATCCGAAGAAATTGCTTTAAAGTACAATTTGTATGTTCTGCCTGACAGTTAGCTTGTGGATGAAATGCCGTGGTATAGTCCAGAGAAATGTGAAACTTCTTACAGAGACTGAGCCAATAACGGGCCGTGAACTGAAGTCCGTGATCAGATGCAATGTATTGGGGAAGACCATGCAGGCGGAAGATATGGAGCATGAATAGTTGGGCCAAGTGAGGAGAGGACAGGAGGGAGGGTAGTGGGATAAAGTGGGCCATTTTTTAAAATCGATCCACTACTACCCAAATTACTGTATTGCCCTCTGAAGGCGGAAGATCCACAATAAAGTCTGTGGAAATGTGGGTCCAAGGCCTCCTTGGGGTAGGTAACGGCTGTAAAAGTCCCCAAGTTTTTCCAGTGGGAATTTTGTGTTGCGCACAGGTCGGGCAAGAATCCACATATGCTCAAATGTCCTTGCATATCTCCGGCCACCAATAATATTGTTGAAGGAGCGTTTGTGTCTGAGCTCATCCCGGATGACCAGCTAACTGCGAATAGTGCCCCCAGGCTACCACTTTGTTACACAGTCTCTAAGGCACCACAGTTTTACCAGGTGGAACGGTAAACGTCACCGAGAGGGTAATGCAAGCCGGGTCTATATTATGTTGAATAGGCTCATCGATGTCTTCTGCAGAAAAGGATCGGGATAAGGCATTGCCTTAATATTCTTGATCGCCGGTCAATATCACAATTCAAAGTTGAAACGTGTGAAAAAAAGTGCCCACCGTGCTTGACGAGGGTTCAAACGTTGTGCTTGTTGGAGATACACTAGGTTCTTATGGTCAGTGTAATACGATGTTGAGCTCCCTCCAGCAACTTCTGCCATTCTTCAAATGCCAGTTTAATGGCAAGGAGTACTTTATCGCCGATGGAATAATTACGTTCAGCAGACGAAAATTTCTTAGAGAAATAGGAGCAAGGATGAGAAACTCCTGTAGAGTTATTCTGGCTTAAGACAGCTCCACCCCTTTCAGCTGAGGCATCCACTTCTACCACAAATGGACGTCTGGGGTCAGGGTGTCGAAGACAGGGTTTTTTGAGAAAAGAGTTCTTGAGTGCAAGGAACGCTTCTTCAGCCTCTACAGGCCAGGACTTAATGCTAGCCACTTTGCGAGTAAGGGTCGTGAGAGGTGTAGCCAACTTGGAGAAATTCTGAATAAAACTATGATAATAGTGAAACCAAGGAAACGCTGGAGTGCCCGTAACCCGTTAGGTTGGGGCCATTCTTGAATACATTTTAATTTAGAAGGATCCATCTGAAAGCCTTGTTTGGAGATGATATACCCCAGAAATGGTAGTGACTCTTGTTCGAAAATGCATTTTTCGATTTTAGCATAGAGATGATTTTCTCTTAGCCATTGTAGAACCAACTTAACGTGTTCACGATGAGACTGTAGATCAGAAGAGAAAATCAAAATGTCATCTAAATAGACGACAATGCAAGCATAAAGCAGGTTTTGAAATATCTCATTGATGAGATTCTGAAATACTGCCGGAGCGTTAGTTAATCCAAATGGCATGACAAGATATTCGTAATGTCCATCTCTGTTGTTAAAAGCTGTCTTCCACTCGTCCCCCTCTCGTATCCTGATGAGATTATATGCTCATCGAAGGTCCAATTTAGAGAACACCTTGGCCCCCTGTAAACGGTCAAATAGTTCAGCTATGAGTAGCAATGGATACTGATCTTTGATAGTAATGGCATTTAGCCCACAAAAGTCAATACATGGACGCAGAGTCCCATCTTTCTTTCCAACAAAAAAGAAGCCAGCTCTGGTTGGGGATTTAGAACGTCTAATAAATCCCTTCTGTACATTTTCTTGAATATATTCCGTCATAGCACGGGTCTCCAAGGCAGATAATGGATAGACCCTACCATGAGGCGGGGTAGCTCCGGGAATCAAATTTATACTGCAATCAAATTCTCGGTGTGGGGGCAAAGTGTCAGCGGCTTTTTTGGAAAAAACTTCCGCAAACTGACTGTATTGTGGCGGTAATCCTTCAAGACAGGAGGTGCAAATGAAACTACATGAAGCGTTAGTTCTTTTAATGCAGATCTTATGGCATGCGGGACCCCATTGGAAAAGGGTTAAAGATGTCCAGTCAAACTGTGGATTATGTTGTTGCAACCACGGAATGCCAAGGACTATTTGATGAATAGCTTTCCGGATGACATAAAAAGAAATCTTTTCAGTGTGATTCAGTGCAATGTGGCACTCCATAGGAACCATGTGATGAGTTATCCTCCCAGGCAGAGGATCGCCGTGAATGGAAGATACAATTAATTGCTTCAGACATAGTCGCGTAGGAATGTGTAGTTGTTCTACAACAACTTGTAAAATGAAATTTCCTCCAGCTCCAGAATCTACTAAAGCCAGAGTGGAGAAGTGGTGGTCTCCCAGACACAGAGTGACTTGTAATGTTAGTGGGGGGGCCGGAGATGTGATGCCTACGGTTATTCCCCCAATGGAGCCTAGGCTTGGGAGTTTTCCGGACGGGTTGGACAGTGGGCAATGAGATGACCTGATCCTCCACAATATAGGCAAAGACCTGCCTTACGGCGTCTTTGCTGTTCTTCAGGAGAGAGAGGACCACGACCTAATTGCATCGGTTCTTCGACTGTCCCTTCTGAGGTAGATGCCGATCTAGAGATGGAAGCTACAGAGTGAGAAGGAGCGGTCACCGCCAAGTGCTTTCTTGTGCTCGATTCCTCGCGAGCTATCTCCTGGAGATGACGGTCGAGCCTGGTTACTAAGTCAATAATAGAGTCCAACGAGTGAGGTAACTCCCGGGCTGCCATTTCATCCTTAATTCTGGGAGACAGACCCTCCAAAAATATGGACAGTAGACAGTTCTCCTCCCAATGGAGTTTAGAAGCAAGAATTCTAAATTCAATTGTGTAATCAGCCAGTAACCGACTTCCTTGTCGAAGCTGTAAAAGCTTCGAACATGCAACTACTTGTTTCCCTGGGTCATCGAATACAGTTTGAAACAGTTCCAAGAATTTAGGAAGGTTTTGCAGGATTGGGTCAGACCTTCGCCAGAAGGGAGAGGCCCAGGCCAGGGCCATACCTTCTAACAGAGACAGGATATAAGTAGTTTTCGTAAGATCATCTTGAAATAGGGAGGCCTGCAGATGGAAGTGCATGCTGCACTGGTCCAGGAAGCCCTGACACAAGCGAGGGTCACCAGAGTAACATGGAGGAATAGGTAATGGAATCGTGGAGTGGTTATTTCCCGGCATCATGGATGATAATGGTACTGGTGGAGGGGCTGCCTGAGCCACCGCTATAGAGTCGAGACGGGCATTGAGTCACTCCAAAGAAGACGCCGTGGATTCTAATATCTGCTGCTGCTCCATGACTTTCTGGGCCAGTCCAGGAATGGCCTGGTGCACTGAAGCCTCTGCCGAGTCCATGGCCTTGGTATTCTGTTGTAATTCGGAAGGTGGACCCCTGTTCCGAGGTAGAGTGAATCCTACCAAAGAGAGAGTCAACCCTCTAAGGTAACTACTGTCGGAGGGCGAGGCCAGGTGAATCAGCAGCTGGATGAAGACTTCGCCCTGGAAGCTCGTGATCCCCCCAGGAGGAGCCTGTAGAGATCCGGCCGCTGGGACTTTAGGAGACTCACTGAAGACGGAAGATAATCTAGAAGCAGGTGCCTCCTGCAGGTTGTGAATTCCAGATAGTTGAAGACTTCACCCTGGAAGCTCGTAATCCCCCCAGGAGGAGCCTGTAGAGATCTGGCTGCTGGGACTTAGGAAACTCACTGAAGACTGAAGATAGTCTGGATGCAGGTGCCTCCTGCAGGTCGTGGATTCCAGACAGCTTGCACCTCCAGAAGGTCATGGCCAGTCCAGGAGTAGAGCTGAAGAATGGTCTGCAGCCGGTCCAATGGTCGATTCCAGAAGGGGGTTGAAAGCCAGTCCAGGAGCAAGTCAGGAGAATGGTCTGAAGCCAGTCCAGGAGTAAGCCAGGATAAGTGTCGGAAGTCTGTCCAAGGATCAGAATCCAAGAGTCGGTCCAACGAGGGAGAAAAGCAGGAGCAGAACGAAGGCCAGGACCGAAACCAGGGACGAAGACGCTGGAACCACCAAGCCGGAAGCCTCAATACCAAGGCAAAGTCTGAGGAGCAGACATTGCCTTAAATACCCGAGGCAAAGGAGGAGTCCCAGGAAGGAGCCATGACAACTTCCTGTCGTGGCCCCTTTAAATCTTATCTTCAGCCGCACGCGCAGCTCTAAGACAGCCAGGAGGGGGAAGAGTCATCCCAGCCGTGCAGGGCCCTGCGGCCGGCCTCAGCAGCAACCATGGCCATGCGGAGAACGCCGAAGGAGGCTGCCTGCTCCTGCAGGAGCTTTGAAGCCAACCCAACGCCGCGGGTGAGTGCTTGGTCCCGGCCACGGACTGCCATGGCCGGCGGCCATGACAGTCAGCCCCGGTCGCGGCCCACCGCAGCCGACGGCCATAACACAAAATAGAACAAGTCATACAAAGAGAGGGATTGGTGAGAACAAGAACTGGAATTGGGAGTGATGTGATATCTAACTTTGCACGTTGGAACTTTGAATCTGAACTGAAAAGCTCAGCACAGTTTTCTATTAAGTGTGTACACTCACTCAATCCATTTTGTAGAGCATTTTGTACATATTTTTTCCGTGCAAATAAATGTCAGAGCAGGTGGAACTACATTTTTTTTTTTAGTATCTGCACTTATTCCAGGGTCTTGATTATCCTGAAATCAGATACCATATAGAGGATTTAGTCATCCTTGCTTTTGGGTGCTTTCACTGCAGTCCACTACACCATCTGATTGACCACTTTTTAAAGAACCCATAACATAAACCATCAGGAAATGACCTCTCTGAATCAATGGCTACATAACTACTGTCATTCTTAATCTATAACTGGCTGTGTCAATAAATTATGAATTGCTACCACAGATTTGAAATTCAGCTGTCAGGCTCAGGGCCAGATTTTAATTGACCACAACGTATGGCTTGAGTCTTTGGAGTTGTAAGATTTAACAAACCAAAAGATTAATAAGAGTGTGTTTGAAGACAATTATGGCCACAAGAAATAAAATGGGGGCCCTGGAGAATGTCGCCCATCAGTTTAACATCAGATTTATCAATTTCCCCAACTCTAAGAATGTCTTGCCTGGAGATATGTTTCAAAAATATCTCCTTGAGGCTCTGAACTTTCCGACGGAAGTTATTCCACTGACGTCCAAGCCTTTTTAAATCTCCCTATAAAGAAAGAGTGGGGTGTTAGTGTGGAAGAACTGTTGGACAATGGATTCACTTTTGATATCTGCAGCCAACCCAAATTTTGGAGACAGCTTTGGCCACCCTTTGGTCACTTTTATTATGGAGCTCAGTCGTGACTTGGTATTAAGATTTTTCTTCAGAAATAGAGATGGGCTTTTTATAGGGAATGATATGAGGGTTTCCCTCACATTTCAAGATCACACAGGTCAAGGGGAAGCTTTTCATGGCAATGTGCTGGAAGGTTTCCTCTTTGTGAGAAGAATTATTTTCTGTTTAAATTCCCATGTGAATGCCCTGGTGAAACATCAGGGGAACAAATCAGTTTGTTTTGATCCCCAGCAATTGAAAATGTTTGGGTCTGGTAGGATGAAGGTTAAGATGACTGAATCCTCTCCTTCCTGAATTCCTTATTAAAATAAGAAGGCGGTTCTTAATAATTTGCTTATTATTAAAAAAAAAAAAAACCAGTCCATAATTGTGCTCAACTACAGGGTACAGCGTGCATATTTCTTTTCTTTTTTTTTTTGTGTAAATGTCTGTGTCTTGGATATCCCACCTTAAAGGGAAGGAATTGATTGTGTGCATGGGTAGTATTTTCCCCTCTATGGTGATGTCTGGGCATTAATTTTAACGCCTGTCTTTCTTTTTTCATGACAAGTTAGTTTTGTGGGGGGGGGTTTTTGTTGCGTGGTGTAAATATATTTACTGAAAAGAAATTTTAAAAATATTAAATTTCCAGGCCCTGCCTCTGGGCTCAGTTACAACTGTTGTTCACTGCTATGCAAAGGACCTGAGTTCAAATCCCAAGCCAGGCTTCTGCTCCCTATGCTAGCCTGGGGCTAAAGGTGCTGTGAAGGCAGTGGTCACAGTGCCAGGGGAGGAGGCCCAGCCATTAGTCAATAGTGCCACCTAGTGGCCAGACCTGGAGGAGAGAGCCATGATTTGAATAACCAAACACTTTTGAAGTAATGGCTGGGCTGAGTTGGGAAAAAAAATCCAGGTGGTTGTGAAGAAAGGCTCATGGTACTGTAACCCAATAGGAGGCCAGTTTTGATTGAGTTGGAAGCTAAGAAAAGCAGAAGGAAGCTGCCAAGGCAAAAAAAAAGTGTAATTTCCCTCATTAGTCACTTCTTAATAAAAAAAAATCATAATTGGCTTGTCGTTTATTTTAGTTAATAAACAGTTACAATTTCATTACAATTTTGGAGACGAATTAAAGCAGATCCAGTCCTCAATTAAATCTCACTGACTACATTATCTTAAAAAAAGCAGAATTAATAAAATCACAATCACATTTAAATAAACCAATAAAAAGCATTATTATTTAGAAACACAATTGACTATCTTTAGTCCTATCCCAGACAGCAATGAGGGAAAGCTGGAAACACTCAGATGATTAAAGTCCTATAACTGAATTTATACTGGTTTAGATTTCAAAATCTTTGTGTACAATCAACTGATGTATTATAATAAGCCCAGCTACCAATGTGCTACAATTACTATTGGAAAAGCATCAAACTGCCTCAGCATTTCTATGGCAACAAATGAGCCAATAATATTTCCGCTATATTTTTTACAAGATGAGGCAACCAGAACTGCACACAGTACTCAAGGTGTGGTCACAGCATAGATTTATACAGAGCCATTATGATATTCTCAGTTTTATTCTCTCTCTCTCTTTCCAAATAATTCCTAACTTTCTGTTTGCTTTTCTGACCACTGCTGCACACTGAGCTGAGGATTTGTACCTTTCCCATTAAGCCATGTTCATCCATATATAAGTAATTCTATTCTTAACACCAGTTTTCATCATTTTCCCTAGTAGTGACACCAGGCTCACTGGATTACCCTGGATTCCTTTTTAAAATTTGGCATTACATTGGCCACCCTTCAGTCCTCAAGTACAGTGGCAGATTTGAATGATGGCTTACAGATTAGTAGTAGCAAGTCTGCAATTTTATATTTGAGTTCCTTTAGAACACTTGGGTGAATACCATCATGTCCAGGTGATTTGCTACTATATAGTTTGTCAATTTGCTCTAGTATCTCTTCCTGATTGAAGTAATTTGTTCCAGTTCTTCTTAATCATCACTTGTTTCCGGTGTAGGCATCTCCCTAACATCCTAGTATTACTACTTTAATTATGGATGTTTTTATGTAATCCACTGCGAACAGTAATAGTAGACATATATAGCACTGAACAGATACACATAAGAGACAGTCCCTGCTCCAAGGAGCCTACACTCTAGTCCAGACAAACATACAGAATATGACAAACAAATCTATGGGAAGTGAATTTATTGTGCAGAAATAGATTTAAAAGTAGCCTCAAAAAGGTGAAATGTTAAACTAGATTTGAATATGGCCAGGGAGGGACCATGACATACTGACTCAGGTAGTTTATTCCAGGCATTTAGCACAGAAAAGTGGAAAGTGTGGTCAGGGATTGGCAGGGGAGGAAAAGGGCACAGATAAGAGCATCTTGCCCAATGAATGGAGTCTTCTGCAGTGAAGACTTCATTTTGGATTTTTGCTATGGTGTTATCTTCCCTGTGCACCCCTTTTACCCTTGCTCATCTAATGGTTCAAATGACTTTTTCTACTTGTAATAAGTCACAATATTAAAAACCAAAACCAAAAACAACTAAATATTTCACATGTCAACATATATACAATATTGAGGTGTGTATTGTATCAGGATTTTCTATATGTTGATGCAAATGCTCTGTTTTATGGTTTTTATGATGTTTATTGTTCATCGTTTTGGATGATTTATTTAAATTGGGAAAGTGGTTTATAAATTCAATTAAATAAAAATAAATACATTTCCAAGAATAATTTTTTTATTTTAACATATTATTAATAAAAAGGCAATGAAGTGTTTATTCCGATAGTGCCTATTGTGATGGCGGATATATTGTTTTGGCCTCTGTTGGAAACAGGATGCTGGGCTTGATGGACCCTTGGTCTGACCCAGCATGGCAATTTCTTATGTTCTTAAGGTCTTATGTTCTTATATATACCCATATAGCCATATATGGATAGTTACTTCATGTTAAGGAGTTTTTCTTGCAGTTGTACTATATTTCCACTCTAATTTTTGCGTGATCCCGTCCCCCGTTTGGTCCTTGTTATATGTATTTTCCAACCTGCTGTTACAATGTGAACCGGTATGATGTTCCTACTAATGCCGATATAAAAAAAACTCAATAAATAAATAAATAAATAAATAAATAAATATATAAATATTGAGGAGGGATTATATTGTACTGATTCATTGCTTCCTTCACTCGCCTTTCACACTATTGTGTACCTTGGGATTTTAAAATAATCTCCGTGCCTCATGAATGCTGTGCTGCGATGGAACGGAGTGCAACTGGGAGCTCTCCAGCACGGGACGAGGAGAATGTGTGCCCTTGCGGTGAAACCAGTCCAAGTCTGGGAGGCTAGAACAGGCAAAGAAATTCTTTGTAGACTTGGAGCAGATGTGAAGAAAGTTCTTGAAGCGTAGACAAAACACAGAAGGGGCGAGCAAGACCCTCAGGTGCCCTACACAGCCCGAAGGCTGGTTGTGGACCACATGAGGAGCAGGACAGGCTCGGGACGTCTCATAGACAGGAGTGAAGCAACCCCTCGGATCCTCCGGAGTCAGGACTGGATTCAGGAGCAGATAAAACGTGGAATTTGGAACTCAGATTAAAAAAAGGAATCTCCGGAGGCACGGGTTGTTCAGGACCTGGAGCATCAGGACCAGGACAAGACATCAGGACTGGAACGGAACATCAAGAGGTTCCATGGATGAAGATCAGGGATGCCAGGCAAGGGCTGGAGATGAGGAGTCCTTGGGTGGATCAAGCCCCTTGCCGAAGCAAAGACTGAATGAGTGAGGAGCCCTTTTGTAGGGCTTGAAGAACAACGCCCAGGGAGGAGTCTCCAGGGGGCCATACCTGGCTGGCCCTATAAGTAGGGAAGAGAGCCGCGGGCCTGCCCCTTAGGAGGAGCAGGAAGAGGAAGTCTGCAGGACCTTGGACAGTGGCCCTGCAGATGCTGAAGCAGGGAGGAGCCGGAGCTGGGCTGTGCAAGCCCCGACATGGGAGGCAGAGCAAGGCAGGGTCCCTGCTCCTTTTAGTTTCCTTCTAACTGGTTTCCTAATCTAATCATAGTTTCCCTTTTTAAAATTAAATGCTATTGCAATAGTTTTATTTCTTACTAGTAGAAAAGCCCAGCAAAAATGATAGGGTAAAATACTGTAATATCTTCCTCCATTGCCTATATCCATATTCAACCCTGTCAGCCAATAAGGCCCCCTAATTCAGGCTCCCCACTCTCTGAGTCCCTCCCACAATACATGAGTCAGCTCAGTATCACCATACAGTTAGTTTCCAGCCTCTCTTCTTCCCTATACAATGAAGCCCCCCCCCCACCCAAATCCAGTAACAGTATAATAGAGGACTCACAATCCCCTAGGTCATCCAGACCCGGTGCTTAGTGTGCTTGGGGCTAAGTGAGTGTGTGTATGTCTTAGTGAGTGGAGGGCATGGGGAGGAGGGGGTTGTGTGTCTTACTATGTCTACGTGAGTGGGGAATGTGTGTGTGTGTGTGTGTATTTCTCCTTAGGTAGTATGCGTGTGAGTATCTCTGATTAGGAAGTAAGGGTGCATGTGTCTGAGTGGGGTAGGGGTGAGTTTGTCAGTCTGTGATTGTCTCTGAGTAAGGTGTGCGGCTATTTGTATCTATAAGTAGGGGGTGTATTTGTATGTTGGTGGCTGGGGGGTGGATAGTGTGTGTGTGTGTGTGTGTGTGTGTGTGTGTGTGTGTGTGTGTGTGTACAGAGAGAGTAAAGTGATAGTGATGTAGGGGAGAAATCTGGAGGTAAAGAAGAGAGAAATGAAGGAAATGAAGGAAAATGTGTTTAGCACTTCCGCACCTCAGAGATGAAAAAAAATGCAAAAGGAGAGCTTGGAGTTAGGAGAAGATAAGCAACAAGAAATCAGAAAACAAAAGATGGAGACCAATGCCAAAAAAATATACATCCGGAACATGTAATGCAGTACTCTAGTAGCTGTATAGCTCTTTGAGTAAAATGGATAATCTGCATGCTTTAATGGCTTTTATTGGATCAATGTATTTTCCAAAAATATACATGAGTTATTGAGACCATATAGGTCCCTTCTTTAGATATGAATATTATATCTGATGTAACATCTGAAGAAGGGATCTCTGTGGTTTCAAAAACTCTTGTACAATATTTTTAGATAATTTATATGCTAAGTAAAAGGTTTCAGAATCATCCAAGAATCCCATGACTAGACTTTTCAGTGTTGCGTTATTGTAGGCTCTATATTCAATTTATTACATAAGAACACAAGACTTGCCATACCGGTTCAGACCAAGGATCCATCAAGCCCAGCATCCTGATTCCAACAGTGGCCAAGCCAGGTCACAAGTACCTGGCAGGATCCCAAGGGGGTAGAAAGATTCCAAGCTGCTTATCCAAAGAATAAGCAGTGGATTTCCGCAACTTCACCTTAATAATGATTTATGGATTTTTCCCCCCAGAAACTTTTCCAAACCGTTTTTAAACACAGCTATACTAACAGCTTTCACCAAATCCTCTGGCAATGAATTCCAGAGCTTAATTATGCATTGAGTAGAAAATATTTTCTCTTATTAGCTTTAATTGTATTACCCAGTAACTTCATTGTGTGAACCCTGGTCTTTGTATTTTTTCAAAGAGTAAAAACTAGGGGACCCGCAATGAAGTTTGTTGTATGGAGAGAGGTAGCGGAAGATCAGATACTTTTGTGAAAAGGAGTGGCTCATCAACTAGACAGAGCTGGTGAGATCTCCTTGATAAGAACATGGTAGCACATCACTACTCACATAAGAATTAACTTAAATTAACGTAAATCCCCCGACAAAGGTAAGGGGGGGGCTTAGACAGGGCCGGGCGGGTGGGTTAGGTAGGGGAAGGGAGGGGAAGGTGAGGGGAGGGCAAAAGAAAGTTCCCTCCGAGGCCGCTCTGATTTCGGAGCGGCCTCGGAGGGAACGGGGGTAGGCTGCGCGGCTCGGAGCACCGGCTATACAGAATCGATAGCCTTGCGCGCGCCGATCCAGGATTTTAGCGGATACGCGCGTATCTACTAAAATCCCGCGTACTTTTGCTTGCGCCTGATGTGCCAGCAAAAGTACGCCAATTCGCGCGGTTTGAAAATCTACCCCTAGGTTACTTCTCCACTCCAATTAATTATCAAAATCTCAGTGGAAACCCAAATGCGCCCCAGTCCCCTGGGCCCATGCCCTGAGTTTTTTTTTAAGTACCTAGCAATCCCTCTCTATAACTCACCCCAAAACCCATGCTTCCGAGCAACTGTTGGCTTTCCCCCAGAATCTAGTTTGAAGGCTCTATCTCGTTTTCAACTGTTCATTCCAGCAGCCGGCTTTCAACCCGGAGCCATGTGTACTTTCATTTTGAAATTTTCTGACTTTTGTGCCTGATTTTTGTGTGTGCACTGCTTCCATGGAAAATAGCACAGGTGGCGCTGAAAATGCAATCAACATGCATCATTTTTCCTCCCGGAAAAGTGGCTAAACCTACACACATTGTGGAACACCGCACACACTTCCAGTCACGTTACACAAAGGCAATTTCAGGCAGGCAATTTGTTTGCGCAAATCGCTATTTATCTGCATAAGTGGCTTTGAAAATTTCCCTCCGCATGACTTCTGACCTCAAGGGCTAAGAAATTCTGCTTCTTAGGCTGCTTCAGTCCAGATATATTTTGGAGAAATTCAACACATAACCCCCCCCCCCCAAAAAAAACGTTTTAAACAATATTTTGGAGGTGGGGTGGGGAAGGTGCATGATCACATTCTTAGCAACTTCCAGGATAAAGGTAACTCAGTGTCCCCTTACCCTGAACCATTTCAGAAGACAGCCTCTCGGGTTCATGTGTGAGAGACAAAATATATTAAGTAAATTCAGTAGAGATTGGGCCAAGCTTTAGACATTTTTAGTAAATTGTAAACAGCTAACCAAGTATGTTTTAAATAGTTCCATGCTAGACATATTAGGATCCCAGCGAAAGTTAATAGCACATTAAATGCTACAAAAGTCTCCGTTCTCCTGGTAGTAATAATATTGTCTTTGGCTACTGAAGCTTTAAGCACATCCAACTTTCTCATTTTTTTCTCAATAGTTCCCACAGATTGAGTCAAAGCTTGAATTTCTGGCTGGTGCAAATCCACCTTGTTTTTATCCCAATCTTTCAAAGCTTACTTTTAAACACTTTGATGTCAGGAAGTAAATCTGTCCTCGGATCAGCAATTGTCTGCCACTGTGTTAACCCAGTAATATTCTCAGGCACATATAGGTGGCATTGGACTGCTTATTGGGGGAAGAGGGGGGAGGAGGGAGGAGGGAGGGAGGTCAGATTGGTGGGGGTGGGAGTGGGGATGAGGAGAGTATGTGCAAACTTTCTTTTCCCACTCCTCCAGCTCATTTTTGCATAGATTAGATGGGGAGGAGGGACATGCTTTCCCTTCACCCCACACTCACCCTCTCTGTCTTTCACATACAGATTCGTACACTCTCTCTGCCCTCTCTGCAGCTCTGACTCCAGCATGCTCCCCCTTCCTTTTATCTCGTGTCAGACCCCCACCAGCCTCTAATCATCCCACTTGCTGCTGTTTCTTCCTCCATGTCAACATGAGCACAGTGTGAGCAGGCCACCTTCTGATTCCATCTCGTGTGGGCTGATGCCATCTCCCTGACAAGGTAAATCTAGTTGCTGGTAAATGGTACATTAGGAACAGGCATACCTGAAGAGAGTAGATGGCCAGATGAAGATTACAGATCGAGTGGGGAGTCACACAGGCAAGGAGAGGGTCCAATGGCAATTCCGGCTGAGCAGCAAAGGCCAGTAAATTTAGGCCTAGATTGGAAGGCATTGCGGCATGCAGCTGAATCACTGGAGCAGGACTACAGAGCTAGACATTGAGTTGGAGCAATGTCAGGCAAGTAGAGGTTCCAGCAGACATATCCCAGGAGTCTGTTGCACCAGCAATGGTACGTCTATGTTGCTCTCCTTTTATACAAGCACCAATCAGTGATATGTCCAGAGAGCAAATGTTCTGTGGCCTTTCTCTGCCTCTTCTATAGCTTCCCAGCCGATGCCTACTAGGGTCATCAGTTGAAGCCCCATCAACCTTGCTAGCCCCTTATATTTGGGAGTGAGCACTGCCCCCTATACCTTCCTACAGTCTTCCACACACCACCATGCATACAGACTATCAAAGGCAACTGCTGATTCTCCATCCATCAAGTTCACATTCATTACTGGAGATGACCAAGGTTCAACTCCCAACAAGACTCCAGCAATGCTGCTCCTCCCCTACCATCTCATTCTGAATTGCAGACTGTAGGGAGCCAAGTGGGCACAGGACTTTAGGAGGAGGGGAAGGGGTGCAACTCTCTGATCTCAAATTGAGTGGTATTTCAACAGAATTCATTCCCATGGGAGTCTGTTTTAATCTCAGTGATTTTTTTTCTTGATTTAAATACTCCTTAGAGGACTACATTCAGTGGAGGGACATAAGGAGTTTTGGGATGAAGCCACCTTTCCAATCCGGGCCAAGTGTCTGTAAAACTTAATATGGCCTGTGTTTGTGCTCCTACAGATGCAGAGTCCCATGGTGTTAAGAAGGGATGATTCCTGGGATTTCCTTGAAATCCAGGTAGTGATCCAATCACATTATGCAAAAATATATTGACTGTTTCTTTGCATTTCTCTGTACATTGTAGTCTTTCAGGGCATGCCTGCTAGTTATTATGCAAGCAATGTTATAACTATTTGCCCTTTTGGGTGAAGTATTTAGTTAAGTTATTGATTTATAAAACAAAATTAAAAAAGAAAACTTGAGTCCAATTTTTGTTTTCTTCACAGGTAATGGAAGATCATACCAGAAGTTGGCCAATGAAGAATTTTTGTATATGTGATTAGGATTCTCGCTAGAGTGAATAAAATAACCTTAAAGATCTAAAGAATGATAATAATTCCATTTATATCATGCTCACCAGATAATTGTGAATTATAGTACTTAATGGTAAGATCAAGTTTTGGTGTATAGTAATATTTACAGGGGAGTATCTTGGATGTGTGGATATGGTTTCACCTTAACTGGTGTGTCCTGATATAGGATTCTCTGAAGGTACTACTCAAACTTAGCTGGCCAAATGGTGCTGAATATCAGCACCAAGAGGTTGCAGAAAGAGAAAAACAGACAGTAATATCTGGAAAATCTACGAGAAGGTGTTAGAGTGTTCAAGAAAGCAAAAGTGCAAATAGAAGAAAAAATACCTTCTGGCAGGACCTTTCAGTTATATTAGCGACCAGAACAAGTGCAAAAGTGGGATTGCAAGCTTTATAGGTGAAAGAGTAGGACATAAACATGTAGAGGCTAACAAGGAGAAAGAGAACTTGCTTTACAGCTATTTCTCTCAGTTTTCACTGAGGAAGGGCTTGGAGTAGGACCATAGAAAACTGTCACAGGTAGGAACAGAAGTGAAATAGACTTCAAACAGTGTTCACATTACTGTTCATGAGGGGCTAGCAAAACTAAAACTAGATACAGCAGTTGGGCTGGACGAGATATATCAGAGTGTATTAAAGGAATTTAGGGGAGTTTTGACAGCTCCATTGTCTGAGTTTTTCAATGCTTCTTTAAAGTCAGGAGTGGTTCCAAAGGTCTGGAGACAGGCAGATGTGGTTTCTCTTTATTAAAGTAGAAGAGTCTGAGACCTACAGACCAGTAAGTCTAACTTCAGTGATGAGTAAATGAATGGCATCACTGCTTAAAAACCCTGTAGCAATATCCTGGGATTTTCCAAATATTGGGAAGGGTAGTAGGAACTGGAGTCTTAACCACTCTTTGTTGAGTGATTAGGCTTTTCGTTAACTGATTACAAAAGTGGAGAGTTCAAGTATTAATGGCATTAGGTCCAACCTAATGGATTACAGGATCTGAGGCAGAATGGTTTCACCAGAGTTAAGCCTTGTCAGATGAATCTGATCAATTTCTGTGACTTGGGTGACCAGCAAGTTAGATCTAGGGTTGCCTATTCTCTTCAGGTAAACCAAAAAGTCTGATTCAGTCCTTGTTTTGTGTTAGCTCTGTGGACCCTTGAGCCAGCACGAGCACTGGTAAAACCCCCGAGGGACTGCCCCCAGAGGTCCTCGTAGCTGGGAGGCGGTACAGGTCCAGGAGACCCAGCAGGAGCTTCACCTATACCAACCCCGTTCCCCTCAGGTTGAGCACTTGAGTGCAGGAGCCAGCAGGACTTAGGCGAGAGTCTCCCAGTGCAGGGCGGTCCAGAGGAGGAGGCAGTGTCAGGAAGTCCGGGTCGAGGCAGGCTGAGGACAGAAGCATCGTGGGCAGTCCAGAAGTCAGGGCAAGCAGAGACCAGGCTGGACATGGAACCAGGCCAGGGGTCAAGGCAGGCAGCGGACTCAGAGAAACCGGAAACAAGTCAAAGGTCAGGATGGGCAGCAGACATGGAGAAAGCAGGAAGCCAAGCCAAAGTCGAAACCGAGAAGACCATCCAAGGAACAGGGAGCCAGAAACAGCAGAACCATGGGCAAGGAACAGGCAGGAACTCAGGAACAGGCAGAACGCAGCAACACACACCTGTTGCCAAGAAGGAGAACGCTGGTCTGAGCTGGGCTTAAATAGCCAGGGCATCTGATGTCATCTTTGGGGGCCGGACTGAGGTTTGCCCCCATGTCCCCTTTAAGATGTGGCCAATGGTGCACATGCGCGCCTAGGGAGGCATGTGCACGAAGCCTGCTGGAGGCGTCCAGGACCGTGTGGAGGATCTGCAGTGGCCGGGAAGCAGAATGGCCGACTCAAACCACCGGAGAGGGGTACTCGGCATCGGGGCCTGCTGGAGCAGGAAAGGGGAGCCGCGGCCGGGATTCCCAATGGAACCCCCCCCCCCCTCTTACGCCCCCAAACAGAAGGACCAGGCTTGTCGGGATGAGCTTGATGGAATTTCTGGAGGAGGGATTTATCCAGTACATTGACAGCAGGTTCCCAAGTGTTCTCTTCTGGTCCGAAGCCCTCCCAGGAGATCAGGTACTCCCACCGTCTGTGGTTGTATCTTACATCCAAGATGTCGCTGACTTGATAAATTTAATCATCTTCGGAAACCACAGGTGCAGGTTCTGAGGGCTTGCAGTGAAAAGGAGAAAGGACCAAGGATTTCAGCAGGGAAACATGGAAGGTGTTGTGTATCTTCAGGCTAGAAGGTAGGTGTAACCTGTAGGAGACTGGACCCAGGCGCTCCTTTATAGTGAATGGTCCAATGAACTTAGGTGCCAACCTCATGGAAGGTACACGAAGGCGGATATGATGGGTGCTAACCCAGACACAGTCTCCTGGGTTGAAGAGTGGGGCTGCATGGCGGTGCTTGTCTGCACATTTCTTGGCCACCTCTGCAGCATGTTGTAGGTTGACCTGCGTGGCGTTCCAAAGTGAATGGACTTATTGAGCAGTGAGTTGGGAAGCCGGAGAAGACACCGACAGCGGTATTGGTAAAGGCGGTACTGGTTGTTTCCAAAAGACTAACTGAAAGGTCGAATTCCCTGTAGCGGAGTGGACATGTAGATTATGAGATAATTCAGCCCACAGTAGTAGGGCTGCCCAGTCATCCTGTCTGTCTCCAACGAAGGAGTGAAGAAAGGTTTTTTAGGACTTGGTTGGTACACTCCACCTGGCTGTTGTTAGTGTTCGAGGTAGTTGTAGGTGGATCCTTGGGCCGGTGGCAGATGACCACACCCCCAGGGGAAGATCCCGAGAGGGACCACCGGTCAGGCTCAGATTATGGAGACAGACACACACTAGTTCTTTTATTAAACAGTATATGGAACCACCAGAGGTGGCAGTAGTGAGCTGGAAGTGCCCGGCTGGGCTGTAGTCCCTCAGATACTGGAACAGCGATCCTGGATAACTGAGCTGTAGAGAAACTGAATATAGTGAGTAGGCAGAGTATGCAGAGTTCATGAACAGAACCTTGATGGTAAGACTCACACAATAGTCTCTTAGAAGCAGCCCAGGAGCTGGAATGAAGTAGGCCCTCGAGGAGCGAGTACCTGGTTCCAGGGAACGCTCTGAGAGAGCGATGGTAACTCACTGGTAGGCAGTGATGACTTCCAGGCAGAAGTGGTATTCAGGAGCAAGTCTGGGAACGAGGGCCCTCGAGGAGCAAGTACCGATTCCGGACTGCAATCTGAAAAGCAAAGAGAAAGCGAGGCCCCCGAGGAGCGGTGGCAGATGGTAAGTCCGAGGAGGCAGCGTAGCAAGGTATGCGGAGAACGAGTCCTATCCGCCGATACCTGGAGGAAAGCCTTTGCTAACTCGATTCGTTAGTGATTACTGAGACCTTAAATATCCGGTGAGGATGATGTCACCTCAGGGGGATGCCCCTGATGTTCGTGCCACTGCTGGTACTTGAGTCGGGGCCACACCGCGCGCGCGTGCCCTTAGGCTGCTGGGAAACATGGTGGTGTGCAGCGTCCAGCCGGTCCGGGGATGCCGTAGGGGAACAGCAAGATGACGCCGCAGCAGCCAAACTTCCAACAGGCAAGGAGGGAGTCGCCAAAGAGGTAAGGTGGGCGTAGTGGAGACGTTGGGCAGCGACGGTCACAACAGCCATTTCCCTGCGGGTGGAAGTCGGATGTAAAGTCCAGCTGAATTCCGAACTTTATACATAAAGCTCTCCAATATTTTGCTGTGAATTGGGAGCCCCAATCTGAGGCTATATGTCAACGAAGGCCATGGAGGCAGAAGATGTGTTGAATGAACAACTGAATGAGTTCAGGCACTGAGGGGAGCTTTGGAAGAGCCACAAAGTGCACCATTTTAGAAAACCTGTCAATAACCCAAATAACTTGATTTCCATTGGATGGGGGAAGATCTACCACAAAGTCTGTGGAGGAGGTGGAGGAGAAGAAAGACAACTTTACCTTCTGCAGCAGTTCCTGGGGGTAAGGAGTGCTGTACGCCCCGATGGAGCTGCAGGGAACTTCAGAGGCCTGACATCATCAGGGAGGGACCGGCAAAGAGGCCTTCAAAAGCCGACCCTCCTGCGGCCAGGTGGAGGAGGTGGAGGAGGAGGAGGAGGAGAAGAAGGTGGAGGAGAAGGAAAGACAACTTTACCTTCTGCAGCTGTTTCCGGAGGTAAGGAGTGCTATACGCCTGATGGAGCTGCAGGGAACTTCCGGGGCCTGACATCATCGGGGAGGGACCGGCAAAGAGGCCTTCAAAAGCCGACCCTCCTGCAGCCAGGTGGAGGAGGTGGAGGAGGAGGAGGAGGAGAAGGTGGAGGAGGTGGAGGAAAAGGAAAGACAACTTTACCTTCTGCAGCTGTTTCCGGGGGTAAGGAGTGCAGTGCGCCCCGACAGAGCTGCAGGGAACTTCCAGGGCCTGACATCATCGGGGAGGGACCGGCGAAGAGGCCTTCAAAAGTCGACCCTCCTGTGGTGCGCAGCCGACGTCGGTGTGCGCCTAATGGGATTTTTTATATAATATTCCTAATCTCCTCCACCTAAGGTAAGTAATAAGTTTTACTTATATTTTTCTCTGAAGCCTCCACTAGCAGAAATTAAGTTACAGTTGTCGAGGAATAGAAGTTGAATACTTTCATAATTTCTTAAATATTATTTCCTCATTGTTTGGAGCGGTATAAAGAAATGCTGCACACAAAAAGGAAGGAGAAACGGAGGGAGGTAATAGTTACATCCTCCCCAGTAAACCCATCCCAGGCCAAAATTGAAAATTTCTTCAACTTAGGTCCTAAAAAAACTCCCATGGAAGGAAGCGCTGTGAAAGCCACAAATGAGCTAAATGTGATATCACCTGCTTTGGTCATCTCACTTAGCCCGGGAGCGCCGAATATACCCTCCTCCTCCTATGTGGAGAACTCTGAGAGAAGAATTTCTTTTGGAGAAAGAATATTAATATCTGAAGTAACTGAGTCAGCCCCTTTAACATCTGTGGAAATTGGGGAAAAGGTTCCTCAAGGAGAATTAGGAGAAGGGCTTTTGAAAAGGGGTGAAGGAGGAACCCCCAACACACACAAAGATGTGTTGGATGTTGGAGGTTCAGAATTAGCTATTGCTATTCCTAAAAAATTTGAAAAGCTATCGGTAATCTCGCTTGATAGTGTCTGGACTGCAATTATGACCTTGGAAAAATCTATATCCACATTGACAAATGTGATAATGGATGTGAATAAAAGGGTATTAAAATGGAACAACAGATTGAAACACAGAATATACAAATGAAGGAATTAGATCAGAAAGTAATTCAGATTGAGAAAGTGCAAGGCGGGATAATACAAGGGGAATTAGTGCAGTCAAAGAAGTTGGAAAGACTGGAAAATGAACTGAGATATCTGAACTTGAGAGTGGTGAATTTTCCTCAAATTAGATGTATCTCGATTCAAGATCAATTTAAACAATATATGAATGAGGTGTTAAAAATACCAATAGAATCTACTCCACCTTTGGCAAAAATATACTTTCTATCTAATAGAAGATTGAAAGAGGAGGAACAACTAATACCTCTTAATATAACTGAGCTGCTTGAGACGTTGAATGAAGAAATGGTTGAAAAAAGAGGAATAGTTCTGGTGAAATTCATATTCCCTTCAGATAGGGATAAGGTGCTCAAATTATTTCTGAGAAACCGAACTGTTAAATACCACAATCAACAAATTTGTATATTTCCAGACATTACTAAAGTGACTCAAAATAGAAGGAAGGAATTTCTAGCCTTGAGACAACTGGCAGATCAAGTTGGAGGTCAAATGGTAGTCTGCTACCCTAGTAAATGTATGTTAAAATTGAACAATGTGAAATACATCTATTTTGAACCAACAGATCTTAAAGGATTTCTAGAAGCTAAGAAATTGATTGGGAATAATGGTAGCTAAAAGGGTTATTCACATAGTAATATAGTCGGGACATTATTATTCCTGTTCATTTAAATAGGTTACTTTGAATTATGCTCAATCTAAAGCTTGGTTTCTGCTTATTTCATAGTAATAGGATATCTACAATGAGATATGATAATGTTTAATTTTGAGATATTTTCTTAGAAATTTATATGTATGAAAGATGTTTTCTTTAAAATTACTTGTCTTTGATGTATTGAGAAAAATAGATATCTGAAATGTTTTTTGGCATTGTTATATCATGAAAATTGAAAAATTTAATAAAGTATAAATTAAAAAAAAAGTCTGTGGAAATGTGAGTCCACGGCTCCTTCGGCACATGTAGTGGCTGTAGAAGGCCCCAAGGGCGACCTGGCAAAGGTTTCTGCTGGGCACAGGTCAGGCAAGAGGCTATGTATGCTCGGATATCCTCTTTCATGCAGGGCCACCAGTAGTACCGGGATAAGAGCTCCAGCATGCAGGGCCTGCTGGGGTGGCCAGCCGTTAGGGAATCATGCGCCCAGGACAAGACCTTCTTACGAAGGAGGAGTGATACGACTGTCTTGCCTATGAGTACTACGTCTGTGGCCGAGAGAAGGACTTTAGCGGGGTCCAAGATGTAGTGGGGAACAACCGGTGAGTACTCGGTTTCACAGATCCAGGATTGGGCGTCCGCTTGGGCATTCTAGGAGGCTGGGCGATACTGCAGCGTAAAGTTGAATCTGCTAAAGAACAGCGACCAGTGGGCTTGCCAGGGATTCAAGCGCTGGGCCTGGCAGATATATTCTAGATTTTTGTGATTGGCCCCCTCCAACCATTGCGCCACTCCTCAAATGCCATTTTAATTGCTAGAAGTTCTTTGTCCCTGATGCCATAGTTCTTTTTGGTGGGAGAGAACTTTCGGGAGAAGTAGGAGCATGGTATTAGAGCTCCGGGAGAGTGCTGGCTGAGTACAGCTCCTACTGCCACATCCGAGGTGTCCACATCCGCCACAAACGGGCGAGAGGGATCAGGATGGCGGAGATAGGGCTCTCTGAGGAAGGCCTGTTTCAAATCCTCAAATGCCTGGAGCGCTTCAGGCGGCCAAGTTCTGGCATTGGCACCTTTCCTCATAAGGGCAGTGAGAGGTGCTACCAACTGAGAATACCGGGGAATAAAGTGTCAGTAAAAGTTGGCAAACCTGAGGAAGCGCTGGAGGGCATAGAGACCTTCTGGGTGCGACCAGTCTCGGATGCTAGCCACCTTCTCAGGATCCATATGGAAGCCGGTGGTAGACACAATGTATCCCAGGAAGGGAAGGGATTCGCGCTCAAACAGACATTTGTTGAGTTTAGCAAAGAAACGATGATCTCGGAGGTGCTGCAGGACGTGGCATACTTCCATACAATGGGTGGAGAGGTCCTTGGAATATATTAGGACATCATCAAGGTATACAATGACATTGGTGTGGAGCATGTCCCGGAAAACCTCATTCATAAGGTTCTGGAAGACAGGCGCGGCATGACACAATCCGAAGGGCATTACCAAGTATCCATAGTGCCCATCTCTTGTATTGAAGGCGGTCTTCCATGCATCCCTAGGTTTAATGCGGACCAGGTTGTAGGCCCCACGAAGATCAAGTATAGTGAAGATCTTCACCCCCTGCAGGTGATCCAGAAGCTCTGGGATCAATGGGAGAGGATATCTTTCCCAATGGGTTATTGCGTTGAGGCCTCGGTAGCCTTAACGAGCCATCCTTCATTGCTACAAAGAACCCGGCCCCTGCTGGGGAGGTTGAGGGTCGAAAGAAGCCTCTGTCCAGATTTTCTTGAATGTACTGTGACATTGTGTGAGTCTCGGGAAGGGACAGTGGGTAGACCCGACCTCGAGGCGAAGTGGTATTGGGCAGTAAATTGATGGCGCAGTCAAAGGGCTGATGTTCCGGGAGAGCCTCAGCCTTTTATTTTGAGAAGATGTCTGCAAAACCTGCGTAGTGGGCTGGGAGAGTCAGGGAGGCCATGGCCAGCAGAAGTTTAGCTCAGGGCAGACCAGAAAGGCAAGCAGAGAAACAAGCAGGGCCCCAAGAGGTGATCTGTAGGGTCTCCCAGTTGATGCATGGAGTATCTCTTTGGAGCCATGGGAGTCCCAGCACCACCAGATGGATGGCCTTCTCTAACACAAAATAGGTGATCTTCTCTTCATGAAGGACCACAGTGTGGAGCAACACTGGTGTGGTGACTGAAGTGACTCGGCCCAGTAGGGGGTCCCCGTGAATCGAGAAAATCCACCCCTGAATCGAGGATATCCGTAAGGGGGGAGCCCTAGGTAGCACAGGAATTTGTAGTTGCTTCACCAGGTCAACCAAAATAAAGTTTCCTCGAGCCCCAGAGTCAATGAAGGCCAAGGTATCGAAGGATCCTCCAGGGTAAAGGAGACTCACTGAGATGGTGCATTGGGGAGCAAGGTTCACACAGCCTAGGGTCAGCTCCCCTGTGATGCCTAGGCTTGGGAGTTTCCCAGTCGCTCTGTGCACTGGGCCAGCAAGTGGCCCTTGCCACCGCAGTAAAGGCAGAGTCCTAGCGACCTACGTCGCTGTCTTTCTTCAGGAGTAAGGGGACTATGACCAAGTTGCATTGGTTCCTCTGAGCGAGATGACCCCTACCTGGGAGGTGAGGCTGGGACTAGCGGGCGTGAGAAGGAGGGAGCCAATGATATTGGCTTGCGTCCTGGTTTTTGCTCACGTAGACGCTGCTGTAGGTGGCGATCAGTTCATCCAGATGGGTCAATCATGGCCTCCAGATCCTCGGGAAGATCCCGAGATGCCAGTTCGTCTTTGATCCTAGAGACCAGGCCCGCTAGGAAAATGCTTCAAAGGCTGTCCTCCCACCAGCCTAGCTCAGAAGCCAAGGTATGGAATTCTACCGCGTAGTCCACCAGGGGGTGAGACCCCTGACAAAGGTGGAGAAGTTCAGAGGCGGCCATGGATTGATGAGCCAGTTCTTCAAAGACCTATTTGAAGGAATGGACAAACCGTGGGAGATCCCCCAACAAGGAGTCGCCACGCTTCCAAAGTGGTGAGGCCCACGCCAGAGCCTTGCCATCTAGTAGAGACAAGATGAAGGATTTTTGACCTGGTCCAATGGGAACTGTGTCAGCTGTAGAGAGAAGCACATGAAACAGTGGTTAAGGAACCCACGGCATTGCTTTGGATCCCCAGTGTATCAGGGAGCTGCTGGCAGTGGCACGGAAGTGGAAGAAACTGGTACAGGGGCTGGTGGCGAAGGTGGAACCCCAGACAATGGTGCCGTATCCAAGCGGTTGGCCAGGCACTCGACGGTAGCCGCTAACACATCCAGACACTGCTGCTGTTGTTGAAGTCGTTGGGCCAGGCCCGGAATGGCCTGGAGGCCAGACAAGTCCGCTGGGTCTATGGCCTTGGCAAACTGTTAGCTCTGTGGACCCTTGAGCCGGCACGAGCACTGGTAAAACCGCCAAGGGATGGCCCCCAGAGGTCCTTGTAGCCAGAAGGCGGTACAAGTCCAAGAGACCCAGCAGGAGCTTCACCTATACCAACCCCATTCCCCTCAGATTGAGCCCTTGGTTGCCGGGGCCGGCATGACTTAGGCGGGGGTCTCCTGGTGCAGGGCGGGCCAGAGGAGGAGGTGGTGTCAGGAAATCCGGGTCGAGGCAGGCAGAGAACAGAAGCACCGTGGGCAGTCCAGAGAAAGCAGGAAGACAAGCCAAAGTTGAAACCGAGAAGACCATCCAAGGACAGGGAGCCAGGAACAGCGGAACCACGGGCGAGGAGCAGGCAGGAAGTCAGGAGCGGGCAGGAACTTAGGAGCAAGCAGGAACTCAGGAACAGGCAGAACGCAGCAACACACACTCAGAGAGTAGGACCTGTTGCCAAGGCAGAGAACACTGGTCTGAGCTGGGCTTCATATCCAGGGCGTCTGACGTCATCTTTGGGGGCCGGGCCGAGGTTTCCCACTGCGGCTCCTTTAAGACGTGGCTGATGCCGCACCCACCCGCCTAGGGAGGCATGCACAGGAAGCCTGCCGGCGTTGTTCCGGACCGCTTGGGAGGCCTGCAGTGGCCGGGAAGCACAGCGGCTCTTTCAAGCCGCCGGAGAGGTGTACTCGGCGTCGGGGCCTGCTGGAGCAGGTAAGGGGAACCGGCTATCGGGAGCTGCAACCAGGATTCCCAACATTTTGCCCCACAGCATGCATGAAGTTGTAGTGCTGATTGTCCCATCAATGTCCCTTACATAATCAGAACCTACATGCATGAAATGGGCCAAACCAGGACTGGATCAACCTTTTTGGTTGAGCTGGGTTGAGCTGGAAACTCTAGTTGGATCAGTGGAGAGCATTAAATGTAGTGTACCTGGATTTCAGCAAGGTCTTTAACTTATAAATAAACTGAGAGGGGTAGGTGTGGGGGCTCTAAAGTGACTGAATGGGTTAGATACTGGTTGAGTCGGAGGTAACAAAAGAAAGTGGTAAATAGAGCTCAATCCAATGAAACGGTTGCCAGTGGTGTGCTGCAAGCGATATTGTGGGAGGGTTATCGAGAAAGATTTGTCTTTTTGTGGATGACACCAAAATCTGCAGCACACTTAGAAGGTGTGGAAAACACAAGGAGGGATCTAATGAAACTCGAGCAATGGTCTAGAGTCTAGCAGCTAAGATTTAATGCTAAAAAATTCAGGATCATGGATATATGTTGCAACATAGCATAGACAGTTAAGTTCTGTAAACAAAACAAGAGTGGGATCTGATGATTTTAAGGTAGCCAAACAGGTAAATAAAGCAACAGCAAAACCAGAAGGATATTTAAGTGCATAGTGAGAGGAATAACTAGTAAGTAAAAGGAGGTGATATTGTCTCTGTATAAGTCTCTGCTGACTCATTTGGAGTCTGTTTACAATTCTGGAGGATATAAGGCGAACAGAGTTGGTCCAGAGGGCAGCTACTAAAAAGGTCAATGGGGGGATTACGTGATGTGGTGAACCTGGGGAGGATGCTTTTTCTCTTGGCTCAGGGTGCCACGCTCCTGCAATCGTCGGCAATCCAACCCCTGAAGGAATCTTACCTGCTTCAAACTACTTTTTTGAGTCGGGCACATGTCCATAGTCCAATTCATGCAAAATTTGTCATCTGTTACGACAGCTAAGCCAGGGAGAAAGGAGAGAAAAAAACCGCTAGGCAAGTAAAGATGGCGACTGCACCAAAGCTTAAGGAGACTCACCTGATAGTGGAGGTAATGCTCTCTGAAATTAAAGAGGCAGTTTGTGCTGCTCTGGATGAAAAACTCTGCAGTATATCAAGAGCAAATATCCGATTTAAAAGCGACCATTTCGTAACGCAGCCCGTGCCTTGAAAAGGCTGAAGGCCATATCTCCCTACTGGAAGATGATGCTCTAGGCCTCACTATCAAAGTGGTATCACTAGAAAAAAGCATGTCAGAGCAAGCCAACAAACTTGATGACCTAGAAAACAGGTCTAGGAGGTCTAACCTCCATTTTCTCAGCATACCAGAAACCGTAGATGACAGAAAGCTGTGGAAAGTACTCCTAGACTGGATTCCCACTAGGGGTGTGCATACAATTTCTTTTCATCTCCGTTTTGTTTTTGGGTCTGGGCAGGTCCATTTCGGTCTACAACCTGGATCAGAAAACATTTATTGTGCTATTTCGTGAAAAAAAACAAAACAAAAACCCAACCCCAACCCTTCAGATTTAATTAATTACAATCCCCCATCCTCCCGACCCCCCCCAAAACTTGCCTAAAGTCCCTGGTGGTCCAGCGGGGTCCCGAGAGTGATCTCCTGCTCTCGGGCCGTCGGCTGCCAGTAAACAAAATGGCGCCGTGGCCCTTTGCCCTTACCATGTGACAAGGGCTATCGGTGCCATTGGCCGGCCTCTGTCACATGGTAGGAGCAATGGACTGCCGGTGCCATCTTAAAAAATGGCGCGGGCCATCCATTGCTCCTATCATGTGACAGGAGCCAGCCAATGGCACAGATAGCCCCTGTCACATGGTAAGGGCAAAGGGCCATCAGCGCCATTTTAATTAGTGGCAGCCGACGACCCGAGAGGATGACATCACTTCCGGGACCCCTGCTGGACCACCAGGGACTTTAGGCAAGTTTTGGGGGGGTCGAGAGGGTAGGAGATTGTAACTACTTAAATCTGAAGGATTGGGGTGGGTTTGGGTTTGTTTGTTTTTTATGTGCCCTTTCCCCCCCACCCCGAAAACAATAAGAAAAACCACACGAAATTTCGTAGGGTTTTCCTATCATTTTCAGGGACCCCCGAACCGCGACGAAATAGGAAATATCGTCTATATTTCCCATTTCGTCGCAAACAAATGCACATCCCTAATTCCTACAGCATTAAGTCTATCGGACCTGGCTGGTGTATTAGAAATTGAGTGTGCTCCCAGATTAGGCATCCACAGAGATACGAATTCGCGGCCAGAGTGGTCATTGCGAAGATATTGAACTTTGCCCATAAGCAATCAATAATGCAAGCTGCAAGGAAGAACACGGATTTAAAAATTCCAAGATCAGCGAATTTGTATTGCACAGGACTTCTCGGCTCAAGTCTCAGCCCTACGGAAGGACATAAGAACATGCCATACTGGGTCAGACCAAGGGTCCATCAAGCCCAGCATCCTGTTTCCAACAGTGGCCAATCCAGGCTACAAGTACCTGGCAAGTAACCAAAAACAAAGTCTGCCCCATGCTACTGATGCTAATAATAGCAGTGGCTATTTTCTAAGTCAACTTGATTAATAGCAAATAATGGACTTCTCCTCCAAGAACTTATCCAAACCATCTGAGCAACGCTCATTCAAAAACAAATCCGCTTCATATGACAATTCCCGGCCAAGTTGAAGATCTGGTTCGAAGGAAAGGTCCTACTTTTTAATTCCCATGCTGAAGCAGAAAAATTAATTGTGAATTGAACAAATGACTGTTACCACTGACTACTCCTTTGTCTTCTCCCATAGCTTCATCTTTGGTGCCGTTGAGTGAAGAGGGTAGAGTATGTGACACGATGCCTCAGAGGTAGCAGTCTATACTTTACTTCTGCATGCTGTGACTTATGGCTAAACTGGTTTACAATCTTTGCAGTGGTTTTTGGTAAAGTGCAGCCGGCGCAATGCATTTTTCTTTTCATTATTGCTTTTTTTTGTTTTGTTTTTTTTGGATCCCCGTCGGACAGCATTTAACTATTTCACCATCTATGGCCTCAAGTAAAACAGTACTTGGACTGAGATAAATTGACTTTTCCATTCTCTTTATTCCCTTCATGGCTTATAACTTTTGTTGTCACAATACATTTTAACTCTTACAAAGGTTTGTTACAATTGTGTGGTTGGGTTTAATGGGAGTTTGGCACCCAGTTACATATAAAGTTGATCCTGCTCTCTGGTCTACAGAGAAATTGTGAGTTGGGGGTTACATTTTTGAGAGGGGGAGTGGGTAGGGAGTCCAGGGAAGGGAAGGAGTTTATGACAGGTGCAGATGCAGAGAGATTACTTTCAGGGGGTGACCCTACTAAAGCTTTCTATGAACAACGACAATAATATGCATTGGTATTACAGGAAATGTATACATGGGTATACCATGCATGGTATTATTAGCTGTATGCTTATGATTGTTTTCTACTTGTCCCTTTCTATTTTATTTACCATCTTATTTTATATCTGCGGGAGGCATAGCTGGGAGCCTTCTACGGTTCTATGGCAGATTTTACTATACATAGTTTTCTCCTCTCTAATTAAAAAATGGAAGGTAAAGTGTGGATAATATCTTGGAATGTAGATGGGATGGGTTCCCCCATTAAGCGAAAAAAAAGTTTTTCAATCCCTCCAAAGACTTAAGGTTAATATTGCCTGCCTCCAAGATACCCACTTATCTGAAATCGAAAGCAAGAAATTAAAAAGGGAATAGATTACAGCAGGTTACTATACCCCTGCAAACAGGAAAAAGGGAGGCATGGCAATCTTAGTTCATAAAAACACTACGTTTCAGCTGCTTCAAGATGGTTGGTATCTTATTGGTTTAGGCAAAATAGGTAACAAGGCTTTCACTCTCTGTAACATATATGTCCCAAATGCTTATAATCACTCTTTCTTTGTCAGTCTTGTTACCCAACTACTGGCAAATTTACATGGTCATTTGATATTGGCAGGTGACTATAATTGTGTACATGATGCACACTTAGGAAAACTGTCTAGTACACTTGGATCGCCCATAAAAGCAGATAAAGGTATTGCTTTTCTATGCCAGCAACTGCAATTGATAGGTGCCTGGCGAATTCTAAATCCCGAGATTAGTGAATATACACACATCTCTCCAGCACATATGACAATGTTGAGAATCAACTATATTCTGGTCTCGCAAGCTCTCTTTGCAAAATTAAAGCCAAAATTGGGACAATTGCAGTAGCTGACCTTGCCCCTGTAAGGGTTGATATCACGTGGTCAGATGACCAGTATACTTTCCAGCCCTGGAGGTTCCTAGAATACCTGATAGATGACAAAGATTTTCAATCCTTTATGATGAGTAAATGGGGAGAACACAATTTTTTCAAATTTGGTGACAAATCAGGCAAGCTACTGGCGCGACTCATTAAATTGAGGAAAGGGAAAACTTTTATAGAAAGTATGAAATCCGATACAGAGCATAGAGTTACAAATAGCAAAGAGATAGGAGAAATTTTGAGAAATTTCTATGATACGCTATATTCAGAAGATAGAGAAGGTGCACCAAAAGAGGAGAATGCCTTTTTTCAAGACATTACCCTGCCACAACTTTCAAAATCTCAACTAGAATTTCTTAATAGCCCAATCAGGATCACTGAGATCATGGGAATGATCAAGACCAGCAAATCTCATAAAGCCCTGGGCCCTGATGTCTTCACTTCTGATTTCTATAAAATGCTTTGTCCTCAGCTTGCGGTCCCTTTGTGTCAGTTCTATATGGATGCTTTTCAAAAGCAAACTGTTAGATGCCCCAGCCTTTGGAGAGCCTGGCCGGGTCCCCTCACCTGCACGGGCAGGAAGCCTGTTCCGTCGTCCCCCTCCATTGCCATGGTCCAGCGTGGTCTGCCACCATTGCAGCCTGCTCATGGTGCTTCTGACGCCACCAATGCCGGAGTGATCCTCGGGCCCACTAGGCGCGCATGCCGGGGCCAGATTTAAAGGGCTGGTGGCAGAAAAGTTTCCCGCGGCCCAGGATGATGATGTCAGACAAGGCAGGTATAAATACCCTGCCTTGCCACCTCCTCTTCGCCTCGGCAACAGGTCCAGCTCCTTGTGAGTGTGTGTTGTCTGCGTCTTGACCTCATCTTCCCCTGCTGTTCTCCTTCCTCCTGCTCCAGATCGTGCTCATGCTCCAGCTCCAGTCAGGTCCAGTTCCTGCTCCCATCCACCTGATTCCTCCTCCAGTCTCGCTCCCTGCTTCCTTGGATTGATCTTCTGGCTCCAACCCTGCTTGTGGATCCATAAAGTCTAGAGGACGTGAATGAAGAGCGGGTGGCTTGCGGGAATGACGGCTACTACCTGGAGATAATACACTTATTCAATAAACATACACACATTAATGCGACTCCAACATTGCTCCAAGCTTTAACGGCAAGAGGAAATGTGGAAAAAGATTTGTATTCACAAAAAGCGGGGAGTAGCTTGCTTGTTACAGCGGTTACTACCCCAAACTAAATAAGCTTGATACTTCACTTTCAATGCATAACCAGCATAGCTCTCTGCTTCAACGGCAGGGGAGAAAGTCTGAAACTACATGCATATCCAGCATAGCTCTCTGCTTCAACGGCAGGGGAGAAAATCTGATACTATGTGCATATCCAGCATAGCTCTCTGCTTCAACGGCAGGGGAGAAAGTCTGATACAACGTGCATATCCAGCATAGCTCTCTGCTTCAACGGCAGGGGAGAAAGTCTGATACTTCGTGCAAATCCAGCATAGCTCTCTGCTTCAAAGGCAGGGGGAATGAAGAAAAGTGGATCTATATACAGACAACAACCAACAGGGACTGAGTCGCATAGTCTGGGTAGACAAATAGGCATGGGTGTAGCTTGCTTATTGCGGCGGTTACTACCCCTAACTAATTAAGCTAGATATTTCACTTAGATGCAGCTCCAACACTGCTCTTTGCATTAATGGTGGGGGTGGAAGGGAAATAGAACCAAAGGGTTACTAAGAGCCAAGAGTAACAGATAAGTATGAGAAAAAAAAAAGTGCGAAGCTTGCTGGGCAGACTGGATGGGCCGTTTGGTCTTCTTCTGCCTTCATTTCTATGTTTCTATGTTTCTTCTGGTTTCTGTTTGTGTGCTGCCTGCCCTAATCTTCTGCCTGGTTCATCGTCTCTGCTTGTCCGCAGCCTGCCCTGACCTCAGCCTGGCATCTGTTCCTTCTAGCCTGCCGCCTGCCTTGACCCTTGGTATGTCCCACGTGATTTCTGCCTGCTGTCGCCTGGTTTGTTGCCTAGAGAGGCCCGCGTCTAAGTCCTGCCGGCCCCGGCACCCAAGGGCTCAACCCGCAGGGATCATGGGCTGGTATAGCTGAAGGTCCTGTTGGGTTTCTCTCTCTAAACCACCTCTCGACGATGAGGACCGCCAGGGGCCTCCCCTTGGTGGTGGCAACAACCTCGCTTCGGCTCCTTACACAAATGTTCCCAACAGGCTTTAATAAGGCTTTCATTACTATTCTTGCAAAGCCAGGAAAAGATCCCGAACTAGCATCCTCGCTCAGACCTATTTCTCTGCTAAACTGTGATTTAAAAATGTATGCCCATGTCATTGCCGAACGTATGAGTAAGGTACTGCCTTCATTAATTTAACCTCATCAAGTGGGTTTTGTTAAGAATAAAGCAGCGAGGTCCCATATAATTAAATCACTCGCTGCTATGACAATGTGCAGAGCTACCCACACACCAGCTCTAGCTATTGGCTTTGGTTCAGAAAAAGCCTTCGGCAGAGTGTCTTGGGACTATATGCTCTCAGTCTTGGGGAGGTTTGGCTTTCGAGGTCCCATTTTGGAGCTCATCTCCCTCCTATATAAGTCACCTGTTTCAAATATTTTAGTGAATAATCTCGCTTCATCTGATTTACCTATTCTAATGGGGGTCTGACAAGGCTGTCCCTTATCACCTCTTTTATAAATCCTCTCAATTGACCCTCTCCTCAAGAAAATTGCAGATAATTCTCACATTAACGTGTTCTCAATAAACAAGCAGGAATTTAAAATTGCGGCCTGGGCTTACAAACCCAAAAAGATTTTGGCTTGTTTGCCGGGCTTAAAATTAACCATGATAAATCTGAGGCACTAGATATATCTGGGGAGTTGCGCTCCCAGTGGAGAGGGAGCTTTCCCTTGAGGTGGGTAGACAGAGAAATGAAATACTTAGAAATCCATATCCCTTTAAATGTAAAGGAACTTTATGATTCTAATGTAGGAGCTCTGAAAATTGTGTATGGTTTTTATGTTCACCGCCTAGGTCTTTTTACTGTTAGGTGGTTTATAAATGCTATAAATGGAAATGGAAATGAAGAGAACCTCCTCGGGACCCTCAGCTCGTGGAAATGTCTGCCGCTATCTTTGTTGGGAAAAATATATCTTTTGAAAATGATGGATTAGACACAGTTATAGATATCTGGAAGGGGGAAAATTGAGGAGTGTTTCCTCATGGTTCTGTGATTTGTGTCATCAATATCGTTTGCTGTATTATGTTTGCTTGTCTGTTATCGGCAAAGTTTCATATTGTGTCTGAGGATCACTCAATAAAAATTGTATTACAAAAAAAAAAAAAAAAATGATGGAGATTTCTAAATGGCTATATATGCTACAAATGCTACCAATATGGTTAAGCAAAAAAGACATGACTGAAATAAATAGGGGTATACGTTCTTTTCTCTGGGAAGGGAAGAGATCGAGGATACCTCTGATTACTCTGATGGGGCCTCGAGAGCTGGAAGGGCTAAAATGTCCAAACATACGTCAGTTCTATATTGCATGCCTACTACGTCATTTGCGAAACTGGGTTTTTGAAACATTTTACCATACCCTCCTAGAGTTCCTGAAGAGTTGGGCTTGGCCTCTCCCCCTAGGAGCCATAATTCAAGTTTCAAAAAAATCTGCCAGAATTGTTTCAGAAAAACTTTATGGACACTTCCTGCAGAGTTCCTTAGCGTTCCATTTGCTCTTCCTTACAAATGGGGGGGGACGGGGGACAACCTCTGCTTTAATGAGGATTCAGGGAAACCCTGATTTCTTAATCCACAACCCCTTGTTGCCGCAGTGGAAAAGACAAGGTATAACCTACATCTTTCAATTGTACTCAATTGGAAATCTAGTGATGTGCAGTTTTCAAGACTTGCAAGCAAAGTATGCCCTCTCTTCTAAAGATTTTTACGGGTACTTGCAAGTCAGACATTATATTCAAGATATGCTAAGACACAATCTAACCTTGGTACATTTTCTATGCTAGAGGAATTATTGAGTGGAGAAGACGGCAAGCGGCATACTTGTGCCCAATATTATAAAGCCTGGCAGTTATTCCAGTCTAAAGAACTTACTAGAGGATTATGCGGTCGTTGGTCCAATTTACTCTCGATAGAGTTAACTGTTATAGACTTGAAGAAATGTTTTGCAAAAATAAACTCTACCTCTGAAAATATAAGGCTCAGAGAAATACAGTTTAAATTCTTACCCCAAGCGTACCTGCCACAGTCGAGAGCATTTAGGATCATCCTCCAAAAAATGTCTTAAATGCAAAGAGATTAAGGATTGACTACCTACATAGCTTTTGGTCTTGCAAGGTTATCCAACAATTCTGAGGAGTCATTCAATCCCTACTAGCCCAACTTTGGGGGATGATCATTCCATTATCCCCTGAAATATGGTTATTTGTTATATATACAGAGATTCAGCAAACTCTGGGCCTCATTTTCTAAAGTGTCGCAGGCCTGCGATACTTTAGGGAATGAGGGGCGGGGGGCCGACACGTGGGGGGGGGGGACTGCGCTAGCCGGCAGCAATCGCACCGTCGCGGTGTGATCGCTGCCGGTTTCGCACCCAATAGCGCCACCATAGAAGGTGTAACTATTGGGCATGAACTCGGACGCGAAAAGGGCCTTACCTTTTCGTCATCCGCAGCGTCTTCGCGGAGTCGGCCCCGGTGACGCCCCGACTCCTCCTCTTCCGGGGCCGACTCCGCCCCCATTTTGGTATTGCACTCGATAAGGGACTTTTCGCTTGCGAAACGTCCCTTACCACGTGCGATCCGGATGGAAAATGAGGCCCTCTGTCCAGGTCACAGCAGCTCTTCTTGGACAAAGTTTCCCTAGTTACAAAAAGAGTTATTTTAATAAATTGGTTAAAGGAAACAGCAGCTTTGTTAGAGTAATGGAACAGCAATTTTATAAACTGCTGTGTTTTAAGTATTTAACAGCATAAAGGTCCTCCTCTAAAAGATAAGCACAAATGATAGATATCTGGGGAGACTATATACAATCCCTACTGCTAGACTTCAGGGTTGGAATTCTTAATTTTATTGACTCGGGCCTGCAATGCCAAGACGAACTACTAATTTGTTTTTGTAATCTCTGCCATTGGATACCTGTTTTACAGTTTTCTGTACCCTTTAGGAAGGGGGGTGGGGGTGGGCAGTAATGGGTAAAATTCAAGATAATGTCGTCTCTTATAACGCTTTGTATTATGAATTGTATTACGATTGTCATATGTTACATGTTGCTATTTCTTGATGTGATGTTAAGTGCCTCGCTGTTGTACATTGTCAATAAAAAAAAGGTCAACGATCTGCATCATAAAGCATATGGAGACAGACATAAAGATCTAAACATGTATACCTTGAAGGAAAGGAAGGAAAGGGGAGACATGATAGAGACATTTAAATACCTCTGATTAATTAATGCTCAGGTGGCTGGCCTCTTTCAACAGAAAGGAGGTTGTAAAACAAGGGGTCATGAGATGAGGGTGAAAGGGGTGGACACAGGAGTAATCTTAGGAAATATTTCTTTGGAGCAGTGGTTCTCAACCTTTTTTTGGCCGAGACACACCTGACAGATGGGTCTCACATGCGGGACACACTGAACATGTGACCATCACGGTGCTAAATGTAAACATGCGCTCTGCATCCACAGGAATCCCCTCAACCCCCAGCAATGAGTGCAGAGCAGATCTAGGGCATTACCCTGTACAACTCACCATACAAAAATGATATTCTGGTTCTGATGGCATCTCAGTAAAAGCAAAACAAACTCCCTTTACTACCAGGCACAATAGCCTTCCTTATGAAAAGACACTAATTTACCACTAATGCATATCCTATTGAGAAAACACAACAAATAAGATTGATACAAATGCCTACATGCTCGTAAAATACCTCACCTCTGTCAAACACCCAGAACTGACCTTCACCAAGTACAGAAAGACCACAAATTACAAATATGGAGACAGAAACTGGAATGGAAAACAAAAAAAGCCACTCTGCATGCAGTGCAAACCTGGAGAAATGGAAAGAGAAATACAGCACCTAACATAGTCCCAGGATCTGCAATAATGCACACAAACTAATCCGCACAAAGTTACATCTGTATTATGGAACACACTCAAACAGTAACAACCCTATCTATGAAAAGGCAACACTACAAATATTAAACCAGACCCTAAGACACCAGTACACCACCTGTTAGGAAAACAGAATAAGCCAAGCTGCTATACAGCCCCACACAGAAATAACTGTAAAGCTATACTAAAAATGTTACAAAACACATGCTGAACAGAATAATATCCAACAATTAAAAACTCATAAAAATGATTAAAACATGTCCAAATATCAATAAAATATTTCAAAACAGCAGACATCGCATAATACCCAATAATTAAAATGGCAGTCAATCAAGAAAAATAAATTTAAAAAGCTTACCCTCTCCAGCAACTCTCCTACTCCTTTCCCTTCCAGGCCAATAGCACTCACCAGAAGCAGCAAGGGCTGCAGAAGCTCCGTCCTCACAGTCCTCTTCCTTAGCGCCCACAACCAGTCACTCATACACACACACACACACACAATTAGACCCCACGACCAGTCTCGGTCTCTCTCACACCAGTCATCTTCCTGACCAGTCTCTCACATACGCACACTAGTCATCTTCCTGACCAGTCTCTCTCTCTCACACAGAAACACATCACCTCCCTGACCAATTTCTCTCTCAATCATACTCATGCTCTCTTATATACAAGCTCTCAATCACACACAAATGCTCTCGCACCCATTCACCCAGGCTCTCAGCTCTCACCCAGGCACCGATTCATAACCACAAGCTGTCACCCAGGTTTCCATTCACACCCACACACACAAGCTCTCACCCGAGCACCCATTCACACCAGCTCTCACCCTGGCACCCATTCACACCCACACACACAAGCTCTCATCCAGGCACCCACACACACAAGCTCTTACCCATTCACACCCACAGACACAAGCTCTCACCCAAGCATCCATTCACACCCACAGACACAAGCTCTCACTTAGGCACCCATTCACACCCACAGACACAAGCTCTCACCTAGGCACCCATTCACACACAGGCACACAAGCTCTCACCCAGGCACTCATTCATACACAGACACACAAGCTCTCACCCAGGCACTCACCCAGGAGCACTGGATAGCCCGCGCCATGTTTAAAGATGGTGCCAGCCATCCATTACTCCTACCATGTGACAGGGGCCGGCCAATGGCACGGATACCCTGTCACATGGTAAGGGCAAAGGGCCATCGGCGCCATTTTTATTAGTGGCAGCCGACGGCCTGAGAGCGGGAGATCGCTCCCAGGACTCCCACTGGACCACCAGGTAATTTTAAAACGTTTTGAGGGAGGTCAGGAGGGTGGGGAAACCTAAAGAAGCAGTTTTTAAGGGTCAGGGTGGGGGGGGTTTTTTATTGGCTCGGGCGCAGCCGATAAAAAAAACCCGATCGGACCGCTTCCGGTTCCGATTCACATCCCTAATATGTTCTGCCTTTGGGAGGCACAGTGCCCAGCAGAAGTTTGATAGGGCAATTAAACTTTCTGAGTGGAGTCAGTGAATCAGCCTTTTGCTTCGAGAAGACATCCTCGAAGTCAGAGTACTGGGCAGGTAGACCGCAGAGAGTCATAATCTTCAAGACGGTAACTGCTGGGGACACGTCTCAAGCAGTGTTTCTGGCATTGAGGGCCCCACTGAACCAGCTGGAGGGACTGCCAATGAAATTGGGGTCCATGTACCTGGAGCCAGGGAATCCCTAGGATGGCTGGGTGTGTGGAATGTTTCAAGACATACAAGGATATTTCCTCCTCATGGTTAGACGGAAGGCCACCATGTGATGAGTGATTTGTCCGGGGAGATGTTCCCCTTGGATTGATATGATGTGGAACGGGACCTCAAGGGGTTGCAAGGGAATCTTCAGGAGGTTGACGATGTCGTCCATGATGAAGCTGCCACTTGCTTCCGTGTTAATAAGAGCAGTGGTGGCGAAGGAATGGGATTCTATGGAGAGGGAGATTGGACATAAAAGTTGGGGGCCAGAGACTGTGGCAACCAAGCTCGGGACCCCCGCCAGGCTTAGGCTTTGAAGTTTTCCGGGCGACCTGGACAAGGTCTGGAGGCACCGCAGTATAAGCAGAGACCTTGCTTCTTGCGCCGAAGACGCTCTTCGGGAGACAAACACCCACGGTTAACTTGCATAAGTTCTTCGGTGGATGGAGGTGGTGCCGGTAGAGCCTTCAACTGAGGGCTTGGGGCACATACTGGGCGTTGAGCAGGAGGCCGGGGTGCTTTCACTTCTTGGTGCCAATGCCGGAGGCGATGGTCGATTCTCCCAGTGAGGGAAATCAGGTCCTCTAGAGCAACGCTTCTCAACCAGTGTGTCGCCAAGCACCGGCAGGTGTGTCGCGTGCTCCCGGTCTCTCCCGCTGCTCTTCCTTCTCTGCTGCCATTGCTGCCGGGCTATCAGCACGTTCAAGCCCAGTGGGAATGGCAGCGATGCTAGAAGAAGCTGTGGCACCCGCGGCTGGCCTTTTCTTCTTCCCGCGCCTGCCCCCCCACCCCCGTGACCCGGAACAGGAAGTGATACAAAGAGCGGTGCACAGGAAGGAGAAAGGCCGTGCCGCGTGGAAAAGTAGCAGCAGCGGCAGCAGCAGCGGCCCCCAAGCAATCAAAGCAGACGGTAATCGGGAAAGGAGTCAGCAGCATGAGCCTCCCGTGGCCGATGGGATTCTTCTTCTTGGCCTGCGGAGGCTGGAGGAGGAGGCTGCTGCAGCTACCATTTGTGCTCGGGGGGGGAGGGGGGGAGAGGAAGTGAGTGAGAGAAAGAGAGAGAAGCAGCCAGCCAGCCAGCCTGTGTGTAAGTGAGAAAATGTGTGTGTGATTGAGAGCCTGTGTGTAAGTGAGAGAATGTATTTGATTGAGAGCATGTGTGTGATTGAGAGAAACTGGTCAGAGAGCTGATGTGTGTATATATGTGAGAGACAATGAAAGTGACTGCTCAGAGAGATGACTGATGTGTATGTGAGTGTGAGAGAGAGAAAAAGCATGGAAGTGAGAAATCTGGATATGTGAGAAAGCATGGGAGTAAGAAGCCTGATTATGTGAGAAAGAGCATGGGAATGGGAAGCCTGTGTGTGTAAGCGTGCATGAGAGAGAGACTGGTTGGTAAGGTGACGGTGTGTGTGAGAAAGAGACTGGTGTGTGTGAATGTGAGATAAAGAATGTGATTCAGGGAATGAGAAGCCTGTGCACGTGGAGAGCGAGCATGGAAATGAGAGAGAGAGACTGGTGTGTGTGTGTATGCATGAGAGAGATCGGGTGACTGGTGTGTGTTTGTGTGTATGTGTGTGTGTGAGAGAGAAAGAAAGTGATTATGGGAATGAGAAGCCTGTGCATGTGAAGAGTGAGCATGGGAGTGAGAAACCTGGGTGTATGAGACACAGCATGGGAGTGAGAAGCCTGTATATCTGAAAGAGAACATGGGAGTGGGAAGCCTGTGTATGTGTGTGTGTGTGTGTGTATGCATGAGAGAGATCAGGTGACTGGTGTGTGTGTGTGTGTGTGTGTGTGTGAGAGAGAAAGTGATTATGGGAATGAGAAGCCTGTGCATGTGGAGAGAACAAGCATGGGAGTGAGAGACTGGTGTGTGTGTGTGAGACAGAGAAAGTGATTAAGAGAGTGAGAAGCCTGTATATCTGAAAGAGAACATTGGAGTGGGAAGCCTTTGTGTGTGTGTGTGTGTGTGTGTGTGTGTGTGTGAGAGAGAGAGAGACAGAGACAGAGAAAGTGATTATGAGAGTGAGAAGCCCATATATGTAAGTAGAATACGGGAGTGGGAAGCCTGTGTGTGTGTGTATGGCATGAGAGAAACTGTTCAGGAAGGTGACTGGAGTGTGTGTCAAAGACGGTTTGGGAAATGATTGACGTGTGAGAGACAGAAACTGGTCATGGGGGCATGACTGGTATGGTGTGTGTGTGTGTGTGAGAGACATGGTCCCTAAGGAACAGGATCATGAGTATAGAGCTTAGCCACTACTGCTGCTTCTGGTGTGTGCTATGGCCTGCATGGAAGAGGAGTAGGAGAGATGCTGGAGGGGGTAAGTAAAGGTGGCTTTTTAAGTTTATTTTTCTTGATTGACTGCCATTTTAATTATTTAATATTATGTGGTCTGCTTTTTTAAAATATTTTATTGGTGTTTGGAGAATGTTTAATAGTTTTTATGAGTTTTTAATTGTTGGATGTTATTCTGTTCATAGCTGTTTTGAAACATTTATTCTGCTTATTAGTATAGTTTTACAATTATTTCTGTGTGGGGATCTATAGCTGCTTGCTAGTTCTGTTTTCCTAATAAGAGGTGTATTGGTTTTTAGGACCTGATTTAATATTTGTAGTATTGCCTTTTCATAGATAGGGTTGCTCCTGTTTGAGTGTATTCCATAATACAGGTGTAACTGTGTGCGGATTAGTTTATGTGCATTACTACAGATCCTGGGAGTATGTTAGGTCGGTTCTGTGTCTGTTACCGAGATGAGATATTTTACTAGCATGTAAGCGTTTGTATCGGTCTTATATGTTGAGTTTTCTGAAGAGGACATGCATTGGTGGTAAACTGCTGCCTTTTCATAAGTAGGGCTATTGAGCCTGAAAGTAGAAGGAGTTTGAGTTGCTGTTACTGAGATGACACCAGAATCAGAATATCTTTTTTGTAGGGTGAGTTGTATGGGGAATGTCGTAATTCTGCTTTACATCCACTATTGTGGGTCAGGGGGGTTCCCGTGGATGCAAACTGTATTTTTACATCTAGCCCCATGAAGATCATGGGTCAGTGTGTCACGCATGTGAGAACCATCTGTCAGGTGTGTCCCGACAGAAAAAAGGTTGAGAACCACTGCTCTAGAGATATAGGAATCTCACGGACAGTGAGCTCATCTTTGAGAGCGGGAAACAGGCCTTCTAGATAGAGTGCCCATAGACAGTCCTCTTGCCATTCCAGTTCTGTGGCCAACGTAGGGAATTCCACCATAAACTCAGAGAGGGATCTTGAGCCTTGACGGAGGTGGAGAAGATGATGGCCTGCAACCTCCTGACGACCAGGGTCTTTGAAGGTTCATTTAAAGGTGGCGATGAACTGAGACAGTTGGGTGAAGATATTATTTTATTTTATTTATTTAAAAAATTTTCTACACTGTGTTTAGTAGTGCATCATCACAACGGTTTACAATTAGGCACAAAATAAGTTTGGTTTATAAATTATCCAGAAGGTGCCAAAGATTTTTCGGTTACATGTTTCAATAATATACTCTATGTGGAAAGTGGATTGGGATTTCCATTTATACGTTCTATAGAGCCCTTCTCTTAATTTAATACTTAATTATGATGAAAATAATAAAGTAAGCAATTCTGCTTTTGGGTGACTTTCAGCTGTGTGTAGATGTTCTTATTCATCGACCTCAGGCTTTTTTGAAGAGCCATGTTTTTAAACTTTTTTTGAAGAATTTTAAATCTTTCATTAGTCTTAATTCGGGTGGTAGTGCATTCCATAATATTGGCCCCGCTAAGGATAGTGCTCTTTCTCTAACTTGGGTCAGTTCCCACAGTGGAGAAGCCCATGCCAGGGCCTTCCCCTCAAGGCGTGAGAGGATGAAGGTGATCTTGGTGGATTCCTTCAGGAACAATGAAGGCTGAAGGGAGAACTGCATGAAGCACTGGTTGAGGAAGCCTCGGCAGAGGCGTGGATCCCCATTCAAATGAGGAGGAGCTGGTAGAACCAGTGATGCCCTCAGTAGCAGAGTAGAAGGCAGGCTCATGGGGTTGGTCACTACTATGTCCTGCATTTGGGAGCAAAGTCCTTCTATCAAAGATGCTAGATTTTCCAGAGCTCGTCGTTGCTCTTGGACAGTTGCAGCCAGACCCTGGATGGTCCGTATGGTGGGAGACCGCCGATTCCAGGGCCTTGGCAACCTGTTGCGCCAGGGGGTGGACCCTTGGCCTGGTGCAGGATTGGTAGGCTCCCTGGTCGGACCCAGAGAGTGCCTGCCACTAGGAGGCAGAGCACGGGAGGAGACAGAGGCTACCTGGAGCTTCACCAATAGCAACACGGGGTTCCCTCAGGTTGATGCCTTGGTTACCCGGGCCGCCAGGTCTTAGGTGGGCCTCGCAGGATCTCGGAGAGATAAAGTTCAGGGGTGTGCCCACCACGATTAAGGTTGCGCAGTTGATGTTCAGGTCAGGGAGTCCAGGAGCCAAAGAAGGCCAGAACAGAGTCTCTGAATGAAGAACGAGGATCAAGGCCAGAGTCAAGGATAGCGTAGTCAGCCAAAGCAGGGGTCAATACCAGTAGTCAGTCTGAGGATGATCAGTCAGGCAAAGGTCAGGTTCCAGGCAGCAGTCAGACGTGGTCAGTGGACAGGCAGAGGTCAGTTCCGGGCAGCGTTCATACGTGGTCAAAGAAACAGGCAAAGGTCAAATCCATGCAGTGATCAAACATAGTCAAAGTAACAGGCAGAGGTCAGTACCGAGAAGTCAGTCCGAATGGTACTACCTGGGGAGACGGAGGAACAGGAGGACGCTGGAACAGGGGGACGCTGGCACAGGAGACTGGAACAGGAGGACGCTGGAACAGGAGACTGGAACAGGACGCTGGAACAGAAGACTTGAACAAGACACTGGAACAGAAGACTTGAACAAGACACTGGAACAGGAGGCTGGAACAAGATACTGGAACAGGAGGCTGGAACAAGACACTGGATCAGGAAGGCCAACTAGCTATCACAACATGATTGACCCAATTGCCAAGGCAAGAAGTGGGGTCAGACCATTTCCTTTTAAGCAGCGATCAATCAGGATGCGCCGCAGAGCTGGGTTCTGCCCATGGCCCTTTAAGAGGCCGGGCAGTCCCAGCGCGTGCGCACCTAGGGGCAGGGCCAACGCCACAGAGGACGCCAAGCCCCGGCGTGAGGCCTGGTCCTAAGCGGGAGTGCAGGGGGACCGGACACGCTGTGAGCTGGAAGCGGCTGTGGAGGGGTCATGCCCAGAGCTGGTGGAAGGTGTAGCAAGGTGAGCAAGCCTGGCCACGGAGCGTACGCAGCCGGGAAGCACAACAACAAGGATCGAGGTCAACAGTGTGCAGATATATAAAATTAAGAAAAAGTAATGAAATTGTAAGTAAGAATCCTGATGTAACAAACATTTTTTATCAGAATAAACGTAGTGCCATATTTGTGCTAGCAAGAGATTGGAAAATTGACAGATTTACTGATTTCCAGAATAAAGAGACATGCTTGCCAAATATCAGCTAAAAACATGTAACTGCAATCTACACAACAACCACAAGATGGCAGAAGAGGCATCTTTTTGCACTGGTTGAGTGGGAGGAACAGAAAACAGATCAGGTTGTGAGCCCAACAACACAAGAATGGCTTGTTTCTGGGTCTTTTTGCCATGTGTAAAGAAGCTGCAGAAAAGACTGCAACTATTTCATTAATGGTAATGTAATCCAAATTTTCTGCAGTCTGATGCTCTTTTGCAGGGTTCCAATACGTTTCCTTTGTTAATTAAAAGTAAATAGTTTCCTGTGTTAAGGAAAATGTTAAGCACAGATAGAAGAGAGACTTGATCCTGTCCAATCCACCTAAAGCAGCTACAGATGGGGCTCGATCATCTGAGGGCCTGGTGTTATGGACCTGCAGCACCAGCCCCAGAGCATGACAGTGCACACCATACACAGCAGCCCCTGAAGTACCAGTCTCAGCCTGAGCCTTCTCGCATCCTCAGGCCAGCCAAGCTGGGGGAGAGCAACAGCCTGCCCCACATCAGAGCAGGAGTGGAGCTCCGGCAGTCACAGTAGCATGCACCATCCCCTACAGCAGCCGCCACGTCCCATGGGACCTTCTTTTGTGGTGCCAGATTATTGTCTGCTGAATGAAGTTTCTGGTTTCTAAAACTGTAAGGGGATCATTCAGCCCTCGATGTGCCTCGCTGGTTTTGCTATAATGATCGGTGTTTTATATTTCTTGATGGAAACCCCGCCTTCTGGAATTGGGGGGGGGGGGGGGGGGAGAGCGCACGCTACCATTGAAATGGACTGCAGTGGGAAGAAGCAGTGCAATATCAGCTGTCAGCCTGGAAAGTCACAACCAGGGCTGAGAAGGTGATCAGACCCTTACTGTAAAGGTGATTTAAACCCCTGGTTGAAGAGGTATGAGTTGGAGCAGTGCTGCTATATTTTTAAGTGAGAGCCACGCTGGAAAAAATAACTTCAGTGTAAGAGCCAAGACTGACACAGGACAAAGAAGCCGGCACCCTTAGCACGGGGGGAGTGGGTTCCCCTCTGAAGATGCAGATGGCCCAGCTTCTCAGATGCACTCAGAGCAACATTTGCAGCTAAAATTCGGTCTGCTGCCCCACCATACCTGTCAGACCATTTCCCCTCCTCCAGACCATCTTAACCTGACTTTCTCGTCCCCTCCTCTATCCCATCTCTCTCTGACTCTCTCTGTCCCCCTCCTCCAGTCCATCCCCCCAGCATATGTTCTCCCCAATTCCATCTCAGCCAGTATTAACCTCCATCCACCTCTTCCTGCAGTCAGCTTCCACATGAAGGCCTCACCTCCATTCCCCGGTTTGCTACTCCCCATCAACTCACCTTCTCTGAAATCCAGAAGATTTGCCCCCTTATCTTCCAATGCATGTGACTCTCAGGAAGTGTGAGCTGCATGGTTACCAAACTCCTGCACTGTTCTCACTAGAGTTGTGCATTTCTTTGAAGCAAATTGGGAAGCTGAACCAAAAATGGTACTTTTGGTTCACTTCAAACAAACCTGGTCCAAAAAACCTGAAAATTTGTGGGTTACTCATTTGGCAAATAGGACACAGTATTTGCCGAAAAATGTAAATCTCCCCACCCCCACTACCCTCTTACCCCTTCCATAGTGGTGCGGGAAGGCTGAAAGAGGCAGGAGAGATCCCCAGTTCTTCCTGCTGCGTTGAGTCCTCTGTAAAAATGGCACTGGTCAGCATCATATTGTTTTATGGCAATAAAGTATTACAGCCATAAAGCAATACAACCATAATACATTCAGCCTTCTAGCATCATTAAAGAAGGGGTACGGGATTAGCAGGGGGTGGTGGGGGTTGCTAGGGGGTGGCAGTTCTCTTTATTTTGGGGTATTTTTTAAATGTAATGTTTACTTTGGTTCAGCAAATGAACCAAACCAAAATAAATATTAAACAAACCAAATCCTGAAATATGCACCCCTCCCCCCAAAATGAAAAGAAATGAACTCAAATGAAAAATTTGCCTCTGCACATCCCTAGTTCTTACAGTAATTGCATGATAGTTCAGTTACTATGGAAGTTTTTATTCCATTTTTGTTTTGAAAACAAAAGAAAAAAGAAGTTTTGTTCCTTCTTTGTTTTGTTTTCAACCTAGCAGCCAACCCCAGGTCCCCTACAATGCTCCCACAAAGTCCAGCACCTTCCACTTTAAAATGGGTAGCCAGGACGTACACCTCTCCCTGCATCCACCCTTTTACAACAGAGTCCAAACACAATAAAACACGCTGACACCTGCGTGGAATCAAACGAGCCGCAGCTTTATTACAGAACATAACGAAGAGCCCGAGCTGGCTTACACGAAATGACTAACCCACAGTAATCATCCGCCACCAACCAGGAAGATAAACACCACCAGGCCACCTGGCCTGCAGATTACTGGAATTTCGATACCACAGATCCCACGACCCCTGCCTCAGCCCAGCAAGGAGCCGTGCATAGAACAACTGCACCCAATCATTCCATCCCAGAATTCCAGACATGACTACCGGTCAAATCAGCAAACCATTCAGAATACAGCTGAACACAAAACCTGCTCGGGCAACCCACACAGGCACAAGTAGGAAACTAACCTGTGACTCCCCTGAAATGTACACGCTCCACTTGCGACATTGTGGGCGGAACCACCTCCCCGTCACCGCCGGCAACAGCTGCAGATGCACCTCCACCAGCAATACTCACCAGAGTGGCTCCTGTTACACGTGCAGAAACCCAAGAGGCAGGCAGGGCTCCAGAGTCTCAGTGCGTGGATGAGACAATGGTGCAGGGAAGAGAGATTCAGTTTTGTTAGAATTGGGCAACATTTTGGGGAAGGGGGAGACTATTCTGCAAGGATGGGCTCCACCATAATCTAGGTGGAACCAGGCTGCTGGCGCCAACTTTCAAAAAGGAGAGAAAGCAGCTTTTAAGACAGAACATAAAGGGAAGCTCTGCAGTGCATGGTTTGGAGAGAGGTTCTACAAAGGATACTAAAATAACAGAAGAGTTAGGACTTCCCAACAGAGAGGTTCCAATAAAAGCAAATTTGCCTATAATTAAAGAATCACCTCGGTTAAAGATTACAAATTATCCCTGTTAACTGATAAGCAGTTTGGTAATACAAACAAAAAAACATACTTCGAAATGCTTGTATGCTAATGCCAGAAGTCTAAAAAGTTGTGAGAGTTTGAATGTATAGCACTGAATGAAGAAGTAGACTTAATTGGCATCTCAGAGGCCTAATGGAAGGTGGAAAACCAATGGGGCACTGTGATACAGGGTACAAATTAAATTATATCGTAATGATAGTGAGGATCAACTTGGTGGGGGTGACATTTTATGTTAATGATAGCATAAAGATCCTGCAGGAGACTAAAAGCACAGTAGAATCTTTATGGGTGGAAATTCCATGTGTGATGGGGAAGAATGTAGCAGTAGGGGTATACTACTCTCCACCTAGCCAAAATGATCAGATTGGTGATGAAATGCTAACAGAGATTAGAAAAGCTAACAAATTTGGCAGCACAGTAATAATGGATGATTTCAATTACCCCAATATTGACTAGGTAAATGTAACATCAGAAGCTGTTGATCTGGGAACCCAAGAGAGGGGGAGCCATTGTAGACCTAATTGTTAGTGAAATGCAAGATTTGCTGCGAGAGGTAATGTTGGTAGGGCCTCTCAGCAATAGTGATTATAATGTAATCAAATTTGACTTAATAACTAGAGGGAGGGCATTAAGTAAATCTACAACTTTAGCATAAAACTTTCAAAAGGGAGACTGTGATAAAATAAGGAAAATAGAAAAAAATGAAAGGTGCAACTACAAAGGCAGGGACGGTAATTTTTAAAAAGGCATACGTGTGAGCTTTTGTCGACCTGCCTCCAGAGATGTGTCCATTTTATAACATAGATGCGTATATGCACGCATGTTATAAAATAGGCTGGATGTGTGTACATCTGCGTGCAATTTTAAATGGGCGCAAACTTGTGCACACAAATCCCTCGTCTACCGCTTAAGTGGGGGAATTTTACAAGAGATGCGAGCCAATGCTATTTGCCATTTTCCCAATTCATGCCAAGTTCACCCAGTTTAGGGATAGGACTTGCAATTTAATAGCCTCCCTTCCCCTGTTAGCCCTGACTCTTAAAACCCCACTGACATGAATTTGTTTTTAAAACTTACACGCCATCCACAGCAGAAGTAAATTAATATGGCCGGGGAGCCTGGTCCGCACAAGATTATATAAATATTTACACGCACATTTCTTGGCAGGTTCTGACATGCCCATGCCCTGCCCAGACCACGCCCACATTCTGCTCTTCTTTGGAAACTTTTTCCTGGTGCATGCAGCAGGAGATACACGCATCCTCGGGGGGGCCTTTTAAACTCGCTCAGTGTGCACCAGCCCAACTTGTGCACATATCTCCCGGTTTTGGCACGAGCAGGACATTTAAAATTTATCTTTAAGAATTTATATCAGGCGTGGTCATTATTTAAAAATACCATTTTGGAAGCCCAGTCCAGATGCATTACACACATTAAAAAAGTGGGTGAGACTTAGTGGAAAGAGAGAGTGGAGAGGGTGGCTATGAGGGATCAAATGGGAATGCAAGATGCTCTTTATTTTATGAAAAATGTGCTGCTTGATATCTTGAAGAAATAATATATAGTTGTGTAGTCTAATGAAACTTGTACATACTTGCAAATAACACCAGTCCAGTTTTCAATTCCATCCTTTTTTGGATTTTCCTGGGGTGAAGGAAGGGAAATCCCATTCAGTAACACCTTCTTCCCCAGGTGGAGGCATCAGGCTCTAAGCACACAAGGACCAAAGGAGACTACCTAAGTAGGGCTCTTGCCAGGTTGGCCCCAGACCCTGGAATGTCCCTGCAAGATAATTGGGCATAGGGGGCATTCCAATTATTTTATTGTTTGAAGTTTTATTAGGAATGGTAATGTTTCTGTTTCTCCTTTGTTGCCCTGTATACATAGTCAGGCTTCTTGCAGTTTCTTTTCTAGTTCAGTTTTTGTTTACATATTTCTATTCATACTTTATGGTCTCTTTTATTCTATTTTTGGTGATGATCTGCATGTATGACTGAGGTGAGGTGTTCCACTAGTGTGTAGTATCTGTGTAGAGATCTATAGCAACCTGGCTTGTTCTGTTTTCCTATAGGTGTATTGTTGTTTAAGGACTAGTGTAATGTTTGCAGTGTTGCCTTTTCATTGGTAGGGTTGTTACTGTTTGATTGCTGGCAGCTAGTACTATTTTGGTATGGGAGGTTTATTCTATTTTAATTATAATTCAGTTTACTTGTGGCTTTCTGTGGGTCAATCTTATACTCAACACATATTACAATAGGCCTAGTACCATGTGGGATACAAGTGTTTGGTCTTTTTGCTTTTTTTGCAAGGTTTTCTAGTTGTCACCACAGCAGTGCATGTAAATAAAATGTACATGTTGTAAGTGATATTTTTACCTCAGAAGATTGTACTTTAAATATTCTTGTTCAGTAGAAACAAAAAAACCTATACTATAAATGCATAAATTTAAATTGTGTGGGGGAGGGCAGGGAGTGCAGGGCTGTAAGATTCACCTAGAGCACCTAATACCCTTGCACCAGCCCTGAGCCTATCCTCCTGTCATCAACCACAATGCCCTCTCTCTCTCTCTCTCTCTTGGCCCTTCCTCCCCAGCACAATAATCCCTCTCTCAATGTCTCTATTCTCCACTACCATGATTCCCTCTCCCTTACTCCCTATTCCCAGCTATTTCTGATCCAGGCTGATAGGAAGAGGAGAGCAAGGGGCTCAGTTTAATCTGATAATTAAACTCAAGAATCACAATATACCCTCCTCCTAGAAAATTCCTGTAAAACCACAAAATATAAGTGTAACTTCGATCTTCCTGTCCTTACAATTTGCGCCCTCCACACAAGCAAATGCACTGCACTGAAAGGGAGTGTAACACTCATTTGTTACTAAAAAATATATATATATAGTTTTTCTTTTGCAGAAAAATTAAATGTTGAGATCATGATTTAAAAATGTGCTACTCTGTTTCTAAATCTTGTCAACTGCTATGTTCAGTGTGGAGGAAACGAGACGCCTAGTGAGGAGAGTGGGATTCTGTGTGGGAGACTGGATCAGGAAGCTGGCGAGAGTGGCTCAGCTGCGTAGCTGAGGTTCAGATTAGTTTCACCTGATTCAATCAAATTTTTCGGCACAGGGTGGGCACATTCCCAGAACGGCGAGGCCCAGTTACCATCCAACAGGGAAAGGATATACGTGGTTTTAGTGGAGCGGGGAGCAGTTGGAGTCTAATGGCTGGCAGGCGAGACAAGGCAGACAGTGTACAAGAGCCAGCAGCAGGAGAAGGAGGAAGGCGCTTGCCTACAGTCAGAGGGCAGGCTTGTTAGGGATGGCCAAGAGCCACGATCTCGCCACAGGGAAGACGAGGAAAGTGAAGTCCAGTCCAAGGTTCAGAGGCAGGTGGCTGATGAGCAGAGTAAGGTCCAGTCCAAGGTTCCAAGTCAGGCGGCAGACGAGTAGAGTGAAGTCCAGTCCAAGGTTCAGAGGCAGGCGGCTGATGAGCAGAGTAAGGTCCAGTCCAAGGTTCCAAGTCAGGCGGCAGACGAGTAGAGCGAAGTCCAGTCCGAGGTTCAGAGGTAGGCGGTAGACAAGCAGGGTGAGGTCCGGTCCAGGGTTCAGAAGGCAGGCTGGTCAGGGATGGCCAAGAGCCCCGATCCTGCTGCAGGGAAGATGAGCAAAGTGAAGTCCAGTCCAAGGTTCAGAGGCAGGCGGCAGATGAGCAGAGTGAGGTCCAGTCCAAGGTTCAGAGCCAGGAAATCCATCCGAAGAGACTCCAGGAAGAAGGGCATAAGGCCTGGTCCTGGAGCGGGAGACAAGTACTGGAAGAGGAGTCAGGAGATGGAACAGGAGTCAGGTACTGGAACAGGAGTCCTCCAAGGAGAAGTGTAGGATCCCGAGAGAAGCAACGCAGGAGACTCGTTGCCAAGCCGTTTGGGTATGGCCCGAGGGAGCCCTAAGTAATCCTACGCTGATGATGCAATCCTCCGGAGCGATCCCAGGTTTTCCGCTGAAAGCCCTTTAAATAGCTGCCGGTGCCGTGCACGGCGCCTTGGGGGAACCCATGGCGGCGCCAGAAGCTGGCGGCATCTCATGCGCTGGTGAGGCTGGGTAGGCCCCGGCGTCGGCGGGTGTGAGCAGAGAGGGACCGGAAATCTAGGCCTTGGCAGCTGATGTCCCAGGCAGGGCCCGGAGGTGTAGCCGAGTGGAAGGAGCTGGCATGGGGGTTCCGCGGGCGGTGAGTGCAGCAGCCAGTCAGCCTGGGAGCTCTGTTTCTGAAGAAAATGGGCTGCCATTCTGAATGTTGCTCCCCAAGTTTCAAGGACAACTGAAGATACATTTTAAATTTGTGCAGCTGTGAGAGAACTCTGCGATTCAACATCTAAAAGCTTTCCAAGACACAGGTAATACATTACCAAATTACTGTTCTTTGCTCTCTGCTGGGTGCATCATCCTCCGCCTTTCCCCTCTTGTTCTCTGCATGCTTCCTGGGAAAGGGGGTGGGGAACAACAGAAGGGGAGAGGCTGAATTAGGGCGCAGAGTGGCTCTTCTTTGCATTGCTCTGTCGGCTCCAGCCTCACCTCCCACCCCTTTCCTGTTCCTTGCATTAATGCCTGGGAGGGACTGGAGCACAAAGCAGAGGGCTTTTCTCTCTACTCAGTGAGATTCTTCAGCCAGTTTGCTGCCAGGGGCAAAGGCCTGTTGACAAAATTCAGGCCTGGTTGAGAGAGCAGCAATGATGACAGCAACGGCAGCTTCAGCCTATAGGGCCGGGGATGAAACGGTGGCACAGCCAGCTTTGGCCTGGAGAAGGATGGGGTAGGAGTAATAAAAGGAGAGACAGAAAAGAAAAAAAAGAGGGCAGCTAAAGAGGTGGTGGGGACAGGCAGAGGAGAAGAGAGACGGACTGGGGGGTAGGAGAGGGTGTGATGTGAATGGGCTGGACTAGGGGGAGGGCTGACAAGGAGAACCTGGTGTAAACAGACTCAGAGGAGGGTAAGAGCATGGTATGGACGGGTTGGAGGGAGGGAGTGGTGGAGGTGGGCTGTCGGGAGATGACCTGAGTGGATAGACGGGAGAGAGCTTGCGTGCTTTCATTGCTTCTCTAGCTCTCCTTTTGGCCACATGAGTATTCTCCATGTCCACACCATACACCATTTACTTCACTCCAGACATTTAAAGCAGGCTCCCCTGTACACCTGTGACCCATAGGCCCTCTGCGCTGAGGTCCCCCTTCTTAACGTTTTACAAGTCAAGTACTGCTCAGTTGCCATTTCTTTGGAGAAAGGCAACACGGCATGACCAGAGCATGGGTGTGTCTGAAATTAATGATTCGATGTGCTGCCCAGCCCCGGATCCTGGACAGAGGGCCCCTCAGAGCCCTAGGTTGCAGCGTCATGGACACCAAGGTGAAGATTGCCCAGTCCATTGCCCCCCATGGAGCCCCAGTACCCAGCGAAGCTCTGGGCAACGGAGAGCTGGCAGGGACCCCCTCACATCGCAGGGCATAATATCTCAGGAAGGGGCCAGGCTGAGATTCCGGGGCAATGGGGCAGTGGTGCTTCTGATTCAAGACTCTCCTATGCACACCAGAGCTCATTCTGCCCTGTCACAGAGTCTTCTTGGCAAGGACACAGCATCTCTCTGGGAAATGTCTTAAGCACGGACTTCTAACCCTCCCACTCCAGTGGGAACCAGTTCCCAAGCCCAGCTTTTCCCAGGCCTGGGGGTAGGGGAGAATACTTACTGCCGGGAAGTGTGCATGCTGCTTGGGGAGGGGACATAGTTCCCCAAGGATGCGGCATTGGCGTCAGAGACTTGTGAGCAGCCATCTAACACAGCTGAAAGGCTACCAGAGAGACCTGACCCTTGGGGCAGAGCTAAGGCCTTCTGGCACGTTGGAAGAGGCCCAACTGGAACTGGAGACTCCACTGATAAGGCTGAAACGAGCCTTGCGATGTGGAACACACCAGGGAGCCTTACGATCCTGAACTCAGACAGACACTGTCCCATAGGAAAAAAGGGAAGAGTAAAGCCAGTAAATGTCTTTGAAAAAGAAGCAGCTTTCCTCTCATGCAAATGTTTAACATTTTCATTTTGTAAATTAATTTTGTTCTGCTGAAAGCTAAGCACTAGATGAGAATGAAAACTGATGCGCTCCATTTATTCAATGAGCAAGTATAAAGTTATGCAAGCTTCTCACTTACCCACCATCGCTCCCGCCCCCCTCCATACTCACACGTACACATACATACACACACTGTGCCACACCACAGGACAAGTACAGCATAGGCAGTGCCAACGTAAGCTTCCCTCTCACAAACACACTGCTTCACCACAGAACAGGTACAGCACAGGCAGCAGCAGGGCAAGGTTCCCTCAGACAGACAGACACACACACACACAGCCCCACCGCAGAACAAGTACAGCACAGGCAGCAGAAATGCCAGCTTCACACAAACACACAAACACACATACTGCCCTACCACAGAACAAGTACAGCACAGGCAGCAGAAATGCCAGCTTCACACACACACACACACACACACACACACACACACACATACTGCCCTACCACAGAACAAGCACAGCACAAGCAGCAGCAGTACCAGATTCACCCACACACACACACACACACACACACACACACACACACACGCATACTGCCCTACCACAGAACAAGCACAGCACAGGCAGCAGCAGTGCCAGCTTCACACACACACACACACACACACACACACTGCCCTGCCACAGAACAAGCACAGCACAGGCAGCAGCTGTGCCAGCTTCACACACACACATACGCACACTGCCCTAGCACAGAACAAACACAGCACAGGCAGCAGCAGTGCAAGGATCATTCAGACAGACAGAGACACACACACAGCCCCACTGCAGAACAAGTACAGCCCAGGCAGCAACAATGCCAGCTTCACACACACACACACACACACACACATACTGCCCTACCACAGAACAAGCACAGCACAAGCAGCAGCAGTACCAGATTCACCCACACACACACACACACACACACGCATACAGCCCTACCACAGAACAAGCATAGCAGAGGCAGCAGCAGTGCCAGCTTCACCCACACACACACAAACACCCACACACACACTGCCCTGCCACAGAACAAGTACAGCACAGGCAGCAGAAATGCCAGCTTCACACACACACACACACACACACACACACACACACATACTGCCCTACCACAGAACAAGCACAGCACAAGCAGCAGCAGTACCAGATTCACCCACACACACACACACACACACACACACACACACACGCATACTGCCCTACCACAGAACAAGC